>NC_082694.2:65514911-67914911 GCF_949987515.2 Delphinus delphis
CCCACCCCTCCAGGCGGTCACAAAGCACTGAGCTCATCTCCCTGTGCTATGCGGCTGCTTCCGGGGTGGTTAGTTTTAACGGGCTGGGTAATTTCATAGGCTAATGAGTGGGAGGATTATTCCAACTGTTTTGGGGAAGAGGCAGGGATTTCCAGGAATTGGGACACTGCCCACTTTTTGGCCCTGTATGGTCGGCCTCATAACTGTCGTGGGTGTGTCATTTAGATGCTAATGTATCACAATGAACTTATAATGAGGCTCAGGGTCTACTGGAAGTTGATCCTCTGCTATCTTGGACTTTGTTGGCTCTAAGCAGTTTATGTCCTGTCCTGTCCTTGACAGCTGTGTCATTCTTTTTAAGGTTGTGCCCTGCCTCCTTCCTTCCTGTCCCATTAGGAGACTCAGTTAGCTGAGAATATATTAGACGATTATGAAATCAACATTCAAGTGAGTAACGTAGCTCATATGCACAGGAGGAGTCCAGAACAGAGACCCCACAGGTGGGAGAGCTAATCTAAGGCCAGCTCATTCATAGAGAGAAGAGCCCCAAGGAATGACTAAGAATGGAGAGAAGAGGGGAACTGACATTGGAGTGCAGGGAAAAGCAGAGACTTTGGAATTCAGTCCACACTCCACGGGTACTAACTTTGTGTCTTGGCTAACCTTCTGAGTCTGTTGCCTCATCTCTAATGTGGAGACAGTTCTATCTCTCTCTAGCTAAAATTATTATAAATATTACACAAAACAGTGAATGTAAGTGAGTGAGTGTTGCCGGGACACCCTTTTTTCTTTTGGGGGCCATGTCCCTGCAATTCGGCTCTCAGAATCTTAGCACTCCTTGACTCCAAGATGCCTGTTGACCCTGGGCTGGGCAGCTCACAGCCTTGCTCAAAGGTGTGTGTTTCAAAGGCATATAAATCAGGAGGAAAAAAACACAAACAGCCATTCAACCAGCTAAAACCTCAAACAAATAACCCGTACCCCCATGGCAGTATTTGACAACGGGGCTCCATTCAGCCCCTCCCGTGCCCCCATGGCAACATTTGACAACGGGGCTCCATTCAGCCCCTCCCGAGCTCTAATTAAGCTAGCACTGGAGAGGGGAAACCAGCCCATCCACGGAACTTTGTCCACAAGTCAAAGATGTTTGTTCTCAAAGATCTCATCTTATCTTCTTCATCTTAGGACCTCTTGGCCTGTTAACACACAGCACCACCCCATGGGAAGGTTCTTGATAGATGGCAGTTGTCCCGGTATCTTGGCTCCAATGCCATCGTCAGGCTCCATAGGTCATACAAATAGCAAATTCTACATATCAGCCGAGGGAGAGGTTAAGGGGAAATGCAAAACGAAAGGGGGGAAATGTAAAACAAAAGGGAGTAGATGTTATCATGGCAGAAATGCAGAACGAGAGAAAGCTGCACCCTATCTAATACAGAAGAAGGAGTCACCAGAACACTTAACACCAGAGCCTACCCCACAAACCGGGAGCTTAGGAAAACCGTCTCAATTTGATGGGAAGCATTCTTACCCCACTATAAACACCTAGGAGAGCTGGGGCGTATGAGGTTTTGGATGAATGGAAGCTATTATTAATAGTAGCAGCAGTGGTTTGGTAATATCATCGTCATCATCATCATCACCCACCTGTATAGAGGGTGAAGGTTCATGAAGATCACGTCTCTTAGGAGGGCTGGGCTCAGGAAGAGCTCAGTGACCAGTGATGGGGGGAGGACAGTCTGGCTAGAGCAGAGGGCATGCTGGCAGTTGAGATGTAGAGATTGGAGGACTCTGAACACCCAGTTGAAACTTCGTCTCTAGACACTGGGATGTCACTGGGCATTGCTGAGACACCAAATGTCATGAGTGAAAATGGTGTGAGGAAGCCCTGAGGTGACAGGTGACTGTGAATGTTTGACGGAGGAAGAGAAAGGAGCCAGGGAGACTAATAGGAATTAAAACGAAAGGATGAGTCCCAATGATATTATTGTTTTGTTCAAATTAGTTTTATTGTTATCTTATCAACAAAAGTATTTATACCATTTATTGAGATAAAATTCACATAACATAAAATTAACCATTTTAGAGTGAATAATCCAGTGGCATTTAGAACATTCATAATATTGTGCAACCACCACCTTTATCTAGTTCCAAAACTTTTCTGTCATTCAACGTAAAACGCTGTACCCATTAAGCAGTTTCTCCCCATTCCCCTCTCCTCCAGCCCCCGGTAACCACCAGCTGTCTTCTGTCTCTATGGATTTATCTCTTCTGAGTATTACATATATGTGGAATCATATGATATGTGACCTTTCGTGCCTGGTTTCTTTCACTTAGTATATTTTCATGGTTCACCCACACTGTAGCATACACTAGTATACACTTTATTCTTTTTAACGGCCAAATAATGTTCCATGGTATGGATATACCAAATTTGTGGATCCATTCATCCATTAATGGACATTTGGACTGTTCCACGTTTTGGCTATTGTGAAGTGTCAACAGAAACACACACGTACAATCCCGATGACATTTTAAAGGTGACTTTAAAATGTGTTTTTATGGGGCTTCCCTGGTGGCGCAGTGGTTGAGAGTCCGCCTGCTGATGCAGGGGATGCGGGTTCGTGCCCCAGTCCGGGAGGATCCCACGTGCTGCGGAATGGCTGCGCCCGTGAGCCATGGCCGCTGAGCCTGTGCGTCCGGAGCCTATTCTCCGCAATGGGAGAGGCCACAACAGTGAGAGGCCCACGTACCGCAAAAAAAAAATAATAATAATAAAAGTGTTTTTATGGCTTCTCTGCTTGGATGCAAGTCAGACTTTGTGAAATATATCTCAGAGGCTAGTTTCCCAATTTTAGTTACTGGTGAGCCAGGACATGGGCATTAATAGGCAGAAGAGGCTAAAGATCAAATAACCCCCATCCTGGGACACAGCTCCAATTCAGCTCAGGAGGTCTGGTAGAGAACATCCTAGGTTGGGGTCAGGAGACAGACAGATGTTTACATGATGGTTCTCCATGCCCAGGCTGTGTAGCAGCTGGCAGGCCTCTGAACCTCAGCCTCCTCACTTCTCAAGAGGTGCTGTGATTGCTGCTTGCCTTCCTCACGGGGCTGTTAAAAGGCCGAGGAGCTGTCTGGTGTCGGGGTGCTTCTCAGCTAGTCCAGGATCACACATTTGTGCTAAGACTATTACTTTCCTGTTAGAAGACACACAGGTGACACCTCCGACTCACCGTCAGTGCACTGTTGCGTTTATCACGGTGCTCTATTTATAAGTATTAGAAAATGGAGATCTCTAGAAGGCACCTGGGTAGCCCACAGAATTGGAGAAATGAATAATCAGACTCAAAAGGGCAGGGGCCAGACAAGGTCCGGGGTCCTGGGGTCAGAGGCTGACTGCTGGGGTGAATGGGTGATGGTCATTTTTCTGTCTTTACATCACTCCACTCAAGGTTCCAAATCCCAGGACAGGGTCTGATTGATGGGCCACTTGACCAAGGGAGGGCAAGAATCCTTGACTGACAGTTCCGTCAAGCCGGCACATTGGGTGGAAGAGGTGATTCTCCAAGTGGAAATGTGGGAGCCATTAACAGAAGGAATGGGAGCTGGATGCTGGGAGACCCCAAAGCCTCAAATGTCCACTAGAGACAAACTCTTTGAACTGTTTATGCAGAAGCAAGCACAGCGGGGACTGCTGAGCCAGAGGCTCTGAGCTACCCTAGAAGCAGAGCACAAGTTGGGGTGACCAGGGATTTGTGGTGAAGGCTGAGGCCTGGCACCTGCACACCCCCTGCAAGGTGCCGCCCTGATATGCCATGTTCCATGTGTGAGGCTCAACATCTCAGCCTGAGAATCGGGACCAAACGGCATCTGGCAACTAAAAATATCCAGGCCCCAGGGAACTAGCAGAAAGAACTTTCCAAAGCTAGCCAAGGTCTTCAATGTATGTAGGAAATTATTCATCACACCCTGTGATTCTTCTTGGCATGAGCTGTCTTTACACGTTAAGAATAAGTAAATGTGAACCAGGGCCCACCGGGCCCCTCCTTTCTGTAATCATCTATCTCGGAAGTAGTTGGTAAACCCTGCTGTCCATGCCCCCCAATACAGTCTCCCCTGCTCCCTGGAAAAAAAGGAATTTCTTATCAGATCAACAGGAAATTCTATTTTTACTTGATGTTAGAATTAGAAATACCACAGGGAGAGAGAGGCACTCCCATATCCAAGCTGGGCACTAAGTTTATCACCCCCCCACTGAGGAGTTCCCCTCCCAAACTTTGGTCGGGGGTTCGCTCCCAGGGTTTACTCCCTCTGAGACTGGCCCCAGATAGCACTGATGGACAGAGAGCTGTGACATCCCAGCTTGGTTTTCTTCCTAACCCCAGGTAGCAGTGTTGCCAGGAGGACCACCTTGACTCTAGGAGGGCGATGCTCCGTGCACGTCATGCTTGGGCCTAGAAAGGTGCTCCAGAGACATCCATGAAGACACTGAGACAGGTCCAGTTAGCAGCACTTCGCAGCTGACTAAGTGGTCCTGGCTAAGAGTGGCCCTTAAGCCAGAGAACCCCTTTCCCTAAAGCAGTTAGGAGAATGGCATTGATTTGCTATGAGAAACCAGCCTCAGGAACATCAGGGAAGGAAAGCCGAAGTTTACTAGGGCCTGACTGTGTGCCAGGGGACCTGCTAGCGGCACCAGGCCATTCAGTGTCCCCAGCAGCCATCAGTGGAAAGTATCATCAGCATCTTCCCCAACTTACAGAGGAGAACACAGAAGCTCACGGAGGTGGTCAGGGATTGGAATTCGGGTCAACTTGATTCCCGAACTCATGCTCTTTTCTCTTTACCAGCAATATTTCGTTCAATGTCTTGCTGCAGGTCAGAAGCTAGGCTAATGGATCCAGTGGCCACTAGTGTGGGCACAGCCAGCTGGATGGGTGGCATCCCTCCAGGACTCGTTCTCCTGGAAGGAGCATCTGTTTAGCGGCGCAGCTGCTTTTGCTTGGTTTTAACTGGAGCACAAATAACTACCCCACTCGGAGAGCAGAAGAAATTCCCTCAATGCCCAACTTGCTTGAACTTGAAAGTCACATGACTTCTTGTACTCTGCTAAAGTACCTTTAGCATTTCGTCTGGGGTTCGTATAAACCAACACCTTATCTGCTGCTGAGTGGTATTTTTGTTTTGTTCTGGTTTGGGGTGTTTTAGTGGTACAACTAAAAGGGTAACGCAGACACCTAGCCTTTAACCTGCCTCTGAAGTGGGGATCTTGATGTCATTCATTTCTCATCTCAGAGCCTCAGTTTCCTCCTCTCTAATGGTAAGAGGCTTCATTAGACCTGTGCTCTCAATACAGAGGCCACTAGTCACAAACGGCTAGTGAACACTTGAACTGTGACTGGTCCAATGGGGTGTGCTGTAAGCCTAAAATACACACTGGATTTGAAAACAGTTTCAAAGAAAGAATGTAAACTTTCTCAGTAATAATAATTATATTGATTACACATTGAACTGACAATTTTTGGATATATTGGGGTAAATAAAAAGGTATCATTAAGATTAATTTCACCTACCTGTTGTTTTTTTTTACTAATGTGGCTATTAGAATATTTAAAATATAGATGTGATTTGTAGTTATGTTTCTCATGGCCAGGTTGGACTAGACTTTCTGGGTTCCTTTCCATTTTTGGTCTGGTTGGTTAACTAGCCTGGGGTTAGGTGAAAAGGGGGCTTAATGGAAGACTCGAGGTGGCTGCAAGGACACTGCCTCTGGTAGCTCCTGGGTCATTTGCTCTAACGTCCCTCACAGAGTTGGCCAAAGCGGAAAGGGGAAACCCAAGACTGCCAGTGTCCTTGTGAACAACATACTTCTGTGGCAAAGTATTTGCTCTGAAAGGAGCTGCTCCAGGGCATGGCCTGTCCTCTCTGCCACCAGTATGAGGAAGAGGTCACCCATGCTCTGAGATCCTTCCTGCTCTGGGTTGACCAACTCCTTAAGAATGTCAGGCATGTGGCTGATGGCTGAAGGGCCGCCTTGACTTTTGACACCATGTCCAGGAATACATGATGGTCTGCCATGTTTTAAGAACTTCCTGTCTTAACTCCCAAAGAACTGGTTCTTTTCCTGTCGAGGCAGCTTAAGGAAAGGAGATCAAAAGACAAAGACAAGGAATTAAGAGCATGTCCCGGACAGAAACCTGATGACCTGATTAAAAGGCTGACAGCACTTAGAATACTCAAGAACTGAGGTGTGATAAGAAAAAACAAAAGAAACAAACACACACGAAAAAACAAGCTCATACCTTATGGACTCTATTGTCAAAGGCCAGGTGCTTGTGTGGAGTTGGTTAAGGACCGTACATGTTATTTGAATAAATACCAGTTAAAGGCAGGGCCTGGTAGATGAGAGTCAAGCATAAACTCACAGCTGTGGGCAGCTGGATGAGGAACTAGGAGACGGGAAGGGTGATTCAAGAGTGAGTCGGTGCATGTAGTCTGACCTTTGCCCCGCCTGGAGAAGTCCTCGTTACTCCCAGGGAGAGATGAGATAAGCCCTTGAGATAGCTGGTTGGTCCTCCACAAATACAGGGCACCGACATGAACACAGAGGGGTACAGGACAAGACAGCCTAGAAGGGTTTTTGTCCCGTATTCTCATTCTAGAAGTGGGGAAACAGGTCTGTGAGTAGGAGTGACTCACCCAGGATCACACAGCTAAGTAGTGGAGGGCCGGTGCTGAGATCCCAGACTCCTGCTGTTAGGTCCTTGGTCTCAAGGATCCTACAGGATGGTGCCATGGAAGCAGCATTGGACTGGATGTTAGGGGAACTTGGCCCTAGACTTGAGTCACTACTAATGATGTGACCTTGGGCAAGTCATTCCACTTCCTCTAAGCCTTAGTTTCCTCGCCTGTAAAGCAGGAGATGGGCTAGTTGTTCTCTTAGATTTCATATCGTAGCTTTCAGGATAAGCCAGATTTTGTTGTGATAACAAACAACCCCCAAATCTCAGTGGCTTATGATGCAAAGACATTTCTCACTCCCACTGTATGATCATAGCAGGTCAGCAAGGTCTCAGGCTGATGGAAGCCTCACCTTGACACATGTTTCATGGGGAAGAAAAAGTGGCAAAGTATACACTGGCTTTTCAAGCTCCCGGCCAAAAATGACGCGGATCACTTTCATTTACATTTGTTGGCCAAAGCAAGTCACGAGGTCGTCCACCAAATGCCCAGCAGAAGAGACTGGGAATATTTGGCAACAGTCCTACCGGCCATATCGTCCCTACATTGTGACAAAACAATACGGAGAGCTGTGTGGGGCGGTGGGGATGGGAGCGCTGGCCCTGAGCAGCCTGGATGGGGAGACTTCATGGAGAAGGCTGCACTCTGAGAGGCAGGGATTGGAGAGCACAGGATCTAGAAGGATTGGCGGGGGCAGAAGCAGGAGTGTGGCAAAGGACAAGAAATGTGAACTTAATGGGGAACTACCTCGTTTGGCCGAAGTGTAGGTGCACGAGGGGAGGAATAATAGGAGAGAAATCTGAGAGCAGATCGCGCGGGGCTTTGAGTGCCGGGAGGAGGGGCGCGTGCCTTGTTTGCTAGGCTCTGTGATTTCTGAGCAGGTTTGTGAACGTATTGAGTGGTGTGTGGATGGTACCAGCAGCTCTAGAGAAGTAGGGATAAGAATAGCACAGGGTAGGGGGAGACCAGGTAAGAGGCCACTGCTGTCCTTGGGGCTGGAGGTGATGAGACCCTGAGGTCCTGAGGCTTTATTCTAGGCTGGGTGCAGCAGGGGAAATGGGACAAATGCAAGTGAGACTACCTGTGAAGGTACCTGGTACAGGTCTTGGCCGCCTAGACCTTGGCTGTACAGCCTGTGTTCTCTGAGCATGTTTGGATGCCCACACAGGGGCAAGTATAATTAGTCTGGGAGTTACCTGGAGCTGCCCCGAGAGGTTCATGCTTCTAAGGGCACCTGGGACCTTCTCAGGAGGGAGAGGGGATAACCCTGAGGGCTTGTGGGAGCTCCCTCCTGAACTCTTAAGGGGAAAATCAGGCTGAGCGACAGTGTGGACACTCCTGCCTGGTCTGGAGTCATGGGCAAAGTCATGGGTAAAGTCCAGCGCCAAACAAAGGGGACCCCATGCATCGGCTGTCCTTCTCTCTCATTCCAACTGGCCGTTTTGTGCATTTTGTCCCGATCTCAACTTGACATTTCTAAGGTGGCTGCAATCGTCCGGAATTAATCCAGAAAAGCGCTGATGCACCCTCAGGCCCTGCTGCTTACGATCTGCCAAGACTCGGAATATGATTATTTCAAGTAATAATGAAAAGCAAAACAGGAAATTCTTATCCATTTTGGCAGGAAATTCTTTAGCTGCGTGGAAGGTACTGCTCCGGGGGTTTGTGCCCTCCAGGAACCGTTTGGAAATGATTTATGGTCCAAGATGGTGCCAGTCCCTCCTCAACCCCCCGCGTTGGAAGAGGGAGGGATGATCCGGACCATGGGAAGCGGGACCTGCATTCTCTCGGAATGTGCCTTTCTGTTGATAACATGTTCATTGTCTCCACTAATAAGTTATGGTCCTGTTTTCGTCTTGCCCTGGGATGGGAAGTACCAAATTTAGGCAAATTAAAGATGTTCCTTTTCAAGTTTGAAAAGCTTAATTCCTCAGTATGTATTATTTTATGTGGAATCCTAAGTAATAGGACTTAGGGGAGAAGGTTTACGTTGATTAAGGACACATGAGTTCCACAGGTTGTGATAGACCTTCTCTATGTGTCATGTTATCTTCTCTAATTATGGGTATTATTTTCTTCATCTCACAGATGTAAAAACTGAGGCTCACTGAGGTTAAGCAACCTGGTCTAAGACATATAAGTAGTAAAGGGTAGAACCAGAAGAAATGTTTTCAATAGACTCTGAAGTTACCTGAGGGCCCAGGCCGGGTCAGCTTTGCTCACCAAATGTGTCCCCGGTACCTGGCAGAGTGCCTGGAATACAGTATGTTTAACCACCCTACCCCCCAAAAAAGTTCTCAGATGAAAGAATTAAAGTGTCTAGGAAATGGGGAGGCTGATTTTCAGAGCTTTGCTGCAGTGTTATGTGACGAGGACCCCTTGTTCTGTTCCCGTGATTTTGATTATTTCTAGTATACACAGTGCCAGAGAGGACAGATGTCATTAAAATGTTGAAGGATTGTTGATTTCTACCAAAAGCCAGTGATATGGGCTGAATTGTGTCCCCCTCAAATTCATATGAAGTCCTAACCTCCAGTACCTCAGAATGTGACTGTGGTTTGGAGATACGATTTTAAGGAGGTGATTAAGGTTACATGAGGTCATTAGGATGGGCCCTAATTCAATATGACCAATGTTCTTACCAAAAGAGGCAATCGGGACACAGACACACACAGAGGAAAGACCATGTAAAGATACATGGAGAAGACAAGCCAAGGAGAGCGGCCTCAGAAGAAACGAACGTGCCCTTGATCTTGGACTTGTAGCCTCCAGGACCGTGAGGAGATACATTTCTGTTGGTCAGACCACCCAGTCTGTGACATTTATCATGGCAGCCCAAGCAGACTAATAGAGCCAGCCTCCCTCTGTGTCTCATTACCAGCGGGAATCACGTCCTTATGTTGGCTTCTGGCACATTCCTTATTGCACTTTTATCTCGGAACCTGCATCAGGGCAAGGCCAGTGTTGAAAGCAGTCTGAAGCTCAGCTTAGGCTGAGGGTCAGGGGCAGGAGACCTGCCATGTCCACAGACCCTCTTCTCTCCCCCGGGGTCTTGACGATGTAACGCTTGCAGTTGGAAGATAGAGATTGCAGTCATCAGGCTGCCACCAGTGGACAGGCTCTTCCACCCTCCGAGCCGGTTTCTTCATCTGTATTTGTGAGACTGGCAAAGATTTTGTTTTTAACCGATTTTTAAAGGCCTCCGTTGAAAAGGGCGTGCGTTCTCCGGTTCACCACCGCCCAGCACCCCGCTGTCGTGTACCTGTCCGCTTTACTCGCTTACATTTGGGTTGGAACCTCTTCTGGCTCCGGCAGCCTCTGTGTGTGTGATGCTAGGACAGTTGAGCGCGTGGCTGGGCTTGTGCGTGGCCCCGAACTCAGGAGGCTTCTCACGGCAAGGCTGCTTCCCTCCGCTGCGAGGCCTCCTCTGTGGCTCACGTTTGCACCCGATGTCCTGCCAGCTTTTCTGTCTTCCTACTGCCGACTTACTTCCAATTCCACCTCCGTGAACTTGGGACTGCCCCTTCCTTGTTTCATACCTAGGTTAGCACTGTTTTGGGGTTCTCCCCAGGTCTGATCATGTCAGCAATCGTATATTCGCTCCTTCATTTATTCATGCATTCAACAGGTATTTATTGCTGGCTTTCCAGGATGTCTTTTCAGCTCATCATTACCTCTGGTGCTGCTAGCTTATTTATAGTGTGGTTAGGAATTGGCAAACTGTTTTTGTTTATCCCTTCTAGGTGAATTAGGCTGACACTGGGAGGTAGGCATTTATAGACCCATTTTACAGATGAGAGAATGGAGGCTTGGAGAGCTTACTCACCCCGAGTCACGTGGCTAATAGCAGCAGAGCCAGCAGCTACTCTGGTTCTATATTTTCAGGATTCCCTGTTTGATTCTAACCCCTGACAGATATGAAGGGGAGAGGTTTGTCAGCTTGGAGAGTTCCCTAAATTCTAAGAAAAGATACACTGACAAGGAATTGTGTACGTAAACCCTGCTCCTGAGAAAGCACTGTTAAAAGAAGTGGACCCGGGCTGGGGGAGATGAAGTGTCAAAGAGGGGTTTGAGGATGTGAGCTCTGCAGGGATGCGGCCAGACGGCAGCAGGAGAAGGTCGGGGGACGTTCTAGCACGCCCACCCGTACGCTGCAGGCCTGAGCACTTCCTGTCCATGAAGCCCTTGGAAGAATGTTCTGATCCAAAGCAGAGGCCCGGCCTGGGACCTTGGTGCAAGGAGCTTTGTTTGTCAGGGGCTGAGGACTAACAGTGAAAGCTTGACCTTGATTTGGAGGGCAGAGAGCTCGAATGTCAGTGACCAGAAGGTTCTAGATAGTTGAAACAAGTTAACCAAGAGCTTGAACGGGGAGTAGCAGGAGACACCAGGACTTCAGCCCTGCACCAAGCTAACTGAGCAACTGCAAACGTGTTTCTATAATCCGTAAACCCAAATGTTCCTTGTGTACCAAGAGACTTCCCAGTGGCAAAATAATTGGTGTATAGAAAGCCTCCCTTTCCAGGTCAGCCTTTCTACCTTTCCCAGGATCCTGTAATTCCCTCTCTCCATCCCCACTCTGTCCCCTTTGCATTTTGTAGGATGACCAACTCATTCCAGTTTACTTGGGACTTTACCAGTTTTGATGCTAAAAGCTTCATATCCCAGGAAATTGCTCAGTTACAGGCAAGCCGGGAGTGTAGGTTACCCTAAGGATCTTTTCTCCAACTGACTCCTTGCTAACCTAACATATGCTCATGACTCCTCTTTGTTAAAAAATTCCACTTCCTTTTGAGCTCCTATTCCATTCTTGGTCATCTATGGGTTGCTAAACCTCTGCCACATGTAGTCCATCAACTCACTATGTCCCTGCCCCCTTCTGGATGACTCCTGAACCTCCCCTATCAAACTTCACCAGCCTTTGTTCTTGGTAGCTTTTCCACTGCATTTAGTACCACTGGGTTCTGAGATCCCATGTTCTGCTTCCAGCTCTGAAGTGGCTGCTGCTCTGTCTCAGGTCTAAGGAGTGACTGTGCCCTCTGCCCTCTCTGCCTGTTTGGGCCACCCCTCAAGGCTCAGGTCTTGGTCCTGTGCTCTCGCTGATCTACAAAATGCCTAAAGGTGTAGGTGGGTGATGCGATCTGTTAGGCAGACTGAGTAGGGATGGCGTGAAGCGGAGAGTCTGTGCCCCATCTAGAGAGCTCTTCTCTTTAGTACGTTTTCAAAAGAGCTGGCCACCCTTGGTTCGAGTGTTTTTGGAGTTCAGCTGTTATATGAAGTCAATTTGATCCAACCTGGGAATGGGACATTTCCACCCAAAAGCATGGAAACAAATCTGGATATACCTTAGGCAAGAATTCAGAGTTCTGGGAAATATCCTATCCTTGACTTGGGAGAAGAGTTCTTGTCCTTGCATTGGGGTGAGAAGGCTCTGTCCTCACCTGACTTCCCGCCTTTCCTCCTCCCAAGCAGGTTATCAGGTTCTTAGTCACAAGGCTCTCACAGTACAGGCAGGACCTTGATGGAGAGAAATGAGGGCCAGCTTGTCAAGTCCTGGGAGCATTGTTAACGTGGAAAAAATGCTCCTATCTGATGAAAGTCTGTTCACTCATCAGAGACTTATTATTCTTTCCATTGCATTTAAGAGATAGAATATGGCAATACCACGAGTGCACGATGGTCAGCAACTAAGGATCAGGTAGATCACAAGACATTTCAGACACGAACAAGGTCAACAGCTTGACCACTTAAGCTATTTCAGTATCCAGTGTCACAAGTCTAGAAAGGACTTTGAAGAATAATTTGCCTATTCTTCTGGTCCCTAGTGGGGCTGTATGTAAATAATCTCAGATTTTCTATGTTCTGATTCTTATTATTTCCCTAAAGAGTTTGTGCCCTTTGCTCCTTTTTAAAAAACAATTCCTTCATCCCTTATTAAGCATTTTTTAAGGCGATATAGTTGGATATAAAAAGTAGAAGGAGGTGTATCTCTCTCCTTGAAAAGTCTCCAGTTAGAGAGGGGAAGACGAAATATACATAAATCCTTGGAAAGGCTTCCCGTTGCTAATCCAGTCCTTCCACTTCATGGATGTCAAGCTGGAGCAAGTTAACAATCAAGTCTCATCTGAGTCCGTGCAAGGCTGGAGGCTTCGCTGACTGCAGCCCTCAAGGGACTCCATTCACTGGGCCTGTGACAATCTGTCCAGCACCAAATACCAGCGGATTGCCCCTGGCTCGTCCAGGCAGTTTGGGTGGAAGCAACAGGAACAGGAAACTCAAGCCTGCCTGTGGAAGCTTGGAGTCTGGTCAACAGAATAAAGACACTTGAGACCCTTAATAAACAGCTCATCTTACATTATTAGGTGCTGAGTGTGTGAGTGCATCCAGTTCAGGGAGAGGCCACTGTGGGCTTGTGACCAGGGCTGAAAAGAGGGGAAAGTGGTGACAAGGAGAGAGGGCATATTCCCGAGCTGCCTTCTGTGGAAGGGTGTTGGCAGGCAGCATCGGGAGGAAAGGGTGCAGAGCCCTTACCTTTTACAGATGTGGTTCAAAGAAGGGTTCAACTACCTGCCCAGATGACAGGCTGCAGAGGACCTGGTAATGGGCTTGGTGGCCTGGAGACCTGACTGGTTCATGATAGGTCAACATTGTCCTGAGTCTTCAAATTGCTCAGCTGGAAGCACTTTTCAGTGTTGTCTTTCCAAAGCTGGAATTGCTTAAGAGAAACAGGATAGGAACGTTCCGGTAAGGTGTTTTGCAAAGTTGTTCTCAGGTACTCTCCAAAACTGTTGTACCACTAGAGAAACAGGACAAAAATAGTAAACACACACACGCAGCCACACACACGAATACCCACACACAAGGCACACATAAATGCTCACAGACGCTTTCTCTGTCTCTCTCTCACACACACACGAATGTTGAAGCCCTGTAGACACTGCACTACTCCTAACACATACTTTGGCAAAATTGTTGAATTAGGGCCAAACCCTACAGTAACTGAAATAGCTTTGTATGAAATCTTTTCGGGCAGTGGGAAGAGTCAGGGGAAGGGCACTGGAAGGATTACCTTACTTTTCATCCTTATTTGATTAATTCTCACAGAGAAAGGGCGTGTGCTGAAATTGATCATATTCCCCACACCCCCAATCTGCCTTTTTTATTGAACAAAAAAATGATTCTGGTTTGAGACACATAAATGATACATTTGGTTTTCAAGGGAAATTTTATTTCTGCATTGGAAGAAAATTAGAGTTCATTTTTTAAAAAAACTTATCTAGCGAGTTGCATTTCCTGAGCAGCAAAGAAAAAAAAAATTCTTTCCCTTCTCATGACTTATCTCCTTTTCTCTCAGCAATAAGTCATCTTGGGTTATTTTTTCTGTGCCTGGATCACATGAGACCAACAACGGAGGGAAATGATGGGACATGATGGTCTCAAAGCTTGGCCACAGTGGAAGGCAGGCCCTCAGTAGTAGAACTGAAATGGGGAGCTGAAAAGGAGCACGAGGACAAGGGGAAACCAAGTGCTCCTGAGATAAGCTACAGCTGCAAAGATGAGAATATTGCAGAGAGTTAATTAAATGATCACCTATTTAAATCTTCTTTCTTTTCTAGACCCCAGTTCCCCCAACTCAAAGCTCAACCCCTCACAACACCCAGCAGTCATTGACTTTATTTTGTCTCAGCGGGACGGAATAGGAGCCGGAGGACCCAACCCCGTTGACCCCAGAGTTCATGCCAGGCAGCACGTCCTTCACTGTGACATACAGCTACCGAGCTCCACGTGTGCAGACAGGGCCCTGATTTCTTTCTTTCTTTTTCACTAGTAGGCTTTATTTTTCGAGCAGTTTTAGGCTCATGGAAAACTGAGCAGAAAGTACAGAGAGTTCCCACACATGCACAGCCTCCCTAACTCTCAGTATCCCCCGCCAGAATGGTACGCTCGTTACAACGGATGAAGCTACACTGTGACGCATCCCATCACTCAAAGCCCGTAGTTTACGTTAGAGCTCACTCTCAGTGTCGTACATTCCGTGGGTTTTGACAAGTGTATTTTGGCCCTACATTCTTTTCAGATGCAGTTCCATGTGCCTGTCGATAAGGCAAAGTGTTGTGATAATGAGATAGTGACTGCTGAAAGATATCGCATCCAGAAGAAGTTGGTCTGGACACGTGGGTGGCCAGGGACAGTCATAAGGATACAGAGCTCCATTGGTGGGTGTCTGAGGCTGGGTGGACATGATGATTTCCAAGGTCCCGTTCAACTCCTAGACCTGT
Organism: Delphinus delphis; assembly: GCF_949987515.2. Taxonomy (NCBI): domain Eukaryota; kingdom Metazoa; phylum Chordata; class Mammalia; order Artiodactyla; family Delphinidae; genus Delphinus; species Delphinus delphis. The sequence goes on from NC_082694.2 coordinate 65,529,926, forward strand.
GTTTCTATGACCTAGGCCAGACACAATCAGGAAGTGGCCTTATGGCATGTTCTATAAAGGGTGCTGTTACCCATCCTGCCCACGCTGGCCAACAGGGGATTTACCACAATGATTCACTGGGGTTCACCGTGTCCAGGCTTCCATTTGCTTAAAAGTATCAGAAGAGGATCCTTTTTCTCAAGACTTTTCAAAGATGATAAAATGATTGAGACTATGAAATAAGATTGGTATGGTTCATTAAACTATTAACTACGTCTAGCATAAAATTATATAATAAACTATATATGGTGTACAATATGGCTCTGGTATTAAATTGATTCCTCTTCACTGAGGAACTGGTGACATTTTAGTCTAGGAGGGATGTACAACCGTTCCCCATTTCTGGGCCAGCAAAGCCATAGCTGACTGGTCAGGAAGGCACCCTGAGTCCTCCCATCAGTGTTCCCAGCAGCTGCTACTCGTCCATGGCTGCTGGGGTGTGGAAACCAGCCGTGAGTACCCTGATCCCCATCAGATCTTCTTTCGTTGCCCCAGCTCTTTTTCATCCACTGATCTTCTATTATATCCTACAAGTCTGCAATTAAAAAAAAAAATCTCATCCTTATCACCAAGGCTTTTACGGCAAATGCAGAAAAGTCTCCCAATGCAGTGGTTCTAGATTTCTGCTTAAGGACGGCATCTTCACCAATTCTGCTCCTAAGGAAGTGTCCTTCCCTCTAATGCTTACGTTTTGAAAGGATGTTCTCTCCGACATCGATGGACCTCTGTCTCTCTGAGCTGCAGCACGTCCACGAACAGGAGAGACTGGCCGTCAGTAAGAAAAGAAGAAATTGCAGATTGAGAGTGATTTGAAACAATGGTCTCATTCTGCAAAGAAGAAGAGTCCTGTGGTCCTTCCCCTCATTTACTAATAAACAACCCTTGGCTGGAGCTGCCTGAGGTGTACCTTGAACAATTTTGCCTTTTTCCCTGCCTTCCGTAGTGCCAGCTTCTCCCAGTGATTCAAAGTGACCTGCCAAGTAGGTTTGGTGCCACGTGGTACTTACCTTCTGGCAAGGCCACCTCTCCTATTTGCATGGTCAACTAAGTAGTCCCCATGAGGCCAACCTCAGACTGGATTTATCACTGAGCAACTAACTGACCAACTGTGCCAACCAGTGTCTACTGAGCAGCTTCTATCTGCCACACCCTCTCTTTTATTGCAGGGAGGGGTCTCTGGGAAGCAGACCCTGGGATGGAGTTTAGCATGCAGCAAGTGTATCGGGGGGTGCTCTTGGAAAGGGGAAGAGAAAGACGCAGGAGGGGGTGGAGGGAGGTGTTGGGCTGCAATGCAGTCTGGAGGGCTGGGCTGAGCCCGTGTGGAATTCTAAACTGAGAAGGCGCTTCAGAACCGTTCCAGGTGGGGCAAGGGGCCAGGCCTTTGTAGCCTCTCACTGACCCCACACTGGGTGCAGCTGTTCCTGGGGAGAGGGCGTGGCACCGGGGGGAGGCCGCTGAGGGTAATTTCTGGAGACTGCTTGAAGCTGAGGGCGGGCAGCTGGCAGCGCGACCTGCAGCTCCGGAAATGAGCACTCGAGGACCATCCAGGTGACACAGCGAGGCACCCCTGCACTGGGCTACGCGTGTTCCGCGCCCTGAAGGACTTCATTATCTGGGTGGTGAAATTCAACACGTATGCCAATGCCATTGATCCATTTGAATTAGGTCTTGGAAAATCCCAGCTTGTGGACTTTTGTCATTATCCAGTCGAGGCAGCCCAGCTGCAATCCTTGGTGCATGAAGTGGCCCTTCTTGTACACAGACCACTAGACCTGGATTCCAAAGCAGACATTAAGTCAGTCCCCAGGACTGAGGAGTGACATCTGGCCGGGCACTGCAGCTCAGAGTCAGTTGCTTGTTTTCTCTTCTTCTCAAGAAGTTCCAGGAAATGTCACTGCAGAGTTCAGGGCTGCTGTTATCTCAGGCCTCGCTTCCTGTGGTCCCTGGACGTGCCAGAGGATCAAGAGGACAAGCTGCATCTGCTCCAGGCTGCTCTGCACGGTTACTCTGCTCAGGGCAAGAAGCACCAGCTGACTTCCTTGCAGTTATATCTTTTCATGCGTGGCCTATTCCTGAGGAGTAGAATTTTCTGGAATTGGGGAATTGCTGTGTACTGCCGAGAAAGCTGTGGAGGTATTTAGGAAGTAGATAAGATCCAGAGGGGAAGCCTGCATAGGAGCAGGTGCCTGCATGGTGGTGTGTCCCAACACCCGCCTGATACTGAATCTCAAGCCTTCTTCTTTGATGGATTGACTGGGACCTTTCCCACTGGGCCATCCTGCTAGACTCATACCTGTGACCAGAGTCACGGCCACAGCATCGGACCCCATGGTCACACATGCAGACTCTTGGTTCCTCAGATCAGCCAGTGGTCCCATGGCAGGACTCAGCTCCATGGGAGGGAACAGACACGGCTACTGCGAGTGGGGGGTGTGTGTGTATATCACTGGTCTGGAAAGGGCAGAATGCTCAGCTGGGGAGAAGTGGTCCTCTGGCACCCTGGATGGGGGTGGGAAGAAGAGCAGGAGAAAGAGAAAAGAGAGGAAGCGGGCTGTGAGAAGGGAGACGTGGACTGAAGCCACATTTCACTAGCATCATCGTTACACCAGGAAGTGAGATTCTCTCGAAGGTGAACCAAATCCCAGTCCCATCCCACAGTGGGGCTGGGATGCAATGAGGGTCACCTCCTTTCTACTCTCATCTGGCATTTGCTACTCTCTTAGCTCCTTGTCTCAAACAAGGGTTAAGAAATGCTATTTCAAAACAAACAAAACACAGGCTGGTAGAAAAGGAGACTTCACCTCACGTAAGAGTGTGATTCTGGAACTTTGTAAATGAAGATAAACCTTTGATATTTGGGTTGTGTATTCAATATCCTGGAGGATCTGCTATGACCTGTGACATCCGTAGGTGGCCTGTGTTGGAGCCAGGCTGTCACGCTGCCCCTCCAGCCCACCCGGCGAGTGCACCTTGATTGTTCGCAGCCCTCTGCCAGCACCAGAGCGCGGTGGCTGGGAGGCCAGGCAGGGATGCCAAGCGGAGATGCAGGGCTGTGCATTTACCCAGGTGGCCGGGGCCCTGGCGGTCTAGGGCCTGCAGGTACCCGCAGGTAGTCTCCAGCCGCCGGGCACAGTTCAAGAATTCAGGCACTGCAAGCCTGCACTTCCCAGATCCTCCACACCTGTTCCGTTCTTCTTTCTCTCTGTGCCTTTTTGGGGCGTGGCTGCTTTCCTTCCCTCCCTCCCGTATATAGGATTCTTGCCTCTTCCCTGAATCGTGCCTCTTCCAGCAGATGCCAACAAAACTCACGTGTGCAGCATTTATGTTACTGTGAGCTTTCCCACCTGTTGTCTCTTTGTATTTTCACAGTACCTCCCCAAAACTGAAATGATCCCTACTTAGGGGAAAAGTAAACGGAGGCACAGAGAGGCCGCATGGCTTCTCCTGATGCTGGAGCTCAGGTAGCCTGAGCCGCAGTCCTTGCACTTTCCACGTCTTCTCTGGGTAATGAGGTGTGTACATGCTGACCAGCCCTCAGGCCATGGTTGTCGCTAATATGCTTTAGTGACGTTTCCTGGGAAGGGGTTGGGGGAAACTCTCCCCATGAAATTCTAAGGGAGGAGATAGAACTGCTATTTTTTTTACCATTTCCTTATTTCATAGTCTCAAGTATTCGAAGTACACACGTTCGTACCCCCTGGATTCTTAGAAAGGGATTATTACTTTGAAAATTCCCCAGTCATCACTCTCTCTGGAGAGTGATCCCCTCCCTTCCTCACTTATCCTGCAAGAACCACTTCAGGGTATCCTCCCAGCACACACATACACACACACCCCCACACACCCCTCCAGGAAGCCTGCCCTGTTGCAGCCTGCGCCCCGTCTGCACGTCTCAGCAGCGCTCAGGCCCTCTGGTTAGGTGGCATACGATCATTTGCTGCGCTGTCACTAGTGCAGGCCACTGCTTCATCTGACCTCACAAGGAAGGCCTCTAGCTTCTTGAGCATGAAAAGGAAGCTGTGAAGTCAGGAAGCTTCTGTGTTAGCTGCTGGGTCCACCTCTGGCATGATCTGCTTCAGTAAACTCTCCCAGGAGTACATCTGGTTGGCAGACCTAAACCACATCCTGAGCCTGGCTGCAAGGGAGTCTGGGGATTGTAGTTCTTCTCTCTCCAACCCGTGCACTCTCTGTTTAGCTCTAGGCAGACAAATGCCCATTCAATCCCCAGAATCTATATTATCACAGAAAGAAGACAGGGCCTATCAGCATTTGCCTCCATTAGTGCAAAGTTCTCTGGCTTAAAAAGCGATATGGAAGGGCTGGGGCTGGGACATTGCAGAATGTGGCTCAGACACTAAAAGACTTTGTGTAAATCACTTAAGCCTTGAGCTTCAGGTGAACTTGGTTCTGGAGAAAGCAGAAACTCAATCTCCTAGAAGACTTTCCTTTACACTTACTCAATGGACTAAACTTTTGGAAGAACTTAGCAGGTATTTTGGCTCTGATAGTCTCGGTGATGCTGGGTGATAAATAGCCCATGACTGTCAGCGGCTTAAAATTAAAATCACTAGAGTTCACATCTTGCTCGTGCCACCTGTCCAGTGCAGATTGGTAAGGGATTTCAGAGTGACCCAGGAACTTGGGCTCACTAAGGCTCCCACGTGCATTCCCGACCAGGCAAGGGAAGCAGAATGTGGCAAACCGCATGCTTGTTTCCGCCAGGAGGGGACACGTCGCCGACCACCATATCTCGCGAGCCAAAGCAAGTCATGCAGCTCACCTTTTTTTTTTTTTTTTTTAACATTTTTACTGGAGTCTAATTGCTTTACAATGGTGTGTTACTTTCTGCTTTATAACAAAGTGAATCAGCTATACATATACATATATCCCCATATCTCCTCACCCTTGCGTCTCCCTCCCACCCTCCCTATCCCACCCCTCTAGGTGGTCACAGAGCACCAAGCTGATCTCCCTTGCTATGCGGCTGCTTCCCACTAGCTATCTATTTTACATTTGATAGTGTATATATGTCCATGCCACTCTCTCACTTCGTCCTAGCTTAGCCTTCCCCCTCCCTGGGTCCTCAAGTTTATTCCTGTCCTGCCCCTAGGTTCTTCAGAACCTTTTTTTTTTTTTTTAGATTCCATATATATGTGTTAGCATACGGTATTTGTTTTCCTCTTTCTGACTTACTTCACTCTGTATGACAGACTCTAGGTCCATCCACCTCACTACAAATAACTCAATTTCCTTTCTTTTTATGGCTGAGTAATAGTCCATTGTATGTATGTGCCACATCTTCTTTATCCATTCATCTGTCGATGGACACTTAGGTTGCTTCCATGTCCTGGCTATTGTAAATAGAGCTGTAGTGAACATTGTGGTACATGACTCTTTTTGAATTATGGTTTTCTCACGGTATATGCCCAGTAGTGGGATTGCTGGGTCATATGGTAGTTCTATTTTTAGTTTTTTAAGGAACCTCCATACTGTTCTCCATAGTGGCTGTATCAATTTACATTCCCACCACCAGTGCAAGAGGGTTCCCTTTCCTCCACACCCTCTCCAGCATTTATTATGTGTAGATTTTTTGATGATGGCCATTCTGACCAGTGTGAGGTGATACCTCATTGTACTTTTGATTTGCATTTCTCTAACGATTAGTGACGTTGAGCATTCTTTCATGTGTTTGTTGGCAGTCTGTATATGTTCTTTGGAGAAATGTCTATTTAGGTCTTCTGCCCATTTCTGGATTGGGTTGTTTGTTTTTTTGATATTGAGCTGCTTGTAAATTTTGGAGATTAATCCTTTGTCGGTTGCTTCATTTGCAAATATTTTCTCCCATTCTAAGGGTTGTCTTTCCGTCTTATTTACGTTTTCCTTAACTTTAAAGGAGTAGAAAGTTCGGTCCTCCCTGTGCCAGAAGGACCTGAGAACCACACTGTGGGGAACAGCATCAATGACCTCCAGGGGGAGGTCGAGCGGAGAGCCATGTCCCTTACAACCTCCATTTCCCTCATGGCTCCAGCTGGGATAACTTACCATCCCTGTTACCATTTTTCTTTTTCTCCAAGCACTGAAAATTTCAACTTGAAAGATACTGATAAAATTTTTAGTTGAAATGGCCTGTGAAAAAACCAGCACAGTCCCCAGGGACAAAATTCTCATCATGCTTTTCCTCAAATACATCAGCGGTTCCGAGTCAGTCATGATTTTGTGGGCTGGGAATGCGGTGTGTTTACTTTTGTATAAAAATGCTGTCTTCCTTGGATTAGAGAAGAGAGATGGGCACAAGAGGCAGACTCCAGAATGTTTCGGGTTCAGCTCAAGTGCCCCACCCTTGCCCCAGGCTTTCTCTGACCACCTTCTCTCCAGTTGGAGGTCATTTCTGACTCTCGTGAGCCTCCACTTTTCCGGCACTCCCCCATCCCAGGACCTGTCATGGTCCCTCATTGTATTATCGATGTTTGTGTAAATGTCTCACTTCCCCAATTAGGCTGTGAGCTCTTCGAGAGCTGGAATCTGATTGGCTCCGTCTAGGACTTGCCCCCTGCGCAAGCGGCATTTATCAAGTGTTTTTGAATGGCTCAATGGATGTATGAACCTCATCTTAGGGCCTTTTCTGCAGGAGATTCTCAGTGTCTTCTGAATGAAACGATGACTTGATGGATAAATGGATGGATGGACAAATTAAAGAATAAAAGATTGAATATGTATAGAGGCTAGTTAACATCTCATAGGGGAAATAAGCCTATTCCCCCCACATGGCTGTGCTAATTCTGACCAGCCAACACATAAATGTAGATTCTTGGAACAGAAGGGACAAATGGGAGTGGGGTGACTCAGGGAAACCTCTTCCCACCCTGAAAACGGAGGCCAGGCCCTGCTGTGGCAGCAGCGTCCCCTGTACGTGACTGGGCTTTGGTCATGGCTTAGTCCTCAGGTGCCAGGGACAGGCTTTCTGGACACAGGGGCAGAGGGCGTGGCTCTTCCTGTCTGAGCATTTCTGTGGCCCAGGCTGAGTTTGGGGGAAGGAGCGACAGGCCAGCGGAGCCTCTGGGGGTTCTTGCTGGTGAGACTGCTGTGACGTGGCTCTGCTGTCCACATTACATGTTTTCGAGGCTGAGGCAGGGGATCTCTGCAGGCCCCCAGAGCCCACAAGAGGTCAGTAGGTCGAGGCAGCAGGGGCAGAGGGACAGCCCCAGAGGAAGTGTCCCTCATCTGTCCCCTCACCCGTGGGGAGGGGCCTCAAGCCCCATCTCTCTTTCTCAGCAGATGGCAACACGAACTCCCACATGCCTCCCAGATCTCTCCGGGGTGGAGTCCTGAGGAAGGGAGGGGAGACAGGCAGGAAGGTGGCACATGTGTCCACGAGGCGTTGGGGTGAGGGGACAGACACCCCCTTTTATCTAAAATAATGACAGAAACCTCCCCTCCCTCTGCTGTCTCCTTCCCATTTCTCCTTCGGCTCAAGTAAAGGCGAAGAGGTGAGAAATGGTCCCTTTGCTGGGCTTGGCCCTTGAGTTAGAGGAGGTCAGACCTCTCTGCCTTGGTTTTCCTTTGGTGTTCATTTCATGAGAAAGAGAAATGTACGGATGCAGAAGGAACCCCAGGAGTTGGGGACCATCTTCCGTCCAGAGTGTCAGTGGGGTTCCACCAGGGCAACGGGCCTGGAGAGGCACCAGGCCAATGGGACGCTACTCGTGGATGCTGGCTATGGGCGGCCCCGATCCTCTGCCCAAGATGCCCGAGTAAGAGTCCAGCTCCTCTCCTCAGCCTCCCACGGAATGATGCTCTGCGGCCAAGCGTGTACCAAAGGATAAATGTGCTATATTAACATGAACACTGAGGACAAATGCACTGCAGTAGTAAGCACATCGTAGATACACAGAATATTCTCTATATAGTCTCAACATAGATACAAAATAAGTTATACTTGTTTTCGTTTTCCATCACAGTAGGAGCATGGCATACAAAGTGACTGAGTCAGTGGCCGCGAAGCAAGCCAGGGGAGAGACCATGAGGAAGCCTGTAGGGCACCGAGAACGGTGGGGATTTGCCGAGGACACCGCGGACTCCCGGGGGTCCTGCAGGGAACACGACCTTAGACCTCCCAAACTGGCCTTCAGAGAATCAGCAGGAGGTCCCACTGGATAAGAGTTGGTGGCTGCATTTGAGCTGGGATGATTCAGGCTACTGGGTGGGAGGCAGAGCAGAGACAGAGGCAAACAGCACCCAACAGGCCAGCCCACTCTCCCGCTGGTGCTGTCGGGCTTCTGCGATTTTAGGAACATGGGGAGCGTCGCCGGAAGGCACGGTTTGCTTCTGTGCTGTGACAGATGGCCAGACTGATGGGCCACCAGATGCTGGCTGGCCCTTCTCCCTCGCCAGCCCGCTCCGGGAGGCCACGAGGGGGCTGTGTGCTCAGCTTATCTGCCGCGGTCTATCATCAGCCAGAAACGCTGGGATCCCGCACATCATCCCAGCAGAGGGCAGCGTCTGTGGCCCTTGCCCTATCACATGTGAGTTCTGTGACCCTGGGAGGGTCACCTGAACTCGAGTCTCAGGCTCCTCTCTGCAAATTGGAGGGACTAACACATACTTCCTCGGAGCGTGGTGAGGACCACGTGGGATAATGTATATAAAGTGCCTAACACAGCTCCTGGCACTCAGAAGAGGCTGGATAAATGTGAGGCGAGTACAAGCATCGGTACATAGAGGCCAGGTGGGAAAAAATATGAATGTCCCAGAATCTGTGGAATAAAACCCACCTTGACTGGCTATGAGAGCAGAGGATGACAGAACAGTTTCTTTGCTTTCTTTCCCGCCGAGTTTTTCCCTTCTCTCTCTGGTTCTGGGATTCTTTGAAGTGAAGCGCAAGCAGGTTTCAAAGCCAGGCCTGCCAAGGCAGTCAGAGCCTAAGCCTGGGAGAGAACAGGGCTCGGGGCCACGTGTCTTCAAGTCTGGGGCTTGGTTCGCTGAGGACGCTTCCCTCCTCCCCTCCCCTCCCTGCCACAGCTCCCCTCCCCTCCCATCTCCTGGCCCCAGAGCAGACTTCATATGAGGAAGCCAAAGAGGGGGGAGAAAGCACAGAAAAAAAGTGGATTGTCTATTAAGTGAGAAGCCTTTTCCATATGCTCTGAGTCCGGGGAATCTGGAGGTAGGTGGGCCATCTGTGGGTGAGTGAACTGCCCCCTCTGTGGGAGAAGGCGGGTCTCTGGGCAGTGGAATAGGGGAGGGAAAGAGGAATGGAGACCTAGGCTTGATACCCGGGACCCTGGGAGCGCTCCGGTGCCTCAGGCAACGCCGAGAACTTGGAGATGTGTCCACACGAAGATCCACCTGGAGACCTAGGGATCACTGTCCCCTTATCCGCAGTGCTGTTCCCAACGTGTGTGTGTGTGTGTGTGTGTGTGTGTGATCGCCTCTCCCATCTCCTCTAACTCCTGCCTGCTCTGGACCTCCCCGCCCCCCATCACTCGGTGGCTTTCCTCTTGGACGGGGGTATGAGGTGGGCGGGCAGCTCGTTGGGCAGCTCATGGCCCTCCAGCTTCACCTTGATGAGGTGGTTGGCCAGTGCGAACTCCTCGTCATCCAACATGCCATCCTTGTCGATGTCGGCCAGCTTCCAGATCTTACCCAGCACGCTGTTGGGCAGCTTGGAGCGCACCATCTCCTTCTTGGCATTGGCGCCCGTGATCTTGCCATCCACCGGGGACAGGGTGTAGAAGATCTCATCGTACATGGGTTTGTCCCTGGCCACCACCCACTCAGCATCATCGATGCCCTCCCCAGCCCCCTCCCCATAGCCGTGCCCGAAGGGGCCGTGCAGAGTGCCCTCAAATGCTCCGCCCTTCACTATCTGGGCGGGCCGCTGTGTCTCCTCCTGGCGCACCAGCACCATGAGCTGGGCAATGTCATGGGCCAGCATGTCGTCCACCACCTCCAGCAGCTTGCTTTTCAGTGGCTGGAATTTGCTGAAGTCCTGGGCCTGCAGCTGGTCCTGCAGAAAGAGAGAGAAGAAAGAAGGTGAGGACAGAAGACAATGGAAGGAGATCCACAAAAGATATGAGAGGAGGAGAAAAAAGGCACGTTGGCTCTTGGTGGATTTTTCAAGAGAGAAAATCGTTGCAGGGGCTGGAGAAGGAAGGGAAATTTAACCATTACTGGTCTGATTCATTTGGATTTCCTCCAGCGTTCTAGAAAGCAAATACAGTCAGCTCTCTGTATCCGAGGGTTCTGCATCTGTGGATACAAGAGGGCCAGCTGTACCTCACCATTTTATATAAGGAACTCGAGCATCCATGGTTTCGGTATCTGAGGCGGGTCCTGGAACCGATCCCCTGTGGTTACCGAGGGATGACTATAATTAAATTGCTCTTTAAGTTAGTTCTGGCTATTGAACAGTGAGTGGATCTTGAATGCTGTACCCCTCTGAGACTGAGTCATGCGGGTGTCTACTTCAATAAGGGTTATACTCAAGAACGCTGGAAGTGCTTTCACTACGTTAATTATCTCATTCACTCCCCCGTGACCTTCTGCAAGTGGGAAATCACATGCTATCACTATTTAGGGAAGGAAAAATGGAGGCCTAGGGCAACTAAAACCAAATCATGGTAGAAGCCACAGGTCATTCCTAAGCCAGTAGCTCTTAATCAGGATGCTCTCGGGATTATCTGGAGAGAGTTTTCTTTTTTTTTTTAACATCTTTATTGGGGTATAATTGCTTTACGATTGTGTGTTAGTTTCTGCTTTATAACAAAGTGAATCAGTTATACATATACATATGTTCCCATATCTCTTCCCTCTTGCGTCTCCCTCCCTCCCACCCTCCCTATCCCACCCCTCCAGGCGGTCACCAAGCACGGAGCTTATATCCCTGTGCTATGCGGCTGCTTCCCACTAGCTATCTATTTTACGTTTGGTAGTGTATATATGTCCATGCCTCTCTCTCGCTTTGTCACAGCTCACCCTTCCCTCTCCCCATATCCTCAAGTCCGTTCTCCAGTAGGTCTGTGTCTTTATTCCTGTCTTACCCCTAGGTTCTTCATGACATTTTTTTCCCTTAAATTCCATATATATGTGTTAGCCTACGGTATTTGTCTTTCTCTTTCTGACTTACTTCACTCTGTATGACAGACTCTAGGTCTATCCACCTCATTACAAATAGCTCAATTTCAATTCTTTTTATGGCTGAGTAATATTCCATTGTATATATGTGCCACATCTTCTTTATCCATTCATCCGATGATGGGCACTTAGGTTGTTTCCATCTCCGGGCTATTGTAAATAGAGCTGCAGTGAACATTTTGGTACATGACTCTTTTTGAATTTTGGTTTTCTCTGGGTATATGCCCTGTAGTGGGATTGCTGGGTCATATGGTAGTTCTATTTGTAGTTTTTTAAGGAACCTCCATACTGTTCTCCATAGTGGCTGAACCAATTCACATTCCCACCAGCAGTGCAAGAGTGTTCCCTTTTCTCCACACCCTCTCCATCATTTATTGTTTCTAGATTTTTTGATGATGGCCATTCTGACTGGTGTGAGGTGATACCTCATTGTAGTTTTGATTTGCACTTCTCTAATGATTAGTGATGTTGAGCATCTTTTCATGTGTTTGTTGGCAATCTGTATATCTTCTTTGGAGAAGTGTCTATTTAGGTCTTCTGCCCATTTTTGGATTGGGTTGTTTGTTTTTTTGTTATTGAGCTGCATGAGCTGCTTGTAAATTTTGGAAATTAATCCTTTGTCGGTTGCTTCATTTGCAAATATTTTCTCCCATTCTGAGGGGTGTCTTTTGGTCTTGTTTATGGTTTCCTTTGCTGTGCAAAAGCTTTGAACTTTCATTAGATCCCATTTGTTTATTTTTGTTTTTATTTCCATTTCTCTAGAAGGTGGGTCAAAAAGGATCTTGCTGTGATTTATGTCATAGAGTGTTCTGCCTATGTTTTCCTCTAAGAGTTTGCTAGTTTCTGGCCTTACATTTAGGTCTTTAATCCATTTTGAGCTTATTTTTGTGTATGGTGTTAAGAAGTGATCTAATCTCATACTTCTACATGTACCTGTCCAGTTTTCCCAGCACCACTTATTGAAGAGGCTGTCCTTTCTCCACTGTACATTCCTGCCTCCTTTATCAAAGATAAGGTGACTATTGGCTTCTCCCTGAGGGTTCTGACTCAGTAGGCACGGGCAACAGCTCCCCTCCTTGACTTCCCATGACCCCCACAGCACACAGTAAAAGAAATATGTTCCGCTTTGCATGTCTTTGCCATTTTGAAAGGTCCTGAGTTTCAAGCATCCAGCTTCTCCTTTGCCTCTATAATGATAAGACAAGAGTTTCCCGCTCCCACCCTGGCTCTGGCCACAGCAATCTCAGGACACTGGGATGAGGCCAGTGCACAGGGGACAGTCTCAGGACAAGCACACGGAGTTCACTGCAGAAAAATTCAGAAAACACCCACGGCTACATTTCAAGACAAGTGTGAGCCTGGGCATTCTCACCTCCCTTCTAGGGCAGGGCTGGACCAGGGAGCCTGGGGGGGCTGGGCGGGGGACGGTGGAGCTGACAAGCCTTTCTCCTGCCCTCAGCACAACCTCCTAAGGTCCCTGTCTCTCCCAGCCTGTCCACATCTAAGCGTGTTTGGTGGGCTCCCAACTAGGGGGTCCCAGTATCTTCCAGAGGATGTGAGGGTTGCTCCCATCAGCCCACACATATGCCCCCACCGGACAGCCATTTACATACTGATCCAGCATCCCTAACAGAAACTGACGTCAGACAGGCAAACAAGCGAGAAGGTGAAACCATTTATGTTGCAAAAGAATTTCTCACATTAAAAAGTCATATGGTCCCTTTCAAATGTCATCTTCCCCAAATGTTTGCTTAAAGATCATTAAATTCTTAATACAAAGAGAAACTGAAAGTTGAAACAATTCTGAAATTAGTGACTGGCTCCCGGTAGGTGGTTATAGGAATGAATGCATACATGAACAAATGCATGCTTTGGATGTCTATTCTTTCTTTCTTTTTATTTTACTAGATAGGAAATTAAAAATGCGTATTTGGGACTATACTGATATTCTGAAACCCTAAAAGCAACAAGAGCAAAAACAATATTACTACTACATCTGCTGCTAGTTTTTCCTAATTTCCTAATTCTTAAAAACTTTTCATTTTTATATTTTATTTTTTAATACATTTATTTATTTTATTGTTTAGTTTTGGCTGCTTTGGGTCTTCGTTGCTGCGTGCGGGCTTTCTCTGTTTGCGGGGAGTGCGGGCTACTCTCTGTTGCGGTGCGCGGGCTCTAGGCGCGTGGGCTTCAGTAGTTGTGGCTCACGGCCTCTAGAGAGCAGGCTCAGTAGTTGTGGCGCACTGGCTTAGTTGCTCCGCGGCATGTGGGATCTTCCCAGGCCGGGGCTTGAACCCGTGTCCCCTGCATTGGCAGGCGGATTCTTAACCACTGCGCTACCAGGGAAGCCCTTCATTTTAAAATAATTACATGAGAATTAATCATGAGAAGTTGCAAAAATTGTGCAGAGAGCTAGGTTCCTTGCGCTCATCAGGCAGCTTCCTCTACTGGTGACATCTCACCTAACTTGCTACTGCATTTTAAGAGCATAGTTGGTGCCAGGCCATGCTAAGTGCCTTGCAAATATTATCTGATATACGCCCACGATATTATCTGATATACACCCACAGTATCCATATAAGGTGGTATTTTTGTAGCCTCAGTATGTAGATGAAAAGAGAGAGGGTCAGAGAGGATCCAGTTAGTATGGTGTGGTAGTTTTTTCCTTAGACCTTGGACACTCCTGGGGTTTCTACTTGCAGGCTGTGTAAACATTACTAAAACCGTAGGCAGGTTAATTACCTTTGTAAACCTCAGTTTGCTCATCTGTAAAAGGAGGATGAAATGCCTACCTCAGAGGACTGTTTCATCCTAAAAGGAGGATGAAATAACTCCCTCAGACGACTTTTCACACATAAGAAACTATGTGTGACTGACCCTGGCCCAAGAGAGGGGCCCATGGTATGCTCCAAAGATGGTGAGCTCCTGGGAAGATTTCTGCTTCTCTGTGGCTTATGTCCCAAATTGCTCCCAAGGAGGAGCTCAGTGGTAAACTTAAGCAATAAAGGGTCAGGAGAATGTCAGGTGACTTGCCCTGTTTCACATGATGTGGTGGGGATTCCAAACCTGTGGTGGCCAGGACTGGGGAAGGTCATGAACTTGAGGTATCAGACCCCCGAACATCCTCTAACACTGCTGCCCACTGGGAGCGCTGGGGCTCCATGTTTCTCCCTGGGCCCAGATACGGCCCCTGTTGGGCCAGTGCCAGCCCAGCAGGAAGGGCAGACCCAGGGCCATCTGCCGGCCTGCCTACTGATTCTGGGTTGAGTTTCCACGCAGGGAATCCAAGGGTGGCCTCCTCTAAGCTCAGGCTGCTTAGCCGGCTTGCTCCTTTCCTGGGGCCCCAGACCCTGGTTACCTGCATCCTCTTCAGGTTGGGAAAGTCCCCAGGTGAGATCTGGTGCTCCCGCTCGATCTGGCCATAAATCTCGGCCAGGTTGTTCACCAGCTCCTTCTTCTTGTTGTCCTTTCCGAACATCGAGGGCATCTCCTTCTTCAGAGAGCTGATGATGTAGGCATGAACCTGAATAACAGGGGCGGAGAGAAACGTTCAGATGGAGACCTCAGTTCTTTCCTTTCCTCTAGGGCGGCTCTCACCCCATCTCTTCCCATCAATCCCCCCACTCCTGCTCCTACTTCCGAAATTATTTCTGTCTCCATCCTCTTTCTCTCCCGCTGCTTGCAACGCATGTTGTTTTGCTGAATCCCAGGGAAAGGTGAGATTGTGGGGAGGGTAAGGTCAAGGCATAACAGGGATGGAAATTCTGGTGATGACGTTGATGAGGAAGACAGTAACAACAGCTGACGTGTACAAAGCACTTCTGAGGATGCCAGGCACTGTGATGAGGGCTTTTCCGTTCTTTACTCTTCTAACCCTTTCATTTTACTTATGTGGAAACAGGCACAGCACAACTAAGGGCCTTGCTGGGGTCGGGATGCACAGTAAACTGTGGAGTTGAGTCCAATCTGGCCATCTGACGCCAGGGCTTGTGATCATTGACACCACATTCTCCTGCTCTGCCCCCCTTCCCCCCGCAGCTCTTGCAGCTACCCCCCCCACCCCAAACCATTGGCCCCGCCCATGCTGCCCATCCCCCCCACCCCCCCAGGTAGCCTCACCTTGGCCAGCCTGGCCCTCTTGATGAGGTCGTTCAGCTTGCGCAGGGCAGCGTTTCGCGGCAGACTCTGGATGTCTCTGAATAGGTCCTGCTCCTCGGCCTCAAAGAGCTTCCGGTTGTCTGGGATGAGAAGGGGGCGGGACCAGAAGGAGCCGATGTAGACCCGGATCACCTCCGGGGTGTTCACGATCTTCCCCAGGGACCACATGAGGGCCCCGTACACCCGCATCAGCTGCTGCGTCTCAATCTGGTCCGCCTTGTTCAGCACCACCCGCATCTTGTCCTCGTGGTTCTTGAGGGCCTTGATGACTTCTGAGAACTCATCAGAGATGTCCAGCTTGTGGGCGTCGAAGAGCAGGATGATGCGATCGACCCGCTCGGCGAACCACTCGAGGACTGCCGCAAAGTCGTACCCTGCGACACAGCAGAGTCAGGGGGCGGGGCCTTTGGGGCGGAGGGTAGGGTTTTTGGGGGAGGCAGCCGGTGCAGTAGAAATAACATGGACTTGGGAGGCAGATCTGGATTCAAATCCGGCTCCTCCACATTTTCACAATTTGGCCTTCAGCCAGTTACCAAATGTCTCTGAGTCAGTGTTTTTGCATCTATAAATGGGCATACTATCTAGTTCATAGAATTTTAAACACTAAAGATGCTCGCAGCCCAGCACCTAGCAGCTGCTCAGTAGATGCTAGTTATTATTATTAACATCCTTATCCCCATAAAACACAGCCACCATCCAGCTCCCCTATCCTTGCTTACTGTATTTAGGAGCCAGGGGCCCTGCTGGAAAAGAAACTCTGGACATATATTTTGAATAAAGACCCAGAAATTCTTAACAAGGTCCCATGGTTCAGACCATGCCCATCACTGGTCTGGAAGAAATCTGAGGCTCTGACACACAACTTCTTCTCATGCCTGCTCATAAGCTCGCTTCATTCCTTATTCATCAGCTGCAGCCCCCAAATCCCCAACTCTTAAAACCACAAGGGGTTTCTTCCCTAGCATGGGACAGACCTCTGGCTGCCACACATTGGTTATCTGGCACTGAGCTGCTTCAGGTCAGGCTGGTTCCAGGACCCCCACAGCACCTGCTCTGCTCAACCCCAAGTAGCAGTGGATCTGGGAGGGCCTGGAGGGGGAGATCATGCCAACAGTCTGCACCTTCAGCCTCATGTTCACTGACCCTTAACAGCTGGAAGCAGCTTCACCTCTCTGTGCCTCAGTCTCCTCTTCCATGAAACAGAGGACAGTACATGGGGAAGTGAGGCTCAGAGAGGGAAAGTGACTTGCTCCAGGGCGCACAGCCCAGACACAGCAGCACTGGGATGAGGGTGGAGGTGTTGGGCCTTCTGCTGCTCCCCAGTGCCACACCTCTGGCAGGAAGGTAGGAGCCCTTACTTAGGCTCTGGTGGGATCGACGACCCCGGGTCCCAACATCACAGGCTTTCAGGGGCATAGACCCTGGGGCCCCAAAGCTCATTGCCCCCACTGAGTGGGAGACCCAGCCAACAGGAAGAAGCCAGCAGTTCCTGCCCTGCCTCACAGAGGAGGATCAGAGACCGGGGCAGGTCATCAGGCAGCTGCTTTGCAACTGAGTCAGATACAAGCAGCTCTGCTCGCCTGGAACGGTGGTCCTCAACTTGAGCGCACAGCGGAATCCCCCAGAGGCCTGTTACAGCCCAGATGGCTGGGCCTACCCCAGAGCTTCTGGTTCAGTTCACATCATGACCTCATTTCCCCTTCGCACCACCCTCTGAGGCAGGCACAGTCCCACTTTCCAGAGGAGAAACCTGAGGTTCAGCGATGAGGGGAGAGCCAAATTGCTGGCATGTTGTGGGGGTCAGGGTTGGACCCCGCCACGGGGCCCTGGGGGCCCTGCACAGGCCGTGCTGGCAGCGGTCCTGCACCTGTGCCCCTACCCGCCCCGCCTCCCGCTCCCCTCCCGTCTCCCGCTCCCCTCCCGTCTCCTCCCTTCCCAGGGCTGGCTCCAGGCTATTTTTAGTCTCCCTCAGCACAGCCAGGTGGAGGGCAGCTCTCACCTTCTGAAGGCAGTCCGTCAGAGCCGTGGGCAGCAGGGCGGGCAGAGGGCTCAGAAAATCAGGGCAAACTCACTCCCGGGCCCCATCCACCCCAACCGGGAAAACAGGTCACGGCCTGGCTGCCTTGGCGCCTGGAACCTGCAGGCGTGCCCTCAGTTGTAGCTGGGGAGGGCAGGGGGCTCAGAGGCCTCTGGCCTTCTGCTGAGACCTGTTTCCAAATCTAGCCTGACAAGGTTTTGGCCGTGGTGGTGCAGACCACGGGGAGGGCAGCTGCGATGTGCCCTCCCTCCCTCCTTCCCTCCCTCCCTCCCGTACAGCAGATTTCAGCCCTCACTGCTCAGCGCACCGGCTCGCTGGTCACAGGCAGCTGGTGGCAGCAGCTCACAGCCGGCTGTGCAGCCACAGCAGCTAGCCCTGGGCACTTACTGACAGGGCTCAAAGCAAGTGGGTGAGATGTGCCCAGGACCGAGCAGAGGGAGGGCCAGGACCAGAACACAGGTCTTCCTGTCCTAAGCCCAGCACTCCAGCCAGCCCTCCACGGGCTGGGGGAAGCGAAGGGGCCAGAGAAGCTGCAGAGAAGAGGCTTCCGGCCCCTGAGCTCTCACCAACCCCAGATGGCAGCAGCCATGCAAGAGGAGCCTCAGCTGCAAAAGCGGACCAGCCCCCGCTTGGGGTGGGGCGGGAGAGTGACAGCAGCAGGTCAGTGCTGCCGGAATAGGCCGGCCCATGTCCGTTCCTGTCCTCACGGCTGGCTCAGGTGCCCCTCAGGCAGGCCCTTGCCTCTCTGCTCACCCAGGAATTTATCCTCCTCCCACCGCACAGGGAGCTGGGCGGGGCAGGGGCTGCTCATCCTTCCCAGCTTCCTCTGTGCCCAGCATGGTGCCCCCCACACAGTAGGTGCTCTATCAGCATTTGCTGAACAGACCTGAAATGTCAGCCCTGTTCTGCCTTTTGCATCCCAGGGACAGTGAACAGGTCATCTCTGGGCCTCAGTTTTCTGGTCTCTGAATTGGAACCCACCAGACCCTGCCAGAGGGCGGCTGTGAGGATCCAATCAAAGAGGATGCAGGTGAGACTGCTTGCCTGTGACCCTGGCTGTTCCTATGGCTCTGCCCCTTTATAAAGAGCTCCTTCCAGGCACCAGTTTCCATGACTTGGGTGTGCTCTGAAGGGGTCACCCGAGGAGCACTGGCCCGGGCAAGCCCACCTCTAGTTTCTGCTCAGCTATTAATTTGCTGTGTGTCCCTGGGCAAGTAGCCTCCCTTCTCTGGTCCTTGGTCTCTTTGCCTGTTAATCCACAGAGTTGGACTGGAAGATCTCTGAGTTTCCTTTCTCAGTTCACAATTCCCTGCTTCTAAGACTGAAGGTATGAGGGTGGGGAGTACAGCAGGATGGATGGAGATTAGAAACAAGGAAGCTCTTGCAGGACAAGGGGAAGGAAGGCTGGGGACTGCTGTCTTTAATGCCCTGGGCTGCCTATGTGAAGCCAGCTCCTTCCTGAGAACAGGCAGATGGCTTCTGCGAACCTTTCTAGGATTTCAGAAGCACAGAGGCCTCCTATTCACCCTCCCACTTTTGCAAATTTTGTACGCTCTGGAAAGGCTGGCTATCCAATTACCAACTGGGTAATGCTGGAAGCTTTCTCCCAGGTGTGGCTGTGAGGAAATGAGAATCAAGCAATGACTTTGTGGGCTTCCTCTGAAGCTCAGCCTCCCCGATCCTGGCTATTCAGAGCCTAGCAGGCTCCAGGCTGGGTATTTAATTATTTCTGTAGACTGGGCTTATGGGTATCCAAGAATGGGAGCATCTGAAAGGCACAGACGGGACCTATTAAGGAAAAGGGAACGGGTTGGCTCTCCCATTTATTCTCTGTGTGGCCTTAGGCAAGTCTGAACCTCAGTTTTTTCAGCTGAAAATGGGAATAAAAACGACTGACTGATGAGGGGTCAACGGTAGAACCATGGCAACAAGATAGCGGAGGGAGGGCCTAGACTCAGTCTGGAGTCTCTGCCCTGACGTCTAGGGTGATAGGCCCCCTTTCCCTCACTGGTCCTGGGAACGGCTCTGAGCCCCAGAATAGGAGCTCTTGAGCACCTGCAGCAGCCCAAGGGCTCATAAGGTATGGACTAGCGGGTGGTGGGAGATTCAGGCTCCAGGAGACAGATGGCGAAGCTGGCTGTCCTGGAATTGCGGGTAGCAAGTCTGCTGCCTCTGGAAGATCTGGTGTGCAGGCACCTGGAGCAGAGACTGGGCAGCCTGCAGGGAGCTAGGGCTCTCCCCACTGACCCCAGGCTCCAGTGGAATGGAAGGAAAGCACTTCTAAGTAATGCCAGGCAAGAGGATATCAATGAGACAAACACAATAAGTGCGGCAACTCCTTAGTCATCAACCAGCTTCCTTCACAGCCTGAAAGGCAGTGCAGGGGCTTCCCTGGTGGCGCAGTGGTTAAGAATCCACCTGCCAAAGCAGGGGACATGGGTTCAAGCCCTGGTCTGGGAAGATCCCACATGTCGCGGAGCAACTAAGCCCATGCGCCACAACTACTGAGCCTGTGCTCTGAGCCCGCGAGCCACAACTACTGAGCCCGCATGCCACAACTACTGCAGCCCGTGCACCTAGAGCCCGTGCTCTGCAACAAGAGAACCCAGCGCACTGCAACAAAGAGTAGACCCCGCTCGCTGCAACTAGAGAAAGCCCGCAGGCAGCAACAAAGATCCGACACAGCCAAAGAAAAAAACAAAGAAAGGCAATGCAAGGGTGCTGACAAGGCAGCACATTTCTTTGTATTTTCAGCCACACGATCTCATTCGATCCTCACAGTGCTGC
The DNA here is from genome assembly GCF_949987515.2 of Delphinus delphis. Classification (NCBI taxonomy): domain Eukaryota; kingdom Metazoa; phylum Chordata; class Mammalia; order Artiodactyla; family Delphinidae; genus Delphinus; species Delphinus delphis. The sequence goes on from NC_082694.2 coordinate 65,550,078, forward strand.
ATGTGCCAGGAGGTAAACAGGCACACACAGGGAAGGGAGAGGGAACAGAGAGGTTAAGGGGCTCACCCAAGCTCACACAGCCAGGTGGTGGCAAACTCGGGCCTAGGACCCAGATCCTTACTTCCATCTGCATTCCCTTCTCGGCTCAGAGCCCCGCAAGGCTGTAGCTCAGGGGCCTGAGCCCTCCAACCAGGCACTTACTTGTGGTGGGTACTTAAAAGGTCCCATCCTGCCCCCAAAAGCTTTCAAGGTATAAAGACATTTCAGCAAAAGAGAAATTAGAAGGCATCAGTTTGCAAAATGTGGGAAAAGTTCAGATGAAAAAGGCCACACTACTTGCCTCCCAGAAGTAACCTTGAAAAGGAGCCCAGCAGACTCATCCCAGGTCTCCCAGATGGCCACAAGTTGCCAGCGCACCCTTTTAAAGGGAGTCGGGACTCTGCTGCTCTGTCCCCGCGTGTGATGCCCCCAGAGCCGTGTATGTACAGCATGCGGTCTGGGGCCCCAGAGGCCCCTAAGTGAGGAGGCCAGGGATGGGAGGCCGTGAGGACCAGCCCAGACCCTCCGGGGTCCCCCAGGGGAAAGTTGTACATGAGAGTTTGCCCTCATTCCTCTTTGAGTTCTTTCTGGGCAGGCAGGCCATGATAACGTGCTGAAAAGCCACCGGACGGGGAAGCAGGAGAGCAGAATTCCCATCCCAGTTTTGTGACCTGGGCAAGTGTCTTCCTGCTCTGGCCCTCCTGAGTTCACCTGCACAGGAGGGGGTCCGCTGGGAGTGATGTGTGCAACGCGCCACAGGGTTGCTTTTCTAGGGTGGGGCCTGTGGGGATTTCTAGCTGAGAAACAGACAGGAAATGTGGTTGCCAAGTGTGAGGACACTCAGGCTTCCGGAGAACCTCCCACCTCTGCCGCATCCTTGCTTCTTCCCAGTAATGAGTCCTGGGCTGCATCCTGTCACTTCCAGGAACTGCCTCCCTGCCCCTCTCCCACCCACTCCAATGCATCTACATCCAGAGACAAGTGTGGGCCTGGGACTTCCCGGGCTCAGGTTCCTGGACGTCCCTTGCTTCTGCTCTGCCCCCAAGACACACACAGCCCCCCAGGTCCGGGCAGAGGGGCCACACTTTGTCCAGCTGTGGCCTGGGGCCTGACTGCTCCTTCCCGTGAAGCCTGAGGCCCAGGGAGCCCCCTGGGAGCAGCTGGCTTTCCAGAATGTGGCACATCAGGCCTCGGCCCAGAGGTGGCTCTGTGTGGATTTGACAACGATGCCCTGGCATCAGGCTCAGTGAGTGGAACGTGGGCTGGATTTCAGGCTTAATACACCCCTCAGTCGGGTGCCCTCCTGCAGGGCTGTGCATGGACTGTCCACGGGGCCCCGCCCGGCCCTGGGCTGGAGGAAAGCCAGAAGCACCAAATCTGTGCTGCGGCCAAACCCAGAGTGAGAACCCCGGGCGAGAAGCCACGCGAAGCGCGTTTGGTTCTGTGCACACACTTGTGTGCATGTGTGGGGAGCGGGGTGCGGAGAGAGGTGTGATGTGTGTAGATGGGGGGTGCATATGTGTATAGGTATAAACTGAACTACTGAGTTCTACGGCTGATTGTGAAAGACGAGGAGGGGGTCTTCATACTGGAAACTTTTCTCATTTGGGGTTCCCCTGATATCTGAGGGTGTCTGATCCCTGCCCCCCACCCAACTTTCCTGGTCTCTGTGGAGTGCTGGGGTCAGCACTGCCCCAGGCAGAGGATGCAGGACTGGCGGCCCAGCTCTCAGCTCTTGTTTTTATCACAGGCTACTTTTGCCAGCAACTGCATTTATAGTCTAGAATCAGGAGGGCAGAGAACAAACTGGTCTGCCTAGATACACACAGGGCTATCACTTCTCCCAGAGGTGGGGTGAGACCTGGTGGTAGTCGGTATGGGGTGGGAGGCAATAGGAAGGGTGGGCAAGAAGAACAAGCCCCCAGTTTGCAGTAGAGCAGCCACTGAGGTCCAAAGATAAAGTCAGGAGAAAAGGCAGAGGGATAGGAAAAGAATGGAATGGAACGGAAGCTGAGGAAGGCAGGACTCCCTAGGAGCAGGGCTGCCACGTACAGCTGCATAGGCTGTGCACTGCACAACTGCAAGGAAGGCCATTCACGTAGATTACCCTGGAGTTGTTTAACAGGGTGACCCTGGATGGCAGATAAAGAGGAAAGAAGGGAGCTCACTGTGATCCAGACCCAGAGCTGATGTCTGTGTTTCCATTACCATCTGTGGATCTCACGAGGTCACGCGATGGGTATCATTACCCCTTGTTATGCATGGGGACATTAAGGCTCAGGGGAAAAATGTGACCTGGAGACCCACAGGTTCTAAAAGCCAATGCTCTAAACTCCCAGTCCAGTGCCCCTGGAATCCCCGAAGGCTGGAATCCTCTCTGGACCCACCTGTCAGGCTGCACTAGCCTTGTGTAGCCACCCACCCCCTGAGTGGTTCAGGTGGAGAATTTGGGCTGCTCTCCAAGCCTTCCTCGAGGAGATATAGGCTGTCTGTGTGAAACAGTAAATGCCCTTTAGGCCTAAACTCAGGATGAACTTGGAGGAAGACTTACGGCATGAGGGTAGAGACTGGTCAGGAGAGAGGGAGTATCTAGGGAAACAAATAGAAACAAGACAGAGAGCCACCCACGCTGCACCCTCCCCCCCGACCACGGGGCCCCGAACAGGGTGCCAGGGTGCTTACAAAGGGCAGGTGGGCCAGAAGGAGATGCTCCTCCCCACAGGGCCGTGGGTTCTACGCCCACCTCGCCCTTGCGCCCCCCCATGCACCTCACCCCAGGCACGTGCAGGAGGAAGTAGACAGGCACCTGAGGTCAGTTCAGGGCAGAGTCCTGGCTGCTGCGGAGCGCTCTTGCCAGTCCAAAGCCTTCCCTTCCCGGAAGCTGCCCTCTGAGTGCCGAGCTGGCTCCTGCCCAGCTCCCAGCTCCAGGACTGGGGTGGCTGTGGCTTCGTCAGCTTTTCTTCCCAGCAATACGGCATGCGGCACAGAAAGGGCTGGGGTCTATCTGGGGCACACAGCGTGGTGTGGCAGGAGAGGCTGGGGGAGGGGAGCTGGGAGCTGTAGTTTCAAGATTTTTACAATATCCATCTAGCATTTTAGAGCTAGGAGAAAACCAGTGATGATGATGATCTATAGCACCTCATGTTTACTGGGGACTTGCTATGTGCCAGGTAGGAGGCTTTTTACCTGTATTATTTCTTCAATCCTCAAACAACCCTAGAAAATAGAGTTATGTCCCCTACTCTACAGATGAGCCAGCTGAAGGAAAGAAAGCTGCCAGGTCACCCTGCCAGGAAGCATCAGAGGCAGGCCAGGACGCTGGTGGTCTGGCTCCTGAGTTCCATCTCCCGACCCGCATGCCGGCAGCCTCCTTCAGCGAACAACTCCCCACATCTGTCTGGAATGAGCAGTTTTCAAGGGCTTTCACATACCCAGCTCCCGACTCTCACGCCCCAGAGCACACTGCCATCCTCACGCTGTTGGCTGGAGTCCTCTGCAGGCACTTGTCTCCCCTGCAGAGCTGCAAGCTCCTGGGGCAGGGACAGCAGGAACTTCAGAAGCGAGCCAGGGTCTGGCCCATGAAGAAACCCAATGGGGTGCATAATGCAGACACTGACGTCTCCACTTCACAGATGAGAAGACCGAGGCTAGCTGTCTCCTGAGCTGCAGTGGACCCTTGCCTAGGATGACCCCACACAGCACATGAGGCAGCAGCGGCTCATCAAGAGACAGCAAGGCCCCGGGAGCCTCTCTCCTGTTATGGAAGCCAGAGAACGTACCAGAAAGGATGCAGCACAGAGCCAGAGCCAACCCTACCAGCTGCCTCACTTACCTCGGCTGATCCTCTGCTTCTCCCCGGAGAGGATGCCCGGCGTGTCGATGACGCTGATGCTCTCCAGCACGGGGTTGGGCAGCTGAGCGCACACGAACCTGCAGGCGTGGGAGGAGAGCCGTGGTGAGCCGCCGTCCTGTCCTTGTCTCTCAGGCGCCCTCGCTTCAGCCCCACGCCAACCTCTCCTGCCCTGGGCAGAGGTTCTGAAGCCCGGCCGCCTTCCAGTGCAGACTCCCAGTCCCAAGCTAGACTCAGCCCCAGTAGTGGGCCCAGGATCTGTACTTCGAGGAAGCTCCCGGGGTGGTCCTAAGGCAGCTGTGGGCCTACGTTTGTGAGCCCCTGCTGTCGGGGACACCAGGATGTGCAGCCCTCGATCCCTGCCCCCAGGAGCACAGTCTGGTGGAAGAGCAGAGGCATGCATAAGGACAACCACGATATGGGTGCGATGGGAGCAGCGCCCCCAAGGGAGGTCAAGAGAAGGGCTCGGGAGATCCAAGGTGGAAGGAAGCCTTCCTGGAGGAGGCGGCACTGCAGCTGGCCTCGAAGAGTGGGGCACACCACCCAGGAACGTTTATCTGGGCTTCTAAAAGGCTGTGCAAATACCAAACATTGCTAGTAGGATAACAGTCAAGGCTTATTCAAGGAAATATTCCCAGTATCACATCCCAAAGTCTCCAAATACAAATTGGTAAACCTAAGCTAGATCCTTCTGACTTCAAGCCTTCTCTCTTAAATGCCATTTTTGGTGGAAGCCAGCAAGGTGTCTGACCATCACAGGTACAGTTCACGGTCCCATACTCTCCAAGAACAGACAGGGAAGGGAGCCTCTGCTACCCAGTGAGGTGGCAGCAGAGATGCAGGTTAGCGGATGAGGCTAGGGATGCACGGGAAGGAGGGTCCGGGAAGCTCCTCAGAGGACGCAGAACCTGAACTGAGACCTCAAAAGATGGCCAGCATTTGCCAGGTGGACAGGGGTGTGGGCAGGAAGCCAGCGTACATGCGTGTGTGTGTGTAGCTATGTGAAGATACAGACGTGCACAGAGGGGAGATTGGAATTATGCTGCCACAAGCAAAATGGCTGGAGTAACCAGAAGCTGGAAGAAGCACGGAAAGGTCCTCCTCTACAGGCTTTGGAGGGAGCAGGGCCCTGCCAGCACCTTGATTTTGAACTTCTGGCATCCAAACTATCAGTCAGCAGTTTTTGGGGGTTTTTTTGCAGTACGCGGGCCTCTCACTGTTGTGGCCTCTCCCGTTGGGGAGCACAGGCTCCGGACGTGCAGGCTCAGCGGCCATGGCTCACGGGCCCAGCTGCTCCGTGGCACGTGGGATCTTCCCGGACCGGGGCACGAACACGTGTCCCCTGCATCGGCAGGCGGACGCTCAACCGCTGCGCCACCAGGGAAGCCCGAGTCAGTAGTTATTTTAAAGCCACTCAGTTCGCGGTCATTTATTCTGGCAGCCCTAGGAAACTAATAGAAGCAGGTGTAAATGCAGCCCAGAAATGAGGGGCGGGGAGGGAAAAAGAGGGGGTGAGGGAGTGTGTGTGTGCGTGTGTTTGTGCGTGCAGGCACCATTCCAGGAGAGCGCTCATCACTGGGCTGGAGCCCCTAGAGATGTGGCCAAGACAGGGAGGCAGGGCCTGGATCACAAGGGCCTTGAAGGCCACATTAAGAGGCGTGGACTTTATACTGAGGGCGGGAAAAATCCATTGGAACATTTTAAGCACAAGAGTGACACAGTCTGATGTGATGGTTGTCAGCATGTCCAGTTCAGTTCAACAAATATTTACGAAGCATGTGCTGTGTTTCTGGCACTGCGCTACATAGCGGGGGCAGGAAAGTCCATGGTACAGCCCCCGCCCTACCGAAGCCCATGGTCTTCATCGTGCCTGGGGCCCAGCCACATTCCGGTCCTTAGGTTCTAAGGCACACCCCAGGATTCCTCAATACATTCCACGTTTTGCTGAAGCCACCTTGAGCGGGGCTGCTGTCACTTGGTGACCAGAAGGTCGTGTACATGGGGCTGGTGTTTGGGGCCAGGGCTGCGGTTGAGGTATCACCCAGGCTGGGTGCATGGAGTGAGAGAAGGGCAGGGGGCTGAGGGTGACGCCAGGTCATAGGAGCCAGAGACCAAGGGGACCAAGGTCTGCTAGGGAGGCAGGAGGAGGGCCAAGGAGCTGAGAGGGGCTGGTGGTTGAGAGAAACCAATACCCAAGAGAGATGGGGTAAGGTGAGGACGGAAAGTGCTCACCGCTTGTCACTGAGAGGTCGCAGATGACCTTCACACGGGCAGCTGTGACGGGGTGAAGCCATGTTCCACAGGTTGGGGGACAGGAAGAAGTGAGGAGGTGAAGCCCTGAAACTTGGCTGCGACAGCAAAGCAAGGGGGTAAGGGCTAGTAGGGCCTGCTGCAGGGCTTGCAAGAGGAGATAGATAGTTCCAGGCGGGGAAGGAGCCACGGGAGGTGGGGAGCTGTCAGAAAGAGTAACTGACACAGCCGTCCCTGGGCAGATGGCCTGATGCACGGGTCGGGGGTGCAGGGGTGCAGACCTGAGGGGAAAAGAGAGGACTCAGCTCTCTGCAGGCTGCGTGGACGGCAGGGGCGGGGTGGGCGGGATGGGACTGATGCAAACGAACTCCCTTTACGGACAGTTTAAAACAAACCAACTACAGGGAATCCATGGATACGGGCTTCCATCTTCTCTAGAATAGGAAGCAAGGTCACCTGCCGAGAGGGGGGCCTGAGGTGTCTGGAGAAGGCGTGGAACACCCACAGAGAAGGGGAGGGGAGATGTCAAGGGCCGCGAAATGGGATCACGGGGCAGCAGGCGTCCGGGGTGTACCCTCCCTGTGTGCGTGCAGTTGCAGTGAGGCTGGTGGCACATGGAGGGCCCTCTCCCACCCCAGCCCCGCCCCAATCCTGTTATCCCTCCAATGGATGTGCCTGACAGATCCCCAGCCAACAGTTAATCTACACATCTGTCACCCAGCTGTGGCGCGCTCCTGTAGAGAAGCGCGACCCTTACGGTGCTGTCTACGTACGCAGTGCCATCTATGTATGTCGTAGTGCTTCTGCATTAAGCCACATTCTTTCAGTCCGCTGTGTGTATGTGTTTGTGTGTATATATATATTTTCAGTTTTCTCTGCCTGGAATATCCTTTTTTTTTTTTTTTTTTTTAACCCTTTTAGTGTGATTTCACTCATGATTGAACATCCGGTTCAAATGCCAACTTTTCCGCAAAGTCCTCTTGCCTTGGAGGAGGACATGACTATTATCCTATTTTACAGATGAGAAAAGTGAGACACAGACCAGTCAGGTAACCCGTCTAAGATCACGGTGCTATTTGGTAGGATGTGAACCCAAGTCGGTCTGAAGCCAAAGCCCATAGTCTTTACCTTTACTCTAAATGCCTCAGTTAGAGAAAGTAGTTTAAACATTTTTAAATGCGATGCAGATGCAAAGTTGTGGTGTGGATCTACGTAACAAGCGTATCAGGGGATCAGCCTGCATTCCAGTTAAACAGAATAGTGGGAAGGCCTGGGCCAGCTTGCCAAGCAGTCTCTAGAGCTTCCTCCACTCAAACTGACCCAATGGCCCTGGTGTCTGCAGGCTGACTTGTCCCAGGGGAGGTGACTTGTCCAAGGTCACAGAGTGAGTTTAGTAGGAGGGTCAGTGCTCAAAGCCAGGGCTTCTACCTTACGTCCAGTGTTCCTGCCACCAAGTAAAAACAATATCTAGGAACAGAGAGGAACCTTCCTTTGCCTCCTGTCAGTTGGATGCAAAGCCCTTCCGTAGTTTAGGCAAAAGCTGGGAACTACACAGAGTAGCCCTCTCTGCTTTTACTGGAGGGAGGTACACATTAGAGAAATGTGATTTAACTAGTTGAACCCTTCCCCCAACTCGATCGGGAGAAATCAGCTCGGTGTTTGCAGCTCGTGCATCCCTAATCAATGGTGGTTTCATTCCCAGCAAGAAGGGGACAATCGAGAGAGATTCTAGGTCTGGAAAAGGTACAGAGTTTCCCAAGACCCTGCCCCGCCCTTTCACCTCTCATACTCCAAGAAAAGAGAGCTCCCAAGGCCTGTGTGTGTTCCCTCTGCACTCACCTGTTCAAGAAGGCATTGCCAAAGGCGTTCAGTTTCCTGAAAGGTTTCTTAGGATCCACCACCAGGGCATTCCCGGGGATAATGCCCTCCATCTCTCCCTGCATCACCGCAATGAAAGAGTCCGTGGTCGGCTCGGGCCCAATCCTCATGCCTGGGAAATCCTGTTCCAGCAGGTACCTGGCAGAAGGGAACACAGTCATGATGCAGGGATTCTATTCACAGATCAACACCGCGTGCCTACCGCAAGGCAGACGGTGTGAGTCATGGCAGAGGGGCAGATCCAGAGCAAGATTTCACAGCAGGGAGAGATATTCACTGACGGGGAACCCAAAGACCTTTGGGAGGAGGTGGGATTTCAGTTGAACTTAAAGTAACAAATCTGTCCTTCTCGGTCCGTATCTTTTTCCCTCCATGAAGCAGTGCCGGGGTGTGGGGCAGGGGGCGCGGCGAAGAGCAAGGTTTGGGCTCAGAAATAAAGCGTGGCTGGCTTGAAACTGATTCCCACACAGAATATTGTAGACTTCACAGCTATAGGGAGTCTGTCAAAGTCCCTGCACACAGGCTTGGTTAGAATTAGAGCACCCATAGGCTCTGCTGGCCACCCATAGGCTCTGCTGGCCACCCATAGGCTCTGCTGGCCACCCACAGGCTCTGCTGGCCACCCACAGGCTCTGCTGGCCACCCATAGGTCCTTATCTATTTATCTGCTTAGTCAGTCATTTAATGTAGAAATAACTCGTACATAATACAAACTGTGTGACAGGAACACTATGACAAGTGCATGTCCACCCCACCCTAGACTTTTGGTCCCACCCTCTAGCACAGGTACCAGGCTGTGGCCCCAGGGGACAGGTACCTCTCTTTGCTCCAGGCCTGGGCAGTGAGAGCCCAAGGCCACTGCCCTTCTCCACAGCTCCCTTTAGAGCACATGGTGAGCCACAGAATGAAGAGAACAGGCTGGAAAGTCAACCAGGCCCTTTGGAAGGAGCTCAGAACAGCTTCGAGCCCACAAAGCTTAAGGTTGGAATGCGGGTGAAGGAGTCCAGAACTGCCCGGGGTTGGGACTGGCCAGAGAAGAGTCCCAGGGGCCATGATGGACAAGAGCTAAGGGGTGTGTTGCCCAACAAACGCAGACCCTTGGGTGAGCCCTCACCGTGTGCCAAGACCCTCCCCCTAAACCTTGCAGGCCAGTGTTCACGCTCAGAGGGAAACATCAAGGAGCCCTCAGGAGGAGAGATGGCAAGTCAGAGGCTGCTGGCTGGGGAGAGAGCCTGAGACCTCCAGGACCAGCGTCCTCAGCTGGCTGCCCGTGGAGCAACCGTGCAGCTCCAGCTGCCGGTGCCGGGGCCCAGCCCAGAGATTGTGACCCGCCGGCTCAGGGCAGGGTCCTGGCGACCGGTCCTTTTCAGGAACTCCCCAGTTGATTCTGATGTGCAGCTGGGGTTGACAACCTGCTCTAGACCCTGTCATTATCCTGATGACACCACTGACACTCAATAGCATGTCCATGCCTTACAGCGCACTCATCACTTTGAGAACGTATCTCTTTCTGGCTTCACCGCACCCCTATAGGTAGGTACAGTCGGGCTCTGCGTATCCGCGGGTTCCACATCTGAGGATACAACCAACCGCGGAGGACCCGTGGTTGAATCCCAGAATGTGGAACCCGCGGATCCGGAGGGCCGGCCGTACTGTGCCATTTTACATAGGGGCTTGAGCATCTGCGTGGGAGGTGGGGTCCTCGAACCAAGGTCTGCGGAAACTACCAAGGGACGGCTGTACTGAGGAAACCCAGGCTTTGAAGGGTTCCCTCAGTACAGCCGTCCTATTCGCCCACTGTTAACTCTTGAACGTGACGGAGCTGGAATCCAAACCCTATCAATCTAACACTAAACCCTTTGCTCTTCAACTGTCTTCTACCCCGAGGAAACGCTCTCTGCCCACCCTGTGCCACCCCAAGGTGGGTCTGCTCTGCCCAGCGAGTGGCAGCCGGGGGCACTGGCTGGGGTTTCTTCCGGCTCATCGACATCCCTGTGTGTCCTGAGCTGTTAGTTTACTCCGTGCTTGCAGGGCAGTTCAAGTCAGGTTGCCACGGGCTCCCTCCCCGAGGAGCTGGCAGGGGAGCTGCTGCGGAGGGGCCGCTGCCCAGGGCCACCCCGCCTGCACCGGGAGGTTTAGGTTGCCTTGGGAAGCCTCCCATCTCCCTGCAGGATCCCAGCCCCACATTCTGGGTGTGAAGACAGGATTTCCTCCCATCAGAGGACCATTCTGAAAGCTGGATTGGGGTGAGGATAGATCACCACAGCTGCACTTGGACGACGCTTCAGGTTTTCTCAGATGCTTCTGCTTCAGGGTTTCGGGCGAGAGACAGGGAACCTCAGGGCCTGGGGCCAGCAGACCTGGTTTCTCTAACCTTCAGAAGGTTCTCAACCTCTGCAAACCTCAGCACTTTCCTCTGTAACATGGGAGACCATTGCTGTGATTTATTAAGCATCTGTGATGTGCCAGGTACTGTTCTAGACTTTCCATGAATTGTCTCGTTTCATGTCACGTTGCTGCTGATGTGAGCACGGTGACCCTTATGGTCAAATGGGCCTCATGGGTAAACCCACCTCATCGGGTGTTCTGAGGGTTAATAAGTTACAGACCTTAAGCACATAAACCAGTACCTAGAACCTAGATCATCATCCCATTTTACAGAAGAGAAGATAAAGGTTAAACTATTTGCTGCAGGTTACGCAGTCAGTAAATAGCAGAGCTAGGATTTGAATCTAACACTCACGCTCCTAACCACTGCATTCGCTGTCTCCCTTCCTGCCCGAGGTATCTCCTCGACCAGGAAATGCAAATGGGCTGAGCACCCCCTTGGGACTAGAAGGAGCAGTGGGACAAGAAGGCCACAGAAGAATCTGGTTTGGCAGGAGGCCGGCCGGGGCCAGGCCTTGCGGGAAAGGTTAGGCTTCAGGGCCCACAAACCCAGGAACTGCTCATCTCCATAAACAGCTGCCCTTGGGGTTCACACTTCGGCCTCAGTGGGTGGGACGTGGCAGCAAAGCTATTGCTATCAGGTGGCCCAAGCAGGCGCCAGGCCCACTGGATCTAAAAGGATATTCTTGGGACTTGAAGCAGTTTCATGAGAATCAACACCGTGATCTGGAAACCCCATCCACGCTTGCCCATGTGCAGGGAGCACCTGTCCCAGTGGGTGCTTGGGTGAGAAGCCCCAGGCAGGGGGTGTGGCACGGGCGAATTCTGAGGCAGAAGGAGGGTGGTGGATATCATCAAAGGCTTCAGGGACAGCTGAAATAGACAGGGGTGGAAGCAAACAGTCTGAGGCACCCTTGAAAATGCCCAGCCTGAACAGGGCCAAGCAGCAGTGGGGAAGTACCTTCCTGACCCAGGCGTCTCAGATTTCATCCCTGAGATGCACTGTGCTGGCAGGCAAAGGGTGATGCACCCCAGCATAGCGGGGGCCACTTCCCAGGATGTTCTGCAGCTGCAGCCTCAGGCGGCCCAGCCAGGGCCTGGTGGCTGGAACTGCTGTCCTGCCTCCTCGGCTAAACCCACATGACCCCAGGTTTGCCGACCACACATGAGTCTGGAGAAATACAGAGTTCAGTGAAGCCAAGAGCAAGGCCAGGGATGCAGTCAGGCCAAGCAGAGAACCCAGGGCTGGGTAAATTCTCAGGGACATTTGGGTACGGCCTGCAGCCCCAAGTGCCCCCTTAACAAAGCCACCACTGTGTCCAGAAAGGAAAACCTATTGAGGAATATCATGGCTGCTTCTCTATGGGGAGCGATACAGATGGCCTCTGTTGCCAGGCAAAAACATTCCCAAGGCAGTGTAAAAAAAGACAAGTTAATTCAAGCCTGGGGGAGAGCAGCTGAGATGGGGAAGCAAGAGCATAAGGAGGGGCTGATAGGCTGAGCACCTGCTGTGAGGCAGGTGCTGCTCTGCGACCTTTCCCTGAATTATCCCACTTATTCGGTCCTAGAAGCGCTGTGGGATGGCTGAATTGTTTCAGTTTCGCAGGTGAGCAAGTTGAGTTGGAGGCTGCCCGAGTTCAGGGCCAAATGCAAACATTTAGAGGCCCAAAGAGCTGAAAAGTTTTGGGTCCCCCTTCCTTGCTATCCCATGTAAAATACATACTAAACCATAAAACGGGCATAGGGAAGTCCTACGCAATTCAGATTTTACCCATGAGGCCTACTTTTGTCCATATTTTTCTTAAGCAAACTCTTTCCTCACATTTCCGTCATCTTTTGGTGTCCTGCTTGGCTGGCAATCTAAGCATGTGGCTTGCATTACGGGTGACCTAAGCACCCAGGGTAAGGCGTGGAGCCAAGAATCTTAACCCAGTCTCCAGGGTACCCATCTCTGCAATAGCGGGACCAAACCTCCCCTCTGCTGGGGCAGCATCCAGGGCGAGGAACAGAGGGCCGGGGCCACAGGAAGTACCACCAGAGGCCTGGGCTGGCTGGACCCTCTGCCTCGGCTCAGTTAGGGAATGCGCCTTGGTGGGCGTCTGCTTCATCACAGATATGGCCTTGGACAAGTCCCTCAAGAGCCCACTGCCTCAGTTTCCCCAGTTTATAGAGCGGGGCTAATCCTGGGTTTCTAACTAGCTCAGAGGGTTAGAGTGAAGGTTTTGAGATGACATACATGAGTTTGGGAAAAGCAAAGGCTACACCAGACATGCGCCCACATTGGCAGAGACAATAATTAGAGAAAACAAACGTCTCATCACTGCCTGTAAGAACTCAGCGCATTTCTACCTGGACTGCAAATCCAGGGCCCTCGCCGCCTCTGTGAAAATCCACATAGCTCTTAATTTGCATATCTTCAGGTAGACGCAGAAGGCATGTATCACTTTCTGCCTGTGTTACAGGTACTCGTGTTATATATCTGTATCTTGGTTTGTTTTGTTTCTGGTTTTGTTTTTGGCCGCACCATGTGGCGTGTGGGATCTTAGTTCCCTGATCAGCGATCGAACCCATGCCCGCTGCAGTGGAAGCGAGGGGTCCTAACCGCTGAACCACCAGGGAATTCCCATATATATCTGTATCTTTGATCTCTCTAAGCCTTGTGTACTTGAGCTTTAAAATGGGGTCAAGACAATAATGCTTGTCCTGTCAGCCTCTCGGGGTTCCGGGGATACCGTAAGTCACTCCATGGACACAAAGTGAGGTAGGAGATGGGGGACTCAACGGCTGAGTTGAGGTCGGAGTCAGCTCTGTGCTCCACGGAGCAGTCGCCGCTGCCCCTGGGGCGCAGCAGCCTCCACCAGGGATCAAAGTGACCCCAGCACAAAGGAGACCAGTGGCGAGACTGTCAAGCCTCCCGCTAGCCTTGCCTTGTCTGCCCACCCCTGCGACAGGCTGGCCTGAGTGACCCTATGAGTTGTCACTATTCGTATGTTAGAGACAAGGACACTGAGGTCCAGAAAGGTTAGACCTTCCAAACATGGTCTCTTGGCTGGGAACTGGTGGAGCCTGGGTTCTGCCGAGCCACCCGTGTTCTTTCCGTGGCTGCGTTCTGCTGTCAGTGGGAGTGGGATGGAGCCCTTCCCCAGAGGTCCTTCTCCCAATGGCCTCCACACCTGACTCTCAAGGCAGATCTTAAGCCGGACCTCAGGCAGGTGGACCCAGTGCCTCTGCCCTAGGCCCTCTGCTCCCTTGAGTAACACTCAAGCCTTGTAAGAGGCAGGTGGATTTCCAGCTAGTCCCACTCAAGGACCAGCAGATCAGAGCCCTGGCAGGAAAAGGACATCCATGGACCTCGGAGTGGGGACAGGAGTGAGGACTTGCAGGGGCTGTGGCTGGCAGGATGGGCCTGGCAGAGGTCAGTGGGCCTACCTGGATGGAAGGATGGCCCCTCCTCCAGCCCTTCAGCTTGCCAGAGAATCATCTTTCCTGGGTGGTGATGCTGCCGTGAGGCCTGGGCATTAGAGATGCCAGGGAGATGAAGGGAGAGGGCACCACCACAGGCAAATGCTGCGCCACCTCGGGGGGAGGATGCAGAGCGCCCCCTCCCCCCTCGGGGGGAGGTCGAAAGGGCTGGCTGAGCAGCCCCCCGACTGGCCCACCCCACCATGTGCTCATTCATGGTTTAGAGTCCGGGTCACGCTATAGAAGAGCCACAGGTGACCCTCAAGATCAGCTCAGATCTCCCTGTGGACAGCCAGGCAGCTTAGCTCCAGCAGCCCCGGGCCCCACACCCAGTGCCGCCGCAGCCCAGCGAGGCCTCCCTGCGGCCCCTGAGACGCTGGGGACACTGGGCCTTCCAGTCCCTGGGGCAGCCAGTTATTCACCTCCATGACCAGGGGGCCAAACGGTGAGAGAGAGGAGGGACCTGAGGCTTCAGGCCAGAAGGAGGAAGAGTGAAGGGAGAAAAACAGCAGAGGAGGGAGGGAAGGCTGTCAGGCCAGAAGGACACAGAGCTACTGTACTTGGAAGAGGCAGCCTGTGTTGAAGGAAGCATCCACCAGCCAATTTATTGTTTATTACCCTGGGTTGCCGGGCCTTAGGCCAGGGAAGTTATTTCAGGCAGAGGTCATAGCACATTAATTAGTTGTTAGAAGAATGTCCTTTTCTGCATGTTCTTCCTGAGACAAGAAGTAGACCCTTAAGCAAGTACATATAACTGAAAGTGGATGGACACTCAGAGCCGGGGAGTGAAGAAGGCAAGTCTGCTTCCGAGGGGAAGGTCCCTCACAGGTTCAGGCCGGAACACAGACCTGAATCGCTGTGTTCAAGGCAAGAAGCAGGGATGGGAGAGGGCGTAGCTGCGAAGGCAGGCTGTACTCTGCACCCAGGCGCACTTAGCTACCCCAAGGGGAACTTTCTTTGCTTTGGGGGAGGGGTGTTGTACCAGCCTACCCTCTTGGGAAGCAACTCAAAAATATGACTCTTAATACCAAGATTAAAAAGTAAGAAAATGTTAAAACAAAACAAAACAAAACAAAAAAAACAACCCCAGAACTCTGTACAACCTTTGGCCTAGTGATTTCACTTCTGGGAATCTCTGAGAAAACAGTCTAATATGTGGAAAAATATTATGCACAGAGATATTCAGAGCGATTCTACAATAGCAAAAAATAAAATTAGAAACAACTTCAAACATTCAAAAGAAGTAGATTGGTTAAATGAATAACTGCATATACATGCAGTGAAATATGTGGCTCTTAAAAATAATGCTTACAAAGATTTTTAATTTACCCGGGAAATGCTCATGCTATGAGTGAAATAAATCCACATACAAAATTACATTATGGCATGATCTCAACTGTGTATAAAATAGCTAAAAATACTGGTGGAAAGATATATATATATTTTTTTGCGGTACGCGGGCCTTTCACTGTTGCGGCCTCTCCCGTTGCGGAGCACAGGCTCCGGACGCGCAGGCTCAGCGGCCACGGCTCACGGGCCCAGCCGCTCCGCGGCACGTGGGATCTTCCCGGACCGGGGCACGAACCCGCATCCCCTGCATCGGCAGGCGGACTCTCAACCACTGCGCCACCAGGGAAGCCCTATATATATAATATTTAAAATGGTTTCCCGAGTCATGGGATGATGGGGCATTTTTTTCTTCTTCCTCAAATTTATTCTTGTCTGCATTTTCCAATTTTAAAAAATAGCTGTTCAGTGGATTTAATGAGAAGAAAGGAAAATATGTAATTTGCTTTTGGAGGGCTTCCCTGTGCTGCAGCCCCTCCTCCCCTGCTGGTAGTCTCTCCCTCAAAGGGAGACAGCCTTTGATGCACGAGCTAAATTCAGTTACTGACATGAGTGGGGAGGGAGGACTCTTGTACTCGGAGGATAAGAGAGAGGAGGGATCTGCCTCTCCTGGCCTTCCTGTCCCCCTCAGATAAGGAGTAATCTATGGCAAGTTGGCTCTGCCACTTTCTTAGCCCCAGTTAACAGCGAGCATGACTCAGGCAAAGCCAGGACAGTGTCTCAGACAAGAGGCATGTCTGCTGCTCCAGGATCCTGCCCTCAGGGACGCTAGCTTCTCCCCATCTCCCCTCCCATTCTGCAAACCTCTACTGGGAGCTCCTGTAGCTGAGACCCCAGGCAAGGCCCCAGGGAGCTAAGGCACAGTAGTAAGTGCTGGGCTACAGGAAGGAGAAGCTCTAAATAACGTACTAAGAATTATAACCAAGGTGTGTCCAGAGGGCTGTAGGAGGCTGTGCAAGGGCAGGAGCGACCTGTAAAAGGCCTGTGCTTCCCGTGGGGCATAAACCGGACCAGGTGGAGGATGCGTGGTACAAAGGAAGCCGTGAACAGAACCCAGGTAGCTCTGAAGTGCCTTTGGCAGCAATGGGTGTTTAACGAGATAAGGGAGATGGATTAGATCAGGGGTTCTTGCCCTAAGGGCCAAGGCAGCCCCTGAACCCCCCAAATTATATGTAAATATGGGATGTATGTGCATTTTTCTAAAGATGGGTCCACATATTTCATCAGATTTTCAAAGGAGGTACTGACCTTTTGAAAAGTTAAGAAGCAAAGAATTAGATTCATCATTAAGGGCCCTTGTAGTTCTAACAATATAAGATATCCAAAAGCCAACATTCCCCCTGGGTACCCAACTTCAGAAATCACTCAGCCTCTCAAAGCTGCTGAGTCCAAGGCTGTCCACCCCACAGGGAGAAACTCATCTGGTGTTCCATACATGGCATGCTAGTATGCTGCATGCCCTGCTTCCAAAAGGCTTGTGTTAAAAGCTTTGAGCTGGAGCGAATTTGAATCTAGAAAATCAGGGGCCAGACCGTGAACTCTTCTGCTTTCCTCGCCAAACAAAGCACAGTGTTTTGCATGTTGCAGGTGCTTTGGTCAATGAATGGAAACAAGAGCACCCCTACTTTGACACCTTCCACAGGAGATGAGCACCACTGACTCTGGGGGCGGTGGACACAGAACACATCACCACTGTGTACGAGCCTGACTCTCTACACAGAGGGCCACGAGCACCCTCAGCAGCTTGCAGGGCTGTGAATGAGGCCAAGGAAGATGGCCTGGCCTTGAAGGCTGTGGACTGGAGAGAAGCCTGTCTTCTAAAGATAGGAAAGGTCCTATCGCTCTGGTGGACAATATATGGACCTCTCTGAACGCAGGGTGGACAAGCTGACTTCCTGACTCCAGCCCAGGGATTCTGTAATTCAAGGGGATGGATGACTCACGCTCAGAGTTATAGGCATTTAGCCAACCATCTCCTCCCATGCATCCAGGACCTGCATCCCAGGTCAGTCTCCCACCCTGTTACATGGCTTTGAGCAATGTATTTAACTTCTCTGTGCTTCAGTTACCTCCCCTGCCAAGTCAAGGGGCCGGATGAGACCATGGCCAATATCCCTTCCACCTCCAAAAGACTTTAATATGATTACTGAGCCATTAAGATCAACGGAAAAGAAAAATGCATCCTGCTTCTGGACACTGTTTGTCGCCAGTCTCCAAGAGATATCTGTAGGAGCTCTGCTCAGTGAAGGAAACGGATAAAAGAAGGACACGTGGAACTACCAGACAGAGGGCCACAGGCTCCCAAGCCCACCTCCTCAGCTGCAACTGTAAAGACCTCATATGAGTGGCTGAAGCCTTTAGAAGGCAAGGGAAGTGGTCCTGCCCATCAAGGGTATGTCCCTACAAGGACAGGGGGTAAGACAACCCCACCAGCCTAAGGTACTCTTGCGACCAGGAGCTTTCTCACTTGGGCTTCCTGGGTTTCAGTTTTACCGTCCATAAAATGGGAAGAATAGGGATGGCTCTGAATTTTAACACTTCAAACTGACCACCAAAGCCAAGGGCTAAGTGCAGTGGCGAGGCACTGGGTAGGATAGAGCAGGGGACCATCCGATGCAATTGTGGGGTAAGCTTTGGATACCCGCGCGTAAGGATTTTTTCAGAGCCTTCTCATGAAGACTTCCCACTTGTCTCCACGCAGGAGGGGACATCGGGAGTGAGCGCAGGGCCTAAGCGCTGGGCGGCTGGGTGGGCTGCGGGGGCCCTGGCCGGCTCACCTGATGAAGGTGGTCTTCCCGGTGGAGTACTGGCCCACCAGCAGGACCATGGGCTTGTTGTCGAAATCAGCATCCTCCAGGGCGGGGGAGTGAAACTCGTGGAAGCGGTAGTGCTCTTCCAGGGGCAGCAGCTTGGTCCTGTAGAGTTTCTTGAGACCCTCGCTCACCGTCTGGAAGACCTCGGGGTCCTTCCTGCGGCGGTCATCGGAACGCAGCCAGCTGAACATCGCGGCCACCGCTCGCCTTCTCGGGCCCGGTGCGCAGTCCCAGCAGGAGGGCGCGGAGTCCGGCGACCCCCGTTCCTTGGGGAAGGCGTCCTGCAGGGCGGGTCCGTCGGGCTCCCAGCTGCGCCGCCGCCTCACCGGAGCGCGGGGCTCAGCCACACCATGGCCGGGGCGCAGGGCTCGGGGGTCCCTGGGGCGACTGCGCGGGGCCGCGAACGCGCTCTTCCTCTGCTCCTGGGACCAAGCCCAGGCCCGGCTTCATCCAGCAACCAAGGCCGGAGGGAGATAAACTATCTGGGCTGGGCGGGAGGGCTGCGATCTTGGGAAAAAAGTCAAACCTGCAATTAAAATGTCAGATGCCGGGGTCCCCGGTCTCCCCCAGCTCTCTCCCGCTTTGGCTCGGGTGCAGTTTAGGGATGGTTTGGCTCTTCTCCCGCCCGCCTGGGAGGCTCAGGGGAGGAGGGGGCGCTGCCCAGCCAGCGGACAGCTCAGCATCTGCAGCCGCAGCCCGCAGCCCCAGGCGCCTGTTTTAATGCCAGCCGTGCAGGAAGCCGGCTCGCGGAGGAAGTCCCCGAGTACTGGCAAGGCTGGCGTGGCCCTGCGGCCCCGGCGGGGAGAAGCTGAGCAGGGCGCCGCCATGTTTATGGGCAGTCGCCCCACTAGGGACCCGCGACCGCTTGCTGCCTGGAAAAGGAGGGATGCTGAGCTCGGTGGGAACGGTCTGGTATTTCATTCCCGGCCACTGGAGGTTTGATTTGGGAACAGCGCCCTCTCAGGGACAGCTGCGAAGACAGAGTTGACCTGCTTCACGTTCTCCCTTCTCTTAGATGTAGTCTTTCCTTTAGTTGCTGAGTTCAGTTCCTTAGGATGACAGGTTCTCTATTACTTGGGAATATTTTTCTTGGGGCATGGAAAGAAGAGCCCAATATCAGCTTGCCCCAAATGACCAAAACTGTCACTACCCAAACTTTCTGCTAGGTCTAGGAAGAAGTCAAAACCATTTTCATTCATTCATTCATTTGTTCATTCCGTCCGGTAAAACCAAACAAAACAAGCAGAACCTCCACAAGTAGTGAACCGGTATTATGGCACAATTTTGGTGACTGTGGTTACAAACTTGATCACCAAGATGAGCACATACAGTCTCTCCCTTCCAGGAGCTCCAGCCCAGGCCGGCCTTAAAGAGGAGATAGGAGCAGAGGGCCCTGGGTGCACAGCGGGAGGAGGCATTCTTTTTGCCTGGATACTATGAGGAAGATGTCACAGAAGGTAGACTGTGAGCTGGACCTTCAATGACGAATCTACAGAGAAGGAGGAGGACATTCCAAGCTGAGTAAAGGGCACTTGCAAAGGCTGGGGAACATGGAAAAACTTGGTGTGGTGAAGGCAGAGAGAACAGTTTGCTACCTAGAGTACTGGGTTCAGGAGGGTGGAAGGGAGTGACTGAGGCCAGGCACAGAAGGCTTTGCAGAAACAGGAATCATGGAGGAGATAAGGAACCAATAATAATGTTACTGCAGATAACTGTTAACATTGACTGAGCACTCACCATGGGCAGGGGCCTGGGCTACGTTCCCAGCGAGTATTGTTTCATTTAACCTTCGCAGCAGCTCTGTGAGGCAGATCATGTCTCCAGTGTCATGCCAAGGAGAAGGGGATGACAGCTGGCCAGGTGTAGGCAAAAAGGGGTGTATTTGCCTATAGGGAATTTAAACACAACAATAAAACCAACTCAAAGTCAATCTGCTTTATATTCTCACCATTCTCATCAGCATCAGTGACAAAATACTCTCTCCTGCCAAGGCAGATGGCTCCCATATACTCGCCTCCACAGACGAGGAAACAGAGTAGGCTAATGGGCCAGGTGGGACTACTAATGCTGGTAGCGGTGCAGGGGAGGGGCTGGAGAAGCAAAAGAGGCTGGAAGCCAAGAGACTGATTAGGAAACTTCAAAAATGTAGGAGTTGGGGTAATCGGGCTAGGAAAAAGTCATATTCAAGAGATTTTTTTCTTTTTTAGTGACATAGAATTGACAGATCTTGGTAAGCAATAATAAGGGTAAGATGGAGTCTAGGATAATTCTGAATTTTCTACTGTAGGGGACAAGATGGTTGGAGACACTGTTCCAACAATTAGCGGAGTCGGGAAGAGAGCAGACTTAGCATTTAAAGTCTGAAACATGTGGTCGAGGTGCCCATGGGAACTCCAAGGGGAGGAGCGTGGTGAGCTGCAGGGTTTCAAGTGGGGATTGTCAGAGGTGGGTGCTGGCTCCGATCTCCTTGGCTACAGCTCAAATCTCCTGACTCCCTACTTGAACCCCAGAGCTGATCACCTCTTTCTGTGCTCTCTGCACCCTTCGTTGAGAAACCACTCAGGTTAATATTTCACCCTTGGTGTTAAGTTAGCACTGGCATATGAGCATAAGAGGCAACTTTCAAAATATTTAACAACTCACATGGCATGGGAATGGAGCAATCAGAACAGACGTCTGTCTTCTCAGTGAAGCAAGACCTAAGGCCCTTTTTTGTAGAGATACAAAAGACAGAGAAGGATATTACAATAATAAAACCCACAAAAGAGCATCCAAAATATATAATTAATGCCTGTATATTAATAAGAAAAAAATTCCAATAGAAAAAAATTAGCAAAAGACCCAAAAATTCCTTTTATAAAAGAGGCTACAAGCATGTCCTAAAAATATAAGAAAAGATGTTAAACCTCATTAGTAGTGTCTGGAAGTTGGGAAGGTCTGGGTCTGTTGAGGGGGAGAGGTCAGGATCACCAGGGTGCTGGTGGGGAAGTCAGGGGTTCCTTTGTGGAAATATTTCAATATTTTAGTAATTAGTACAACCATGGTATTGTGTACAACCAAATATCAGCCCTGAATATTTAACTTATTGAGTGTATGTTGACACACCTAACTCTAGCTCGCAGTCGTGAAGAGTTGGGAAATCTATCTTTTAAATAAAGGAACCAAGTAATGATGCAGCATGTCTATATACTAACAATAACAAGTTACAAGAGAGAATTAAAAAAAAATAAATCATTTACAAAAAATAGAAACATAGGGATAAATCTGACAAAAGATGTACAGACCTTTAGATGAAAAGTAACACAACTAAATGGAAAGACATTAAAGAAGTTCTAAATAAGCGGGAGAGACATACCATGTTCAGTTATGGAAAGATTTCATGTCACAAAGATGTGAATTCTTTATAGCGTAATTGCCAGATTCAATAATAGATAGAATTTAAATTAAAATCTGAACGGGGTTTTCCATGGAAATAAACATGGTGATTCTAAAATGTACGTAGAACAATAAATAGTCCAAGAGTAGCTAAGGTATCCCAGAAGAAGAAAGAAAAAGAGAGGAAGGCACAGGAGGATTAGAAGGAGGAGGAGGGCTTCCCTGGTGGCGCAGTGGTTGAGAGTCCACCTGCCGATGCAGGGGACACGGGTTCGTGCCCCGGTCCGGGAAGATCCCACATGCCGCGGAGAGGCTAGGCCCGTGAGCCATGGCCACTGAGCCTGCGCGTCCGGAGCCTGTGCTCTGCAACGGGAGAGGCCACAACAGTGAGAGGCCCATGTACCACAAAAAAAAAAAAAAAAAAAAAAAAAAAGGAGGAGGAAGGGAGAAGGAGGAGA
This sequence comes from Delphinus delphis, assembly GCF_949987515.2. Taxonomy (NCBI): domain Eukaryota; kingdom Metazoa; phylum Chordata; class Mammalia; order Artiodactyla; family Delphinidae; genus Delphinus; species Delphinus delphis. The sequence goes on from NC_082694.2 coordinate 65,571,938, forward strand.
ATAAAAGAAGACAATATCAACAGCAAGAGCAACAACTAGGTGAAGGGAACTTGCCATAGTAGAAGTCATTATCAAGTTGCAGTGGTTAAGGTGGTGAGGTTTAGCATAGAGATAGATCAAGAGAACAGTGACCCAGTAAAATAGTCAGGACATGTGGAAACCTGATATATACAGAGGTTGTAACAGAGAATGCATATATATATTACAACAAGGTCAGGAAGAATTCCTTCAATAAGACACCAAAAGAACAAATGGCAAATGAAATACATTTGGCAATAGTAAACCTAAGTCACTGTTATTCAACTGAAGATACAAAAGATAGTGAAAAGATATTTGCAATACATAAAACCAACCAAAGAGCGTCCAAAATATATAATTAATACCTGCACATCTGTAAGAAAAAGACAAACATTCCAACAGAAAAAAATATATTAGCAGAAGGCAGATTCCTTTTCCAAAAGAGGCTACGTGACTTCTACCCTATAAACACAAGAAAAAATGTTGAACCTCATCAGTAGTTAGAGAAATGCCAAACCACAATTAGATGGAACTTCACACCCACCAAAATGGCCAAAAAGAAAAACATTGGTTGATAACAAGTGGTGGTGAGAATGTGGTGCAATGGGAACTCTCACTCGTCACTGGTGGACATGTAGATTGTCATAAACGCCTTAGGAAACAATTTGGCATTACCTGGCAAAGCTCAAGGTGTGCGTGTCCTCCATCTACCTTGCAATCCCATGCCTACTTGTTATCTAGAGAGACTCTTGCCCACGTGCAGGTGCATGGGGAGATAAGTATGTCGAGGGCAACATTGTTTGTGACAGCAAAATATTATAAACAATGAAATTTTCTTCACCAAGAAAGTGGATAAATTGTGCCATGTTCATATAACAAAATTAATTTCATATAATAATATAGTACTATACCAACGTGAAAATGAAAATGAGGACACTGGATCTGATGCCAAAACACAGTGCTGGGTAAATAAAGCCCGAGGTAGGCTGTGATACAAAGCATAATAAATACCACTTCTCTAAAGTTTTAAATTATGCAAAAAACACTCCCTGTTTTTCATGATGCTCAGAAGTTTTTAAAAAGTAAGGGAATAGAAAACAATCTGGAAAACAATGTCCTCTGGGGACTAAGGACAGAAGTGAAATTGGGGATGGGGACACAGGTGGCTTCAACTATATATTCGCAGTGCTTTATTTCTTAACCTTGAATATGAGTACTTGGCTATTTATTTATTATTCCCCCATCCTTTATAAAAAATATCTGGTCCTTAGATACACAAAAGTAGATTTTTTTCATAATCGTGGTTCAAGACAAACTCCTTATACCTGGCTTTTTTGTTACATTTTTTTCTTTTTTTATTGAACACACTTTTAAATAATACAACGAACCCCTGGTGAACCTATCAGCCAATCCGAGAACTGGAAAAATTAGCAATAGTTTGCCTGTATCTATGTGTCCCTCCCTTACCCTATGCCCCGCCAGCCCCAGAGCTAGCCACTACCTGGAATTTATTCCCTTGGTTTTTAAATTAATGTTATCATTAATAATAGCATATTGTTGAGGTTTCGTGCTCTGGAACTTTGTAAAAAGCATATCCTGCTACAAGTAGTCCCCTGGAACTTAATTTTTTCCTACTCAACATTCTGTCAGCGGCATTCGCTTTCAGTTCCCGCTGGCTCCTAGCGGCCTCTCTCCTACCAGGTGCTTCTCCTATGCCCGCCACGTGGCTCCTATAGTTACCCTGAGGTTCCCAGGCAGACAACCTGCAGTAGATAGAGTCCCTGGGCCCGCACATCCTTAGTGGCCTCAGGAAAGTGGCTTCACTCTCCCAGCCTCAGCTCCATTGTGAGTGAGAGTTTTTTGAGAATGAATGGAGACAATGCATGTTGATTTCTCAGTGACTGCCTGGTCAGTTGACAGTGCTCAGTATACACTGTTAGCTCTTAGTATAATAATCACTGTTGTTGTTATTCACTATGTGGGCACTGCCCTGTGTTCTGGACGTATTTAATAAGCTAGCATATCATTGGTCAGTGAGTAACTTTTTTCAGTTCATTTGTATCTTAACTGAGGGTGGCTCATCGGCTCCAAGAAGCACAACTGCTAGTAGTGGAATGTGTGCCCTTCACTATAGGCCTTTGAGGGTGACGCTATGAAATTGGGCTTTTTCCTTCTTTTTCTTCCCTTTCTCACTAAGACCACCAAAGTCTGGCCAGAAGTAGAGGGAGAAGAAGGTGAAAACTGCAGTGGCAACTTGGAATAGAAAAAAGCTTGAGCCCTGGCCCTAACTGGGGAGGTTAGAGGAGTCAGGAGGACGGTTCAAGTGGTGGCCCAGGTGTCCACAACCCTAGAGCTTGGGCCCCTCCCAGCCTGGCCCCTCCCAGATGAGTACACCATAGTTTACTCTTTTTGTTGAGCTCCGCTGAAGGGGAAAATGCGTCAGCTCAGCCAATTCCTCTTGTTGAGAATTAGACTAAGCTATTTAACCTCTTCTTATGTCAATATTCTCATATGTGAAACCCGGTCTAAGAATGACACTGCACAATGCTGTCGTGGGGATAAACTGACACAGTGTAGGTTAAGGACCTAATACCATTTTATAATCTCTATACAATATCTATCTATCTATAGACATAATTACATATATGTATATATATATGTGTGTATATATATATATATATATATACACATACATATGGCATGTAAGTTCACTTTTGTTCATTCAGTTTTCATTCATTCAAGGGGAAAGTGAACTACTATTCTTTCTACTTGAACTACTGTACTTTCCCCTTGAATGAATGAAAACTGAATACATACAAAGAAAGGCAAGTCTGGAATAAAAATAAGGAGATTAGGAAATTGTACTCGGGAAATTTATAAATGGAAAAGGAGATGAAGTAACAGGCTGAGTCCAGTTGTCCAGTTGTCCCTGAACAGCCTGCCCTGTTCATACCATTACTGCCACACCTATTGATACTTAATTACTGGGACGTGCACCTGTCATACACAGCAGCTCTTGGGGGCAGAAAGAGAATCTCATCCCTAGGTTACCAGGGGTGAGCTCACCGGAAAAGTCCAATATCACAAGGAAGAAAGCCCACACTATGGGAGGCAGTGGTGGATGTCTGGTTTTATTAAAGTGTCTGCTTCTTGAGCCCCTACAGCTCAGTTTCCTCTCTGAGAACCTCATCTCCCAAAGGCAAGACATTTGTAACTTACAAGATGTGAGCTATAATTAGAAAACGTTCCATCATCACCTTCATTATCAGTCTCTGCTTTCATAGCACTTGTGTTCCTAGAGGGTGGGCATTGCCCTTGTAGCATCTGGTCCTCACAGCAGTGCTGAAAGTGAAGATACCAATGCTTCCTCGAGAGGAACACTCACACAGAGAGGTCGAAAGCTTTGCCCCCACAGGCATCCTCTGTGGAGCTATCTATCATCCTACCTCCTTTCCCATCAATCCAAAAAAGGTGTGAGGCAGCTTTCCAAAATCTCCTGAATTCTGAAAAATAATTTAACCCTTGAGGCAGTAGATAGGAGAAGGGGCAGGTGGCGGGTGCAGCAGCGATCATGTCGGGGGGAGGTGAGCTCACCCAGTGCTCCTTAGAAGTGAGCAGCTTGTGTGGCTCCGAGCTTCCTGATGAAAGCAAAACCAGAAGTAAATTCTTGGTCCCAAGCCCAGACATATCAATCTGTCCCTGTAGGCAGTACCTTGATAGCACTATCCCACTAAACAACCCCCCTTGGATAATAAAAGTAACAAAGCAGTGAAACGACAAAAGCACAGGAATCCAGAGGGACCCTGGAGCAAGGACAAGTCTTGAGCATCTTTCCTAGATGGTAAATCTTGCCTGTCTCCCCACTAGGGGAGGTCGACGAAGCTTCTTGATGAGGAAGGCTGAGCTGTCATTTCTCTTGAAATCTCGCTCAGTGCTGAAGCAGGCCCCAAACTTGACTCATTAGGGAAGGGGCTCTTGATGGGCAGAGAGACTGGAAATGTGAATTGCCTGCAGTTGGCTAATGATTGTAAAACAATAAGGCTATGACCATCACACAATGTGTACCAGCAGAAGGAAACTGATAAAGGCAGAAGATAGGAGCAGGCATTATTTAAACATACAAAAGCAGACAACAGTGGAAGTTGAAGAAGCAGAGCCTGCTCCTGTCTTTAAAAGTCTGCTACTCAGCAGCTATGTCTCAATTATTCTCTATTTAAAAACTGTATTTATTTTTATTTTATTTAGTTTGTATTTTGCTTCTCAATTTTGATTATAAAATTTTTTTTTGCTTACTGAGTTTAAAATTGTTTTATAGGAAAAGTTATTGGTTTTTTTCTTTTAATTTTATTTATTTTTACTTTTGGTTGCTTTGGGTCTTCGTTGCTGCACACGGGCGTACTCTAATTATGGTGAGTGGAGGCTACTCTTGGTTGTGGTGCGTGGGCATCTCATTGCAGTGGCTTCTCTTGCGGAGCACGGGCTCTAGGCACGCGGGCTCAGCAGCTGTGGCTCGCAGGCTCTAGAGCGCAGGCTCAATAGTTGTGGTGCACGGGCTTAGTTGCTCCGCGGCATGTGGGATCTTCCCGGACCAGGGCTCGAACCCGTGTCCCCTGCATTGGCAGGCGGATTCTTAACCACTGCGCCACCAGGGAAGCCCAAAGCTATTGGTTTTATTCTTTATGATTTCTCCCATTACGACATTAAACTTAGAAAGGGTTCTCCTCAAGAATTTGAGTTTTTATTTTCTTGAAATTGTTCTCTAGTTTGAAACTTTTATATGTAACTTTAAAATTCATCATTAGCTTTTTTTTTTTGGTATAAAGTTGTGGAGTGGTGATGTATTCAAAATTATTTCCAGATTCTTTACCAGTTCTCTGTTGAATAGTCTTCCATTCTCTTTTGATTTGTCAAGTCTTCTTAAAGACACATTATTATAAATTATTGAAATAGGATAACCCTATTTCAGAGTTACCCTGTTTCAGCAAGCTGTGTCTATTTTTAGTAACATGCCATTTAAATTACTGTAATCTTATGATACATCTTAATATCTGGTATGAATATTCACTCTCCCTTACTAACATGTTTTAACAATCTCTTAGTCTCACTTTCTTCTTGTCCTTGTTGTCTTCCCCCTCCTCCTCTCTCTCTCTCTCTCTCTCTTTCTCAAAATCTTCTGTTCCTTCTAATTGAAAAGTAATTATGAAATTTGCAGGTAATTTAGTTTCTGTCTTATTTCTGTCAATATGTATTTATTTATCCTCTGCCTTTTCCCCAGTCAACATTATACCATGTGTATTTCACATATCCTGGAAAACTATTCAAATAATTAATTGGAATGAATGCTAATATCCAACTCTATGGAAATTCCTTAATTTAATTAGCCGTACTAAATAACGAACATGTAAGTCATTGGCAGAATTATTGCCAACAATAATAAAAGCTTTATTTCAGAGTTATCTATTCTGTTTCACTGAAAGATGAACACCTTTGTACATAATTCTTCATCCATGGTTTTATTTACTTAATATGTATTTTATAAATGGAACCATTGGCAACATTATTAATTCTTTTGATACTTACCACCAAATTGCTTTTCAAAAGAGGTACAACAGTTTATATCCTATTGCAGGGATGTTAGAGTTCCTAGGGTTTTTTTTTTCCCCCAACACTGTATGTTATTATTTAAATAAATTCACCAATTTGGGAACTGGAAAATATCTCATTTTTAAAAATGAGTGTATATATTATTACAAAAAAGTTTGAAATTTTTCATTTGTTTATTAGCCACTTATATTTCTTCTGTGACTGTCTATTTTTGTTTATCCTTCATTTTTCTAAAAACACTTTGTGTTTTTCTCATTGTTTTGAAAAAGTTTCCCTGTTTTTACAATAAGGACATTAATCTTATGTCTCTGTGTTTACTCATCCAGATCAATTTTGAAGATGTTTTGTCAATTACCTTCTCCTCGTCTCTCCCCTCCCCCACAAAACAAGATCATTGGGATTTTTTTTATCAGAATCTCAATAAAATTATAAATTAATTTTTGGAGAATTAACATCTTCTTAATATTTAAATTTTCAATCCAAGGAAATGATACAGCTTTCCACTTATTCTTTTACATCCGTGTAAACTTTCTGTAGTTTACAAATAGGTAAAAAAATTTCCTTTAAGATTATTCTCTGTTATTTTATATTTTTATTGTTACTATGAAAGATATTTCTATTATGATAATTTCTAACTGCTTATTGCTATATAGAGGAATGCCATTACTTTAAAAAGTATTTATCTAATGTATAGTTTTTTTACTTAATACTCATTCATACAGTACTTTTTAGTTCATTCTTAGTTTTCCAGTTAAATGAGGATCAACTAGTGTTTTTCTTCTTTATTAATACTATTTAGGTTTATAATTGTATTTCATATTTTGCCAGAATTTTCAAAACAATGTTGAAATTTTAAAAAGGAGCCTTCTTTTTTTGTTCCCCATGTCAGTGCTATTCTGATACCTATCTGGATTCTTCTTTCTTTCACCTCCTTGGCTTGGGAGTTGTGATCTTTTTCAATGCTTTTTTTTTGGGGGGGTGGGTCAGATAAAAAAGTATTCTTAGCATCTGGCATATAGCATCCTCTTAGATTTGACAGATACATGTATTTGTGTGTATATAGAATCCTACATACATAATTACATATTTGTGTTACGTGCTCTGAGTGTTTCTGAGAAGCCTAGGTAGATGGTGATGCTGTGAATAGAAACTGAGACCACAGGAGGAGCAGTAGGTTTGGAAAATGATATCTACTGATAGCCACAAGGATACTGAAGCTCAGACCAGGATCTTCTCAAAGGGTTTCCTTTTGCAGGATGGGACAGAACTCACATGTTTTAACATGTGAGACATGAGATTGAATTGACAGCAAACTCGATGTGAGTCAACACTAAGATGTAGGTGCCAAAAATAATTATAAGGTTTGAGCCGCATGCGCCCAAGTGTAGGAGATGAGGATAATCACTGCTGCCTGGAAGCCTGTTACGTGGCTGGCGCTATGCTAGCTGCTCTCACACACATGACTTACTTTGTTTGCATGACAGTTCGAAGTGTCATGATTCTCCCAGAGAGCGGAACAGAAGCTTAGTACCTAGAACGAGGCAGAGCAGGGCACATGCCACAGTTTTTATGAAGTGTAGGTGAACTGATGGATAAACCCAGATGTGGTCTGATATGGTATGGTTAACAGTCAGGGAGCCAATCACTGTGTTGTATTATGGTTAACTTAAGGAACTGAAATTTTAAAAATTATATTTGGAGGACTGTTCCCTGCGAGGGCAAAAACAACCAATCTACTGCTGTGCTATTACCCACTTGCAAGATTTCGGTTGTCATCTGTATGCCAATAATCCTAAACATTCATATCTCCAGTCTGAGCTTCCCCTGGGTATCCTGTAGACAGGCAGCTCACATTCAGTCCCAGGGTTGAGAGTTTCCCAAAGACCTCTTGGTAAGCACTAAATGCAATCATTACGGAATAATTTTAATTACTATTTTAACACAATTTACTGAGTGCTTATTATGGACCAGCCACTGGACTAAATGTTTTGTATTCATTACGAAATGAATAGTTGAATTTTCCCACTAATCTTACAAAGTATATATTATCCCTATTTTGTAGATGATAAAACTGAAATGATAAAACTGAGTCAGTAAATGGTTAGAGTTGGGTTCAGACCCCAGGTTTATTTGGCTGTAAGTGTAAGTGTGACTTCCCCAAAGTCCTCCAATTCCCTTTAACTCTGTTTCAGACTTTTTCAACTCCATTCGCACCTGATTTCTTCTTTCTCTTAGATCTCCATCAGTCATGTTTGTGTGTGTCAAGAACTTTTATTTTCATATTGAGATAACAAAATTTATATTTAAAAATATTTATGTTTATGATTTTATATTTATTTAACAAATGTATTTAACAAAATTTAGCACTTAATATGTGATAAATACTGTCCTAACTGCTTTACCCATGTTAGCTCAATCCTCACAAGAGTCCTATGAGTAGGTGTATTGGTGTCCTAGGGCTGCCATAACAAATTGCCGCAAGAGAAATTTATTTTTCACAGTGTTTCTTAAAGGCAGAAGTCTGAAATCAATGTGTCCTTAATACCGTACTCACTCCAATAGCTGTAGGGGAGGATCCTTCCTGCCTATTTCGGCTTAGGTGGCTTCCAGCATTCCTCAGCTTGGAATGCATAGCTCCGGTCTTTGCCTACATCTTCACACACCCTTCTCCTCTGTGTCTTTCCCCTTCTATTCTTTTGTAAGGACACTTGTCATTGGATTTAGGACCCACCCTAATCCAGAGTGATTTTATCCCAAGATCCTTAACTTAATTACACCTGCAAAGACCCTTTTTACAAATAGGATCACATTGACAGAGTCTAGGTAAACGTATCTTTGGAGGAGGGTACCCATTCAACGCATTGCAGTAGATGTGACTATTGGCTTCATTTTACAGATCAGGAAAAGGACACAGAAAGGTTAAGTAACTTCCCTTAGGTCTCACAGCTAGTGAGCAGCAGAGCCATTTTCTCCTCTTACCAACTCCCAGGGCCTTTGATCGTTCATTTCAAGGTCTCATCTGCAGGCACGAATCTCACCCAGATATCTGCAACATTTGCTATTGGCACTCAGCCCAGCCACCTGGACTGGTTCTCATTTTATACAGGTGACCTCCAAACATGGACCTGCCTACCTAGTCAAGCTGCGGAACCCCTGGGGAAGAGTGGAATGGAAAGGAGACTGGAGTGACAGGTGAGCTTCTGAGACTGGCTGGGAGGGGTGAGGACGGGGTAGGTAAAGGCTGCAAAGGAGGCTGCCTTTGGCACACAAATTCACATGCGTGCTTTTGACATTTTCACATATGCATTATCACTTAATCATTTTTACAGATGAAAAAATGAAGGCTCAGAAAAATAAGTGGAATATTACTCCTGATAGAATGTACTACACTCTATTTATTATACATTAATAAAGGGAATTGTCGGAGGGACTGGGTCTATGTGGAAAAATGGCATCCAAAGATTTATATAAATTTTTTTTTTTTTTTTTTTTTGGCTACGTTGGGTCTTCGTTGCTGCGCTTGGGCTTTCTCTAGTTGCAGCGAGTGGAGGCTACTCTCCGTTGCAGTGCTTGGGCTTCTTGTTGCGGTGGATTCTCTTGTTGCGAAGCACAGGCTCTAGGCGCGCAGGCTTCCGTAGTTGTGGCATGTGGGCTCTAGAGTGCAGACTCAGTGGCGCACCGGCTTAATTGGGCATGTGGGATCTTCCCGGACCAGGGCTCGAACCCGCGTCCCCTGCATTGGCAGGCGGATTCTTAACCACTGCGCCACCAGGGAAGCCCGATTTATATAAATTTTAAAGTGGTGTAGAAATATAGCATCATAACGTTGTTGGTAGTGGTTTGTTTAGGAAAACAAGTGCTTGTCTTTGAGAAAAATGACGGGTTAAATTAATTTTGGTAGCTGTGTGATCTTAGGCAAACTTTTTAATTTCTTTGAGCCAGATGTGTGATGAGGATTAAATAAAATGATGGGCTTTATTCCATAGTGTCTAATCTGCTGTTAGTCTCATCCAGAGTAGTTTTCATTTTAGATATTATATTTTTTAATACTAGAGATACCATTTGAGAATATCTTTCACTTTTCTCTTCATCATGTCCATAGTTCCCTTTACATCCTTGAGAACATGAAGCGCATTTATAATGGGTGTTTTAATGTCCTTATCTGCTAATTCCATCATATCTCTCTTATTTCTAGGTCTGTTTTTACGTGTGGTCATAGATCACATTTTCTTTTTTTTTTTAAACATCTTTATTGGAGTATAATTGCTTTACAATGGTGTGTTAGTTTCTGCTTTATAACAAAGTGAATCAGCTATACATATACATATATCCCCATATCTCCTCCCTCTTGCGTCTCCCTCCCACCCTCGCTATCCCACCCCTCTAGGTGGTCACAAAGCACCAAGCTGATCTCCCTGTGCTATGTGGCTGCTTCCCACTAGCTATCTATTTTACGTTTGGTAGTGTATATAAGTCCATGCCACTCTCTCACTTCGTCCCAGCTTACCCTTCCCCCTCCCTGTAACCTCAAGTCCATTCTCTACATCTGTGTCTTTATTCTTGTCCTGCCCCTAAGTTCTTCAGAACCATTTTTTTTTTTTTAGATTCCATATATATGTGTTAGCATACGGTATTTGTTTTTCTCTTTCTGACTTACTTCACTCTGTATGACAGACTCTAGGTCCATCCACCGAACTACAGATAACTCAATTTCGTTTCTTTTTATGGCTGAGTAATATTCCATTGTATATATGGGCCAGATCTTCTTTATCCACTCATCTGTCGATGGACACTTAGGTTGCTTCCATGTCCTTGCAATTGTAAATAGTGCTGCAATGAACGTTGTGGTACATGACTCTTATTGATTTATGGTTTTCTCAGGGTATATGCCCAATAGTGGGATTGCTGGGTCATATGGTAGTTCTATTTTTACTTTTTTAAGGAACCTCCATACTGTTCTCCATAGTGGCTGTATCAATTTACATACCCACCAACAGTGCAGGAGGGTTCGCTTTCCTCCACACCCTCTCCAGCATTTCTTATTTGTAGATTTTTTGATGATGGCCATTCTGACTGGTGTGAGGTGATACCTCATTGTAGTTTTGATTTGCATTTCTCTAATGATTAGTGATGCTGAACATCTTTTCATGCGTTTGTTGGTAGTCTGTATATCTTCTTTGGAGAAATGTCTGTTTAGGTCTTCTGCCCATTTTTGGATTGGGTTGTTTGTTTTTTTGATATTGATTTGATAGTGGATCACATTTTCTGCTTCTTCATATACATAGTGGGTTTTTTTGGTTTTTTTTTGTGGTACTTGGGCCTCTCACTGTTGTGTCCTCTCCCGTTGCAGAGCACAGGCTCCGGACATGCAGGCCCAGCGGCCATGGCTCACGGGCCCAGCTGCTCCATGGTATATGGGATCTTCCTGGACCGGGTCACGAACCCGTGTCCCCTGCATCGGCAGGCAGACTCTCAACCACTGCGCCACCAGGGAAGCCCATATACATAGTGATTTTTTATTCGATACTGGACATTGTAGATTTAGTTGCTTAGGGATTATTTTGATACTTTGAAGTTTTCTTTTAGGACAGTTCTAGGAAAACTTTTAGTTGGGGCCTAACTTGACCCCACTACTAAGGTGTAGACCCTTTGGGTTCTCTACTAAAGACCCCATGTATATTGTAAGGTCTTTTGACTCTGGCTGGTGGGAATTCAAATGATTTCCAGCCTGGTGTCAGCTCTGGAAATTGTTCTGTGTATAGTCCAGTCTTGTGGGATTTCATTTTATGTATGGACAGATTTTATTTTAGCCAAAGACTCAAGGGAACACCTGTTAAGTCCTCTGGAGGTCCTTGTTTAAGTAGCCCCCTCCTCTTGGGCACTTTCCCCAGCAAATTCTAGCTGTCTTGTCTCCCTGAACTTCAGACTCTATCTCTTCCACTCAGCAAGACTGCTGGGCTCTTTGTGGGTCCACTTCCCTGCGTCACTGTCCAGGGAAGTAGTTTCAGGCAGGAGTCTAGGCAATGTTAGGCTCACTTTATTTGTCTCCCTCCTCTTGGGGTCACAGTTCTGTGCTGCCTGCTGTCTAATGTCCAAGAACAGTTGTTTCTTGTATTTTGTCCCATTTTTAGTTGTTTCTAGTGAGGAAGTGGTACATGAAAGCCTTACTCCTTTGTAGCCAGAAACAGAAGTCCAAAATGATGGGCTGTGGAAAAAAACCCAATAGTAACATAGGTTCCAATGCTAGTTCTGACATTCAATAACTTTGTGACTTCAAGCAAGTGACCTAATCTCTTTTAACCTCAGTTTCCTAATCTTTAAAATGGCAATAAAAATCCCTACTTTGTAAAGTTGCTGTTAGCCTTAAATGAAATAAAATATGTCAAGAGCCTAGCCCAGAACTTGGCTCAGAGTAAGTGATGAATGAATGTCACACGTTGCTTTCATAATAGAGGATGTGAGATGTAATTGTCTGCAAGCAGTATGAAGATGAGAATAAATAGCAACACTATAGAGCATTTACTGAAGAATTTCTTGCATGTCCCTCTCCATCCTTTCCTTCCCCATGAAAACATTTCTTTTCTGTTTTCAGCTCAAGTATGTGGGAGCTACTGAGCCTCAAGGAGAAGATTCTGCTGCTGAGGAAAGATGATGATGGGGAATTCTGGTATTTGACTCAGAGACTTGGGGCACATGCCCTGGCTTACATTAGGATATCCATCCAGCAAACGTTTACAGGGTGCCTCATGTATGCCAGGCATACATGAGATCAAGAGAGATCAAGAGACAAGATCTCTTATACAGAGATCAAGAAGACCCTTTAGGGGCTCATGGCCTAGCAGGGCAATCAAACAGTCACAGTCTCTGTGATGAGATCAGAGACCCCTGGCATGGAACTCAGCGGGTGCTCAAAGCAGAGGGTGGGTGTGGCCACTGCCTCCTTTCTGACTTCTGTTTCTTGCCGACTATAAACCACCACACCTGTGCCCTCCAGAGCAAAGCAATACTACCCCCACCCACCCCGAAGCCTCTCACCCCTTTTTATGAAAGGCCACCAGACACCCTGAGCTGATGCTGCTTCTGGGTGTCTGACATGAGACCCACCTGTTCCCCGTTCCTTCCACTTTTCACCCTTACTATTAACTCCCACGCTGTCCCTCCTCTCCCTGTACCCATCCTTTTCAGACTGCTGTGTCCCTTTCGCTCTTTAAGTAAGTGGTCATTGAACTCAAGAGTCCTGCAAATACTATTATTTCTGTTTACAGATAGTAAACTGAGCTGGTTCAGACAACACACCTTGGGGCACAACGTTAGCCAATTGGGATGAAGATTTTTATCAATTGATGATGAGGAACTGATTTGTGCAATTCTTATTGAACATGTATAAATCAACTGACTAGCTATGAATGCCCCAATTCCACTTTATCACCACCATCAGTGGCCCAAGAACATCGCCCTCAGGTAGCCATCGTTGGAGGCTTCTTCCAGCCACAGGGTGGGGTTTCTTGGTAGCACCACCTGCCCGAGATGGACCGTCACACTGGTCCATCCAGCCCCAGTCTCATGGGTCCAAAGCCAGCTCAGCTCTGCATGGGGGTGTGGAGGCTGGGGCCCTGGGTCCAGCAGAGGGCTGGGATGCCCGTTACTTAGTTGCAGCCTCCCTTCTGGTCCTCATGACTGGATGTCATCTCCTTCGTCCTCTACACAGGATGACACTGCAGGACTTTAAAGCACATTTCATGCTTCTGGTCATCTGTAAACTGAGCCCAGACCTGCTGAGTCAGGAGGTGGTCCAGAAGTGGTCGTACACCATGCTGGAGGGGAGATGGGAGAAAGGGACCACGGCTGGTGGCCCGACAAAGTCACCCCGAGGTGAGCCTGTGAACAGGAGACAGAGGCTCTTGGGTCTAAAGGGGCAGCTTCTCCAGGCAAAGGTGGGGCTGCAGACAGAGCCGCTGCCCAGGGCCCCTGGCTGAAGGTGAGGGGGCTTTGCTGGCCAAGCTGCGTGCGCTGGCCCCGGGCTACGTGAACCAGGAAGATGGGGCACCTTTGTCCTAATTTGCACCAGGGCGTAGAATTCTCAGTCAGGCTGCCTACCTCTTGGGGGTGTATCTTTCCAGAGGGTTCCCTTTCCTAATCGGCACCAGGCGGCCACAGGCGCACAGGCATAGTAGAAGGTTGGGTCACATCTTTCTGTGGTTTTAGGATAAGGTCACTGATATGCTGAAGTAACCACCCCATAACAGGCAGGATTGAAATAGTATTTATATCGTATGTATCAGGCCCTCCTTACCTAGAGTTTGGTAGAGAAACAAAATCAAGGATTCCCAGGTCATCAGGTATAGGAGATGAAAGCGTATACATTCTCCAAGTGGAGAGGTTTGGGGACTGTGTCCCTTTCTCCACAATGGGCCGTCTCTTGGGTAGGAAAGATGTGAAGGGGGTAAGATCTCGGCGGGGCCCGGGTGGCCCTGGCTCTGCCTTCATCTCCCCCACAGTGTCCCCCCGAAGGCTGAATCTGCACATAAGCTAAGGCTTGGTCCCCACAGCTCTGCTCCTTCCCTCCCACCTCTTCCACCTCGGGTTTTTCTATGGACACACAGACCTGAGAGTTACTCTCCACTGTAGCTTTTGCCCAGCACACTGCCTGGCACAGACTTTGTGTCCTGGAGATGTTCACTGCCTGGGTCAGTGACTGTTAACTAACTGAAGAGAATGTGCCTGTGGTCCCAGGGGAGCAGCATTTTAACGGGGACCAAGCATTAGCTTATGTGCAGCTCTGTCCGGGTGGACCCCAGCTCTGTCCGGTGGACCTTGGGTGGGAATCCCGGGGCAGCACCCTGGGTCTGTGCTCCTCTCTGTGGTTTGGCAAGCAGGAGGCTAGGGGAGCCTGTCTTACCTTGGCTATGTTCTGCCCCAGACACATTTTGGAAGAACCCTAAGTTCCTGCTGTCGGTCTGGAGGCCCCAGGAGGGCAAGAGGTTCCAGATGCCTTGTAGTGTGCTGGTGTCCCTGCTCCGGAAGCCCAGGCACAGGCACCGCAACAAGAAGCCTCACCTCGCCATTGGCTTCTACCTCTTCAGGGTAGGTGGGCCTCTCGTGGAGTCCTATCCTTTCTTCCTGTTTCCTGTCCTCTTTACCATCCATCTCTGTCTACCTACATCCTTCTCTGTCTACCATGGGTGCAAATCCTTGGGAATGTGTGATCTAGAGCAAGCCACCTTCTTGCATTTGAACATCAGTTTCTACATCTGTAAAATGGGGACAATGATATTTATGCAAAAGGTGGAGTAAAAGAAGATCGTGTAGCAGTGCTTATCGTTGTGCCTGGCACACAGTTGGTACAATTAATTCTAGTTCCCTTTGCCCCTCCCCAAAAGCCAAGCTTACCTTGCCTCACCTTTATCCAGGATTTCTGATGATGGATTAAAATGTCACTGGCTGGAACAGCAAGTCTTATGGGAGGGGAAGTGGCCTCTGGGTAGAGTCTTCTTGTATACCAGCCTCCAATAGAATTCATGCTTGTGAAAGAGATGGATTCACTGCCTAATGAGGCCTCTCTTTTTTGTTTTTCAGATGAGCAAGGTGAGTTGCACACTTGCCAGGCTGGCCCTGGTAGGGAGTGATGTCCCGGGTTCACTGAGACTGCAGCAGCCTTATGTAAGGAGCCACGGGAAGGTCTGGCAATAATGCCAACTGCCTCTGTGTGTGCAAGTAAAGAGCATCTGCTGTTTTTATCCAAGGGCCCCCCAAAGTCCTTACACCTCCATAGACAGGTCTGAGCCTGATGTAGAACCGATACATTTTAGAATCGATTAAATCCCTACATAAATACTTAGGGCTAATATTGAAGACTGTCACAACGTAGGAAGAAGGAAAAATCACAATCTTGCCTGAGTTCTGAAGCCCATAATAAAATAGATCTATAACAGATGGGACATCAGGAGCCCATGCAGCCCACCTACTAGGGGACGAGGGACAAAGGCTGGGAAAACAAAACAGAAACACAGGCAGAGGACAGCAACAGCTCTGTGTTTCAGCTGCGGTGGCAGCCTAGAGGGATCAGTTAAGAAGGCCTGAGCTATCCCAGCCTCTGAAGGGTGGCGGATATTCTTTGTTTCCCAAAGAAAACAGGAGTGAAACACTTAATTTTCTCAGATTGGACTGAATTGAGTGAAAGGGTTTTTGTAAAGAAACCATTCTGCGTTGGGTGTCTTGGCTTGGTTGGGTTTTTTGTTTTCCTCCCGAGGGAATACTGAGCGCTCCCAAAGGTGCCGATTAATTTTAAAAGAAAAAGTTATTTCGTCGAGGAGTGGTGGTGGGATGAATTGGGAGATTGGGATTGACACATGTACACTAACATGTATAAAATAGATAACTAATAAGAACCCGCTCTATAAAAAAATAAAATAAAATTCAAAAAAAAAGTCTAGGAAATAGTATAAATGATGCCAGATCTCAAAATAAACATTGGTGAATCAGACAAATCTAAAAGGCCATGAATTTCTATTAAATTCTACTATTTCATATAAAAAAAAGCTATTTATATCAAGCCTATTCCTAAATAGAATTGGGTCAACCTACAATAAAAAGTATAAACAGAACAAAACTATGAACCAGTTACAGAATTCAAAAGGCAAGAAAAAAGTTATAAATAGATGAGAGATAGGGAAGCAGTTAATTCTACCAGGAGCACTAAACCTAGAACAGCTACTGCAGCTGATTATAAAATTTAGTTCTGAGATTCCTGGCAGCCAGGGCAAAGACAGCAAAGGGCTGATTTTCTAGTTCTCATTGTCTCAATAAAGAAAGCATGTATCACCAAGAGATACATTTTGTTTCCCCAGCCCTAAGTGGAATCTGGGAAATGTCTTTATGTGGTGGGTAGTGTCTTCAGCAGCAACTGTGTGCATCCCCCCTATGGATCTCCCCTCCCTCCATAGCCCTGCATGAGAGCCAAGGGAAGAGGAAGCAAGAGAGAAAAAGAGGGCCAAAGGGGGATATAAAAGAGAGAGGGAGAGAGAAAGAGAGAATAAAAATAAGAGATAAAACAAAACACAAACCAGACCTCTGATCTGGGTCTTTTGAGCTTTGGCCAGTACTCTTTCCTCTTTAAGAGGCTGCTTTCACTGAGATGACACGGAGTATCCAGTTGATCTGTATGGTAGATGGCTGGTGGTCCGTCTGTACCTACGAGCATAATCATGTCATGATCAACCTTGAAATGGTAGCACATACATGGAGGCAGCTTCAGGAAGTATCGAGAATGTGGACATTGGAGCTCAGCTGTCCTGAATTCCAATCCTGGCTGAGACTCTTACCTGCTAGGTGACTTTGTGCAGATGACCTAACTTGTCTGAACTTCAGACCCTCAACTGTAAAGTGGAAAGTGCAGACACAGTGACATTCCTCACCTCATCTTGTGTATGATATTGTTTTTAACACAAAGTCAAATCAGTCGACATATTTATTCAACCTCATGTAGGGTTCCAGCAAAGGTGCCCGTCCTCTACCCACAGAGCTATGATGACCAGAGGAGACTGCCTCCCAAGTTCTTCTGGGAAAATGCTCCCCTGAATTGGCCTGAGACGTTTCTCAGAGAGAAGGAAGTGAGTCGGGAGCTGTGGCTGGAGCCTGGGACATACGTCACTGTGCCCTGCACATCTGAGTCCCGCCAGGAGTCTGAGTTCGTCCTCAGAGTCTTCTCCAGGAAGCGCGTCTTTTAGTAAGGTCCAGGCCTCTCCCGGAGGTTGGGGTCCACTCGGGCCAGGGGAGGGGGGCAGGGTGAGGCGAAAATGGCGGAGGACGGGGGTCTCTGTGACCAACACAGGGGACAGGGTGAGCAGGAGAGCAGGGCAGCTGTCTGCGCGGAGACATCCCTCACTTCTTCCTCCCCGCTCTCCTTCTAACAAATGAACACTCTGCTGGACGTAGAGAGAAAAAGCTAGAACAGGTCTGGCCCCTGCCCTCCAGGGGCTCAAAGGCTGGAAAGGACATGGACGTATGAACAGTTATTTATGTTATGGTGTGTCTGGGGTAAGCGTTTATCTGTCCAGGGTGTTTGGAGAGCACCAAGGAGAAGCATCTGAGCCGCCCTTCCATGGTCCTGGGGGAAGCAGGGGTGGCCTCAAGGACGTGGTGATTCCTAAGAGATGCACAGGGTTTGTTCAGTTGAGGGGGGCTGTCATCAACCATCAGGCTCAGACGAATCAATATACACTCATCCCAGCCAAACTTATTACAAGCCTACCTCGGCGATATGGCAGGTTTAGTTCCAGACCACTGCAATAAAGCAAATACTGTGTTAAAGAGAGTCACAGGATATTTTTGGTTTTCCAGGGCATATAAAAATTATGTTTACACTGTACTGTAGTCTATTAAGTGTGCAATAGCATTATGTCTTAAAAAAAACAATGTGCATACCTTAATTAAAAAATACTCGGGAATTCCCTGGCTGTCCAGTGGTTAGGACTCTGCGCTTCCACTGCAGGGGGCACAGGTTGGATCCCTGGTTGGGGAACTAAGATCCTGCATGCCGAGTTGTGCGGCCAAAAAAAAAAAAAAAAAACTTCTAAAAAATGCTAACCATTGTCTGAGCCTTCAGTGAGTTAGAATCTTTTTGCAATAGTAACATCACTGATCAAAGATCACAGTAACAAATATAATAATGAAAACGCTTGAAATATTGCGAGAATTACCAAAATGTGACAGAGAGACAGGCAGTGAGCCAATGCTGTTGGAAAAATGGCGCCCATAGACTTGCTCTATGCAGGGTTGCCAGAAACCTTCAATCTGTAAAAAAATGCACTAACGCGGAGCACAGTGAAATGAGGTAAGCCTGTATTTTGCCTATGATTGTTCTGACATGACAGCCCTTCAGTGCTTAGAACCCAGTTCTTTTTCCATCATATTTCGGGCATAGATAGTTTATCTTGGTCCCAGGCCTCACTGCCTTGTGAGACCACTGAGTCTGAACGTATGAGTGGGAGTAGTTAGATGAGGGCGGGGAAAGGAAAGGGCACATGGGGAGGAGGGTTCTGCTTGAGCAAAGGCCGTGGGGTGAGAACACAGGGCACGTGGAGAGGTACAGCCGTGTGCTGAGCCCTGTGCCAGACTGCACACTTCAAGGGCAAGTGGGGCGTCAGCTAAGGAACTGGGAAGGTGAGTTCCCAGGGGTGGGAGAATATTGGTCAAAACGTTCCCAAAATGATCCCCAAGAAGTAATTCGGTCTTTTCTCCCCCCTCAGTGAAATTGGCCGCAATTCAAGTGTCGTCTTCCCTAAGGTGGGTTGTCAGGTGGAATTCCACATGATGGGAACTGTTTACAGAGCTGGGAAAGGGGCTTCTCCCCTCACATTCAGGGGTCCGGGGAAGAGGTCTGCAGATCCTGCAGGCCCTACTCTATGGCGCACATAGTATGTTATCTATTGTGCCCTAGAAGTATGCAGGTTCTACTGTTTTTGCACCAAAATAACTGCCCTCTGGTCAGGTCCTTGGCGTTGAAGGCCCGGAGCCCCAGATGCAGGAGTCACACCTCCATGTCCTTCTGTTTCTCTCTACCCGGTGTTTCTTCTGCCCCTTTCACAGTTTGCTACTTCCCCAAAGCCAGTGACGACTGGAGAAACAGGGATGTGGGTGAGTGCTATGGTAAAACATTTAAACCAGCACTCAGGGTCAGACTCACAGATTTCAGAGGCCTGGGAGCCGTGAGCACATTAGTGT
Organism: Delphinus delphis; assembly: GCF_949987515.2. Classification (NCBI taxonomy): domain Eukaryota; kingdom Metazoa; phylum Chordata; class Mammalia; order Artiodactyla; family Delphinidae; genus Delphinus; species Delphinus delphis. The sequence continues at coordinate 65,591,282 of NC_082694.2, forward strand.
GTGCACGAGAGTCCATTCGTCCAGGGGAATGACCAAGTCCTTCTGTGTGTCTGTTCCTATAGGAGACTGTAGACCAAATGGAGGGCAGGATGAATTCTTCACCCAACTCTTTGAAAAGGTAAGTTGACCCAAGGGGGGTAGCAAGGAGCAGGGCACGCTGTGGAGCCTATAATCCCATGGCGGGTGGGTTTGCATCTGCCTGACCCTGTGTCTAAATTGTGATTTAAGGCTTTCTAGTCCCCAAACTGCCACTTTCTATGAAAGCCCTCAAGGTTTTAGACAAATGAGCAGAGCTGTTGTTTCCAGAAGGCTCCTGTAAAATGCATATCCGTTCTTGGAAGCTACCTTGATTCGTTGTAGGAAAAACAACTTTAATTTTTAATCCCTGTGACAATGGAATATGGCAGAGGTGAGACTCAGTGTTGGGAGGTGTGGGTGGAGCCTGGCAATGATGAGCCCTGGGGGGTCTGGGGGAGGGACGCCCAGGGAGAAGACCCCGTGGGTGGGTTGGTGGGGGTGGAACCGGTAAGAGGCATTGGGGAGGAGGAAGCCTACCCTCCTGGTCCCTTCCAGTTCTTTCCTTGGGCTGACCCAGGTTTGAGCACCAGCAAGAGGCCACCCCGTCCCTAACCTGAAGGATGCGAAATACATTTAGAAACAGGGCAAGAAATCTGGGCCTGACATCTGAGTGATGTCATTACAACTGGAAGAACATGAACTGCCTGTGTTAGTAACAGCCCTCCCGTCTTCTCTCATCTTCACCACTGGCATTTTGCTTAATGTCATCAGAGAGGATACATCAGAATCTTATGTGTGTTGTTTATAAAAGTTTTCCTCCATACCAGGGGTTTCCAAACATCTTCTGCGGCAGTCCTCTTTATCAAATGGAATCTCACAGAGAAACCTAACATATATAAAACAGATAAATATGAACAGATAACGTACAGCCATTTTATAAGCTCAAATTTATGGTACTTATATTGCATTAATATGTCCTAAAGTTAAATGTTCATGTAAAGGGTTGCTTTTCTGAACTCTACAATGGAAATCTGGACTCTTGGCTAAGGATAGCTTATTAGTAATAAAACTGAAACCCAACTGCTGAACTTTCAAAGCATCTCTATAGAACCCAGTTTGAGAATCACCGCTATTAGTCTACCTCTTAAGAGTCCTGCCCTGCTGGGGTGCTCTGAACTTGGCACCCAGTTAAACTGTTGTAGAAGTTCTTATGAAATTCCAGATTTAATTATATGTCTAGTCATGTTCCTTATGTGCAGGAAAATGGCATCAGTTATTCTGCCCAGAAATGGCATATGTGCCACCCTGAGCAGATGTGGGAGAGGCCTTTCCCAACCCCCTTTAGCTGTGGGCCCTCTGCATCTAACGAGCCTTCAGCAGTGATGATTCTCTTCTACCACTCTGCTTCTGCTCCAGCATCCAGAAATAAATGCAGTCCAACTGCAGAAGATCCTGAACCACATGCCCTGGGCAGGTGAGTATTTCAGAGTCATCCTGTAGGACTCAGGGGTCACAACTTTTCTGAACTCTGGGTCTATTTCTCTTTCTCCTGGTGGGACATGTGAATGCCCACGGGTCCCCCCAGGAGCTGTGTCTTATACCAGGGTGGGTCGTGTGGTCTGACAAAGAGGTAGAGGAATTTATGCAGCTTAGAAAATTGTTTCTTTTTTTTTTTTTTTTTTGCTTAGTTGAGTGTGTAAAGATAGATGGCAGTGAAAATGAAGATTTCTGCTAGTTTGCTAATTTGAGAAGAATAGCTGAATAGTTCTTTCTTGGCATATAAAGTCCATGTGGAAGAAAGGCATTCATTTTCTCAACCCGGCAAATAAATATTAAGTATCGACTAGCTTACCAGAGAGCTCTCTGATGAGCTCATAGTTAAATTGATTAACCCACAGAAATCTGATAGGAGCACATCACGAAGGAGAACTGCAGATGGGCGGTGTGGATGCCTTTGTATGAAGCTTGGGATAAATCATCAGGAAAGCTTAAAGCCCATATAAAAGTATTTTGAGTGAGAAAAACATGATTTTGAAAAAAAGTAAACCAAACAATTAAAGGGTATTTGCTACCTGAAATATGTGATTGCTTCTCCTTTACATGAAGCCAAGATTTCAAACCCAAACACACTCAGAAACTGTATAATTTCCAGATGGTTTCTCAAAGCCAAACTCGGGTATCATAAAAGAGCCAGAAAGGGAGACTCTAGAAATTATACAATGTGAGATGCAGCCCCTCCCTACACCTCCACAAAAAACAAAAAAAATGTAAAAGAGATGGCTTCTGCACATTTAAATTTTTAAGGCATTAATCACAAGTATGCAAAATGACCTTGGAAAGAATGGATGGACACATTGCTTTCATTTATTCCTGTGAGAGGGTTTCTGGTTGATAGATCAGAGAGCTGCTATAGCTTTTGGCAAAATAGTTGGTAAAGTCTCCCTTAATAAATGATGAAATGTGGGTTGGAAAGTTGCAATATGATTCACAAGTTTTATCATCATCCCAAGAGTTATATAAATATGAACCCAGAGAGATAATTCTATGTTATGGGTCAGAGCCTATACGTTTTAAGTATTTAGTTGAGAGTCTCTATATTCTGCCCTTGGTCCCCTTACACTTCCTCAACTTCTATCAATGTCTTGGAAGAAGACATGGCATGCAGGCTTATCAGATCTGCAGAGGGCACAGAACTGGGAGGAATAATTAATATAATAGCCAACAGAATTAAAATTCAGAATGTTCACCACAAGCTGTGCCCAAGCCCAAAAGATGAAATGTAGTCAGGGTGATAATTAAAATCTGCCATTTTATAATATTTAAAAAATCAGTTGCACAAGTTCCTAAGAGAAGAGACCTCATCTTTGTGGCAGTTAATTTGAAAGCTATCTGGTTAATTTAGTTGACCTTGAGCTTAACATGTGCTAATAGTTTCAAGTTGCTGCTAAATAAGGGAATCCAAATTCAGGCAGTATTTAATGGAAGCATTTAGTGTGTGTTTTTGAAATTGTGTTCCGAGAAATGTTAGAAACCGAGAGGTTTTAGTAAGTGTTCCGTGAAGTAAAATGGGTTTGATTCTACGGTCAATGGTGCTTAGGAAATTCTGCATTAAACAAAATTTCAACATTGGCTCCTGTACACGGATCACGTGCTAAGGTACACGGTGATGCAGACAAGGGTCATAGATACAGAATATTTCAAATGGATTTGAACTCAAAACCCTTTCTCTGCAAAACGTCTCCCTGGGAACCTCATTTGGGAAATGTGGACTGAAAATTTTGGAAGTGATAGACCCACTGTACTCTGCTTAATCCACCTGCATCTGCAGGAGTGCGTTCCAGTCTCGGTACCACATTTTAGGGAGACGCTCGCAAAGCAAAGTGCGTAGAAGAGGGAGGTGAGGATTTAGAAACCATATCATCTGGGGAACCGATGGAGAAATGTTTAGATGTTTCGAATGGAGGGGAGGAGTCGAAGAGGGGACAAATACCTGTTTATGCTTTTCTGGAGGTAGAACTAGGACTAGTGAGTGAGTTTTACAGGCGCTTCCCTTGGAATTAACAGGAGAAGTTTCTCCTGACTTGGAGCTATGGTTCCATGTGAAAAAGTGAGCTCCCAGAACCGACAGGCCATCTGTCAGGACATCTGAGATTGTCTTCCAGTTTGGGTGGGAGCTTGAAAAAGGTGCCCTTTCAGACTGGTGAGCCTGTGACTCTATCGTCCTGTCTGTCCCCATCCCAGCCCTCCGATACACAGGACCATGTTCATCTGACCTACTGTGAAGCAAAACCAGAATGTTCTCTGCAGGGTTTTACTGTGTTACTGGGATGTAGGAATCCCCTCTAAGCCTTCTCTCTCTGTCTCCACTGTTCTCATTCTTCCTGCCCCAACGTAAATGGTGGTCGTTGGGCCCTATGGCCAGCCTAGGCAGCACTGCCCCTTCCTGTTCAGAAAAGGGCCATGCAGTCCTGGGGCCACGCCCATGCAGACTCTTTCCGTTCCTTCACAGGTCTAAGGAGCGAACAGCCTCTCTTCAGCCTCGAGGCCTGCCAGGGGATCCTGGCCCTACTGGATGTATCTTTTTGGGTTTGTGGGAAGATGCATTCTGCTGTTAGAGAGCTTTGCCCTGGAGCCAGGCAGCCTGGGGTTGAATCCCAACCCTAGCACTTACTAGGTCTGTGATCTCCGACTAGTCACTTAGCCTCACTGTGCCCCAGGTCCTCATGTGCAGCACAGAGATGGTATTAAAACCTATTCTGGGGCTTCCCTGGTGGCACAGTGGTTAAGAATCCACCTGCCAATGCAGGGGACACAGGTTCTATCCCTGCTCTGGGAAGATCCCGCATGCCACGGAGCAACTAAGCCCATGCGCCACAACTACTGAAGCCCGTGCACCTAGAGCCCGTGCTCCGCAGCAAGAGAAGCCACCGCAAGGAGAAGCCCGTGCACCGCAACGAAGAGTAGCCCCCGCTCACTGCAACTAGAGAAAGCCCGTGAGCAGCAACGAAGACCCAAAAAAGAGCAGCCAAAATACAAAAAAAAAAAAACCCCAAAACGAAACCTATTCTGTAAGATTTGTATATGAATACAAATGAGATAACCCACGTACAGTGCTTAGGACAGAACTGTCATCAAAAAGTGATCAATATTGTTATTAATAACAATAAGCTTACTTCCTGACAGCGAGGATGAGGCAGCTGCAGGGTGGCGGTTAGTAACAATTCTCCAGGTTACAAGAAGCTTTTACAAGAGCCTCAGGGTCCTGAGTTTTCCCTTTGGTGATGGGGCAGCCGCTGCCCCCATTTACAGATCAGGAAACCAGAGCTTGGGGAGTTCCGTGACATGCCGCGAAATCAGCTTTCCTCGTTCTCAACACTGTCATTTTTCTAGCAAACCCTCTGCCTTAAGTTGTTCGGAGTTTAATTACCCACGCCACAGAGAGGCACATAGAATGGATACTGTGAGAGGGGTTGCAAATATAAAGAATGTTGGCAGAAACTTTGCAGAGGCTGCGGGCAGTGTGGGATGGTGGTCAGGTATGCAGGCACTGGGGCAGGTCCCAGCCTTGTCAGCAGCTGTATGAACTTGGACAAGATCATGCTCTCTGAGCCCTCATTTCCTCATCCGTAAGAGGGAGGAGTTAGTACCTACCCCACCTACTAGGTGAAAATGAAGTTCCATAGGTCAAGTGTATAGCTCAGTGCTAGGCCCACCATCAGGGCTCAAAGAGAGGTGGTGTGTCATGGTGTTTTTGAGCCAGTCTCTCTGATGCGGGGGTATTTGGACGTGGTCTACAGGGCTAAGCGTTCAGCTTTTAACCGTTCCTAAAATGACTAAATATAAGAGGCATCCTTAGCCGCCCTGTGCCTGACTCCTTCCATGAGTTGGTTTTGACAACAGTGAGAAAAAGAGTTACTATTTTTTATTTAAATCGCATCAGATTGGCCATGTCAGAATACCCTGCTTCACTAAGTGGTAACTGTCATCATCACCATCATCAGACCATCCTCTCCTCTCAGTGCTGCTGTGTTGCAGCTCATTCTGTCCTTTCCTAGTAAGGGCCAGGGAGCCCTGGGCTGCACTGAGCAGTCAAGGGAGGCCAGCTAGGGATAGCTAACATTGAATGGGGTGTCCCAAATTGCACATTGCTGTGTGGAGGGCCCATTACTGCCTCCAGAGGTGTGGACAAAACTCCCCTGGCGGCTTTGACCTTAACCCTGCTATCAACTTAATGCGTCCGGCACCGTGAGTATCCAGGAATTCGGGGACCCGTGGAAGCAGCTGATGCTCTATCAGGTAAGAACAAGTGTTCACCACGCCTCCCACGGGACAGTGCAGAAATGGCAATTCTGCAAAACTATAAGGTACCCCTCTCCCTTTCAGCCCTTTCAGCCCAACCACTCACCTAATCTTCCCTAATGTCCTTTTAGTGTTTCCTCCTTTCTCTCCCAAACTCAGAGAGCCTGTTGCAATAGTCTTCTAAATTTTTAAAGCGACATCTGATCACATCGCTTCCTTACTAAAAATGTTTTGAGACTCCCCATGGCCGTCAGTCGAGTTCACACTCCCTAGCATGGCATTTAGAGTCCATCATAAATTGGCTCCCTCCTACTTTTCCAATCATTACTCACAACTCTCCTCCCGTCTCCTGAGTCATAAGGTTGGAAGCCCTTCAAAATTTGGATGGCGTGCTCAGATTAGGCACGTTTACCTATACCAAGACTCTCCATCCCCCGTAACAGAAAGACCGCCCATTCTCACAAGCCTTAAGGAGAACTGGGAGAGGAGGTGGGATCCTGACAGGGACCCCCTGCCCTATTCTTGTCTAGGCAGCCAGGCCTACCGGTGGAGCCTCACACTCAGCAGTCCTGCAGCCTTGACACTGGCGTGTGAGGGCTCTCAGGTGGGGCTTGGAAACGCCTGGCTTCCTTAGCCTTTGGTGTGGGCTCTTCGCAGGAGGTTTTCCACAAGCAAGGCACTAACTGCTCAGGATGCCTGAACTGGGCCCAGCTGCGGGCTGCCATGAGGGACACAGGTAGGCCTGGAGGCGGGTGGGGAGGTGATGCTGCAGGGCGCACACCAGGCAGGGGATGGGGCGGCCGGGGTGAGTGGTGCTGGGCAGGGTGTGTGGCGTCCTGCAATCTTCTAATGAGTAGGGTTACTCCCCGAGTTCAGAGGCCCAAAGACCAGGATCTGTGAATAACTAAACCATTGATTATTATCACTATGATCACAGCTAACGTTTATTGAGGGTTGGCACATGTATACTCGCATTTAATCTTTGCCAACACCCTGTTCTAATCCCCACTGCACAGAGGAAGAAATTGAAGCTCAGAGAAGTTAACTTGCCTGGGGCTTAAATCCAGGACTCCCAGACGCCAAGGCAGATAGATGCTCTTGACCACTAAGCAGACTGCCTCCTGCCTTCAAGGCCAGTAACCCACGTGATGAAAAGATCCTCATGCTGGTTGCCTAGGGGACAGGGATGGAGAATGGAGAGACAATAAAATTAATGGCTAAATAATTGAAAAATTCACAATGAACCGCGTAAAAGAAGATCTTAGGCTATTAGGATTCAGGTCCCGGAAGTGGAGGGACAATTTAAGGGGCCTCAGGTGGGAGGGGAGCTGGATATGAGGTTTCCGGCACCCAGGGTGGGAACCCTTGCTCAATGCAGGAATCGCGCTCAGTGATGACGTCTGCCAGCTGATGCTCATCTGCTACGGCGGCCCTGACCTCCAGATGGCCTTCGTCAGCTCTGTTCGCTTGATGCTGCATGTGGAGAACATGCAGGGTGAGCTGGGGGGAAGGAGGGAGGGCCCGGGCTTCCTCTGCTCTCCTCGTGGATTGCCCACCTGTCCCCAGTTCAAGCACGAGAGAGGACTGCTGCCAGTGCAGGGAGCTCTGGGGAACGCTGGCTCTGTGCCTGTGAAACCTAGCTGCATCTACCCGAACTAACTTATGCCCTGTCTGCTCCAGGGCCAAGGTGTGAAGCGGCTCGCTTAGAACAAGTGTGGCGCGTGTGATTGCACAGAGGCCGAAATTGGCTTCCTGGGTGAGGGGACGTATGGGAGGAGCTAGTCCCTCTTGTTTCCAACACATACACACGCATTAGCTGTGTTCTTTTCTACTGCATTTTCACAGACGTCTTCCAAAACTTGACCCAAGATGGCAAAGGGATATACCTCCAGAAGCCAGAAGTAAGACCTTCTCCACGGGGTCGATTCATGTCATCTTAGGGAGCAGTGGCCGTTGCCGGTTCAGGGGCTTGTGACGGAGAAGGGTTCTGAGTGCCCTTCGTTCTGCTGAGTGCACGATGGAGCACTGTATTCATTGCACTTATTCATTTGTGCATCAAATATGACTGGGCACCCACTGTGTGCCAGGCATATGTGAAGGTACAAGTGTTTGTTGAATGAATGCGGTGATACGCTGAGGAGAAAACAGCTCTGTGTCTGACACTGGCTGTCTTCCCCTTCCGTTCAAGCTGCACAGATTTACTGAGCACCTGCCATGGGCCAGATGTGGAGACACTGGAGTCTGGAGTTGAATCATCCGCCCTTTCTGTCGAAAACACATCCTCCGTTTGGGCTGCTTAGAAAGAGACTCATAAAAGCTGGGGTTTCTTCCTTGACCTCGGATGTTCAGTTTATGGAATAAGCTTCTAAGATATAGGGACCCTCAACGTGTATCTACCCTCAATCACTCCCATATTTGAGTGTGAAGGTGGGATGCAGGTGGAGGGGCAATGGTTAGAACTTCTGAGCCCGTACCCAATCACAGATCCCCAAGGACACGTGATCCCTAGCGATCCTTCCATGGCGACATACTCCGCACTGAGAGAGCAGGACAGCCATCAGAGTGGCTCCTGACGCAGGGCAGCTCACAGCTCGAGCAGAGGCTCCTAGAAAGCAACGTGCTATCATGGCAAGAGAGCTGGACTGAGACCCAAGGTGAAGCCACAGCACCCCTCGTAACCACCTGTGGGACTGTCAGCACATCGCGTTGCATCTCTGGGCCTCGGCTTCCCTGTGTGCGAGATGAGCTGGCTGGGTGATGTCTAACGTTCTCTCCAGCTCTGACCACCTCTGGTTCCTTGAGGAGATCCTCAAGGCCATCGAGGAGGCCTACAGGGAGTGGCAGCCAACTTGCTGGAATTTCACTCTGGGCTTTTCTCTGACCCCGCTGGTAACTTCACCATTCTCATCTTCATCATCACCAGCATCACCATTTTTATGTAACTGGCCCGGGGAGTGGTTTCCCCAGAGGTTCCCCCCTATGTGAGTTAGAGGGACCGTTCATCACACCCACATAAAGCTGTCAGACAAATGGGCCCACAAATGTAAACAGGTAGACTGTGCTCTGTTGGATCTCTGCTACCCCGTCGGCCCGCACACCTGCACACTGCTGTCACAAGCACGCCAAATTGAATTCATGGGGGAAACTTGCATTGAGAATTGAATATAGAATCAGCCTGCATCTTGGCTATCATCATTCACAGGCGCCAAGGGAAGTCAAGGTTGATTGTATTTCAGGTTGATTTATACTTACTATGGGATGGTGTGGTCCTTCTGGCTAAGCTCTCCATTAATGTCCTGTATGGCTTCCCAGGAGTGATGGGGGAGGAGGCCCCAAGTCCTACATCAGGCTCTAGGACCTGGTGACTGAGAAATGAAGCATCCTCAACTGAATGTCAGAGATGGGTCGGAATAGATCATAATTTTCTTCCTCATCATTCCAGTGGCCGATGATGACTCTGTGCTCCTGAGAAGCCTGGACGCTCGTTGGCCCTCACCGAGGACTCTGCATATGGCCCAAGGGTGGCCTTTGGCTGAGACCAACCCATGCTCAACCCACCCACAGCTCTTCAGGACTGTGTCTTCAGCCATCACTTTCTCGTCTGGTAAGATTTCTTTTCTGCAGATCTCCCCTTTGGACGGGCAGCATACAAAGAGGGAAGCAGCGAGGCAGAAAGATTGCCTTGGACTTGTCAAGACCAGCTCTTTCCCTGTGACCACAACCTTGTCACAAGCAGAAACGTCATCTAAGCAATCTGATTCCAGGCTTGGTGTTCTTTCCTTTATACGATACTGACTCCACAGGTGTCCAACTTAAATGACCTTAGACATGCCGCGTTCTCACATTTGGGGTAATAGTCTAGGTTTCAAGACCTGAAGAGGGAATGATATGTTTGTAGGCATCTGTACCGGCATCTATAAACTGGTAGAGGGATCGGCTAACTTTTAACTGTCTGGGGGTGGGGCGGGGGTACATTGAACTTTTAAGAGCACAGAACATAACAGAGCTGTCAGGGTCCAGGTGGGATGGGCTGGATCTGGCATCTGAGGTCACTGCATGATCTTCTGCTGACAGTATCTCCCGATGGTTGGATTTGGGGGGTGCCAGTGAATTTAAAACACCCGACTTCTTAAAGGGCTTCTGCATGTGATGGGTGTCAGTCTGTTTACCTGACCTATGGGCTATCAGATCTACTTCAAAGAAGAACAACAAATCCATGCTGCATTGTAGAGTTAATCAGCGGACGGTCGGTATATACGATGTTTTGTGCTACAGTGATCCCTCACTTTCCTGGCGTCCCTACCAACCCAGAACCCAGGCAGAAAATCAGAACAGTGGCCATTTCCCAAGGTCCATGCATTTTACTCATAAGTTAGCGACCCAGAGCCATTCATTAAAATTCTATTTATTATTGTTATTATTTTTATTTATTTATTTATTTTTGGCTGCATTGGGTCTTCGTTGCTCTGCCCGGGCTTTCTCTAGTTGCAGCGAGCAGGGGCTACTCTTCGTTGCGCTGCGTGGGCTTCTCATTGCTGTGGCTTCTCTCGTTGTGGAGCACGGGCTCTATGTGCGCGGGCTTCGGTAGTTGTGGCACACAGGCTCAGTATTTGTGGCTCGCGGGCTCTAGAGCGCAGGCTCAGTAGTTGTGGCGAACAGCTGCTCCGCGGCATGTGGGATCTTCCCGGACCAGGGCTCGAACCCGTGCTGCCAGCATTGGCAGGTGGATTCTTAACTACTGCGCCACCAGGGAAACCCTAAAATTCTATTTATTATTAATTTACAAACTGTTCTAACAAACATGACTACCTGGTTTCCAGGTCCATAGGAGACTAAAGGAGGAGGTTGAATAGGGGATAAAAGGGTGTCCATTGGCAGAACTAAAGGAAGTTTGACAGCCTGGTAGACGGGCAGTGCGGGAGGAAGGAGCGCTTGAAAGGGGCACTTTCAAAGCATAAAAACCTTTATTTATTCCAAATGATAAAATGTGAAGTGGTTTACCATAAGTGCCATGTGCTCTAATACATGAGGCGTTACTGATTTTGTAAACAGTCATCATATATAGTCTTTTAAAGATTTTTATGTCTATTTACTTATCATTATTTCTACCTTTAGACCCTGCCATTTTAAATATTTGGTTTAGTTAAATTATTATTGCTTTGCACCATGAAGGCCATCTTGCAGAGTTTTGGGGTGATGGGAAGGTTGTACCATTATTCCGTTCATGACACTTGCACATTATTCCATTCATCACACTTGTGTGATGGTTCTGCTTGGTGCAGATGAGATCTGCATTCAGATCACTTAATTCTGATAAAGCGCCCCGTTTGGCTTCTTGGTGGTGGTCTGAGCTGCCCTCCTGTCCCTCGTGTGTTACCCTCACCCCCCGAGTTTAGGTATCACTGTGGCAACTCACAGATACCCTGTGCCTTGCCAACCTTCACCCCCACAGAGTCCCTCTGCGCCCCCCCAAAGCTGAGTACTGGAGATGAGGGGCAAAGCCATGTCCCCACCCACATATCCCCTCCCCATCTTCTGTCACCCCAGGGCATGGGGGGCAAGTAAGGCTCTAGGACAGGGTAGACCGTTCAAGGGTCCGGATGAAGTTATGCTGAAGGTGTGAGTGGTGGACACCAGTGATTTCCAGAAGTTAAAAGCCAGGTGATTATCATGACCAAGACAGGTGGAAAGTCTGCATTCCAGAAGCCCAGCAACGGAGGAGCAAGCAGTCAGTCCTCAGGTGCCAAGACAGGTGAGTCAGGGAGTCCAGAAGCTAGGGCTGTCTAGAAGTCCAGCCCAAGCAGGCAGAGCACGCCTGGGGGTCCCGTCCTAAGCCTTCAACTCTCAGAAAAAAAGGACTCTAATTGCTAAAAGGACAGTGCAAGAGGGGACTAAAATACCTGCCCTTTATTTATCCTTGCTTTTCTTTTTTCCTTTCTCTCATGTTTTGTACAAAAACTTAGTCACCAGAGAGAACCTTCTAGATACCAGTTAAGGCCCAGGGCAGGGCAGTCAGCAGCTTACTGTACAGAGCACTGCTTTCCTTCTGTTGTCCCGCCGGGTTAGAGAAATGATTTTAGCCTCCAGGATTTCCAAGCTGATGTTTTCCCAATGAAATATATGTTTTAAAATATTTATAATGGACAAAAAGGAAAAAACTAGTTTTGTGGGCCCTAGGTAGGTAAAAGGGGGCCAGCTCTGCCTGGCTTTGTGGAGGAGTAAGCTGTGTGTCCAGCTCTTGGGGAGCTCTGCAAAGACAGCCCTCTGGGGTCACTGGCCCCAGGACCCGAGTTACCAACGCTCTCCCAGAGTCCCGAAGACTGAAGGTGTACAAAATCCAACAGGAATGAAAGTGAGGAGAGGTTGGGCAGGAACATTCTAGCTGTATGACATTGGACCTCAGGTTACTCATTTGTAAAATAGAGCCCAAAATGTCTACGTTACTGGGTCATTATGAAGATTAAATAATGCTGGTATGCTGTAGGCACTCAGTAAATGCAGCTGCTCTTGTTTTCCTTAGGCAGGACAAGTCTTTCTTTACAACCATTATTATTTAGTTTTGTTTTTAAAACACAGTCACTCACAACGACCACTCTTCTGAAACGCCCAAGGTTTCATATCCCATTTCTACTTTCCTCTTCTTCCTCTACTTCCCCTCTCTGAACCTATCACTGCTTCCTTGAAGTGTGGCCTCTGGAGGGCACCCCTCGTCTCCAATGCCAGGCACCTGCAAAAGGGGCCATCTTGTTATTAAAGCTCCTCTCACGTCACACAGACACAGGCTCTGCCCTCCACTCACCTTGAACTTCAGAAGCAGGAGAAGGTTTACTCGTCAGAGGCCCAGGTTGTCAGTGAGGGCTTTTCTGGACCACAGACCAAGCAACTCTGGAGACCATACTGACCAGCAGTTGTTCCAGAAGCTCTGTTGGATAATTTAGATGTGACCTAGAGCTGACCTGACGCTAGGAGTGAGAAGGCCTGACCAGTGCACAGCCATGGCAAGGAAGCGGTTACTCTCTGTTAGACCCATGTCCTCACAGTGGTGCTCCATGCTGATTGGCTCAGCTGGTTTGCACGTGGTGCTGATGAGGCCCTGGCATGGTGAGGCCAGCTGGGCAGTGGGACTGCATCCCCTCCACCTGTCCAGCCAACCAGCCGTTCAAACATTCACCCATCCATCAGAAGACATGTGTCAACCTCCTATAATGGGTTGGGCACCGTGCTAGGCACTGGGGACACAGAGTCATAGTTTACTGGAGTGACAGCTGACGGACAGATGGTCTGAGGCGCGCTGTGTTGGGGATGCACAGAGCGCTGGGGAAACACAGAAGACAGGTGCCCAGGCCAACCTGAGAGAGTCGGCGGGAAGCTTCCTGGGGGGTGATGCGTGGCCGTCTTATAGGATAGAGGCACTAGATAAGACAGTAAAGGGAGAACGGTGAGGTTCCAGATAGACAGTTCTGCGCGTGGAGAAAAAGTACACAGAAGCAGGGAAGGGAACGGTGTGTTTGGGAAACAGCCATGGTTCCGAGGGGCGGAGCTTAGCTCTGTCGTGAGGGAGCCGGTGAGCGAGTTCGCACAGGCAGGCAGGGGCCCAGCAAGTTCTGTCATGGCATCGGGACCCTCTCCTGAGGGGCTGAGGCAGCAGCCATGGCCTTCAAGCTTGGTCATGAGACGTTCAAGCCCTTCCTCTCCAGCCCTTCCTCTCCTTGTCAGCAGGGTGCAGGCAAGGACCTCAGAGTCCTAAGAACTGAGTTCAAATCACTGCTTAGCTCACGGGTTACTTCGGAACGTCGCCTTTTTGAATCTCTACAGCCTCGTCGATAAGACGGCGAGAAACATGCTAACCTCACAGGGTGAGTTTCATGAGACAAGATCTGAGCGTGTCTCGCATTGGGCAACGCACTTCAGAAAGTGTGAGCTCAGCCTGATCTTTCAGGTTGGGGGCGGAGCACCTTCCTTCCCACATCTGGGGCATGTGCTGCGGATGAGCAGACACTAGATGGCGCCCTGTCCCCACTCAAGGGCTCCTTCCTGGGTGCTGGACTGCAGATGACAACTTCAGCCCCCGACCTGGGAAACCCCAGCTGATTTAGAGTCCTGACAGCCTGACTCAGAGCAAAAGGCCCCCTTCAGCCCCACATGGACTCACTCCCCTTTTCTTGCCTCCTTTTTCTGCTCAGGTTTTAATTGATGTACTGTACTTCATTTTACACAGCTCATTCATTTCTGAAAAAGAGCAAACTATGCTTTTAAGCCCTTGTTTCAAATGCATCTCTTTGATGATGCACTCAGTCCACTCACCCTCAGAACCCAGCGCCTGGCTTAGTGCCGAACCCACGTTTGGTATTAATTGAATGAATGAATGCTTTTTGAAGTAATAGGTGAATCTTGTCATTTAAAAAGTCAGCATCTAATTGAGTTTCTAGGGGAAAATATTTAGTACATAATGTTTGCTTGGGGACAAACGACTTTCCTCTAAAAGGGTCCCTCTGATGTTGCATAAGGTATAGTTTCACTCTGATGCCGAGCACTGTGGCTTTTCAAACCACCTTTGAGAAGCTCATCAGGCTCTCCCTGAAGACATTCTTCATATCTTGACATTCCGGGGACTTGGGCATCATTTTCTCTCACACATTCAGAATTCGTCCTTCCAGAGGGATTAACCAGTTGAGGAAAGTTCCAGAGACTTTTGCTTTCAGGGTGGCAGTGGCAGCTCTGTGAGTAGTGGGAGGCGGCTGGGCCTGGGCCTGAAGGCCGGTTGTTAAGTCCTCATCTCCGTCCTAAGCCTCGACAGCTTCTCCGGCTTGCAGAAGGAAATGAGGCCAGAACGGGCAGGGTGGGGTGGTGAAAGGAGCAGGCCTCACCTGGGCAGGGAGTCTGGGTGGTTTTTGTTCTCCTGAAGAGCAATCCATGGGGCCTTAGATGAGTTCTCTAACTTCTCAATTCAACTGTTTACAAAAGCTATGTGTGCACTTGGAGGAGGTTGGACTGTATAACTTCTAAATCTGCCTCCGGCTGGAGATAAATTTGCCGAGAGTACAGGCTGGGCTTGAAAAGAGATGCCTGCTGGAGTCCAGCTCCACCATTTACTAGTGTAAGTTACCTGTGGCCAGTTGCCAATGTGTCTGTGGTCCAGAGGATGGTGGGGATCACGTGTGATCATGTAGGTAAGCTGCTTAGCACTGAGCCAGGCCTCTGCTATGGTTTACTGTGGACCCACAGGAGGGGCTGACTCCACTCTACAGTGGCCCCCCCAGGATGCCCCCCAGGGGAGAAGCTAAGTGGTTTCTGAACCAGGGCAAACCAGAGGCCATAAGGCTCTGATGCCTGAAACCCAAGCTTCAGTTCTGCTTGGAAAACATCAATTTTGGGGCTTTCGTACAGAGGGTTTGCTTGCCAGGTTCATTTTCCTTTTGGCCGAATGAAAGGATCAAAATGATCTTTGTCTTTGTTTTGACTTTCCATTGGCCTCACATCAAGTCTCCCCCAAGAGGGAATGTCACCGAGCTTGACATTCCACTCACCCAGCTGGTGGCCTGATTTGCTCATCAGCAGTAATGACAGACGCAGCCCAGCTAAGGCTGCACAGCGGCAGCAGGGGCCTTACTCAGACAGAGCCGGTGGACAGGTTGCGGGGCCCCAGGCTGGCGCCTCTGCTCTCTCACCCTCGGTATTGCACACACTTAGAGAAGGAGGCCAGTTCAGGCTGGGCTGTGTGCTCACCCTCTCTCCCATTTTGCTCGGTCTGGGGTTCCCTGGGTGCAGGTTGGATGGCTGACTCACACAGAACATTCTTTTCCTGGTCTTTGGCTTCCTTGAGAAGGGAGGAATCTGAGATTATTAGAGTGCCTTGGCCATGGCTTTAATGATGGGAGGGCCGTGGAGTTCTCAGGAGGCAGGCACTCTTCCCCTAAAACTGCCCCTGCCTCTGGGTGGGGGAGGAGCTTCTGGAGGGGGGGAGCTGCTGGGAGGTCTCCTGGGGACTCTGGTGGCTGTGAAGGTGCAGTACGGTTTGCAGGCACTGCCTGGAAAGGGGCCTGGGAGATTGCTGCTCAGGGCTGCTCATTACTGCCTGAGTGCATGTGTGTCCGACACCCAGGCTCCCAGAACTGATGGTATCTTCAGATCCGGCTATGCCAGGCTATGCCAGGAGGCTCAGGAGCTGAGAGGAGAGGTCTGAATTCTGCAAGTCATACTGTGAAAGTTGGGGTCCTTAACGGAGTGAGAATGATCCAGGGGTGGGCTGGTGAAATGGGCAACACATTCGACCAGGAGCCAGATGACATGAGCTTACGTCCCCTCTTCCACCAACTGGATGTGAGGCTGTGTGGCCTTAGGAATTTCACTTAACCTCTCTGAGTATCAGTGTAGTCATGTTCCGATTTGGGATGGTGACTCCTGCCTCCCAGGCTGGTGGCAAAGATTAAATAAGATTGTGAGCACGAGAGAGCTTTGCAAATCGTAAAGGAGGGTTCATAGTTGGGGGTTACTATTCTAGTGGATAGACCTGGAGTCGTATGCATTTGCCAGATTATTTGAGAATATTTGATTCTGCTCTAGAAAATACGAGAAACCAACAAATAAGGAGGATAGATAAAACTAAGTGTAGAAGCCCATGGCTTGAGAGGCAAGTCAGACATAGATAAAGAGAGCGGATCACCGCGTGCATTTAGGAAGGGCTGGAGGAGCTGAGCAGGCTCTGAATATTCATGCTTTGCACTAAATATACATGAGGCACCTGAAGCATCAAATATTCAGGATACGTGGAACATACACGAGACCCACGAGGCACTCAATCGTCAATCAGCCGCCCATTAGTGACGCCCACCTGGTTCCATTCTAACCCCTAGAAATGCAGATAAGCACCATGGCTTTCCGCTAACTGGCGAGCTGCAGCTGTACCCTGCCATCCCTGCCGGAGGCTCACTGATAGAGCACCTGTGTGGTTGGGCCCAGAGCCTTCAGTCTTTTGCTCAAAGCCTCAACTCTGGTGCTTGTGAGCACACCGTCAGCAGGAAGGGCTGATGTGGCAGAGGGACAGGACACCCGAGCATTCTGTAGCCCAGGATTCAGTGGTGTGGACCTTCCATAATATCCTAAGTGTGTTCACGACCCCGTCTCTCCCTGCCTTGCTTTTCCCTGTTTTCAATCGATCCAATCAACCACGTGAGCTGAGGCTCCTGCTTTTTGGTCCGCAAGCCCTTCTGTTCGGTGACTTACTGGTAGAGGAGTCGGAAGACACCCGTGCAGCAAGGTAATTTCCCCCATGACACCTGGGACCAGAACGGGGAGCTTGGGGCTGGGGGCAGGACGACTGCATGCTTCCAGCTCTGTAGCTTGGCTGCTGAGGTACGGGTGCCGTGTCTACACACATGGTGGGTGGAGCGGGCCCCTCAGTACACCCCTCCCCAGCAGCCCTCGTCAGGTGGGTCAGCTCCCATGCAGAGGGCTGAGCAATGCCTAAGACCACACATTGTGGAGAGGTTCCCAGCGACCCTGCCGCTCTCTCCCCTTGTCCTAAAAGGACAGAAAGTCAAGTGATTTCAGCAGCCACCTGACAGAATCTCATGCTCTCCTCACTGGCCTGACCGGTGTTCCAACTTTCTCACCATCACCTTCCCATAGCCTCTTCTGAAAGTCATCCATGAGACACTAGGTGTCTGAGCGCAAAGAAACCTGGGTCAGAGTCCCGCCTCTGTCACGTACTAGCTGTGGCATGTAATCGAGTCACCTAAACTCTGGGCCTCGGTTTCTTCATTTGTAAAATGATGCCTGACCAGGCACTTGTAACAGCTGATGTCTGTTCAGTAACCCCAAGCACAGAGAAGGCAGGTAGTTCTTTATTTTATTTTACTTTACTTACTCTATTTGGTTTTATTTTATTATTTAGATTTTTTTTTTTTAAATAGACATATAGGTGCTGGCCTAGATCCTAACACATGGAGATGAAAATTCAGCTCCAGTTCTTCAGGAGGTTGCAGTCTGCTTGGAGGAAAATACAAGAAAGTAGCCCAGTGTAGGGGGCAAAAGCACACCTGGGGAGCTCAGACTGACTTGGGGAGTCTTGGAAGAGTTCCTGGAGGACGTGCTACTTAGTTTGAATGCTCAGAGACGGATCCAGGGACAGAAGGGTGAGCTCGGTAGAAGGAAGGGCGTGGGAAAGGACAGAGTATTGAAACGTGGATTCATCAGGAGACGGATGAGTGCTATAATGACAAGTAGTTGCAGCAGGATAGAGGGTGATTTGGAGAGAGATTGTTCCAACAGCTTAGCAGTGGACAGATTGGCAGGAGTAGAAATGGGAAGGAGTTCAGAGATTGTAAATGACCTACCCGAGGTCCACAGGAAGTGGTAGGTCCTCATGACTCAACTCTTTCCAGACCTCCCGCTCAGGTTTCTTAGAATCCCGGAAGGGCCTGATAGGTGCCTTTTCCTCCAAGTTGCTGTCAACCCACACCCTGGTGGCTGCAGATCAAGCCACTCTGGAAGGGAGGGGAGGGGAAGAGGCTGCCCCGTGCAACCTCACGTCGTCAGAGACCCAGACAAAGGCCAGGCTGAGCGTGTGACGGGGACAGGCAGGTGTGTAGAGGCAGCTTCCCCTGAGCCTCAGGCTGCCCCAGCCGCCCTTCCTTGGGAGGGTCCTGCAGGAGGTAAAGGAAGAGAGGGAAGGAAGAGGAGGCTTCACGGGTGACTTCAGAGCTGCTTCTCACTCCTCAGTGTTGCCTCAGCCCTCTCCACGAGAAGGCATTTTGTTTCAGAAGAAGCAGACGGGGCATCACTGAACAAGGCAAGGTCCCCTCCTAACTCCCACCCCTCTGACTCACAGTATGCAAGACGAGCCCTCTGGGCAGCGGTTTTAAAAACCCCTTTTTATTACCATGGAAACTTACTGAACATTCAGGGGGCTGTTGGACCGGGGGCTTCCTTTCTAGGGGATGTGGAGGAAACCATCTTATTGTATGGGTATCAATCTGGGTCATATCAGGAGGGAGAAACCACACAGTAAGGTGAACAGGGGTCTTTTACATAAAGACTTTTTAACTATAACGGGGGATTGGAGTAACGAGAGACGGGGTAGTGAAAAGTAACGAGAGGGCTAAATAATGCCACAAAAGCAGATAGAAGGGCATCTGCTACCCCTAGGCCTGAGATAAGAAGTAACTCCCTTCCCCCACCCAGAGCTGATCCAGGCCTTGGTGGGGAGGGCACGCTGTGGTCCCTGCACGGCCGAGAAGCCACTGGGGTGCAGGCAAAGGGGCAGACTTGCTGCAGAGCTCAGCTCTGGAACGTGCTCAAGTTCTGCCCTCCAGAACCTGCTGGAAATCTGCCCTCCAGGGTGCTAAGGAAAGCTGTTCATGGGATGGTGTCTCACCAGGGGCACCTTTCAGGTGTATACTTCCCTCACGCAAAATACTGAAAAGGTATGAGATCAAGGGCCGAGATTTAATCAAATTAATCATTTTTACTGCTTTATCAGAGACATTCTTAAATGAAATTGACTGTTACCCCCCTGTTCTCCTGCAAATGTGTTGTGGTGTAGAACATGATGGCAGGTACGGTTGGGGAGGAGTGGGCTGAACCTAAGGCGCCAGCTGTTTACCTGCCACTGCTTCTGCATCGCCGCTGTGAATGTCAGCACAACAAAGGACAAGAACAGTTCCGTACAATTATTCAAATAGTTTTGGCCCTGCAGGGCCCCTGAAAGGATCCTGAAACCACGGGGGTCCACCGACTGCCCTTGGAGAACTGCTGAGTTGCTGGCTTGGCCAAGCCCCTAGACTAGGAAATAGGGGTAGAATTTAAAAATTGGGCTCCTGGCCTCAAACCCTGTGCCATTTCCACCAAAACTGTCGGGGTTCCCAGTAAACAGCCCACCTCTTCTTTGTCCAGATTCTTAATAAGTTGAAAAATAAAATAAAACTAGGGTCCAAATGTCATCTTTTATTACAAATAGAGACCAGGTTGAAGGATGTAGCATCAGGTCCGTCAACCAAGTGGGCTTGATAATACCAAACCCAATCAGCCACATAGCGCTGGCCTGGAAATAGACCGTGTGTGTGTGCGCGTGCGTGCGTGCGTGTGTGTGTGTGTGTGTGTGTGTGTGTGTGTGTGTCAGAGCCGAGCACAGGTGGTCTGCAGCCCCTCGCCCCCGGGGAGGTAGAGGGCAGGGCTGAGCTGAACATGGTCAGTTACTCCTAAGACAGAGGAGTCTTTGGCCTTCATAAGACAGGGAAGAAACCCAGCCTTAGAACAGGAGTCTCAGATGCTTCCGACCCTCGCATTCTACATTCGAGAAGTTTTCCCTCCACCCCATGTCTGTATCCTACCAGCCAAAGGCAGTCTCTGAGTAGCCAATTCCCAAGGTTTCTTGTCATTTCTCAGATATGTTCAGCACCCCTCCTTAATGCCTTTGTAACTTTCTGTATCCTAGATCAAACATAATCAGATGCTTTTTCAGACAAATAAAGCATGTTGGAAGTCCCCTTATTAAGAGGCAGTGAGGTCGAGGAAGAGAAGAGACCAGCTTCTGGCTGGGCCTCTGAGGGTCTGTATGGTGGTGGGACTTTCGCAGTTCAAGACGCAGCTGGTCAGATAACCCGGGTCAAGGCACCCGGAAGTGATCTGGGCAACTGGGTCCCCATCACCATGCTCATGTGCTTGTAATGTATCCTGGGAACTCATCCATCTGAAGGAGCCCCCTTTAGGGTGACCAGATGCTTGTGTCCATCCTCCAAGAGGCACTACATCTGGGAACCTGGAAAAGCAAACAAATCATTAGATGGCTAAACAGACTTAAAGCCCAGGAAGTGAGATGAGTCTGGGCCGCTGCAGCACAGGCCTTTCTAGTGATTAAATATTTGCGCTGCCAGATGCGCGCTCCCGTTTTCCCCCTGGTCGGCGCTCCGCAATGGCGGAGAGCTCTGCCTTCCGGCTGCGCCCTGATCAGCTGTCAGTTACTTCCATCCATCTGCTTGAGCTTGTGTGACATCATCTTCATCTGAACACATTTAGCGTTTGTAGCAGGCCGAGCTAAGTTTACAGATCATTTTCTGTTGATTGCGTTTTTGAGTGGCCGCTTCTCTGGGTGTCCGAAGAGGGCCAGTAATTCACCAGTGTGCGCTCTCCCAGTTGCTCCCACAGCCCAATTTACTCCGGGGAAGATTTCCTTTTCGACACTTGATCCGCATCAGGAGTGTGGATTCCCGTTAGGTCTGATCAAAGAGATCCTCTGTGATTTGCCCTGCCCTTAAAGAGCCACCTGTGTTGGTTTATTTCACTAATAGATGCTGCCTTTAATGTTGCTGGCAGCCTGTGGGAGCTTAGATGAATATCCTTTAAGCCAAAAACAATAGAAAGTGTGCAGGGGCCTTAAGCAAGACCAACCTTTGAGTTAAGAGTTTGGGATTTTGAAATGGAAAGCTTTTCCACCCCTCACAAAGAGTTTTTTTATTTAAAGACAAGTAAACAATTAGATGTTGTTAATATGCATTTCGAAGTTAATTTTTTAGAAGAAACAAAACCTTAAAGATAAACCCCATGTCTTTAACTTCAAGTGTGAATTTCTCCCTCAGAACCCCACATTTATGAAGTTTCATTTGGGGAGTATCTGTTCCCCGCAACTTGGTCTCCAAATGGTTTGTAAGAGCTCTCACTATTATAAGCCCATTCATAAGGGAAGTTGTCTTTAAAGGAGTTCAGTTTTGCTTCAAAACTGAGTTTCTTGATTGTTTACTTGGTTTAAAAGAGTGTACTCTGGGGTTTGGGTAATTGACATGCTGTAGAGGACCTGGTTAACCTCCTCAGTGTGTCTTACCAGTGGGACCTCACGTCAGATCTCCTGGAGAGTTTTAATCACACAGCTTCCAGGGGCCCGTAGGTCACCCTCTTCATCTGAACATACGGCACTTTCAGGGCATGACACGTTCTCCCAGCTCACAGATGATTTTCTGTTGGTTGAACTGTAGAGTGGCTGCTTCTCTGGGTGTGCAGGGCGGCACCTTCATTCACCACTGAAATCTGAAACTCTGCGGCCAAGACATGGAAATCCAGGTTTTCACAAAACCCGCATTTTCAGAAAAAAATCACTGAAATGATTCTGACATATGCAAAGATCTGATGCGTTTCAGAACCTACTAACTTCGCTTTGCCAGGTTTCATTTGTTCCATGCCTCTCCAAGACGGGCTCTGGAGATAGGCTTCCAGTTCATACCCGACTCATGCCAGGTACCCACCAGCATTGGCAGCACCGACCTCTCGGCATAGAGGAAAATGCTGGGCTGTTTGTACATTTCTTCATCCTTCCTTCTGTGCCGCTCTCTCAGATCTGCACTTTCTCCAGAGCTCCCCACGTAAAGGGATCTGAAGATGCTGAATCTGACCTGTTGGCAGAGTGTGTACCTTGCTGAGAAGAGGATGAAGCGAGCATTTGGCTTCCTGGTGCTGGCATCCACATTTTAATTTTAGGGTCTTCATCTGCTTTGGTAGATAAATCACAAACATTTCCATGAATAAGCACGTCTGTTATGCAAATTGTCTTCCGTCTGCTGGTCTGTTGAGAATAATGTTCCATAATTACAACAGCTCTTTACTTATGGGCAAATCAGCTTTCTTACCACCTTCTCCATTTGAGAGAGGCCTCCAACTGCTGCAGGAGCCCTCGTGTCTGGAAGGGCTGGAGGACTCTGTCTTTATGGGCCTGTGGTCTGAGTTGGCAGGTCCTGGGACAGAAAAGGATCCAAATACCGTATGTTACTCATTTGTACATTTATTCCATGAGTGTTTATTGAGCACCTACATCATGCCAAAAACTGTGCAAGGCTGGGTATTCAGAGATGAATAGACCCAGTCTAGTTATCCATAATTCACAGTCTAGTTAAGGAGAATTAAATTCAACATGGTGTTCTAATGAGGGGTAAGTGTAAGGGTTCACGTAAGTCCAAGGAGGGTCCATAGTCCAGGATCAGGAAAAGCTTCCAGGCAGAGGTGACATCTTCCCACTATGCTCCAGCCATGCTGGTCTTTCCTGCAGTTGCAGATTCCTCCCCACTCCAAGTAGTTTCACTCTCTGCTCCCTCAGGATTGAATGTTGTTCCCTCTCCTTTTGACTATCTCCCCCCATATATCTTCAGGTCTTGGCATAAATACCACTTTCTCAGGGAGGCTTCCCCGACCTCACTCCCCACAAATCTACATGATGATTCCTCTGTTATTTTTCTGATGATTCCTCTGTTATTTTCCTTTCCTACCGCCCCATTCCTTTACAACACAAACGTATTTGTATCTATGTGGATCTTTAAATAACTGTTTATTGTTCCATGTAAGCTCCTTTTCCTTCACTGTGGATACAGTAGTGTCTGCCACACAGAAGACACTCAATAAATACTGGTGGGACACATGAATGAAACTACCCAACAAAGGCAAGTCAAGCAGCCTCTGGATCTCAGTTTCTTCATCTGAAAAATGGGATTTATGTGCCTGCTTCACAGGATTTTTGGAGTGTGATTACCTGAGCAATGTCCCCCAGAGATTTTCACATCCTAATCCTTGGCACCTGTGACTATGTGACCTTATATGGCAAAAGGGACTTTGCAGATGTGATCAAATTAAGGATCTTGAGATGGAGAGATTATCTTGGATTATCCAGATGGGTCTGATGTAATTACAGGGGTCCTTATAAGAGGGAGGCAGGAGATCAGAGGGACAGAAGGCGATGTGGTAATAAAAGCAGAGAGAGACCTGAAGATGTTATGTGGTTGACCTTGAAGGTGCAGGAAGGGGCCACAGACCAAGGACTGCAAGTTGGAAGAGGGAAGAAACAGATTCTTCCCTGAGCCTTCACAAGGGACACCCCCCTCCCCCCACTGACACCTTGATTTAGCCCGGCAAGACTCATTTTGAACTTCTGACTTCCAGAGCTGTAAGAGAAAAAAATGTCATTTTAAGCCTCTAAACGTGTACTAATTTTGTTACAGCATCCATAGAAAACTAATACATTTAGGGATCCAATAAGATCTTGTGTGGGATGACTCTTGGAGAAACACAAAGCCGGGAGTCATTATTAGTTTATGACAAGTCACCCCTTGTTTATTCCATTTCTGTGCAGTGCTATGTAAGTTCCAGCTCTTATAATGAGGCGAGATGCTCGAATAATAGCCCTACACCCCAAGAAAGGGTACTTTTTCATAATTTATATTGCCATAGAGCTTGAAAATCTTCCAGGTCTTATAGTTCTTAATTATGCTCTCATGCGTATGTATCAATTACCCACATGCTCCTACCTAGCTTGTTACTGCAAAGATATTTTAAACTATATATATTTGGAACAGTTTCCTCTGCATGCATCTCCCTCTGAAAATATCCTATGAAATATTTCACCTCCACTGCAATAATCCGCTCCAGTTGGGACATGCTTGCCAATCTTCTCCTGCATGATGAAATTAAACGTCCATTGTTGTCTGCTGCAGGCTCAGTCCTACTTATTCTACTTGGCAGTTCTCTCCTCTTAACTCCCAGTGGTGTCATTGTAGATTTGGTTCTCTGGGTTTGTGTCTACTTTGCTGAGTATGGTCTGCAATCTGGGAAGGATCAGGGAGTGCCTGACCCAGGAGGTTATACTGAAATGGCGGTAGAGGGGGAAGAAAGAGTGTTGATATTTTTGCTTGCTGTTTCTCCCTGTTCGAAGTGGCTCTGCACGGTCTATACTTCTGGACCACTGAGTTCCCACTGAATCTCAGTGCTAAGGGGAAGCAGTTTTATCTGCAAATCAATGACTTTGCCAAGTGATAGCATGGGAGTCCTCAAGTGGCCCTTCTGGTGATTTTCGGTCCCACCTGACTCAGTTTTTCAATTTGTAAGTCTATTTTCTTCTTTTCTGATTCCCCCCATTCCTTCTGTTCCTTCTCTCCCTGACTGCTCCCCCTGTCCTGGAGATGCCCATGGGAACGATACCTGCTTGTCTCTGTTGGGAGAATCACAGTAGATCTTCATTGGACATTTTCATCAAATGGACTAATGTCATTCTGTTGGTGAGCTGAAAGGTGGTGGTCTGCCTCAATTTTTTGACCGTTATAGTGAACTTAAAAAAAATTTCTATTGTGAAAGAGGAGATTTCACCCGTGGAACCTCTATTTTTTAAAACATATGAGTTGTATCATAAGGTAAAACCTTTAACCTCTCTGCGTTTTGGTTTCTTTATCCGTAAAATGGAGATAATAATATAAACACGGTAGTGTTGTTGGGAGGATTAAATGAAATACTATGTAAAATGCTTGTCTCATATGGGGCACGGTCGCTTGGAAAATACTTATTCTGTCCTCTGCCCCCGACTCCATTCTCATCCTTGAGATGCATACACGCTCCCTGGTGAATCTGCTTTAAAGGAAGATTCTGGGGTCTTAGTTCAGAAAGTCAGATTCAGTCAGTCTTGGGAGAAGTCTGGGAACGTGCACTTGGCGCAAGCTGCCCAGGTGACATTGATACGGGTGATCTTCAGACTCTGCTTTTAGAGACTGTTCCATGGGCTGTGAATATGGTGAGCTTGGGCCAAAAGCATCTTCAGGGCAGCGCCTGTGTGACGTCAATTTGTGTATAATCACAGTGCCTGTCACAGAGGAGACACCCGATACACATTGGCCAATGTTAAATGAATACCTCTGTGCACTTTCCGTATTACCTGATTTATTTTTTCCGGCTTTACTCCTCACTGGGTAATTAGAAGGCTATGTATAAAGTACACTAGTGTGACGACCCATCCTCTGAACCCTGAAACATATTCCTAGGGGACATCTGGAGTCCCCACTCTCCTCCATTCCTGCATGTCCAAATTTACCCATCTTTCAATAAGCCCCAGTTCAGAGCCACATTCCCTATGACGTCTTTCCTGGTTAGAGTTAACATTACCTTCCTCTTCAACCAGTTTCTCTCTGTCTTGTAAAATAGATTAACTCATACAGGTTAAGTACGTGCATTGGCTCTCTCAGCAAATTACATGCTCTTGGTGGTTTTCCCCACAATGTCTCTCAAATCCATCTCCTACTGCCATTTGGGCCACAGTTGGCCCAGTCCCAGCTCCATCATCTTGCTTGTATTTATGACATTAGCTTCTTCTTTGACTGGGTCAGGTGACTGTGAGTTCTGTATCTTTTCGATAAACTCTCCTTCAAGTAGGCTAGCTTGAGTGAGCCTCCAGCTCTCCGTTCTTTATCTTCAAAAGAAATGTGAGAAGCAGTCAGTGATTGGGCATGTAATGGAGCAAACAGTTTAAACCTGAATTTGAGATGAACCTCGGCGGACTCACCTTTCCTAAAGACTGGAGCCATAAACATAGCTTCAGAAGAAACAAACTGGGGATATCAGGCATGTCTATAACTAAGCTGAAAGCTGGTACTTGTGTTTATTTATACAGTTAGTGTTCTCTGTTACTCACACTTGGGTGAGGGAGACTTTCCTGATTGGACATCTGACCTAGCATGAGTTGGGCTCATGGCCTGCTCTGGGGGAACTGCCAAGACTGAGGTTCAATGTGGAAAGTCTTCTTTGCTGCCTCAAGAGACGGTAGTGAAAACGACAGGTACAGAAGAAATCAATCTAGCCCCCCCCGCTGCTTCCGGTCCAGCGGCAGCCTAGCCTGGCAAAGGGCTGATAGCCTTTTCTCTGCTCTTCTAGATTATTTCTAAGGTGTTAGCACCACGCTGATGCTCTTGTACAATCACACTGGCTGCTATTCCCCTTAGATGGTGTCTCAGCCACCAGCTCTGAACGCTTTCAGATGTTCAAGGCAGCAGACCCAGCACTGTCTTCGTTGGCCGAGGTGCTGTCAGCTAGTCAGCAAGTGCTTACAGTGTGTCCCCTCGGTGCCCATCTCTGCACCAGGTGCTCTGTGCACTTGACTTACGTGTGTGAAGAAAATAGTTAATTTCCTGCTGGACGTGCTGCTCCGGAAGGGTTCTGATGCTTTGGCGAGCATTGCCAGGGCAACCAGACCAGGAATCTGTTAATTAATCGATACTGCAGTGATCATACTCCACTCTAGATAAAGTGAAGAGGAAGCTGGTTGAGATGCTTTTCTTCTCTGTGAGGGGTGGGTGAGAAAGAAACAAGGAGTTTCACAGTACAGGTTTTGTCCCATTTTAAAGCTAACTGGGACAAGATGGGGAGAGAACTGGTATGGGGGAGAGTTATGGAGGAAAAGAGCTCAGCCCATAACCACGTGGATGACCAGCAGAAAAATGGTTGAAGTGTTTCTTAGGAGAGATGGAAACCACAGCATGAAAGATCTATCAAGGGAGAAGCTTACTTGCTGAGTTGGGCTTCAGGTTTCATGTAAAGTTTAGCCTTCCGATCAGGGTACCTGAGAAGATTCACTTAGGAGGGCTTTTGCAGAAACAGTTGGGAATTCATGAAGAAGGACACATCCATGTGAGTTTTATTTAATTTTGCGTGCGTATATGTAATCATGAAAACCAATGACTGGTTGTCCAAGGCTCTGCCCATGATGGTTTTTGACATAGGGATGCAAATCCTTCCTGGCCACAGTCCTGGCTGCCTTTCGGTGCTTTGAACCCCATTCTGCGAGCAAAGGTCTTTGGAATTAGGGTGGACTCCAAAGGAACTCATTTGTAGGTTGGACAGAGCCAATTAGATTCTTTTTATCTTCAAGAATCTCACTAAGAAACTAAATTAGTTGATAACTAGGAGCTTAAGTGAGGAGGGCGTGGTCACAGAGATCTGTGCTAGGTAGCCATGTCTTCCATGAGCACTCAGATGCAGAGAACAACACTGGTGGGGGCAAGGAGGATTCTTTCTTTCTTTCTTTCGCTTTCTTGCTTTTCTTCCTTCCTTCCTTCCTTTCTTTCTCTTTCTTTCTTTCTTTCTTTCTTGATTTCTTTCTTGCTTTTCTTTCTTTCTTCCATCCTTTCTTTCTTTCTCTATCTCTTTCTCTTCCTTCCTTCCTTCCTTCCTTCTTTCTTTCTTTCCTTCTTTCTTTCTTTATTTCTTTCTTGCTTTTCTTTCTTTCTTCCATCCTTTCTTTCTTTCTCTTTCTCTTTCTTCCTTCCTTCCTTCCTTCCTTCTTTCTTTCTTTCTTTCTTTCTTTCCTCCTTCCTTCCTTCTCTCTTTCTTTCCTCATTCAAAGGTATTCACTGAGCACCTGCCATGCACCATACCCTCTTCTGGACACAAGTGATACAACAGTGACTAAAACACAGCCCCTTTCCTCATAGAGTCTACTTTCTAGTGAGGCAAAGGAGAGACGTAAAATAATTAAACACACGCTATGCGCTCAGGCAGTAATAAGTGCTATGAAGGAAAAGAAAGCCACTGGGGCCATAGAGATTGATGGGGTTGAGAGGCTGCTGCTTTAGATAAGAGGGACAGGGAAGGTGAAACAAGCGAACAATCCCTGTAGCTATCTAGGAGGAAAGAATGAGGGGGGTGGCTGAGAGGATTAGGGACAAGGCTTCATGTGGTCATAGAGAAATGCAGAGAAGGATTCTTTAGAGATCTGGCTGTCCTTACTGTCCTTGGGTTCTGTGAGATACCCTGCTATACATCTAATGAATTACCCCTTTTTGCTTAAGCCAGTTTGAGTGCCTTTCATTTTCTTGTAGTTAACAGATTTCAAAATCATCTGCAAATCCACAAGGTGAGTCTAAAGCAGTTACAAGCTACCTAGAATTTCTGTCAAGGCTCCCTAGTCAGAGCACGTGGCGCTTTATCTCCACCTGGTGCCAGTATTCTGAAGGTGCAGGAGCCTTAACAAAGGAGCGAAAACCAGTCTGTGAGCACAATGGATGACAAGAGATAATAAATGTAACTGTTTCTTATCCCCAGTTTTAGCAAATTTTAAAAATGGAAGAAATTATATTCTTGAAAACATTAAAAGCGTATTTATTCATGTCAAGATGATCCCATTTCATCTGTAGGATTCCGGGAAACTTGGAGATATTAGTTGTGATTTCTTTGAACTGAGGGCAAGAGCTGGTCCCATCTTGGAGTCACAGGTCACACAGATCACTCTCGATGGCTCTGAATGATTCTGCGTGTGAACCTGGGGCACAGTTTATTCCTGGCCTTTTGCTTTCACTCTAGCTGGAGAACCAACCAGTAAGCTGGGATCCCTCTAGAACTGTGTGGATCCCCAAGATGCACATGTAATCAAATGTCAAAAAGGAACATAGGGGCTTCCCTGGTGGCGCAGTGGTCGAGAGTCCGCCTGCCAATGCAGGGGACGCGGGTTTGTGCCCCGGTCTGGGAAGATCCCACATGCCGCGGAGCGGCTGGGCCCGTGAGCCATGGCCGCTGAGCCTGCGCATCCGGAGCCTATGCTCCGCAGCGGGAGAGGCCACAACAGTGAGAGGCCCGTGTAACGCAAAAAAAAAAAAAAAACGAATATAAGTAACACTGTAGCTTGAGGCTCTGACTGCTCTTGGACTTGTGTTTAAGGAAATAGTATTTGCTGAGTACTCTGATGCCAGACACTGAACGTATAGTATCTTCTTCTATCCCTAAGGAATTAACCCTGTTGTAAAGATGGGGAAACAACTGCAGAGAGTAAGCACCTTGCTGGATCAGTCAAATTCTGGGTTGCAAGCTCCAGAAGATTGCTCTGGCTGGTAAAGCAGAAACAGGATACTAAAAGGATTTGGGGAAGCTCACAGAGAACCAGGGCCAAGCTTCCAGAGGTATGCCTACAGTTGCACTGCAGAACTGGTCTGATGAGCAGACCACGGCCACTCTTCCAGAGGACTAGATGCCAGGACACGCACCACTGCCATTTTTGTGCAGGTACTCGGCTAGACTGCTTCTGCTATTTTTGCAAGCCCCATTCCTCTTTTGTGCCAGAAATTCAGCTTTTCAGCTGTCATGACTCCCACTGCGCTCTGTCCCTTCTTCCTTGTCTCATCAGCTTCCATGTAAAAATTTGGCCAAGTGGTCTGACCAGGAGAGCATAAAGCTGGGCTGCAGCTGCAAGGGAGGCTAGGAAAGGAAGTGCTGGTGTTTTTCAGCTCCTCTGAAAGGCTGCTTCCACCCCTTATCAGGGAGGGAATTCCCCCCCAATGGAAAGGGGTTCAGATGGGGGCAGCCAAACACCGTCACATGCCCTCCAGAGTTGCCAATATGACATGACCAGTGAGGGCTGGGGTTGGCGTCTCTTTCCAGAGCTCACTACTTCACAGTCCTTCTTTCTGTCCATCAAATGGAAGGAGATGCTTGCTTTAAAAAAATGTATCAAACAAATATAGTGTTGAGTATTTTCATCATGTCACAAAGTGGTGGAGGAGGGGCGCCAAGGTCAAAAGACACAGTCCTTGCCCTCAAGGTGATAGCTTATCGAGCCATCATCACATGATCGTGGGTGGCAGTGATGGATGACTAGTATATTGATTACCTTCTGTACCAGGCGCTTTGTATCTGTTGTTTCTAAATCCTGACAACAACCCTGCAAGGAGATATTCGTAATGTCACTTTTTTCCAGATGGTAACACTGGTGCTCAGAAAGGCTATATAACGTGCCCACATGACACAATTAAGAAGCAGCAGATCCCAGACTACAACCAGAGGTCTGTGTGACCAACTCCAAGCTGGCGACCATTGGGGGACAGAGGGATTCAGTGGCTTGACAAAAGTCTGCAGCTGATGGCAAAGGTAGGCTTAGAACCGAGGCCTCTGACTCCGGTGTCTGCGTGCTTAGCTGCTAAGGCAAGCTGGCTTGACAGCAGCTGTGCTCACGTCACACCAGGTGTAGGCTGACCCGACCCTCTTTGCCTTCATTGTTCTGAATGCCTTTTATTCAGTCTTGAGGTTTTAAAACTTGTCCTTTCTAGTCCCATGGTTTTGAGGGATGCTGTCCACCTCAGGTGATTCCAGGAGGTAGGGTTGTGTCACTAAAACCAGATCACCCAGAGACCCTCTGAGGACCAGGGCATCGGCCAGCTGAGCGTGCAGGTCACTTCCCCATCTGACTTTCCACGAAGAGGGCTCATTCCTAGAGTGTGTGACTCCTTCTTGAGAGAAGCTCTTGATTTTAACTCTCCTCTGTGAGGCTGATGGCTTCTATGACCTCAGGGCAGTCACCCTGACTGCTGGGATGAGTTCCTTCCCTAAAGGACAAGGACCGGCTGCTTTTTTAAAACAAAGAATTGCTGCATTAAAGCAAACTGTTAACATGTACACACAAATGGTGAAGCTTAAATATTGAAGTCATAGCAAACAAATGGCAATTCAATATCCAGGGCTGGTGGACAGAATGCTTGAGACGGGGTAGCACCAGATCAGACTCCCATGGCGGACAGGGCGTCTTCAGAGGTGAGGGGCCCTGGGACGGGCTGCTGGTGGTGATTAACTCCCTAATGAGGAAAACGGACTTTTGAAGAAGGAGCATGCGCAGAGCCTTGGTGGGGGATGACGTGAGTGACATTATGAGGACACGCCTCCCAACTGGACAGGTCTGGCAGCACTGAGGGTAAAGAGCAGAGGATATTCCGAGAGAGGTCATGAGAGTCTGAGGGAAAGAGACAGAATTAGAGGAACTGGTTCTTTACATCTTTCTCTCCCGCCTCCCACCACTGATCCAGCTTTCGCCACGGTTACGCAGCCTTAGCTTTCATCTTGTTCTTTAATGCGCCCATGCTCCGTATGTAAGTGCTTAGACATTATCACTGTTGTTGTCTGAGCACCACTGGACCATTTCTATTCAGTTCCTGTAAATATGAGCCCATACCATCTCCTCCCACTTCAACTCTCACACACACGCACGCACACACACACACACACACACACACACACACAGACCTGTGAAAACCTCAGAGCCTTTTGCTGCACCCTGGGGATTGCTTTGTCTTTGAGAGACCAAAGAGAAAAACCCATCAGCTGTCAAAGATTTTAATTATTTATTTTTAATTACATAAGCAATGCATGAATATGTCTGGTTGTAAAAAATTCACACAATCCATATAAAATTAAAGTCTCCTCCAAGTGACGAATTTTAAATAGTTCTGGTCCTTACCTGTCAGACCATAGGTCTGCGTGGAACAGTTCTGGGGGATGTGGGTGAACCGGGCAGGGGTTTAAGGCAACTGGAGCCTTCGTTATACAGGGAAGGGTAGGGAAGATGGGGTCACTTGTTAATGAAACAGGGGTGGTCTCTAGTTGAACCTATCCTTTCTGTTTAGAAGCTGTGGACTTTGCCAGGAATGTGTTCTTAGAGTTTCGCAGTTTTCTTTTCAAGGAGTGAGGAAGAGGGGACATGGGCTCCTGCACCTCTGTAGAGATTCACCCTTTTCTCTAACATGTGCTGCTTTAAGGCAACCAGCATCAGAGGCAAATGTTTGGCACCCTGGCCCACTGGCTTCTCTCCAGAGGGCCACCTTCCCGGTTCAGGCAGAAGAAAGAGAGTCATCCTCACACATCCCCTGTCCCATGTGACTTAGTGAAGGAATTTCTCAATATTGGTTCACACCCTCCTTGAGTTTAAGGGACCTGGACATGCTTGGCCATAGCAAGCAGGAAGACTTTTGTCAAATATATCTCTTCTCATCAACATTTTATCAGTGGGTATTTCCCTATGACTCAATAAAACCCTGTACACATTGGCTGCAGAACCAAATGGAGATGAGTGAAGGATTTAGGAGGAGGAATAAGAAATGCATTGAATCCAAGAGAGACTGAAGTGGAAAGGATCTTAGAGACAATCAACTGAGTTCCTCACTTTACAGGTGAAGACATCGAAGACCAGAGAAATTCGGTCTAGTGCTTCAAGTCCCATAGGCAGGGTTAGAAGCAGAGGGAGAGCCAGGATTCCCAGTTCCAGACTCAAGGCAGTGCTTTGTCCCTTACCCCAGATTTGGAATTCAAGCTGCCACTGAGATTTACCCACAGGACCTGGGCAGGTGACAACAATTCTTGGTCCCAGTTGCCTCATGGCTCCTATCTACCTTAGAGTAGCACTGCTAAGAGCATCACATGAAATAATGACTGTTAAGTGCCATGCAAATCACCAAGCAATTTTCAGGTACAAAGAGTGAACTGCATTTCAGTTATTGGCAAGACAAACATTCTTAATTAGTCAGTCAACGATCATCACCTAGCTGAATAAACATTTTTGGAAATCTGGCCAGCAAGGTTTGCTTTTTAGTTTTGTTCTGTGTTTTGAAGTTCCCTAGAAACTTGGTTATAGACTGAGTGTTGTATGATCTTAGGAAGTTATTTTTAATTCAGTTAGGTGTGATCACGGTGTCGTGGTTATGCCCAGGATGCCATTAATTTCGGGGACTTGGTGATGAAGTGTTTCTGGGTTATTGTTTAGGTGTTCGTATCATGTCTGTAATTTACTTTTTAATGGTTCAGCAATTACAGATGCATGCTTATGTGTGTACACACATATATGGCAAAATGTTAATTTTTGAATCTTGGTGGGAGGTATCTTATACGCCTGGCTGTTGAGTAGACTATCATCCTAACTTCCTGTGTGTTTAAAAATGTTTATAGTAAAATGACTAGTAAGACAAGTTTTCCAGGTGATCCTGATTCTCTCTAATGGTTTGAGCCCACTGACCAATGACAATGTGTGAGTGAAAAAATCTTTTAAATTCCCTGCTTGGTGTCTTGTCAGAATTGGAATCACTTTTCCTCAGCAGTACTGGTGAGGTTCTATTTCCCGTTGCTCTGTTTTGCTTGTCTGAGTCATCTATAAGACCAAAGTATTGAAATAATAAACCATCTTCAACATTTCCAGGAAGACCTAAGAGGTGATACTGACTCAATTTGAAGGTATTGACTAGTCCAGTGGTTCCCAAACTTAGGTGCCTAGAAACATCACCCACAGAATTTCAGCAGGCTTAGGACAAGACACAGGCATCTGATTTAACAGATATAATTCTAATGTACATCGGAGGTAATTCTAATGCACATCTAGGTTTGAGACCCATATTTTAGACCACAATGACCACAAAGCCAAGGTCATAGGTTTGATTCCCAACTGAAGAGCTATTTAACTTTGCAGAAAGAAAGTTCTGTTCCTTAAAGATATCCTACACACCTTACTCTGTTCTGTCATTTTAAAATAGGGGTCCTGGTGGAAAAAAAATGAAAAAAGGGAACCAGGACAAAGAAGGTGAATGGATCAGAGCAATTTACTATTGCAAACCCATATACGATTTTTTTTCCCTTCTCATGAAAACCTGCTACATTCTATTGTAGAGGTGACTGCATTTTGTTGATGGGTGAAAAGAGGCCTTTGTTCGTCGTTCTCTGACTGCCAAGTGTATTCCTACCTCAGGAATTTTGGATGAAAAGGTAAAAATGTCTTGTTAGTATCAGTGAATTATGATCCAAATGACTCATGCTTTTAATGAAAAACACTTGATGCACCCTTACCCGGAATGCCTGAAAGGAGAAACTGAACCTTGGGAAACAGAAAAGTGAGCACTCCCCCCTCACCCAACTACCTTTATTACGAACATTTTCTGGGACTTCCTACACCCCCATAAAGGAAGCCAGGAGCTGCCCTTTGGTGCCGCCCTGGTTTCTTGCAGCAAGAACCAGCAGTGCCCTTCATCAGCACGCCACAAAGCAGCTTCCCGTGTTCTTATGTAATACGTCTTTGCAGCTTAAACCTTGAATTAACCAGAGATGTCATCAAGAAAAGTTTGCCAAGGAAGAGGATGCCTGGTTTAATTAAAAAGATCTTTAATAGTTATTAAGGAAATCAATTTGGAATTCAGGCCTGAGAGCAGTGTTGAGGGAAGAGATCACTGAGAGGAACTTCGCCATCTCTCTGGGTAATGGATTTTAACCCTTTGATCTGCATTGCTTCAAATCCCTGGGACGGTGGTGCAGGGGGATGGGGACGGATGCTTATTCATCACTCATCACTTTTGAATCTACCTTCCAGATCCCAGAGGCAGGTCTGCCTTACATACAAAAAGCCCAAACTTTCTGGAATGCAGTTATCCTGGCAATCAAAGGAAATGGAAAACCATTATAAATTGAAAATCTGCTACCTCATAAGTATGAGCTATTTCTTTTCCTCAAGAGATGCATTATTTCTCCCAGAGGATTTGTGCTTGGCCTGTGCATCAGGTGTCTTTTTCTATTACCGCGCAAACCCTCCTTCTTCGGATCAAGCCAGAAAAAAGGAATTTGGCTCTTTGGAGCACAAGAGAAATATTATTTTCAGTTGTCTCATGAAAATGATGACACCAAGGGTGAAACGGCCAGAGGATGGGCGAAATAAATTGCCTGTGGTGTAGAGGGGACTGCAAAAGGGAAAGAATTTTTATTTGAAAAGAACAACGTTCTGCCAGCAGGGGGACGATTTTAATATCATCCTCTGATGCAGCCCAGCTGAGTTCAAATGCTAAAAGAACTTCTCAAATAATCTCTGTTTAATTAATATTTGTACAGCACTTAATGAGGGAAACTGAAGACAGGTGAGCAGTATGGCTACAAAAACGACTTTCCTGTTGCAATGTAGCTCGTTCTCAGGTGGACTGAAGCGCCTGGAACTACCTGGAACTACCTGGAACTACCTATCATTACTCAATGGAAACTCAACAGAAAGGATGAACCAGATCTTTGGGCGCTCAACCGGCATCCTAATCACCAGCTTACACTTTCTTGAAGAGTTGGGAACAGGCTTGTATTTATTTATATTACTCGCAGCAAATTGCCCAGAATCTGTGCCTACAATGTCTCTGTTGATTGCTGATTACCTGGAAACTTCTGGGCTTGTTAGCCCCCAAAATGTCTCCGTTCCCTGTTTCACTTGGTCTATTGAGCCTAGTGAGGGGTGTCACTTGGGAGAATTGGGGGTTCGGGGTAGATGCGTTATAATGCAAGCTCTACTGATGAACTTGTGTTGCTGGAAATAGATCAGGTAGCTTCTCTGAGCTCTACTTTCCTCAATTACAAAATAAGAAGCATTGAACTAGATGTTCTCCAAGGCCCCTTCTGACTCTAATAGAGTCTGCTCCACTATTTCCCCTTTGTCTTGGCTGGGTGTATCTGTTCTAAGTTAGTAGACTGATGGTAAACAGGAAATAGTGCTTATTGAAGCATTTGTGGCTGAAGTACCGGTTGTAAACTGGCGAGCAGGAGGCTGGATCCAGTCTGCAGACCTGTTTAGTTTAGCCCACCTAGTTTTTCGGAGAGGGGGTGGGAATTGAATTAGTTAACAACAGTTAAAATCCAGGCGATATCACGAAGTTGGACTTGTGTTTCTTTTGAGAAGTTGGGAAACTCTGGTACCGCTTCATCTTCATTGGCAATGATCTGCTTCCTTGTGAGTCCGACATGGACCCAGCCCCTTCCCGCTGTGTCCTCAACAAGAAGGTTGAATGTCAGTTTCATTGTTTTCATTGATCTCATACCATTTCACTCATTCATGGCCCACGGAGTTACGTGGGTAGAGGAAGAGAGGGTTGGAGGGATAATTTAAGAGTCTGATGTCAGGAACCTCCTGACCTTTGAAGAGACATCTGTGCCAGGAGCCTGGCTGCTTCCTGAGATGTGTGAGCTGCTAGGTGGTTAAAGTTCCTTCAGTTGGGTGGATAGAATCAGACAGCCTTTGACTGATACGGGCAACACAATGATTTCCCATTTAAAGCCAGTGCGATTTGTCTACATTGTCTCTCCTTTGAACAAATGTTTTGATTATCGTTCACTCAGAATTGTGCCCCACAGGAACATTTAGGCTATCCCACACTCAGCACACCCACAGAAGAACTGGAACAGCAAAGACCCTTTTGTCACCTAAGGACATCAATCTTTTTTTAGCGACATCACTGGAGTCCTCCTGTCCATTACAGTGGCCATCTAATTTATTGCCTAAAATATGAATTTCTTGAAAGTGAAAGGGGGCACTATTAATAATTATGCCAGGAAAATAGGAATAAACCAGGACTGCCCTAAGCAAACTGGGGCATGTAGTCACCCTGCTCAATGTGCAACACCCACTAATGACTTGATCACAAAATCTGCTACTGGCCATAGCAGCTTGTCCTGGGAACCAGATTTGTCCCACTTCCACCCCTGGGCATGCGTGGCTCCTCTCCTGTTGAAATTCCTGCCAGATTGGAGAGGACTCACCCTGTTTCCATTCCTTCCAGGATTTGAGCTCTCCAGCCCCCTTCTACCTTTCACTGATGCCTCTAAACTGAAGCCTGCCAAGAAGGACTGTCTTTGATTTGTCACAGACGATGCAGGTGGTGATGAGACGTGGCTGTGTGAACTCTGGGTCCTGGGGAATGAATGATATCTGTCTTCGGATCCCTCCATTTCTTCTTCTGCCCCTGCTCCCCTCTTTCCTGCCACGTAATTCAGGTTAAAGAATTTTCCTCTCCTTTTCTTTAAGCTAATTGGGTCATCCCTTCATGCTGCTAGAACTTTACATTTTCTATGTGGGAGAGGTGGTCCATGGCTCAGGTCACTGCAGGACACCATCACTGAAGATCAAACCATTTTCACAACCAGCAAAGGCATATCATTGCAGCAATGGTGAGTTTTATACTTGGCATTTGGGTGAGGAACAAAGAAAGTTTGGGGGCACGTCAAATAATGAAAGAAAGGAGCAGGCTTTTGAAATGCAAAGATATAAATCCCTTTCCAGGAAGCAAATTATACCGTGGTACATAAGAAAAAAAAAGGGAGGCGGGGTTGAGGGTAGTAGGATGGTGAAAGGAGGTGTTTAACGGATGGAGAAAGATCCAGAAAGCTGAGTCTCAGATCCCTTAGATAAAGCCACCCATCTACGTGGCGAAGATAAGAGGAAAAGTCGGCGGCTGGCTTTATTCTTTTGACAAAGATGCACCAGTGTGGCAGAGAGAGGAAGTAAGAAGGTTGGTAACAGCTCATTCTCATTTACCACACAGCCTAAACTATTCTATCACTCACTTTATAAAAAGGCCTCGCAGGAGACTCGGGACATACAGTTTGACAGAGTCTACAGTGGCAAGGAAAGAGGGGAGGAACACAGAGAGAAAGGGAGCTGATGTATTATTTACAGGTGAATAAAGAACTTGAATAAAGCAGGCTGCAGGATCAGGCCCAAAGACCTGTGTCTGTACGACTGTGGAATAAAGACAGACATCTCTGATTCCTGCTGCTGCCCCTTTTGCTGCTGGAGACCCTTTCCAGTGCTGGGCCCGTATGCATGTGTCTCAGCTCATCGCCGTGCTCCAGTCTGCCCTGCTCTCAGTTACATTTCCCTGCGGCCCAGAAGGGGTAAAGCCCTCACCAGGAAGCTGCCGGGCCTCTGTGGGTACAGTCTCATTAGGCTGGGCACAGAGGGCATCTCACTGGTGGTGGCAGGTCTAATAAGCATGCAGTTGGAAGACACACATGCACACACACACTCTCACTGAAGTCATGCAGTGGGCAGAGAGCAGGGATATGGGGGATCAGATCCGAAAGGAACAAAAGGCTGCAGCCTCTGCAGTGAGCTGAGTGAGCGTGACAGGGGGACAGCTAAAGGCAACCAGAAGCAAAGTGTGAAAACCCACAGCAAAAGGCACCGGAGAGCATATGCACCGGACTTCACAGCTTCCTCCCATTCCCGGCTTACATTGGCTCCATGTGCCGCTTTACACAGCTTTCTGGGCCCATAATGGGTTTTATTCCACAGTTTTTATACTAACACGAATGACTCACATCTGCTCCAATACCCAATTCGCTCTCTAATGACTTCGGCTGCTAGGAGAGAGCTTGCTAACGACAGGAGTGGCCAAAAAGAGTCCCAATTCAGGGACGAGGAAGGCTACAACCCCATACGTGTGAGCTGGAAGGCCTTTGAGAGGGTATGACGTTAGGAATGGGGAAACAGACCCCGAGAAATCAGGAATTTGCTCCAGACTGTAGAGACCAGAGGTCGATCCATTTTAGGGCACCAGGATAGTACTAATTCAGAATGTTCTTATTTTTCTTATTTTCCTGCCGTGTTAAATCTTTTGCTAGGAGCTTTTCCTCCCCATATAGGCTGTGATGAGAAAAAAGTAACTTGGATTAATCACCAATGATCGCTAATCCCCCACTGGGATTAACTGTGCTCTGCATTACTTAAGGTGGATATTAAAGTTTTAAATAGCCGGGGGACCCCTGAATAGGCTGGGAGAGACTTAAAGGGCTGGACCCTGCATAGAGACTCACCTGGCTTCCAGATGTTTGAAGTCCCAACTGAAATCAGTTTCAACCCTAATGACAGTGACTGGCTTGACAACCCAGAATAATATGCCTTTTGGCTGGATCAGGTAATGACACTTGGCGAAACTGGATTCCCTTCACAGCTCTCATAGGCCCAGGGAATCTTCTGCACTTGAATGGAGGACAAAATAGTAATCGAGAAGCAAGCATTTGGAAGGCAATCCCTGCTGCCCCAGGCACCACAGGCCCTGCAGGGAGCTGCCATGGGAGACCCAAGGCCTCAGGTTCCCCAGGAGCCAAACAGCACAAAGCACCTTACACCTCAGCAGCAGGTGGTGTGCTGCACCATCTCTAAAGCTCGGCGGTGGTGTTGTGTAACTGTTCGCCATCTGGTACTCAGAAGCAGCATCACAAAGCGCTGGAGCCTGGAGCCTGGAGCCGACAGCACCTCAGCGGCTTGCCTGGGGCTCCCCTGCACAGCCTGCTGCAGAGCACTTTGCAGGCCCCAGCCTGCAGGTCCAGGGTGAGGCTCCTGGAAGGATCCAGGAAGCTCAAGATACTGCAGAGAGGGGTTCTCTTGCTGCTGTCCCCACCCCTCCCATGACCATGATCTACCTGGACCTTTGCCCAGCCAAAGCAGTGGCTGGGAAGCCTACCTCAACCTTTCAGAGTTCTAATAAAGGCAGATCCTAGACCATCCCCAGGGTTCTGTGGGATGGTCTGAGAGCTCAGCTGAATCTTGAGATGGGCCGGCAAGAGTGCTCAGCTTTTCTGGGCTGTTTGATTTCCACCTTTGTTCCCAACCAAAAACTTCTCATCTATAGCCTGGCCGAGAACACTCTGGGGCTACGAGAAAGGACTGCCCTGTGACTGAAAGGCAAGGTACCAAACACAGGGGTTTTCAGCAGATTCCTCCATTTCTGACTGCACTTTTTGCTGACTCCATCTTACTGGAGAGTGAATTCTGGAGCCGTGCTTTACACCTGCGCTACCTCCCCACGCTGAGCTCTGTAGGGAGAGGCAGGGAGGATGACGGCTGCAGTAGTAGATGGAGCTTTCACCTCCCCAGGCAACTTGATGAGCTGAGCATCCCTCCAACTCAGGCGGCAGACATGATAGGGCGCTGTTCCCCAGGGAGAGCAAGGTTTCTTTCTTTCCCTCTTTGAGGGATGAGATGATCAGGTAACACCAGCACCTTGCATTTAGTTTTCACAACTATTCATTCACTTGTCAGAGGAGGTAGTATCATCCCCATATTACGGATGAGGAATCTCTAAGGCTCCGGGAAGGTAAAGGACTTCCCCAAGATTCACACAGCTAGTGTGGCTGACCCGGGCCAGGAACCCCTAGTCCAGTGATATCACCATCATTCCAGCCTAGCTGAGACCCACACGGGAATCCAATTCACACTTTGCTCTGCCTCTGGACTCAAGTAGTTTTAATCTTCAGGAGGAAGGAGGATGCACTTCCAGAAGGCATTTGGGAAAAGGGGTTTTTGAAAGATAACCCTCTGTGCTCAGTACCCCCCTGCCCCAAAACCACTTTCCAAGAACCCCATGTGGTTGACCCAGCTTTGGACTCCATCCCCCACCCCCTTTCTGCAAGCACAGAGCCCTGGGCCTTATAGGGAGAGAAAACCCTTACGGGAGATAATTACACCTTAATTTTTAAAAGGATTTCTTTAAAGTTAAATTTAGACCAACTTCAGCCTTCCATTAAGCAGAAAAAGTTGTCAGGCAGCTGCAGGCAGGCAGAGAAGCACCCTGGGGAGCTGGCTGAACTCTGCCTTGGCCCTGAGCGGCCAGGAGCGTGGCCTGCGGGTGGGGCAGTAGCCCCGCTAGCGGCCCAAGGTCTCAGCGTCAGCTCCCATAGGGCGGGAGCCCAAAGGGCGGGACCGGGCTGTGAGCGCCACGTGCAGATCCCGGCGGCGAGCCGGAAAGTCCTCCCAAGCACAGCTCCTCCTGGCGCCGGCTGGCTCTTGGATCCCAGCTCGCAGCTGGGGGTGGCGGGTCTCGGGGACGCACCTTTCCCGCCCCGCCCCATCCCAGTATGGCCCGGGAGCTAAGCCCAGGGCTCGCCGTGGGCGACCCCAGAACAGCACCCGGCGCCTCGGTGGGCGGGCGGCGGTAGCGCCCCTCTCAGAGCCCCGTTTGCTCCTGCCCGGGCTCCCTCGGAGTCGGTCTGTCTGTCGGCCCTCCCTCCCCCTTCGCTGTTCCTCCCCCGTCGTGTTCCTCCCGGGGTGCCGGGCACAGCCTCGGATTCCTCGCTCCCCACAGCTCGAGTCAGTTTCCCTCGCGGCGGCTGCCGAGGCGGCGGCAACGGCGGCGGCGCGGGAAGCATCTCTGCGGCCACCGCGCTTCTCCGGCTGGAGCGGGCGTCCAGCTTGGCTGCCCCTCGGCCCTTCCCTGCCGCGCCTCGGGGCACCGTGTGGCCACCACCCCTGCTCTCTTCTCTCCCAAGCGGGCGGGGCGCCTGGTAGGATCCCACCGGCCCTCCACCCGGATCCCGGGGCTAGCGCTCCCGGGAGCAGGGCGCTCTGAGGACTCCTGCCCCGCCGACCCTGACCGCCAGGGGGTGCCCCACGGGCGCAGCGCCGCCGAGAGGAGAAGGCAAGAGGGACCATGCGGCGTCTGACTCGCCGCCTGGTGCTGCCGATCTTCGGGGTTCTCTGGATCACCGTGCTGCTGTTCTTCTGGGTAACCAAGAAGAAGTTGGAGGTGCCGGCGGGACCTGAAGTGCAGACCCCCAAGGTACCGGTTTGGCGGCGCGCCGGGCGCGGGGCAGTGGTTGGCCGGAGGGCGCGCAGCTCGCGCGCCGGGTTTGCGGGCTCCCGGGAAGCCAGGGCTGGGGTCTGGGTGCTGCGAGCAGGTAACCGGGCGCCGGATGCGGCTGCAGTGTGATGTTTCTGGATTTCAAAAAGCTCAGGGGCATCCCCGGCCCCGCGCCGTGTGTAAGTGGGAGTGGGAGTGGGTGTGGATGGTGGGCGCGCTGGCGGGCAGAGGGGGGCTCTCAACTTGGGCAGCGCGCCGGGGTCCCTGGGCGGCGGGGGCATTACGGTCGAGCAGCCCAGGGGGTGGCCGTCCGTGGACGCCGCGAGAGAGTCGCCGGTGGTGGGGTCGGGTGGCAGGGCCGGCAGGTGCTGGCGCCCGCGAGAAATCGGGCGGTCGCGCTGATCTCCTTCCTTGCCTCAGCTGCCAGGCCCGACCGGGGGAGGCCGGAGACCGAGGGTGCGCCGCGCGCGCTTGTGCGGCGCGGGAGAGCGCCCTGCAGCCTCCCGGGCGGTTGCTTCCTTTCGCCACCCCTGCTTTGTAATTTTCCTCGATCCCTCCAGCTGCATTGGAAGTTGAATTGAATGTGCCCTGAACATCACTAAAGAGCCTGTAAAAACAGACGCCTTGGTATTGGTGGGGAGTTGGGGAAATGAGAATCCAAGTGGCTTTTCCAACTCCTGCCCAGTCGGTTCATATGAGCGGAGCCGCAAGGCTCCGTCTTACCTTTATTCAGAGCCCCTATTCCTCGGTCTCCTCTTCCACAGACCTAGCTGTAGGACACAGAAAAAGGAGGCCTCAGGGGGTTTCCTGACCAGCCAGGAAACGTGTATGAACTGGGTCCAGAGAGGTCCTCCAGCGACCGCGAAAAAGCCCTTGGAGAAGATTTACGGTCCCAAGCTGGAGACAGAAAATAATGGGGGAAGGGGGAGAGAGGGGAGGCTCCCAGTAAGTACAGTGCAGAGCACCTACTAGGTGCAAGGTACATAGTGGGTGCTTCTTTATAAGTAGTTGTATGAGTTGGGTAGGATTCTCCTAATTCCGTAGATTAGGAAACCGGTTCAGTCTTTAAGTACCTTGCCTTAGGACACTACTGGTTTGAACTCAGACCTCCGATATTCAGGGTCTTTCCACTATATCAAGTTGCCTTTGAGATTGCCTTTTAACTAAGTCTCTGGTCACTTATGTTTTGGAATCTTGCCAGTGCTCTGTTGAATTCCACAATCATTTATTGATGATCTGCCATGTGCCAGGCAGTGTGCTAGGTACAGTGGGTACAGAGATGCAGAACTTGTTCTCTGCAGTAGGGGGATCTGCCCAGGAATAGACCAGGACCATACAGTGTGCTGAGGGCTACAATGCCTCAGTGCACTGGGCGTCATGGGAGCCTGGGGACTTCCTGGAGGAGGAAGAGGACATAAGGGAACTGAGTTGAGAAGGATGAACAGTAGGTTTGCCAGTAGGTAGGGAGGGCATTCCAGGTAGAGGTTAATTGCACCAAACAGGCTGAGAGGAATTACACAGCACACTGGGTGAGTTTGGTGTCAAAGCATGTGGCCAATGGCAGGGATGAGGTTGGGGAGATGTGTAACGGTCCTGTTGGGTAGGACCTTGTGGGTACCAGGGAACCTTGGAGGGGTACTAAGCAGGGGAGTGATGAGGTCAGACTGATGATTTCAAACAGCCTTCATCCCACTGCATCAATTTTCTCACTCACCTCAGACCTAAAGAGGTCTGAGGTGGGTGAGATCTGGAGAGCTCATAGATCTGGAGAGCTTTTCGTCTTTTTCCCTGGGTGATTCTTCTCCTTGTGAGGTTAATGATGCCCGTGGGGGCATGAACTCTCTCTGTTTTGCGTTGAACCTCATTACCTTAAGCTTGCTTATTCTAGTCTACACCAGGGAGCTGGGACAAGAGATCTGTTTCCTTCTTTGTGCACTTTTTCCGTCTTCTTTTCCGGCCTCTTCTCATCCTGGCGAGCGCTGAGCACACATTGATCGAATGCAGCCACAGGCCAGGCTCTGTGCTAGGTTTGGGGGCGGCTGTGATGAATACACTGTGCCCCTGCCGTTTGGTGGGGGCGGCTCTCACAAGTTCCTGGTTGAGGCAGAATTGCAAACAAAGGAGTAGCGGCACGGTGCGGGGGCAGTGGTCTGATGTCAGAAGTCCGGACATAGTGCTGCGCGGTCACTTGCTCTTTGTCTTAGTATCTTCCTTTTCCCTCATTTTCTGTATCCTTTATAACCATGAATTCTCTAGACT
Source organism: Delphinus delphis (assembly GCF_949987515.2). Classification (NCBI taxonomy): domain Eukaryota; kingdom Metazoa; phylum Chordata; class Mammalia; order Artiodactyla; family Delphinidae; genus Delphinus; species Delphinus delphis. Next base: position 65,635,267 of record NC_082694.2, read on the forward strand.
TCAAAAATCTTGATAATTGTTATTATTGGTCACTCTTTTTTGTTAGTAGATTCTTCTTCCTGTCTTTCACCTGTATTATGCCTTTTTGTGTCTACATATATGTGTTGTGTGTATTCATATATGTGTGGGTGTATTTTGTGTCTGGTGGATGAGCAGCCCTCTGTATCTTAGTGTATATGTACCTGAGGGGCGGGCTGGAGAGACAAAGAGAGGTCCTTCTTAGCACTAGAACAGCTGTATTCACATGACTGATCTACTCAGGAAATTTGCATGTCAGGTCCCAAGGAGTGCGGTGGGTTTCCAAACCTGATTCCACGTCAGAACCACCTGGAAAGCTCGTTTAATTTACATGTTTTTGTGTTTATTGCAGAGATGATTATTCTGTGGATTTGGTAGAAGGTCGTAGAATCAGTATTTTTACAAGGGCTCCATGTGAGTCTGAGGCAGCCTATTGATGGGAGCTAGATGAAGAATACCAAGTCTCTTGGGTTTTTTTGTAGTTCGGTGGGCCCCATGTAAATATGGCCGAATGATTTCATTCCTCTTGAGCTCCTCGTGGACCAAGCCTGTGTGAGCACGTGCATTCATGTGAAATAACAATGGCTAGCATTTGTATCGTGCTTTACAAATTCACAAACTCCATTTCACATATATTAGCTCATTTAAGCTTCACAATGACCACAAACAATAAGGCAGATCGTACTTTTATGCAGATGAGATTGAGTAATGAGGTTAAACAATTGGCCCAAGACAACAAGACTATTATTAAGTGGCAGCATCGGGACAAGAATGGAATGGGATTATTCTGGCAACTGCTCACGCAAGTGCTCCTTCCATGCCATCAAGTCACATGGATGCCTGGGTCTGCGCTAGTGGGTGATGGGGTGAGGTTAGGGATGTTAATAGCTGCACGATGCCCACCTACTTTCCAAGCACTTCCATGGCTTATCCCTAGGTGCTGGCCTTTGGAGAGCTCCAGGGAGGTTGGTGTAATTTGTGGGGAAACCGTTTCAGAGGGAATCCTGCTCTGCCCTTGGGGGAGGTCATATGGGGCAGAGGAGGCTCCTCTGGCTGGATAGAGTGCACCCTGGTGGGGCAGGTCTGATGGAAGGTTGTGGCATCATTGCGGGGTTGCCTCAAATGGTTGCAGCACCGTTGGTTGAGGAATCATTTGCCAGGGCGGAGATTGTTTCCTCAACAGTAGGAATTATCCAGGGACATTTGTCTATTGTAGGGAAACATTTTTGGTTTTTGAGTGAGTTCAGTATCGTAGCTTTTCCTAGACGATGCTCCTGCAGTCATGGGGAGAGCTCTTGCCTTGGACATGTCTGAAACCAGGGGTCCTCTGCCTAAGGCTCTTCCCAGTGTGGTGGAGGGGGGTCAGTGTATTTTCTAAAGCAAGAGCACTGGGCTCCCTTCCCCTAAAAATATTTAGAGAAGTTGAAATGGTGGAGGGATTGGTCTAGAGAGGGCTATGGCGAGGGCTCCTGGGCTGGGGACTTGCCAACTTGTAGATTCCATGTAGCCCATTGCCTTCACGGGGGGCTAGACCCTTATTCCCCTTTCCTCAGTGTTAGGGAACATCCTCCTTCACCCGGCATGGGATCTCCAAAGTGGGCCTGATAATAAAATGGAACCTGTGCTCCGTCACAATCCAAGTGATATGGAGAAGCCAAGCTGCACTCCAGGTTTAAGAAAATCAGTTGGATTTTTTCCCTTAGTTTCAAGAAGGGCTGTTTCTATTAATAGCTCAAATAAAGATTTAAGTTTGACTTTTCAACGTTGATTTGATTTTTTATGGGGTTTCCCACCCCCAAATTCAGCAAAGCTCTAATTCCTAATTGAAAATCCTGTAACAAGCTTGACGCCTTAATTTAAACAGTATTTTAGCAATAAATCCTGTACCACTAAAAAAAAGGACCTGAAAGATGTTTCCATTTTTTCTCTCCCCTATCATTTGTTTGCTTCTTGGAGAATTATACAATAACTGGCAGAATTAAAAAAAAAAAAAAACCCAGCAAATTTGTCTCTTATTTCCAAGAAACTAAATTTAGTCCAGGGGCTTAGGGCTTAGGAAAAGCAGAAGAATTTGAAGGCCTGAGGGTGCTTTTGGAGGAAGGTATTGGAAATGTAAAGGCTTTGAATAAAGTGCCTCAGGCCCATGTAAATGTATTTGCGCTGTACTAGAAATATAGCAAAAACTATTAGAAGAGAGCCTGTTTTCTGTAATATTTGTATATTGCAAATGCCTTATGTATATGACACTGTTATTGTATTCCCCATTTATTAGGTAATTTCTCCCACTCAAAAAAATTCATCGATTTTAGAGAGAGGCCCTAATAATCTGCTGACGCTCGGTGGGTGTATGTTAGACTGTCCAGGGAATTTTAACTCTGGCATGACCAGAAACAGCTCATTATCTGATGAACGTTCATCCTTCATGAACATTCATTTCTGTGTGTGCTGGTGCCTGCGCCGGACGCTGTGCTGTTTTCCCATCTAAGGCAGTTCCTGGAGAAGGTGGCGGGGATGGTGTTGCCTTGTGGGCCAGATGTGGCTGCTGTGAGAAGCTGGGAAATACGAGGCTAGAAGGTTGGAGCCTCAGGTGTTCAAGAAATAGCATGCTTTTGCTTTCTAGATACCAACAAGCTTAGAAAAACAAACCAACCCCAAAACCCTGAGCTCCCCTGTGCTTCCTCTCTTGCCCTGTTCAGTCCCATCAGGCTGAGAGGAATTTCTCCTCCTTGGGTCATTTTTGGCCTGCCCTGGGTTGCACCCTTGTCCCTGCTTGCTTTCCCAGCTGGCATTCTCCCCCAGGCCCTGTCCCAGGGACCCACAGATCTATTCGAAGGGAACCTCTTTGAGTCGGTCTGGGGAGCGCTGTCTCTCTCTCTCTCTCTCTCTCTCTCTCCCCCTAAACCCTTGTTCCCCTAAGTGGCCTGGTGCTTTTGGAAGCAAAGACCAGGAGTCCCTGTCTCAAAATTTTCTAGAGGCACAGAGTGATATCTGCTCAAATCAGGGAAGACAAAGGGGCAAAACCAGAAAAGAAAGAGAAATTAATGTCCCTGTCACAAGCTTCCCCAGCCTGTCTAGAGACTACCCTTTTCCAAGGTTGCTCATCTGTTTGTATCATTTAAAAGTGTTAATTTCCAGTCATCAGAGGTCATTTATTAACCGAACAGGGACAGAATGAGGCTGCCGTTGGCTGATACCCAAGGCCTGGGAGTTTTACAGGGACTGGTTCACATGCCATCTCGTCTGCTGCCTTTGCCTGCATCCTTTCCCACACCTCTCCCATCCCAAATTTCCCAAACAGTCTTATGCATTATCAGGCACCCAGGAACACATTTTGCAGTTGAAGAAATGTGTTTCTGTGCCCTTGTTTAATTTCTAACGTTTACAGTTTTGTCACTCTTCCAGAGCATTTCAAAGTCCCCAATGCATTTTTTTGGAAAAGAATCTGAATTAGAAAGTAGGGAAAAATCCCCAGCTCCTCTCTCTGGGAGCATCTGTGAACCCTGTCATGACTTTTGCACATTCTACCCGAGACCAGCATTTATGGACCCACCATCTGTTTGGGGAAGGGAGTCTGACATGCCGAGTGCCCTCTACAGCCGGCTGCTGCCTCTTCCACTTGTCCGCAGTGACCCTGAGCTGGGTGGTCAGCCTTCCTCCTTGTCTGGACCTCAGAGACTCACTGTTCACCAGGGTTGAAAGATGGAGAGCCCAGCCCTCTCCTGGCAGCTCCCATGATGCCATAATCAAGTGTGGTTTCACCTTCTGGTTTTACTTATATACGTGGCAACCCGGGTGTCTCTTTCTGCCATTGGCAGTGCTGGGGATAACTCAGATAGTCTCTTCCGGGCTCAGTCTCCTCAACTGTGAAATGGGAGCAGCACGCTACAGCACTGCCTGTCTCCCACTTGCCCTGCCTTGCCAGCAGTCTGAGTCATTTTGGGTTAATTGTGAATAATTCTGAAGTGAGACCTCGTGGCTTTAAATAATTATACCACAGATTCTCTGTGTCTATTACTTATCTTTTAATTATTTTACCAGAAATGTTAGATTAACCAAAAGATAAGTCAGTTTCCGAGTTCTCAGATGTTGAACGGATTAAGAAAGAACCCCTTTGGGATACTGAAGAACGCGCATGCACACACGTGTACACTGTCACCCTGGGGAATTCTGCAGAAGCTCCTGAAATTTGCTGGCTCGGGTGTTTTGGTATTTCAGAATAAATGGCCTGAGATGACCTTCTGGGGCAGCAGTCTTTGCATTTGGCATCACAGGACCTAATGAACACTAGGAAGCTAATGGGGAGAGCGAGGAAGAGATCTATCTCTGTGGCGGGAGGAATGTATGTGCCACTCAGGGAGTCCTCTTTCCTCCTGTTTTTCTTTCCATCGCTTCCCTCCTCCCTTCATCATTCTTCCTCCTCCTCTTACTCACATCTCCTGGAAAGCCAGGGGGCCCCAGAGCAGAGAGGCACAGGGCACTTGGTCAGGAGCCCCGGGAAGAAGTCTGGAGGTGCAGGAACCCAGTACTTCCCTGCAAGCACTGACCAAGGTCAGGAGCAGCCTGTCTCGCTGCTGCTCTGGACACAAAGGCCGTTCTTTCCGAAGGAGGGAAGTAGCCGCTCTGGGCCATCCTGAGCCATTCTGCTCAGATGCTCTTATATCAGCATGAGCCCTCATGGCAGGAATTAAGGAGCCGTCAGACCACTATCTCCTGGACAATGCCAATTTCAAGTACAAAGCCTCTTCTGTGTACCATTTCCTGGAGACAAGATTAGGCATTTGAAAAAAATAATTAAATTCTCCTCATGTCACTTGTCTTCTTAACTGTGAGAACTACAGAGATCTTTCAAGGAAATACAGGGCGAGCAGCACACGCACATGTTCCTGCCACTGGATCTGAGTGCCCAGATGAAGAGAATCTCCACCAGCTGCCTCTTTTCTAATGATCCCGTTGTTTAAACCCAATTTGCATCTCATTCCCAGCCAGAGAAGCGTGGGTAACATCTACAGAGCAGGTAGGACTGCCCCGTCTTGACAGGCTGTCTCCCAAGAGGCCATCGGACCCTTTCCTCTGTCCTCACTAAGGCTTGGAAATCAGGATTTTTTCCCCCTAATGGTCCAGGCTGAGGATTTATGTAGCCCCTGTTGTTCCTCTGAGAACACTCTAATCGTTAATTCCCCACCCCCCCCCCCAGCCACAGAGACACTGAGCCAATCAATATTTATGTTCCCATCACTCACAGCTGCAACACACAGGCATAATGGATGCCCAAATCCTTGATGGTCATGGAGAAATTAGCTGGCGCTCGTGTTTCGGGCTCATTGTTTTCTAGGATCTTGGGGAGATCGGACCATGTCATCCATGGATTATCTGTTTCAGCCTGGTTTTCCAGGATCTTGGCGAGATCAGACCAGGTGGTCCATGGATTAATTAAGCCACCCCGCTAATGGGCTGTTAATAGATGGGCAGTTGATAGCTACCAGCTGAGTGCTGAATCGACCTATGGCCTTATTATGGTGGGCTGGTGGTCTTTACTTGCAGAGGCACTGGCTCAAAGACCTGACTAATTAAAGGTGAATCAGGAACTGGAAGATAAGAGGTAGCTTCCTCCCTCCACCTCTTTGTGCGATGTTTTACAGTTTACAAAGCGTTATTATTCACAAGTGCCTCGTTTGATCCTTCCTGCAACCCCTTGAGGTGGGTGTTATTATTATCCTCCTTTTCTGAAGTATGATGAAGCTGAGATTATAAGAGGGAGGAGACTGGCAAGCTCGCCCAACCGTAAGTGGCCTTGAACTCACTCATCTGACTGTAAAGCATATACTGTTTGTATCATGGCCGCACTCAACGTCTGGCTAGCTTCCTTTTCCAGGGGAAATGAAATCTATTTTATATATGTATGTGTTATGTATATATTTTCATATGGACAAAAAGCTTGTGCTCTTGCTGAGAAATGACTCCGTACCTCTGATAAAACACCAGTGTTGCTTTTCTGCATGTAAAAGGGAACGGAGGGTTTGATTAAGGGAATTGTAGAGCCGGTCTCCAGAGGGCCAACAGGACTTTGGCTTTTCTCCCAGGACAGGCCAAGTTTAACTCACTCGCAGGCCCAGCAGAAACATTCCACAGGACACTGTTTTCTACTGTGGGAAGGTGCCGGCCTGGAATGGCAGACTCATGGTCCCGGGAGAAGTGGAGGGAGAGAGGCTTTCCCACCCCTGAGTCCTCTAGTCGGCATTGTCTCTGTCCTTGATTCTCCCTGGCTGGCGGGTTTTGACAGCAGCAAATGAGACTCTGCTGTCATTCAAGAGGCTGCTTAACTCAGAAGTCAACAGGGTTGTGCAATTAAGACAGAAACCGTTGATATGAATCCCTTTCGTGATGAATGTGGTTCTTAAACAATCAGAAGCAGTTCCCCTCTAAGAGGAAAAACGTCATTTGAAAGAACCCAAGACGTACATCCTATTTGACATGCGAGGCAGGTGTATGGGAGAATGACTCCAAAGAAGTGTCTTTGGAAGGTACCCAGCATCACCTGAGAGCCTCCTGGCTCGAAGACAGAGGTTGCCCTGCCTGTGTCGTGCCCTTGAAGGCCCAGGGTTCCGCCTCTCGGTGGCTGCTTTGGAGGTTGGGTGTGGGTAACGTAGTTGCTGCCCGTGTATGTGCTTAAACTTACGACAGCATAAAAGCAGGAGGTTGCTAATATCTTCCTGGTATTTTGTCTGCAATTCGGGTAAGCTACCCGGAGGGCTCATGGTGGTGCTTTTGTGATGTGGCCTGAGTGACACAGTCTCTATTGTGGGATCCTGTGCAGAAGCATGACTTCACCACTCTTGTCCATTTCTGCAGAGCGTGGCAACGTTAAAGGGGACTATATTTTTAAAGAGTGTGCATGGAGTAAGAATGAAAAGAAATGTAAACCTAGAGAACTCTGATATTTTCGCTCTCCACTCAAAAGTCCCGATGGTTTCTAATCATTTGTTTAATTCTGGATCAGGTAAACACCCTGTAATTCTCCCTGCCTCTCTTAACACTGAGATTATGGCTTCTGCTCCAGGTTTTAGCTTTTCTCTTAAAACTGAGTGTATATTTTGGAAAACGTCTTGGCAGTGTCTGCTAAAGCAGAACACATGTGTATACCTATGACCCTGCCATTTCACTCCTAGTGATAAATCCCAAAGAAATGCGTTTCGTATTTTGACGAATGCCTCGCACTCAAATTGAAGTCGGCAGACTTTTTCTGTAAAAGGTCACGTACTCAGAAATTTTGTTTTTTTAGGTCATATGGTTTCTGTTGTAACCAACTCTGCTGTTGCGGAGTGAAGGACAATAAGTGAAATTGAGCACGGCCGTGTTCCAATAAAACTTTATTTATGGACCCTGAAATTTGAATTTCGTATAGTTTTCACATCTTGTGAAATATTATTCCTCTTTTAGCATGATTTTCAAAGATTTATAAATGCAAAATCCATTCTTACTTTGCCAGGGTATCCTTAGACAGGTGGCAGGCCAGATTTGGCCCTCAGGCTGTGGAATTCCACTTACGTAAGGTACAAGAACAGAGCAAACTAATCTATGGTGTTTGAAGTCAATTTCACGGTGACCCTTGGTTGGCATCAGTGACTAGAAGGAAGCAGGGGGGCATTTGGGGCATTGGTACTGTGTCAGTTTCTTGATCTGGGTGCTTGTAACTGGGGTGTGTTCATTGTGGGAATCCATCGAATGCCTGCTTTCTTGTGTTTGTATATGCCTCCTCTATAAGACGTTCAAAAAGAAAAAGAATGAACTGAGTGGGTGGCTTCTGACTTCAGGTGTTAGCACCTCTTTGGGGTCAGAGCATAGAAGTTTTCATTCTTTTTACAGCCACTGGCTTCTATTTCTGAATAAGAGAGTCTTTGGAGAAAGGTCTTGATAGGTCTTTCCAATTTCCCAACTCTTACTCCCTTTTACATACAGGGAGACGTTTAATAACTAGTGTAGTACAGGTACCAGCCACCCAAAGTACAATACCTGTGGAGAGTTACCCTCTAGTTGCTGAATCATAGGAAGTTGGTTGGGGGAGGGGAATCCCAGAGGAGAGCCAGGCGGTGGGAAAGCCTTCAGGGCAGTGGGAACTGCCAATAGGAATTCGGCTCTGTAAGTGATTCCGGGCTGAAATCTACCTATGTTTATAGTTAAGAGGTGGAGGCTTAGTTACAGTGAGTGGAATTATATGGTTACAAGCTAGTGGCTTGTAGCAAACCACCTTCTATTCTTTTTTTTTGCACCCAGGACAAAAAGCAGAGAACTAACAACCTGAGCCCTTATGAGTGCCAGGTGTTTCCTGTGTCAGACATCTGTCCTTCCTAACAGCCCTGTACAATAGTAGCTTTATTTTTCAGATGAGGAACATCAAGGCTTAGGGAAGTTAAGTGACTTTCCCAAAGTCATACCGCTCATCAGCAGAGGAACTGGATTCCAATCCAGATCTGTCTGGCTCCAGAGCCCACCTTCTTCCCACGTCACCACGCTCACGCCAGGTTTCTCCTCCCTTCACAGTCACACGGAATCTGGTCTCCTGAAAGCGATGACTGAATAGAGTTTCCCCTTAGTAACCTGCCTTTATAGCCCGCTTTGGTTCTGCTTCCTGGAATTACACACATCTTACTGAGACCAGAAGCTGTTGAATGAAATAGTTTTATATCAGAAGCTATCTCTTCCAGGACAAGTCATTTTAAAGCAATAGTCAAGGACAAAACTTTACAAAACTTTCAAAGAGAAATAGATTGTGCTTTCAGCACTGTTTGATATCCCTTGTGAACATGACAGATGACTGGGGATGTTTCTGATCCCAGGGTTAAACTTTGAAAAAGGAAATCTCCAAGCTGTCACACTCTTGACCATGTTAAGGTGCTTTCGACATGCCTCAAGACTGATGAAAGGGGGCGTGGTAAGGAGTTAATCAACAGATGCTGAAAATGCAAAGGCCATAGTGAATGGTAACCCCCCTCCATATCACCCCTCAGACAGGAATAGTCCTGTATCCGACATAATAGCACCAATTATTTGGTTGTTTGTGCTGAGGAGTTGAAAGCTATCATGTGCCGGGAAAATACTCAGCATGGAGCAGTAATTATGGATCAGCTGATAATAAAGGATGCACTGGATTGACTGCTAATTAGATTATTAGCACCAAAAACAAATACCTGCTATTAACCATAAATAAGCCACATTTGGGGACTTCCCTGGTGGCTCAGTGGTTAAGAATCCGCCTGCGAATGCAGGCGACACGGGTTCGAGCCCTACTCTGGGAAGATCCCACATGCTGCAGAGCAGCTGAGCCCATGCACCACAACTACTGAGCCTGCACTCTAGAGCCCGTGTGCCACAACTACTGAAACCCTCGCGCCTAGAGCCCGTGCTCCATAGCAAGAGAAGCCACCGCAACGAGAAGCCAGCGCACCGCAAAGAAGAGTAGCCCCTGCTCACCACAGCTAGAGAAAGCCGGCACGACACAACACAGCCAAAAATAAATAAATAAATATTAAAAAGAATAAGCCACATTTATGATATTTTCTACTTTTAAATACACATTTCTTTTTATAATGTGCAATTTCCTTTCTTCCCTTTTTGTGCCAAGACTTCTAATTCTCCCCAGTCATATTAAGCATAGCTGTTTTCTGAGCTGTAACCAAGTTGTTTTCTTGTTTCCTTCTGGTCTCAAAAGCAGTTGAGAGCTCTGACATGTACTGAGTGTCACGTGTCAAGGCCCTACGTGAGATGTGCTAGTTCTTTTCAGGGAAGAAGTCGGGGTTATTCCAGAGCAGAGTCCCGGTCTTTCCCACGGGCACGGAGTCTTTATAAGGGGTAAGGGATTGTAGAATTTTCTCTGTGAACTATATGCTGGAGTTAATTGCCAAAGAAATGACCCAGTTGCTTTTTTTGTGGCACTTGGAGCTTTGGTCCTTGTTTTCCTGATTTGAGAAGGATGGGATGGGCGTTTGGGTGCCACCAGCACCTACCAGCAAGTAGGCCATCTTCCTACAAGTGGGTTGACTGTGTATCCCCAGTAGAATGAGATTCCAGCTGTCTTCTGCCCAGGGTGGCTGTGAGTTCTGTGGGTAGGACCATCTGAAAGAACCCTCGGGAGCTCCCTGGGTTGTCTGCAAGGAAAAGCTGCAGTAGGAGTCAGGAGGCGGCTCTGGCAATGTGCTCAGTAAGTGGTGCAAGTGACTGTCAGGTGTCCTGCAGGAAGCGCTAGCGATGGAGCTTTTCGTGGCCACCGTCATAGGCCAGGGGCTTCCATGGGGAGAGGGTGTGTGGCTGCCTTTCAGGAGAAATGCTAGGTGTTCTATCTGTGTTAAGTTATTCATTCTTTACAAGGCCTACCACAAGGTAGGCAGGCTGAGATTTACCTGGGACTTGCCAGTACAGTCATACTGGGTGTTTAAGGCTGTCACCTTTCTGATTAAACAGTGTCTGAGCCATACGGGTTGTTAAATGTTCTCTTACGAACATTATCTTTGGGTGATGTATTGATTACCCTTATTTTACCAATGAAGAACTTGAGGTTCATAAACATCCAGTGAAACTTGCCCAAGTCAACAGAGCTAGTAAGCGGCGGAGCTAAGACAGGTCTGGGTGATGCCGAGGTGCCAGTGGGGCAGTCGGCAACTGAGAAAGACAGGGAGCTCCTTGAAGGAGTTTCTCCCTTTGAGCGCCCATCCAGCATGGGGAGACAGGCTTATCGAACAGGTGGACACAGAGTGGGCCAGTTGCCCTGCACCAGGCCACTGGGTCAGGCTCATCCGTTCATTCAGCAAACCTACGTGGGCATTGCTGGGTGCGAAGCGCTGTGCAGGATGCAGGAGACGGCCGAGGCTGGTTCTGCCCTTCTTGCCCAGGGCGAATTCTTAGGGTGTAGTGGAGTGTGGCGCAGTGGCCCCCGGCTGGCGCCTGGCGACTTCTGTCTCTAGAACTCTGTCTCCCTCTTGGACTTTCAGGTGTGTTGTTTGTTTCTGGAAAGATAGAACTGTGTCGCTGGGATGGCTGTTAAATGGTGAAACGGGCTGCAAAATGGCTAGAAGTCTTTTGTCACTCTTCTGTTAGCTCAAAAAACTGTGGTTGAAGTTTAATCTCCTCCTTAAAGCTCTTCCACTAAAACAGGAACCTGTTATTCCACAGGGCCTCTTATTAGAAGAAGGATTTAGGACGGCCTTTTTTTTTTTTTTTTTTTTTAGGACGGCCTTTTAAAGGCCGTTCAGTGAGTTTTGAGGAAGTACATTTGCCAGCATCCACTTGTCCCCAAAGTATCTGCTGTTTGAAAAGCACAGCACTAGCGGAAGGATCACGGGAAAGGAAAACCAACTTCAGGATAGAAAAGTAGGCTGAGCACCCCACTTTAATTAGTTGATGCCTATCGTGGGTTTTATGCTGTGTTGGACACTCTAGACCAGGATCGACCCACGGGCCAAATTCAGAACCCCAAATTCAGTCCTCCTCTGCTTATCCTGTGAGCTAAGAATGGTTTTTAAAAATATTTTTAATGGTTGGAAACAAAACGAGGAAGAAAAATATTCTGTGACGTGAAAATTATCTGAAATTCAAATTTCAGTGTCCATAAATAAATAAATTTCAGTGTCCATAAATAAAGTTTTATGGGAACCATCACACTCGTTATGTGTTGTCTGCGGTTGCTTTCACACTGCCGTGGGTGGCAGAGTTGAATAGCTGTGATGGAGACTAGGTGGCCCGCAAAGCTGACATTTTTACTATCTTCATAGGAGAAGTTTGCTAACCCTGGCCTTAGACCTTTGCTTCTCAAAGTGTGGTTCTTGGGCCAGGGGTGGAAGTTTGCTAGACATGCGGATTCTCAGGCCACTCCACAGCTACTGATTCAAAATCTGCATCTTAATAAGACCCCCCAGGTGGTTCTTGTGCAATTAACATTTGAGAAGCGCTGCATCAGATAGCAAAGGCTGATGGCCGGCTGGTGTTCCCTGAGATGTGTGACTGGTCCACCATGCCTCTCTCCAAATTATCTTCTTGGGAAGCTAGACTAGGAAAGTACCTGACCCAGTGGGCATGGTAATATACTCATGATGTACGAAGTTAAAAATAACCTGTGGGGCTTCCCTGGTGGCGCAGTGGTTGAGAGTCCGCCTGCCGATGCAGGGGACACGGGTTCGTGCCCCGGTCCGGGAATATCCCACATGCCGCGGAGCGGCTAGGCCCGTGAGCCATGGCCCCTGAGCCTGCGTGTCCGGAGCCTGTGCTCCGCAATGGGAGAGGCCACAACAGTGAAAGGCCCGCGTACTGCAAAAAAAAAAAAAAAAAAATTAATGAATGTTCTGTCTTATTAAAAAGATCTTCCTAACTACTAGGTTGTATATAGAACATCCTAAATTTCCTCTTCTACATGAATTTCAAAAAACTTTTAAATCTTAAGTCCATCTGGATTTTATTTTTATTTCTAGTCTGAGGTAGAGATTTAACTCCATTTTTTTCCAAATGGATAGTTATTTGTGTCAATATCATTAATTAAACAAGCCATCATTCCCTCCACTAACTGAAATACCACCTTTGTCATATATTTATTTCCCCTAAACAATGGGTTTTAGTTCTGGGAACTCCACTCTGCTCTATTGATCTGTTTATCTCTTACTATATCAATATCATACTTTTTACCAGAATTTTCTTATTAAACCTAGGGGTTACTTGTTAATTAGTCCATTAGATTTTCCAGGTATAAAATCATATCATTATCAAAATGAGTTAAATTTCTCTCTTCTTTCTGAAGATTATTGATTGATTATTTCATTATCTTGTTTTGTCACCTTCATGAGAACATTCAAAATGAAATAACATGGCAAATACAAGACTCTTTTCTTGCTTTTGATGCAAATGGCTGTAGTAGTTCACTATTTACTAGTTCACATTTATGAAATATTCTTTACCATATTGTAGTGGTTTCCTTTCCTGTTTTGCTTCAAGTTTTTATTAGAAATAATTTTGTATTTTTAATTATATTTTGATTGAGTCACATAATGTTTCTGTTTGATGCAGTGAAATATTTTGACTTCCTTATTTTGAACCATCCTTGCTTTCCTGGGATAAACCCTCTAGAGTTATAGTTTATTTTTATTTTTACTACTGGATTTTGTTTGTTGGCATTTGTTTGGAATTTTAACAGCTATATTCATGAATTAGCTTAATTTATAGATTTTTTTTTTGGTACTCTATCAAGGTTTAGATTTAAGAATATACTGCTTCCATAAAATGAATTAGGGAGATTTGTGTTTCTTTTTAATGTAAAATAGTTAAAATAATAGTTTAAATAACTTTGACATATCTGTCCTTTAATGGGCACATAAAAACTCAGCTCTGAAACTATACTGATTTCTTCGATGGTAGCCCTTGACTCCCTTGAACACCTATTTTTAATTTTCAGTCCAGCCTGAAAATGGTCATTTTTGAATAGGAATATTCAGCCTATCATAATTAGTGAAATAATTGATATATTGAATATTTACTATTTATTTTTCTTTCTCCTTTTTATTATTGTCACTAGTTTGGCCAGTCATTATTTCAACTTCTGTTTCCTTTTTAAATGCAGATATCTTACTATACCGTCAACACTGACAGTTACCTTTCTTTTCAGGACATTCAAATAGATATTTCTATAAAAACAAGATATGGATGAGTTTTCCCCACAAAGATGTTTTATTCACTTATTTTCAGTCTGATACATTGAGCCTTTTAGGAGCACTTTTACTTCCTTACTGTTTCTTACGCTGAAATCTGCCAGACCTTTAGAAGGCTTTTACTCCCAACCTCCACCCCCACTAATTTCTAGGTTTTGCTAAGATAATTTAACACTTCTAGAGCTAAATGGCAAGTTTTTCTTTGCAGAGTGCCACTTCTTTTTCAAGTATTCTTATTTGTCCCTTTTGTTACATGTTTCCAGCACTTTATACTATCTATTTAGATTCAGCCGTGCAAATTGCATGGTTCATCACTCACCACTGTTTTCATCTCATTCATCCTGAGATTTCTGTTTGAATTCATTCATTTTTTGACCTGAGTATTTTCCTTAGAGGGGGTATGTGGGTTGTATTTTCTATGAACCCTTGCATATCCACAAATATTCTGCAAATCAGACAGGTGGATAACCGCTGGCTTCGATGACTGGCGGTCTGTGGCTGGTTTCCTGCTGTCTTCTAGACTCCCGTTTTGCAGATGGCAGGGAAACTTGATAGCTAACTACTTTTCATTTGTAAGTCACTTGTTCTTTCTGTCTGGCAGCCTGTGAGATTTCCTCCTTATCTCTGGAACTTAGGAACATACTTTGGGGTATGTCCTTTCCCATGACTCCTGCAAGAAGCTCAGTTCCATCTGCAGACTTCAAGGGAAGCCCTCTACTTTCATTTGTTTAATTCTTGTCTGTTCTTTCTTTGTTCGTTTTTGTCCTCCTGGGATTACTCTTATGCACAAATTAGGTCTTCCGAATAGATCTGTTATCCAAATATCTTTTTTGCCCCGATTGCTATTTCTTTGTATTTTTGCTCTTCTTGTGATATCTTCTTTCCATTTGCTCTTCTGAGCCACTGATTCAGGTTGGTACAGTGACCGTCCATTTACTCAGCTTATCTGATGAGCTTTTTAGTTTGAAAATCATGATTTTTAGTTCCAGAAAGTCTTCTTTGTTTGGTGTTGTAGTTGAGCATCATTAAGTGCTGTTATTGTGTTGCTTGTGTTGTCCTTTGCCTCCTCCAGCAGCTCCCACTTCTAAGTGATTTGCTCCTTCATCTCTCTGCCTCCTGGTCCCCTCTATGGGGAACGTTTGTCTACTGGATGAGCCTCAGGACCAGCTGCCTTCAGGTAAGAGCAGCAGAGTGGTGACGGTATTACAGTCTTTGCTCCTGTACTTTGGTGTGGTTCCACCTGGCAGGTAGTCAATTCCCTGAGACACAAGAAGGAACCCCTGAGCTACCCTGGCTTCAGGCTAGAGGGGACTCGGCAGGCCTGTTCAGCTTCCAGTCCTTCCTGTGGGCTACGGAGCAGGAAGTCCTCTCTGAACACTCTCGCCAGCTGAGCTGCATTCCTCCTGGGGTCCATCCCACTCTGGGCCAGGCTGCCCACAGGATTTGGGAGCTCTGAGCTTGCCTCTCTGCTGCTCCTCTCCAGGCTCTCTTTCAGCCCTGCATCAGCTTTCTCCACCCAGCTCTGCAAGACCTGAGGTCTCTCTCATCACAGACTCTAGACCACACCCGTGTGCTGGCCTCAGCGGCTGCCAGGCTCACAACAGCAACCTGCAGTTAGTTAGATAGACATTGAGTGAAACAACTCCAACTGTCAGCAGGGGCACGTTCAAGACCGTTGTCCAAAATTCCTTCATCAACTCCTGCATTTTCAACAGTGAATTTTCAGAAACTTCTCAGCAGATTCTGTTTGAAATTTAGGTTTCTTTGTAAAGCAATTCAGTTCTAGGAGGAAGATGAGAAGATAGAGTCTTTGCATCGACTTTTGTATCTTGTCACCTTCTAGGAGAGGGGGTTTTGCTTTAGTGTTGAAAGAATTTCTTTGCATTGAGAAGTGTTACTGTGATTTTATAGTAGCTGCATATAATAATACCGCTGTGTTAGCCTAATTTATCTAGACCAAAACTACTTCCTTATGGGGTCATTTAGGGGCTGGTAGGTTTAGTCCATCACAAAGTAAGAGTTCCAGAAGCATATGGAGATGGGGTTCTCTAACCAGAGGAAAGAAGACTTGCTGTAGCCTGAGGATCAAAGGGGAGAATTTGGGGGTGGCAGGAAGGAGAAGGTTTGAAGTAGAATTAGGGACAGACTCAGTGGTGTTGTGGACCATGAGAGTGACACGGGATCTTGTTCCACAGAGCGGACAGAAAGCCAGGTGGACCCTGGGTTGCTGGGAAATTCATTGCCAAGATGTTATCAGATGTCCTTTCAAGTGCAGAGAACTGGAATATGACCTAGGTCGTGAATGTTGGCCATTTTGCGTTGAAGACTGTGGCCTGTCCCAAAAACTAGCTCATGAAGAATTCAAGAGATCCTCATGTTTTTCAGAATTTATTAAATACCGGTTCCTTACAAAACATTGTGCCTGGTGCCGTCCCACACATCTCGTTTACTCTCCATCCAATGTTCTGTGTTAGGCAGCCTCTTCCCCAGTTTACATAAAGAGCAGGAATGAGAAGCTAAGTGACTTGTTCAAGGTCACAGGTCAATAAATGCCCACCGGGCTTCTCTGGTGGCGCAGTGGTTGAGAGTCCGCCTGCCGATGCAGGGGACATGGGTTCATGCCCCGGTCCGGGAGGATCCCACATGCCGTGGAGCGGCTGGGCCCGTGAGCCATGGCCGCTGAGCCTGCGTGTCCGGAGCCTGTGCTCCGCAACGGGAGAGGCCACAGCAGTGAGAGGCCCGCGTACCGCAAAAAAAAAAAAAAAAAAAAAAAAAAAAGAAAAAAACGCCCACTGTGATTTATTAGCTGAGTCGGAGGCCTGACTCCCATGTGATAGTGTGGCTGAAATGCATAGGTTTTTGCCCAGAATTTGCTCAAACAGTGATCAGAATAAGAAAGCAACCTCGGTACGTTTGCTCCCCTGCACCCTGGAGCCGGTTCGCCGGGAGGAATGTTTCAAGGACCTTCTGCTGAATGGGCAGAATGTGACCACTGGCCGTCTCCAAGGACAGCCTTTTACAGAATTGGACTGAAATAGGAGCTCAGGTCCTCTGAGGAATAAGGAGGGATACAAAGAAGAAAAGAGAAGAAGCAAATACACAGAGCTACAGAGAGAGAAGGCGCCCAGCCCTGTCGGTGGAGGCAACAGCCGTGTGAGAGGCTGTGCTCTTGGTACCAGTGCTTCTGGCGGCCTGTTTAAAAAATAAACGGTAAATAAGGCATGAGAGAGAAGCAAAATAGATACAAAGGAGGAGAGGGTCAAATTGAAACTCATCTTGCATAGACAAGTGAAGAAAGCCAGATAAGGCCCTTTGAAAAAAAGTCTTAAGCAAACATCTATTTACCTGCATCATCTCACCTCATTTTAAAAGGAAACAAAAACTCTTAGGGTACAGCTCAGGAGTCTCCAGAGGGGTGGGGTTTGCGTAGTCCTTGATAGTTTGTTATAGTTTATTGTTGGTTTGATGGGTTGTGGTTTGAAGTCCTGGGTAAAAGCCACACAGGGGGTGGACAGGAACGCTGTCCCAGTCAAACCAGCCTGGGAACCAGCAGAGAGGGGCTTTCCTGCCGTCGATTTAGTGAACCGATTAAATTCTACACGTGTTTAGGATGAATATCTGTTGTGCGTCCAGGGATGAACTCAGCCTTGTGGGAATAAAAGTGTAAGCCCAGGTCCTTTTGCCCCGGAGACTTGTGAAGCCTTTCAGGGTAGCTGCCCTGGGAGGCCTCCATCCTGGTGTCCTTGGGGCTTGCGCCTGCAGAATCCCGGGCAGCTCAGCGATGGCATTTCCCCGTCTGCAGCCTGGACGGTTCCCTGGGGCTTCGGAGCGGAAGCAGGGGGACAGCATATACTTTCTGCCTCAGCCCAGCTTGCACCTTTGAGTCTCTGGGGTGCTCACTGGTTTCAGTTCTCTGGCTCTGCTGGGAGACTCCAGGGAGAGGGTCGGCTTGTCTAGCTGTGTCTTACAAATGGGCTACACACATGAGGGAGGACTAAAGTCCTTGACCCCAAGTCATCCAGGGCTTTGGAGTTACAGTCCAAGTTCCCTTAATCCACATGAGTCAGGTTGAGTCATATCTTTGAAAATCTGACTTGCAGATTTTTTTCCCTCATGAATCTAGTGCCTATGTGAGAGTTGATATAAGTCTTGCAGAGTCAGTTTTTCCCATTCAGAGAAAAAGACCAGTCAGCTTGACATCAATCCCTCCCAATGTTTGAACAGATGGTTTTCTGAGCACTTAAGGAAAAAATGTGGTGGTTGCCAGGGCTAACATGGCTTCCCCTCAGGACAAAGCACGTCTTCTTTCCCATGGTCGTCTACTGGGAGGCCAGGGGAAGGACACAGCAAGCGGTGGCTAACATCTAGCGCATGTGCTGTCACTCCTTCCCCAGCACTCAGGCCAAGGGAGACAGCGCTAACTGTCCCCTCTGCCAGCATATGGCCACAGTTTTCATGGAAGCCGGAACCAGGCTTGGTAGCTCCTGTTCTGCCTTTATTTTGCTCATTAAAGATTGCCTTCTGGGTAAGAAACAGGGTTCTTTCTTTTTTGTGACTTTTTAAATCCTCGGCCTGTTCAATTTCCAAGATGCCTGTTGTGTGGACGATGTGTCCTTTGGAGTCACTACAGGTAGGCCACCTTTGACTTGATTAGCCAACAAAGGGAGTGTCTAGAAATGGGGGCCAGGAGGAGGGATCTGTGTGCTTCTTGCATTTACAGGGACTAAAGAGATTGAGGAGGGAAGACAGGGAGAAAGAAGGATTGAGTTGGCTATTCAGACACCTGAAATATTGTTTCAAAGAAAGGCAGTGCAGAAATTAAACCATTTTTTTAAAAAAGAGATGGGGCTCAAAGACAAGGAAAGAATGGATTTGTTTTTAACGATTTCGAGTGGAACTGAGGCTGTTCCTGTGATTGTTGGAAATAAAATTGGTTAGAAAATGATGTCAGCAGAGAGTGGGTACTGTGAACCAGGAAAATAAATGAGCTCTGAAACCACCTTCTATTTTATAAATATTGTTTCTGGAGCTGAGAAAATTGAGACAGATTATTCCTTTTTCTCGCTCCCAAGCTATGGGTGGAAGAAGCTCCGAGTATCCCATTTGGACCTTGTGAGAAGCGTCCCATCTTGTCCTGGCGCGCTAAGTAGCTTTGTCTGCATTTAGACACACTCCATTTCGCTCTCAAGGACCGCTATCGGCAGTAGCCAATTACAAACACACCTCATAACACATTATTGAGACACACTGCAAGCAAATAAGCTGGAGAGATGTTTAATGATTGTATCGCATCGTGTCCATTCCAATCTGTCCGCACTGCCGGAGGACGGAGGGGCCGTGCCTGGGTGCAAGCGTCTCTGTGAATTTGTGCTTCTGTGTATTTCATTTTCACTGTGTCCTAATTGGACATAATTTGAGCCAAACCAGTTTACACTGTCAAGGAGGGAGAAAGGGCATCATTTCACATTCTGACAGGCTCTTTTTAAGCCTGAGATTCCTTGTCTTTGGTTTTCTAAAAGTATCAGCGCTGTTAGCAGCCTGGATTCATCTGAGAACAAGGGATGATGCATTTTCCGACTCCATGGGTGGTTTTCTTCTGTTATCTGTCTCTTGTGGAGAGGCAAAAGTTGGGCATTTTAGAGAAATGTTACTTAGACAGTCACTTCCTCCACTCTTTCATTTGCGGGTTTGGTTTTGCGGTAAGTGTTTGGTGAGTTTTATTTTCTCTGCCGTTTGCCATTGCTGTTGGTTTTGAAGTAATGCCTGCGTTTTGCCACAGTAACAGCAAGCATTCCAGGCCTGGGAGAAGTGGTGGCTGATTCACAAAGCGTGAGGCCTTCTCTTACGGTGTGGGGTTAGGGGTATCAGAGCTGAGAGTGAGGTAACAGCCAGGCTCCGGGGGATAAACCGGAATCCTCGCTTGCTGAAGCAGGGAGCCTTTGAGCTTATCACACCCACTTGCTCTCCTTACATCTGAGGATGCTGAGGCTCGGGAGAAGGTACCCTCTCAAGAGTACTGAGCTGGTTGGTGGTGGAACGTATCTGGAACCTGGCCTCTTGGCGCCTAACCCAAGCTCTTTGCATTCTGCCTGTTCCAAGCTGACTGTGTTGGCCTCCATCAAATGCAGGGCTCCGGGGGGAGTTGGGGGCTGCTGGCAGGATGCTGGGGGCCTGCCGGAACCTCCAGCCATGAAAAGCACCCCAGAGCATGCAGACGATGAACACTTGTATGCTTCTCATTCCTCCAGGAGACTCTTCCCATTCCACAGAGGCTTCTGAAAGAGGGCATATGACTTCAAAGGAATATCTTTTCAAAGGGTTGTTTTTATCCTCCTTCTTTTGGAAGAATGGGATGCCCAATGCTCCTACCCATCTTGTCTTGCTTGAGTTTCACTCTTGTAGTTCTGAGCCTTCCTTGAAGGGGTAGCAGAAGGAAGAGAGGACAAACCTTTGTGTATGCCTGGAAATCAGCCGGGAAGGTTCTCAGCCGGGTGGAAAACTAGGTCAGGTCTTCTAGAGCCTGTTTGTACAGCTGAGTGGGTGTGTCTGGCCTCCCGACTTGGAAAAATTTACTGTTTCACACTTCATTCATAATGTTCCCTAGTCCTTGGCAAGTGAATTGCTTTTGAAGAACTTATGTTCCCATCTGCCACTTCAATTACTAAGGGTGAACATTTGTGACTGATACGGTGACGGCAGAGTCCTGGGTGATTTGACATTGCCCATCTGCAGCCTGAAACCTTGGGGTTCACATGGGGTCATGGGTTTGGTATTTCCCAAATCACACCGCCTGTCTTTGGGAGCCTGTGTTTGCTCACAGCCAGGTGGATGGTGCCAAGTAGCGGCACATTCCTACTGCTACTTTTGCAGCCAGCAAGAGGAATGAGACAGGGCAGCCAGCAAGTTGGTATTTTGAAGAATCTGCTACGTCTGTGGGTGTGAGTGTGGGTGGTGTTGGGGAGGGGGTGAGAGTCTGCAGTCTAGTCTTAAAGAACCAGCTGTTTCCTGGCTGGTCTACAAAAGAGCTGGTGCTAAAGGAGAAGTAGAATGGGAGGTAAAGCGATCAGCACCACGGAAAGCACCCTCCCGAATAGCAGGGAGACTTGCGTTCTGTCTGCGCTTCCCATACTCTGCTTGGATCATCTTCAGAAGGAGCTCCAGAAGGACAGCAGTTCCTTCTGCCCATTCTGCTCTTGGGGAGACTGAGGCTCACGGGGTGACTGGTTGGAGATGTTGTGGTAACCCAGTAGAATAGGCAAACAGGACTTCCAGCGTGCTATGGTTGTTTGTGCAAGACAACCTCTTGCTTTCTGTCCTTGGATATTATACAGAAGCAACAAGGGGAATAATAATAATTTAAAAATGCAAAATGTCATTTTCAGTGGAATTAGAGAATAGATACAGTCTGTGGGATCTGAAGTATGTGCAAGGGCTACCTAAGCAGCTGGGCTTGGGAGAGGCCACTGGCAGATGTGAAGAGGTTTAGAAGAGCAGCAGGAGAGCCTCGGGGCAGCAGATGGCAGAGAGTGTGTCCTGGAGGTGCAAGGGCATCCTGAAGATGTATTGCTTCTTTTCAAACACTGGGCAGGGACTGGCATG
Source organism: Delphinus delphis (assembly GCF_949987515.2). Classification (NCBI taxonomy): domain Eukaryota; kingdom Metazoa; phylum Chordata; class Mammalia; order Artiodactyla; family Delphinidae; genus Delphinus; species Delphinus delphis. The sequence goes on from NC_082694.2 coordinate 65,656,566, forward strand.
AGCCAAATAGAAGGAAGGTGCCTCCCGGGCCTGTTTTGCTTTATAGAAGCAGAGGAGGTGGATTGATACAAAGTATCCCCCAGAGAGACCTATTTGCAGGAAGTAATTTCTGTTGCAGCAGAAAAAGTCATCCCTCCCTTCATCCCTTCCTTCCTTCCTGCCTACATTTTTCTTGAGGTCTAACATACATGCAATAAAGTATATAACTATTTTTTAGCTTGACAAGCTTTTATATATGTTCACACTTGTGTAACCACCACCCAGTTCAAGATCTAGGGCATTTTCAGCACCCGAGAAGTCTCCTTGCGCCTCCTCCCAGTCATTACCCCTCCCACAAAGAGCTTTTTTTTTTTTTTTAAATAGTGAAATGCTACCCTGGTCCTTCCTTCTATCCCACAGGGACTTCCTGCAAAAAGCTGGTCCAAGAAAATCCCCTCGTACAATGATAAGTAATGAAAGAGAAATGAAAAATTGAGGGTATTGGTAGAATAGAAGCAAAGATACTACAGTGAAAAAAGGTCAATAGTAGCCACAAAAAGTACCCCAAATAAGGAACATTTCCATGTAAATGTAGGGAGGAGATGAAAATTTCAATCAGGTATTTCACAGCGTATTTAAAGAACCCAATGAAGCAATCATTTCTATGAAGAAAAACTACAAAGCAGAAACAAGAATTCTGGAAGGGATGACAGGATGGCAAGAGGTGGTGAAACGCAAGCTGTCAGAACCCAAGGAGAAAATAAGGAGGGAAAAGGCAAATCTATCTCAGAAACGAAGATAAAGTTGGAAGGCTCTCAAGGGAAAATAGACACTGGAAAATTCAGTGTGGAACATAGACAGTAGAAATGAGTACAGTGAATAAATGCAATTGTAATAAGTGTTCATGAAGATGGGAGAGAAAATGATAGATATAGAAGACATGCAGTGGAAATCCAAAGAAAGCATCCTTTTAGTCCCTGAAGGAAAACACAAAACCATTGAATGGAACAAACGTTTAAAATATAAATTAAGAAAGCTTTCATGATCTAAAAGAGGAGTTAATATCTAAATGTTGAAAGAACACAAATTTGGGCTTTGGGGAAAATTACCCAGAACAGTTAACACCAGGATATAGCCTTGGAACGTTTTAGGCATTAAGGGAAGGGAATAACTCCCTTCTTTCCTACTTTCTCTCCTCCCTCCTTCCTTCCCTTTCCTCTCCTCCCCTCCCCAGCAGAGTATAGAGTAGGTGTGGAGGTGGCAGGCACAGAAATTAATTTATTGAGCAAGTAAAGATATATAGAGAGGATAACAGGACCCATGGTTTTCACTGTTTGAGAAGAGATTTATAAACATGTAAAGAGGAAGGGCTAGAAAGAATGTGGAGTGCTGGATTGGAATTAGAAATATCTGTGTGTATATGTGTATACATCCTAACTCATTCTGCTGAGATGGTCTGGAGGCAGTGGAACTGTAGCAGCCGTGGGTGTACACTGAATACTCAGAGCCTGTTTTCTAAATACTGTCCTTCCACTAGGAGTTACTGGGGCTCCTCAGAGAAATGGCTGATTTAAGGGATGGGGCAGAGAAAGTGTAAAATGAACCTGAAATATTTTATTTTGCAGAAAGTCAGGAAAAGATTGGAACCTGTCAGGACACAGAAACCAGCTTGGAGTATCCATGGGCCAAAGGACAGTATAAGCATCAAAGTAAAATAAGTATCAGATTACAACCATTGTATAAAATAGGAATCCATGTTAGAGATGAATGAATGAATAAATCAATCAATAAATATATAGATAAACAGATAAGTGGGGGAAAAGGGGAAACGTTTCCTTATGGTAGAATGCCAACTGAGAAATGTAGAAGGAATAACGGAAATAGATATTCATCACTTGGCAACGATCATGATGGTAGTTGATACAGGCAGGAGTTGTCAATGGATGCTAAGTCTTGTGGGTGGAGGTTTCATAAGGATCTAATATTATTGGCACAATACGGACTAGCTTCCCACAAAATTGTAATCAAATACAATGGAAACATGGGAATTGTCAGTGGTGAAACCTGGCAGACACCGCCTTGGCCAGGTAATCAAAATTAACATGAGTAGTGGTGGAATGTGTTGACCTAGGGTACCCTAGATGTGATGCACTGAGAATACAGCATCATTTCTACTGTATTCCTACCAAATGTGCGTGGCCTTTGTCTGGTCATGGGGAAGCATCGGATGTACCCAGGCCCTACAGAATGAAAGGTCTGTAACTGAGACTTTTAAGGACTTGAGAAACAGAGAAAGGCTGAGGGACTTTTCCAGATTGGAGGAAACTGATGAGACATGACAACTAAATGGAACACGTCTTGGTGGATAGGATCCTGTACCGGGAAGGGAAAGGAGACATTGTTAGGACAGTTGGAGATATTTGATTAGGCCTGTGGATCAGGCTGTGCTGTATCAGTGTTGATTTTTTGACCAGAAGGGTTTGTATGGTGGTTCTGCTTAGAAGGGTCCTTATCTTTGGGAGGCATACACTGGAGTATTTAGAGATGATAGACATCATGTCACAAGAAAAATCTCTCGCTTTCTCTCCACAAATGGGAAAAATACAGTAAAATGCTCTCATCTAGGGAATTTGTGTGGAGGGGAGTGTAAGAGTTTGTATTGTTCTTGCAACCTTTTTTTTTAAGGTTTGAAATTACTTCAGAAATAACAAAGGGATCATGAAAAAGTTTAAAGGAAGGAAGGAAGGAGGGAAGAAGGGAAGAAAGAAAAGAAAGGCAGACAGGCAGGAAAGAAAGACAAGAAAAAAGCAAAGAAAGACAGGAAAAGGAATTCATTGGGAATCTGGGCAAAGAAATCAAGTCACTTATGAGGAGAAAAATATCAGGTTGGCCCCAGTTTCCTCTGCAGAAACATTAAACGCCTGGAAGTCAGTGAAATGTCTACAAGATAAGCAAGGGAAAAAAATGTGAGCCAAAATTCCCATCCATCCTAGTCATCTTTTAAGTATAAAGACAGTTTTGAGCATGCGATAACTCAGGGAATATTGTTCCCATGAGCGCTTCCTGAGCAAACTAGTAGAGGATGAACTTCAGTCAACAAAGGGAAGAGTGAGGATGAGCGCCGAGTAGCTCCAACTGTCAATCTACACTAAAGCTAAAACAAATATAAGGATTAGAGCAACAGAGGAGAATGTAAATGTTCTGTGCCCTGATGATGTAGAAATAACACAACCAACAAATACTGGAAGGGGAAGGGGGAAAAAGTAAGTTGTCTGAATGCCTCACTCGATAATAGCAGGGAGTCAAAAGATGTAATTTAGAGCTGACAAATGAAGTAATATAAGCGTAATTATATTTAACAATAAATGGTAAACATTATGAAAGATGATATTATTGATTAAAATCAGGTGATGGAAGAGAGATGCAGCCTAGCCAGAGTAAGTGGTGCCAAGGGGCTCTGTAATGTGTTTGTCATCTCCCTCCCTGCATGCAGCTGCCACTGTGTTAAATTTCTATGCATTTTTATAACTGGTGTCCAGGGATGTAAGTCTCTTTCTCTCCCTACCCTGACCATGCCTTTGCTATGCCTCTGTGGAAAGGAACGTGAAGGGGAAGAGGAGGAGATATACCAATTTTATCTTTGCTTGTAGTATAAGACTCATAAATCACGTCTAAAGACATAGATTAAGATTAGTATATAATGTTTTAGTTATGAAATGTAACCACTAGAATGAAAGCATGAGCCTTCCCAGAGGAATCCCACAGCATAAACAATCACAGAAAGACTAGAAATAATGCCAAGAATTCAGGAAACATGATATAAAATGAGAACGAGGAGCAAGCCCATTTGTCATACTGCTAAATATAAATGAGTTTAACTCACCTTTTAAAAAGATTTTCGGATAGGATTATAAATCACAACCCAGTTCTATGTTGTTTAGAGAGACACCCTTAAGGAAAGTGAAATGGCAAGGTTGAAACTACAGGAAGAATGAGTAAAGGAACACCAGGAAAATGCTTTAAAAGGTTAATAAAAAAGTAAATATGGAAATAAAGTAATAATCACAGGCTTGCATCAGAAAAAGTAGAATTCAGGTTAAAATGCATTAAATGAGATAAAGGAACTTCATTATGCTAAAGTATGCATTTCACAATGAAAACAACAGCAATATTGAGAAAACAGAAATTTCAGGAGATTCAAGGAGAAATACAGCAAAGCACACTAGTAACAGATCACTTTAATTTACATATTTACATATTACATATTTACATATACGAAATATTTACATATTTCGGTCTCCAGATAACTGGACAAGAATAAAAATCAATATTGAAGACCTAATTAGCATAAGTAATAAAGCAGATCTGATTGATAAATAGCAAACCCTACAGACTAAATAAATGAAGAGAATGCGTCTTCCAAGGGCCCACAAAACATTCACAAGTATTGACCATCTATTAGGGGCTAAAGATAACCTCAGCAAATCCCCCAAATTAGAAAAAAAGATACAAGCAGTATTCTCTAATTACAGTACAATTAAGCTAGAAAGTAATACTAAATCAGAAAATCAAAAGACCATTCCACTAAAAGTAAAATCAAATCAAAACAAAATAAAAAGACCCTTTAATGCATAGCTCAAAGAGGAAACTAGAAACTGAAAATTCAGATTTTCTGGAAAACAGCAATTGATAAAAACACTAAAAATCAGGACAGATGTGATGAAGCTAAAGCAGTACTCAGAGGGAAAATGATGACCTTAAATATTTACGCAGAAGAATGAAAACACATGAATTAGTCATCTAAGTCAAGGAGTTACAACAGAATGAAAAGATTATAGCAGAGGGAAAGCAGAAGGAAGAAGTAGATAAAAGTAAAAATTAATGAGTTAGCGAAACAGTTGAAATAAATTTCAAAGCTGGTTTTGGGGAAAAACAACAATGAAATAGATAAACTACTAGTTAACCTAATCAGCAGAATGTGGGAGCAATTGCAGATACGTAAAATAAGAACTGATATATGGGAAATAATGACAAAAACAGGAAGTTAAAGGAATCACAGGGGACTACTTCGCTCAGATTTATGCAGCTATATTTGAAAGTCTGAATGAACTAGATTATTTTCCAAGAAAATAAAATTTACTAAACTGACCTAAGAAGAGAATCCAAAATTTCCAAGGCAGAACACAAAAAAACAAACAAAAAATCCTTTTCAAACAGGTATACTCCACCCCAAAATAAGAAAAAAACAGTCCAGATGGTTTTACAAAGAAAACTTTATCAACCTTCCAAGGAACAGGCAATTCCAATACATTCCAGAGCATAGACAAACAAGAGAAATAGTTACCAAAATCTGACAAAGAAGGCACAAATAGAAAGCCAAAGACTAATCTCACTTATTATATCAATTCAAAAATCCTAGGAAAAATGGCAAAACAATTTCAGTAATACATTTGAAAACTAATAAATCATAATCAAGAGGGTTTTAATCCTGGAATGCAGATACCGTTTTACACTAGTGAACATTAGCAGAAAAGTGATATGGTTATCTTCATAGATGTCGAAAAGTCCTTTGAGAAAGTTCAATCATCATGTTTTATTAAAAAAAATACATACAAAAGCAGGAGCAACTAGGTACTTTCTTTTCTTTTTCTAATATCTTTTTTTTTTTTTTTTTTTTTTGCGGTACGCGGGTCTCACTGTTGTGGCCTCTCCCATTGCGGAGCACAGGCTCCGGACGCGCAGGCTCAGCGGCCATGGCTCACGGGCCCAGCCGCTCCGCGGCATGTGGGATCGTCCCGGATGGGGGCACGAGCCCGTGTCCCCTGCATTGGCAGGCGGACTCTCAACCACTGTGCCACCAGGGAAGCCCTTTCTAACATCTTTATTGGAGTATAACTGCTTTACAATGGTGTGTTAGTTTCTGCTTTATAACAAAGTGAATCAGCTATACATATACATATATCCCCATATCTCTTCCCTCTTGCATCTCCCTTCCAGCCTCCCTATCCCATCCCTCTAGGTGGTCACAAAGCGCTGAGCTGATCTCCCTGTGCTATGCGGCTGCTTCCCACTAGCTACCTGTTTTACATTTGGCAGTGTATATATGTCCATGCCACTCTCTCACATTGTCTCAGCTTACCCTTCCTCCTCCCCATGGCCTCAAGTCCATTCTCTACGTCTGCGTCTTTATTCCTGTCAGCTAGGTACTTTCTTAACATGCTAAAAATACATCTATCTCGGACTAAAAGCCAGCATCATTCTTAATGGGGAAACACTAAAGGAATTCTCACTAAAGTAAAGAATAAGGATCTATACTATTAGTACTATTATTAATCATTATGCTGGTGATACTTTCCATTGCAACTAGACAAGAGAAAACAATTAGAAGAGAGAAATGGGGAGAAGGCAATAGTCACTGTGTGAGATATTATGGCTGCATGACTGGAGAACATATGAGAAATCACCGTAAAACTTTCAGACAATAAAAGAATCCCGTGAAGTAACAATGTACAAAAATTAGTAAACAGAAATCAATACCTTTTGTATTTACAGACATCAAACAGAATGTACATTGGAAAAACCCTCAGTTACAATAACAACAAAAAATGTAAAACAATAATAAACTTAGCAAAAAGATATATAGGGTGTATAAGAGGATTTAAAAACACTACTAAAGGATACAAAAGGAGCCTTGAACAAAGGGAGAGATATATCATGTTCAATGGAAAGACAATAGATGTTATTCTCTTTATAAATTTAATACAATCTAAATACAATCTATAAATTTAATACAATCTAATTAGGTAAGCTTAAAGTTCATATAAAAAAATAAATAAGAATAGTCAGGAAAATTCTGAAAAAGAAAAACAATGTGGGAAGACTGGCCCTCCCAGTTATTAGAACTTACTATAATGCCTCATTTATTGAAAGAATGTTGGAGGCACATGCACAAATAGTTAAAAGAAGCAGAATGGATAGTTTAGAAATAGACCCAAATACATGTGATCATTTAGTATTTGTTAGAGGTGGCATCTCAAGTCATGGGAGGAAAAGCTTATAAGTTTAAAAAATCCCTATGGGAGAAAAATAAAATTGCATTTATACCTCATACCATATATATTCCAGGATAAAATTCAAAACAAAACTAAGATTTAAATGTAAAAATAAAACTATAAAGGTACCAAAAGAAAACAGAGAGAAGGCAATTCTAAGCAAGATTTAAATCCAGAAGGTGTAAAAGAAAAATCTGTTGTATTTGACTAGATAAAAATTGAAAGAAAAAAACCCCAACAAAATCACCTGAATAGTAAAAAATATTCTGTATAAAGTAAACCTAAAAGACAAATGACAAAGGACTAATCACTTTAATAGATAAAGAGCTCCAAAGAGTCAATAAGAATTTCAGTCCTGTAGAAAAAACAGGCAAAGATATAACCAGAGAAGTCATAGAAAAAGAAATATGAATGGCCCTAAATGTGTTGAAAGATATACTCAAACTTACCTCGGAAAAAGCCAAATTAAAACTACATATAAATACCATATTTCACCTATCAGAGTGCCAAATGAAGAAAAAAATTCTGAACAGAGTGTATACAATACTCACTTTTGTATAAAAGGTGGTGGAGTGGGGGTGAGGCAGAATTAGAGTGTATATTTCCCATTTGCTTCTATAGGCATGGGAAATTCTGGAAGGAAACACAACAAGCTAACAATGGTTTGCCTTTAGGGGTGCTGATGTGAACTCGGGATGGACAGGGGTGGAAGGGAAACTTTCCATTGTGTGCCTTTTTTTTTTTTTCAACCATGTAAATGCATCCATTTTTAAAAGGGATTATTATACTAGCAGGATTCTGACATATTCACTGATATATTTATATCACAAAATGATGCACACCCCCTTATCCCTCACCTACAGAACAGGGTACAAATGCTTCTACTCTAACTGAATGTAATTTACCCAAACCTTTCCCCCTTTAATAAGCTGTGAAGGATAAAGGCAGAGCTCCTCAGAGTCCGCTGTGAGTTTTTCAGGTAAAATCAGCATCATCTCGAATCACTGACTTTTATGAGGCAGTGGAACGTTTGTTTGCAGAATGCAGTGCATTTGCTGAGTGTGCGGTTTGCATCTCCCCTGACGCTTTGGTATGGATCTGGATCAAGTGTTAGATGCTTGTTTTGCAGCTTTTCAATAGAGATGTATGAGGGTAACTGATACCAGCTTGCGATTACTCAGTTCCCAGCTCTAATGTAAGTATGAACAATTCTGACCATGTAGAGCCTAGGACATGAAACAGAGGGCATGGAATGGATCACTGAGATTCACTCGTGAAATTCCCCCATTTTATTGGTGAGCAAACACTCCAGTCCAGGTGGAAGGTGCTGAGCTAGAGCAAGAGCCTTGAGATTCTGGGCTGGAACTTGCCAACTCTGGATTCTTTCCCATCTTCCCATTTCCCATGATCACAAAGGTCTTAGAGTGGTCAGTACAGTGTGACTCTATGGACAGTATGAAGGAGGCTTAGTATTAGGGTGTGAATGTCCTATGTTAGGATGCTTGCGTGTGGACAACAGGAAACAGAAGAATTAAGCTAACATAACCGAAAAGTCCAGATAATAATAATCTCTCTGTAACAAACCCCTATTTTATTTTCCCATAGCGCAAAACACTCTCAAAAAGATCTTGTTGAATTTTTTTTTTCTCATTTGTTTATTTTTTAGCTCTGTGACCAAAGAGGTCTCATCTGGCTTGTCTACTCTTGTATCTCTGATGCCTAGAACACTTATTAGGTGTTCAATAAATACTTGTGGGAGGAGTTAGTTCTCTGCCCTTGGAGTGGAGGATGGAGGATAGAGCAAGCGCATGGTCTAAGAGTGGGGAGAGGAATTGTCCCCCAAAGACATTGAGAGGTGACAATGGACGCACGAGGCCAAAAGACAACTAATGTCCACTGCACCTCAAAGATTTTCAGATAATCTTCTTTAGCTCTCTTCTCCTTCCTTGTTTCTTAGAAAATGTCTTCATGTTCATGTTTTCCCTTCTGCTGCATTTGACTCAGGAGGACGGGGAGAAGCTTCCGTAATTGTGGTTGGTTATTGTGTCTCACACAAGCAGGAGGCACCTCTCACACCACCTGGCACCGCACAGAGTACCTGAGACTCCCCCGCAGTCCTTCCCCAGCTGGAGGATCCTGACTACTTCTCCTTGATTAGAACCAGGACTGACCTGATGGTGTGTAGTCGCATAGCAAGAAAGGAAGAATATGGTTTTAGGAAGATAACTTTCAATGGGAAACAGCCAGACAGAGGACAGAAATGCAAAGTGAGAGACCCAGGGTTCTGAGTTATATTCAGAGGCCAGTGTCTGCTATTGCCACACCTCTCCACTGAGGTCAAGTTGTGCTTTGGCCGAATGGTGGTGCTGGTGATGCTGGTGGTGATGGTGGTAGTGGTGGTTACCATCTTCCCTGTGTGTACATTTCCATGGTATTCAGAACAGGTTTTCACGCAGGGCATGTGTTATTAGAAAACTCTAATTTGAGGCCACAAGTGTTATCATTTGTTAGTTGTGTGATCGTAGGCAAATCATTTAACTTCTTACTCTCAGATTATACGTCTACAAAGCGTGGATGATGGCAATATATTCCCTATGTATCTTCCAATTGATGCGAGGATTAAATGAGACAAAGCATAGGCAAGTGCTTTGAAAACGAATGCACGCGACAGAAGCTAATCTTTTAATGACCTTATTTTATCCCCATAAAGTTACGTATCTTAAAGATCTGAGACTAAAGTCCTTGATTTTAGAGGAGAAAACCAAAGTGACAAGAGGTTTGGCCAGGGTCATATGCCTTAGCTAGTAGAGGAAACCGTTTCCCACTGTGGTAGGTAAAATAATGCCCCCTACTCCCCCAAGATGTCCTAGCTCCTAGAAACTGTACATTAGCTTACATGGCAAAGGGGAGTTACATTGCTAATCAGTTGACTTTAAAATAAGGAGAGTAGCCTGGCTGACCCAGGTGAGTCTAATGTAAATATGAGTGTCCTTAAAAGGGAAGAAGGAGGCAAAAGAGGTCAGAGGGATGGATGTGAGAAGGACCCCACCCACCGTTGCTGGCCATGAAGATAGAGGACAGAGCCGAGAAATACAGGTGGTCTCTAGAAGCTGGAAAAGGGAAGGGAACCCATTCTCCCCTAGAGCCTCCGGAAGGACCATACCCTTGCAGACACCTTGATTTTCGCTCACTGAGACTCGTGTTGGATTTCTAACCTAGAGAACTGAAGGAGAATAAATGTACATTGTTTCAAGCCACTAGTTTATGGTAATTTGTTACAGCAGCCATAGACGAGGAATACAGGTACCATTCCTCACATAAGTAGGCAAAGAAAGGTAGAGGGTCTTAGTTTCTAAGTCATAAGTGTCAGCTACTTTGGGAACTTCTTCTAGAGAAAGGAGTTGTGTTGAAAATATTCAATAACTACTATGGAGATAGCCTGGAAAAGATTAGGATATTAAATAGCTGGTCGTGGAAATAAATTTTCATCTCTTTCTAGCTAGCCTGCATTCCCTCCACGGAGGGTCGAGAGCTGTAAAATTTTTCAGTGACCTGCTGTAATCATGACTTGTCCTGCTGAGTAGGCAGGTTGACCTTCTCAGGACCAAAGAACATCTTAGTGGAAAGTAAAAAGTAGGAGGTTGAGGCGGAGACTGTTTCTTGTATAAATGGAAGTGGAGACTTTGGCGTAGGCACTTTTTTTTAGGAAGATTTCCCCTGTGTCCAGTCAGCTTAATGCAGGGCCCGTGCTCTGTCAGATACTCAGCGTGCAATTGTTCTCTTGTCGGGGTTCATGCACATTTGTCAGCACATCTGGAACAAGGGTGAAATTCATAGACGCTGAATGCTGGATGGGATCCCAGTGCTTAACCTACCTCGTTTTGTGTTGATGGCATTAAGCTATTGCAGTGACAAATCTCGACCAAGATGAAGTCATCTCTGGTTGTCTTCTCTGGGTTCTGCCATCTTTCTGTCTTTTTCCACTCCCACTGATGTTTCCATGAGTATTCTGCTGTCCATATCTCTTTAACTCAGCACGCTGTTTGCACTCTCAGTGACTCAGCCTGAATACGCTCATTGATTCCACTCAAGACTTGATGTTTACCTAGTGGTTCTTTTGTATCACTGCCTGGCCTATTTCTCATTTTGATCTTCTTACTCCTCCCCTGTGGCTCTGACCTGGCTTCTGGTCTCATATGCTCATTGGTCAGATGATCTATTAAGGCCATAGAAGAGAAATGACCCGCATGGGGCCCCCTATCATTGGGGCAACAAGGGGGCCAGAGCCCGGTTTCCTTTACTCCATTCCATGCCCCTCACCCAGCACACTCCCCACAGTGAGGCTCGGTGGAGGACCAGACACACACAGCCTGTGCCTTCCAGTCTCAAGACCAGCCTTATGTTCTTTGGGAAAATTCCTTAATCGTAAACTTCCATTCTCCATATGCAAAATGGAGAGAGCAGAGAAGCTGAGAGACACCTGGGGAGTGGTGAAGTCTGGGATGTGCAATAAAAATGCATCAAGGGAGACCCAAGGACATACTAGTGCCAGAGCAAAAAGAGTGATCAAGGGGATCTGGCCACATGTTGCCCGTGGCCAGTTTCCGTGGCTCTCACACAAATAGCTTTGGCCTCCAAATGGGCCAGGTCAAAGCCTGCAGCTGGGGTACATTTTATTGCACCATAAACTAATGTGAGTGACCTGGATGCAATGGGTTTCCAGCCAATCAACATGCTTGGGAAGGGCTTCTCAAGTCCAGCTCAGCGTAGTTCAGTCTAGGTCTTGGAATAACCTGGCAGCCTTACTGTTCTGCTCTTGGGTGTTTTTCTTTATAGGAGGCTGCAAGTCTGTAAAAGTGTATTTCAGCCCATTTGCATTCAACACCTGCTGGATACTACAGAAATAAATTGATGCATACATGATAGATAATAAGAAGAAATGTAGCACTTGTCATTTGTTAACAGTGCTATTCATTATTCTTTGCAGCAGCGTGGTGTGATAGATTCACGTTATCTTTTTCCTAAAGAGGAGAGATGAAGCCTGGTGTGTGGGAATCAACATACCATGTCTGTGGTCCCTGCTCAGGATGTGCAGCCCCAGACTTCCCAGGCACTGCTTCTAGAAGTGGCATGGCCTCTCCTGTTGTACAGTCTTCTAAAAGATGAATAGATGCTGGTCATCGATCACTACATTTTATACTCACAATATTGTATACTCACTACTCTGAGTACATGTAGTGGTGGGGAACTCATCGCTTGAGTTGGCACAGACAGCCAGGATGCTTCTTTATGTTGAGCTGAAGTGGGTCTTCAGTCCTAAGTTTACTCCTTGCAGCCACAGAGAAGGACCCTTATCTTCCTTCTTCCTAACAGCTCTTTGGATAATTGAAGGTACCCGCTTAATTATCTCTCTAACCATTCTTCCTGTGACACGTGTCTGGGTCCCAGAGCATTCCTGGTTGCCTAACTGAATGTGATCCATTTTGTCTATACCTCTATTAAAGTACGATTCCCAGAATCAAATCCTGACTCATTCTAGATCTTTTTCTGGGAGTAGCCTTGGAGCAAGTAGAAAGATGGTCTATATCAGGAGTTGGCAAACTTTTCTGCTGAAGAACCACTTAGTAAATAATTTGGTTTTACGGGCCATATGGTCTCTGTTGCAGCTACTCAGCTCTGCTGGTGTAGCATGAAGGCAGCCACAGACAATATGTAAACAAGAGAGCATGGCTGTGTTTCAATAAATCTTTATTTATGGACACTGTAATTTGAATTTCGTATAACTTCCATGTGTCACAAAATGCTCTTCTTCTGACTTGTTTTTCCAACTATTTAAAAATGTAAAAACTGTTCTTAGCTCACCTGTCATACAAAAATAGGTCGTGAGTCAGATTTGGCAGTGGGCTATAGCTTGCTGACCTCTGGTCTATATTCTCTATTTAAGAGCCCTGAGCTCCTTCCTCAGACCAAAAAAAAAAAAAAAAAAAATACAACTCCTTTCGTCCATGCCTGAAATACCCCCGCTGATGAAGGAGGGAAACATTGCACTCCATGCAAGAGGGAAGGGATGTCAGAGGGTCTGCTTAAAAGTGAAAATATTTTGGGGTGAGGGAATCCAGGCTTTACAACTTTAGTATGAATTAGTACTAATGACTTACCGTGTAAAACACTTGCCAGTTTATAAACATGCACTATTTAACTCTGTCATCACAGAACCTGTGAGGTACATATTAAAATATCTACCTTCACAGAAAAAAAAGTGCCTTAAAGATGAAGTGACTGCCTCGGGCTTCATGGTTCAGGCAGAGCTGAGGCTTATCCCAGGCAAGTTGAATTCTCTGCTACCTCTGTTGTTTGAATATAATAAAATATAACATTTATTCAGTGCCCACTTGTGTCTGGCGCACTGCTAGAGAAGGAAGGACAGGTAGATAAGACACAGCCCCAGACCCAGAGAGCTCAGAGCCTCGTAGGGGAGATACCTAATGTCATTGTCGTTGCTTGGCTAGAAGGTGAGAGTAGGGTACTCCTGGAAGCTCAGAAGAGGGGACCCTCACCCAGCCCAGCTGTGGACTGGAGGGCTTCTTGAGGGACACTTTGCTCCAACAGAGAAGGAGGGGTGGGCTGGCTTGATGATTCTGGTGTCTGAAAATGATGGGAACTTGGGAGGGTGGATTGGAGCCCTCAAGGGGATGGAAGGTGAGCACCCGCACCTGCTTCACGAGTTTGCCTGTGGCAGCCCTGTTGCCAAGCAAGTGTTCTTTGGACCAGTCCTGTTATCCCCACACATAACTGGTGGGTGTTGAAGATGGCAGTGCAGGACCTTCGGAAACTGTCAGGTACCTTGAACCTAGACTTCAAGTATACTCTGCTACCCTGGCTCAGGCTGGGAAAGCCCTTGAGAGCGAACTTCCTCTAATCTCTTTCAGGTATAAATAAGATCTGCGTAGTTGGGATGGAGGGAGCAGGCCTGCTGCTTATTATTTCTGGGACCCCTTGCATGAAATACACGCTCCCGAGCATCACCTGTCAGATCTGCTGCCTTTTGTTTCATTAAAAATAAAACAGAAAGCCCTCTAAGCAATGGCATTAAAGAACATCTGGAAAATAATCCTGCTTTCCCAGGGAAGATGTCAGTACGTCCGAGGCAGGACTGATGAAGGCATTTTGGAAGCAGTCAAGAAAAAAAAAAGAAAAAACGGATCAGGCTTCAGGGAAGTCGGCGTAAGAAGTGAGAAAAAAAATAACCCCAAACCAGAAAATGTGTCTGTCTCCAGAAAACAGTAGTTCTGGTGGCTAACTCTTAACAGCTGGTCTTGCCTGGTTTGTTTTGGTCCAAGTCAGCTATTCTAGAAGATGAAACAGTGACAGACAAATACTTTTTCCTCTTAAACCAGTTAACAAGTAATTATTAAGCCTCCTCAGCATGACCATCATTATGTCATTGGTATTTTGGGGGACTCAAAAGAAGCAGACCACCTGGCCCGCGTGTCTTATCAAGCTGAAGTCCAGCAGAGGGAAGAGGTGGCATTAGTCTTGAAGCAAACAATGAGAAGGCTAATCAGTATTGGACTGGGGTTGAGACTGCAGATATGGTAGGAGAAGTGAGGGGTCATGGTAAGCTAGAGTAGTTAGCAAAAGCTTTCAAGGAGAGAGTGGGGCTTATTAGAATTTAAATCAGTGGAGAAGATTAGACATTTAAGCAAAGGCAAAGAGCAGGCAGCAAAGCATCCCGTCACCACAACCAAGGACACTTCCTACAAATGACCTTGCAACATTAGTCCTTGAGAAGTTCGAGTCCATCCAACCTGAGCTCCTCATCTTTCCTCGACCAGATTTTTAAACTTTCTGGCATCTGTACCCACATTTTCCTCTCTTATTACAATGGATACACCACCCTCCTCTTACCGAAGACCAGCCCCTCCACTTGTCCTCGGGATCTCATTCCTTTCCACTCTTCTCATAGATGTTGCCCTTCCAAAGCTATCTCACATTTCCCAGGCATCAAAATCGTTTTTCATGTCAGTAGATCATTTTCCTATTAGTATACAAACATACTCTAGTGTCACCTATCTTAAAAATAAAGATATCTGACTACATGTTCTCCCTTGTATCAGTCAGCCATATCCATAAAAATGCTGCATAACAAATAACCACAGCATCTCAGGGGCATTCATACAACAAGCATTTGTTTTTTGCTCATAGGCCTTCAGGTTGGCTAGGAGTCCACAGATCTAAGCTGGGCTCCAAATTGTGGGTTGTGTCCTAATGTGTTCCACATGTCACTCATCCTCCTTCATCCAGAGGCTACCCAAGGTATGTTCTCATGGAGAAAGGCAGGAGCTGCAGAGAGCAGGCCCAATCAGGCAAGTGCATTTCAAGCCCTTGTTCAGGGCATATCTGCCCATCTCATATGCCAGATCATGTCAGAGGTCCAAGCCCAACATCAATGGGGTGGGAAACACACTCCTCTCCTGTGGATGGAGGGAGAGGGAGTGCATGCTTGCTGAGCAATATTCCACCGTATTCTTTCATCTTCCACACCTTTGTTCTGTTTCTCTTGATGGCCAGACCTCTGGAAGAGGCTGCCTACACACCGTGTCCCCAGTTCCTCACCTCCTGTTCTGTTTTCGTCTCCTCCAATGGCTACTGCCACAACCACTCCACTTAGGCCCCTCTGATCAAGGTCACCAACATCATTCACATTGTCAAAGCCAGTGGATATGTTTCCATTCTCATCTTACGTTCTCCATGTCTCAGTAGCATTCCACCCAGGTGGGCACTCCCTCCTTCTGGAATTCCTTTCTCTTTGGGATTTCACACCCTCACCAGGTCCTGGTTTTCCTCTCTTTCCATGACTGTCCCTCCTCATCTCTTTCTTCTCCTCCTCTCCCCCAGCTCAGTGATGGTATTTCTCAGGACTTGGTCTAGAGCCCCTCTTCTCTACTTTCTCTAAACTCCATCACTGTTCACAGAGTTTGAGGTGCCTTCTCTGCACTGATGACTCCTGAATGTATGTGTCTAGCTCAGGGATCTGAGTGTTCACCTCCTCTCTATTCAGCTACCTTGATGGTGCCATTTGGTTGCCATGCATAACCCTTGAAGTCAGTACATCCAAATGGAATTGTTTGTCTCTTCAATGTCTCTTCAGTAATTTGCCCCTTCAGTGTCCCCACCCGCAGCCATAAAGATCTTAAACAGACCACATTGGCACCTGCCTCAGAGCCTTTGGAAAGGCTGTTTCTTCTTCCTGGAATGCCTTCTGCCCCTCTTCTCCCCAACCCACCCCTTCCCATGGCTGGTGTCTTGCCATCGTCCAGGTCATATGGTCAAATGTTACCACCCTGGAGAAGCCTTCCTTAACCATTCTCTCTAAAGGAGGCCACTCTCCTCAGACTACCTCATTTTTTATGTCTGTCCTATGTTTCCTACCAGTTACCACAATTAGTCATTCTTTCATTTGTTCTCTTGGATTTTTTTCTGTTTCCCTAACTAGAATGTAAACTTACTGGCAGGCACTCGGTAAATATTTGTTGAATTAATGACCTTGAAAGGCCCTTGGAGATTATCTAGTCCTCTCTTCGCCAACCTACAGGCTGTGGACCCCTGGGGGACTGTGGAATCATTACCCTGGGTCCAAGAAGCCGTAATGTACCAGTAATAACAGATCTCACTCATCTATGTACTGCTAGTTTTCAAATGATGGTATTGTAATGAATAAGATACAAATTCATTTGGAAGTATTACTACATTCATAGGGTCTTTTTATCTCATCTTCTAACATAATTCATAGACCTCTGTCCTTATCGTTGTAAACACGGCTCCAGAGGGATGAAGTTACTTTCTCAAGGTCACATTCTGCAACAGTAGAAAGGCCTGGAGGGAGATGGAAAGTAAAGGTCAGGGGCCTAGGGGGCCATCACTTATAGCTTGGTGATTAAGAGCATGTCTGTGAGCACGTGCTCTGGAGGCATCCAGTTCAGCAGGGTGGGCCTGTGGCTGTGGCCTGAGCTGACTGGTGGGGCTAAAAGGCAGTGACTCGGAGGGTAGTGGCAGGTGAAAGGGTTAAGAGATGGCAACTCTGTGTGCCTGAAAATCACGGTTTAGCCTGGAATAGTGTGACCCCAATCCAGAGATCTTGGGACGTAGTGAAGGCCTGATGGCCGGGGTGGGAGGTGACAGAGCGAGTGTTACACATGGCCAGGAACTGAGCATTTCAATTAGAGAAGCATCAGAAAGGCACAGGAGAGATGAGGGGTCACAGCAATGCACGGAAAGGAAATGGAGTGCCTTCTAATGAGCCCATTAGAGGGGGGCAGGGGAGTGATGACAGGGAGCCGGAGAAAGTGTGATGGAGGTGGCGGAAGTCAGGTTGGGACTTAGGTTTTCCTGGTGAGGACACCAGTTCCCAGGCCAGGGGCTGCAGAGGCTGACTCCCTTGCCTCGCCCAGCGCGCCTGCCACCCCATCTCCCCGCCACCTTCCTGTGATTAAGGCTCCCTTGTCCCTGGGCTCGGAGTTGCGCTCTGCGGCTGTGCTTGGGGGCATCTTTTTGAGGCTCTGAAGGTTTCGCTTGAGCACTGGCTCCGCCCTCTCTCTGGAAGCCCTTCTCGTTGTCCTGATCCTGGCTTGCCTTTCTGGATGCCTGGAAGACCAGGAGTGAGGAACGAAGGCTTTGAATCAGGCTCCTAGTCAGACAGGTCAGTCTGGCGTGGTTAAATGCTGTTAATGGGGGGCTCCTATCGCTTCTGTTCAGCTGGTGGGCCTGGCACCCTGGGGGGTTAGCAAATGTTGCTCAAAGTTATGTTCCCCATGTATGGAGGGCTACACTGCACCCCATGCGATGCTAAGCATGTCACACATGCTATTTTTAATAGTCACACCAGCTATGGGTGATCCAGGTTATAGATGAAGAGACTGAGGTTCAGAGAGGCTAAGTGACTTGCTTAAGGCTGCCTAGTTACCAAGGAGCAGAGCCATTATTCCAGCCCTACCGTGTGGGGTGTACGAACCCATGCTGCTTCTCCTTCACTGGCCCACCGCCGCAGTGTCTCCAAGGAGGACGCCCCATGCCAATCCCATCCCCAGGACCCAGGCAGGCTGAGCATCAGGTCAGGGTGTCAAAGCCCTTAATGAACGTGGAGGAGCTGGATACATCAACCACGGGGCTTCAAACGCCACACCAGACGGCTGGTCCGAAGAAGTCTGTTCCTCTGGCACCAGGTTCCTGGTTCCTTGCATCAGCCACCATCAGTTCGGTGCATGTTCCTGATCTCCGTCCCAACCCACATCTTGAAGGTTCCAGAATCAACTGCTTCTGCTTTAGCCAACACACCAAACTCCTAAGTAGCTTCGTTGCATCAACAGCTCACTTCTCTTAGCCTCAGAGTCTGCCTCCCTGAGATTGTTTCCTCATCAAAAAAAAAAAAAAAAAAAAAAAAAAATGGGGCATAATAATGCTTATTGTAGAGTCTTGTGCTGAGGAGTAAATGAGGACAAAATCTGAGCAAGTGCCTTGCACGGTGGCTGCTCCCAGTGCCTGTCCGGCGTGTGTTGGCCGAGGCTGAATTTGGAGGGTGATAGGCAGGTTCGCTTTCTCCCCCCCTTGCTGTATATCAGCCGTCTCTAGAAATCGTGTTCCTGAGTCCATCCCAACAACCTCAGGGAGCTGAGGTGTCCCTTGTAGCTTCCCCCACCAACAGCCTCTCACCAGGCATCCCCTGGGCCCTCCTTGCTTCCACTGTTCTGAGATTCGCCAGCAGCAGGAGAGGAAGTAGGGACTCGAAGTTGTGTAACTGCCCTCTTGTTGGGTTACACGTGGGGTCTGGTGACGGGTCATGGGGAAGGCCTTGGGCCTCAGCCCCTGACCCGGGACACCAGGGCCTGCCCACTGAACCAGGGCTCCCTGATAGTAATTCCCAGCTGAGAGTCTAGGCCTTTCTGCAGAGACACAGCCAAGGAGGCAGCAGATGGGAACCCTGGCCCCATCACTTCACTTACTCAGATGCTTTGCATGTGGCTGAGTGCCCACCACCTGCCAGGCTCCTGCAGTGAGTGAGGCTCTGGGTAGGCACCTGATGAAGGGTGGGGAGACCAGCTGAAACTCAGTGAGCCCAGGCACAGCCAGACCCTGCTTCCTACCATCCCCTCCCACCCCCTTGTTCTGTTTTCTTTAACTGGAACCGACGGGAGGAAATGATTAGGCTGGGCAGCTCGTTAACGATCATCGATTCACTACGTTCACTTCACCAGGCACTGTGACGGGAAATGCCAGACCATGATCCTCAAACAAGAAAACTCAGCTTTTCCCCCAGGAAGGTATGGTTCCTGGCTCCCTGACTGTAATGGCCTCGGATGCCCGCAGCTAAAGGCACTTAAGCCCACCTGCAGCTTCCAACCCAGCCCAGGCTCTGTGATCATTTTGGGCACAGCACAGGGAGACAAGCCATCCCAGTTTGCCTGGTTTAGCACTGGATGAACCACGTCTTGGGAACCCGGCCCTGGATAGTTGGTTATGCTAGCAGGGAACATTTCATCCTCCTCCTTGTCGGTAATAACTCATATCAAGTACTTCCCATGTACCAAGTTGACCTGGGCCACACATTGTACATCTTTAGGAAGTTGGTAATCCCCTTCAGGAAGCTGAGACAGAGGTTACAGTTAATTTACCTGATCAGCTTCTGCACGATTCTGTTTCCCCGAACCCCTAACTCATGTTCTTAGCAGCAGGTCAGCCTCCTGCAGGGGCTACTCTAATCCTCTGGTTCCCCCCAAGCTCCTGCCTTGTCCTGGTCTCTGGCTCTCAGCCTCTCCTATGGCTGAGATCCGCTGAGCACTCCAGTACCCTGGGACCAAGGTCAGCCTTATTCCTGACCTCCATCCTGGAAGTCTACAAGAGCCTGGGGTGTGGCACTTGAACTTCTATCGCTGAGGCTTGGCCTTTACACCTGCACTTGGATCCTGTGTGGCTGCCTGCTCACTGCTTAGTAATTATAGCTGCTGCTTGGTCAGCCTTCCTGGAATTATCTGCAACTGGTCTGGGCTTGCAGAAGGCTGTGCTCTTGCCCTGTTGGCACGACGTGGGGAGCACAGCCCTTTTCATATCAGTCTGAACATCCTATAACTAGAGAGTCAAATAGACCACTGGAAATAACATCATGCACTCCAAAGGCACGTATAAATGACTTTTGGAAAGGGTGGGCTCGAGTAAAATCAAATTGATTCAAATCATGATTTGAATCACTAGTCAGGAAGAGTCGATTAAATCAATATTTTCCCTTCAAAAATGCATTCACTTTTGATACAATTTTAATGCACAGCCTTCACATCTCTGACAGAGATAGATGTGGTTTTCATTTTTAGAAGTTACATACCATGCATTTTTAAGCTGTGATTTATTTTGACATTTCGTTGAATCAATTTTGCAGCCACGTCTGTCTTGAGTGATGACTTGGTTATTTTATTTACCAAAGCTAATCAAACAAATGTGTATAATTTTCCCAACAAAATAAGCATGTGTACTTTTGAATGTTTAACTGTTTTTTTCTGTAAATGTAAAAATGTGTCTTTGCTGAGATGAAATTAGACTGTTTCGGGCAGATCCAACCCAAAACACTTATTATAGTTTGCAGTTAACTCAGTCTTTACCTTTCCTTTCTGCTTGCATACATATTAGGAAAGAAAGGGTAGGCTTTTCTCCTTTTGTAGTTCCCAAATGGTTTTAAAATTTAGACTGAATTAGTCTTCTTTGGGAGACACTCTTGTATGTGTAGAGAAGAAATAGCTGTGATCACACAAACTCGATATTCATCCTCATCCTTGCTGAGAATCCAGTGCTTGACTTCTGCCAGCCTTTGGTGTGACCTTCCTGAAGCTTTGTCAGCATCTTTCATGATTAACTGAGCTTTACCCTATCTGAAACAAATTGTCTTCATGGGGATCGGTGGATTTTATTTTAAGAAAGTATTTTCACAACAACAAAACCTTTTAAGACACACCTTTGGAATCAGATACAGTCTTAATAGGGCTGTTGATGGAAGGGCTTCTCTTTCCTTCTATCAGCCTTAGAAGGTTTGGGATGGACCCCCATAGAGCAGTAGAGGCCCTGGAAACTTACTTGGGTTTATCTTTTCTGACCCTATTTCTGGCTTCAATTCGTGACACCATCTCTTAGAACACGGCTGTGTGAATTCTGTGCCTGCTGGGAAATCAAGTGCCTGCCAATGGATGAATGGATAAAGAAAATGTGGCTTATATATACAATGGAATGTTATTCAGCCATAGAAAAGATGGAAATCCTGTCATTTGTGATAACATGGATGAACCTGGAGGTCATTATGCTAAGTGAAATAAGCCAGACACAGAGAGAGCAATACTGCATGATCTCATTTATATGTGGAATCTAAAATAGGAGCAGAAAGTAGAATGGTGGTTACCAGGGGCTGGGGGGAAGGGGAAATGGGGAGATGTTGGTCAAAGAGTTCATGAAGGATGAAGAAATTCTAGAGATTCAGTATACAGGATGATGACTCTAGTTAATAATACTGTATTATATACTTGGAATTTGCTAAGAGAATAAACTTAATTGTTCTCAATGCCCACCCCCCCAAAAAAGGTATCTATGTGAGGTAATGGGTGTGTTAAAAAAGAAAGAAGAGACCTACAAAGAAAGAAAGAACCTACATCTTTCTGCAAGAGATGCCCTCTAGTTTTGTTTTTCTAGGACTTGGAACATAAATACATTTGTTTCATCCTGTTCATATAGTTCTAATTGAATAGAATCATAACATTTCAAGATTAGAAAGAAAATAGCCATTTCTTAGTCCATCCTCAAAGTAACTAACATAAAAATTAAGTGACTTGCACAGGTCACAAGCCTGGGACAAGAAACCATGTCCTCTGGGTCTCCCAGAACATGGTGTTTCCTGCAATAAATCATGCCTGGATTTGAGTAATTTCTCCTCTAAGTCTTCCTCTTCTGGAAAGTAATGTTTTTTTAAAAAACTATTTTCCATATATAAACATCTAACTTTTGTTAGATGTTCATTTATAACTGTTCTTTGCTGGACTTTCATAGAACTGCACTTAGAGTCTAGGTATAGAATGGGTGGTTTTCTGGTAAGGATGCCAGATTTAGCAAATAAAAACAGAGGATGCCCAGTTAAATTTGAAGTTCAGATAAAAATACTTTTTTAGTGTAAGTATATCCCAGAAATTGCATGGTGTGTACTTATACTAAAAACTTAACTGGGCTTCCTGTATTTTAATTGGAAATCCTATTCTCCCTATTATTCAGGGTAATGTGTTTTATTTGGTTACCCATGCTCTTTCTAAGGTGTCGAGTAACATATCTAATCCATCTTACAGGTGGCCAGACATGCTTGAGTTATATTTTCACTGCATACTCTGCTCTTCTGTTTTATTTCATTAAAAAAAAATCATTTTGTGTATAGAAAAGCAACAGATTTCTATCTGTGAATCTTGTATTTTGCAACTTTACTGAATTCGTTTATTCTAATTTTCTTTTGGTGGAGACTTTAGGGTTTTCTATATATAGTATCATGTCCTCTGCAAATAGGGACCATTTTACTTCTCCAACTTGGATTCCCTTTATTTCTTTTTCTTGTCTGATTGCTGTGGCTAGGACTTCTAATACTGTGTTAAATAGAAATGGCAAGAGTAGGCATCTTTGTCTTGTTCCTGATTTTAGAGGAAAAGCTTTCAGCTTTTCACCATTGAGTATGATGTTAGCTGTGGGTTTGTTATAAATTGCCTTTATTATATTGAGATCTGTTCCCTCTATACCAACGTTTTGAGAGTTTTTATCATGAATGGGTGTTGAATTTCATCAAATGCTCTAATAATGAATTAACAGAAAGAGAAAGCAAGAAAACAACCCCATTTACAATCACTTCAAAAAGAATAAAATACCTTAAAATAAATTTAACCAAGGAGCTGAAAGACCTAAACTCTGAAAACTATAAGACATTGATGAAGGAAACTGACAAAAAAAATTCATTTTGATCAGCTCTGATTTTGCCCCATGCACCATTTTCATTAATGTGCACCACTGCATCCTTTCCAGAAGGGATCCTGATGCTTGCAGAACTCACATCTGCTTAAGCCAACCTGTGTGGCACCAGGTCACAGGAGACTGGCCAAGTCCAGGTGCTGGAGGCTGGAGCGGTGCCCTGAGTTCCCAGCATGGTATTTCTGGGAAGCACCAGGAGGGCCTGGCATCAGAGTGGCCACCAGATGGAGTAGCTGTGGTGGGGGCTGAGTGACATGAACCTCACTGTGCCGAGGACGGGAGATCTAGACCCTGCCTGATTAAGGAAGCCTGTGGAAAGCTCATGCTGACACAGCCAATTTGCTGGTGGATGGGAGCCTCACACAGAAGCCAATTAGCCCTAGATGCGTGGCTTTCTAATTGCAGTAGTAGCTCTTAATGGCCATCACCTTCCCTCTGGACATGGAGCCTAAGCTGTGGCTCTTGATTCAGACAAACTGGTTTCCCAGAGGTGTGGTCACCTGAGCCACGTATCATGGCATGCACTTCCATTTCTTATTTCTTTATGTTTTCGTGAATTGAAAGCGGTCTGCAGCTGAGGTCTGGGCCCACCCATCTCTGAACCCAGCCGCAGCCCCCCAGCATAGCTCCTCTGCTCTCCCTCCAAGGCCCTGAGATGGGCTTGCACAGCAGCAGACCTGGGTACACAGCTTCCGGTTCCAGCAGACCTGAAGTGCCCGAGTTTGCAGCCCTGTACTCTGATCTATGAACCAACCCTGCTTTGCTCTGCTCTCTGGCACCCGAGTTCTCCCAGGTCTGTGTCTTGTCCCATGCCTTGATCTCAAGTGCCTGTGCCCATCCCTGTGCTCATCTTGGTGGCCTCACCATGCTGTCCAGCTTCTGAGCCTTTGCCATGAGTGAGCACTGTCCTGAGTGGGCAACGTGGCCCCCAGGAGCCTGGGCGGGCCTGAGAGCTCCCTGGTTCTGGCACTGCTGCAGGGCTGGCCCCAAGACAGCTCACCTTAGCCAAGCTCAGTGCGGGGTAAGTGGGCTGATTTGTCGGGCTTGCAGAGAGTGGGAGGAGAAACCTTTAGTAGGCCAGATCCTCCCAGGATTGCTTTGATGAGAACTTCCGATGGAGACCCTTTCTTCTAAAGTCATTTAGTTGGCTTTAACTCTGGATGCAATTTTCTGGTAACCTTTAAAACAATAGGGTTTTCTTATCAATCTGTGTTCTGTTAATTAGGGAAGGGCTGATGAAGACAGGAATGGGGGGCAAACCTGGTGAACTTATGTATCTAATGATAGCAAACCTAATTACCATTTTCAAAGCCTGGCTGAAACGGTAAAGTTTTGGAGTAGGATCATTACCATTCAAGTTTTCTCCTCCTAACGAGCCTGAACTTTCTCTGCCATAGCTGAGCCTGATACTTTTTAATGGTTGTCCCTATTGACTAATGAACATAATTGGTCCTGGCCTTTTTTTCCAGCCTCTTCTTTTCAGACTCAGCACAGTCTCCGCTGGAGCCAGTCTTTTCTCAAGATTACCTGTATCCCTTCACTTTTTGCTCATGTGTTGTCACCTCTGGCATGACGTAGCAATGTCCTCAACTCCCGACTTGAGCCTCGTGGCCTGCCCTGGTCTCTCCTGTACCCGGGGTGGTACCAGACAACTCCATCTGTGACCTGGTACAAATTTCTCTGTGGACACAACACGACGAATCTTGGTCAGGTTCCTCGGCCCATCCACCATAGCCTTTCAGCATAGACTGGCACTGAAATGCAACGCATATGCAATGGCAAATAGGCAGTGCTGTGGCTGCCCTGCTCATTAGGGGATGAAACCCAAAGGTGATGGAATAGAGTGAGAAATGTGTGTATTTTGCTGGTACTCAGGGAGAAGTCGATTTCATTAAAGACAGATGAAGAGGTAAATAGAGATTTCTGGGAATTGTGCAAGGCGACTTCTGGGCACTTTCAATGTCACTATTGGATGATATAACTTTATTATTTTATTTTACAACTTAGGTTTTCATTTGCCTTCATGAAGGAACTCTTAGGCTTATCAAACAAGATTAGTGAGCATCTTCAGAGATTTGTAACAGGAATGGAAACAGGGAAAGCAGTATTTAGAGAAAACGGGAAAGTATTTTCCGAGATAATTGAAGGGAAAGAAAGACAGATGTTAAGTAGGGAAACAGAAATTAAAATGGAGAGAAGAAAACTGCCTGAGATGGCAGGAGCTGAGTTGTGGTTGGTGAAAGATGGACGTGTGTACTGGACTTCATAGCCTCCTTGAGGAATACAGGTCAGAACTTAAGCTTGTAATTAAGACGAGGCCCTTTATATTCAGACAGTGCTGGAGTACTCACTTTCATGGCCATAGGGCATGCCACTTAGCCGACATTCTTTGTACCCTGTTTTACTTGCTGTAAAATGGGTCTAATAATGCCCATCTCTTATCATTGTAAGAATCAAACAAGCTGATATCTGTAATGGCTTAGCACAGTATCTGGCATCTCTGATCAACAATTAGAGAAGCTGCAATTATTATAAAGATTGTTACTATAATAGTACAAATAACAGAATTTAGTGCTGATGTCACAAGGGATAGGTGGCACTGGGCAGAATTCAGCACTTGTATAGGACCCTTGAAAGCGGAGCCTGTGTGAGTGTGGCCGGGGCTTATGACCGTCTAGCTACCTTAGGTGACCTTACATCCTGGTTCACCTTGGCCAGTTCCATTTATACCTTTTGTCCTAGTGCAGTTATTAGCAGTGTCTCCTTTCGTTCTTAAGAGCATTCTGGTGTGGATGACAAATCATATGGTTTTCCTACATCTGGTTCTTACTGTCTAAATCAGTAAGACATATTAGTCATTGTTTCCTATTTTCTCAAAAAGATTATGCGTTTCTTGAGGCCACTCTACATATGTGTAAATCTGGGTATGTATTCACACACGTGCTCACACACACAGACGATTTAGTACTTCTTTTGTATTTGCATCAGTGCTTCCACAGTGCTCATCCCATAGAGATGCGGTGCTCACCTCTCCAGGACCCTCCCCTCCCACTGTTGCTGCTGCATGAGCCCCTCCCTCACTGCTCAGAGGGGGTCATTAGAGGACAGTGGGCTAAGAGAAGTGGAGGCATCGTGTTCATAGGAGCAGCGTTGGTTCTGAAGCGGAGCTGTGGGCCGACAATGAGTTTGCATCCTAAACATCTCCTGGGCCAGTCATTGAATTTCTTTGAGTCTCCGTTTGCTCATATAGAAGAGTAACAAAATAGACCTGGAAGTCTCGTTAGGAGGATTGTACTGCATGGTGCCTGACCGTAGTGGGTGCTCAATAAATGGGAGCCTTGCACAGGACGGCCCTCTAAATATACGTGGGCAGCATCGTGTCCCTGCCCGCCCCTACCCACTCTTTCCTTCAGTTCTCCCAGCTGTTTTTTTTTGTTTTTTTGTGGTACGCGGGCCTCTCACCATTGCGGCCTCTCCCGCTGCAGCCTCTCCCGCTGTGGAGCTCAGGCTCCGGACGCGCAGGCTCAGCGGGCCCGGCCGCTCCGCGGCATGTGGGATCCTCCTGGACCGGGCACGAACCCGTGTCCCCTGCATCGGCAGGCGGACTCTCAACCACTGCGCCACAAGGGAAGCCCCTCCCAGCTGTTCTTTATGCACTGTGGTTTCAGGTCCGGTGGTGACCTGGGTATGCCTGAGTGAAGACAGCTTCTGGCCAGGGGGATGGATAGGTCAGTTCACGTGGCTGTCGGAGTTGTGTGCAGGGTGCTTTACAGAGGGTTCTCTCCCTGACTCACAAATGCATGTGTAGAACCTGCAAGAGGCTCAGAGCCCAGTGTCAGGGGAGAGGTCTTCCTACCATGTGTACTTCCTGTCTGCCTTGAAGTTAAATCATGTTATTCAAATGGGATATTTGTGATTCAATAATCAATTCAGCAGTGAAAGGCAAAGGAGCAGCCTGCCAGTTCTGGCGGAGTAAATCATCCCGTAAGCACATGAGGAGCAGCAGCCCCTAATAGCTCTTGTAAACATGCTGTCACTCTCGGGGTTGGGCACCGTCCAGCCAAACCTCTCTCTGATGTTTGTCTCTATTTCTTGGAAGCGCTGCGAGAGCCAGCTGTGACACACATTCTGTATCAGTCAAGAAACAGTGTTCCAACCCGTGTCTCTATGACCCAGAGATTGTTTCCGATTGTTTGCAGATCAATTAGGAGGCCTTTTTGGAGCAGCTTCTGGGTGGGGGGGAGGGTGGAAGCTCAAGGATGTTTGAGCCAGATCTGCGTGTGAAAGATGTGTGGGGACAGTGGAACCCCATTCTGAGCCACACTCTGCAAATGTGCTTCCACTCATGTTCACGGCAACTGTCCCTTGTCAACTTCATTTTACATGTGAGGAAGCTAAGACTGGGGAGGTCAAATGACTGCTCCAAGGTCACCAGCTGAGAGTTGGATCCCGAGCTGACTCTGCAGGCTGTTCTCTGCTCAGTTATGATCAGCCGAAAATGTCCATTAGACCTGAGTCGTCTCCTGCAGTGACCTCTGGCCTCCTTTATCTACTTCCCCTGCACCTTGGTGTCATTCCTCACCCACATTTGCCTCTTTCAGGTCCCCAGCTCACAGGCAGCTATCTGCAGTGGAAACCCCAATTGATTATTAAGCAGGCCACGCCTGCTTCTCCTCCCCTCCCCCACGCCTCTGCCCAGCACAAGGTGGAGATCATGCCTTCCATCCTGTCCTCCCAGCCTGAAGTGCTCCTCTCTCCCCCGGTTCGCCTGTTCTTCCACGTGTCTCTGTCACCTCCCTTTCTGCCCCTCCTGATTCCCTCTTCTCCCACACATAGTGAACCCCACGCGCAGACCCCAGGAGACATCTCCTCTGCTCGGGTTGCTCAGCCCCTCCGGTCGGGATGTCTGGTCAGGGTAGCGCCCAGAGCACTGCCGGCTTCCTGGGCCTGAGGCTCCTGCAGCTGCACACGGGCTCTGTGCTTGCTTTCAAGTCTGCTCTTGAAATTCTTAATGATTTTTGAACAAGGAAGCTCTACTTTTCTTTGCACTGGGACCCACCAGTTATATAGCCAGTCCTCTCTCAGAGCCCAGAAGCCCACCTAGAGGTCTGAAGGAAGGGAGAGACACCAGAATTCAGAGGAGGGTAGAGGTGAGAGCCAGGGAGGCCCAGACACACCAGGTCAGGTGCGGAGAAGGAGGGCCCGGGAGCAACTTGGAAGCCGTGGGGCAAGTTCCTGGGACCAGGTGAGCCAGGTAATTCAGTGGGACAGGGGAGGCGGCTAGGGACATGCAGAGTCAGAAGCTACAGGGCCTTGACCCCTGCGCCTGTGGGCAGAGAAAGGAGCTGGAACAGCTGTGATGAGGGAGAAGATATCACTTGATACCAGTTTCTGAATGAAACTTCTCCATCCACCCTTGGTGTTAGATCCAAGTGGCTGTCCTTGAAGCCACTGGCTCTCCGTTATGCTCCGCTGTCCTCTGGACATTGTTCAAGAAACAGCTGCGAAAGCACCAGTCCGGACAGTACTCAGACTCATGATGGGCATCCTTGGTTGACCCTGGTTCTACTTTTCTCCAAGTCCGAGGAAGGCCCTGGTATCTCTCCGCCAATAAAGATGGCCCTTACTGCTCCTGCAAGCCTGTGCCCAGCCCCGAGTAGGGCCCGCCTCTCTCCATCCTGCAGACGTCCAACCCACACTTGCAAATCTGCATTTTTGCAACTGGGCAAATGATCTCAGAGTATTCCACCAACTCAGAGATTTGGGCATTTGTTACACACTGGAATTTGGATGCACCTGAAAAGAATTCAGACTCCAGGGTGTAGGATTTCAAATTAAAATTAGAAGGTGTTTCACAGCATTGCTTGGGCTGCACCCGCACGAGGCTGTCAGCCGCCTACCCTCAGGCGCACTGATGAATTGCTGCTGAGCGTTTTTCGGGCTGGTAGAAAATGGATGCATCAGTGGGCTTCCGGAGCCTAAATGCAAGCTTGTGTATTGTGTCAGTTCAGTGTGAAATGGCAGGTGGAAGAAGATGGCCTTTGAGTCAGGGCCCCGCCAGGAGCACAGAAGCACTTCTGTGTCTGAGGACAGGACCTGTTGGGCAAGGCCTGTGTGATGCTGCCATTTCCAAGTTCCTTCTGTCTTCAGAGGGACATTAGGACCTAAAGGGTCCCCGTTATTGCCCTCAAACTGATGTCCTAGGTTTGTTTCTGGGCTCCTTTTGGGATGGTGGACAAGCGCTGGCTGAATTTCTGACTGGTACTTGGTGAGTGGCTGGACATGTGGGACAGTCCCTGATTAACGTGGGAAAGACGCTTGAATGCAGGATTGCGTTGATTTTCCTGGGTTAATCACTCAGGTGGTTCGTCTCTTTCCTCCCAGAGGCTCTTGGAGGCTGCTTTACGGAACTCAGAGGAGAGGTGTAGGTAGATGGAGGAAAGAGTGCGGCTTTGCTCTTGGTTGGGTGATTAAGCCGTCGTCCTTTCCTTCACCCGGGTCTGGGTCAGTGTTGACGGATCTCTCTCCTCCCTGTCACGAGCGGGCTTCTCACGGAGCAAGGCCGTTCATCACCCCATCGGGATGGGGAGACAAATGACAGCAGTAACGTAGACTGAGGAGGATTAAATAAAACCAAGGAGCTATCACACACAACAGTGGACGGTCATTTAAAAGGAAATCCATCTTGCTGTTGCCCGAGGCCTCTCGGGAAGAAAACGACATCTTCCTATGGCGAGTTTGGTTTTTATTGCCGGGGGTCAGCTTCCAGGAAGCTCCGCCCCTCTCCTGCCGCGAGCTCTCCCAGGCTCAGGGGGAAGAAGGAAGGCTCTGGAGACACACCACCTGGGTTCACACTCAGGGTCTGCCTGTCCTCGGGCGAGATATCACATTTAACCTCTCGGAGAGTCCATGTCCTCATTTGTAGAGTGCGGATAATAAAATCATTTCCTTTATAGGGCAATTGTGCAGGATAAATGAGAGGATACCAGCAGAGTGCTTAGGACGTAACTAGGATGCAATCAGTGATAAGTATGACGATTATAGGTCAGATGCCGGCTGTCTAACCTGTCCATAGACTCTAATAAATATAAATATACTCTAATAAAACACAGACCCTCTCGCCTTCCTGATGTGGCCTGGGGATAAATAACCATGAGAATGTTTAATGCTGTTTCTGAGATACTGACTTTCTCCCTGTCCCTCTCCAGAAAGGAAGATAAAGGGGATGACCCAGAATCTTCTTATTTTCTTTTGATAAATGGAATAGAATATTTATAAATGGAATATTTCCTGCCGTATCAGTAAACAAAGGATGTCACAGCCATCACAATTGCAGCCCTCCAGCGTGAGCCGGTGAGCCCAGAGGAAACTCAGGGCTGAATAGAATACCTGCCGTCTAGCAGCCAACAGACTGCAGCCACTCCCTGCGGTGGATACTGGCCCCAGATAGCGGAGGTGCCTATCAGAGGAATGATTTCCTTTGAGCTCCAGTGAGCCCCAGACTCTTGCATCTTCCCATACATAGAAAAGTGCTAAATTCCTTAACTTGAGATATCTGGTTTTCTTTCATTAACAATAATCTTTTGATGTTCAGATTACTTGCCCTTTGTTACAAAACCTCTGTATAACTTGGCTCCCCTGCCTCGCCTCCCAGGAGCAGTTTCTCAGAGTTATCTGAAACACTGTCTCCCAGGCTGCAGTCCTCATTTAGCCCCAAGTAAAACTTAACTCGCATCTCTCACATTGTGCATTTTTTTTTAAGTCAACACTTTAATACCTTTACTGAGGTATAGTTTACATACCATAAAACCCACCCATAGAGAGTATACAGTTGAGTGTTACAGTGTATTCACAGCGCATACAACCAGCACCGCAATATAATTTTAGAGCATCTTCACTGCCCGCACCCAGCCCCTGACGACCACTCGTCAGTCTACTTTCTGTCTCTATGGATTTGCCTGTTCCGGACAGTTGATACAAATGAACTCATAAATACGTGGTTCTTTGTGATTGGCTTCTTTCACTTAGCATGTTTTCAGGTTTCATCCATGTTGTAGCATAAATATACTTCATTACTTTATTTTTTAACATCTTTATTGGAGTATAATTGTTTTACAATGGAGTGTTAGTTTCTGCTGTATGACAGAGTGAATGATATATATATATATATATATATATATATATATGTATCCCCATATCCCCTCCCTCTTGCGTCTCCCTCCCACCTTCCCTATCCCACCCCTCTAGGTGGTCACAAAGCACTGAGCTGATCTGTCTGTGCTATGTGGCTGCTTCCCACTAGCTATTTTACATTTCGTAGTGTATATATGTCAATGCCACTCTCTCACCTCGTCACAGCTTACCCTTTCCCCTCTGCATGTCCTCAAGTCCATACTCTACATCTGCATCTTTATTCCTGTCCTGCCCCTAGGTTCATCAGAACCATTTTTTTTTTTTTGGATTCCAAATATATGTGTTAGCATACGGCATTTGTTTTTCTCTTTCTGACTTACTTCACTCTGTATGACAGACTCTAGGTCCATCCACATCACTACAAAAAACTCAATTTCGTTTCTTTTTATGGGTGAGTAATATTCCATTGTATATATGTGCCACATCTTCTTTTTTTTTTTTTTTTTTTTTTCCGGTACGTGGGCCTTTCACTGTTGTGGCCTCTCCCATTGTGGAGCACAGGCTCCAGACGCGCAGGCTCAGCGGCCATCGCTCATGGGCCTAGCCACTCCGTGGCATGTGGGATCTTCCCAGACCAGGGTACGAACCCATGTCCCCTCCATCGGTAGGCAGACACTCAACCACTGCACCACCAGGGAAGCCCCACATCATCTTTATCCATTCATCTGTCAATGGACACTTCAGTTGCTTCCATGTCTATTGTATATAGAACTGCAATGAACATTGTGGTACATGACTCTTTTTGAATTATGTTTTTTTCAGAGTATATGCCCAGTAGTGGGATTGCTGGATTGTATGGTAGTTCTATTTTTAGTTTTTTAAGGAATCTCCATACTGTTCTCCATAGTGGCTGTATCAATTTACATTCCCACCAACAGTGAAAGAGGGTTTCCTTTTCTACACACCCTCTCCAACATTTATTGTTTGTAGATTTTTTCATGATGGCCATTCTGACTGGTATGAGGTGATACCTCACTATAGTTTTGATTTGCATTTCTCTTGATTAGCGATGTTGAGCATCCTTTCATGTGTTTGTTGGCAATCTGTATATCTTCTTTGGGGAAATGTCTTTTTAGGTCTTATGCCCATTTTTGGATTGGGTTGTTTGTTTTTTTGTTATTGAGCTGCATGAGCTGCTTGTAAATTTTGGAGATTAATCCTTTGTCAGTTGCTTCATTTGCAAATATTTTCTCCCATTCTGAGGGTTGTCTTTAAGTCTTATTTATGGTTTCCTTTGTTATGCAAAAACTTTTAAGTTTTCCTAAGTTCCATTTGTTTATTTTTGTTTTTATTTCCATTTCTCTAGGAGGCGGGTTAAAAAGGATCTTGCCGTGATGTATGTCATAGAGTGTTCTGCCTATGTTTTCCTCTAAGAGTTTTATAGTGTCTGGACTTACATTTAGGTCTTTAATCTATTTTGAGTTTATTTTTGTGTATGGTGTTAGGGAGTGTTCTAATTTCACTCTTTTACATGTAGCTGTCCAGTTTTGCCAGCACCACTTATTGAAGAGACTGTCTTTTCTCCATTGTATATTCTTGCCTCCTTTATCAAAGATAAGGTGACCATATGTGAGTGGGTTTATCTCTGGGCTTTCTATCCTGTTCCACTGATCTATATTTCTGTTTTTGTGCCAGTACAGTACTGTCTTGATTACTGTAGCTTTGTAGTATAGTCTAAAGTCCGGGAGCCTGATTCCTCCAGCTCCGTTTTTCTTTCTCAAGATTGCTTTGGCTATTCGGGGTCTTTTGTGTTTCCATACAAATTGTGAAATTTTTTGTTCTAGTTCTGTGAAAAATGCCAGTGGTAGTTTGATAGGGATTGCATTGAATCTGTAGATTGCCTTGGGTCGTAGAGTCATTTTCACAATGTTGATTCTTCCAATACAAGAACATGGTATATCTCTCCATCTATTTGTATCATCTTTAATTTCCTTCATCAGTGTCTTATAATTTTCTGCATACAGGTCTTTTGTCTCCTTAGGTAGGTTTATTCCTAGGTATTTTATTCTTTTTGTTGCAGTGCTAAATGGGAGTGTTTCCTTAATTTCTCTTTCAGATTTTTCATCATTAGTGTATAGGAATGCAAGAGATTTCTGTGCATTAATTTTGTATCCTGCTACTTTACCAAATTCATTGATTAGCTCTAGTAGTTTTCTGGTAGCATCTTTAGGATTCTCTATGTATAGTATCATGTCGTCTGCAAACAGTGACAGCTTTACTTCTTCTTTTCCGATTTAGATTCCTTTTATTTCTTTTTCTTCTCTGATTGCTGTCGTAAAAAACTTCCAAAACTATGTTGAATAAGAGTGGTGAGAGTGGGCAACCTTGTCTTGTTTCTGATCTTAGAGGAAATGGTTTCAGTTTTTCACCATTGAGAAAGAACGATGTTGGCTGTGGGTTTGTCATATACGGCCTTTATAATGTTGAGGTAAGTTCCCTCTATGCCTACTTTCTGGAGGGTTCTTATCATAAATGTGTGTTGAATTTTGTCAAAAGTTTTCTCTGCATCTATTGAGATGATCATATGGTTTTTCTCCTTCAGTTGGTTAATATGGTGTGTCACATTGATTGATTTGCATATATTGAAAAATCCTTGCATTTCTGGGGTAAACCCCACTTGATCATGGTGATGATCTGTTTAATGTGCTGCTGGATTCTGTTTACTAGTATTTTGTTGAGGATTTTTGCATCTGTGTTCATCAGTGATATTGGTCTGTAGTTTTCTTTTTTTGTGACATCTTTTTCTGTTATTGGTATCAGGGTGATGATGGCCTCGTAGAATGAGTTTGGGAGTGTTCCTCCCTCTGCTATATTTTGGAAGAGTTTGAGAAGAATAGGTGTTAGCTCTTCTCTAAATGTTTGATAGAATTCGCCTGTGAAGCCATCTGGTCCTGGGCTTTTATTTGTTGGAAAATTTCTAATCACAGTTTCAATTTCAGTGCTTGTGATTGGTCTACTTATATTTTCTATTTTTCTGTTTCAGTCTTGGAAGGTTGTGCTTATCTAAGAATTTGTCCATGTCTTCCAGGTTGTCCATTTTATTGGCATATAGTTGCTTGTAGTAATCTCTCATGATCCTTTGTATTTCTACAGTGTCAGTTGTTACTTCTCCTTTTTCATTTCCAACTCTGTTGATTTGAGTCTTCTCCCTTTTCTTCTTGATGAGTCTGGCTAATGGTTTATCAATTTTGTTTATCTTCTCAAAGAACCAGCTTTTAGTTTTATTGATCTTTGCTATTGTTTCCTTCATTTCTTTTATATTTATTTCTGATCTGATTTTTATGATTTCTTTCCTTCTGCTAACTTTGGGGTTTTTTTTGTTCTTCTTTCTCCAATTGCTTTAAGTGTAAGGTTAGGTTGTTTACTTGAGATTTTTCTTGTTTCTTGAGGTAGGATTGTATTGCTATAAACTTCCTTCTTAGAACTGCTTTTGCTGCATCCCATAGGTTTTGAGTTGTCATGTTTACATTGTTATTTGTTTCTAGGTATTTTTTGATTTCCTCTTTGATTTCTTCAGTGATTTCTTGGTTATTTACTAGTGTATTGTTTAGCCTCCATGTGTTTGTATTTTTTACAGGTTTTTGCCTGTAATTGATATCTGGTCTCATGGAGTCATCGTTGGAAAAGAACTTGTTACGATTTCAATTTTCTTAAATTTACCAAGGCCTTATTTGTGACCCCAGATATGATCTATCTTGGAGAATGTTCCATGAGCACTTGAGAAGAAAGTGTATTCTGTTGTTTTTGGATGGAATGTCCTATAAATAAGATATAAATATCTTATTTAATGTGTCATTTAAAGTTTGTGTTTCCTCATTTATTTTTATTTTGGATGATCAGCCCATTGGTGAAAGTGGGGTGTTAAATTCCCCTACTCTTATTGTGTTACTGTCGATTTTATGGCTGTTAGCATTTGCCTTATGTATTGAGGTGCTCCTATGTTGGGTGCATATATATTTATAATTGTTATATCTTCTTCCTGGATTGATCCCTTGATCATTATGTAGTGTCCTTCTTTGTCTCTTGTAATAGTCTTTATTTTAAAGTCTATTTTGTTTGATATGAGAATTGCTACTCCAGCTTTCTTTTGATTTCCATTTGCATGAAATATCTTTTTCCATCCCCTCACTTTCAGTCTGTATGTGTCCCTAGGTCTGAAGTGGGTTTCTTGTAGACAGCATATATACAGGTCTTGTTTTTGTATACATTCAGGCAGTCTGTGTCTTTTGGTTGGAGCATTTAATCCATTTACCTTTAAGGTAATTATCGATATGTATGTTCCTTTTACCATTTTCTTAATTGTTTTGGGTTTGTTATTGTATGTCTTTTCCTTCTCTTGTGTTTCCTGCCTAGAGAAGTTCCTTTAGCATTTGTTGTAAAGCTACTTTGGTGGTGCTGAATTTTCTTAGCCTTTGCTTCTCTGTAAAGGTTTTAATTTCTCCATTGAATCTAAATGAGATCCTTGCTGGGTAGAGTAATCTTGGATGTAGGGTTTTCCCTTTCATCACTTCAAATATGTCCTGTCACTCCCTTCTGGCTTGCAGAGTTTCTGCTGAAAGATCCTCTGTTAACCCTATGGGGATTCC
Organism: Delphinus delphis; assembly: GCF_949987515.2. Classification (NCBI taxonomy): domain Eukaryota; kingdom Metazoa; phylum Chordata; class Mammalia; order Artiodactyla; family Delphinidae; genus Delphinus; species Delphinus delphis. Next base: position 65,692,405 of record NC_082694.2, read on the forward strand.
CTTGTATGTTATTTGTTGCTTTTCCCTTGCTGCTTTTAATATTTTTTCTTTGATTTAATTTTTGACAGTTTGATTAATATGTGTCTTGGCATGTTTCTCCTTGGATTTATCCTGTATGGGAATCTCTGCACTTCCTAGACTTGACTGTTTCCTTACCCATATTAGGGAAGTTTTCAACTACAGTCTCTTCACATATTTTCTCAGTGCCTTGCTTTTTCTCTTCTTCTTCTGTTACCCCTATAATTCAAATGTTGGTGCATTTAGTGTTGTCCCAGAGGTCTCTGAGGCCGTCCTCAATTCTTTTCATTCGTTTTTCTTTATTCTGCTCTACGGTAGTTATTTCCGCTATTTTATCTTCTAGGTCACTTATCCGTTCTTCTGCCTCAGTTATTCTGCTATTGATTCCTTCTAGAGAATTTTTAATTTCATGTATTGTGTTGTTCATCATTGTTTGTTTGCTCTTTATGTTCTTCTAGGTCCTTGTTAAATGTTTTTGTTTTCTCCATTCTATTTCTACGATTTTGCATCATCTTTACTATCATTACTCTGAATTCTTTTTCAGGTAGACTGCCTATTTCCTCTTCATTTGCTTGGTCTGGTGGGTTTTTTGGTTGCTCCTTCATCTGCTGCGTATTTCTCTGTCTTGTCATTTTGCTTAACTTACTGTGTTTGGGGTCTCCTTTTTGCAGGCTGCAGGTTCGTAGTTCCCATTGTTTTTGGTGCCTGTCCCCAGTGGCTAAGGTTGGCTCAGTGGATTGTGTAGGCTTCCTGGTGGAGGGGACTAGTGCCTGTGTTCCGGTGGATGAGGCTGGATCTTATCTTTCTGGTTGGCAGGACCGTGTCCAGAGGTGTCTTTTGGGGTGTCTGTGGACTTAGTATGATTTTAGGCAACCTCTTTGCTAATGGGTGGGGTTGTGTTCCTGTCTTGCTAGTTGTTTGGCATGGGGCTTGCCAAACACTGGAGCTTGCTGGTCGTTGAGTGGAGCTGGGTCTTAGTGTTGAGACAGAGATCTCTGGGAGAGCTCTCGCCAACTGATATTACATTGGGCCGGGTGGTCTCTGGTAGTCCAATGTGCTGAACTCGGCTCTCCCACCTCAGAGGCTCAGGCCTGACACCTCGCTGGAGCACCAAGACCCTGTCAGTCACATGGCTCAGAAGAAAAGGGAGGAAAAAAAGAAAGAAAAAATAAAAAAAAATAAAGTTATTAAGATAATAATTTTTTTAATTAATAAAATAAAATTTAATAAGTAATTAAAAAAAAGAAGAGAGCAACCAAACCAATAAACTAATCCACCAATGTTAACAAGCACTAAGAACTATACTAAGATAAACATAAAACCAGAAACAAATTAGATGCAGAAAGCAAACGCCCAGTCTAAAGTTGCTCCCAAAGTCCACCGCCTCAATTTTGGGATGACTCGTTGTCTATTCAGGTGTTCCACAGATGCAGGGTACACCAGGTTGATTGTGGAGATTTAAGCCACTGCTCCTGAGGCTGCTGGGAGAGATTTCTCTTTCTCTTCTTTGTTCCCACAGCTCCTGGGGTTCAGCCTTGGATTTGGCCCCACCTCTGTGTGTAGGTCGCCCTGTGGCATCTGTTCTTCACCCAGACAGGAGGGGGTTAAAGTAGCAGCTGATTAGGGGGCTGTGGCTCAGGCCGGGGGGAGGGAGGGTTACAGAATGCGGAGTGAGCCTGCAGCGGCAGAGGCCGGCATGATGTTGCGCCAGCCTGAGGCGCGGCATTTGTTCTGCCGGGGAAGTTGTCCCTGGATCACGGGACCCTGGCAGTGGCGGGCTGCACAGGCTCCCGGGAGGGGAGGTGTGGATAGAGACCTGTGCTCGCACACAGGCTTCTTGGTGGCTGCAGCAGCAGCCTTAGTGTCTCATGCCCGTCTCTGGGGTCCACACTGATAACTGCAGCTTGTGCCCGTTTCTGGAGCACGTTTAGGCAGTGCTCTGAATCCCCCTTCCTCACGCACCCCAAAACAATGGTCTCTTGCCTCTTTGGCAGGTCCAGACTTTTTCCTGGACTCCCTCCCAGCTAGCCGTGGTGCACTAGCCCCCTTCAGGCTGTGTTCACGCAGCCAACCCCAGTCCTCTCCCTGGGATCTGAACTCTGAAGCCCGAGTCTCAGCTCCCAGCCCCCACCCGTACTGGCCGGCGGGTGAGCAGACAAGCCTCACAGGCTGGTGAGTGCTGGTCGGCACCGATCCTCTGTGCGGGAATCTCTCCGCTTTGCCCTCTGCACCCCCGTTGCTGCGCTCTCCTCCATGGCTCCAAAGCTTCCCCCCTCCGCCACCCGCAGTCTCCGCCCGCGAAGGGGCTTCCTGGTGTGTGGAAACGTTTCCTCCTTCACAGCTCCTTCCCACTGGTGCAGATCCTGTCCCTATTCTTTTGTCTCTGTTTATTCTTTTTTCTTTTGCCCTACCCAGGTATGTGGGGAGTTTCTTGCCTTTTGGGAAGTCTGAGGTCTTCTGCCAGTGTTCAGTAGGTGTTCTGTAGGAGTTGTTCCACACGTAGATGTATTTTTGATGTATTTGTGTGAAGGAAGGTGATATCTACGTCTTACTCCTCCACCATCTTGAAGGTCCTCCCCTACTTCATTCCTTTTAATTGGGAAATAATATTCCCTTGTGTTGATGTACCTCATTTTATTCACCCATTCCTCAGTTGGTGGGCATTTGGGTTGTTTCCACTGTATTGTGAATAACCCAGCATCATCTTAAACACCCAGGGGCTCCACTGCTGTCCTGGGATGCCAGGGGCCAGTAGTGAGTGGCCATATACCACTTCCAAGGTGGCCAGCCTCTAATTTGGATCCTCTGGGGTTGAGAGGGGAATGGGGTTAGCTGTGTACCTTTTGTTACTCTTTAAAGTGAGTGTCCAGGGACTTTCCTGGTAGCCCATTGGGTAAGACTCTCTGCTCCCAATGCAGGGGGCCTGGGTTCGATCCCTGATCGGGGAACTAGCTCCCACATGCATGCCGCAACTAAGAGTTCGCATGCCGCAACTAAGATGTCCTCATGCCACAACTAAGAAGTCTGCATGCCACAACTAAGAGCCTGCAGGCCGCAACTAAAAGATCCCGCATGCTGCAACTAAAGATCTCACGTGCTGCAACTAAGACCCAGTGCAGCCAAAATAAATAAATAAGTTTTTTAAAAAATAAATAAAATAAAAATAGAGAAATAAAGTGAATGTCCTATTAGGGGCCTTTCTGGGCTTGCAGCCTTTTGTCCTCCTTTGGAATCAGCCAGAATCTGGGTACCTGCAGGGCTGAGCCCCACAGTCCTGACCAGAGGCTCCAGTTTGGGGAATGACTTGGAGCCCCTTTCCGGGCAGAGCTGGCAGCAGGGTGGGGAGTGGAGGCTCCTGAACTTTGTTGCTGGCGCAGATGGGGAGAATCCACACCCACAGGAAGGCAGAGCAGACTCGAGCTCAAGGTGCTGCGTCCCCAGCCTTTCTGCCTGCATCTCCCGCAGATCATGGCTCATGGGAACAGTACCTCCGTGTGTGTTCAGACTGCAGCTCAGGCACAGGGGGACATCGAGCGTGTCACTGTGCACCTCAGAGCTCCAGTCCTTGTCTGAAAAATGGGGTGAGTCATGCCCACTTCCTAAAATGTTAATGAAAATTCATCGAGGGCTTCCCTGGTGGCGCAGTGGTTGAGAGTCCGCCTGCTGATGCAGGGGACGCAGGTTCGTGCCCTGGTCCGGGAAGATCCCACATGCTGTGGAGCGGCTGGGCCCGTGAGCCATGGCCGCTGAGCCTGCGCGTCCAGAGCCTGTGCTCCGCAACGGGAGAGGCCACAACAGTGAGAGGCCCGCGTACCGGAAAAAAAAAAAAAAATTCATTGAGCTGATGGGAATGGGAGCACAGCGCTGCATCTGTAGTGGAGGGTCATTTTTTTATTATTTTTTTTTATTTTTTAACATCTTTATTGGAATATGATTGCTTTACAGTGGTGTGTTAGTTTCTGCTTTATAACAAAGTGAATCAGTTATCCATATACATGTGTTCCCACATCTCTTCCCTCTTGTGTCTCCCTCCCACCCTCCCTATCCCACCCCTCTAGGTGTTCACAAAGCACCGAGCTGATCTCCCTGTGCTATGCAGCTGCTTCCCACTAGCTAGCTATTTTACATCTGGTAGTGTATACATGTCCGTGCCACTCTCTCACTCTGTCACAGCTTACCCTTCCTCCTCCCCATATCCTCAAGTCCATGCTCTAGTAGGTCTGTATCTTTAATGGAGGGTCATTTTTATTGCACAAGTAGGCTCTACTCCTATGTCCTCCCTTTGCGATAGGCAGGGGATCGGCTCCCCTGCCTTTGAAGCTGGGTAAATGGAGGCATGGAAGGCAACCTCAGTCTTAGCACCACTAGGCGCAGAGCCGGGAACCCTGCCCAGTTTCACAGTAGATCCAGTCACCTGTGGACGCCCCACTTTCCTGAGTAAATGTGTCTGCCTGTCACCAAACCCGCTGGAGGAGGGCCCTCGGGGAGAAGCTCGGTGTTCTGTAAGTCCTCAGGATGCGGTGGAGACAGCCCAGCCTCCATGATTCTGCATGTCTGTGCTCGTCGGGATGCGGGCCTCTGCCCCTTCTCCTCAGCCCCAGGGGGGATGCTGCTTCTGTCTCTGGACTCCCAGTGTGGCTGCAAGGCTGCGTCCCCAACACTCTTCCTCTTCTCAGGTCGGATCATCAGGGCTGGAGGGGGTCTTCCCGCTAGCTTCCCCTGCTCTCGGCCATGTGACCAATGCGGGGACCATGGCCAGGGAGGCCTGGTGACTGGGTGAGACGACAGGGCACGTCTGCTTGCCCTGGACCGGAAGAAGGAAGAGTCCGAGCGGCTAAAGTAGTCCCCGAGGAAAGGATGATGCCTCGACTGCTGGGGGCAGGAGGATCCCTGGCTGAGCGGCCGGGGGGCACCATCCAGCTGCATCACTGGTGTTGCTGGGGGGTGGGCACCCCCTGCTCGAGGGGTTCGGGCCGGTGTGGAGCATCGTCACATGTGGGTGAGGTAGGCCTGGGGCCAGTGCCTTCTCGGCCCGAGTGAGCATGGAATTGGGTTTTCCACCTCCGGAGCGGCTTCCCACTGACTTGATTTCTCTTTTCTGTGTGTGGAAAGGGCCCCGGCCTGGGGGGCCGGCATGGAGAGGCGCCAATGGTGCAGCGGCGGGGCGGCGCCCTGCCCACCTGCCGAGCAGCCCCGCAGGTCGCCCCGCACTCCGACTCTGCAGAAACCAATATTGCAGCTGATTTTATCTTTCCGCCGGGATGGTAGGGATGACAGCGTTTTGGCTGAGATGTAGTTCCTGTCCAGCCCGTGTCAGCATTTCTGAAGGGAAGAGCTCTAATTAAAGGCTTCCCTGCAGGGCCGCCTCCCTGCTCGCTCAGCCCGAGTGGCGTAAATAAGGCCCTTGTTTCTCTTGCAGCAGCAAACCCTGGAGGGTGGCTGGACGCCACATCCCCCATCCCCATTCCCTGGCGGCCCCTAGGAGTCCTGGGCAGAGCCGGTGAATAACTGCCGCTGTCCAAGCCACAGCCCTGCTCTTCTAGCTTCTGACAGGCTCCTGGGTACTTTATAGCAGGGGAGGGTGTTATGCATTCTTCCATCTCCTTCTGACGGTGCTGCTGTGGCCCCTGGGGTGGCCTAAAAACGGCTCAGCTGAGGAGTCAGCTGATGAGAAGCATCTTACAGTAGGCACAGAGTGGAACCTCCGGATTGATGGGAAGCAGGGAATGGGGTCCTGGGAAGGGGGCATCTGCCACGTGATGTGCTGCTTTGGGCAAGGCACCTTGAAGCTATGATGTCATCTCTCTCATGTAGCAACCCTGCGAGCAAGCTAAGGAAAGGGAGCCTCAGAGAAGTTGAGCCACTTGCCCGAGGTCACACAGCTAGGGAGAGGCTGGGGCAGAGATTTGAATCCTGAGCTGAAGGCCTATGCTCTGGTCATTGTGCTCTGCTGCCTTTTTGGGCAGTTTGTGGGGCTATATGGCATGAATGTGTCAGAGCTGCAACTCAAACCTAGGTCCACCTCATGCCCTCCACCCTGCTGTTCTACTTCTCCTGGGCACCCAGGCCAGATTTGCTGGACACCTAGGATTTGTTGGGCACCTGAGGAGGACATGTAGGATGGTTGATTGTGGTGTTTCTCAAAGCAGGAGGTCCCCAGCGCAATTTGAATGTGAGTTCTTTCACAATGTTTCAATTCACACATCACTTTTTAAATCCAACATGGTGAGCAGGACCTGTAAATCTGAGACTCAGGAGGGGCCACTGCCAAGTTGACAGGTCTGGAAAGTGCACAGCAGCATTGGTCCATCCCAGTCCTTCCTCCTGGCCCCTTCTAGGTTCTGCCTAACCCCACCCAGCACCCTGCTGATTGGTGCTGCCTCGTGCACAGTAGGAGCATAAAAACAGATTTGTAACCACTTGAGTTCCAGTCTCTGTTCCCACTTAGAATCAAGGGTTTGCAGCAGGTTCTGTGGAGGAGAGAGCCACTCTCCACCAGTCTAGATGTGACATCTGTTCTGTGTTCTGGTGCACCTGGCCGCGAACCTTGCCATTTCTCCTCTCTTGCCATCTGTAAAAGAGGACTCTGCCCAGTAGGGATGAAATGAGAATGAAATCCTCATCTCGGAAGTCCCCTCCTGTAGAATTGTCTTTTCACATCTTTTCCATCCAGGAAGAGCATTCTCAAGTACTACCCGGGAGGAATTCAGTTCATTTTCAAGATTTTATTGAAACAGTTTGGTTCAGGCACTGCATGAAATACTAGGGTAGGAATAAATTAAAACTCTGATCTTGTCTTTGAGGACTGTTCAGTGTGGGTGGGGACAGTAGGCACCTGGGGACAGATGACAGGATTATAAGATGTAGTGATGAGTAGTCAGAAAAGAGGCAGGTTTAGAGTCAGTTGCAAGACTTAATTCTGAAAGGGCCAGGGAACTGGGCTGAAAGGATGAGGGATAAAGGGAAGAACATTCCAGGTGTAGCAGGAGTGAACCCTTCATGTATTGAGATGCTAGCGGTCTCAAGGTGGCACAGTAGTCTGGGTAAGTGGGGATAGTCATTGGAGGTGAGACTGTCCAGAGATTTTGGGTGCTTAGTGGGAAGGTTTGAAGAGTTTGTTTCCAGGAAGGGAAATTTATGGTCATTACTCAGTTCGGGGAAAACTACCCTGATGACATTTTAGAGGATGTGTATTGGAGTAAGGAGAAAGGGGGACTCAGTTGTCCTAGGGAGGGGGGATGGGAGCCCAGACTGAGATGGGAGGATTTCATTTCAAATGGAAGTGAGGAAGGAGGTGGATGCCGGACATATTTGGAAGTAGAATTAATAAACCCCTCCATGGATGTGTGGGTTGAGAAAGAGAAATTAAGGAAGAGGCCAAATGTTTGGTTTGAGAAACTGAATGGAGAAAGGAACTTGCCCCTGAGTTTGGAGCTGGGTAGAGAAAGAGCACGCTGGGAGGTGGAGATAAGGCTGGAGTCACGTTGGGTTTGCAGGGTCTACGGGATGTCCAAGCGGGATGCCTGGTAGGGAGTCTGCAGCTCAGGAGAGAGACGTGGTGGAGTTTGGGGCCCTTGGCATTTGGGTGATGGTGGACCGCCTGGGTGTGGATGGCCATCGGGGGTCACTTGAGGGCTGGGAAGAGAAACACCAACACTTAAGAAGGAAATGGAAAGGAAGGTGAGAAGAAATGAAGGAGGAAGAGCCAGGGGAAGGCGTGCCTTCTCCTAAAAGCCTGCTGGGAAGAAAGCCTGGGACTCCTGCAGCCTGTTCCTCGGAGATCCGTCCTGTGGCCGCAGAAGCCCATTGTCCCGCTGTGTCCTGTGGCTTCCCTACAAAAGTCCTGGCTCAGGGGAATGCAGTCCAGACATGGGGCAGAGCCACATGGTTCTGCAGTACTGGCTGTCTTCTGGGCCGCACCGGCTTCCCTTGGAGAGAGGTGCCTTGCTGGGCCCAAACACCGAGACTCATTGGGGGAGCTCTTTAACTCAAACGTATTGCCGGCGTTGGGGTGCGCGCAGATGGGCCCCGGGGCCATGCTGACAGCCGCTGGCCCGCTAAAGATGCAGCGAGACTAGGGGAGGCACGGCTCTGAGGAGCTGCCGTGAACAGCGTTTAATAGCCGGACTGTAGTTCATGGTTAGCAAATGTTTTATGAACAGATTCCTCATGCTCTGTGAATTTATTTATAAATTATTCAATTTATTCGGAATGGATTTGCTTTCCTATTAAGCTCAGGAGTGTGTAATCAGCTCCTTTTCTCCACTGAAGGGCTTTCTCCCTGGCAGGAGTGGAGCCTGTTTAGCACTGGCCCTATTCAAGTTCAGTAGGAGGCCCTGGGTGGTAGGCGTGTGTGTCTGGGGGTGTCGTGTGGATTGTTGGCAAAGCAGAGCCTCAAGAGACTGGTCTACGGTGGGCGGAGAGAGGCCGTCTGGAACAGCTGCGTGATCATAATAGCATCTTCCCAGTCTGACAGAAAAAATCCCTGACCTGGGCTCTCCCTGCTTCCGGTCCCAGCTGCAACGCTGGTTTCCTTGTCACTCTTGGTCGAGCCATTTAGCCTTTCTGCCTCTGCTCTCTTCATCTGTGAAGTACAGCTCGTAACACCTCTCGTCCTCTCGGGTATGTTGTAGGGATTAATGACCGGAAGCATCTCAAGGGTTGGGGAGGGGAGAGGGCTGGTGGTGGTGTCCATGCTGAGTGTTCAAGGAGTGTTGGGAGTTCTTGTTGAAAGCGAGGGGAAATATAATTTGGCATCGCCAATACATCATTAAATTGAATTTCTGATAGGATTTATTCAGGCCAAGTCACATTTTAGGAGAGGTACAGAAAGCACTGGATTGTGTCTGTTCAGACGAGAAGTGGGCTGTGATGTCTGCTTTTCATCCAGAGAAAACTACCCCTGTTGTTTCCTTAGTGCTTGATGGGCGAGGAAGAGGGCAGAGCTGCCAGGCAGGCTCACTTGCCCTTACAATAAAGGTTAGTATAATTTTGTCCCTTGGGAAATAAAAAAAGAGAAGACTTTCAACTCTGGAACTTTTACTTAAACATAAGATGCTTCTTTTATCTCTCTGCTTTTTCCTGACATCATTTTCACTAAATTACATAATTAAACCGTAAACCGTCAATGACTTGTAGAGGGACGACTGTATCTCTTCCATACGATTTCTGTTTCTCAGTGCAAGAGCCTGTCTTTCCGGTCCAAAGATTTACTGCAGGGTGAGGGTTTTGTTGAGTCATTTATATTTGCTGTCTTAGCTCTTCCTGCTGGGAAAGAAATTGAGACATTGGTTAGAAGATTTAAGAACTAGGTCTGGTTTTGGTCCTCAGGAGATGTGTGACTTTGGACAAGTCTCCCCTATCTCTGAACTCTGTCTCACCCCAAAAATAAGTAGGGTAGTAAGGTCCACTTCATGATAGTGTGAAGATCAAATGAGCATCGTCTGTGAAAGCTCTGTGCACCTGCCAGGTGTGGGGATTTATTGCCAAAGTGGGAAGAGGGAAAATGAAATCCACAGGGAATCACCCCCTAAGCCAGACGGCTCCCCTGGGCCTGGCCTGACCTCCTTCTCCTGCGGGGAATGGCCCCCTGGCTGCTGTGTGCTTCTGAGGGGCAAGAGGCGTCTGAGCCCCATGTGCCCCCAAAAGACCTCCCCTAGAGTGATTCTGGCCATTCCGGACAGGAGATATACTAGGTCTGTCTACCCAGAACAAGCCGCAGGGCAACCTGTCCTCGGAGCTCTTTGCCGGCTCTAAAATGAAGGTGACTTGTCAAGGGCTTCCCCAGCCGGGCGCCCGACTAGACCTGCTGCTCACACCGTTCCGCTTAATCCCCACAGCCCGCCTATGGCGGTGGGGGCTGCGGCTCCCCTTCCAGAGATTAAGAAGCTCCGATTGCTTGGGTGCTTTGTTCCAGGTCACGCAGCAGGGCAGGGTTGTATCAGGAGGGCTCAGGCAAGAAACGGCTGGCATACACAGTGCGGCTCAGGGGACCTTAGTAAAGAGGCTGGTTAAAGATCTGCGGGCAGGTGAGAGTATCTTTCCAGAAGCCCCCAGCAAATGTCCCCTCACATCTCATTGGCCAGAAAATGTCACATGGCCTATATCTAAACCAATCGTATACGTGTGTATATATATATATTTTATATCCTCTTGATAACATGGGTTTGATTTTTCCTAATATTCATTTATAAATTCCAAAAGGAAAACATTTTGTTGGGAACAATATGGGAAATTTGAATATAAGCTGGGTACTCAGTAGTATTAGGAATTATTTTCAATTTTGTTAGGTGCACTTAATGGCATTGTGGTTATTAGGGAAAATGTCCTTGTAGTTAAGCGACGCACATTAAAATATTCACAGGTGAAATGTGAATATCTGTAATTTACTTTATAATACTTCAGAATAAAAAAAGACAAAACATGCCAAAATGTTAAGATTTATTAAATCTGAGTAATGGGTATGTGGTGTTCATATCCTATGATCTCTACTTTTCTGTATATTTGAAATTGTTCATAAAAGAAAGTTTTTAAAAAGTTAATTAAACCATGAAAAAATTGCAAAGTAAAGCAAACAAACCCCCAAAACAAACAAACAAACAAAGATCTATGGGCAGGGGTAAGGGAGCCAGCAGGAGATAGAGAACCCCCCAGGGACCAGCACCCACAGGGAGCAGTTACTCGCTAGGGCTGGAGGGGCAGGAGAGGGATGGTGTTACAGGAGCAGGGGGCCACCTTGGTGCCCAGGTAGAGGACGGCTCTGCAGTGGTCAGCTCCTGGGGTGCACAGCAGGGGCAAGTTCAGAGATAATATACCTGGGGGCAATTGGAGAATAACAGGATGCAAACCTGATTCTCTGGCATCAAAATCAGGACTCGTTACCATATCACTGAGCTGAGCTAGTGTTGCACACATGCTCTCAGGTGGCGTGTAGTTGTCATGTGATGACAAAAAAGTGAAGCTCCTGGTGATTGTTCTTCCTGGGGATTGTAAAGAGGGCCGTTGCCTGTCCTTGGCTACTGGAGCCAGGCCCAGTGCCTCAGCGCCTAAACTGGGCTTCTTAGCTTGGCCCTAGCTTTATACTTACGCAATGCAGCTGCTACAGGTGTTCTGAATTTTTTTTCCATCTTGTTACTACCTTGAAATTACAGCAGTTCTTAGACCACTGCTAGATCCCGTTGAATGCATTAATAAAGAAACACATATACGCTACATCAAGTTAAAATTTTTTTTTGAAAAACCATACTTGGTTGTAATTTGTAACACTATGCATTTAATTTTATGCATTTATAAGCATTATTCTGAGAAGGGCTTCCCCACAGCATGTACGCTACAAAAGATTCAGAACCCCTGGACTGGGTGGTCTTGACCCTGCATGTGTTGTTGCAACCATAGCTATTGCAGCTGGATTGTGGCAGGTGATGCCTTGAAGGTCTGGGTCGTAGGGCCCGGCCAGTGGCTCCCAGGTCCCAAGGTTGAGACCCTTGGACCGAGCTTCAGGAGTGTCCCTGGGATGGTTCTGGCTCCTTCTGCCTCTGGATTCACTGACCTAAACACTGATCCTTTCTCAGGATCACACTTCTGAGATAAGTGTCCTGAGAAGGGAGGCTGGCGGCAGATAAGCCTGAACCTACCGAGTGGACAAGGGTAAACCAGCTGGTCACCTTCACCTTGGAGTTTCCTCAAGGTGTGATCTGTTCATCCCCTTTCTACCTCAGGATCACTTGGGAAGCTTATTAAAATGTAGGTTCCCACTCCAGACCCACTGAATGAGAATTTGGGGAGCAGGACCTGGGGATATGCATTTTATGGGTTTCTTGGGTGACTTGGGGGCACGCTGATATTTGGATGCAGAACCACTGCTTTCGATTGCCTGTGCCCTGGAGCTGCTAATTGGACCTGAGGTTTAAGATTTGCAATGGGTGTTCAAGAACACATCTAATTTCTAAACCAAGTTCCACTCCAGTTGGAGAAAATCGTGCATGGAGGAGAATCACGGCTTCTTGCACTCTGCCGGTCTATCTGGCTCTTGTCCAGCGTAACTAGAGGTCTTCTTGTCAGGCTGTGTGCTGTCCTCTCTGGCTCAGCCACTTTTCATGAGAGAAATAAGGCAGCCAGGGGCTGTACTAGCAGGGTCTCGTCCCCTCTGCTCTGGAAGCCCGGAGAAGTAACATATCCACTGGATAAATCCTTCAAGTCCTTCAAGTCCCCATAGCCAGGGGCTGGCCAGTGGGGAGCCTGTGCCTTTTGCAGTGAGCTGCTCAAAGCTTCTCATTACAACAGGGGACCCAGCTCTCTGTGGGTGGGTGGCACAGACAGTCGAGTGGCAGCGGCACGCCAGGGCTCAGAAAGCAGGTGATGGCCTAATGGCCCCTTTGGCCTCCAGCAGCTGGAGTCTCAGCTGACCTGGGCTGTTCTCTTTTGACCCTGAAGTTTTGCATTGCAATGGCCAGTCAGTTGATCAAGTGCAATGACAAGGCAGTGGTTTATCCAGCACCTTTAATCCCAGCATTTAAAGAGCTGTTCAAAGGTCAGCTTCCAAGTAGTAAGTGCCCATGTCAGTTATGCTTTTTAAAATAGTAGGGTAAATGAAAACAGTTGGCTGGCACCTTGCTAATGCACGCACACTTTCCAGATTTTCCTTAGCCCTTCAGAAGATGGCCAGTGTTACATGGATGATCCATGTGACAGCAGCAAGCCTGAAGATTCACAGTATCTGTGCTGCAGATAATTTCAACTTTCATTTAAATTACTTTTTTTTCCAGAACATGGTTTCTTTTATGTGCAGTATTTTCATGGCCAAGTCTCATCCTCCTTTGCTCTGACAGTTTAGTGGGCAGACTTCTGGCCCAGGTTTCTTGCATGTGGCTCTCAATATGGCTTGGGCCTCAGTCTTGCCATCCAGAAAATGGGCAGCTATTCCCAGTCTCTTCTCTACCGGGAGAACCCTTTAGTACTTTTAAATCTTGCTCCATGGTTTCCCGTCTTGAAAGTTGTTATCCACTAAATAAACAGCTTGGATGTTATGATGCTTTTGTTTTCCCACTTTTAAGAGTCAAAATATATTTACTAATTAGAGTTTCTGATTAGCAAGGGAGCCAGGAATACTGAGTTGATATCCTTGTAGTCAAAGGCAAAGAAATGTGACATCCTGTTTCTCCTGTGGGGCTTTATCGAGGATAAGGAAACCGATAAAACCTGTTAGGCCTTGGAATATATGGAACTAGCTCACAGGAGCCCGGGAGGTTGGGAACCACTGGGTGGTTGTTCTTCGTGTTCTTTTTTTTTTTTTTTTTAGCATCTTTATTGGAGTATAATTGCTTTACAGTGGTGTGATAGTTTCTGCTTTATAACAAAGTGAATCAGTTATACATATACATACACATATGTTCCCATATCTCTTCTCTCTTGCGTCTCTCTCCCTCCCACCCTCCCTATCCCACCCCTCCAGGCGGTCACAAAGCACCGAGCTGATCTCCCTGTGCTATGCGGCTGCTTCCCACTAGCTATCTACCTTACGTTTGGTAGTGTATATATGTCCACGCCTCTCTCTCGCTTTGTCACAACTCACCCTTTCCCCTCCCCATATCCTCAAGTCCATTCTCTAGTAGGTCTGTGTCTTTATTCCTGTCTTACCCCTAGGTTCTTCATGACATTTTTTTTTCTTAGATTCCATATATATGTGTTAGCACACGGTATTTGTCTTTCTCTTTCTGACTTACTTCACTCTGTATGGTTCTTTTATTGGTTCCTTCATTTGTGCAGTAAACTTCAGTGGAGGGAGCACTTGCTGGGTGCTGGAGGTGTAGTGTCAGAGGACACAGGCAAGGATGCAGGAGGACAGATGAACAAAGAAGGAGAGGCCAGGCTGTGAGAAATGCCATAATAATGACAAAATAGGAGGCTAGGAGGGAGAGTGATGGGGGCCGCTTTAGATCAGGCAGTTGGGGAAAGTCTCTCAGGGGAGGGGACATTTAAGGTGAGACAAGAAGGAGCCAGCCACGCCAAGGTTATCTTTGGCCACATTGACAGAGTGGCCCAAGTCAGTCTACACATCTGTAAATGTGACTTCAGTCTTATTGCCAACCATCTTTCAAAAAAAATCAGGACAGCCATTAAGTAGACAGCTCACCCCAGGGGCTCAAAGCACTTGTCACATTTCTGTGAAATGGTCTGATTCCTTTTCTCCCTCCCTGAATAATGTGTCATCTCCTTGAAGGCAGGACCCTGACTTGCTCTTCCCTGTATCCACAGAGTCTGATGCTGTGCCTGACTCAGGGGAGGCCTGCAGTAAATTCAATGGGTGGAGGAAGGAAGGAAGGAAAGGAGGGAGGAAGGAGGCGGGGAGGAGGAAGGAAGGCACAGTGTTGATTTTCACTCTCCTCAGGCTTTGTGGTGCGGGGTTCTTGCCAGGCAGTGACAGAGGCTCAAAGGTGGGCGAGAACTGGTAAGTGAAGTCAGCAAGGGTCTTCCCAGCCTTGATCTGATTTGCTGGTCCCTTGAACAGTGTGGTCTGAAGACTGCACGCAAAGGGAAGGTTTAGTAAAATATTAATGCCCTGCTATGCCTCTTGTTAAGAAGGCATGGGTGCCAGGAGAGCTAAGAAGCCAGTCTATTCAGAAGTCTAATTGTTTGGACTTTGAGCTGCCTGGAAGCAGCCGTGTCTATAGGGAAGGCTAGAAATGGGAGCAGAGGACTGCTTCTTAGCAGCAGGGGACAGACCTGGACTTCAGGCTGCAAGTGGAATAGGGACCTCGGGGGAAGCCATGGAATGTCTGGGTGGCATGGTTCCTAGTGTATTTTTGTGGGTCTTATATTTTTTTTTTACTTTTTGAATTTTATTTTATTTATTTTTTTATATAACAGGTCCTTATTAGTCATCAACTTTATACATATCAGTGTATACATGTCAATCCCAATCACCCAATTCATCATACCACCCCCCCACCACTTCCCCCCCCTTGGTGTTCATACATTTGTTCTCTACATCTGTGTCTCAATTTCTGCCCTGCAAACAGTTCATCTGTACCATTTTCTAGGTTCCATGTATATTCGTTAATATACGATATTTGTTTTTCTCTTTCTGACTTACTTCACTCTGTATGACAGTCTCTAGATTCATCCACGTCTCTACAAATGACCCAATTTCGTTCCTTTTTATGGCTGAGTAATATTCCATTGTATATACGTACTACATCTTCTTTATGCATTCATCTGTCGATGGGCATTTAGGTTGCCTCCATGACCTGGCTATTGTAAATAGTGCTGCAATGAACACTGGGGTGCATGTGTCTTTTTGAATTATGGTTTTCTCTGGGTATATGCCCAGTAGTGGGATTGCTGGATCATATGGTAATTCAATTTTTAGTTTTTTAAGGAACCTCCATACTGTTCTCCATAGTGGCTGAATCAATTTACATTCTCACCAACAGTGCAAGAGGGTTCCCTTTTCTCCACACCCTCTCCAGCATTTGTTGTTTGTAGATTTTCTGATGATGCCCATTCTAACTGGTGTGAGGTGATACCTCACTGTAGTTTTGATTTGCATTTCTCTAATAATTAGTGATGTTGAACAGCTTTTCATGTGCCTCTTGGCCATCTGTATGTCTTCTTAGGAGAAATGTCTATTTAGGTCTTCTGCCCATTTTTGGATTGGGTTGTTTGTTTTTTTTAATATTGAGCTCCATGAGCTGTTTTTATATTTTGGAGATTAATCCTTTGTCCGTTGATTCGTTTGCAAATATTTTCTCCCATTCTGAGGGTTGTCTTTTCGTCTTGTTTATGGTTTCCTTTGCTGTGCAAAAGCTTTGAAGTTTCATTAGGTCCCATTTTTTAATTTTTGTTTTTATTTTCATTACTGTAGGAGGTGGATCAAAGAAGATCTTGCTGTGATTTATGTCAAAGAGTGCTCTTCCTACGTTTTCCTCTAAGAGGTTTATAGTGTCTGGTCTTACATTTAGGTCTCTAATCCATTTTGAGTTTATTTTTGTGTATGGTGTTAGGGAGTGTTCTAATTTCATTCTTTTACATGTAGCTGTCCAGTTTTCCCAGCACCATGTATTGAAGAGACTGTCTTTTCTCCATTGTATATCCTTGCCTCCTTTGTCATAGATTAGTTGACCACAGGTGTGTGGGTTTATCTCTGGGCTTTCTAGCTTTTCCATTGATATATGTTTCTGTTTTTGTGCCAGTACCATATTGTCTTGCTTACTGTAGCTTTGTAGTATAGTCTGAAGTCAGGGAGTCTGATTTGTCCAGCTCTTTCCCTCAAGACTGCTTTGGCTATTCGGGGTCTTTTGTGTCTCCATACAGATTTTAAGATTTTTTGTTCTGCTTCTGTAAAAAATGCCACTGGTAATTTGATAGGGGTTGCACTGAATCTGTAGATTGCTTTGGGTAGCATAGTCATTTTCACAATGTTGATTCTTCCAATCCAAGAGCATGGTGTATCTCTCCATCCGTTGGTGTCATCTTTAAGTGCTTTCATCAGTGTCCTATAGTTTTCTGCACGCAGGTCTTTTGTCTCTGTGGGTCTTACTGTCAAAGGAGGCACCACACTTGGTTATGATCTGATCCATGGTCATCAGAGCTGGAGGTGGGTAGGAAGGTATGGCAGGATAGGTGGGGAAAACAGGCTGAGAAGAGTCCCACTCACCTGCATGGGGAGCTCACCTAGCCGCAGGTGCCAGTGGGCAAGTGTACACCTGCGTCTAGGTGAGCTCCCCGAGTGTTCAGGGGCTACAGCTGTCTTCAGTCAGGGAGGATGGGGAGTACCCAAGAGGAAGTGGCCAACTGTCCTTGACAGTCAGGGCTCTCTGCCCATTATACTAGGGTTTCGGCACTGGACCCAAGGTTGGGCAAAGGGCCTGTGTTATCAGGCGGGTCCCCGGGCCTCAAAGAGTTGCCAGGAGGAACCTCAGCACAGGCCCAAGAAGTGGATCGCAAGACTAGGGCCTGGGGCCAAGGAAGGGTCTTTTGGGAGCAGCGGGGCTCTGCTTTGCTGTGTCTGCAGCTGCTTAAACCCCTCCTGTCTCAGCTGAGGGTTGGGCCTGGGCTGAATGAAGGGGCCCAGCTGTGAGGAGATGGAACGAGAGGCCTGGAGGCTGGGGACCAGCAGGGCCTGATGCTGTAGCCCTCCCGGCTCTCCCCCACTGGAAGTAGGGTGCCAGATAAGATACAAGATGCCCAGTTATATGGAATTTCAGAGAAACAACAAATAATTTTTTCATTATACGTATATCCCCAATATCACATGATGTGTATTTGTAGTTGATCAGAAATTCAACTTTAAACGGGCAGCTTGTATTTTTATTTGCTAAATCTAGCAACCCTGATTTGAAGGCGAAAGGCAGAAGCTCCCAAAGAAACCACTGATTTCTGATGCATCTGCTGCCTGGCGTGTCCTCTGCAGTCGAGGCTGGTGGAGCTGGTGTTCCTTTTCCACCTCCCTGAGCACGTGGGCCTCTGGGTCAGCAGCTGGGCTGAGGGAAGCAGCCAGAGTGGCCCGGGCTGACACAGAGGGAAGGGGTCTCTTGGCAGAGTGGAGGAGGATGTCCTGCCGTCTCCCAGCCTGCTGCTCTTTGCTCCCCTCCTTGAAAAAGTGTCTGAAGTGAAAATGCCCAACTTCCTGCTCTGACACTGGACCTTGAGTGTGTCCTCTAGTGCTGTGTGGGGTTCTGGGGCTGTCACCCAGACCTGCGGACTCCCAGAAGCTCCGTGGATCCTACTGGTTTTCTTGACGTTGAGAACCCCGGGCAGGACAGCCTGGAAGGGCAAGCAGCCTGTCTCAGTGGGTTGGTTCCGCTGGGTGCTGGGGGTATCTCCTTGGCAGGTGGCACGTTTGTCCTCCCCAGGGAAGTTCTGTCAGCCCAGGCACACGTGACTGCGGAGAGTTCAGTGATGTGCTGTTATTTTCGAGTTGAAAATGAGACGCGGCGGGAGGGGGATGTCCACTAAGCTATTTCTGAAATGTTTGTCACTTCCTGTCACTTTTGAGTACAGGGAAAGGCATCCTCTTAAGACGATCAATACAAACTCTTTATTTCAGTGACTGAACGATGAAGCTGGGGAGCACCAGTGATGGGGCATCACTGTCTCTAGACCCACAGAGGGACGTCAACGGGATAGTGAAGAGAGCAGGTGCCTCTGACCCAGCCCAGGGTCTTCTGGATCCTCTGTTTTCCTTGAATTAGTGAGGGTTCTCCAGAGAAGCAGAGCCAGTCTGTGTGTCTATTTCTACATATGCATATTTGTCTTGTACATCTACATCTATCCATCCATCCATCTATTTATCTATATATCTAGAGAGATTCATTTTAAGGCATTGGCTCACATGATGGGGGGCTGGCAAGTCTGAAATCTGTAGGTCTTGGATACTCAGATCAGAGCTTATGGTGCAGTCTTGAGCTCGAAATCCATAGGCAAGCCAGGCAGGATGGAAACTCCGGCTAGGTTTCCATGTTGCAGTCTTGAGAACTCCTTCTTTTCCAGGAAATCTCACTCTTTGCTCTTAAGGCCTTTAACGGATTAAATGAGGCCCATCCACACTACAGATGGTCATTTGCTTGACTTTGAGTCTACTGAATTACATGGTAATCTGCACTCAAAGTCTGCTGATTTAAATGTTAGTCATATCTGAAAAAAATACCTTCACAGCAACATCTAGGCTGGTGTTGACCAAACAACTGGGCCCCATAGCCTCACCCAGCTGATACATGGCCCTAACCATCACAGTGGGCTTGTCCTCAGACTTGCTGAGTGTGCAGAGCTGGCTGGAGACCCAGGTGGAGTGTCAGCCACTTTCATGCAGATATTTCTCTCCAGTAAGGGGATGTTCCCTTGGCTTTTCTACACGAGGTTCACAAAGGCCAGAGTGTCCATCTTGATTCCCCTGCCCGTCTTACTACACCAGATCTCTTATTGCTTAGGGGAGATGAGTCTTTGTTCTCTTAAGGCCTTAACTGATTGGACGAGGCCCACCACTTATGGAGGGCCATCTACTTGACTCAGAGTCTGTTGATTGTAAATATTAAACACATCTAAAAAGAATACCTGCACAGCAATATCTAGACCTGTATTCGACCAACCGGGCACCATAGCCTAACCCAGTTGACACATAAAATTGTTATGCTTTTCCTCTGGCCTATCCTGAGAGTCGGAAGACTCTGCCCTTGCCTTGGATAAGAAGAGAGCCAAGGAAAGGTGTGGTCACCTGTGTGCAGAGCAGAAACTTGGCACAGCGGGAGGGAGCCAGGAGCTCAGGAGGGCAGGAAGAGGGAGGGTGCACATCACAGTGGGCATATCCACCTGATCCATGCCCCTGCCCTGGAGGAGGTTTGGTGGGCCTCTAGGCAGAGGCCAGGAGAGACTGGCATAAGACAGGAGATCGCTGCCAGCTGTCCCCTCCCTGGTCAGGGATGTTACACTCCCTCCGTGGGCCTGTGAGATTTCCAAACATGACCAGCTGTCTAGAGGGTCTCACACACCTCACCGGAGGCAAGTTCCAGAGGATTCCCACAATGGCTGCCCCACGCGAGCCCAGAGTATTCTGCATGGCATGAAGCTTTCTGCCCAGTTCATTTCACTGCCTCTGTCCAGTAGACTTTTCTGACAATGAAGATGGTATTTTGGTAGCGTCTTCCTGCCTCATCCCTTTTCTTCCTTCTCTGTAGGAAGGCTTCCCCCTCTGCTTCCCCCTTTGCCCTTCTTCTCTTTAGTTATAACCTGCCTGTGACCTGCAGGCTCTCGCTGGGGTGAGGTCACACACAGGGAAGGTCCCTGTCAGTGTGGGGCTGCCCCCAAACTCCACCACCCATGATGGAGAACACTCACCTCCAAGAAGGCAGCACATTCACTCTTTCAATAAATTAAACTTTTAGTTTAGAATAATTTTTAATTCATAGGAAAGTTGCAGAGATAGTAGAGCATTTGTGCAGTCCCTCACCCAGATCCCCCGAATGTTATCCTCTTACATCACATGGAACGTTTGTCACCATGAAGAAACCGACACAGGTGCATTACGATTAGCTCCTGACCTTGGCTTTCACTAGCTGTGCTGTTCCAGGAGCCAGTCCAGGACGTCACGTGGTGCTTAGTGCTACTCCTCCTTCCAGGATCTGTCGGCCCCTTGCGCTTTCTCACACAAGAAAGAGACCCTCTAGGCACACCCTTCCTAGTTCTCCCCTCGCCCCCGCCCCCAGAGGCGATGTCTGTTGATCATTGCCGCCCCCCACCCCGAGAGGCGATGTCTGTTGATCATTGCCTCCCCCGCCCTGAGAGGCGATGTCTGTTGATCATTGTGCAGAGGCCTAACCTGGAGCTTTCTCCCCTCTTTCACGCTGGGAGGAAGGAAGCCACCCTGGCCGCTTGGTAAATATTTTACAACATCTAATGGAATCAAGTTGTTTACTCTGCAGGAAATAGAAAGGCATTCATTAAAGACAGTAACAAGCTGGCTGGTTGCTGACCCTTCCGGTTTAATAGCGAGAGACCTGGGAGCTTGAATGATTTCTACTTAAGAAGCTTTAGTGCTGGCCTGCAACTAGAACATCCCAGAAGTGATTGGCTTCTGCTGCTTCTTGGGGCAGGGCTCTCAGGGCCAGGATCCCTGCAGCCTCAGACCCACTAGGGACCTTGCTGGGCTCCTACTCAATTCTGTCCCCATAATGTCTCCCCTGCCCCCCAAACCTCACTTCCCCCAAATTCTCCCCTTGGCTTCTTCCTCCTCAGCTTGATTCTCCCAGCCCATACCCTTTGGGGGTGTCCTGTGGACCACATCCTGAGCCTGTCATGTCTGTGCCCTACTGGGACCCCGATGAGCTGTGCCCATCAACACGGCCCCTTGCCCGTGGGACCTGGCTTTCTTGTCTGGCATGAGAAGGACGGTGCTTAACACGCAGCCCAGAGACAGAGTGGAAAGGACTGCTCCTCCTGTCTGGGTCTGGGAACTCCCACGTCACCCGATGCTACGTTATTTCCCGCTCCTGCCCCACTGCCCCCTCCTCATGTCCCACCTCTGCTTTTCTGGACTTTGCCCCCCAAGAGTTTCATTTCACAGAAGAGTGAAACAAAAATATTTATTATTTAAACCAGGGCATGTAAAGGAAGGCTGTAGTAAATTGTTCTGATGCTGTTTACAAGCGTGAAGTCACTAGGGAACCAGTGAAGGAGGTCTGAGCAGAATCTTGAATGAAAGGGAAACAGATCTTATAGAACCTTAGGTTTGCAATTTTGTCCCCTTCGAGCTTGTCACTCTAGGGAGAGATCTGGCCTCCCCGCTTTGCCCTGTGGCTGCCTTGCCCTCTTCTTAGCCTGCTCCCCACCCCTACCCCTCACCCCCTCATCCCATCATTCGTCCCCCTGCCCCATGTACACCCAGTTCTCCGTGACCAGAGGAAGTGAGCTGCCGCCTAGTTCCTCGGCGCCACAGCGCGGCCCCGGCCTGCTTTCCTCGGGGGCCCTGGGAGCTGTGCAGCGGAGCCCTCCCGGCTCTGGCTAGGAGCACTGAGGAGCCTCTGATTGGACTTTGGAGATTTACCAGGAGCCTGGGTCATCTTTCTCAGTTGTCTTGAGTGATAATCGTTCCTGCTTTGAGTGTTTAACAAGTGCAAGTTTGCATGTGATACCTGAGAACAAGCGGAAGACACAGACCCGAACCCAGAGAAGCGAGCCAGTTGATGACTGTTACAGTGCAGAGAGCTAGTTGCATAAAGTACACATCGTGAGAAGCTGTGGGATCTCCAAGGATGGCCAGGATATTTGTCACGGCCTGGGGTCCTCCCTCCTCATTTGTAAGGGAAGCCTGGCTGGGCAGGGTCGGGGGAAGGGAAGGAAAGGAAGGAAGAGACGTCTGTGGGCTGGAGGGAGCATCTATCCAATGAAGAGGTCCTGGTGGGAATGAGGGGGTCAGGGGAAGGGCCCCAAATCCCGGTGAGTGGTAGGGAGGCAAGTTCAGTCCTCATCACAAGGACAGAGAGGCTTCTCTGGGGTCTGGGGGAGAGAGCTGACCTGGCCCAAGGTCAAGAGAGTGATGACAGCGGCATGAAGTGAAGGAGTCAGCGCAGAGCTCTCGGTACATCGAGGGGCAGAGGATGAGACTGTGTCTCACGGTGAGGGCTCAGCATGGGGGAACGATGGCAGAGCTCCGTGGAAGGATGCAGCCCTGGGTACGGGGAGGCAGGGGAGGCAGGCTTCAGGGTGGAGAGGCTGTCCCAGGGCCTGGTCGTCTCTGGCACTCTGTCTCCCTCTCTTTCATATTTGTTCCTAAGAACCCGGCCATTCATTGCTTTAGCCTCCAGAGGCTGGCGGGTGGTGAGTTTTGGAAATGGGTGCAGGCAGGGTGAGGTCCTCCCCAGCCTGGAGCTGCCAGGCCAGGCCTTGCAATCCAGCTACCACGAGGGCTATACACTAACAAAGCAGAGCCCTGTCTTCTCTCTGCCGTTCTGCCTCATCAGGGTCCTCGTGGGGGAGAACGTCGCTGGTTCGAGGCACATTTGGGCATTCCTATATCCCTTAGCCAAAAGCCATAGAGCCAGCAGGGCCCCAAGCCTGAAGTTCTTAATAGAAAGCAGGAAAAAAAAAAAAAGACCAGTTCATGTTTCCTACAACCCCCCTCCTGCCTGGGGTGGGCAGCACATACACGCAGGGGTCTCTTTTGGGGGTGAGGAGGTTATCCCGGACTCTGAACATCCCCCTCTGGGCCCTTGCATGTGCATTCATGGCCCTCACCTCTGCGCCATTGCTCCCGGAGAGCTGGGAGCAGACTCCCCGGCGTTTGGAGGCATCCCGCGCGCTCAACAGCTTTGGGTTAAAATGTTCTAAATCCCCCTGTTATGGACCGTAAGCTGGGGCCCCAAGGGACTGGTGCTTGGCCGTAAGCCAGGGCTCCCCCGAACGGGTTGGACACTGGCACTGAAAATGAGCCTGGACATGAAGGCGGGTGGGTCCTCTTTCTGGTCCTGGCTGCTAAGAAGACTCCATCCCAGCTTTGTCCATTGCCAACAAGGGCAGGAGCCTCATCTGCCGAGATGGTTGACGTGCAGATTCCAGGGCCTTATTGCCGAGTTCATGGTTCAGTATGTCTGGGGTATGGTCCTGGGATCTGCATTTTGACAGAGATCTCTTGGGTAGTCCTGACGTGTAGCCAGATGTGGGAACCCTTGCTTGAGTCCACCCTCCTAGAAAGAATCCCTTCAAGGTCACTAGCCTAGGCCGTCGTAGATCTGGATGTGGAAGGGAGACTGGGGAACAGCCTGGGGCCTCCCTCCCCTTTGACTTTAGTTACCCAAAAGGGATGAAATGTTACCTGTAGTGCCCATCAGACCTCAGGAGACAGAATCCTTGGGAAGACCTGATTCTGAAGCTATTCAGAGCCAAGGGAGTGGCTACAGACGGGAGCCTGGGCCACCAGGACACCGTGTCTTATAGTGAAGGGGTGAGGTAAAGAGCAGTGTAAGGAGGATGAGGGACTCTGCCCAGCAGCGGGGGAGGCAGGGGTGCAAGGTGGGGCCCTCCTCCCTGCTCCTCTCAGCCTCCTGCTGGGCAGGCCCTGCTCTGTTTTCTCCTGGAGGAATACTCTGCCCCCGATGGGGGCTGGCACTGTGCTCCCTCTGTTCCTTGGGGTTCCGCTGGGGAGGGTGATCTCTGCTGTGAGGTTTAGCACATGAGGAGGCAGAAGGCCTGGATGGAGTCTGTTTC
Organism: Delphinus delphis; assembly: GCF_949987515.2. NCBI lineage: Eukaryota > Metazoa > Chordata > Mammalia > Artiodactyla > Delphinidae > Delphinus > Delphinus delphis. The sequence continues at coordinate 65,716,117 of NC_082694.2, forward strand.
CAGCCACACCACTTCCTAGCATCTGTGCCCAGGCAAGGGGTCCAACCTCCCTGAACCTCAGTTTCTCCATTTGTGAAAGGGGATGTTGATTTCTGTCTGGCCTCCCCTATAGAAACATTCCAAAGACCACATGAGTTGAGAGGTGGCAGAATACCTTGAAATTTCTGAAACAAAGTCCATGAACTTGATATGTGGGACTAAATGAGCGAGCTGGGCAGTGAGGAATGGCGGGAGCTGCGGGGAACCGGACAACAGAATTAGATTCAATCAGAAAAAGTCAATACCGTGGGCTCTGAATAACTCATAGATAAGGCCCAAATTTGGCTTGCAGGCCAACAGTTAACCTCTACTGTAAAGTGTCATTCAGAAGCCAGGTAGCCGTCATAGATTTCCGTACCACAGCCATCAACTATGACGTAGCAGCATTGCAAACAATGCCCTACAAAGTATTTTATGCCTGGGCCTGTGTGTGTGTGTGTGTGTGTAGGGCCTCTAAGAGATGGGCTCTGGCGTCAGCCTGCTTAGATTCAAACCTGGTCTCTGGTGCTTGGACACGTTATTTCAATTTCCCGTACTCTCGATTATTTTCTTCATATGTAAACTGTGGGTAATAATAGCATGTACGTCATTGGAATCCTGTGCAGATTAAATGAGGTAATCCATGAAAAGCTTAGCCCAATGACTGCTCATAACTTGCTCAGTAAAAGTTCGACCTGATGTTTATTGTTGTGTTGTTATTATTTTTCTCTGCTTTGTTGCACAAAGGATTGGAGGGGCGTATGCTGCAGGAACACAGTGAAAATACAGAATAAGGGATGGCGGTAAAAAAGAGTCGGAACTTAAGAGCAAAGATGACCACAAAGGTCTCATGTTGTCCTTTGGAAAGTTTGTATTTTATTTTGAGCTTCCTGTTAACTACAGGGACCAGGGAGAAATGGCCAGTTTCAAGCTTCTTATCAAAAGGGAGGAGGGATCTTGGAAGCTCCTCCTGGATCCATGCTTATCTTTTGTTCAAGAAAAGAAGTGGAGAAAGCTTTCATCCTCAGTTGAAATGACTGTGAATATACCTGGATAACTGTTTCCTCACTGGCAGGTCTGAGCCCAGAGTGACACCTTGGTTGTTTTTAAACCTCGGTGGTCCCCGGATACTGGGACATGGAAATGGCCCCCTCATGGCTAGTGCCTCAAAGCTCAAGATTTGGGCCAGTTTTCTCATCTTCCTGAATGCGCCGGAACACGGGCGCTGCTCAGCTATTTCAGTAGATCCGTCTCTGCCTGTACTTTGTGTCTAACCCTCTCCTTCAGCAAACTGGTCATTCTTCTCAGTGGCTCTGACATCTGCCTTCCCACCTCCCACCTTGAAGCCCTTTCTGAAGGTTTTCTGGGTGGTGATTTCCTATGAGCATACTGGCTTGAATTTCCAAATACCTTTGCTAGATCTGACACCTCATCCTTCTGACTACCCAAATGCTCCTGGGATAGAGTGTAGCCAGTATGTAATTTCTAGAAGAATCCTTTCTGGTTTGTGCACTGTTAATATGGAGCACTGAAGTACAAGTTTCTAGAGTGCACAGACCACACATCTGTTTATCTGGCTCTGATTTACATTCTGTGCACAGAAGGATACTTAAATCAATGTCCTGATGAAGATGGTGGTAGTGTCAGTAAATGATAATAACTGGGACAGCAAAAGGGGAAAACATTACCTGATTTGAACACAAACCTTGAGTTTTCGGAGGAAAGCAAGCTCTACGCAATGCATTTATTTTCAGAGGGAATGTGTTGACTTTGCAAGCTTTCGCTGGCCGAAATGAGCAGTGCGTTATTTTACTGCTGAGCCCTTCCAAATGTTTTTAGGAACTCTGATGTGTCAGGACAAAAGGCCTTCTTTTTACAACAATGGGTGGCTTTAGAAGACTTACTAGGGGACATGAAGAAACAATGGTTTGAAAAAATTGATCTTTGAATGACTAAAGGGTCTTGTGATAAGTTGCTGGTCCTTTGCTGTGCCGTTACAGGGTCCAGTATGTGAAGTGGGCAGTCAGGAGACTTGACAGCATTCCCAGAGGGCGGGTCCTTCTGGTACTGCTTTCTGAGGTACAGGGAGGCATCCAGTAGGCTGCCAGGCCCTCTCCCCGATCATCCTTTACCCTTGCCCGCCCCGCTACTGATTTCACCACTGTTGTACCTGCAACTCCAAGGGACTTCTTATAGATGTTGATATTGTATTGCGTTATAATTCTTTGTTTACATGCTGATCTCTCTGGATTGTGGGGAGGGACCAGTGTGGTGTGATGTCTTATTAATCTTCATATGCACAAGACCTAGCATGTAGTAGGCCCTCAATATGTATTTGCTGAATAAATTAAATAGTTTTGGAAACACACACACACACACACACACACACACACACACACACAAAATCTGGTCCATCCCTTTCTGGTAAGGTGGAGGACCCCAGAGAATTTTAATAGCTTGTCCAGAGCCCCAGAGCTAGAATGTGGCCTGTATGGGGACTGGATCTTCTGCTTTCTGTCTCCAAGTACAAGTGTTTTTGGCTGGAGTTATTAAGTTGTGGGGTTTTTTCCCCCCTCTTATTTGATTACATTGTTTTTTTCTTCTTACACATTCGTTCATTGACTCATTCTTACTTTTTTTATTGAACAGCTACAGTGGGCTAGGTACAAACCAAAACAGATGAAGAATGCTTACGCTGCTCTGTTATGACCCAGATGGGCGGGATGGGGCGTGAATAGGAGGGAGGTCCAAGAAGGAGAGGATATATGTACACATAGAGCTGATTCACTTCATTGTACAGCAGAAACTAACACACCATTGTAAAACAATTCTACTCCAATTAAAAAGAAAAGAAGGCTCATGGAGCTTTTGTTTTATCAGGGGAAGATAGCCAATAAATAATAGGCATAATTAATAAGGAAGGTATATCATATGTCAGAAGGAAATAAGTGCTATGTAAAAAAGAAGCAAGTGAGCAAGGAGGGGAATTGGAAATATTGAGGTGGGGCTGGCAGTAGGTTACAGCATTTCATGGGATGAGAGTGAGAAAGTGAGGTTTGAGCAAGGACTTGTAGGAGGTGAGGGATTTTGTCTTCAGATATCTGGGGGAGTGTGTTTCTGGCAGAGAAAAGAACTAAAGCAGAGGCTCCAAGGTAAGAGTGTACTTGGAGTGTCTGAAGCCAGGGGCCAGCAGAGTGGAGTGGGCTGGGTGAGCGGAGGGGGAGAAGTAGGAGGTGAGGCGAGCAGGTAACCAGACCCACATCGAGTAGAGTTTTGTAAGCCGTAAATAGGACTTTGGCTTAGATTTGGAAGGATATGAGAGACATTGGAGGGTTTTGAGGAAAGGAACGACATGATCTGACTTGTTTTTAAAAAGAACTAGCTGTCGGGTTGAAAATAGACATTAGGAGAGCAAGGGTACAAGCAGTGAGACCTATTAGGAGGCTATTGACATAATCCAGGCCAAAGATGCTTGTGGCTTGGACCAAGATGGTAGCAGCAGCAGAGGTGGAGAGAAGAGGCAGATACTGGATCTGTTTCACAGGGAGAGCCAAGAGGGTCTCCTGATGGATTGCATACAGGGTAACCCAGGGTTTTCACCTCAGCAGACGGAGGGATGGATTTGCCATCCACAGTCATGGAGAAAAGCTCTGGGCGGAGCTGGATGCCCCATCGCCCCACCCGCCCCACTGGTTCCATTCCTGGGAAAGAAGAGGAGTGGGGAGAATATGGAATGAGATGAGAGTCCCCGCTTCTGTTTTGAACCCACAATCTTTTTCTTCGCTAATTCAAATGCTACCCTTTCAGTATCCCCTTTAAGATTCATCTCCTCCTTCATGACATCTACCTTGATTAATTTTACCTGGCTGAAGTCTCCCAGTTCATTCCATATTCATACAGAGATATACTTTACTTAACATAATCGATGAGTTTTTGAAAAGAGAGGTATAAGTCACCTTTTAAAAAAATATTAAAGCCTATTTTATATTCTCCAGGGGAGCAAACTATTCAAAGTACCTCATTATTAATGCTTTTGTAAGGCTAGGAGTCCTCTTGTTAGATGACTATGGAGCTCCAGTAATTTATCAGTTTTGAAAGATCAGATTATAGATGTGTAAAACTGTGTGCACACTTATATGTCTCCGTACGTGAGGCACCTGCTGGGCATCTCATCACAGGGCCACTGGGACCCCAGGCTTCGTGCGTTCTCACCTGAGCGCATCATTTTCCTCCTCAACCCTCGTCCTCCTGAACTCCCTGTTCCACCCAGGCCTGAAACCTCAGAATCATCTCTTGATGTTTGTCCTCATCCGTCTTTCTGTCCCTCCCACACCCAGCTCGTCACTTCACACCTGTGAACTTCCTTGCATCTCCCGCATTCTTTCCCTGACCCTCTGCCTCTGTTATAGTTCAGGTGCATGGACTTCTTAACTCTTCTCCCTGTAATGATTCTAGCCCTGTTCTCTAATGCATCATTCTCCATTCAGCTATGCGAGCAAACTGTCAAAAGCATCGTTCTTATCGTGACACTTCTTTGCTCAAAGATCTGTAATCTCCCCATCACCTTGCCTCTAGCTTGCAACTAAACCCCTGAGCATGGTATCCAAGCCCCTGTCTGTACCAGCCTCCATGCACCTCTCTGGCCTTCTCAGCACCTGTAATCCCTTCGTCCTCATGCGTCATGAGGGGCATCTGTGATGAGACATGCCTGCGGTCCTTAGCATGAGCAGGTGTGGGCCCCACCTTCATCACCCCTGGCCTGCAGTGCCCCTCAAGCCGCCTTATTCTGCTCAAATCCTTTCCATTTTCAAAGACGTCCCAAGCACCTCTTCCTATTGGAAGATGTCTGTTCTTCAGACAGAAATGACCTCTCCTTCCACAGCACTTTATGCAAATTATTCTCATAGGCCGTATCCTTCTAGTGTGTCCTTATTCTGCTTCTCATATCTCCCTCACCAATCTGTATGACTGCTGGGTGCCGTCTTCATCCTCACCTTTCCTTTCATGTCTTATGTGAAGTGAGCGCTTAAGAAAAATGTGCTGTATGGCTGTACAGCTGTCCTTTTTCTTATTCATGTTTTATTGTTGACATGTGCTGCCCACATTTAATTGTGAAAAGCTTTGTGAAGTCGCGAACTGCCTTTAGTTTTTTACCTCCATCCTTACCGTACTGTCGCCACAGATGGTGTTTATTGTGCTAAGCGCTGAGTTCTTCATTAGCCCTTGTGTTTCAAGGTTTTACGACCCTAATGGTAGAAACACAGCAAATTGGGAATTCATCCCAGGCACTCTGGCCTCTGGTTTGTTTATTCATTCATTCACTTATTTATATCCCACGTGGCGGGTATGAATTTCAGGCTACAACTGTAAGGTGCCAGAAATGTCACATTTCTTTGTTTCTCTAAATCAAATTTAATCAGTGCCAAGCTTCCACCTGCTGAGCTAGCTGGAAATTCAGTCTGTCTTTTGAGAGCCTCCCACCCCCACCTACTCCTTGAGGATTGTACAGAAGCCTCAGCGTTCTCACTAGTTCTGAAGAGCTGAGGAAGGACCCTTTGTTTGGGCTGCATACTGGTCACATCATAACTCGTGATCTGCAGGCCAGTGGCTCCTCTGCTTCTGTGTTAGGAGAGCTGGAGGGCCCAGGCTAGGAGCATGAGGTCCTTTCTCAGATTCTCCCATGGTCCCCGGGCACTGCAAGGAGAAGGGTGCTAGCCCCTACTACTCAGGATGCCTCCGGAAACCACGCGCCATCACTTCAGGGGACATTCTCAAAACTTCCACCAGATGAGGGAGGGAAAATACCTCTTGTTCTTTTTAGCCTATTTCAATATTGCCCAAAGAAATCAATATCAGAATGACTTTTCTGTCATACATACATATTAATAATCTGATTTACGCTCAGTACACGTTATAAATTTGTGATGGTATAGAAATAGAAATAAAGAAATTGGACCAGGGAAAGAACCCGAAGTCCCAGTAGCTATAATTGCTACAGTTAAGCGTTGTATTTGGTTGTCAAAACGAAAAGGGAGATGAGGTTTCATAACTCTGTTATCAGAAAGGGAGAAACAATCAGTTTCTCAAGAGAGACAAATATTTTTCTATTACTTGGTTCTAAAATAAATTTCTCTTGTGAAGCTTTATAGAGGGCATATCAAGTTAAGCCTTCTGAGATATTGCATGCAGGTCTCTGTTCCTGTAGCTTGTGCCTCTTGTTAACTATGTGTGAGGATAAGAGTGCCTGGGGCCCTGCACATGGCAGCATTGAGCACAGATATTGGTTCCTTCTTTTGCTACCTATATCTCCTGCTCAGATTTCTAAAGATGGCCAGATTATTTTTGATATCACCACTGCACCATAGTCTAAACGGAACAAAGACTGAAATAATCATCTACTAGAGATCATAACCTAAGTGGCAAAAAAGTATGGCCAGTCTGGGCAGGTAGGTTCTGCTCCTGTTACTGCCTTTGCCTGGTGATGGCCCTCGGCCATTTTTTTTCCTGCTGAAGTCTTTTTGAGCATTGGAGCTGGGACTCTGTCTTCATCGTTGAATCACTAATGCTTCGCATGGTGCCTGTGTTTAACAGGTGCTGACTAAATCATTCTTCAGTTACTATGCTTGTTTTTCCCTCTATTTCATATCTGTAATATCATCTTTTAAGTTACCCTCCTGGGTTTCAGGAATAATGTGGAGGTAAATAAGAAAAGAGTTCCTCCAAGGTGGACTTTTCTCTGCCTCATACATGATAGGACTAAGGAAATATATCTGAGGATCTATCGGTGATTTAAGGGACATGTGACAATTAAAGGAAAGGATGAGAATATTGCTTCATTAAATAGAGAATATTAGTAAAGAGATAGGAAAAATATATATATATGTATGAGAACCAAATAGACATTCTGGAGTTGAAAAGTATAATAACTGAAGTGAAAAGTTCACTAGAGAGACTCAACGATATATTTGAGTTGGCAGAAGAAAGAATCAGTGAACTTAAAAATGGGTCAATTGAGAGTATACAGTCTGAGGAACAGGATGAAAAAAGAACGAAGAAGAATATAGACAAAATCTGAGACCTGTGGCACGCCATGGAGCACACCAGCATACAGGTACTAGGACCCCAGAAGGAGAGAGGAGAAAGTGGCATAAAGAATATTTGAAGACATGATGTCCAAAAACTCCCCAAATTTATGAAATGCGTTAATCTACGCATCCAAGAAACTCAATGAGTTCTAAGTAGAATAACTCAAAGAAATCCACACCTGGATACATCACACACTGTCAGAAGTCAAAGACAGAGAATCTTTAAAGCAGCAGGAGAGATTTGTCACGTACAAGGGATGTCAATAATATTAACAGCTGACTTCTCATCGGAGAGCTTGGAGGCCAGATGTCAGTGGTCTGGAATATTCAGAATGCTGATGGAGAAAGACTGTCAGCCAAACATTTTATATTCAGTAAAAACTATCCTTCAGAAGTGAAGGAGGAATTAAGACGTTCTCAGATAAACAAAACTAAGGGAATATGTCGTTAGAAGACCTGCTCTACAAGAAATACTAAAGAGAGTCTTTCAGGCTAAAATGAAAAAACACTAGATGTAACTCAAATCCACACAAAGAAATAAAGAGCAGTAGTAAAAGTTGCTGCAGCATAAATGTATTTTTTATTTATTACTCTTTTCTGTTCCTATCTGATTTAAAAGACAAATATACAAAGCAACAATTATAAAACTTTGTTGATAGGCTTATAATGCACAAAGATGTAATTTGTTTGGCAGTAATATCATGAAGTAGGGGGAAAGAATGGAGCTATATTGGAGCAAAGTTTTTATATACTGTTGAAAATCAGTTGATACTAATCTGAACTAGATTGCTGTAAATTAAGATGTTAATTGTAATTTCCAGGGAACTCACTAAGAAGAAGAAAAAAAAAGACGACAAAGAAGAAACAGTGGGGCATAAAAATGGTACACCAGAAAACATCCATATAACATAAAAGAAAGCAATAATGGAGAAATAAAGGAAAAAAGACACAAGGCATATAGAAAACAAACAGCAAAATGGCAGACATAAATCCTACCGTATCACTAATTACATTATATTCAAATAGACTCAACACTTTAATCAAAAGGCAGAGTTTGGCAAGATGGATTTTAAAAAAATGTAATCCAACTATACGCTGTCTACAAGAGATATGTTTTCGATTCAAAGACACAAATTGGCTGGAGGTAAAAGGGTAAAGATATAACGTGCAAACAGTAACCAGGAGGAGCTATACTAATATCAGACACAATGGACTTTAAAACCAAACTTTTACCAGAGACCAAGAACATTTTATAATGATAAAAGGGCCAGTTGATCAGGGAGACATAACAAATATAAGCATAATCACCTAACAGCAGGACCCCAAAATACATGAAACAAAAATGAACAGAATTGAAGGAAAAAACAGACAATTTGACAATAATAGCTAGAGATTTCAATACCCCACTTTCAACAAGGGATAGAAAACTCAGCAGATGACCAACAAGGGAAAAATGGCTTGGGCACTAGAAACCAAGTAGACTTAACAGATATCCGTAGAATACTCCATCCAACAGCAACAGAACAGACATTCTTCTCAAGTGCACATGGGACATTCTCCAGGATAAACCATATATCAGGCCATGCAGCAACTCAATAAATTTAAAAGGATTGAAATCATACAAAATATTTCTCCAACCACAGTGGAGTGAAATTGGAAGGCAATTACAGAGGAAATTTGGGAAATGAACAAATATGTGGAAAGTAAACAACATACTTCTAAATAACCAATGGATTAAAGAAGAAATCATCGGGAAACTAGAAAATACTTTAAGAAGCATGAAAACGAAAGCACAACGTACCAAAACCTACGGAATGCTGATAAATCAGTGCTTAGAGGGAAATTGATGGCTGTAAATGCCTATATTTATAAAGAAGAAAGATCTCAAATCAATAACCCACACTTCCACCTTGAGAAATTAGAAAAAGCAGATCAAAGAGATGGAAGGAAATTAATAAATATTAGAGCAGAAATAAGTCAAATAGAGAATAGGAAAACAATCAGAGGACTAGAAAAAGATCAAAAGTCAGTGACTGGAGTAAGCCCCAAAGAGCTCAAGGGAACGTCCCAGGCAAGGCTAACAAGGGTGGGTGCCGTTTTGTGAGGGGTCCTGGTGCTGGATTAAGCACCCTGTTTTGAAGTGTGGGCTGAGAGGAGTCCTTGAAACTTTCTCCTGGAAGAGTAGCAAAATGAAATAAGTATTCTAAAGGATTATCTGGAGGCAGCGTTCATTATCTGGGAGCAGTGTTCAGTGCATTATAAAGGCTAAGGAATGAAATCAGTAAGGTGAAGCTAGAGGCCACTGCAGTAATCCAGGCATCTAGGGACAGAAGTCCAGAGCTGAGTCATGGCAGTGGAAGGACAGATTCAGTACAAAAGGGGTCAGGAAGGAAGGAGACTTCACAGGATTCGATGGCTGTCTGGATCTTTGATCTGAGAAGTAAGTAGGAAAGATCTAAGAAGTAAGAAAACTCAGAAAACTGAGTTTAGTCTTGGCTCCATCATTTACTTGCTATTTGATGTTAGGCAATTCTTCTGAGCCCCCAGGTCCCTCATCTATGAAATGAGGCTAGCAATGCTTGCCTGGCTTATATTCCTGAGTTTTCAGTATGATTGAAATGGAATAACGGGCGTAAAAGAGGTATAAAAGCCACTTGTGAACGTTCAAACTCTTGACAAGTAGGAGGGTTTGTTTGCTATTATCATGAGTTTCGTTTTTGTCACGTGTGTTCAATAGTGAGACCATCCAAGTGGAAATGTTGAGTGGATGGTTGGAAACGTGGGAGGGAATTCTGGAGAGAAGTTAGTGCCAGAACCAACATTTGTCCTCACCTGCCTGTCCCAGAGGGAGGAGTAGAGAGAGGAGTGGGGTGGGACGGGCAGGGACTCAGCCAGCAGAGAAATGGAACCCATTAGAGGCAGAGGCAGGCCAGGGTGGAAAGGAAGTGGGAACTCACTCAGGCACAAGGTTTCCCAGAGCTGTAGCTCTGAGATGTGAAAGGGAGAAGCTAACGGGTCTGGGAATGACGGGGTATCTGAACTACACACGGGAGTTTCCGTAGAAAGTGATAGAATGAAAGGCAGCATTATCTGAATTTAGCCTGAGAATCAAGAGTAAGGAGAGGTGGGTCACAGGATAGAGTGTTCATGTAAATGACTGGCTTTGGAAGAGAGAAACGGGACAGTCTCAGAGTCTTGCATTGAGACGTCGTCGTCCTTTATTTTGAAATAGAAACTCTGTTGTGGTTCTGCTGTGTGAAGTGTCAGGGTCATGAGGGAGGCCACCAGGGAGGACAGGTGCATGGGGTTTTGCAAGTGGGAGCCCTGCCACACGTCACAGAGAGGTGGGGACCCCAGTCCATAGGAGCAGGAGGGAAACGCTCGGTAAATCAGAGGTACCCCAGAGCCTTGGGGGCTCAGTCTCCTGAGCATCTGGAGAAGCATCCCCCCACCAAGGCAGCAGGGCTCATTTTGGATACCTAATTCTTTTACCTCCATCTGTCCCCTCCCCTGCAGCCAATCTGTTCCCTAACCCAAGGATGCTCATCATCACAGTATAGCCGTAAACTTGGGCTTGGTGTGACTCAGGGTCCCTCCCAGCTCAGGGCTGCTTTGGGAGCTGACCGATCCAGAGGTGCCCTTAGGGTGAGGGACGCAGCCTTTTCTGGCTCCTTCTCTCCCAGAGCCCAGCAGAGCCCAGCTGTTTTTCCAGCGTGGAGCAAAGTGCAGCCCGAGGCAGGGCTTCCGGGCTGCCGAGTGCAGGAGGCACCTTCTGCTCTTCACAGCAGATCAGTGGGAGGTTGCTGTGACCTTAATGGCTCAGCAGTGCTGCTGGGCTGTGGTGAGCCAGGGCTTCCTGGGCCGGAAAGAGAGAGAATTGGAGGGTAGAGGTGGAGGATGCAGCGAGGAATATTCTCAACAGCTCCCCCTGGCGGAAGATAGCAGAAGCAAGTCGTGCACTTGCTTGCACTGACCTCTGAGCTGCTTCTGTTCTTTCACAGCCCCAGGATGCTTCTTAATACGCTGGACCTCGGAAGTCACCAGAAAAGTAAAGGCAGCAAAAGTTGAGCCCAGCTACCCTGAACTGCCGACTTTATCTGTTTCTTGCAGCCTGGAAATGAAAATTGCTTTGCCTTTGGTTGCTGTTCAAGGCATCCTGGAGCCCTGCACTGTGGTCTCCCTGCCCAATCCCCACACCCCGACTTTCTCTTCCCCAACCCAGGCTCAGGCAGGGATGAAAGTTCTGGGATGTCAGTGGCTGGAGGTATCTTGAGTGGGTGAGTCGTCAACCAGCCATTCCCCACCAGTTCCCCAGGGACCATGGGCACAGAAGACTTTCTAAGAAAAATCACTCTCGTCATAAGTTAGGGCTTTGGGTCTGAGCCCCTGATTGGTCCCCCACCTTGGGGAGCTGGTCTCATCACCACGGGACCTGAAGGATTCCTTTGTATTCATGAGTCTGGCCCCTGGGTATTCCTCCCCAGATCCCACCATGGCTTCAGCATGGCTTTCCTGAAGGATGAAGACACGTCCTTCTGAAGGAAGGAAGGTCCCCGGCAGATAGTAGGGCAGCTCCAAGGAGTTCCTCCAAGGAGGCACAGGGAGCAGGGCACCGCTCGGCAATGCCAGAGCCAGCGGCTCCAAACAGGAGGACACTTACTGGAGAGAGAACATGTTACCCAGGGTGTGTCCACCCCCTGCGCTGCCCCTCCTCGGGGGCGGGGAGGGCAAGGGGAGCCTCTGTCCCTCCTTGGAGGTCGGGATGTGTAGCCGAGATCCTGCACCCAAAGCCACATTTCCGCGTGGGGTTCAAAGCGTGGCAGGACATTTGAAGACTTCCTTTTCATCCTCACGATCTTATCTGGATGCATCCGGATACTGAGAGGTGTGCCAGCAAACTGGAGCTGTTCGGGACCGAAGAAGACACAGGTGTGCGCTCCAGCTGTTCCCTGCCTGGAAGGCACACGTGTCACAGCCACGTCCGTTTGTATGACGCGCTCTCGCAGAGTGCCGTCGGAGAGCGGGCTCACTGTGGCTGCCCCGGGCAGCCAAGGACGCGCTCTTCTCAGAAGGACAGTGGGGCGTGTATCCATCAGGATATGGGCTAAGCTGCTGTAACAAAGCCACCACATATTATCGTGCTTCCATAGACGCTGCTTCTTTCCTCTCTGAACAGACCAGAGGTGGTCCAGGGTGGGCCGTGCTCTGCAGCATGAACTCACGTAGAGAGCCCAGCTGTCTTCTTGCTTCTCCACGCCTTAACGTGCTGTCCTTGTCCCCATTCCTGAGACTGGCCGCCGCCATCACGTGCAAGTCCCAGCACAGGGGAAGGGGGAAGGAGAGGAGCGGGGACAGCCCATTTCCTTTATAAAGGTTGTGACCTGGACGTTGTACCCATGATATCCCCTCACCTTCCGTTCGTTATGTGGTTCTGTCTGCCGCAAGGCAGGCTGGGAAGTACAGATGCTAGCTGGGTGGGCGTGCCCAGCTGGAGCTCAGGGGTTCTGTTACCAAACGGATGGAGCGAAGAGAGATTCAAGGAGACAGAAATTAGTCTTTGCCCAGATGGCTTCACCGCGAGGGGACGCAGGCGCTGCTGCCGCCCCGTGTGAGACTGATCGGCTCTGTGGAGGGCCAGGTGGTCGGATGCTGGTGGCGATGATGAGGCATTTGGGGGTGATGGTGGTGGAGGCATCTGTGACCATGAATGTGGGGCGCAAGGGGCAGAATGTGCGTGCATAGACAGGCTGGCTCTTCCTGACTTTGGCTCTTTGTATAAGAGTCAAGAGCTTGTCTGACCCTTCGTTTTGCAAATGACAAAACAGATCCAGAGAGCTGAAGTGACTTGCTCAAGGTCCCACCACTCGGGAGTTGCTGAAAAGAAACTCAGAGCCGAGTCTCTGCTCTACCCTCTATGCGCTCTAGAATTTTCTTGGGTGGGGCAGTTTGAGACATGGGAGCACACGGAGTGCCCAGGAGGCCTGAGGGCTGTAAGAGCGTATGAGACCTGCTACAGATGGCCTTGTTCCTGGCCCTCCACCTGCATGCTAGAAAGCAGTGCTTTCGTTTTGTGTTTTGTTAACATGGCCAGTCCCTCAACTGTAAGCTCCTCTCAGCCGTTGCTGCTTAGCGCGTGAGCCGGCCTCTCCCTCCCCTCACCTTCCCGTCCCCGCTAGATACCGTGGCAATGAAATACCACCTTGGCAGAGTCGGAGAATTTGTCATTTTTACATCTCCACATCCCAGTGTCTTCTGCTCCCAGTGACAAATAAATCCCTGGGCTGATGGCTGGCCCCGGCCATTCATTAAGCAAATAAAGCCCCAGGGTTGGAGCCAGAGGCTCGTAAATAATTCCTGGTGTTTTTCCCCGTTGCCTGCTGCCTCCCAAGCTCTGCATATTTATAATACAGGAGCAGTGTTTCCCACATAGCCTATTATGTGTGGGAGACGTGGGGGAGAAGGACAGACCTGGATGGAGAAGGCCCAGTCACTGCGCCTGGCTGCGGGCAGGGACCCCTCAGCCCTGAGTGCTGACATCATCACCCAGCTGGGCTGAATGAGGGGCTCTGTCGTGTTGGGCCCAGTCGAGGTGGTGGGGAGGAAGGAGACCTGGGCCGAGTGGCAGCTTCAGCCCATTCTGTCCTGGGGGTAGAGGACCATCCTCTTGGAGGAGGGAAGTGGCTGTAGTGTGGTAGAGCCCTTGGCCGGCTGAGTGCTGGTCATGAAGGCCCCTCACAGAGACCAAGCACCCTCACTTCTGTCTCCCTGGGCAGCCTCATGGGTGAGGGGCTCAGACTTCCGCAATGGGGAGCAGGGAGGAAGACGAGAGAGAGTTCATGCCGGTAACAGTGAGAGCAAGGAGAATAATTAACACTGAAGAAGGGGATAGAGTTCAGGCACCTTCATGTGAGTCACGTGCTCGCTATATACACCCTTGAGCGATGGACTCAGCAAACCTCTGTTACCTGAGGAGGATGTCACCATGCAGCACCCTGCCTCCGGCACGTGTACACACACGAACACACACACACGTGCACACATGCACACACACACGTGCACACATGCACACCATGGCCCCCTTAGCATGTCATAACCCCCAGGCAGCATTTGTTGCCTAAAGCCTTCCAGAGGTAAAAACTATTATTTATAGAGGTGTACGGTGTACACGGGTGCACGATGGTGGATGTAAATTTCATTTAGCTTCCACCACAAAGGTTGGGCACGTGAAATTGTGGCGAGAAACAGAAGCAGAGATAATGGGCAATAGATACTCTATACCAGTCCCGAAAGGAAGGCTTGGGATACACTATTGACCCACTGGTATCCAGGTTTCTTCCTAAAGTGGCCAAGGTCAGCTGATCTCACCCAGGACCCCTTTTGTCTGGGATCTGTGTGAACTGGCCTAGGACCCCCGAATTTGTAGGTTTGCTCTCTGACCGGGCCCTGTGACACCTCAGAGAGGAAAATGCTGAGAGCAGAGGCCATCTTCTACCCTCAGTGAGAGCATGTGGTTGTCCCATGTAGCGTGAGGTAGACAAGAGTGTTTGTTTAATGTGGAGCATGACGCATCAGAGAACTGTAGTTTTTTAAAGGCACGGGCTGGAATGAGAACGCATTGCAAGCAGAAGGGGAGAGTTTCGTTCATAAAATGTTAGCTTTCATTGTGCTTGCAGGTGTGTGTGCTGTGTGGATGTACTGGCCACAGTGTGAAATGTATTTCTTACCCGGGGTTGAACTCAGAAAGGTGGGCAGCATGGGGAAGGCTGGAGAGGAAAGGGCTCTGGACTTGAAGTTGAAGGTCCTGGGTTCAGTTCCCAGCCATGCCCTTGAGTTCTTCTGCACATATTCACACACCCTGACTCAGGCCGGTCCCCTTTCTTTGTACATGACAGAAATAAGCAGTCCCAGTGGCATGGTGGAATGGTCCAGCCGGAAGGCACCTTGGAGATAAGCCAGGTCTCCGTGGCAACTCAAGGCCAGGGATGGGGAGAGGCTGTGCGCGGTCACAGGGCACGTCAGTGGCCAAGGCAGGACTGGAAGCCCTTGCGATTCTTGCTGCACCCTCCCTCCTGGGGAGCAGTAGGCATGAGGGCCTCAGGCATCTCCTTAGAAGCAAACGTCTCCACGGAGTGACCAGGATGACCTGGCGTCACCCCATTCTAGGCCTCATTCCTCTCTGAGCCAGGGCAGGGTGGCCACTTACACCATCGCAGTCCAAAGTCCAGTCTCTGTCTGGGAAGAGAAGACAAAATATTCTGCATCCAATTAAAAGCAACAGGAGGGTGTAAGGGAGACAGAAAGTAATTCTCCTTCTTGGAAGCCAGCCAGGGCATCCTCGTGCCAAGACTAAGAAGGATAATAACAACAGCCGTAATTGTGGGAAGGAAGAAGCTTCTACAAGGCCTCAGGGACCTGACTAAGTAAGGAGGGAAGAAGGGGAATCAAGATGGACACTCTGACCTTTGCAAACCTGCAGAAAAGCCAGTGACCCAGCCCCTCACTGGAGAGAACCGTCCTCCTGGAAGTGCCCTTGGGTCTCTGGCCAGCTTTGCACACTCGACACGTCTGAGGCCAAGCCCACTGTGATGGTTAATGCCAGGTGTCCGCTGGGCGAGGCTAGGGGGTCCAGTTGTTTGGTCAACAGCAGTCTAGATGTTGCTGTGAAGGTATTTTAAGCATGTGATAAACATTTAAATCAGTAGACTTGGACTCAAGCCATTGACCCCTCGTAGTGTGGGTGGGCCTCATCCAGTCCCTTGAAAACGTCAAGAGCAAGCAGTGAGGTTTCCCGAAGAAGAAGGAATTCTCCTCGAGACTCTAGCATAGAAACCCTGCCGGGTTCCAGGCTTTGGACTGCAGACCGCAGCATCAAACTCTTGCTGGAACCAATTCCTGAGACTCTCTCCCTCCCTCTCCTACTGGTTAAGTT
Source organism: Delphinus delphis (assembly GCF_949987515.2). Lineage (NCBI taxonomy): Eukaryota > Metazoa > Chordata > Mammalia > Artiodactyla > Delphinidae > Delphinus > Delphinus delphis. The sequence goes on from NC_082694.2 coordinate 65,732,149, forward strand.
TCTCTGGAGAACCCTGACGAATACACTCACCAGCTCATCTCCAGGCTTGCAGAGCTGACCTCATCTCTGGTCTCCTCTTCCCTCCACCCACATCCAGTGGGCCAACAAGGCTGTGAGTGTTTTCTCACTACCGTAGGACTGTCATTTTCTACGGCCCGTCTCACGTCCAGCCCTGTCTTTTCATCTCTGGTCGGTCCTGTCTCGCCTCACACCTGGACAGTTGCAGTTGCCTCTTCAGCTGGCTCGCACTCTTCCTCTCTCTCTCTCCATCCATATCTCCCTGTATCTATCGTCTATCTCCCCTCCCCCTCCATTTGTCCATATTAGAGACTGTCAGTGGTGGGAGGGTGCCTCGCAGATCATGAAATCCAACCCCTGCTCATGGGTTCTGGAATCAGACCCCCTGCATTGGGATCTAGGCTTGTCAACTTCCTGGCACTACTATAAACCTTTCTGCCTCAGTTTTCCCATCTCTGAAGTAGGTATAATAATAGCATGTACATCTTAAGAGTTATGAGAAGAATTATGTGAGTGAGATGATCCACATAAAGTATTTAACCCAGTATAAATGTGCAAATCAACGTTAGCTAGTTTCATCATTACCGCAGGAGAAAAACATTGGCCCAAATGGATGAAGTGACTGGCCTGAGGAAGAGTGTCTGTGGGGTAGCTGAGCCGCCCGTCAAGTATTGTGACTTCAGTCGAGGGCTCTTTCTCTCCTGTCCTAACAGCCCACCATCACTGCCAGGAAGACTGTGTGGGATCTCTCTCCTCAGAAGTTTTCAGTGGCTCCCCATTGCTTCTCCAAATAAAATGCATCCTTTTGGACCTGGCATACATTCAGCGAATATTTCTTGAGTAGGACCATGTGCCAGGCTCTGGATTGGGTGTTAGGGATACCCAATGGAGTTCCTGCCTTCACGGGGCTTACATTCTGGTGAGAGGAGAGAGAAGGCAAATAGATGTGTAATCTCTATGGTGCTAATGAATGCTAAGAAGAAAAATAAAACAGAGTAAGGGAAAGGGTGGTCCAGATACGTCCTCTGAAGAGCTGAGGTGAGATTTAAGCAGGAGGGAGGGAGTCATGCAGATATTCTGGGGAAGGGCATTCCAGGTTGAAGAAATAGCAGGTGCAAAGGCCCTGAGGTGGGAGCTTGGCAGGTGTGGTGGAGGAACAACCCGGAGCCCAGTATGACTAGGATGAGGTGCGTGGGGGGGAGCAGCAGGAGATGAGAACGTGTCGGGTCTTTGGGCCACGGTAAGACCTTTGTTCCTGAGGGACTTGTGCAGCCAGCAGCTAGTTTGGGGAAGAGCTGTGCCGTGATTTGACTTACATGTTTAAAGGATAACTATTGTCGGTTTCTGTGTGGAGAATAACCTCTAGGGAGAAAGGGGAGAAACAGGGAGGCCAGTTAAGAGTACAGATGAGAGGTGACATTGGCTCGGGTTCTGGTGATAGTGGGTGGGCGTGCTGAGAGGTCACGTGGGATGTATTTCACCTTTGCTGACAGTGAGAGGAGTCAAGAGTGACACATACACTGAAGGTTGGAAGGAGGCATTTGCCTCGTACTGAGACGGGGAAGACTTAGAAGAGCAGGTTCAAAGAGGAAATCAGGTTTGGGGTTGGGGACGTATGTTCAGGATATATTTTAGACCTCAAAGTGGAGATTTGGGGTAAGCAGTTGGAAATGAAGAGGGAAGAGGTTGGAGGTAAAGATATAGGTTTAGGAGTCATCTCTGTGTTGAAATCCTGGGGCTTGACGAGATCATGTAGGGAGTGTGTGTGGATGCAGAAGAGAGGATGACAGAGTACAGAATCTCGGGCCAGGGGAGGACGAGGCTGAGAAGGGGTGTGCAGAGAGGTGGGAGGAAAACCAGGAGAGAGTGGGGTCCCCGAGGGGAAGGAGGAAGGCACCCCAGTAGGAGGGCTGGGGTTACTGTGCAGTGATGCTGCAGGATGAAGCATGCTGAGAGTTAAGACTTGTCTATTGGATTTAACCCTGTGGAAGGAAGACCTTCCTATGGGCCGTTCGTAAATCATGGATGACCTCCATGAGGGCCATTTCAGAGGACAGTAGGGCTAAGAGCCTGTTGGGGTGGGTTTCAAGAGAGAAGAGGAGGAGATGGTGAAGATGGGATTCTTTTTCCATAAAGGGAAGCCGAGAAAGGGGCTGATAGCTGGAGAGGGATCTGGGGGTCAAGGGAGGGTTTTTAAAGATGGGAAATATGGTACTAGATCTGTGTGCTAGTGAGATGATCCAGCAGAGAGGGGAGCTGTGATGATGGAAGACTGAGAGAGTGCAGTTGCGGGAAGGAATTCCTTGAGTAGGCAAGAGGGGAGGCAAGAAGCGTTCCCCCCAGACCCGTCCTGGAAGTGGTCCCTCTAGGCCATCTGTGCTCTCTGCCTGGGCTGTCCGAGTGCTTTTGTCATCAGTGCGGACTTCTTCACTAAGCAGACGGGGTGCGTGCTCAGGGAAGCAGCATAGCAGGGCCACCTGTGGGTGGGGAGTGAGAGAGGGAATTCAGCTCCCACCAACCTGCCCAGAATTTCGGTATTGGAAGAGCTACAAAGAACCTCTGTCCATTTCAGTATACTTGTAAATATACCTGCAAGCTTTACTGTGGCATATTGTTTTTATGTAGAATTATATATTGGGAGGCATCATGATTTCTTCTGGTCTTAGGACCCCCTAAAGATCCTAATTGGGCTGCCCTCGCCCCCCCCCCTTTCTCCCCCAGGAGGCTGTGAGTGCCTGCAGGATGCATTGCGTCCCACCTGTCTTGGGGCCGCTGCAGCATCTCCTAAGCTCCTAAATATACATTTCCTACGTGTGAAGACACGGTTTTGCAGAAGTGTTACCTGGAAACTGGAGGCCCCGTGTGGGATGATTTTCTGACTTTGAGGAGGGTAGAGTCGTGGTGGTCTTATTACAGAACCGGGAGAGAGCAGGACCGTAGGGCTGAGGCTAGGGTCCAATCCATAGACTCAACCCAAGGGGGCGCTGACCCAAGCCAGGTGTTATGATGGGCCCCGCATCCCAGCATCCGCCACCCAGGGGCCCCCTGGGGGGCTTCGTGGCCATATTTTGAGTGTGCCAGTGTCCATACTAAAAGAGAAGGCAGGCATTGATTTGCCTGCTCATCCTCATTTCTCCTGAGAAAATCAAGTGGTTGTCAAAGAACAGCCCTCCCTTCTCCCCTCCCTTCCTCTCCTTTCTGACCCACACCTCCCATCCATCCATACACGTATTTGCAAAACACAAGCAGGGTCTCTGAATGTATTCTAGCCCATGAAGACTAGGCTGGAAGGGTATATTTCAGAGCCACAGAGGAAGAAAGAATCTCTCTTCCATCTAATTCCTTACCGATGCATCTGCCTTCCATGCCTCCACTGCACACACAGCTTGTCGCATTTTTACTGATTAAGACAACACCCTGTAGAGTAGATGTTACATCCCCATTTTATAGATGAGAGAAACCGATGCGTGGAGAAGTGAGGAAACCTTCGCGGGGCACACAGCCAGGACAGGACAGAGCACACGTTCATCTCCAGTCTCCTGGCTCCCAGGATCCAGCAGAGTTCTCCTTCTACCACACCAGGGGTTGGCAAACTTTTTCTCTAAAGGGCCCGATAGTATATATTTTAAGCTTTGTGGGCCATATGGTCTCAGCTCTGCTGCTTAGTGAGAAAGTAGCACAGTGTGCAAAGGAGTGGGCGTGGCCGTGTTTCCGTAAAACATTTTTATCAGAGCAGGTGGTGGGCTGGATTTGGTGCACGGGTCTGAGAGAGAGTTCCCCAGACCTCCTCCAAAGCTGCCTCTTCCCTTCACGCCCTTTAGTAACCACAGCTTCACAAAGCCCTTGGAGGGTCCCTTCCTTGCCGGCAAACTGGCCCATCCGTAAAACGCCTGCTGGCTTTTCCAGCTCTCCCGTGCATCTCTCTTGGCTCCAGGATGGGCATTTCCACTCCTGCCTTCCCTCCAGGCCCATTGGCAGGTGATTAAGAGCCCAGCTCTACATTTCTGACAGCAGTGGCTGGCAGAAGGGACCGCGTGGCTGAGATAAGCGAGTGTGTGCTGGGGAAGGGGGCTGGCCACGTGGGATGAGGGTTTCATTCCTGCAGAGGAGTAATAAGCATGTAATTGGCTTTTCGGAATCATGCAGGCTGCTGGAAAGCCTGTCTCTCCTACACACCATGCTCTCTTCTGAGCCGCCAAGGCTGGTTCACCCAGAGCGGGGATGAGCTGGATGAATTCTGCATCAGCAGGTGGGGGCCACCTTGTCCTCAGTGATCACTGTGAGCTGTACGATGCTTGGGAGCTGAGAGGCAGGTTAGGACAAGACAGAAGGTAAGTTGTTCCCACTAGCAACCCCCCTCTCCAGGGGGTGCAGGAGAAGTGGGTCTGGGAGGACCATTCCTAGACCCAGCATGACTGTTGAGGAGAAGAGAATTAAATCGCTTCCCCAGGGTGCTGGGTCCCCATCCTTTCATGACCCTGAGGCCACCTTGAACTCCAGGCGCAGGTGGGAACTGCCCATCCCCCAGCTCTGTGCTGCCCAGAGAGGGTGCTCTGACAACGTTTGATGGTGGGTAGGGCAGGCGCTGCTGGAGGTCCCCCGCTTCTCTCTAAGCCTCTCTGTTCTCTGGGGTGTCACTGACCCACATGAAGGTATTAACAGCTGCAGCCATGTTAATGGCTTTTACAAAAATCAGCTTTCACTGTAGGTTGACTTTAGTGCAATCCCCCTTTAACGAACACAATTAAAATGTACAGTCTATAGAGCGAGTCTGTGTTCACGTCCCGGATAATGGTCCAGCCCTGCTTTGCGTGTTATAGCAACGAAACATGTCTAACGTGTTTGTTCCCCAATCCCTGATCAGTTAGCGCTCGTCCATCCAGCAGAGGTGCTGTTCATAGGGTAGACTGAGAGCCTCTCCCTCCTAGTCTAGCACAATTCTATACTTAGATTTGGGCACGATAATACTCTCTTATATTTGTAGAGAGCTGTTATGTTGTCAAGGCGCCTTTACATGCATCTTTTTAGTTCATTCCCACAGTGACCCTGTGACCTAGGCAGCTCAGGTTGATTCAGATGATTCCCATTTGACAGAAGGCTAATGGAGGCTCCAAGCTTGGACTTCTGAGGTCACACAGGGACTAAGTGCTGGCCCCTGGAAAGGAGGCAAAGCTGCTTAATGTCGAGGAGAAACCCTTGCACCCCCAGGTCAGCCCTGTCATAATCTTCATGCCCTTTTGTTGTGGCCTGCAGGCTCCCGACGCACGTCGTGTGGTCGTGTGGTCGCGTGGTGCACCCCTGTGGCCTGCTGCCTGGCCCAGGCCCTGCAGGACACAGACAGATTGTCAACGAGTGCTCATTAAATGGGTGAATGAATGAGGGACCCTGGGCCTCTCCCAAAGGACAAGCCGGGTGTCAGACACTGGGCTCTGCAATTCCAGAAGGAAGAGTTCTTTACAAATGAAAATTAGAGCAACACCCACTCAAAGTAAGCTCTGATGTCAACGGATTCTCAGCCCAAGTCCGATTCTAAATTAAGACTGCACTGATTCATGTTGACCTGGAGTTGGAGGGCCCAGTGGAGTCACAGAGCCTCCATCCTTTCCGAGAAGGTCCCGGCCCTCAGGGCTTCCATCCCTCCCACCCTGGAGGCACATGGGGTGGTGACTGAGGACAGCCTGCATTTGCGGGCTGACTGCCCTCTACCAGCCTGCGGCCTTGGGGACATGACAATCTTTCCTACCTCATGGCGTTGTTCTGAGGATTGTATGAGATGATGTCCGATAAAGCGTTAAGTGTAGTGCCCACAGACACCTAACTCGCCCATCACCAGCCCCTGTGCCACTGGCATTTGTGGGGCCCAGGGTCACTGTTTGTTCACCAGTTAATGACCACTCACTTAGAATCTGTCTGCCCTTCCTGGGCCTGGGCCAGGCAGATGGCCGCGGGGGTCCACCACGCAACCGCGAGCCTGCAGGCTGCAGTGACAGGCCAGGAGTCCCGAGGGCTACGTGCTGAGTAAAATTGTACGTTTTATTGTCACCACCCCTGACCTCATGCTCTCACATCCCTAAGAACCTGCACAAATTTTCTTACTCCTCACTCTGTCCATCCCTAGAAGCCCTCACTGTTCCAGATATCATTTGCTTCAAATACAAGGAAAGAAGGAAGGGAGGGAGGGAGGGAGGGAGGAAGGAAGGAAGAAAAAACAGATCACCCCTCTAGACTCTTTAGCAAAAATGAACAATAAGTGGCCATTATTCCTCTCAAGTGCTTCGAAGCTGAGGCTGCCTGGCCCGGAGGCCTTGCTGCCCTGCTGGAGTGAAATCCCAGAGGGCTGGCCTCGCCCTCTTGTTCTCCAAGCCTTTATCCCTTTCACACATCTCCAGACCCCTTTCTTCTCAGGAAAATTGCCTCTCCCGGAGCTGGGAGGCTGCTGAATTGTTGGCCCTGACCTGAGTCAGGAGGGGCAGAGAGCTGTCCCCAGGGCCCAGGGCCTGAGGGAGGGTAATTTCACCCTGGTCGCTATAACTACAGACGCCCTTATTACTCACACAGACGTCTTACCCTTGTTTAACAACATATTAAACCATTAGTCTCTGTGCCAGTGGGTTCAGTGAGTTCACAGTGGCAAAAGCTGCTCATTAAATCCCCTTTTCCCTGCTTAATCTCTTTTAAATTGGTTGCCTTTTAATTTCATCAAGTGCCCTCTTTCTTCACCGGGTGCAGCAGCCCCGGCATACTGCTAGGTGAGAGGGGCTGCTGCGGGGCTTTCTGGGTCTTCCCCGGGTGGTCTCTGTGGACTGCAAGGTCACGGGGCAGAGGCTCACCGGAACGCTCTCCCTGAAGAATGGGCCCCGCTCCGGGCGCTGTGAAAGAGTTACGGGTTTTACTCTCCTCTCACTCATCTCTGAGTCAGTACCTGGGGCAGAAGATTCCAGTCTTTAAATCTTTTGCTCCATTCGTCTGTCCAAGAACCTGGGTTCCCTGTAGGTTAAAATAAAAATAGTCTGTTTTCTTAGGAGGAAATTTAAGTATTCGTAAAAATGGACAGTGTGCTCTATATACGTATTACTTGCAGTAAATTCAAACGTCATTAAAGTTGTAATTGAAGAGAACTCGTATTGCTAGGAGCCTGTCAGTCAGTGGTCGCACTGTGTCCAGTTGTGGCTGAGCACCGGTGTGCCGAGAGGTGCTCCAGGAAGCCAGCTGAGCGCCGAGCCCCTCCTTTCCCTATCACGCAGCAACTCCACGCCCTCACCTCACCTCAGTCACTCTTCTTGTTAGGTTAGGTAGCTGTGTCCTGTGCCTGCGGTCTACTGATAAGAGGAACCAAATCTGAAGAGGTGGCAGCCATAGCTTTAAGTTTAAGGGGACTCTGTCCACTTAGGTGGGACTGGGGGGTGGAAGGGAGAGGTGACACTTCCCTTTCTGTTTCACAGAGACCTTTAACTGTGGAGAAAAGCACAAATTCCCTAAGTGTGGGAGTGGTGAATGGGCCCACTCCTACTTCTACTCCTTGGTTCCCAGATCCAGCTGTGAACTCCGCGTGTTGACTGTAGAGCCATATCCTGGTCATGGGTGTACGGCAGCACCCTGAGGGCTGATGTCCTGTCCTCTCAGGGCGTCATCTCCAAGCTGGTGCCTCATCTCCGCTCTAATAGGCTGGTGTCTTGTAGATGGCATAGTATGTTTTAGGGTCAGTGGATCTGTACGTATTGCTTTTCCTCTTTGACATAAAGTAAGTCCCTTGGTACAGGGTGATGCCATTATGGGGAATCCTCTGCTCATAGGTCAGACTTCGTGTGAGCCCTCAGCAGTGGTACTAGTCAAGGCTCTGCAGACAGGAAATTCAAGCACACACCTGGAATGTTCATCTGGGAATGATGAATCTCTCTCTGCCTTTTCCATTATGGAAGGGTCCAGTGTTCACCCTTGAACAACACTGGGGGTGACCTGAGTATAACTTACAGTTGGCCCTTTGTATCCACAGTTCCTCTGCATCCAAAGATTCAACCAACAGACCATGTAGTAGTGTTTTATTTACTATTGGAAAACATCTGTATATGAGTGGACCTGTGCAGTTCAAAAGCACGTTTTTCAAGGGTCAAATGTAATTAACTTGCACCCAGTGGCTGGTTGGTCTCCAGCAACCAGTGGATGGTGCTGTATCGGACTCAGCATTGGCCTCTGTTGTCGGCAGGTTGGCCCCGTGGCTGTGGCAGTGGCTGGATCAGACTTAATGAGAGGGAGCCCAAGCCGCTAAGCCCACACGTACCCTCTCCCTTTGCCTCCATGACTGCTACTTCGTTCCTGAGCCCGTTGTGAAAGCGCTAGGGTGGCTAAGGACAGAGGCTGGCTGCCTGTTCTGCTGTGGATGTTTCGCCGTGGATGTTCTTGGTGGGCATGAACACGTGACACGTACTACCTCACACGTGCCAGCATCCATGAGGCCATCACGTGCATCAGCCCAGATCTCCTTGTCTCCAGCCTTAACCTTGCTCCTTCCAGGCCCTTGACCAACCAGCTCAGCCGTTCACCACTGCTCATTAGACCATGGATGTCCTTTCCTTGGGCCACTCCACACAAGGCGCATGACTGACAGCCTTGTCTGAAGCTCTACCCACTGGGAGGATTTTTCCTCAGCACCATTCCAAGGCCACAATGGGGTGTAGCTAATGCAACCACAGTCTATTTGTGGTTTGCACCCATCTGTAGATCCAACTAACCCATGAACAAAGCTCAGGCTTTCCCCTTTATCTGTCAGGGGAAACCCCGACCCCTTCCCCATGAGGCCGAATTGGTGAGCTGAGTGAGCAATGTGGGTGCAATCGTTCTAAGTGACGAGGAGGAGACGTGGTCTGGGCCACCCGGTTTTTTTTCTTTTTTTTTTTGTGGTACGCGGGCTTCTCACTGTTGGGGCCCCTCCCGTTGCGGAGCACAGGCTCCGGACGCGCAGGCTCAGTGGCCATGGCTCACGGGCCTAGCCTCTCCGCGGCATGTGGGATCTTCCCGGACCGGGGCACGAACCCGTGTCCCCTGCATCGGCAGGCGGACTCTCAACCACTGCGCCACCAGGGAAGCCCTGGGCCACCTGTTTTTGAAGCCTTCTTTCTGGTCGTGCTTAAGCCCAATTGTGGACGTTCCTTTCCATTTTATGATGGCTTCTCCAAGGCCTACTCAACGTTATGACTTGGTAGGTCCCACACTATCCAGTTCATTGTGAGTAGTTTGGGCTCTGTGGTTGCTTCATGTTCCATGGGTAGATTTTTTTTATGCTCTTCTTTTACTTGATAACCCAGGGTTAGGAGTGTGTGTGTGTGTGCATGTGTGTGTTTTAATATTCTGTTTCTACCAGGGCCCAGAAGCACGTCCTGGCATATACTTCCTTGCCTCAGTGGCATCTATAACCTTGCTACATAGCCCTGTGGTTCTATGCTTCAGCTCCTCTTTTGGGTCTTTCCAGAAGCTACATACAGTGTTTTTCTCTACGACAGATACCTCTGGTACCATGGGCTCTGCCAAGTTGTATGCCCTAAGTGTCAGAGCTGCTTGACCTTCCGTGGAGCCCATTTTTGTTCTGGGTCTCTTAAAACTAGCAGACTTTGAAGTTATCTGATAAATGGGTAGGAACAGTATTCCCAAGTGTGGAATATGCTGACTGCAAAACCTGAAGAGACCTAGCGCGTGCTATGCTTCTCGTTCAGTGGAGAAGGTGCAAGGTGCAATCCCATGCCTTTTGCTTTGGAGGGGATGTCCCAACAGTCCCCAGATCCTGGGATCCCTAAAACTTCAGCCATAGGTCAAGCCCTTGCATCTTCATAGGGTGCATCTCCCATCTTCTGCAGCACGTGTGTCCTACCTAGACTTCAAAGGTCCTTGCTAGTTCCATTCATCTAGCTTGATTAACATGATGCCATCCATATAATGGACGAATGTGATGTTCTAAGGTATGTCCGGATAGTCCGGGGCCCTTTGGATGACACTGTGACAGAGAATTAACACAGCCCTGGAGCTAGCCTATGAATGTATATTGTCCATTTCATATGAATTTCAGTGAATTTCTGATCTTCCTTCCTGATGGGTATTGAAAGAAAAGCATTCACCAGGTCAGTGGCTATGACCCAAGGCTGTGTCACTCTGTTCTAGCAGATATACCGCAAATGACCCAGCAGCTTTACTCGTGCCCACCACCTGGTTAGGTTTGTAGTAGTTTATTGTCATCTGCCATAATCCGTCCGGTCTTTGCCTTGGCCAGGATGGTGATTTAAATGAGCATTGATAGGCATCGCCACCTTGGCATTTTTTAAGCTTTGTGGGTGGCACTAATTCTCCAGGGAGAATGGGATTTCGGGGTCTTCCACGTGTCCTTTCCTATCACAGCGGCTCCTGTACTACAGGTCAGAGAATCAACGTGGTATTTCTGCTAACTAAATTTGTCCTTTCCAGTTTTATATTGAAGAACCAGGGAAATGACCACCAGGTAGGTCTGTGGATCCAGTCAACCCACTGTGAGACTAATGTGGGCCAGGCCCGCATTTCTTAGCTGACCTCTCTTTGCCCGCAGTCCAGCAGGGGGACTTTGATGGCATATTGGGTCACAAGGTGTCAGTAACAAATTAGACCCTGTGATTGATAGTCCTCAAGAGACCTGGCTATGGTTACCTTTTTGAAAGAAGACCGACTTTTTTCTCCACCAGATTCCACAGCAGCCACCTGATTCCACAGTTTTTATAGGTGCGATTTCCCTCAGACTCCTTCAACACCAGTTGCATTGCACCAGCCAGGGCACACGCTTTGACCTGTATCCTGGCTGGTCCATCACCAGGCTGTTGGAAAAAGCCACTGCCACAGCTTCTTCCACCCACAGCCAGTGTTGGGGTCCTATGGCCATCCAGCCAGCATGTTATCCACCTCCTTAGCGGCTGATCCTGGACGCAGAGCCTGAGGCAGGGATCCCTGTGGAAGTGGTTTACTTGGGACATGCCTCCAAGAGGAGGGACCTCAGGGAAGCAGGACCGCTGGAGACGTGCTTTAGCCTGGTCCTGCTGGGAGCCCTGGATTAGGACCTGCTTCAGAGTTGGTCCGACTTTCATGCAGGAGGGCTGGCCTTGGGTCCCCCGTGCCAGTTAGTCACTGGCTTCTCGGGTACTCCCAGGAGGGGACCCTGCCAGACTCCTACTCACTGGGGTGAATTCTCTGGAAAAGGAGACAGCTCTGAGTCATTAGCTCATCAGCAGCGAGGAGTCAGTGGAGGGAAGAGTGTCCTGAGCCCAGGAAAAGGCTCAGGGTGGGACAGTAATAGCACCTCTGGCACCTTGGATCCTCTCTACGGACCTGCTGTTCTAATCTCGTTTTACCAATAAGGAAACTGAGGCACAAAGTGGTTTGGTAATATTTCAAGGGTCACCTAACAAGTAAGAATCCAAGCTGGGCTTTGAACCCACATTCTCTGACACACACACACACACACACACACACACACACACACACACACACACACACACACACACACACACACACACACTGCTGCCCTAGTCTGGGCACAGCAGGAGCAGGACTGGCTGGCATTGGTGGAATGGACTTAAGTAAGGGGTTAGGAGCACAATTAGTACCTCAGTGGTCCATGGATTTGGACAGATGCATCCTTTTTTTTTAAACAACTTTTTATTTTAAAATGATTTTAGACTTGTAGAAAAGTTGCAAAAATAGTATGGAGAATCCTATATCCTTCACCCAGCTTCTCCTAATATTAACATCTTATATAACCATAGTATTATATAATTATCAAAACCAGGAAATTAACACTGGAATGATATCCTTAACTAAACTAAAGACCTACCATGAACTAAACTACAGTTTAAAACTTCCCCAGTTTTTCCACTAACGTCCTTTGTCTCTTCCGGCATCCAATTCCAGATCCCACATTGCCTTTGATTGTTCTGTCTCCTTAGTCTCCTTTAATCTGTGACAGTTTCTCTCTTTCCGTGTCTCCAGTGCCCTTGACACTTTGAAGAGTACCAGCGAGTCTCTCGATTGGGTTTGTCTGATGTTTTCTCCCGACCAGATGGAGGTTCTGTGCTTTGGGTGAGGATGCTGCAGAGGCCATATTGAGCCCTTCTCGGCACATCATTTCAGGGGATACACGCTGTCGATGTGTCTTACGAGCGTGGTGTTAACCTCGATCCCTTGGCTAAGGTGGTGTCTGTCCAGCTTCTCCATTGTAAAATGTCATTTTTTCCTCTTTGTAATTAATAAAAAATCTTAGAGGGATATACTTTGAGACTCTGCAAGTATCCCGATTTGACTCTGGTTTTAGGATCGATGGATGCAGTTTTTATTGCCGTTTTCTGGACTCCCTTAATAAGGTGGAGTTGGCTTCTTTCAGCAGTTCCCTTATCAGGAGTGTAGTCCTGGGGCTCCGAGCAGGTTGAAGGCAGCTACCACCAGCTCTCTCTGCAGGCAGCGAGCTGACGCTCCTTTATGGCTATCGGATCGGTGCTTCAGTCCTTTCCTGCTTCCTTTCCTTCTCCTGGTGCCCTCCCCTGCTCACTTCAGTCTCCTGTTCCTGGCCTTGCTCCCTCCTTCCTCTGATTTGCTTGTTGAGTCAGTTGAGGCCACAGGGACATCATATGGGGCCTGCAGCCTGCCCAGAGCTCTGTACTCTACACTTGCAGTCAACCAGAGAACTTCCAGATCGACTCCCACCCTCTTCCTTCACAGATGAGGAAAGACACAGACAGGTTGAGAGGAATACGTGGGTGCCAGTGCCGGGTCTAGAACTCGGCTTCCTGACCTCCGTGCGCTCTGTTCCCCAGGGTGCCCCATCCCTCAGGGCTGGTCCTGCAGTGGTCGCCCGGGACGGCCAGGAGAAGGTGGCGGCTGGCTGGCAAGCTGGAACCACACTGCCCCTCAGCCTGCTGTCACCTGCCGGGAAGTCTGGCTTCCCGTTCTGGCTTCTCTTCCTCAGTCCTGAGAAAGGGGGCTGTTCTCTGCCTGGTTGGAAACTGGGGGCCCCACGCCTCTCTGTGGAGACGCTTCTCCCTGTTTTGGAGCACTGGGACAGGGACCTTTGTGAAAGCCCAGCATCTTCCATGAGTATCCAGACCCAGAGCAGTGGTTCATCCTCTTGCCTCTTTGCGGGGAGCGTTGAGGTGGCGGTGCTCACTTTCATTCCCATTTTCACCCTCATCTTCGGTCTCCTTCACCTCTTAGTGAACAGTTATTATGTGCAAGTCACTGCTTTATATATATTTTTTCATTTAATCCTTAAACCCTATGAGATGGGCATGAGTCTCCCCATTTGACAGGTGAAGGAACTGAGGCTCAAACAGGTTAAGTAGCTTCCTCCAAATCACACAAATAGTGAGTGGTAGAGCTGGCATCAGAGCCCAGGTCTTGAGAAAAATTAGGTCTATTTTGGTTCCTTATCAGCAGCTTTTATGATAGCTTACAGAGATAAAAGCCTGAAGCCATTATCCACATTATTATTATTTTCAGATTGTCAGAGTCGGTAACATTTTCACAGTATTATATGACCGTTGCCATAGCTGTTTCGTTTTAATTCCATAATTAAATAGATTCATTGTGCCCCTTGTTCTTATAGTCCATTCCTGGGCTTTTCTTTTTTTTTTTTGCGGTACGCGGGCCTCTCACTGCTGTGGCCTCTCCTGTTGCGGAGCACAGACTCTGGACGCGCAGGCTCCGCGGCCATGGCTCACGGGCCTAGTCACTCCGCGGCACGTGGAATCTTCCCGGACTGGGGCACAAACCCTTGTCCCCTGCATCGGCAGGCGGACTCTCAACCACTGCGCCACCAGGGAAGCCCGGGCTTTTCATTTTGAACCATTTCTTCATTGGCTGGATGTTATCATTTAGTAGATTCTTCAAAATGGGCTCAGAGGTGCTGTGATCCCCAAGGTCTTTGACAGTGGGAACGTCAGTCTCTCGCCTTCCACGCTTGAACAGGTTAAGATGCTCTCGGGTCATACCTGGAGTTAGCCTTTGTGGCTGTTCCTTCACTGGCATCTGTGGATGAATGTTGCTCTGGGGAAGTTTGAAGTCAGCAAACATTCTTCCTTTTGTAGATGAGAAGCTGTCTTGTTTGTTCTGCCTGGATGCTTGATGATTTCTGTCTCAGTCGTCCAAGTTCGATACCTAAATCAGGAACCATCTCTGGGTCAATTGTTCTGTATCAATTTTTTGTGGAACGTGGCATGCTCTTTTGCTGTACAGATTCCATTTTTTATTCATTTCAGGGGCTTTTTTTTTTAAAGGATGAATACCTTTTGGGCGTTTCACCTGTGTCTCGCCTTCAGGTTCGCTGGTTTTCTGATGTCGGGTCACCTTTGCTGTTTCTGCATGGTTTTTTCTCTCCTCTAGTTGCTTCAATAAATTGAGCTTTTCTCCTTTGCAGTCACAGTGACTCACCCAAGGACCCACTGCTACTGGGTGGCAGACGGGGATGGAACCCTTTAGTTTGAAATGAGATTTTCTGCTTCATCTGCTACTTGGAATTTCTACATTTATTTACTGGTTCTGCAAAAGCATTTAGTGGTTCTCGATTTTATAATCCTTCATTTTGTTTCTTTGTTTTATCATCTGATCTTCTAGCTCTTATTAAATTCATATTCTTAAGTTGTTCTATGGTACAAAGCGTGTTTGGGTAATTTCTTTCTGTTCCTTAGGTTATATTTTCTTTCAGACTGGGGTTTTTGGTTTATGTGTATGTGCAGTGGGATTTTTAATTTTTTTTCATGCTATGCTCCATTTCTTTGTTCGTTTTTGTTCATCTCCTCCCACCCCCCGAATTCCCCAATGACATTTGCATCATTGCCATGCAGTATGTTTTCAATTTGCCTTTCCTACTGACCCTGACTTAGGGTGAGTCAGTTCTTGACCCCTTTCCCAGAATGTCTGGGCTTGTTCATTTTCTCCACCAGGAGTAGTTTGAGGGCTGGGGGTTCTGTGTTCCGTCCACTTTTCTGCAGCCTGAGAGCCTTGGCTGGGGTGAGAATGGAAGTGGAGAGCTGGCCCGAGGCTGGGAGTAGTCTTCATTAGGACGCCCAGCCTCTCTCCTAGATGCCAGGAGTCAGAGGGAAAACCCTTGCTCCTACGTCTATGCAGTTTGGGAGAAGAAGGCCCAATACACAGGTAATTATAGTAAGTGCCATGATGTAAGAGGAGGGGCCCCTTTCAGATGGCAGGGACCCGATTTTCTCAACTTACTTTCAGTACTAGTGGTGGCAGTTTAAGGTAAGGATACCAATTTTGTGGGGACTGGAATTAAGGACTTGCAGGCCATGGTAAGGACCTTGGCCTTTATTCTGTCGATAGGATCCAACTATGTATTTCAGAAAAGTCACTCCAGCAGCAGCATGAAAATTAAATATGGATCTGAAGACTTAACATCCCCAAAGCATATCTGTTGGTCAGCTCCGCGAAGAGGCCAAGAAGATAACCTTTTGTACTTGGAGCTGGGGCAGCATGGAGTAGAGACTTTCCTGAGACAGGCTGACATCCCTCCACCCGTCTTTATATGTTCCCCACTTCAGACACCCTCAGCTTTGGGGCAGCAGCTGAAGACACCCCGCTTCTCTTCCCAGGGCTCTTCCCTCGTGGGCCTCTGGGGGTGTTTTCTAGAGCTGTCCAGATGACAGCCAGGCCCAGGGGCTGCACATCGGGATAATAGATCTCAAGGTTGTTGTGTTTTCCCAGCGCAGCACAGAGCAGGGCCCGATGATGCGGTCCCTCTGTGTAGCAGTCCTCATTACTGTGCTCAGCATGGGATGGGCAGAGGCTGGCAGCGCTGGGGAACTGGCTCTGGGCCCCTAAAGTATAACTTAGAGGTGGGGGGGGAAGACATCATTGATTTCTTCCCTGCCAGGTCTGCCTGCGTGAGCTCATCTTTTCAGGGAGGCACCCATACCGCTACAGCGGACTCGAAAGCCGGGTGCCTCCTAGGGTTCCATGGTGGCACTGGGTCCTTGATACTGTAAGCAGAGATTGGTATCTGTGTCTACACAGACATTTCTGTGGGGAGAAGGGCTTCCATCATGTTGAAAAGGGGGCCATCTGTCCTCAAAATAGTTAAGAAGGCCTGCTCTAAGTCCTACATTTGACAAGTGGGGAGACTAACCAGAGACCCAGTGAGTAGAAGTGATTTACCCAAGGACACAAGGTAGTGGCAGAGGCAGATCTAAAAGCCTGATCTCCTGGCTCCTTCCGGGAATCCTCACTACATCTCTGGTGGGATCACTTCCTGCCCCATGGACACACGATGTTGTCTTCACTTTACCAACAAATGAAGTTGTAGCTACCGTTGACGGAGTGCTTAGTGTGTGCACGGCACAGTGCTCAGTGCTTCATTTAGTCTGTTTGTTCACAAAACAGAATCATGATTTTACAGAATAGGCAGCTGAAGCTCACTCAGAGAGGTTAATCACTCACCCAAGATAGACAGTAACTGGAGGACAGAGATGGTACACTCAGCTCTTTGGGGGCATCCATTCTACCCACCCCCACCTCCCATCTGTTTGTACTCCTGTCTCAGTGTGGCCCAGGCCAGGACTTCCCCCTCCCTGCAGTGTTCTCTGACGGGCCCAGCCCTGGCTGTTTCTTCCTTTCTCTGGATAGGCAGGACCACTGTAAGTTCTTCGTCGGCAGATGGTCTGGGTTCAACTCTCAGTCCTGCTACTTCCCTGATGGCTTCCCTTGAGCGTATGTACTTCTCCTCTGTAGCTCTGCTTATATATGACGTGGGAATAATAATACCCAGATCTTGGGGATTTTAAGAGGATTAAATGAGATAATTAACATCCATCGAGTCATTTATTCAACAAATATTGGAGAATCTACCATGAGCCATGCAATATGCCAACAGTGCTGAGCAAAACAGACCAGCTCCTGCTTTCAAGAAGGGTGTGGCCAAGGTGCAGAGGCACACATGAAATATATACTTAGACCAATGTACCTGATACAGGCTGTGATTTCCCAGTTCTGTAAAAGAGACGTGTAAGTTCCTAGGAGAGTATAGGAGGGACTTTATGCAGCCTCAAGATGCATGGAGGCCCTCTTTAAAGATGTAACACTTAGTTTGAGAGCCAATGGATGAAGAGGAGTGATCAGGTGAAGAATATTCCAGGTAGAAAGCACGGCAGGCATGGAGGCCTGAGATGGTGTATTCATTTGTAAGAACTGCCGTAACAAAATACCACAGACTGGGTGGCTTAAACTACAGACGTTTATTTTCTTAAAGTTCTGGAGGCCTAAAGTCTGAGGTCAAGGTGTTGACAGTGCTGGTTTTTCCTGGGGCCTCGCTCCTTGGCTTGCAGATGGCCACCTTCTCATCATGGTCTTTTCTTGGTAGGAGGGCACCCCTGGTGTCTCTACCTCTTTTTATAAGGACACCAGTCATATGGGATTAGGGCTCCACTCTGATGACCTCTTTTTAACCTAATCACCTCTTTGAAAGCCCTGTCTCCAAATGCAGTCACATGGATCAGGGCGCACCCCAATAACCTCATTTAACCATAACTACCTCGCTAAAGGCCCCATCTGCAAACACAGTTACACTCTTGAGGTATTGGAGACGTTAACAGATGAATTTTGGGAGACCAGAATTCAGATGGGAAAGAGCGTGACTTGTTCTACAAGCTGAAGACAGGCCAGTGTGACTGGAGCGTAGTAAACAAAGAGGGAAAGGGAGACAGGAGTGAGGCTGCAGAATTTGTGGAGCCACGTCAGGCAGGGCTCGGAGGGCTACGGTACAGAGTGCGGATGGTATTCTGAGTGCAGCGGGGAGCCACTGGAGGGGTTTTGTGTCCGAATGGGAGAGAGAGGATCAGGTGTCATTTTAAGAAGGTAACTCCTGAAAATGGATTGTTGGGGCCCAAAGTAGAAATACGGAGTTGGGGCCTATTGCAGTCAGTATTTCAGAAAGGAGTCAGTGGTGGTGGGCGTGGTTGTAGAGATGGGGATGGTCGTGGGGAAGGATGGAGACACGTGGTGGAGGCTGCATCCATAGGACATGGTGGTGGGTGGGGTACAAGCGATCAGAGTGAAGATGAGGGTGAGAGAGAAGGAATGTGAAGGATGACTCAGATTCCCAGTTGAGCAGCTGCACGGGTGCTGGTGCTGTTTCCTCACAGGGGACAGACTGGAGGAGGTGCCGGTTGTGATGGGAGGATCACGAGTTCCACATGGGACCTACTCAGCGTGAGATGCTTGTGAGACACCCGGGTGGGCATGGCAAGCAGGCATCTATTTAATCTAGACGTGAGCTCAGAAGAGATCTGGGCTGGAAAGATATCATGGGAAATATCCACCTGTAGAAGGCTTTGAAGACACAGGAATGGAAGCAGTCACCTGTGATGAGCATATAATGGGGGGGGGGGGATTAAATCCACAGGCAATTCCAAGATTTAGAAGCCAGGGAGGAGGAGAGGCCAGCAAAAGAGGTGGGGAAGAGGGCAGAGGATGAGGAAAAGCCCAAGAAAGAGGGCTCCTGGGAGCCAAAAGACAAGGGCACCTGAAGGGGGGTGTCCCCGGTGGGATAGATGCTGCTGAGGGACCAAGGAAGAGGCACGTGCCGCATCCTCGCTCAATGCTGGGCAGCCAGCGGGCTCCCGATCGACATGGGATCCTTTTCCTCGCCACTCTCTCCGTCTTAATTTGTTCCTGTATTTCTGAATATCTATTGCCTTTTCCCTCAGATGACAGTAGGAACCCAAGAAATAATGAATAAATGAATGAAGATGTGAATGACAAGGGCAGCTGTGACGGGTGGTCTCCGGGGTGAGGTGCAACTCCCCTCATCTCCTCTCCTGCAGCCCTGGGCATTGATTTTGTCCCAAGGCTAGGCTGGCTGCAAGATTCCTGGGCCCTGATGGCTCCCGTCTAGCACAGGGCCCTCTGGGGAGCCACTTCGCATGCTCATCAGGCATCCTGGCCTGAGCAGGACCGAGACAGTCCCCTTGGCTGCTGGGGCCGGGAACCGCCTCCCTCAGCAGGTCGCTGGAGTCCCTGTCGGCTTCCCCCCACCCGCCCAGCGGTGTCGACTGCACTGTAATCACACAAGTATGATTCCATTAAAATGTCACATTTGGAGAAATCCATATAAACAAAGCATTAACAAGTGCTTGAAAATAGTAGTCTTTACTGCTAATGACCTACTTTGTCTATGCACCCACCGTACCCTCCTGCCATCCCCAGGGCTGCCGCTTTCCCCAGCCTCGCTTTCAGAGGCAGACCAGAAGGTACAGTTGTGCCTGCTGCCTGGAAAGCCTTAATGTTTAATGTGCTGGGAGAGGCTCTTTGATGCGTGTGTCCGAAGTTGGCCAGGCCGGGGGGAGCCCGGCACTGAGCCACTTACCAGATGAGACAAGAGGATGCCACACTGGCCTACCACCCCGCTGCCCTCTGCACTGCCCCCGGCAGACCTAAGATCCTGATGGTGGAAGAACCCATGGAGAGAATCTGGTCCTTGGGAAACTGAAGAAAGAGGATGGTGTTGAAAAACTTGAGGGTCGGATTCATGCCATTGGCTTTGACTCCCTCCTCTCGGGAAGAGATTGAACCTGAGACTTAGTGTAAGGCCTTGCAGGAGGAAAGGGTCCTGCCCGGCGGCTGTGGGCCAGAGTGAGTCCAAGCTAAGAAGGTAGGTGGGTGGAGAGGCACGGGGTGAGAGGGCTTTGATAGTTTTTACCTCATTCCCAGGACAGTGCTCTGGAAAAGTGGAGATATTGACTTTTCTTTGTCACCAGAGTCTAATTTTAGTGCACTAAGGAAATGGATTACTTAAAGGAATCTTGTAGTGAGTGCTCTTAGGCAGTAGGACATAAACCAAAACAGCTCTGGCCAAGTGATTAATCTCTTCCTGATGTATCTCAATTGCAAAACCGGATCCCCAGAGAGACCCGTCTGTGGTTAAAGTCAGAGTAAGCTTTATTCTGAAGAAGCGAAAGAGAAGACCACTGTGGGTTAAAAGATGTTGAATTAGAGGATTGGCGATGTTTTATTTTTGTTTTTATTGAAGTGTAGTTGATTTACAATGTTGTGTTAGTTACTGCTGTACAGGAAAGTGATTCAGTTATACATTTACATATATATATATACATTCATATATATATATTTTTTTCCACTGTGGTTTATCTTAGGATATTGAATCTCTGTGTTATACAGTAGGACCTTGCTGTTTATCCATTTCATATATAATAGCTTACATCCGCTAACCCCAGCCTCCCACTCCATCCCTCCCCAACCCCGTCCCCCTTGGCAACCACCAGTCTGTTCTCTATGTCCATGAGTCTGTTTCTGTTTCGTAGATAGGTTCATTTGTGTCAAAACTCTAACTCAAAAAGATACAGGCACCCCCTATGTTCACAGCAGCACTATTCACAGTCGCCGAGACATGGAAACAACCTAAATGTCCATTGACAGAGGAATGGGTAAAGAAGATGTGAGATATATATACAATGGAATACCACTCAGCCATAAAAAAGAACAAAATAATGCCATTTGCAGCCACATGGATGCAACTGGAGATTATCATGCTAAGTGAAATAAGTCAGAAAGAGAAAGGCAAATACCATATGACAGCACTTATATGTGGAGTCTTAAATATGACACAGATGAGGGTAGAAGGTGTTTTAAATGTCACTCCAGCACTTGACATCCCTCACACAGTTCAGGATTAACCTGCAGAAGGGATCATGCCACAGGTGCTTTAACGAATGGACAAGAATGGTTGGTGACGAGCACGTCATTTGGGGAGCAATTACTGGTGCTTCCTAAGGTGAGAGAGATGCCCCTGTGGGTCTTGTTTGCAAAAGCAAGTGCTTTATAAATCCCTTCTTTATAGTTCATGCAAGATGCCATAGACGAGATTCCTGCCAGGCTGTAAAGATGGTCAGTATTTAGGACAGGCTCGTAAAGATTTCTCCCAGTTTTCCAACCCACTGCCATTATCACTTGCTATGTTGCCCGCAGCACTAAATTTGCCCTTCGCAGAGGTGGGCGTCCTGCCTCCACCCAGATTCAGCAGCAGCCGTGATGTCTGCTGGGTCTGCTTTTGACATAATAGAGCCCCTTTCACTGAAAGCCAGCCAGCAGCCCCCATGGAGTCCTGGGAGATAAAGCCCTTTCAGAGTTATTCACTCCAACCCCACACCTGCATATTCAGCAGCTGACCTAGTTTTGAGGGAGCTGGAGGGTATCTGGATGTCACCTTATTTACAGAGTGGATAGAAAATGCGCTAAGCTCTGGGCCCTGCCTGCACACAGTATCTGGGGAGATCTAGCCGGCACCTCGGAGGCAGGCGGAGAAGAGAGGAACAAATTCTCCTCCTCCAAGAGCTAAGGCTTCTTGCTAATGTCACGTTTGGGGAATGAATGATAGGGCTTAGGGGACATGACTCTGAAACTCCTTCTAGCCAGAAAATCCAGTTTAGCACCTTTTGACCTATGGATTAGGGGAGGTGTTTCCAGGATAGCCTCGGCGGAAAGTGTATGACGGGGCTTCTGGCGGGCACCTCCTCCCCCCTCCTTCCTCCATCCTTCTCTAGGCAGGAGCTGGGTTTGGAAGCCTCTTTCCACGAATGACCCTCTGCCATTGTAGGTCCCGGTAAAGGATATGACGGAGCCCACCTGCCTGGGTTTAATCCCAGCATCTGCACTTACTAGGAGTGTGACCTCGGCTGATCTCTTTAGTTCCTCAAGCCTCAGTTTCACCTTCAGTAAAATAGGGTTCATAATAGCACCTGCTTCAGGTTTGTTCCGAGTATTCAATGAGAGACATCTTTAGGACAGAGCCTGGCACGCAGTAAATGCTACAAAACAATTAGTTGTGATTGCTGTTCTGAGTGACTATGTCCAGTGTGCGAACTGATCACCTTTTCAAGTCGGTCCTCTTCCCTGGCTTCTCACAGCCGTCTCCATCTTGATTACTCCACGGTCACCTTTGCCCAAGAAGAACCTAGAAGGAGATTTGGGGAAGCTGCAAACCTTGCCGAACATATTCCTTGTGAGGATAGCTGTAGGACTGGCCACTCCGGCCCTTGGAAGCCAAGTCCCAGGACGCCTGGAGAAGACCCTCTGGGGCTAATGTGTCAGAGGAGGAAAGGGGCCAGCAGTCGAGCAGGGAGCAGGCTCCTTGGCCTGATGGGAGCCTTAGGGTCTCAAGCAGGTTCAGGTTTCTGACCCCACCCCTGAGATCCCCAGGTCTCCCCCCAGAATCACCCAACACAGCCTCTGTGCCTGCCCCAGACCCCACCTTCACACACATAAAAAAGGGAGTTAGCACAGAGGCCACACAGACCTGTTTCCAGCCTTCCAAGCTGGCAGTGACCTTATGTATTACTTTTTTAATAAGTAGTTTTCTGGTTGTGTCGTTTGCACGGCACTGTGCTCAAACCCATATCTGAGGTGGGGCTTTTGGGTGGATGAGCCCTCCAGAGCCCCAGGCGACATCAGCACTGATCATGGCCTGTCTCTTTCATCACAGCCGGACAGTAAGCCGGTGCACCCAGTCACCTGAGGATGCAGTCACAGGTCACATTTCTGCCACAGGGAAGGAAGAAGCTAAATGTAGCTTAGCCGACTGTAAATCGTAAAATTGTAAACTTTTCTCCCCATTAGCATTCAGTCCCCAAAAGGAATAATAGTAACCACAGCAATGTTGACAATAATAATGTGTTACATTTGCATTATGTTTTGCAGAGCAATTTTCGGGTCTTATCTCATTTCTGAGACTTAATCCAGGACGGTAAAATTGTGTGGGGTAAAGATTCATATTGCCCTTGGGGTGGAGGAAGAAACCGACCACAGGAGGTTGAAAGGGCACGCTGAGCAGAGCCAGGCTCAGGACCGGCTTTCCTGACTCCTGTTTTCGTTTAGCATCTATGGGACCGTCGACAGGAATTACAGGATCTTCTCTGATGATGTGCATCCCCTTCTCTGCCCATCTCCACCTTCCCACACATCAGCACTCTTGCTGCTGCATGTCTGTCAGGGCGAAACTGAGTTGAAATGTACAAGGGGCCCCTTGAAAGAGACGAGAAGTCACAAAAGCTTGATGCCTGTAGCATGAGCACTTCTCCCTTCATTCTTCCCTCCTTTCCTTTACCCTCTTCCTTTTACCCCATTACTGTCTCTGGGTCACAGTTTGGAAGCCTGCAGACTCACCCCATGGGTGTATTTTGCTTCACCCAAAGGGGAGGTTTAAGGCGGTGTCACTAGGCAGGTACTGTTTGGCACCTGTAAGGTCTTCTTCGCTCAATTTCTCTTCTCGGTGACCCTGAAGGCATGTTCATTTGTGACCCCTGCTGCACACCTTGGTTCAGTCGGGCCCCTTGAAAATTGCTTGCCTCCGTAGCTATTCCTTGAGGCTAACGAGATTACTGATGATGCCTTAAGATATTTCCTGGCCCTGTACAGGTGAAGAGGGAGACCTCTTCTGTCACTGGGAAATTCAAGTCTCGTTTTTAGTGTTTTGTTTTTTTCCTGCTTCTAGTGAGTGAGACTCTTGCCAGCCGCTCTGGCCACACTGTTGGGCCATCCCAGGAGGAATGCCCTCCTCTTCCCTTGCAACCCTGCCCTGAGAGATGGCTGCAGTGTCACCCTGGCAGACCTCAGCCTTTGGAGGTGACCCTGTGCCCAAGACGACTCAGCTGTCCACACCAGAAACAATGAGTTTCAGTTCTGTTGAGCTGGAGGCCTCCCTTTCTGAGCTAACTTCCGGTCCCCTCTCCCTAGGTCCAGGCCCTCTCCTTGGGCCCTCCCGAGCACAGGTTCCGTCTCTTCATGCCTGGTGTCCTCCAGCGCCAGCCTCCTGGTTACAGGCACAACCACCCTCCTTGTGCCACCATGCAGTCCACCAAATCCTCTTCCTCCTGGGCCCCGTTCGGTTACTTGGCTCCCAACCCCACTTGATCTCTTGCTCTCTGGGTTCCAGAGCTGAAAGGGACAGAGGCTTCTCATGTTCCCATGGTCTGTTTACTGCTCCATCTTTGAACACAAAGAAGATGCAGAAATCCATGATGCGGGTGGGGCCAGCTCTCTTTTAATCCTCATGCCCACCAGCAACTGGGAGGTGTTCTTCAAGCAAACAAGTGATGTGAGATGCCCATCTCCATAAAGGAGCCCTGGCTTTGGTCTTTGGTGGTGGAATGTATAGGGCATTGGGTAGGAAGGGAGCAGACGTGTAGCATTGGGGCTCACTCACTCTGGCACGTGCAGGGGGACCAGACCTTCTTGCCCAGTCACGCTGATTTATACTTTCCTGGCGTCTCCCTCTCATGCTAATTAGCAAGCGAATTAATTTCCATATAAGGCCCACATTGCATGAGACTCTTTCTCTTCCCCTATTCCAGAAACAAGAGCTGGGCTTCTGTCCATCCTGTTAATCACATTATATTTCACAGTTGGAGTTTTCAGGCAATTATAATAATTATCAGAACTTTTCTTCTTCCAGAAAGCTCGAAGCATCCCCCAAAGCTGTATTTGCGTGTGATGTGCAATTGGAAAATAGGTGGTCAGTGTGTGTATTGGGCAATGACGGGGAGGAGAGGACTAGGTGGTGGTGTCTCTTGTCCGAGACCAAATGAGACTAAAGCCAGCAGTAGAGTCATTGTGGTATCCAGACTGTCAAGACCCCCCAGTGGCTCAGAGAAGCCACAGCAGACCCAGTATCTAGGCACCTGGCTCTTGAGGGAGTGGGGGTGAGAAGAAACGTGGGGAAGAAAGACAGAAGGAGGTGGAATAGAAAAGTAAACTTATCCTTGATGAGTTATCTGCTACCTCGTTTGGCCTGAGAAATAGCCCTTTCCTCCTCTATTATATGCCCATTCCATCTATCAAATTCTTTAAAAGTGACTTTCATATAATTAATACTAGCCATTAAACTACAACATTGAAGGAGCAATTGCCTAATTCTGAGGAAAATTTAAATTTATTACCAGCACCCGAGATAAAATGAATCCTAAAGAGAAGAAGAGAAAACCGTGCAGAAGATAAATAGAAAGCCAAGTGGGATATTGACTTGATCCTTCTCCAGTGCAGGGTAATTTGGCTTCTAAAGTGAGTTAGATCATAATAAATTAAATTTAGATTTCTGCACATCAGTTAAATAACTCCCCAGACAGAATTCCAGTGAGAGGAAGAGGTGATAATACATGGCGGAAAGATTGAAATGGAGATCTTATCTAAGCATCCATAATTGACGTGCTGTCCCTGGACGAGGGAGAAGGAGTTTGCGGCTCTTTCCTTTGTCATGAGCCCAGATGGGTGAGTGAAGGGCTGGCTTGCCCCTCCTTCTTTGTTTGAGTTGGTCCTGCAGACTGTGGGGAGTGTGTTACCGGCAGTCACTCCTCTCCCAGACCATTCCTACCAGGTAGGACTTACATAGCTGTACTGGTGTGATGAGGGATTCTGCTGTCCTCTCTTGACTGGCCCTTGGAAAAACAAGGTCACTTCCCAGATGGATGCACATCAGGACAGTACAGAGGTGGGCAGATCCTCCTGCGTTTTTGTGACTGCCTAGCAGGGTGAACAAAGTGGCCCCGTGGATGAGTGAAACATCTGGTGATGGGGAAAGAACACTGGTTTTGAGGTCAGAAGTCCTGGGTTAGAGTCTCAGTCGTCTCCAGCAAGCTCTTATGCTTTCTTAAGCCTCAGTTTTCCAATCTGCAAAATGGGAACCACCTAACTGGCCTGCCACCTGCATGGGGTCAACACAAATGAGATATTCCAGTGAAAATGCTTTGAAGACTGTAAACGTTTCTGTTTGTCTTTCAATCGTTATTATACTTTTTTGTTTCTAAAAATTCTGTTTGGTTCTTTTACAAAGAACTTTTGTTCTTTCCTAATTTTTTATTCCACATTTCAACCTACACATGCTTTATATTGTATCTGTAATTTCTGTGTCTGGATTACTTGGTGGATCAGAGTACGTTGTTTATAGTTTCCACTCCCTCTCCCTTATAGTGGACTTGTTCCCTCTGTGTCTGGTCATTTTTTATTGTGATTCCGTCTTTTGGTGAGCTACATGGGAATCCTGGGAGCCTACCTTAGAGATGCTTTCCTCCAGATAGTATTTATATTTGTCTCTGCTGGGAGCCAGGTTACAGCTGATCTGGGACCATTTAGTCCCACTCCTCGACCTTAATTATGGAAGACTCAGGTTCAGTTACCCCACCTTTTAGGAGCCTGGCTTTACTTTCTCAATGACCTTTGCCCTCGGGGCAGCCTCGCATCTTTACTTACCATTCAACTATCCCAGCTCTGGCTTTAGGCCCTGTATTTTCCCTGGCCTCACCTCTCCTCTTGTGGTGAAGATTTTCGTTCTAGAAAGCCCAGTAATGCATTAAAAACCACATTTGTGCCACTTCCCTGGCGGTCCAGTGGTTAAGACTCTGTGCTTCCAATGCAGGGGGCACAGGTTTGATCCCTGGTCCGGGAATTAAGATCCCGCATGCCGTGGGGCGTGGCCCAAAAATAGAAATAATAAAATAAAACAAAACAAAATATACCTTCAAAAAAAACCCACCACATTTGTTGTTATTTATGCAGAATCTAGCTGTAGTTCAGCATGAAGGTCCTGGCGAATATCTGGTCTGCCGTGGTGCTATAAGCAGACGGCTCCAGTGGGTAGAAGGCAGGGGCACTCGGGGTGGTGCTGGGAAGCCACAGGCTGCGGTCCTGGAAGCAGCCTGGATGCGTGGAGATGTGAACGCCAGGCTGCACAGCTAGCATAGAAACTGGGTCTACAGGCCTTGAGGCACAATTCTCAGTTGTGTGATCTTGGGCAAATAATTAATCCTGCCCGTGCCTCAGTTTCCTCACTTGGAGATTGGGGATACAATTTTCTGTTGTATATTGGGATTGTAAGGGTTAGACATCATTTGGGTTACCCCTCCCTCACTACTGCCCTCTGAGGTTCTGACAGGGGAGCTGGGATGGGTAGTTTTGTGTGCCCAGTAGGTGGTGGACCTTATCAAAGGCACAACAAAGCAGCTTCTGTCTAGGAAGCCTGCATATAAAAGTTAGATTGTATTATGAGCAATGTCTCCCTTCTCGTTCTGCACATACGGAAGGGTTTCCAGGGTGTTTGAATTCCTTGATGAACCCCACCCAACTTCACTTACTCCTGTTCTCTTGATCCTTTGGTAGATCTTTTGCACTTCTCTGTGTCATGTTTTCTGAGTTGCAAGTCTTATATAATGGGGGGTTGGAAGACCCGGGGAACACATAGTTGCCATTAAATATCTAAAGGGTATGAAAAAGAAAGGTCAGATTTGCATTAAATATCCCTGGGGATAAAACCAGGCCCCAAAGGGAGATACTACCAGGAGACAAATTCTGGTTCAAAATTAGAAGAAAACTTCTAGAAGTTACAGTCCTTTGAAGCTTGGAGTGGGCTTCTTGGAACCGTTCTGTCCCTGACTTGTGGGATGTCCACCGGTGGAATGTTACACTAGAGTTTAAAACATTGGGTGGATAGATGAATTATATCGTCTTTAAAGTATCAGTTATATCCTTTTTTTCCATTATGACCTTCTGTGTGTGTTAGTCTCTCACATTCCCATCTTCCTGCAGGAATCTGCCTGCAGAGTTCCCCCTTTCTTGCCCTAGACTGGCAGGATGAAGCCCACTGCTGAGAGGAGAATGACTGCCCACAATGGGGAGTGAAGGGCGGGCGGGAGGATGGTGAGAGGGGGTACAGACATCCTTGCGTGGAGGAAGATCTCTAAGCAAAGAAAGAACTGGACCTCAAAAAATGGTGGGAAACACATAGATAATCTTCGAAGGTAACCCAAGAAAATGGCAGTGAGGATGTACTAAGGTTGAGTCCCCTAATGGTTGAGCGCATGGGAGCTGGAGCTAGGCTGCCTGGGCTCAAATCCTGGCTCTGACACTACCTGTGTGACATTGGGCAAGTTACTCAATCTCTCTGTGCCTCGGTTTCCCCAGTTATAAGATGGGAATGGTACTACTGATATCTATTATAGTGAGGATTAAATGTAAATATTTAGGACAGATGATAAGAGCCCCCCAAGGTGTTAACTGTTTATTATAGGGTGAGTCTGAGACATTCTCTTAAGGATCAGGTGCAGTTCAGAGTAAGATGGAAGCCTTAGCAAGGGCGAGAGATTTTCTCATTTGAAAGTGAAAAAGAAGAGACTTAGATCAATAAGAGAAAACTAGTAATACCAAGCTGGGGAAAGAAGGGAGGGAGACAAAAGCATTAGTGGAAAATAAAGGCATCTTCAAAACCTAACAGAAGGGAAGGCTACACCCATGTTTCTTGAGCCAAATAATCAGCTTGAAACCAGAGTGAGAGAAAGCAGGCCAGGGGAGGATGGAGGAAAGGGGATTCATGATTTCTCGTGGAAGTGTGGTGAGAGGAAAGAAGTGAAGTGACTTAACAGAGGTGCTTTCGAGCTTTCATTTTTAGTGCCAAATTATTTAAGCACTGGTCTTGGCCAGGGGGTTGGCTGACTTAATCAGATAGTTTCTACTTAAAAGATGGTCTGCGTTTTTGTTTGTGGCCTCATACTCCTCTTTTGAAACACACACTCGAGATTGAATAAATTCCGGTCAGAAAGTCAAGTGGTAGCAGCTTGGGGGGCCACGTGGCAGTGGGCGCAGCTCTGGGGTGGGCCCTTGGGGGGGCTCCTTGGCGTGTGTTCTTGTTTTGGAAAAGCATTTCACCTCCTGTGCTAGGAAGGCTTGCGAAGGTGAAAGCGCCTGTTCAGAAACTCTCTCGATGTTCACATGAGCCAGGAAGCGAGGAATCCGATGCATGGGTACAGCGTACATGCCCTGGGCCCTTAGAGGCCGGATGTGGGGACTTGCGAATTGAAGAGCTTGGAAAACAGCTCCAAATCAGGACTGGAAGTATCTGGCAAAGTTGCTGCCCCTTTAGAAATTCTGGGAGGACCGCGGTCAACTCTCTTCTGGGGGCAAGCAGGGCAGGAGTGTCTGGCCCTTCCTGCGGGCATGTCCCCCACTCCACTCCTCCAGGGGGGTCTTTCTCTGCCCATTCATCCTCGGCAGAGAGGACGCCCCTTGTTCTGTCCATGATAAACAGAACAGACCATGGCGCTGGGAGGCCCTAGGGAGATTCAGTCGGGGGTCCCTTCACTTACTAGCCATCGTGCATGGGCAAGCCACCTTACCTCTCTAAGTCGACCCCTCCCTGTCCAAATGGGGGTTGTGTGAGGATTCTGTGACAATACCTGCAATACCTGCTTCATAAAATAGAGGTTGCTATTCAAATGGTAGTGTTGTCTTAAACACAGTCTCACCATTATCTAATACCTCCAGACATCATTATAGAAACACCAAGCTCCCAGTACAGGGAGATCCCCCCAGTGGATCCAGTGCAGCAAAGTGGGAACCAGCTCCGCACCCGTGACCGCCTGAGGGCGTGGTCCCCTCCAAGGATGCCCTTGACAGACTGCTCAGACAGTTTCTCTTGCCGGCCTGGCTGCTGCTCTGGCTCTAGGCTTTCTGGAAGCCAGCTGAGTGCTCACGGCACCATCTCCAAAGATGCCAGGGATGCTTAGCTGCCCTTAGGGTGGCGATTACCAGGCTGAGCAAACCACCCAAACTTGTAGCCCCTTGGCCCTGAGCCTGGTCTGGTATTAATAGAAAGTAGGGATTGGGATGAGACTTAGAGGTTGGTCGAGAGCCCTCACTCCAGCCCCTGTGCCTCCCCACGGTGCCTGTCCCACCACCTGCTTCTCCAGCTGATGGATGGAACTGTACACCTGGGCCCCATCAGGCTTCCCTTCCCACCGGGTTAAAGTGCTGAGGTTGCCTCCCAAATGGTCTCCTCGAGGAGCTTTCTCCCCTCCACTCCATCCTGCACATGCAGCCAGAGATACTCTCCCCTGACCTGCTTCATAGGGGACCAGCCACATTCTGGAATTTTCTTTCACTCTTGCTCTCTTTGCAGTCCACACTCTGACCTCCCCATTCTGACCTAGCCATTCCCTGAAAAGATGCTCCTCCCCTGAGCCATTCTGCCTTTTATCTGGATTTTCACTGCACACGTACTTCCCTTCCCCATATCCCCTTAAAGCAAAATCCCTGCTCATCCTTCAAGTCCTAACTCATTTGCTGCTGCTTCTGGGAAGCCATTCCCATGTCCCTCGCTCCTGTTACAGGTGTCTTCATGCAGGTGTCTCTACAATGTTGCGCCCGCTGGAGGGCAGGGGCCTTCCATCTCCGCATCTCCCCTCCCCAGCACACAGCACTGTAGGGGCTCACAACTTATTTTGAGATTTGCAGTGAATTCAGTGGGGCATGAGCCAGTTGGAGATGGTTCAGGGCGCTGTGGCCCTTCCCGCAAGAATGG
Organism: Delphinus delphis; assembly: GCF_949987515.2. Classification (NCBI taxonomy): domain Eukaryota; kingdom Metazoa; phylum Chordata; class Mammalia; order Artiodactyla; family Delphinidae; genus Delphinus; species Delphinus delphis. The sequence continues at coordinate 65,762,525 of NC_082694.2, forward strand.
GATGTCAGGGTGGCCCTGAGGTCATGTTCCAAGCACAGGTGACATCTTTCAGGCTGTGACATGACACAGCCCAGGCTGGGGGTTTCATACCACCCCCACACAAATACCCCCATGTAGCAGCAGTATCACAGGACATTAATAAAATCAATTATTGGATAAAAATCACTGGTTTCCAGTGCTTCATTTTGTGCTATTAGCAGGAGAATGCTGTTTCAAAAGGAGATAACAGAGAGAGAGAGAGAGAGAGAGCGAAAGGGAAAGATCAATTATCAGATAAGATGCAGTGGTGCCTGAGATGAATGTGTATGTGGGTGAGCGGCCCCCCTTACCTGCCAAATGTGGGCCGAGCGCTTGCACTGCTGTCAGCAGCACCTGCCCTGGGCCTTCCTGTTTAGATGCCCTGAGTGCAGAAGAGCATCCTGGTCAATGATGGGATGGGCGGTACCCGGGCAGCTTCAGATACCTGCACAGCGAGGAGGGTCAGTAACACATGAATGAACATCTCACCCTCGATGCCAGCCCCAGGGCTCCAGCCCTCGTGGTCCAGGTCGGAGCCTAGTCAATAGGTTCTTCCTGGCACAGGACTCTTTTGGCTTTGACGCACCTGAAAGGTCTGAGCTTTGTTGATACAGACCAGCTCTCCCCTAGCGGGGTCAGCACTAGTACCCACTGGGCAGTGGCTATCAAGGGAAGCATCCACTGTGCTGAGGCCCTGAAGCCCATACCTCCTGCTGGCTGTGTGGAGTCTCTGTTGGCTGCAGAGCTGGGGTGGGCAGAGCAGAGGCGGCAGCCTGGGCTCTGGGCAGGAGCCGTCGCCTCCCTGTGTGAATCCCCTCACCTCCTCTGCACCAGAGGGTCCAGGAGACAGAGCTCTGCTTTGGGCTCTGCCACCAGCCACCTGGGCGACCTCAGACAAGCCAGTAACCTTTCTGAAGGCTTGTCTTCCCTACTCTGCAGAGGGTCTTGGGGAGGGTGAAACGGTATCGTGAATGCAGAAGCCGCCTTATACATTCTAAAGCACTGTCTTCGCTTGTGGTGAGGGTTATTACTTGGTCCCCCGTGGATGCTCCTTAAAAATAAGCCCAGATTCCTGGTTTGGAGGAAGAAAGGGACACACAGGCATCCATCTGGTGGGCAGCACACCATTATAGATGGATTGCTTACTTCTCATCGCCGCCTTCCTTTGGCAGAGGAAGGAATGACAGTCACTGTGTACCACCTGCTATGCGCCAGCCACTGTGCCAGCACTTCTCACCAAGTGTCTCAAATTACCCTGGAGAAGTGGCCCCTGGGGTTAGTATTCTAGAATCCAGGTCCCAGCCCTGCAGCATCCTAGCTGTGAGATCTGGAGCCAGCTACCTGGGCTATAGAGCCTGCTTCCTTGTCCATGCAGTGGGAATACGAACGACATCCATCTCCTAAAACTGCTCTGAGAACTACACGAGATAATGAGAGTACATAGGTCCTAGCACAGTGCCTGGTATGTGAGCACAGCACTCGTTAAATGGTAGCTGTCATTGTCATCGTCATTCTGTTGTTATTATTATTGCTCATGGTTTTATTAACGTCCTACCTCTGCCCCTATCTTTGAGCTAAACCTCGCCAGCACAAGCCTGGTCTTGGCGGCTGGGCACTGACAGCCAGAGGGGGGCTGAGAGGACCGGGAGCCGTCCTCACAGACTTCCTGTTCATGTCACACAGATTCCGGATGCTGACTGGGATGACCTATGGGACCAGTTTGATGAGCGGCGGTATCTGAATGCCAAGAAGTGGCGCGTCGGTGATGACCCCTATAAGCTGTATGCTTTCAACCAGCGGGAGAGCGAGCGGATTGCCAGCAGCCGGGTGGTCCCAGACACTCGCCTTTTCAGGTACTTTTCCCGACCCCTCCCCACAGTCATGTCAGGTCCACAGCAGGCCAGCTTTGTGCAGCGCCCAGTGCCAGGAATCGGGCCAGGGAAACCGTTTGTTGCCAGGTAGACACGAGGGGCTCTGTGATGTTGCAGTTTGCCCCGTCTGTGCTTCTTGCTGCCGTGAGCCATCCCAAAGCACCCCGTGGAGAGGGAGGAGGCCTCCACCTGCACCCTGCCGCCCTCACCCGGGGCTCACCCTAGGCATACCCGCCAGGAAGTCATGGAACACTCAACACCCTACAGCCAGAACCTTTCTCCCCTGGCAGATTCCCATGGCCGGGCCTGGCTTTCACACTGGGGGAGGGCAGGCCTCTGGGCAGTCAGGCTGGTGGTCTCTTCTGTCGCTGGGAGGTCCCCCTGGCTTCTCTTCTCACGTGCCAAAATGTCAGGCCGTCAGAGGTCCTACAGCCTGACCTCCTGGCACGTGAGAAGAGAAGCCAGAGGGGCCTCCGCTGTCTGCTTCGGAGCAGCCCTTTCACACAGCCTCTGTCCTGCTATCCCCTTGGTCAGGCCCCCTTCAGATGGGTTGCAGAGATCAGGCCTGGGGCAATGTGGAAAGCTTTGTTTCCCAGCAAAAAGAGGCTTTATGAAGGCGCTTCGCCTCTCAAGCCTTCCTAGAGTCAGCCAGCCCTTTGCTTCCTGGGGAGGCCTGAGGAAGCAGGTCAGTCTCACCCAGTGCCTCCCCTCCTGACCTCCAAGCTGGGAGGCCCAGCTGTGCCAAAGACCCATGAGGGCGTGTTTCCTGTCTGCTGCGGGAAATTGACTTGGCACCCAAAGTAGCAGACCGGCAAGCTTGGGGTAGAGGGGCTTGAAGGCAACGTCAAATGAGAGACTGTAGGGTTGCTGTTAGCTTCTTAGCTTTCTGTGTCTGTTTGGGCCTCTGGGTACTGAATTGTGGACACTGGGGTTTAGAAGCAGGACAGTAAAAATTCTCATGACAAACGAGGCTGGTCGATCAGGTGGTATGTAAGTTGGCGGTATGGGAAGGCTGGTGGACTCAGTCTTCCCGACTAGGCTGCACAACTCAGAACTTTGACTTATACAGTTTATTTCTGTGGAGGGGTTTGACCAGTCCTGGTTAATCACCATCACGCCTAAGAGGAGCCGGAGTCCTGGTTTCCCCCATGAATAAAGCCAGGGGACTGAACTGGATGAGATCTATGCCTTCTCACTCTGAGAGTCTGTGAACTCAACCCTCCCCTCGAGGTACCCAGAAGATGCTTCCTTAGCAGTGGGCCCTGGAAGTCCCTTTACCCAGGACACTCCCTGCTGCCTGCCTGAAAGCTTCAAGTCAGAGTCTTGTACTATTCCTATTAAAATTCCCCAGCACTTACCCTGGTCCTTGGACATGATAGAATTTTATTTAAATATTAGATTATTTTATTTCACGGGGCGGAGAGTATGTATAGGAGAACAGGGAAGAGAGAGCAGGCAGAAGGCTGAGAAGCTCCACTGGGTCTCCAGCGTCCAGATGCTGAGGCCCTGTAGAGGGACACGGGGACACCTCCTCGCCAGGAAAGGGGCTGGTGTATCTGGGTGACAGCTGTCGGAACTGCCTCTGAATGCTCCCACCTGCAGGGAGGAGGCGTCGGGGAATTCACTGGGCAGGCAGATTTGCGGGGATACCTGGCCAGGACTAAAGTCTGCGTTCACCCTGTTTTATGATCTGAGAGGCAGAAATGAAAGCATTTTATAGGGCTGGACATAGTGGTAGTTGTGGGTGAAGAACTCAGCCTGTCCCCAAGGATCTGAGTTCCCCAGGTCCAGTTCCAGGCTCCCTACCTGACCCAGTGTGTTTCTTCCGTGAGGTAAGTGTGATCTTCTGGGATTGCAGCAAGAAGGGAAGAGAAGATTTAGACAGAATGCAGACACCCTTTGGAAGACAACGAGGAAAAGTGTATCAGCCACATGTCTGCCTCGGGACAGTGACCTTGCTCTGCGGGAGCTCGGATTGTGTTACTCAGAGCAGTTCAGATTTATGGATCCTAATCTGAAAGAGCAGGAAGGGGAGACGACAGGGCATTGGGAATGAGGGCGAGCACATGGGACCAGGCAGCCATGGCACGTGGTCCCGCCTACTGTGCACAAAACCCTAAGCAAGCCCTGACAGAAGCTGCCCGCTGATCAGCTCTCTGCAGGCTGAGTTTGGTACGGGACTGACCCTGTGCCTGTATCACCCTCGTGATGGGAGGTCCGGAGACTGCAAAGCCCAATGTTCTCCTCTCAAGTGGGCCCCCACGGAGTGGTGACTTTCTGTCTCCAGGACCTCCCATTTCCAACCCTTACCTCCCAGGGAGTCCGTGTCCTTGAGGTTGAAGTCACCAGCTAAGTCCCTTCATCCTTCTGTGATTCTGGCCTCTCTGCTGTATCCTGTCTTCATCCTCTTCCAACCCTGGGGCTTGCCTGCCTGGGCCCATTCTCAGGCCCTGCCTGTCCCAGCTCTGACCAGCTGTGGCTGCTGGTGACCTGCGTCTACCTGACCAGGGGTTCTCCGTGGTGACTGACATTTGGGGCTGGGTAACTGTAGGTAAGGGGGGCTATCCTGTACTTCAGATGTTTAGCAGCATCTCTGGCCTCTACCCACGAGACGCCAGTAGCACCTCCCCGAGTTGTGACAACCAAATATGTCTCCAGACGTTGCCAAATGTTCCCTGGGAGCGAAACTGCCATGAGAACACCTGCCATAAAGCCAGCCCTGCTTGTTACCTGAGTTCTCAAGAATGAAACATAAATATGCCTTCTCAGCCCCAGCAAAAGGATGAGGCCATATCTTCCCCCTAAGTCAGAGTCAAGCAGAAGGCAGTACAGCCCAGGGGTTAATGATATAGAGTCTGGGATCAGATCACCCTGTTTCCTGTCTTGCCTGTGCTGCTGAGTAGCTGAGCAAACTCATCATTACCTGGCTTCCCTGGTCTACACTTTCCTCTTTTGAAAAGTAGGGATAAAAATAACAATGATACCTATCTAATGCGCTTTTCATAAGGATCAAATAATCTATATGTAAAGTTACTTACATACTCCTCAGCAAGTAGTAAAAAAAAATTTTCATTGTTGTTATTATTGCACGGTAATAATATGGGCAGGTTGGCACTGCAGGGCCAGGAATGGAAGGGAAGTGTCGGGGCGGGAGGGTCTCCTGAGAAAACTGAAGATACTCAGGCAAGAGAGGCAACCAAACGCCGAGTGTCAGGAAGGAGCATTAGGGAGATCACTTCAGTTGTCAGGAGAGGTGGGGGTCAGGGAGGAACAGAGGAGGGCCTCAAGGGTGAGTTCAAAGCTGGAGAAATGGGCGTGGAGTGTTGGTCACGAGTCGGGGTCCCAGCAGTTCTCAATCCAGGCATCTCATAAGAACCACTTGGGGAACTTAAGAAAGGCTGATACCCAGCCTCCAACCAGCTGAAGTGTCTCTTTTCTGAGTTCCCCAAGTGATTCTAGGGAGCAGCCAGGGTTGAGAAACGCCGTTCCAGGTACGTGTTTGTCAAACTTAAATCACCTGAGGTTCTCGTCAAACTGATCCAGCAGGTCTGGGGTGGGGCCTGAGAGTCTGCATTCCTATCAAGCCCCCAGGTTCTGCCGATGGACGGTCCATTGATCACACTTCGAATAGCAAAGGCTTAGACCGATGGTTCTCAAAGTGTGGTTTCCCAGACCAGGAGACTTGTTAGAACTGCAGTTTCTAAGCTTCCCCCCAGAACTGCTGAGTGAGGCACTCTGGGGTGGAGCCTGGCGATCTGTCTCAACAAGCACCACAAGTGATTTTGATGCCTGCTCAGATTTGCAAACCACAGAGCATCAGCTGGCACTGCGGCTTCCTTTTGTGGGTCAGATGAAGTCCATGGGTGGGTTGGTCCAGCTGAAAGGCCCAGGGTTTGAGTAGAAAGTAGGCCCTGGTATAAAGATGCCTTCCTGCCTGCAGGCTGCAGCCCTGTCCCTCTGTCCAGGTGATGGGGCTCTGTCTCAGGCCCTGTAGAGACCTCTGGCTTCTCTGCCCCTTCCTCTTCTCAGTTTCTTCAACCACAGGGTGTATATGCTGCCATCCTCTTGGCAATTGGCATCACCTTTACCAAGAAGCTCCTACTGTGGCCATTGGCCCACCCTGGACTCCTGCTTCCTTTGTGGGACCCGACCCCATGGACACGGCTTCCCTCTCCCTGTCCATGTTCCCATCATGCCTTGCAGCTAAGGTTCTACTAGTTATGACACCAGTTGCCCTCTAGGGGGGAGAAATCTTTGATGTGTGATAGGAATTCAATAAATGTTAGTTGAGCAAATGAAAGGGAGAGTAAGCCTGGAAAGACAACTGATTACTCTTTTCCTATCTGCCTGATGGGTAAATAGGACAAGAGGAGCTAGAGGAAGCCCCCTTCTCCGTATCCTCCCATCCTCATGGGCTTCAGTTAAGGGACCAGGAGAAGAACCTCTGTTAAAGGAAAAAGGCCTTTTTCCCTTAAAGAGTTCTCATTACTGAGAAGAGAAGAGTGAAGAAACAGCATGTGAGAGGGGTCTGAGCTTATTAAATTTGCTTCAGATTTTCCTACCACAGTAATTGCATTGTGATGTATAGGATGCGTTTGAGCAACGCCTGAAACAGAGCTGTTAGCTGAGCATCAGAGCGGGCACTGCTGAGAGAGCGTGCACTGGGCAGAATGGCTTAGGAATCCAAAGGTACCCAGGTGGAGTGAGGAGGGGAGAAAGGAAGAAGGCTGCGGAGGTTTTCACCAACCACCCACTGTGCTGATTGAAAAGCGAGTGCATTGGTGGCGTGGAACGCTGACAAACAAGTCATGGCGGGGTGTCACGTGATAGAAGAAGCCCCGGAGGGGCCAGGGGCTTGATCCCCTGTGTGAAATGGGATAGAGTCACCATCTTTCTCTTGGTCCTTTACCCCGTGGAGTGCACGGTATTTTGTGGGAGGCAGCAAGGTTTACCTGGAGCCTGGGATGACTGAAGTGAGGAGTAGCAGATAAGACTGGGGGGCAGGCTTTGAACTCTCCATTCCAGGGTTTATGGGGGCCGTGGGGCCCATGGGGTCAGCAGTGAGGAGAGTTTAGAAATGAGTTCTTACAGTTTCCAGTGGGTCTACTCATTCACCCTTCAGGGTCAACAACCTTCCCCTGCCCGCCCTACCCCTTATGTAACATTTGACATTTTCACAATCTTGAGATGGAAACCTGCTGTCTTGGGGCTTCAGACATGTCTTTGCTACAGCTTGGTCTCCCCACCCCTGATTCAGGCCCAGTGAGAGCAGTGGGGACAAGGTGGCCAGCAATGGCCTTCTGCCCATCCCTGCCCTGTCTTGGCTTGTTTTCTCATCTGTAGTTGGACTAGATAACCTCAAAGCTTTCGCATTCCCTGAATGCCACACAATTGTAGACGGGTTCATTCTTCCGTGGTTGGCCTTCTCTTCCTGATATAAACATACGCTCCGCTCTCCCAGCCGCCTCGGCCTCGTGTGCATACAACACGGGGTGCTTCAGGGGCTTCCCTGGTGGCGCAGTGGTTGAGAGTCCGCCTGCTGATGCAGGGGACACGGGTTCGTGCCTCGGTCCGGGAAGATCCCACATGCCGCGGAGCAGCTGGGCCCATGAGCCGTAGCCGCTGAGCCTGCACATCCGGAGCCTGTGCTCCGCAACAGGAGAGGCCACAACAGTGAGAGGCCCGCGTACCGCAAAAAAAAAAAAGACTCTGTCAACACGGGGTGCTTCATCAGGGCATCCTAGTCCCGCATTTTCCCCCTAAGGCCCGTTGTTCTGTTAACTCGGATGAGAGCCTTCATTTCCAGGGCACTACCTAAGTCCTGTGGGGCCGCAAGGGTGAGTGGATGTGGCTGCCTGTGTTGGGGGCTGGAGGTGGGGTACCATAAATATTTCAGTGAGGAAGAGACAGCGTCTAGCTGGGGTGAGGCTGAGCACATTTCCCAGGGGGGTTCTGCTGTTTCTCAAGCATTGTCTGGTCGAACAAACAGTCCTCATTTTCCAGTCCTGCCGCCCCCACCCGTCACCACATTCTGGTGACAACAGCTGATTTGCTATCATCCAAGTAGCACATAAAACGTCTGGCAGACAGGAAGCCATGAAGTGGAGGCACACCCCTCGTGAAGGGGGGAAATATTTTGATGAGGCACATGTATACTTTCGCTGTTGCCTAGCAATGCTTATTATGGGGTTGCTTTGATTGCAGGGGAGCAGGTGGCAGGGTGGATGCGCCCGTGAGCTGTGAGCTGAGAGGAGTGAGAGCTGGGAAGCCTCATTAGGTCACCTCCCCCGGCCATGCTGGGTTTGACTGTTCCCCTCGGCGGCATATCCTCCTGGGCTCTGTCCAGTGCGGTGCTAAATCATTCCAACAGTGGGATGCCCATCGCTTGCCTGGAGGGAAAATTCCACACTTCGATAATCTCACCGGGAAGACGTTTTTCCTTGGCTTCTTTTCATCCTGGGAAACGAAGGGGCCGTGGCCCAGTCTAGGATTGCATTTATCCTTCCTTGAATTTACTCAGTTGGAGTGGCTGCCGAAGATCATCATCGTTTCTATCCTTGTCCTCGTCACTTAGCAGTAATAGGATCCAGATCTTTGTGGCTGGAATGGCTAAGCGTAACAAATGTTCATATTCCCTCAGAGTCAAGGCAGCTCCACTAGCTCAGCATAGACTTGGTGATTCCAGATCAAGGTGGAGGGGAGGGGAGGGGAAACCCATCGCAGGCAGTTAGCTTTGCAAACAAGCTCTCCCATCTGCTGCATTCTGGTCTCTGTGCGCCATTTTTCAATACAGGAGTTTGCAAGCCCGTTGACAGTGGTTCTGAGAGTGCTTCACTCCAGAGCATCTGAGAGTTTCAGGGAGCTTTGGAAGGGAATAGCGGGAAGAGTTTCCCAACAGCCTGGAATCTCTCAGCAGGAGAACTGTGTCTGCTGCCCTGGGTACCCCTGATTGCAGGACCACTTACAGGCCCCGGGAAGGGGTTCTCTCCAGGGTGCGGAGGAAGAAAGACCACAAAGGCTGAGAGAGCAGGGCGTCTCTGGGCCAGGATTCCTTCCACTCAGGTCCCCTGTTCCTTGTGTGCTGCCCCTGCAGGTCCCTCCCTCAACCCCCGGCCTGCGCTGTGAGATTCGGACAGATTTCCCAAAAGGGCAACTCTTCAGCCTTTGAAAGGGGGCCAGTCAAGAAAAGCTACTGATGAGAACTCATCTGGACAAACCGCCTTAGCTAATGTTTTTTCACACCTTGTTTCCTAGTTAATTCCCACCAACTTGACTTCCCACCACTGTGCATCTCACTCATTCCCTCATTTCCCCATTCATCCACTCAGCATATTTACTGAACACTAACCGCATGCCGAGCTCCGTGCTAGGAACTGGTCTCCGCTCCCAGGAGCTCATGGTCTAGTGGGAGAAGTGCACAGCAACGGGTTCCTGATGCTCAAATGTGGATTGCCCTGAAGCCATGTCCTTATTTCTGGAGTTAAGGCACAGCCTTCCTGCCCTTGATTTCCAAGCACCCATTTCCTGCCCTGTCTCTGGTTGGGTGTAGCTATTTCTGTCTTGACCATGGAACAGAACACAGGAGTTAGGAGCTTTCCCATAGGAAAAAGACAAAATAGCATTAGGCTGGCATAAGGAGGAGAAGGAGTTTACACGTGAATGGGAAGCAGAGGTTTTTTGAAGGAGGCAGCATCTGGACCGCAAGAACTAGGGGAGACAGGTAGGATTTTTGCAGGTGGGAGGCATTCCAAGTTGAGGGAACAGTGTACCAAAGGCAAGGAGATGGAAGAGCCACAGTGTTTTGTGGGAGTCAGTCCAGTTTCCTTGGAGGGTGGGATAATGGAGGGGATGAGTGGGGGAGGATAATTCTGGAAGGGATACTTTGGGCCATATTGGGGCAAAGCCTTGGATTTGGGGTGAGGACCTTACAGTTAATTCAGTAAACACTGGAATGCTTTCACTTTCACACTTGACCTGGCCCCTCATCAGAGCAACCCTGAGAGACGCCCTAGACAGCACATCTTGGGGCAGCACCATATTTTGGGAGCTCCTGCCTGTGGGAGGGGACCAAGCCCAGCCTGAACCTGGAGCCGGCCCAAGGCGGTGGGGCGTAATGTGGGATCTTGGCTCTGAGGCTCTGGCATCCTCAGGGTGGGAGTGTTGTGTCTTACACCTGGGAGTTTACTCAGAGGTGAGGTGGGAGAGATGAGAAACCAGAACTGGTCCGGCAGGAAAAGGAGCTGGTAGGGACCTGGAAAAGGGGGTTTGTTCTTGACCCCCAAACTAACTGCTGGGCTTCAGGATTGAGTACCAGTACTGGCTGTGGAGATTTGGGCAGAACAGCAAGACTAGCAGATTAACCACATACCTAGGTATGGAAAGCTAGGCTCAGATAGGTTAAGGGACTTGTCCAAGGTCGCACAGCTAGTCAATGCTTGGGTTAAACTCAAAATCAAGCTTTTAGATTCTAGGTGAGCGTGTGTGTGTGTGTGTGTGTGTGTATACACACATATATATAATTCTGTCACAAACATAAAACCCCTATTATGGCCAGGTTCACTGAGTGAGTGAGTGAGTGTGTGTGTGTGTGTGTGTGTGTGTTTGACTTGTGCTTGTAGGAACAAGCAGAAGAGATGATGCGTGAGGATTCTGGGCTTCAGATAAGATAGTTTGATATTTTTATTTTAGTTTTGCTTAGAGACACAGAAATAACATATTTCAGTTGGTTAATGGAGTCAGTAGTTTCTTCTGGTGTTCTGTCACTGAGGCCAAATTCTAATGGGCAGGTACCCCACGAAGAACGCTGTGTGGCTTTGAAAGGTACTAAATGGCCTTGCTTCTGGGGGCAGATTTCCCTTCCTCCTCCTTGCGTTTGTCCCCTTTATTACATGATGCCTGAGGAAAGAGGCAATGGAAAGAGATGTAGAAAGAGATGGAGAGGTATATTCAGTGCCCAGAATAGGAAACTGGTTTGGAATTAATATTTGCCATGAAAAAAAAAAACAGCCCCCAATACTTATTACTTATACATATTGCATAATTAAGCTATTAGGGACATATCAGTAAATGAGCAGTCCTGGCGCTTGCTCTCATGGAACTGAGATCCCCAAGTGAGCAAATCCCCCACTGGATGACTGGGAACTACCTTAGTGCCCCTACAGGCCACCAGTCCCTCCTCACCTGTGGGTCACTCCCCATGGGAACAATGTTCCCTTACTCTGGCCTTGAAACTTAAGTCCTGGTGCCCAGGGCCAGTAACACCAAGGGGAAGGTGGTATCATTTCTCTCTCCTCTAAATTATCTTTTTCTTAAAAATTTGGTTTGGGGTGTGTACTTTTAAAGGTCAGAGGCAGAAGGCTGAGGGGACCTCGGATTTGCGCTCTGTGTTCTGGGGTGTTCTCTCTAGCACTATGAAGGGCACCAGGATGGTTGGAGTTCTAAGAAGGGGACAAGGCACTGATGAGTTTGCTACCTATTTCATTACAGTCCTTGCCTATTTCATGGGCTGTATCTTGAATCCTTCCAGTTCCGTGGCTTTTGAAATATTCCTGCAACACCAAAATATACCCACGGATGAGGAGCTCTCTTCGTCTTAAGTAAACTTTCTATCAAAGTATCACATACATATAGGAAAGTTCACACTTTGTACATGTACAGCTTGATGAACTTTTCCTAAGAGAAGTTACCCATGTTCCTATATCAAGCACCTCGGTCAGGGACAAGACCCTCAGTTTGCCAGAAGCCACCTTTGTTCCCCACTCTGCTCCCCATCATAAGTAACACTGTCTAGACTTCAAATGCCATAGACTAGCATTGCTTGTTCTTGAGCTGTTTATAAAGAGAATTACACAGTGTGTACTTTGTGTGTCTGCCTTCCCTCAAAGGTATGTGTATGTTTAATCCACTTGGAGTTTATTTTGGTATAGGGTGTTAGGGAGTGTTCTAATTTCATTCTTTTACATGTAGCTGTCCAGGTTTTCCAGCACCATTTATTGAAGAGGCTGTCTTTTCTCCATTAGAGGAAAACATAGGAAAAACACTCTTTGACATAAACCACAGCAAGATCTTTTTTGACCCACCTCCTAGAGTAATGGAAATAAAAACAAAAATAAACCAATGGGACTTAATTAAACTTAAAAGCTTTTGCACAGCAAAGGAAACCACAAACAAGACGAAAAGACAACCCTCAGAATGGGAGAAAATATTTGCAAATGAAACGACAGACAAAGGATTAATCTCCAAAATATACAAACAGCTCATGGAGCTCAATAGCAAAAAAAACAGACAGTCCAGTTAAAAAATGGGCAGAAGACGTAAATAGCCATTTCACCAAGGAGGACATACAGATGGCCAAGAGGCACATGAAAAGATGCTCAGCATCACTAATTATTAGAGAAATGCGAATCAAAACTACAGTGAGGTATCACTCACGCTGGTCAGAATGGCCATTATTAAAACATCTAGAAACAATAAATGCTGGGAAGGGTGTGGTGAAAGGGAACACTCCTGCACTGTTGGTGGGAATGTAAATTGATACAGCCACTATGGAGAACAGTATGGAGGTTCCTTAAAAAACTAAAAATAGACCTACCATACGACCCAGCAATCCCACTACTGGGCATATACCCTGAGAAAACCGTAATTCAAAAAGAGTCATGTACCGCAGTGTTCATTGCAGCACTATTTACAATAGCCAGGACATGGAAGCAACCTAAGTGTCCATCAACAGATGAATGGATAAAGAAGATGTGGCACATATATACAATGGAATATTACTCAGCCATAAAAAGAAATGAAATTGAGTTATTTGTAGTGAGGTGGATGGACCTAGAGTCTGTCATACAGAGTGAAGTAAGTCAGAAAGAAAAAAAATACCATATGCTAACGTGTATATATGGAATCTTAAGAAAAAAAAAAAAGGTACTGATGAACCTAGTTGCAGGGCAGGAATAAAGAGGTAGACATAGAGGGGCTTCCCTGGTGGCGCAATGGTTGAGAATCTGCCTGCTAATGCAGGGGACACGGGTTCGAGCTCTGGTCTGGGAGGATCCCACATGCCGCGGACCGACTGGGCCCGTGAGCCACAACTACTGAGCCTGCACCTCTGGAGCCTGTGCTCCGCAACAAGAGAGGCCGCGATAATGAGAGGCCCGTGCACAGTGATGAAGAGTGGGCCCGCTTGCCACAACTGGAGAAAGCCCTTGCACAGAAACGAAGACCCAACACAGCAAAAATAAATAAATAAAATTAATAAACTCCTACCCCCAACATGTAAAAAAAAAAAAAAAGAGGTAGACATAGAGAATAGACTTGAGGACTTGGGGTGGAAGGGGAAAGCTGGGGCAAAGTGAGAGTAGCATCGACATACATACACTACTGAATGTAAAATGGTTGGTTGGTAGGAAGCAGCAGCATAACACAGGGAGATCAGCTGGGTGCTTTACGATGACCTAGAGGGGTGGGATAGGGAGGGTGGGAGGGAGGCTCAAGACGGAGGGGATATGGGGACATGTGTATCCATATGGCTGGTTCGCTTTGTTGTGCAACAGAAACTAACAGTATTGTGACGCAATTATACTCCAATAAAAATCTATTAAAAAAAAAGATAAGTGTGTGAAATCCAGCCACATTTTGCAAGACAGTTTGTTCATTCTCATTGCTGTATAGTATTCCTTTGGAGGAATATATTACAATTTATATATCTGTTCCACTTTTAATGCTCATTTGGGGTTTTTCCAGTGTGAGTTTCTTCTGAATAGAGCTCCTATGAGTAACCTTGTATTTGTCTTCTGGCGAACAGGTGTATGCGTTTCTGTAGGGTGTATATTTTGTTGTTGTTGCGGTACGCGGGCCTCTCACTGCTGTGGCCTCTCCCGTTGCGGAGCACAGGCTCCGGACGCGCAGGCTCAGCGGCCATGGCTCACGGGCCCAGCCGCTCCGCAGCATGTGGGATCCTCCTGGATCGGGGCACGAACCCGTGTCCCCTGCATCGGCAGGCGGACTCCCAACCACTGTGCCACCAGGGAAGCCCACCCCTGGCCGCTTTTTAAGATTTTGTCAAACATCTAAGGAAGCGGTTAGACCGTTTCCACCCCCACCAGCAGGGTGAGAGTTCCGGTGGCTCCATGTCTTTGTTGGCCGTCACTTGCTGTAATCAGTCTCTTTCATTTTAGCCTTTCTAGAGGCTGAGTAGGGGTGTCTCATCGTGGTTTACATCTGCCTTTCTCCACGAATCAGTGAAGTGGAACGCCTTTTCCTAGGTGTATCGGCCACTTGAATCCTTGATCAAGAGTCTTGCCCCTTCCCTGTTCATCTTTCTGTGCTCTTTGCCCAAGAACCAAGCATGAAGCCTGGCTTTGAGTCTGTCCTCAATTATCTCCTCCTCTTCTGATTAGTTTCTGGCATTTTGTCCCACATCTTGGCAGCATGATAAAATGAGAGGGGAAGAGCTGAATGGAGCATGAGAAGATCTGGGTCCTAAGATGCTCCCCAGCTCTTCTGCTCTCTGGGTGACATTTCTTCACCTTTGAGAAGAGAGAAGCAGCTCAGAGATTGTTATTAAGGTCACTTCTAGCTCTGCTGCTGGTGGAAAATACTCTGCCAGTAAGAATGTGCAGGAAGTGACTTAGGGACTGACTCAGATTGGAGTCTATTTCCAGACGCAGGGTTCCTTCTAGCTCAGCAGCAATGGCCCGCCCCCAAGACCCCGGTTTAATCGTTCTGCTCACGCACTCCCCTTCCCGACAGGACTCGAGGGCCCCGCAGAACCAGTGGAGCTGTCCTTTTTTATTGCTGCCGCGGCCGTTTCCTTGTATGGTTCCCCTGCCCCCTCATGCCTTCCCCTCAGTGGAGGTCACCAGACTCCCTCCCAGCTGGAGATCCAAATGTAAGCTGATGTGACACAATCTTTGCACTTATCCGAAGGTCTCAGGATCTATTAAACACGACGACAACAAAACCATCTACCCCTGGAATTGACACGTGGGCGGCAGCTTGGCTGCAAACTGGTGACCTGCCCACGTTTTTCAGTCTAGTACAGGGAGTTGGGACATACGGACTTTTCCCTTTAAAGCCCAGGATGCTGTCGTGTTCAGTTACCATTATCCCCCAACCCCTAGTGCACTTGGCGTGGTGTGACGCCCCTAACGCCAGAGAGAAACAGGGCTGGTAGGCCTGGCTTGACGCGGCCCAAGGAGTCTCAAGGCACCTTTGGCAATTCCTTAGTGAAAGGCTGAACCTTGTGGTAAGTGCCTAGAATGAGAATAATCACACCTTATATTGACGGGAGACTTTCCAAAGCACTCTCACATCCCTTACCCGTGATGTCCTCAGTAGCCCTATGGGTGAAGGGGCCATTGTCATTTCACAGCAGAGGAAACAGAGGCCCAGGCAAGGCAGCTGGTTGGCTAAGTGGCAGAGTAGGTCTTCTCGCCATGTGAGCCCCGAGAGAAGTCATCTCTGCCACTTACCAGCTGGTCCTCGGGCAAATTACTCAACCCCCGAGCCTCAGTTTGCTCATCTTTAAAATGGGAATAATAACGGTACCCAGGATTGCTGTGAGGGTGAGCAGATCCCTAATCCATGCTGAGCCCAGTCTTCAACCCCTAGTAAGCGCTCGGTGACTGTTAGCTGTGGTCGTGAGCAGTCCAGCAGTAGCACTCAGGCCCTGGGGCCTTTTCACCGCTCTGCAGCTGTGGGTAAAAGCAGGTCCAAGAGGCGGGCAGGGAGGGTGACCCAAACCAGGACAAAGGGGTGATGTGAGTAAGTTTGGAGAGGTCCTGGCCTGGTGCCTTGTCCCACACCTCCGAGTTGGCGTGCGCTCCAAGAGCAAGGCGGGCAGGGGTGGAAGTTGTGCAGAGAGCATCCTGCCTCATCCTTGGCTCTCAGCACCGAACACTTCACGTGCCTGAATGTCAGACTTACTTTGGAAACTAGAACACAAAATAAGCCATGAGGCAACTGCAGTGCCGCGTCTGGTGAAATTTGCATTTTTCAGATACCGGGGATAGATGCCAAGGCCAGCAGAGGGAGTGATTTAAGGGCTGGGGTCCAGGAAGTACAAAATGTGTTTGACAAGAGATGAAAAGAGCAGAGAGGAGATGACAGCTGTGGGTGGGAGAAGCTGTGGGAAGGAAGCTGCCCGTGCAGCTGTGGTGACAGACAGTGGGATGGAGCGACGTGAGCCCCGGGGACCAAGGACAGCAGGAAAACTCACTGAGGAATGTGTGACGTGACAGAAGAAGGGCTCTGCTGGGGGACCTGGGGAGTCACGTGGCAGCCGGGCTTCCATCTGGACTGACAAGTGGCACGATCAGCAAAGGCCCCTTGTGGAGTCCTTAGTGTCCTGGATGTAGGAAGAGGAGCCACTTACATTGGACTGAAGCATATCGTATCTGACAGCTCTCACGTCTGCCCTCACCTCACCCTCCCAGTGACCTTGCAGCCAGACCACACATCGTTATCTCTGTCCCCTGTTTTCCTACTTCTCCCTGTCACTCCTTGATTCATCATATAGACACATCATTTTTTCCTTACTACAGGCCGTGCCGAGCCTGCCTGTCGAGACATCAAGTACCCAGTCTGCTCTCATGTCTCCATCCCAGGGCAAGCCCACTCTTCACCCTGTGACCCAAACCAGACCCTTGGCGTCCCCTCCTCTCTCACCCTCACTTTGTTGGGTCTGCCTCCTCCATAGCTCCTGGTCCCTGCCCTTGCTCCCTGCTGACAGCTCTCCCCTCTGCCTGGGTGACCGCAGCAGCCCTCAGCCGCCCTCCCACTGGGCTCTGGCCCGCCACCGGTCCACCCTCCACACCTTCTCCATGGAGAGCATCCCAAATGCCGATGCATCGCTCCCCATCCAAACCCTGCAGAGCTGCCAGCCCACCCCAGCCGAGCCCAGGCTTGCAGCTGCCTGACTGCACAAGGCTTCATTCATGCCTTCTCACCTTCGCTGCTCTCTCCCCTTTCAGGAATGCGGGTTGGTTGGGTCCCCACTCCAGGAAGACATTTTGCCCCCTCAGGCTAAGTAGGGCAGCGCCTCCTACTCGCTCACCTCTGAGCAGCACCCGTTACCCCGAGTTTCAAGCTTTCCCTCTTCCCTCCTTGAGCCACAGGGGCAGGGATGCTGACTTCCATTTGCACCTCCCTCCAGAGCTCCACACAGTGCCTGGCACTCAGACGCTTCATCAGTATCAGCAGATGACTGATGGATTCAAAGAGCACCCCACTGGATTCATTCTCAGACAATCCACTGAAAACATCAGGGTTTGCACGTGCAGGCGTGGGAATGAATCCTCAGAACAGAGGGAGAAAAATCACGGGAAATTTAAAACGACCTTCACTCAACAAAGAATTCTCTGTGTTACCACATAAAATCAGCCAGCATTTATTGATCAAACTAGTCCCCCTGACACGTGGTAGGCACCTTACATACGTTCTCTCAGTTAAGCCTCATGACAACTTTGCTGTGATCCTGGGTTTAGAGGTGAGGAAAGTGACTGCAGTCGGTTGAGTAACTGGCCCACGGGAACATTAAGCAGGAGAAACATGGCCGCTGCCCACAGAGAAGATAGCACAGCCATGCAGGAGGGGCAGGGAGTCCAGGGAGCCCATGAGAAGTGTGATGGAGGGGCTGACCTGGGCTAAGCATTGCACAAAAGTTACACTGAGGCAGCCCTGGAAAGGACGGTGGCTGGATGGGGAGGTGTGTGGAGGTCGTGGCTCAGGCATGGCCAAGGAGGCGTGGACTGGTTAGCAGGGCTAGAAGGTTCAGGCAAGAGAACCGTGGGGCGGAGCTGAAGGGTTAACACGATGGTGGGGGACTTGGGATGTGGCCAAGGTTTAGCTTAGGTAACTACGGAAGGTAGGGAGAGTTACGTGTGTGAAGCAGGGTGTTAGGAAGATTAATGTGGAAGGTGGGGGGAGGAATGAGATGAGGAGTAGTCAGAAGGCCATTGTAGTCCCACAGATCAAGGGGGTGGGCCAGGCTTGGGCAGATGGAAGTGAGAGTAAAAAGAGGGGATGGAGGCAGAATTTGGTACAGGACTGACTCGGGGATGGGCCGACAGTCTAGAAGGGTACAGGCGGGCGCGGGAGGTCTTCCACAGGGGCCCACCGTTATGAGTCCCCTAGAGCAGAAGAGACATTGGATGCTTGGCCCTCAACCAGACCATTCTGGCGCTCAGTGTGCTGGGTCTGACCACATGCCTGGAGTCACTAGGCTACAGGTCTTATCTCAGCTGCTTCAGTTTGAGGAACATTTCCCCCTTCAGGTAAAGGAAGGGAATGACTCTTCTCTGATCCTTTAGCTGCAAAGTCTGAGAAGTATCAGGACACAGTTCAGGGAAGATCAAGGGGAGACATCCTTCCTTAGCAGGCGAGGGACACCCAGACTTGTGATTTTCCATCTTTCCAGAACCTTCCAGCGTGCAGACTTCAAGAGCAAAAACAGAGAGAAAGGTCAACATGAAACAGAGTTTTGCAAACGAGTGTGTTGGCTGACCATCAAGGGTCATTCTAGTGGAGTGTGAGAGCTGAGTTGGGAACCAGACCGTCTGGTGTGACATCGAGACTCTGCTGCTTAGTGACTGTGACCTCACGGTCGTCTCCACGACGAGCGAGGAGGTCTCAGCGCACCTACCTCAGGGAATGATTGTGCAGATTTATAGCTCTTGGAAGAATACCTGAGACATAGGGTTCAATAAATGTTATCTATTATTACTATTGTGTAATGTGATTCAAGCAGGACTAAAATAAGACTTGGAGGAGCCCTAGTCTCAGACACTGAGGAATCTTTTTCAGGAAACATTTCAAAAATAAGCCTTGGCCCACCTCCACACTTCCTGGTCCTGGCTAGACTCTGCATTTGCCTTTTGAGAACATTCTCCCCTGCACACACACATGCACACACACGGGCACACAGCTGCCATCAGGGTAGTGCTTGGTACCAACTAACCCAGGTCCTGGCAGCATCCCAAGAGAAGCCTCTTTGCAGCTTCCTGAGAGCAGCTGATCTTTCTGGAGAAAAGGCGCTGCTACTTCCCTGTGGTTTCCACCAAACCTCAGTGTTCCACTCACTTCAAAGGGGCTGAGTTGTCTGGAAAAACACAGTGGTGCAGAACGGAGCCATGGTCATTTCTAGGAGGTCTAAATGTGGCCAGAGGCGTCTGCATTTGCCAGGTTAGTTGTGCGTTCCGAGCCCAGATTGCGCGTGGCAGCTTGGACAACAGAAGTGCGTGAGGAGATACACTGGGGCTAGAGACTGGCAAAATCATACCACGTCATAGCATCAGCAGCACCAAGAACAGAGCTGGAGCTGCTGCTTCCAGAGCAAAGCGTGGAGATGTCTTGTCTTCTGCGTTTAGTATCCGTGCTGTCTGAGGAGGGTGGACATAGGTGCATCATAATTTAGTGGGACAAACCCTTGAACTGTACTTTCAGATGCCATTTGGTGAATTAGTGCAGATCTGATCTGTGGAGTTGGGGAAAAGGGGAGATGCTGAGGGAGATTTTCTTAAAGTTTAATTTTACGATTTATAACGCTTTTAATGATTCTGAGGTTGTGGCCTTTTTGATTGTTTAAACACCCTTTCTTTTATGAAATAACAATGATGCTAGATGATGAGAGTTTTAAAATATAATTTTGCTGCAAAGGAAAATGTTGCAAACCTCGTAATCTTCTCTATATTTTTTTTAAATTTTATTTTACTCATATGAAAGAACCCAATATCTAGAAACTATTGTCTGACACTAATGTTGAAATTTTAAATTAGATTATATATAAGCTAGGTTCAGTAATGACCTAGGACAACGATGTCTAATAGAAATAGATGTAAGCCATGGATGTAATTTAAATTTTTCTAATAGTCACATTTTAAAAAGTAAAATTTTTTTAAAGACCTTTTTTTATGTGGACCATTTTTTAAAGTCTTTATTGAATTTGTTACAATATTGCTTCTGTTTTTATGGTTTTTTGACCACGAGGCATGTGGGATACTAGCTCCCCAACCAGGAATTGAACCCATACCCCCTGCATTGGAAGGCGAAGCCTTAACCACTGGATCTCCAGGGAAGTCCCTAAAAATTAAAATATTTTAAG
The DNA here is from genome assembly GCF_949987515.2 of Delphinus delphis. NCBI lineage: Eukaryota > Metazoa > Chordata > Mammalia > Artiodactyla > Delphinidae > Delphinus > Delphinus delphis. The sequence goes on from NC_082694.2 coordinate 65,782,511, forward strand.
TGAAATCAGTTTTAATAATATGTATTATTTAACCCAATACACCCAAAATTATCATTTTGACATAAAATAAGGTAAAAAAATTACTGATGAGGTAGCTTGCGTTTTTTATCAGTCTGAAATCCTGCGTGTATTTCACGCTTCCAGCATATCTATTCTGATACATCTCAAATGCTCAGAAGCCACAGGTGGCTCATGGCTACCATATGGGACAGCACAGGTCTGGGAGAAAAGGGCATCTGAGTCATAGTCTGGCAGTCCTATCAGCTAGGATTCAGTCTCTCCCCACCCACGTGAGGAAGCATTGTTCATCGCTGGGACTTCAGTGAACAAGGGGAACATCCCAGCTTTTTAAACATAGCTGAGTTTTCAGTGCAACAGAGAATGCATCAGACCTGTCCACAGGCACCAGATGACTGTCCCAGAAGTTCTCCCAGGACAGCCTGAGCCCAAGGCTCCCCATTCTCCCCACATGGTACCATTCTCAGTTCGGGTGACTTGTTTGGACTCCTCTGTGTGACTGACCTTGGCACGTCACTCAGCTTACAGCTCTGCAGCTTCCATGTGCTGGTGCCACCTGTCACTTGGCAAGGGACGTTTTCTCCTCTGGCTTTGCCCCCATGGAAGCCTCACCTGCTTCCTCCCCCATTCACTCATCCACTCATTATTCAGATGTTTATCGTACCTATACTATGTTTAGTCGCTGTGCCAGGGACTGAGGTTATAACTACGAATAAGTCCTGGCCTTCATTGCAGCTAAGAGTCAGCAGAAGAGACGGAGAGTTCCCAATGCTTGGTAATAAACCACAGTGATGGGGTGAGTGCAGGGTCCTAGGGGGGTGCAATAGAAAAGACTTGGAGATCAAGAAATGCTTCCGAGGGGAAGTACCTTCCAAGCCAGGATTAGAAGAGGAAAAAATAGCCAGGCCTTGGAAGAGAGGAGAATGCCTTTCAGACACGTGGGAGGGAGGGCAGCGCCTGCTGAGGTCCAGAGGGGAAAGAACAGGTGAGGCAGAACGTGGCTGGAAGTTGGAGGATGTGAAGAGAGGAGTCACAGGTGAAGCCGGGTCACCGAGGATGGTAAGCGGTGATTAGGGGGTTCAACTTTATTTTGTGAGCAGTTGGACAGTGTTGAAACATGTTAAAAATTTGCAGTTTGGAATGATCATTCTAGCTGCAACATGCAGGAGAGACTGGAAGGGGATAAAGCCAGCTAGGAAGCGGCTGCAGTAATCCAGAAAAGACATGATGGGAAAAGAGAGAAACAGCCAGATTGAGAGATACGTAAGAAGGATTGATAGGATTAGGTTTAGGGAGGCTGGTGTCAGGGACGGAGAGGCAGGATTCGAGAATACCTCTTTGGTTTGGGCACATGGTAGATGGTGAGCTGGGGAACACGGAAGGGTCGGCAGGCTTGGGCGAGGTATGAGAGGCAGAGGGTGGCTGAAGAGGTCATCTCGTGGGGACATCCAAGAGAAGATGCTCATCAGATTAAGGTTAGGGTTGGGATCGTCAGCAAAACAGATGGGAAATTGAAGGCTTGGAAACAAGTAAAATAATCTAGAGGGAAGGAAGATTGAGGAGAGAATGGCTTAGGAGAGAATTTTCGAAAGGAGCACCAGAATTTCAGAGGAGGGAAAGAAAAGGAAAACCAAGAAACAGCCTAAGAAGAGGAGAACCATGCTAGGGTGATTCTGCCAAAGCCAACGGCAAAGATCCAAACATTTAATGAGATGTATGACCCTCAATATTAACTACTACGGAGATGACAAGCAAGGAAAAGACTGAAAATTTTCCGTTAGATTTAGCAACATAGAGAAGTAATGGGGACCTTGGTGGGAATATTTTGAGGGGGTAAAAGGGCACTGGAAAGCAGAGGTGGCCAGTAACCCCATGTGGACTGGGCCTGGGGCTTCTCTAAACCATCTGACAGGGCCCCCCAAGCCTGACTGCTTTAAGGAAGTAGCAAGTTCAATAGCCAAGAGCTAGGAGATCTTAGCTTGGCCACTGCCAAGAGGGTGAACGTGGCAGGTCCATTTGCTCACTGTTCTGGGCCTCAGTTTGCACATCTTTAAAAAAGGAGGGAGCTGGAAGCAATGCTTTTAAAACCTGTGTGTTACAAAATTCGGTTTTTGGTAGGATGTTAAGTGGTAGGCTTGATACAATATATATATCCTGTGAATATGTGAGTTCCCATGATATGTGAAGGATTTTAGGGCAGGGTTTGAGGTCAAAGCTTGGTAAACAGGATGCTAGTGTAAGTCTCAGAACCTTTAACATGTTAGTGTGCATGGGTGGATCACCAAAAAGTTAATCTAGTAGTTTTCCAGTATTTCTCATGTGCCAAACTTACTTGACTCTTGTAGACTTTATTCAGAGCGTGCGTAGGCTTCTGGAGATGCAGTCCAGCAGCTCACAATGTAGGGACTGACTAACCAGAGGAGCTCTGTGGTCCATTCCAGTCCAGTATTGCAGCAGCCCAGGAGTTTGTATGGAGCCAGAGAGGGAAAGATCTCCCAGCTACTCTGGGCTGCGAAAGAGCGGCAGAGACTGAGCCTTTGGCGGCCTCCAGACAACATGGCCCCTTACATCCTAGTGTACCGCTCTCCAGTTAGCTTTGCAGCATGTCAGCAAAGAACCCTTGGGGCATTGGTACATCGCCAGGAAGATGAGCTTGCGGAGCCTGCAATTAATAATGATGGTGGAAGTGCCCTAGAATTGTCAAGATGTAGGTTGTCTTAGAAATGTGATGCTACTGGAAGTAGGTGGCTAAGAAATCCAGAGGGTTCTCCGAGGAGCAAGAAGTGAACTGCAGACCCCGAGCTGGCCTGACAGATAGATTCAACCAAGAGCATGGCGATGGTTGGTACAGGGAATGCATTTGTTGGCCTAAATAGGCCCAGCCTGAGACCAAGGGCTGTGCCAAATGGCCTCGTGTTCATGGAGTGGAGGGATGTCTGTGTTACCGTCTAGGTCAGCCTTTCTTTACTGGACTTCTTCAAGTGAATCAAGCCTTAAAGCCCTATGACATCCATTATATGAGATGAATTAACTTCTCCTCTGTGCGTGTGGAAGGGTACTAGTTATGCACCGTCCACGGGAGAAGTGAGAAGAGAGTCTCTCAACAATTTTCTATGTGTTTGATTCATATTAAGAAGCCCTAAGGGAGCTGAATCTTTAAAGACTGGAACAAACCCCAAAGGTACCCCTGAAGAACTTCCCTCTGTACGTTGTGGCCATAGGAATCCTGTACCTAGCAACATCTTGATGCCAACAGAGCATGAATGAAGTGGGAGCTCTGGAGCTCTGCGCTGGGAGAATCGTGATGCCTTTGCATAGCTCTTCCACCAAGTACCCAAGAGAATTTACCTTTGACCCCAGGGCAGTGAGAAATCCTGGTGGACTCGGGTTTTCAGGAGCTAAGGGTACCTGTATTCATTGTCTGTTGCTGCATAACAAATTACCATGAAACTTAGTGGCTTAAAATAATGTTTATCATCTCACAGTTTCTGTGGGTCAGGAATTCAGGCATGGCCAAGATGGGTCCTTTCCTTCAGGGTCTCCCACAGGCAGTGTTCAAGGTGTCAGCTGGGGTTGCAGGCATCTCAGGGCACGTCTCAGGGGGGACTCTCTTCCAAGTTCACTGACATGGTTGTTGGCAGGATTCGGTCCCTCACAGGCTATGGACCAGAGGCTGCTTTCAGTGCTTTGCCATGTGGGGCTCCCCATTCATGGCAGCTTGCTTCAGCAAAACATACAAGCGAAAAAGATGGAAGTCACTGTCTTTTGTGACCTAATCACAAAAGTGACATCCCATCACTTTAGCTGTAGTCTGTTCCTTAGAAGCAAGACACGAGGTTTAGTCCACATTCAAGGCTAAGAGATTACACAAGGAGGTGGGTGCTGGGGGCCTTCATCTGCCCACCAAGAGCTCAACCAAGTTCCTAAGCAGTTCAATTCCCTGCCCTGGCCCCCTTATCCCCTTCCCAGGATACTAGAATTTAATAACATGCTCAGCAGGGACTTCCCTGACAGTCCAGTGGTTAAGACTTCACCTTCCAGTGCAGGGGGTGCGGGTTTGATCCCTGGTCGGGGAGCTAAGATCCCACGTGCCTTGCGGCCAAAAAACCAAAACATAAAACAGAAGCAAATTCAATAAAGACATTAAAAAAAATGGTCCACATCAAAAAACAATCTTTAAAAAAAAAAGTAACATGCTCAGCAATTCAAAATGTGGCCGTGTCATGGAATAGCAGATCTCACTGTTATCTTAAGTGTCTTTTATGAGACGCAGGATTTCCATAACGCTAAGTGAGGGTGACTTGAGGCAAGAAGTAGGAGCAGTATATGTTCATGTGGATGAACCAATTAATCTGCATGTGAAATCCCAGTGAAGTTGACACGAACTAAAAATTTCATGCCTTACAGTGTATAGTGTCGCCCATGAAATGAGATTAAAAGGAATTTCTGGTTTTACAGCTGTCATACTTTTTATACTGCTCGTGTTTTTCTCCTCTAAAGAGTCAAGTTTGAGCCTAGAGGTCAATTATAGATTTGGCGTTTTATAGTTTTCGGTCATCTTCCTTTTCCGCATAGCTGAGAGCAGGCTTCCTTGCACAGAACTGAGCTGGGAAATGTATTAGGTATTCTTGGTCCCTGTCCTGAGGGAGCTGACGCTCTGGAAAGGTCACTGGGCCAAGAGCTTTTCCCCTCTCGTCCTTTCTTCCTCACACACGTCAGCTTTGGGGGGGGTGTTGGTGGCAGGAAAATGGGGAGGAGATGTGGTCTCCCTGGGACCTCTTCTGGGCTATAGTGGAGGACACAGGGGGACAGAGACGGAAACGGGGACCAAGGAAAGGCTGTGCCACCCACCTGCAGGGAATCCAGGTGGTCACTGCCTTGGGGACAGTGTTCTCCCAGGAAACTAGCCCTACGTACCCCCGCTTCACAGCTTATGCCTGTTTCCCTTGGCCTTTGCAGCTGTAGAGTTCAGGCAAATGGCACACGTGGAGAAGATAACCCCTTCGTTTTCTGTCTGGTCTGGCCTCTGGAGCGAGCTCTGGACCTGCAGGAATCGGAGGGACAAACTGTAGCTTTCTGCTTAAAAACAGGTTCACGTGCCTCCCAGGGCCTCGTTGAAATCACCCTGTGCCCACCCTTTCAGGCTCCATCTGGGCGTAAGTGGGAGCCCCTGTTAGGATGTTCCTGTGGCGGCTCAGCCAGCAGTGTCCCAGTCTTGCTGTCACTACCCCAGAACGGCAGGCAGCCTGTCCCTGCCTGCTGGGTTCTAGAGCTCGGTAGAAGCTGCTCCTTGGGGATGGTGATCGAGCGTGAGCCCAGGGGTCCACATGGTGTGCAGGGCCCATAATACACCTAGGGGACAGACGGCAGCTAGGGATACCCTGATGCCTGGAATGGTGCTGGCACGGAGAGGTGGTGGCTTGGTGACAAGGATATGCAGCAGGCCTGGGCCCACTAGCTGCAGTGAGTTACTTAACCTCCCTGCGCCTCATTCTCCTCCTGAGTGAATCCATTAAACAGTGCACCCTCCCACAGGGCTATCTGTGAACCTTAAATATGCGAGGTGCTCAGGACAGTGCCTGGCAGCAGGGGTCACTAAGTAGTCGTTTAAAAACAATAAATGCTGGAGAGGGTGTGGAGAAAAGGGAACCCTCTTGCACTGTTGGTGGGAATGTAAATTGATACAGCCACTATGGAGAACAGCATGGAGGTTCCTTAAAAAACTAAAAATAGAATTACCATACGACCCAGCAATCCCACTACTGGGCATATACCCTGAGAAAACCATAATTCAATAAGAGTCATGTACCACAATGTTCACTGCAGCTCTATTTACAATAGCCAGGACATGGAAGCAACCTAAGTATCCATCGACAGATGAATGGATAAAGAAGATGTGGCACATATATACAATGGCATATTACTCAGCCATAAAAAGAAACGAAATTGAGTTATTTGTAGTCAGGTGGGTGGACCTAGAGTCTGTCTTAGAGTGAAGTAAATCAGAAAGAGAAAAACAAATACCATATGCTAATACATATATATGGAATCTAAGAAAAAAAAAACGGTCATGAAGAACCTAGGGGCAAGATGGGAATAAAGACACAGACTTACTAGAGAATGGACTTGAGGATATGGAGAGGGGGAAGGGTAAGCTGTGACAAAGTGAGAGAGTGGCATGGACATATATACACTACCAAACGTAAAATAGATAGCTAGTGGGAAGCAGCTGCATAGCACAGGGAGATCAGCTCGGTGCTTTGTGACCACCTAGAGGGGTGGGATAGGGAGGGTGGGAGGGAGGGAGAGGCAAGAGGGAAGAGATATGGGAACATGTGTATGTGTGTAACTGATTCACTTTGTTATAAAGCGGAAACTAACACACCATTGCAAAGCAATTATACTCCAATAACGATGTTAAAAAAAAAAAAACCTACCCTGAGGTAGATAATTTCATCCAGGAAGTCACTGCCCAGCTCCCAAGTGGCAAAGGGTTGGCCCAGTGTGTCCCACCCCAGGCCTGGTTTCCACTGTGTCATGCTGCATATTTGTGTGACCTTTCCCCTTTCTCTAACTGCCCTCAGCCTCCCCTCTGGGGTGCCAGACCCCCGCTTCGAGAGTTTGCCTCCTAGACACAGAGCCATTGTCAGTTCTGGACATTTTAGTGATAATAATTATTATGCTGTACTCTCTGCTGCAAAGTTACTGGGTCTGCCTCTCCATCACTCCCTCCTGTTTTCACACTCGAGAATAAAATCCCAAATGTTTCTAATTTTTTTTTTTGCGGTACACGGGCCTCTCACTGTTGTGTCCTCTCCCGTTGCGGAGCACAGGCCCCAGACGCGCAGGCTCAGCGGCCATGGCTCATGGGCCCAGCCGCTCCGCGGCATGTGGGATCTTCCCGGACCGGGGCACGAACCCGCGTCCCCTGCATCGGCAGGCGGACTCTCAACCACTGAGCCACCAGGGAAGCCCCCAAATGTTTCTGATTTATGACCTCATCTTTTCTCCCTGCTGCCCAGTGCTAAAATGGGGCTGGTGATCATCATAACACTCTGTTTACGGGCTGCTGCCAGTTTAATGAGCTTGTGCAATAAAATAAAAGGCATGTGCACAGCATTGCAGCTCTGTGATAACTGACAGCCATCCTCACTTGGGGTGTTTCTAAATCCCCGCTTGGCACCTGTTCAGGTGCAGGGATGAGGCGGGCTAGGCAGCAGAGCAGCGATTGGCTGGTGGAGAGATGGAAAGAGATGGAAGAGGAAGCTCTGACCCCGTGCCAGGCGTTAGCATCTCAGAACACCTCTCTGGAAGCGTCCTCAGCCAGTAAATGACACTGAACGCTCAGGAAATGGATGCTTAGGAAGCACTGTGAGACCCACCTGAACTTGGAGAAATTAAGTCAGTTGAATCTTTCTTTAAAAAATGAAAAGTCAAAAAGGAAACTACGGGTGGAGAATCAGCTCAGAGGAGCGCGCGTTATGCAGGAGCTGCTGTGGCGATCAGGACAGCAGCCCAGGGCTGGCATCTGTCTCTGCACGCAGCGGTGGTCCCGCCCTTCCTCCTGGTTGCACCCTCACACCCATCTTTCCTGCTCGCTAGCTCTTCTCTCCAGTAAAACCCCTGAATCTTTAATAAATTATAAACATGTTTCTCGTCCATCTGCCGGAGCCAGATCTCAGTGTTGGCAGCTTTTTCCATTTCCCTGGTGCCCCTGATAGATCTTGCCGTTTGATGAATCTTTTAGATCCTCTCACAGGAAGCCCACGCACATTCTGAGTCCCCACAGTGGCCTGTTTTAAGGATTTTTCCTGGCCCCTTGGCCTTGTTGCTGCCAGTGCCCAGGGCTCGCGTCCAAGCGGGACTGCAGCCCCCCTGGGCCTTGAAGGGCAGGTGGCTCATGCGCAGGGCTTGGGGAGGTGGGCCCTGTCCCCTCGGGCTCCTGTGCCTTAACCAGGTTGAGTTCACAGTGGATGCTAGGGACAACTACCACATTAGAAGTCACGGAACCTGGACGCAGCTCATCTCGGCCGCTCACCAGGTGTGTGAGCTTGAGTGAGATCCTGAGCCGCAGTTGCTCTCATCTGTGGAGTAGAGGTTCTCAGAGGCTGCTGTGAGGGTCCGAGGAGACGGAGGATGAGTCCAGGCACCATGAGCTGAGAGCAGGGGCAGGAGGAAGACAGTGCTGAGTGCCGGGAGCCGGGATGCCCGTTCCTCAGAGCTGTGATGCACCGCCTCCTGCTGGCCTGCCCTCCCTTGGGCCTGTGCACACAGGAGGCGCTTATGGGATTTCTGCCCAGCCTCGAGGAAGAGCCCCTGTCCTTTATCCTGCAGGAGCAGGAGGCTGGAGGGGGCTGAGCCCCGGGAGCAAAGCAGCCCGGCCGCCAATGGACGCCTGTTGGGCCAAGTTCCACCCACTTTAGGAGGTTGGACTAGGTCCTCTCCAAGCCCCTTCCTGCCTTGGCTGAGCTCTGAGCTTGTAGTTCTTGTCCAAAAGCACTGAACATTGCCTGGAGGCAATATTATTATTACAGTAATATTTACCACAATGCAATAATATTACTCACCACCATTGACTCAGCAGCTATGAAACACCACGTGTTTTGCCTGTATTCTCTGCAATCTCCACAGACAAGCCTGAAAGGGAGGTATTTGTCCTCAGTTTACAGGTGACGACACTGAGGCTCAGAGAAGGTAAAGGACGTGCCCAGGGGCACACAGCCAGTTTTCAGCAGATCCAGGATTCACACTGACGTCACAGCCCAGGTTCCTTTCTCTAACACTGATGTTCTCTTTGCTCTCTTTACCGCCTCTTGCCTCCCAGTGCCCCTTACCCGCTGTCAGACAGGGCAGAACCACTCACTAAGGACGCCTTTCCAGCCTGTGCAAGATCTGGCTCCACCCAGCGGGAGGAGGAGTCTGCAGATTTAAACGTCATGTTAAAAATAATGATAGGGCTTCCCCGGTGGCGCAGTGGTTGAGAGTCCGCCTGCCGATGCAGGGTACACGGGTTCGTGCCCCGGTCCGGGAGGATCCCACATGCCGCGGAGCGGCTGGGCCCGTGAGCCATGGCCGCTAAGCCTGCGCGTCCGGAGCCTGTGCTCCGCAAACGGGAGAGGCCACAGCAGTGAGAGGCCTGCGTACCGCAAAAAGAAAAATAATAATAATAGTAATGATAGTCACTATTTGTCAAGCATCTATCATTACCTAACATATTAATAATTTAGGGGGAAAAATCTACAAGTTAAAAGTTGTTGTCTCCACTCTCCAGGTGAAGATACTGAGCCTTAGAAAAGTAAATGTGGATGTCCAGCCACACAGTTGAGCCTCCGCTGCAGAACGGCCTTCACAGCCTTTCGTTCAAATCAACCATGCTTATTGCGCGTCAGCTATGATCAAAGCTTCTGGTTACTGATGCTCTGGGAACCTTTAGCAGGAGAGCCTTGGGCCCAAGCTCTGTTTCACAGATGAGCAGACAGCAGCCTGCAGAGGTGGCTGGTTTACCCACCGTCTCGCAGCTGGTCAGTGGTATCCAGACCCCTGGGCCAGTATTCTGCCAACTGCCTCACTGGGCATCCGGCCCGCAGGTCCAGAACCGTGCTGTGACGGGGATGCTGTACCCTGTGTGTGTCCATCTGTCCCTATCTCACCCTGTGAGATCCAGCACCTCCTCCTCCATGAAGCCTTCTTCACATTCACCCCACCCCTGCCCCATCCCCGGGCAGAGGTCCGCTTCCCTCTGCTCTCCCAGCGCCACATGCATGCTGCTGCGTCGCTGTGCGACTATACACCTGCCTCCCAGCTGGATGCCTCCAAGGCAGGAAAAGGAGCCCCGTCCCCAAAAGCTCTCTAAGCGGGTAACTCCCAGCACCTCCTGCACCAACGTGCCCCCGAATAGCTTACCTCATAAAAGCTGGGATTTGGGATCCCATCACCGCCCGGGGTGTGGAATGGGATGCCGTCTCCAGCGCAGTGCCCAGGCCTGACCCTCAGCGCAGCCCTGGCAGCACGGCCTTCTCAGTCATCACGCTCGTCTGTCTTCTCTCCCGTCTCTGATGGAGGCAGGGAGGTTCTGCTAAGCTCTCTGTTTATCACCTTCCTATAAGGAGACAGATGATTATCCTTCCACTCCCTGACATCCCCCTCATTCCTCTTGGTGCTGACAGTGCTCACTGCCGCCTGCCCCTCTGCCTGGGTCCCTCCCAGCCCCTCCTTGCCCGCCATGGACCCTGCAGCACACCAGTCGAGGGACCCCCCCCCCGCCCCAAGTCCACCTCTGCCAGCCCCCTGCCCTCCTCCCTCCCCACTGCTCCCAGCTTAGACTCAGGTCTGAATCCAAAGGTAGGCAAGTCCAAGGCCTCTTCTCACTAGGGGCCATTTCAAGGCATTTTCCTCCTCTTTTATAATGGTTATTTAATGAACAACAAATCACCCCCAAACTTTAGTGGCTTAAAACAACAGGAATCATTGATCGTCCTTATGGTCTCTGTGAGGTAGGAATTCAGAGCATCTTGGCTGGGCGGTTCAGGCTTGGAGCTGCTAGAGCTGCCATCATCTGAAGGCTTGACTAGAGCTGGTGGACTCACTTCCAGGGGAGCTCGTTCCTGTGTCTGGCAAGTTGGTGCCGGCGGTGCGCAGGAGACCTCAGTTCCAACACACGTCAGCATCACTCCACAGGACTGCTTGGGTGTCCTCACAGCATGGCAGCTGGCTTTCCTCCAAGTGGCCAAGGCAGAGTCTTCGGTGCTTTTATGATTTAGCCTTAGAAGTCACACACTGTCACTTCCATCATTTTCTGTTAATCCTATAAGCTAGCCCTGATTCAGTGAGGGACAGAACTATATACCTCCCCTTTTAAAAGCATAAAAGGCTAAGTCATCAGCTGACCTAGGAATGCATTTCCTGAATTTCTTTCTCTCTTTCTCCATGAATGGGCATCTGATATACTTATCTCTTGTTCTAGGGACATGGAGATAGACAAGGGTCCTTCCCTAGAGGAGCTCATAGTCAAGTGGGGGAGATAGTCCATCTTGAGAAATGCCAGGAGAGAGATATGTACAAAATTATGGGAGCACAAAGCACAGGTCATTACCTATCTGGGGGAGTATGGAACGCCTTTGCAGACAAGAGGTATTTGCTCTGGGTCTTGAAGGATGAGTAGGAGTTCAACAGGTGGCGAAAAGAGAAAGGACACTGCTCCATGCAGAGGTAATAGTGAGAGCAGTGGCAGAAAGCTATGGCAGCATATGAAGTTGCAATTGTGGAAGGTCTTGAAGGCTGTGATAGGGAGTTTGGACTTTCTTTATCAGGAGCCACTGAAGGCTTCAGGCCAGAGGAACACCTGGGCAGAGCTTTGTGGTAGACTGGACATGACTGGCAGGGGCAGAGGGTGGAGGCAAGATGACTGGTCAGGAGACTGCTGCAGGAATCCCCCAGAGGAGTAAAGACTCTCTGAGCTGGGCCCATGGGGACTAGAAAGGAGAGGTGGGTTCAGGGGGTGGGGATTAATTAGGAGGTGGAGCTGACGTGATGTGGTGAGACGTTGTCTCTGTGGGGGGAGCACAGGCAGGTCTGAAGGTCATGACCAGCCTTTCCACTGTCTCTTCCCCTGGGGCCTTCCTTTCCCAATTCTTGGCTCCTTGTGGCTGACCCATCCCAGTCTGTGCTCAGGTCCTGAGCACAACAGCCCTGCCTTGTCTGTGTAAGTCCTCTTATTTTAGGGTTTGCTCTTGTAGGAAAAAGTGTTCAGAATTATTAGGGAGGCCAAACGGACGTCATGCCCATGGGCCTAGGATTGAGGTTCTTAAGTGTTTCAGGCCACAGACCTCTTTGAGAATCTACTGAAAGCTATGAACCATCTTCCCAGGGAAGAGAATAAAAACACATTTGTGTTACAAGTTTGCAAACAATGTCAGAGGGCTCACAGCCCCCTTGAAGTCCATCCTTGGGTCTCTGGATCCCAAGTTAAAAGCCCCAAGAAAGCCCCAGGCCTAGGAAGAAAGTAGAAAATGAGGAGAGGAAATGTTTGACTCACCAAACATCTGTTATTTACTTCCTCGTTTAATACCCCTGGAACAGCGAGAAACAGGAGGCAGTGTTTACCCAGGATCGCCCCTGGTGGCCCCAGCCTCACTTGGTGGGTTTATTTCCATTATTATAGTAATTTTCGGGCTGCGGGCTACAATTTTCACTTGCAGTGAGGTATCAACTTGGTATTACCCCGCATGTAATTGTCATACAAAATGATCCTGGACATGGGGAAGTGAATGCTTTTTCAAGATGGGGTTTTCCTACGAACGCTGGGTTTTAGGGCTCTGCCTCTTTAAATATGCCAGATTTCGGTGTGTGTGGCCGGAAGTCAGGGGTCAGCGTGGTGTGGTGGGCTGGAGCTGCTGGCCCAGAACACAGGGAGGCCTTGGCAGGCTGGGAGGGACACAGACTGGGCAGCAGAGCCCAAGGCTCGGGGGTGGGCTTATGTGGCTACCAGGAACTATGTGCTGTAACCCAGGCACGCGGCAAATCCCACATTTATGTTCTGTATGTCAACTTAATTCGACTCCAGGCCCAAGTTTCCCCGAGGTGGTGGGAGATTCAGCTCTAATCATTCTCGGAGCTTCCTGGGCTCCCCCGTAGGGCCAGGTGAGGCCCTGGGGTCTTACACAGTGCTGTGCAGCTGGAGGGGGCCCCACCAGACACCAGGCATCTGTCCATGCCAGTGATGCCCTTGGTTCCAGCCCTTGAGATCTGCTTTGTCTCTAAAGGTCTTCTTGTCCCGCTGCCTTGCCTTCCCCAGATGCACCCTGCTGGGGTACTGCACGGACCTCCCTCCCACCAGCATCATCATCACCTTCCACAACGAGGCCCGCTCCACCCTGCTCAGAACCATCCGCAGGTAAGAGCTTTCCCGTGTGTCAGCCTTCCAGGCTGGCACTTGGCGAGGGCATGTCTGCCCGCGTGGGGAGGGGGACCAGTTCAAGTGTTTCTAAGTACCTGCCAGGCACTGTTCAGCACACTCCACATGTATCCGCTAGTAGTCACTCCTCACGCTCCTATGAGGGCGGCTATTATCCCATTATACAGGAGGAAAGATAGAGGCCTGAGGCATCGGGTTACTTATAGAAGGTCACTGGAAGTCATAGAGGACTTGGTCCCAGAGCACTTGCCCTTAACCACTGCGTAGACTGCCTCTAGAACATGAGTTCTCATTTTCACAGATGATGAGGAAGCTGGGGCTCTAAGGCTGAGTACATCCTCCACCCCCAGCATCAGTCTGGGATTAGAACTGGGGTCTGCCAAAAGCATCCAAGAGAGACTCCTGCCTTCCAGGCTGACCTCTTCTCTTCCTTGGAGGAGTCTTCTGATGCCACGCACCTCCATCCCCCTCAACACATGCTCGCGCGCGCGCACACACACACGCGCACACACACACACGCGCGCACGCACGCACACACACACACACACACACACACACACACACACACACACACACACCATGAGGGCCTTCTTCTGGGCTGCTTCTCTGCACATCTCTACTCTAGCACTTAATGCATTTTTCCCAGATGTGATCCTCAATGAACTCCTGACGGGTAAGGCCTGTATCTTATTCGTGTCTTACCTCACCTCCCTGTGGCATAATAATTAGTCCTACGGCATAGAGCTGCTTTGGTTAATTCAGGTAAAGGGACTGAGACTGTGCTGGCACAGAGCAGCCATCCCTGTGTCTGCACAGCTAGTGAGCTCTGAAAAGAAAAGAGGCTCTGGGGTACCTAAAAAGGCACCACACTTGGAGTCTGAAGACCTGGGTCAAGTCCCCACCCTACCACTTCCTTGCCTTGTGACCTTGGATAGGTCATTAGCCACATCTGGAAAGATGGTGATAGAAAGGTCTTTCATGTTTCAAGTTCTGTCACATTTCCCACAAGAAGACATTACCCTGGGACATTTGGGGGCCATTATAATGTGGGGACCCCAGGTCCCCCATGCTTTCCTTACACTACGTTTATGTTCTCAGGGGCACTTCAGCTGCTGCCCTCAGACTCACCCGTCTCAGCTCTAAGACTTATTTCTCGTTCTCTTCCTGCTGCTTCTCCGTCTCTTTATAACAGTAATGATGGTACTTTATGATAATAATACTAACATGTTAAACGTATGCTGAGCTTTATGGTCCACAGAACACATTTTTTTTTTTTGCGGTACGCGGGCCTCTCACTGTTGTGGCCTCTCCCGTTGCGGAGCACAGGCTCCAGACGTGCAGGCTCAGGGGCCATGGCTCACAGGCCCAGCCGCTCCGCGGCATGTGGGATCTTCCAGGACCGGGGCACGAACCCGTGTCCCCTGCATCGGCAGGCGGACTCTCAACCACTGCACCACCAGGGAAGCCCCACAGAACACATTTTCTCTCTCACTTCAGTTGGAGCCCCATCGAACCTTGTGAAGTCCAGGTGCACGTAGGGAACGGAGGCCAAGTCCACAGAGCTGGGAAGCACAGGAGCCAGGATTCGGGTTTCTGACTTCCTGGGTGGAAGTGGGGAGCAGTAGGGGTGCAGCCCCAGCGCCTCTGTCTGCCGGCCTGACGGAGGGCTTCCCCCGAGGCCCTGGTGCCCTGCACTCTGCAGGGGGCTTGGGGCCCATCAACACGATGCTCTTCAGAAGGCGCCATGAAGTACCAGACTGTACCCCCAATTCTGCTGGGCGCTTTGCTGAGAGAGCTCAGGACCTCTTTCCTGCCTCTCAGGAACTTCAGTGTGAGCCAGGCCCCTGGCTCAGACCCAAGTGTGTTGCATGAAAACATCAGAATTAGGGCCCAAGAGCCAGGTATGACCAGACGGGCATTAACATCATTAGCAGGCAGGGCGGAAGTGAATTTTAGGGGTGGAGGCAAAAAGATTACTTCTAGGAAATTCCGTGGCCAGGTGTCCTTTGCCTTGGGAATCCGTACCTCCCTTTTACTCCCTATCCTGTTGCACAAATAAATCGCTAGCCACTGAGAGAGAATTGAATGAAGAGCACTTCCTATCTCACTTTTGTTGATGAAGGGATCTTTTCTAAGGCGTCTTTTCATCTTTAACTTTCTAGAATTCTCATGGCTTTGCTGCCAGGCTCTGGCAAGGGAAGGATGCTCGAGGAACTGGGAAGGACCGAGTTGCCCTCTCGTCCCTGCCATGCAGTGCCTGGCCAGGCCTTGGTCCCTCTGCCCATCCCTGCCCAAGCTCCTGCATTAGCCGGGGATGGGGGGTGGGGGAAGGCACACATGGGGGCGCTCAGAGCCAGGCAGAGGCATGATGTAGTGGGTGATGGGGGGAGAGAGAGAGAGTCACAGCCTTGATGAGTTCGGGGACTTTTCTCACTTAAGGACTGAGAAAAGCCCTGAAGAATGGTTTATCTTGACTGGTGTTGCCACGAGACCCCGTGCATATGTGAGACCCAGGGCCGCCCCCTTCTTCTGGAGCGCCCTCCAGCCCCCTGCCTCCCAGGGGGGCTCCGGACCATGCTGACTGGCCAGTTTGTAGCTTGAATCTCCTTGCTGTGGCTTTTGGTAATAGCCTAGATTTAGAGGAGAAGTCTCTCAGATTCAGGTGGTTAAGAGATTGGACCCTGGGGCCAGATTTGCCCACTCTGCCCTTACCAGCCGTGTGACCTTGGGCACCTCCTTCACCTCTCTGCCTCAGTTTCCTTTTCTGCCAAACAAGGAATACTGGTAATAACTGCCTCACCTGATTGTGGAGAGGAGTGAATGACTTCAGGTAGGTGAAGGCCTTGGAACAGTGCCCGGCACAGTGAGCCTGGGTAGGCAGCAGGGTTCTGAGGCTGTGGCTCTCAAGCTTGAGCAGACATCAGAATCCCCTGGAGGGCTCGTTAAAACGTGGTTTCTTGGGCCCCATCCCCACGTATTCCAGCTCAGTAGGTCTAGAGTGGGGCCCAAGGTTTTGCATTTCTAACAGGTCCCCAGGTGATACTGATGCTGCTGGTTCTGGGATCACACGTTGAGAACCGGTATCGCCATCATTGTCAGTCCTCAGATTCCGGGAGCAGCTGCTGGGCACCAGGCAGGGTGCTAAGCTCCTTTTCTGTGGCGAGGCAGTGTGCTGACAGTTCAGTACTTCCTGAAGCTCTCCGGTTAGTGAATGGCAGATCCGCAGACACAGCACTCGAACCCAAGTCGGTCTGGCTCCAGAACAACTAAACTCAACTGTCAACCGGCCCCAGGTCTTCATTCAACTGGTAGTTGTGGAACGTCTGATAAACGCTGCCTGCCTGTAGCCCCGTGCAGTTCTCAAAGCAATTTCAAATACATTTCCTCATTTCACACACACAATAGCCTGTGGAGTAGGTCAAGTAGTAACATCACCTGCCTTTGCAAGGAAGCTGTAATTACAGATGGAAATGAAGGCTGGGACCTTCCCGGTGTCTTGCTCAGGATCGCATAGTAGTGGATGGTAGAGGCTGCCTGGCCTCCCACGCTGCTGTACCTGCCATCTCTCAGGGGGTTCCGGGGGGCCCCATGGTTAGGGCGCGGCGGGCAGAAGGTGTAGACGCTGCTGGCAGCCGCCCTGTGGCAGAGAGCGAGCTGTGGGTAGGAGACTCAGGATAATTCCCAGGACGAGTGTGACCCCCGATGCTCCCATGAGGCGAGCACTCACTCCCCTGCTAGGCTGTGAAAAGAAAGGGCTCAGAACAGTGCAGTGGGGGTGAAGCAAGGAAAAAGCCGGGCCCTGGAGGAAAGGGAGGGTCGGCTTGGCTGTAGAGGGACTGGTGAGCTGTCCTGGCGGAGAACTGGTGAGACCAAAGGAGGGAGATGGAAGCCACCAGGGTCCAGGGGATGAAGGTGGGGTGTGCAGAAGAGAGGACCCAGGGGGACCATCTGGGCCGAGCCAGGTCCCCTGGGCTGGACTTGACCTGTCTCCTTCTCCAGCCACCCCAGGCACCCAGACCACCTGCCCATCTCAGGCCCTCCCAGCCCCGAGTCACTTTTTCGGTGCCCCTACCATCACTCCAATTGCTCTGTTTAGAGGAGCAAAAACCAGCCAGGTGTCACTAGGAAATGGTGTAATTAGCACTTACCGCTGACGATTTCATTCTTTTTTTTTTTTTTTCCTTTTTTAAACCCTGGACATTTTTCATTCGCTAATCATCTCTCAGTTCAACCAGCACAGAGCTGCACGCGATTTACCTTTTGATGTTCACAGAAGACAACTCTTGAATTTCAAAGAGCCGGCAGGGATTTGGGGAGATCGCGTGCAGAAGCTACAGCCATAATCAAACCTCATTAGAGGGTATTCTTCCAGCAACTTTTCCCTCTCTCTCAGCCTCGCTCTCCCCATCCCACTCTGATTAGAGGGCTGGTTGTTGGGTTTGGTGTGTTTCCTTTCGGATGATCGTGGCGAGGGTTCCCTCCCACCACCTCCTGCCTGCCCTGTCCCCACCTCCCAACAGCGGGCTCAGGGCTTGGGGTTGGGGTTCCTCTCTCCCCCTCACACTAGTTGCCATGGTGAGAACTACAGTTTCATGAATAAAGGTAGCTCCAGGCGCAGTTCTCCTGGAAAGTCTCTGCATCCTGCTTAGAAAGGACAGCTCACCAGAAACAGGGCTCCGGTGCACACACGCCTCCGCCAGCGCCCATCTGAACCCCGTCCTCAATACACGCAGGGCGCTGGGTGCCCCACGGTGGGTGGTGTGGCCCGGGAATGTTTCTGAGGAACCGTGCAGTTTGGCATGTTCAGGAGAAGCAGGATCCAGCCACCTCAGGCCTGAAACCCAGAATGAACCCAGAAACCTAACCTTGACCTGTGGGTACAGATCCACAGCACAGGAGAGGAAATGAAGTCAATTCAAAAGTCACCACTGATGCACAGAACAGTAATAATTGCTACACTTTTTATCACTGTTACCAGCAGACACTGTGCTAAATGTTTTAGAAACATTCTCCTTTAATTCTCCCAACAGCCCTGTGAGTGATAGGTGCTATTATTATCCCTGTTATACAGATGGGAATACTTTACTGCACAGAGCAGTAAAGTAACCTGCCCAAGATTACACAGCCTGTAGTAAGTAGCTCCTGGACCACAAGCTTCTCACAGAGCTCACATCTCCTTTGATCCTCATCATACACCCAGCGCCCAGCACATAGTAGGTGTGCACTAAATGGAGTGAATGGTCATGGGCCAAGGCACAGCTGGACTCTGGCAGTACAGACAGTAGCTTGATAAGGCCTCTGCCGCCGGGGAGGTGGCCATTTTGATGGGCCAACAAAACCAGCCCTTGGAGTCAGGCTGGCGTGAGAGCCGCAGGAAGCTTCAGATACAAACAGCTGAGGGACCCCAGAGGAGGAAGCAGTTCATTCTCACTAAGTGGCTTGGAAAGGCGCTAGGGAGGAAGTGACATTTGAATGGATCCTTGTGGCACAGGAGGGGCATTTCACGCTGTGGCAGCGGTAGGAGAACGGCCCTCGGTTGTAACCAGCAGGATGTCTCCAGATAAAGGCACTGGGCACGAGGAGGCTGGAAAGAGGGCTGGCTCCAGGTCGGGAAAAGCCGTGAAGAGCGTGCTGAGGGTTTGGGGTGTAGATTGTGGGGAGCCTTTTGTCAACCTATGCACTTGCATTAGTGAGGAAAGTCACACGATCGGAGGTCAGATCTATGCTTCAGAAAGCCCACTCTGGAGGTCACGGGAGGATGGCCTGACAGGTCGGGCTACTGAAACAAAACAGGCAGAAGAGGTTGGATCAGGTTGGAGGTATAAGAGGTGAAGGTGATCTGAGTGATACTTTTCAAGGAAAACCAGCACATCTTGGTCACTGGTGTGATGCAGGATTTCGGGGAGAGGGAGGGTCAATGAGGGTGGCACCGGATCTCTGGGTGCTATGTGGGTGGTGGTGACATTCACTAAGACACAGCAGAGTTGTGTCCCAGTGGCTCACAGTGAGCAGTGTGACTGGACAAAGTTTTTCGGTTGTTCTGAGTTTTATTCTTCAAATGCACTGGTGTCTATTTAAAGCTCAGGTTGAGGGCTTCCCTGGTGGCACCGTGGTTGAGAGTCCGCCTGCCGATGCACGGGACGCGGGTTCGTGCCCCGGTCCGGGAAGATCCCACATGCCGCGGAGTGGCTGGGCCCGTGAGCCATGACCACTGACCCTGCCTGTCCGGAGCCTGTGCTCCGCAATGGGAGAGGCCACAACGGTGAGAGGCCCACGTACCGCAAAAAAAATAAAAAATAAAGCTCAGGTTTATACATGTATTTGCCGCTGGAAGTCATAACGATCTTTCCTCTTTCAATCTCACAGCATATTAAACCGCACCCCTATGAATCTCCTCAAGGAAATCATATTAGTCGATGACTTCAGCAGTGACCGTAAGTACCATCGCTCTCCTGTGCTGTGGACACAGATGTCTGTTCCCAGCCCCTGTGTAACCAGCAGAGGTGAGCCCACTGCTTCCCTGGGGGTGGAAGAAGCCTGGGTTTACAGTAGGTTGGAAGACATTGAGTGTCCAGGCGGGGCTCAAGGAGTACATAAACCTTACATTTGAGAAACAATGTCTTGGGTTCTCTGCCATGAGTCTTTGAGGATCTAACCAGATCAATTCAGTAGATTCTTGATGGGTTTGGTGTGTGTATGCATGTGTGTCACTGCCCCCAACCTACGTTCCTGGACTTGAAGAGACCCCATACCTTCAAAGAGACCCCAAGCCCTGAAGCAGGGCCCATGACTAGAGATTCCTCACTCATAAACTCTGATAATCCATCAGCCTGAGCTGAGGCCACCTACCCTCTTCCTTTCATTCCCATGGCAGGACTCATGGGGAGGGGGGTTCAGTTTTGGGGACGTCCCATCACTTGGCCATGACACAGTGAGCAGCTGCCTTCCAACCTTTCAACCACTGGTCGTTACCATCCCCTAGTCATCCTGTCCAAGAACCTGGGTCCCACCCAAATTCACAGTCCAAGTCCACTTTCCCCGAGAAAAGCACGAGGGAGGTTTCAGACACCGGTGTGTTCAGTTTGACAATCAGGTACGATCATCGCAGAAGCACTGTTACACTTCAAGTACGGATATTGCTGGCTCCTCTTCCGAGAGCTGTCATCCCAGCCCCAGTACTGCTGCAGGCAGTCAGCCACATGCATGCAGAACCGCTTCTTCCCAGTGGCAAACCAGGGGAAGCAGGTGATGGCCGCTGGGGATAGCTCCGAGTCCCAGGAGAGTGGAGTCTCTCCCCACCAGCCCTGATGCCTGAAGCTGGGCGTCAGAGCCACTACCACACTGGGGTGTGCTGTAGGAAGGCTGGAAACCCACACCTCTGACACAGCCTCAGAACCTTGGAAGTCATGCACAAGTAGGTTGTGCACCAGATCCAGGGTAATCAGATCGGACCTGAGTTCTGAAATTCAGTGACCTGATCTCCCTTCCCTAGTGAGAAAGGGGTTGGAGCTGGGGAGACACTCGTCCTGCTGGGAGGTAGCTGGCACTGAGGCTGGAGACGGGAATGCTGCTGGATTCCCTTAGAAGCAGAATAGCTTAGTGGTTAGAGCATGGCCTCTGGAGCCAACTGCCTGGCTTCAAATCCGAGACCTGTCACTGACTCACTTACTAGCTGTGTGCCTTGGGCAAATTATTGACCTCTATGCACATCAGTTTCCTTGCCTATAAGATGGGGATAACGATGATATATATGGCTTACATAAGGATGAACGTGTTAACGTATTTGAAGTGCTTAGAACAGCGCCTGGCTCCGAGGAAGCTCCTCTAAGTCTTTGTGGTCACTCTGTAGAGTCCAGACCCAAGCAGAGAGGCTGAGGTTGGCCAACCAGTGAAGCAAAATCAAAACTTATGATGTGGAGTTCAGAGCCAAGGAGTGCTGGGGCAGGCAGGCATGCCAGGGCGACCCAGGGTGAATGCCTAGGATGGGTCTCTTGCCTATCCCAGCACATTTCCCTGCATGGTGGAGAGCTGAACGAGCTCTGGGTGACGGGATACACCGGATGGATCCCCTAACAAATAGGGTCTCCTGTATTGAGTCCATGAACTGAAAGGAAACTCCAAAATTTGTCTCATCCATTCTCCGGCCTCCCAGTGGCTTTTTATCAGGCCCCATGTAAGTGAATAGGACTCTGATCATGCTTTGAATGATCTATAAAAAAGCAGAAATGTCCCCAGGTGACCATGCCAAGATTTCCCATCTGGCAGTGTTCCAGCAAGTACGCAGGTGCCACTGTGTGACTGACCTGCTCCAAAGTGGCCCCCTTGTGGCCACGTTGTATTTTGCTAACTGTGGTCAGTCAGCCCCATCCAAAGCCCACAAACACCCTGGCTTCAAGGCAGGGCACCGTGGTTGGGGGCGGGGACGGCAGGCAGGGCTGCCGCTCACCTCCACCCCCAGGCGCTCAATCCACATGACCTCTTGTCTTTGCAGCCGAGGACTGCAGACAGCTCCTCAAGCTACCCAAGGTGAAATGCTTACGCAATAACGAGCGGCAAGGTGGGTCTGTGCTGCTGGGTGGGGCCGGGGTGGGGGTGGGGGTGGGATGCGTTTGGGCGCGTGTTCTGTGTGGTCCCAGACAATGGAGCGACGCTGGCGCCCACTCGGCCGATTGTCCCTCCTGCAGGTCTGGTGCGGTCCCGGATCCGGGGTGCCGATGTTGCCCAGGGCACCACCCTGACTTTTCTCGACAGCCACTGTGAGGTGAACAGGGACTGGCTCCAGCCCCTGCTGCACAGGGTCAAAGAGGTGAGCGAGGTGGGTTCCGTGCCCCCCACTTCCGTAAGCTCAGGACTTCACATGTGTCCTCAATCCCCTGGGGGGTGGGTGGGACAGATTGCTATCCCCATTTTATAGATGAAGAGAATGGGGGAGAGTGGCCTTCCCCGGGGTCGCCCAGCAGGCAGCGGTGGAACAAAGCCCAGGACCTCTTCTTTGCATCACACTGTCACCCACAGCAGGCCTGCAGGCGGGGCTGCCGATGGCTGGTACATGACACACGCAGCTTCCTGGCCAAGAGAACTGCCCAGAGCGATTTCTCCCAGATGTTAGAAAGTTCCAGAAAGGGAGTGCTGATGAGTGTCATTTGTGAAAAGGAGGCAGTGGAATTAACCAGGCCTCAAAATGCAAATCCTGAGGCTTCTGACTTATCTCCAGCCATGTGTCACCCTCCTCCAAAGGCCAAGGTGGGAGCCGGGGGTGGATGCTAAGAGACCTGAATTCCTTGCCACTGTCTGCCCTTAAATTACCCTAGAATTCTGTCTGCTTTCTCTCTCTGGGTCTCAGTTATTCCTCTTGAAATTTAAAAAAAAATTTTTTTAAATTTTCCCATCATTATTTTATATTCCCAAAAATCCATCCACCCCTCCCCTGCCTTGATCTGCAGAAAGCACTGCATGCTTAGATGCCAGTGTCTGTGACTAGCATTTATGCTGTTCATTTCCTCCCTGAGTTACTGTCTCCTGCAGCTGCTCTGTGAAGTCGGGTATTTTTAACATACCCATTTCACAGGTGAGGATCACAGGGAGAATCATATAATTGGGGCTGATATTTCCTACCTGGTACCACCAGCACCAGGGGCCTCATTGTTGCCTCAACAGCATCTCCCCTGTGCTGTGGTTATTTCCTTCTCGCTCTTGAAGGTGCTCCTTGACTCCTATTGCAAAATGTCGGTTTTCAGAGGATGAAGGAATTGAGATGTGTGAACCGCTCAGAGTACTGAGAAATCCTCACCAACTTTGTTCATCCATTGAGAGAACCTCGGTGGGTGTACAGAGTTCCCACACCTGGGCCTAGATGTTAAAACCCATCCCGTGACCACTTTCTCTGAGATCGGGAGGGCTCGTATAAGTGTGTGACATAACCAGGTGAAGAGGTCTGGATGGAGACATAGTCGGTTATGAGCAGACCATTCTGTTGAGGGGCTTGGCCCGGCGCTGGAGGCCCTTCCACGTCCTCCCCTCCCTTTGTGCGCCATCTATGAATGCAGCGAGCCCCCCCCAAGCCTAACACTCTTACAAAGCTAGACTCCTCCTCCTCCCTGCCCGTGCCCGACACGCCCACTGCTTCATCTCCCTCTAAGCCCTTCCTGTCCCTGGATGCCCTTCCCCTCCTCTCCACAACCCCCTAGCTCTCCAGGGCCTCACCCATGTCTCCCCTCCTCCAGGAAGTCTTTCCTGACTGCGTGGCCAGCTGGGATCCCTCCCAGCAAGAATTGCCCACTTAGCCCTACAATTTCCTTTTCTGGGTTTAGTTCTCTGTCTCCCTTAACAGATGACAAACCCAGGGCGGCACCAATCACCTCACTGTGGTCACAGAGTCAGGTGCTCAGTGTTTGGAAATGATAATAATACGAAACTAGATGCAACGGGAGGTGATAAGGTTGGAATAGGAGGAAAACGGGCTCGCTTCGTGCCTCTAAGTTAACTACCAGACATTTATCGAACACCTATTTTGGGCAGAGTTTCGAGGGAGAGTTGGGATGGACCATGGAAAAGGAATCCACACCCTGCTTTCTTCCCCAACCCGGAAACTTTTTTTTTTTTAACATCTTTATTGGAGTATAATTGCTTTACAATGGTGTGTTAGTTTCTGCTTTATAACAAAGTGAATCAGTTATACATACACATATATCCCCACATCTCTTCCCTCTTGTGTCTCCCTCCCTCCCACCCTCCCTATCCCACCCCTCTAGGTGGTCACAAAGCACCGAGCTGATCTCCCTGTGCTATGCGGCTGCTTCCCACTAGCTATCTCTTTTACATTTAGTAGTGTATATATGTCCATGCCACTCTCTCACTTTGTCCCAGCTTACCCTTTCCCCTCCCCATGTCCTCAAGTCCACTCTTAGTAAATCCGGAAACTCTTCAAACCGTGTTGTTTAGGGTTTTCATGGAGGTTTCTTTACATAGGCGTGGTTGATGAAATCATTGACCATTGGTGGTTGAGCTCAATCTCCAGCGTCTTTCCTCTCCTTGGAGGTGGGGGGAAAATGGGGAAGGGAATGTGAGGGGGTTGGGCGTGGGGCTGCAATTTCCAGCCCTTTAATCACATGGTTCCTCTGGGAACCAGCCCCCCCTCCTCCAAGAGTCACCTCATTAGTATAAACTCAGAAAGAGTGAAAACGGCTTATTATGAGAACAAAAGATACTCCTGTCACCCCCAATCAGTCAGGAAATTCCAAGAGTTTTAGGAGGAACAAACGCTAAATTCAGATTTCTTTTCATATCACAATGTCACAGTATATACCACATTTTGTTTATCCAATCACCCACTGATGGACATTTGGGTTGTTTCTGCCTTTTTTACCATTGTGAGTAATGCTGCTACAAACATTTGTATACAGGTTTTCCTCTGAGTACCTGCTTTCAATTCTTTGGGGTACATACCAAGGAGTGGAATTGCTGGGTTGTGTGGTAATTCGGTGTTTGACCTATAAGGACCTCCAGGCTGATGTGTCCCTGCAGGATGCTTTCCTCGGGCAGCCTTAATGAACCTGGAGGCCCTTTCCTTCCCCGTGGCGCTGAGTCCATCTCTGAAGCCCTCTTTGAAAAAATGCTCTCTTGTGTATCCCTGCACAGCAGTCCTCCTCTAGGAGTCATGCAGCCCCAAGAGTGGGCTCAGCCCCCCAGGCCAAGCTCCCAGTGCCCACCACTGTCTGACCTAAAGCTTTCATGGCAGAGGATTGCTCAGACAAACCCCAGACTGTGGTCCCACCCTCACCTGCAGAGGTTTTCACCAGACCCCGACTCTTGATAACGAGATGGTTCTGCTGAGACATCCCCTTCAGGATGGGGAGTGTGGGCGTGTGTCAGCCTCTGTTTCCACGTGTCTCGTATGTGTCTCATCTCAGAGTAAAACGTGATTTGATCTTGTGAGTGGAAGTGGAAATTTTAAGCTGTAATTGGAGTTTGGGATTTTCAAAAATAGAAATAGATAAGGAAGAGGTTGGGCTTGAGCTGTCAGAAGCTGTCCTCAGCTGGTGTTTTCCACATGGAAAATCTCTTTGATTTCCCTTCCTTCCCTTCAATTACATGATGATACTTGAAACAAGCACCAAGTTGTTAGGGTTTTTTAAACAGAGGCTTCTTCCCTGCCACCCTTATCTACATATTCCTTTAGTAGGAAAAAAAGATTTTAAGAAATTTCAATCCCTGTAGCATTTGGCAAATTGATATAAATAATGGCTTACATATGCTTCAGAGCCCTTTCACATGCTTCCTTTCTTGTTCCTTCCAAAAGCCCTGTTAGGAAGGCAGGATAGTTTTGCAAATTATAATTTGCCTTTACTTCATAGATGAAGAAACAGAGTTCCTCAGAATGTGCTGATTTGCTTAAGGTCAAATGTATTCTAGGGCTTCCCTGGTGGCGCAGTGGTTGAGAGTCCGCCTGCCGATGCAGGGGACATGGGTTTGTGCCCCGGCCTGGGAGGATCCCACATGCCGCGGAGCGGCTGGGCCCGTGAGCCATGGCTGCTGAGCCTGCGTGTCCGGATCCTGTGCTCCGCAACGGGAGAGGCCATAACAGTGAGAGGCCCGCGTACCGCAAAAAACAAAAACAGACAACAAAAAAAACGTATTCTAGATGTCAGAACCAGAATGGGAACCCAGGTCCCTGACCCCCCTCTCGCTCCCCCATCCCTCCCTCCAGGCTAGCAGACACCCCACACTGTACTCCTCTGCTCTCCTGTCCACCACCTTCCCTAGACAGCAAGAGCTTATTCATCTTTGTACCATCCACAGTCCCTAAACCGTAGTAGGTGCTCAGTGATGCTGGTGGATGCAATGAGTGAATGGTCGTCTCTAGAAGTTCTTTGGTTGCCCGTTTACAATGTGGTTTTAACTATATGAGATGGTGGAGAAAGAAGAGAGGTACGACTGGAGGGGTAATTGATGGCCATGGGCTCTCAGTGGGGCTTGGGCTTAGATTTGTGTCGGAGGGGGGAGGGCGTGTTGTTCTTGATCTGCCGGGGATTTCAGCAGCTGCCGTTTGAGCTTACCTGTGGACCTAGCCTTAAAGATAAAGCCACGGGAGCACACAGGTGGGGACCTGCAGTGGATCTGGGCATCTTTAGGGAGAGTCCATCCATCCCTGAGCCTGTGTGAGGAGAGGCCATCCTGCTCAGCTGTAATTGATCCACCTGCTTGGCCTCTAGCCATTGACAGTGTCCTCAGAGAGAGTTCATAGCTGCCCTCTTTTAGCCAATGCCAGCTGAACACCTGCTGCCCAGCCGGCTCTGGCCTGGGGCTGAGGGATACAGAAGTGGAGCAGATATGACCGCCAGGGTCACTCAGGGAGGTTTGTGTCCTGTGTTCGAGGGGTCATGTCTAACATCTTCTGCAGCCCCCTCATAAGGTTGGCTCCACATAGCACTTAGCCCCAAACGTCCCTCTCTGCCTGTCTGGCCTCCGTGACTCTGAGCCAAGCAGCTGTCACAACCGTGTTGTGGAAGGACAGAAACCCTCAGAGCTTACAGAAGAGTACCCCAGAGTCTGTCACAGCCCTGGAGGCAGAGCCCATGGGTGGCTTCTGGGGAAGCCTGTGGCCAAGGTAAGCAACCAGCATTTTATTTTGCCTTGCAGTTTCCAAATATTGAGGAAAGATTAAAAATAAACAGTATTGCAGTTTGGGGTCCCCAAGACCACCCTCAGCTTCAGTAATTCACTAGAAGGACTGAGAACTTAGCAAAGATGCTACACACGTGGTTACTGTTTATTACTGCAAAGGGATGTGGATTAAAATCAGCAGCGGGAAGAGGTGCATGGGGGGAGTTCCGGGCACGATCGTGCAGTTGTCCCCTCCCAGTGCTGGCGTGCGGGCAGCCCTTGCTTCCCCCAGCCAGGATGTGTGGCAACATGCACGGAGCATTGCCAAACAGGGGAGCCCACCCCAGCCTAGGTGTCCAGGGTTTTTATTGGAGGCCAGTCACATAGACGTGGCTAATCACCGCCATGGTTTCCCTGCCCCTCCAGGGGTCAAGTTGAGTTGGCACCCCGTGACCCAAGGCCGTCACCACAAACCTCATCGTTAGCATAGACTATCTGATGTAACCCCAGGGTCCCAGGTGAACAGACACTTTTATAGGCAGAACATGCCAAGGGCTTAGAAGTTACCTCTCAGGAGTTGAGCAAGGGCTAAACGTATCTTTAGGTTAATCCTTTATGGCACAAGGGTTTTTACCTAAAGACTCAGTGAAGCTGTAGAGGCCCAAACTCAGCAGACAAAGGCAAAAAGAGGACTTTGTCAGACCCACAGAAGAAGATCAGTCTCTGAACTTCTGAGAACATTTCAGAATTCAAGTCAGGAGAATATCTTTGGGGTGTGTCTCTGTGGAGATATTGGTGTGGGTGGTGGATGGCTGTGTGTGCGTGCAGTGTGTATATACACACGGACGCATGGTGACAGGGGCCCCAGAGCACTGTGGCAGCTGGGCAGGAAGCATCTGTGCACATCCCAGAGGGGGAAGCAATGCATTGAAAATGAGCATTTCCTTTCGCGGGAGCCAGTTGGCTTCAGAGGCACCTTGTCACTGTTGAGATGAGCTGTGTGTGGAGGCCAAGGGCCAAATTAAGTCTGTGAATGTCAAGGCGGGTGCTCGGTGAATCTGAGCTTAAAATTAGAAGACGACCTTATTTATGGGAGAGGTTGAATCAGGAAATTAAATGACTGCAAGAGAAACAGAAGTTCCTGCCCATGCTGACGGGGGGTGGTAGGTGCGAAGGATTGGAAAAGTGGTCCTGCCTTGTAGGCCCAGGCCTGTTGTCTCCTCCCAGCTGCTGGATTCCCATTCAGCCAGTGAGTCTCCTGGTCACAGCTCAGTTATCCTGCCCATGGGAGCCCAGTTTCCCCTCCTGCATACCAGCACGGGAGCGTTCATCCAGAATTAAGGAACATTTTAAAAACATACGCAGTGCCTTGATGGCCCCCAAGAACTGGTGAATTTGTCTTGCAGATTTTGAAACTAGCCCCTGGATGACGTGGATGCTTATCAGCGGGGTAGCCTGGGGGAGGTAGCAAGCAATGAGGCCGGAAAGCTAGAAACAGGCCTGTTTTTTGATGGTCTTGGATGCCAGGCTAAGGAGTTTGAACCTTATCTTCAAGGCAATTCAGGTTTTTAGCTGTTGAGCTACAGAGTGAGATTTGAAAGACAGCTCTGTCAGCCACCTGTAGAATGAAAGGGAAAGGGGTGAGGTGAGGGTGGGGAGAGGAGCTGGGAGTCACTGCCGCGTTCGCCAGGCGCGAGGGGGTAAGGGAGAGTCGGCATCCACTCAGAAAAGCAGTTGTAGAGTTCCAGTCGGCAGGATCCGTCCGGTTGATGGGCAGAGGTGTAGCTTCTTAAGGCAGCGCTGGGGAGGAAGGGGGGATATGTTGACAGAAAGAGGGAACCAAGGGAAGGAGCGTGTGTGGGGAGAGGATGGTGAAGGCACCGCTGAAAGGCCGTGTGCGTCCACATGGAGGGGCCGTCCGCCCGAGCCTGGAAGCGAGGAGCAAAGTCAGGGCTGGAGGTGCAGGCTTGATTCTCACAGGTGACAACTCAAGTCTGGAATCTCTGGAGATGCTACGCATCAACTTGCCCGTGAACCATAGGCATAGAAGGTAAGTGTTGGGAAATTCCCACTGTGGAGGTGTGGCTTTGCTTCTTGGAGCTGCAGGCTTGAGGCCACCTTGCTGGCTGACTGTGTCCTCTGCCTCCTGAGAGCCCCATGGCACTGAAGGACTTCAGGGCTCCCCTTCTTCCTGACGTCCCTTTCCTCAGTGTGCAGCGCGCCCCAGCCAGCCTCCCCGTGTCTCCACCCTGACTACATGGCCACGAGAAGGCGCCCGGGAGTAAAGGAAAGGCTCGTAGCATTGTAGGCATCATACCTGGAGAGGTCGCAGTGTCTGTTGGCCCATTTTATAGATGAGAACATTGAGATCCAGAGAGGAAAGTTCTCATCAAGGCCCTGAACCCAGTCTCCGGCCCTCCCAGGGCGAGGCCCTACCGAGCCCTGGCCTGGCTCTCTTATGCCGCCATCTGAGCGTGGAGGCCTTCTTTTTACAGGACTACACGCGGGTGGTGTGCCCCGTGATCGATATCATCCACCTGGACACCTTCAACTACATCGAGTCGGCCACGGAACTTAGAGGGGGTGAGTGGGGCTAACACCCTTGCCCAGTAAGGACTTTCTTTTTCTCCTGGTCGTTGCTGCCAAGGGGGAAAGTGAGAAAAATCACCTAGCCCTGCATCCTGTAATGTCAATAGCTCCAGGGTGGCCCTCGCCATGGGGACTGTGAATGGAAGGGCCGGGGGGGTGGCAGGTCACTCCTAGCCCCCTGAGCTCTAGCTCCAACACGGGGTCACTCCAGAGCCTGAGGATTCGAGGGAAGCAAGGGCCCCCCTCCAATGTGGGACCTGAATTGTTCCAGCATCTCAGTATTGGGTGCCTCCCTCTCTTCAAGGCCCACCACAGTTCTGCCCAGGGCTGAGTGCTGGGCTCCTCAAGAGGGGTTTGGGGTGATTCAGCCCCTCACAGACCTCCTGCTTACACGCCCCCACTCCCGAGACTCTTGGCCAAGGGCCACACTCCGTAACTGTCCATCGTGTCCCCCTTAGGTCCCACTCTTGGACTCTGTCAACTCCCACTCTTTATCCTGTGCCCTTTGTTCCCTAAGTCCACCCAGCAGAGAAGCCTCAGAGAGGCAGTAGGGGGTAGAGAAAGAAGGAAGCCGGAAGGGAAATCAGGCAGCTATGTTGCCGACCAGCTTGGGTGAGACCTGTTATCCCTGGGACCACCTGGGAAACTGGGTACGTTCTTGAGCTTCTAGTAAAGGGACAGAATGAACAAGGTCTGCAGGTGCATCAGAGAGACCAAGTCAGCCATGTGGATGCTGTGTTTCAGGGTTTGACTGGAGCCTCCACTTCCAGTGGGAGCAGCTCACACCAGAGCAGAAGGCTCGGCGCCTGGACCCCACTGAGCCCATTAGGTGAGTCAGGGCAAGGGTTAGGGGTGGGCAGATTCATAACCACTTGGCCCTTCCCACTGTCACGTGGTATAGGGAAGCAGTCCGTGGGAGATGCTCACACGATTGGGCAGAAACCAAGAGGACCCTTTGCCAGGCCAGCACCGCCTTTGCCCTTATTTTAGGAGGTTTCCGTCCTCGTGGAGACTTCTGCTGAAGGGGTGGGGGCCGGTGGAGACCTGTGCTGAGGACTTGCCCAGCGCTGTCCACCCACGCACATGCCATGTCAATATTTACACTTCCAGCTAAATGTTGGAGGGTCCCAGACGGTCCCGTTTGAGCCTCTGACAAGAGAAAAGATGGTTCCTTAGCCCTCAGGTGCTGGATGTCAGGATTCAGCCCAGGTAGGTCGAGTCAGCCATTGCTGTAAGTGGACGCTGCTGTCAAGGCATGGCCACTGCTATGAACACACACGACTGCCGCGTCCCACGTGAGAACACGACAGGCGCGTCAGCTCTGGGCTGCCTCTGCGGTGCTGCCTTGTCCTCATCTACATTCTCACTTCCAGACCCCATTGTGACCCACAGCACAGTGGCCAGATGGGGTTCAGGCCCATCCGAGGGCTCGGCGTAGAGTAGAGCACGGGTCCACCCAGCGGTGTCTGCATCGTGTGTGTGGCTTCAGTGCTCCCAAGACTGGAGGGTGCACGTGTCCCAGGCCTGTTGCGAACCTCCAATCTAAAACTTTCCTGCCTCCAGGGGAACGTCAGGAGGCCAGCAGCTGCTTCAGGGTGTGGAGAGAAGACCACGGGACGGGGATTGCTCCTGCCGGGGTTGCAGGGATGCTCTGGGCTCTTCAGGGGCACCTCTGCAACGCGGGGCCTGCCACAGAGTAAATGTTTGATCATTTTCATTGAACTAACTTAAGTCAAACTGAGACTCAAAGGGCTGTGAAGAACTGAGTGGTGACACTCAGACAGACGGTGGGAATTGGGAGAACTTTGCAGTGGGACCTCTGTCGCATCTTCCCGCCAGTCCCTCCTCCCTCCTCCAGCTTTCATGACCTGGCGTGATGCCGAGAGGGAGGTTGGAGCCACGTGGCATGCCAGATAGTGCCATTTGCTCCTAAAGGGAGAGCAGAACCTTCTCACCATCCTCAGGACCACGCAGCACACACCAGTGCCTCGGTTACTTGCTGCCGGAAGTGTCTGATGTGGCAAGTGGACCAGGACAAAGTCAAGGTCAAGGCGGTGATGGTGCCGCTGCCTCTGGGTTTCCCTTCTCTGTCCCAGGGGTAGGGTTTTTGGGGCAGGTTCTCTTCTTGTGGGAACATCTCTGCTCCTCAGAGGACAAGTGTTTCCCAGAGGATAGTAGGGTGTCGTGGCATCGGGAGACCGAGCTTCTGGCCTGCTTCCCGTCAACTAACTGTCTGACATAGAAGAAAACGCCCTTCGCCCTCTGGACCCACGGAATGAGGGCCGAGGTCCCGGAGGGCTTGCCAGCACCCCAGCCGAGCTGTTGATTCTTGCAGACATGCGTCCTTGTGCTTATCGGGTTGCTTGGCTGGACTCTGCAGCCCTTTCCTTTCCAAGTGGCTTCTCCGGAATCTCTTTCAGTGGTCAAGGGGAGGGGAGCTTGGGAGAGGACCCCAAGGAAAGAGAATGAAGATGAGGGTGTGTTTGTTTACTAGGGCTGCTGCAGCAGAGTACCACAGGCTGTGTGGCTTAAACCACAGAAACATACCGTCTTGAGCTCTGGAGGCTGGAAGTCCAAGACGGAGGTGTTGGCATTTAGCGGTCCTGGCATTCAGCGGTAACCCTGTGCATCGTCCTCTGCCCCGTTTTCTCCTGTCCCTGTCTCCAGGATGCGTTATGGCTTTCTTCTTCAGTCATTAAGAGTTATTTCCTGGAAATTTATGGCTGTTGGCCTGACCCACAGCATCTGTTCTCCTAAACTGGGCAGTGTAGAGAAATCTATCAGA
Organism: Delphinus delphis; assembly: GCF_949987515.2. Lineage (NCBI taxonomy): Eukaryota > Metazoa > Chordata > Mammalia > Artiodactyla > Delphinidae > Delphinus > Delphinus delphis. Next base: position 65,814,418 of record NC_082694.2, read on the forward strand.
AAAGTCCGTGTCCTGCCGTGTGGGGGCAGGGTTGCTTCCTTCTGAGGGCTGTGCCGGACCTTCTCCTGGGCTTGCAGAGGGCCGTCTTCTCTCTGTGTCTCCTCACATTGTCTTCTCTTTGTGCATGTCTGTCTCTGCAACTACATGTCCCTTTTATAAGACACCAGTCCTATTGGATTAGGACCCACCCTAATAACCTCATTTTAACTTGATCACCTCTGTAAAGACCTTCTTTTTAAATAAGGTCACATTCTGAGGTACTCAGGGTTAGGATCTCAACATGTTTTTCGGGGGATAAAACTCAATCTGTAGCAGAAGGAAAGAGAGGAAAAAAAGAAGAGAGAGTCCAGGCTCAAGAAATGGATGTGCTGTTCACAGCTGCTGCCGCAGCCCGTCTTCTCTGCCTGGTCGGTGGCCCGTGGTCCCCGCTCCCTGTACTGGAGCTCCCAGGAGAGCCCCGCTGGGCAGGGCCTGTGGCAGAAGCCAGGGGGAGGCTCCCCAGGCCCTCCGAACAGCCGGGGTTCTGAGCAAATCCCGACTGCCCCACAGGAGGTGTGCAGACGAGCATGTTAGCCTGTCTGCAGGGTCAGGAGATTTACAGTCGAAGGGAAAACCCTGGAGCATGTTCCTGTTTGAGGTAAGTGGACAGTATGGCGTCAAGATCAGGACCACCAGGACAGAGAACACGGCAGCAGCCCCGCTCCCATGACTGACCCTCCTTCTTTTCCTTCCAAATGCACAGGACTCCAATCATAGCTGGAGGGCTCTTCGTGATGGACAAATCCTGGTTCGACTACCTGGGGAAATATGACATGGACATGGACATCTGGGGCGGGGAGAACTTCGGTGAGTCGCTGTCTTCGCATCCAGGGGCTAGTGTGCGGGTCTCCGTGTCATTGGACCACGTGTGCCTGGGATGAGGGCCAGGGAGATGGGCAGCAGGTCACTCCTTTGGGGGAACACCACGTGGGGTGCCAGAAGGGAAGGAGGGGGATTATCCATGGGGCCACATGGATGCTGCGGACCAGGGAAACACACCCGGATGGACCATGAGGGGGAAGTTGAGATGCGAAAGCTGGAAAGACCAAAGGAGGAGCACCGAGTCTGAGGGCCAGAGGCAGGCTTGAGCTGGGAGTACTGAACATGGGGATTTGGAGTTGGAAGGAGACTGGGGATAAAAAGCATGAGGAGGAGGATGGACAGCAACGCCATTAACATCTGGATCACATCTGTTGGCTGGTCTAGGCGTACAGCACTCGGCACTGGGTTAGCGAGGAGGGTCTGGGTGAATGCTGCAGAAGCCCTCATCTTTCCGCGCAGAGAAAGCAGTGGGAGAGGGGGGAGGGGCTGGGTCACGTGTTCCAGAACTGTGTAAACACATGGCCAGGTGTGGCCACAGTGGTGTAGGGCTGCCATGTGCAGATCCAGGAGAAAGTAGTAGAGACCCGTCCCGTCTAGATGATGACAATGACTGACCCTCCAGTTTCCTCGTGTGTTAAAAGTGTAACACAGGGATGCTTTGGGGGTTGCTGTGGAAATCCGTTCAGGTAAGTCTGTAAAACCCCTGGGCACCATGTGGACACAGTACACGTTAGTTACCATTTCTTCCCTCCAGCAGGTAAGACCTAAGAGGTGACCAGCCTATAAGCTGCACGAGGCAGGGATCTGGTCTGTTTGTTCACGGCTAGCTCCCTTGCCCAGTATGGTACCTGCCACGAAGGAGGCTTCAGGAACTGTTTGTTGAATAAACCACAGGAGAACCATTGTAAAGCAATTATACTCCAATAAAGATGTTAAAAAAAATAAAAACATAAACCGCAAGAGAGGAAGAAGAGTCCAGGGGTGTCAGGGCCCCTTCCCCTTTCTGGTGCCGGGGAGCGTGTTTGGCATGGGCTCCCCGAGCGGTGGCGCAGGCCAGGGGAAGGATCCATGGGGCTCTTCCTGGCATTTAGCGGTAACCCTGTGCATCGTCCTCTGCCCCTGTTTTCTCCTGTCCCTGTCTCCAGGATGCGTTATGGCTTTCTTCCTCAGTCATTAAGAGTTATTTCCTGGAAATTTATGGCTGTTGGCCTGACCCACAGCATCTGTTCTCCTAAACTGGGCAGTGTAGAGAAATCTATCAGAAAAGTCCGTGTCCTGCTGTGTGGGGGCCAGGTTGGAAGCTTGGCAAACAAAGCAGAAAATCCCAGTTCCCACAAACCAAACCAAATCCCCTGACTAGGACTCAGTCCTCGGATGCCACGGGGGTCTTTGGGGTGGGGTTTGAGGGGGGATCTGCCTGCACCAGCCCGGGAGAACTGGGAGCCGGGTACACCCTTGGCGTTCTCAATGGGGACAAGGTCTCTGTCCTTCTGGGCAGAGCCCATCAGATGTCCTCCCGTTCACAGTACCTCTCGTGATTCTTCTTGATGTGCTCTGGCCTTTATCCCTGTACATTGAATCCTTTCTGCAGCCCTTTTGATAGACAGCAGTCATCCAGTCTCTGCTCGAATGCTACTGATGATGGTGTGTTTGCTGCTTCACAGTATGGTAAGTTCTGTTGTTGAGAATTTTTGTGTTGAGTTGTTAGAAAATTCTTCTAAGTCGAAGCCCAGCTTCCATCAGTCAGGCCTTGTTCTGCCCCTCTTGACCCACACAAAGTACATGTGGTCCTTCCTTTCCATGGCAGCCACGTGTGGATGCAGGCAGCGTGTTACTTTCAATGATGTCACATTCTGGTCCTACCTACCAGTACCTTCTCTTTATAGCAACGTTGACACACATCTGCTCACATCCAGGGTGATCTCCTCTTGTTGGTTTCCCAGTGGTTTGACATCACCAAATGCTGACTGGACCAGGGAAGTAGGGGGGGCTTCGGGAGAGGTGTGGGAGAGACATTTTACAATCCATCACAAAAGTTTTTAAATCACAAAGAAAGCACTGCAGACAGCTAACACAGGAAACACTGTTTTCTCCAATTCCAACATTCCATTATACTATAGCCAACTCCCAGCACTTTTTTTTTTTTTTTTTGCGGTACGCGGGTCTCTCACTGTCGTGGCCTCTCTCGTTGCGGAGCACAGGCTCCGGATGCGCAGCCTCCGGATTCGCAGGCTCAGCGGCCATGGCTCACTGGCCCAGCCGCTCTGCGGCATGTGGGATCTTCCCGGACCGGGGCACGAACCCGTGTCCCCTGCATCGGCAGGCGGACTCTCAACCACTGCGCCACCAGGGGAGCCCAGCTCCTAGCACTTTAAAAGTCATTTCTGGATTTTTTTTTTTTTAGCATTTTACATGCCAGAACATGCAGTGCTTTTTTTTTAATTGAAGTATAGTTGATTTACAATGCTGTGTTAGTTTCAGGTGTACGGCAAAGTGGTTCAGTTATACATATACATACATATTCTTTTTCAGATTCTTTTCCATTATAGGTTATTACAGGGTATTGAATATAGTTCCCTGTGCTATACAGTAGGTCCTTGTTGGTTATCTGTTTCATATATAGTAGTGTGTAGATGTTAATCCCAAACTCCTAATTTATCCCTCCCCCACCCTCCGCTTTCCTCTTTGGGAACCATAAGTTTGTTTTCTATGTCAGTGAATCAATTTCTGTTTCGTAAATATGTTCATTTATATATGTTTTTTAGATTCCACAAATAAGTGATATCATATGATATTTGTCTTTCTCTGACTTACTTCACCTAGTATGATAATCTCTAGGTCCATCCATGTTGCTGCAAATGGCATTATTTCATTCTTTTTTATGGCTGAGTAATATTGCATTGTATATATGTACCACATCTTTATCCATTCATCTGTTGATGGACATTTAGGTTGTTTCCATGTCTTGGATATTGTAAATAGTGCTGCTATGAACATTGGGGTGCATGTATCTTTTTGAATTAGAGTTTTCATCTTTTTCAGATACATGCCCAGGAGTGGGATTGCTGGGTCGTGTGGTAGTTCTGTTTTTAGTTTCTTAAGAAGCCTCCATACTGTTCTCCACAGTGGCTGCACCAACTTACAATCCCACCAACAGTGTAGGAGGGTTCCCTTTTCTTCACACCCTCTCCAGCATTTGTTATTTGTAGACTTTTTGATGATGGCCATTCTGACCAGTGTGAGGTGGTACTTCATTGTAGTTTTGATTTGCATTTCTCTAATAACCAGTGATGTTGAGCATTTTTTCATGTGCCTGTTGGCCATCTGTATGTCTTCTTTGGAGAAATGTCTATTTAGGTCTTCTGCCCCTTTTTTGATTGAGTTGTTTGGGTTTTTTTTTTTTTTTTGCGGTATGTGGGCCTCTCACTGTTGTGGCATCTCTCACTGTTGTGGCCTCTCCCGTTTGCGGAGCACAGGCTCCGGACGCGCAGGCTCAGCGGCCATGGCTCACGGGCCCAGCCGCTCCACGGCATGTGGGATCTTCCCGGACCAGGGCACGAACCCACGTCCCCTGCATCGGCAGGCGGACTCTCAACCACTGCGCCACCAGGGAAGCCCGGGGTTTTTTTTGATATTGAGCTGTACGAGCTTTTTGTATATTTTGGAAATTAAGCCCTTGTCAGTTGCATCGTTTGCAAATATTTCTCCCAGTCCATAGGTTGTCTTTTCATCTTATTATGGTTTCCTTTGCTGTGCAAAAGCTTCGAAGTCTAATTAGGTCCCATTTGTCCACCTGCAAAGGACAGATGGTGAGGAGGGGAAAAGGGATCTGCATGTCAGAGTAAAAAATCCAAGCTCCAGTGTATGGCAAGAGGGCCCCTTGCTTCCAAGTCCTGAAGATCCTCTCCCCTCAGCATCACTCATGTCCATCCCCCTCTTACTCTCCTAAATGATTCTCCACCTCCAGTCTGCTCCGCTCAAAGCCATCCCCACACACTCCCGCCAAAGTGCTCTTGGAAATGCCAATCTCTCCCACCCTCCCGGGTTTGGCACCCCCTGTGGCCCCTTCTTGTCCTAAAGACAACGCCCACACCATTCCTTGACCTTGCCCACCTCCCCAGCCTTCAGTCCAGAGGCATTGACAGACCCTCCTGCACTGCCCGGACATGCCCAGCCATCTACAGAGATCCAGCCTCCACCCTCCACCAAGTGCCAGATGGCCACAGATCACAGCTCTGGGGCTGCCTGGCCTCCCCCAGGACTAGGACACCCTCCCTACCCACCCTCTGCCCACTCCCCGCAGCACCCTGCTCTCCTCTCCACTCTGGTACTGGGCCCTCTCGCGTATTTGTCTGTTTTACTTCTGTGCCTTCCACCCACAAGAACATTCATCTAACTTCTCGACCTCAATGACTGGAGCGGTGGAAACTGCTCGCTGAATGTGTGTTCAAAGCGGGAGGTTGACCAGGAAGGGGGTTCAGGGTGGGAAGGACCACATGTACACAGCTCTGAGGCTCCATGTAAAATCAGTCTCCGTGCGTTAAACAGAGCCCGTGGGGAATAACAACGGCAGGTAAAGATGTCTTTCCTTTCCCAAGACGTGGGCTTTCTGCGTGTTCCAGACGTAGTTGCCTTTGTTGCATCGACTTGATTTCACAGCCCAGAAGTCCATGAGATCACTGGACAAGGCTCTGGCCAGGGTGACCGGGACCGTCCTCTGTGGCACACTGCCTGGCCTGCCCATCTCACTTTCATCTGCTGGGAGCGGCCCCAAGTGGCCACTTGAAAGCCAACCCCAGCTATGCCCTCGAGCAGCCCGACCCTGGTGCAGTCATTCCCACAAAGCGTTTCTAAGAGGAGCTGAAGTATTGATAATTACATCTGCAGTTCAGCATAGGAACAGGCTTTAGGGAAATGTGGCTTTTAGCCTTTTATTTTTCAGAAGTTGTTTTGCATTAAAATTGGATGTTTAAACTCCAATTTTCATAACACAGGATACATGGAAAATATCTAATCCATCTACTCACTTCAGCTTTTGGTCTTTAGAGGTGATGAAAGGAACCTGTTGCCCAGTAAAAGTGTGCGTGTGCGTGTGTGTGTGTGTGTAAGTGGTGGGGTAGGAGGTGTGCCTTTCCAAAATGGAGGCCTTGGCACATATATGAAGGGAGAGTATGGGATTTCTGGATTTAAAATGGGGGGTTTCTAAAGCATACCAGATACAAAAGACAACGCTGAGGAGAGAGATGAGGGCCCCAGAGAGGAGCTGCCACCAGCTCCCCCATCCCCAGAACAGCCAAGGACATCAGGCTGTGTCAGGTTTGGCAGGAACACTCCTGTGTGTCAGCATGGGCTGTGGAATCAGACAGGCCTACGTTTGAATCCCGCAGACATCACTAGTTCTGTGTCCTTGGGAAAGTTGCTTTACCTCACTGTTTCTAAGTCTTTAAAGTGGCGACAGTGATCCCCATGGTAGGGGAAGGGCCTCCGCCAAAATACATCCCCACCCTAATCCCCGTATTAGAGAAAAAATTATTCTGACCCTTGTTAAAATGGTAAGAAAGACTTTACTCAGGACTCTCACAATGGGTGTCAAGGCTATCGCAATGGCAGGGCTGGGGGGTACGGGGCTCAGCTCCAAATACAAGAACAGGTGGGGATTTGGATGCAAGGAGCAGGGCGGGGGGCGGTGAATGGAAATTACTAAGAGGGAACATCAAAAGTGGGGGGGATAATATTCTTGAAGTGACAACGTTATGAAGGAAATAGTAATGGTTAACATGGGCTAAAGGTGAGGTTGACGGGAGAGGAGAGAGGTGGTGTGATTAAAAGGGCAGCATGAGGGATCTTTGTGGTAATGAAACTCTTCTGTGTCTTTACTGGTGAATACATGGACATATGCATGTGATAAAATTGCATGAGGTAAATACACACATGCACACACACAAATTCATATACATGAAACTTGGAAACCTGAATATGATTGATGGATTGTATCAATGTGAGTATCTTTGTTAAATTCATGTACTAAAATTTGAAAGACGGTGCCATTAGGGAAAACCATGAAGGGTGCACAGCATCTCTATTTTATTTCTTATAATTGTTTGTGAATGTACAATTATCTCAACATTAAAAGTTTAATTTAAAAACAAAGTGGGGGGAATTCTGCTACACTGACCTAAGGTTTCTTTTTTTTTTTTATCTTTATTGGAGTATAATTGCTTTACAATGGTGTGTTAGTTTCTGCTTTACAACAAAGTGAATCAGTTATACATATACATATGTTCCCATATCTCTTCCCTCTTGCGTCTCCCTCCCTCCCACCCTCCCTATCCCACCCCTCTAGGTGGTCACAGAGCACTGAGCTGATCTCCCTGTGCTATGCGGCTGCTTCCCACTAGCTATCTGTTTTATGTTTGGTAGTGTATATATGTCCATGCCTCTCTCTCACTTTGTCACAGCTTACCCTTCCCCCTCCCCATATCCTCAAGTCCATTCTCCAGTAGGTCTGTGTCTTTATTCCTGTCTTACCCCTAGGTTCTTCATGACATTTTTTTTTCTTAAATTCCATATATATATGTTAGCCTATGGTATTTGTCTTCCTCTTTCTGACTTACTTCACTCTGTATGACAGACACCATCACCCTGATACCAAAACCAGACAAGGATGTCACAAAGAAAGAAAACTACAGGCCAATATCATTGATGAACATAGATGTAAAATCCTCAGTAAAATACTAGCAAACAGAATCCAACAGCAAATTTAAGAGGGTCATACACCATGATCAAGTGGGGTTTATCCCAGGAATGCAAGGATTCTTCAACATACGCAAATCAATCAATGTGATACACCACATTAACAAATTAAGGAATAAAAAACATATGGTCATCTCAATAGATGTCCAGAGAAAGCTTTTGACAAAATTCAACACCCATTTATGATAAAAACCCTCCAGAAAGTAGGCATAGAGGGAACTTTCTTCAACATAATAAAGGCCATATATGACAAACCCACAGCCAACATCATCCTCAATGGTGAAAAACTGAAAGCATTTCCACTAAGATCAGAAACAAGACAAGGTTACCCACTCTCACCACTCTTATTCAACATAGTTTTGGAAGTTTTAGCCACAGCAATCAGAGAAGAAAAGGAAATAAAAGGAATCCAAATCGGAAAAGAAGAAGTAAAGCTGTCACTGTTTGCAGATGACATGATCCTATACATAGAGAATCCTAAAGATGCTACCAGAAAACTACTAGAGCTAATCAATGAATTTGGTAAAGTAGCAGGATACAAAATTAATGCACAGAAATCTCTGGCATTCCTATATACTAATGATGAAAAATCTGAAAGTGAAATCAAGAAAACACTCCCATTTACCATTGCAACAGAAAGAGTAAAATATCTAAGAATAAACCTATCTAAGGAGACAAAAGACCTGTATGCAGAAAATTATAAGACACTGATGAAAGAAATTAAAGATGATACAAATAGATGGAGAGACATACCATGTTCTTGGATTGGAAGAATCAACATTGTGAAAATGACTATACTACCCAAAGCAATCTACAGATTCAATGTAATCCCTATCCAGCTACCACTGGCATTTTTCACAGAACTAGAACAAAAAATTTCAGAATTTCTATGGAGACCTAAGGTTTCTTACCAGGGTAGTCAGATATGGGGGCCGGGACAGGCTGGGGGGATGGATTCTCTAAACCGGCTTAGCAGGATTCTTGCTAAAACGGGATGCAGGCCTGACGAGGGTAAGGAACAACAGTTCATGCCTAGTCAGAGAGAGGGCGAGCCTGAGTAAAGTTTGGTCACGGAGAGCATCTCCTCACCTAGATCCTGTCAGGAGGTTACCTTACACGGCAAAAGGGAGTTTGCAGATGTGATTAAGGCTCCTGAATCTGAAGCTGGGAGAGTGGCCTGGAGTGTCCAGGTGGGCCCAGTCCAATCACTTGGGCCCTTTGCAGCAGAGAACTTTCTCTGGCTGGAGTCAGAAGAGATGGAGCGAAGCAGTCAGAGAGGTTCACAGCCTGGGAGGAACTGGCCTGGCTGCCACTGGTGTGACGGGGGAGGGGCAGCGTGGGTGTAGCAGGGGCCCCTGACCTACAGCCAGTGAGGAGAAGGGAACCGCAGCCCTGCGACCGCGAGGAACCAGCTTCTGCAAACAACCTGAATCAACTCGAAAGCTTCAGAGCCCCCAGAAAGGAGCCTAATCCTGCTGACATGTTGATCGCGGCCTGGAGAGACCCTCAGCAGAGGGCCCAACCAGACCCACGCTGGGTCGGTGTGGTAATTTGTCACGGCAGCAGTAGAAACACGCTCCCAGGGCCACTGTGAAGACGAATGAGGCCCCGAGCAGTGGCCTTGCCTCGCCTTCGGGCTGCAGGCGAGCAGGTTTGTCAGATGAGCACTGTGTCACACCCGCGGGAACAGTGGGTCCCTCTCGCTTTCTCTTTTGGCCTCACCTTTTCCAGGTTCAGGGGCTCGAGATGAGAGAAGTGGCCTCCTCTGAGAAGAGCAACCAAGTCTGATGTAAAGTCATCCTCCCCTGACCCAGCTGGGGCTGCTTGCTAAGCCCCAGGCCCAGGTGCGGTCCCTCAGAGCGTTTCCAGAGCGACTGTGGAGAGGTAAAGGGTGCCACCATGACATTCGCAGCCGGACAGCCCGTGGTGACCAGGGTGGGCCTGTGGTTACTGCTTGTTCAGAAGTCAGGGACCTGGATGCAACCTTGATTGTCCCGGATGGTGTGAAGCATAATTTTGCTCATAGGTTCAAGGTTATCCTTTGTGGCCCAAATAAGATTGCCTCTACTCGAGTCCGTGTACTCATTAAAAAATAATAACAGAGCTTTCTAGCTCAGGTGACCCTGAGAATGTAAAGATTCTTGAAAGGAAAGGTCCCTGTCACCACATTTGTCTGTGTGGACGGAGGAGTGTCTCTTACTGACCATCACTGTCCCCTGCAATCCCTTTGTCCTCACTAGATTTCAACCCGGCCAGAGGGAGAGTGGCTAATGCTGTGTAGACAATAAATATGTCTGTATACAGTCCATGAGGTTCCACTGCCTTCAGGGGAGCCCGTGTCTGATGTTCCCTTTGCCTTTGTGTAGAAACCGGGCTATCAGAGGAGATTTCAACTTGACCTATATGGCCAAGGAGTGGTATAGGAATAGCTGTGATTCGGTTCCTGGGGAGGAAGCTGTCCCCTTTCCCCTGGATTCCTGTCCACCATCACGGCTCGTCAGGTAGACGCTGGCTCTGGTTAAGGGTTGGGGGCTTATGAGCGCTGGTAAAACTGCTGATGAGTTGATGAGGAAATAGAAGGAAAGAGCTGAGAACAGAGGCTGGGGAGGGTAGTTTATTCCCAAATATTAATCTGAAGTTTAAAGAAAAGAAGAAGGCAACAGCGCCCCCAATGAGGATGGAATAATTACGCATCTCCCTGCCTGGAATTCAGAGCAGATTTGGGGCTGCGTGACATCCATCACCAGGGAGATTATGCGGGTGCTGACTCAGTGAGAACTCCCCACAAACTCCCTACATCATCTTTTGACTCCTTCACTTAAGAAAGTGATGACTTTGCAGGAACTGAAGACATGGCAAGTGGAGGGTCTGGGCTCTACCTGGAAGGCCCACTGCTTTACACCTCGGTCTACGGCCCCATTGCTTGGACCTCGGGATCACAAGCCTTTCCCAGAGGCTTCAGCACAGATCTGTGAATCACCCGACCTGGCTTGCAGTCCTGGGAGGATACACATCGTTATCCTGAAGTCAGTGGTGTAGTTAAGGGTGGGACAACTATACGTCCTAGGTTTTAAATACTCCACGCTATGGTACCTGAAGGTCATTACACTGATCTGAACGCTCCAAGCTTCGTCACCCAGACTGCCTTGACTCTGGCCGAGGCACAGCAAGGCATGTGTCTCAGGTCATCTTGGATACGACAGTCTGGACTCCAGAGGCGAGAAGCTCTTACTGCATCTCAGGCTGCAGCCTCTGTGGGCAACATCTGCTGGCCGGAAGCAGAGCTGAGACAGGCAGGTGTCAGGACTGGATGAAGGAGTGGATAAGGCAGCTGGTTATAGATTGGTCTCTCTGGTTCGTCTGCGAGTGCCCTGAAGGCAGGAGCTTCGTGTCCACAGCCGCATTGGCTGATGGTGCGTGTCCACACTGAGTGAGATGGGGTCAGGGCAAGGGCAGGAGTTTTGGAGCTGGGGAGATGGGCTTCAGAGGCCAGCTACCCGCTGTCAGTCGTCCTATCAGGACTGCTTCTGCATCGTCAAAAACATCCCCAACCGCGTGTGGGGTTGTTAGGATGACTAATAAGTTACTGCCTGAGGGAGGACCAAAGCCCAGCCCAGGAAAAAATGAAAGAGTCCTTTCCTCCCCTGCAGAACTGAGATGCTCTGATGTGTTAAAGCAGCACAGACACAGGAAAACGAGGAGGAAGGATGGTTTTAGAGGCGGAGGAGAGGAGGCAGCCTGCAGAGGGCTATTAGAGGATGCTGATGGGGTAGAAGACGTACTGCATCTGAGGGCATCCAGTGCACCTCGACAGAGCGTCAGGCAGCCGTGGAGGTCAGTGCTGGAGCCCGGAGTAGAGCTGGGCTGGTGGGCTAGGGGTGAGTCCTCAGCGTCAAGCGAATGTTGGGGTCAGATGAGGAAGCAGTGTCAGCAAGGCACTCAGAGATAGCGCCTTGGGGTGGAGAATGCCAGAAGCCCAAAAGGAAGGTGGAGAGGAGAACGGTACTTTCTGAGGTGGGGTCTGTGCATGATGGTGGCAGAGGAGGGGGGTGCCAATAGATTCAGAGAGAAGCAGAATGCTGGGTGAGGGAAGCACAGGGAGAGGAACGGGTTTCAGGGGCGGGAAGGGTGGGTGGCACTGAGGCACAGGTTGGAGAGATTTGCTTTGCAAATGAGGAGGGACGTATGTCTCATTTGAATACATGTAAGGAAGAGACCATAGCTGAAATGTATGCATATTTTTGGAAGAAAGCCGGCACAGAATTGGTAGGTTATATCCAGTAAGCAAGGCCTCCATCTCTGGTTTTGAGGGATGAAAGGGTTTTCCCTTTTGGGAACTGGAAACCCTGTTTTGAGGTCCTGGAGAGGAGCTGATGATTGGAGCCCAGTAGACCTGAGCCCTGGAGGCTAAATTCACACATGTCCCATCACAATTCCCTGCACCGAGCCCTCCGCCCCTTCGTGCATCACTGCAGGGTGGAGAGCTGGATGTTGGCCGTCAGCTAAGCTCACTCATCATCCCCCGCCAACGCCAGGCTGGTGCCCCCGATTCCAACCAGGCAAACACCAGGGCGCCGTGTATCATGGATTTCTGTGGAGTCAAAATCTCAGGTGTTAAGTACCACAGATTTCAACGGCCTCCTGTGGCAGAAGCAGGAAGCTGTGAATCATCTAGGAAGTTGGAAGTGGGCACAGGTGGGCGATGCCGTTGGCGTCCATGTCTTAAAGAGACAGCCTGCAGAGGAATGTCTTGTAACTGCTACTGAGATTCCCAGCACACTTAAGAGTTTTCACAGTTATTCTTGAAATTCCATTTCATTTGATGTCAACGGCAATCCTGTGGAGTACTTTTATGATCTTCATTTTATGTGTGAGGAAACCTGGCCTCAACGAGGTCAAGCAGGTTTCCCAGGGACACGGCTAGTGGGTTACTGCAGACCTGGGGCCACGACCCCAAAGCCAAGTTTTTCCCGTCTCTCCCCGACCCTGTGTTCTTGCCATCATTTGACAGCACTCTTGAGACGTCCATTCTTCATCCTAGTGTCCACGTTGCCCCCACTCTGAGGGCAATCCGAGCTTGCTGGAAGTGAGCTGTAGCCTGTCTGGGAGGGCACCTGGGCAGGGGGCGACAGCTGTCAAGGCAGCCTGGCCTGCAACTCTTCCAGGGACACGGGGCAGGAGGCAGGAGGAGACAGGTAAAGGGTGACTGAGGACAGGCGGGTATGAGAGCAGGTGAAGATCAGGATGAAGAATCTGTGTCCAGGCACTTGAAGAAACCCAGGGAAGTGGGGCCCAAGGTGCTGGAGGGTGCAGGGCATGTCGTACATGGTGGGACAGCACTGGAATACCCGCGTCCTCATTTCCTGCTCATGGACACCCGGGCCGCTTCCAGGGGCGGTTGCCCATGGGCACGGGATTTTCCTGAGCCATCCTGTCCTCCTCTTGCTTGAGCTTGACGGCAGAAGCACAGGCTAAGCAAGCATTTCAGATGGGCAACCAGTGGCGTGCAGCGAGGAGGCTGCCCTGGGTGCAGTCCGTAAGGGGCTACACCATCTGTAGAGGAGTTAACAGCGATAATAAAACTCCTCACAGTGTTCAGCAATTCCAAACCAGGGCAGTGATGAGAGATACTCCCCCACCACCCCTGAATTCCGCTGCTCCAAGCCTGCAGGAAGCAGTCCCGAGGGAGAAATGCACCCGCCAGCCTAGTCCCAACGTTAGCAGAGTAACTCCACCCCTCCCCGCTCCCGGAGGTCCCTGCAGCAGCAGCCAACGGGAAAAAGGGGTTTGTGTGCAAATCCCCACCCAGGGGAGCACCTCCAACAAGAGCTTCGAGGCTTCCAGCACTTTCTATGGCTGCTCCCAGCTCTCGACTACGGCTCAGACTTCCTCCTCCGGGCTAAGATTCAGGGGCCCTTGCAGCGGGTAGAATTGCCGTCTCAGTGTCGGGAGGCTCTGTCCTGGACACCTTGTCCAGGTGCCTCCTGGGAACTGGTCCTCTCTGTCGCCTCCAGGCCATGTGGCTTGCTAGCCTGTCAGAGTGGCAAACGCACTTACTCCATGACAGCCCCTTCTATCTGGACCTTGACCATCAGAAAATTCTCCCATAGTCTCCAGTGGAAATTCTTTCTCCTCGGTCCTGGCTCTAACCCTCTGGGATCATATGAGCTCGTCTAATCCATCTTCCACGTGCTCAAAAGCAGCTCTCCCATAGCCCCCAGGCTTCTCTTTCCAGGCTAAAGCATGACAGCAGTGGCCCCCGCCGTGCGGGCCCCTGAGTGTGTTCCAGAGGCCTCCAAGAGGGCAGCGAACAGGTGTTGATTTTTGTGTGCTCCTCCCTGCCGCCCACTGTTTCCCTGTTAACTCAAACCACCCTCCCAGGTGTGAGTTGTTACCAATCCTTGTTGTGGGCCGGGAAGCCGAGGTTGCCGGGCCAGTGGAGCACGCTAGTAACCGCCGCACCCGAGGCTGGGTGCGGCCGGCCCTCCCCGCTCCCTGGGATTCCCTGGCGCCTGGAGTCTCAACGCTGCCATCCTGTGCCCCTCCGTCCAGGAGGCAGAGCAGTGATGGGGGGCATGGCTGTCTTGCAGAAATCTCCTTCAGGGTGTGGATGTGCGGGGGCAGCCTAGAGATCGTCCCCTGCAGCCGAGTGGGCCACGTCTTCCGGAAGAAGCACCCGTATGTTTTCCCAGATGGAAATGCCAACACGTATATAAAGTAAGTGTTTGCTGCAGTGGCCGAGGGCTTTTGTGGTGATGGGTTGCTGCTGCCCTGGGTTCTCTGGGAGGTCGCCTGCGTGTTCTGGATGGACAGGGTCTGTGGGTCCTGCTCGCTGGGCTGCTGCCTGAGCAGGAGAGGTCAGGCCTGCCCGTCCAGCTCAGGCTGGAAGCCCCAAGGCTGTTCTCCACTGTTGGCTTCCAAGCCTTCACAAGGCCCCACACGTAGCCTTGGGGGCTCCAAGTCACTGGGCAGCGTCATCCTGCAGGGCTCAGGGCCCTGGGTATTTTGGGTTGTTTGGGGTGGGGGAAGGGTGACCGTTTTGCCCCTGAGTTCTAGAAGATCCGCTGCTCCCACCTTCAGGCTGGGTCATCAGGGGAAAGGCCCTTGGGAAGATTCAGGAACGGGGAGGCACAAGTAGATACAACCCGCCTGACTGCTCCAGGGCCTCGAGGGTGCACAGAAGCAGCCAGGCTGGCACAGGCCCTGCGGCCCTGGGCTCCTTTCCTGGGACTTGTCATCTCCTGCCTGGGGACAGGACGAAGATCCTGGGGTCTCAGTGACCCACTGGTGCCCACTTGCCTATTCCTGCTCCCTCCCTCCTTCCATACGCCCTTCTGCTTTCCGTGATTTTTTTCTTCAACCTTTCTCCTTTTTTAAAAAAATAATTCCTTACACCTCTTTCTCCTTTTCTTTTTCTGGTCCTCCAGCTTCGTCTCCCCTTGTCTCTTGTCACTTGACAGCTCACTCCCCATTTATTTCCACTTTGCCCTTTTTTTCTCTCATTTGGTCCATTTGGGGGAAGCGCCTCTTTTGGTGTTTTGCTTCCCCTGCGGTGTTCTTCTCCTCGTCTGGGTTCTCCTGTCCTCGGTTTCTCACACGTATGGACAGCTGTGGGTGTGGACAGGTGTGGCGGCGTGATGGGCTTGAACAGGGAGAAAGTTGACCCCATGCTGGGCAGGGCAGGGCAGTGAGAACCCAGTCAGCAGGGACAGGAACAAAGGCAGGGCTGCCTGGGCTCCGGGCTTTTACAGGGAAAGGTGATCTGGGGGCGCCTGGCACAGGAAAGCGGTGGGGCTGTGATGGGGAAAGGGGCCAGCCTGGGAGTGAGGGGGCAGAGCCTTGGGCTCCAGAACGTTCCTCGTGTTTGAGACTGGGCCCTGGCCAGCAGGCATCCTGCGTGCCACCAGCGGGTCATTGGAGGGGAGGGAAATGTGGGGCAGTGTCTCCTCGGCAGCTTCCAGTTTGCCGGTGGTTAGGCCAGTGAAGGGAGGCGGCAAGGCTCTGTTAGCTGCCTTCCGAGCACCAAGAGCTGGGCTGCGTGTGCATGACTCCTTCCAGGCTCACAGGCTGGAAGGGCGTGCCACACCCGCTGTTGAATGCCTCTGTTCCACACAGCGGCAGAAATCTGGAGGGGCGTGGCCTTTCTGCTGAGACCCCGAGTCCATGCCCTCGGGGAGCAGGTGCTGCTTCAGCCCTGCTCCTGGCTTCTGATTGTTTTCCCACATCCTCTCTTCCTGGTACCCCTGCCTCCTGGACAGCTGAGCAATGACATCCTCCGTGTCGGTCTCTGTGTCTTTTTCTGTGACCTTGGATGTCAAACTCAGAGCGAATAGCCGATTTTTTAGAAGCTTCAGAGTCTTGGCAAACGTTTGACCGAGAGGGCGTGATTGCTTAATTCTTTACACCTGCACCAAGCTAATCACGTGGCCTGTGGGAGCCCGTGTGTGGCTGGCCCCTTGGAGAGCACGTGGCCTGTGGGAGCCCGTGTGTGGCTGGCCCCTTGGAGAGCTGGGCCCCGGGCCGAAGGGGAGAGCTCTGGAGCAGGTGCCCGCGCACGGCCAGCGGTGAGATGGTCGGCCCTTCTCCTCTTGTACTGGCACCGAAGGGACGTACCAGATTCTCCTGGCTCTTTTCTCCCTGACTTTTTTCTTTTTTGAGGGCGACAGAAGCTCAGTTTCTGGTGTAATATCTCTGGCCTGTGCCTTTTGGGAAAAGAGTATGTGGTGACTACTAACACCCTGTGTCTCGGGGTAGAGGTCCCTTTGGAGATTGGTGGAGGTGGCTGGGCTCAGCACTGTGGGCAGAGTAATGTTACTGGGCCACGGTGGGCCCCACGGGGGTGACGCTGCCGGCTTGCCGCTTGTGTATGTTTTACCTGGACACGTCCCAGGTCCTCTCTGATCCTCCCCGACACCCCCTGTCTCCTCAGGAACACCAAGCGGACAGCTGAGGTGTGGATGGATGAATACAAGCAGTACTATTATGCTTCCCGGCCGTTCGCCCTGGAGAGACCCTTGGGAAAGTAAGTGTCCCTCCTGGTTTATTTGCGCAAAGCACCAGGAGCCCCAGCTCGCAGGCCTGTGTGCTCAGCTGGTCTCCCGAGCCCCCAGGCCCCTCCAGGGCCCAGGCTGGGGCTCTTCTCCCTTCGTGCGCCTCCTTGCTCCTGCCCAGTTCTGGCTGCAGGGCCTCGGACAGCTCTTGTGGGATGACCACCGGGCAGCCTGGGCCATCGACTCAGTGGCAGAGCTGTGCCTTGTGCAGTGGACTGGTGTTTCCAGCTTTTTATAGAAAGGTGGGGTGCTGGGCTAAGCAGCCCTGGTCCCTCCAGGTCGGAGTTCCTTCCTTCTCATCCTCAGCTGCCCAAGCCTCAATCTTCTGCCTTCCTAGGAGGAATGGTACCATGCGATCTCTAGAGCCGGGCTCCAGCTTCACGGGGGTCGAAGAGGACAGAGAGAGAAATTAAGGGCCAGATACCATTACATGAGATAGCCCATTAGTCCTCCGCAAACTGAGAAATGGGTATAATTACCCCTGTTTTACAGATGAGGAGACTGAGTCCTCTACAGGTTCAGGTACCTGGCCTGGATCACACCATTACAGGAGGGGGAGAAGGCTCAGATCACACCTGTCAGATTCCAAAACTCTGTGATGTTGCATTCCCCAACCCAGGGTTGATTTGAGTAGAGAAAAATGGCAACTTCATTGATGTTATCATTCGTCTTTTGCGGGGGGCGGCCGGTGGCTTTTGTCATCTAATGTCCCTCAGTCATTCTAAGGCTGTTGACAGATGGGATTTTTGCAGCCTGCTCTCCACAGGTCGAGCCCATCACTGCCCGGGAGGATTAAATCAGAGGCTGCTAAAGTGATTTGTGTTTCTGAAACCATAAACCCACACTGTCTCCACTTCTCCTACTCAGAGCCTCCCACGGCGTTTATTCTGAGTCCTCAGCCAACTTCCGGTCTTTTGGCCACGTGGGTCCACCCCTCCTTTCTTCATTGCCCTCCCCTCTCCAACTTGGGTTCCACCTTCTTGCTTAAAGAGAATGCTTAAAAGATGATGTCCTCAGATCTCTCGCTCTGTTGGGCATCTATCAACCCTCCCTGGTGAAGTTCTCTTAACCCTGGATGAACCCGACTTTGTACCGTTTCCTCCCCGGTTCATAGGCTGCTGAACGGTTCTGGGCCTATCAGGTGGTGCTGCTACCACTCCGTGGCCATCAGGCGCAGGGAGGCCCTTGGTGGACCTCTTGAGCCTGCCACCTTGCCTGGCCAGCCTTCTCCCTCAATCTCCATTTGTACCTTTTCCACTCTCCCCAGCTGCTGAGTCCACCCCACTCCTTTCACTCACAGAAGATGACACCTCTGTTCTGTAGATGAAATAGCACCAACTTCCCAAGACAGACGAACCTGTATCTGCACCATCCTTCTGTCTCTTTCATCTTGAAGGATAAGGTGTGCCTCCTGTTCTCCGGACACCCTCTTCCCCCCTGCATTCATTCATAAATGATCATTAATCGAGGTCCCACCGCCTGGATTCATCTCCTCCTGCCTGTCGGCTTCTCGCACTTTAATGTGCACACAGATCTCCCGGAGATCTTGTTAAAGTGTGGATTTTGGTTCGGTAGGTTTGCAGGTCTGTAAGCCCCACGTGGTGCCGGGCTGCTGGTCTGAGGACCTCAGCTGAAGGAGCGAGGTTTCAGGGCGATGGTTGCCAAACTGTCTGTACATCGCAGTCACCTGGGGAGCTTCAAAAACTCTGCTGCCTCTACTCCACCCCCAGAGAGTGGATTTCCCCTGGGCTGTGGCCTGGGCTGTAGAATTTGTAAAAGAACCATCCCCCCACCATCAGGTGATTCTGATGCACAGACAGTGTGGGAGCCCCCGTTCTAGGGGACTTTGCCCTCTTTCACTCTCCCTGATCACCCATCTCTCTCCTCTATTGCATGGTCCCCGTTAGCATTTAAATTTATTCAGTATCTTACATAGTTTTTAAAAACAAAAAAGGAAGAGAAGGAAAGAAAACAAACTATAAGAACTCTCCCTCAGGGGCTTCCCTGGTGGCGCAGTGGTTGAGAGTCCGCCTGCCCATGCAGGGGACACAGGTTCGTGCCCCGGTCCGGGAAGATCCCACATGCCGTGGAGCGGCTGGGCCCGTGAGCCATGGCCGCTGAGCCTGCGCGGCCGGAGCCTGTGCTCCCGCAGCAGGAGAGGCCACAACAGTGAGAGACCCGCGTACCGCAAAAAAAAAAAAAAAAGAACTCTCCCTCAGTCCAGCTTTGCCCATCACCTACACCCAGTCTTTTGCTCCTTCAGAGCCAAGCTTCATGAAAGAGCTGCCTGCATCGCTGTCTGCTGCTCCCCTCCCCCTTCTCCTGACTGTGACCTGAGGCCGTGCCCCTATCCCCTGCGATCACTCCCACCTGGCCCACCCATGACCCCCTGGGACCCCTTACCTTTCTCTATGTTACCCCATTGGTATGAGACTTCTCCCACCCAGCCCCCTTCAGGCACACTTCTGATCTCGGTTTCCAGACCTGCAGTCTTGGCTCTTGTCCTGCGGTGCAGGCTGCACCTCTTAAAGGGCTAACAGCGCCACATTGTTCTCTGCTTAGAACCCATCCATGGCATCCCATTGCCCTGAAAATGAAGTCCAAGCTCCTCCACAGTATTTCACAGGACCTTTTATGGTCTGCATCTTCATCTCTCCTCCCACCCACCTGCCCTCTCCCATGCCCCCACATACATCCGTTCACACACACACATTCTAACCTGCACCACTGTTCCTGCCAACAGACCCCTTCCCTCTCCATGTGCACTAATCTCTCTCTGCTATTCCCCTGGCACTACCAGGGGCCCCCACCTCACCCACTTTCCGGTTTGTCTGGACAACGTCCACTTTCCTTCCAGATACCAGCTTCCACAACACCACTCGACCACCACTGACCCGACAAGCATGGGGCCGCCTCTGAGGTGCTCCCACCCCACATCCACGTCGGGCTGTGAGCACCCGGTTCGTTACCTGTCTCTCTCTTGCTCGAAAGTTCACCATCACGTCCCACGTTGGGCACAATGCCTGGCGCGTACTAGGTACTCAGGAAATACGTGATGAACAAATACATGACCAAAGCCCAGAACCAGCTGACGAAGAGGATTCTTTGAGGCTGGGCTGGTTGAGGCAGGGCGTCGGGGGGATGGCAGTTCAACAGCAGAATCCAAAGAGAGATTTGGAAGTAGACCCAGAGCCCCGGCGGTGAATTAACAACACGCGGAATGTTCTCATAGCCTCGTTTTTAATGAAAAGTAAAAACAGCCCCAAATTCTGTTTCCAAGTAAAGCACAAATCTTTGGTGTCATGACCGCTCCACTGTGAGATATTGCTAAGTGTTTCCATAGCTCCGTCTGGAGCTCTCAAAATCTCTCTCGGTTATTTTCTCCGGCACCCTCCAGGGAGACGTGGGTGCAGAGCATGGACACGGTTAGTGCTGTACGCCTCCCAGCCTGGAGGGCTGGTACCTCCTGGGTCCATGTTGCTCGTACCCATCTCTGACACAGCTGTATTTTGTCTCTGTGTCTGCCCTCCCCCTTCGCCCCCAGTATTGAGAGCAGATTGAACCTGAGGAAGAACCTGCAGTGCCGGAGCTTCAAGTGGTACCTGGAGAACGTCTATCCGGAACTCAGGTATCCGCCCTGTGGTTTGAGCCTTTGCTAGCTGCAGGGGGAGACCCTCCGCTGACTCAGTCTGGAGAAGGGACCCCCTGTGGCCATCTGGATGAGGGCTTTTAAGTATATGGAGGTCTAAGGCCAGTTGGCTCCACTTATCCCTGAAACCAGAAAGAGAATTCTGTTAATCAGTAGCATGAGGGATTGAGGTTAGCTGTAGCAGTATTTCTCAGCTGCTGGGCTTTGAACTCTGGGGTGTGACCTCAGGGCATGGACTCACTGATTCCATTCCAGGCTCCAGTCTCCTGGGTTGTTCCCTGCTGCCTTGCTGCTAGCGGCCCCTCCCCCATCCCCAGGCCCCGAGCAGTGCAAGTCATTGTAACACAGCCGGGGTGAAATGCCCCTGCCATTCTCCAAACACTGCCCGACCTCTCCAACTGCTGCTGTTACTACTAATCCAAAGAGTAGTGGTTTCTCATCCCTCCCGTGGCTTTCCTCTAGAGTACCCAAGGACTCCTCCATCCAGAAGGGCAGCATCCGACAGAGGCAGAAGTGCCTAGAGTCTCAAAAGCAGAAAGACCAAGAGATCTCCAACCTCAAGTTAAGCCCCTGTGTCAAGACTGAAGACAAGGATGCAAAGTCCCAGGTAAGGTAACTGGCTGGGGATGCTTGAACGTGTGAATGGACTTGGCCTCTATTTCCTGCTTCTACATGAATCAGGTGTCTAGTTATACCCGGAGCTTAACAGCAGAGCAAGAGAAGCACGATCCCCCTCACTCTGGGACTGGGTTCACTCCGCTTGGTTTCCAAATGCGCAAACTTTCTCTGAAAGACGCCTCACCAGGCAACTTAGCGCCTATAGGAATTACCCGTTAAATTAGCAGGAGTTTAATGAGGCTGTCATTGGTGTCCAAGCTGCTGGCAGTAAATGTGGGCTGATCAGGCAGGGTGGGCAGCACAGCTACCTCAAAAATATGAGATGCAGACAGAAAAGCATCCTGCTGGGTGACACTGTCTCCAGGTAAAATGCCTGCTCTGTGAGTCTCCCCGCTGATTTAACCCTGACTTCCAGACAGTCATGACAGATGTGGTACAGCCTTCCCCATCATCCACCGCCCCCATCTCTGGGCAGGGCCGTCGATCATCCCCTTTCTGCCTCAGCAGGCCTGTGGCTCCACCTCTGCTGTCTCCTGCTTCCCCCAGGTCTGGAGGGACCATCGTCGCCCCTTCTCGGAAAGGTTTCCTTGTTCCTTAGCTGTTTCATCAACACTGTGGGTCAATGTACTCCCCTCTGAGGAAAGAACTCTTTTAAAGAGTCACTGACAAATTCACAGCCTGTCTCAGCCTCTGTAGCACTTGCCCTGCTGGATGCATGAAAACACATCCATCTTATAGCTTCCCTCCTGGCTCTGGAGACACTGCATGATCCCGATTGTCCTGCAATCCTGTTCTTTCCACCCGCTTTTGTTTTTTTGTTTTTTTTTTTTTTTTTTTTTGGCTGGCTCCCCTCCCCACTCTCATACACTTATGGTGAGTAATCACCCAAGTTCTCAGTTCACTGTTCTTTTCTCTGTAACTGGTTCCTTGGAGATTTTATCCATGCTTCCAGCTTTGGCAACCTCCTTTGTTTTATTTTTTTTGTTTTACCATCTTCATTGGAGTATAATTGCTTTACAATGGTGTGTTAGTTTCTGCTTTATAACAAAGTGAATCAGTTATACATATACATATGTTCCCATATCTCTTCCCTCCTGCATCTCCCTCCCTCCCACCCTCCCTATCCCACCCCTCCAGGCGGTCACAAAGCACCAAGCTGATCTCCCTGTGCTATGCGGCTGCTTCCCACTAGCTATTGGTTTTACATTTGGTAGTGTATATATATCCATGCCACTCTCTCACTTTGTCACAGCTTACCCTTCCCCCTCCCCATATCCTTAAGTCCATTCTCTAGTAGGTCTGTGTCTTTATTCCTGTCTTATCCCTAGGTTCTTCATGACTTTTTTTTTCTTAGATTCCATATATATGTGTTAGCATACGGTATTTGTCTTTCTCTTTCTGACTTACTTCACTTACTTCACCTCTGACAGACTCTAGGTCCATCCACCCCACTACAAATAACTCAATTTCGTTTCTTTTTATGGCTGAGTAATATTCCATTGTATATATGTGCCACATCTTCTTTATCCATTCATCCGATGATGGACACTTAGGTTGTTTCCATCTCCGGGTTATTGTAAGTAGAGCTGCAATGAACATTTTGGTACATGACTCCTTTTCAATTATGGTTTTCTCAGGGTATATGCCCAGTAGTGGGATTGCTGGGTCATATGGTAGTTCTATTTGTAGTTTTTTAAGGAACCTCCATGCTGTTCTCCATAGTGGCTGTACCAATTCACATTCCCACCAGCAGTGCAAGAGGGTTCCCTTTTCTCCACACCCTCTCCAGTATTTATTGTTTCTAGATTTTTTGATGATGGCCATTCTGACCGGTGTGAGATGATAGCTCATTGTAATTTTGATTTGCATTTCTCTAATGATTAATGATGTTGAGCATTCTTTCATGTGTTTGTTGGCAGTCTGTATAACTTCTTTGGAGAAATGTCTATTTAGGTCTTCTGCCCGTTTTTGGATTGGGTTGTTTTTTTTTTTGTTATTGAGCTGCATGAGCTGCTTGTAAATTTTAGAGATTAATCCTTTGTCAGTTGCTTCATTTGCAAATATTTTCTCCCATTCTGAGGGTTGTCTTTTTGTCTTGTTTATGGTTTCCGTTGCTGTGAAAAAGCTTTGAAGTTTCATTAGGTCCCATTTGTTTATTTTTGCTTTTGTTTCCATTTCTCTAGGAGGTGGGTCAAAAAGGATCTTGCTGTGATTTATGTCATAGAGTGTTCTGCCTATGTTTTCCTCTAAGAGTTTGATAGTTTCTGGCCTTACATTTAGGTCTTTAATCCATTTTGAGCTTATTTTTGTGTATGGTGTTAGGGAGTGTTCTAATCTCATAGTTTTACATGTATCTGTCCAGTTTTCCCAGCACCACTTATTGAAGAGGCTGTCCTTTCTCCACTGTACATTCCTGCCTCCTTTATCAAACATAAGGTGACCATATGTGTGTGGGTTTATCTCTGGGCTTTCTATCCTGTTCCATTGATCTATATTTCTGTTTTTGTCCCTTTACCATACTGTCTTGATTACTGTAGCTTTGTAGTATAGTCTGAAGTCCGGGAACCTGATTCCTCCAGCTCCATTTTTCATTCTCAAGCTTGCTCTGGCTATTTGGGGTCTTTTGAGTTTCCATACAAATTGTGAAATTTTTTGTTCTAGTTCTGTGAAAAATGCCAGTGGTAGTTTGATAGGGATTGCATTGAATCTGTAGATTGCTTTGGGTAGTAGAGTCATTTTCACAATGTTGATTCTTCCAATCCAAGAACATGGTATATCTCTCCATCTATTTGTATCATCTATAATTGCTTTCATCAGTGTCTTATAATTTTCTGCATACAGGTCTTTTGTCTCCTTAGGTAGGTTTATTCCTAGATATCTTATTCGTTTTGTTGCAATGGTAAATGGGAGTGTTTTCTTGATTTCACTTTCAGATTTTTCATCATTAGTGTATAGGAATGCCAGAGATTTCTGTGCATTAATTTTGTATCCTGCTACTTTACCAAATTCATTGATTAGCTCTAGTAGTTTTCTGGTAGCATCTTCAGGATTCTCTATGTATAGTATCATGTCATCTGCAGACAGTGACAACTTTACTTCTTTTCCAATTTGGATTCCTTTTATTTCCTTTTCTTCTCTGATTGCTGTGGCTAACTTCCAAAACTATGTTGAATAAGAGTGGTGAGAGTGGGCAACCTTGTCTTGTTTCTGATCTTAGTGGAAATGCTTTCAGTTTTTCACCATTGAGGATGGTGTTGGCTGTGGGTTTGTCATATATGGCCTTTATTATGTTGAGGAAAATTCCCTCTATGCCTACTTTCTGGAGGGTTTTTATCATAAAGGGGTGTTGAATTTTGTCGAAAGCTTTCTCTGGACATCTATTGAGATGACCATATGATTTTTCTCCTTCAATTTGTTAATGTGGTGTATCACATTGATTGATTTGCGTATATTGATGAAATCTTGCATTCCTGGAATAAACCCCACTTAATCACGTTGTATGATCCTTTTAATGTGCTGTGGGATTCTGTTTGCTAGTATTTTGTTGAGGATTTTTGCATCTGTGTTCATCAGTGATATTGGCCTGTAGTTTTCTTTCTTGTGACATCCTTGTCTGGTTTTTGTATCAGGGTGATGGTGGCCTTGTAGAATGAGTTTGGGAGTGTTTCTCCCTCTGCTATATTTTGGAAGAGTTTGAGAAGGATAGGTGTTAGCTCTTCTCTACATGTTTGATAGAATTCAGCTGTGAAGCCATCTGGTCCTGGGCTTTTGTTTGTTGGAAGAATTTAATCACAGTTTCCATTTCAGTGCTTGTCATTGGTCTGTTCATATTTTCTATTTCTTCCTGATTCAGTCTTGGCAGGTTGTGCATTTCTAAGAATTTGTCCGTTTCTTCCAGGTTGTCCGTTTTATTGGCATAGAGTTGCTTGTAGTAATCTCTCATGATCTTTTGTATTTCTGCAGTGTCAGTTGTTACTTCTCCTTTTTCGTTTCTAATTCTATTGGTTTGAGTCTTCTCCCTTTTTTTCTTGATGAGTCTGGCTAATGGTTTATGAATTTCGTTTATCTTCTCAAAGAACCAGCTTTTAGTTTTATTGATCTTTTCTATCATTTCCTTTATTTTTTTTCATTTATTTCTGATCTGATCTTTATGATTTCTTTCCTTCGCTAACTTTGGGTTTTTTTTTGTTCTTCTTTCTCTAATTGCTTTAGGTGCAAGGTTAGGTTGTTTATTCGAGATGTTTCCTGTTTCTTAAGGTAGGATTGTATTGCTATAAACCTCCCTCTTAGAACTGCTTTTGCTGCATCCCATAGGTTTTGGGTAGTTGTGTCTCCTTTGTCATTTGTTTCTAGGTATTTTTTTTATTTCCTCTTTGATTTCTTCAGTGATCACTTCGTTATTAAGTAGTGTATTGTTTAGCCTCCATGTGTTTGTATTTTTTCCAGATCTTTTCGTGTAATTGATATCTAGTCTCATAGCGTTGTGGTCGGAAAAGATACTTGATACAGTTTCAATGTTCTTAAATTTACCGAGGCTTGATTTGTGACCCAAGACATGATCTATCCTGGAGAATGTTCCATGAGCACTAGAGAAAAATGTGTATTCTGTTGTGTTTGGATGGAATGTCCTATAAATATCAATTAAGTCCATCTTGTTTAATGTATCATTTAAAGCTTGTGTTTCCTTATTTATTTTCATTTTGGATGATCTGTCCATTTGTGAAAGTGGGGTGTTAAAGTCCCCTACTATGAATGTGTTGCTGTATATTTCCCCTTTTATGGCTGTTAGTATTTGCCTTATGTATTGAGGTGCTCCCATGTTGGGTGTATAAATATTTACAATTGTTATATCTTCTTCTTGGATCGATCCCTTGATCATTATGTAGTGTCCTTCTTTGTCTCTTCTAATAGTCTTTATTTTCAAGTCTATTTTATCTGATATGAGAATTGCTACTCCAGCTTTCTTTTGATTTCTATTTGCATGAAATATCTTTTTCCATCCCCTCACTTTCAGTTTGTATGTGTCTATAGGTCTGAAGTGGGTCTCTTGTAGACAGCATATATATGGGTCTTGTTTTTGTATCCATTCAGCCAATATGTCTTTTGGTGGGAGCATTTAGTCCATTTACATTTAAGGTAATTATCGATATGTATGTTCCTATTCCCATTTTCTTAATTGTTTTGGGTTCGTTATTGTAGGTCTTTTCCTTCTCTCGTGTTTCTTGCCTAGAGAAGTTCCTTTAGCAGTTTTTGTAAAGCTGGTTTGGTAGTGCTGAACTCTGTCAGCTTTTGCTTCTGTAAAGGTTTTAATGTCTCCATCAAATCTGAATGAGATCCTTGCTGGGTAGAGTAATCTTGGTTGCAGGTTTTTCTCCTTCATCACTTTAAATATGTCCTGCCAGTCCCTTCTGGCTTGCAGAGTTTCTGCTGAAAGATCAGCTGTTAACCCTATGGGGATTCCCTTGTGTGTTATTTGTTGTTTTTCCCTTGCTGCTTTTAATATGTTTTCTTTGTATTTAATTTTTGACAGTTTGATTAATATGTGTCTTGGCGTATTTCTCCTTGGATTTATCCTGTATGGGACTCTCTGTGCTTCCTGGACTTGATTAACTATTTCCTTTCCCATATTAGAGATGTTTTCAACTATAATCTCTTCAAATATTTTCTCAGTCCCTTTCTTTTTTTCTTCTGGAACTCCTATAATTCAGATGTTGGTGCATTTAATGTTGTCCCAGAGGTCTCTGAGACTGTCCTCAGTTCTTTTCATTCTTTTGTCTTTATTCTGCTCTGCAGTAGTTATTTCCACTATTTTATCTTCCAGTTCACTTATCCGTTCTTTTGCCTCAGTTACTCTGCTGTTGATCCCTTCTAAAGTATTTTTAATTTCATTGTGTTGTTCATCGTTGCTTGTTTCATCTTTAGTTCTTCTAGGTCCTTGTTAAATGTTTCTTGCACTTTTTCTATTCTATTTCCAAGATGTTGGATCATCTTTACTATCATTTTCTGAATTCTTTTTCAGGTAGACTGCCTATTTCCTCTTCATTTGTTTGGTCTGGTGGGTTTTTATCTTGCTCCTTCATCTGCTGTGTGTTTTTCTGTCTTCTCATTTTGCTTATCTTACTGTGTTTAGGGTCTCCTTTTTGCAGGCTGCAGATTCATAGTTCCTGTTGTTTTTGGTGTCTGTCCCCAGAGGCTAAGGTTGGTTTAGTGGATTGTGTAGGCTTCCTGGTGGAGGGCACTAGTGCCTGTGTTCTGGAGGATGAGGCTGGATCTTGTCTTTCTGGTGGGCAGGTCCACATCTGGTGGTGTGTTTTGGGGTGTCTGTGGACTTACTATGATTTTAGGCAGCCTCTCTGCTAATGTGTTCCTGTGTTGCTAGTTGTTTGGCATAGGGTGTCCAGCACTGTAGCTTGCTGGTCGTTGAGTGAAGCTGGGTGTTGGTGTTGAGATGGAGACCTCTGGGAGATTTTCGCCATTTGTTATTACGTGGAGCTGGGAGGTCTCTTGTGGACCAGTGTCCTGAAGTTGGCTCTCCCACCTCAGAGGCACAGCACTGACTCCTGGCTGCAGCACCAAGAGCCTTTCATCCACACGGGTCAGAATAAAAGGGAGAAAAAGTAGAAAGAAAGAAACAGGATAAAAGAAAATAAAATAAGATAAAATAAAATAAAGTTATTAAAATAAAAAATAATTATTAAGAAAAAAATTTTTTTTGAAAAGTAAAGAAAAAACAGATGGATAGAACCCTAGGACAAATGGTGAACGCAAAGCTATACAGACAAAATCTCACACAGAAGCATACACATACACACAAAAAGAGGAAAAGGGGAAAAAATAATAAATCTTGCTCTCAAAGTCCACCTCCTCAATTTGGAATGATTGGTTGTCTATTCAGGTGTTCCACAGATGCAGGGTACATCAAGTTGATTGTGGAGCTTTAATCCGCTGCTCCTGAGGCTGCTGGGAGAGATTTCTCTTTCTCTTCTTTGTTCTCACAGCTCCCAGGGGCTCAGCTTTGGATTTGGCCCCACCTCTGCGTGTAGGTCGCTGGAGGGCGTCTGTTCTTTGCTCAGACAGGATGGGGTTAAAGGAGCCGCTGATTCGGGGGCTCTGGCTCACTCAGGCCGGGGGGAGGGAGGGGTACGGATGCGGGGCGAGCCTGCGGCGGCAGAGGCCGGCATGACATTGCACCAGCCTGAGGCACACCGTGCGTTCTCCCGGGGAAGTTGTCCCTGGATCCCGGGACCCTGGCAGTGGCGGGCTGCACAGGCTCCGCGGAAATGGGGTGTGGATAGTGACCTGTGCTCGCACACAGGCTTCTTTGTGGCGGCAGCAGCAGCCTTAGTGTCTCATGCCCGTCTCTGGGGTCCGCGCTTTTAGCCGCGGCTCGCGGCCGTCTCTGGAGCTCCTTTAAGCAGTGCTCTTAATCCCCTCTCCTCGCGCACCAGAAAACAAAGAGGTAAGAAAAAGTCTCTTGCCTCTTAGGCAGGTCCAGACTTTTCCCCAGACTCCCTCCCGGCCAGCTGTGGCGCACTAACCCCCTGCAGGCTGTGTTCACGCCGCCAACCCCAGTTCTGTCCCTGCCTCCGACCAAAGCCCAAGCCTCAGCTCCCAGCCCCGCCCGCCCCGGCGGGTGAGCAGACAAGCCTCTCGGGCTGGTGAGTGCCGGTTGGCCCTGATCCTCTGTGCAGGAGTCTCTCCGCTTTGTCCTCTGCACCCCTGTTGCTGTGCTCTCCTCCGCGGCCCCGAAGCTCCCCCACTCCTCCACCCGCAGTCTCCGCCCGCAAAGGGGCTTCTAGTGTGTGGAAACCTTTCCTCCTTCACGGTTCCCTCCCACCGGTGCAGGTCCCGTCCCTATTCTTTTGTCTCTGTTTATTCTGTTTTCTTTTGCCCTACCCAGGTACTTGGGGACTTTCTTGCCTTTTGGGAAGTCTGAGGTCTTCTGCCAGCATTCAGTAGGTGTTCTGTAGGAGTTGTTCCACATGTAGTTATATTTCTGATGTTATCTGTGGGGAGAAAGGTGATCTCCGCGTCTTACTCTTCCGCCATCTTCCCTCTCTCCTCTGTTTTCTTGATTCACAAATTCTGTATCTTCATCCATCCATGAATTCATTCATTTATTCATTCATTCACTCTACAAACGTCTGTGTAGACTCTGTTGACTGTGGAGATGCATAGGTGAAGGGCTAGGTTGCAGGCCACCATGGCCCCTCGAGGGATCTAATGCAAAAAGAAGCAAGTCAGCAGCCATTTTGATATAATCTCTGTCCTGGAGAGAGTTTGGTCCTCGGTGCTATAGAAGTGCAGAGAGATGATATCCAACTTCTACACAAGGATTGGGGAAGTCTTCCCAGAGGACCTGAAAATGAGTTGTATCCTGAGAGATGAGTAGAAATAGGCCAGGTCACGAAGGGAAGAAAGGGCAGGTGGGCAAATCCAGCATGTACCAAGGGCCGGGGCTGGGAGCCAGGGTGCCTTTGAAAGGCTGCAGGGAGATTGTGGTCAGAGGGGTAGAATGGTGAGGGAGCAGCAAAGGTAAGACTGGAGAGGAGGGAAGAGGCGCGTCATGGCCCCTTTTCCCAGCTGAGGAGACTGACTTTTATCCTCAGGGGTAGGAGGCTGTGAGAGCCCAGGAGGTGGCTCCAGGATGGCGGGTTTACACTGAGACATCCCTGCCGGACTCTCCCTCTCAAACACAGGGTGATCTAGTGAGTCCACAACCACAGCAAACGCCTCGGAAACTCAAGCCAACAGATGGCTCCAAGCGCCCGTCAGGCTCCCCGGCCACCTCATCACGCCACTAATTCTCTCCTGTCCGTCTTCCATGGCTTCTCTTTCTCCCACATCCCCCATTCCTGCAAATCCCGTCCCTTCTCCCCTCAGAATAGCTGCTCATGGCCCCAACATTCGCTTCTTCATGCCAGATCAGCGGCCCTCAGCCTCGGCACTCTTGACGTTTGGGGCTGGGTCACTCTGTGGTAGGGCCCATCCTGTGTACTGTAGGCCGTCTAGCAGCAGCCAGTCAGAGCTGTCTCCAGGCTTTACCAAATGCCCCTGGGGGACAGAACCACCCTGCTTGGGAACCACTGTGTTAGATGCTGGCCACAGCCTCCAGTAACATGTGCTCACCAAACCATTGTCCCCCATCCCCATGCAGCCTTCGATGGCTCCCCATTGTCTGCCACAGAAACCCACACTCTCAGCCTGGCATTTGAGGCATCGCACCACCAGCCTCCAGCCTGCTGAGATCTTTTCCAAAAATAATCTCCGCTCCAGCAAGACACGGAAGGGGGCTGCCTGAGTCAGACAGGAAAAGGGGAAGGAGACAGAGGTGTCGGTTTCACTCTAGGTGTGGCAGCCTGGCTGAGAATGATACCACTTGTCAGTGGCGTTTTGTAGAATGTGTGAGTAGATAACGCACGTCCCTGTCTTCTGAATCCACGTGTGGGCCCTGCTC
This sequence comes from Delphinus delphis, assembly GCF_949987515.2. NCBI lineage: Eukaryota > Metazoa > Chordata > Mammalia > Artiodactyla > Delphinidae > Delphinus > Delphinus delphis. Next base: position 65,844,806 of record NC_082694.2, read on the forward strand.
ATGGGGATCGCAAACAGCCAAAACGTTATCATCCCCCTTTCCCTGAGACAGAAGTTTGCCGCCTCTGTTTCCAGCAAAGTAGGGGTTTTTCTGGTACTTCATGTCTTTGGCTGCATAAGGAAGGTGGCGGGGGAGCCATAGGATCTCTGGGGCTCAGGGAGGAGCCACCCAATAGCCTGGCCCAGGGGGAAGCTGCCAGGCCTTTATTTGACTAGAGGAGAGTGGTACCTGTTCTGGCTGACGTCCCAGCGGAGTGCGAAAGGGGAGAGGAGAAAGCTGTCGCTGTGGGAAACTAAGGTTTAGCAGAGTAACGGGGTTCAAGTGAGCGAAGAGTTCTTTTGTAGAAAATCGTGCCAAGCTGTCACTCCTCTGTGCTCTGGAGAGAACAGTTGGGTGTGTGTGGCAGCAGTGCGAATTCAGGATATGGGAAGAACACAGGAGACAGGACGATGTTCAGTTCCCTTCAACAGATGACACCCGCCGAGTGTGCACGGTGCCCTGGGCACCAGGCTGCATGCTGGGGTGCCGGGTGGGATTACGCCGGGTTAGACACAGCCCTCTCCTAGCGGGACGTGCGGCCAACGGCAGGCCTGGGCTGCCTGTCCAAGTATTCTGAAGGCGTTGAACCCACTGATAGAAATCCGCACAGCAATTTCAGCTAGACTCGTCCCCCAAGTGTGTGGGCGTGTGCATGTGTTTCTGGGCGTGTGCACGTGTGTGCGTGGAGTATATACCCTTGCAGGACTGACTTATACTACGTTTCTCATGCTTTCGGTGTCTGCTACTCTTTCCTACGTAAACCACCCGTCCCGTCGTCCTCCTTCCCAGCGCCTCCTGCTAAGGTGATAACCCTCCTTTGCCTCTTCTCCCCTCTTGCGTCTCTCAGCTTGTCCTGCCTCGTGGCCTGTCCAGAGAAGTTGCATCTGGCCCTCAGACCCCTTCCTGTGCCTCGTTCACCTTCTCTCCTGCCCCTACCTCTCTGTCTCTGAGAGGCCACGCCAAGCCGATTAAGTGTTACTATTATCCTCGTTTTGCAGATAATGAACGTGAGACCTGGAGAAAATTCTCCAAGGTCACACACTAGTAAGTGAGGATTTGGAAGTAAGGCAGGATTTGGAAACCTGGCTCCACAGCTCTGCTCGAGCTACTGCTGCCGCTGGGGTCATGGCTCGTTCCGGGCCCTTTGATTCAGTTTAATCTTGGGAGACCCCTCCTCCAGGTCGTAAATATTAAAACGATAGATCAGCTCCTCCTTGACAGGAGATAGCTGGCAGGAGCTTCCTCCTCTCGGCCACTTCCCAGTGGCAGCCCCTGTGAGAAGGGAAACCAAGGTCACACCCCGTGTCGGGGGCCGGGGAGGGGGCAGACCAGAGAGTAGGCCCCTCCCCTGACACTGATGGGAACCGGGCAAGAGTATGAACGGAGGCCCACCCGCCGCGGACGCCACACCAGGCCAGAGGACACGCGTGGCGCTGGCTTCCAGCCTGGGCTGCCCCCCTTTACTTCCTACCCCACCTCTGTCCCCCACTGTGAACTCCCAGCCTGCATCTCCCTGTTTGGTCACTCCCCTCTCAAGGGTCCCCCTAGGGCCTGGGTGTGTGGACCTGGGACACAGTCCATCCTCTGGAACGGACCCAGGGGAGAGAGATCCACACAAGTCCCGAAATCAGGCTCGGGTTATTTGGGTGGTGGATTCTGGCGTCTTCAACACGTGGGGTGAAAGAGCAGCAGAGGATGGGGCTCGGGGGCCCTGAGCTCTGCTTCCAGCTGGCCACTGACTCTCCAGGTGGCGTGTCCCCGTGCACGTGGCTGTCCTCATTGTTGAAAGGAGACCGTCCAACCATGGCTGTCCTCTGGCCCCAATGCTGGCTCACGACCCTGCTCCACCGCAGCCCCATCCACCCCTCACCCTCCCTCCCTTCCCTTTCTTTGGCTGGTTTGTCAACCTTGGGAACAAAATATCTAACCTGCGTGTGTATTCAAGATGGCAGCAACCTGATGCCTTGGGTAGAAAGAGAAATACATCATCAGTTTGTAAATGTGTGAAGCCGCAGAAGCCTTCTGGGTAGTAAGTTTCCTCTCAATTTTATTGGATTCCCTAGAAAAATACTTGTGAAAGATAGAAAGAAGACAGATGCACCAATCTCACTGTATCCCCATTTAAAGAAAGGGAAAAAACATAAATGAAAACCTTTTTAGTGTGTCCTGCCACCTGGATCCCCAGCAGTTCAGGCTACTGGCTTGTGAGGGATGCATGCAGGCCACTAGGTAGCCTGGGTGGGTGAGATGAAGATCAAAGCTCTTCCCCCAAACCCGGACTCACACTGGCACCTCTCGGTGAGTCTGCCAGTGGGACAGGTTGCCAGCGGTCACCTTCCCTGCCTGACACCACCCTTCCTCCCCGGCTTTCTCAGCACACCCTTGGGAATGGCCCCATCACGACTGCCTCTCCAGCATCTGTCCTGGGAGGCGAAGCAAAGGCAGTTTTCCAAAGGAGGATCTCCAGGGCCGTCTCTCCTCCTGTTGGCATCCTCCACTATCACAGCCAACGGGCGGAGAGTAACTGAGCACTTGCTCCCTGTTCAGCACCACACTGGACACGTATATGTGTCACCCTCCGAGTACGGGGCTGCTGTAATCTGCATTTCAGAGCTGAGGGGACTGAGGCGCAGGGTTAAGTAACTCATCCAAGTTTATGGGGTTAAAAAACAAGCGAGCCAGGGTCTTAGCCCCGGCAGTCACTCCAGAGTCCAACAGCCTGGCCTAACACAATATGTACTGGGTGTATTCTTACAACTTGGAAGGAAAGGACACGATGGACTGGAAACAAAGATCCCCGAAGTGAGTCTAGTCCCAGTTGAAGGAGAGGAGCGTGTCTCAGAGCCGCCCCTGGTCAGAGGGCCCCCACCAGGGCACGGCTGACTGTCCCTGCGGGTGATGAAGGGCCCCCGCACAGCCAGTCAGTGCATCTGGGGGTCCCGCAGCCATACAGGCGCATCAAGAGGTCGGCTGAACTAAAGGTTCGCTTGGACCCACTCATTCATTCCCAGCATCTTGTCTGAAGCAGCTTCAGGGGCGTGTTCGATGGACGAGGGCAATGCCCAGTGTGGCCTACGAGGTTTGAGGCCAGCCCGTGGCCTTGGACGCGCTTGGCTCAGATCCCGTCTCACCAGGGAGGTCCCGCATTCACAGTCAACCCCAGGGTCTGCCCCTGGCATTGCCCAGAGCAACTACTGACCTCAGTCCACCTTCCATCCAATCGTACCTACTTCCCAGGGTGGCTGTGAGGGTCACGTAAACAACGGAAGGTGAACAATCAAGAACAGAAGCGTCCCTCGGCACCGAGTTACTTTGGCCGTCTAACCACAGCACAGCCAGCAGGGCTGCCTCCCATCCACTGTTTCTTCTCCGTTGTTTACTCTTCTCCACACGGGAGAATTTTTGAACAGGGAACTCACCACCAGCAGAAAATGATGTATGCTTCTGCCTTAAGGAAAACACAGCCCCCTAACGTCTGTCCACATGGCAATGTTTCTCTGTCCTCTCCAACCACTCCTTCCCATGTGTTGGAAAAAGATGGTTCACGGAGACTCTCCTCCAGGGGCTGGGCAGTGGGCTGAGTGCTCCACGAACATCTGCTTGTTTCAGCTTCACAATAACCCCCACTTCACAGATGGGGGTTTCACAGCAGGCTTAGAGGAGGTGACCAAGGCTACCCAGGTCATATGCTAGTAGCGCCAGAGCAGGGTTCAGACATGGCCCTGCCGCCTCCAGACACCAAGCTCTTAAGACTAGGCTAGGTAATGAGAATTTATTGCTCAGTGCTCTGTGGTGACCTAAATGGGAAGGAAACCCAAAAAAGAGGGGATATGTGTTTACAGATAGCTGATTCACTTTGCTGCACAGCAGAAACTAACACAACATTGTAAAGCAACTATATCCAACAAAAACTAAAAAAAAAAAAAGGCTAGGCTAGGGTTTCTCAACCTCAGCACAGTTGGCATTAGTACCAGGTAATTCTTTGTTGCAGGGACTGTCTGTGCATTGTAGAATGTTTAGCAACATCCCTGACCACACCCACTAGGTGTCAGTAACAGCCCCGACCTAGTCATAATAGTCAAACAATGCCTCCAGACACTGCCAGCTGTCCCCTGGGTAGGTGGCTAGGGGCAAAATCACCCCAGCTGGAAAGCAGTGCCCTTGCCTACTGGCGGTGGCTCTGGACCATTCTAAGATCAGCCCCTGGGCTTGGGCCCCAGCTTAGCATCATGCCTGCTCCCTTCAGAACTTTATTCCTTCAGGTATCTCCTCTGAAGAAAATCTTTCCTCTCTGCTCTTCCAGCCAGTGCAGGACAGTAAGCCCCAGGCTAGCTGCCATGGCCAGGTGAGCATTTACTAGCGAGAAGTCTCCTCCCCCAGTGACGGGTCACTCCTGTCTCCCACCCACACTGGCAGCTCCAGAGACTTCCTCCAAGCACAGAAGGCCTTCAGGCTGTCCGGCCTGGACCATCCCCTCCCCAGCATCAGTTCCCCTCTTCCAGGGCAGCAGCAAAGAGGCTGGAGGGCCAGGAATGGACTGCCTCCTCCTCGACCCCTTACCAGCCCGTCCCAGAGGGGCGAGGCATCCCACACCACCTCCAGGATGGCCTCTGGGTTAGCTTCCATGGATATGGCCGTGTCTGTGTGCATTGGGTTGAAGGCTGTGACTTTGCCAGTCCCCGAAATGGAGCCGCCAATGCTCACCAGTCGAGGCCAGGCCAGCCTGAGCAACCACTGCCGCCTTCTTGAATTCATTTCTGACTCTGAGATTCATTTAATAAATCCATTCATCACCGACCATTCTGCAAAGCCTGACAGGCCGCAGAATAGGAATCGGAAAACCTCTCCTTGCTTCCTTCCCCACCTGCTCCCATGTTCTGCTTCCCTCTTAACTCTCTTCTCTTGCATATGTGTGGCCACAGAGCTGCGTCCCTCTGGGCAATTGCGAGGCTGAATTATTTCGATGCCAGTATAGCACCAGCTAATGGAAAGTCCACATAGTATGAGGGCTTCAATACCTGTCTGTGCCTGTGCACGTTCTCCCCCGGGCGTCTCGAGGTGGTTTCCTCAGAGCCCCCAGGGTACCATATACATTCCTTCCCAGAAGGCGTTTGTGGATGGGGTGTCTCAGAGTTAAAAGGACCACCACTCCCCACCCTACCCCACGCCATCCTCAGCACTTCTGGTTTTTGAAGCCCCTAAGGATATTCAAAAAGAAGTGCCCAGGGCTTCCCTGGTGGCGCAGTGGTTGAGAGTCCGCCTGCCGATGCAGGGGACGCCGGTTCGTGCCCCGGTCCGGGAAGATCCCACATGCCGCGGAGCGGCTGGGCCCGTGAGCCATGGCCGCTGAGCCTGCGCGTCCGGAGCCTGTGCTCCACAACGGGAGAGGCCACAACAGTGAGAGGCCCGCGTACCGCCAAAAAAAAAAAAAAAAAGTGCCAAAATGGGCTACCAGAAATTGTGGTATATTTTAAGTTTTTATATTTAATCAATTAATGCTTTTAACATAAAAAACACAAAGCTAGTGTATTGTAGTGATTGTAAGATAATTACGGGGTTTATTTTTAAGATGCTAATTCATGGTTCACTGCAAGCTGTGTGGTCGGGTAGTGGGACGGAGCGATGAGCCTCATCTTCTTTCCATGTCGGTGACTGTGTGTTTATCCTCATTTCCAGGCAATGCAGAAGTCTAACATTGAGGCCAGTGGTACGGTGGGCCTGGGCAAATGGCCCCCTGGCAGCCCTGCCCTTGTACCTGGGCCCTGCTCTCCCCCCGCACCACAGGCCAAGGAATTCTCAGGGCTCACGCCTAGGACCTGTGTCCGCCTTCTACATTACACTCCCCAAATGTGTAGGACCCCAGAATCCACCCTAATGACCCGAGCCTGATTTTGGGACTTGTGTGGCTCTCTCTCCCCTGGGTCCGTTCCAGAGGATGGACTGTGTCCCAGGTCCACACACCCAGGCCCTAGGGGGACCCTTTAGAGAGGAGTGACCAAGCAGGGAGATGCAGGCTGGGAGTTCACAGTGGGGGACAGAGGTGGGGTGGGAAGTAAAGGGGGGCAGCCCAGGCTGGAAGCCAGCGCCACGCGTGTCCCCTGGCCTGGTGTGGCATCCGCGGCGGGTGGGCCTCCGTTCATACTCTTGCCCGGTTCCCATCAGTGTCAGGGGAGGGGCCTACTCTCTGGTCTGCCCCCTCCCCGGCCCCCGACACGGGGTGTGACCTTGGTTTCCCTTCTCACAGGGGCTGCCACTGGGAAGTGGCCGAGAGGAGGAAGCTCCTGCCAGCTATCTCCTGTCAAGGAGGAGCTGATCTATCGTTATAATATTTACGACCTGGAGGAGGGGTCTCCCAAGATTAAACTGAATCAAAGGGCCCGGAACGAGCCATGACCCCAGTGGCAGCAGTAGCTCAAATTGAGCTGTTGGGGAGAGTGGGTGTAGGGGCCACTTTGTGTACCTGACTTAGGATAACCTCTCTGAGCCTTACCTTCCTCATCTGTAAAAGGGGAATAATGACAACACCTACCTAATTGGAGTCTTGTGATTAAGTTAACATGTGTAAAGCTCCCAGAACAGTGCCTGGCACATAGTAGATGCTCAAGAAATGTGAGCCTCTATTAGCCATCTTGTCATGGTTCCGACGTTACCTCCATGTATACAGGTGTCTTCCCCTTGCAGCTTACCCTGGAGGAAGGCAAATGGTTTGCGTAGCATGATGATGTTCACAAGGCCAGAAGAGTACATTTCCTAACGTTTTATTATTAAAAACAAAAAAAACAACTGAATAGATACAGAAATCGAACTCAGTGGAAGAGTATGAAGAACCCCCGTGTACCCATCCCCAGGCTTCAGGAATTCTCAACTCACAGCCAGTCTTTGTTCGTCTCTATTTCCATCCACTCCCCAGGGAGTACTTTCTGGTCTAGGTCGTCTCTCGACACCAAGTGGCCTGGTGCAGGGACAGAAGGTCCACTGGACGGTAAGGGTGTCGTGGAAGAGGAGAGGTACAGCCCTTAAAGGGGTCCTCTCTGCAGCTCCCCTTGGGGCATCCGATTCACAAGTCTTCGTTGCCCCATGATAAGACAAAGGACAGATGTTATCCCTGTTTTACAACCTAGGAAAAACCTCTTGAAGGTTCACGTTTGACAACTATTATGCCAGCATTTCCGCCCCTGATCGAAGAGCTGGGCGGTGGCCCGGGCTGCTTCAGCAGTTGGTTGCTCTCTGGTCTCTGGCGCTTGAAGGAAACATTCCTCCTTCCTCGTAATGAACCTCACCGAACGCCCCGTTCTCTTCGCCTCCGTCAGAACTCTGCTGTCCATCCGATTCCTTAGCTGCTCCCCATGCTGGAGGTCCGGGGCCAAGTGCTCTGTTCTCCTGGAGTGCTGGCGTGCATGCGCCCTCTTGGAATGATTTTACTTCTCACAACTTCCTTCTTTCCTTCCTTCTCCTCTCCCACCCCCTCCTCATTCCCTTTGCCCCTCCATCTGCCTCTTGTCACAACTCTCACGTTCTCCGGGTGCCAATTTGGACTCCTTTTCAAAGAAGGGACATTCTAAAGACAGCTGGGAGGATGGGGGGTGTGACCTGCCGGGTAGCTATGTGAAATGTCAAGTGTGGGGAACAGACACCAATCCAAACGGAGAAACTGGAGACCATGCAGTTCAGCCGGGGTGTCCTTCAGTCTCCTGCCCAAAGCCCGGAATTGGTCCTTGCCTCTCAGAGGCAGCCTGCATGCCCCAGGCCAGTCCCCTTCTTGGGATAGGGGCGGGGACTTCACCGAGGGTGTGACCCAAGAACCTCTGGCTCTTGAGTAGCATTTTCCCAGGTCACCTGTTGATAGTCGATTCCCGCTAGGACCGCCCCCCCGCCCCGCCCAGTGCTTCGTACCAAGCTGCGCTAATTGTCACACGTAGGCACAGTAGTATCCCAACAGGGGTGGCTTCCAAGCATCCTGAGGTGACCCTTTCTGGCCTCTTCCCCTCCAGATCTGGGCCTTCACATACACCCAGCAGATCCTCCAGGAGGAGCTGTGCCTGTCAGTCATCACCTTGTTCCCTGGCGCCCCGGTGGTTCTTGTCCTTTGCAAGAATGGAGATGACAGACAGGTAAGTGCTCAGCGCGTCTGCCCTGGGACGTGGCCGCCGGTGTAGGTCTAAGTCTCGTGTGCAGGAAAAGAGAGAAGCTTCAGAGGAGGAAGGGTTGATAAGGAAGAGGTCCTCTGGTTAGGAGAGGGAGGGAGGGGCCTCTGATACCATCCGTGGTGCCCACAGCAGCGATGCGCTGCCGTGTGAAAGCCTATTGACCGCGCTATACCTCCGCTTGCGTGTGTATCTTGTACTGCCCTGTCTTGCTCCGACGCCCACCTAGGATCCCAGAGCAGGAGCATACTGGGACAGAGCCTGCGGGGCCACAAGGATGAACAAGACTCGAACCTCTGCCTTCGGGGGCCTTGGCCTCTGGCAGGACGTCCAGCAAAGTTCACAGCACTCTGGATGTACCTTGTGCCTAGTTTCTCTGGCGGCACAGTGTTGGCTCCACTCAGTTTCCTGCCAACTGGGTCCTGGTGTTAGAGAGACCGAGATTCAAATATCCGTTTTCATGGCTCACTGGCTGTGTGACCCTTGGCAGGTTACTGGATCTCTCTGAGCTTCAGTTTCCTCCTCTATGAAATGAGGTTGATGATGCCCATCACACAGGGTAGCTGTTTAGAGCAGTTCACTGAGATGATCCATGATACCTGGTCAGTGGTAGCTCCCCAATACGTGTCCATCCCCTCCCTCCTTGTCCAGTGAGGTGAAGTCTGGGAAGCAGCAGCACGAGACCCCCTCTCTACTTGGGCCCCTCGTGTGCTGAAGCACTTTGGAGGAGCAGAGGTTCGGCTTCAGGTGCTGCCCAGGAGCCCCTCCCCGCTGCTGCCTCACCATCCCCGCCTCCTCATTCTCACCCACTTCTTCATGATGGTGCAGATACCGAGCGTGGATCATTTCTTTAGCTGCTCCTGTGACTAACTCGCTTCACATTTTCTGGCCTATGGCTTGGAAAGTTATTGCCTTCTAATGAGTTTTCCTAGCAAACATATTGATTTCGCTTTTACTTTTTTTAATCCGATAAAAAAAAAAAGAAAACCAACAACAATACCTGGCAAGGCAATTAGTTGCAGTTTTCTTCCTCCATGAGACCATGAAGTCAAGTCTCTGGATGACCCTAGCCATGTGGTGTCAACATTTCTGATTACGCTGGAACTCCCAATACTATTGCTAGGACCCAGGACCTTAGCCAGAGAATTCTGGTTCATCCTCTCCCCTCTCCATCTTCCCAGCAATGGACCAAGACTGGTTCCCGCATCGAGCATGTGGCATCCCACCTCTGCCTAGACACAGACATGTTTGGCGATGGCACTGAGAACGGCAGGGAGATCGTTGTCAATCCGTGTGAGTCCTCACTTATGAGCCAGCACTGGGACCTGGTGAGCTCTTGAAGATCCGTGTCGGAACCGGCGGGGGCCGTGGGGTGGTGCTTCCCCGGATGAGAATCGGACTGGAAACCAGGCTGCAGGCAGCCCCGAACTACTGCAGAAGCCCTGAATGGGGAGGCGAAGGCAGAGCGCCCCCCGCCAGGACAGGAACGGCTGTCAGGGAGGATGCAGGAAGAGACTGCAAGCCAAGAGCAACTCAGAGACAGATCCCCGTGTTCTCAAGGCCGTTAAGTTCCAGTCCTGGCTGGGTCTGCCCCTGCACGGTACCTGGAGGCAGAGATCCGATGGGAAGTGTTGATGTGGTTCCCTGTCTTAACGAAAGAGGCCAGAGAGAGCAGCCTTCGTCGTCACTAGGCCAGGACTCGACTGAGAGACGAAGGGCGGAGGTGCTTTTCAAAACAAATAAAGGACCGTGGAGGTTCTGTCTGTGTCTCTCCTCCTTTGTTTCCACTTAGGTTAGCTCAGAGCTAGGCTGAGTTCTCCTTTGAGTCGGGGTGGGCAGGTGGTGGGGCCTCGTTGGGGGTGGAAAAAGAGGACGGAGAGATGGGAAACCTGCCCTCTGATGCTGAGCTGCCGCTGGCAGGCAGTGCCACCTGGAGAGGACACGTAACTTCTCTGGCCCTTCATCTCCTGTTACATCAAGTGGGGGAGGCGAAGGACAGCAGTGTTTCCTACCTAGGGATACACAGTCTCATCTGGGGAAACTGCATCAATTCAGCAGCCCTAGGGTCTACCTGTGGGGATCCCACTGCAGTAGGTCCAGGGCAGGGTCCAGGCTCCTCCCTGGTTGGAATCACTGCTCTAGGCGTCTCTGTGGGCCCTGATGGCTTTAGAGTCTGTGGCCATCGGTGTGGGAGTTTCTTCCTCTAACAAATCCCCAGTGTGTTCTGGGAATTGGGTATGGTGGTTGTACATTCTTAGTAACTAGGCTTTAAGAAAAGAACCGATCCATGTTGTTTAAAAGTTCCCGGAATTGCCTGTACGTTCTCAGCCGAGGTAAGTTCACCACGTGCTAATTAGTAATGGTTTTAGCTAGCTATCGCCGAGAAACAAATGACCCCAAAACTTAGCAGCTTAAAGCAACACACATCTCTGGCCGCACAGTTTCTATGGGGCGTAGCCTCCCTGGGTCCCCTGCTTCAGGGTGACTTGAAAGGTTGCAGTCAAGGTGTGGCAGTGGTTGTGGGTAGGACGTGGCCCTTCGCTGTTGGCCAGAAGCTGCCCTCAGTTCCTTGCCATGTCGGCCTCTCTAACCCAGCCACCAGCCAAGCAAGCCAGGAAGGCAAGAGTACCAGCAAGATGCAAGTCACAGTCCTTTCCAGCCTTGTCTCACCAGTTACCTCCCATCACTTTTGCCACATTCTATTTGAGAGAAGTGAGCCGCTAGGCCCAGCCACACTCAAGGGGAGAGGATTACGCAGGAGAGCTGGTACCAGGAGGTGGGGGCCATTTGGATCCACTTCGGAATCCATCTCCCATCTTATACCCCGAACGGGTGTCTGTCTCCCCTTCATCCAGAAAGCCTTCCGTGATGGCCGTTGTTCAAGCTCATCATTAAAAACTCCATGACTGTGGACCACTGCAGACGTGGAGAGTGAAGGGCTGAGTGCGGATCCAGCGTGTCCTCGGCTGGGTTTTTTTATGCAGTCCCCCTGTTGCCTTCTTTAGTTACGATTTGACGGCTCTGTGGGGCTGACTCACGCCCCACTGTGGAAAGGCGAGGAGGCCATGTGATAAAGACACCTATAGAAGAAGATGTTCTGTTGGCTGCTCAAGCTACAGGGCCACCGGGTTTAAACCAGTTTTGCAGAGAAGAAAGAACAGTTTCACCAGCGCCCTCTCCCCTAAATAGGGGAAACAGATTCTGCACTGAAATAACTAAAGGAGCTGGTATTGTCCCCATCCGTGTCCCTGTCTCCCTCTGTAGCTGTGCCTGTCTGGGAGTTCCCCGGTGGCAGGAAAGCTGGCTCGTGACTTACTTTAGCCCCAGCGCTGAGTCAGGCACATCAAGCTCTCAGTGAGTATTTTCCTCCAGGTGTGATTGGAAACTCGACTCCTTGTCCAAGAGGAAGGGACATTACTCCTTTTACTCCCCCTGTAAAGTCACAGAGTGTAGGTGGCCATAGGTCTCTGTTGAATACCCATGGAAATGGGGAAACAGGAACGGAGGCCTCTGCCCCAGAGGGACAAACATTTTATTTTTTAATCTCAGCTGCTTAGATGTGGCAGAAAAGCTAAGGCTCGGGGATCCCACTGACCTTCCTCTTACTAGTGAAAGAAGCTGGGACGGTAACAAAGACTCCGTGAAGGACGTGGGGGGGTAGTTTGCTAATGGAGACACCAAAGGTTCACATTTGAACCTGCAGGGTATGCATCTTACGACCTCCTTAGTGGAAAGCAGAACTTAAAAACTGATGCCAGGGCTTCCCTGGTGGCACAGTGGTTGAGAGTCCGCTTGCTGATTCAGGGGACACGGGTTCGTGCCCCGGTCCGGGAAGATCCCACATGCCGCGGAGCGGCTGGGCCCGTGAGCCATGGCCGCTGAGCCTGCGTGTCCGGAGCCTGTGCTCCACAATGGGAGAGACCACAGCAGTGAGAGGCCCGCGTACCGCAAAAAAAAAAAAGCCAATACGGATCCCTATAACTGTGTAGGGTTATCCAAACACCCTCTCTTCAGTAAGTGGATGGTGATGGAGCCAAAGCAAGAGTAATTTGTGATTTAAAAGCAAGAATAGCAGCAGTTCCAAAGCTCCGCCGATTCAAGGCAAAGCTGATGATACCGGGGTGGGACGGCAGCCTGCCCCAGTCTGAGATTCCTGTGTCCTGCAATTATGCAGCGGAGCAAGGGTGGCCAAGCCTTGCCAGGCAGTAAGGTCTTTGAGTGGGTTCTGAATTAGAGTCCTTGGTCAACTCTGATCGTTCAGTTTGAATGCCAGAGTTCAGAAACCTGGAACGCCTCACTGTGTAGGCCAGCAGTATTGTGGGTGAAAGTGAAAGTTTGTCAATGACATCAGCATATGAAAGCAGAAAAGGAGCGGCTCTCTTCATATCTTATGGGCTAGCAAGATAGAGACCCCAAACCCAGCTTGGGGAGTCACCACTCTGGAGCAGTCTCATCACACTGCCGGGCGAGAAGGTGGCCAGGTGTGGCAGAAACGCCTCACCGGTGGTTGCCTCTGGCTAGCGCGAACAGACACGAGCGATGCGGGCTCCTAGGTCTCTAAATGGTGTGGTGTGTGAATTAAACGAAAGGGAATTTATACATGCGTTGTATACATTTATGAACTGGAAAGAAGAGAGACGGGCTTCAGGCACTCTCCAGTGACTGGATTAGAGTGGGAGGGATGATGGTGTTGAGTGGACGGGCAGAAACGGGAGTTTTTCAGTAGTTCTGGAGTCAGCATAGTGGCCACGCTGGGTGCCACATTGAAGCTGAGACTCACTCTCTCGGCAGTTTCTTTTCTTATGTACTGTGTAATTTCTCTGTGTGAGCTCATCTTCAGCAGGAGTTATTGCCTCTGGGCTGTGGAAGCATGCCTCAGGGAAGGTTCAAGTTTGCCTCTGTTGGGTTCCATTGAGTTCAAACCAGTGTGTACACTGATTTTTCCAATTGTAGTTTCCACACCGTGAAAGTTCAGTGAATTTGGACCCCACATCTGTGCTTGGCACCCTCTTGGATTTTGATCCTTTGCAGATTATCTTTCCTCTACCCAGATTGTTGTCCTGCTGCCATGCCAGCTGGTAGGTGGGGTTTGTTTAGCCCTTCTGAGCACCCACTTAAGTGTAGGGTCCCATTTCTGGCCCCAGCCACTCATGAAGCTGTGGTCTTCATATCGGCCTCCACTGGGGTGTTGAAACCCCAATCCTGATTGCACAGATATCTGGCTTCCACTCCCTTTCAGCTCTCATTCACCATGCTGGCTTTGAATTCCCACTCATTTTTGGAATCTGGAATTTCTCTTTCCTTCCTTTCCAATGCAGCTGTGATTTCAAATTGTTTTATTGAATTTTATCCAATATTTATAGGTGTTTGTGGAAGGGGGCTTTCCTGTGTCAGCTCAGACCAAAATTCCTTAGTGCTATAATTAGCTGTCACCACTGTCTTTCCCACTGGCTCTGGGACCATGTCTTAGCGTAGACCCTCAATAAATTTCTGTGAGTGAGTGAGAGAATAAGCCCATGATTCTTCAGTACTACTTCCTAATTACCTCCTGGCTATAGCCACCAGACATTAGAGTTTTAAAAAGATAGCAAAGGCAGAAATGGAGGACCGAGAAGACGAATTTATAACAATGAAACCTCGTTATAATACACAAAGATTTAGGGATCATGCATATTTTATCTCATAATGACGGAGATTAATACTGAAAGCACTAACTAGAAAGAACTATCAGTAATGGAAATCTTTAATACTACAATAGAGCCTGGCAAGGGAGAGTCTGTTCTCATAAACTCCGGGGGATGGAGATGGGAGGGTAAGTGGGAAGCACTCACATCTCCCCTGCAAGTATCTCAGGCATATTCGCCGGCATCTGGTGATCTGAGTCCTGGCCAGCCTTCAAGGAGAGGCTCACCTTCTACCTGTGCTCCATCATACTTTACCTGCAGCGCAGTTACGCCTCCTCCGTTCCCCAACCCCACACACTGTGCTCCTGGGGAGACAGTGCCCTGACCTGTCGGGTCCCTTGGCACGTGACAGCACCTGGGGCAGCATCTGGCACGCAGAGGAGCACAGCGAAGGGTTGCATGAGAGGTCTGGCAGCCGTGCACAGGTGGTGGCCTCTGGCGCATCACCCACGGTAGGCGGGAGCCTCTTCACCCCAGCATGCAGAGCCAACCTCTCGAGCTCCCTGGGGGTCTAAGGTCTCAGGCAGCCCAATTCGGATTAGCAAAATCCAAAGCTCCCAGCGCTTTTCCATTTGCCATGGAGCCGACTAATTTAATGAAGCCGTCACAGAGCAGACCTCAGGGCTTATTGGAAAAGGACTCGAGCACGACATTATTTCACAGCAGTAGATTGCATCATTTTCATTTCACAGCTTTCCAATGGGAAATAATAAAACAAAATTACAAACATAATGAAGAAAGAAAGGAGGGGAAAAAAAAAACCTTGGGTGAGAGATGCATCCTCTGTGCCATGAAAGGGCTGGTTACCTTATTCACTGGAGCCAGTAGATACTACCTGGCTTTGCTCGCAGGAAGGAGCGCAGCCCAGGATGCCTCCACCTGCTGCTGAAGCTAACAGGCTGCAATAACTCACCGCCCAGCACGGCAAGGAGCCCTGAGCACCCCTGCAAAAGGCTCACTGGATGGCCTTCTGAGAAATTCCAGCTTCCAAGAGCTCAGCCCTCCCTGGGCTGGCCACAGCGCTGGGGCAAAGGGCTGCCATTGGTGATGGCCGGGCAAGGTCTTGGGGTGTTAGTGTGCACTGCACCTCCGTTCCCTCCAGAAGACACAGTGGCTTCACCAGGGGGCCTTCATTCATCCCCAGGTTGGAGGAAAGAATAGGTCCCTTCCTCCATATGAGCTGAAAGCCAGGGGCTAAAAGGAGTCAACAGAGAGACAAAGCTCTTTCCAAAGCTGTTCTCATTTACAGCACTGAGGTGTAAGATCAGGGGGCACAGCCAGCTCAGCTGGGCCTTTTATTCCATTCTGCAGACCTGTCCAGAGCTTGAGGCGATGCCCCAGGCCTCTCCCCACAGCCAGGAGACTGAACTCCATTCCACCCAGGCCCAAATTCCTGCCTTGCCTCATACTGAAAATAACTTTCTCCTCGGTTAGTGGAGGGGTTTGGGGCCATGAGGAACGAGCTCCCTCCTCTTTCCCCTCCCCTTCTTTCCCCTCCCCCTCCCCATTCTTGACCACTCACCTGCGCCTTCATCTTCCTCCCTTCTTGCTCCTGCAGTGATGCGTCCCCCTCTGCTACCCCCTCCCCATTAACTGAACAGGGTCCCGGTTTCTCCTACCCTGACATAAAGAAAAAAGCCTTCCCTTGAACCTGGTCTCCCCTTTTTCTTTGGCCAACACGCTCCTCTAAAGCACAGCAGCTGGTCCCATGGACTTAGATCCTGGCTCTTCCAGTTCCTAGCTGTGTGACTAGGGGCAAATTACTTAACTTCTCTGAACTCAATTTTCTCCTCTCTAAATGGGGCTAATAATTGTACCTATCTCATATGTTTATTGTGAGATTAAATGAAATGACTCATGTGATGTTCTCAGCACAGTGCCAGGCACGTATTATGTCTAAAAATGTTGGTCATTGTTATAGGTTTATTGTGAGAATTACACATCAGTTTCCAGAGCAGAGGGCAGGACCTGGGAGTGGGGAGGGCTGAGCCTCGATCCTCAATCCTCAGCAGTCACTTAGAGGTCAGGCTGGGGCCTGAGACTCTGTGGGGTTGCCAGGAGAACCCCCGGCAGCGCTGCTCTTTGATTCTGAATTGGTGATGGGCCAGGAGGGGAGGAAGAAAAGAGCTACAGTGAGGGCAGCGAGGGAATGGCAGTGCCCCTCGCTGGCCTTGGCCCTTTGTTGCCTGCAATCACCATTTGCCTTTCCTGGTGCTGCCTCAGCCTGTGTGTTCATTGCTCGTGGGTTCACACTGACGGCTCTGTCACCTGTGTGCTAGGCCCTGTGTGTGCCATGATCCGTGCACAGCCCCGTGGGAGGCCACGTCGTGCACAGCGCCAGTGGTGTCATAGACAAGGACAGAGGACAGGCATGCGAGTAAGGCCTGGCAGAGAAGTCCAGCCCGGCCCCGCACCCCCAGAACCCCCTCCACACTTGCACGGTGGTCACACCGCACCCCAACAGCCAGGAGACGTCTCCAGCTCTGCTTCCGACCCTCTGTTTGGCTCTTCAGTCTAACCTAAGAGTTCAGCTCTCACACCTGAACTCTGCCTCTGTTCCCTCATCAGCCTGGCCCCTGCGTGAGTTTTCAGTTTTGGTGTTACCCCCAGATGCTGTTGGACACCGGGTCCGGCTCGGGTGCCGGCGCTCAGTGCCCCAGGCTTCCGCCTGCCTTCCAGTGGGGTCCCCTGCTCCGGGAGTAGAGTCTGATCTATCTCACCAAACCAGCTTTACAGGACACTTGGTCCTGAGCAGACGAATAGGACGTTAAGGGCCCAAAGAAGTGCAGACAGAATGTTGCACCAGAAAAGAGATTCCAGTAAAGAACTGTGAGGTCCAAAGGAAGAAAAGACCCCATGTGAGATGAACTTGAAACATACCTGAGACTTCAAAAAGGTGGACACAGAGACACATGCTAGGGGATAAGAACAGCCTGAACAAAGGCACAGAAGCAGGAAAGGATGGACCTTTTTCAGAGAATGTGGAGCAGCTCAGCTAGCTGCAGGTGTAGAAGACATAGAAGAGAGCGGAGGGCAGGGGGGTGTCAGGCAAGGCAAGAGAGGGGGCCTCGAATGCCAGGCAGAAGATGCTGAACTTAATTGGGTAAGTACTTCTGAGCTACTGAAGGTGTTGGAGCAAGGGAATAACGCTGGCCGGGGCGGAAGAGGAGGAAGACGGATGGGACGGCAGAGAGTAAGGTGGTTTGGAGGTGAGATTCCGTGAAGAGGGACCTGATGGAGACCCCAGAAGTAGTATGAGTGCCACGCTATGTCACCATCAGTCAGAGGGGAAAACAGACCAGTTATGGGAGATCCTGGAGGCGGACGTGGGAGGGGAGGAAGAGGAGATGAAGCAAAGCAAGATAAGAGCCTTAACGTCAGACGGATTCTGCGCTGCCGGCCGAGCAAGTGCCTTCGTGGGCCTACGTTTAACTGAGTATCTGATAACCAGGCTTAATTATTTAATTATAATACATTTCCGACACACAGAAGAAGACTGGTAGCATAGCAACTGCTTACACAGTGCTTCCTCTGTGCTTGGCATTGTTCTAAGAGCTTTAAAGAATTTAACTTAGTCAATCCTCTTCAAATAGTAGCGATATAATATAATAACAGCTATTACTATCTCCATCTTACAAGTGAGTAGCTTGAGAGCCAGGAAGGTTAAGAAGTTGTAGAAGTGAGATTCAAGTTCAAGAAGTCCACAGAGTGCTGGGTTTCTAACCACTAGGCTCTGCTGCTTCTCACTCGGAGGACAGAATAACAGATACTCGTGTCCTCAAATTAAGTAGTTCTACATCTTTAACAAGGGTGAGCCGTGTTGAGCCTCCATTCATCCAGCCATCAGTCATCCTGCGTGAGGTAGGAAGGGTGAAGGGAATTAGCATTTAGGGAGCTATAGTTATGTGCCAACTGTGTGCTTATGGGCTCTGCAGTCACTATTTTGTGGAATGCTGACAGCATCCCATGAGGTAGCTTATCCTTCGGGTTTTACAGATGAGGAACTTGAGTCTCAGAGAAATGAAATAACCCGTCAAGGTTACCCAGCTGATATGTGGCAGAGCCGTCTGCCTCTCCTTGGTGACCATGCTGCCCCACGAGCATGGGGATTCAGCCCCCAAATGCATATAGCAATCACTACGCAATAAATATTTACTGGGCACCTGTCATATGACAGGCACTATGCCAGGAGCTGGCCACTGACCGTGCCCTCAAGGAAAACGAGCGGAGGAGAGAACTGGGTTCTATTTTAGAGAGAGTGGGGGCTGCGGGGGGGGGTGAAGAGCAGAGGGGGTGAGGGGTGCTCAGCGTGACCACAGCTGTAAGAGGTCACTTGAATGCAAGGGGCACAGAGGAGGGATGGGCAGGCTTCGCAGAGGATGGGATGGCTGAGAGGTAAGGCTGATGGGACTAGAGGAAGAGAAGGCGGGATTCCAGACGCGGGAACCCAAGTTTGCGTCTCCACGCTGTCTTAGAGCCCCTGGCTCAACCCTGGCGATAATGTAAGGGTGGCATTTTCTTTATGCACTTGCGACGATTCATCGAGAGGTTGGAGGAAGGCTGAGCCATCTCCTAGGAACCCCTTTCTGGGCCAGAAGGATGCGGAGGCTGGCTGTCCCCTCTGTATCCCCGTGGTAACCTGTGTCCCCATGGGAGGCTCTGTCTCCGGGTCCTTCTGTGGGAACAGCACCCTCTGCACAGCTAGTGGAGCACTTACTCTGTGACCTGTACCTCCTCTGTTCATGTGTCTGTCCGCCCACCCTCACTTGTTTGGACGCACCTCACAGGAGGGGACCCACCTGCATTTGGTAGCGTCTGGCCCTCAGAGGGTGCATGTTGAACTGAACCACCCTGCATGGACCGAACCAGATTTTCCACGTGAACTGCTCCCTGCTTTGGTCGCACATCCAACCAGCCAGGCCAGGGTCATAGACATATTTCTGTCCAGAACAGGCCCTTGCAACTTAAGCAGCACAGACAGGCCATAGTTCATTCTAACTGCCAAGAGTTCTTTCTGTTGGGTCATAAAAGTGATGAAAACCTCTCAAACCTGACCTCTGCTGATGGATAGCCAGGTGCCTCTGCCCTGCGGCCCTGGGGACTGACAGCACAAACTTAGCAGGGACTTTGCAATATTCAGAACTGCCTGAGGGAGCTCCCGTTGTCCTCGGGGGCTACTCAGCCGTCCTGAGCAGGACCAGCCCTTCCGAGGATGGCAGGGCAGTAGAACAAGGGCCCAGAGGGGTGACCGCTGACCGCCCTCCCCTGCCGCAGTTGGGTTTGGGACGTCCAGACTCAGTCAGCTTCAGGGTAACAGCCAACCTGGGGTGAAGTGGTACCTGGGGAAGGGAACCTGGAGGAAGACAAGGCGGGTACCAGCAGTCGTGTTCCATAGTTCAGATTCTAGAACCAGAAGCTCCCATGCGGAAGCATCTGCTGGGTATCCAGCACGGCCCAACGTGAATTCTCCAGTATGAAACAAAGTCATTCCGGGGAAAACAGGCTCGATTACCTCTGCCTCTGCTCCACCCAATCTCTCTAATTGTAACAACACGCCTGCATTGCCTTGGATTCTGTATTCCTATGGTAGAATGAAATGAAAGAAAAATCTAGAATAGTGAGCACAGACAGAAGTTTGAAAGAGCATTTCTAGTCCAGCTCCAGCTTCTTGGCAGACCTGTCCCCAATCATAGCAGCCATCTGCTTCTATTTTTAAGTGCCTTTAGAAATCACTCTGAATTTGCTCAAATCAGATCGATACTTAGCAACGCCTACTCTGTGTAAGCCGTCAGGGTCTACTGAGGCTACAGTGAAATGAAGTGCCCTTGCCCCACCCGTAACTGCCCTGTGAGGAGGATAGTGTTTGCCTCATCTGCAGAGTAGGAAACTGTGTTTCAGAGCAGTGCAGTAACTTCTCCGAGGACACACAGCAAGTAAGGGGGCGCGGGGGACAGGCAGGGCTGGAACCCACTTCTTTCAGCTCCAGATCCCAGGCTCCTGTCCTCTTTCCTTTTCTTTCAAGAAAGTCTAACTTTAAAAATCTAATCAAGAAAAACATGAAACTGATACTGTATATAGTGTAACTAAGGAGTTCAAAATGTAACACATTTTAAAAATTGTCTTTTTTGTTCACGGTGAGAAAAGCTGAGGTTTGATGACTAGTTTGGTTGAAAAAAGATCCAGCCCACTAAAAGGCTGTGGCAGCTGTCTATGTCATTTTTTAAAACTCAAATTTGTATTTGTTAATTATTTTTGTAAAAGTAATACTTGTTTGAAGTAATATTTACATACAGATATCCCCCATTCCACACATGCTCCCTCTCCCCAGAGAGAACACCCCTCACATTTCCAGGGCTTCCCCCTAGCATTTACATCTGTCCTTTAAAATCATACTGCTGTTTCTTGAAATATCAACTTTAGACATTATCTCTTCACTTTGGACCATGGTAGATAAGGATTTCCTTTTTTCATACCATAGGCCACATTCCTCTCCTTTTATCCCTGTGACATATTTATAAAAGAATTTTTGGCAAAAATCAATAATCAGCACTGATACACTGAGTCAAATGGTGAAATACAACCAAACCTCTTTTCTCGTATAATCTTTTTCCTAGAATTAATAATTGCTTCCTTTTTTTAAATTTACCTGGTTTTCTGTGAATCTTTCACACTTCTCTCCAAATTTTTCTATGTCATAATAATACCTTCCATAATTTCAAACCAATCCTCATTTCCTTTTTTGTTGTGTTTTATTTTGTTTTCCTTGAGTCCTCACACAAGAGGCTCTGTTTTCAAATGTCCCTATGTCCCAGCGTTATTGGTTGTTTTCAGTGCTTGCTGCATAGCAGACGTGCTGGGAACTTTTTCTTCCAGTCTCTAATTTTGGTTCCCCTCTTTCCTGGATCAGATATCTTCTTATTTCTTGATTTACTTTTTTTTTTTTTTTTTTGGTGAACAACATCTTAGAGTGCATTCCTAAGAATGAGCACATTGTATTTTTTGAACTTGAATTTGTACAAGCAAAATTTTTGAATTGCGAACATGTCTTTATTCTACTCCACATTTGTTTTCTACTCTGGTTGTATAAGAAATCCTAAGGTGGGGAATTCCCTGGTGGCGCAGTGGTTAAGAATCTGCCTGCCAATGCAGGGGACACGGGTTCGAGCCCTGGTCTGGGAGGATCCCACATGCCACAGAGCGACGAAGCCCGTGCACCACAACTACTGAGCCTGCACTCTAGAGCCTGTGAGCCACAACTACTGAGCCCACACGCCGCAACTACTGAAGCCCGCACACCTAGAGCCTGTGCTCTGCAACAAAATAAGCCACCATAACAATAAGCCCGCGCACCGCAACGAAGAGTAGCCCCCGCTCACTGCAACTAGAGAAAGCCCGCGCACAGCAATGAAGACCCAATGCAGCCAAAAATAAGTAAATAAAATTGTTTCAAAAAGGAATGAGAAAAAAAAAGAATGAGAGACTAAAACAGCTGGAAGTTCTGTGTGTCTGGCCAGGGCATGCCACCTGGTAGGCTGAGCCGTAGGGTGATCGAGCGTGATTGGCCTTTTCGTCGTTGGGGTGGGAGCTCCCAGCTGTCAAAATCAGTAGGTGTTTGCTCTTGGCTCTTCTAGTTTCTCCAGAAAACTCTTGGTTTCCTACCTGGGAGATTTATGCCAGGCCTGGCTTTCTGGAAATAAAGCAAGGGAAGAGCTGAGGCTGCCACGCTTCACCAAGCATGTTTTTATGAGGGAGAAGAAATAAATACATCTGGTTAACCAATGCACTTGACCCCATCATCCTCATGGTGGTCCTGCCCTCATCCCCGGCCTCTGAGTGGGTGAGCCTTAGCTTAGAGCCTGAGACTCCTCTTCTCTTGTAGAGGAAATTACCTACAAATTGATCCAATCAACAGGATATGTGATTCAAATACTCCCTGATTCCTACTGTGCTCTCTCGTGCAGACGCTGTCATTCTTTATGGGTCTGTTTGAAGGGTGACATCTGATGTAGGACATCCTACATCCTACCCCACCTGGGGTCCAGGTGGTGATGTTTCCTCATGGAGCTTCTTTCAGAAAATGACTGCTTTCCTATTTCTCTTTGTGTCATTTGATCCTGGTTTCTTGGGACCCTTCTTTTTTAAAACTTTTCTTCACAGAGTGTTTGTAAGCTCATCACACTCATTTTCTGAGCATCTGGTTCATGTGCCTTGAAGCAGGAGCCTCTTGGTAAACCTTCTTTAAGTCTTTGAGTTTCACGGTCACAGCTGTGAGAAGGCCTTCTTTAGTCATCACTAGGTAAGCTCGTTCAGGCACAGAGCAGGAAAGCCCATCGTCTCTTCCGACAGTGCGTCTGATTTACTCTATCAGAATCTCACTGGCTTTAGAGCCTGGGAATCTGTATTTTGAGAAAATCACCTAAGTGATTCTGGTCACCTCCTAGTTGACAGGGGTCTGCCACACCCTTGCCTTTCATGCCTAATGCCTGAATTTGGAGCTCTGATGTCCTGGACCACATGTCCCTGGGTCAGACTACCTGCCCACTCCAGCCTCTGCCCACCCACTGCCCTGGTTGGACAGGGCCTAAACCCCGGACCTTAAACTTTGCATCTTCGCTCAGCTGTGGTCCTCCTCTCTGTCCTCACACTGGCCTCCTGGACTCAGGAGGGCTTACTTGCCCTTGCCAGAACTCATGTCCTCCCTGCCCCATCACCTGCCACCCACCACGCCCCCCACCACACACACACCCAAGTCTGATATCTTGCCTCATTCTGCCCTGACCCATCCAGATCTGCCTGTGCTGTGAGTCCCATAACTAGAAAGGATGCTACTGGGTGTTATGACATTTGGTCTAGTGAGCGATGCAGTCAAAGAACACTGAGAAGGAAGTGATGACCTTGGGCTGGCATCTCGGGGAGGTGTCGCACTGAAATGGGATTTCAGCTGGACTTTTAGTGGAAGAGTATTTTTGCGTATTCATAGAGGAGGGTGAAGTGAAGTCTAGGAAATACTTACCAAATGCCTCCTACTAATACTCATATATATTATCATTGAATCCCTACTCTAGGCTAAGCACTGCATATGTGTGTGTATATAAATACTATATATATATATCATTTGAGACTTTCAACAACCCTCAAGGGACGCTTGGTTATCCCCATTTTAGAGATGTGGAAAATGAGGCACAGAGGAGAACTGTTCTCTCAAGACCTCAAGAATACTAAATGCTAAGAGGAAGACTGGCAGACCAGTCTGCTGACTGCTTTCTTTTCTCCTTGCGGTTTGCTCCTGCTGCTTCCCTGTAATTAAAGAAAGCAGCTCTCCCCTCTGGGAGCAGCAGCCTCCTCTCTTTCTTCCCAGGGAGACATCTGCAAATGAAACTCAAATCAAATCACACTGTGTCTCCCCACCAGCATGTAGATCACCAGGTTCCTCCCCCACAGGCGTCCATTATTGTGGTAGGTGAAGTGTGGCCAACCGTGATCTTGGTAATTCGGCGGCCGTGAGAGTTGTCTGCAAGGTGGGGTGGCACGGCCAGGCTGCAAGCCTGTTCTCCTCTGCACGCTTCTTTTTCATTCCCCATAGCTTTCTGAGACATTTACTCAGAGACTAAAAGCATTCATGGTTCAATGCAGCCCCAGATCTGAATTACTTTGTAAAACTTGTTAAGTGCTTTTAGAGTTAGTCAAGCAAGAAAATATTTGACTTTTGTTCTAACGAAAGCAATTTCTAACATTTGAAATATAGAAAACAGCCCCACTTTTGCACTTCAGACACCAATAGTTGCCCGCACGCGTGGCCCTGTAAGTACACAATCCATGAAAATCTAACTTTACCAAAAAGTTAAACTAGAGGAGATTTTTCATTTGTTTACCAGGATGCCTTTGTACAGGAATTCCAATAATTCGAAAACCTGAATCCTAGGTCAGGCCCTACCACTTACTGGCATAGCCTCTCTGCACCTCAGTGTTCATCCCTGTAAAATGGAGAGATGTCAGACTAAGCTGTCCCATGAGGCTGTCATGAGAATCTAGTGGGCTATAGATTGTAAGCCAAGATGTGCTTGAGAAAGATGAGGCCCCTTTGATGAGAGGAGTAGAGGGCTGGGGTGAGGGGAGAAGGCAATCCTGTCGGAGGTGGGGGGGTACCCCAGGTTGTTAGGAGACCAGCCTCCCACCTGGATTAGCTTGTGAACAGGCTCCCCTCAGTTGCCACTGCAGGATATGAGCTGTTCCAAGTCCCATTATCCTCATCATCGCCCCACAGCCCTGCTATTCACTTAAACACCGCAACTCCTGAGTACATTTCAATTTCTGATCATTAGTTACGAGATTGTCTTGTTAATTCTGATTCAGCAGATTTTGCTGAGACAGCTCTCTTTTTTCCCTTTTATTTTGGTCGTGCTGCACACAGCCTATTCAGACAGACAATAAATCTGGTGGCTAACCTCCCTCCCGAGGATGAATCATCCGAAACTCTGCAAAGGACACGGCCACAGGGGTGGCAACAGGGAGGGGGCCTCCTTGCAGGCTGCCTTGTAGGTGACTCTGGGGGACCTTTGCGATTCTGGCCCTGGGACACAAACCTGCCGGTGGTGATTACATCAGATATAACAAGATTACCTCAGAGCTCAATAGCAGGCAGATGAGGGGTGGGGGGGAATAGAACAACCAAGGACAACTCGGCAACATCTGTTCCTGCTTTGTGCCACTTTTATTAGATCACAGGTGTCATGCCACTGAATTCGCTGTCGATTTATCTAACCTAGAGGTACCAACAGAATTTTGTGACCAGCAAGATTGGTTTGGGGTCCTGCACCTCTCCCTCCTTTCCTTCCCTCCTTGTGTCTAGTTGCTCGCCCTGGCCATTGGCATGAGTAGGTTAATTGTCTTCCTTGGTCTGGTAGGTAACCCCTTCCAACCTTAGACCTAGGAAAAGGATGAGCTCACTCAAACTAAAATGTTGTTCTGGTCAGTTGTAATACTCTTGCCAGGGGACCGGTGGTCTTTTCGGAAATTCTTAAGAAGAATCGACACCCATGGAGGATTTACAATATGCTGGACACTCTTCTTAACCCTTTTTATGTATTAACTCACGTAACTGCTACATCAACCCTGTGAGGTAGATGTAATCCATATCCCCATTTTGTAGATGAGGGAACTGAGGCACAAAACTGGCAAACAGCTCTCTCTGTAGTCACCCATGTAGTAAGTGGCAGGGCTGGAATTTGGTCCCCAGTTCCAGAGTCCATGCCCTTAGCAATTGCACTCTGTTAATGAAACTTGATTTTGTCACGAGATATTGCTGGAGTAGCTTGATGCAATCGCAGGATGGCTCAGTCTCAGGGGAGAGAGAGAGCCTGGGTTAGACCAATGACAGGGATGGACTAGAGCTGGAGGAACAGACCTAGCTGGTCAGCTGAGACGAAGTCCTGTCTGATGGAATGCAATCAAAGGCAAGAGTAACGGTCCAGGCAAGCAATGCACCTCATGGAAGCTGACATAGGATGGAGGAGTGTCCCAGACCAACAGATAATTCAGGCAAGAAACACTCAGCAGGGCAGGCATCAGGGGTAACTGCCAGCAGGCTGTGGGACCCGGGTTGGACCCCAAGCTGAGGTGGGCTCGGGAGCAGGAATTGAGAGTTAGGAATCCCTACCTCACATCATATGCAAAAATTAACTCACATGAATCAATGACCTAAATATAAGAGCTAAAACCATAAAACTCTCAGAAGAAAACACAGGGGTAAATGTCTATGACCTCAGATTTGGTAGTGATTTCTTGAATATGACACCAAAAGCACAGGCAACACAAGAAAAAAGTGGATAAATTATACTTCAACAGAATTAAAAACTTTTGTACATCAAAGGACATTATCAAGCAAGTGAGAAGACAGCCTAGAGAATGGGAGAAAATATTTGAAAATCATATATCTAATAAGGGTCTAGTATCTGGAATATATAAAGAACTCTTACAACTCAACAGTAAAAGGACAAACAACCTAACTAAAACATGAATGAAGGAATAAAATAGACATTTCTCCAAAGGAGACATACAAATGACCACCAAACACATGAAAAGATGCTCAACGTCATTAGTCATTAGAAAAATGCAAATGAAAACCACAATGAGACACCACTTAATACCCACTAGGATGGCTATAATAATAACAATACAAAACAAAAACAAAAACAAGAATACAAGTGTGGACAAGGATGTGGAGAAATTAAACACTTGTACATTGTGTTATATAAATATGGCACACGGGAAATGTAAATGGTTTGGCCACTATGGAAAACAGGTCGATGGTTCCTGAAAAAGTTAAGCACAGAGTTTATCACATGCACCAGCCATTTTACTCCTAAATATATACCCAAAGGAAATGAAAACAGCTACTCAAACAAATCCATGCACATGCATATTCAGAGCGGCACTATTCACAATAGCCCAAAGTGGAAACAATACAAATGCTCGCCAGACGTAGAATGGATAAACAAATCGTGGTGTCTACATGCAATGGGCTATGATTCCGACATAAAAAGAATGAAGTACTAATACGTGCTACAGTGTGGATGAACCTCGAAAATATTACGGTAACTGAAAGAAGCCAGACACAGAAGGTCCCATATTGTGTGATTCCATTTATATGCAATATCGAGAATAGGTAAATCCGTAGAGACAGCAGATGGGCGCTTTCCAGGGACTGGGGGGGAGAAGAAACTGAAAGGTAACTGCTTCATGGGTGTGGGGTTGTTGTTTTTGTTTTTTTGGAGTGACGAAAATGTTTTGGAACAAGATAGTAGTGGTTACGCAACATTACGGATGTATGAATGTACAATGCCGCGGAACTGGTCACTTTAAAATGGTGAATTTTATGTCATGTGAAGTTAACCTCAATTAAAAACAATAAGTCAGGAGCTTAGAACAACGTTGGTGCCAGGCAGGGACCAAGGCAGGTTCCCGGGTACTTGAACAGGGGTGTCAAGGATGTGGACCAAGTCTTCAGTACAAGGCAGTAGGCCAGTTATTAGCCAGGGGGTCTGGTGCAAAGCCTCAGCATATAGGGCCAGGGCTCCCCAAGCAGGTGTCGCCCTGGAAGACGGTCAGAGCAGAGCCAGCAGGGGAGATGGACTGTGTTTAACTGGGCACAGAGGAACGTGGGATCCTCTTTCCAGGTGGGAAGTTATTAGCAAGGAGAGGCAGAAGCAAGAAACCGTGGGACACAGGTCAGCTCCTGCGATTCAGCTGTTTCTGGCCTCCCTCCCTCCACTTGTGTGAGCCTGGAGCTTTAGACGAATGCATTTGGCCCATAATGGATCCCAATCACAAAGGAACGGGCGGGAGGGGGTAGAGACGGAGGGAACGTTCTGTTGTTGTTCAGAAAATGAACAAAACAGCTGGAGGTAAAGCTTTTGTTACAGGCTGCCATCTCTGATTCATGTGTCTTTATAAATCTGACTACACTTTGAGGGAGCCGGGAAGAGTGATCATTACCTTGTGCACTGCGCCCACCAGCATGGGGTTTATTAGAAGCCAGCTGTTAGCAGTGTCGGGGGAGCGCATCATGACGCAGAACAGGCCGAGGTCGGTGTGGAGAAATGCTGCCCTCAGTCAGATGCCCAAGGCAGTGGGTTCAGAAAGCCTGAGGCCCAGTGCAGAACCTCTGGGGCTCTCCCAGGAACCCCCAGCTGCAACATGAAATATGCATGGAGGCCTCAGCCCAGACCGAGCAGAGCCAAGCTTTGGGGGCCTTGAGCTGAGGTCTTCCAACCTGCTTCTGTGCCATCAGCTGGGAGTAGCAGGAAAGGAAAGGGATTTGTGAAAAGGAGAAAGAGGCCTTTGATGCCTCCACCCCCATTGCCCACCCTCCCCTCTTCTTTCCTGGGCTTCTCCTTCTCATTTCCCCTTAGGCTGCCTTTTGCCCACAAAGCTCTCCAAACTTGTCAATGTCTTCCCTACCCAAACTCTAAGGCCAAGCTGGATGGCTGCTGTTCCAGGGGTAAGACTCCTGCCACTTCTTCCTCTGTCGGCTTCAGCTCCCTCCATGTTGGGCCCTACCCTCCAGCCCCACCTGTTGTCGCCTTACCCCACCAGGGAGGCCACTTTACATAGTCTCCATTCCAAGGTTTTTCTTGATTGGCCACCCAGATATGCCCTCCTTACCTAAACAAACTAGGACCTGTTTGTGCCTCTCTTGACGCTGTATCCTATTCTGTCTCAAACCATGGTTATTTCTGGACTTGTCTTAACGCGCCTTACTAGGCTGTATGGGTTTGCCTCTGAACTGTCTCACGCCAGCGCAGGGTGTTTGTACACGTAAAACAATGTGTGTTTGTTGAGTGAATGAATGAATCAATGAGCGAATGAACTTTTCCAACCTGAATGATGTGGAAGCGTCTCCAGGACACTGCTTAGCCATCCAGGAATCCCTGTGCCACCCACTGTGACTTCTCATGCAGAAAGCCCGTCTATGGCGTCTTGTTAAGAAAGTGAATGAAAAGGAAGTAGGGCAGAGGCTCTGGGAAGTGCCCTGGCCTTCTGGTATTTCATCTAAGGGACCAGGTCTGGAAAGCAAAAATAAAGGAAGTCCCTTTTTATCAAAACTGAGACCGACTCAGCCCTAGGCAAGCTGGGACCTCAGGAACATAGGCCACTAGGGAAGGGGAGAGTTGTGTCATTTGCCAGATTAGCAGGAGGATGCCAGGTAGCACTGGCAGTCCAGGGGGCAGTGAAAGGCCTACAGGATGTCAGGGCCCCAGCCATGTGAGTGGGCGTCTTGACAGGTCCCCTCTCAGCCCAGGACATAAAGCACCTGCTCATCCCCCCGTGAACTGGGCAACCCCAGCAGGCCAGGGAGGGGCAAGCCCCAAACAGACTGGTCCCAGGCAGACACCTGGTAAGGGTGGGCCAGTCACCTCCTAAGCCTGAGGGAGCTAAAGGCTGCTGGGGTGAGCCTGGCTGGGAGTCAGGACCGGCTCACCGGGCTGCAGTTCTGCACGGCTGGCCAAGGCAGGGGCGGCCCCCAGAACCCACCCCCAAGACCTCTCTTCCCTTGAGCGCTTTTCTCCCACTCTGAATTCCAAGAAACAAGGCAGGAAAGGAGAGAAGCAAACCAACGAAGGAGGGAGGAGGGGAATTAATAGGAAAGTACCAGGGACAGATGCAGGTTTTCAGGGACCTAAAACTCACACAATTTGGGGAGTTCTCTTAAAACATGAAAATGCAACATTGGGTTTTGGAAGCAGTCGTGCCAGAGAAAGGCCCTGAGCCTCAGTTTCATCTTCCAGGGCAGTCAGCCTCTGCCCAACCTGGAGTGATGTCTACAGGGGTGGGGTGGGTGCTAAAATGTCCCACGGAAGTACAGGCACACGCCCTCCGCCCACCCTGGCTCTTTCTCTCCCTCAGTCCTGTCTAGCAAACCTGGCTGGGCTGCCCAGGCTGGCTCCCTCCCATCCTCCCTGCTCTCCCAATTAAATAATCCATTCTGTATTTCCTGCGTGTAGAGCCCTTAATATAAGGTCTGAAAACAATTTGCAATCAGTTGCACTAATTAATCTAATTGAATTTAATTTCTCTTTCTTGGTGTTAGGGGTGAACGAACTCCCTATGCTGACTTATGTAAAGCAATATGCAAATTTGTATCTTGAGCCCAGAGCCCTGCAAATGCTTTTGATTACAAAAAATAAAAATAAAATAAAAGGCTACGCTGAGGCCTCAGGAAAACACACCACTGCAGTTTCTGGCCTCACACTCCTCTCTTCCAACAGCCTTGCCGGGCACCAGTGGCTTGGTCACCCTTGTTCCTGCCCCAGACTATACTCTTGGGTCCCTCCAGGGGTCCCTAGGAACCTGAATATGGTCTTTTCTACCTGAATTCCCCAGAATCTGGGCTCCTTCCCTTTGTTAAGCTGCTTCTCCTTCTCCCTCAGCCCCTCATTAAGCTCAGGATGGATTCTAACTTTTGCTGAGAAGTCGGCTGAGCACCCTGGTGAGGCATTCTGCTTGGGGAGGCGGAAAGTAGTGCTTTGCTGGCTGCCGCAGATCCCACCAGCAGGGGGCAGTGCTTGCAGGGCTTGGGTGGGGAACCGGCCACAGTGCAGGGAATCCTGGCATGAGGCCCCAAGGAGTTCTCTCAGCTCCCTCGGAGATGGGGTGGTGTCGCCCATGGATGACAGCGGAGCGAGGGTCACGAGCCTTGATTAGCCGTGACTGAGTCCGAGAGTCCCTGGTAGAGCCCTGCCCTCAAGAGCTGCTATGCACCAAGGCTGTGACTCACCAAAGGACTTGTACCCCTGGAGCTCCTGCTCTGTTTAAACACAATTTTTGGATTTGCTTCCAAATAACCCAGGCTGGGGGCGGGGAGGTGGTGGGTTGCAGGGAGTAGAGAAGAAGCAAGATTGGCCATGAGCTAAACGCGGTTGAAGGTGGATGATGGTTCATTGGGATTTTTTATACTTTTCTATTTCCATAGATGTTTGAAATCTTCAGTCTTAGTTCTGAAGCTGGATCCAAGAGCTGGCTTTCTGCTTCCCATTGAGTGGGAGCTTACAGAGGGAATGAGAAAAACCAAAGGAGGATTTATTGTCAGCTCTTGCCACACCAGGACTGCTGTGGATGAAGGCTACATACACCCTCATCCCACCTCCTCAGGCAGGGTAAGGGAGGGGCAATCTGCAGGTCACAGGGGCATGGGGGGAGTGTCCCAGCCACCTTCCAGTCCTGTGGCTCCCCAGGTCCATTCATTTGGCCAACAGAAGGACAACGATCCTAGCAGCAGGTTCCAGACAGTAAAACAGCAATAAAATGGACCAGGGGGTGGAGGACAGATTGGAAAAGGAGGCTAAGGGGAGGAAGACCCATTAGGGGGTTTTGCAATGTTTGTGCAAGAGACAAAAAAAGTGAGGGTTTGAATAGAGCAGGGCTAATGGATACGGAGAGGAAGGTGCAGGTGAGAAACATTCCCAAGGACAACCCGTAGCATTTACGTTTATGTGTATGGGAGATGAGCAGGCAGGAAGCTTCGAAGGTTGCTCCAGCACATCTAAATGGGTGGTGAAGTCATTAATAGAGACAAAGAGTACAGGTCAGGGAGAAGGTGAGGGGAGTTGAGAGGAAAGGCAAATGGTTTCTTCTCAGACAAATTTAATTTCAGGCACAATAAGAACCCAAGTGAAGTTATCCAAGGAGGATGAGTATTTGAACCTGGAGCCCCAGGATGAGGTGAGAGCCAGAGGGAAAGATGTGGAAGCTATAGACATGTAAGTGACACAGTGCATGAGGGCAGTGAGACCATCCTGGGAGAGAACCCCAGGGAATTCCAATGTTTAAGGGGCAGAAGGAGGGAAAGGAAACAGCAAAGACTGATTGAGAGGGGAAAAGAAAGAAGATATAATCATGGAAACCAGGAGAGGAGAGAATTCCAGGAAGAGCATTTAGTGATGCCACATACTGCAGAGAGGACTCATAAAATCAGTAGCACAAAAAGATTTCCCACAAAGTCTTACCCACTGGATTTCCCACAAAGAGCTCACCATTGACCATGGCAAGAGTTTGAGGAATTTATGTGAATGCCTATCCCTTGCACTCAAAGTTCACATAATACTTAAGAAATCATTTAAAAAAAAAATAAATTTCCAAGCCTAGGTCTGTTATGCATAAAATCTATATTCTTCCCTAAATCCAACCTTCCGTCTAGTATATTAAATATACTTGAGACATTATTCAAAGTTCTTCAAGAACAATGAAAATTTTCCAATTTAACCTCTGATGAGAGGAAGACTTTATTAGGAAGAATAAATCCAGTTGAGAATGCAGAGTAGAAGACAAGGATTGATGAGTTAAGGAAAACTTAAGGAGGCTCCAGGGTGCTCTCAGCCCCTCCTTCCTTGGCATAGGACTTCACGTCACCATTGCCAATTTTCTTTTTTAGTCTTAGGCATCATTCACTATTTCATTTAACCAAAATTTATTAAGGGCGTACTATGTGCCAGGCACACACTACGTGTTGCAAATAAGATTTTAAAAAATGGATTAAGACAAACCCCAGCCATTGAGGATTGAGTGTCCAGTAGGGAATTAAGAAGTCCCTACGGGGGTTTTATCACAGAGGCTCAGAGGTATGAAACAGACATGGTAATGGAGGTTACACAGAGCTGAGCCCCTATCCCCTTACCTACCCGGGGCTCCTCCCACAAGGCCTCTCAAATACATGCTCTGATTTCACAGGGCGTCTTACTTAGCCCAGCATCAGGAAGTGTGCCAGGGCTTCAGAGGAAGCCAGATAAAGACATCAAAATCTGCACCTGGCTCACGTGCCAGTGGCTACCTGGCCTGGAGTTAAGAGCTTACCAAAGGCCCTTTATTAAAATTGTTCATTGATATCTACCCGTCCCCAGACTCTGTTGGTTCCTTTGTCTCTTCCAAGTAGAAAGCAAGCCCCCCTTTAAGACTACTGGTGGTCCCCATGTGGGACAGCCAGATTCTTTGGGTCCACAGAGTGGGGCTCTGCCCCCAAGCATCTGAGAGTCTGTCAGCTTTGAAACCTTCCTTGGTTACCAGTTTCTGAGGATGACTGATGCTTTTCCAGCTCCCATGCATTCAAGAAAGATGAGATGGTGGAGAAGAGCCATGTCTCTGTGCTCACATGATAAAGGTGCCAGAGAAAGGTGCAGGGGTGGAGGCGGGAGGTGTTAAAATTCTTGGTAGGCAATAGAAGCTGAGCCAACTTCCTTCCCTTTGAGCTGCATCTGAGGAAGAGGGTAAAAGCCTAAGAAACAGTGCTGCAACTGGGATGATGACAGTGAGTCACTCACCTCAGGCACAAAATGTAGGGGGTGCCAAGAATTCAGTAATCAAGATAAATCATGTTCTAATACAATATTCTAAAAAGATCAAAACTAATGCAAAAATTTATAATGAACTTAAATTTATAGTTTAAGTAAAGGTAGTATCAACAGGATCAATCAGACAGTGCAGTTGCCCCAAGCTAGATGGGAAGTGCTGAGGTTGTTTGCAGGGGATGTACCTCTTTCTAACCATAAAAGCCAACTGAACTTCCTCTTCCTGCTTAAACACCTCCCCTGTTCCCCAAAGCAGCAAGGCAGCTCTTTACCCTGTGGGTGCAGCCTCTCCCATTGCCCAGCACACTCTAGCCACAGCATCTTCCTTCTGTTCCCAGGACATAGTGATCTCTTTCCCACCACAGGACTTTTGCACCTGCTGATCCCTCCATTTGGAGCTTCCACCAGCTCTTCTTGTAAGAGATTTATTGTCATCCTTCAAGTCTCAGCTCAAGTGCCCCCTCCTAGAATACTTCCCAACCCACTGGATTTAAGATAGGCCTCCCCCACATACCGTCCTCTTTACCTCTTCCATAACATGATTTACAACCTATAATTATCTTGTTTACATGTTCATTATCTCCACAGATAAAATGTAAGCTCTATGAAGGCAGGAACCCTGACTGTCATCCCTGTGGTACGCCAGGCCCTTACATGATACCTGACACAAGGCAGGGACTCAAATATTTGTGACCTGAATGGTTGAATGAAACTCCTTTTCAGGTGTTGCCTCCTCTGTTAAGGCTCCCAGTATACGTCCTCACCATTGCCACCACAGAAGTCACTGCTTCATTCTCTGTGTCCTCAGAGCACTTCGTGTACATTTGTGTTACTGCACTCCAGCTAGATGTGCACACAGCCAGCTCCTCCATGAAACACTGATCTCCTAGAGGTCAGGGACTGAGTCTTACTCACCTCAGTATTCTTGAGCACAAGGCCCAGCACAGCACCTGATAATAAATGCTCAAATAAATATGGGCAAGTGAGATCTACATCAAACCAAGGTAGCCAGGGGCACAGTAGATGTGTTCCGGAAAAGTTAGGCCTAATTAAAATTTTGCAGATCAAATAATATTTTAATGGCAGTAGAAGAGCTCACTGCTTAAAGGAAGCCTATGGGGAATCCTAGTGTAGAGAGAGAATCACCCCCTTATTTATCCTTTAGTTTGTTTTTTTTTTAACATCTTTATTGGAGTATAGTTGCTTTACAATGGTGTGTTAGTTTCTGCTTTATAACAAAGTGAATCAGCTATACGTATACATATACCCCATATATCCTCCCTCTTGTGTCTCCCTCCCACCCTCCCTATCCCACCCCTCTAGGTGGTCACAAAGCACCGAGCTGATATCCCTGTGCTATGCGGCTGCTTTCCACTAGCTATCTATTTTGTATTTGATAGTATATATGTCCATGCCACTCTCTCACTTCATCCCAGCTTACCCTTCCCCCTCCCCGTGTCCTCAAGTCCATTCTCTATGTCTGCATCATTATTCCCATGCAGCCCCTAGGTTCTTCATAACCTTTTTTTTTTTTTTTTTTAGATTCCATATATATGCATTAGCATACAGTATTTGTTTTTCTCTTCCTGACTTACTTCACTCTGTATGACAGACTCTAGGTCCATCCACCTCACTACAAATAACTCAGTTTTGTTTCTTTTTATGGCTGAGGAATAATGCATTGTATATATGTGCCACATCTTCTTTATCCATTCATCTGTCAATGGACATTTAGGTTGCTTCCATGTCCTGGCTATTGTAAATAGTGCTGCAATGAATATTGGGGTACATGACTCTTTTTGAATCATGGTTTTCTCAGGGTATATGCCCAGTGGTGGGATTGCTGGGTCGTATGGTAGTTCTATTTGTAGTTTTTTAAGGAAACTCCATACTGTTCTCCATAGTGGCTGTATCAATTTACATTCCCACCACCAGTGCAAGAGGGTTCCCTTTTCTCCACACCCTCTCCAGCATTTATTGTTTGTAGATTTTTTGATAATGGCCATTCTGACTGGTATGAGGTGACACCTCATTGTAGTTTTGATTTGCATTTCTCTAATGGTTAGTGATGTTGAGCATTCTTTCATGTGTTTGTTGGCAATCTGTATATCTTCTTTGGAGAAATGTCTATTTAGGTCTTCTGCCCATTTTTGGATTGGGTTGTTTGTTTTTTTGATATTGAGCTGCATGAGCTGCTTGTAAATTTTGGAAATTAATCCTTTATCACTTGCTTCATTTGCGAATATTTTCTCCCATTCTGAGGGTTATCTTTTCGTCTTGTTTATGGTTTCCTTTTCTGTGCAAAAGATTTTAAGTTTCATTAGGTCCCATTTGTTTATTTTTGTTTTTATTTCCATTTCTCTAGGACGTGGGTCAAAAAGGATCTTGCTGTGATGTATGTCATAGAGTGTTCTGCCTATGTTTTCCCTTAAGAGTTTTATAGTGTCTGGCCTTACATTTAGGTCTTTAATCCATTTTGAGTTTATTTTTGTGTATGGTGTTAGGGAGTGTTCTAATTTCATTCTTTTACATGTAGCTGTCCACTTTTCCCAGGACCACTTATTGAAGAGGCTGTGTTTTCCCCATTGAATATTTTTGCCTCCTTTATCAAAGATAAGGTGACCATATATGTGTTGGTTTATCTCTGGGCTTTCTATCCTGTTCCATTGATCTATGTTTCTGTTTTTGTGCCGTACCATACTGTCTTAACTACTATAGCTTTGTAGTATAGTCTGAAGTCTGGGAGTCTGATTCCTCCAGCTCCGTTTTTCTTTCTCAAGATTGCTTTGGCTATTCAGGATCTTTTGTGTTTCCATACAAATTGTGAAATTTTTTGTTCTAGTTTGTGAAAAATGCCATTGGTAGTTTGATAAGGATTACATTGAATCTGTAGTTTGCTTTGGATAGTATAGTCATTTTCACAATGTTGATTCTTCCAATCCAAGAACATGGTATATCTCTCCATCTGTTTGTATCATCTTAATTGCTTTCATCAGTGTCTTATAGTTTTCTGCATACAGGCCTTTTGTCTCCTTAGGTAGGTTTATTCCTAGGTATTTTATTCATATCCTTTAGTTTTTTTTTTTTTTTTATTCTTTCTTAGCGGTACGTGGGCCTCTCACTGCCGTGGCCTCTCCCGTTGCGGAGCACAGGCTCCGGACGCGCAGGCCCAGCGGCCATGGCTCACGGGCCCAGCCGCTCCGCAGCATGTGGGATCTTCCCGGACCGGGGCACGAACCTGTGTCCCCTGCATCGGCAGTTAGATCTGGTTGGTCCTAAGCCTGTGCACATTCTTCAGAGCTTTTGGATGTCATTTGTCCTCAGCCCTGCATGGGTTATTGTTAGACCCTGAGGAACTTGGTCATTACCCCATTTGTATATTTCGGGGGATCCTCAAGATGATCTCCAGTTCCCTCTATGTTTTTTCTTTACCTGAGGAAACACAGGCCTATGGGCATACCCTGGTTCATGGAGAGGCCTTATTTGATTTCCACTCAACAGGAGGAGCTTCCATCTTGGAACAAACCAAATACCTATGGTGTCTGAACTGACTGTCCCAGTGCCAGGATGCTATATGATAAATATAGTCAAAGAACGGGAGGGAGGGTACTAAACAAAACTACTGCTGCAAAGTCTTTACATTCAGTGTGCAATGGTACAATATTTACTCTAATTTCTGTGAGAAGTTAAAGATTCCATTGTAATCCCTAGAAAATTAATGCCAAAAGGTACAGGTGAAAAATCAATAGAGATATTAAAATGAAATAGTAAGAAATACTCAATTAACCCAAAAGTAGATATGAAAGAAGAAACAGAAAAACAAAAAACTAATTGAAACAACAGAAAATAAATATCAAAATGGTAGTCCGTATTCAACAATATCAATTTTTATGTTAAATTACATGGCTTAACACTTCAATTAAAAGTGGTTATGGGCTTCCCTGGTGGTTCAGTGGTTGAGAGTCTACCTGCCGATGCAGGGGACACGGCCCCGGTCCGGGAAGATCCCATGTGCCGCAGAGCGGCTGGGCCCGTGAGCCGTGACCACTGAGCCTGTGTGTCCAGAGCCTGTACTCCACAACGGGAGAGGCCACAACAGTGAGAGGCCCGCGTACGGCAAAAAAAAAAAAAAAAAAGTGGTTTTAAGAATGGATAAAAGTCAACACCCAATTGTATGCTGTCCACCAAAGGACACATTTTAAATACAAAGAGACAGGTTGTAAGTAAAAGTCCAGAAAAAGTACAGCATGCAACTGCTAATCAAAGAACATTGAAGTCGTTCTATTAATATCATACAAAGTGAGTTCAGGGTAAAGCAATATTACATTTCATAATGATAAAAGGATTAATTCATCAAGAAAACATAACAATAATAAATTTGTATGCACAAATACAGAACCTTTTTGTAATTACAGATCTTCAAAGTATATGGAACAAAAATACAACATACCAAAATTAAACTAAAGGGAGAACTAGATAAATTCAATATCATCCTCTCAGTAATTGATAAAAATGGAGACAAAAGTCAGCAAGGACACAGAAGATCTGAACCACTCTATAAACCATTTTGAGCAAATTGACATTTATAGAATACTACACTCATCAAGTACAACAAACATATTCTTTTCAAGTGCACACAGAACAGTCATCAAGATAAAACATATGCTGGGCCACAAAATAAATCTCAATACATTTCAAAAGACTGAACTCTTTTAGAGTATGTTCTCTGATGACAGCAGAATTAAATTAGAAATCTAATATAAGATATGTATAAAAGCCTTAAATATTTAGAATTAAACTATATGTTTCTAAATAAGTCGTGAGTCAATGAAGAAATCACAGGAGAATTAGAAAATATTTCATACTAAATAGTAATAAGAATACAATATATCAAAACTGGTGATACAGCTAAAGCAGCACTTAGTAGAAAATTCATTGCTGTAATATCTATATTAGAAAAGAAGAAAGGTTTAAAATTAATTATCTACATCTCTACCATTTAAAAAATGAGCAAATTAAACCCTAAGTAGATGGAAGAAAGAAAATAGTAAAATTTGAGCAGAAATTAATGAGCTATAATGCAAACAATAAAGAAAACTAACAGAGCCAAAATTTGGTCCTTTGAAAAGATTAATACAATCAATAAAACCCCTAGCAATACTGATCAAGGAAAAAAAAAGAAAACACAAATAACCTATATTAGGGGTCTGTTATCACTACAGATCCCACAAACATTAAAATGATAATAAGGATATATTATAAACAAGTTTTTGCCTATAAATTTGATAACTTAGATGAAATGGACAAATTCCTTGAAAAACAAAATTTGCAAAAACTGACACAAACAAATTAGAAAATCTGAATAGCCCTCTATTAAAGACATTAGATTTATCTAAAACCTTCCCACAAAAAAAACCCCTCTAAATCCAGATGGTTTTATTGTTGAATTTCATCAACAATCTTATACAAGTGCTTTCAGAATATAGAGGAGGAACGTGCCCCACTATATTTTATGAAGTCACCATATGCCTTATACAAAAATCTGACAAAGCCAGATTTTTTTCTGAAAAAGAAAACTACAGATGATAGCCCTCTTGAACTTGATACAAAAATCATAAACAAAATATAGCAAGTCACATCCAGAAAAAAAGATAATCCATCTTGACTAAGTGGAGTTTATCCCAGGAATGCAAGGTTTTTTCAACATTTGAAAATCAATATGTTTCATCACATTAATAGAGTAGAGAAGAAAAATAATATGATCATCTCAACAGATGCTGAAAAAGAATTTGAGAAAATTCAATAATACCCAGCAAATACTCAGTAAATTAGGGAAAGAACTTCTTCAATTGGATAAAAAAATGGGTGCAAACTTTATGATTTTCATTACACTTAATTGTGAACATTGGATACTTATTAAGCAATAGAGTCTATTGCTTATGCAGGGAGATTTTCCAGTAGAAGCCTAGTGGGCCATGGGGCAGTTATTGGTTTCTTATTTGAGGCTTCAAGAAAATGTTCTAAACACATGTTCTCAGGCTGAAGTGTTTGCCTCCTCTTCAAATGGAAGAGAGAGATGTGGTATGGAAAAATTCCACATGAATGATGAGTTTGGACAGAAACATTGTTCATTGGTCCAGGTACTTTTCAGGAACCACTATAGACAATGAGACCCTTAATCAGAATTTAAAATGTGCATGTCCTTCAATCCAGAACCTCCACTTCTAGGTTCTAGCCCACAGAAACAGTAATATATACAAGGATGATCATTGCAGCATTATCTGTAATGGGGAAAATCTAGAGAAAAACTAAATTCGATCAATAAAAGATTGGTTAAGTTTATGGAATACTACATAGCCAGTGAAAAGAATGAAATGGATCTGAACGCAAAGGCATGAAAAAATATCCATAATGTAGTTTTTTAAAAAAGAGCAAGTTGATATATTTGTAGTATTGATACAAACACACTTTTATTAAATAAAGCTACTCATTTATAAGTTATATATAAAACAAATGCCTGAAAGGTTGCATACTAAAATGTTGATCATACCTAGCTTTGGGTGGTGGTATTTGGGACATTTTGATTTTCTTTACACTCTTATTCTCAAATGTTTCTACAAGAAACATTTTTTTAAATGTGAGCCACCAATTGTGCACAATAGTACAATTACTGGGAGCTGGGCGGGGCGGGGCGGGGGGAGTAGTTCCATTAGAAGCCCTGCTGTGTGACTTTGACAAGATGAGTCTCTTATCTCCAATGAGAATTATGATAACAGTACATCCTGCACAGAGTCCTTGTGAGCATTTGTTAAGTCCTTCTGTGCTGATACACATATTCTCATATGAGTCCCAGGAAGTCTTGTGTGTCAGTGAAGCAGGCAGAGTTTGAAGCATCACACACACTACCCGTCACACCACATCGCACACACCACTCCACACCCCTTGCACGCACATTTAGTACTAACGTTGGTGGAACACTGTCCGGGGACTGAGTCCTGTGCTGATCCTCCACAAAGCCCTGAAAAACATGCATAATTCAACACTCACTTTATTTAATACATATTTACTGATCATCTACTATGTGCCAAGCACTTTTCTAGATGCTAGAGTTACAGCATTGAATAAAAATGACAAAAATCCCTGCACCTTTTGTAGTCAAACATTCCTGTGAGAAGAGACGGGCAATAAACCTAATGAATACCTATAATCTAAGAAGTTAACAGTATGGTTGAAGGTGGTATATACTAAAGAAAAATAGAGTGAGATAAGGCGAATTGGGAAAGTCGGAGGGGGTTGGGCTTCCAGTTTTCAAAAGGATGATGAGGGTAGGTTTCCTTAAGAAGGAAAGCTTTGAGCAAGCACTTGAGGAAGATGAGGGAAGTGAGTCAGACAAATATCTGGGCGAACAGCTTTCCCAGTAGCAGGAACAGCCAGTGCAAAGGCGCAGAACTGCAGGGAGGGGCCAAGGATGCTGCACTGAATGAGTATGAGGAGGCGAGGTCGGAGAGGGAACAGGGGACCCGGTCTTGGGAGGCCTTTTAGGTCATCGTGAAGACTGTAAATTTTACTCTCTATGCAACAGAAGCCATAACCACAGGGGGAGTGAAATACAAGAGTGTAATGATCTGATCTGAGTTTTTAAAAACTGATTGAAGAGAGGTATGGGGGAAACCAGGAGGCCATCTAGGAGGCTATTGCAATAATTCAGGCTTGGGCAGGATCATATTTCCATTTTAAAATCAGGAAATTGAAACCGAATAGGACTGTCTGGCTCGCAAGTCACACAGCTAATGAGTGGCTGAGCTGGGGCTTGAATCCAGAGCCATCGGACTCCAAATCCAGTGTTCTTTTGTCCAGGAAGGAAAACTGGGTTTTGTGTTGTCCTGAGAGTTCCTTTATTGGCCTATGTCCTCCCACTTTGAGGGGGGAGGTTATCCCCCAGCCCGTTTCATGCCTCTCTCCCACTCCATCATCTCTCCTTCCAACCCTCCTGCCCCTGCCTCCTGCCAGCTGTGAAAATGGAGCTGATGTAGGTACTTCACCAGGGCTGGGAATGTGTTAGTGTTTCTCTAACACCTAAAACAGCCTGGGGTGGCAAGTGACAACCATGATAGTACAGGCTGGAGAAACTGAGGCACTGTCAGAGCAGGAAAGCACCCCAAAGTCGCACAGCAGTTGGGAGATGGAGACTCTCTTTCCCTCCCCATTACCCACTTGCATCTCCTGCCTCCTGGTCTGGGCACTGGGTGTCAAATGGAGGCTGTTCTTGGTCCCCAGCAGCTCAGTCCCAATAGGGTGCCTGTGCCCCTTGGCGAGGGTGAGCCCACAGCAAAGCTAGGGTGAGTGTTATTTTCTTGCACAGCATCCATCAGGAGACAAGCCCTGGCATTTATCTAGCAGCGAGCAATCGTTATCTGGTGGCGATGTTCTTCCCACTGAGAGTATCTTCTAAATAAGGGTCAGCGATCCAGGGCTCTGTCTGCTGCTGATTTCTTCCTGTGGGATGAAACCAAGGAAGGGAGGGCACTGGGGTGGGGGCAGGGAGAGAGAGGCTGATTAAGGAGGAGGTTGTTCCACAGCTGAGCCAGAGAAACTGGCCTGAGCTTTGATTCTGACAAGTTTGGGAGAAGACGGAAGACAGCACCAGGGAGAACCCTCATTTCCACTTCAGCAAACTTTCATACATAAATGTAACAGACCATCCAGGGAAATCCCTGGATAGCGAAGTTCTGGCTGTGAAGAAGGTGAAAGAACAGGCTCTTGTAGCTCTTGATCTCTGTCGCTTGTCTTTCTGTCATCAGACTGGAATCTGGAATGGGTTTCGAGTGAGGAGCTCAGAATGAACTGTCGTCAACTGGTCCTGGCCCCTGCATCAGAGGACCGAGGTTCGAGTCCAGACCCCACCAATTCCAGGATCCTGGACCTCAGGCAAGTCCCTAAACTTCCCTGAGCTTTGATTTGCTCATCTGCCTAATGGGAATGGGAACGACCCCTTTCTCAGGGGCTGTTGTGAGGCTTATGGGAGACAATGATACCGTATCTAAGAAATGCCGTGTGGACTGTGGAGTGCTCGTCACATGTGAGCTACCGTTGTTCCCCTTCAGGTCTAGGATTTGGTTGACATTGTCGAGGTTGTTTGCCCTGCACTGTCCCTCACAACTCGTCTTGCTGACTGAGAGGCTGGTCTTCTTT
The DNA here is from genome assembly GCF_949987515.2 of Delphinus delphis. Classification (NCBI taxonomy): domain Eukaryota; kingdom Metazoa; phylum Chordata; class Mammalia; order Artiodactyla; family Delphinidae; genus Delphinus; species Delphinus delphis. The sequence continues at coordinate 65,886,704 of NC_082694.2, forward strand.
CTGTTATTTTATCTGTTTTGGTCTTAGGTTGAGAGCTATGGTCCAAGTAATGAGTCTTGTCAATCAGCAGAGAGTCCTGTATAGCTGAGGCTGTACTAGCCTATGGGCATTTGAGAAGGATACGTGATTTAGTCTGCGTGCCCTCCTGGGATTTATTAAGGTTCACTTTTGGACAAAATGAACCTAATAGAAGCCAAGGCACAATCATGAACCGCTCTGTAGGTGGGTCCTCCTTATTGAGGGCCTGATGCGTGCTAAACGGTGCCAGGTACTTCCACGTCGTTATATTATTTAACACTCTATAACTAATCTGAGAGGAAGGTGTCCTCATTTTACAGATGAAAAACTGATACTTGGAGAGGTTGAATGCCCAACCCAAGACCAACCCAATGACAGATAGTGGTGAGGGCTGTATCTCTTTATTCTCAAATCCAAGGCTTCTCTCCCCTATTCCAACTAGAGTATAATCTGGTGCTTAAACCTCTTATGGAGAAGTGAAAAGCCCTGGCTTACATCCCTGGCAGCTGAGACTCTGGGAGGCTCCTATGCATTGATTCTGGTTGCTTCCAGTTCCGAGGCCTTGCTAACATTGGGTACTAAGACAGGTAAGCTCCTCTTGAGGGACTTGAATATTTAAAACCCCAGGGAGAAATGCAAGTCAAAACTACATGAGGTGCCACTTCACGCCCATTAGGGTAGTTATTATTTTTTTTTTAATGGAAAATAAGGCTTCCCTGTTGGCACAGTGGTTAAGAATCTGCCTGCCAATGCAGGAGACACAGGTTCGAGCCCTGGTCCAGGAAGATCCCACGTGCCGCAGAGCAGCTAAGTCCGTGTGCCACAACTACTGAGCCTGCGCTCTAGAGTCCGTGAGCCACAACAAGAGAAGCCACTGCACTGAGAAGCCTGCGCAATGCAACGAAGAGTAGCCCCTGCTCACCGCAGCTAGAGGAAGCCCACGCACAGCTACAAAGACCCAACGCAGGCAAAAAAAAAAAAAGAAAAAGAAAAATGGAAAATAAAAAGTGTAGGTGAGAATGTGGACAAATCAGAACTTTTGTGCATTGCTGGTGGGAATGTAAAAAGGCAGAGCCACTGTGGAAGACAGTATGACAGCGTCTCAAAAAGTTAAACATAGAGTTATCATACGATCCAGCAATCCCACTTCTGGGTGTATACCCAAAAAAATTAAAAGCAGGAACTGAAACATATTTATATACGTTGTTTGTAGTATCAATAGTATTATTCACAACAGCCAAAAGGTAGAAGCTACCCAAGTGTCCATTGATGGATGAATGGATAAACAAAAGCTGGTATATACTCACAGTGGAATACTATTCAGCCTTGAAAACAAAGGAAACAGGAACACATGCTACAACATGGATGAACTTAGAGGACATTATGCTAAGTGAAACAAGCCAGACACAAAAGGACAAATACTATAGATTCCACTTCTATGAAGTACCTAGAGCAGTCAAATTCATAAAGACAGAAAGTAGAATGCAGGTTACCAAGGACTGAGGGGAGGGCGAAATGGGAGTTATTGTTTCATGGATACAGAGTTTCTGTTTGGGATGATGAAAAATTTCTGGAATTGATCATGTTGATGGTTGTACAACATTGTGAATATACTTAATGCCTTTGAATTGGCCACTTAAAATGGTTCAAATGGTAAATCCTATGTTACGTATATTTTACTACAATAAAAAAGCCCTCAGGGAGAAATGCTTCGCTTGAAGAAAAGGAATGTTATGCTACCAGAGTGCCTTTCAGCAGTGAGTCCAGGATGATTATAATGTTTGTTTAGCAATCATTAACTGCTCATCAAAGAAGGAGCAGCCCAAAACACTCAAGAGATGACAGGACAAGAGAAACAGCTTTGCAATGTTAATATAACTCAATGAGGAAATGAGGATTTGATTCAATAAAACTCAGCTTTTATGCAACTTCCTTCTGAGCCCACCTATTGTCCAAAGCAAACAAACCTGCATCAGTATTCAAAGGAGCTACAAGAAAACCCGGTGGAATTTGACCACAGGTACCTTTAACTCATTCAACGATGAACATTTATGCCATATGTTTCTTGGGCTTTTAAAAGGCAATGTTCTGTGCCGATGGTCCCCGGCTGCATAGATAATTGTAAAACAAACTCCATATTCCACTGACACACTTTCTAATTACATCTTACCTTCATTAGGCTATTAAAGTGATAGATGGTAGCAATTACATTGAACCCCACTGAAAACTCTCTATCTGTGATGCGCAGTGACGAGAACATGAGTTATTTACCCAGAAGCCAGGAAGAACTTGGCTGCCTCCGCCAAGCTGAACAAAGAGAAACCCCCTGTGGCCACTAGCAGCACAGAGCCCCACGGCCCTGGCAGAAGGCAGAGTGGCAGGGTATACAGTGGAGGCTCACTTTTCTACTGGCCTCACAAATGCCTAGAGGTGGAAGATGAAAACTATTATCAGGTGTTACAGAGTTACTCAGAACAATGTGGACGTTCTTGGAAGAGAGTCTCCAAAATGCTGAATTACTCCCAACCATTCTGTATGCTGAGTGGTTGAAGGGACCAAAGAAGTTGAACCTGGAAAAAAGAAGACAAGGTGGTCATTTATTGACATTCCAACATGATTTCTATGTGTTAATGTCTACATGGCCCAAGGAGGATGAATTTGGTGCAGACAACAGAACGCCCCACTCTAACAGGTTTCAATAACTAGGGCATTTGCTAGTTTGTATAACTGGAGGTCCAGAGGTAGATGGGCTTCAGGGTTGGTGGATTCAGGGGCTCAATGATATAATCTAGGCCTCAGGTTCTTTCCATTCCTCCACTCTGCTATTCACTTTATCAGCCTTACCATAAATTGGTGACTCCAGTGTGCTTTTGATGGCCACCAGTAGCAATAAGGGCTACAAGTGCTCTTGTTCTTTTCCAACAGGAAAGCAAGAGCTGACTTCCCATAACTCTCAGAAAAATGAGGAGAGCTCTTAGAAGCCTTCAGCAAATATCTCTGATCTCACTGGCTGGAACTGGGTCATGTGCTCATTTGTAAATTACTCATTGTGGTAGGGACGATGGGATTACTGTGGTTGGTTAAGACGAATCATGGCTCACCTGGAGCTGCTGCAGGTCAGCTTCCCCTGAGATGTCAGGGGAGAAATTCCCGGCAGATCTCAGGGTCAACCTGAGAAGTATTGGGCTCTGTTGGGAAGGAAGAAAGGAGACTGATATTTGGCAAGGCCATGGACACTGTTTGCTATAGGGGAAAACAAGGACCAATAGGTAGAGGCAGAGATGACTCATAGAAAGAAAAGCTTCTAGGACTGGGGGCAGATATGCTGCATCCATTCCACAGCTGCCCTCTTCCATACCCATGGCAGACATGGTTAATTAATCAATCACCCTACCACTGAGCCTGGACAGCCTCAGCATCCTCCTTAACTTGGCTGTCCAGGCAGTCATTAATAGTAAATTAGAGACAGCTCTCAAAGAGAACCCCTTTTATCAGCTAGGACTGCCCAAAGATGGAATAGGCAGGCTGAGAAGATAGTGAGCTCTCGGTCACTGGTGGTATTCAAGCACAGGCTGTGTAATCTGCATGCAGAGATGCTGTAATGGGTAACTGATCACAGGTAAAGGTTGGGATCCAATTGTCCCTGAGATTCTGTGATTAGAGAGGGCTCAGCAAGAAACTGGGGTACTAGCACAAGCTGCAGATTAGCAATAGTGGAAGGGTTTGAGAGCCCGTCCTAGCGCTTTGCTTTTTCTCTGTGGTCCTGAAGCTTCGTATTCCTTACACAGGATATTACCCCAGGCCTCACCAGTCCTTCTCCAGAGCAGCCATCCTAGTCACAAAATATCAATACCTTTGCCTGGGGCTTTAATTTGTGCACAGTCTTTGCTTTTAGCCTCCAAATTCTGGTTCTCATTAAAATACACACACACGAGATAGACATTGCGGTCATTTTACTGATGCACGCACCTGAGAGGTTGGTTGCCTTACGTAAGATCACACAGCTAGGTTGATGGTAGGGCTGAGATGGGACCTTGGGTCTCCTCTTCTCTAGCCCAGAACGCTCCTCTGGAAGCACACGGCTGCAGAGCTGAGGTGTCCTCACCTGGGTATACACATGATGGAGACAGTACTGAGGTGGGCATGAGGGCCAGACACCGAAAGCGTGGTCCTCATGCTGGATACCGCAGGAGGCCTAAGTACCAGCGATTCTGAGGACTCTGAGTGTGGGTGGGTCTTCTCTTCTGTCTGGGCTTCACTTCTTCCATCCACCTCCTCACCTATAAACAGGAGGTGCTGGTAGGCTAAGATGCTGTAGGACCAAGATGAAAGGTGAAGACACTTCCTCCAGCTTCTCCCTCTGGATCAGATACTCCAGGTTCATCTGAGCTGTGTGGGTTCACATGGGCTCCTTCTTTCCACTGATTCCTGGAGGCTGTAACCTGGCTGGGCAGGAATAGGAAGGTAGGGAGGTGGCCTGAGATTAAAGCCACACCTTGGCCAGACACACAGCTTCTGTATCTCTGCTCTGTCTCTTCCCTAAGCCCTTTTCAGCTTGCAAAAATATGAAAAGACCAGCAGAACGTGAAGGGAGAAGCTGAAAGGAGTTCTCTGAAAAGACCACTTGATCTCAGTGGTTTCTGACAGCACAGTTAGCACTCTGAGCCCTCCTCTGTGCCAGGCCCAGTGGAAGGCACTCCATGCACTCTACCTGGGCAGTTCGTGCTGTCAGAGCTGTGACACACTGGTGTTTCAATCAGCTCTGAGGGGTGCTGCTAGAAATTCAACAGGTGGGTAGCACAGTGCCTCATCTTAGTAGATGTTAAAAAAATAATTCACTGACAGACTAAATGAGTGCATAAACCCATTTTATAGATGAGTAAACCAAGGCATGTTATCCCTAGTTGATAGACCAAGGCTATATATGACTTGTGGCAGAGCTGGGACTGGAACTAGGTCTTCTGCCTCCTAGTCTGGTCTGGGGCAGGACTAGACAATCTCTGCTAGCCCTCTGTGCTCTCCAATAGCTGGACACTTGGATTCTGGATCAGCAAATTAGTCTGTAGGGCAGTGCTAGGCAGTAGAACATTCTGCAATGATGGAAATGCTCCATACCGCACTGTCTTATACAATAGCCACTAGCCACACGTGGCTGTGGAACACTTGGCATGTGGCTCGTGTGACTGAGGAGCAGAGACTTTAAGTCCCGTGGCTAGTGGCTACCATGTTGGAACAGCACAGCTCTAGCGTGTTCTCTTCCCCAAGGCCCAGCACCACAGCCTCTGCCAAACTGTGATGCAGTGGAAGTTTGCCGTTGGTGACGACACTTGGAGAAACTTTCCTACGTCCTTGGCATAACACGCCAGGTCCCCCAGATGCTCCAGTTATTCTTCAGTAGCTGTGCTTCTTTCTACAGAAGGGAGATGAAAACAAAATTGGAAGAGCTGAAGCTGAAAGACTATAGATTTTTAATCCTTTTTTATCATCCAAGAATTTCAAGGTGTATTCCTCATGTCATGCCATTCCTCTCCTGGGAACTGGGAGTACTGACCTGTAAGTCCTGGACGGCATCAAGTGATGTGAATTAAACCCACTTTAAAGAAAACCTCTCTAGTCAACATTAGTTTTTCCTCAGAGAAGTGTTTGGATCTTTACTACCTATTATTTTCCTTTGGGTTCTTGCCAGGAGAGGATTTTTTAAAAATAGATTAGAGCATGTATCCATTAACCACTGATTTAATTTCTAAGCCCTTATTCTTCTAAATTATTTTCTAATCACGTAATAGAACTATGGCACATCTGAGCTAAAAAACAGCTTAGGCAACCTCCAGTCCATAAAATTGAAACAGTTACTACTTATCCAGGCTTGTGCAACCATTGGACTGTGTTCTCTCCATTATAATTGTATGGGGTATGTAAAATTCTCCCCATTTTACAGATGGGTAAGTAGCTAAGCTAGCATTTATATCAAGATCTGTCTGGCTCTGAGGCTGGGACTCTTGCTTTGTACCTTGAGCTTTCCAGTCATTTCATGGACAAGGAAACGGAGACCCAGAGAGTCAGGGCCTGACCTCGTGTTTTTGTGCTCCGTTTAGTTCTACCCTTCAATCTCAGATTTACAGTCCCACACTCCACGTTTCACCCTCCTTTCCTCTTTAGCAGTATCCTTTTCCCCATAAAAAAGCCACAATACCTTCATTTGCCATCCAAGCTCCCCCCACAATTTGGTCAACCGTCCGTGCACCATCCCCCAGCCCTACTCAGTCAAGTGAGGTGTCTGAGCAAGTCCAATACTTGCATTCCTTCTACACTCTCAGAATTGAGCTGCTTTTCTTGCCACAATAAAATATATATATATATATATATATATATATATATATATGTACACACACACACACACACACACTACATACATGTATACTGAGAAAGACGTTTTGGCATTAAACACAAAGATGTTTATTACAGCAATATGCATTACAGTAAAAGTAAAAACAACATACATGGTCAACCATGAGCGAAATGTTAAGAATAAATTATTTCAACTCTGTAGATTAGTAAAGAGCCACTGAAATGGAAGTAGGAGCCCATGACAGGGGAGCATTTGCCTCCCCACAATGGTCACAGCTAAAGGAAGAGCAAGTGTATCTCCCTGAGGCGTCCTGGGCGTATCGTATACGAGCTAAACCAGAAATGGCTGGCATGGACCCCAGGATAATAATAACAACAAAAACAGTGGTAATGCGAGTTAATCAAGCTTTGTACTCATGTCTAAGTTAAAGTTTCCAGCACTTGCCAGCTTCTCCTTGGAGCAGTGCCTGAGGTACCTGGGAGAATAAAAACCACAATGGACTTGGAGTCAGAAACCATTAGTTCAAGGCCTGCCTGGGTCACTGAGACTTCAGGGTGCTCATCTGTAAAATGGGGAGGATTCCATCTACTGAGGAGCTGTGTTGAGCACAACTGGTAGCTGGTAGCCCCTCCCAGGAGCGTGTCTCGCTGCTGTTCCATCGTTCAGGGCTTTCTCCAAGCACAGGGAGAGTGAGGACAGCTTCAGCACAGCACCCTGGCAGAAGAGGGGGCCAACCACTGCTGTCTGGACTTGCCTGCCCACCAGGTTCTTCCATCATCTGAATCAAGTTGATGTGCAGCAGTCTGTCCACACGGTGGGAGGCATGGACCCACCATGGCTCCCCCTGGGGCCCTGCTGTATTTGTGGGTTCTGCTGAACCAGAATATTAGAACTGGGCCTAACAGCAATGATGGTAATAGCCACACATACCCTCGGGACTTCTCATGCTTTAGCAACCATTTAGAGGACCATTTCCAGACTCTGGTCAATGCACAAAGCAATTACTACTACATATTTTCATAGAAGATTATTGTCGCCAAATGTTCTTACAGATTGCTTGGTTCACCTGTGTGTGCTAGTGGAAACCATGCGGGAATGATTTCAGCTCTGTGCTGTTATACTTAAGCACTCGACCTGGAATCTGTCCTCCCAGGCCACACAGGTTGGGAGCTGGCTCCTTATCTGAATCGGTTTTTAAGCCCCTAACTCAGAACCATATGTGATAGCTAAGAACAGTGGCTTTCGAAATTTCTAAGCAGCAGAGGATTTTTTTCCTCAAATGAAATCTCGTCTGGAACTTATGTGTCTATTTTATAATTTCTAATTAATAATACGTTTTTCAAAGTCAACCTGTAACAGTACTGAGGTTGTTTTGATTAACAAATAAGATTAGATCAGAAACTGCAGATGACAGCTGCATTTGTTATATAAGCTTCAGCATCTGATTTATATTGGATTTTATTTGGGTTGTATTGTATTAATAATGCATAATAACTAATACTTCAGCACTGCTCTGAGTGCTTCAAACATTTTAACTCATTTAGGCCTCAGAACTCTAACAGATGATATTATCATTCCCAGGGGAGGAAATGGAGGCCCAGAGACCTGGTAAAGTGGCCCCAAATCACACAGCTGGGGAGTGGCCAGAGCTGGGGTTCAAACCCAGGCAGCCCAGCTCCATAGTCCAGGATTGGAGTAACTATTTTCTTCTGCTGCTCCCAATGAAAAGCCTAATATATAGAAATACGTAGTTGTAAAGAATAGCTTTTTAATTGCCTGCCCTGCAAACTCAAGCTATTCTTTAATTAAACTGGGAGGGCAGAGAAGTCTTATCCATGTTCTAATAAAAAATAATAAATAACCTCGCCCCTGAAGCACCCCCATGAGGATTCGGGGAATAATTTGAAATTCCTGACCTAGAGCACCAGGGACATACTGAAGGAACAATCAGTCTGTCAAAACACACATGCAGAGGACCCTCGGGGTACAGCAGAGACAAAGGCATTGGCTGGCATTTCACCAAATAGAAATGTCTGTAGTCTCTGGCACTACCAACATTCCCCATTACAAATCTTCCAGCTGGTAAACAGAATGATGCCACTGACATTTAATTGAAATGTCAGCACATTTAGAGAGAGCCCTGATGAAGCTGCCAAGTTAAAGTTATCGCTGGTGAGTTAAGCTAAACGGAAACAGAAAATCACCACTAACACCTACCATCCCGGCACATACACACACACGCACTGTAGTATCAGATGGAGAGAAAGCAGAGAGCTTCAGCTGTCCAAGAAAAACGTACAGATAGTTTTTAAACGGAGTTTTATTCTGGCTATGAAAAACTATGGTGCAATTGGAAAAACTTGTGGAAGTAATCAGGCCTGAGACAGGCCAATGGCCATATAAATCAGTTCAACAGGAACACATTGATTCAATTACGTTTGGAGAGTAATATTACCTTACGTTTATTTGCATAGCTTATGGTTTATAGAGGCCATGGTAGATGGCAAGAAATGGCCCCAATTCTTCACCACTCCCTGCGTCCTCACCTTATGCCTTTGTAACTTTGCATGTAGGGCTTAACCATGTGATTTGCTTTGGCTAAAGGGTCAAAGCAAATCACATGGTTAAGCCCAATATGTGAAGACGTGACATTTATCTTTGCCCTCTGCCATCGCCTTTAGAAGAACTTGCCCCTGGAACAGAGGCAAGGCATCCCAATGGTCCCAAGGCCATCCTAGATCGGCAACAGCTAGCCAATTCCCAGCAATATGAATGAGCCCAGCCCATTCATATCAGCAGAGCCATTCAGCTGTGACCTGCAGCTGACCACAGTCACATGGGCAAGCAAGCAAATCGGGAGAAGCCAAGCACAGATCCGCTGAACCCCACAGACTCCTGCCCTGATTCAGTGTTTACTGCTGTACGCTGCTGTGGTTTTGAGGGTTTGGTTCAGCATCACTAATGCGGCAACTGATACCTGATGAGGAGACTTGCCTTGTATGACCTCCTGTGTCCCCTCCTTGGGAAGGAATGTAGGGCAGGGGTTACATCCCCCATTTCATAAATGAGAACTCTGGGATTCATAGAGTTTAAGTGGACTGCTTTTATTCCACAGCTGCTTCTTCTGATGCCGTGTTCTCTGTTCATGCTTAAGTCATGCAGCCTCTCTGCAGTACTTAGCCAACAACATTAACCCAGAGGCTGAATCCAGTTTTTTCTTTTAGATCAAAGAGGCAGCTTTTATAGGTTGAAAGCACAGAAGGAGAGCAAAGGTTTCAGGAGTTCTTGGGCCCCAGAGGCAGAAACTGCACAAGCATCTGACTTCACGGACCTGCTCCCACTCTCTCACCTGGGATACCTCCCTTCTTCCCTTGGTTCCGCTCTGCTTTGAAGAGATATGTGATTCAGCCCATGTCAGATGTGTGTTCTCTTGCCATCTCTCTGTGGCTGATTTCACTCACAGGCGTTCTTCAGATGCTTCACAGAAATCCCTGCCAGGTAGGAAAACCACTGGGGAGTTATGAAGAAATGATCAAAAATAATTTTTTTTGACCTTGCTGTGCTCACTTTAAAATCTACTCTAGCCCCCAATTTCCCCCAGCTAAGGGCCAAACTCAAGTCAGATCCTTTACAGTCTGGACCAACCTACTTGGAGCAACACCACCTCCACAGCCTCCCCCCAAATTTCTCTCTATTTCAGAATCAGAAATGTCCTTCTCCTTCTGAATAAGTGGCCCAAGACCACACAGCTAGAGAGTGGCAGAGCTGGGGTTCAAAGCCAGGCAGGCTAGCTCCATAGTCCATGATCTGTGAAGAACATGCCCATGGAACAGAGGCAACATTTCAAAAGCATTTTGAAATTCATACTCTTCCATCTGTTCAGAATTCTCATCTCTTCTTTTCCTTCATCTGATGAACCTCTAATCTTTCCTATAAGATCACACTGACTTCTTAAAAAACACTTTAAAGACCCACTCACTTTATTGCTTTTTCATGCATTTATTTTGTCTGCCCAAGGCTGGGGAGCACCCAAAGACCTTGTTGTCAAAAGCTCATGACATGGGACTTCCCTGGCGGGTCCAGTGGTTAAGAGTTCGCCTTCCAATGCAGGGGGTGCGGGTTTGACCCCTGGTCGGGGAGCTAAGATCCCACATGCCTCACAGCCAAAAAACCAAAACACAAAAACAGAAACAATATTGTAACAAATTCAACAAAGACTTTAAAAATTGTCCACATCAAAAAGAATCTTTAAAAACAAAACAAAACAAAAACTCTCATGACATCCTGGTTCATGAACAGCCCTCGGAAATCATGGGAAATGGTAGACTCTGTTAAGGGAGGACAGGATTACTCCCTTTTATAAACTAAGTCTAAATAGGTCCATTTACATTAAGTGGATTAACACCTGCTCACTGGGCAGCTTCTCAAGCACTCACAGGTTAAATAAATCCCAAGTTTCTCTAGCCAGTAAAGGCACTAATCACATTGATTTTAAGTGCCTCTCATAAGGCACTGATCTACTCTCCCACTGGATATGAGCTTATCAAAGGCAGATGCCCTAATTTCATACTTTTACATGTACCTGTCCAGTTTTCCCAGCACCACTTACTGAAGAGGCTGTCTTTTCTCCATTGTATATTCTTGCCTTCTTTATCAAAGATAAGGTGACACAAAAATAAACTCAAAATGGATTAAAGACCTAAATGTAAGGCCAGACACTATCAAACTCTTAGAAGAAAACATAGGCAGAACACTCTATGACACAAATCACAGCAAGATCCTTTTTGACCCACCTCCTAGAGAAGTGGAAATAAAAACAAAAACAAATGGGACCTAATGCAACTTCAAAGCTTTTGCACAGCAAAGGAAACCATAAACAAGACCAAAAGACAACCCTCAGAATGGGAGAAAATATTTGCAAATGAAGCAACTGACAAAGGATTAATCTCCAAAATTTACAAGCAGCTCATGCAGCTCAATAACAAAAAAACAAACAACCCAATCCAAAAATGGGCAGAAGACCTAAATAGACATTTCTCCAAAGAAGATATATAGATTGCCAACAAACACATGAACGAATGCTCAACATCATTAATCACTAGAGAAATGCAAATCAAAATTACAATGAGATATCATCTCACACTGGTCAGAATGGCCATCATCAAAAAATCTAGAAACAATAAATGCTGGAGAGGGTGTGGAGAAAAGGGAACACTCTTGCACTGCTGGTGGGAATGTGAATTGGTTCAGCCACTATGGAGAACAGTATGGAGGTTCCTTAAAAAACTACAAATAGAACTACCATATGACCCAGCAATCCCACTACTGGGCATATACCCTGAGAAAACCATAATTCAAAAAGAGTCATGAACCACAATGTTCATTGCAGCCCTATTTACAATAGCTGGTACTATTGGAAGCAACCGAAGTGTCCATCAACAGATGAATGGATAAAGAAGATGTGGCACATATATACAATGGAATATTACTCAGCCATAAAAAGAAACGAAATTGAGTTATTTGTAGTGAGGTGGATGGACCTAGAGTTGGTCATACAGAGTGAAGTAAGTCAGAAAGAGAAAAACAAATACCATATGCTAACACATATATATGGAATCTAAGAAAAAAAAAAGGTCATGAAAAACCTAGGGGTAAGACGGGAATAAAGACACAAACCTACTAGAGAATGGACTTGAGGATACGGGGAGGGGGAAGGGTAAGCTGGGACAAAGTGAGAGAGTGGCATGGACATATATACACTACCAAACGTAAAATAGATAGCTAGTGGGAAGCAGCCGCATAACACAGGGAGATCAGCTCGGTGCTTTGTGACCACCTAGATGGGGGGATAGGAAGGGTGGGAGGGAGGGAGACACAAGAGGGAAGAGATATGGGAACATATGTGTATGTATAACTGATTCACTTTGTTATAAAGCAGAAACTAACACACCATTGTAAAGCAATTATACTCCAATAAAGATGTTTAAAAAAAAAAAAGGCAGATGCCCTGTTTTGTTCATCTTTCTGTTTCCATATCTCTCCTCAAACTTCCTCACCTCTAATACCAAGGACCTACTATAATGCCTAGCACGTATTAGAAGCTCAATAATTGTTTGCAGAAAAGTGAAAACCCAAACAAGCTATTGGGCATTAGACTCCCAAGGGATCCTCTGAGAAGTAAAGGTACCTCCTCCGAGTCTTTGATGAATTCCCCTAAAAAACTGGGAGTGCAATAGAAATAGTATGTGCTCTAGAGTCAGATATTAGGAGTATCACTTAATCTCATTGGTCCTTAGTTTCCTAATCTGCAAAGTGGAGATAGTGGATGGTACCATCTTATTACTATCATTTAAAAAAAACCCTCATTTTTCAGGAACCTGTGACACATGGGGGAGGGAAGCAGGATAGAGGGTGGTAGGCGTGTGTATTTTGAAAATGTTTCCCTACAGGATTTAATAAACTCATCCACGCCCAACATGAGAATCTCTAGTCTAGGTCTGAAGGCAAGAGAATTGGGTTGGAATGGAGGAGTACATGGTGTTCTGGGAGAACTCAGAAGCTCTAGATAGTAAAAAAAAAAAAAGAAAAAAGAAAAAAGGGAAACTGACTCCCAGGAGAATGAAGACAGAAAACATGCAGAGGGAAGGGAAGAGGTAAAGAAAGGTCACAGCTCGATGTTCTTATCCACATAGACCGAGGATAAATATGGGAAAAGGCCATTAGGATATCATCTTGGATGTCTTATTGTTGACCCTGTGTGTTTTGGGAGGATTCCATGGTCCAAATTCGTGGAGAGTATCAGAAGGATATGAGGGCATGCTCAGGACCATGAGGGGGCAGGGGTGGGTGTAGGGAGAAGCTGTGAAGATGCTTTCATTCTCACTGGCCTTGTGGAAAAAAGAAAATCCAAGATGGAGTGGGTGGTGGCTATGGAGCAGAAACCCAGTAGGCCTGTCACCTGGTCTGCAGGAGAAAAGGCACACAGGGGCTCCAGTATCCAAAAGACAGCCCCAGAGAGGATGTCCCAGCAGAACTTTGGAGACGTGGTCTATTCCTGGGGCTCTGATATTGATTTAGTCAAGGTCTTCATCGTGTCTTTCCTGGACCATTGCAGGAGCCTCCCTCCTAGTCTCTGTGCCACATCCATTTCTGCTTCCTTTCAAGTATCTTCCCCACTAGAACCACCAAAGTTATCTCTTCCCCACTGTGTTTATAGGTATATTAAAAGTATAATCATATATAGATTTATATTTAATATATGCATATATACATATATTGTTCTTTGTAATTATTTTATTAAAAGGGGATTGATTATATTATACAGACCCTTCTGTATCTTTCTTTTCTCATTCAGTAAAACCCGTGGAATTTCCTCTAAGTCTTCTGGTAGTTCTCCAATTCATACTTTTTTATGGTTACATAATAATCTGCAGTATAGATGTACCAGTCTGTTCAGTTTGGGGCCACTATAAACATCAGTAACCAATTCAGCAAATATATATATATTCTACCTGTGTCTGTGTCCTTAGAAACTATTCTTTTTATTTATATAGGCTATATTCACAGAAGTGGGACTGCTAGGTCAAAGGATATATGTACTTTGAATACTAATGATTGTTGCTTGCTAGCTTCCAAAATAGCTATAACTATATCACTGTCCCAACCAGCAATGGATGAGAACACTCTTTATTCTCCACATCCCTGCCAGCAATAGATAATTAATTTTCGCCAGTCTGATAGGTGCAAAAATATACTTCATTGTTATTTTAATTTAGACTTCTGTGACTATCAGCGAACTGAGTACATTTTGTGCCATTTGCATATGCCCTTCTATGAATTGTATTTTGATATAATTTGTTCTGTTTATTGTGATTTAGTCTTTTTGTCAATTTATAATTTCTCTTTGTGTGGTAGTGGAATTGACAGTTTATCTACCATCTGAATTACAAATATTTTTATGGCTGTATTGTATGTATATTGTCTTTGCTGTCTCTTTTTTGCCAGAATGCATAAAGTAAATTTTTTACTGAGATAACATTTGCATATCATAAAATGTACCCTTTTTTAAAGTGTACAATTAATTGGCTTTTAGTGTATTCATAGGTTGTGCAACCATTACTCCTATCTAATCCTGGGACATATTCATCACCCTGAAGAAACCCTGTACCATTAGCAATCACTCCTCGTTTCCCTCTTTCCCCAGTCCCTGACAACCACAAATCTGATTTCTGTCTTTATGACTTTCCCTATTCTTGACGTTGTATATAAACGGAATCGTACAATATGTGGTCTTTTGTGTCTGCTCCATTTGCTTAGCATAATGTTCTCAAGGTCCGTCCATGTTGTAGCATGCATCAGAACTTCATTCCTTATCATGGCTCAATATTCCCTTGTATGGATATACCATATTTTGTTTAACCATTCATCAGTTAATGGACATTTGGGTTGCTTCTCCCTGTGGCCTGTTGTGAACAGTGCTGCTATGAACACTCGTATACAAGTTTTTGTGCAAATGTGTTTTCATTTCTCTTCAGTCTATACTTAGGAGTGTAACTGCTGAGTCACATGGTGACTCTATGTTTAACCTCTGAGAAACTGCCAAACTAGTTGTTTTCCAAAGAAGCTTCATCGTTTTACATTTCCACCAGTAACATATGAAGCTTTCAATTTGCCCCCTCTTCTATTTTTTGGAAGAATTTGTAAAAGGATTAGCGCTAATTCTTCTCTCAAGCTTTGGTAGAGTTCACCAGTGAAGAAACTAGATTCTGGGCTTTTCTCTGTGGGGAATTTTTTTATTACTAACTCAGTCTGTTTACTTGTTATAGGTCATTCACATTTTTTGTTTCTCCTGAAATTAATGTGTAACTTTCTAGAAACATCCATTTTATCTAAGCCTTTTAGTTTGTTGGCCCACGATTGTTCATACTATTCCCTTATAGTTCTGTTTATTATATGGTCAATAGCAATGCCTCCTAATTTTAGTAATTTGAGTCTTCTTTCTTTTTTTTTCAGTCTGGTTATAAATTAATCAATTTTGTAGATTTTTTTCAAAGAACCAACTTTTCATTGTATTCATTTTCTCTATTATTTTCTATTCTATATTTTATTTCTTTCCATTCTAATCTTTATTATTTCCTTCCTTCTCCTTGCTTGAAGTTTAGTTTACTTTATTTGTCTAGTTTTTTAATTAGGGTAGACAGGATTTTGTTTTGAAATCTTTCTTCTTATTTCATATAGTACTTTACAATTATAAATTTTCTACCAAGCACCACTTTTGCTGTATCCCATAAGTTTCAGAAAATCATGTCTTCATTTTCATTCTTCTTAAACTTTTTTCTAATTTTCCTTATGATTTCTTCTTAGACTCATTGCTTATTTAGGAGTTTGTTGTTTAATATTCACACATTTGTGAATTTATCAAATTTCCTTCTCCATTGATTTACAGTTTCTTTCCATTGTGGATGAAGAACATACTGTCTGATTTTAATCCTTTTAAATTTATTAAGGCTTGTATTATGGCCTAACATATGGTCTATCCTGGAGAATGTCCATATGCAGTTGAGAATGTCTATTCTGCTCTTGTTGGGTAGAGTGTTCTATAGATGTCCATTGGGTCTAGTTGGCTTGTAGTGTTGTTGTTCTATATATAGAAGTATTCTATTTTTTTATTGATTTTCTGTCTAGTTGTTCTATCCATTATTAAAAGTGGGATATTGAGGACTCAATCTATTATTGTTAAAATGTCTATTTTTCCCTTCAGTTTGTCATATAATATTTTGCTTATTGCATTTGGGAACTCTGTTGTTAGGTGCATATGTGTTTATACTTTTTATATCTTCTTGATGTCCTTCTTTGTCTCTAGTAACAATTTTTGTCTTAAAGTCTATTTTCTGATATTAGTACAGGCATACCTTGGACTTCCCTGGTGGCATAGTGGTTAGGATTCCGGGCTTTCTCTGTTGTGGCCTGCATTCAATCCCTGGTCAGGGAAGCTCCCACAAGCCGTGTGGTGTGGCCAAAAAAAAAATAAAATAAAATTTTAAAAAAGTACAGGCATACCTCAAAGATATTTCAGGCTTGGTTCCAGACCACCACAATAGAGCAAAGATCAAAATAACATGAGTCACACAAATTTTTTGGTTTCCCACTGCATATAAAAGTTATGTTTACACTATACTGTAGTCTATTAAGTGTGCAATAGATTTATGTCTAAAAAAACAATTTATCTACATACCTTAATTTTAAAATACTTTTTAAACTAAAAAATGCTAACTATCATCTGAGCCTTCAGTAAGTCATAATCTTTTTGCTGATGGAAAGTCTTGCTTCAGTGTTGATGGCTGCTGACTGATCAGGGTGGTGGTTGCTGAAGGTTGGGTGACTGTGACAATTTCTTAAAATAAGACAACAGTGATATTTGCCATATTGATTGACTTTTGCTTTCATGAATACCTTCTCCTTTCATGAATGACTTCTCTGTAGCATGCAATTCTGTTTAACCGCATTTTTGCCCACAGTAGAACTTCTTTCAAAATTGGAGTCAATCCTCTGAAACCCTGTCACTGTTTTATCAACTAAATTTATGTAATATTCTAAATCCTTTGTTGTCATTTCAGCAATTGATTAAGTTTACCATCTTATGTGGGAACAGTTCATGGTACCCCAAAACAATTACAATGGTAACATTGAAGATCACTGATCAGAGGTCACCATAACAAATATAACAATAAAAATAAAGTTTAAAATACTGTAAGAACTACCAAAATGTAAAACAGACACAAAGTGAGAAACTGCTGGTGGAAAAATGATGCCAATAGACTTGCTCGATGCAGGGTTGCCACAAGCCTTCAATTTGTAAAAAACACAGCATCTACAAAGTACAGTAAATTGAAGCACAATAAGACAGGTGTGTCTGTATAGCCACTCCAGCTCCCTTTTAGTTACTGTTTTTGTGATATATCTTTTCCATCCTTACACTTTCAACCTATGTGTGTCTTTGAATCTAAAGTGTGTCTGTTGCAGACAGCATAGGGTGGGATTATTTTTCATGGATTCTGCCAATCTCTGCCTTTTGATTGGAGTTTAATGATTACATTTAATGCTTAATATGTTTGCATTTAACGCAATCACTAATGAGATATTATTTACATTTGCCATTATGTTATTTGTTTTTACATATCTTATGTCTTTTTTGTTACTCCAGTCCTCCATACTGTGTCATTGTGTTAAATATTTTCTAGTAGTTTACCTTAAGTCCTTCGTCACTTCTTTTACTATATATTTTTTAGTTATTTTCAAAGTAGTTGCCCTGGTGGCTGCCAGGCTGCTGGTTTTCACTGAGATTGTGAACTGTTGGTCTTCAGGGCAACTGCAGAGCTGGTGAGAGATGAAAATAGGACAAGCTAAAATGCTGTATGTCAACTGTTCTTATCAAAAATTCAGCCATTTTTCTTGTATAAATGCCCCTTGGATTTCTGCAAGGCTTTGTTAATTTTCAGAGTTCTGAAAAAGTTGATTCTGAACATTTTTGCTAGTGTTATTATTACCTTTATGGAGCAGAGAATTTTTGGAAGCTCTTACTCTGCCATTTTCACTGATGTCTTTGTTATATCTTTTTTTCACATAAAAGTTAATTTTAATTTGTATTTTCTTGTAAAGGTTTACTTTAATTTGTATACAGTTAAATATATCTCTGCTTTATTTTATTCATTCTGGGTGTCCACTGTTCATTAGCAGAGTCTGCTCAACCTTAGACTGTAGTCTCCTAGGTTAGTATATATAGAAATGCATAAGTACCCTATATGTAATATAAATATATAATATTATGCATGTATATGATACATACAAACAATATACGTCATATTTGTGTGTAAACACACATATATATTCAATTTATTTATAGAATGGTATACTGACATAATGATATAATGGATTGTTTTAATAGATACTCTCATAATGAACCGCCCTTAGTATAAAATCTACTTAATCACAATATGTTTTTCTTTAGATCGTTGCCAGATTCTATTTGCTAATATTTCAGTTTGAATTTTGTACCTATACTTATAAGTGATATCGGGATATAGTTTTTCTTCTTTGTTGTTTTGGCAAGTTTCTATCATCTGGAACACTTAAATGGAAATTACCTATTCTTATGTTATATAAAATCTTAGCTTATAGACCTAATGACATTTTCAGTGATAATTCACTAATCAGTTTGTCTATTTTTTCTCTAGTAATTGATCAAGTAAACATTTTCATTTCCTCTTAAATCAATTCTAATTGGGAATGTTTTACCTAGAATTAATACATTTACTCTAAGTTTTAAATTTTGCTAGTATACAATTCAAGCACGTAACAGTGGCATGTCTCCTTTTTCATTTCCAATCTTGTCTTATGTTTATCCTCTCTTATTTCCCCCCTTAATGAGGCTTGCAAGAGATATATCTGTTTTATTGCTTTTCTCAAAAAAAGTAGATTTAGTATTCATTTATCCTTTCTATTTTTAAATTTTCCATTTCACCAATTTCAAAGAAGGAATTAAAAAAGAAATTACTTACTAGCTTCATACCAATGAAAACTATAACACTTTATATAAAAATAATACAAGACATTATAAAAGCAGTATGCAATTATTTAAAGAAGGACACTGAAAAATAAAGGAACCAAGGGCTCACTTTAACTATAACAGTGAAATAAACCAAACAATCAGGAAAAAAAGAGTCAGTAAAGAAAATATTAAAATCAAAGAGCTCTTTCAACCCCGAGTCTTCCTTGCTTATATGTTTTATCTCCACCTACAAGGTGAAGACCAGCTTCTTAGCCTAAAGCGTGGCACCTGAAGCCATTTATGATCTAGTACCTGTTTGCCTTTTAGCCCCATCAGTTGCCACTCCCCAGCACAATTCATGCTTCAATAATACCTAATTGCTTGAATTCCCAAAATACATTACATTGTCTTCCTTGCCTTCATTTTACTGCATGTACTCTTCCCATTCTCTGGAATGAATTTCCCATCTTCTTCCACCTGGCAAGCTCCTTTTAATTGTTCAAAATCCAGCTTTATGCTAAAGAGTCATGTACTGCAATATTCACTGCAGCTCTGTTTACAATAGCCAGGACATGGAAGTAACCTAAGTGTCCATCGACAGATGAATGGATAGAGAAGATGTGGCACATATATACAGTGGAATATTACTCAGCCATAAAAAGAAATGAAATTGAGTTATTTGTAGTGAGGTGGATGGACCTAGAGTCTGTCATACAGAGTGAAGTAAGTCAGAAAGAGAAAAATACCATATGCTAACACATATATATGGAATCTAAAAAAAAAAAAAAAAAGTGGTTCTGAAGAACCTAGGGGTAGGACAGGAATAAAGACGCAGACGTAGAGAATGGACTTGAGGACACGGGGAGGGGGAAGGGTAAGCTGGGACGAAGTGAGAGAGTGGCATGGACATATATACACTACCAAATATGAAATCGATAGCTAGTGGGAAGCAGCCGCATAGCACAGGGAGATCAGCTCCGTGCTTTGTGACCACCTAGAGGGGTGGGATAGGGAGGGGGGAAGACACAAGAGGGAGGAGATATGGGGATATATGTATACATATAGCTGATTCACTTTGTTATAAAGCAGAAACTAACACACCATTGTAAAGCAATTATACTCCAATAAAGATGTTAAAGAAAAAAGCACAATAGATGATTTTTACCGAAAAAAAAAAAATCCAGCTTTATGGCATCTCTGTAGGAAGTATCCCCAACTTCTCCACCAGGTGGAACAATTTTTTCTTCTTCTGAGCTACACCTGCACCTCTTACAAGACTATGAGCACCTTGAAGGCAATAATTATACCTTACTGGTTTCTATAATGACTCCCAGTTCAGTACCTGGAATGTATTATCAGCTTGAAAAATGTTTATTAAATGAGTGGATGAATGCCATGACTGTAATATCCAGTCATTCCAAGTCCTTCTTTGCTGGAATACTCTATCAGAGTGTTTCATATGCTTGCGTTCTCTACGTTCTGGACTTCTGATTCCTCATAATCTTTTACATAATGCATTCTGCTCCCATCATTTCAATAAAATGGCTTAACCCAAAGTCTCCATTAGCCTTCTCGCTGCTGAATTATTCAGTGACCCCCTTTTCCCCTGGCTTTGTTTGGCCTTCAGGGAACATTTCTCCTGTAAAGCCCCTTCATCTTTTTATTTCCCTCCCTTGATTCTAGGGCAACATTCTCCCTAAGCATGTATTTTAAATTTCTTCACTTACCTCCTTCTGCGTGAGTGTCATCAGTGTGGCTTAGTCTTCGTCTTCATTCTTTTCTGAGTGGCTTCATGCATTCCCCTGGGGAAAGATGGGAAATGTATTCTTTATTTATAAATTCACACTTTTATTTTATTTTATTTTTATTTATTTATTTTTTTTGCGGTACGCGGGCCTCTCACTGTTGTGGCCTCTCCCGTTGCAGAGCATAGGCTCCAGACGCACAGGTTCAGCGGCCATGGCTCACGGGCCCAGCCGCTCCGCGGCATGTGGGATCTTCCCGGACCGGGGCACGAACCCATGTTCCCTGCATCGGCAGGCAGACTCTCAACCACTGCGCCACCAGGGAAGCCCTAAATTCACACATTTAGATTGAAGATTCTCTAGTCACTAGCTCCAGCCTGGACTTATGAGATACAAGCTGACACTTCCATCAACTTACAAACTGTTCCATAGGCACCTTAACTTCAACTGCATGTTTTTCCTGTAACCTCTCCTTTCTTCTGTATTCCTTATCTTCGAGAATTGTGAAGTATTTCCCAAGTCGCTTAATCTGTAAACTGTATATTTGCCTTTCTTGATCATCGCTCATGTCACCAAATCTTGTTTGTGCCTCTGAAATGCCTTTCAAATCTCTCCCTTTGTCTTCATTCCCTTGGATATGGCCCTGCATCCATTCTCATCCTCTTTTTCCTAGATTATAGTAATAACACTCTAATTGCTTTCTCAGCATCCAGTCTCTTTCCCGCTAATGTAGTTTTTACTTGGTTTTAATTCTAAACATATATCTGGTAATGTTTCTCCACCACAACAATCTTTGTTGGTTCCCCACTACCTAAAGGACAAAGTACAAACTCCTTAGCAATGTGCTCTTTGAAGTTTGTATCTTTTCAAGCTCATGTACAGTTTTTTCCCACCACACCCCACACTTCAGGCACACAGGCTTGTTTATTTCCTAAGACCATCTTATTCATTGATCTGTTTGACTTTTTAATACCTGTCCCTACCCGCTTATCTGTGAGCTCCATGAAATCGGAGACTGTCTTATTAACTCTTATATTCCAAGTACCCTGAAACCATCCCTGGCATTCCACAGGCGAATGGTTGTATTTCCATGCTTCTGCACTGTTGCTGCTCCCTTCACCTGGGGTGCTCTTCCCTTCTGTTCTCCATGGTGAATGTCTATTCATCCATCCTTCAAGGTCTAGTTCAAATATCAATTTCTCCATCAAGTCTGACCTAACACAACCTTCCCCAACTCAAAACGAGTGACTTTTCTTCTCTGTGCTCCTGTAACATTTTCTACAAAGTGCCGTTTTAGCATCTACCTCCTTGTACTACAATTATTTGAATATGTGTCTCCAACTTCAGTAAATTTGGACTCTTTGGATGGAGAGGAATGTGTCTCACTCATGTACAGCTTCAAACACTGAACTTCACACTGAATAGGTAAGTGCTCGGTAAGTGAGCAGGAAGAAGGTGTCTGCCTTTTGATGATGTAGAGTCTTTTTTTTTTTCACTTCTAAGCCTTTTTATTTTAAAAATGTATCTTCTTTTTTTTTAACATTTTTCCAGTTTTATCGAGATATAATTGACATATGTCACTGTATAAGTTTAAGGTGTACAGTGTCACGGTTTGACTTATATTGTGATATGATTATCACAATAAGTTTAGTTAGCATCCATCACCTCATATAGATATAACTGAAAAAAGTCTTTGTGAGAACTCTTAGGGTTTAGTCTCTTGACAGCTTTCCTATGTATTACACAACCGTTAATTATAGTCATCATGCTGTATATCACATCCTTAGTACTTATTTACCTTATAACTGGAAGTTTGTACCTTTAACCACCTTCCTCCCATTCTCTCTCCCCCTAACCCCTGCCTCTGGTAACCAGAAATCTGATCTCTTTTTCTATGAATTTGGCTTTTGAGTTTTTTTTGGGGGGGAGGGTCCTCATATAAGTGAGATCATACAGGATTTATCTTTCTCTGTCTGATTTATTTCACTTAGCATAATGCCTTCAAGTTCCATCCATATCGTCATAAATGGCAGGGTTTCCTCATTTTTTTATGACTGAATAGTATTTCATTGTATATACACACCACATCTTTATCCATTCATCTGTCAGTGGACACTTAGGTTGTTTGCATGTCTTGGTGACTGTAAATGATGCTGCTATGAATGTGGGTGTACAGGTAGTTTTTTGAGTTAGTGTTTTTTGTTTCCTTTGGACAAATAGAAGTGGAATTGTTGGATCATATGGTAGTTCTATTTTTAATTTTTTGAGATTCTCCATGCTGTTTTCCACAGTGGCTGTACCAGTTTACAATCCCACCCACAGTGCACAAGGGTTTCCTTTTCTCCACATCCTCGCCAGCATTTATTTTCTCTTGTCTTTTTGATGTTGGCCATTCTATCAAGCGTGGGGTAATAGATGATGTAAAATCTTATCTCCCGTTTGGACAAGGGTCCTCTTCGGTGGAGCACTTCTTCTGCCTGCCTCTCTAGTTCACCTGTCATTCTCTTTCATTGAAGTATAGAACCACAGAATGTCAGAACTGGAAGGGGAAACTGAGGCCCCACAGTTGGAGTGACTTGTCCAAGGCTAAATGGCAAGGATAAGAGCCAAGGCCAGGGCACTTTAGGACAGTATCTTCCCACTTGACGCTCTCTCTCTGCTCCCTCTTTGCATCACCTTCAACCAGCTGTCACCCTAATGGGAGACATTGGAAGGAAAAGTGTCAGAGAGTGAAAGGAAATCCATGGGCCATGGGGTCCATCAAGTGTGTGTGTGTGTGTGTGTGTTTTGTGTGTTTGCCTCCTTTCTACACTATATACAGCCCTCTGTGTGGCTGCACTGGGCTCCTGGAAATGAGCAGAGAAGTCTCTGATCTTGTCAGGATCTGTGAGGAGAGAAGTCATCACTCCTGGCTCTTCCCAAGTCACTCACCTTCTAGAAGATGCCCAAAGCCCACCCAACCTGGGCTATGGCATACTTTACCACACCAGGGTCAGAGGTGAGCCCTGAACGGAGAACCGAACAGCCTTGAAATGTCACTGTTACCCAGAACCCAGATCCCTAAACATCATTCAAATTGATGAACATATGTCCCATCTCACTCCGTCACCTTGGCAAACAGCAACCCAAAGACAGCCTCTGACCTCTGTCCTGCTCTGGCCACCGTGGCCCAGACACAGAACAAAGAATAGCTCAAAGGGATGTCAAGTTCTAGCATCCTCCAGTATCAAATTTAAAAAACCGCATTACCATCAATAGACGTGGTTTTATTGCAATTGCTTGGAATTTGAATAGCATGCTGTAACCAGCCCCATAAATTGGACTTCTTCAGATTTATTCAGCTATTTACTGAATGGTGGGTAATAAACATTCAGGATTAACAGCTCTGCAACTGCTCCAAGACAGTTACATAGAGAGTTGCTAAAATCCCGTGAAATAATTATGAATGAGTTAGCATGCTGACAAACCATAATTGGCAAAAGTTTCAGTGCAGACTTGGGGGCCTTAGTTAACAGTTTGTTCTTGTTTGCGGCTTTGAAGTTCCTCTTCCTGTCTCCCGACATCCCCTTTCTTTCCTCTCTTTTTCTACTTTCTTCCCGTTCTCTCTGTCTTCTTCTCCTCTCCCACCGTTCTTCTTCCTTTCTTTCACTTATAATATATGGGAGAAGTAGCATGGTGTGAAGAAAAGAGCAGAGATGTGGAATCTGAGCTCAAGACAGGGATCTGCCGCCTGCTACCTCTGGGACCCTGGGCAAGTCTCTCTTAGGCTTTATCTCCTCATCCATCCGTAGGGAGGCACACGCAGAGCATCCAGGATATAACAGGCTTTTGATGACTTTTGGCTTCCTTCTCCTCCCCTGCCCCTCCTGCTTAGTTCATCCTGAGACTGACTGGTTCTCCTGCAGTCCCATTCTCTCCGTGTCTCTTTCCCATAGCTCCTCTTATGTCACAGCTCAGCTGGGCTGTCAAGGCGCTGGTCCACCATTTGGCCCACTGCCTTTCAGCTTTGTCACCAACTTTATCACTTTATCTAGGACCTAGCATTATCTGGATTTTAATTCAAATCAGATGAAAATAAACTTTTTAAAGTCATGGTAAAATATACATCACATGAAATTTACCACTTTAACTTTTTTTAAGTGTACAATTCAGTGATGTTAAGTACATTCACATGGCTGTGGGACCATCACCACCATCCAACTCCAGAACTCTTTGAATCTTGCAAAACTGAAACTCTGTGCCCATTAAACAGTGACTCCCCATTGCCCTCTCCCCTCTTCCCCGTTAATCACCATTCTAATTTCTGTCTCTGTGAATTTGACTAATCCAGTTTCCTCATATCAGTGGAAACATACAGTATTTGTCCTTCTGTGACTGGTTTATTTCACCTAGCATAATGTCTTCAAGGTTCATTCATGTTGTAACATGTGGCAGATTTCCTTCCTTTTAAGGCCGAATAGTATTCAGTGTATGTTTACACTACATTCTGTTTATCCATTCATCCATCAATAGATACTTGGGTTGCTTCCACTTTTGACTATTGTCAAATAGTGCTATGAATATGGGGGTGATAACATCTGTTTGAGTCCTTGCTTTCAATTCTTTTGGGCATGCACCTAGAATTAAATTACTGAATCATATGGTAATTTTATATTTAAGTTTTTGAGGAAGTACCATGCTGTTTTTCATAGTGGCAAAAATAGTTTTAATATATTTTCCTTCATTTTAAGGATAATATACATGCTTTATGAACAATTTGGAAAATATGGAAATGACTGTAAAAGAAAAGAAAATTTACTCATAATACCATCATTCCGAGATAAACTTTGCTAACATTTTGAAATGTTTCTGTCCAATCTTTGTTCTCTGTAACTTTACCCTTATGGGCTTCAGATGATTTTATTTGTGTTTTTCAAGCAGAATTATTTAGATAGTACTATCTATACAATTATGATTTTTTTCTTTTATTCCATATTATATTGTGAGCATTTCCAAGTGTTGATAAATGTGTGTGTATGTGCGTGAATGGCTATACAGTATCCCACTGCATAAATGTTTCATTATTTATAGGACATAGCTAAATGAGATCAATAAAAGTATCTATTAAAATTATTCTTGTATAAAATTCTTTTCCTTTTTATTCCAGCTTTATTGAGATATAATTGATACATAAAATTGTGTAAATTTAAGATGTACATGTTGATATGATACACTTACATATTGTGAAATGGTTACCACTGTAGTGTTAACTAATACTTCCATCAACTCACATAATTATCATTTATTTTTGTGATGAGAATATTTAAGATCTACTCTCTTAGCATCTTTCAAGTATATAATATAATGTTGTTAGTTATAATCACTGTAGTGTATATTAGATCCCCCAAACTTATTCAACTTGTAACTGAAAGTTTGTATACTTTGCCCAACATTTCCCTGTTTCTTCCAGCCCCCAGCCCCTGGTAATCGCCATTATACCCTCTGCTACTGTGAACTTGTCTATTTTAGATTCCAAACATAAGTGATATCATACAGTATTTGTCTCTCTCTAACTTATTTTACTTTGCATAATGCCCTCAAGGTCCATCCATGTTGTCACAATGGCAGAATTTCCTTCTTTATCATTGCTGAATAATATTCCACTGTGGAGTGTGTGTGTGTGTGTGTGTGTGTGTGTGTGTGTGTGTGTGTATGGCAACTTGCATTGCTTACACTCTTTGACTACTGAATATATATATCTCACATCTTCTTTATCCATTCATCCCTTAATGGACATTTAAGTTGTTTCCACATCTTGGCTATTGTGAATAAACCTGCAATGAGCATAGAAATGCAGATATCTCTTCAAGATCCCGATTTCATTTCTTTGGATACATACCCAGAGGTAGGATTCCTGGATCATACGGTAGTTCTGTTTTCAATTTTGGGGAGAACCTCCATACTGTCTTCCATAGTGGCTGTACCAATTTACATTCCCACCAACGTGCACAAGTGTTTCTTTCTCTACACAAACTCACCAACACTTGCCTCTAGTCTTTTTCTTTTTTGCAGTATGCGGGCCTCTCACTGTTGTGGCCTCTCCTGTTGCGGAGCACAGGCTCCGGACGCGCAGGCTCAGCGGCCATGGCTCACAGGCCCAGCCGCTCCGCGACATGTGGGATCTTCCCGGACCGGGGCACAAACCCGTGTCCCCTGCATCGGCAGGCGGACTCTAAACCACTGCACCACCAGGGAAGCCCTGCCTCTAGTCTTCTTGATGATAGCCATTCTAACAGATGTGAAGTGATATCTCATTGTGGTTTTGAATTCCATTTCCCCAATGACTAGTGATGTCAATAATCTTTTCATATATCTGTGGGCCATTTGGATGTCTTCTTTGGAAAAATGTCTATTCAGTTCCTCTGCTCATTTTGTTTATTTTTATTCTTTATTTTTATTTTTGGCTGTGTTGGGCCTTTGTTGCTGTGCACGGGCTTTCTCTAGTTGCAGCGAGTGGGGGCAACTCTTCGTTGTGGTGCATGGGCTTCTCATTGCAGTGGCTTCTCTTGTTGCGGAGCATGGGCTCTAGGCACATGGACTTCAGTAGTTGTGGCACGTGGACTCAGTAGTTGTGGCTCACGGGCTCTAGAGTGCAAGCTCAGTAGCTGTGGTGCACGGGCTTAGTTGCTCTGCAGCACGTGGGCTCTTCCCAGCCCAGGGCTCGAACCGGTGCCCCTGCATTGGCAGGCAGATTCTTAACCACTGCACCACCAGGAAAACCTGTCTGCTCATTTTTTAACTGGATTGTTTGGGGGGGTTGCTATTGGTTTGTATGAATCCTTTATATAGTAACCGCTTATCAGATACATGGTTTGCAAATATTTTTCCTATTTCATAGGTTGCCCTTTCATTTCATTGACTGTTTATTTTGCTGTATAGAAGCTTTTTGTTGCTTGTGCTTTTGGTACTGTATACAAAAAATTGTTGGCAACTCCAATGTCAAAGGAACTTTCCCCATGTTTTCTTTTAGGAGTTTTATGGTATTAGTTCTTACATTTAAGTCTTTAATCCATTTCGAGTTCATTTTTGTAAATGGTGTAAGACAGGGATCCAATTTCATTCTCCTGCATGTAGTTATCCAGTTTTCCCAGCACCGTTTATTGAAGAGACTATCTTTTCCCCATTAAGTATTCTTGGCTCCCTTATCTAGTATTAGTTGACCATATTTGTATGGGTTTATTTCTGGGCTCTCTATTTTGTTCCATTGGTCAATGTGTCTATTATGTCAGTTCCATACTGTTTTGAATACTATATCTTTGTAGTATAATTTGAAATCAATAAGTGTGATACCTTCAGATTTGTTCTTCTTTTTCAGGATTCCTTTCACTATGAGGGGTCTTTGTGGTTCCACACAAATTTGGGGGCTATTTTATATTGATATGAAAAATGCCATTGGAATTTTCATAGAGATTGCACTGAATATATAGGTGGCTTTGGTTTTTGGTTTTGATGAATCATCATTTTGATGATTTTGTATTTAAGTAGTTAATTTGAGTAATTATACTTTAAGTGACCATATGAACATTTAACTGTGAGTTACGTGATTTCCCCTTTGTATATTTTTTATTCCTTTATCAAAAATTAATTTACCATATAACATGGGTTTATTTCTGGGCCCTCTTTACTGTTTCACTGATCTGTATGTCTATATTTTTGCCATTACCATATTGTTTTGATTACTATACATTTGTCCTGTAGTTTGAAATCAGGACTATGATTCCTCCAATTTTATTCTTTCTCAAGATTGTCTTTTGTGGTTCCACACAAATTTTAGGATCTTTTTTCTATTTCAATGAAAAATATAATTAGAATTTTGATAGCGATTGCACTGAATCTGTAAATAACTTTGGGTAATATGGGCATTTTAGCATGGAACACCTTTCCATTTACTTGTGTCTTTCTCAATGTATTTTACCAATGTCTTTTAGTTTTCATATGGCCTTTCACCTTCTTAAATTTATTCCTAAGTATTTATTCCTTTTCGTACTTTTACAATCCCATGTAAATGGGATTGCTTTCTTAATTTCTTTTTCTAATACTTCATTGTTAGTGTATAGAAATGCAACTGATTTTTGTATATTGATTTTGTATCCTGCAGCTTTACTGAAATCATTTATTAGTGCTAACAGTTTCTTGGTGGGGCCTTTAAGATTTTCTACATATAATATCATGTCATCTGCAAAAAGAGTCAGTTTTACTCCTTCCTTTCCAATTTGGATGCCATTTATTTACTTTTCTTGCCTAATTGCTTGGGCTAGGACTTCCAGTACTATGTTGATTAAAAGTAGCAAGAGTGGGCATCCCTGTCTTTTTCCTGATCTTTGAGGAAAAGATTTAAGCTTTTCACCATTAAGTTTGATGTAAGTTGTCAGCTTGTCATATATGGCATTTATTATACTGAAGGACATTTCCCCCGTTCCCAGGTTTTTGAGAGATATTTTTCTTTTTTAATTTTATTTAATTTATTTTTTTATACAGCAGGTTCTTATTAGTCATCAATTTTATATACATCAGTGTATACATGTCAATCCCAATCTCCCAATTCATCCACCCCCACCACCCCACGGTTTTCCCCCCTTGGTGTCTGTATGTTTGTTCTCTACATCTGTGTCTCAATTTCTGCCCTGCAAACCAGTTCATCTGTACCATTTTTCTAGGTTCCACATATATGCGTTAATATACGATATTTGTTTTTCTCTTTCTGACTTACTTCACTCTATATAACAGTCTCTAGAACCATCCAAATCTCAACCAATGACCCAAATTCGTTCCTTTTTATGGCTGAGTAATATTCCATTGTATATATGTACCACATCTTCTTTATCCATTCATCTGGCATTTGGGTTGCTTCCATGACCTGGCCATTGTAAATAGTGCTGCAATGAACTTTGGGGTGCATGTGTCTTTTTGAATTATGGTTTTCTCTGGGTATATGCCCAGTAGTGGGATTGCTGGGTCATATGGTAGTTCTATTTTTAGTTTTTTAAGGAACCTCCATACTGTTTTCCATAGTGGCTGTATCAATTTACATTCCCACCAACATTGCAAGAGGGTTCTCTTTTCTCCACAGCCTCTCCAACATTTGTTGTTTGTTGATTATCTGAGGGATGCCCATTCTAAATGGTGTGAGGTGATACCTCACTGTAGTTTTGATTTGCATTTCTCTAATAATTAATGATGTTGAGCAGCTTTTCATGTGCTTCTTGGCCATCTGTATGTCTTCTTTGGAGAAATGTCTATTTAGGTCTTCTGCCCATTTTTGGATTGGGTTGTTTGTTTTTTTAATATTGAAGTGCATGAGCTGTTTATATGTTTTGGAGATTAAGCCTTTGTCCATTGAATCGTTTGCAAATATTTTCTCCCATTCTGAGGGTTGTCTTTTCGCCTTGTTTATGGTTTCCTTTGCTGTGCAAAAACTTTGAAGTTTCATTAGGTCCCATTTGTTTATTTTTGTCTTTATTTCCATTACTCTAGGAGGTGGATCAAAAAAGATCTTGCTGTGATTTATGTCAAAGAGTGTTCTTCCTATGTTTTCCTCTAATATTTTTATAGTGTCCAGTCTTACATTTAGGTCTCTAATCCATTTTGAGTTTATTTTTGTGTATGGTGTTAGGGAGTGTTCTAATTTCATTCTTTTACATATAGCTGTCCAGTTTTCCCAGCACCACTTATTGAAGAGACTGTCTTTTCTCCATTGTATATCCTTGCCTCCTTTGTCATAGATTAGTTGACCATAGGTGCGTGGGTTTATCTCTGGGAGTTCTATCTTGTTCCATTGATCTATGTTTCTGTTTTTGTGCCAGTCTCGTATTGTCTTGATTACTATAGCTTTGTAGTATAGTCTGAAGTCAGGGAGTCTGATTCTTCCAGCTCCCATTTTTTCCATCAAGACTGCTTTGGCTATTCGGGGTCTTTTGTGTCTCCATACAAATTTTAAGATTTATTGTTCTAGTTCTGTAAAAAATGCCATTGGTAATTTGCTAGGGATTGCATTAAATCTGTAGATTGCTTTGGGTAGTATAGTCATTTTCACAATATTGATTCTTCCAATCCAAGAACATGGTATATCTCTCCATCTGTTGGTATCATCTTTAATTTCTTTCATCAGTGTCTTACAGTTTTCTGCTTACAGGTCTTTTGCCTCCCTAGGTAGGTTTATTCCTAGGTATTTTATTCTTTTTGTTGCAATGGTAAATGGGAGTGTTTCCTTAACTTCTCTTTCAGATTTTTCATCATTAGTGTATAGGAATGCAAGAGATTTGTGTGCATTAATTTTGTATTCTGCAACTTTACCAAATTCATTGATTAGCTCTGTGGTTTTCTGGTGGCATCTTTAGGAATCTCTATGTATACTATCATGTCATCTGAAACAGTGACAGTTTTACTTCTTCTTTTCCAATTTGTATTCCTTTTATTTCTTTTTCTTCTCTGATTGCCATGGCTAGGACTTCCAAAACTATGTTAAATAATAGTGGTGAGAGTGGACATCCTTCTCTTGTTCCTGATCTTAGAGGAAATGCTTTCAGTTTTTCACCATTGAGAATGATATTTCCTGTGGGTGTGTCATATATGGCCTTTATTATGTTGCAGTAGGTTCCCTCTATGCCCACTTTCTGGAGAGTTTTTCATAAATGGGTGTTGAATTTTGTTAAAAACTTTTTTGTGCCTATTGAGATGATCATATGGGGTTTTTTTGTTTTGTTTTGTTTTTTTGCGGTACGCGGACCTCTCACTGTTGTGGCCTCTTCTGTTGCGGAACACAGGATCCGGACGCGCTGGCTCAGCAGCCATGACTCACGGGCCCAGCTGCTCCACGGCATGTGGGATCTTCCCGACCGGGGCACGAACCCGTGTCCCCTGCATCGGAAGGCAGACTCTCAACCACTGCACCACCAGGGAAGCCCGATCATATGGTTTTTATTCTTCAATTTGTTAATATGGTGTATCACATTGACTGATTTGCATATATTGAAGAATTGTTGCATCCCTGGGATAAATCCCACTTGATCATAGTGTATGACCCTTTTAATGTGTTGTTGGATTCTGTTTGCTATATTTTGTTGAGGATTTTTGCATCTATATTCATCAGTGATATTGGTCTGTAATCTTCTTTTCTTGTAGTATCTTTGTTTAGTTTTGGTATCAGGGTGATGGTGGCATCATAGAATGAGTTTGGGAGTGTTCCTTCCTCCACAATTTTTTGGACGAGTTTGAAAAGGATGGGTGATAGCTCTTCTCTAAATATTTGATACAATTCACCTCTGAAGCCATCTGGTCTTGGACTTTTGTTTGTTGGAAGATTTTTAATCACAGTTTCAATTTCATTACTTGTGATTGGTCTGTTCATATTTTCTGTTTCTTCCTGGTTCAGTCTTGGAAGGTTATACCTTTCTAAGAATTTGTGCATTTCTTCCAGGTTGTCCATTTTATTGGAATAGAGTTGCTTGTAGTAATCTCTTAGGATGCTTTGTATTTCTGCAGTGTCTGTTGTAACTTCTCCTTTTCATTTGTAATTTTATTGATTTGAATCCTCTCCCTCTTTTTATTGATGAGTCTGGCTAATGGTTTATCAATTTTGTTTATCTTCTCAAAGAACCAGCTTTTAGTTTTATTGATCTATGCTACTGTTTTCTTTGTTTCTATTTCATTTATTTCTGCTCTGATCTTTATTTCTTTCCTTCCGCTAACTTTGGGTTTTGTTTGTTCTTCTTTCTCTAGTTCCTTTAGGTGTAAAGTTAGATTGTTTATTTGAGATTTTTCTTGTTTCTTGAGGTATGCTTGTATAGCTCTAAACTTCCCTCTTAGAACTGCTTTTGCTGCATCCCATAGGTTTTGGATCGTCCTGTTTTCATTGTCATGTGACTCTAGGTATTTTTTGATTTCCTCTTTAATTTCTTCAGTGATCTCTTGGTTATTTAGTAACATATTGTTTAGCCTCCATGTGTTTGTGATTTTTACGGTTTTTTTCCCCCTGTAATTCATTTCTAATCTCATAGCATTGTGGTCAGAAAAGATGCTTAATATGATTTCAATTTTCTTAAATTTACTGAGACTTAATTTGTGACCCATGATGTGATCTATCCTGGAAAATGTTCCATGTGCACTTGAGAAGGAAGTTTAATCTGCTGTTTTTGGATGGAATGTCCTATAAATAGCAATTAAATCTAACTTGTCTGTTGTGTCATTAAAAGCTTCTGTTTCCTTATTTATTTTC
This sequence comes from Delphinus delphis, assembly GCF_949987515.2. Lineage (NCBI taxonomy): Eukaryota > Metazoa > Chordata > Mammalia > Artiodactyla > Delphinidae > Delphinus > Delphinus delphis. Next base: position 65,919,616 of record NC_082694.2, read on the forward strand.
ATTTTGGATGATCTGTCCATTGGTGTAAGTGAGGTGTTAAAGTCTCCCACTATTATTGTGTTACTGTCGATTTCCTCTTTTATAGCTGTTAGCAGTTGCCTTATATATTGAGGTGCTTCTTTGTTGGGTGCATATATATTTATAATTGTTATATCTTCTTCTTGGACTGATCCCTTGATCATTATGTAGTGTCCTTCCTTTTCTCTTGTAACATTCTTTATTTTAATGTCTATTTTGTCTTATATGAGTATTGCTACTCCAGCTTTCTTTTGATTTCTATTTGCTTGGAATATCTTTTTCCATCCCCTCTCTTTCAGTCTGTTTGTGTCCCTAGGTCTGAAGTGGGTCTCTTGTAGACAGCATATATATGGGTCTAGTTTTTGTATCCATTCAGCCAGCCTGTACCTTTTGGTTGAAGCATTTAATCAATTCACTTTTGAGGTAATTATCGATATGTGTGTTCCTATGACCATTTTCTTAATTGCTTTGGGTTTGTTTTTGTAGGTCCTTTTCTTCTCTTGTGTTTCCCACTTAGAGAAGTTCCTTTAGCATTTGTTGTAGAGCTGGTTTGGTGGTGCTGAACTCTCTTAGCTTTTGCTTGTCTGTAAAGCTTTTGATTTCTCCATCAAATCTGAATGAGATCCTTGCCTGCTAGAGTAATCTTGGTTGTAGGTTCTTCCCTTTCATCACTTTAAGTATATCATGCCACTCCCTTCTAGCTTGTAGAGTTTCTGCTGAGAAATCAGCTGTTAACCTTATGGGAGTTCCCTTGTATGTTATTTGTTGTTTTTCCCTCACTGCTTTCAATAATTTTTCTTTATCTTTAATTTTTACCAATGTGATTACTATGTGTCTCGGCATGTTTCTCCTTGGGTTTATCCTGTATGGGACTCTCTGTGCTTCCTGAACTTGGGTGGCTATTTCCTTTCCCATGTTAGGGAAGTTTTCGACTATAATCTCTTCAAGTAGTTTCTCTGGTCCTTTCCCTCTCTCTTCTCCTTCTGGGACCCTGATAATGCGAATGTGGTTGTGTTTAATGTTGTCCCAGAGGTCTCTTAGGCTGTCTTCATTTCTTTTCATTCTTTTTTCTTTATTCTGTTCCGCAGCATTGAATCCCACCATTCTGTCTTCCAGGTCACTTATCAGTTCTTCTGACTCAGTTATCCTGCTATTGATTCCTTCTAGTGTAGTTTTCATTTCAGTTATTGTATTGTTCAGCTCTGTTTGTTTGGTCTTTGATTCTTCTAGGTCTTTGTTAAATGTTTCTTGCATCTTCTCGATCTTTGCTTCCATTCTTTTTCCAAGGTCCTGCATCATCTTCACTATCATTATTCTGAATTCTTTTTCTGGAAGGTTGCCTATCTCCACTTCATTTAGCTGTTTTTCTGGGGTTTTATCTTGTTCTTTCATCTGATACACAGCCCTCTGCCTTTTCATCTTGTCTGTCTTTCTGTGAATGCGGTTTTTGTTCCACAGGCTGCTGGATTGTAATTCTTCTTGCTTCTGCTGTCTGCCCTCTGGTCCTTGAGAGATTTTTTATCATGAAAGTATGTTGAATTGTGTCAACTGCTTTTTCTGTTTCTGTTGAGATGATCACATGATTTTTCTCCTTCATTTTGTTAACATGATGTATCACATTGATTGATTTGTGAATGTTGAACCATCATTCTTTTCCTGGAATAAATCCCACTTGATCATGTTGTATAATCCTTTTCATGTGTTTGGTTTGCTAACATTTTGTCGAGGATTTTTGCATTTTTGTTCATCAGGAACATTGGCCTGTAATTTTCTTTTCTTGACGTTTACTTGTCTGGCTGTTGTACTGGGGTAATGCTGGCCTTGTAAAATGAGTTTGGAAATGTTCCTTTCTCTTCTGTTTTTTGAAAGATTGTGAGAACAGTTGGTACTCTTTAAATGTTTGGTAGAATTCACCAGTGAAGCCATCTGGTCCTAGACTTTTGTTTGTTGGGATGTTTTGATTACTGTTTCAATCTCCTTGCTAGTAATTGATCTGTTCAGATTTTCTATTTATTCATGATTAAATCTTAGAAGGTTGTATGTTTTTGGGAATTATCCATTTCTCCTAGGCTTTCCAATTTATTGGCATATTGTTATTCATAGTACTCTCTTATCATCCTTTGTATTTCTGTGGTATCAATTGTAATGTCTTCTCTTCCATTTAAAAGTTTATTCAGCTGAATCTTCTTTTTTTTTCTTGTTATGTGTACATAAAGTTTTGTCAATTTTATTTATCTTTTCAAAACAACAGATTTTGGTTTCATTAATGTTTTCTATTGTCTTTTTACTGTCTGTCTGATTTATTTCCACTCTGGTCTTTTTTATTTCCTTCCTTCTCCTAACTTTAGGCTTACTTTGTTCTTCCTTTTCTAGTTCCTTGAGGTATAAACTTAGCTTACATATTTGAGATCTTTTTTTTCTTTCTTAATGTAGGTACTTATCACTGTAGACTTTCCTCTTAGAACTGCTCTTGCTGCATATCACTACTTTTGGTATGTTGTGTTTGCATTTTAATTTGTCTTACAGTATTTTTTCATTTTTTTCAGTTTTATTGAGAAATAATTGATATACATCACTGTATAAGTTTAAGGCATACAGCATAATGGTTTGATTTACATATATCATGAAATGATTATCACACATCAAGATTTTTTATTTCTCTTTTGTTTTCATCTTTGATGCATTTGTTGTTCAGGAGCATGTTGTGTAATCTCCACATATTTGTGAATTTTTCAGTTTTGTTCTTGTAATTGATTTCTAGTTTTATACCATCATGGTCAGAAAAGATGCTTGATATGATTTCAATCTTCTTAAATTTATTAAGCCTTGTTTTGTGGCCTAATATGTGATCTATCCTGGAGAATGTTCCTTGTGTGCCTGAGAAGAATGTGCATTCTGTTGCTGTTGGATGGGATGTCCTGTAAATATTTATTAGGTTCCTCTGATCTAACATGTTGTTTAAGTCCAATATTTCCTTATTAATTTTCTGTCTAGGTGATCTACTCATTGACGAAAGTGAGGTATTGAAGTTTCCTACTATTATTTTATTTCTGTCTATTTCTCTCTTTAAATCTTTTAATATTTCTTTTATATATATATGTAAGTGCTCCTCTGTTGGATGCATAAATATTTTCTAATGTTATAACTTCTTGGTGAATTAACCCCTTTATTATTATATGATGGACTTCTTTATTTCTCGTTACTGTCTTCGGCTTAAAGTCTGTTTTGTCTAATATAAGTGTAGCTACTTCTGCTGTCTTTTGGTTTCCATTTGCATGGAATATCTTTTTCACTTTCATTCCATTGTGTCCTTTAAGCTAAAGTGAGTCTCTTGTAAGCAGAATATATTTGGGTCTTATTATTTTCTCCTGTTGGCCACTCTATGTCTTTTGATTGGAGAATTTAGTCTATTTACATTTAAAATAATTATTGATAGGTATTGACTTACTATTGCCATTTTGTTAATTGCTTTTGGTGTTCTGTAATTCTTTTGTTCCTTTTTTCCTCCTTTCTTTCTCTTATTTTGTGAATTGATGATTTTCTGTTGTAGTATGCTTTGATTCCTCTCTACTTTTTGTGTATCCTACATGAGTTTTTGCTTTGTGGTTACAATGAGCCTTACATAAAACATCTTGTATTTATAACAGTCTATTTTAAGCTGATAATAACTTAACTCCTAACACATATAAAAGCTCTACATTTTTAACCCTCCCCCATTCTATGTTTTTGATGTCACAAGTTACATCTTATCTTGTGTATTCATTAACAAATTATTGTAGTAGTAGTTATATTAACACTTTTGCATTTTAGTCTTCATACTAGAGTTATAAGTGATTAACCCACCACCATTACAACATTAGAGTATTCTAAATTTAACTATATATTTTCTTTTACCCCAGTGAGTTTTATACTTCCATCTGTTTTCATGTTACTAACTAGTGCCCTTTTATTTCAGCTTGAAAAACTCCCTTTAACATTTCTTGTAAGAGTGGTCTGGTGGTGATCGACAGCCTCAGCTTTTTTTGGTCTGGAAAATTCTTATCTTGCCTTCAATTCTGAAGGACAACTTTGCCGGGTAGAATATTCTTGGTTAGCAGGATTTGTTTGTTCTATCAGCACTTTGAATATATCAAACCATTACCTTCTGTCCTACAAAGTTTCTGCTAAAAAATCTGCTGTTAGTTTTATGGTGATAATGTAACTTGGTGCGGGTCTCTTTGGGTTCATCTTTTTTCATACTTTATGGTATTCCTGGGTCTTGATGTCTCTTTCTTTCCCCAGATTAAGGAAGTTTTCAGTCACTGTTTCTTTGAATAAGCTTTCTGCCCCTTTCTCTCTCTCTTCTCCTTCTGGGACCTCTATAATATGTAAATTGTATGCAGGCTGATAAGAAGTTAGATCCTCAGGCAGCAGCTGGGAAAGTATGTACTTAAACCCCTTCCAGGGATAAACTGGAAGATAGGTAGTTTTGTCTGCTCCCTCTGGACTGAGCCCATGTGTATAGCTGTGGTGCAGGTGTTCCTGCACCCATTAAGAACTGCTTCTTTGATTGCTACAGCCCTATGGGACTCATGAATGGAAGTCTCTTTGGCTGTTGGAGTCATGGGATCCAGGAACCCATCCCTGTGTGGCAGCTGCAAAAAAGTAGAGCATGGAGGTGTGTATAAGCTCTTTTCAGGTAGATACTGGCAGTTTGGATCAGAGTATAGGAAGATAGCAGTGGCGGTGTCCACCAGTTTCCCTGGTCCTTAGGGAGGATGCAAGCCAGCCCCTAGATATATGATAAATTAGAAGGCTGACACTTTGGCAGCAGCTCTTAAAGTATGAGATGAAGTCTTTTCAGGAGAAGACTGGGAGATGAGCATTTTGTCTGTCCCCTCTGTGTTGAGTCAGTTAAAAACTCCTTCTTTGATTTGTATAGTCCTGTGGAATTCATAAATGGAAGCCCCACTGGCAATGAGACCCAGGCAACTGGGGGACATGTACCTTGGGCAACAGCTACAAAAGCTTTGGTGCAAATGTGTGCCCAAACTTCTTTCTGGGAGAAACAGGTGACTTGGAGCAAGTTATAAGGAGACAATGGGGAAGGTGTCTGCCAGCTATCCAGGCCCTGGGGAAGATCATAGCAGCCCCTGGATGTGTTCTAAATTAGAAACCTGACCCTCAGGCAGCAGCTTTAAAAGTTTTCAGATGAACCGCTTTCAAGGAGAGACTGGGACATGGCCGGTTTTCTCTGCTCCCTCTGTACTGATCCTAGAGAGTGCCTGTATGCCCATTAACAGCTGCTCCTTTGTTATAGTCTTGTGAGTCTCCTGGATACAAGCCTCCTTGGCTTTCAGAGTCAGATGTTTTGGGGGTCTGTTGCTCAGGTGGCAGTCTTAAAAGTTGGAGCAGTAAAATGTGGGGTCCCAACCCTTCACAACGCACAGAAAAGCTGGGAGTTAGGAGTTCCCTCCCAGTTGTATGATGTTACGCCATGCATGGGGGTTATGACGAGCGTGTGTCTCAGCCTTTCCCATCCATTTCTGTGCGAGTATTATGTCAATCACCTTATGTGTAGAAGTTGCTCAGCTAGTTTCTGAATTTCTTTCGGAGGTCATTGTTCTGTGTGTAGCTGTACATTCACTGTGTAGGTAGGAGGAGGGGAGTCCAAGAACTTCTATGTTACCATCTTGGTTGACCTCCCAGTGTTCATGATTTTAGACAAGGCCCTTTATTCCTGCTGCATTTAGACCCTGTTTGATTCAAACAAATCAACTTTCTACCTACCATCCATGGGCTTCCCTCTTTTCTAGAAAGTCCTCCCCTTTTCTTCCCTGTTGAACCATGTGACTCTTCTCCTGAAATCACTGCTCACATGTTTTGCCTCCTCCTGGAAGCTTTCCCTGACTGCTCCCACTTGACATGATCCACCTAAATACTTTCTGATCCAGTTAGCATTTAAATACACACACAAACACTGAGAGCCAATGATAAACAGAGAGAAATAAATTTCCAGATCTATTTTACAAATAATACCGAGTCTACCTTCCTGAATTACAAACTCTCTTCAAATTAGTGTTCTCCAAAACAAAGTGATCTTTGATTGCCCATGTAAGGGATTATACGTGTGGACAACCCCAAACACATGGAATCATCACAAAAGCAGATAGTCTGACGTTTAGAAGGAGATTGCCTGCATGTCAACCAGTGCTATATCTTACTGTCTGCATATCATTCTCCCAAGGAACCAACTAGATTAAAAACACATTTTAAAACAAGTTTCAGAAATGAACTATTGCCCATAGGGAAATCTGCCTACTATATCTCTATCATAAGAGGCAGGATTCCAAGCCATATCCAAATTCAACCTAGCAAAATCTTACTTAATCTTTTCAAATAAAATAAAATACCAAGGTAAAATAAAATAAAATAAGCTTCCTTCAGAAGGGTTTAGATCACAGCTCTTTAAAACATCCTTGATATGAAATCTTCTAGAAGGTACAGTCTCACATAAAAATTTGAAACTAAGACAAATTCCCTTGGTCCCATATCACAGCCAATTGTATCTCAGGTTCAGCCAGGAACCTGAGATCAAACTGTTGGCAGGTCCCGCTGTGATCAGTATGGTTATCTGAGGAGTGAACATTTATCTAAATAGTGAACCAGACTCAAAGTATATACACACCTCTATTAATACATAAGCATTTCTCAGGAACAGGGTGTGTCTGCTTTATTTTTATTTATTTTTTTCTTAAGATTTTTTTTTGATGTGGACCACTTTTAAAGTATTAAATTTGTTACAATATTGCTTCTGTTTTATGTTTGGTTTTTTGGTCCTGAGGCATGTGGGATCTTAATTCCCCGACCAGAGATTAAACACATACCCCTACATTGGAAGGCTAAGTCTCAACCACTGGACCACCAGTGAAGTCCCTAGGGTGTGTCTGCTTTCAAATCTTAAGCTGTTTTCTTAGTAAGAGTAGTCTTGTGATAGACTTTTCCCCTTAGACAGTGAATTTCTTAAGAATGGGTATATTATCTCTTTGTAATTCTTTGATAATTATTTGAAGAAACAGTACCACTGATTCTTTTAAGAAAAATATACTTTCAAAATGGCTAATCTCTTTCATCTCCCATTTTCTAGGCCAGGGTTCTTTCAGAGTTTTGCATTGCCTTATACACAGTTGCATCCTCAGGCAGTTACACCTTCAAGTTCCAAGTTTCTCTTTAATTATTAGAGATAAATCTTTCACCATAATGATGGTATGGCATTTTTCCAGCCAAATCCGTGTACTTGACAAGGTGTCGACAGATTAGAATTTCACGCCACATTCCTAGAAACAGAGATATCTGAGAAAAAGGTAATTTCTAATCCAGGGGCCCCTCACTGCTTTGTGAGCTCCAATGCAACGTACAAGGTGAAGAAAGAAAGGAGAGAAAGCGCTCTTGGTCTGACCCCCTTGTTTCCAAGACTGGTCCTGGCCAGACAGCATCTCTGACAGCCATGCGTCCCTACACCTCCCTTCTTACTGAAAAAAAAAAGAATTCAGGGGCTTCCCTGGTGGCGCAGTGGTTGAGAGTCCGCTTGCTGATTCAGGGTACACGGGTTCGTGCTCCAGTCCGGGAAGATCCCACATGCCGCGGAGCGGCTGGGCCCGTGAACCATGGCCGCTGAGCCTGCGCGTCCGGAGCCTGTGCTCCGCAATGGGAGAGGCCACAACAGTGAGAGGCCCGCGTACCGCAAAAAAAAAAAAAAAAAGAATTCAGGTGCTGAACTGAAAGGATTCAAGGAAAACTTTGATTAACAATGGGAAAGGAACGATATTTCTTGCATTTTATTCATCACCTGCCTCTTTTTTTTAAATAGATCTTTATTGGAGTATAATTGCTTCACCATACTGTGTTAGTTTCTGTTGTACACCAAAGTGAATATGTCCCCATATCCCCTCCCTCTTGAGCCTCCCTCCCATCCTCCCTATCCCACCCCTCTAGGTCATCGCAAAGCACCGAGCTGATCTCCCTGTGCTATGCGGCTGCTTCCCACTAGCTATCTATTTTACATTTGGTAGTGTATATATGTCGATGCTACTCTCGCTTCACCCCAGCTTCCCCCTCCCAGCCGGGTCCTCAAGTCCATTCTCTATGTCTACATCTTTATTCCTGCCGTTCAACTAGATTCATCAGTACCATTTTTTTTTTTTTTAGATTCCATATATATGCATTAGCATACGGTATTTGTTTTTCTCCTTCTGACTTACTTCACTCTGTATGACAGACTCTAGGTCCATCCACCTCACTACAAATAACTCAATTTCATTTCTTTTTATGGCTGAGTAATATTCCATTGTATATATGTGCCACATCTTCTTTATCCATTCATCTGTCGATGGACACTTAGGTTGCTTCCATGTCCTGGCTATTGTAAATAGTGCTGCAATGAACACTGTGGTACATGTCTCTTTTTGAATTATGGTTTTCTCAGGGTATATGCCCCGTAGTGGGATTGTTGGGTCATATGGTAGTTCTATTTTTAGTTCTTTAAGGAAACTCTATACTGTTTTCCATAGTGGTTGTATCAATTTACATGCCCAGCAACAGTGCAGGAGGGTTCCCTTTTCACCACACCCTTTCCAGCATTTATTTTTTATAGATTTTTGGATAATGGCCATTCTGACTGGCGTGAGGTGATACCTCATTGTAGTTTTGATTTGCATTTGTCCAATAATTAGTGATGTTGAGCATCTTTTCATGTGCCTCTTGGCCATCTGTATGTCTTCCTTGGTGAAATGTCTATTTAGGTCTTCCATCCATTTTTTAATTGGATTGTTTTTTTGATATTGAGCTGCATGAGCTGTTTGTATAGTTTGGAGGTTAATCCTTTGTCTGTTGTTTCATTTGCAAAGATTTTCTCCCATTCTGAGGGTTGTCTTTTTGTCTTGTTTATGGTTTCCTTTGCTGTGCAAAAGCTTCTAAGTTTAATTAAGTCCCATTTGTTTATTTATTTGTTTATTTCCATTACTCTCGGAGGTGGGTCAAAAAGGATCTTGCTGTGGTTTATGTCAAAGTGTGTTAAGCCCATCTCCAGGCTTTCATGCTGGTCATTGGGTCAAGCCAATATAGCTTGATTCCTTAGTTAACGGCACTTGGGAGCTTATCGGGTCTGTGACTGATGCTTGCCTTTGAAATTGAAGAAGGAACAGAAGCAAGTCCAAATATTTTATTTCATGACCCAGACCTGAGCTCTCCTGTTCTGGTCCAGAGTCAGGCACCTTCTGTGGAGCCAGGGCAATCTCTTGATGGACGTGTTGTGTGTGGCTGTACCAAACCACAGACAGTATTTAGTTTCTTAGGTCCTTGAGTGATCAGTGGAGTTTCCAACTTTGCAGCAAATAATCTAGCTTGTCTGTGAGTTTCCAGTCTCACTGTTAACGGTCATGAGGTACAGGGTTGGCATAGATGACTGAATTCATAGATTTTCCTCTTCTATCCAATAGGGCTAATGTTGTAAGTCCTTCTTCTGCCAAACCTTCTGTATTAATTTGCCAGGATTTGCTGTAATAAAAGTATCACAAACTGAGTGGCTTAAACATCAGAAATTTATTTCCTCACTGTTCTGAAGACTAGAAGTCAGAGATCAAGGTGTGAACAGGGCCGTGTTCCCTCTGAAGGTACTCAAGAAGATCTATTCCAGGCCTCTTTCTTTGAGATAAAATTGATATATAATATTATATTAGTTTTTCAGGGGTACAACATAATGATTCAATATTCATATATATTGCAAAATAATCACCACAGTAAGTCTAGTTAACATCCATCACCGCACATATTTACAATTTTTTTTCCTTATGATGAGACCTTTTCAGATCCACTCTCTCAGCAACTTTCAAATATACAATGCGGTATTACTAACTGTTGTCACCATGCTGTACCTTATATCCCCAGGGCTTTTTTTTTTAATTAAACAAAAGATTCTTTAAATTCTATAGTGCTTTATGAGTTTCAAAAGTTTCACAAACATGATTTCATATAATCCCATTATAACCCTTTCTTTTAATCCCCTACCCCTATATTTCCCCTCCCCGTTCTCTCTCCCCACTGGTAACCATTAGTTTGTTCTCTATATCTGTGAGTCTGCCTTTTGTTATACAGTATTCACTAGTTTGTCATATTTTTTAGATTCCACATGTAAGTGATATCATATGGTACTTGTCTTTCTCTGTCTGACTTATTTCACTTAGCATAATGCCCTCCAATTCCATACATGTTGCTGCAAATGCAAAACTTCGTTCTTTTTTTATGGCTGAGTAGTATTCCATTGTGTGTGTGTGTGTGTGTGTGTGTGTGTGTGTGTGTGTGTGTGTACATATATATCATATTTTCTTTATCCATGTATCTGTTGATAGACGCTGAGGTTGCTTCCATACCTTGGCAATTGTAAATAACACTGCTATGAACGTTGGGGTGCGTGTATCTTTTTGAATTAGTGTTTTTGTTTTTTTAGGACATATACCCAGTAGTGGAATTGTTGGGTCCTATGGTAGTTCTATTTTAGTTTTCTGAGAAATCTCCGTACTGTTTTCCACAGTGGCTGCTCCAATTTATCATTACATTTCACCAACAGTGTAGGAAGTTTCCCTGTTCTCCACATTCTTGCCAACATTTATTATTTGTGTTCTTTTTGATGATAGACATTCTGACAGGTGTGAGGCAATATCTCATTGTGGGTTTGATTTGCATTTCCCTGATGATTAGCCATGTTGAGCATCTTTTCATGTGCCTGTTGGCCATCTGCATTTCCTCTTTGGAGAAGAATTCAGGCCTGAGTCATAAAATAAAATCAGGTTTGGACTTGCTTCTGTTCCTTCTTGAATTTTAAAGACAGGTGTCATTCACAGACCCCAAGAAGCTCCCAAGTGCTTAACTAAGGAATCAAGCTCAACTTGATTGCCCCACAGGTCCTGAGGCAAGGCTTATAAGAACTGGATGAGCAGTGGACTATCGGAGACTAACTAACCCACGTCCCCTGCATCGGCAGGCGGACTCTCAACCACTGCGCCACCAGGGACGCCCGGAGAATATGTTTTGAAGACAGATGGGACTTACCAGGATCCATCAAAGCTTGCTCCCACCAAATGCTCCCTCCAAATGCCCTTCAGTTCTACTTACAGCTTCCAATTCCCTCAGACATCTGGTATACCAGCCTTCTCACACTTCCACCTCGGCCCTAATACCTGAGCTGCAGTCTCCCTCTCTATCCCACAAAGAGAGCTGCTCATGCAGAACTACAAATGTTGTCCTTGGTGACAAAATTATCCTGTGAGGGCTGGGAAACCCACCCCACACAGCAGGCAGCCTGCAGCTAAGCATGAGGTACCCCAAAAACATTCAGCAGCCAAACTCCAAGCACGTATTACCACAAGTTTCTGCCTTGCTAACATCATCTCCTCATACAGACGTCTGAGCCTGTGAGAGTAAGACGGACATCCAGCTTTGCACGCCCCTTGCAGGCCCGTTGTCACCCGTGGGGGAAACCAGGGGGAAACGTCGGCATGTGCGTTCCCCTGGTGGGAGTGCATTTTCAGTTTTCTTTCCCTACCCCCTGCTCATTGTGGAAAAGATTAAGACTATAGAAACATGTAAAGACGGCATGAAAGCAATCAGCCACGCTCTTGCCATACAGAGGCAGCTATGTGACATCTTGGCATTCTTGCTACCAGAATTTTCCTGAACCGTTGTTTAACATAGTTGAAATCTTATTGAATATATTATTTTGAGCCTCACTTTTTTTTCCATTTGATAGTCTCATAGCATTTTGCTAAGGCTGGTTGTTAATCAACTTCATAATGAATATTATCTGGGAGACTGGCAACCCACTGATGAAGCAGAAATCCAGTTTGAGTCAATTCTTCGGCTCCACTGATGCTTGTCCTCCACACTGACTTTGGGATTTCTTCAGGTCCGGGAGGGTTGGGGGGTCTTCTTTACCATTCTAACTCTCTTCGCAAATTGTAAGCCCCCTCTTGCCAGACCACCGGTTAAAGGAAAATTAGTCAACGTACTGCTTGGTACTCCAGTGAGAGAAGTGGGGATCTGAGAATCAAGGAGGTCTAGGACCAAACATGGGGCAACAGTCCCTCCAGGGACATTACCAGTGTTCTCTCAGCATCTCAGCCACCAGGACCGGCAGCATGAACTGGAGACAAGTGGCTCCTAAGTCTTGTCCTAAATGTCCTGTGGGGTCAGAGATGGGGAGAGACAGCCCAGGTGGGCAAGGCTCAGTTCACACATACTCCATTGCCCCAGATACTTGCCCACCTATTATACTTCTTTCTTGCTTGCTTGCTTGCTTTCTTGCTTTCTAAATTTTTATTGGAGTATAGTTGATTTACAATGTTATGTTAGTTTCAGGTGTACAGCAAAGTGAACCAGTTATACATATACATATATCCTCTCTTTTTTAGATTCTTTTCCCATATAGGTCATTATAGAGTATTGAGTAGAGTTCCCTGTGCTATATCGTAGGTCCTTATTAGTTATCAGTTTTATAAATAGTAGTTTGTATATGTCAATCCCAGTCTCCCAATTTATCCTTCCCCCACCACCCATTACATTTAATCTCAGAGACTCCACAAGGTACTCATTCATCAGCCCCACTTTAAAGACAAATGAATGCAGACCTAGAGATTTTAGGTGTTGCCCGAGATAAGAAAGGGGCCATGCTGAGATTCCAATCCAAATTCAAAGTTTTTATGCCACACTCAAATTGCCTCTCAAGGTCACTGAGAAGCCTCCCTTCCTTGAGGAAACTAACTAGTATGCTCTTATATTGGCAGCCTTCTCTCAAAAAATAAAGACCCTGGGTATGGTTGGTATAGTGGATGATGTGGTGTGGCAGGTAGACCCTGGTTCAGGACTGAGACATTTGGTCCTGAATGTCATTCCCCTCCTTCTGGGCATGTTAACAATTGATGGTTCTCAACTGAGTCCCTCTCCAGACATTTCCCTGAATTGCCCTTGACTGAAGAGAATCACCTCATCCGAGGTCATGCCTCCCCAAAGGCAGCCTGCATCCCATTACTGGTCCACCTGGGGGATTTAAAGGACTTGCCCTCTTGCCAGTAAAGTAGGATAATTCTGAAGGGCCATCCAGAGTCTAGACCTGCCAGTGGGGTCAGCTGAGACCTTTGCTGCAATGGCCTCTATCCATTTACTTCTGTCCATAACCTCCCTCTATCTGTACTTCTTCCTTCATTCCCTTACCTGGCAAGCAGTGATCCCAGCAACAGTCCCCAGTAAACCTTGTGTACATAAATCTCTTAGAGTCTGTTTCTCTGGAACTTGCCCTGAGACCATTAAACCATTAGTCATTGATACACTGTGAACGAAGGGGATATCGAAATGCACATCTTCCCTCTAGGACTCCTGAAGCCTGGCTACTCCCCCAGCACCGGGAAGAGAGGAGTGTGCTTAGGGGATGCACAGGTGCTCTGAGAAAGGGCAGGCCTGGATGGGGTGGCAGAACAGGGGCCTTTAGGCAGCCAGAGGGTGTGGTCTGAGCGCTGAACTGTTAGAAGTGCCCCAACCCACAAGGGAGACAGAAGAGAAGGGACCCAGGAGGTAAGAAAGAGACTAAACCCGTGGTGCTCAATCCTGGCTGCATGCTAGACTCACCTGAGGATCTTTTCAAATATATCATTGCCAGGAGCACCCTTACTCTAGACTGTGACCTGACTGATCAGGGGTAGGGCCCAGGCTTAAGCATTTTTTCAATCTTCCCAGGTGATTCTAATGCATGGGCAGGATGGAGGATCATTTGGCTAACAGAGGTGGGCAGGCAGGGAAGGCTAATGACGTCCCCTAAAATCTACTCTGCAAGTTTACTTTGCCCCCTGCTCAACGAACCCTGACTCACCACTTCCTGGGCCCCAGGCTGAGCTCACAGAGGGGAGCCCCACCTCCTGACCCTGTGACGGCTGGAAGGCCCCTCTGACGGCACCAATGTCTCAGCAGGGCCCATGCCTGCCTGGGATGAGGGAGTTGCTTTTTCTAAGCAGGGGACCAGCCCCAGCCAGGCTACTACAGGGGTTTACTCTCAGTGCCCGATCCTAATCCAAACCCTGAGATGCTCGTCAAACCTGTGGCTTCTCTGGCCCCACCCCAAACCACTAAATAGGAATCTCTGGAGCGAGGCCTGGAAACCCACATTTAAACACACCCCACCCCCCCCCCAGCGAATCTCGTGCACCTGAGTTTGAGAACTGCTACTGCGAGCTCACTTCCAGGGAACTTTCTCTTATGCACCAGTTTGCTGATACGAAAGCTTTGCTTTCTCTGCAGCAAAGGAGTGCTGGCCGGCTGCTGGTTTTCTAACGCACACTGGAGTAGGCAGTCAGGTTCCTGGAGGACAAGATCGGCCTGCCAGTGACGATCTGAGCAGAGCCTGAGAATCCTCTTCAGCAAATTCTTTCTAGTTTTTTTTTATCCTTTTAGCGACTATGGTAAACATGGCTTGTGAATGGTCCCAAATATATTTTTTTGGCATTCTGCAACTGAATTGACAGTTTTGCATAATAAACGGTTAACATGATGAGCAAACGAGAAATGAATAAAGCTTGATTGTCCGGAGGCAGATTCGCCACTGAGCACCCTGTACTTCTCTGCAGGCTCGGCCCGCTGTCTAATGAGCGCCCTCTCGAGATTAAGTGTGGCCCTGAGGTGGATAAAAATAGATATTCATAGGCTTGTACGCACCACACCCCCCAGCAGCATCTTCTCATCAAAGAGGCACAACTGGGCTTCCCTGGTGGCGCAGTGGTTGAGAGTCCGCCTGCCGATGCAGGGGACACAGGTTCGTGCCCCGGTCTGGGAGGATCCCACATGCCGCGGAGCGGCTGGGCCCGTGCGCCATGGCCGCTGAGCCTGCGCGTCCGGAGCCTGTGCTCCGCAACGGGAGAGGCCCCAACAGTGAGCGGCCCGCGTACCACAAGAAGAAAAAAAGAGGCACAACTATTTCTTTGACCTCCCATCTTGGCTTTCGGGAGTCAAAACTGGGATATCTGAGCTTGACTGAAGTCCCATCTTTATGAGGCACGTCTGTGTACTCCTTATACACGGTTCCGGGCAGTTTAACGTCCTCATTTAGTTACTTTGTGAGGGTGCCACATCCATAATAATGAAATTATTTTGATTCTCTTTCATAGAGAGGGTGCCAGTGGACAGTTTGCAGCCCCAGAAGGAGCACAGTGCAGATTTTCTGCTGGTTCAGACCCAGGGTTTCCCCGTTCTTTTTTCTCCAAGGCTCCCCCCTGCTCTCTCTTCTTTTCTCATGGGGATTCATTTATCTGCTCTGTCGTAGTTCCTTTTGTCACCCCAAGACGGGCTTAGATGGAGACAGCCTCTTCATCCCTTTCTTTCTGTCTCCACAATGAGCACAGGCATCCTTTTTAATTAGCTTTCTTGTCCATTACATTGGGAGACAGATGGGGAAGCCTAGAAATCCATAGGCAGAAGCTGCACTGGCTTAACCAGGCTCTGCAGGATCGTTTTCTTAGAGGTTCCCTGGAGCTCTCTGCCATCAGGACTGAGAGCCTCTTTTCAGGCAAATGACTCAAAATTAAGCAAGCCCGCCGTAGCCCCACGTGAGTTTGGGTTGACGCTGCCACCAGGTTCGTAGGATTCCCAGTCCCTGAAAGAATCCGCTTGTCATCCTTTGTCCTGGGCACACTGCCTCTTCCTCCCTGAGGTCTGCTCACCTCCAAGGTCAGTCACTGACCTTTCTGGGCAAGTGCAGTGTTTCCCAATGCCCTTCGTCTCAAGCCACTCTGCACCAACTTTGAACCCTTCTTATCTGTACTTGTTCCTACTCCACCCCATTTGTCACCTTTCAGGAAGAAGGGAGAGTTTTCCACAGTCCCCTGGGGTAGCTCAGGAATGAAAGCAGGGAGTCAGCTGACTCTAATCCTCCCTAATCCACCCACGTGTGTTGGTTGACCTAGGCCTTCTTGCCTCCAGTTTCTGAGGACTTCTTTACTGGGGATGTAACCCAAGAAGGAAGCAGCAATAACAGTCCTCTATCCTGTCCCCTCACCCATAGTGTAGTCTCAGGACAGTTCTGGTCCATGTGTCCTCCTCAGGCTGCAATGACAGTGACCACCCTTAGACTGTGTTTTTGTGGAACTGGGCGTCCAACAACGGAGCTTACCCTGAGGGATGCTGGAACGTTGAGAGGGCCGGAGCAGCGCCCAGGGACCCTGCCCCGACACAGACACACGTCTCTCAGGGTGCTGGCTTCCTGCTCCTTCCACACAAGCAAGATGTGGGTTTCCCCAGTTTCCCTTCACCATGGCCACCACATCAGAAGGCAGGGAAAGGGGTCCATCTCCTTTCAGCCCCCTCATTACGAAGGTTTCCACTTTGGTAGCAGAGCTCCTTTCTACTTAGCCCGATGCCTCTGTCTTTCTCAGGTCAGCAACATGTGGCAACACCAGAAACAAACACATCATGCCGGTCTCTGTGGGTTTCTTCAGGCCATACTTATGTGGATTTACTTGGTTTGGGTTTGTTTATTTTTTGTTTGTTTGTTTTTAAATTTTTATTGGAATATAGTTGATTTACAATGTTAGTTTCTGCAGTGCAGCAAAGTGAATCAATTATACATATATCCACTCTTTTTTAGATTCTTTTCCTATATAGGCCATTACAGAGTACTGAGTAGAGTTCCCTGTGCTATACGGTAGGCCCTTATTAGTTATCAGTGTTATATATAGTAGTGTGTATATGTCAATCCCAATCATCTGATTTATCCCTCCCCCACCCTTACCCCTGGTAACCGTAAGTTTGTTTTCTACATCAGTGACTCTACTTCTGTTTCGTAAATAAGTTCGTTTGTACCCTTTTTTTTAGATTTTATATATAAGGGGATATCGTATGATATTTGTCTTTCTCTGTCTGACTTCACTCAGTATGACAATCTCTAGGTCCATCCATGTTGCTGCAAATGGCATTATTTCATTCTTTTTTTATGGCTGTAAAAAAGCCCTATGTTGCATATATGTACCACATCTTCTTTATCCGTTCCTCGGTTGATGGACAATTAGGTTAGATTTACTTGTTACTGAAACAGAATTTTAAGAAGTGAATGAAGACAAGTTTCATTTCCCTTTCCAGACTTTCTCTCCAACAGTGTAAAGCTCTGCTTCCCTAGCCGGGGCCTCACCTTTATCCTTCCCAAAAGAGTCCATGGTTTCCACCTTAGAAGTCCCAGCCTCTCTGACGTAGTTCTCCTAAACTCCACCAGCCAAGTACTGTCTGGCTTTACTAAATAATAGCCGCCCTTTGTTGCATAATTACTATGTGTCAGACTTAATAGTAAGCAATTCACCTGCCTTTGCTTTTTTTTTTTATTATTCTCATAATGGCTCATGAGTTAAATTCAGTTATCATCGCTATTTTGGAGTTAAGGAAACAGGCTTAGCGTTAAGTTGCTTGTCCAAAATTCCACGATAAGTAAGTGGTAGTGCCGGGACATTTTGGTTTGAAAACTTGAGTGTTTCTAATGCTTCTCTTGAAGATACTGTTAGATTTGTCACCTACTGCTCTGAGTCTAAGAACATGACTTGCTAATTCATCCAGAATGCAGCCCACAGCACAGCACTGAAGCGGCGTGAGCCTGCACTTCACACTGCTTGGCACTAAAAAAAATCATCTCACTTTGTTGACGACTTTTTCCACCCAGAAAGGAATGTAAAAACACGTGAAATCTGTTAGATGAGCCATTTGATTACATGGCAAATACTCTATACACCTGTTTGCCCTACCACACTTGTCTCCTTTGTCATATTTTGCAGGGACATTTGATTTAATCCCCTAAATCAACAATGAATTTGTTTTCTTTTTTTTCCTTTTTGTGTTTTTTTCCTTTTGGTTTTCTTTCTCAGCTTTATTGGGGTATAATGGACAAAACACTGAATCTGTTTTCTTAAAAATGAGGAAGAGGATGGAGCTTATCAAAATGCACTGCGGGGGGCTGGGGATAGTTTGCCTTGGGGCTATCCTGGAGGACAGTGATGGGAAGGGGGGGTCCCAAGTGGGCTTTGGGGTACTGGTAATGTTGTCTCTTTATCTGGGTGCTGGTGATTTGGGTCTCACTTCATGCAAATTCCTCAAGCTGTCCACTTGGCATTTGTACTTTCTCACTGTGCTCACCCTTGCCTGGACTACATCACCACCCTCTTCTCTTGGCAGGCTCCCCACTCTCCATCACTCCCGTGACTCATGGGTAGAGATGAGGTTTCCCTCTTTTAGGCTGTGAATGAAAAATGTTGCCTGCCATATCAGCAGACAACAGATGTTGCAACCATCAGGCCCTAAAGCAGCCCCCGCTGGTGAGCCCTGAGGGAACTCAGGATGGAGACAAACAGGGCTGCCCACTGCCAAGCCCTCAGGCACTGCAGCACGCCCACCCCCCAGGGGACTCAGGATGGGAAAGCACAGGACACTGGCTGTAGATAGCTAAGGTGCATATCAAAGGAAAGATTTCAGTGAGTCCAGGCTCTTGCCTCTTCCCATACACAGAAAAGCACTAAATTCCTTAACTTGAGATGTCTGCTTTTCTTTAATTAACAGTAACCTTTTGATGTTCCAACTACCTGGTGTTGCAAAAACTCCTGTGTATCCTGGCTCCTCCGTTACCTCTTCAGAGCCGTTCCTCAGAGCTATGTGAGAGGCTGCCTCCTGGGCTTGAAGTCCTAATAATTCTCAGCTTTTAGGGTGTGCATTTTTTTTCAGTCAACACCTATTACATAGGGTGAGCCATGCTATCGGGAGTCTGGAGTCAGGAAGCGCCTGCTTTACACGCCTCATCCCTTTCTCCTTGATCCGTTAAGCGGGGATGATGCGGAGACCTTCCCCGGGGCTCTCCATGGCCAAGGGTTCATGGGGTCTGCCATTTATAGTTGTGGAAAGATCGTCCTGCAGAAAGCCCAGGTGGTGTGATTTACGTTGAGCATCTGCTCTTGACGTGCAACACCTGGCGAAGGCACTTCCGGTGTGGGAATGAGGCGCCAAGGAAGGACACTGCCCTGGCTCAGCACTTCCTCTGGAGAAGTTGCTGAGGTAAAAAACAAAGCGGAAGACCACAACTCAGGCAGCCGAGAAGTCGAAAGCTCGGGGCTCCAGGAAATGAGGTGGGATCAGGTGGAGAGAGGCTTAGGGTGGAGCATCTTTGGGGAAGTTTTGCAATTAAATCCAATATCCTCTCTCCGGGAGGAAGACACCAGGCGCCAGGCTGGAGTCATTGTTTAACTAAGGTGGGGAGGTAACTGCTGTGCTATATGACGAAGAGCCTGAGGGGATGAAGCAAGCAGACGCCTGCGCTGTGGGGCTCTCAGCCTGCCTTTTCTCCAGAGGGACTGCTGCTGTCCTCCACCACTAGTCTCCTATGCCACTCTCCATCCCGCCGCAGAGCTGCTGCTGCTCCCCACAGGAATCCTGCTGACTAGGCTCCATCAAACCACCTGCCTCTGAAACAGGTAGGATGTGAGTGGTGACCTCCCAGGGCTTCGGACCAAGACAGTGCTCCAGACTTTAGTGAGCACATGAATGTTTCAGGGACGGCCTTAATTCTGTAGATCGAAATCTCCACCCCCAGAGATATGGATTCAGTAGCTCTGAAAAGTGGGTGTTTCTGATGCAAAGGGCCCAAGTACAAGTTTTAAAAAAAACTAGGGCAAAGGGTGAGTTGACTCCCTAAGAGAAGATAACCTAAACTTTGCACACTTCATACAATGAGAGGATCTCTTAATCACTGCGTCACCTTGGCTTTCTGCTCATTTAGTTACAACCTGGAGGGCTACATTGTCATAAGGGATACCCTGATGGCAGGAACCATGTCTTTGTTCACCATTGTATAGTTTCTGACACATAGTCCGTGTTTAATGTTTGCTGGAGGAACGGGGCCCAGGGCTTGCCTTTTGTTTTCTAATGATCTAGATTAATAATTATACCAAGTTGAAAAACCTGTGTTAATCCCCAAAGGCTGGTCAACACCACTGCAGAGATTCAGGTGGTTCCTATACCCCTAGAGTTGCTTCCTGGTCAATGTGCCTCCATGGCTACAAGTGTTGTGGAATCTGAGATGTGATTCTGTACTTGGGGAGAGAGAGCCACAGCTATTTTGTTTGAACCCAAGCTGACCAGATTAGAATGAGTGCAGACATTTTTCCTCTGCAGTTACAGTTAAGTTATAACCTGCCAACTACCCTGTTTGTCCTGGGACAGAAACAGAACTTTGATGACCCCCAGATGGCATTACCTGAATATTCAGTCAGCAATTCTCTTGAATTGGCCCACTTGTACCCAACTGGACCTAATTTTTGTTCTTGTGGGTGATAGCTGCAGGAGGACTCTAGTTAGCACATTGGTTATTGAGAATATAATAATCTACCAATTGTGTGATAGGCAAGAGTTATATGTAACATAAACTTATTATTCCCAATTTGTAGATGGAATAAGAAAGGTACCTGGTGAGCCACTTGCTACTAAGCAAGATGCAAATGACGAAGAGTTATATTATTCCTGGCATGCTGTTTGTTTCTAGAAACTTGTCCATTTCTTCTAGGTTGTCCACTTTGATGGCATATAGAACAGTATTTCATAGTTCATAGTATTTTCTTACGACTTTTTGTATTTCTCCAGTATCGGTTATTAATTCTCTTCGTTCATTTCTTATTTTGTTTATTTGGGTCCTGTCTTTTCTAATTAGTGAGCCTGGCTAAAGGTTTATCAATTTTGTTTATCTTTAAAAAAAACAGCTCTAGGTGTCATTGATCTTTTCTGTTGTCTTTTTTATCTGTTTATTTCCTCTCTGATCTTTATTATTTCCTTCCTTCTGCTGACTTTGGGCTTTGTTCTTTCTCTAATTCTTTTAGGTGGTAAGTTATCAATAGGTTGTTTGCGATATTCTTGTTTCTTGAGAAAGGCCTGTATCGCTATGAACCTCGCTCTTAGAACTGCTTCTGCTGCATCCCATAGATTTTTGGAGTGTCATGCTTCCATTTTCCTTTGATCTTGCATATATTCTGATTTCCTCTTTGATTTCTTGACTGGTAGAATTTAGTGAGTGATTTCACTGGAAAGAATGCCTTAGAAGAAAAGGTGCTGGTGAGAAATATACAAATTAATGATCCACCTACTGACCCTGAGGGCTTACTCTATGTCTAGCACTGCGCTGGATGCTACCATGTGTGCTGTCTGATACTATCATCTGGGCTTGTTACATAACCTCTCTGAGTCCCAGTTTCCTCATCACTAGAATGTAACAATAAATTAGATTCAATGGGATAATATATGTAAAGTACTTAGCAGTGCCTGGCACATGGTAGGTGTTCAAAACATTTTAGTAGTTACTATTGACATTATTTGAGCCTGGCTTCTCTACAAAACAAAGCTTGAGGCAAAGCTTAAGTGCTAATGCCTCCCTGGGAGTTGCAGTACCAGGGCAGTGAGAGTGAGGGAAATGAGAAATGGGGAGAGAAGGATGGGAAGCAATATAAGATGATGTGTCACCCACCTCTCTTCACATAGAGATATAGCCAGCTACTTGGCTAAAGCAGGACACCCGTGGACTAGCTTTGCAGAAATGCTGTGTCTTGGAAGAGTCCACATGAGAGAGGCTGGAGAGGAAATTTACATGTGGGCTCCCTCCTGTCTCCCATCTCTCATTGCTCAAAGTTTGCCCCGTGGGGAATTCGTGCTTCTGAACCTCTGGCTTGTGCCATGTGGCCCCTCGGCAGCCACTGGGAAATCCAGATCCTTCTCCTTGTGGCTCGGCACCTCATCTGAGTCCAGAAGTGGTGAGAAGAGCTGCTTCTTTTCCTGGGGTCAAAGAAAACCCCCCAAAGAGGGGTAAGAGACCCAGAGACAGGTGAGACCAAGAGGACCTGAGACAGCACATAAGATTAGTCCGATACGGATCAAATTATCATTATTATTTGCAGGACACTGTGCAAGGCACTAATGTTTCCTGATCTTAGGGAATCACCTCTCCCTTTCTCCCATGAGACAACCATGAAAGCGTCCTCAGCTCTATCCCATCTCTCCTGAGTGTTTGGAAGAGGTCAGCCTGAGTACATCCTCCACTTTCCCAAACCTTTATAAGGCAGAGCATCCTTTGATAGTAAGAAAGGCTACAGCTGTGCAAAAGAGCAGAGCAGAATCGAGAGCAGAATGTTGATTTTTTTTTTTCTGCTACCTTTGGGGACTCTATCTCTTGGACAAGCAGGATACATGGAACACTACTTCTAGGAACTGTTGCTGGGAGCTCCTTGATATAAAGTTTCTGTGATCAAACATGTGGGTGAATGTTGCCTCCTACCTTCCCCTCTTTGGAGAGTCAGGGCTCAGATATACATAAAAGGCTCTGAGAAGGCAAAAGAAAGAAACTGGTTGAACCGAATGCATCAGCAATTCCCATACTCAACACCTGTCGGGAGCACTGCTTGGGACCCTAGTGGCCCTGGGTTCGATCTCTCTCTGTCTCTATCCCTGAATTCTCAGAAAGCTCTTCTCTACCATGCGTGCCCACTAGTCTGCAAAGCTGGTTCTCCCAATAAAAAACCAGGAAATCTCGGCCAAACACAATTTCCTCATCTTAATTATTAAGGTAGTTGAATAAGGTGATCCCTAAGGAGCCTTCCAAACCATTGTAATCTGTGAGGATCATGTTGAAAGGCAGCTGAAGGTCATCTCCTCCAGCTCCTGAGCTGCCTCAGAGATGACCTATTTAGCTAATAAACAAATGCAAATTTTGAAGCGATGATGTGGAAGTGAAGACTTGCCCCACTGCCGCCCCCTCTGGTAGAATTTTTCTAAGATGAGAGAAGTACTGTGTACTAAGGGTAATGACCCTGGTGATGGACTGCCTCTGAGTCCCTGGGCTGGTAGAGAGCTGCAGCAGTGGGGTTAACGTTCTCACTGTGCCACATCGGCCACAAGGGACCTTTAAAACTGCAAGTGGCCAAGAACTTTGACTTCTCTCTGAAAGAGTGGTCCCTTGGGCAGTACTCTGCCCTCTGATCACTGGCTAGGTCCGCCCTGCCATGCCTGTGGATCCAGCCTGACCAAGAATTCCCACACAGCTCAGAGAATTGAGCCAGACCCCATCACAGCCTGGGGACTAGAGACCCTGGGGGCTTGTCTCCATCTGGACAGACCACACATCTGCCCTCTGGAGGCACAGCGACGACTCACATCTGGATCCAATTGGTTCTCAAGTGCCTGAGGTAGGAGAGGTCACAGGACTCGTTCCCTGGGTCTCTTAGCCAAATGTCCTGTTTTCTCCCCAGTCTAATCCTTAACGAGAAGAGGCTGCCAGCCAGCCGAGCTACGTCATAACGCTCCATGTCTGAAATGTTCGGCTTCTCTTCAGGAACCAAAGTGAAGAAACGTTCAGATGGCGTTGCTGGGGGGAGAACTTCGGGCCAGAGGCGTTCAGGATGGGCCAGCTGCTAGGACGCGGGCACAGGCCTCGGAGTCTGTCCCGATCCAGACGCTGTCTCCCTCTGATGCTGTTTGAGGACCCTGGCTACCTCCTCAACCGGGTCACTTCCTCCAGATGGGCGCAGGACTCACCTGCCCCCCTCACCTGTTCTGGCCTGCAGCCCAGGCAGCAGAAGGGAGGCCGAGGTTTCCTGTGGCAGCGTCTGCATTCCGTCTTCCGCTGGAGGGATGGAGGCGTGGTCCCTCTCCCACCTGGCCTGTCGTTCCCACCACCTCCCCTCTGGCCCCCCCTGCAAGCTGCGGCTCCTAGACCATTTCTGCTCCTCTCTCTTCCTACTGTCTCTGCTTCTTAAGAATGAAGAAAAGACCATGGGAGTCCTGAGAGGCTTAAAACCCCCCTCAACCTGCTTTTCAAAACTGCTTCACTCACCCGCTTATACACGTTTATACACATGCTCACACACAGGATCGTGTTCTAAGTTCATTCTCTTTTGTGATGCTCTTCAACATAATTAATTCAGAAAGCTTTTTTAAAAAATTTTAAAAATATTTATTTATTTATTTGGCTGCCTTGGGTCTTCGTTGCTGTGCACAGGCTTTCTCTAGCTGCGGCGAGCGGGGGCTGCTCTTCGTTGCGGTGCACGGGCTTCTCATTGCGGTGGCTTCACTTGCTGTGGAGCATGGGCTCTAGGCGCGCGGGCTCAGTAGTTGTGGCTCTAGAGCGCAGGCTCAGTAGTTATGGCGCACGGGCTTCGTTGCTCCGTGGCATGTGGGATCTTCTCGGACCAGGGATCGAACCCGTGTCCCCTGCATTGGCAGGCGGATTCTTAACCACTGCACCACCAGGGAAGTCCCTCAGAAAACTCTTATTTTCAAAAAGACTTCTCCCCTCTTGCTGACCTGTGCCCTGTCCCCAACCCCACAAGCATGACTCCATCCACTTGGATGGAAGCCTGCTTTCAGAAAAGTCTCAGACCAAGTAGCTTGGCCTGGGCCTTTTGGGGACATACCATCATCTTATGTCCCTGAGCTGGTCAGAAAAGCGAGTCTCTCCCTTACAGTGCTTGGGTGCTGGTGCGAGTGTACCTCTCTCCCCACCCGCATCCTCACACCACAGTGAGGACTGGACACTGGCAGAAGCAGGCTCCAGTCCAAGGCTCTGCCCACTCATCTCTGTGGCCTCCACAGGCCTGAGATTGCCCAGAGGTGGCCGGGTACAGACCAGGATGCCCGAGGTAACCTGGCCAGAGGTCCAACTGCTGGTGTCCGTCTTTTTCTCTCCCCTGGGTGATCCCCTGGATCTCCACATGTGGCTCTGTCGCAGCAGGAGGGAACTTCAGAGAGCTCCACCAGGGAGTCTCAGCCGTTGCACATCTGTTTCCCAGGTGTGCCTCAAGTGCTCACATCTGAGGGGTGAGAAAGCATGGTGATGTTTGCATGTGATTTCAGCGCAGTCGTATGCTGGCATTGCACACGGGTGCACACGGATGCTTTCTATTAGTGGACTTGTCCTTCTCCATATCTTGGGCCTCTTGTTCCTCCCACTCTCTTCATCACCGTCTCCGTCTCCGCTGGCTGGCTGGCTCTGTCTTTGTCTCTCTGCCCCCATCTCTCTGGGTCTTTGTCCCTGTCTCTCTGTTTTATCCATTTTCTTTCTCTTTGTCTCATTTCATTGAAAGCCTAGGAAGATAGGCCAAGAGGAAATCGTTTAAGAATACACTGATTGTCTGAATGTGGTATCGCCTTCCAGAGAAATTAGTTAAAAGGCCCTCACCTCAGTGGGCGCAGTGCTTGCCTAGGCCTCTCTGGTTCCTGCCGCTGGGAAGTGAGCCGTCTGGAGCGATCTGGGGAGGAGGGCTTGGAAATAGTAGCTCTTAAGACCAGATTATCATCTGATACATGACAGGCCCCAACTTCCTAAATCCCCCTAATTTGCTTAAGAGGGAGCTTGAATTAGCTAGATGGGAAGTATATCCTCTCTTTATAGATGGGGGGAAAAATATGCCCAGAAATCCAAGATCATACCGAATATTACACGGTGTTTCTGGGACACATGTAATTATGGAACCCAGAAAGAACGCTCTGCCTTGTCCTCAGAATACATTGACTGTCTACTCAGGAACTCTCTAGGCCTCTTCTGTAATTGAATGACACACACCAAAGCACTTTGGGGTTGGTAAGGAGAATCATTGCATGCCAAGACGTTTTGATGTTTCGTGTTTGCACATGGCGAACCTAACTGAAAGGAATACTGTATTCCTGCTTCACTGCCTGCTCAACAGTATCACGTAGGGTGCGTAAGAACTCACGTTCTCAGTTCCAGAAACACAGAGCATTACAGCTGAAAAGCACTTGGAAGAGTAAATCCAACTTGCTCAGTGTTCCAAACGGGGAACCTGAGGCCCGAGGAGAGGCGCGGCTCACAAATCTAGTGGAGCAGAGCAGACTCCTTTCTGCCAGGCAGGTGTTCTCTTTGTTACTCCATAGGGTGCCTGGGAGGGACCCATCAGCTGAGGTCTCTGAGCTCCCTTAGGCCGTGAGTCCCCAAAGAGGCTGGGTGCACATGGCCAGGCCAGTAGAGGGAGCAGTGTAGGGTTGCATCGTCTGTGGCCCATGCAAAGCGGTTTCTGCTTTTTGCCTCTCTTTCCAGGCTGTTCATCTCCTTGGCAGTCGGCCTGGCCCTGAACCCAGAGTCACTGGCAGGCCATGGATAGTTCTGTTCTGAGCACTCACTTCTCTGGCACCTGTTCCCCATCGGGGCGCTGCAGCACTCTGTATCTGAAGCCACGTGAGAGACTTCTCTCATTACTCCCTCTCCCGTGGCCCTTGGATCAGGGATCCTCTCAGACCCCTCTCAGCCCTAATGAAACAGACGGTAAGGTGCCCCTCGGCAGAGATAGGACAAGCTTTGCGTCCAGGCCAGGGCATCAGCCTTGAAGCTGGGGGCTGGACAGCTGTCCACGCCAAGCACTGTCCAAACGCCTCTTGTTTGATCTTAAGCCTCAGTTTCCCCTTCTGCAAAGAGAGCCCTGGGTAGTCTTCCTCTGAGGACTGCCTTTTGGGGGGCCACAAACCTCACTCATGGCTTTCAGGCCACCAAGGCAGGGAACCTCACTGAGATGATTCTGAAGTGGGAGAGTAACCCAGGGAAAGCACTGGTCTAGGTGTTAAGTTCCATTTTAAAACCTAAAATATGTGTTCATTCTCACCTTTACACCACCGCGTACCAGCTCTCCTTGAGAAATAGTCATGTGAACTCCCAACTCACAGTAGATTTGCACAGGCACAAAATTCCCTATCTCCCTCCCTCTCCCCTCTCTTTGTCTCTCCTTACCTTCCCTCCCTCTCTCTCTTCCTCTCTCTCTCCGCCCCCAAAACCCTGAGGTGTGCGAGGTATCACACAGCCGAGAGTGGTTTGCACGGGGCTTTTTTCCTCCAGAGAGAAGTTAAGTGCCTTATTTTCTCCACTCGGGTGGCTAAATTATTCTCAATGCGTTAAACAGTGTAATTAAACACATACGCCTGAAATGCGCCGGTCCCCTCCCCCCACCCTTCCTCGCTCCTTGTCGGCAGAGAGCACATTAGCCCCAGCCTTCAAGCTCTGTTAGTTTTAATTTGAGTTGTGGAATTAGTAATGGGTTTTGCTGGAACACTGTTGTGGGAAATAGATCACTCCTCGTGCAGGGTGTGGGCACCATTTCAAATGAGTATTTGTTAAGGGGAAAACTGTCCCTTGTCGTGTTCTGCTACATTACATCAGATTTATTTCCATTGTTCTGGAAAACACCAGCCAGGAGAGTGCGGTGTGCATCACTCCCTGGCAGGGAACAGTTGAACGCTGCTTCCTGTTTCTCAGCGGATTGAAAACAAAATGCAAAGAGAATCTCTCTTTTTGGCTGGGATGGTCTAAGCTCAGCCTGGAGGCCGGGTCACCAGGGCAAGCCTTGCACCTGTCACTGTGAGGTCTGTCCTATCGTGTCACTGACAGAAAGCAACTGGGTGGTTTGGTGTCAAAAATATCATGTTGAAGAAAAGCAGTTGAGTGCAGAGAACCCCAGCAGGTCAAAGTGAAAGGCTCTAACTCAGGGATACTTCTGCACCCCCCTTTAATAATCATCCAACCTCAGCTTGACTGTCTCCACTGAAGGGTGCTCAGGGCCCTCCTGGTTCTGTGGTCATTGCTGCCGTTAGCAGCTCTTACTCTCGGCTCTGTCCAATAAGGTGGCCGCTAGCCATGTATGGGTATTTAAATTTAAATGTAAATTAATTAAAATAAAATAAAACTTAAAATTCAGTTCCTTAGTTGCATTTACCGTATTTTAAGTGCTCAAAAGCCACATGTAGCTAGTGGCTACTCTATTGGACTCAACTTTGGGGACCTGAGGAGACCTACTGTTGGAAGTCCAGGAGTAACTGGCCAGTGCCTGGGGTGCCCCACCTGTCACAGGGACAGGGCAGTGGGCACCTGGGGAGATCCTGACAGGGTGATGGTCACGAGACCTACCTACCTAGACTTCGTTATGTTCCATGCCAAGCTCTTTACAAGAAGCTTCTCCTTTAATACCCACCTAGTGCTAAAAGGCTGGTTTTATTACCACCACCTCCATTGCATTTTATACGTAAGTAAAGGAGGCTCAGGGCTTCCCTGGTGGCGGAGTGGTTGAGAGTCCGCCTGCCGATGCAGGGGACACGGGTTCGTGCCCCGGTCCGGGAAGATCCCACATGCCGCGGAGTGGCTGGGCCCGTGAGCCATGGCCGCTGAGCCTGCGCGTCCGGAGCCTGTGGTCCGCAACGGGAGAGGCCACAACAGTGAGAGGCCCGCGTACCACAAAAATAAAAAAAAAAAATGATGAAAGCGTTGAAAAGTAACTTCATTTTCATTTCAACATCTTCATCCAGGACCAAGATTAAAAATGTTAGTGCAAAGGACAGAGTTCTGTGGCTATTACAGTATGATGATTCCAAGGTAATCCAGAATCATTCATCTATGATCTCTGGTTCAAACTGTGAATTATATTTACTATATTTTACTTTACTCTGCTACTCTACACTGTACTTATGTAAAATACTGTAGGATATAACCTACCCAGTCTAGTGGTCTTGTTTGGTTTTACCATCTTATATGTAAGGAATAAAGGGTGATTTTATCAAACACTTTTTAAAAATCAAGATATTTTATCTATCTGTATTTATGTAAATCAATACATATGACCATATATATGGCATTCTCCTGTTCATCTGGAGTTGGAACTCTATTTTTAGAATCAGGAAAAAAAAGAGCAGGAAAGTTAAGTAACTGATTTTGGTAAGGCTATATTTGCTTCTAGAAATACACACATCATTTCCTAAGTACTCAGTGTTTCTTTGCAAGTCCATTTCAGAATTTTGCTATGAATATTATACTTCTTAAAAATATTATTATAGAGCTATAAAAAATTTTAACCAATGCTTTGGGGGAATGAATGTGTAAATTACAAATAAGCCTTCTGTTTATAAAAAGAGAATCACAAAGTTTCTTACATTAAGTTCCCATAAAAATTAACATTTGGCTCAATTTATAAAAATGAAACTTCTAAGAAAAGATTCATAGCACATTTATATTTGTATAAAGTGAAGAATATCTGTTCATCCAAAGACATTGTAAAGGAAGTAAAAAGATAAGCCACAGACTGGGAGAAGATGCTTAGGACACATACGACCAACAAAATATGAATATCCAGAGTAAATAAAGAATTCCTACAAGTCCATAAGGAAAAGATAACATAGACAAATGGGCATAAGATATGAATATTCATTTCATACAAGGGGGAATGTGAATGAAGACTATACATATTGAAAGATGCTCAGTCTTACCAGTAATTTCAAGGAGACATAAATGAAGACTGCAAGGAGTTACCACTTTACACCCACCAGATGCATACAAATAAGAATCCTGCCAATACCAAATGTTAGCGAGGAGATAGAGCAGTGGGAACTCTTTTACATTGCTGGCGAGATTATAAATTGATACAATCTTGGAAAATACTGTGGCATATTTAGTGAAGCCCTGTTCCACTTAAGTCGTCAGTGAAATGGAAATTAACACCACAATGAGATACCACCACACAGGCAGTAAAAAAAACTACAATTAAAAATACTGACTACAGGCTTCCCTGGTGGCGCAGTGGTTGAGAGTCCGCCTGCCGATGCAGGGGACACGGGTTCCTGCCCCGGTCCGGGAAGATCCCACATGCCGCGGAGCGGCTGGGCCCGTGAGCCATGGCCCCTGAGCCTGCGCGTCCGGAGCCTGTGCTCCACAACGGGAGAGGCCACGGCAGTGAGAGGCCCGCGTACCGCAAAAAAAAAAAAAAAAAAAAAGTGGAACATTTTTTCATGTTGGTTATTGCCTATTTTTATATATTTCTTGGTAAAATGCTCAAATCTTTTGACCATTTTGAATCAGTGGTCTTCCTCTTATTATTGATTTATAGGAGTTCTTTTTATATTCTGGATACAAGTCCTTTGCCTAATTCATGTGCTACGTATGAATATTTTCTCCTGGTCCATGGTTTGCTTTTTTGTTAATGGTGTCTTTCACACTTTTCATGAAGTTTAATTTATCCAATTTTTTTTCTTTTAAGGCTCATTTTTGTGTTCTATCAAAGACACATTTACCTACCCCAAGATCTCAAATATTTTCTATGTTTTCTTCTAAAAGTGCTATAATTTTAAGTTTTATCTTTAGGTTTGTGATCATTTTGACTGGATTTTTGTGTATGGTATGGAGTAAGCGTTCGTGTTTATCTTTTTTCCACATGGATGTCCTGTTGCTCCAGCATCAGTTTTTGAAAGACCTTTCTGTCCCCATTGAATTGCCTTGGAACCTTGTCAAAAATTAACTTACCATATATGTTTGGGTCTATTTCTGGATTCTCTACTCTGCTCCATTGATCTATTCATCCATCTTTTTGCCAATACTATAGCTTTATAACAGGTATTGAAGTCAGGTTGGCTAAGTCCTCCAATTTTTTCTTTTTCTAAAATTCTTTGCTTATTCTAGGTCTTTTGAATTTAGATTTAAATTTTAGAAACAGCTTGTCAATTTCTAAAAGACGAGAATGCTAGAATTTTGGTTGGGATTGTATTGAATCCGTAGATTAATTTGGAGAGAATTGCAATACTGAGCAATGAACTTGATCTATCTCTCCATTTATTTCGGTCTTTCATTTCTCACAGCAATGTTTTGTAGTTTTTGATATAGAGACCTTGGATGTCTTTAGTTAGATTTTGCCGCAAGCATTTTTAATAGAATGCTACTGTTTTCCTATTGTTTGCTGCTTGTATCTTGTGACCTTGCTACATTCAATTATTAATTCTAGTAGTTCATTTCTACAATCCAAATACCAAATAGGGACCATTTTTTTCTTCTTTCACATCTTTTTACTCTTTATTTTCTTATTGAACTGGCAAGGACCTCTAGTACAATGTGAAATAGAAGTGGGGGCAGCAGGCATTCTTGCCTTAATTATGATCATAAGCGGAAAAAATATATATTCTTCCATCATTAAATATGATTTTAGCTGTAGATTTTTCATAGATGTCCTTCATCAGTTTGAGAATATTACCTACTCTTTCAGGTAACTCTCCTCCGAAAGTTTCTATCGTAAGTATGTGTTGAATTTTGTCAAATAATCCTAATTCAATTATTGGTTTTCTTTTTAGCCTTTTAATATGGCTAATTACACTGATTTTTTTTTTTTGTAGGATTAAACCAAACTTACATTCCTGAAATAAAACCAGCTTAGTCTTGACGTATTATCCTTGTTTTTTTTCTTTTTTACATTTGGTTTCCTAAAATTTTGTTAAGGACCTTTGCCATCTCTGCTCACATGGGACTCTGATTCATAATTATCTTGGGGGGCAGTGTGGGGGTGGATTCCTTTATAAGCCTTCGTTGTTAGTGTTATGCTGACCTGATAAAATACCTCTAATTTCTGAAGAAGTGCGTGTAAGATTAGTGCTATTTTTCCATTGAAGGTATAATAGAATTCACTAGTAAAACCACCTGAGTCTGGGGGTTTCTTTTTGGAAAGCTTTGTGTTTTTTTTTTTTTAGATTTTTTTTGGCTGCGTTGGGTCTTCATTGTTGCGTGCGGGCTTTCTCTAGTTGTGGCAGGTGGGGGCCACTCTTCGTTTTGGTGCGCGGACTTCTCATTGCAGTGGCTTCTCTTGTTGCGGAGCACAGGCTCTAGGTGTGCGGACTTCAGTAGTTGTGGCACATGGACTCAGTAGTTGTGGCTCACGGGGTCTAGAGCACAGGCTCAGTAGTTGTGGTGCATGGGCTTAGTTGCTCCACGGCATGTGAGATCTTCCCGGACCAGGGCTTGAACCCGTGTCCCCTGCATTGGCAGGCAGATTCTTAACCACTGTGCCACCAGGGAAGTCCCTGGAAAGCTTTTAATAACAAATTCAATTTCTTGATCAAATATAGGGTTATTCAGATTCTTCTCGGGTCAACTTTGGTAAGTTTATATTTTTCAAGAAATTTATCCATGTCATATAACTTACAAAATTTGTTGGCATTAACTTGTTCATAGTAGTCTCTTATTAGATCTCTAATGTTTATAAAATATGTGGTGATAACTCTTTTATCAGTGATGATATTGGTGATTTGTGTTCTCACTCTTTTCTCCTTGCCTAGTTTGACTCTGGGTTTGTCAATTTTGTTGATCTTTTCAAAGAAAGAGTTTTTGCTTTGTTAATTTTCTCTACTGTTTTTCTCCTTTATTAATTTCTGCTCTTTATTTACTTCTGCTTGTTTCAGGTTTTCTTATTTCCCTTATGATATCACCTTTGACGCATGATTATTTAGAAGTGTGTTTAATTCTGGATACTGGGGGTTTTCTTAAATATTGTTATTGATTTCTAATTTTATTTCTATTGCGGTTAGAGCATACCCTATGTGATTCGATCCTTGGAAATAATATTGTTTTATGGCCCAGCATATTGCCTATTTTGATGAATGTGTATCATACATCTGAAAAGAAAGTATATACTGCAGTTTATAGATGTAGTGTAGTATCAATATATGTGTCAATTAGATTGAGGTGATGGATAGTGTTATTAAGATATTCTACGTTTTCACTAACTTTTTTGTCTAGTTTGTCTATTAATTGATGAAAAATGCATGCTGAAATCTCTCAGTACAATTGTGGGATTGTTCTTTTCTTCCTTTAATCCTGTTAAGTTTTGGTTCATATATTTTCAGGTTCTCTTATTAGTGCCTACACATTTATGATTTTATTTCTTCCTGATGTATTTTTACCAGTATTAAATGCCCCACTTTATCCCTGGTAACACTCTTTGTTATGACGTCTGACTAATCAATCTACTAACGTTCATCCCAACCTTCTTATGCTTACTGTTTGTATGGTATATTTCTTTTTTTTTTTTTTTGCAGTATGCGGGCCTCTCACTGCTGTGGCCTCTCCCGTTGCGGAGCACAGGCTCTGGACGCGCAGGCTCAGCGGCCATGGCTCACGGGCCCAGCCGCTCCGCGGCATGTGGGATTTTCCCAGACCGGGGCACGAACCCGTGTCCCCTGCATCGGCAGGCGGACTCTCAACCACTGCACCACCAGGGAAGCCCTGGTATATTTCTTTTTATCTATTTGTTTTCAAATTATTTGTGCCTTTGTATTTTTTTAAAACAGCTGTTTATTTTATTTTATTTTATTTTTTAAATTTTCTTCGCTGCACTGTGCAGCATGTAGGATCTTAGTTCCCTGATCAGGGATAGAAACTGCACACCTTGCATTGGAAACACGAAGTCTTAACCGCTGGACTGCCAGGGAGGCCCCTATGCCTTTGTATTTAAAGCATGTCTTTCATAGGCAGCATATAGTTGAGTCTTGCTTTTTTATCAGTTTTGTCAATCTCTGCCTTTTATTGGAATTAAATTAACATTTAACTATTAATATGCTTGGATTTAGGTCCATTTTGTTTGTTTTATCCACTATTCCGCCTTAATTGATTTCTGTTGATTATTTGAATATGTGTTCGTATTCCATTTTAACTTACCTATTTTGTTAGCGGTTGTCTAGGAATTATAATGCACATACCTCACCTTTCACTTTCTATTGTACCACTTCATTGTAAAATACAGAAAATTTGCAACCATATAGGTCCCTTTAATTCCCTCCTACTTTTCCTTACATTACAGTTGTCATATGAATTATATCTGCATACATTTGAAACCTCTGCTGACAATGTTATAATTTTTGCTTTAAACACATGTGTGTATTTTAAAGAATTTAAGAGGAAAGATAGTCTTATGTGTTTATTCAGGTATTTACTATATGCCATTTCCAAAAATTCAGTTTTCCATTTCATTGCCCTTCAAATTAAAGAACTTCCACATAGGAAGAACACTATGACATAAATCACAGCAAGATGCTTTGGAAACCATAAACAAGACAAAGGACAGCGAAGGAAACCATAAACAAGACAAAAAAACCAACCCTCAGAATGGGAGAAAATAATTGCAAACGAAGCAATGGACAAGGATTAATCTCCAAAATATACAAGCACCTCATGCAGCTCAATATCAGTAAAACAAACAACCCAATCCAAAAATGGGCAGAAGACCTAAATAGACATTTCTCCTAAGAAGACATACAGATTGCCAACAAATACATGAAAGGATGCTCAACATTACTAATCATTAGAGAAATGCAAATCAAAACTACAATGAGGTATCAACTCACACCAGTCAGAATGGCCATCATCAAAAAATCTACAAACAATAAATGCTGGAGAGGGTGTGGAGAAAAGGGAACCCTCTTGCACTGTTGGTGGGAATGTAAATTGATACAGCCACTATGGAGAACAGTATGGAGGTTCCTTAAAAAACTACAAATAGAACTACCATATGACCCAGCAATCCCACTATTGGGCATATACCCTGAGAAAACCATAACTCAAAAAGAGTCATGTACCACAATATTCATTGCAACACTATTTACAATAGCCAGGACATGGAAACAGCCTAAGTGTCCATCGATGGATGAATGGATGAAGAAGATGTGACACAATCTTCTTTATATATATCTTCTTTATATATATGTATACAATATATGCAATGAAATATTACTCAGCCATAAAAAGAAATGAAATTGAGTTATTTGTAATGAGGTGGATGGACCTAGAGTCTGTCATACAGAGTGAAGTAAGTCAGAAAGAGAAAAACAAATACCGTATGCTAATGCATATATATGGAATCTAAAAAAAAAAAATGGTACTGATGAACCTAGTTGAATGGCAGGAATAAAGATGTAGACATAGAGAATGGACTTGAGGACATGGGGTGGGAGGGGGAAGCTGGGAGGAAGTGAGAGAGTAGCATTGACGTATATACACTACCAAATGTATAGCTAGGTAGTGGGAAGATAGCTAGTAGGAAGCAACTGCATAACACAGGGGGATCAGCTCGGTGCTTTGTGACCACCTAGAGAGGTGGGATAGGGAGGGTGGGAGGGAGATGCAAGAGGGAGGGGATATGGGGATATATGTATACATATAGCTGATTCACTTTGTTAATACAGCAGAAACTAACACAACATTGTAACGGAATTAAACTCCAATAAACATGAAAAAAAGAAAACAAAAAACAGTAAATTGAAAAGATAGCTACACCCATAGCAGCATTATTTACAATTGCTAAGACATGAAAGCAACCTAAGTGTTCATGGATAGATGAATGGATAAAGAAAATGTGGTACATATCTACAATGAAATATCTTGCAGCCATAAAAAAGAAGGAAACCCTGCCATTTGTGACAATATGGATGAATCTTGAGGGCATTGTGCTAAGTGAAATAAGTCAGACAGAGAAATAATCTCACTTATATGTGGAAGCTAAAAATAAATAAAACCAAACTCATAGAAAAAAGATCAGATTTGTGGTTACCTGAGGCAGGGGATGGGATTGGGGGAACTGGATAAAGGTGGTAAAAAGGTATACACTTACAGTTATAAAATAAGTAAGTATTGGGGATGTAATATAAAACATGATGACTGTAGTTAACATTGCTGTGTGGTATACTTGATAGTTGCTAAGAGAGCAAATAGTAAAAGTTCTTACAAGGAAAAAACATTTTTTATAACTATATGAGGTGATGAGTGTTAACCAAACCTCTGGTAACCAAACCTCTGGTAACCAAAATGGTAATCATTTTGCAGTATATGTGTGTCAAGTCATTATGCTGTACCACTTGAACTTATACAGTGCTGTTTGTTAATTATATCTCAGTAAAACTGAAAAAAATAAAATAATTTTCCACTACATTAAAAAAAAATTAAAGAACTTCCTTTATCATTTCTTCTGAGGCATGTCTCTACATGGTTTCTCTTAGTTTTTGTTTATCTGAAATGTCTTTATTTTACCTTTATTCTTGAAATCTTCACTGGATATAGAATTCCAGGTTGACATCTCTTTCTTTCAGTGCTTTAAAGTTATTCCACTGTTTTCTGTCCTCCATGGCTTCTGATGACAAATTTGTCATCATTGTCACCACTGTTCCCTCTATTTAATGTGTTATTTTTCTCTACTTTCTTTCAAGATTTTTTCTTTATCTTTAGTTTTCAACAGCTTGATTATGATGTGTTTAGTTATGGTTTTCTTACTTTGCTTGCTTCTTGAATTCATAAATTTATCATCAAATTTGGGGAGTTTGGGGCCATTATTTCTTCAAATGCTTTTTCTGCCCTAGTATCTTGATCCTTTCCTTCTGGACCTTCAATTACACATAAGTCAGACCTTTTGATATCACATCACGTGTCACCCTGTGGTTCTATTCTTTACTTTCTTTTTTTTTTTTTTTTTTTTTGTGGTACGAGGGCCTCTCACTGTTGTGGCCTCTCCCATTGTGGAGCACAGGCTCCGGACACGCAGGCTCAGCAGCCATGGCTCACGGGCCCAGCCGCTCTGCGGCATGTGGGATCTTCCCGGACCGGGGCACAAACCTGTGTCCCCTGCATCGGCAGGCGGACTCTCAACCACTGCACCACCAGGGAAGCCCATCTATTCTTTATTTTCAATGTTTTATTCAATCTGTTCTTGACTTGGATACTTTTTATTGATCTTATTCTTTCCTCTCATTTCACTTATTCTTTCCTCTGTCACCTCCGTTCTGCTCTTAAGCCCATCCAGTGAATTTTTTTATTTCAGATTTTATATTTTGCAACTCCAAAGTTTCCATTTGTTTCTTTTTTATAACTTCTGTTTCTCTCTTGAGATTTCCTATCCTCTCATTGATTTCAAGTGTGTTTTCCTTTATCTCATGGAGCATAGTTTAGTAGCTGCTTTAAAATCTTTTTCTTTATAATTTCTACATCTAGGTCACTACAGCATTGGCACCTGTCAGTTGTGTTTTCTCTTGAGAATGGGTCACATTTTTTTACTCTTTTATTTTGAGAAGTTTGGAATTATATCCTGGACAAAGTGAATGTTATGTTGGGTAGACTTTGTGTCTGTTATAATCCTCTGGGGAATGTTGATTTTTTTTTTTTTAAAAAAGCTGGAATCAACCTGATTAAGTTCAGACTATGCATTCTAGCTCACCTTTTGTGGAAGTGATTCAAATCTCAATTCGTTTCTTTGAGCCTCTGCTGTGCTGGTTTGGATCCATGCCACACAGCTGTAATACAGATGGGTTAGGCTAAGACTTGTGCAAGTTTACTTACATAATTAGAGGATCTCATTCTCTGGTGCCCTCTCTTCTCTGCTTCTTTCCCCTGGTGTTCTCCCCCGAGGTCTGTAGGAACTCCTTTCCCAGAAAGATGGCAGGGTTTCCTTCAGTCATCTGCACCAGGCCACTTCATGACTGGGGCCCACCCTCATGGCAAAAATGTGAGAGACAAATATCAAAGACCTGGAAATTCACCCTCGTGCTTGCTTCTCCAAGTTTTGACTTCCCCATACAATTTTCCAGCCTTTGTTTTCAGATTCTCAGGTAGTTGTTTCCAGAGGTTATAGCTATAAGAAGCTCAAGAGGTGGGCTGTATAGGGGGCTTCTTACATTGCCATAAAGGAATTGGAACTCCTGTGTAATTTTTTTTTTTTTGCGGTACGCGGGCCTCTCACTGTTGTGGCCTCTCCCGTTGCGGAGCACAGGCTCTGGACGCACAGGCTCAGTGGCCATGGCTCACGGGCCTAGCCACTCCACGGCATGTGGGATCTTCCCAGACCGGGGCATGAACCCGTGTCCCCTGCATCGACAGGCGGACTCTCAACCATTGCGCCACCAGGGAAGCCCCCTGTGTAATTTTTAAAAGCTGAAAAACAAGCAAAATTAAAACAAGGCAATGTAGAGATGCATAAATATGTGATAAAGCTATTTTTCAATAAAAGCAAGAGAGTGATAAACACAACATTCTGATGTTGGCCTCCTCTAGGGGAGGTGAGGGAGTGGCATCAGGGAGGAAATCATAGGTACCTTCATAAGTATTGGTAAGTTCATAACCTTGGTGGTAGGGTCTTGGGTGTTCATGAGATTATGATATTTTATAACCTATATAGCTTACATATTCTCTTATATGTATCTAAAGTGGCCTAATTTAAAAATTAAAGAATGTGTTGGTTTGTATAGTTTAAAGAGTTTGGTTACCTATTGTCAAACCATCCTTAGGAAGATTTCTATTAACTGAGAGACCCACTGGGGGAAAAAAATCCTGTTCTTAAATATGTCTGAAGCTCACTTGTCTTGAGAGGATGATGACTACTCTTCAAAAAAAAAAAAAGCATTAGGAAAATTCACAGGAAATTGTCTTGGTATATATTAAAGTTATTTCTAAGAGCATTTATACACACACCCATACATGTTTATCTTCTCCATTTCCAAAGATAACCCAGTCTATGAACTTCCATGTAGAACACCAGCACAATTGGTGGGGGGGCGCGTCTTGTCTGTGGGATAAGTGCCCTTAATCCTGTGTCCAGGCAGAAGTAGTTGGATCATCCAGCTGTGTATTCTTACAGCTATCCATCTCTGAGTGGGAGCAATACAAGAAAGGTTAGAACAAGATTATTGGAGTCAGAGAAATAAATAATATCTTTGTATAATGCTTCATGATTTAAATCCCTTCCCACATATTTTTCATTTTATTCAACAAAGTATCGTTATACCCATTTGACAGAAGAGGAAACTGAAGTTCTAAATGCTTAGAAAACTTCCTCAGGCTCACATGGCTAATAAGGGGCAGAATAAGGACTTGAGCTGGGATCTTCTGCAGTCATTTAACTTTGGGGCTTTTTTTTCTTCTGAAGTCTTTTAACTTTTGTACATCTTCTCCACACATTAATAAGAACTTGCCAATAAAAAGACTTGCTGGTTATATATGTCTGAAACACTGAAAGCAAACTTAAATTAGTTTCTTTATTGAAGGACTTCTTGGAGTCTTTTGTGAATCTTCATAAAGTCTATTCAATATGAAATATTTTCCAAAACAGTTTGACCTCATAATTTGTTATTCATGGAGACTTCTCCACGGAACATGCTTGAGAATAGTTGACATGTGACATTCATTCCACCAACACTCATAAGATTTTTATAGAATACCTACTGCATGCCAGGCCTGGCACGAGGTGTTGGCAGACCAAAGATACTAAGATCTAAGTATTGGTAGGCCCCCAGGTCCTCTTTGATCCGCACACTCCCTGAAATATGCAGCTGGGGTCACGAGAGTTGTTTGTACAGCCCGGGGTTAGTCACTGCTGTGGACTGATTGTGTTTCCCCAAAATTAGGGTTTGAAGCCCTAACCCTCCATGTGACTGTATCTGGAAAAAGGGCGTTTATGCAGGTAACTAAGGTTAAACGAGGTCATAAGGCTAGGGCCCTACTCCAGTAGGCCTGTGGCCTTATACGAAGAGAAAATGAGAGAGAGAGAAGTCTCCCTCTCTCTCTGCCACTCTCTGCCATGTGAGGACACAGCAAGAAGGCTGCTGCCTGTAAGCCAGGAAGGGAGTCTTCACCAGAACTGGACCATGCTGACTTCCAGATCTTAGACTTCTCGCCTCCAGAAATGTGATGAAGAAAATGTCTGTTGTTTAAGCCCCCCAGTCAGTGACATTTTGTTGCATCCAGAGCAGACTAACACAGTTGCCCATATCAATAGAGGACAGAGGGAAGGACTGAATCAAACTCATTTTATAGGCACTGATGGGAGCAGAAGAACAGGCTTGAACCACCAACTATATACCTCTTACCTGCTTCTCATCCTAGTTCTGAGGCTTGATTCACTAGCTCACACAGTTCTCACCTTAAGAACTTTAACAGTTAGTGTCCAAAATATACAAACTGTGCATACAACTCAATATCAAAAAAAAAAAAACCAAGAAATGGGCAGAAGACTTAAGTAGACATTTCTCCAAAGCAGACATACAGATGGCCAACAGGCACATGAAAGGTATTCAATACCACTAATTATCAGAGAAAGGCAAATCAAAACCACAATGAGGTACCACCTCACACTGGTCATAATGGCTATCATCAAAAAGTCTACAAATAATAAATGCTAGAGAGGGTGTGGAGAAAAGGGAACCTTTGTACACTGTTGGTGGGAATGTAAATTGGTGCAGCCACTATGGAAAACAATATGGAGGTTCTTTAAAAAACTAAAAATAAAGCTACCGTATGATCTGGCAATCTTACTCCTGTGCAGATATCTGGAAAAGATGAAAATTCTATTTCAAAAAGATATATGTACCCCACTGTTATAGCACTGCTGTTTATATTAGCCAAGAAATGGAAGCAACCCAAGTGCCCATCAACAGATGGTTCAAGAAGATATATACATATACAATGGAATATTGCTCAGCCATAAAAAAGGATGAAATATTGCCATTTGCAGTGATATGGATGGACCTAGAGAATATCATCCTAAGTGGAGTAAGTCAGAAAGAGAAAGACAAATGTTAAGTGATAAGATATCACTTACACATAGAATCTACAAATTAATACAAATGAATCTATATATAAAACAGAAACAGACTCACAGACATGGAAAACAAGCTGGTTACCAAAGCGGAAAGGGAGGGGGGAGGGATAAATTTAGGAGTGTGAGATTAACAGATACAAACTATAATATGTAAAATAGATAAGCAACAAGGATTTACTGTAGAGCACAGGGAACTGTATTCAATGTCTTATAATAACCTATAATGGGAAAGAATCTAATATATATATAAATATATATAACTGAATCACTTTGCTGTGCACCTGAATCTAACACAATATTGTAAATCAACTATATTTCAATTTAAAAAAAATAACTTGATATCAACTCTTTTTGCCATTTTTCTAGCTCCTGTGCCATTTTTCTCACTAGACCCAAGAGATACCCCAGCAGCAAGACTGGTTTTTATCCTGAATATCAGGTAGACCTTCTATCTTTCTTTCTTTATCAAGAGAGCAGAGTCTTCTCCTGCCTTTGTTTTTTTTTTTTTTTTTTTTTGCAAAGTGAGGCAAGTAGGACATAGAAGAAAAGAAATAAACCAAAGAGCCCTCCGCAAAGTGACAGGTGGGAAAATTGTTTGGCCTTTTCTGCTGCACACACAAGCAAGATGTCAAATTCTGTAAACCCTTCCTGCCTGAGAAAGTGAGTCTACAGGCTGTTCCCTGGGAAAGCCATTAGCAATTTGGAGAGCAAGAAGGTGAGCCCAGTAGGTGTGAGGTCTGTGCAGGTGGAGGCTGCCTTTCCAGCCTGTCTTCTGTTTTCCACATCAAGATTCTCCTTCTTCGCAAAGCGGCAGACCACCTCCTCCAGCAGCGGACACCCAGACCTGCCGCCTGTCCCCCAGAGCCTTCTCCTTCCTTTCTGGGCTCTCAGAGCAGTAGCTGAACTGAGGGCACAGATCTGATGTCCCACCCCTGGCCCTCACCCCTGCAGGCCCCTCTGAGCCTGGCCTGTCATTCATAAGAGCAGGTCCTCCTCTTAGAGGGTGTGGGGCTTCTGCACCATCCTTTCATGGCCAAAATGATAAGAATGTTAATTATACTAATAACCACTGTCGACTGACTGCTTTCTGCTTCCCAGTCACAGTGCTAAGTATTCGACAAGCATGGTTTTGTCTGAGTCTTCCAACAACTCTATAACATGCATTTTAATGGCATCTCCATTTCACAAAGGAGGGAAGTGAGTCTTAGAAGGGGGATTCCTAAAGTCAGCTGGTGCACTGCCCAGTGGTGGGCAGTGAGGGCCCTGCAGATGAGCCTGGGAACTGATCCCCAATTATAAGGCCCTTTTGCAAGATTCTGATAGAGAAGTCAAGCCAAACTGTTCAGACTCATTTTTACCTGCAGTTAAGAGCTGCTTAATAACAGTCTCATGATTGTAGGTGGGTGGCTTGGCAGTGTTTTATTGACTCCACTATCCCTAAGGATGTGTACAGATGGTGGATCCATGGTTTTCACAACTCTCCCTTATCAGGTGTCATTGCCGTTGTCTTCAATTGGCAGCCAACTTCTGTTAACATTTTCTTGTTCTTGAGCGATACCTTACTGTTATTTCAGCTTTATCACTATTTATGTAGTTTGTTGTAGGTTCTCCTCTTAACCCTACAGGGAGTGGTGAGGTACACTGACGTATTTTCACCTGTTATTTTCCAAGAGCCAGATTGAAGAAATGTATATATCATACTGGGCTAAACCAAAGGAAATTGCTCATATTCAATCACTTTTACCTTAGGTTAAACCATATGATACTGACTATATTCAACCATTTTTGACCTATAGAAATGGCAGTTTCATATGGTCCAACCTAATAGTTCAAATATAAATTATTCTTACCTCTTTTGCTAGATAATTGTATGCATCATTCCCTCCAAATATGTGTGTACAGTGATACTTATTGGTGCTATTTTGCCGATGAATTTGTGTTATCTAAATAATTTGCAACATACTACTATTATATGTTAACCGTAAGAAAATTATGTTATTTTTTAAGTTTGCACATTTTTCCTGTGATCCAAGATCCTGATTGTAGCTCATATTCTTTCTTTATGAGTTGTTCTTTCATGTTCCTCTCCAGTTCTTTATCATTACCTGATTCCTTTTTCGCTGTGAAGTGGTTGTGGATAGGACATACGGACCTTCCGGTCTTTTGTGTCACCTTTATAGACCCTGGTCAAAGAAGATTGAAAAGCACGACTTTATGGGCTAAAGAGGTTTTTCAAGTCCCACAGCTAGTAAGTGTGGATTAGGATTCAGATCCAAGCCAGCTTGCCTTGCAGATGGAGGATGTGATGCATGTTTTGGTAAATGGCATCAATTACACCCCAGTGGCTTCCTGGACAAGAAAACCCAGGCTACCTTGACTGCTCTTTAGAGAAATTAAGACGCCAACATTTACTGAGTGGCTGCTGTTTGCCAGTCACTCTGTTCAGTCTGTTAGGTCCAATGTCATTTAATACAGCAATAAACCCTCTGAGATTGGTATCATTAATCCACACAGGTGGAGAGATAGGTTCACGGGCTTGAATACTAACGTACTATTGCAGAACCGGTAGGTAGGTGGTGAGAGCAGAGAGCAAACTTCAAAGCTCATTTGATTGTTCACTGTACTGCCTCTTCTTCCTCCCCCACATCCTCAACCTCCCGCCCCTATATTCATCATCGGATCCTATGGGTTCGACCTAAAAAATGACTCTGGAATCTGTCTCTCCACCATCTTCACTACCACTGCTCTACCACTGTCTCTCCCGTGGACAAATACGCAGCAGCCTCCGAGCCTCTGCCCCGTCTCAGACCCTCCCCATCCCGCTGTATGGCCTCCAACTTGCTCCACGATCCCATACACAGATCTGACCATAAGCCACCTCTCCAGTGGCCCTGCAGTGCTTGCAGGGCATAACACGAAAGCAGTCCAGTTTTCCAACCTACCTTCCTGGCCTTGTCTGCCAAAACTCTCTACTCCCAACCCTCACTCCACTGCCTCTCCAGCCCCTCCCACCCCCTCTAACACCCATGACTTCTCCAACCCAGTTCGTGGTCCTCCATGTAGTTGCTACTCAGGGCACCTGAAGGGACTTTTTTTTTTTTTTTTCTTAACCTACCTGCCAGTTCTCCACCTGGCAAATTCTTCTTCCCTCAAGGCCAATTCCAACGTCAGTGCTTGTGGGAGAACCACCCCAGACTCTCCTTGGCAGTTCCTAGCTTCGCCTCTTTATATCCATCCACAGGACTCTGTACACATTTTTAATTAGACAGTTGCTGTTGAATGAGAGCTTGTTGTTGAAATGTCTAATCTATTTTTCCCACTTGATAATGAGCCCCCAGGGGATAAAGATCGTGTCATATTTATCTTTGGATTGCCGGCATTCAGAAAAGTGCTTGGTGTAAAGTCAGCCCTCAATAAATGTTCATTCATGTATGAATAGTCTCTCATGCACGTAAGAGCATCCTGAGAAGCTGTTCAGCACAGCAGCCTGAAAACTGAACTAGAAGGAAGGATGCTGGGATTGTAGTCCGGGATCACCTACCAACTGGCTGTGTCACCAGGGATAGCACTGATCTGGGTCTCAGTCCCCTCACTTGTAAAAGTGGGGGACATCTGAGTGCCTTTCAAGGGTTCACATCTAATGATGCAAAGGACTTGATGGCTTACCCCTAAAAATATCTTTTTTCTCACTGAAAGGGAAAGACCTTATACCTCTTCCAAGAAGAGTCATGGCGCACAACCAGAAGCTTCTAGCCAAGACCCCCATCATCAAGTTCAGGCAACAGGACTTTTACTCCTTGCGGGATTATTGCCTAAACAGAGGCCTGCTGTGTGAGGATGAGACATTCCCTGCTGAGAATTATTCCATAGGTCTACAGCTGCTCAAGGGAAAAAACCTCTCCAGCCTAAGCTGGATGCGGCCAAAGGTAAGTGAACCTCCTCTCTAGGGACACGCCCAGCTCCTGGACCCTCTGACATGCTGCCTCCCATGGTGCCTCCCCGTGAAATGAGGGGCCTGAGACCTGGTTTTCAGG
Source organism: Delphinus delphis (assembly GCF_949987515.2). Classification (NCBI taxonomy): domain Eukaryota; kingdom Metazoa; phylum Chordata; class Mammalia; order Artiodactyla; family Delphinidae; genus Delphinus; species Delphinus delphis. The sequence goes on from NC_082694.2 coordinate 65,964,119, forward strand.
GCTGGCCCAACTCAAACTGGAAGGAGACTGAAGTTCATCTGGTCCCTCAGCTACAGAGTTGTATCCACAGTGGGATGGAATGACCCTGTACCAGGAAGCAGGACCCCAGTTCTAAGACAGCATGTCACTAGGTTACATGCCTCAGGATTCCCACATGAGAAATGGGAATGCATGGGTAGGAGGCTTGTAGTAGTAGCTGTGGGGTCTCTTCAATCTCCGTAAATGAGCCCCTCTGTCAGTCTTCATCATTCTTTAATCTGTCAGGTATCACTGTCTTTATCTTTTTTCTTTCCTTATTAGAATTTACTCAAAGGGAAGATAACATGTCAGTCACTTATATAATAGGATGAATTTCAGCAGTTGCCTTGCCTCTGTCGTGTATATTTGTATTTTCAATCTTGTAAAGGCTGATCACCTATGAAAGAGTTGTGAACATCAGCTGTAAAATTAGGGAGGTATTTCACGGCAATGTTCAAACCCCCCGACTCCCCCACCCCAGTCGACGACCACTAACTCCACCTTGAAGCCAGGTGAGCCCTGTTGGTTTTTTCTAGAACTATCTCAGTTTCAGGGCCTGAAGCTCCAAGGGAAATTTCTCAGCCCACTGGACATTCTCATAATATCATTTTCATTGACGCAAAGGACCTGGCTAAGGGCCACTTTGAGGGCCCTGATGCTCAAACCTCCTGTTCATGCTTCCAAAAGCAGCCAGCAGAACCTAGAATAAGAGGAGAGAATCTAATGTCTAGTAAGCTGATGATTATGATTTCAGCAAGCATTACTGAATGCGACTGAAATGCCAAGCACTCTGTGCAACACACTCAATAAAGCCAGGTTAGGTTATACAGAATAGGTATTTTCTGATGACAGAGAACAAGACGGAAACTCTAGAGGTAACAACTCCTGTCCTAACTCAGGACCAAATTGTAGCTTTGGGGAAGGGGAGGGTGAGTGGGGATCAGGTGGGGCTTAGGATGCTACTTCGTTAAGATGGGGGTGCTTCAAGCTTCTAGAATCCATCTTACCATCCAGAGACAGTAAGTCCCCAACAATGACTCCCTACTTGTGGACTTCACTTCTAAGGAGAGCTGAGCAGAGAACTCTATTTAGAGCTTGGAAGGATTATATTTTTCTCCCTTTGTTATTTTCAGATGAGGTTCTTTTAGAATGTTTTTTTTTTTTCACAAGGTACTGAGCAATAGATGTGAGACCATATTTATAGTGTTAAAGAATTTATAACATTTTTATTTAGAAAGGGTTGAGAGTTTTTTATTATCTAATTCCAGCAACATCTCAAACTGTGATGTCTTTTGAGGTCCAGGAGAAACTGAGGCAAACAGAAATGAAATGACTCACACAGAATCATTCCAGGAACCCAAAACAGAGGCAGCCAGGGGCCAGATACTTTTTACTCCCGTTCTTCTTTTACCCATCCAAAGGCTCTACCAGGGGGTCATTTTTCATTCCAACATTTCTTGTATAATGTATATGTGGATATGTCATATCTCTTTGTATCCCTTATCACAACTGTCAGCACTTACGCTTGTATAGTATTTTCCAGAGCTTTCCATGTGTCTTCTCTTACTTTGTCTCATGTTCTTTCCCAGTTTTATGAGAGAATAGGTTCAGACAGGTGATGTGACTTGCACAATGTGACACAGTGAGTGAGGGAAAGAGCCAGGATTTAAACTAAAGTTTCTGACTCCACATATGGTACTATTCCTCACATAGGATTGTGTGCCCCACAGGATTCTGTTAGGATTTGGGTGAATGAATAAGTGAGCGAATGAATGATTATGTCCACAGGCACCTGAAATGGGTTTCAAGCTCTACATGTATAATAGAGAATTCTTGAGTTGACCTGTTTTCCAAGGAAGATGGTGGAGGAGAAAGCTGATGTACTCACCCCTTAAACATGGTGACGTCCTCAACTGCCACAGCTCACAGCTGCGACTGAAAAGAGCCTTGAAGGAGAAGCTCCAGCCAGCATGGAGCAATCCTACCTGTAATGGCCAACACTTAGATAGTGCTGACCACATGGCAGGCCTGGCTTTACTTGACTCACTGAATCCTCATAATAACTCTATGAGGAGGTACAATTATTAGCCCCATTTTACAGTTGAGAAACAGAAACAGAGAATTAAGTGACCTGCCTAAAGTGTTAGAGCTGGGATTTGAGCCCTGGAGTCTGGCTCTGAGACATATTCCTAACACCACAACTGTATCGCCTCCTGTAAGCCTTCATCATAAGCTCGTGATGTATTTTAGGCTCCTGTTTGCTGCTCATAATACCTTGTGCACCGATAGAATCTTCTACTTTGTCTGGGTAATGGAATCAATCCCTGTCTATCTTCTGCCCTCCTTTCCATTTTTATAGGTGAAAAGAATGAGGATAAAAATGGTACCAGTACCTAACAAGATTATTTTAAGGAATGAATGAAGACAATACTTAGAACATTGTCTAGCACATTGTAAGCACTCTAAACACTAGCTATTGTTACTATGACTGATTTGGGAGGGACGGCATAGAGTAGCAGCCACAGGGACCATCCTCTGGGATTTCTTGGGCTTTCACTGTCCAGTCATCTCAGCTTCAGTCTTCAGCCATTTTCAGCAAACACTTTTAAGGAGAAATGTGGGTCAGAGGAAACCATTTGGGGAGGCCGGGGTAGCCTGGCAGGGAGCGTGCGTAGTGCCTTTCTTCTCACATTTTCTTGCCTATCACTGTTAGAAGGTTGCCTCCCAATCTAAAGCTTGCTCAGTGCCTAACCAGAGGCCTGACTGGCATCCCCTAAACTTCAGTTATATAATGGCTGAGGTGGCAGCAAGGCTCCTTAGGCCATGTCTGCCTTCTAGGCTTTTCTAGGTAATGGGAAAGCTTCATACTCCAGGCAACTGTTAAACCATCATGGGTATCATGCTACCTCGTGTACTCATCTAGGCTAGGCAGGTTCAACAACAGTGCAAGAGTCAGGGGCATGAAACTAGGCTCAGCTTTCTACGCCTCATGAAGAAGCAAAGTTGCTTCGCATCCCATAGTTCATGTTCTCTCTCTCTCTCCTTTCGCCTACCTCTTCCTTCTTCTTGTCTTCCCTCTCTCTAACAATTAACCCTAATCCATTTTGCTGCTGTAGAAGCTCCTTCTATTGCTTCCTTCAGCTTCTCTGGGTTTGAGGAGTTGGTAACCCACTCCCCACACCCTCCCCTCCCCCCACCAGCAGGCAGTCAGGTTCTGTAAATGCCTGTGACTGTGCCTGGAGCAAATGGCACTGAAAGGATCCAACTCCTCATCCTCCTCAATGTTTCCTGCAACACCAGCCTCAGCAAGAGACAATGCTGAGAATTACACTTATACCTGGAGACCCTACGTGATATTTCCCCGAACTGAATTTGGGACTTAGAGTCACTTTCTTCTAAAAATTTTATTTCATGAATAATAACAAATTCCATTTCTCAAGCATGTACCTATGCTAGGTATTAATCTAAGCACTTTACATACAACATTTCATTTAATTACCATAACAGGCCTATGAGATAGATAATATTATTATCCTCATTCAGTGGATCAGCACTGTCCAATAGAACTTTCTGCAATGATGGAAATGTCCTTTCTGCCAATACAGTAGCCACTAGTCACATGTTGGTATTGAACAATTGAAATGGGCTAGTGTGACTGAGGTATTGCAGATTTGATTTAATTTAATTTAATTTTATTTTATTTAAATGTAAGTCGCCAATATGGCTTGTGGCTACCATATTGGAAGACACAGAATTGTAGACGTAGATCTTCACAGCAGAGTTGCCACGGTGTCAGACGGAGGAATTGAAATTTCATCTTTGTCCCCATTCTTTAGTGAAAAACATGTTCATTTCTCAACTGAAGAATGGGCTGGGGGCCCAAAACATGTTCAGGACTCAGCACCCAGCCCCACTGTGGATTTTGGCCTATGGCCATCCCAGAATGAAGTGTTGCCTACCCAGACACCGACGTTCATCTTCCAAGTAGCCAGAGCAGAGTTTCCAAAAGGATCACTTACTATAAATGATTCACCTTGGTTTCAGCATGAGTTATTCCGGAAAGGAAGGGGTTAACAAAGTGGCGTTCTGAATGTAGGCTGTGAAGGCAACAGGTAGCAGAAGGCGACAGAAAGAGAGCACACCAACAGCCAATTGCCACGGAGCCAAAGAACTCTGATTCCAATAAAGCAGAGTTCTCTAGCAAAAATAGAAAAGGGAGTGACGCTGCCACCTGGCGCAGCCTGAATTGTGGCCACCGGCTGAAAGGGCCTATGTCTGAAGACCAACACGCTAAACCGGGTGTTTCCTCATCCAAGAGCAGCACACCATCTCGGGGAGGGCATGAGGAGCCTTTGACAAGAACACAGGAATCGCTGTCCAAAACATAGGAAGTGATGCCGTGTTAGAAGGGACACCTCCAGAGACAACTGCAGGGGAGTGCCTCGTTTGGTACCACTTCAGGTATGGGTTATGGGTGTGGATGCAGAGGGGAAGAGGGAGGAGGAGAGGGGAGAGGTCGAGATCTCCTACAGGACATAACCAACAGGAGCTACATAGATATATCCTATTGATTTATTTATTATGAGGAATTGGCACACATAATTATGGAGGCTGAGGCGTCCCAAGATCTGCTATCTGCAAGCTGGAGACCCAGGGAAGCTGATGGTGTAGTTTAGTCCAAGTGGGAAGGCCTGAGGACCAGGGGGGCTGATGATGTAATTCCCAGTCCCAGGACAGGAGAAGACCAATGTCCCAGCTCAGCAGTCAGGCTGAGAAGGGGTGAATTCTCCCTTCCTCTACGTTTTGTTCTATTCAAGGCCTCAATACATTGGATGATGTCCATCCAATATTGGGGAGGGCAATCTTGTTTACTGAGTCCACTGATTCAAATGCTAACACTCCTTAGAAATAGTGTGTAGCCAAAAATCTGGGTACCCCATGAGCCAGTCAAATTGGCACATAAAATGAACTATCACAGCTTCCTTCTGTACAAATGATGTTGCAGAGACCTCAAAGGGCCAGTCCATCTCACAGAGTCAGAAAACACTGAAGACCCTGCCTGCCAGTGTGGTCCATGGGGAAGGCATTATGGGAGCGGAGTGCCTGGTGCACAGCCTGATTCCTGTGGGACCTAGGATAAATCACTCAACCTCTCTGAACCTGCTCCTGGCTGGGCCTCAGAATCACCTGAGGAGCTGTGTGGATCCTGAACTCTACCTCCATCTGACCTACTAAATCCAGGTCATGGGGGGCGGCCTCCAGCAGTCTCCATGTCTGCGAAACTCCTGCGTGATTCTGAATCACACTCGGGGTACAGACTGCCCATCACCAGTCTTACCACATTCTCTAACTGCCCTGGTGTGCCCAGCCCACCTAGTGACAGGGGACCTGCCCAGAGCCAGGGGATTTTTATCTACCAACCATCTTGATCTATTTTCTCTGTGGGCCTGGTCTCAGAAAGTCGGCCCAGCAGACTGAAATGCTTCTGGGTATAATTTCTGTCTCCTCCTACCTTTGCTCTTTTTGGATCACCCAGGACCCCTCTAAAGCCCAGAGTGAGGAAGGAACAGGCAGCTCAGGACAGGAGATAAAAAAAATGCTGGTTTGGTACCTAACTTTTATGCACACAATTCTAGTGTTTGCCCATAAATTTGATGTTGACAATTGATTTTTGATTTGAAATAATTATCCTTTAATTTTCATAAAGTATCTTTCTATTCCTAATTAACTAAAATTTTGGGTTTTTTCATTTTCGATTTTGTTATTTTGGTAAATCAGAGAAAGTTGTGCATTTATCAAATGCCTTCAAGGCATTTATTGGAAAGATTGCAATTGTTTCTCCTTTGGCCCATGTAAATGGTATTTTATACCATTAGATATCCTGATAGGAAACCATCCTGGCATCCTGCATTTCTATGGCAAACCCTACTTAATGGTAGTGGGTTAGTTGTATAATTTATTGTTGATTCATTTGCCGGGTATTTATTTCAGTATATTTCCGTAAATGAAATCAGTCTGTGATGTGATGTGTGTGTGTGTGTGTGTGTGTGTGTGTGTTTCTCTCTCTCAGGTTGGGCATCCAGGCTGTGCTGACTTCTTAAAATAACCGGTTGCAGGATTCTTTCTTTTTTTAAACACAAACTGTAAGCGACACAGGAATTATTTTCTAAAAGTTTGAGAGAATTCAGCAAGAAAATTTTGAGCTTAGAAGCCTTGACAGAGATAATAGGGAGATATTCTTTGATCATTTAAAAATACTGTTTCAAGGTTATTGATTTTCAGGTTATTTACCAACTTGGATCATTTTGGCCATGTTAATTCTTGTCAGAAAATCATCAGTATGCTTAAACTGATTAGTATAGAATTTTACATCATGTGTTTATACTGCTAAAACCTCCTTTCTATTTCTAATTTTATTTGGGTTTCTCTAGCATATTAGCCAAAGTTTGGGTCTAAGTAAACCTTCTCCCCAAATACAATGTATTCAATATTTGCATTACTGATCTTGCTGTGTTTCTATTTTGTAATTCACCAGTTGTTCTGTTTATCATTTCTTTCTGCCTATGTGTGTGAGGCTCTTTTGGTCTTTCTAATATCAAAGAGTTGACTGTGTAATCCACGTTTTTATTCTCTTTCGGTTTTTTTTTTTTAACATCTTTATTGGGGTATAATTGCTTTACAATGGTGTGTTAGTTTCTGCTTTAAAACAAACTGAATCAGTTATACATATACATATGTTCCCATATCTCTTCCCTCTTGCGTCTCCCTCCCTCCCACACCTCCAGGCGGTCACAAAGCAACGAGCTGATATCCCTGTGCTATGCAGCTGCTTCCCACTAGCTATCTACCTTACGTTTGGTAGTGTATATATGTCCATGCCTCTCTCTCGCTTTGTCACAGCTCACCCTTCCCCCTCCCCATATCCTCAAGTCCGTTCTCCAGTAGGTCTGTGTCTTTATTTCTGTCTTACCCCTACATTCTTCATGACATTTATTTTCTTAAATTCCATATATATGTGTTAGCATATGGTATTTGTCTTTCTGACTTACTTCACTCTGTATGACAGACTCTAGGTCCATCCACCTCATTACAAATAGCTCAATTTCGTTTCTTTTTATGGCTGAGTAATATTCCATAGTATATACGTGCCACATCTTCTTTATCCATTCATCCGATGATGGGCACTTAGGTTGTTTCCATCTCCGGGCTATTGTAAATAGAACTGCAATGAACATTTTGGTACATGACTCTTTTTGAATTATGATTTTATCAGGGTATATGCCCACTAGTGGGGTTGCTGGGTCATACGGTAGTTCTATTTGTAGTTTTTTAAGGAACCTCCATACTGTTCTCCATAGTGGCTGAACCAATTCACATTCCCACCAGCAGTGCAAGAGGGTTCCCTTTTCTCCACACCCTCTCCAGCATTTATTGTTTCTAGATTTTTTTGATGATGGCCATTCTGACTGATGTGAGATGATATCTCATTGTAGTTTTGATTTGCATTTCTCTAATGATTAATGATGTTGAGCATTCTTTCATGTGTTTGTTGGCAGTCTGTATATCTTCTTTGGAGAAATGTCTATTTAGGTCTTCTGCCCATTTCTGGATTGGGTTGTTTGTTTTTTTGTTATTGAGCTGCATGAGCTGCTTGTAAATTTTGGAGATTAATCCTTTGTCAGTTGCTTCATTTGCAAATATTTTCTCCCATTCTGAGGGTTGTCTTTTGGTCTTATTTATGGTTTCCTTTGCTGTGCAAAAGCTTTCAAGTTTCATTAGGTCCCATTTGTTTATTTTTGTTTTTATTTCCACTTCTCTAGGAGGTGGGTCAAAAAGGATCTTGCTGTGATTTATGTCATAGAGTGTTCTGCCTATGTTTTCCTCTAAGAGTTTGATAGTTTCTGGCCTTACATTTAGGTCTTTAATCCATTTTGAGCTTATTTTTGTGTATGGTGTTAGGGAGTGATCTAATCTCTTACTTTTACATGTACCTGTCCAGTTTTCCCAGCACCACTTATTGAAGAGGCTGTCCTTTCTCCACTGTACATTCCTGCCTCCTTTATCAAAGATAAGGTGACCATATGTGCGTGGGTTTATCTCTGGGCTTTCTATCCTGTTCCATTGATCTATCTTTCTGTTTTTGTGCCAGTACCATACTGTCTTTATTACTGTAGCTTTGTAGTATAGTCTGAAGTCAGGGAACCTGATTCCTCCAGCTCCATTTTTCGTTCTCAAGATTGCTTTGGCTATTCAGGGTCTTTTGTGTTTCCATACAAATTGCGAAATATTTTGTTCTAGTTCTGTGAAAAATGCCAGTGGTAGTTTGATAGGGATTGCATTGAATCTACAGGTTGCTTTGGGTAGTAGAGTCATTTTCACAATGTTGATTCTTCCAATCCAAGAACATGGTATATCTCTCCATCTATTTGTATCATCTTTAATTTCTTTCATCAGTGTCTTATACTTTTCTGCATACAGGTCTTTTGTCTCCTTAGGTAGGTTTATTCCTAGATATTTTATTCTTTTTGTTGCAGTGGTAAATGGGAGTGTTTTCTTGATTTCACTTTCAGATTTTTCATCATTAGTGTATAGGAATGCCAGAGATTTCTGTGCATTAATTTTGTAACCTGCTACTTTACCAAATTCATTAATTAGCTCTAGTAGTTTTCTGGTAGCATCTTTAGGATTCTCTATGTATAGTATCATGTCATCTGCAAACAATGACAGCTTTACTTCTTCTTTTCCGATTTGGATTCCTTTTATTTCCTTTTCTTCTCTGATTGCTGTAGCTAAAACTTCCAAAACTATGTTGAATAAGAGTGGTGAGAGTGGGCAGCCTCGTCTTGTTCCTGATCTTAGTGGAAATGCTTTCAGTTTTTCACCATTAAGGATGATGTTGGCTGTGGGCTTGTCATATATGGCCTTTATTATGTTCAGGAATGTTCCCTCTATGCCTACTTTCTGGAGATTTTTATCATAAATGAGTGTTGAATTTTGTCGAAAGCTTTCTCTGCATCTATTGAGATGATCATATGGTTTTTCTCCTTCCATTTGTTAATATGGTGTATCACATTGATTGATTTGCATATATTGAAGAATCCTTGCATTCCTGGAATAAACCCCACTTGATCATGGTGTATGATCCTTTTAATGTGCTGTTGGATTCTGTTTGCTAGTATTTTGTTGAGGATTTTTGCATCTATGTTCATCAGTGATATTGGCCTGTAGTTTTCTTTCTTTGTGACATCCTTGTCTGGTTTTGGTGTCAAGGTGATGGTGGCCTCATAGAAGGAATTTGGGAATGTTCCTCCCTCTGCTATATTTTGGAAGAGTTTGAGAAGGATAGGTGTTAGCTCTTCTCTAAATGTTTGATAGAATTTGCCTGTGAAGCCATCTGGTCCTGGGCTTTTGTTTGTTGGAAGATTTTTAATCAGAGTTTCAATTTCAGTGCTTGTGATTGGTCTGTTCATATTTTCTATTTCTTCCTGATTCAGTCTTGGCAGGTTGTGCATTTCTAAGAATTTGTCCATTTCTTCCAGGTTGTCCGTTTTATTGGCATAGAGTTGCTTGTAGTAATCTCTCATGATCTTTTGTATTTCTGTAGTGTCAGTTGTTACTTCTCCTTTTTCATTTCTAATTCTATTGATTTGAGTCTTCTCTCTTTTTTTCTTGATGTGTCTGGCTAATGGTTTATCAATTTTGTTTATCTTCTCAAAGAAACAGCTTTTGTTTTATTGATCTTTGCTATTGTTTCCTTCATTTCTTTTTCAATTATTTCTGATCTGATTTTTATGATTTCTTTCCTTCTGCTAGCTTTGGGTTTTTTTTGTTCCTCTTTCTCTAATTGCTTGAGGTGCAAGGTTAGGTTTTTTATTCGAGATGTTTCCTGCTTCTTAAGGTGGGCTTGTATTGCTGTAAACTTCCCTCTTAGAACTGCTTTGCTGCATCCCATAGGTTTTGGGTCATTGTGTCTCCATTGTCATTTGTTTCTAGGTATTTTTTTATTTCCTCTTTGATTTCTTCAGTGATCACTTCGTTATTAAGTAGTGTATTGTTTAGCCTCCATGTGTTTGTATTTTTTACAGATCTTTTTCTGTAATTGATATCTAGTCTCATGGCGTTGTGGTCAGAAAAGATACTTGATACAATTTCAATTTTCTTAAATTTACCGAGGCTTGATTTGTGACCCAAGATATGATCTATCCTAGAGAATGTTCCATGAGCACTTGAGAAAAATGTGTATTCTGTTGTTTCTGGATGGAGTGTCCTATAAATATCAATTAAGTCCATCTTGTTTAATGTATCATTTAAAGCTTGTGTTTCCTTATTCATTTTCATTTTGGATGATCTGTCATTGGTGAAAGTGGGGTGTTAAAGTCCCCTACTATGAATGTGTTACTGTCGATTTCCCCTTTTATGGCTGTTAGTATTTGCCTTATGTATTGAGGTGCTCCTATGTTGGGTGCATAAATATTTACACTTGTTATATCTTCTTCTTGGATCAATCCCTTGATCATTATGTAGTGTCCTTCTTTGTCTCTTCTAATAGTCCTTATTTTAGCGTCTATTTTGTCTGATATGAGAATTGCTACTCCAGCTTCCTTTTGGTTTCCATTTGCATGGAATATCTTTTTCCATCCCCTTACTTTCAGTCTGTATGTGTCTCTAGGTCTGAAGTGGGTCTCTTGTAGACAGCATATATATGGGTCTTGTTTTTGTATCCATTCAGCTCTCTCTCGTTTTATAAGGAATGCATTTGAGATGCTGGGTTTATCCATGAGTGTGGTCTTTTTAATTTTGCAAATATTACAGAAACATGGAATCAATATTTATTGAACAGGTCCCTTGTCTGATGCTACACTGAGTATTTCACATCCTTCCTCCTTTGTAAAATGCAGACTCCTGCTTTGCAAGTCTGTCGGGAGACCACTGTGAATGAAGCATCTAGTCCTCGGCGAGGGTTTGGTAACAGCAGCCAGGGCACCAATGGCTTTCTCATTTGACTCCCACTTTACATATGAAGAAACTGAGGTTCAGCAAAGTAAAGAAAGTTGCTCAAGGTCACCCAGGGAACAATGCAGGCAGGATTCCACACCAGGCTCGGTTCAATCACTCTCAGCACACCTACCCCTCCTCTGTCCATCATGGGGGTAAACCAGGGGTAAACGACGAAGAAGCTGCAGCTGTGCTGGGTCTAGAAAGCTGAGCCACACTGTCTTTTTTACCCCATCCAAAAACCTGATGGCCTCCACCCTCTTCTTTAATCCCTGAGTGGAGGATCTCCAGCTAGCCTCCACTGAGACCTTGAGTTCCCTTTTCCAGTAGAAGGTGAGGGGACAGCTAAAGCCACTGAAGTGCCCCAAGTTGCTTTGACACTGGGAGAGTTGCTCCCTCCAGGGCCCTGTGGAGAGCTGCCCTTCCTGCTGGTGTTGGGAGAGACCCCAGGTTCTGAGCAGCCAAGGGTAGGGCATAGGGTCAGCTGGATGCCTCCATCGCAAGGGCCTGAGCCTGAGCGCCCTGCCCTGGCCATCTGAGAGGGCTGGTTATGTGCAGAGAAGATGGTGGGAGGAGGCCTGGTGAGGTGGGCTGGCTGACTTGTTTGCAGACACGCACACCTTTGTTTTCCCCTTGGCGGCTCCACCAGGAAACTGGCCGGCAGTATACGAAGGGCTGACAGGTCTCACAAGATACAGGACTCCACACGTTCATGGCTGTTGAGTAGATGAATCTACTTTGCCGCCCTGCTCTCTGGGGACTTATTTGTCAATGTGAAAAGAAATGATACAGGAACAGTTACCAAATTACACAAATCCACACAATGGAAATCCAGGAAGAGATGCACAGAGAGGATGCTCAGAATAGTCCTGTGGGCTTCTGGTAGCAGGAGAATCTAGAGGCTGCTTGGGGTCTTCCAGAATCCGTCTGTGTGTTAGCCAGGGAGTGGGCAAAGGCCTGAATAATGCACATCCTCTGTCCTGTACAGCACATGGCTGGACTTGAACCTGGAGCTCAGAATGTCTACACTGACTTCTGAGAGATGACATTTCACAAGGAAAGCGTGGTTATGCTTATAAAAGTTTCCTCTAGTAAATGCATCCTCTTCTTTTTTGGTTGTTTATAAACTCCTAATGAAACAGTGCTGTTGGTACCAGGATGGCTGATCATTTGATGTAAGGATCCTGAGTCCTTATCTCTTGGCACAGATTGCTTATGCATTTATTGCCTGTTTGGTCAGTTACATATACACCCTTTTGACATCTGCCTTGCTGTTAGCAATAAAACCTGAAGAATGAGGGCAGCTTTCCTACCTCATATTTTAAACACCTGTTTAAAGAAGTAACCTCTACCCCTCAAAGACAAAGAGAGTGATGTCTTGGGTAGCACACTGGGAGATAGAGGAATGAAAGATGCTCATGGCTTTTCTCCCTCTTTCCTAAGGATTTATTGAAGGGTAAATCAGAGCCTCACTTCATCCTGGAAGGTGTGAGCAGTTTCGACATCCAACAGGGGGAGGCAGGTAAGAACTCAACCTCTTCTTTCCCAGCCCTGGATTGACGCAGGCTGCCCAAAGTCAGCCTCAGAGTAGGGGGGGTCAAGAGCAGTGCCCACCCAGACCCTGAGCGGCTGGGCCCCTGAGCCATGGCCGCTGAGCCTGCGGGTCCGGAGCCTGTGCTCCGCAACAGGAGAGGCCACAACGGTGAGAGGCCCGCGTATAGAAAGAAAAAAAAAAAAAAGAAAAGAAAAGACACTGTGATGCAGAATAGAGCAGCATTAAATTTATGTATTAATTTGGAAAAATCAAACTTTTATTACTGTAGTTATTCCTTTCCAAAAAGACAGTATATCTTTCCATTTATTTGGAACTAGTTTTATGCCCTTCAGTAAAATGTTATAGTTATGTTTCGATATTCATGCTATACCCATCTTGGTAAATGTATTCTCAGATATTTTACAAGTTTGTAGCTAATATGAATGATTTTTCTAACTAGACGTTGCTAAAAAGAGGAAAGCTATTCCTTGTTTTATATTAAGTTGTATCTAGCCACCTTACCAAATTCTTTTATTAGTTCTAATTTTTTTCTTTAGTAGTGTCTGGATTTTTTTTTAGTTATATTATCCACAAAGATAATTTTGCCTCTTCTTTTAATATTTATAGAGCTTATTTTGCTCTTTTGCCTTGTTGCATTAATTAGAAGGTTGCAATTTTGAATAAGAGTGACGAGCAAAATCCTGCTGTCTCTTGGTTTTAGTGACATACTTTCCTGGTTTGTCATTCTTTTAATCCACTGTTAGATTAAATTTGCTAAAAATTTTATTAGAATTTTTACATCTGTATCACATGTGGAATTGGCTTCCCATTGTTCGTTGTTTTTACTGTGGAGTTATGCTTGCGTTTTAATATGAACCTATTGAGATTTACTTTGATCTGAAATAATTTGTATAATGGCTGTTAATCATTGATTATCTGTTCTTTAAAAGTAAAATAGGCAATAGTTAAATCGTCTGGACCTATCTCCTTTTTATTTATTTATTTATTTTTGCGGTACGCGGGCTTCCCACCGCTGTGGCCTCTCCCGTTGCAGAGCACAGGCTCCGGACACACAGGCCTAGCGGCCGTGGCTCACGGGCCCAGCCGCTCCGTGGCACGCGGGATCCTCCCAGACCGGGACACGAACCCGTGTCCCCCGCATCGGCAGGCGGACACCCAACCACTGCGCCACCAGGGAAGCCCCTCTATCTCCTTTTTAAATATGATTTCTTAAACTCTTCTGATGTGTTCAATAGCTGTTGATCTGCTTGGGCCTCTTATTTCTTCTAGAGTTAATTCTTGAAATTTATATTTTGCCAAGAGAACCAACTGTTTCTTCTGTAGTTCCAAATTTATTGCACCAAAGTTGCTTATATAATTCTCTGAAAATTTATTTTATTTCTTCTAATTTGTGATTAAGTCAACTTTATTAATCCCTAAACTATATTTTTATTTTTCCTTTTTTTCTTAATCCAGCTCTTCTTAATCCAACCAATCTACTGTATTAGTTTTTGAATGACTCAACTTTCAATTTTCATTGTTCTTTCTATTCTTTTTCTTTTAGGGTTTTGATTTCCATATAATTAATTTCAATTTATTTTTATTAATTCCCATTTACTTTCTCCTGGTCAATTTTATTGGTTTTTTGTTTTCTGAAACTATACACTTAATATTCTTTCTTTTTTTATTCATGATAAAGGATTTAAGACTAAAATTTTCCTTCTCAGATCTTTTCTGTATCCATCAATTTTAATATCAAATGTCTTTTATTAATTTTAAGTTAATATGTTTTTAGCTTTTTTATGATGTTTTTAGTTTTGATTTAGTTTTATAGGGGATCATCTCTTGGTTGTAGAATTTTAGACTTATTAGATGATGATCAGAGTATTCTGATCATCATAAACTCTCACATTTGGGGAAATTATTAAAGTTTTATTCATGGCCAGGTCCACAACAGTTTTTATAGATGCTTCATGGACATATGAGAAGAGTATATATTATCCATGATAATATATCCATGATATATGGAATCAAGCTCCCTGATTTGCAGATTGTGTAATCTGCAATTATCTCTTCTATCTTGGCTTATTTTTTGTCTATTTGATTTGTCATATTCTAAAAGAAGTGAGTTAAAGTTCTTCCCCAAAGTTATAGTTTGGAGGGTTCCTCATGTTCTGGCTTTATACTTTTCCTTCTATATTCTTTGGTGCCCAAATATTTATGTTCTTGCTCTCAGGTTGTTGCAATAAAGCTTACACAATATCCCTCTTTGCTGTATTTAATGCTTCTGAACTTGAATTCCTCTTTATCCGATATTCACTTTGCTACTCCAGCTTCCTGTTACTTACATTTCCCTATTATATCCTTTCACTATCAATTTCATTTTCACTATGTTACCAGTATATTTCTTGTCCAAAGCATATTCAGAACTCATTACTCACCATTGTTTCTTTCAGCCTTCATTTCGTCTTAAGATTTTTGTTCCAATTTCATCCACATTTGGTAGGAGTAGTTCCTTGAATAGTTTTCTCAGATTACATGAGTATTTTTCATTTGCTCTTACTTAAGAACAATATTTCGGTTGGGTTTAGGATTTTTGGATTACATTCCTTTTCCTCAAGAATCTGTAAACATTTCTCCATTGTCTTGTACCTTCCCCAATGTTGCAGAAGAAAAATCCAATGCTAATCTATTCTCTTGACCTTGTATGCAACATATTCTCTCAAATTGCAAGTTTATATGAGGTGATCTCTCTCCTTGGTTCAGAAATTTCTCTAGAAATGTCCAGATGCGTGAATTCCAGGCAAGATTAATCTCGCCTGGAATTCAGTGAGCACTTTCGTTCTGAAGACCTGCCTCCTTTTTCTGCTCAGCTGTTTCCCTCCATTTTTTTCTGGGTGTCCTCCTTTATCCTGTTCTCTCTTCCTGAAGTCCAATTATTTGCATGCTAGGTCTTCTAACAAGCTCCCAGATGATGCTGATGTTGCTGGTCCAAGGGTCATACTGAGGAGTTAGCCAGAGGGTGCAGTGTTTAGCTGTGTCTGGGCTCACCTCAGGGGTGCAAGTGTTGGTGGGGTGACAAACTGAGGACAAACTGAGGCCCAGGCTGGACATGCTTTGCCCTTCTGGGTGGTGAAGATAGTCCCACAGTTCCCCAGAAATAGCTACAAGTGCTGACCTCTGTACATCTCATCATTCTGAGCTTGGGCACTCTTCTCTGGAAAGGGCCCAGTGCCTGGGCAACTTGGATGCTTTGCCCAAAACACTTCTGGTTTCCCTCAGACACTTGGGTACTGGCTCAATGGCACCAGCCAGCTTCTTGAAGGGCGCAGACATTATCCAGGCGCCAGCCCTCCTCACCCAGAGCAGTGAACCAGGAAACACAGATCGGTGACCTCATTCTTGACCACCAGTCAGGCCATTTTCATCCTTTTTGGGAACGATGATCTTATCTGAGGTTCCCTTTGTAGAGGGAGAACAAGTCTGGTCAGCATTACTGGTGTGGGAAGATGTGAGTGAGGGTAGAACCAACAAGAGGATCTCGTTCAAGCCAGGACTCACTCATTCTTTATGGCCTACTGTGTGCCAGGCACTAACCTCAGTGCTGAACGAAAAGCTGTCGAGAAACAGTTTCAAACCTGTGATCTCACCTTCACACACTCATCTGATCCCATCCCAGTAGGAGGTAGCTCTTACTCTTACCACCATTTGACAGATGAGGAAACTGAATCACAGAGAATTAAGTGTCTTATCCAATATCTATTGCTCGGGACAAAAAAACAAAACCAGGACTGGAGCACGGTTCCACTGACTGGATACCACCTACTACACTTTGCTATCCAATTAAACCCCACATCCAGATGGGTCTGTCCTTCTAGGATCCTCCTTCAAGGAGCTAGCGTTAGCTTCCCTGATGCTTCGGACAGGTTTCACGATCTCACTGTAATAGCATCCCTGTTGGCTCCCAGCCTCACCCTCCTGTGCATCTTACTGCAGTCGGGAAGCAGATCCACAGCTGGGGCAACACCAGCTCCAGTGCACTGTCATTAAAGACTGCGAGGACATCTTCTTTGTCTTGTCTCCACTGACATCTCTGTCTTGGTCTCCCTCCCTGCTTCGAAAGTGCATCCTCATCTGTATGCAAAAGCCCAACATCTGGGACATCCGGCTGTGGGCAAGTCTCCCTGTCACCACCGAGCAGATGATGGATTGCATCCACCCAGCTTTACTCCAAGCCCGACTATCGGAGGCTTGCCTGAATCTTGTCAAGACTCAGGCCTGAAGCCAGAAGCCCTGTTGCTGATCCAGAGACCAGCAAACCAACTCCAAAAAGCTGGCTTTGTTATGAATTATCCTCATTTGGCAATGCCCCCGGGTGAACCATTAAGAGTTGAATGCTGAAGATTAAACCACTCTGTTTTGGAGAGGAGCATCTGGTTCATTTGCACGCTTAGCAGCAACAGTGCCAGCCCGCTTCATGGCGGCTGCTCTGCTGGCAGAGACAGCTGGACGTGAGGAGAGGAGGGCCAGGGTGAGGCTGTAACTGCTCAGTCCCCGAGCAACCTCACTGTTCGGCCCCTAGGCTTCCGCCCACACTGTCGCCGTCGCATCTGGGATGCCTTCCCTGCGCCTCGCCACCTGCTGGAATCCTGCCTCCTCTCTCAAGCCTTCAGCTCCCTAAAGGCTCTCCTTCCCCATCACAACACTCTATATCTCCCATTCTCCTTTGCTACTCAGCATCTGCTCCCCCTACTGCCATTTTGTATACGAGATGTACCCGGAGAGTCTTCAGTGCACCTGAATCTCACAAAGGACTTGCCAAAGTGAGGCAGGAGTCAGCCACAAAGTCCAGCTGGAGCCCAAGACTCCTTCCTCCCTGCTGTATTTTCCTTGATTAACTTGATGTGTGACTCACCTGTCAGTGGAGGTGACAGTCCGGTCCCCCGTGCGCCAACCTGGGCTGGAATTTTGGTCTGGATAGACTTCCTTGTTGCACTGTGGTGGTTAAGTGGCAAAGGTGGTGATCTTCTGGCCTGGGTCGGAGGGCCAGCACCTCCCTCCTGCCCCAACTCTACTAAGGCGTATATTCCTCTCTCTCTCCTCCAGTTCTGGCAGTGTGGCCAGTGGGTGGAAGTGGTGATTGACGATCGCCTACCTGTCCTGAACAATGAGCACTTCGTTAATCCTCGCAACAAACAAGAGTTCTGGCCGAGCCTGCTGGAGAAAGCCTACGCCAAGTAAGGATGAGCCCGTCCCTCTGCCCAGGGCCTGGATGCTGGCCCTGCCTGCCCAGCTACTTGCCCCGACTGACGCTCCCCACCAGCCGGCGCTAAGACTTTCGGCAGCTCTGCTCCATGCAAGCGATGCCCCTGGGAGCCTCAGAGCCTTTGCCCCCTCGCTGGGCATCCTCTATAAATAATCACTGTGCGCAAGGCTCAGCTGGAGCCAGAGGAGGGACCCAGAGACACATGGCGAGGGTGGGGCAGGGCAGAGCTGGACAGAAATAGGCACTGACAATGGTATTATTGTAAGGGCTGGTGTACGGGCCCCAATAAAATGTAGTATCATGTTCAAAGTCTGCTGAGAGGGGCAGAGGAGAGAGACAGCAGTTCTGACTCACAGAGACTCAGCTGGGACTGCACAGAGGAGGTGGCGTTGAGCGAGGCCTTGAAGGATGGGTAGGATTTCAGAAAAGAGAGAGGAGATATGAGGGGGGGGTGATTTGAGCAGTGACCCGGGCGGGACACTTGGGGACCTGGTGTGGCTGCCGTGAGATTGCATTTATGACTGGGGGGCAGGGCGGGAGCTGTTTATTATTATATGGTCCAAACACCATGAGGCAGGGGCTACCTGCTGGTGTTAACAAGCTCGAGGACTTATAAACTCCCCAAGTCACCTGTTCCCCTTAGACAGTTTGGGTTGCTTTTATTCAACAGCTGTGTATGGCGCATTTAATCATAATCCAGGCACTGTGCTGGGCGCTGGGAGAGACGCTCACGCTGGCTC
Organism: Delphinus delphis; assembly: GCF_949987515.2. Classification (NCBI taxonomy): domain Eukaryota; kingdom Metazoa; phylum Chordata; class Mammalia; order Artiodactyla; family Delphinidae; genus Delphinus; species Delphinus delphis. Next base: position 65,982,672 of record NC_082694.2, read on the forward strand.
AGGCGGGCTGTGCAAGAGTATGCGTGTGTGAGAGGTCGCTGTCCTCAAGACCCACACAAGTGAGGGACACATCAGAGCTGGAAGCCAATGCTGGGAGACAAAAGGTCAGGGGCCCACACATTTCAGGAGAAAAATGAATAGTGGAGAGTGTCCTGGAATCACGTTCCCCAAAGATCTTCCTAACCAATGCCTCATAATGACAAATGCGGAAGCCAAGGCTCTGAATAGTGATGTGATGGCAGGTGTAAGCGATTAACCTGAGTCTACTGAGGTTTTCGGTCGTCTGATCAAGTGACATCATTTGGCAAGACCGAAGACCCCGCCCCATCCAGTCCCGGGCCCTGAGGAGTGGTTACGACCCCGCAGACTACCCCAGTCCTTGTCCTTCTGGAAGCACATCTCAGGGGCTCTTTTCGTGCATTCTTTCTTTTGAGCCCAGCTTGTGCAAAACTAGAGCTGTTGCTCATTTCCAGCGTCAGGAAGAGCTGGTCGTTAGCATTTGAGAATGAAGCCCAGAAAACAGGCGAGGTGGATGAAGCCATCCATATGTTTGGGGAGGTTAATTCACTTCTAAGCTACTTATGCAAACACTGCCATTATCTTTCCGGGGTGGATTCAGTGCTCACCACTCCAGGGCCTCTTTTTTTTTTCCTTATTGAAAGCGGGGAGCGTGGCAGTTCACTTGGAGAATTAGAAAACTCGCAGATGAAATGATGACTTTGACCCGATTTTTGTTAACAGCTGACCTAAAGCAGTCATTCAGCTTGAAAAGAAATGGGAAACTGGACCCAGAATCCACATTCCACTGCCTGAAGAAATCTAGTGCAGGAGAAAATGTTTCAAACTCCAAAGCAATTTAAAAGCTTTCCCCTCCATCCAAAGAAGGGGGTTATAGAATGCAGGAGGAAATGAAATAGAATTACAGCACATCAGAGCTAGACGGAGCCTCTGTCAGCATCAAACCCTACCTTCTTTGAAAGATGAGGAAACTGAGGCTCGGGGTGGGGAGGGGCAGTGAAATGACTTGCCCAAGGTCACACCGTGTTTGAGGCCAAGCTGGGATCAGGTCTGTCCTCCCCAGTCACGTGCTTTTCCATCATTTCTTGATACTGTCAGTCCTAGAGGAAAATGATTTGTCTTTTTGCATCTTTGGAACTCAGTGTCTGGCACAGAGGGACCACAGCGCAAGCATAGAGGACCCACCTGTCCAGGTGGAGATGGTCCTCTTTCCCTCCAAGGGTGTAGGCAATACCGAGTGAACATGTGGATCCCAAACTTTCAACCATTCTTGCAACTGGGGAGTCAGAAATGAATTGGTCAAGTGAGTCAGATGTGGAGGGAAAAAAATCTTTGTTTGCAGGGTTCTTTTCCCCAGAGGTCATAAAATAGGAGAGTGGGAGACAAGGTCTGGTAAGTTGCCTAGCATCCTTTCTGGAATCTCTGTGGCTCAGAATTATAGCCTTTCAGCATCCTTTCTGTATCCCGATTTGACATCTGAATTCTTCCCCCTCTCACATCCCTGCCAGGCATGGAGATGTTTCCCCAACATGAGGCGGAAGCCGAGGGGTGAGAAGAAGGCTCTCTCAGAATTCCTGGGTTCAGGTGACACGCATAGTGACAGGTGTGGCGAACACAGTGCTGTCCCTCTTTCCCTCCCTTCTATTTCCTGGCAGCAAAGGGAGCTAAGAAGAGTTGACTTGTCCCTGAAGCATGAGCAGGCTCTGTGAGAGCGTGTTTGTAAAGCAGAGAGGGAGAGCTCGTTGTCGAAACGCCCAGCTGCTGCTGGGACAGGCTTCGTGGGCATCGTGGAGACACAGCGAGAGAAGGCTGTGGAAGACACCGAGAGGGGGCCGCTGGCCATGGGTCCCTCCCCTTGCGTTGGGTGTCTCTGTGGTGACTGCAGAGAGTGGGAGGTGCATGACATCAGACCATCAGACGAGGCCCGTAGACACTGAGGCAGTGGCCCTGGAGTGACGGGGCAGAGCCAGCAGCCGCTTTCCTGGTGTGGCTCCAGGGAAGCTCTATTGGAAGCCAGAAGGGGGGGTGGCAACACGGGAGGTCATGCTGGCGGGCTCTGGAATGGGTTCCAGAACCCTAGTCTTGGTGATCGTCCAGCACCCTCAGCAAAGCCCTCTTAATCTAGGACCCAGAGCCAGAAAACGTGGGAAATCAAGTGTGTCAGACGCTGAGACCTACCTAGGCACGATCGAAGCTTTGCAGTTGACTAAAAACACTGCAGAGATAAGAGTCTAATACCAGACAACTCTGGTCAGAGAGAGGGAGAGACAGAAAGATAAGACTTAGAACCAGTTTCATAACGAGTTGAGATCCATCTGCCACCTGGTTCCTCTAGAATGGCCCTTGGGTTCTGTGGCCTTTGCTTTCATTAACACAAGACTCTCTAAGCCGTCCATGGTGTTTGCGCCTGGGACGGTGTCCTGCTGAGAGCGGCTGCTTGATCTGTATTTGCTGAAGTGAGTTTACGTGAATTCTGGGGGACCCCAGGAGGAGAGAACTGCAGAGGTGGAAGTATGGTGAGAGAGGGGTGTCTGAGGGGCCCCAGAGCTGATCCAGGTGAAGGGCCGAGGACCGAGAGGGGTCTTGTCCGAGGCCTCGGGCCCAGTAGAGGCAGCAGCAGGGAGGACCTACGCCTGACCCCCACGTGGTTTTGCGTCACCAGAAAGCAAGCAACAGCTGGAGCTTTTCTGCGGCTACCAACCTGTATGGGGCTTGGCCTCTGCTTCCCCGTCAGGGACAGGAAAGCTTAGGTCCCGGCCGGAGGCCTGAGTGACCAGGTAGTGTGGGAACATGCCCACTGGACTTTGACACCAAGAGGCAGGGTCTCATGCCTGGCCTGACTCAGCTCCATGCTGTTGTGGGTTTGCCCTGCCTATATTTTAGGAGCGCATGGGAACCTTTCCAGTTCACCCCATCGACAGAAACTTGAGTTCTCAACACAAATCTGACCTCATGTGGCCCCTGCTTCAGTGGTTCTCCTTGTGAGTGATCAATCCTCCCTCTCTCCCGGGAATACCAGTCAGTCCATCATCACCCCCACTCCACCACGCTCTTCCGGCTCCGGAGCCTACCTGATTTGATTCTTCCTCTCCAGAATGTCCATCCCACTGTCCGGACCTGGATAAAACTCAGTTCAGAGTTGTGACCCCTCTCAGAAGCCTTCCCGGGACCCCCAGTTACTTCCTCTCTGTTCCAAGGTGATCCACGCGCTCTCACAGCAAATAGACACCCAAGGAAGGCCAAGCAACCCGACGTGTCCTTCTAAGGGGAGAGCATGTGGGTGGTGAGTGCTGCTGTGGAGGGGTGGACGAGTTTGGCGGTAGAAGCAGGTGAGCATGGACTTGCTGTCCTGATCGTGCTCACAGCAAGCACACCTCCACAACCCAGACCCTCTCCACGTGCTGTTCACGCTTCACCTGGCAACACAACCGCAAGAGCCCATTCCCCGGAGGAGAAAAGGGGGCCTTGAAAAGCTCAGCCTCCCGCCCGAGAGGAGAGCTCATGAGAGGGGAGGCCAGCAGTTGGGCTGAGCAGATTGGCTCTTGAATCTGGAGACTGTCTAGTAGGTGACTGGGGGAGAATTGGGAGGAGGACAAGATAGGGCAATAAGACAGGGCATTTCTCAGGGTGTGGGTCCAGAAGCAGAAACCCCATGGGAGGGTGGGAAGAGGCATTTTTAAAATATTTATTATTTTTTAAATTTATTTGGCTGGGCCGGATCTTAGCTGTGGCACTCAGGATCTTTAGTTGCCACATGCGGAATCTTCATTGCGGCACACGGGATCTCTTAGTTGCGGCATATGGGATCTTTAGTTGTGGCATGCGGGCTCTTACTTGGAGCATGCGGGATCTAGTTCCCTGACCAGGGATCGAAGCCGGGCCCCCTGCATTGGGAGCACGGAGGCTTAACCACTGGACCACCAAGGAAGTCTCGGAAGAGGCATTTTGGAGAACAGGTCTGAGAGTTCTAGGTGGTTTGCTTTGGGGATGTGTTATGTAAGCCTCACCCTCACCTGTGTTACCTTCAGTGACATCACCTCACTGGTGATTCTGGGGGGAGTGGGTTAGTTCTGAGGATGGGAATGGGGATTCTGGGTCAAGCTTCACACAGAGTAAGAATAGAGGCTGCCTATGGCCACAGCGAGCATCACAATTGTTGACTGTGGGCTCTTGGAGGGCAGGAACAGGGTCTCATCCATCTTTGAACGCTCAGTGCCTAGCAAGGTACCCTGCACACAACCAGTACTTACCACTGTTGTTAAACAGGAAACAGTGGATCCTTTTTTTTTTTTAACATCTTTATTGGAGTATAATTGCTTTACAATGGTGTGTTAGTTTCTGCTTCATAACAAAGTGAATCAGTTATACATATACATATGTTCCCATATCTCTTCCCTCGTGCGTCTCCCTCCCTCCGACCCTCCCTATCCCACCCCTCTAGGTGGTCACAAAGCACCGAGCTGATCTCCCTGTGCTATGTGGCTGCTTCCCACTAGCTATCTATTTTATGTTTGGTAGTGTATATATGTCCATGCCACTCTCTCACTTTGTCCCAGCTTACCCTTCCCCCTCCCCGTATCCTCAAGTCTATTCTCTAGTAGGTCTGTGTCTTTATTCCCATCTTGCCTCTAGGTTCTTCATGACCATTTTTTTTTTTTTTTTAGATTCCATATATATGTGTTAGCATATGGTATTTGTTTTTCTCTTTCTGACTTACTTCACTCTGTATGACAGACTCTAGATCCATCCACCTCACTACAAATAGCTCAATTTCGTTTCTTTTTATGGCTGAGTAATATTCCATTGTATATATCTGCCACATCTTCTTTATCCATTCAACTGTCGATGGACACTTAGGTTGTTTCCATCTCCGGGCTATTGTAAATAGAGCTGCAGTGAACATTGTGGTACATGACCCTTTTTGAATTATGGTTTTCTCAGGGTATATGCCCAGTAGTGGGATTGCTGGGTTGTATGGTAGTTCTATTTTTAGTTTTTTAAGGAACCTCCATACTGAAACAGTGGATCCTTATCATAATAATAGCCAGTCTTTATTAAAGGCTTCCCTTGTGCCAGGCACTATTCTAAGCCCAGCCCCAGGAGGTTAAATAACTTGTCTAGGTGAAGCAGCTAAGTATCTGGTGAGACTGGGATTCAACCCTGGCCTGCGGCTCCAGCACCTGCATTCCTAAGCTCTGTACAATGCTGCCACCTGTGGGGCTCCCCAGGCCCAGGAGACCAGGAGAAGGAAGCGATAATGGTGGCACATCGCTAGATTCTTTATCCAGGAGAACAGAAGGTGGGCAGGTTGCTGTAGCCCAGGGGTGGTTGGGAAGTCCATTTCCTGGGAAATATGCAGAGGTCCGGGTGCAACCTCCCTTTCTGGGGCACCCAAGGCACCACAGGGGTTGATCTGCCTTTATCCCTCCCAGGTTTCATGGGTCCTATGTCAACCTGCACCATGGCTACCTCCCTGATGGTGGACCTCACAGGAGGGGTGGTCACCAGCATCAGCCTGCGTTCCTCCTCGTCTGACCTGATGACAGTGGTGAAGATGGTAGCCGAGGCAGGCTCCCTGATGACCTGCAGCACCCTGGCCGGGGTGAGTAGACCAGGAATCTCGCTGCACCGGTTCGAGCCTTTCCTCGCCCAGGAGTGTTCAGCCACCGGCCCATTCAGGGGAATGGCCAAGTGACCATCACGGAGCACTGATGCTGTGCTTTACTGACACCACTTCATTTAATCCTCACGATAGCCCTCCATCTGAAATAGGGATCGCAGAATTCACTTACAGAAGAAATGGGCTCAGAGAGACTAAGTAAACTGCTTACCGCCACACAGCCAGTGAGTGGCTGGGCAGGGGTTCAGACGCTGTCGTCTGATAGTGAAGCCTTTGCCTAGTGCTTCCCTGTGACCGGAAGCAGTGGGGTCCAGAGTGAACAGGGGGCCCTTTGATTCTCACTGGCTTTAAAGGCAGCAGCCCAAAGGCAGAGTACCCCATTCTGAAAAGCCTGAATGACCCTCCAAATTATTTGAGTCTGTTCTGAGACAGCCAACACCGTATCCCTGAGGACAATTCCTTCACTCTTTAACCATGTGGGCTTTGAGTCACACACCCCTAGTCTGAAATGCCACCTGAAACCAGAATGCACTTTAAACCCCAATTCCTCATAGCTTGGAGGTGGTAGATCTTCCCAACTCCCACAAAATGCCCAGAAGTTATGTCTTGTGTTGTGTCTCATTGATAGCAAGTAATTGGAGAAGCCAGCAGCCCACGTCCTCAGGACTTGGTGGCCTTCTGTCTGTCATGGGGTGATCTCCTGAGGTGTGAAATGCTGGGTTCTCAAGCACCCTACAGCCTTCAAACTCTGCCTCTCTAGGAAAGAAATCCAGGAACACGTGCCATTCCAACGTGAGTCAGGGATGCTTTTCGTCTGGCCACAGCCCAGCTGCTGACTGAATGGTGCTTTTCTATCTTTTTGAAGAATGTGTGAATGTTTAACGCTTGGTCTGCTTTTCTCCTTTGAAGCCGACAACTGAGTCCGCGAGGATGGCAAACGGGCTGGTGAGTCGGCATGCCTACACAGGGACTGGCGCTGAGCAGGTAAGGCTCTCCGTGAACACGGTGCCCCAGGGTTCTTGCTCCCCTACACAGGAGTCGGAATCACTTGCCTCGGTGAGCCCAAGAAGCTGAAACAAGTAGTGATCACCCTTGCCTCCACCATGTCCAGGCCCATCATGGACAACCTCATTCCCTCTCTTCATCCAGTAGTTCTGGTGCCCAGTATCCTCATCCCCCAGGGACCCACCAGAAATCTTACTATCCTTGAATGGCCTCAGACAGGCAGAGTGTCTAACTTGGCTGGGGGATTAGCCCAAAAAGAAAGCAGAATTAACTACCCAATTGACTTTGGAGAAAATTTTGCCCCAAAAGGGTTTTATTTGTTACATACCAACTGAACTGCTCTGACAAAGACACTCGAAAATGCAGGAGGCTCAAACAAGATCAAGTTCACTTCTCAGCTAGGCAGGTGATTCCAGAGCTGGTAGCTGGCTCTGCCATCTGCAACATGGGGCTTCTATCTGTGAGCCCAGGGCAGCTGCCTCAGGTGCCCTCATTTCCCAGCCGGGGAGGAGAAAGAGGCCAGGGCCACTTACACATCCCTAAGGAAGGCACGTGTCAGTAAAGGCACACACCATTTTCTCTCAGATCCAATGAGTCTGGACCTAGTCGTGTGCCACCCTGAGGCCCAACGTTGTCTGGGAAACATACCATCTCGCTGGGCTGCCCTGTGCCCAGCTAGAACTTTATTCCCATGAATAAGGGGAGGATGGCTACGGGGGACCAGTCTTTCCCCGTGATGCAGCAACCAGCTTTGGGTGGACGAAAATGCATATCATCGGTGTGTGCAGTAGCGTTTGGTCTGGAAAACACTACTGAAGTCCAGCCTCCTCGATTCGTAAATGAGAAGCCGACACCCGAGAGGGGAAGGCCAGGGTGATACAGCTGCTTGAAATGGCTGGGCCCAGACACCACGACTCCTGAGTTCCCATCTATGCTTATCACACAGCCGTGCAGGGACAGCACTTCCTGGCCTTGTGATGATTTCCCACAAATGTTCCCCCATCTCTGTAGTTCTCACAACTCCTGAGGTCTGATCATGTCTTCTAGGTCATAAGAGACAGTGTCGCAAACCCCAGGGTCCATTTTTCACAGGTATTTATGGGCCGAGGAACGCAGAGTATCAGCTTCTATTTATGGCCTATTTCTCATATCTGTCTTCCCTCTCTGCGTGTCAATCTGTCTCTCCTGTCCATTGACCTAAGGCCAGTCACTCCATTGTTTTGTGTTTGGGTGAATGTTCCAATCTGCAAAACAGAGGCAAGGTGGGAGGGAGACACAAGAGGGAAGAGATATGGGGATATATGTATACGTATAGCTGATTCACTTTGTTATAAAGCAGAAACTAACACACCATTGTAAAGCAATTATACTCCAATAAAGATGTTAAAAAACAAAACAAAAAAGCAAGCAAACAAACAAACAAAAAAACCAGAGGCAAATATTTTCTCTCTCACCTTCCTGCCTAAGGAAATCAGTACCAAAATGCCTCCTCTGCACAGCAGCTGGAGGGGAGCAGGCCCCTAAAAAATGCCTGCTGGGTCAGTGGGTGAGGAGTGCGCTCGCATGAGTGAATGCATGCATTTGTCTTTGGCCTATGAGGATGACATCACGGATTCTCCATCACAGAATATGTGAGGAGCTCAAATGACATTTCCCACAAGCAAGGAAGAGGCCCTGGTAAACGGAAGCCATAAGAGATCCCAGTCCCAGTGGCCCCAGATGCCCTTCCTCTGGGATCTCCCTTGCCCTTCTCTGAATTCTCAGTGGAGACAGACAATACCATCATCACATCTGGCCACGGATGGACATCCTGCTCCCCGTAGCTCCCCATCCCGGATGTGGACAAGTCTAGGTTAGGGAGAGAAAGTCAGCTTTCTTGTGTGCCAGCCTTGATCCAGGCAGTGCTGCCTGGATTACTGTGTTGACAAGACTTGGGCTCTGCTTCCGGACTTGGAAAAAGAGAGCTGTGATCAATGAGTGATATCGGTGCTGGGCATGGAAGGAAGGAGCCATGGTACCTGTGTGATGTGCTGGCCATTCCTGGCAAGGCCCTCTTCATACATTGAGACAGCCTTTCTTTCTCCTCTGAATGCAGGGGAGAAGGGACTTGTGTATCCAGAGGTCCAGATGGCCGTGGAATGTGAGTCCCGCAGAGGCTGGCCATGGGGATGGCAGTGACTGCCGGCCTATAGAGCAGCCAAGTGAACACCTAGGGCCAAGGTCATGGAGGTGAACTGGGGAGTGGAAGTGCCGGCTTGGCTGGGGTTTGGGCTCGTGACGATTCTGCTCACAGCCCGGATGCTTCCTCCCCCACAACACACACTTTGAGTTGTTCTTATAACACACAGCAGTCTGAACAGGACACTTCTGTGACAGTAGGTGATGAAGACCGTGTGTCCTGCGTCCACTCCCGCCATTCTTGCCACTCTTGCCTGTGCTCAAAGGAGCACCAGCCTGGTGCGATGCTCTGTGAAAGCAGTATTCGATGTTCACCTGTTAAAGGCTCTGAGAAGGCCTGTATTAACAATAGAAGTACAGCTTGGATTTAGTCTGCCATTAGCCATGAAACCATTTTTTTTTCTAGGAGTAACAATGAACTGCCTCTGGAACTTGCATTCAAGAGAATACTTTCAAGGAATTATTATCCTTGGACAGATAACCTGGATCGCCTCTTCCCAGTGGCACCCTTTCTGAGAGATCTGACCAGGGTCAGGGTACAGTCAGCAGCCAGGAGAGTGAAGCAAGAAGGCCGCCCATTCTCAGATGCAGCTGTGACCTTAGCCTCGAAGGTTACGCCTGAGGCACTTGGCCAAGGCCCATGTGATCACCAACAGAGCACTGTCGAAAAGAAGTGACACGGTCAGACAAGCACCCAAGAACTTGATTAAAGGTTCTTCCTGCAGAAAGAGGAGGTTATAACTATGACCACAAGTGCTAAGATTAAACCAGCCCATAAATGCAGTGAGCTTTTTAATCTGCTCATCCACCCTCTGGGTGAGACACAGACAGGAAGATAAATGAAATTGGCATTTTTTACTATGCACCTAGCTGGGTCAGTGACTCCCCGGGGCCAGGGGGTACGTGTTTCTCTGCATGCCTCATTTAGCCCTGCTCTCAGCCCCTTCCAGGCACTGGCCACTCTTCTCCCCTGTGCCTGCCTGAGCCCCTGACTGTCCCTTAGGCACTGAGGTTGGCTCATTAAGCTATTTGGGCCACCAGGCGCCCGTTTCTCACGTCCCTGTTCCATGGGCTCCGTCACATGCTGGCAGTTAAGAATACACTGTGTGCAAAGCCTGGGGTGCCTGGTGGGGGGCAGAGAGGGGCACCCCCATCCCATGCGGCATTAAAAGAGTACCTTCCACTGCAGTGTCAGCTAGACAGAAGTAGACAAGAAAAGAACCATACCCAAGCTGGGTTCTTGGGCCCTTGTCTGACCACATCGCTCCTTCTGCCCTACTGGTAATCACGTGCTGGCCCAGGGTTTACGTGCAAGGTCAGGGTCTCGTCCACATGTGAGAATGAGCTGGGCCCTGGAGCAGCTGTATCCTTTATCCACTCCCAATTCCAAAATTAAGAGCCTGGGCTTTGGAGACTGACAGTGGCTGGGATCAGAGTTCCTCCTCTGCCACTTACTCTGTGGCCTTGGGAAAGTTGCTTAACCTCTCTGATGCTCAGTCTCCTCTGCAAGACGAAGATTATATGAATATCTGCCTCAGAGGATGGTAGGCCGTAGTGCACGTCACACACTCAGCCAGGCCTGTCTCCAAGCCCTGCCTCCACACACGGGTTTCTTTTCCACGTGGGAATATTCCACTCGGGACTTTCTCCTGTGACCTGGAATCAGTGAACAAGTCCGCCCCTTCCTCACCTCTCCAGGCCTCTGTCTCCTCAGACAACATGAGCACAGATCAACACTGCCGCCACAACTCGATCATGCTTTAATTCCTCTCACCAGGCGGAGGCCTCCTGGATCCAGGAACTTAAGTTCAAAGGGTTGTGATTGTTTTGTTGTAACTTTTCAACAAACAGTCCTGCCCTCTGGCCTCAGTGGTCTGAAGGAGCAAGTGTGCCGGCCGCTGTATCTGGGACAGATGATGATGCGATCCCCTGGGCAAGGAAGGAACGTTCAGGCCACGGGGATGCCCTGCTCGCTGACAGAGGCAGGCTGCCGGGGGGGCCGGGTGCAGCCCCGGGGCCGCAGGCTAGGAGGGCTCCACTCCCAGGCCTCAAAGGTCCTGGTCGTGCTCAGATCAGCCTCCTACTGGCCTTGCTCAGGACAGTGCTGTGGAGACCCCAGCACAGCTCCCAAGGGGCCGCCAGCAAGGAAACAGCTATTTGAGTGGAACAGAGATGCCGGCTGTGACAGGGCATGGAGGAGGCTGGAGACCCATAAGGATCTCCCCTCTGCAGCCCATGGCACCATCCGTGCTATTTATCTGCTGTTGTCTCAGCTGGCGCAGGTTTTAGGATGCAGTCGTACAGACTGAGGACGCTGCGCCTGCCCTTCAAGGTGCTGCACAGAAAGAAGGACAGTTTTCTCCTCGGTCTCATTCCAACTCCACACAGGCAGAGACATTGATTTTTTTTCTTTCCATTTTTTTTTTTCCTGCTGCAGCCAAATGAGGTCAGAAGTTACATTAGTCCTTGGAGGTGAAAAGCAGCTGCATTCATATCCCTTCTGCTGACTCTTGCTGGAGACCACTGACAGTTTTCCTTTTCTGTTCTTTGCAGATTCAGTACAGGAGCGGCTGGGAATATCTTATCCGCCTGTGGAACCCCTGGGGCGAGAGCGAATGGAGAGGGCGCTGGAGTGACAGGTGCGGCTTTTGGAAACCTCTCTCTCTCCTTCATGGAGACCCGGTGTTTGGAGAGCATTCTGACCCATGAGGGCAGCAGGTAGATCTCACTGCAGGTCTGTCCAGCTCACACCTGTGTGTGACTTTCAGTCGAACTCACACTCCCGTGCTGCCATTCACCAAGCATCATTTAAACACCTGCTGTGTACTCTGGGCTAAGCACACTGTGCTGGGTGGGTGCCGTGGGATGCATACAGATGACAAGAGACAGTGTCTGTCCTCCAGAAGGAAGCAGTCTTGAGCGATGAACCCATATAGCTAGAATAAGTACGAAATTAAAAGAGGGGTAGGGCAGGGCAGGAGTCGAGTTCTACTTGGCAGACACAGATGGAGAGAAGGAGTCTCCTTCCATAAAAGGAGCCCATGGGATTCTGATCCAGAAGATGCCATGTCATCAGGATGGAAAAGACTTCATTTTAGGGGGAGCTGGGGAGCTGAGGCAAAGATCTGGCTGATTGCTTGGCTCAGGCGACCTGCGTCGTCCATCCTGCCCTATTGGTCCAGACTCCCGCGAGCAGCCAGTGCCTTGCTGGCAGTAGGAGTGAACAAAGCTACGTGGGTCTCAGATGCCTCTGCTGGCCGTGTCCCAGGCAGTTGCTCGCTGACCCAGCTGACCTATGGGGCCCCCGCTGTGTGGTCTGTAGTTCCCGGAGAGCTGGGCTGGTGTTTCCCAGCTGCCAGGAGGACGGATCCCTGGTCCCCACCCCTTTGCTGACTAAGAACGAGATGACAGGCCTGAGAGGGATGGCAGGCCAGCCACAGGGGACTGGCTCCTCTCAGCGGCCAGCAAGGCCCAGCCTGCCCGCAGGTCTCTGAGGGCCTGTGTTAGACCCACGGAAAGAGTCGAGACACGTTGGCCAGCCGTGGCAGCTTAGCACAAGGGAGAACATGACCTGAAAGGAAATACATTGCGTTCAAGCAGGTGAAAATCAATACACGGGAAGTGTGTTCTGGAGGCAAATGCAGAGTTCTCCCGTCCCTGCCTGAGCCTGATGCCCCAGGCTGGGCGGTGCCCGCCAGCGGAGGCGCCTGCACAGGTGGGGCTGGAGGGTAGGAATGTGAGAGAGAGGGAGAGGGAGAGACATGAATTCTTAGCATAAACCTGGGTGTGACCTCCCTCAGATGCCCCCTGGAGAACAGGGCAGCTGAATCCCCTCCTCCCGCACAGAAGGGGAATGAAATTGCAAAACCACGAACCGCTGGACAATATTTTTACTCCCCGCCGCACTCTCTCCTTTTATGTTGCCTCTGTCCTTTCTTCCTCCCTGGGGATATCCATGGCCCTTTCCAGCCCTTCCCAATCATCACCCCAAGCTGCCCAATATGGCGCGGGGTGGGATCCGATTAGCCTGAATCCCTGATTCGGCGTTGGCTTTTGCAGTAGGAGTGGAGGAAGGGCAGGTGTCAGAGGCACAGTCCCCTTGAGTAGAAGAGGCAAGAAATTCACGTGAGCTGACGTTCTGCCCACGTCCCCCGGGCTAAAGATCAAATGACCAGTGAAGGCAATAAGGGACCCCAGGGGTCAGGGAAGAGAAGCTTCCCATGGGCGGGCCTGTTCAAGGAAAGCTTCTTGAATGGGGTTGAACTGGAGTTCAACCAAAAAAAAAGTATGACTCACTTTGGAAGCCATCCCTAGGTAGGCGGGAAGTGTCGGCTGCTGCGCTGAGCCAGGAACATCTGTAGTGTGTTCAGGGCCAAGAAGCTGGCCTGGGGCAGAGGAACCTAGGGGAGACGTGTCGGGGGCTGGAACCAGAGAGCCTGGTGCCAGCTGAGAGGTTTGGATTTGTACCTACAGGCGTGGGGGTTCACAAAGGCCTTTGAGCAGGGAGGAGAGGTGTGCAGAGCGGGGACGGGGGGTGGACCCTGCCACACCTACTCTGGAGGACCACGTACCCCGGCTGAGGACTGAGGTTCACCATTCCCCACCAGCAACCGGGCTGGAAGGAAGCGATATGGCCGCATCATCACTGTCTCTGTGCACTGGTCGATTTCTTCCCTACGTTTTTTAAAATTAATTAATTATTTTTGACTGCGTTGGGTCTTCGTTGCTGCGCGCAGGCTTTCTCTAGTTGCGGCGAGCGGGGGCTCCTCTTCATTGCGGTGTGCGGGCTTCTCACTGCGGTGGCTTCTCTTGTGGAGCATGGGCTCTAGGCACGGGGGCTTCAGCAGTTGTGGCTCACAGACTCTAGAGCGCAGGCTCAGTAGTTCTGGTACATGGGCTTCATTGCTCCATGGCATGTGGGATCTTCCCAGACCAGGGCTCGAACTGTATCCGCTGCACTGGCAGGAGGATTCTTAACCACTGCGCCACCAGGGAAGCTGCTTCCCTACGTTTTAAGGAGTGGAGACGGATGGGGAGGGCGGGTGGTCTAATCTCAACCATAATGGAAATTTCAATCACACACACTTAAAGACAAACTTGCATGAATCGATAGTGTATTGATTTACACTACGTTTATTTTCCCTTACACACTGCAGAAAATGTAATTATCACTTAATTATAAAATTACCATTTTACAATAACACATCTGACTGGCTCGGCCTGCAGCCAGAAGCCTGAGTGGTCCCTGCGTTGCTCTCCTGGCACAGAGGTGACCCAGGCCCTCCATGCAAGTCAGTCCCAGAGAAGGGTCTCATTACACTTTTGTGCCTTGGGGGCCGTCGCCTATGGGTGTGCCTCCACTTTCAGGAGTGGGCTGGGAAGTGACAGATGCTCCCTTCTGCCTGTGAGGCCTCCCTCCTTCACCGCAGACTCTAGGACTAGCTTCTGGAGCACATTATCCCAATGAAGTAGACAGATTATGGCATCCTGCTATGTGCCAAGGCATTGTGTTAAAGCCCTATGACGGATAATATAATGGTGAGCAAGGTCACTGATCTCATGACACTTGGAGTCTAATGGGGGACAGCAAGAAATAAACAAGCACTAGTAACACAGGGTGCTAAGTGCTGAGATGGGAGTGGTACGGTGTGCCGTGCGGGCTCCAAGGAAGGGCACCCCAGGGGGGACAGGGAATGTTTCCCAGCAGAAGTGCCTTTTAGGAGGAAAGATGAGTAAAAGTTATTGGGTTATAGGACTGAAAGGAGGAAGTGTATTCCAGGCAGAGGGAGCATCATGGTGAAGGCCAAGGCGGGTCTGGGTTGGTTGCTGCCACTGCCACCAGACAGACAGGTATTTCTAAGGAAATGAAGACGTTCATTATTGCTGGAGTGTACAGTTCAAGGGCGGGGGGACAGGGAGCTGCTCGGGTAAACCTGGAGAGGTAGGCAGAGGCCAAGTTCTCTTTCAGAGTTTGAAGTTCATCCTGAGAGTAAAAGGGCAGCACTGATGTGTTTGAAGCAGGGAAATGCCCTAACCAGACTTCTGTTTTAGAAAGATTGTTTTGATTGGAGGTGTAGAGTATGAACAGGAAAGCGGGCCGGACTGAGTTCCGGGAGGCCGGTGAGCAGTCCAAGAGGGAGATGAGGGTTCTTGAACTTGAAAACAGCAATAAGGATGGAAATAATTCGATGGCTTTGAGAGGGGTTTAGGAGGTAGAATCAATAAATCATTAATATTTGGTGATGGCTTGGACGTGGAGGGTATGAGAGAGAATAACCCTTCATGTTCTCACTTGGGCAATAGAAGGAGGCAGAGGATGAGTACATTTTGGGATACGTTGATTTCAAGGTCACGGTGGGGCTGTGGTGGAGACAAGGAATGGACCATAGCATGTATTCATCTGAAGCTCAGGAAAGAGGATGGGGCTGGGGGACAGCTTGGAAGCCATCAGCATAGAATCACCAGGTAGAGCGACACGGCCCACTCACACCCAGAAACTACTGGAGGCCTGTGCAAAGGGCCCCTGTCGGGCCATGTGTGGTTGAGATGAAACATCCTAGGTCTGTCTCTCCACGCCCAGGTCTCTGGAGTGGCAGGAAACCCACGACCGACGGAAAAGCCAGTTGTATGAAAATAAGGATGATGGCGAGTTTTGGTACTTACACTTTTTTCAAAATTAGATTTTAAATCTTTAACTATTGCCCAAACCCTCAATCCCCACCCTTTTCCCTAAACTTTTGTGAGAATAAAGATTCGCTTTTCAGAGATCTAGGTAGAAGGAGGCTATTTTCTCCACCAAGACACAAAAGCTTTGAAAAGGAAATTGTGTGTTCTTTCTTTGCATGAAAGGTATTTCCTCTCTGAAATGTTAGAACTCGCAGGAAATGTTAATGGTAGAAGGGAATATTGGCACCAAAGCTTTGAAACCACCAGTTTCCTGGAAACCAGGATGCATGGTTATCATGCCTGTAACTTCTTTTGCCATCTTTTTTGGAGCCCTGGAGTGCCACAGTCTTTCCTGGCATGAGTCGCAAGAGAGGAACATGGGGGTTAATCTCCCAGCCCTGACTCTAGTCAGGTGTCATCACCCAGCAGCTATGTAGGACTAGATGTTTTACAACACATCCCCAGCCCTATGCTCACATCTTAAAGAATAAGATGGACATTTCTCTGAAGGGTTGTCTGGTTTATTCAGTGACATACTTAAATAAAATTTAGCATGTGTGAAAAAGAGACTGGGTCTAAGTAATTAAGAATCAGAGGGACAAATATAAATTAGGAGGAAGAATATTTCCAGTATCGCAACTTTAATCACAGGTATGATTTTAGGTGTTGAATCCATTGTATTCTGATAAGACCCCAACCGTGCATTTGGCAAAGGGCCCTAGGGAAAGGTGATTTTCTTAGCGGTGTGTAGGACCCAGGACAGAAAGAGACTGGCAGTCGTCTTGCTGGCCGTGAGAGGGACCTGAAGAACTCATAATTTGACTCTGTCCTTGTCCTTCCAACCACTGGAGACATCAGAAGTGTATCTGACCACGAAGGAACCAGAATGGGGCTCTGGCCTTTGGGTTGGACGGTGGTAAATCAACGGATACTATAGTTGACAGGCAGAGGTACAGTGAAGTTATGGGACAAACCCGTAGTCATTAAGTGATGTGTCTCTCTTTATAACAGGATGTCATGTCAAGATTTCCGAGATAACTTCTGCCTATTTATATGTAAGCAAGTTCCAATCAGCCTGGACCATGGAAACGCACTCCATGAAAGATGGTCCCAACTGATGTTTAAGAACCACTTAATTCCAGGAAATGCGGAAGGTAGTTATGACCTTGGTAATTATTCTGCCAGAGGGGAAGCTGCTAGCCTTTGCCCTATCCCAGCTTCAGCTCTCAGTGGCTCTCGATTCTAGACCATCAGCCTGAAGAAGAGGACTTTGTCAGCCCAGAGGGACAGCTATACTTCTCCAGGGGAATGATTGCTGGTGGGGGTGGGCCGGAGAATCTCCAGTGTGAATCCCCTGCTCTCTTGCTTTCCCACTGTCCTTCTACTAAGCTCCGTCCACCTCCCAAGAGTAGAACGGGCCCACTGCTCTTCAGTAATTATCCAGGGGCTTCCCTGGTGGCGCAGTGGTTGAGAGTCCACCTGCCGATGCAGGGGACGCGGGTTCGTGCCCCGGTCCGGGAAGATCCCACATGCCGCAGAGCGGCTGGGCCCGTGAGCCATGGCCGCTGAGCCTGCGCGTCCGGAGCCTGTGCTCCGCAACGGGAGAGGCCACAACAGTGAGAGGCCCGTGTACCGCGGAAAAAAAAAAAAAAAAAATTATCCAGGACATTGGGGGAGCTATGAAAAGAACACTGGGCAAAAGTCAGGGCCTGGGTTAAACCATTGTTTTTGCCACATTTTGGCTTTGTGACTCTGGTCTCTCTGTCCTCAGTCTCCCCAACTGTACATAGTGGAACTTAGTCATCTCCATCTTCCCCTTGAAGCCACAGAGCACCATCCAGGCCTCAGGGAGCACATTCCTGCCCATGTTGGTTGATGTATCCTGCAGCACCATACTGAGATCCCGGAGGTGGGCACCTCAGAACCTGTCTTTGGGCTCCCGGGAGATGAATCTCATTGATGTGATTTTAAGAGAGTGAGTGACATACTCTCACTGCACCTCCGGCTCCCCGTCTGTGACATGGTTGAGTGAAATATCACCCTCTGAAGATGAACCTGAGTGTGCTCACACATCCTGAATAGGAAAAGCTATACAAACAACATAGTTGTGCGTGTGTGTTTGTGTGTGTGGGTGTGTTTGCACCTTGACACGTGCATTCCCTCACCTTGGCACCAGCCTGTCGAGAATCGTACGCTTGAATGACCCCACGCCTCCAGGCTCTTCACTCTGCTGGTCAGAGAACCTAGTCACCAGGAGACCATGGACAGATTCTAAGAAACCACCGAGTCGCTCGGGCAGCAAGTTTACTGATTCATCTTCCTGAGCTGCACCTGTCTGACTGCGGGCCAGCACCCCCAGATATTAGTGCAGATCGATGAACTGACCAAAATTATACATTGTGCCATCTGTAGTAATTCCTTACAAGGGAGAGAGGGAAGGGAGGCAGCCGGCGAGCACCTGTTCTGTGCTGCTAAGTGCACTTGAGTGTGTCATCGTTTGATCCTCACAAAAAGCCGATGACTGAGGTGGCCTCTATGTCTCCCTATTCCCCTTTCAGAGCTTCCCAATCGTACCCCAACCTTCTGATGTCTATTAATTCATTTCTAGCTTGTCTCATCTTCATTTATTTTTCATACATTATCTCTCATGCATTTGGTTGTGTTGTTTTGGTTTGGTTTTTTTGGCTGTGTCAGGTGTTTCGTTGCAGCACGCAGGCCCTTTGTTGCAGTGTGCAGGCTCCTCTCTAGCTGTGGTGCACAGTCTCAGTAGTTGTGGCATGCGGGCTCTCTAGTTGTGTGTGGGCTCGGTAGTTGTGGCACGCGGGCTCAGTAGTTGGGGCGCGTGGGCTTAGCAGTTATGGCTCGCGGGCTTAGTTGCCCGGCGACATGTGGGATCTTAGTTCCCCGACCAGGGATTGAACTCGCCTCCCCTGCGTTGGAAGACGGATTTTCAACCACTGGACCACCAGGGAAGTCCCGATCTCTCATGCATTTGAATCTAATGGTTTTCATGTTAGTTGTCTCCCTCTGGCTTTGGTGAGGACTCTTGGGTAGCAGAGTTCTATGAATTGCCATCTCTCTGCCTCTCTTCCTCTGTTTCCATTGATGCTTGGGGGATTGACACCATTTCATGGCTCCATGGTTGTCACCAATGCATACCTGAGGCCTCTGGAATTCCACTTATTATTATAAAAATAGCCCTCAACTTTACAGTGTAAGAAACATTTTCACCAAGTAGGAACTATACTTTCCCTCCTTATTTTTAAGAGGAGGAGACTGAGGCTCACAAAATAAAGAAGCTTGTGTCACAACTAGTAACTGTGGGGAATGGGACCCAGGCCTTGGTCTATTAGCCCAAAGCCAGAGATTCCCTCACAACCATCACAACACTGAACTGGCTCTCTGAAGTGGTCACAGTCCCATCCTGGAATGCCAGAGACGAGCTGAAGTCCACTCACTGCCCTTTTTCATGCAGGACCCCAGAGGGACATGCAGTACATCTTCTCTGTGCCAGAAAGCATGGAAAACAACAATGTCATCGTGTCCTTCAATTTTGTCTTGCCACAAAATTTAAAGACAACAGACAGGACATTTCCACTGAAGTCCGAGGTGTTCAAGGTAAGGCAGCATGCTTCCGGGCTTTGCCCTTTGAAAGGACATTTCTGTACACCTTGGAGAAAGCAACCAGCTAGGCTGGGGGATTTCACCCAGCTGCAGACTCAGAAATAAAACCCAAAGCGTGATAGAGTTCAGTGGGTGCAACTCTGTAAATCTGCAGGAAAACCTGAGACAAAGGAGGTTACAGTGGGCACAGCTCCTGCCCTTGCCACTTGTCAGCACTTCCTGCTGCAGGCTCTGATGCTTGTTCCTTAAAAAGTAGTCTGGTCCGAGACCAGCTGTTGCAACAGTGCAGATTCCTGGGGTCACCCCCAAACATTCTGAGTCCCGATCTCCATGGACGGAGCCTGAAAATCTGTATTGTAATGAGCTCCCCAGGGACTGCTTATACACAGAGATGTCTGAGAATCATTGGCTAAACTCTGGGAGGAGTTTAAGGGAAAAAACAATCCTGGGTATACAGCCGGGAGGTACGTTTTTCTCTTATGCTTACACCAAAATCGGTCAAAGCTCCATGGTTGGCTTACGAGCATCTGCTTGGTCACTCATCCAAGACCAGGTCTTCCTCTCCACCTAGCCTCCCCTCCCCTCTGATGGCTCTTCAGCCAGCCCTTCAGCTCCTAAGGGGCCATCCCACCACACAACACCTGCACACACACTAACTGTGAGTAGGTGATCAGGGAATTCCTTTTTTTTTTCTTTTTTAATACCATGCAAAAGAAAGGAGTTACAAAAGAAAATCTGATACCTGTGCTCCCTCCTCCTTTCCCAAATAGTTTAATGCATCCCACAGATAAAGTGCAGGGTTCTCAAATCATACACCCCACAGCCTCTCTGCACGAACATGGGTAACTAAGATCGTGCAACCATCAAATGCTGGGATCCCCTGTCCCCATATTACAGGTGAAGAAACTGAGGCCCAGTGACGTGAAGTGACACAGTTAATGGCAGAGCTGGGGACCGGGTGCCAGATGTCCCTCGAGCCTTCAGTCAAACACACTCATCACTTGTGTGGCTGGAGCTCTGACAGCATCTCTACGAAGGATCCCAGGAATGTTCACTGAGACTAAGGCAACATTCACAACTAGGGCCTTAGCCCCGTCATGGACAGGCAGGGCTCCTGGGTCCTGAAACAGTCCTGTGCGCTGGCTGTGGTTCACTCTAATACGAAGGCCTCACTGATAGAGAACTTCAGAGTTCCAAACATGTTCACATTCACTGTCTCAAAAACCCCAGTACTCCTGCTTTTATAGATGTGGAAACCAAAAGTCAGCGTGAATGACCTGCCCAAGGTGCAGCTGGGTGGTGACAGGGGAGTGCCCGATACCAGAACTTGTGGTCCCAGGACCAGGGCTCTCAGCAGGACATAGGCACTTGCCTTTCTGGTGGTGCTCACAGCTCAAACAAAAATATGTTTCTGGCTCTAGAAGGAGGAGAACCCTTTGGGTCCTGCTCTCTCTGAGCACATTTCCACATCCTAGTTGCATGAAATCAATGGAAAAGAAATTGTTGGGGTTTAGCACCGTACTTTTGAGGTTCTGCAAACCAGCTGAGACTATCAAAGAACATCTCCTAAGGATGCAGTAGTGGACAGTTGTCATTTTCATCACCACTAGGCACATGACCACCCTTTCCATGTGGGGGGGAACCTTGGTGAAAGGCAAGGCCTGGTCTCCCACTGCAGCAAAGAGGCCAAATATTCCCTCTCCCCAGCCGTTGGATGCAAAGGGATAGACTTGTGGCCCAGGCTTGTCCAATTGGATGTTCTTGGTTACTCTAGGCCTTGAGTCTTGAGGAAGTAACTAAAGGAGCTAGGACCAGCTGAGGGATTCTTTGCAGCAGATCTTTGGTGCAGCAATGCAGGCAGATCCTGTGATGGTGTCCAGCTGTGTAGCCACCTCTTCTCATTCCTGCCCACCTTCCGAGTTGCATTCTCTAGATTTCCCATTGACTCTGATTTATCTTTCCCATAAATGACCTCCTGTTCACCCCACCCTGGATTAGTTTCCATTGTTTTCTGCCAAGGATCCCAACTGATTCAGGTACCTTCTAAGAGTACCTCAGAGTCCCCTAATCTCACCTCTGAGAAGAACAAAATGAGAGGAGTTGGGAAGGGCTAGGAAGGGACTGAGACATCTGGTCTACCAGCAGGGATTGACCAATTCAATTCAAGTCCTGAACCAGACAGGACTCCTAAGAATATCTCAGCCAGCTCTTCCCTTTCCTAATGAGAGACAGAAGTCCAGAGAGGGTATGAGGTCTGCCCCCCATGCACAAAAACTGGGGGTGCTGTTCATATTTTCATCTGATTCTCGTGCCCCAGAGCTGAGCAACACGGCAGCCTTGTGTTTACTGATTTGCCCCAAGTGTCTACAGTTCAGGAGCCCTGGCAGTATTGTAATCATATCTGGTTTTCTAAATGCTGCCAAGCCCATTTGTCTACTTTTCGGCCAGAGATACCTTATTTCTCAGCTGCCCGTTTTGCTGAAGGGGCATGCAGACCTGTGACCTCCTTAGGCTCCCTGGAGATCCCTTTAGATCTGGCAGGATCCTGATTGAGTTAAACACCAAAGAACAGTCCAGACCTTGACAACTCAAGAGGCACTTGGGTTCCTTTGACGGTTCTGCTGAGAAACAGGCTATGTTTGTGCCAGCAGCTAGGCTGTCTGTGACTCCAGGGCTCTACTGGTGTTCATAGGCACAGAGCTGCCCACATGACAGCTGCATACATTTCTGCAACCTTGGCATGGGCCTGCGGCTCTCCAACTGCTATGGGAGCAGTGCCCTGCCTTGCATCAAACCAAACACAGGTGGTGTACAAATAGGCAGGGAGAAGACAGGACAGAGAAAAAGAGCAAGGATGGATAAGCTCCATCCTCCCCCAGGCTGGAACTTTCCACCTCCCTTCCAGCTCATTCCTGATCTCCAGATAAGTCTGCCCAGGTAAATCAAATGGCCTGTACGCCTAAGCGGAGCCCAGGATCAGCAGTAGGATAGAACTGAAACCCATGCCAACTGTGGAAGACAGTGCATGGAGGTGGTGGGTATTAATTACAAAGGAAGCAACACAGCTTGCTCTATTCTCACCTCTGCTACTGAGACTGCAAAGCCTCAGTTTCGGAGCCTAGCATATGCTTAGGATTACTGTGACAACTCAACACATTACGTGCAAATACTTTGCAAACCATGAAGTGGCTTAAAAATGGGACTGCATCTTCAGTGCCTCCTTATGCAACATGAACAGACTGAAACAGAGATATTTCCACATTCAGACCCACACATACATCCCTACAAACACTGAGGTACAGCGATTGGGAGGAGAGGAATGCTAGAACAAATTCCCACCATGCTTTACAGTGGTCTGACGGAATAACAGTTTCCTTCTCCTTGGAGCTCCAACTCTGGGGAATTTACATTTGATCCAGGTTCTGTCTTACCTCCAGTTCCCATCACTGTCTCTTTTCCTTCCAATTTTATCATCACTGCTGTGAAGAGTAACCAAGCTGAGATGAGAAAGGGAGAGTCTCCTTTTCTCAGACACCTTCCTCCCACTTCAATTTCCTTTCCCCTTCATGCTCCCTACAGCAGTTGGGTTTCCTTTGTCACAGCTCTGCACAGAGAATGAGTGATGGTCCCTGTTCACTCCCAGGTGTTCCAGGGAACAGGCTGAAAGTGCAACAAAAAGGAACGCAGGGCCCCGAGCCAGCCTTCTCAGATCTGCTCGCCTTTGGGTTTTAGTTTGTGTTCCTGAACCTGCCTTTCTTCTCTTCCCTCAGATTGACTGTCAGGTATGGCCACCGCCCCTGCTGCCGTCTGTCCATATTGTTACGCCTCTTCCAACACCCTTGACCTCAACGTGTCTCTTGCTGTTCTCTGGCTGCCAATTCAGTCTTGCTATGTCCTGTAATAGATACAAGCTTAGAACTTCCAAACAGGTCAACAACGCAGGGAATATTTCAGCTGTCCTTGTCAACTGGATCCCTTAAGCTGTTCTCTGGTTTGACGTTGCAGAGGGAATGCAACCATGAAACCATCCTCAAGCATTTGGCCCCTGATAGATAAGATTGACGCTGCCCGTTCCTTTTAAGATGAGAGACAGGGCTCATGGGTCCCTGGTGGGGCCGGGGGTAGATCTTTAGCCTCCTGTATTCTTTGTCAGCCCCCAATCCCACCACAACCAGGATGCATGCAATGCAAATGCAAGTTCAAGGCACATCCTCCAACTCTTCTTACAGCCACATCACCGCCACCACCCTCCCTCCCCACCCTCCCGACCACCCACTACCACCTGCCCCTCCCCACCCCCACCCAGTAAATATTCTGGCTTGGCATGGGTGAAAGGTGACCAAAATATGGGTAAGGATGGAGAAGGAAAGATGGAGTTTGGGAAACCTAACCTCACAGGCACTCAAACCCCTTTAGACGTGAACTCTGTGATGCGGCTGTTGCCCAAGGGGATGTACATGTGCCAGGACGAGGATGGAAGGGAAGATGGAGGGAGCAGGATGTAGCCACAGCCAGCGGGTGGTGACTGCAGCCTGTTGGCAGGTCCAGGGAAGCTCCTCCGGCCCTTCCAGACGTCCCCCAACAGGGAGACAGAGGCTGGGACGGGTGGTCCTTGAGCAGGGGATACACAGAACCCCAGGCAGAAAGCAGACAGCAAGGAGGTCTGCCTGTCACAGCGGCGGCCCAGCCACAGAGCTGGGTTTAGGATCCAACTCTGGTTCTCAGCACAACAGTCATGGAATGAGAACTTCTGGAAGGGCTTCAAGGGAAGCAGTCAGGTGCAAGGAACGATTCAGGGTTCTAGTTCCCAGACGTGGAGAACGAGGTGAGGACTTGATCGAATAAAAGGTATGAGCCGCATCCCTAGAAATAGAGGGTCAGGTCTTGTGATTGTAGGAGGCTCAGAGCCCACACCCGTCCGTACACAGTGCCTCCCCATGTGCACACACACACACACACACACACACACACACACACACACACAGAACAGTGCTGACTCTGGAGAAGAACTGATCTCATCGTTTCTTTTGCTAGAAAGGCCCAAGCAAGTCAGGCTCCAGAGACACTGGGGCTGCTGATAATGTCAGCAGCATCAGTTGGGAGGCTCTGCCCAGCGCCCCGATGCACGCAGCAACAGTAGCCTCAGCGGCAGCCCAGCCTGGTTCCCACCCCTTGAAAAGACCCTCTCCCCGTCTCCTTGTTTCCCCCCGAGGCAGAGCTCACAAGCAGTCATTTCATGCTGCGTGACCGCTCTCAATGGAATCCCCATCTCAGTTGTGTTGGGGAAAATTTAGTTAGTAAGGGGTTTCCATCATGTAATATGTATGTGACGTCCAGTAATAGGAACTGCATGGTATTTATTGTTTTATCTCCAAGAAAATATTGAAATAAAAGGAGAATGATGAGGGCCTATTATTCTCCAGGGAGAAGGCATTTCAGAGCTTTCCTGGAAGGAAGGAATGGAGGGAGCGAAAGGACTCCAGCCCCGCAGTGCTGCAGGGGTCCAAGGAGTGCTTTGCAAAAGGGTCCAGAGAAAAGGACTCCAAATTCCAGTACTGAATTACGTTTTGAATTACTGAATTAATTCAGTATTGGAACAGTCTCACTAGTTTTCATGATTTGTCTTTGTATATAAGCAGGGAGATAAACCCAGAAGCCCAGGATGCTGTAAGATTTAATGAGGTAAAACCATGTATCATATTCCCCTCATTCGTTGTAGTGTTAGCATCTGTATTAAATAACAGTCTGAACTCTATTGCATTTCGAGACTTCGGGTAAGCAGTGTCTCCCTTTTCAGGGCCTGTAGTGCTGTTCTGATGGATGGAGAGGGGTATGGGAGGTAGGGGTCTCTCCTGGTAGCTGTGGCCCATGCACAGAGGGGGTTTCTCGTCTCTTCCAGTTCCAGCATTTCCGAGAGAGATTGCCATCCACCTTTTTTTCCAAATTCAGAATTGCTGAGAAGGGCATCCTTTCTGAAACCACATGCAGCCTTACAGAGTGTTTCAGCCTGAGCCCTATGTGGTGGTCGCCTCCGCAGGCAGAGAAGCAGTTGAGTTCTTGCTCCGAATCTTCCTAAAGATGCCAGACAGTGACAGGTACAGAACTTCTGGGATTCTAAACGTTTTATTCTACTTAATTTTATAAAAACACATTGCACCATTCTGTGCGGCAACGCACTCTGTTAGCAGGGGACACAGCACGGCCCCCCGCCCTCAAGAAGCTCAGCACAGAGTGGAGGCGAGAGAGTCTGTGAACCAATACGTAGACCACAAACAGGATGGGGCCATTGCCTGACGGAAGTGCAGGGTCGTGTGGGAGGACAGAGTGGAGGATTCCCTTCTGGCAAGAGGGACAGAGGAAGGCTTCTTGGGGGACATGGAATGTGAGCTAGTCCTTGATGGAAAACCTAACAGTGTTTCCCAGGGCAAGGCAGTGCAGGTGGAGGAAAAAGACATGAGCAGAAGCAGGGAAGTGGGCGAGCATGGGGCTTGTTGAAGAATGAGCGATGTTGTCCATACACACAAAGGTGGTACGTGGCATGCGTGGCAATTGTCTGAAATGTGGACAGAATGTGGGGCACATCAGGGAGACAGTGAGAGATGGGCCTGAGTGATAGAGTCTGATGGTGGAGGGTCTTCATTGCAGTGAAGACCCTGCTGGGCACCTCATGCCTCTTGGCCCCGAGGCAGACATCACTACAATCATGGCAGTCTTTACCGTTGAGCATGGACGAGGCCTTCTCAGTCCAGAATGCCAGATGGTCACTGTGCCACCATTCAGAGTTGGAACCTAAGACAAATATTATTTGCTATCCGGCAATGGGGGTTACGATACACATATATCTGGTTGTGAAAGGAACAGTTTACAAAATGATTTGAAGACCAGGGGTGGGCCACCCGAAAGACTGGACATGAGGTCAAGATGCTCGTCTGTCTGCTGACTGCCATGGCTGCCCACTTCACAGCTTGCTGTGCTGAGGGCTCTCCACGTGTGTCCTTGGCATAGATGCCCAGTGCCTGCAGGGGTGCCTGCCACATGTAAGCGTGAGCCTCCTTTGAATAGTGAGCTGGTCATCCTTGTCACACTGTCCCCCTGATTTTCTAGGAACCTGGACGATAATCTCAACCTCAGACCACTGCAGGTAAGTGTGTGGCAAGGCTTGGTTGGCAAACTTCACTGGGTCACGTCCCCTCCCCAAGAGCTTCTATCTCCTTCCTTCTTGCCTCACCACTGACCAATGAAAGCACAGATACCACAATGGGCTGGTGATGGCTCAAAGGGGCAGGGATGAGGTGAGAAGACCAGGCCTTGAAGGCCAGGCTGGACCCAACCATCTTCCTTCCGCAAATTTCCATTTTCCCATTCCCCAAAAAGGTTTGATCCAATTGCTGGATGAAGAAGCCTCTGTCTCAGATCCAGGTGGAAGGTTCCAAGGCCCTCACCTCCTTCCCCAGAAATCTGATGTTGGCTGTTCTTCCTTAGATCCAGGCAGGTCGTCCAGAAATGGCTCCCAGCATTTTCTACAGATAGGCTCAGCAGGTACAGTACTTAGCGTGACGGCGAGGGGCCCTACATAGGACAGGTGATGGAGGAGCCGGAGGGAAGGAAACCTCTTCCAGGTCCTTATCAGGATAGAGAGAGGAAGATGACTTGACGGGTGGTCGTGTCAGCCTCTGTCCCTGGATGTCCAGAACTGATCTGGAGAGACGGGGCGCCCCACCTGGGTGACATCTGGGGTGAAGTGTAGTTTGGAAAGGAAGGGCCTGATTATAGGGGAGTGAGCTTTTAAAATCTTTAAACAAGCAATTGGCAATACCCCTTGAAATCTTTCCTCCTCCCGTTCTGCCACCTCCCACCAACGTTGGCATCCTTCTCAGGAGCTGGCCAGCTTCAGAAAGCACCAACAGCCTTCTTCCCGCCAAGCCACCTACGTGCACAGGGGATTTTCTTAATGGTTTAATAAGCCGTTATAAAGAACTCCTTGACTTGTCAGGAAAAAACCCAGCTGCCAGGGGCTCTGCACGATGGGCCTTTTACCATTAGTCGTCATGTCGGTGTGGGAAGCGGAAAGTCATATAGATGATCGAGTGTACCATGCCGACCTCGGGCAGACAGGGGCCAAGGACAGGAAGACGCCAGACATTCAGAAGGCTAACAGGGCATTGGTAACCAGGAGGCAGCCAAAGGGAAGTTATTCAGGTAGCTTGGGCCCAGAGATATAAACAAGGAGAGATGAAGAATGTGGCTGGCGTGAGGGTACGTGTAATAGGGAACAGCTCAGTATGAACCTCCTTGAAATCGACACTAGCCCAGGATTCAGGCCCACATCTGGGCTGACTCAGAAAGCACTTCACTTGATGCAAAACGGGATCTACTATGGTGAATGTCCCCAGTCTGTGAGCTTCTGAAGGCAGGGATGACAATGTATGCATTCCTTGTCCCCAATAACTATCACTGTCCTTGGCACAGAGAAGGTGTTCAATCAATCTGCACTGAATTAAGACAGATTCACTTCCCCAGAGCAGATGCTCTAGCTAAGGTTACTTCCCCTAGGTGATCAGCAGGACCCGGTTAGGATACGTGAGACCAAGCTTCCTTCCGGGGCAGGTGGCAAAGTCCTCAACGTGGTCCATGAACCTGCACCTCTGAAATAAAAAATATAATTTGTCATATGATAAATGGTACAGATTCCCTAATCAGGACTTTTCCAAACAACAACCAAATGTCTTCTCATAGAGGGTAACTGGCAGCCCACATGAGGCCTTCGTAGGAATTAGAATAGAAGAGAGATGGAGCTTTGCGCCAAGGTGCGTGGCTCGAGAGTAGAACCCAGACTGGACTCCAACTTCTCTTCTCCCCTTGGTGGAGACCCTTGAGCAGGGCCAACCTGGCATCACTCTGCACAACCTGCAAACTATCCTCACAGGTTGTGTCCTCAAAAGAAAGTTGAGAGCAAAATATTCGTCCATGTACTCACTCTGTCCTGTCTCCCAATCTCTTGTACCCCTTTATCAGCCGTAGTAGTGGTGGTGGTACCGCAACCCAAGGTCCGCCTGTGGGAAAAGGAAGGACACACTCAGCCTTTGGGACAGGCCACATCCATCATCTATCATTTATTCAATCAGCAAACATGTACAGATACCCTAGGATGTTCCAAGGAAAGCAAAGCATCAGTCCTTAGGCATCTTCCATTGAGGTGTAGAGGCCGACGTGCGATTCTTTGGGCGTTTTGTTCAGGCAACCTTTATCTCCATTCCTAGCCCCATCTCTTCCAACATTATGGTGTTTGCTGGGTGCAGGGACCAGGTCGGGGCTGTCCAGCGCGGGGGATGCGACCCATGCCCCACAGCTGCTCACGTTCTCACGTGACTCCTCACCACGGCAACTGCTCTTCATAGTGAGATGCCACGATTCTTTCGAGGAAGAAACTCTGATGGCGGGCACACAACACCGACTTCCCTGACGTGACCGACCAGGGAGACGCTGGAGGGATGACCTAAGGGCCGATTTCAGATGCTGGCAGCATGTGTTGCACTGGTGACATCACTGGGGCTCATTTTTCCGGCTAAAGGACTCCAGTAAGGACAAACTGTAGGGCTGCTTTTGCCGTGTGTTCTGGGTGGTGAGGCCACCCTGGGGACTGCTTATCTGTTGTCTGTGTGGTACTGGTTCTCAGAAGACCCCAAGGAGGAACCTCCTTCCTCCTGACCTAGTGCCCCTCTACAAAGCCACCTGCCGGGCGCCCTCACTCCAACTCCTTCTCCCGTGGGACAGCTTCCCCAGGGTGGTGATGTCCCATCATGCCCTCGGCTTTTTACCAGGCTGAGTGAAGGAAACAGCTGCATGGAGAAGAGCTCTGCTTCTCTGTCAAATCGTCACGGAATCTGCTGCCCATAAAACTGTTGGGGTCAGTGTCCCGAACAGAAAAGTGAAGGCAGTTAACACCTTCAGAAGTTCAGGCCCGGAAAGTTTCTCTCCCCTCAACCTCAGCTGCTTCCCGTTTTTTATCCGCTGGGAAGACTAATGCTAAGTTATGTGCTCAATTAGAGCAACTTGTCCTAGCCTGGATTCCTGGTGTTTTTATCTCCCCTCACCACACACACACACACACACACACACACACACACACACACACACACACACACACACACACACACACACACACACACACACACACACACACACACACACACACACACACACACACACACACACACACACACACACACACACACTCAGTAGTCATGTTTTCTCTCACTTCCTTTCTGGAAGCAGATGGAGGAACACACCTGTAGAGCTGAATTGATTCATTCAACAATACTTCTCCTGAGGGGCTCCCAAGTGCTGGGTATGGTGCGGGGGAAGTAAACACGGCTTTCAGCCCAGTAATGAATAAAGAGAGAAATGCAAGGTGACCCACACCAGGTATCAAATGTAAGCAGTAATCAGCACTACAGATGTTCAGGGAGGGAGTTATCACCAGGGCCTGGAGCAATCAGGAAATGCTTCATGGGAATCCCCTGGTGGTCCAGTGGTTAGGACTCCACGCTTTCACTGCCGAGGGCGCGGGTTCAATCCCTGATCAGGGAACTAAGATCCCGCAAGTCATGCTGTGCAGCCAAAAAAAAAGAAGGAAGGAGGGAAGGAGGGAGGGAGGGAGGGGAGGGGAGGGAAGGAGGGAGGGAGGGAAGGAGGAAAGGAGGGAGGGAGGGAGGGAGGGAAGGGGGGAGGGAGGAAGGAAGGGAAGGGAGGGGAGGGAGGGAGGGAGGGAAAGAAGGGAGGAAAGGGAGGGAGGGAGGAAGGGAGGGGAGGAGGAAAGGAGGGAGGGAGGGAGGGAAGGAGGGAGGGAGGGAAGGGGGGAGGGAGGAAGGAAGGGAAGGGAGGGGAGGGAGGGAGGGAGGGAAAGAAGGGAGGAAAGGGAGGGAGGGAGGAAGGGAGGGGAGGGAGGGAGGAAGGAAGGGAAGGGAGGGGAGGGAGGGGAGGGAGGGAGGGAAGGGAGGGGAGGGAGGGAGGGAAGGGAGGGGAGGGAGGGAGGGAAGGGAGGGGAGGGAGGGAGGGAAAGAAGGGAGGAAAGGGAGGGAGGAAGGGAGGGGAGGGAGGGAGGGGAGGGAGGGAAGGAGGGAGGGAGGGGAGGGAGGGAGGGAGGGGAGGGAGGGAGGGAGGGAGGAAGGAAGGGAAGGGAGGGAGGGAGGGAAAGAAGGGAGGAAAGGGAGGGAGGGAAGGAGGAAGGGAGGGGAGGGAGGGAGGGGAGGGAGGGAGGGAGGGAGGGGAGGGAGGGAAGGAGGGAGGGAGAGAAGGAAGGGAGGAAAGGGAGGGAGGGAGGGAGGGAGGGAAGGCTTCATGACAAAGGTGAGATGAGAACTAAGTGCTCAGAAATCCCAGTGCTTTCACAGTCAGGCAGGTGTGCCCCTCTGCTCCTGGGCACCGATGTGATTCCTGCATCCCTTCCTCGTTTGGATCAGGGGCTGGACATTGATCCAGGACTTTGCGCCAAGGTGCATGGCTTGAGAGTAGAACCCAGACTGGACTCCAACTTCGTTTCTCCCCTTGGTGGATACCCTCCGAACCCAGGTTCAGAGCCTTCTAACCAGGAATTCCTAGAAGGTAAGGAAGGACCTCCTGGCCCCAACCCCATCCCCATGGCCACGCCAGTCCTATGCCCCCTCCCTGACGTTTCAGTCCTTCCTGTTCTCCCCCTCAGGACCTCAGTGGACACATCCTCTTTGCATGAGTGCCGGAGCACTGTGGCTCTGACGGATGTATCCTTTGCAGTCATCCCCCTCCCGCAGCTCTAAGAGCCTGTCTGCTCCTTGGGCTTCCCCAGGGGTCTATTTAGGACACTGGGGAACACTTTTCTCACCCTCATTATTTTCCTTCTTGGTTCTGAGGGCTCACCAAAGAGCCTGGGCTCCTGGGAATTCTGCACCAACTTGCCCTCCAGAACCGCCACAGCAACAATAACAAAACTTACCACCTATCAGGCGTCTGCTGCATGCCAAGAACTGTACTGATATATATCATTTTCCTCATAATTCTTGCAATAACCCCTGTGATATAAGAAGTATTGTCCCATGATCCAATGGAAGAAACAAGGGTTCAGCCCAGATCCCACAGCTAGTCAGAATTTGTGTCTGGATTTGAAGTTGGAGTTTTCAGCCTCCAAAGTCTATGTTCTAACATTATCCTTCACTGCCTCCTTGTAGCACCAGTGGGAACTATCTTCCTTACACCCCTCTCCTTACCACTGCAGGAGTCCTCACTATTTAAATTCCTTGCTCAGCAAGCCCCCAGTTCAATAAAGATAACAGCCACCAGCCTTGCAGAAAACTCTTCGGTCTGCGCGGCACTTACACCCCATTATTACTATCGTGCTGCACTTGCAGATGAGACTGGGCTGGGACAGTGCAGTGACCTGCCCACGTTCCGTGGCCGCAAGTGGCGGGGCTGGGACCCAACCCCGGGTCTCCTGCCTCCCGTCCTGACTTCCGCTCTCCCCTGAGCCGTTTCTCCCCTGCCGCCCCACCTCCCCTCTGGCTCCTCGTGGGCGTATCCCCCAGCCGCTGCCTTGCAGCTCCTCCCTCGGGTGTGCACGGTCTCCCTGGGGTGACACGGGTCCCCCGGCTCTTTCACTCTTAACAAGACTCGACTGGGGATGTGAAGCCAGCCATTGTCAGACAAGAGGCCTTCCTGATGAAATCATCAGTCAGGCCCTGTCTCTGCTGGCTGCGGCTTGGAATCACCCAGAGACACTGCTCATCCCTGCGGATGAGTCCAATGGCCCTCGGCAGCCCCACATCCTGGGGCAGGCAACCCTAGGGGAGGTCATGTCTGCAGGACCCCTGCAAAGCAGACAGGTCTTTTCTACCCTTCCTGTTGCTCACCCACCAGCTCCCCTCCAGTTTCTCAGAGATCCATTCTTTTCATTAGTTTTCATTAAACCCATCGTATGGAGTGACCAGGGCTGACTTGAATACACAGAACGCGGTCCATCCACTGGCGCACACTTGGCGGGTGCACTCACCTCTCATGCTGCCTCCGGAGTTGCAAGGCGCTCTCCTCCCCCCAGCTGCTCCCCACTCCCCCCTGCCAGGGCCCCCACCCCAACTGGTGAAGGCTGTGTTTGGGGCTCGCTCTCTTCCCCTGGGCGCACGTGATGTTGGCTCTCCTTTCTCAGGGCCGCCTTCTCCTTCCAATTGATTGTTTTCCCTGTGAAATAAATCTAAGCCAGGTCCCTTTCAGATACAGCAAGAGCCAGCTGGTGTAGGGCCACATCCAGGTGACGCTGGACTGACTGTGTTACTAGCTGGTGGGTGGGGCTGCTCTCTGCTCACTGCACGAAGGACTGCTTGACTCTTAACTCCCCACCAGCTGAAGGTGAACGGGCGGCTTGACCAAGAGGAGTTTTCAAGGCTGTGGAGCCGTCTTGTCCACTGCCAGGTACCTGCGTGTTCCCTTTTGACTAACACTCTTATTCTGTCTGGTTTAGCATATGTTTACAGGGTAGCCCGATCCTACACCAGGGTTGAGGGCTATGAAAGGAGAGGAGACTCACCCCCACCCTCAAGGAGGGCCCCTGTTTTGCTTGGGGATCTGTACATGCACCACTAGAAGGTACGAGGCAATGCGCGGTCGGGTGGCAGGCTGAGGACCGCTCTAGGAGGCTGGAGGAGAAATGGGTCACAGTGACTGTAGCTAAAACTGCCAGCTAGCACTGCTCTCCTCATTGCTCCCCGGGCCCAGTGCAGCAGCCCCTAGGCCACCAGTTCCCCTCAGCCCCTTCCCCTCCGTCTGCCAGGACATACATCAGAATCACAGTGTGGTCTGTGGCCTCAGTGTGGCCTCACTGTGTTCTCAGGACAAAGTTGAAACTCCTCAGCTGTACATAGGATCCTCTGAGTTGGGACCCACTGTGGAGTCCAGGAGAAGCCCTTTCCCTCATCCCACTGGCTCCATCGGACCCCAGCCCTGAGACTCCTTGTCCTCCCGTCCCTGCACTCAGAGCCTGCCTGATGCCCACCCAGCCTGCGGGTCCAGCCCCAAAACCCCTGGGGGCCTTGCCCGCCCCCCTAAGACCCAGCGAGTCCCCCTTCAGCTCCTAACACTTGAACCCACAATAATAAAATAAAAACACTTTCAATTTACATATTATTTATTTATATCACCGAATCCCTGATTGGGGTCATTTGGTTTCTCACCAGGCACTGCAATGGCCGACAGTCCTCCCATTAGATTGCAGGGTCCTCCCGGGCAGGGATCCCTCATATTCGTCCTTTTCCGCAGGGCCTTCCACGGTGTCCAGCACACAGAAGGCACTCGAGTGCTGAACAAATGACCGAACGAACGCGTGACTGAATGAATGAGTCCGTACCTGATTGAGAACACGCTAAGCCTCTGAACTCACAAAAGCCAACTAAGGCCAGAGAAGAGTTGTCAAGCCGCTCTTTCCCAGTAACCGGCTCCCACGAGCTGCCTCAGCTGCACACCTGCTTGGGGGTATTTTGCTTTAAAACAGCTCCTGGGCAGCAGCTGAGCATAGGCCAACGTTAGGAGTCCCGGGTTCAGTCCTGCGGTGCCTGCCTGCTCCATTCAAGGCAAGTTACTCACCCACCTGTGTCCTTACCTGGGAAGCAGGAGGAGCCTGAGGGTTCGAGTGAGAATTAGCGGGAGGGAGAAAAGTCTCGGGCAAACGGAGAGCCGCCCTGCACAAAATCGGGGCGTTCAGGTGACTCCACACCACGGCCGTGCCTGGTCCCAGGCGCAGTTCTCACGTACCTTCAGTGCTGCCTACGTAGCACTCACTGTCGTGCAAGGCGCGCTCCTAAACGCTTTATAAAGATGTGCTCGTTTACTCCGTGCAATGAACCTGTGAGGTAGGTACTGTAATTGGGCCTGTGCTACAGAGGGGGAAACTGAGGCCTAGAAAGGTTAGGTCACTTGACCCAGGTTACACAGCTGGTAATAGTCAAGCTGGGATTTATACTCAGCGGTTTGGTTGTAACGTCTGTGCTATTAACCCCACCCTAGGCAACCTCTAGAGAGCTCTCTACCTCCCTGGAAAGCAGGAAGCCTCCCGGGCGGCAGGAGCCCAGTCTAGGGGGTGAGGAAGAGGAAGGAGAGCAGGTCGGGGGAGCGGGGGGAAGGTGCGGGCCTGGGAGAGGGACCTGCCGCCCCGCAGTTGACGGCCAGGCAGTCAGCTTTATCAAGCAGAGCCCATTCCCCAACCCCGGCCTCAGCTATGCACCCTGCCGACCTCTGAGCTGGGCCCACTCGTGCTTTAGTGAAGCAGCCTCCAGGGCTGGGAACGAGATTTATCGGGACCTCCCTCTACCCAGGTACCCAGGACATCCTCTCCCAGGTGGACACTGGGCTCACACGGGCTTCTTGCTTTTTCTCCCGTATCAGAGTGTTTCCCAAAACTCCCGGAAGAACTCTGGAGTTTTCCCAAGCTCGGATTTGTGGAAGGTCATAAAGGACACAGGTAAAGCCGGCGACCCTTTGAGCCATGATGACTGGTGTGTGTGTGTGTGTGTGTGTGTGTGTGTGTGTGTGTGTGTGTGTGTGTGTGTGTGTGTGTGTGTGTGCGCGTGTGCGTGCAGCATGCTGTAGAAAAGGCTGGTAGGTGCCGGGCATGGTGGGGAGAGAGCAGAGCAGTGTTTGTGCCCTCCCCTGCTTCACACTGGGTCTGTGAGCCTCCTGCCTCCAGACGCAGACTCCACCCTCCCCCACCTGAGTTCTCGCCTGCCAGTTAATTCTCCTGATTGCCTTCTCTCCCCAGCACAGCTCTAATTGTGTAGAAATGACCCCGCATGGTTGGTCCCCTACCAGAAATCTAGCTTGCCTTGAAGATGCTTCCATCTCGGCATCCGGGCCGTCAGGGTTAAATACCCACAGGGGGGCTGATGTGCTCTCTTTGCAGAGGGTCTGGGGCTAAGTGAAATCAAGTGGCCTCTGTCTGCTTCAAGGAGGCAAGAGCTCTCAGTCCTGGGAGAATGATAATAACAGCGCAGGGCGCAGATGCTTCATATTTCAGCAACAACGTCACCTCATTTGACTGTCTCAACAGCTCCGGAACTTGGGAAGGACAGGAATCGTTATCCTCACTGTACCCATGGGGGAAATGGCTCACAAAAGGGTTAAGTCAGGAAACTGCCACCTTCCTGAATACAATGTAAAATCAGGCTCCAGCAGGTCCCCTGCTGGAAGGGCGGCCTCCACGGGTCTCCCTCCCAGGGGCTCTCAGCCTGTTGAGCGGGTAGAAACCTGAGCTGCTGCCCACACCCGGCTTCAGCCTCTATCCTCGCCTTACTTTTCACAGCCGAGGGCTGTGGTTCTCACACCTGAGCCCGAGTCAGGACCCCTGGGGGCTTGTGACAGTGCAGACTGGTGAGCCTCACCACCTGCCCAACGTTTCTGCTTCAGGAGGACTGGGGTGGGGCTCAAGAATCTGTACTTCTGACAAGTTCCCTAGTGAAGCCAAAGCTTCTGGTCTGGGGAATCCCACTCTGAGAACCACTGAACGGCCGGTGAAAGACGAAACCTTTAAAGGAGAACCTCACTCATGACTCCAGAATAAGAAAAGGGAGAAAGAGAATAGTTGGAATTCGGCCGAAAAGCTGGCAGGGGCCAGTCCAGTAACTGAAAGGGGCAACAGAGCTGATGTGATTTGAGGGGGCAGTTTGAGAACATGCAAGCTGCGGAGGCGTGCCCTATCTAAAGGCATTCAGATCCACATTTTATGAGCTCTGCAGGAGAAGCCGAATATGTCTGTGGCTGTATGGGGCCCACAGGCCACCGGGCTTGTCCCCTTGACGGATGGTTTGGTTTACAGTGTTCTGCTGGCTCACCGGGGTGCACAGGCCCCCCTGATTTTCAGTCTGCCGTTGTTGGTTCTGTGGTCAGTGCCCCCTTGGAGCTCACAGCTAGACGTGCACGACCACAGGACTCGAAGAGGGTGAGGCAGCTCTCTCCCGTCCACCTGAGGCCACCACCTGAGCTCTCCGCTCTGAGGACAGGACCACCCCAACTCCCGACCTCCTCCCTGCTCACTGGCTCCCCCCGTGTCCCAGACTTCCTTGCAGGGATCCCCGTCACCAATGAGCGGCTGGATCTCATGAGACTCCGCTATAGCGACAGCACAGGCAGGGTCAGCTTCCCCAGCCTGGTCTGCGTCCTGATGCGGCTTGAAGCCATGACAAGTGTCATCCCGGGGCCATCCTGGAGACCTTCACAAAGGACACAGGAGGGGACCAGGAATGCGCTCCAGCCCCAGGCCTGGGCTCGTCCCAAGGGACAGAGCCAACGTTAGCCTGTGTGATGGTGTAGTTGCCTGGAGTCCCCAACCTCCCTTCTGCACCCTTTTCTCCCCAGGACATTCCCCCACCCCAGATCGCTCATTTCCTCATCACCCTACTAGCATGTCTCTCAGGAACCAGGTTAAATCGCTGCGGCCCCTCTCCAGATTGTGTTTATGGTTTAAACCTACTCTTTAGTCATGCAACGAAGGGTTTGATCCCTGCTGAAGGATTGCACACACAGCGAGTAGGTGGGAGCAGTAGGTCCCCCCCACCGAGGCCTCAGAAATCCAGCTATGTAGGCCAGAGGTTTTGACACTTTTTAGCAGCACACCCCTTTGTTTTAAATGACATTTCACGTGAAACCCCAAGCCACAATACAGCTCTAAATGGAGCTGTTGTGGTTGAGGTCGAAGTGGGAACTGTCCTACGCTCACATCCTTGCACCGCCCCTGCCATGTGGCACTAACCCCACAGCTCTGAGGCAGGCGATTAACAAGGTGGAGAGAGCAGAACGCTGGGAGGGTAAAGGAGAAGCCAGAGGCGCAGTCTTGCTCCAGAGAATTCGCAGCTGGACAAGGGAGGTGCCCCGAGATACCTGCTAAAACAAGCCCCGCATCCCCACAGCCAGGTGTGGAGAGTACAAAGTGTAAGGAAGCTGCAGGGGGCAGGGCGTGTGGGGCAGAGCAGTCAGGGGGCTGTTCTGAGGGCTGAGCCTGAGCCACGGGTGTCGAGTTTGGCTGGAAAGAGAAATGGAGGGGAGGCCGAGCACACTCCAGGGCTTCGCACAGAATCACCACGTTGGCTTTCATCGCACGTGGGCCCAGGCCTGTCCTGATTCTTCTCCTCCTCTTTACCCTAGAAGCGTTCCAGAACCTCTCCAAGGACGGAAAAGGACTCTACCTGACAGAAATGGAGGTGAGGTACCTTCCCGTCCCAGAGACAGGGCACAACCCCAGGCCGCCTCCCCTCACCTGATTCCAGGCCTGAGGTTATTGAACAGTCTGTCAGAGGCCAGCCAAGCTGCCGGCCCCCCGCCTCCAATTACGGCCTTTATATATTGCTGGCTGCCAAGCCTGCTTTAGGATCCTGGCAGACAGATTTTATTTTTTCCAATCGCTTAATAAAGCAGAGGATTGTGTGGGAGTCATAAATCCAGGAGGGAACTAAGGAACACCTGTGGAGCTCACTGGTTTTTTTAATTTGTTTATTTTATTTATTTATTTTTGGCTGCGTTGGGTCTTCGTTGCGGTGCGTCGGCTTCTCATTGCGGTGGCTTCTCTTGCTGCAGAGCACGGACTGTAGGCGTGCAGGCTCAGTAGTTGTGGCTTGCGGGTTCTAGAGCGCAGGCTCAGTAGTTGTGGCGCACGGGCTTAGTTGCTCCGCAGCATGTGGGATCTTCCTGGATCAGGGCTTGAACCCGTGTCCCCTGCATTGGCAGGTGGATTCCTAACCACTGTGCCACCAGGGAAGCCCCATGAGCTCACTGTACATTAAAATTACTCCCAGTGAGTTTTTGAAAGAGCCTCCTGACCCAGCCAGCTGGTTGACCTCAGCTGTCCCTCTCAGCGCCCGGCTATTCAGGGAGCAGCGGAAGATATGCTGTAATAGAGGGCCGAGACCTCCTGCTTGGGTTGGAATTAGCTGGAAAAGGTTGATGAGACTAGACTGAGATCTTTCAAGGGAAGAGGGTACCATTTGCCCTGCTCTGTGTTAAGCTGACTAGTTTAAAGTTGTGTTGTAACAAGGATGCTTATTTCTCACTGGATGAACCTGGTGATGTACAACTGAAGGCAGGAGGAGAGCTGACCCCAGAGCCCAGATAAGACGACATAGCTTTAGAATCATTTCCTCCCAGGGGCACAATGCATCTTCCCCTCCAGGAACTGCACACGAGACTCTCTCCCTGGGGGCAGCCTCCCCAGAGATTACAGAGCCCTTCTCTATGTGAGCCAAGGCTCAGCTGCTTGGCCCATGAGTTTCAAGGCCAGTGCTGCAGATTTCATCCAAGTCATGTAGAACAGGGGGCATCCATGAAAGAGTGTGGCCTGGAGGTTATGAGGGAGGGATTTAGAATTCTTTTTAAAATTTCTTTTTATTGAGATATAATTGATATTAACCTTAACACATTAACACTGTGTTCATATTAGGCGTACGACATAATGCTCTGACGTATGTATGTATTGTGAAACGATTACCATGATAAGTGTGGTTGTCACCTCACATAGTTACAATTTTTTTTCTTGTGATGAGAACTTTTACAATCTACTCTCTTAGCATCTTTCAAATCGACAACACAGTATAGTCCCCATGCTGTATGTTAACCGCCCCAAAACCTCTGTATCTTATAACTGAAGGTTTGCACCTTTGGACCACCTTCACCCATTTTGACCAACCCCCTTACCTCCCACCAGTGGCAACCACTTTGTTCTCTGTATCTATGAATTCAGTTGTGGTTTTTTATTAGATTCCACATGTAAGTGAAATCGTACAGTATTTGTCTCTCTCTGACTTATTTCACTTAGCATAATACCCTCAGGGTTCATCCATGTTGTCACTAATGGCAGGATTTTCTTCTTTTTATGGCTGAATACTATTCTGTTGTATGTATATATGTATACCACGTTTTCTTTATCCATTCGTCTATTGACGGACATGTATCAGTAGGTTGTTTCTATGTCTTGGCTACTGTAAAGAATGCGGCAATGAACAGGAAGGTGTCTGTATCTTTCCGAGTTAGTGTTTTTATTTTCTTTGGATAAATACCCAGAAGTAGAATTGTTGGATCATATGATAGTTCTATTATTAATTTTTTTTCAATTAAGTGACCATTTATTGAATAACACCTATATGAGAGGCACTGTGCTGGGCTCCAGGGATACAGAGATAAATGAAATTTGTGTGGTTTCTGCCCTCAGTTCCTCTCTGTCTAGTGGGAGAGATAGTTCTATAATAGGAAACTACACTCTAATATACAAGATGCAATGAAAGAGGCTTGAGTGCTCTATGGACACTAAGGGGTGTTCGATGAGTTCAGCTTTGGATATGGTGATGTGCTTGTGGGACACCCATATGGAGATCTCCCATAGACAGCTGAACATGCAGGTCTTTAGGGAAATCAAACTCGGTCATTGCCCTGGAGGGTCTTGCTATGGAGTGGAAGAGACAGAAATGTAAATACTGAATATAATAGATCAATTGCAATACTCTGTAGTGAAAGCTAACACAGAAGTTCGCGCAAAGATGATGGTACAACTAAGTTGGCCTGGAAGTTGTGATGTCTCTAGGAGACAGCCTAGGAACTGAGTCTTGAATGATTAGGAGTTGCTGTCCAGTGTTGTGGGCTCTTGATGAGGTCATCGTTCACATGGAGTACTTTGGATGGACTGAGTGAGACTTCAAGGCAGAGGGGACATCACCAGCTGGGCAGTCAGAGGACAGTGTGCAGGCAGCTGGTCATGGGAGGCCCTCCTCTGAGGGCAAGACCCACAGCTCACAGTCTTCCTTGATACAAGTAAAAGTTGGCATGCTGTGCCCACTCCAGTGGTGGGTGTGTCCGATGGTACTAGGAGTTGGTTCAGTGTCCTCTGGAGAGCAGATACCCAGAGCCTATTACAGATATTTTAAGGAAACTCCATACAGTTTGCCATGATGGCTACACCAACTTACATTCCCACCAACAGTGCACAAAGGTTCCCTTTCTCCACCTCCTCACCAACACTTGTCTTTTTGATGATACTCATTCTACCGGGTGTGAGGTGATACCTCATTGTGGTTTTGATTTGCATTTCCCTGATGATTAGTGATGTTGAGCATCTTTTCATGTACCTGTTGGCCATCTGTATGTCTTCTTTGGGAAAATGTCTATTCAGATCCTCTGCCCATTTTTTTTTTTTTCCTCTGCCCATTTTTAAATCAGATTGGGATTTTTTTCTGTTGAGTCATATGAGTTCTTTATATATGTTGGATATTAACCCTTTATCAGATATCTTTATTTCCTTCAGTGTTTCATTCTTTTCCCAACCTTGCCCTTTGCCCTTACTGTCTGCCCAGCCCTGGGTTAGTTACCTCATTCTTGATCCTTCATGTCTTGGCCCCATTGGGTTTCCATATTATTTATTCGTGTAAACCACTTCCCCCATCATAACATTCAAAACACTGTTTTGTTGCTGTGGCTCACTCCTTCCTTTTTTTTTGTAGAGCCTTATTGAAATATAATTCACATAGCATACAGTTTACCCATTTAAGGTATACAGCTCAGTGGTTTTCAGCATAGTCACAGAGCTTGGCAACCATCACTACAATGTAAGTTTAGAACATTTTTCGTCACCACAAAAAGAAACTCCATGCTCATTAGCAGTCAAGTCCTATTTTTGCCTCATCCCTTTAGTCCTAGGTGACCACGAATCTACTTCTGCATCTATAGATTTGCCTATTCTGGACATTTTATGTCATTGGAATCATGCAATATGTGGTCTGTTGTGACTGACTTCTTTCACTTAATATAATATTTTCAAGGTTCATCCAGGTGGTAGCATGTATTAGTACTTCATTCCTTTTTAGTGCCAAATAATATTTTCATCTTGTAGGTATACCATATTTTATTCATCCATTCATCAGTTGACGGGCACTTAGGTAGATTCTACTTTTTGACTATTGTAGATAATCCTGCTATGAATGTTTGTGTACAAGTTTTTGCATGGATGTATGTTTTCATTTCATTTGTATACTTAGAAATGGAATTGCTGGATCATGTGGTGACTTGATGTATAACATTTTGAGCAACTGCCAGACTGTTTTCCAAAGCAGCTACACCGCTTTACATTCCTACCAGCAGTAAATGAGAGTTCCAATTTGTCCATATTATCGGCAACACTTTTTTAATTAAAGTATACTTGATTTACAATACTGTGTTAGTTTCAGGTGTACAGCATAGTGATTCAGTATTTTTGCAGATTATATTCCATTATAGGTTATTACAAGGTAATGGGTATAATTCCTTGTACTATACAGTGTATCCTTGTTGCTTATCTATTTTGTATATAGTAGTTTTTACCTGTTAATCCCATACCCCTAATTTGTCCCTCCCCACTTCCTGCTTCCCTTTGGTAACCACAAGTTTGTAACCACAGACTCTATGTCTGTGAGTCTGTTTCTGTTTTGCATATACATACATTTATATTATTTTTTAGATTTCACATATAAGCAATGTATAGTGTTTGTCTTTCTGTCTGACTTATTTCAGTAAGCATAATATTCTCTAGGTCCATCCACATGGCTTCAAATGGCAGAATTTCCTTCTTTTATATGGCTGAGTAATATTCCATTATATCTATACCACACCTTCTTAAGCCAGTCGTCTGTTGATGGGCACTTAGATTGCTTCCATGTCTCAGCTATTGTAAATAGTGCTGCTATGAACATTGTAGTGCATGAATATTTTTGAGTTAGAGTTTTCATTTTTTCCAGATATATACCCAGGAGTGGAATTTCTAGAGCACATGATAGTTCTATCTTCAGTTTTTTGAGGAACCTCCATACTGTTCTCCACAGTGGCTGTACCAATTTACATTCCCACCAACAGTGTATAAGGGTTCCCTTTTCTCCACATCCTCTCCAACATTTGTTATTTGTAGACTTTTTCATGATAGCCATTATGACAGGTGTGAGGTGATACCTCATTATGGTTTTGATTTGCATTTCTCTAATAATTAGCAATGTTGAGTGTCTTTTCATGTGCCTATTTGTCATCTGTATGTCTTGTTTAGAAAAATATCTATTGAAATCTTCTGCCTATTTTTTATATTGAGTTGTATGAGCTGTTTGTATATTTTGAATATTAACCGCTTGTCATTT
The DNA here is from genome assembly GCF_949987515.2 of Delphinus delphis. Taxonomy (NCBI): domain Eukaryota; kingdom Metazoa; phylum Chordata; class Mammalia; order Artiodactyla; family Delphinidae; genus Delphinus; species Delphinus delphis. The sequence goes on from NC_082694.2 coordinate 66,024,930, forward strand.
GCATCATTTGCAAATATTTTTTCCATTCCATAGGTTATCTTTTCATTTTCTTTGCTGTGCAAAAGCATTTAGTTTTGCTTTTATTTCTTTTACCTTAGGAGACTGATCCAAGAAAATATTCCCTATGATTTATGTCAAAGAGTATTCTGGCTGTGTTCTCTTCTCAGAGTTTTATGTGAGCGAATGTTCTAATCTCATTGTTTTACATGTGGCTGTCCAGTTTTCCCAGTGCTAGTTGTTGAAGAGCCTGTCTTTTCTCCATTGTATATTCTTGCCTCCTTTGTCATAGGTTAATTGACCATAGGTATGTAGTTTATTTCTGGGCTCTCTCTTCTGTTCCATTGATCTATGTGTCTGTTTTTGTGCCAATAACATGCTGTTTTGATTATTGTAGCTTTGTAGTACTATCTAAAGTCTGGAAGGGTTATACCTCCAGCTTTATTCTTTTTTCTCAGGATTGCTTTAGCAATTTGGGGTCTTTTGTGGTTCCATAAAAATTTTAGGATTATTCTACTTCTGTAAAAAATGTTCTGGGTAGTTTGATAGGGATTGCATTAAATCTGTAGATTGCTTTGGGTAGTGTGGTCATTTAAATAATATTAATTCTTCTAATACAAGAGCATGGGATATCTTTCCATTTCTTTAAATCATCTTCAATTTCCTTCATCTCGCCAACATTTTTCATTGTCTTTTTTATTATAGCCATCCTAGAGGGTATGACGTTATATCTCATTGTGGTTTTGATTTGCAGTTCCCTGATAGCTCATGATGTTGAGTACCTTTTTGTTGTTTATTGGCCATTTGTATATCTTCTTTGGAGAAATATCTGTTCAAATCCTTTGTCTGTTTTTAAAACTGGGTTATTTATCATTTTGTTGCTGAGTTGTAAGAGTTCTTTATATATATATTCTAGTTACCAGTCCCTTATCATCTATGTGATTTGCAAAAATTTTCTCCCATTCTGCAGGTTGTCTTTTAAGTTTCTTGATGATATCATTTTCAGAGTTTTTAATTTTGATGAAGTCCAACTTATCTATTTTTTCTTTTGTCACTTACACTTTTGGTATTGTATCTAAGAAATCATTGTCTAACCCAAGATCATGAGTATTTACTCCTATGTTTTTCTCTAAGAGTTTTATAGTTTAGCTCTTACGTTTAGGTCTTTGATCCATTCTGAGGTAATTTTTGTATATGGTGTGATGTAGGGGGTCCAACTTCATTCTTTTCCTGTATATCCAGTTGTCCCAGCACCATTTATTAGAGAGACTATTATTTGCCCCATTTTATTGTTTTGGCACCCTTTCCAAAAACCAGTTTATCATAATGTAAGGATTTATTCCTGAACTTTAAATTCTATCCCATTATCTTAATGTCTATCCTTTTGACAGTACCACACTCTGTTGATTACTATAGTTTTGTAGTATGTTTTGAAATCAGGAAGTATGAGTCTTCCAACTTCGTTTTCTTTCTCAAGATTGTTTTGGTGACTGAGTTCCTTGCATTTACATATGAATTTTAGGGTCAGCTTGACAAACTCTGCAGAAAATAAAGGCAGCTGGGATTTTTATGGCAATCACATAAATCTGTAGATCAATTTGGGGAGTCTTGCCATCTTCACAACATAACATTTTCTGATCCATGAACATGAGATGTCTCTCCATTATTTTTAGATCTCATTTAGTTTCTTTCAACAACATTTTGTGGTTTTCAGTGTAGAAGTCCTGCACTTCCTTTGTTAAATTTACTCCTAAGCATTTTATTCAATTTGATTCTATTATACATAATTTCACTCTTAGCTTATTCACTGCTAATGTATAGAAGTAAAATTGATTTTTGTATGTTCTGCCACCTTTCTGAACTTATTTCTTAGTCCTAATAGTTTTTTAGGGGATTCCTTAGGTTTTATATATATAAAATCATGTCATCTGCAAATGGAGATAGTTTTATTTTCTCCATTCCAATCTGGATGACTTTTATTTACTTTTCTTGTCTAACTGTCCTGGCTAGAACTTGTAGTACAATGCTGAGTAGAGGTGGAGAAAGCAGACATTCTTGTGTTCCTGATCTTGGGAGAGAACTCCCAAGTCTTTCACCAATAAGTATGATGTTAGCTGTGGGTTTTGTTTTTTGTTTGTTTGTTTTGGCCGCACCACACAGCATGTGGGATCTTAGTTCCCTGACCAGGGATGGAACCTGCACCTCCTGCAGTCGAAGTGCAGAGTCTTAACCACTGGACCGCCAGGGAAGTCCCATTCTGGGGTTTTTGTAGATACCATTTGTCAAGTTGAGGAAGTTCCCCTGTATTTGTAGTTTGCTAAATCAGCACACTTTTAATTACTGTCTTGATATCTGTATTCCCTGCTACGCTGTAAGCCTAGGTGTGTCTTATTTGTTGCTATCTCCTTAGCATGTGGAGAAACCACTCAGTAACGATTTCCAAAATGACTGAAAGAAATTGTCCTTTCAGATTTGTGTCTTCCTTTGTTTTGTTCTCATCCCAACTTTTGCAAATGGGATGTAAACATTGTAAATATTGTCAATATTGTCTTAAACCCACATCTTCCTGCTATTTCAGCTATTTCTATTTTCTTGCCCATTGGGATTACTGGAGAGCAGATAGTTAACGTTATCTTGTTATAATCTCCAATACATCATGACCTATATTCTTTTATAAAGGCTATTTTCTAACCCATTGATCCTTTCACTCTTTTGAAATCTGCTTTCCTAAGTCTCAGGAACATTTCAACTCTGGCCAACATTCCCTTACTCTGCTATTACAAAGTCAGAGTTACTTTCTTCCAGGATTCCCATCACTCCCAGGTTCACTGTTGGCCAACACTCAATCCAGAGGCGGATTCCCTCACCTTGCTCATTTGGTCCTCCGTGCCAGGAAGCAGTCACGGGAACTAGTGAAGGCCTTGTCAGATGAGCTATGTGAGCTTCTCCCCAGAGACTTGGGGTTGCTGAAGCCCCTCTCCAGTCTACCCATTCTGGGCTGCTTCCTACAAACTGTGTACAGGAAGCTTCTACCTGCCCTTGGACTCACCAGGAAAGCTGGGGTGTACTCCCATTGTGAGAACATTTCTGTTCCTCTCTCTCATCTTCATCCCATCTACTCTCCTCTGACTTAGTAAACTATGATATTAAAACCGACCAGACAACTCCTCTTCCTCCCCTCTCATCATATCTGTTTCTTTTGAACAAAGCACACACTTCGATTGTCACACTGGGGGCCATGTTTATGTTAAAATTATTTAAAAGTATTGAATTCTTACTTTAAAGAAAGCTAATACTCTGTGCTTTGGTGTACGGTCCTTGGACACTTGAGGCTATGTTGATCTTAACTGATTTCAGAGTCTAGAGGTTTCATACACTGCAAGTCACACCCTGCTGAGAGTTTGTCTAGCTGATGTCGTCTACATCCACGTTGATCTACTGTCAATATGGCAGTAAAGTGCCTTATTCTAACAAAGTTAGCATTTAGAACAGTTTCCCACTACGCATAAATAGTGTCTGGAGGAAGGGGCCACTCCTCCTACTCTGCATGAGGGTGAAATATGGGCAGCGGTGGCCCTGATCCTGCTGATTTACCAACAGCAGTTTTCACAAGAGTGGGTCTGCTTCTATCCTAAGAAATCCGTCTCTCCAGCCTTCAGACCAAAGAAATTCTTTCTGAGAGCTGAGAGTCTGGATTTGCCTCTGGTGTTAGGAAAACTCCCCACCTCCTTTGGCAAACATACACCTGGTGATTACCAGGCACCTTTCACCCCTAGGGTGTGCAGCTTTCCAGAGCTAGCTTTTAAAGAGAAATGTAACCAACTAGGACAATAACATGAAAACTCCCAGGACATGAACGAAGATGGAGAAAGACTTGGAATCCAGGAAACGGGAGGTCCAGCACTATATCCTTCACTCACTACGGAAGTCCAAAGGCCAGAGCTGCAGAGCTGAATGAGAGAGCCGGAAGCCCAGCAGGGAGCAGGAAAAGCGACCTATGGGAAAAACGGAACCAGTAGTTTTATCTAATCGCTTAATCATGAGAAAAATAGTGTTCCGAAGGATTTTGAATTTCTGCTGGAGGGTTGGAAGAATTATTAGGATAATGACATAGACCAAGCAGATTTTTTTTTAATTAATTAATTTATTTTTGGCTGTGTTGGGTCTTCGTTTCTGTGCGAGGGCTTTCTCCAGTTGCGGCGAGCGGGGGCACTCTTCATCGTGGTGCGCAGGCCTCTCACTATTGCGGCCTCTCTTGTTGCAGAGCACAGGCTCCAGACTGGCAGGCTCAGTAGCTGTGGCTCACGGGCCCAGTTGCTCCGCGGCATGTGGGATCTTCCCAGACCAGGGCTCGAACCCGTGTCCCCTGCATTGGCAGGCAGATTCTCAACCACTGCGCCACCAGGGAAGCCCCAAGCAGATTTTTTAAATGAGGTAATTGCTAACTCCTGGAAGAACAAAGACTTCTTAGAAGAAAGGAAATATGAACCTAGAGTTTTTCTTCACTCAGCAGAATAAAATAAAAATTGAGTATTGATTTAACAAAAAAATGTGACATAATAGAGAATGGAGGGAGAGAAGATACAGGCATGAAAGTGGGGTTAGAAGCAACCCAGCCCCATCTTCCATCATGAGGAGTCAGTAGCCATTTAAAATTGGTAAATCAAGGGGTAACCATATAAACTATTATTGAGAAGTAAAGTTCAGAAGAAAGAGTTTGGAGAGAGGAATTTTGGGTAGGAATGGGGCAGGGGACTGCTGTTTTTTCTTCATGCTTTGTATGAATGTCTTGAAGTTTTTAATTATGTACCTTGGGCTGGACCGTTATGAAAAATAAATAAGCAAACTAGCAAATAATCTGAGAGACAAGAGTTTAAGACTCAAGAGAAGAGGAGGGAGACAGAGAAGAACAGTTGAGGTGGCTTCTTTACCAGGTAGGCAGGAAAGATGTTTGATTATAGTTGTAGAAAAAAATGTCTATGCAGAGATATCACTTGAATCCAAGAGACAAGCCCTCGAGAAAAGCCACTATTCCCCAGGGGTCCACAGCCAGCAGACCAGAGCTCAGCTAGACCAGAGGACAGAGTTGTAGTTATTCTAGCTGCCCCTCTTCTCAGCCCTTCCATCCTGTCCAGGGGGTCAGAGGAACTGACTTCGCCTCCACTTTGCTGCAGGCACTCAGGTGCTAAATGGACTATGGTTTGTGCTCAGACAGGGCAGAGTAGGTGGGTAGGGTGCCTCTGGGGAATTTTGAAGAATAAAGTAGGGACATTGCCATCCATTGGAGCCATGGGTGTGATGGAGCTGGTCCAGCCTTGCCAGTAGGTGGTACAGGTGCTCCCTCTGTTGTCTGGTGGACCTGAACAGCATCTGTGGGAATGGGGCCTGGCCTCTGTAGTCACTCGAAGGAAAAGCTTCTTTACTCACCCCAGACCTTTTGCATTTGAGCATCTGTGTCTCTCTCTAAGACAAATTCCCGGTGATCACTCAGGAATCTGGCCCTTGTTCCATGGGGCTGTGCTGCCCCCAGAGGTGTGATACAGCAAAGCCTGCGCAGCTTGCAGCACAGTCAAAGCCGCCTTCGAGGATCCTGGGCCAGGTCCTCAGCTGGGTGAAGCTCTGGTTAGCGCACGATCATGGAACAGGTCATCTGAATACTTCAGAACCCCAGCCTGGAATCCCAGGAGAACGAAGCAGAAGAGGATCCCTCGTGGGAGAGCAGGGGAGAAGCTACATCTCGGTTCCCCTCCCACCAACCCAATCATTTCTCAGTCTGCCCACCCACAGGGTGCTGTGCGTGACATCGGAACGGTCCGTTGGGTGTTTGCAGAATGAGTCATACTCTCCGATATCTGAATCCTGTTTCACAGCCAGGTGGCAAAATAAGGGTCTTCAACTCCGTGACAAATCGGATCTTAGTTCCGGATGAAAAATACCTTTGGGGGAGGGGAAATCCAGCCAGCAAGGTGGACGCCTCCCTCACTCCTATGATCCATAAAATGGTCATCAGATAGCTCTAAAAGGTCGTGCCCCACCAGAGTATAGAAGAGCTTCCAGAGAGTGGCCAGGCCAGACCCCACTTAGGAGGACTGACATTTGAGAACTCATTCCTAGAAGCATCTCTCCAGTGAGGGAATCCTCGCAGATGCGTGTGTCAAGAGAATAGGGCAAGAAACTGCCAGGGTGTGACCTTTCTGAGAAGAAACCATCAGAAGGTTGATGGCCTGGGCAGGGGTGCGCCATCATGCAAACGCCCATACTCAGGTACTAAGTGAGTGTTTGGAGGTGGATGCGTCCCGGTACGAGGAACAAACACACAGCCAACTAACCTGCCTCTCACAGGAACTGCTGCGGCGTGTTTGCAATCATTTCAGTAGCAGAGCAGGGCCAGACACACAGCATAGCTTGGGCCTCCTGGCCCTGTGCTTGGCCGACCAGGATAGATGGCCATGGTTATCAGCATGGACTTCAGAGGTAGACAGAGCTAATGCCTGAAGACCCCAAGTCCTGGGCTATCAGACTGCCCTCTTAGGTAAGATTTTCTGCATGCGAAACGCTGGTCCCGACTGGTCAACACAGACTCTGCTTTAAAACAACGGACAGCTCAAAAAAATGAATGGGCTGCTTTGGCAGGACTCAGAGATGACCTTCACCTGTACCTCCAGGTAGAAAGTCCAACACACCTGCACACTTTGCTGCTCCAGCCACATGCCTTGAAACCCAAGTCCCCTGACTCAGTGCCTGTGCCCTCTGCAGCAGCTGGGCCTAAGTAGCCCCCAAGTGGAGGAACGCAAAGGACAGGCCGCTTCCCCGGAGCGGGAGGTTACCCTGGTGAGAGTGGACACGTGTGTACACAAACACACACACCGGGGAAACCCAGGCCCAGAGAGCAGCTCTACGTGCAAACCCAGTGGTTTGGGGTGACGTCAGTCTTGCTTCTCCCTAGAACAGAAATAGGTTCCTTGGTTCTTGCCACCTCCAGGCCCAATGGGGACAGAGGCAGGATTACAGTGGAACAGTGCAGCACATGGCATGCCTGTGCTTTCCCTCTTCCCTCCCCCATCCCCTGTGCTCCATCAAGGGCCCTGACCCACTAGGACAGAATCCAGGAGGACCTCAGATATAGCCAACTCAGTTCAACGAGGGGTTTTCCAACCTCAAAAAATGTTCCACTCACCTATGTTTTAAATTAAGAATGGAGATAATATAACTTATCCAAATCTAATCATTTAAAACTTTCAGTTTCATATAATAGCCAGTTAGGAGGAGGGGCTGGGAATAGGGAAAGGGCAGGGAGTGTGGAATAGAAGAAAAGGTTAAGCGGAGGGGAGGAACGGAGAGTATATCAGGCAGCATCAGGCGAGAAAACAGGAACCACTCAAGGTATATCAAAAAGGACGTATTTAACACAGGGAGTGAGTTGCTCACAAAATCGTTGGGTTTGCTGGAGGAGCGCAGGCCAGACACAATCACCACCAACTCCCAGGTTCACCACTAGCTTTCAGAGAACAAAGAAGCTGCTGCCGCCACCACCCTCACCAGATACGACAGGGAACAGCCAGAAATGGTCACAGCTGCCTGCAGGCCTAAGCAGGTGACTTGCAGGACAAAACCTCACATCTGCTGAAGCCCACATGTCTGCCCACCCTGTCAGAGGCAGAATAATAAGGCTCTGCCTGTCTGCTGCCTTTCAGGTCGTAAGTGCATCTCACCGGTGGGACTTAAAATATATCTGGGACTCTTCTAGAGGCTTCCAGCCCCTGCCAAATGGAAGAGGGTATAGAAAGGGGGTATAAAGAGTGTCAGGTGCCAACAGACAATAGTCAGCACAGGGGAAAGAGAAAAATGGGGGGAGAGGGAACGACAAGCAGATGGAGATGGAGAGCTGGTGGGGAGGATGATTCAGACAGACAGGGGCAAACAAATGAGGCGTGGCAGGGAGCAATACAGATGAATAAGACAGGAGAGACTGAGGACAAGACAGAAATCAGGAGATTATGTAACAACCTAAATGGGAAAAGAATTTGAAAAAGAATAGGTACACATATGGGCTTCCCTGGTGGCGCAGTGGTTAAGAATCCGCCTGCCAACACAGGGAACAGGGGTTCGATCCCTGGTCCGGGAAGATCCCACATGCCGCAGAGCAACTAAGCCCGCGAGCCACAACTACTGAGCCTGTGAGCCACAACTACTGAGCCCGCCTGCCACAACTACTGAAGCCCGTGTGCCTGGAGCCCATGCTTGGCAACAAGAGAAGCCACTGCAGTGAGAAGCCCGCACACCACAACAAAGAGTAGCCCCCGCTTGCCACAATTAGAGAAGGCCCATGTGCAGCAACAAAGACCCAATGCAGCCCAAAATAAATAAATAAATTTATTTAAAAAAAAAGAATTGATACATGCATATGTATAACTGAATCACTTTGCTGCACACCTGAAACTAACACAACATGTTAATCAACTATACTCCAACCTAAAATAAAAAGTTAAAAGAAAAAAAACAGAAGGAGGAAGACTGGGGTCTATGGACGTCGATCGGGGCGGTGGCCATAGACCCAATCATCTGAAATCTGTTGCCAGTGGAAATGCTGACTTGCCCGACACCAATCAGAGTGGTAGCTCTCAAACTTCATTGTGCATAAAAATTAGGAATAGCTTTTCTAAAAAACTTCAGAAATTCCGATCCGGAAAGTCTGGTGCTAGACCTGGGAATCTGCTTTTTTCTTTTAAAGCTCTCAAGTGGTGGCTGTGGCCCTCAGGTGACTTTTCAGGACTCACTGCTTTTGCAGCTCCGCTGAATGGTGGAGACGCTCTGGGCTGCAGCAACCAGGAAGGCTATGAAATGCCCGATGAATTCAAGCTTAAGGTCTGCTCTGGTCAGAGCCCTCCCGCCACCCCTCCCCCACCCCCTCAGCCCCACGCCTGCTGCCCTGGATGGCTGCGATCCCTCCCCACCACCTCCCAGCTCACTGCTCCCCTCCTTCCAGCTCCCAGAGAGCTGATGTCCTAGTTGATTTTTACCTCTAAACAAGCTAATTAAGCAGTAATCCTGGAAGAATCCATCACTCTGACAACGTTGTTGATTAACCATCCCCCAGCCAAGCCAGAAGTGCTTAATATCCCAACGGAGTGGTCAGCAATGAGTAGAGCTGCGGCACTGGGCTGCAGCAGAGCGGGTGATGCCTGAGTATCAGCAGTTAGGTGCAGAAAGGGCAGGCGGGCCAACTCTGCAGCCAGGTGGAGGACAGTGGGGAGGAAGGTGGATGGGCTTGAGGCTGCACAGGCTGCGGCGTCCCTAGCCAGATTCTAGACCATTCTTTCTGAGACCCCCGAATGCCCCCAGAGGGTTTCTAAGGTTGTGAACAACTCTGGACCATGGGAGAAGGACCGTGTGAAAGGGGCTCCACACCGAGACGTAATTCTCCAACTTCATAGCTGTGGCAACTGTTTAACTGCCGAGTAAGAGAAGACACAGACAGAAACAATAGAATGACTGCATTCAGGGATCAATTTCAAGTCCAGACTGATAAATCTTTCTTTTTTTCCGCACCTAGACTCTTGTTTTAAACACCCCTCTGTTCCCTTAAAAGATTTACTTTCTTCAGTGCTCAGAAAACAGTCTCTTGGACCGAGCAGGACGTGGCAAAACACTGCCCCCTGATGGTCACAGTTGATGCAGCTTCAAAGCATCCGCCTTCCAAAGGTTCCTTCCCACTCAAGTACCCAGTGTGGGCTCGGCAAGGAGCCTCCCGCCAGCCTGGCTGGAGCTTGCCATCTGAGCTGCCATCTCTGCAGCATTGCCCCATCCTCTGTCTGACTTTGAATTCTCATCTCATGTCTTCCCTTTTTTGGCATAAAGAATGGATGACATTGGTAAATACTCTTTTGTGTTTTGTTTTATTAGAAGATAACGATTTATTGTTTGAACAAGGGAGTGATATGATGAAAGTAGAGTTTATGGTAGATTAATCTAGTAAAATGTGTGGGAAAGATAAGAAGCAAGAGAGTTGATTCAAGGAAGCTAGATAGGAGAACGTGGCAGGTAATATATAAGGGCTTGATTTAGGAGAGAAGACATAAAAATTAAGCATGTAGTCATGAATCGAACAGACCCATATCCACGGTGCACTGTTTCCGTCACTAAATCAGGTTTCACTTATTTGACTCTATTAGCTATGTCAGTACTTACCAGAAGACTCTATGTTATCATTTAGAAACTGCATCTCTCTCTCTCCCCTCCCCCCCACCCCCCGACTTCCAGGTAGAATTTGATCTTACTCATGTAAAGCTCGCTCAAATAGGAGTAGTCCTTGTATGGAGAAGAATTCTGACTTGGTAAATACTCTTGACCAAGGGAAGGAAACTGACCCCCAGCTGTGCCCTTCTGATGGGATCACTGACATGCCATGTCATCTTATGTCTTGAAGAGTTTCCAATTCTGTTCAGGCACAAAGAAAAGAAAAATAGTTGAGAGTAAGTGCCCAATAGTGTTAAGAGAATGAGTGGCCGAGCATGTGTAGTGTAGAGACAGGGAGCACGGTGGAGTGGACAGAGCACTGGGCAAGGCCTCTGGGGTCTCAGGTTCAAGTCCTGGTTCTGCCTCCATCCAGCTATGTGTGCTTTGGGAATGGCCTTCTCTTTCTCGGCTTCCCTTAAAATGAAGGGGCTGAAGTTGAAGATCTCTAAGGTCCCTTCCACGGCACACACTTGGGGAGCCAGAGCCTAAGGATTCTAAGCCACGGTCATCATGAAGAGACAGCAATTAGGCAGGAAAAAAGAGCCCCTATGCAGCAGCAAGAGCTCTTACGGGGACCCGCTCTCCAGAGAAATAAACGGTGCTCTTTTCCCTCAGCCTGGGAGGGGCTACTCCTTTTATGATTTTTCAGCGATGGAAATTTCAAAAGCCCCTTCGCTGTATATTACAGCATAAGGAATATGGTCCATAATATTGTAGTAACTTTGTGTAGGGACAGATGGTTGCTAGACTTACCGTGGTGATCACTGCATAATGTATGCAAATGTCAAATCATTTTGTAGTTTACCTGAAAATTAACATAGTATTGGACATCAACCATATTTCAATTAAAACATTTTTTTAAAAACCTTATGCATGGAATGAAACAACAGTGCCCCTTCACTCACCCAGAGTTGGTCTTTAGCTTTGACACTGCCCTGGAAGGGTGGAATCCAGGCCACAGTGCAGCCACGGATGGTGGTGAGACAGTGACACCTCGTGGCTATCTCCACTAATCACAGCCCAGCCCTGCTTCTCGGCACTTGCGAAAGCCCCATCCTTCCCGGGGCAGCATGAACCCTCAGTGAGTGGGAGTGATGCAGGGCCCTGCGTTGTAATCTCAGTCGTGCCACTGCCTCTCTGCCTGACCGTCCTCAGTTTCTTCAAAAGGGAGTTTGGTCCTTAAGTCTTTCCCTTCCAACTGCCTTGTTCTCTGGACTTCCATGACTTACGGTGTGTAGTCAGGGATCCTAGGTCCATGCAGTGTGCAGGATGTCCCTACTGGGAAGGCATGGCCCCGAGTTCACCACTACGACCCCGGGGTCCCACCCACCCCGTGATCAGGCACGGTCCTGTCACCCACCCACCTCCTTGAGACAGCCAGACCATTGACCACAGATGTTCCATCCAAGGCGTACCTCCATCCCGGCTGCCAGTTGCTGAGGTGGGAAGAGGTAACAGGACCAGCCAGAAGGAAACCTCATTGAGCCAGCTTTCTATTGGGTGCGGGGAGGACTTCACCTGCTCTTGTCCACTTTGGGTACCAGAATCTTGCCCTATTGGTGGGACCCATAGGGTTCATGTATCCCCAAAGAACAATGTAGATGGGTTCTTTTTGATACACTTTCCTCCCTGTACTGATACCCACACAAGCTGCAAAGAACGAGGGTTGTGTGCTGAAGATTCTGAACCTCCCGCCAGGCACTCATGATGTTTTGGCATGGCTGAAGACACAGAGGCTGAGTTTTGGGGTCTTTCCTGAATATCACATTATTCTTACCCTAGAAGAACTGGGCTTCCTGCCTCTTGAGCCATGTCCCTTATCACTAGTTTCCGGTCTGTATTTACTCGTCTTTCTCCAAGAGTAATCTCTGAGTGCTGCATGGTGTCCGCAGAAGACCGTGATGGTTTCCAATGTGGCTGTGTTCATGTCACCATCACTCCCTATGGCTTCCCTAGACTGTCCCCAAGAAGTGTACAGTGGTAACACCCAGGAACCCCTTGAAGAGGGAAGTCATTCATTCAGGTTGGGGATGCAATTTCTAGAGTTGCCACAGCTTCTGGTGGTATGTGGCAAATTTTCCCTGGTTATTAAAGAGAGCATGTAAAAATACTTTTTTGGAGATGGAGAGCACATGAACTATCATTTTAAAACACCTACTCTATATTAATCAGGGTCCAGTCAGGAGACAAGAACCATACCAGCTGTTGGAATAGGGAAAATTTAATACAAAGAATGATTAACTAGTGAAGGGTAGTTAGCTACTAAAAGGGGCAATAGAGGACTCTAAGGAAGACAGGAATAGGAAATGCTGGAAGGAGCTGCTACCTCCAAGGATAAGGGATTCCCCAATGATGGAAGGAAGAACTTGGATGAGATTCAAACCACTTGGGAGAGAGTGTGGCTGCAGCCCACTGGATGGTGGAGAAGTTCACTGCGGCTCCAGCCAGGAGCTAAAGCACAGGAGGTACCCCTGCTGGGAGCCAGAAAAACTCCCTGAGAGAGCCCCACTGGGTGAGAGAGCCTAGATGCCGCTGGCAGTCACATTGCAGGAAGAAAAAAGGCACACTGGAGCCAGGAAGGGGAGCTCTTCCTCTGTGCGCCTTGCAGTGTCCCCCTAGCACCCTCTACTGTCTCTCTGGTAAAGGACAAGTGTTGACAAGGTCCAACTGCAGTATTACAAAGCAGGACAAGGATGGGTGAATTTGGAGTTGAAAGCAACAAATTGATCGCAGAACACCTACTCCATGGCAGGCCCTGTACTTGCATTTCCATCAAGAATCTAGTATAATCGCAAGCATAATTCCTTGAAATAGATAATAGAATTCCCATTTTAATGTTAAGAGGGTACCGAAAGCTAGAAGTAACCTGAGAAGGACATGCAGCTAACATACGTGGCTGGGCTGGTGTTTTGACTGCTGTGTGTGTGATTCTAGAGTCCAGTCTCCTACCGCAAGCTAACAGTGCCTCTCTCCGTAAAGGGTGAAGGGCAGTGAGATCCTGCTCTCCTCCCTTCAACCCTCCTCCTCCATGAACCCACATAAACCTTCCCAGCATTGCTTCTTGGGCTCTCCTCCTGAGAGAGACCGACAGTGTGGCAGATGCCCTGGGGGTCCTCTAAGGCAGTGATTCCCAAACCAGAATCACTGGAAGAGCTTGGTGAAAATAGAGGCTCCTGGGCCTTCTCTGAAGGTACCAATTTAATAGATGGGCAGGGGGAGCTGAAATCTGCATTTGACAAACTCCCCAGAAATCCCGGTGCTCCAGGAAAGAAGCATCAACCTGTCCACTGGGCTGGAAGTGGCAAGTGAGAAGCTGCCTGGCCTTCGCTGGGGGGAGGGGACTTCACGCTAACAAGCTCCCCTGAGCCCCAGCGCCCCGCGGAAAGGTCAGTATTGATACCTGGCTTCTGAAATGAAAATCAAATGGGACACATGGATCTGCTTCACGGGTGATGAAGTTGTAACGGCTCTTACAGAGGCTGAATTGATTCCTATCTGTCAGCTGGAAAATTGGAAGATGGGCTCCAGGACTCCTGGCCCCCTGGCCTGGCAGTCGTTTAGGCATATTTTCTGGACAGGAGGTATTTCTGAGCTAGAGCTTGCCAGGCAATCCCATCCGGCGCAGGAATAAGAGCCACCAGCTTTTGAGCACCTGCCACGTGCCAGGAACTATGCTCCGATCCTTAAACACGCCTGCAAGGGTTAATACCACAACTAGGAGACAGGAAACTGGGGGTCTGCCCAAGGCCACACAGATACAGGGGCAGAGCTGAAATCCAGGCATGTGTGGGTCTTACTCCAAAGCTTACTCCATGGCCTTGGGAGGGGGACCAGCTCCTGGTTCAGACCCCCTGCTGGGGGAGAGGCAGGCTCCAGGAGGCCTGGGGGCCACGTGCTTATGGTCAAGTATTTAACATCTTCCCTTTGGTGGGGGTTCTAACATCTATAAACCAACTCAGGAAGCGTATATCAGATGCTATTATCTAGGTCCTTCAGAGAGGAGCTAAAGCAGAGGATATAGGCGAGGAGTCTGTCCTGGTGAGGGGTCTGTCCCAGAAAGGCCTCACAGGGTCAGTGACATAAACCCATAGAACTATAACACCAAGAATGAACCCTAACATAAACTGTGGTCTCTGGGTGATAACGACATGTCAGTGTAGTTCTTTGATCTTAGCATATGTACCACTCTGGTGGGGGGATGCCTCCCACCAGGGGGCAGGGGTTAGGGGTGGGTGGGCACGGGGTATATGGGAACTCCCTATACTTTCCCCTCAGTCTTTCTGTGGACCTAGCATTGCTCTACAAACTAGTCTATTTAAAAGAGAAAAAAACCTACTGCCTCTTTATTTATTTATTTATTTGGCTGCTCCGGGTCTTCGTTGCGGCATGCGGGATCTTTAGTTGTGGCATGCGGGATCTTTAGTTGTGACATGCGGGATCTTTAGTTGCGGCATGCGGGATCTTTAGTTGTGGCATGTGGGATCTATTTCCCTGACCAGGGATTGAACCGGGGCCCCTGCATTGGAAGCACGGAGTCTTAGCCACTGGACCACAGGGAAGTCCCCCAAATTACTGCCTCTTAATGTGGTTGTGAGATTGTTAAGTAAGTTATAAAAGGGCCTAGCCCAGGGTTTGGCAGGCATCAGGGTCCCTGGCAGCTGAATGAGCGGAGGTATCACCCCGTAAGCTCAGTGTAGACCCAGGAGGACCCTGACGGGAAGAAGAGCAGTGCTCCTCTTGGCCACATCGTCCCCCTCAGGGAGCCCTCTGGGGGCATAGGGACAGGTGTAAGAATTAAGGACCAAGACTGAGCCAAGTGTTAATAAATCAGAAGACAGGACAGCAAATATGGCCCAGGGCTGGATATGATAACAGGCCCAGGTCTAGGATTTGTAAGATCAGTCCCTCCCTCTCTCCCTCTCTCCACATAAACCTCATAGCGAACAGAAGGAATCAGAAGAGACTGGTTATTTGGAAAAGGCATAAATCTGGCGGGCCATTCCCCTGCTCTGAAGCCCATACTTGCTCGCCAGTACCCTCACCTGGCACACAGGCCTTCCCTCCACTTCCTCTGCTCTACGGCCACTCTGGGTACCATTCAGTGGAATAGAAAAGAGAACAGGTGGGTGTCCAGAGACCCAAATTTTAGACCCAACTGTGTGGTAGCTGTGTGACCTTGGGAGCACCTCTCCTCCTCTCTGTGCCTCAGTTTCCCCAGACTGGATTCTTTCCTTCCTCCTTTCACTGAATACACTACTGAGTGCCCACTATGAGCATGACAATCTCTAAGGTCCTTCCTGTTGTGATATTATGTCTTATTCAGTGTAGTTCAAATGCACTGGGAGAGAGATAAAACACACACAAAGTGTACAAATGAAAATGAAGAAGTCTCCTTCATCATGCTTCCCAGAGATGTGCATTTCCTTCCAGGCTCTGCCTTTTGAATCCCCATTTCTGTGCCCACCTTTGTGGAAATGGAACACCTGTTTGCAAAGTGCTTAGATAACTTCAAAGATTGCAGGGCTGTGACTTTGCCCTCAGTCTCTGATCCAGGATAAAAGTGGTTGCCTCCTGACCAAAGAGCTTGATTCCCTTTGAGTCCCCCTCCATGGTCACACCTGTCCTCCCTGTCAATCCCCCTCCCCTATGAGACGATCTAGAGCTTCTCTGGGGGGAAGCACGTGATGCTCAAACAAGCATGAGATCGACTCTAAACAGGGTTCCAATTCTAGCTGCAACGTTTACTTGCTGTGTGACCTTGGGGAGTTACTTAACATCTCTGAACCTTGTCGTCCTCTATCTGTTTGGTGGAGGAAGTAAATTCCTACCTGAACGGGTGTTGTAAGATTAAGCAGAATGACACAGGTAATGTTTCTGGTCACATAAATAGCAGCACCACTTTATTTAATATGAGCTATTAGGTATCTCGTCCTCACGTGAGACAATCCATGTAATGCATTAGGACAGTCAGTGCCTTGGTAAGAACTCCACAAGCTATTTCTCTCACCCTCTTCAGTCAGTTTCATTTTCCTCCCTGTGACTGCCAGGTGGCAGCATGGGGCCATGGAACAGAGCCCTCTCATGATGTGAGTGCTGTCAGGGACCCTTGAGTGACAATAACCACAGACTGTTTATTGAGCTCTTACCATGCTGGGTGCATGAGGGCGCCTAATAAACACCTTCCTTTAACCCTTGTAAGTTCATATGGGGGGAGGTTCAGTCACCTGCCTCGTGCAGGGGAGGAATGACGGGCTCAGGCAGGAGGATCCATAATGGAGCAGAGCCTATGATCAAAAGCTCCCCTGCACACAGCCCGGGTACCTGCCCACTGCACTTGGCGGCCTGGTGGGTTGCAGGAGCCTCACCAGGTGGTTGAGGACAGTGGGGCCCGAGGAGGGGAGAAGGGACCGGAAGCCAGGGCCCTGACCCCAAGTAGGTACGCTTTCCTGCAGGGCCCAGTCTCCAGGGAGGATCCCCTCGGCCAAGGCTCTCTGGGGGGTGCTGGGAACCCCAGGAAAGCAAGCACATGATGTCCTCCTGTCTGATCCTGCTCATCCAACAGGACCTCTTCCGGTCCCCAAGGAATCTTCACCTCCAGGAGCCACGGTGATTTGTGGGAAACTTCCTCCAAATCCCCAGCTAATCCTCCTTGGGCTGAACCCTTCAGTGATCGCATTTGCGGCTGGTGGCGTCTAATCCCTCCGGCCCCAAGTATTCCTGGGAATGCACGTGTGCAGACCTGTGGCATGCTGGGGCCTGGTGCCCAGTGGGTCTGAGCTGGGCACACCGGGGACCTCCAGCTCGTCCCTCAGAGTCAACCTCCTTTTCTCCCTCCTGCGAGTCTCACTGGCAGCAGGTCGGGGAGAAGCGTGGGTCTGTGCCTGGCGGTGCCTGGACAGGGCAGCTGGTCGACAGCCGAGAAGCTGGGACCTCCACCCTCTACACCGCATGACTCCCAGAGGGATGCTCTTGTTTGAAGTCAGGGCCTCAGTTTCTTCCTCTCAAAAATGGGGATAAAAATAGTCTTTAGGGATGCTTATGAGGATGTGCGAAGGTAACATATTTAACGAGCCTAAGGCAGAGGCTGGAACCTAACCAGCCATCAGAGCTGGGTAGCTGTGGTTAACCTAGAGTGTCTCCCTGCCATCCCCACCCCTCGGTAACGACCTCAGCCCTCCTCTCCCTCCCACCTCAGGAGGCGCGGACCCCTGCACAGTAGCTCCTCACACAGGCTGCGTGGTGCAATGGCAGGAGAGCCACTGTGGGCTGTGCAGGGTCTGGGGCTGCCAGTAGGGCCACGGTTCTGGTGCTGGGGAGAGGCCGAGGACCTGCAGCTCCGAGAAGGTGTACCCAATGCAGGAGAGATGCCTGGTGTGGCCACCATCAGGTGTGGGGCTCAAGCTCTTGAGAGATGAAGGAGCACAGGGCCAGGGAGGCAGGCAGGCTGGGGTGGGGCAGCCCCGCATCCCTGGCAGGGATGGACCAGCCCAGCTGGACAGACACGGTGGTCCCAGGCACTGCCCAGGCAGGCAGAGTTTACAGAGAGATGGTACAGGGGGCAGCTCCATGAGCCAGGATAAACGACTGGATCTTTGAGGCACAGTATTTTTATAACCCACAAGTCAGCAGGGAGCCCTGCCCCTAAGGAGGGTTGGCTCAAACTCCCTTGTGGAGGTTCAGCTCCCTCCTGGAGATATGAGCCCCCGTCCTGACCCCCTGCCTCTGCACTTTCCACCTCCACTCTGGGCTCACAGCTGTGCCCTTATCTCCCCCCAGGTGTGGGCCTCTTTATGGATTCCTGTTGCCTTTCCCTCTGTCCATGCAATACTGAAAAAAAAAGTAAAAACTAAACTCCCTCACACTCTTCAGGATAGAGGGCTCCAGACTTTTCCTGGGGTCCTGCCTGTTTAACCCAAAGCACAAAAGCTCGGCCTTGGCCAGAAGCGAGCTGCCTCCTGCTGGGGAGACCCCTGCCCACCCTAGTCCAGCTACTTTTGTGGTGTTAGCTTCCACTGTGGCCCAGAGGCTGGAGCCGGAGCCGCCATGTGCTGGCAGCCTGTGTGTTAGAACAGAGGCCGTGGCTTGTATTCCGAGGAGTGTGTCTTCCTGAAGGTGTCTGAAATCTAGCTCCTCTCTCAGCCTAGAAGTCCTCACTCCTCTGTTCACTGGAGTTCCTCCAAGGAGCCTGGCATATAAGGAGGCAAGGAATAAAATATGGGGTCTTTATTCCTACAATTAAAATACATGGCATTCAATCAATACTTTGCTAACTTTTAACATAACAGAAACACTTCGCTCATCATCAGACCTCATGCAGGACCCCAGTACAGGTAAAATAGTGAAGACAGATGGCTTGGCTGGATCTGGAGGAGACATGAGGGCTCAATCCCACCCCTCCGCCCACCCTCACAGGAGGACAGAAAGGGAAATTAAAATGTCTCTGTCACCAGTGTAAGGTCATCCAGCTTAACTCTTACTAAGACAGATGCAAATTAAAACTGCACTGAGAGTACGACCTATCATATCAGACAGCAGCTCCAGACCTTCTCTGAACCCTAACTTCTCTTCAGGAGCCACACCTAAGCTCTGAGACTGCTAGTCAGCCAGTACCACGCAGAAAGAAGTGATACAGTAAGCACATCCAAAGGCTCTGATATAGTCTCATCCCAGGTACTTTGCACATAGGCAACACCGGTACATCACAAAGTACTCATTCCACTGGAAGGCAGATGATGTCATTGATTTTGCCTCCAGAAAGAGGGCAGACAGCAGAAGCAAGAAGAACTACAATTCTGCAGCCTATGGAAGGAAAACCACATTCACAGAAAGATAGACAAAATGAAAAGGCAGAGGGCTATGTACCAGATAAAGGAACAAGATAAAACCCCAGAAAAACAAGTAAATGAAGTGGAGATAGGCAACCTTCCAGAAAAAGAATTCAGAATAATGATAGTGAAGATGAGCCAGGACCTTGGAAAAAGAATGGAGGCAAAGATTGAGAAGATGCAAGAAAAGTTTAACAAAGACCTAGAAGAATTAAAGAACAAACAAACAGATATGAACAATACAATAACTGAAATGAAAACTACACTAGAAGGAATCAATAGCAGAATAACTGAGGCAGAAGAATGGATAAGTGACCTGGAAGACAGAATGGTGGAATTCACTGCCACAGAACAGAATAAAGAAAAAAGAATGAAAAGAAATGAAGACAGCCTAAGAGACCTCTAGGACAACATTAAATGCAACCACATCCGCATTAAAGGGGTCCCAGAAGGAGAAGAAAGAGAGAAAGGGCCTGAGAAAATATTTGAAGAGATTATAGTTGAAAACTTCCCTAACGTGGGAAATGAAATAGCCACCCAAGTCCAGGAAGCACAGAGAGTCCCAGGAAGGGTAAACCCAAGGAGAAACATGCCAAGACACATAGTAATCAAATTGACAAAAATTAAAGACAAAGAACAATTATTGAAAGCAACAAGGGAAAAATGACAACATACAAGGGAACCCCCATAACATTAACAGCTGATTTCTCAGCAGAAACTCTACAAGCCAGAAGGGAGTGGCATGATATATTTAAAGTGATGAAAGGGAAGAACCTACAACCAAGATTACTCTACCCACAAGGATCTCATTCAGATTCGATGGAGAAATCAAAAGCTTTACAGACAAGCAAAAGCTAAGAGAGTTCAGCACCACCAAACCAGCTCTACAACAAATGCTAAAGGAACTTCTCTAAGTGGGAAACACAAGAGAAGAAAAGGACCTACAAAAACAATCCCATAACAATTAAGAAAATGGTAATAGGATCATACATATCGATAATTACCTTAAACATGAATGGATTAAATGCTCCAACCAAAAGACACAGGCTCGCTGAATGGATACAAAAACAAGACCCATATATATGCTGTCTACAAGAGACCCACTTCAGACTTAGGGACACAAACAGACTGAAAATGAGGGGATGGAAAAAGATATTCCATGCAATTGCAAATCAAAAAAGCTGGAGTAGCAATACTCATGTCAGACAAAATAGACTTTAAAATAAAGAATATTATAAGAGACAAAGAAGGACACTACATAATGATCAAGGGATCAATCCAAGAAGATGATATAGCAATTATAAATATATATGCACCCAAAATAGGAGCACCTCAATACATAAGGCAATTGCTAACAGCTATAAAAGAGGAAATCGACAGTAACACAGTAATTGTGGGGGACTTTAACACCTCACTTATACCAATGGACAGATCATCCAAAATGAAAATGAATAAGGAAACACAAGCTTTACATGACACAATAGACCAGTTAGATTTAATTGATATTTATAGGACATTCCATCAAAAAACAGCAGATCACACTTTCTTCTCAAGTGCACACGGGACATTCTCCAGGATAGAGCACACCTTGGGTCGCAAATCAAGCCTTGGTAAATTTAAGAAAATTGAAGTCATATCAAGCATCTTTTCTGAACAAAATGTCTATGAGATTAGAAATCAATTACAAGGAAAAAGCCGTTAAAAACACAAACACATGGAGGCTAAACAATACGTTACTAAATAACCACGAGATCAGTGAAGAAATCAAAGAGGAAATCAAAAAATACCTAGAGACAAATGACAACGAAAACACGATGATCCAAAACCTATGGGATGCAGCAAAAGCAGTTCTAAGAGGGAAGTTTATAGCAATGCAATCCTATCTCAAGAAAAAAGAAATATCTCAAATAAACGATCTAACCTTACACCTAAAGGAACTAGAGAAAGAAGAACAAATAAAATCCAAAGTTAGTAGAAGGAAAGAAATAATAAAGAGCACAGCAGAAATAAATGAAATAGAAACAAAGAAAACAATAGCAAAGATCAATAAAACTGAAAGCTGGTTCTTTGAGAAGATAAACAAAATTGATAAACCTTTAGCCAGACTCATCAGGAAAAAGAGGGAGAGGACTCAAATCAATGAAATTAGAAACGAAGAAGGAGAAGTTACAACAGACACTGCAGAAATACGAAGCATCCTAAGAGACTACTACAAGCAACTCTATGCCAATAAAATGGACAACCTGGAAGAAATGGAAAAATTCTTAGAAAGGTATAACCTTCCAATACTGAACCAGGAAGAAACAGAAAATATGAACACACCAATCACAAGTAATGAAATTGAAACTGTGATTAAAAACCTTCCAACAAACAAAAGTCCAGGACCAGATAGCTTCACAGCTGAATTCTGTCAAACATTTAGAGAAGAGCTAACACCTATCCTTCTCAAACTCTTATAAAAAACTGCAGAGGAAGGAACACTCCCAAACTCATTCTATGAGGCCACCATCACCCTGATACCAAAACCAGACAAAGATACTACAAAAAAGGAAAATTACAGACCAATATCACTGATGAATATAGATGCAAAAATCCTCAACAAAATACTAGCAAACAGAATCCAACAACACATTAAAAGGATCATACACCATGATCAAGTGGGATTTATCCCAGGGATGCAAGGATTCTTCAATATACGCAAATCAACCAATGTGATACACCATATTAACAAACTGAAGAATAAAACCATATGATCATCTCAATAGATGGAGAAAAAGCTTTTGACAAAATTCAACACCCATTTATGATAAAAACTCTCCAGAAAGTGGGCAAAGAGGGAACCTACCTCAACATAATAAAGGCCATATATGACAAACCCACAGCAAACATCATTCTCAATGGTGAAAAACTGAAAGCATTTCCACTAAGATCAGGAACAGGACAAGGATGTCCACTCTCGCCACTATTGTTCAACATAATTTTGGAAGTCCTAGCCACGGCAATCAGAGAAGAAAAAGAGATAAAAGGAATACAAATTGGAAAAGAAGAAGTAAAACTGTCACTGTTTGCCAATGACATGATAGTATACATAGAGAATCCTAAAGATGCCAACAGAAAACTACTAGAGCTAATCACTGAATTTGGTAAAGTTGCAGGATACAAAATTAATGCACAGAAATCTCTTGCATTCCTATACACTAACAATGAAAGTTCAGAAAGAGAAATTAAGGAAACACTCCCATTCACCATTTCAACAAAAAGAATAAAATACCTAGGAATAAACCTACCTACTGATGAAAGAAATCAAAGATGATACACACAGTTGGAGAGATATACCATGTTCTTGCATTGGAAGAATCGATATTGTGAAAATGTCTATACTACCCAAAGCAATCTACAGATGCAATGCAATTCCTATCAAATTACCAGTGATATTTTTTCAGAACTAGAACAAAAAAATCTTAAAATTTGTATGGAGACACAAAAGACCCTGAATAGCCACAGCAGTCTTGAGGGAAAAAAACGGAGCTGGAGGAATCAGACTCCCTGACTTCAGGCTATACTACAAAGGTACAGTAATCAAGACAGTATGGTACTGGTACAAAAACAGAAATATAGATCAATGGAACAGGATAGAAAGCCCAGATATAAACCCATGTACCTGTGGTCAACTAGTCTATGACAAAGGGGTAAGGATATACAATGTAGAAAAGACAGTCTCTTCAATAAGTGGTGCTGAGAAAACTGGACAGCTTCATGTAAAAGAATGAAATTAGAACACTCCCTAACACCATACACAAAAATAAACTCAGAATGGATTACAGACCTAAATGTAAGACTGGACACTATAAGACTCTTAGAGGAAAACATAGGAAGAACACTCTTTGACATACATCACAGCAAGATCTTTTTTGATCCACCTCCTAGAGTAATGGAAATAAAAACAAAAATAAACAAATAGAACCTAATGAAACTTAAAACTTTTGCAAAGCAAAGGAAGCTACAGACAAGATGAAAAGACAACCCTCAGAATGGGAGAAAATATTTGCAAATGAATCAACAGACAAAGGATTAATCTCCAAAATATATAAACAGCTCATGCAGCTCAATATTAGAAAAACAAACAACCCTTTGCAAAAATGGGCAGAAGAGCTAAATAGACATTTCTCCAAAGAAGAAATACAGGTGGCCAAGAAGCACATGAAAAGCTGCTCAAGATCACTAATTATTAGAGAAATGCAAATCAAAACTACAATGAGGTATCACCTCACACCAGTTAGAATGGGCAGCATCAGAAAATTTACAAACAACAAATGCTGGAGAGGATGTGGAGAAAAGGGAACCCTCTTACACTGTTGGTGGGAATGTAAATTGATACAGCCACTATGGAGAACAGTATGGAGGTTCCTTAAAAAACTAAAAATAGAATTGCCATATGACCCAGCAATCCCACTACTGGACATGTACCCAGAGAAAACCATAATTCAAAAAGACACATGCACCCCGATGTTCATTGCAGCACTATTTACAGTAGCCAGGTCATGGAAGCAACCTAAATGCCCATCGACAGACAAATGGACAAAGAAGATGTGGTACATATATACAAAGGAATATTACTCTGCCATAAAAAGGAATGAAATTGGGAGATTTGTAGAGACGTGGATGGATCTAGAGACTGTCATACGGAATGAAGTAAGTCAGAAAGAGAAAATCAAGTATCATATATTAACGAATATATGTGGAACCTAGAAAAATGGTACAGATGAAATGGTTTGCAGGGCAGAAAAGAAACACAGGTGTAAAGAACAAACATATGGACACCAAGTGGGGAAGTGGTGGTGGTGGTGGTGGGGTGAATTGGGAGACTGAGATTGACATGTATACACTAATATGTATAAACAGATAACTAATAAGAACATGCTGTATAAAAAAATAAGTAAAAATTTAAAAATTAAAAATAAAACTGCACTAAGATACTATTTTTGCTTGATCATATTGGCAAAGATCCAAAAGGATGGGAAGGCTCTCTGTTTTGGCAAAGGTGTAAGAAACAGCCACTCTTATGCATTGCAGATAAGAAGCTTCATGTGGTGTAAACTTGGCAATATCTGTAATATAAATACACATATCCTGAGACCCAGAAATTCCATGAGCAGGAATTTATGCTACAGCTCATCTCTGCCAAGAAGGTAAATGACCTTACAACACTTTGTAAACAGTGTAAAAGGCAGTAAAACTAAGTGTCCGTCAATGGGGAATGGCTAAAGAAATGGTAGCCCATACAGTGGGGTCCTCCGTAGCCACTAAAATGAGAAAAGAGCAGAAAAAGATCTCCAAAACATACATTGCTAGGTGAAATAACAAGGCAGTAGAACCGTGTGTAGAGTATGCTACCATCTGTATAAAAATCAGTGGGGAAAGAATAGAGGTATTTTCTTATAGTTGCGTAAAATAGTTCTGAAAGGGTAACAAGAAACCTGTAACACCGGCTTCCTGTAGAGAGAACTAGGTGGTGGGGGAATAGGAAGAGGAGGGAGATTTTTATGTACAGCCTTTTCAATTTTGAACCATGTGATAGTATATCCTATCCAACACTTAAATTTAAAAAGATATATGTATGAACAAAAAGAAAACTAGTCACATGAGACAGAAATGAAGACCTTTATTAGTCTCCTGCTTTAACTATGCATAGGGTGATTTGTACTGTCTAAGAATCCAAAGTCAAGATACAAATTCTATTTTTAAAGATTTTCTAACATTGCTCAATAAAGTAAGCCTCTAGACTTTTTAAATTTTATTTATTTATTTTTTGGCTGCGTTGGGTCTTTGTTGCCGTGCACGGGCTTTCTCTAGCTGCCGCGAGTGGGGGCTACTCTTCATTGCGTTGCACGGGCTTCTCATTGCGGTGGCTTCTCTTGTTGCGGAGCACGGGCTGTAGGCGCGCGGGCTTCAGTAGTTGCGGCACGTGGGCTCAGTAGTTGTGGCTCATGGGCTCTAGAGCGCAGGCTCTGTAGTTGTGGCGCGTGGGCTTAGTGGCTCCGTGGCATGTGGGATCTTCCCGGACCAGGGCTCGAACCTGTGTCCCCTGCATCGGCAGGCGGATTCTTAACCACTGCTCCACCAGGGAAGTCTCAGCTTTTAGACTTTTAAATGCAAAAGGCTGTTGGAGTTTTGGCTCCCACTTAGGGTGTAGAACTCTGCAAAAAGCATTGCTCTCACCCTTACCCCCCAAAATGCCAAATCATTTACAAAAGGACCCCTTTTCTTGAACTCATCAGAGAACTGAGAGGGAAGGCAAAAAACTAAGCTGAAATCTAAGGCATAATAGATACCTCCAAGGAGAGATGGATCACAGGTCCTTGCTTACCTGTTATAGATGTTGGATGCCATAGAAGAAGGAAAGAAGAATCCAACCAAACTTCTTAATGAACTACTAAAGGCCACATGTGGGGCCTGTGGGAATGTATAGCCCCCTTGGGAGCTGCAGACTTCAGGGAAATCCATACCCGCTTGCAGGCTCTTCTCCATGGAACACACTGGATGCTCACAAGAAAGAGCGGGGGAGGTTAAGAGGCCTGGGAAGACCTCTCTCTTGGTTCAGGTCTGGGGAGGGGGAACAGTGCTTCTAGAAAAGCATGAAGTTCCACCCAGATCCTTCTCCCCGTATCCCTCATGGAAAAAATATATAACCATTGGGGAAAGGGCAGCCAACCATGTTGTCCTTAGGGCACAGGATCCATGGCAGCTGGGAGAAGAGTAAAACCCTCTACCCTGGGGGTGAGGGGCAAGACTACCTGCAGACCAGTAAGTCCCCTACTGATGGGGGAGGGACAGAATCACTGAACTATCCCCCATCCAAGACACAGCACCTGCCTAAGACTGAAACTGAAGCAGAACAGCAGAGGCTGCCTCCCGACCCCCACTCCATCCCAACCACAGGCTAGCAAGTGTTGAGTAGCAGCTAACAGCAGTCCATCGCTGAGGGATGATCGAGGGCAGGAAGAGAAATGTTTCCTAAGAGGGAGCAAAGGTGCAAAGAGAAGCCCTAAAGTGAGGGCTTGTTATTGTGTCAGTTCACCCCAAGATGATCTGTGTGCTGCAGTCCAATAAAACTCCCTGCAAAAACTGTTAATAGCAATTAACGGGCCACTGCCAACACTTATATGGGAAGGCAAAGGAGCTTGAATAGCGAAACCAATTTCAAAAAAGAGGAAAGTTGGAGGAACTGACTTATCTGATTTCAAGACTTACTAAACTATCTATGAAGCTACGGTAATGAGGTCGGTGTGGTTTTGGAGGAAAATATAAATATTAATAATAATACTGTATAATAATAATGTATTTATATTAATGTTCACAAGTATAAATATATAAAATATATACAAATAAATATATGATATATATTTTATATGTATGTATACTTCTGGAAAAAATGTATCTTATGTAATATATATTTATATAATATAAAATATATTTTTATGTGTAATATATATATATATATATATATATATATATATATATATACACATCTATCAGTGGTACAGAAGAAAGAATCCAGAAATAGATCCACATTTTTATTTTTCTTTTTTTGGGCCACGCCATGCAGCATGTGGGATATTAGTTCCCCGACCAGGGATCGAACCCATGCCACCTGCAGTGGAAGTGCAGAGTCTTAACCACTGGACCACCAGGGAATTTCCAAGATCCACATATTTAGTCAACTGATTTTTCACAAAAGTACAAAGGCAATTCAATGGAGAAAGGATGCTCTTTTTAATAAATGATGCTAAAATGATTGAATATCCATATGCAAAAAAAGTAAAAAGCAAGCCTTAAGCCATAGGTCCCACCCTATACAAAAATGACCTCAAGGTGACTCTAAATGTACCTAAATGTAAGACCTAAAATTGTAAAGCTTCTAGAAGGAACATAGAAGGAAATCTCCATGACTTTGGCTGCCTGACACTCACACCCGGAATCTGTGCATGACACAGCTACAGAGGGCTGAGTCCTGTTTCCCCATCTCCTACCTCCCTGATTTACTTCCTGGAGAGATTGGCAGGTTGCTGGTTATTTTCATGTGAATGCAGAGCTGAAGGTGTTCATCCTTGTAATAGTTCATCTTATTGCTTCTCAAGCTTGCCCTGCCATTCTGAACTTGGCTTCGGGTTTCTCACGCCCGCACTCAGCTTTGGGTCAGCTGTGAGCCTGGTCTGTCTTCTTGGCAACTCCATCACAGTCAGAGAGCAAACTGCTCATTGCAGCCCCTGGCTGGTGCCCCCTGGGGCCTTCTCTCTTGCCCTCAGTCAGTTTTCCTCCTATTAAGCATGTGTTCAGTGAAGTTGCAAGAGAAAAAAAAAAGCACCCAAACCCACAATTTCTTTGCTGTGGGTTTGGTCATTTATTCAATTCCTCTCAATTCTCTCAGTCTATCCGCCTTTCTGTCTGTTTATCCATTACGTTACCTAGGCCTGAGTCAGCTACAGAGTCTCAGAATAGCAGTTGTTGAACCAAATGTCTGCCTTGCTGTGTGCGTGTGTGTGTGCATGGGTGTGTTTATACAGAAGTGTGGAAGAGGCAGGAGCAGAGGCAGGAAGACATGAATAGGAATGAGAAACTTTTTTTTTTCTTGGAGGGAAAGAGCCAGAAATTACATCCGTTCAAAAATATCCTGCCTCTCTCACAGATAAATATAGCGACATGGGTAGATGTGTCACCGAATGAAACTTTCAAAACAAATCCGGGAAGAATCACTTGAAGAGCCTGCCACTGCTGGCTCTCTCCTGCTGCCCCTCTGTCCCCCGTCCCCACCCCCGCACCGGTGCGCCCCACAACGATCAGGACGGAGAGCGAGATGGGAGGTCTGTGCCCAGCATCCCCCAGCATTCTGGACAAGGGGAAGGGTAGCAGGAGCAAAGGTGCCCTTCAAGGGCTGCTGGCCAGAGGCGCTAGGTCGCCAGATGTCCCCCACAGGGAAGAGCTTGAGAGATCACTTCTCTCTGTTACAGGGGAGTGAAAGCTCAGAACGGGAGGGCAGCCCCACGGGCTCATATCCACCAGCTGTGGTGGCTGAAGCTGGAGCTAAGGACCATGACTTGGACACAAGGGTACCATTAAAATCATTTGGCCACCAGTACAGCAGAGGCACCTACCAGCCCTTGACAAAGGGGAGGTACGGTCACCACCACAGCTCTGCATGCCAGCTGAGACTCAGCGCCCCTTAGACCCACGTGCGGTCAATTCTTCCAGCGGCCCTATGAGGTAGGTATCGTCATCCTAGTTTTTAGATGGGGAGACTGAGGACAGGAGTGATTCAGTGATTAATCCAGGGTCCCATGGTTGGTCATGGCAGAGCTGGGCATGGCCTCTTCTGAGAGTGTCATGGGAGACCACCCTGCCTCCACATATAAGAGCGTAGAAGCCCTGCTGCCCCGCCCCCAGCCCAGCCCAGCCCTGTCTGTTGGCAGAAGCCTCGGCCAGCTGCGGTCACTGAAGGGGCAGAACCTGCGTCCTAAGCCCTGCAGGAACAGAGGGTTGTCAGATCATCGTGGGTCCTCGAGGAGGAAGGATAGAGCCATTTTGCACTGGGGAGCTTCTCAGTACCTAATACTCCCCTCACCTCCTGACTCAGCCTGGACCCTCCGTCCAGTGCATCTGTCCCTCCGACTCTGCCACGGGCCTGGGACACCTCTCTTACCTGGCCAAGCAATAGCACCTTCAGCTTATCAGCTCTGAGCTCCGTTGAAAACTTTCTTAACATCTTTTGGACCCGTGGAGTCAGACCCACCTGGGTTCAAATCCCACCTCTGCCACTCCCCAGCTCTGTGGCCTCGGGAAAAGTAATGCCTTGTGTATTCGTTTCTTGTTGCTGCCGAAACAAATGACCACAAACTTGGCTCCTTAAACAGCACAAACTTTTCACCTTACAGTTCTGAGGAAAGGTGGCAAAATCAGTCTCTCTGGGTTAAAATCAAGGTGTCTGCAGGGCTGTGCTCCTTCTGGCTCCAAGGGAGAATCCAGTTCCTTGCCTTTTCCAGCATCTAGAGGCTTCCTGCGTTCCTTGGCTTGAGCCCTGCATCACTTGGACCACTGCTTCCATCACTGCATCTTTCTGACTCTGGCCCTCCTGCCTCCCTCTTATAAGGGTACTCGGGATGACATTGTGTCCCTCTGGGTAATCCAGGACAGCCTCCCCATCCCCAATCCTTAATCACATGTGCAAAGCCCCTTTGCCATATATGGGAACCTAGTCACAGGTTTTGTGGTTTAGAGCATGGACATCCCAGGCAGAGGCAGGGAATGTTAGCCTACCACACCTCAACTTCCTCATTTTGCAGATGATAATCTGTACCTCCCAAGTCTGCCGGGAGGACCAATTACATTACAAAGTACCCAGCCTGGTACCTGGCACAAAGTTTAAAATGAGGTCCTAAAAAAAGAGTCTCTGCCCTGTTCCCATTCCGGTCATCTTTCTCTAGAATCGCAGGTACCCGTCCCCAAGCCTGGCTCTCCGTGGGGACTTCAAGAATCCCTGTGGAAATAAAACACGGGGGTGATGGATGGCTCTGACCTCCCAAATGCCGAAGCAGGGCTGTTTGCAAATTTAAAGGCTTCTAGGCAGCAGGGGGAAGAATGTGAGCAGAAACGTGGAACAGTGTGTGCAGGGACATAAATTCCAAGTGGTTTTTGTTGGGAAAGCTGAACAGAAAGTCATTCCATCCGCATTCCCCACGTCGGAACTGCTCTCCCAGGTCGGCTGGGGCTGAGACCCATTCCAGCAATGGAGCACCTCTCCCCGGAGGCAGGGCTGAGGCCCTCGTGAGGGGGCAGGGCAGACTGAGAGCCCCGTCCCCTCACTGCCCAGGCCTGGGGAGTGATGGCTCCGGGCGACAGGGGCTGGAGCAGCAGATGGCTAGTCCAGAGCTCAGATGGCACGCCTCATCTTCTGGGAAGAAGGGAGAGTGCTGAGCGGGGTCAGGGGAAGGGGGTGCAGACCCCCTCCTGCTTCTCCCTTCACCAGAAGGCTCTCACCCAGCACAGTTTAAACCCATTTAAATCCAATACTCTCATCAGTAAAACATCTTTCAGCATGCCCTCCAATAAATGTGTATTTCTAAATTATATGGCATGAATTAATTTATTTGTATAATAACGCACAAATATATGATGCACATTAAAACGTTCCAAAAATATAAACACAGCAAAGTAAAAAGCTAAAAATAAATATAAATAGAAGACCAACATTGTGACCGCACATTCGAATACATGAATCAGTGGGCACGCTTCACTTTGGAGGTAGTAGAAACTATACTTGCATTTTGTTGCTCTTCTGTTTCCTCAAATCTTGCTTGTTCGTGTGTCCAGTTCAGTGAGCTCCTCTCCTGCCTGGCAGGGTTGGTATCTTGTTTCTCCTCCTGGCTTATAAAGTTGCCAAAGGCTAAGAGCATTTATGCTTTGGGCGGTGCAGAGTGCAGGGCACACAGCTGGCGCCTAATAAAGTCGGTCAGTATTTTCTGAACACGTACTTTGACCCTCAGGTTTGTGGCCGGC
Organism: Delphinus delphis; assembly: GCF_949987515.2. Classification (NCBI taxonomy): domain Eukaryota; kingdom Metazoa; phylum Chordata; class Mammalia; order Artiodactyla; family Delphinidae; genus Delphinus; species Delphinus delphis. Next base: position 66,055,538 of record NC_082694.2, read on the forward strand.
ACTGGGGGTTCAAAGAGCAAGATGTGGTCCCATCCTCATCCCCAAGCCCAGTTCAGGCAAAGCCACCCTTGGGAGTGGCACCAGCTCTGGGTGGTGCTGGGGCAGGGATGGAACGTACCTCCGGCACCAAGGCAGGAAGATGCATCGCTCCAGCTCGGCAGGGGCAGGTGAGACAGGGAAAGTCTGCAGGCAGGAGATCTGTGTACTCTTGTGTAGAGACTTGGTGGCAGGAGCTACTGCACAGTCCAGGGGGTTCACCGAGCCCTCAAGGGCGAGATCTGCCTGAGGCTCAGGCCAGGTGAGGCCTGAGGGCTGCCAGTGTTGGCTCTGCCCCTGACCCCTGGGACCTGGCTTTAGGTTCCTTATCTGGGCAATGAGGAGGGTGGGCTGCATGTTCTGTGGGGTCCCTTCCAGCTCTGGCATTCTTGGTTCAGTCCAGGCTCATCCAGGCCCTGCCCTGCCCTTTTCCATCTTCCAGCCTGAGCCCCCCAAAACACGGGGCCACCTGAGAGGTGAGTGGACACTGCTCTGGGGTTTCTGAGATGTTGCAAACAACTAGCAGTTCCTTCCCGAGAAGTAGGGGAGGCATGCTGAGCCCCGTGCCCTACACCTGCCGCGCTCCACCATAGGTGCCGGGGAGGACGCGCCACCCTCTCCTCGGCTCCCGTGACCCCCGCGGCATTCTGTGAATGAGGCTGGAAACAAGCATCAGAGGGAGGGAAAAGAAACCACGCGTCCCAGAATAGCTCTCTGAAGGCTGCCTAATCCCGTGTCTTTGCAGCCGAGACGGTCTGATATTTTGACACAGCAGAGCGAGCTACCCGATGGATCCTTCTGGAGTCTCCCTCTTGGGAGTGAGCTTGCAGTGTGTGCGCCTGAGGACAGGCTGGGTCAGGAGTGAGTGTTCTGGTCATGGGGCAATGGATAAAGCCCTTGGACCCAGGATGGAACGCTGCGGGCCTCCTTTTGCAGCTTTCCTTGGTGGAGGGACAGTTAAAGGACAGCCTCAGGGCCAGAGGCACCTGATCACGATCCAGTGAGCAGAGATGTGGAGAAATGCTGCCCCTCCCCCCCCCCCCCCCCCCCCGCCCTGATGGTCACCAGGACTAAGAGCAGAGAACGAGCCCCAAAGAGCTCCACCGAGCCAGGCCGTTGTGCCAGCTGCCCCACAAAAGCTCACCGACACTGATAGTTAGGGCTACCAACTCAGGTGTCTGACATGCGCTGTGCTGATGGATTTCCATGAGGGGCTGGGGGGCCCACGGACAGAATTCAAAGGGTCTGGACACTTGGATGGGAAAAAATTTTACACCTTTATTTTCGCTAACCTTTGGCCAGAACTTAGCATTTTCTGCTGTTGTGAATGTAGGCAGAGGACCTCAGATGTTGTAGCTGCGTCTGTGATTTGCCACCAGCAGAAATCCCGTATTCCCATCACAGCGTACTGGTTGCAGATATCTTCGATTATTGTTTACGCTCATCACGGCTTGGGAATTATGCTGGTTGACAGGCCTGTCACTGGATCTTGCTGAACGTGTTAAAGAAGCACCTGTGTTACTAGATCGCAAATTTGATGTTTTCAAAAATCTTTTGATAACTGTATTTCAGTGTAGTTGGTTTCCTCTGTAATCTTATGTTTTCTCTCTAACGCATTTGAAAGTGGTGCTCAGGGGAGGGTTCATAAGCCTCACTGGATTGCCTGAACAGAGACGGTCGGGATCTGCTTTCCCTGCAGAACCTGGTGAGATCCTCCCACCCAAACAGCCAGTGTGGTGGGTGCAGGGCTGGGAGGACTCATGTGGTCCTGTAACATTTTGGGGGTGAAGATACCTTCTCTCAAACACAAAGTTTATCAGGAAGCCCAGCCCAGCCCGTGAGGTGAAGGTGGCGCTGCTCTGCTGGAATTGGAAGTGGGCATTTCTTGCAGCTCCCTGACCGCTCCACCCACCACTCCCCATCAGATGCCCTCCTTCCCTCCCCTCCCACCCCCCGCTTCCTGGCAACCTCCGTGGAGTGCCTGCGTTTCCACAGAGCGCGTCTGCAAAGCGCTCACTGGGGACCGCAGGGGCAGCGCCACTGACTCACCTTGCTGGCCGCAGAACTGCTCATACCGTCCCGCCCATGGGAAGTCCTGTGGGCAGGTCTTGTGTCATTTATAAACACAAGCCTCCCGTGTATGTGGGGGAAAAAAACGAAAAAAAGGAGAGAGAGGAGATCGTAGCCCAGGGTGGTCATCCCCATGAGTTCTGGGTTCAAATACTGGTTCCACCACCTCCTAGCTGTGTGGTGTGGCCTCAGTTCTTCTTTTGTTTTTTTGCTTTTTGCGGTACGCGGGCCTCTCACTGTTGTGGCCTCTCCCGTTGCAGAGCACAGGCTCCGGACGCGCAGGCTCAGTGGCCATGGCTTACGGGCCCAGCCGCTCCGCGGCACGTGGGATCTTCCTGGACCGGGGCACGAACCCATGTCCCCTGTATCGGCAGGCGGACTCTCAACCACTGCACCACCAGGGAAGCCCATCAGTTCTTCTTTTAATTAGCAGTTAGTGATAGCAATAGCTCCCACCTTAAAAGGCTGGTTGGGGGATGAAAAGAAATAATGCATGTAAAGAGCTTCGCAGGCTCAGGAAATTCTGCTGCTACCCTCTCCCCAGGAAAGAGATTTTCATCTGCCACAGCTTCTTCCAGCCACCCCGCTGCCCATCCTCTACCTCGGAGGTGTCTCCCTGCCAGAGGCGACCTGGGAGCTTGTTTTCACCATCCAGGCCTGAAGCGTTTAGTCCTTCCCATCTTTGCAAATATGTCACTTGGCATCCGCGGGGTATTTTGGTAGCAGCAGCAGCAGCTGACCCAGACGGCACACACTGTAGCTATTATCTCATCATCCAATAATTAGCTTGACATTTATAATGGGGCCTCTGGGGCCTTGGGATGACACTGCCTTTTTCAAATGCAAGGATACTGTGATTTTGCACTTCCGCAAGGCAAGATGAGAGCAGAAGGGAAAAGTGACCCAAGGTTTCGCCTGCCATCGGCAGCCCTGAGCAGAGGCAGGTGACTGGGGAGCTAAGGGAGCATAATCTCCAGGGCCCCTCAATTGCACAGTCCCGCGTTTTCTGTGAATTATGCATAAGTAGATTATTGTTTACGCTCGATAGTATATGTAGTATATGTTTCTTTTGTTTTTCCTAAAGACACTCTCCGAAATTATATAGACTTCAGGCTCCGTAAAACAGAATCCACCCCTGGGTTTAAAGCCATGTTGTCTCTTGGGTCTGCCCCGTCTGGAAACTGACCCCGCATATCATTGCCATTAAGGACCAGCGAGTGGATTTGGGGGTGCAAGTCACAGAGGGTGTTGCACTGTGAACTAAAGAATTTGGTGATGTGTTGGAGCACAAAAGACCCCGGGACTTGGGTCTGCAGAGAGTCAGAGTGCTCTGCTCACACCGGGAGCCTTGGGCAGCCTAGGAGCCTCTGTGCCTGAATATAAAGAACAAATGTGTCATCAGTCAATGTGCTGAGACGGCGGTGTCAGCGGTGATTGCAGAAACACACAAAACCCAACACAGGGGTCCTTCTTACAGCATGGGTCCCATGGGTTGAGGAGATGTGCAGTGAAAAGCAGGCTCCGAGGACATCTAGGAAGCTCACTCCTTCAGCTGGAATGGCGGTTCTCACACTCTACCGTGTACAAGTATCACCTGCTGCAATTGTGGGAAAATGCAGATTCCAGGGCCTCCTCCTGCCCCACCCACATTTTTAGTCAATGTGTTTGCAACCAGACCCAGCAGTTTGCATTTTTAGGGAACACACTGATGGTGGGCACAGATCTTACTTTGAGAAACGGTGCCCTGATGATCTCAGCTAACGGCAGATTTCACCTAGTCACCTCAAAGGATGAAACAAGAGCATACGGGCAGGAATTTGCAGTAAAAAGCAGTGTCTCAGCCTAAAATCTCAAATCAAACACACCACTTTGAAAAAAATGTAAGAATAAGGGATCCTTAAAATATGGAAAGTGGTTGAAAGGAAGACCATCTGGGCAAACCAAAGTTACTCATCCTCAAGAACATTCTCCCAGAAAGGCAAATTGCATGGAAAATATAAAATGTAATCCCAAAGGAAAAAGGAAGCTTTGAAACTCTGGAAAGAAACTGCTTATAACCTATAACAAAGGCAGCCCACTGGGCAGACAAACACAGCAAACTGCTCTCAAAAATGGGACAAGATGGGGGGCTTCCCTGGTGGCGCAGTGGTTGAGAATCCGCCTGCCGATGCAGGGGACGCAGGCTCGTGCCCCGGTCCGGGAAGATCCCACGTGCCACGGAGCGGCTGGGCCCGTGAGCCATGGCCACTGAGCCTGTGCGTCCGGAGCCTGTGTTCCGCAATGGGAGAGGCCACAACAGTGAGAAGCCTGCGTACCACAAACAAACAAAAGAAAATGGGACAAGATGGAAGTTATAGTGAAGGCAGGGAATATGCGTGTGGCCACAGGGGTAATGTACAAGTTCCTGTAGGTCCCAGCTAGCTCAGGGACCTGTGTCCTTACTCAGCCAGTAAGGTGACTCTGCTGGCTGTTGTGACTTTTTCTGGTCCCCGGATGTAAAAGGGGTCTGGCTCACAGGGATGCCGTGAACTCATCAGGCAAGTGACCGGACGTTTGAAAGCCAGGCTGACTTGAAAATATGGACCACCTGTTCACTGTGATTCTGTGGGGATGCTGAGCTCTTAAAGCTGCAGGTGTTTGCCATCAGCGTGGGGTGTTGTTGCTGCCCACTCTTCTGCCTCCTTTCAGACACGATATGGACCGTTCCACGACCATTCAGACTCCACCCAGAGTGTGGAGTGCAGTGCGGGGCTCCGGATCTGCTCTGGGTGGCTAAATAGCGACCGGAGAGCGACTCCAGGCTTCCTTGCGCAACCAGGACAAAACCTGGGGTCCTTCCTCTTCGCCGGAAGAAGGCTGGGAGGGGGAAAGAGGCAGCACCATCTGGTTTAAAAGCACCTGACTTGGGCTGGTTCGACACCAGTGGGACAGGCACCGGCTGACACTGTTTCCCCAGAGGCAATGTGGGATTTCTTGCCTTGCATCTCCAGGACATCTCAGTGAACTAGCTCCACAGTCATGATTCAGGAGGAGGCTGAGAACCAGAGTGAGTGAGGAAGGGAAGAGAGGAGAAACCTGTTTTCAGCTCTGGCGTGAGATGCTATTTTTAACTGGGATAAAATATCTGGAGGAAAGAAATATAAAAGCTTCAGTGGAATCCTTTTAGAGCTGTGGCAAATACTCATCTTGGCCAGAGGTAGAATGGCCAAGTGTTAAACATTGAGCTGAAGCCCAATATTGCCCTTATCGATACCCTTCAGGATGCAAAAAGAAATATGAAATTTTCAGTGTGTAATTAGTGCCACGCTTTTAGTATTAAAATGTTTAATGCTCAGATTTCTAGTTTGACTTCATGGTGGAGGAACAATAATGTCTTAGCACTGTGTCCACTATGAAATGGGCCCAGCTGTCTCACTGTCACTCACACGGATCACCAAGTTATCTTGAACTAGAACTAACTAAAGACAATTCCTCTTGGACTCCTGGATGTAAAGAGGTCTCAACCAGGACTTCTTGAAAGACTTGTGGCACATGTTAGATTAAATAACTAAAAATTAACTGTAGCTCCTACGGCTTAGTTTGTTTATTACTGTGAGTTCTTACTATACCAAACAATTCTATCAGGATTAGAAGTGTAATCTAATCTCTCTTGTTCTGCCTTGTGTTATCAATTTAATTGTTATTAACAGCACTACAGGTGGCCACAATCAGACCCATCATTCAAGGGACTTTCCCCACGTGGAGCCTCGGGGAGGGGCATTGTGTGAAGCCTCGGGCTCAGAGGCTGGTGAGTTTTTGGAGCACAGAGTCCAACCTCCAGCACACTGCCTGCCACGGAGCGGGGTTTCAGCACATATTTGCTGGATGAGTGAGTGGCTACGTGGATGAATAAATGAATAAAGATGTAAGCCAGAGCTAAGCAAGGAAGAGACTGTACCTGAAGGCTATACCGGCACCAGGTAAGGTGAGGTTTGAGGGGGCAGACCTAGAGCAGGCAGGAGGGTAGTCAATCCTGTTTGGAAGCCACAGTGTGTACAGAGGAGATGGGACAGGCAGGTGGCTATGACAGGGCAGCTGGCTAGAGGTGCGGAGTGGGCGTCTTGGCAGGCATGTCAGTAGGTATTCCTACGGCAGGAGACGCGTGAAGGTCACACAGGGGGCACAGGGCCTCAGGAGCAGGACCCCAGACTCCATCCAGGGTGAGTCGTAGAGGAAACAGAATGTGGGCCGGGCAGGTGTCGAGGCCCCGGGTGTCCAGAGGCAACTAGAACAGGAGCCGGAGGCAGGATGTGGCCTTCAGAATAAAGCCTGTTAGTAGACCTGAGATCAAGGCCAGAGAAGGACTAGCCAGGCTGGCTCCAGGACCAATCCCCCGAGCCACTGAACTCTAAATTCTCCCCATCTTAGGAAAGCGTCCACCCAGGGACTGCAGCAAGGATGAGTCTACGTGGAGATATTCAAGTAGACCCAGGGAAGGAGTCCGGGAGGCTATAAAAGCAAGAAGTCAAATAAGCCATGGCTCTCAGCAGAGCAGGTAAACCTACGCGTTACAAATTATTTCAGGCTTTGATTTGAATTTGTAGCCAGGTGTTCTGTGCCTTGAATACTTTAACTGATAATCAACTGACTGACAGTGATTTGGCGAGGTCTGCAATGTGCCTAGCGTTGTGCTTCACCTGTTTGGGATTAGAGGTGTGAAACAGTCATCGAACAGATGCGTTTATACTAAATATGCAGAATGTGTCACTATTCACAGAGAAGAAAACAAGGCTGTGAAAGGGCTGCAGCCAGAAAGTGCTGCAGATGAGCATGGATGGCAGAGGTCAGGGAGGGCTTCCTGGAGGAGGTGGGATGCACCCTGGACCTGCAGGACATGGGACATCCGCAGAGAGAGGAGAGAACGTTTACCACCAATTCCTTTGCTATTCTTGACTGCTCAGAACACACCCCTCAGAGCTAAGCAAGACAATTTACTAAACTGCAAGAGAGGTGAGGGGAAAGAAAGGCGAAGTCATCCTGACTGGGTGTACTTTCTGAGTCCCATCTCACAGGGGAAAACCCTGAGGCACAACCAGGTTGGGGCTAGTTCATGGTGAAGTCAGATAAGCAAGGGCATCCAATAGGGCCTGAGGCCTCACCATCTTTTCTAACACAGAGGAGCTGCTCTCCTCCCTCCTGCCAAGTGGAGAACCGGCTTTGGCTTTATGGTGAAGGTTTTGGCTAGTTTGGTTTGTTTGGGCTTTTTCTTTGTTTTGTCTTGGTTTGAAAGGGCTACTGAAGAAGGGAAACGGGAGCAAATGATTTTCTTTTTTCTCCTATGATAGCACTAGTTCTGCCCTTAGATGCAGGCGAGAAGGCCCCTCTCCCAGCCATACCAGTTAGCAGGACCCCCTATGGCCCTCCTCTGTCTGTGCCCCTCCCCACGGCCATCATGGCACGACTATTATATTAGTTTCCTATTGCTGCTATAGCAAGTTACCACAACCTTAGTGGTTTAAATCCACACAGATCTATTATCTTAGAGTTCGTGCGTCGGTCAGAAGTCTCACTGAGTGTCAACAGGACTGCATTCTTCTCTGGAGGCTGTAAGGGAGAATCTGTTTCCTTGCCTTTTCCAGCTTCTAGAGGCCACCAGCATTCCTTGGCCTGTGGCCTCTTCCATCTCCAAAGCCAATAACGGCTGGTAGAGTATTCTCATACCTCATCACCCTGACCTTCTCTTCTGCCCCCTCTTTCATTTTTAAGGACCCTGGGGATTACATTAGACCCGCACAGATAATCCAGGATATAATGTATAATCATAAAGTCAGGTTATTAGCAACTTTAATTCTGTCTACAACCTTAATGCCACATTACATATTTACAGGTTTTGGGGACAAGGATATGGACATCTTTGGGGTGGACATTATTCTGCTAGTACAGTTGCCAACGTCAGAGGATAGAATATATTTTATTTAACAATCTGTTGACTTGGTTTATAATTTTAAGTATTTAGAAGCATGGTGTGTGGCCTCTATTTGTGCTCTTGCCCGAGGCAAATAGCAGGGCTGCTCTGGTGGGAGCAGTGGCTGTCCAAGGTGAAAGGTCTATAGCACCTTACAGTGGAGTGGAAAAGTTCAGTATTCCTTAGCCAGCAGCATCCCCTTCTGGACAGTTTCCAAGGTTCCCCCAGCCTGTTTCTCCACAGCAACCTGTCACCTTCATCATCTTACCTCTGATTCACACCCAGTTCTGACTCCCAACACTTTGCTCTCCTTACAAAAGCATTCCTCCCAAAGAAGGTACATTTCCCATTCTTTTTGCTTTTTACTTTTACATAAAAAGGGTAGAAGCAAGGGAAGAAACCCCAGCCCCATTAGTACAGACACATCAAAGGGTACCGAGCCCCTCGGGAAACCAGAGCATGGCTTACATCATCCTGCAGCACATCCGCTAAGCAACTGTGGGATCAACATCTGTTTCCATGGAGATGTCACTTCATCATCATTCTCCAGGCAGAGCAGAGGAGTGCCTCTGGGAGGAATGAATATGCTGGGCCAGAGAATAACAAAATCTGGTGCCATGAGCAAGAAGAAACCCCAAAAAAACCCCCCCAAAAAAACTATAATCAAGATGAAAGGTTGATGAGAGAGCATTAGAATGAGAGAGAGGGAGAATGGGCACTGGATGGGGTCGAGGGGGAGTGACCGGCCAGAATCAGGTGGAGGCTCACGTCACCTGCCTCCCTCAATACACAGAGCGGCCAAGAGAGGCCTCAGGCTCCTGCCAAATATTGTACAACAGTCCGTGGACCCCAAGCCTTGTGCCTCGCTGCCCAGGATTCTTCCCGGTGGACGGAAGGCACTCAGGCGCCGTAACGCTTTTGTCCTGTTGCTTCCAGTCAGGCAAAGATGATCGTGGTCCTTCTGCTGCCGATGTTGCTTCGGCCTGCCCAGCACAGTGCCTTCCAGGGACAGCAGCTCCCGCTCATCCCGACAAGCCCTATTGCTCTGAGGCCGGGCTTGTTAAACTGACAATAGCAGAAGCCGAGGCGGGTAGAAGGGAACTAGCGTTTACTGGGCTCGGGCGCTGCCTCTCAGCTAATCCTCGAATCCCACCGTGGCGTGTTAGAGCCTCGTTCTACAGGCCAGGAGCTGAGGCTCAGAGGGGAGAGGTGGCTTATTCAACGTGACGAGATTAACAGCAAACTTTTAGAATTCACTCACTTTGTGCCAGGCATCGTTTAAACTCTTCACAAGTATTTATTCATTTCATCCTCACATCGCATCTCTGAGGGGGTATTATTATCCGTCAGTTAATACGTGGCAGAGCCAGGCTTGGGGGCCTGGGGTGCCCTTCCCTCTGCATACGCTGACCGCACCCCCCCCCCAACACCACTGGGTAGAACAGCTCAAGAAGGCGGGGTCAGGCACGCCGGAGTGAGCGAGCGCCAGTGGATGGAAACAAGAGGCCAAGTACGATTTTTCCTCAGTCGCAGCCGAGGCACCAAAGCTGGGGCTACGGGGCTCTGAGGATCCCATATTCTGGGTTCAGAAATCCACCCGCCGGGGGGCCAGTCCCTCCCTGTGGACTCAAGAAGAGACTGCCTTCCACCAAACACCTGGAGTTCTGCCCATCCTACCCGCTGGTGGTGCCAGAAGGTGCCGGAGGCCTCGGGGAGGGAAGGCAGGGTGCACGGAGGTCGGAGCTCATGCCGAAAGGCTCCTCCCCTGTATCCTGAGGAGGGGAGCGTCCGGGACTCCGGGACACCGGAGTGTCTGCAGCTAAGGGAGGCTGGTGGCCTGGTCCCAGGCTGGACAGATATTCACCGAGCCGCAGACCCGAAGCCAGCTCGGGGGCAGCCTGGGAACAAGTGTCTGATGCAGGGAAGAAGAGGGTGCCTGCCAGGTTCCTCTGACCCCCGAGAGCAGTGCCTACCTCTGCTCTAGAAGTTTCCAAAGGCAGAGGCCTTGCCAGGAGGGCTCCACGTGACAGAGGCTGAGGGTGTCTGAGAGGAAGATGGGGTGGCCTACCCCACACCGATTCTCTTGCCCCCAGAGAGTCCAGAAGGACCCCGGGATCTACACAGACCCCAGAGCGCTGGGGTTAGCAGAGGGCAGGAGCAATGGAGGCAACTGGGAGTGATGGAGGCCCGAGGCAGAGCCGGGTTTGTGAGTGTGCATTGTTGGCAGGGCTGGAGGTAGACACCACTGCCCTCAGGAGGGTTCTGGGACCTAGCTACATACGGCACTGTGGGTGCCGGCTGGGAGCCCCAGAAAGCCTTGAGCACCATCTCCGCAGAGACCATCACCTCATCAGCACCACCAGCATTGGCCAGAAGCACCCAGAACCCAGATGAAGCCATGGACAGCCCCTCCCAACCTAGGAGGATGGGCCAGTCATGTATCCAGAATTTCCTTGCCCTCCCAGGGAGCTCCATCCAGGAGGGCCAGAGAGTAAGTCTTGGGGGGTTTAGAGCCTGAAGGGGATGCAGAGATGGAGTTCAAAGAGAGAACAAAAGGCAGAGTGTGTGACGAGCAGACCCTTCCCTATTTTTCCAACCAGCTAGGCTGCAGACACCGTCCCCCTGCACAGCGGTGGGGCGTTGAATTCTCAATTAAGCCTGATTTGGAGTTTTAAAATAAATCCATTTGAGTCTAAAATACTGAGATGAGACTGCTCGGTCATCAAAGATGCCAGGAAGAAATGACATCTGGCCAAGTTATCACTGAGAGACACCAGCTACCCAACGGGAAAGGGGGGTTGATGTAGTCCAGGGGTCGGCAAACCACAGCCCTCAGGCTAAGGATGGTTTTGATTTTTCTTTTGATTTGCTTTAAAAAAAAATTTTTATTGGGGTATAGTTCATTTACAATGTTGTGTTAGTTTCTGCTGCACAGCAAAGTGAATCAGTTATATATATACATATATCCACTCTTTTAGATTCTTTTCCCATATAGGTCATTACAGAGTATTGAGTAGAATTCCCTGCGCTATACAGCAGGTCCTTATTAGTTATCTATTTTGTATATAGTAGTGTGTATATGCCACTCCCAATCTCCCAATTTATTCCTCCCCCGACCTTTCCACAAAGGGTTGGGGGGAGAAGGGGAGAGGGGAAGAAGAGAGACTGTATGTGGTCTGCACCACTTAAAATATTTCTATCTGCCTTTTGCAGAAAAAGTTTGCTGACCCTATTTGTAACCTAATTGGGGAGGGGTACAGCTATTAAAAAAGTAAAACTTTCGTATTTTAAATTCTATATTAATCCTCTGTCATTTGCTCCTTTCACTCAACATTGTGGTTTTAAGCCTCGTCCATGTTAGAGAGTGGCATAGTCATTCATTTTCACTGCTGTAGACTAACCATGACGGTTAGTTTATCCATTCTCCTGGTGATGAGCATTTAGGCTGCTTCTAGGTTTTTGCTATACTGCTGCTGGGAACGTTCTTGTTCATGTCTCCTGTGTCCACATGCAAAGTTTCTTTGGGATCTACTCTGAGAAACAGAGTTGCTGGGTCAGGACATATTTGCTGCTTCCGTTTTATAAAATAGTGCCACATTGCTCTCTGAAAAGTTTGAATCGTTTTACACCTCCACCATTGGTGTTTTGAGTTGTCTTTCCTTCACATACTCTCCCATGCTTGGTATTGGCAGAATTTTAAAATTTTGCTAATCTGATGATGCAAAAGAATGTCTCCTGGTTCTAATTTGCCTTTGTCTAAACACGTAGAGGCTGTGTATTTTTTTTTAACATCTTTATTGGGGTATAATTGCTTTACAATGGTGTGTTAGTTTCTGCTTTATAACAAAGTGAATCAGTTATACATATGTTCCCATATCTCTTCCCTCTTGTGTCTCCCACCCTCCCTATCCCACCCCTCCAGGCGGTCACAAAGCACCGAACTGATACCCCTGTGCTATGCGGCTGCTTCCCAGTAGCTATCTACCTTACGTTTGGTAGTGTATGTATGTCCATGTCTCTCTCTCGCCCTGTCACAGCTCACCCTTCCCCCTCCCCATATCCTCAAGTCCGTTCTCCAGTAGGTCTGTGTCTTTATTCCTGTCTTACCCCTAGGTTCTTCATGACATTTTTTTCCTTAAATTCCATATATATGTGTTAGCATACGGTATTTGTCTTTCTCTTTCTGACTTACTTCACTCTGTATGACAGACTCTAGGTCTATCCACCTCATTACAAATAGCTCAATTTCGTTTCTTTTTATGGCTGAGTAATATTCCATTGTATATATGTGCCACATCATCTTCATCCGATGATGGGCACTTAGGTTGTTTCCATCTCCAGGCTATTGTAAATATGCTTATGACAATTTGGATTTCCTCTTTTGCTGACTGCGGGGGCTGTTATGTTTTTCTTATTGCTTTGTGGACGTTCTTTATATATTCTGGATATTCTTTCTTAGGTTTATGGGTGGTAGTTATCCTCTTCCGATATGTAACATATTTGCTTTGGTTTTGGTGTTTTTGAGCAACAGAAATGTTTGATTTTAATGTAGTCAAAATTCTCGACTTTTCTCTAAAGTTTGTGCTGTGTCTTGTTTAATTTGATATAAATTTACAACCTTCTTTTTAATTTCTGCTTTTCACATTCAGATCTTTAATCCATCTGGAAATTATCTTTTGGTGTAGCAGAAATATTTGGTGTAGCAAAAAATATTATTTTTTTCCATCCAGATAACCAAGTGTTTTCATCCTTTTGCCATGTATTTGTAATGACACTTCTGAAATATCTTAAGTTCCCACCTGACTATGGACTACCCATGTGCTAATACCACGCTGCTGTAATTACTATAACTTTATGTCTTGATATCTGGCCAGAAGAATTCACTCCTTCCTCTTCCAAGTACCTTTGCGATGTTGGGTCTTTTGTTCATTCAGTTAGAGTCTACAATTGGTTATCAGGTTCCACAAAAAAAATGGGGGGTGGCTTTTTATTATGATTGTATTGAAAACATAGATTAATTCAGAGATAATTAACACTGTTAGGATATTGGCTTCTTGCACCTGTGAGCATGGTGTTTCTCTCCGCTTGTATCCTCTTTGTGCCGTTCAGTAACATTTTTTAAAACTAAAAGTCTTGCACAGCTTTGGTTAGGTTTATTTCCAGGTTCCTTAGTTTTTAATCTGTGACAGACAGTGGATAGTTGCCCTGCACAGGTCCGTAACCCCCTTCCTTCATGTGAAGTTTCTGCTGGAGGCAGCGGCACAACCAGAGGCTCAGTATCTCAGCCCTCCTGGTATCCAAGTGAGGCCATGAGACTGGTGTTCCTGGTGGGATGTGATGAGAAAAGTGAATGTGTCCTCCCACTGTCCCCTCCCCTGGCTGCCAGCTGGATGGAGGGGACTTCGAGATGCTATGGGAGGGTGGACCCACAAGGCAGAAGGAGAGGAGCCTAAGTCTGAATCACCAACCACCGCTTTGAACTAATACACGAACAAGACAGAAACTTCTATTGAGTTATGTCACTGACAATTTAAAGTTCATTAGGGCAGTTGGCTTTCCTCTCAGTAATACTCTATTTGGGTAAGGTTTAGCTCTTTTTCAATATAATCTTTTCTCCTCACTGTTGCTGATGAATGTAAACATAGGTAATATTGTGTTCCATTTATATGTTGGTTTCATATTAAGAAACCATGCTGAAGTTTCTAATAATTTCTGTTCTCCAATTCTATATACAGTACAGAGTCATGTTATCTGTAAAAATGACATCTTTGTTTCTCCCTGTCCACTCTTTATACTTTTATTTCTTTTTCTCACCTCACTTCCCTGGGCAGGACCTGGCACTTTTATCTCACCTGTGATTCTAACAAGAATCATTCTTATGTTTCTCCATTAAGTGTGAAGTTGGCGTAAGGTTAGGGATGGATACTGTTTGTTGAGTTAAGGAAATTTCCTTTGCTCCAAGGTAGCCAATAATTTTTACCATGAATGGGTATTGAATCACAGCAAGTATATTTTCTGCATCAATTTAGATAAATCTTTCCCTCTTTCATATGTTCCTGTAGTGAATTACATTGATTATCTAATATTGACTCATGTTTTAAATTCTAGGCTAAACTTTGTCATGAAGTATAATTTCTTTTTTTCTTTTTTTTTTTTTTTGCGGTACGTGGGCCTCTCACTGTTGTGGCCTCTCCCGTTGCGGAGCACAGGCTCCGGACGCGCAGGCTCAGTGGCCATGGCTCACAGGCCCAGCGGCTCTGCGGCATGTGGGATCTTCCCGGACCGGGGCACGAACCTGTGTCCCCTGCATGGGCAGGCGGACTCTCAACCACTGTGCCACCAGGGAAGCCCTATTGTATTAATTTCTGCTCTTAATTCTATTGTTTCTTTCCCTCTCCTCTCTATTGGAGGACCTATTCTATTGTTCTTTTTCTTAAGCTGGATATTAGCTCATTAATTTTCAGTCTTCCTAATTTTCTAATATATAGATATATTAGGTTCCCCTGTAATTTCTACCTTAGCTGCATTCCACAAATTTTTGATGTATTTTTACTATAGTTCAGTCATAGAGTTTTCTAATTTTCATTATGATTCATTTACCCATGACTAATTGTGAAGTGTGTGTGTGTGTATTTTAATTTCCAGGAACATGAGAATTTTTACGTTATCTTTTCGTCCCTGATTTCTAAATTATGTTGTGGTCAGGTAGTATGGTCAGTATGATACTGATCCTTTGAAAGTAGTTGAGACTTGATGGGCTCACACATAATCAATTTTTGGAAATGTTCTATGTAGATAGATGGATGAATGAGTGGACAGACGGAAGGAAGGAAGGAATAAATTGAGGACAGTAATTTGTTCTGAGTGTATCTGAGAAGAATATGTATTCTCTTACTGTTTAGTTCAGAATTCTACATATATCCATTTAAATCAGTTTTATTACCGGTGCTATTCAGATCCTCTATATCCTTGCTGGTTGTTTATCTTTTTGATCTAACGGTTATGAGCGAGATGTGCTAAAATAACTCACTGTGACCGCAGATCTGTCACCTCCCCTCTTACATGCTCTTCGGCTAAGTCTACTTTTTCTGGTAGTGCTATAGCAGTGTAAGATTTCTCTTTACTAGTGTTTCACTGGTATCTATTTTTCCATCCTCTCACATTTATCCTCTGGAGTACTTATTTTTTTTATGTTTCTTTGGAGCCCTCATGTTTTTACCTATTTCTTGTCCACAGGATGTAACAGAATATTGTTTGTTTCTTTCAGTCAATCCAACAATTTCTATTTAAACCAGCAAGTTTAATCCATTTCAATTTAGTGACATGATTGATAAATTCAGATTCATTTCCATCAGAGATACATATATATATTGCTTTTTAATGTAACTTAATTTTGTTTTTTAAAGTTTTATTGATAGATAATTGAGATACAATTAACTGCACAGACTTAAGGCATAAGAGTGGATAAGTTTTACGTATGTATACACCCGTGAGGCCACCACCCAATCAAGAGAGCGAACATATCCATCGCTGCTCCTCAAAGTTTCCTCATTTCACTTGGCAATTACTCCTTCTTACCCTCCCTAATCCTCACTTCTCTGTTTTCTATCGCAATAGATTTGTTTGCATTTTCTATAATTTTATGTAAATATAACCAAATTGTATACCCTACCTTGTTTGGTTTCCTTCATTGAGCATAATTATTTTGGGATTCATCCATGTTTATTTTTTGTTGCTGAGTAGTATTCCATTGCATGGATGTACTTTCATTGGTTTATCCATTTACCCATTGATGGACATTTGTCACAAATAAAGCTGCTATGCACACTTGTGTGCAAGCCTTCATTATGGATGTGTATTTTCACTTCTCTTGGTAAACACCTAGGAGTGAAATGGTTGAATCGCATAGTGGACGTATGGTTAACACTTTAAGGAATGGTCAAACTGTTTTCCAAAGTGGTTGTGCTATTTTATATTCCCATTAGTAATGTATGTTTTCCATATTTTCACCAAAACCTGACACCGTCCGTCTTTTTAATTTTAGCCATCCTATTAGATGTATTGTGGTATCTCAGTGCAGTTGTTTCAATGTGCATTTACCTAATGATTTATGATGCTGAACGCCTTTTCATGTGCTTATTTGCCATCCGTGTATCTTCTTTGGTGAAGTGTCTGTTCAAGACTTTGGCCTATTTTTAAATTAGGTCTTTTGATTTCTTGTTACTGGCTTTCCGAGCTCTTTGTGTCATCTGTATACAAGTCCTTTATCAGATCTGTGTTTTGCAAATATTTTCTTCCAGTCTGTGGTTTGTCTCTAGTCTCTTAACAGAATCTTTTGAAGAGCAGAGATTTTTAATTTTGATAAAGTCGAGTTTATCAATTCTTTTTTCATGGATTGTGCTTTTAGTGTATTTTTAGCAATCTTTGCCTAACCCAAATTTATGAAGATTTTCTCCTAAGTTTTCTTCTGGGAATTTTATAGTTTTAGGTTTTACATTTAGGTCTGTGATCTGTTTTGAGTTAATTTGTGGATATGGTGCAAGGTATGGATTGAATTTTGTTTGTTTGTCTGTTTGTTTTCTACATATGGATATTCAGTCGTTCCAGCACTGTTGAAAAGTAGAGTCTTTATTCTCACCTATTTAATTTTGGATAGTTTCTATTGCTCAGTCTTGAAGCACTCACATGCTCTTTACCATGACCCTCCACCAAGTGCTTTCAAGAAAGATTGGGAGAAGGCAGAAGACCTTACACTGTGTCAATAGGCATGAAACCTGCCCTGTCACTCAGCCCTGACTGCATCCTCCTTCTGCCTGGGGTCCTCAGTAAGGCATAACACTGGCTTCTGCTACTTCCCCCGTGCTTCCACTACTTCCCCCATGCCTCCACATTGAAGGGCTAGATCCCAGCCAGCCACGTGCAGGCCTTTGTCTCCTCAGGAACCTGACACAACACCCAAGAGGCAAGGGGTCACACCAGCATCCCCAAACCCAAGTATGGAGTCCACCCAACAGAGAGCAGGCTCCAGGAGGGCCAGGATGTGGAACGGCAGCCCCACAGGGGTGCAAAATCCGTGCAGACACACACGAAAGATGTCCTCCACCTGTCACGCGGTGGAAGAGAGACGTGTGGAGCAATGTGGTTAGTATGAGCCCCTTTGTAAACATTTTTTGGGGGGCTCACTATAAGAGCGGGATGGAGAGAGAGAGAGAGAAGAAAGAAAAATATAAAGGAAAATAAAATTTCCTATCACCTCAGACTCCTGTCCCCAGCCTCTGTGTCCAGGAAGCAAGCTCTATTATTACTGTCTTGTGAGTTCGTATTCTTCCAAAGATATTCTATACGAAAAATAGCATATATATATAATAGGCTATGCAGACACACTTGAATATTCTTTTTTAATATGTATTTATTTATTTATTTTTCGTTGCATTGGGTCTTCGTTGCTGCGTGCCGGCTTTCTCTAGTTGCGGTGAGCGGGGGCTACTCTTCGTTGCAGTGCGCAGGCTTCTCATTGTGGTGGCTTCTCTTGTTGCAGAGCACGGGCTCTAGGCTCTCAGGGTTAGTTGCTCCACGGCATGTGGGATCTCCCCAGACCAGGGCTCGAACCCATATCCCCTGCATTGGCAGGCGGATTCTTAACCACTGTGCCACCAGGGAAGCCCCGACACTTGGATATTATACTAAATTTTAACAGCAGTCAGAGCCACTCATTCATTTGTTCATTCAATCATTCATTTTAAACGGGCTCGAGGCTAAGGACCCAGTCCCTGCTCTCAGAGTCCAGTGGTGGGTGCAGACAGTCACCAAAAAACCACACAAATGAAGTATGTTTAGAAACAGATTCAGGGAGGAAATAGGTGTGAATGAACTGAGAAGTCCCGCAGGTGACAGCCCCTCTGTCAAGGTTTGAGGGACAGTCACCAGCAAGCCGAGCACCCCAGCCCTAGCCATGGACACATTCTTTTGAGTCACTAATATGCTTCCGATTAAGACCCAGAGCTGTGACTCACTGCCCTGCACCATCTGCTGCCCGGGGCTCACATGACTCACGGCTGCCGCCCTTCCCTGTCCCCCAGGAGTGCTTCAGAGGAACGAGAGACAAAATTATTCCATGTGACTCAGGCAGAGAGAGACACAGCCTGGCCTGTTCACACCCACTGCTCCCTTCCTGCCTGAAAAATGGAGGTGGGCAAGGCTCTGGCCTCTGAGTGACACATCTTTTCAGACATGTGCTGATGGAGGGACGGTCCCTCCTGGCAGGGGTCCTCAGAGCACAAGTCATGATTAATTTCCCAGTGCAGAAGCTGAGCTTGCCAGGGGAGAAGTGAGGAAGCATGGCTCAATTCCACCTCCTGCCTCTGTGGGCTGCTGCCTGAGCACGCCTCTCTGCAGGGAGTCCCACACTGGGGTCTCTCATCCTGTGACGTGCCAAGCCCAGGCTGGCGTATCCACGCATTTGCACAGGGCTGCCCTGCCCCAAGCACCCAGGCAGGGCTCCCCATCCTCTCCCGAAGCCCAACTCTGCCTCGCACATCTGCCTCCTTGAATTACTCCACCTTCGCCCTGAATCCTGGAGTTCGCTTCAACTCCTCCCTTACCATCACCGCCAGCACCTAATCCAGCCCAGTCCGCCCCCTTCCTTCCCTCCTCCTGCTTCTTCCTCCCCTTGTGCCCTTTCCTCCACAAGAACTCTTTCGGGACACCCCTCACCGGCCTCGCTGTCTCTGGGCTGCAGACTTCTCATCACTCCCCTCAACATATATTCCTAAACACGTCTGGGTAGCAGTTCCCCCCCCTCCAATGGCATGTCCTCAGGGTCTACAGCGAAGGCCACTCATAGGCCCGTGGAGGGCAAGCAGGTGACAGAAAGGAGGGAAGCAGGCTTCGGGGGACTTGATAAAAGGCCACGACATGGAGGGCTAAGGTCGAAGGCAGATTGGAGAACGCTTGTCCTGCTTAGGGGCGGCCACCACCCAGCCACAGCTAAGTGTAGCCTAAAGCGCCAAAATGCAAGACCTTCCAGGCTTTCATGAGAACCCTGATTTGCTTATGAAACCTCTTAATTTATAAAGGTTGGGGCTCCCCTGGTGGCACAGTCGTTAAGAATCCGCCTGCCAATGCAGGGGACACGGCTTCTAGACCTGGTCCGGGAAGATCCCACATGCCGTGGAGCAACTAAGCCCGTGCACCACAAGTACTGAGCCTGCGCTCTAGAGCCTGCGAGCCACAACTACTGAGCCCGTGCAATGAGAAACCCGCGCGCCGCAACTAGAGGAAGCCCGCACACAGCAACGAAGACCCAACACAGCCAAAAATAAATAAATTAATGAATGAAAAAGTTGGTAACTAGCCCACATTTGACACCCTGAGCAGTTTCCTTATTCCTGCATCGCAGATCTTCCTTGGCCTGGATCCCACCTATGCACCCAGCACCTTCTCCCACAGCAGCTGCTCACCCTGCCTGTGGCCGAAGCTGTACCTCGCTCTGAGACTCGGCTATTTGCCGTTCCCAGGACACGCCTCACCTGTCACCCACAGACACTGGTCCCACATTGCCCTGTGCTTTCCTTTCGACACCCCTCCACATCCCACCCACCTACTACGTTGTCCCTCTGTCCTGGTACGAGACACGTTCTGACCTGTGTCACCAGTTGTGTGAACCTCCGTCGTCCTTGCACGATCGGAGACCCTTAGATGCAGACACTGTCTGATTCACAGAACCTGCACATGGTAGGCACCCCAGAGATGTTTCAGGAACCGTGTGCTCATTAGAATCGAAGGAAGTGTACCCACCCCATGTGGGTTGTGGAACTGGGGGTGGTTCCGTGTGTCAAACCAGGTCTGCATCCTCAGATAGCTTCCCAGGCTGGCCCCCCACTTCCCTGGGCTCCAGCCCTCAGCCCCAGCCCAGCGGGTTGTGCGTGGAGAGGAGCACCTGAGGAAGCTCTGAGTCACCCTCTGAGCTGCAGCCTAATGCGCTCTGCAGGCCTCGTCCTTAGGAACCTGGCCCGCTTCTCGCTTTGCATTCCCCCCCCAGTTTATGGCTAAAAACATCTGTATGAAAATGGGCCCTGGCAGAGCGTGTGGCCACTGCACACACCTCCCCTGGCGCCTGAAGTCCTTGTCCCCTTCCGCCTGTTTACGACTGTTTGCTGTGGAAACGGCTGGCTTCGTGGCTTGGGAGGGAGCAGGTGGGAGAGCACAGGAGTTCACGAAGCCCCCAGGCCCGTTTCTCACTGGGACCCCAAGGAGCGGGGAGTGTGGGCCAGAGCAGCCCGGGGAGGATGTGGGGAGGGGCTGCTTGGCCGGCACAGGTGAGCGGGATGTGAAATGGCCTCCAGATGTGGGTCTGCGAGGCCTCGACAGTTCAAAGCTGAGCGTTTAGGAGCTCCCCGTGGGGAAGCGGAGAGCCCTGGAGAAGAGGCGGCTTTGTCTGCCTCCTTACTTACAGGCCTGGCCCTGTGGTCTCTCCCACCCATGTGCAGCCCCTGGGCCCCACACGTTCTCCCACCGCGTCAGCTCTCCGGCAGGGGCCCCTTGCACCCCTGCGTTTTGTTCACATTTAGATGAGAAGGGTTTTTGTGAGGACCAGGTGAAAGGTTTGATGGACACGGGGAGGACGCTCTTTATGCTAGGTGGTCGTATCCATAGGCCAAGGGAGAGTCACCACCTGCTAGCAAGTGCTCTTATTCCGAGTCTGTTTTCAGATCTCTCATTCAACAAGCTCCTCTTGCGCTCCTCCTGTAGGCAGAGCATGGTACCCAGCTCCGCAGGGGACAAGGTGCAGGCCAAGAGTCCTTTTCAGAAAGGCATTGCAGTCCATCAGGGGAGAGGAAACATACAAATTGCTTCGAGTGCTACAAGCCACAAGAAAGGAGCTGGGGCGGGGGGGCTCCTAGGAGAACAGCAGGTGAGTTTGAGCCTCGTGTGCAGATATGGGGAGGGGCGTCGGCAAGCAGGGCGCAGAGCGGGGCAGGGGGTGGCAATGAGGAAGATAGCGGGGGCAGAGTTGGAGCACATGAGATGGTGTCTTCTCAAGCACGCCCAGCTGACGGCTTCGTGTCTTTGGGAGGTGGTGGGAGTCCTGCTTTGTGGGCTTCCCTGAATAGTCACAGATAGGAGCTGGTGGTCAATAGAGGAGTTGGCTGATGAAAACGGGGTCTCCTTCTTTGGGCCAAGAGGCCGTTTCATTACTGACGTGGAATCACAACCCAGACGTGGGCTACTGAAGGACTCAGATCCCATCCGCAGCATCTGCTTTGAGAATGTCAACACTGCCAGTCCCTTGGGACCAGGGTGCTGACCCTAAGGTCAAGGCCCTGCAGTTTCCTCCTTCAGAAGATGGTCAGCTGCCAGGATCCTCCTTCCTGACTTTGACCTTGACATTGCCAGTTCCTTCTGCTCCAAGGGGAAGGTTTTCCCTCCAAGCAAATAATCACCTGATCTCCACAGAGCCTCCACAACCCCACAAAAAGTCACATCGTTTCGGCACCAACCACCTGCCTGGTTGGTTTTAACATCCTTCTACTCAAGATCAAGGCTCTTGCTACATGAGAATTTATCCAGTTCTTCCTTGATAGTTGGGAATTACTACCATGAACAGGGTGAGGCGTAAGTCTTCCCCTCCCCCCTCAGACCCTCGTGATGAGATCCCGTCTTCTCTGGAAAACTCCTTCACCACAAGTTAAAGGGCTGACTTTGTTGGGGGTGGGAGGGGATCCTTCATCCTGGCATTGGAAGGTTTAACTTTTGCTTCAAAGACTCCTTCCCAAGAGTTCCCATACAGCCTAGGAGGTTTATGCAAATTCATAAATTCTGAATTCCCTACCCCTCATCTTGTGCCAGAGTTCTTGGGCAGGTTGGTGGATCAGGCTGGACTTTGACCCAGGGCCACACATCTAGTGAGGAAAAGCTCCGTGATTCAAACAGCATCCGTGTTCTTCTGCTTAATAAGCCTCCCAGCTGTGCTAATAAAAGTTCTACCCCAAGAGAAGCCGCATGTGTCCTGAGCTCACTCACCCAGCACGACAGCTGTCGGGCCAGAGGAAGCCCGTTTTCTGCACAGATTTCTTATTTCAAGCTAAGAATGATCTAGGCTTGATTAGCTGCTTTGGTGGTCAACCACATACTTTTGCACAACACCTCAGATGGAACGATTAACCCTGTGGAACATTCACATCAGAGGGAGACCATGTGATTTTCAGAACAAACCCCCCATACGCTCAGAGAAGCCAGTGATGCCGGGGTCTGTTCCTCACGTGGAGTTCCGTGTGCCTGAGATTTGGGGAGAGTTAGCACGCTGCCGCGATCATTGCATGAGCCAAAGGAGCCACGGACGTCATTGGCCAGCCCTCCCCACCCTCCTGCCGTTCACATATTCTTTGCCAGGTCCCCTTTTTCAGGTCTGGGGCTGCACTACAATTCCAGGGGTACAAATTAAAACTGCAAGCCTGGCCTGGACCTTTTTCTGGAATGATACCAAGGGATGATTGTCAAACAACTTGAGGACCTGAAGTGAAAGGCACCATTCCTCCTTTCTTTTCACAGACAGCCAATGCTCACTTTCTGTGAGCATTCAGTGTGTGAGCCTGGTTGACCATACAGCATAATGGGCTCCACAGTTTTATTCTCCATCATGAAAAAGAGCCTTTTATTTTCTCTCCTTTTCAGGTTCTGCTGGTGGACAAATTCATGCCCATCCAATCCAACCATACCTCTCATGACTTTTTTTCACATCAACCATCTTCCCCCTTGTCCTTCATCTTCTTATCGCTAAGGCCTTAACCTCTCTAGTTTAGAAGGTGGCAATTGGAAATTCTCTATGAGTATATGCTCTCAGCATCCCTAGTGGCCTTCAGAAATCTCCCTTCATCCCGCATCCTCACAGTTCTGTCTGCAGGATGTTTGGGGTGGAAACAGGCAATGTCTCAGCAAGAGGTGGTGTGACGTTTCCAGGGAGCAGGATGCCTGGCACACAATAGGAGTGCAATAATAGTTGCTGCTGTGTGCCCTTGGACAAGTCTCCTGCCCTCTCTGGGTGCCAGTTTCACCATCGGCTCTGGCTTTTGCTAATAATGATGAGGGAGGATGAAGAAGAAGACAGAGAGGAGGAGGAGAACACTAAGAGGTGTGTAAGAAAGAAGATAGAGTGCTAGAAGCCTGGGGGAAAGGAGGAAGTAGAGGGGGAACCCACCTTGAAGTGTAAACATGATGAAGAGAGAGATAAAGAAGTGGCTCCGGGCTTCCCTGGTGGCGCAGTGGCTGAGAGTCCGCCTGCCGATGCAGGGGACACGGGTTCGTGCCCCGGTCCGGGAGGATCCCACATGCCGCAGAGCGGCTGGGCCCGTGAGCCATGGCTGCTGAGCCTGCGCGTCCGGAGCCTGTGCTCCGCAACGGGAGAGGCCACAACAGTGAGAGGCCCGCGTACAGCGAAAAAAAAAAAAGAAGCTCCCATCCGCCATGCAGGGGTGGAGGAGTCCTACAGGTGCAGCATACCAATGGGCTCCCCGAGTTCTGTGCATTTGCTGATCGGGAGGGAAAATCCCCCCCACCCCGCTTTGTCCTTCTTTTAACCCAATAACGGATCCCCACCTCCCACCCCCAGAAATGTGAGAGGTCATGTCTCAGAGCTCTCCACTCCTGCTAGAAAAGGGATATGGGAGCTTTACGGTGTGGGAATCCAGCGTGGGAGAGCAGCAAGAGCTCAGAGATCCTCCAGTGCCAACCCTCACCCCCGTCCATGGTCAGGGCCTCAAGGTCACACCTCAAGGCGAGAGGCAGGGCCCAGACTGGACACCAAGGGTCCTGATTCCCAGGCTCGTTCCTGAGCATCTCTCCACATCCCTTCTGTCCATACAGGACTTGTGATCAGCCCTTCCATTTGTAGAGGGCTTCCAAGCCATGCCCACGTTTCCATGTTCACTGATCCACCCTGAAGAGTGGGAAAATGAGATTCACCCCATTTTGCAGGTGAGGACGCAGAGCTCAGTGCGGTCGACTGGCTTTTGCTCAAGTCTTAAACTCTGCCTAGACTGGTCTTCCTGTCCTGCCGCCTCAGCGCATAGCTGACCACTTCCCCATGGCAACCTTGGCAGTGACCGGGGCCTGCTGAGCTCCTAAGTTAGGTCTTGCCTCTATGGCATGGTGAAATTGATGCCTTCCTGTCGTCAAGACCTAACCGATTCTTCCTAGGATCTTGGAAGCCCTCCAGCTCCAAGGAGACATTGGCTGCTGTCTTCTGGCTCTGAGCCTTGTCCCTGCCTGGAGGGTTATGGAGGAACCCAGAGCTCCATGTTCATGCCAGTCTGACCTTGGGGAAGCAGGATGTGTCCTAGGCTATGAATTTTGGACATCCATTTGAGCCCAGTCAGCACTTAGTGTGCCCGACTTCTGTCTCCCAGCCTCTGTCCTGCCCCAGCTTAGGGGAATCCATTTCCCTGCTGGTCTGGGGACTTTCGAAATGGGTGCCCAGAGGTCTGGGCTTCAGCAGAGGGGCTTTCTCGTCTGGTATGGAGACCCCAGGGGCTGTGTGGGCTGAAGGCCCTGGGGCTTTGTCTCCTAAGGTGCCATGATCTCTTTATAGTTAGGTCTTTATGAAACCCACGTTTCTTGCGAAGATGATCCAATATCACAGTCTAATGATCATAACTTGCCCCCTTGCATCTCTCCTGTGGCTGTGCTTCCTAAGGCACTTCAACTCCTGCACTGTCTCTGAGCGTCATGGCAGCCCTTTGAAACAATGTGCAAGTCTCCACAGACTTGCTCTTCCCTCTCGCTGAATCCTGTCTACTCCACCTCCTCTACACCACGTCTCCACCTGGAAAGTGCCTCCTCGCCTCTCAGGACACAGCTAGAAGCCATTGCCGTACCTCCTTTTGCCTCTAGAACCCCTGCGGGCATGAGCTGCGTCTGCCCTTCTGTGATCCCACCAGGCTCGTGCCTACCCTCTCCAAGAGCCCTCACCATGGATTGATGGACATGTGTGGTAGTGGAGCTCCAAAGACAACCCCAAACGATTCTGCCTCTTCCTGTACATGCCTTCTTCCGCCCCATCAAGAGTCAGAGCCTACGTCTCCTCTCCTTGGATTCTGGCTGGGCCTGTGGCTGCTTTGAGGAAACAGCCTGTGCCAGGACCGGCACCTTCTGCTTCTTTCCTCTTGGGACACTTCTCTCCAGGTATTCCTTGGAATCCAGCCACCACTCCTTGAGAAGCCCAAGCTGCAGCGCCAGGCCACATGTAGTCCCTCCAGTTGACAGCCCTGCTCCACTCCCTGCTGCCGCCATGTGAGTGAGTCAACTTGGGTGTCCGGGCCCCCAGAGGACTGCAGCCCCAGCCAACATCACGTGCAGCAGAAGAACTGCTGTGCTGAGCCCAGACAACCAACACAATCATGAGAGATAATAAAATAATTATTTGTGGCCACTAAGTGTTGGGTGGTTTGTTATGAACAAGGGATAACTGAAACAACTTGTCTGTATGCCCTGCTAGACCGTAAGCTCCTTGAGGGCAGGAGCCAGGGCAGGAGTCTCGGTCATACTTGTGTGCCCAGCACCTAGAGCAGTGGTCTAGCTCAGTGGTTAAGACCTCAAGGGACCTGGGGTTGATCTCTGCTCTATCCCTTACCGGTTATGTGGCTGTGTCAGTCGGGGTTCAGGTAGGGCAACAGAGCCACTAAGAGTATTGTGGGCCTAAGAGATTTATTCCAAGAATTTGACCTTAAACACATATGGGAAGATCTGAGGGGATGGAGGTCTAGAAGGGGAGTCAGAGGTTCAGAGTCACTACTCAGCCTGCCTGAAGTGGACAAGTCAGAGCTTGCCCGGAAATCCACGATGCCAACGAGCCCCTAGAGTGGTGGATGGACAGCGGATGCATAGCGAGGTCCAGTGAAAACTGCTGCCTCTGTCTAGCTGCCGCCTCTGCGGGCTCACTGTCAACCTTCTGGTTGAGACCGTGGGGCCTGTCTTGATCCGGAGGATCAGAAGTCAGAGTGACAAGCTAGACATGAAGCAGAGGAGAATTCGGACAAGCTGCGACCTGCTAGATACCTTTGCATCTGTCCAACACCATATGCACCCATGAGAGCCTTCAGAGAATAATGGCCACTGCTCCGCCTCCACCTTCCAAGTCTCCTATAACCTGGAGCCAGGTAGGGAAGGGAATTCTGGGAAGCGTAGCTTCCAGCTTAACCAGTTCGACACAGCACAGTCCAGCACTATGGCCTGTAGCAAATTACTTTCCTCTGAGCCTTGGTTCCTTATCAGTAAAATAGGGAAGATAATACTTATCAAACTCAGATTATTGGAAAGATTCAATGAGAAATACATGCACAGTTGTCATGTTCTAAATTCTCAGCGCACGCCAGCCGTGTTCCTCATTATAGAAGAAGCCCATTCATGCTTGTTGGATGAATGAACTGAAACTCTTTGGAGAGGCATAAAGGGGGCAGGAAATAAGTCATGCCCCAGAAATTTGGGGTCAAGCTGGAACAGTGTGGACCTCTTGTGGGAAGCCTGAGGCCAGAATAAATCTAGAAAATGTCTGTTAGACATTATCTGGGCCATCTGACATTAAGAACAAGAGATCAGGGTTGGGAGTTCAGTCCCCCTTCACATGAACTCATCAATTCAGCTCTTCCAAGCCCAGATAAAGGCTGCCCGGAGACCAGGGTGTCCAAGAATCAGAAATGCTGGGTTGTAGTCCAGCTCTGCCACTATTTATAAACATAGGTAGGTCCTTTATCTGCTGTGGGGCTCTGCCTTCCCATCTGTGCATGAAGCGGCTGGACCAGAGGGTCAGAGGACCAGAGGGTCTTCTATGCTGTCCTCCCACAGGGGCCACTGAATGCAGGTGACATGCAGTTTGGAAAACTGCAGGCCACTCTAGAAGGGCCAATTATTCCACCTCACGGTCAAAATGAGGCCACTGCATATGTGTGATACAAACTGACGCCTACAATGCATCCTTTCCAAAGTTTAATTGTAGGGATACATCTGAGATGCATGACGGCAGATCCAGAGCCCGTGTTAATTACCAAGGTGGGGACAGGAAGTGATATATTTTTATCACCTATCGTGTGTTTGACATCCATCATTTTATCATCCTCGTGATGGCCCCGAGCTGGGCATTATCATCCCTAACTTCCAGTTGAGGAAACTGAGGCTCAGGAAGGCTGAGCAGCCCTGAGCTCTGCCCAGGCTCAAGCAGTGGGCCCATGATGACAGTGAGGTTGAACCCAGGTTGGCTTCTTCCCAGAGCCTGTGCTCCCCCCGCAGTGCCCGGCTGCCCTCGGAAAAGTCCAAAGTTCCACCCTCAGACTGAAATGACCTTGAGTCTCTGCTGAAGGTGGGCAACTCAAGCTTGAGCTTTACTGACCAGGTGGGAAGGAGAGCTGTTGGTCACCAGAGGTCAAGTTGTGGTGAACGTCAAGGGTGAAAATGAGGGCAGGGATGCAGAGCCAGGCTTAGCTCATCATACGGTATCAGCTAATCTGTGAACACCAGTGTTAGGGCTCCAAGGGAAGCACAGGGCTCTTCACCTTCTATCGTTATTGGCTGGAGGAAGGAGAGGGGCAAGAAGCCGGCACTGAAGCTGGATCTGCGGTACCCCGTGAAGTCTTTGGTCCATCACGGGAAATTTTTCAAATGTGTATTTTTTTTTCCCCTTTAATTCTCCAAGGCTGCCCGGAATTTCAGAGATACTAGCCAGCATGTATCCCCAGAATATCTACCAACAGGGGTGGAGATCAGCTGTGGTGTGAGGGCGGGATCTGGGGCCTGAGAGCACACATCTTTGCAGTATTTGATGCATAGCAGAAAGTTGGTTGGGTGGCTAGGAGGGTGGGTGAAATCACCAGGCCACAGAACAACCTAGGAGAGATTCCAGAGCAGGTTTGGCAGAAGATGGGGGAATGTGAGATGCTGGTCCTCCCTTTTACACGGCAGACAGATGCCTTTGTCCAGTGGCCTGCGCTGAGCTTCATAAGCTCATCACTCCAGTCCCACTCTTAACCCCAAAGCGCCTCCTTCAAGCAGCACAAGTGTGATCTCTTTATTCACCACGTAGCTCAGACCACGTGACAACTCTCCAGTAGACATGCAATATGCAATGTACATCTTCCGCTGTGGAGTGCAAGGCCCAGCCTCCACCACCCCGCTACCACTCTGCACCTCAGCTTCTTTGCTGTAGAAACTGAACAAATCCTCCCCATGCACACCCCAGCCCACAGTAGACTCGATAAATGCTGGATGACGGAGTGAGTGGGCAAGCAGACCTGAGCCCCTGATCAGATCGTGTCTGCCCCTCTATCTTTTCTTTTTTCTAGCTTTATTGAGATATTATTGATATACAACTTATGTAAGTTTTAGGTGTACAACATGAGATTAGATACATGTATACACTGCAAAAGTATTACTACAATAAAGGTTAGTTAATACATCCACTCACATAATTATGATTGTGTGTGTGTGGTGATAGCATTTAAAATCTACTCTCTTAACAACTTTCAAATATAGGATACAGTTGTTAATTACAGTCACCATGTTGTGCATTAGACCCCCAGATCTTTTTTTTTAATTAATTAACTTTATTTTTGGCTGCGTTGGGCCTTCGTTGCTGCGCATGGGCTTTCTCTAGTTGCGGCGAGTGGGGGCTACTCTTCGTTGCAGTGCATGGGCTTCTCATGGCTGTGGCTTCTCTTGTTGAGGAGCACGGGCTCTAGGCACATTGGCTTCAGTAGTTGTGAAATGCAGGCTCAGTAGTTGTGGCTCGCAGGCTCTAGAGTGCAGGCTCAGTAGTTGTGGCACACAGGCTTAGTTGCTCCGTCGCACGTGGGATCTTCCCAGACCAGGGCTCGAACCCATGTCCCCTGCATTGGCAGACGGATTCTTAACCACTGCGCCACCAGGGAAGTCCCGATCCCCAGATCTTACTTGTATACAGCTGGGAGTTTGTACCCTTTGAACCAACATCTCCCTATTTCCATACAGCCCCTGGCAACCAGCATTCTAGTCTCTATTTCTACGAGTTCAGCTCTTTTAGATTCTGCATGTAAGTGAGAACACACCGTATTTGTGTCGTAGCATAATGCCCTCGAGGTCAGTCCATGTTGTTGCAAATGGCAGGATTTCCTTCTTTTTTTACGGCTGAATAATATTCTATTGTGTGTAGACATCGCACTTTCTTTATCCATTCAGTCATCGATGAACATGTAGGTTGTTTCCATGTCTTAGCTATTGTAAATCATGCTTCAATGAACATGGAAATGCAGATATTTAAGACAGCGTTTTCATTTCCTTCAGATAAATACCCGGGAGTGGGATTGCTGCATCATATGGTAGTCGTATTTTTAATTTTTTGACGAACCTCCACACTGTTTTCCATAGTGGCTGCACCAACTTACATTCCCACCAACAGTGCAAGAGGGTTCCCTTTTCTCCACATCATTGCCCACACTTACCTTCTTTTTAAAAATATTTATTCGTTTATTTGTTTGGCTGCGCCAGGTCTTAGTTGCGGCACTTGGGCTCTTAGTTGAGGCACGCAGGATCTAGCCCCCTGACCAGGGATTGAACCCGGGCCCCCTGCATTGGGAGCACGGTGTCTTAACCCCTGGAACACCAGGGAAGTCCCTTATTTCTTGATGATAGACATTCCAACGGGTGTGAGGTGATATCTCATCATGGCTTTGATTTGCATTTCCTCTTACGATCAGTGATGTTGAGCATCTTTTCATGTGCCTGTTGGCCATTTCCATGTCTTCTCTGGAAAAATGACTATTCAAGTCCTTTGCCCAGTTTTTAATCAGGTGGTTTTTTGCTATTATATGAGTTCCTTATATATTTTAGCTATTAACTCATCAGATAGATGGTTTCCAACTATTTTCTCCCATTCTGTAGGTCGCCTTTATAATATTTTGCTGATTGTTGCTTTTGCTGTGCAGACACCCCTCTATCTTTTCCAATCCCCTTCTTCTGAGCAAAGGGACCTCACTTTGGAGAAACCCAATTTTCTACTTTTCTCCCACTAAGTTTGACCAATTTCCCACTCCCTCCTCCTAGCATCTAGAAGAAGTTCTTAAAGGGACTTGTTCAGCTCAAACTCCACCCTGATGCAGTGATTTTTGGAGCCCTGATGAGGGAAAGTGAATTGGCCCATGTGAGGCAGAGCAGGGCCTGGCACCAGCTGCCTCCCGGGCTGCAGGGCCTGGGCTGTGGACTCCGGCGGGCCAGATGGGATGCAGTCCAGCCTCTGTGTGCCCTGGTCACTCCACAACCGGCTCTTGGATGAACCTGAACCCCTGCTGCCTCCTGGGGCGGGGGGGCTCTGAGAACATCTTGAGTCATCCCCAAGGAGGATGGCCTCACTGATCTAGGAGTGAGGGAAGCAGGGCGGAAGCTGAGGAGGAAGATACAGAGGGGAGGGCATCTAAGTTCACTGTGAGGTGGGAGAGGAAGACGCTTCCAGAGGGAACATTTCACGGTTAATAGAAGAGAGGGTGCCAGGGTGAGGAAAGGAGGTGCAGTGACCTAACAGAAGCATGCAGGTGGCGTCACCCTTTACGGTCCACACAGGAGGAAGGGAAGCAGGGGCAAGTTTTCCAGTCTCAGCTCTGACTCTGCCAACCAGTAACCCTGACATCTCGGCCAAGTCACTTACCCCCTCTAAACCTGTTTCCTCACCTGTGAAATAGGGAGTGCAGCAGTACCTCTCTGCAGTAGACTCCTGTTTGGAGACCCCCCATGTAGCATGCTACCACCCTGGTGAAGCCCCCTTCCATCCTGTCTCTGGGGGTGGTGACAAGCTGTGGCCAAAGGGACATTAGCAAGGGTGAGTCAAGTGGGGGTCTGGTGAGCACTTGCCTGTAGGAGCTTGTCCTCTTAGAACATCACAGAACCCAGCCACTACGATGAGGAAGGCCAGGCAGGCGCGTGGAGAGGCACACGGAGGAGAACAAAGCCATGGCCAAGAGCCCCACTGAGCTCCCAGCCAGCGCCACCTGCCAGCCACGTGACTGAGGCCATTGCGGACCTTCCAGTGGGCCAGAGCCCCGGTCAGTACCACGTGAAGCAGAAGAGTGCCTGGGCAACCCACAGGATCATGAGAGACAATACATGGTTGTTATTGTAAGTCTCCAGGGCTTCAGACGTTTGTTATACAGCAGTAGAAAACCCAAGCACGATCCCGCAGAGCTCGAGGGAGGATTCGAAAGGATACTTCATGTAAGATGCACAGCACAGTGCCTGGTGTGAAGCAAGCACTGCGTAAATGGAGCAAATGTTTGTACCGTGGCCATTTATAATCAACAAGCCACAGAATACTGGCCCTATCACTATCCACACACAGACACTAATAAGCAACAGGCAGTTTGCAAAGCACTTTCTCGTACTTTATGACAAATAAACCCCACAAGGGTCAAGGGCCATGCCCAAGGTGACTCAGCGCCTACACGGCTGGGCTGGATCCAGGCTCACGTCCACATCCCGAGTATCATGCCGCATAACCCCAAACACTTGCTCACGTACAGCAGTGACTGGTCTTGGGAAGAAAGGCAATGGTGCAGAGGCTTAGTGGTCCCCTAGAAAAAGCTGACTTGGGGTCCTGTCCTCACTGTGTGTTCGTAAGCGAAATACTTGGAGCGAGTCTTAGGTTCCACATCTGAGAAGCGGAGGCAGAGCCCAGGGCCCGGCTTCCTTCCAGCATGGAGGGCCGTGAGAGCCGAGTCAAAGTGTATGTAAAAGGGGAATGGGTTTCAGCAGTTTTCTGCAGAATTCTTTGACAGGGTCTGGCCTCTTCCCATCCCTACAGTGTGCATGTGCCCCTCACGGAGTAATGAGGGGCGCACAGTAGGCCTGCATGCCCTGCCCTGAGAGCACATCACATGGTGTCCAGGTACCTCTGAGCCCCACTGATGACTGGGGAAAGGGTGACATTGGCCTCGTCACTGACCAGCCTGCTTCTGGCCCCAGGCTTGTGTGGGAGGAGTGATGCGCAGAAGCTGCCTTTTGTTCTGCCTGACATCACCCCCATTTGGACATTCTCAGCACCCCCCACGGCTCCTACACCCTGACCTTCTTTTCATCCAGCCAAGAGGGATGACGCATGGGCCCGGCTGCTCCCACCCTTGATATTTGCCTTCCCGTCTCAACAGGAAGATCGTGGGGACGTTTCCTGAAAAGTGAATGGGGAGCATGTGGCTTGGTTGAATGACAGTCTCCTGCAGTGGAAAAGCTGATGACATCTCAGGCCTCAGGGTGTCCGAATAAAGACAGGAAGGGACCAAATGAACAAACCATGTGTTATCTGGGGAAGAGCATCTCAGCAGCAGGAACCTCAGGGCAAAGAGTCTTGATAAGGACACTTCATCAGCTCCCCCCAGGTCTAACCATCTTACCCAGCCAGAGGACAGCCGTCCAACCCAAGAAATGAACGTTGATACAAGAATATTAACTGATTTATAGAGCATATTCGAATTTGCCAGGATCCGATCTGGGATCCCCCTTTGTAATTTAGTTGCCGTGTCTCCTGTGTAGAGTCTCGGGCCGGCCTCAAGGCAGCCAGCCCCCCGTCCTGTGGATCCTCAGGAGATGGGAAGGCGTCTCCACGGCAGGGGCAGGTGGGGAAGAGCGTGCTCTCTGCAGGCCTCTCTCCTCCTCAGAATGACCTCCCGCCTCTTCGGAGCCCCGTGTGGCTGGCATCTGGTTGTAGGCCCAACCTCCCCCTGTCACGTGCGCTCACCCTCCGGGCGGCCTGTCCCCTTCCTCGCCCACCCCCTGCCCACACAGGGACCAACTGGGAAACTGAGTCTGCTGCTTGGTCCCCTGCAAGTGCTGGTCACCGATGGTGACTTCCAGTTGGAGTTAAGATCTTGTAGAATAAAGAGGTGAAGGGAACACGGGTCCTTCCTCCAGCCTGCCGTGGGATGGAAAATTCCCCTTGTGGGCTGCGGTCCTTTGTCATTTTATAGCAGTTTCTGAAGCTGCAGTGCCAGCTACCGTCTGCAACACCGACGTAGCCCCGTGCAGTGGACAGAGTGGCCACAGGGCTGGTGCCCCTGTTCACCCACCATGTGTGGAGTGCCTCCAGCCCTGCCTGCGCCCAGCGCCCAGACTTGGGCGCCAGTTACAGGCCTGTGTCTTGGGCAGGATGCCCTCTCTTATTGACCCTCTTCGTTTCTGTCTGGTTGGCTTCACACCTGGAAAGTGGCACCTCATAAACAGTAGTTTGTTTTTGTTTTGCAAAGAAGAAAGCTTCCTTACCTTTGGTCCCTCCTTAGTCCAGGGCCCACAGGCAGTGTGTAGGCAGTAAATAGTTACTAAACTAAATCACCTCATAATTCATACAGAACATCTCAGACCGAGGGCTCATTTTACCAATGAGGCCACGGGAGCCTAGGGAGGGGATGCCCTCCGTGTGAGGCCTGGGAAGGGTGGACGCACTGGCCCCTCGTTAGAACCACCTGGGAGGCTTGATGGTGCCTACCGCTCAGCCTGCATACCTACCAATTAAGTCAGAACCCCTGGGTGGGGCCGGGCGCAGGTGTGAAAGCTCCGCAGGTGGTCCCAGGTGACCGGGTTGGAGAGCCCTGGCCTCAGGGGGAGGTGGAGGCAGAGCCTACGCCCCAGGAACCAGGCCAGAGAGGGCGCTGTCCGTGCCCCTGCTGGCTCTTGGGGAGCAGAGGTGCTGGGCAGTCACAGCAAAGGGCTCCGAGGGAGAGTTTGCAGAGGGGCATCTTCGTGGGGGGGAGCGGAGCCGGGGGGAGAGCGCTGGACATCTCAACGCATCTCGTGTCTACATGGCCCTGCCGAGGAGCAGGCACTTTGGCCGGAAGGCCCAGGACAGGTTGAGGGGCAGCAGTGCGGCCCGAGGCGGCCCTGAGCCCAGACCCCAGACCCAGAGAGAACGGGCTGAGCTCAGGGCCCCACTGCCACGAGGGAGCTGGGACCGGACGGGACCCCTGCGCTTCGCGCCCAGCTTTCTCCAGACGCCTGTACCTTCTTGTCATCAGCAAGGGAGCTGAGTCAAGTGTGGACTCTAAGATCTCTTGAGGAAGCAATTTCTTTTAACCTTTTATTACTCCAGGTGCACACTTTAGAGAGGCTAGGACGAGGCAGGCTCACGTATCCGTCAAGAGACACAGGACCACCCGCTCCGGGCTCTGCTCAGCCGTTCTCCACCCACTCCCCAGCCCCATGCGGCACACCACTTCATCGGGTTCTCCAAAGGATAAGACCTCTTTAAAATCATAATCACAGTACCATTTCACACCTAAAAAATAATTCCTTAATATCATTAAATATCCATTTGGTGTAACTGACTGTCTCATAGTTTATTTTCATGGTTTATTTACTCAAAGAAGAACCCAACAAGATTTCCCATTGCAGTTGATTAATGTGACTCTGAAGTCATTTTTAGTCTGTAGTTTCATTTATAAGCTGGAATACTTCTACAGAGAGAAACTTTCCTTCATCAACTATTTAGCTTGAGGTACCGTTCATATAGGAAAGGAAGGTTAAATGCTAAATTCTTTTCATCTAGATACCACTTTTCAGAGTAATGAATTGGTTATCTAGCATCTTCCGAATGTATCAATGTGTGTTTTTACTTATTTATTTTGAGTATCATTAACTCCGGGCTTTTACCACACTTGACGTCTTTCGCTGTTTCAGTTATCGTTCCTACTAATGCTCAAGATGCCCGTCTTCGGTCAGTGGGAGCTTGTTTAAGTTGGCTCCTGAGTCTGTCTGTCCTGACCTCAAAAGTCTTTGGTTTTTGTTGTTGCTGTTGTTCTTAATTTTATTGACATATAGTTGATTTACAGTGTTGTGTTAATTTCTGCTGTACAGCAAAAGTGACTCAGTTATACATATATATATTCTTTTTCATATTCTTTTCCATTACAGTTTATCACAGGATATTGAATATAGTTCCCTGTGCTGTACAGTAGGACCTTGTTTATCCATCCTGCATATAATAGTTTGCCTCTGCTAATCCCAAACTCCCAATCCATCCCTCCCCTACCCCTTGGCAACCACAGGTCTGGTCTCTTTATCTGTGAGTCTGTTTCTGTTTCATAGATATGTTCATTTGTGTCATATTTTAGATTCCACATGTAAGTGATATCATAAGGTATTTGTCTTTCTCTTCCTGACTTACTTCACTTAGTATGATAATCCCTAGGTCTATCCATGTTGCCGCAAATGGCTTTATTTCATTCTTTTTTATGGCTGAGTAATATTCCATTGTGTGTGTGTGTGTGTGTGTGTGTGTGTGTGTGTGTGTATATATATATATATATATATCAATCACGTCTTCTTTATCCATTCCTCTGTTGATGGACATTTAGGTTGTTTCCATGTCTTGGCTATTGTGAATAGTGCTTCCATGAACACTGGGGTGCATGTGTCTTTTCAAATTATGGTTTTCTCCAGATATATGCCCAGGAGTGGAATTGCTGGATCATGTGGTAGCTCTATTTTTAGTTTTTTGAGAAACCTCCATACTGTTTTCTGTAGTGGCTGCACCAATATACATTCCCACCAACGGTGTAGGAGGGTTCCCTTTTCTCCACATTCCCTCCAGCATTTGTTACTTGTAGGCTTTTTGGTGATGGCCATTCTGACTGATGTGGGTGGTACCTCACTGTGGTTGTGATTTGCATTTCTCTAATAATTAGTGATGTTGAGCAGCTTTTCACGTGCCTACTGGCCATCTGTCTGTCTTCTTTGGAGAAATGTCTATTTAGGTCTTCTGCCCATTTTTCGATTGGGTTGTTTGTTTTTTTGTTATTGAGTTGTATGAGCTGTTTGTATATTTGGAAATTAAGCCCTAATTGCTGACCTCAGAGGTCTTTGAAATCTTCCTTACTTTCTGGTATTTCAAGGTGTCCAGGCTTAACTTCTACCTGTCCTGGGCCATTTGTCCAAGAACCTCTGGTTCCTTTTTAATGGAAAATGTTTTTCCATTATCTGGGCACTAGGCTGCTCATTGCTATTGGTTGGCCATTATTTCTAGCATTTTTATTTTATTTGTTTTTGCGGTGTGCGGGCCTCTCACTGTTGTGGCCTCTCCCGTTGCAGAGCACAGGCTCCGGACGCGCAGGCTCAGCGGCCATGGCTCACGGGCCCAGCCGCTCCGCGGCATGTGGGATCTTCCCGGACCGGGGCACGAACCCATGTTCCCTGCATCGGCAGGTTGACTCTCAACCACTGCGCCACCAGGGAAGCCCCATATTTCTAGCATTTTTAATGGACAGGACTATCAAGTAGCTCTTGTTTTGTTTTGTTTTGTTTTTTAAGACAAAATACATCATAAATTCATACTGATTATTTTCAGTTCAAATTTAGGATTATGGGGAATTTTTTTAACTTTAAAAATTCTATACTTACATATTTTTTACACTGAAGATCTTGGTCCTAGCAACATTATCATAATTACTTACATGCCTAATCTTACAAAAAATGCAATGATTTCAGAAAATAAACTGATATCATTACTAACAATACGATGACAAAAACAATTTAAGATTTTTTTTGGAGTTCTTTCTGCCTTGAGAATATATACTGTTAAGGATATACATTATAATTACCTGAAAAAATTTCTCTGTGTAATTATTCCACAGATTTGATACGTTAGGGTCATTTGCTTCATTTTCCTTTTGATTTTTATCTTTTTCTTTTTAGAAATTGCTTTTACTTTTTCATTTAAATTTTTTTACCTTTTACTATTTAAATTTTTTTTGGCTGTGCCATGTGGCTTACAGGATCTTAGTTCCCCAACCAGGGATTGAACCTGGGCCACTGCAGTGGAAGTGCTGCGTCCTAATCACTGGACTGTCAGGGAATTCCCTCATTTAATTTTATAATTATGTAAAACATTAACTTGGTTCCAAAGTCAAGCATATAGCATAAAATAAGATATATAAAAGAAGTCTAGTTCCTATCCTAGTCTCATCCATCATGTTCCCTCCCTCCCCCATATGTTACAATTTTACTTTTATAATTTATATTTTTAAATTATGTTTAATGAATTAGCTTCTAAATTAAGCATATGTGTGTGTATCTGTATGGCCTCACCTTCAATAAAAGCATAACTATACACATTGTTCTCCATCTTTCTTTTTTCACTTAACATAATATATTGGAGAAATGTCCTATATCAGTGTCTGGAGATGTCCCTCGTGCCTCTGTACAGCTGCACAGAACTCAATCATATAATTATACCAAAGAGTATTCAGTCATTCCCTACCATGGACATTTAGGTTGTTGCCAGTATTTTATTCTCACCAACAGAACTACAATGAAGAGCTTTGTGCATGCATCTTACAATTTTGGGGGGCCAGTGTGTTTTGGGGGATAGATCTCTGAAAGTGGGATTGTGGGCCAAAGGTAAGTGCATAAGAATCATGCTAGGTATTGGCAAATTCTCCTCCACAAGTGTAGCTGGGGGAGGTGAGATTCTTAAGTATGCACATTTTGAGCCAAGTTTCTACTTTTAAGAGTTCAGTTACTAATATATTTTGGTAAATCATATCATCAATCAAAAATGATTTGATTCTTGTAAAAAAAAAAAAGCTATTTCCCAGAGGTAGATGGGTTTGCATTTCAAATTTTTGTTTTTGTTACGTTAAATTTGTAAATTTCTGCACCCAGCTTGAGTTTAGTACAGGATGCTTTCTGAATGACTTCCAAGGAACCACCGTTTAGAATTTATTGTGCAAAAGGAATTGGTGAGATGCTGGGCTAAATACTGTTCGGGATAAGAGAAATATGAGGCATTCTTATCTCGGCTTTCCAGAAGCTTATACTCCAGGTGAGGTGATAAGACTGAAAAATAACTATAACGTAAGATAGTATGTAATACGGTCAAGCGAGAGTTGCAGAGAAATATCACCACGACAGGAGGACATTTCAAGCTAGACTGATGAGGAAACAGTTCAGAGAAAAAGTGGGATTTGACAGAATTTGGGCTGTGAAGGAAGCACCTTTATGAGCAAAGGTGGGAAAGAGCAGGGGGCACGTGAGTTTTAGGCAGCCAGTTGCCTTGGGGTGAAAAGGTCCACACCCGGGGCCAATCCTGGGCCCAAGGATAGGGTGGATTGGGAAGAACTGGGATAGGTCGAGTCTGGGCTGCCTGACATCAGCAGAAAGCCACTGGGGGTGGTGAGACGCAGGGTTCCGTGATTAAACTGGGGTTGTGGGGAGATCACCTGGGTCCCGTGGATAGAGATTGGCGTCAATCTCCTGGAGCAGGGAGAACTGGTAGGTAGTGCTGACTTGCCAGGTCTAATGCAGTAGGAAGGAGCTGCCCCTGAGGAGGAAGGCGCAGGTGGGGGTGACAGCTTGACTGTCAGGGCAGGTGAGGGAGGGGTGAGCGACACTGTGAGATTCTGTGCCTGCAGTGCTGGAAGGAACAGGACTGCATCAGCCAACAGGGAGAGACATGAGAGCTATAGGATTTGTACTTCAACAGATTTGCCACGGGAAGAAAAATGTCATCCATACTGTCTTGCTTAAGTCGGGTGATCTGAGTAGAGGTAATGATTAAAGTATTCAGATGGACCAATTGTTGATGAGGTTGTCTGTGTACAGCTCTGCAGAACCTTGGATTCCCAAATATCCCCTGGTGTTGATGGGAGGAGGCGGCCAAGCTCCTTTGTTTCTCACTGTGCAGGGTCAGGGACTCTCTCTGCAAGCTGTGCTGATTTGCTCCCGGCTCCGCTGGGCGGTTTGGGAAGTTTCATAGTCGAGGTGGACATCTGGCCACCCAGCGTCATTTTATCCTGTTCTCAACAGCAGCCCTCTGAAAGTTCGTCCCTCCGCAGCACTTGGTCCCTGTGGTCCAGGGGAACAAACGCCAGCCCTGGCTCCAGGGGGTGGTGAGTAACCCAGGGACGCAAGCCACCTAGTTATTTCCAGGCAAGTAAGTGGTTGAGGAATGAGCATTGCAACCCACTTTAGGATTTGTGTTAAGGCACTGGGGAAGCAGTCTCCCTGGCTGTTTCCCACGGGATTTGAACCTGAGAGGATGTAGGGCTGAAGTGACTGCAGGCCTCAAGTCACCCTGTGGATCCTGGGAGTCAAGTCAACACAGCCAGGAGAGCGCAAGTTATCTTTTAGGTATTTACTTTAAAAACATTTTGGCATGAAGAGTGCATTGTATGAGTGTAGGTTAGACTCTGTGACATCCTAGGGCTTACTAGCTGGCATTTGAAGAACCTCATTGAAAACCCACCCTTCGCAGGGAGCTGCTGAAGCCCTTTACATAGTTTATCAGTGAAATGAGTGATGTGGAAGCACATGGGTGACTAGAAAGACTATGCTCTCCTCTCCCCTTTGCCTGAACAGAATATAGAAATCCCACCAGCCCCATGGCCCAGTCCTGGAAACCCATTCTTCTGGTCCCTCACACCCCCTTCCCAGAGAATGACATTGGGGGCTCCCCTCAGAGTGGATCTTTCAAGCAAATGCTTGTTGGAGAAGCCGAAGACAGACTGGGGCACTGCAGAGCTTAGGTTCTGTAGGGGAGGAAAATCATTTTCCCTCTGCCCTTCTGAGTTCTTGGCTCCAGTAATATTAGCCAGACTAACAAGAGGAGAACAGTCAAACATTTATTAGCATGTATCCCTCATGTATTCATGAAGATACCCAGGGAAAAATGAGTAACTCTTTGAGGTGGCTTAGAATCCAGGCCTGGAATACCATCTTTTTTTTTTTTTGCGGTACGCGGGCCTCTCACTGTTGTGGCCTCTCCCGTTGCGGAGCACAGGCTCCGGACGCGCAGGCTCAGCGGCCATGGCTCACGGGCCCAGCCGCTCCGAGGCATGTAGGATCTTCCCGGACGGGGCACGAACCCGTGTCCCCTGCATCGGCAGGCGGACTCTCAACCACTGCGCCACCTGGGAAGCCCCTGAAATACCATCTTAATGGAAAAGGGGAGGAAGAAAGTAGCCCTCTTAGGGGATAGTGAATGTTTTTTAGGAAAGATGAATGGACCCTTGGAATAGATGGGGGGTGGGTATGGCCTTTTGTGGCAAAGTGTGGGGGTGTGAAGTCTCCTTTCCTGTGACAAGAGTCAATCCCCTCTGGCTGATGAAACTCCCAGGGAGGGGATTTATGGCAGTTGAGTTCCTTTTGGAGGATCTGTCTTCAGGCAGAAAAGGAGAGTTCAGAGACAGCCCTTCCCTGCATTTGCTGTTTCTCAAGTGCCTACAGCTGACAATAATCAATATTCCAAAGTGGTATATTTGGGGTGGCATGTCCTGAACTCCTACACTCATTCTGGGGCGGCATATCCTGCTACCCTTAGGTCTCATGATTTTTGTGCGTGTCTGTTTGCTAAGTGTATTTTCATGCATTTGTCAAGCTTTGGTCCAAGAATTGCCTTCCTAGTCCTGTATTCCCTGACAGTGGGGGAGGGGTGTGCATAGAGCCCTGTTTACCTCTTACAGCTAGTGGTGTGGATATTTCCCATGAGACCCCCTCCCTTGTGGAACGACCACACTGCCCTCAGGCTGAACTGAGATGGGGGAAAACCAAGTTCTGATGACATTCACTGAACCGTGAATTCAGCTGCGGCCCCTGGACTTTTTCAGTGATGAAGGTGGTATATTCCCTTTTTGCTTTGGCATTATGTTTTAAACATCTGTGAAAGAGAGTCCTAACTGGTCAGCTCTTCCTCAGTACCACATGTTATAATACAATAACAATATAGCCTCCAGTCATTCCTGCAAAAAACAGAAACCCAACACACGTGTAAACTATTGAATTCACTCCACTTTATTCTGGGATGTATACTACAGAGAACACAACTCACAAAGATACCAGCGGACATAAAAAACTAAGGCCATTCTGTGAGTTATTTTTAAAACGTAGTGTTTTTGCACATGATCTTTTAAAAAATGAATTACCTAAACCAAGATTCTCTTCTGAAATAAGAATTTAAGGTCAGCACAAGACAACTTTAGGGCCATGTCTAATCTGAAGCTTATCATGTGACAAGAGCATTTCTGCAACATAAACAATAGCCCTGAGGCAACCGCTACCTCCACATAAAGCTCTCTTTCCCAGATGTCCTCACAAGGTAGTATTGACCACAGTGACCAGTGTTTTAGAAACCATTTTTCTCCCAGTGAATAGCAAAAAGAGACTTTTACCTAAGAGACACATTGCAGAATTCTTGGAACAAGAGAAAGAAAGGGACCCGTAACTAAGGCACTGAAAGCACATTATTTATATAAAGAAATGTAAACAATTTAATACCAACAGGCTCCCTCCATTAGTCTCCGTTATAAAAGTGCACGAGGGCAGCGTGGTCAGGCCGAGCTTGAAGCCCGAGTGAGATGGGAACGTCTCCCCTCCCAGCGAGTTCAGTCGGCTGCTGATGGATGAGGTCTGACGTGGGGCTATGGACGTAACTAATTTCAAAGTGACTCAAGTGGAAGCTGGGATTTCTCCCCGTCTGTGTTTTAGTAGCCTAACAAACAAGGATTTTATTAAGAACTTTAAATTATGGGCTCTGACATTTATTTTTCTTTTAGTCTTTTACCATGTTCTTCTACTGAATTTTACAATGACTTTGGCTTGTTTCATCAGAGGCCTGGTGGGAAAACTTGTGACCTAATCAGTGCCCTTCCTTGTAGGTTCCTATTTTAAGTATAATGGTTCATGTCCCATGTAAACCACACTTGCTTTATTTAAGTCTTGTCTGAATGGTAAAGATGTAACAAATGGACATGCAGCACTGTAAACATTTCTAACTCCACTGAGTCTCCTCTGGATGGACTGGTGAGAGTCCAGATGCTGC
This sequence comes from Delphinus delphis, assembly GCF_949987515.2. Lineage (NCBI taxonomy): Eukaryota > Metazoa > Chordata > Mammalia > Artiodactyla > Delphinidae > Delphinus > Delphinus delphis. The sequence continues at coordinate 66,097,393 of NC_082694.2, forward strand.
CAGACAGGCGGCTGCTGAGTCCAGAGCCAGACTGGGAGATGGGAAGGGGTCACAGCTGAGGCCAAGCACAGTACTGTAACTGCATTAACCTCTACCTGACCTATCAATTTTAGAGTCCAAATCATGGACAGTGTATTTCTTTAAATAAGAGAAGAAAAAGTTGTGTAGGAAAACACAAATGATTTCAATTTTAAAAGAAGCCTTATTGCAAACAAAACAAACAAAAAAAACCACACCAGAGACCAAAAAAGGCAACATTTTTCTTTTTGAAGTTATTTCTAATTCTTAGAAGTACAATGTCTCAGTTTCAGTGCTTATGAATTCAGGGTACTAAAAAAGAGTTTGCATTTTATCTTAAACATGTTTTTTACGATCAAAAGAAAACATGTTTTAAAAAGGAAGAGTTCCCCTTTTACAGGTTTCATGGGGTTCTAGAGGACTCGCCATTAAAGCCAGACCCTTGAGCAGTTGGAGGAAGGGCAGCCCGGCTACATTACAAACACCTGTGGAGTAGAACACTGGGCGTTTCTCTGACCCAGGACAAATGCAATCCTGATTGTTAAACTGTTTCTTATTTCCAAATATAACCAGAAGCCTGAGAGAGACCTAAATTAGAAACCTCTTTTATTAAAGGGGGGGAAAAAAGGTTAAAAAAATAACCACCTTAGAAACCAAGGAAGCTGGGTCTGGAGCAGATGTGCATAATAACTAATTAGTAGCCCCAGCAACTAATTAGTAGCCCCGGCAGGATTGAAAACAGCCTTGGGAGAGTAGTTAAATACAGGTTGGGCTCTGCAGCAGAGGCACTAGTTAGTTCTCTTCCAGTGAAGATGGTGCCAACATGAATGCTGCGGTGGCTTTCTGAAAGAAGAGTCTGCTGGGTAAGTCTAGCTCACAGCGCGCTTGCCTGTCACAGCGATGCCGGTTTCCACTGCCGGCGGAAATCACCGTCCAGCACAAAGGAGATGTAATTAAGGAGAAGGCACTCGTGCCAAGAGTACACAAAGCTAGAAACAGTGTTTGAAGCTGGTTCAAGGCAGGAATACGCGGACAGGTTTTTTAACAGTAAAGACTTTTTTCGCGGGCCTCTCACTGTTGTGGCCTCTCCCGTTGCGGAGCACAGGCTCCGGACGCGCAGGCTCAGCGGCCATGGCTCACGGGCCCAGCCGCTCCGCGGCATGTGGGATCTTCCCAGACCGGGGCACGAACCCATGTCCCCTGCATTGGCGGTAGACTGTCAACCACTGCGCCACCAGGGAAACCCAGTAAAGACTTTCAACTGCCCCATATTTTCTGCTGCTCTGACCAGCATTCCCATTAGGACCAAAAAAAAACGTAGCTGCAGGGCCCCAGCGGAGTGGAAACAATGACCACACATTTCTTTTTTGCCTCAGAAGGAGATTGGTGCTGTTGACTTGCTGAATTTTCCATTGACTCTAAATAACAGGAATATTTAGGTGAACAATTGGTAAAATGTGGGCTTTACTAATGAAAGAGGAAACCTGGGACTAAAAAAGAGAGATCCCTCACTATCATTAAAAAAGGATTCACTTTTGTGTGACTTGGTTTTAAGAATAAAACTTGTCAAGGCTACAAGGATTGAATAATTTAGGTTAAACCATTACGGCCCTGTCTGCAAGTGCTGCTGTTGATTTAGTGGCAGAAGTTAGACACCCATGCACACGTAGAAAATACAATAACCTTCCTTTTTGTGGCAGGTTTTAAAGAAATATTTCAACCAAGACACAACTTCAAGTGTTTCTGATGGCAATAAGAACGTTCTTCTACGCTTTCTTTTAAAAGGTAAGTGACTTGATGTATACCGTTTATAATGCAGAAAAGCTACACCTGCTAACAAGCTGTAAAGAAACCGGCACTAAACAAGGTTACACAGAAGTGAAGAACTAAACTGTATGAATTCCTGGTTTTAAAAATTCAAACTAAGGTTTCTGAGTGGAGAGCCTGTGGTTGCTCCCTGAGACTTGTCCAGCTCTTATTTCCCACGTGAGAAAAGGGCACCGGTGGTCTTGTGACGTCTAGGTCAGTGCACGGCTAAATGCCAAGATTTCATGAGTAATGAAGGGCTTCCTATTAAAATGTTTGTTCAGCTTAAGGACAAGGGGTTTCTGTTTTCTGGTCTTGAGGAAGGATGCAAGGGTTTGACTGGCATAGAAAGGAGTGCGGGGACAGGGCCGAGAGGGAGCCAGGAGGAAGGGCCCTCACCTCCACCGTCAGGTGCCAGCACTTGATCTGGGCCAGTGCCCAGGCGCCCCAGATCTGCCTCCTGTCTGGGGAGTTTGTTAGGAAGCAGGATTGGGCCTCTAAGAAGATCTGTGTGTACCTTGTCTGCTAACAGCCTGATGATTGTTTACTAATACTCTGGCCCAAGTTATTTCACAGCGATTGCTCCCTGCTACACAGTGTTGAAATTACATTCAGAGATATAAAAAAAAAAAAAAAAAAATCGTGTGTGTAGCAATATTTTCCCACAAAACTAAGTGCAAAATATCTTTAACAAATAATGACGATAGTAAGAAATATTTGACATAGTCATGCAGAAAAGCATCTCGGTTTACAAAAGCTTATCCAAAATATCCCCTAGGCTTTTACACTGCGAACCTTACGATCTTACTCCTTTTTCTCTGCATTTAAATGTGGCTGTTTGTGTAAAAAACGGTAACATGCAAGTTCGATGATCTCCAGTCCACCAAATATTCTCTCCTGCAGCACGAAGATGACAATGATGATTATAAAATACCACCGAACAAGGCTGTACAGATAGATGAGCAGGCACACTGCAGGGCCGAACAGGGTCCAGTACAGTATGGAGAGCAATTTGACCACAAGGACCCTGAGCTCAGACTTGCAAGGTGGAATGACAGTCTGCCCCGTAAAGTAAAAATTCTTCTGCCCTTGATAGAAGGAGCGCAGCCTCTCCTCTTTCTCTTCCCACCGTTTGCGGCACCAGAGCTGGAGGTCCTCCTTGGATGTTGGGAGGGTGTCCACTGGGTATCGGTGGACGTGGAAGTGGATCTCCTTGGGAAAGTCCCCAAGGAGGAGGTGCCTCTCTGTCTGGGGAATGTTGTGAGGGTATGCCACCGTGATGTCATGGACGGCATCCAGGTTCTTACCTAGGTTTTGGAAAAGATAAAAATACAGATGGAGTAAAGATCAATTCAGACAGCAATGCTGATTCACAAAACCAGGACCAAGTGAACCAAGATGAACAAACACGGGCTGTAAACACTCGCGTTCCTATGCTGTTGGGTCAGCATTTACCAGTCATTTTTAGTCTTTTATCTGCTTGCTAATTACCACAAAGACCTTTAGAAAGAAATTACCCTCATTTGTAGAAACATCAATCTGCCATTGTAGAACTAAACGAATAAGCACATTAAGTTAGATTTGAGATAGGAATTAGAGCACAGACAGCTCTTTTGCACCAGCAGGACTCACTGTTTTGAGACCTCCTATCAATAATAAATACACCCTCTCTCCAAATAAAAAACTTGCTCACCATTAACCCAATATTATCACGAAAGCTACTGGAATGAAAAACTCAGAATCAGACTTGATGAAGTGGTCAGACATGCATGAAAACTTCCATATGATTTTTTTATTTCTAGAAACATCAATGTGAAGTCTGAATAAGACCCTGACCCAGTGCAGCACCATCCTTAGAAATCTCATGATTTAGTTACTTTGGGGTTAAGTGTTGTCAGCAAAGTCATATGCCAGATGCTGGAGATAGAGAAGTGAATAAAATACGGTCCCTAACCTCACTGCAGAGCTCACAGCAGAATCAGGGGGACGGCAAGTGCAGTGCCCTAACAGGGGCCTGTGGAAATGGGGAGGGAGCTGGGAAAGCAGGAGAGCGATGGCAGGGTGAGCCTCCCAGCAGAGAACACTGGGGAGCTGAGGGCACTAAACACAGGCTGGAGGCATTCGGTTAAGGCCTCATTGTTAAACTTGAGAATTGGAACTCAAGTCTGTAGGTGACAGAGAAGCACCTTAAATGGTGGAGAACCACTTAAGGATTTTAAATAGAAAAGCGGCCAGAATTTGTTTCATTTTATCAGGGATTAGCTTGGGGGCAGTAATGAGAATAGTTTGGAGAGGACCAGGGGCGAGAGAGGTCAGAAAAGTAATTTGATTGGTCATTACAAGGCAAGAGATGAAGAGGAGGTAGGGACTAAAGTAAGTGACATGTCTAAAAAAATCACAAGGAAGAACTGACCTGAGGGAATGCTCAACTGGAGAGGGTGGAATGAGCCTGAGGTTTGTTTCTGCTCCGGGTTCTTGAACGGACTGCGGTGGGGGGTGGCAGTTTTGAGATTAAAAATGTGAGCGGAGTTGGATCTTTAAGGAATCAAGAGGATCACCTATGGAACCCTGTAACGAGGCCCAGGGAGGTTAAGATTTCTGCCCAAGGGCACACAGCATGTTGAGGCATAGTCTCTGAATGTTGCTTTCTTCCATATCGACTTATCTGCAGTGAGAGACTTTTGATGTGAAATTTGCAATCACAGAACCATATGAGGTACGCGAAATTAATCTGTGGTGGCGGAAATCAGAACAGTAGTTGCCTGTGGGGGAGGGAACTGATTGGAAGGGAGCATGAGGTAATTTTCAGGGGGGCAGGGACTATATCTTGGGGGGCAGGACTATTCTATATCTTGATTAGGGTGTGGATTACATCAAATGGTACATTTAAGATCTGTGCATTTCACTCTGTTCAAATTTTACCTCAATATTAAGAACAGTAAAGATATGAAGCAACTTCCCCACCTTAGCTCACCATGTTTACCCTTACTACTGAACCATTACTGAACCTCTATAAATATATACTGTCCGTCTCCTCTACTCTGTGATTTACCTTAGAGAAAGGACCAGGTTTCAATCTGGTTTCATAACTGCGTTATAAAATACACAGCCCTTAATAAGAGCTATGTCATAAAAAAATGAGAATACTTATATCAACAAGGTTTAGGTTCAAAACCAGAGGGACAGTCCTTTAGGGACCCTGTGCACTGTTGACATGGGAGTAGAGGAGGCAGTGCAAGGCTGGTAGAGGCAACTCCACTGCACTTGCGTCTGAAGTCCTAGAAGAGAGACTAGGCCCAAGCCATTCGGCTCCAGAGGAGGGAACTTGGTCCTGTGGTTAGAAGCCACAGGGAAAAGCTTTTTCACAGCTGTCAAGAGGTGATGTGTTCACCATCTGAGAAAAGACTGGTTGACCATGGCCTGGTGTGCTGTAGCAGGAATTTACATGCTAGAAGGTGGGCCATCTGATCAAGCATCCAAAGACCAACTCTTTCACTGCTACACTGAGTGTGATATATCCACTAAGAAGGTAATATAATGTGTCTTACCTATTAACTCACCTGCATTAAAAACTGAGCAGCCTTTTGTCAATTTAGCATCAATCACGACTACCCTGCTCCATCACAGATGAAACTTTTCCTTGACAAGTGAGTTTGATATTTTAGTGCTCCCTCCACCTGCAGACCTCAGAGCCTGTTTCTTTATGCCCACCAACCAGAGACACAATCCTTGTTCTAGCTGTCTTACCTCCACTTCATCTACCCTTTCCCCACTGTCTCTCTCAATGAGGGAAAAGACATGTCTTCACCTCTTGTCACATGTTATGCCACCTGGCTTCTGATTCAGAACTGAGTTCACATTTACTTTCAAAACTCCTCTGTGAGACGGCGGACAGCAGAAGCAAGAAGAACTACAATTCTGCAGCCTGTGGAAGGAAAACCACATTCACAGAAAGACAGACAAAATGAAAAGGCAGAGTACTTTGTACCAGATGAAGGAACAAGACAAAACCCCAGAAAAACAACCAAATGAAGTAGAGATAGGCAACATTCCAGAAAAAGAATTCAGAATAGTGATAGTGAAGATGATCCAGGACCTCGGAAAAAGAATGATCCAGGACCTTGGAGGCAAAGATTGAGAAGGTGCAAGAAATGTTTAACAAAGACCTAGAAGAATTAAAGAACAAACAAACAGAGATGAACAATACAGTAACTGAAATGAAAAATACACTAGAAGGAATCAATAGCAGAATAACTGAGGCAGAAGAATGGATAAGTGACCCAGAAGACAGAATGGTGGAATTCACTGCTGTGGAACAGAATAAAGAAAAAAGATGAAAAGAAGTGAAGACAGCCTAAGAGACCTCTGGGACAACATTAAACACAACCTTCGCATTAGAGAGGTCACAGAAGGAGAAGAAAAAGAGAAAGGGCCTGAGAAAATATTTGAAGAGATTATAGTTGAAAACTTCCCTAATGTGGGAAATGAAATAGCCACAGTCCAGGAAGCACAGAGAGTCCCATACAGGATAAATCCAAGGAGAAACATGCCAAGACACATATTAATCAAACTATCAAAAATTAAATACAAAGAAAATATTAAAAGCAGCAAGGGAAAAACAACAAATAACACACAAGGGAATCCCCATAAGGTTAACAGCTGATTTCTCAGCAGAAACCCTACAAGCCAAAAGGGAGTGGCACAACATATTTAAAGTGATGAAAGGGAAGAACCTACAACCAAGATTACTCCACCTGGCAAGGATCTCATTCAGATTTAATGGAGAAATCAAAAACTTTACAGACAAGAAAAAGCTAAGAGAATTCAGCACCACCAAACCAGCTCTACAACAAATGCTAAAGGAACTTCTCTAAGTGGGAAACACAAGAGAAGAAAAGGACCTACAAAAAAGAACCCATAACAATTAAGAAAATGGTAATAGGAACATACATGTCGATAATTACCTTAAACGTGAATGGATTAAATGCTCCAACCAAAAGACACAGGCTCGCTGAATGGATACAAAAACAATACCCATATATATGCTGTCTATAAAAGACCCACTTCAGACTTAGGGACACAAACAGACTGAAAGTGAGGGGATGGAAAAAGATATTCCATGCAAATGGAAATCAAAAGGAAGCTGGAGTAGCAATGCACATATCAGATAAAATAGACCTTAAAATAAAGAATGTTACATGAAACAAGGAAGGACACTACATAATGATCAAGGGATCAATCCAAGGAGAAGATATAACAATTATAAATATATATGCACCCAACAAAGGAGCACCTCAATACATAAGGCAACTGCTAACAGCTATAAAAGAGGAAATCGACTAACACAATAATAGTGGGGGACTTTAACACCTCACTTACACCAATGGACGGATCATCCAAACAGAAAATTAATAAGGAAACACAAACTTTAAATGGCACAATAGGCCAGATAGATTTAATTGATATTTATAGGACATTCCATCCAAAAACAGCAGATCACGCTTTCTTCTCAAGTGCACACAGAATATTCTCCAGGATAGATCACATCTTGAGTCACAAATCAAGCCTCAGTAAATTTAAGAAAATTAAAATCATATCAAGCATCTTTTCTGACCACAATGCTATGAGATTAGAAATCAGTTACAAGGAAAAAAACATAAAATACACAAACACATGGAGGCTGAACAATACGTTACTAAGTAACCAAGAGATCACTGAAGAAATCAAAGAGGAAATCAAAAAATACCTAGAGACAAATTACAACGAAAACACGATGATCCAAAACCTATGGGATACAGCAAAAGCAGTTCTAAGAGGGAAGTTTAGAGCTATACAAGCATACCTCAAGAAACAAGAGAAATCTCAAATGATCCAACCTTACACCTAAAGGAACCAGAGAAAGAAGAACAAACAAAACCCAAAGTTAGTAGAAGGAAAGAAATAATAAAGATCAGAGCAGAAATAAATTAAACAGAAACGAAGGAAATAATAGCAAAGATCAATAAAACTAAAAGCTGGTTCTTTGAGAAGATAAACAAAATTGATAAACCTTTAGCCAGACCCATGAAGAAAAAGAGGGAGAGGACTCAATAGAATTTGAAATGAAAAAGGAGACGTTACAACAGACACTGCAGAAATAAAAAGCATCCTAAGAGACTACTACAAGCAACTCTATGCCAATAAAATGGACAACCTGGAAGAAATGGAAAAATTCTTAGAAAGGTATATCCTTCCAAGACTGAACCAGGAAGAAATAGAAAATATGAACAGACCAATCAGAAGCACTGAAATTGAAACTGATTAAAAATCCTCCAACAAACAAAAGTCCAGGACCAGATAGCTTCACAGGCGAATTCTGTCGAACATTTAGAGAAGAGGTAACACCCATCCTTCTCAAACTCTTATAAAAAACTGCAGAGGAAGGAACACTCCCAAACGCATTCTATGAGGCCACCATCACCCTGATACCAAAACCAGACAAAGATACTACAAAAAAGGAAAATTACAGACCAATATCACTGATGAATATAGATGCAAAAATTCTCAACAAAATACTAGCAAACAGAATCCAACAACACATTAAAAAGATCATACACTATGATCAAGTGGGATTTATCCCAGGGATGCAAGGATTCTTCAATATACGCAGATCAATCAATGTGATACACCATATTAACAAAGTGAAGAATAAAAACCATATGATCAACTCAATAGATGGAGAAAAAGCTTTTGACAAAATTCAACACCCATTTATGATAAAAACTCTCCAGAGAGTGGGCAGAGAGGGAACCTATCTCAACATAATAAAGGCCATATACGACAAACCCACAGCTAACATCATTCTCAATGGTGAAAAACTGAAAGCACTTCCTCCAAGATCAGGAACAAGACAAGAATGTCCACTCTTGCCACTATTATTCAACATAGTTTTGGAAGTCCTAGCCATGGCAATCAGAGAAGAAAAAGAAATAAAGGGAATACAAATTGGAAAAGAAGAAGTAAAACTGTCACTGTTTACAGATGACATGATTCTCTACACAGAGAATCCTAAAGATGCCACCAGTAAACTACTAGAGCTAATCACTGAATTTGGTAAAGTTGCAGGATACAAAATTCACAGAAATCTCTTGCATTCCTCTTCACTAACAACGAAAGATCAGACAGAGAAATCAAGGAAACAGTCCCATTTACCACTGCAACAAACAGAATAAAATAACTAGGAATAAACCTTCCTAAGGAGGAAAAGACACGGATGACAGAAATCAAAGATGACACAAACAGATGGAGAGATATATCACGTTCTTGGATTGGAAGAATCAATATTGTGAAAAGGTCTATACTACCCAAAGCAATCTACAGATTCAGTGCAATCCCTATCAAATTACCAGTGGTATGTTTTTAAAGAACTAGAACAAAAAATCTTAAAATTTGTATGGAGACACAAAAGACCCCTGAATAGCCAAATCAGTCTTGAGCTGGAAGAATCAGACTCCCTGACTTCAGACTATACTACAAAGCTACAGCAATCAAGATAATATGGTATTGGCACAATAACAGAAATATAAATCAGTGGAACAGGATAGAAAGCCCAGAGATAAACCCACACACCTATGGTCACCTAATCTATGACAAAGGAGGCAAGGATATACAATGGAGAAAAGACAGTCTCTTCAATAAGTGGTGCTGGGAAAACTGGAGCTACATGTAAAAGAATGAAATTAGAACACTCCCTAACACCATACACAAAAATAAACTCAAAATGGATTAGAGATCTAAATGTAAGACCGGACACTATAAGACTCTTAGAGGAAAACATAGGAAGAACACTCTTTGACATAAATCACAGTAAGATCTTTTTTGATCTACCTCCTCAAGTAATGGAAATAAAAACAGAAATAAACAAATGGGACCTAATGAAACTTCAAAGCTTTTGCAAAGCCAAGGAAACTACAAACAAGGTGAAAAGACAACCCTCAGAATGGGAGAAAATATCTGTAAACGAATCAATGGACAAAGGATTAATCTCCAAAATATACAAGCAGCTCATGCAGCTCAATGTTAAAAAAAAAAAACCTAATCCAAAAATGGGCAGAAGACTTAAATAGACATTTCTCCAAAGAAGACATACAGATGGCCAAGAAGCACATGAAAAGCTGCTCAACATCACTATTAGAGAAATGAAAATCAAAACTACAGTGAGGTATCATCTCACACCAGTTAAAATGGGCATCATCAGAAAATCTACAAACAACAAATGCTGGAGAGGGTGTGGAGAAAAGGGAACCCTCCTGCACTGTTGGTGGGAATGTAAACTGATACAGCCACTATGGAGAAGAGTATGGAGGTTCCTTAAAAAACTAAAAATAGAATTACCATATGACCCAACAATCCCACTACTGGGCATATACCCAGAGAAAATCATAATTCAAAAAGACACATGCACCCCAGTGTTCATTGCAGCACTATTTACAACAGCCAGGTCATGGAAGCAACCTAAATGCCCATCGTCAGATGAATGGATAAAGAAGATGTGGTACATATATACAATGGAATATTACTCAGCCATAAAAAGGAATGAAACTGGGTCATTTGGAGAGCCGTGGATGGACCTGAGACTGTCATACAGAGTGAAGTAAGTCAGAAAGAGAAAAACAAATATCGTATATTAATGCATATATGTGGAATGTAGAAAAATGGTACAGATGAACTGGTTTGTAGGGCAGAAATAGAAACACAGATAGAGAACACGTATGGACACCAAGGGGAGAAAGCGGTGGGGTGGTGGTGGTGGTGGTGGGATGAATTGGGAGATTGGGATTGACATGTATACACGGATGTGTATAAAATGGATGACTAATAAGAACCTGCTGTATAAAAAAATAAAGTAAAATTCAAAACAAAAAAGTATCAGCCATGGAGATGATAAAAAACAACAAAAAACCCCAACAACTCCTCTGCAGTCAGCATTTCTGCCTCCGCCTTCTGCCCAGCCCTTCTCCTCAGTCAGGGTTACAGGCCCATCAGCCTCAGTGGTCCACAGCCTGGAACTCTCTCCTTCCCCACGCAAACCCCACCATCTTGCTACTCAGTCACTCTACACCAGTTCCCGCAGCTCACCTGTCCCAGCCTTCTCCTCTAGGCGGTTCTTAATGCTTATCAAGCAAATACAGCCATGTATCATTACAAACTGGTAGCAAAGTGGTATATATTCTACTAGTAAGAAGCTAAACTGCCCCTTTCTGCATTCTTCTTGACAACCTGTAGTGGTAGCGGTGTATGTCTACATGCACACGTGTCTGTTCAATATAGAAATGGCAAGTTTTGAGACAGATGGTACCACTGACAGAAACGTTTTGTGAAAAAATTCTAGATCCCCTGCAGTACAGAGCATGAGGGCTGTGAAAGCAGACTGCCTGGGTTCAAATCCTAGCTCTGCCTCTTAGTAAATGAATGAATGAATCTCTCTGTGACTTACTTAGTTCCTGTATCTAAAAACCACCTCCCAGGGCTGTTGCAAGGGTAAATAATATATGTAAAAAGACAAAACGAGATCTGATACATAGTAAGCGCTACTGCATCATAATGTTAGCATGTTAGGCTCTAACCTAACTTCAGCTTCTGTTAGTCCACAGATGCCGGCATGGTTAGTGGGGGAAATACTGCGTTCAAGTATCTTCTTTATACCACTATCCAGGGCACTCCTCTCTTGGGCCCTGAAGATGCCAATTATGGACCTCATGTCTTCTACTCAAGGCATATATTCAAATTATTATTTCACAAAATGGCCAAGAACATTGCTCTGCCTCAAATATTTCAGGTTCTTTCCCTGAAATATTTTATCTCAATTTTCTTCAAAGACCAGCTCAAATTCTAAGGGTTCTAAGCAGAGTTTTCTTTACATATTCAGGCCAAGTGGTCTTGCCCTCTATGAGTGCTTAAGGCATATGTGCTGATGTGCTCTTCTGGGCACTTACCTGCCATCCTGCACTACAGTACTAGAAGCTCACAGGAACCCACTGTCCCAGGGAAACATAAAAATCTAAGGGGCAGGACCGTGTCTTTGCCTCTTTAGAACCTTAGTACCTGACATAATGTCCTGCACTTACAGAGGTTCCAGAAATGCTTATTTAACCCATATCTATAGACCACCTATCTTCTCATCTAAAAATAGGGAAGGAATTGTAATTCCTTCTGCATTAGGCTCTTATAACAATTTTGTGAACTAATGTACACAAGGCTCTTTGCATAGGACTGGCACATGGAAAAGTTCTTAAATGTGAGCATGTGCTACAACTTCTATATTCAGTTAATGAGACTGACCTGCTCTAGTGGATTTTTTTCAACTTGGTTCTGTGAATTCTTGGTTCTGAAAGAATTACAGCCATCTTCGGTGGGGCTGTTGGGTGTTACCTTACAGAAAGGCAGTGTTCCCAAAGTTTCTAATAAGCTGCTTGCTTGGAATTTAGAGCTCTGGAATGATGGACTTCAACATAATTAAAACACTATCTGTATTATAAACAAGAGCAACATCGTAACATTAGAAGCTAAAAAAGACAGTAAGGTGAAAAAGTGAGAACTGGGAAGAAGGAGAAGAAAAGACAGGTTGTATCTTGTCACTCCTTTCCCGGAGCTGGGTCTTCAAGCATCACAGACTCAGAAAGGCATTAGGGCCAGAGCAAGAGAGGCGGAAATGGAGAGAGGCTTTTATACCTGGCAGTGTCTTGACAATTTTTAACTTTATAGTTAGTAAATGTCTCCAGACAGCACAAAGCCACATACAACTCTTGACTGCTGAGAAAAGAGCTTACTTTTCAAACCATCGTATCAAGATCTCTTGGCCCTGGGGCCTCTAGCCCAGGGGAACCCTTACTACCAGACAAGTTAGCTTCCTCCCAGAAGGTAGCAGGCCAGGGGTTGGCAGGCTTGCAGAACTTGGTTCATACGTAAGTGACAATAATGAAATGGACACTCAGAAGTTGAGATGTGCCTCTATTTCATTTACCAATTTATAATAGCTAAAATAATGCATAATGGATTAAGAAAACATAAGTTCCTGCAATTACAAAGGAGTTAAACTATCTTTAAATTTTCTGGTATGAAAACAACAGACTTTTCAGTATGCAAATCAACTTGGGTACGTGATTATTAGTAGAGCCCTACTCACCAGGAATGGAGGAGGGCCAAGTCTTTACACGTTTGTATGTTTAAAATGAAAGAACGGAGTGAAGAAATCCCCGTTTGCCCAGATTCAATTATATAGTTCAGTGGCAGAATAATAGAAATGTAAGCTTTTTTGTTTCTTTTTAATCCAAAGTGATCTTTAATGGAGCTGATAACAATTGAAATGTCTTTTCTTTCCCCTTCCATAATCAAATGTATGCAGAATATACAAAAATATAGTTTGTATATCATTTTAATGCCTGCTTTAAAAAAAATTACAAATAAGTTTATTTTCTATTAGAGCTAGACCCATAAATCTAACTACATGTATTAGATTTTTTTTTTTTTTTTTGCGGTATGCAGGCCTCTCACTGTTGTGGCCTCTCCCGTTGCGGAGCACAGGCTCCAGATGCGCAGGCCCAGCGGCCATGGCTCACGGGCCCAGCCGCTCCGCGGCATGTGGGATCCTCCCGGACCGGGGCACGGACCCGTGTCCCCTGCATCGGCAGGCGGACTCTCAACCACTGTGCCACCAGGGAAGCCCTATTAGATAGTTTTTGATAAAGCAGCTTGTGATCTAAGATGTATGTGTGTTAAAAGAAAATGCTGAAGCCGCTGGTTTTGTGCACTATTTTTCAGATTAATTAAAAAAAACCCAATAGAATAAAAGTTGGAGTTAATAACTAAAAAGTCATTCACTGTGCCACTTTGACACTGACATGTAATAGTACATGGCTAATAATAAGCATGACAAATTGGCACTAGTCAGTACACTTTGAAGAACAGCTTTGAGTGGACAGATTTGGATATATTTAGATGAAAAATACCAATAAAGAAGACACTTTCAGTTTCAAAATAATAGGGCATGCATGAATCACCTAAAATCAACTGGTATTAAGGCTCAAACAGTACCATTTTCTTTGTTAGAGAAAACACTACTGTTTCCTACTAGGGACATTATTCATCTTTCCTTCTGTACAAGTTGGATGCATATGGAACAAAAGGTGGAGTCAGGTGGCTTCCAGCTCTGCCTCTTATCAGCTCTATGGCTTGCCAAGTTCACTAGAAGCCTCATCTGTAAATGTAGATGATAACAGTAGCGACTCTCATAGGGTTTTGTGAAGATCAGTTGGAAACAGGACTGCAGGATGCTTAGAGAAGTGCCTGGCAGGTGGTACGTGCTCAGACTCTCATTGTGATTGTTCTTCCTCCAGGTGGGAGGATCACCTACAGCACCTGAAGAGAGGTTCGGTTTAGGCTGCTACCCTTTACCTTCCTTTCTCTAGATTTCCTCTTCCTTGGGAGAGAGACAAGTCTGTTGTAGTGACACTGAGTTCTGCTGTCTAAAATGCAGTCCACTCCTCCCCCACGGTATAGAAGCAAAGCTGTTTAGGGGATTGACCTTGGCTCTAGGGGTAGGTCCCAATTCATCTCCTGATACATATTCTTCTCCATCCCTACTAACTCATTCCTTAGACATTTTGAGCTCAGCATAGATATTAAATCCTCTGAGGTATTCAGAATTAGAAACTGATGATTTGTGCTCTAGGATCATTGGTCTCTTGTCCCATATTGTTGTTGCTGTTGTTTTTTTAATAAGTCAAAGTTAGTGCCTACTCTTTTTCTAAGAGAGAACCATCCTGCGCTTAAAAAGCAAATTTCAGCTGAAAGGTGAAACTAAAAATGGTATCCTTGTGAACAATCTTGCTTATCCAACCTGACTTCAGGTCTTACACATTAATTTTAGGGACATATATTTTCACTTCCTATCCTAAATCTATTGAACTTTTGTGTTTCCATGTGTAAACGCATGAATCTTTTCAGTTACGAATCTCTCTTCGGATGGGCATTGGTTCTCTGGATCTTCAAAACAAGTTTTATTTTCTAGGTAGAGTGGAAACCTGTTGACATTTTCCATAATTCGACAGTACTGGTGCATTATTAGAACATCAAAGGCAAGATGTGAATAACAATACAGCACTTGCTGAGGCCAGATACACACATATACACACGTGTATATAAAACATGCTCTTTGAAAAAAGATATATAAACTTTCAAAAATAAGATCATACCGTATACACTGTTTTATAACTTTGTTCATGCATTTCCCATCCATGCCATTAAAGATTTTCTAATATGTCATTTTATAGATGTATAATATCTGATTTTATATATATATTAAAAATTACTTTGTTTTCAGGTATTTAAGTTGTTTTCACATAAACAATATTTAAATATCTATCAATATTTAAATAGATACCTTTGTAATTAATGATAAGGATTTTCTAGGATAAATTCCAGTAAGTTAAATTGCTGGATGAAAGAACATGAATACTTTAACAGGCTTTTTGCTACCTATGGGAAACTGACCCCTGCAAAGGTCAATTTAATAAACACGCAAGAAATGTATGGTGGTACTTTCTTTTTCACACTTTTACTAATGCTTGGGATTGCTATTTTTAGAAAGTTGCCAAAGTATGTCATTTTTGTTTTAATTTGTATGTCTTTGATTAGATAAAACAAGTTCACTGGATATACACTGGGACTATTCCTACCTGTTTTGGAAATTCAGTTAGTTGTCATCTTACGGATTTGTAAGACCTCTTTATATTGTACATGCTTTAAATCTTTTACACTAATTTTGGTCATCAGGCTACTAGTGTTTCCCTGGCCACTAGTGAGTTTATTTTGTTGGATTTGCTGCTCTGTGAATGCAGCTCCACATCCTTTATCTAGTTCCTATGGGCTGTTTCTCTCTTTCTAGTCAACTTGCAAAGCTCCTTCTTTATCATGGATTGTTAATACTCTGTATTCTTTGTTGCAAATTTCTTTTTTTTTTTGGCGGTACGCGGGCCTCTCACTGTTGTGGCCTCTTCCGTTGCGGAGCACAGGCTCCGGATGTGCAGGCCCAGCGGCCATGGCTCACGGGCCCAGCCGCTCCGCGGCATGTGGGATCCTCCCGGACCGGGACATGAACCCGTGTCCCCTGCATCGGCAGGCGGACTCTCAACCACTGCGCCACCAGGGAAGCCCTGTTGCAAATTTTTATAAATCCACTATCGCCTTTATTTATGGCATCTATCCAATACTCATGTGTGCATGCATGTGCGTGTCTATGTCTATACAAGTTCATTTCTTTTTCGGTTACAGCTTTTGGATTCCTGTTTTTGTCTTCCCTGCCCCTAGACTGTATGTATATTTTATGTTTTTCTACAAGATGAGAAACATTTTTCATTTAATTTTATAATCTAGCTTTACTTTCTTTCAAGACATTCATTTTTCTAGCATCCTTTATTAAATAACTCCTTTTCTCCCCACTGTTTTGAAATACCAACTTGGTCATATATTACATTCTCAAATATATAGATATCCAGTCTCCCTTCTCTCTTCTGCTCCATTAATTTGTGTTTATTCCTGCTTCCCTTAGTGACTTAATATCGAATAAGGCAAGTCTGGCTGTTTTCTTTTTCACACGATATTGGGCTCCTGCTGGCACCGATTTTGCAATATACATTTAAGAGTATTTAACTTAATTCTAACACACAAAAACACCCCCCTCTCGACTTATCCCAAAATTGCATTTGCATGATATTTACATTATACTTTTGAAAGAACTGACACTTTTATATTGTCTTTTCAAGAAAAAAGTATGAGTTTCCATGTGCTCAAATCTTATTTTCTCTTCCAATAAGACTTCAGTTTTCTTCACATAACTTCTGTGGCTTTCTTTGAAAATTTATTCCTAAATAATTTCATAATTTTTTTCATTATGGTGAATGGAATATGTGTTCCTACTTCTGCTTTTAGGCAATCACTGCTTAGAATAGAGAAAATCAGTTGTTGTGTATTTATCTCATATGTAGCCATACTAACAAATTTTAAGTCTACTTGATTTTTTGACTGGACTCTTTTTGACTTTCTAGATTTTCTATCAGCAGCAAAAACGCAGCTTTATGTTGAATTTTCTCATCTTTATGGTCTTTTCTTAGTGCTTTCACTAGCATTTGCTTAATAATAAAAAGCATAGTTCTGACTTTAACCAAAATGTGGGTTTTAATGCTTCAGCATATGAGATACTATTGAGTTTTGGTAACAGAGTATTATATTTAAATAGTTAACTTCTGTTTTGTTCTAATTTTTATTAGGAGTGCCTTAAGTTTATCAAATCTCTTTTCCGCATCTATGGATAGGATCAAATATATATGTATTTTTTTAAAAAAAGAAAATACTGGTCGAACATCTGTATGAACTAAAGTAGTAGCTAAATATTAAAAGGAAAAATATTAGAAATGCAAAGAGAAATTGAAAAATAATAAAATTACAGTGTAGGCTTCAGTATCTTTCATAATAGGACAACTCCAGTAGATAAAAATTAATTAAATAAAGGAATTGAAACTACTGATAAGTTTGATTTAATAGACTTATACAAACCCATATGTCCCTCAGAAATATTTTAAAAGGGGTAGGATCCCTGGAACACTTTGATGTTTGATCATTCACTTGGTGGCAAGAGGATTAAAACACATTTTATAAAAACTTACATTTTATAAGTTACATTCTCACATCAAGATCCCATAAAAATAAACAACAAAATATAATAACTAAAAGTGTTCTGGGATGTTAACTCTGGGATGGAAGATGAAATCAAAAGAAACATCATGAACTACTTAAAAAAGAATGAAAAAGAGAATCAGTGGGATACAGTAAAGGCTGTACTCAATAATAAATGCTTCATTATTAAAGAGGAAAAATAGGGCTTCCCTGGTGGCGCAGTGGTTGAGAGTCTGCCTGCCGATGCAGGGGACACGGGTTCGTGCCCCGGTCCGGGAAGATCCCACATGCCGTGGAGCGGCTAGGCCCGTGAGCCATGGCCGCTGAGCCTGTGCGTCCGGAGCCTGTGCTCCGCAACGGGAGAGGCCACAACAGTGAGAGGCCCGCGTACGGCAAAAAAAAAAAAAAAATTATTTCCAAGATAAATTACTTATCTTGGAAATTGGAAAAAAGACAAAGAAAAGAAAAAGAATCCAAAGGGAAAAAGGAAGAGAAAATTACTAAAGATAAAAAGCAACAATTAATGAAACAAAAGTAAGAAATAGTGAAAGAATAAACAAATGCAAAAGCTAGTTATTTGACGAGATGAATAAAATATTAAACTCTATGAAGATGATTAAGGGAAAAAGAGCATACATGTTTAAGATCACAGCAAACGAAACAGAATCACAAATATGGAAGAGATTAAAAGCATTACGAAAACGTGAATCTACACGTGATGATATACACAAACCACAGCAGGAGATCCATGTGTATATGTACTATATATTATACTTCAGATTTGCTTGGTGAAAATGTGTTCACTTCAAAAATCATAAAATATCATTATTCACTCTATTTTCAACAGAAATGCAAGCTATTGTTGCTGTGTAATAAGGACAAAGAGCACAGGTGCTAATTTTATAGGCAGCCCAACATAGCTCATGCACCTTGTCTCCTCAGCTCCCGGGATTTTAGTGCAGAATTTACAAAGCAAACATAGCAATGAATAAAATAACACAATATGCTATGAAGGGAAAGGGACAAAGAGTTCTAGTTCCAAATTGTTTTCACTCCCAGGACCTACTAAGCGTAACTGCCACTTACAATGGCGCATCTGTAGATTGTGTCATTGATGACACAGACTTATTTTGCCTGTTCTTTCAAAAATTCATACTTTGTTTTCATTACTCTTTAAAAGACAAAGATGTGCTAAAATGATGTTTAGAGAAGACATTCAAAATTCAATGTAAAAAAACAAGAGCAATGACAAAATATAATTTATGTTACTGTTGGATTCAACAAATTTGTTTAGATGTTCCAAAACCCATGGACATGAATCAATACTGGATTAAAAGATTAGAAGTGTCCGCATATGCATACTCTGCTAATTTGCTGGTGTTTGAATTAAATGAGATTGGAGACAGCACATTATTATAGTCTCTGTGCTTTGAGGTTAGGATTGAAGATGACTAATGATGCACTTGGACACTGCCATGTACTGAATGCCTACTAAGTGCCAGGCATTATTAATTCAACAAGTTCTCTATGGAGCAGGTACTGGCTGTAGTACCAAAATCTGCAGGCATTTGGGGTACACTGGTGGACAAAAGGAAGATCCCTCCCTTGTGGAGTTTATCAGGACAGTTACTTTTAGATATGTAACCACCCTTGTGGTGCTATCCCTCTTTTGCAGTTGTGGAAACTGAGGCACAAGGAAGTTGTCACTTGCTGAAGATCACAGTTAGTTAGCCACTCGTGTCTAACGACTACAAAGCCTTTCCACTATGCTGCTCTACCTTCTAAGAGCTGCACATTAAGGAGTCAGACTGACCTGGTTTGTACCCAGAGTCTTATTAGCCACGTGACCTTGAACAAGTCACTTAACCTCCCTGGGCCTTAGGCTCTTTATCTGCAATCTGGGAATAGTGTTTCCCTTGGAGGGCTAGAAGAAACAAAAGGTATCTGTCAGCCAGGCTGTAAAGGCAGTCTGCTGTACTTAGTAAGGGCGTCAATTCTATGCAAATGAAAGATCTTGGTGTTTTTCAAGTTTCTTTCCATCTTGCACTGTGTTATTTTCATCTTTTAAGTATATCATGCACATATTCTGATTAACAGAGTTTTGCTATAGTTTATACAAAGTATAAATGATTAAATCTTGTATAAATTTCTGTTATATACTCCTGGGATAAAGCTTGATTGATTGATCCACCAAACCACAAGCTAGGCCCTACCGTCCGCTACGTGGCAGCTATCTAAACCAGAGTGGAATGTCTTAGAATCTTGTAAATCTAAAAACTTTATGGTGAATGGGCTTCCCTGGTGGCACAGTGGTTGAGAGTCCGCCTGCCGATGCAGGGGACACGGGTTTGTGCCCCGGTCCGGGAAGATCCCACATGCCGCGGAGCGGCTGGGCCCGTGAGCCATGGCCGCTGAGCCTGCGCTCTGCAACGGGAGAGGCCACAACAGTGAGAGGCCCGCGTACCGCAAAAAAACCCAAAACAAAACAATTTATGGTAATAAAAATACAGCTTAAACTAGTAAAAAGTATGCCCCCAAACCAAAGCCTAACATTACTACTTTATAGCTTTATTTTGTACGTGATTCTGCATATAACACAGAGAGTTCTCTTCAATTTCATCCTTGTCTCCTTTGAGAGGGAAAGGTAATTTGGCTGAGGATGGGGTATTATTAATGGGTGGAGGGCAAGTTGCTGTCAAGAGTAAGTAGAAGATAGAGTAGAAGTGAGGGTGTCTGAGTGCAGGTAACAGTTTTGTCCTTCCCGTGGCCCTGGGCTCTGCATCAGGAGCCACATGAGTCAGTCTCAAGATGGCTGTCAAACTGCCTTAGGCTTGCGCCACACCTCCTGGCTAGCCTTCTCCTTGGATGACCCAAGAATTACCTTGCTTTCAGTCACTCAGAAGTCAGAATTCCCACTCAGTAAACTGACCTCAGCCTGATGGGATTGAGGATCTTACTACAACAAGGTTTTCTTCATCAACCAGGACTGAGTCAACCATGGCTGCACACCTTGTACAGTAGGGCCTTATTAATCCAAAAGACCCTCTGGTCGATGGAAGGCATGTGGGGAGATATTTCTGAGCAGGATTATGTGTGTTCCGAAGGCTGTGTTTCTATTTTTTCCCTCTACCACCATCTGCTCATACTCTGTTCCCCCAAATGACCAAATTAAATATTCTACCAGGGAACATACTTTATGGCTTCTGTACTCTTTAGTAGAAATAGTCATAATTCATTCTTCCTTATCTTCTTACGTTGTTTTAATGAATCCTGTAAGGTAAAGTACAAAGTGCAGCAGCGGTGGTGCTAGTAAAGAAAATGGGTCAGCACAGGAAATATTCAAAACTTCCAATCAACAGTGAATTCTCAGTGCAGGTCTTCACTTCGCTTCTGTGAAAGGTCCACTACTGGGAAGAGGGATAATTTAATGGAACTGTGACTTCTTTTCTACTGAAAGGATAAAGAATCAGACTGTGTCGAGCTCAACTGAAGGACAAACGCCTCAGGTTCTTCCAAGATGGAAAAGTAACAGTAGGCTCTATTCTTACAGCATTTAGAGTATCTTTTGAAGTTTAAAATAAAATAAGAAAAAGAAAATGGACTTTATGTAGTTCAGAAAGATGTGTTTCTAAGAACAGAGCAGGCGTACTGATAACATCATATACCATTTTGATACTTCTGACCGAAAGAGGTTACACTTTCCTGCTTTTTCTTTTAGTACTTTCTTTTCCTTTTTGTACTTTCTTTTTCCTTCCTTCCTTCCTCCCTCCCTTCCCTCCCTCCCTCCCTCTTTTCTTTCTCTTTTCCTTCCTTCCCTCCCTCCCTTCTTTCCTCTTTTTTTTTTTTTTTTTTTTACTATTTGTGGATAAAGCTCAAAGACAGACACTAACATTACACCAAACTGGAAACTAATCCAAATACTCTCAACCTCTGTAAATGATCAGAATACCATACAGGTTGCCATCTACATTTATAGACTTACTTTTTATAGTCATTTATAGACTTCTTAAATTCCTGGATTTAAAAAGTTCTGGCCTGCTGTACGTTCCAGGCAAAAAACTCATTTTCTTGCATCCTGAGGAGTCTAGAATCAACTGCTGATGCAAGAGATGGAATGTTTTATGTAACACTGTTCTATTTTATTTCTTAGACAGGATCAAAGATTCTTCTAAATATTTCCCAAACATCAACCAGAAATTCTTCAGTGCTGACCAACTTCTCAAAACAACACTCCCCAAAGCATCAATAGAGACTGGGGGCGGGGGTGGGGGTAGAGGAAGATATTAAGGTGAGTTCATTTTCTAGTAAACTTTGTCAAGTTTCATCAGAAAGCAGAGGTCAGTGCTGATGATCTAGCCCAACTGTTTAGTAAACAACTGCTACATCTGAGCCGCAGAGAGGAGGAATCAGAATGGGACCACTGCAGTGAATAAAGTATCAAAGAGCAGATGATTTCTTTGCAGATAGTCATTAGGAGATAGGGAGTAGAGAGAGAAAAGTGCTTCTAGCCAGGGATCACTTCCTATGACTCGGCATAAAAACAGAGTCACTTGAGTAATAACTGGAGTTTGTTTAAATTCAGAAACATAAGCAGAGTTAACATCTGGATGAATAGCTACCTAACCTGAAATTTAAGCTGGCAGAATAACAATTAATTAGAGAAGTAAGTATATGTAGTGGGTTGAATAGTGTCTTCCCCAAAATTTACATCCACCAAAACTTCAGAATATGACCTTATTCAGAAAGGGTCCTTTTTTTTTTTTAACATCTTTATTTGAATATAATTTCTTTACAATGGTGTGTTAGTTTCTGCTTCATAACAAAGTGAATCAGCTATACATATACATATATCCCCATATCTCTTCCTTCTTGCGTCTCCCTCCCTCCCACCCTCCCTATCCCACCCCTCTAGGTGGTCACGATGCACCGACCTGATCTCCTTGTGCCATGCAGCTGCTTCCCACTAGCTATCGGTTTTACATTTGGTAGTGTATATATGTCGATGCCACTCTCTCACTTTGTCCCAGCTTACCCTCCCCGTGTCCTTAAGTCCATTCTCTAATAGGTCTGCGTCTTCATTCCTCTCCTGCCCCTAGGTTCTTCATGACGATTTTGTTTTTTTTTCTTTAAATTCCATATGTATGTGTTAGCATATAGTATTTTTCTCTTTCTGACTTACTTCACTCTGTATGACAGACTCTAGGTCCATCCACCTCACTACAAATAACTCAATTTTGTTTCTTTTTACAGCTGAGTAATATTCCATTGTATATATGTGCCACATCTTCTTTATCCTTGGAAGGGGTCCTTGAAGATGTAATTAAGGTTAAGGATTAAGATGAGATCATAGTGGATTAATGTGGCCCTTAAATCCAATGGGAGTGTCCTTATAAGATAGAAAAGGGTAAAGATGTAAAGATACTAGGGAAGAGTTATGTAACCTCAAGCTAAGGAATGCCAGGAGGTAACTAGCTGGCAGAGGCAAGGAAGGACTCTCCCTTAGAACTCTGGGAGAGGGTGTGGCCCTGCCAGTACCTTTGATTTCAGACTTCTGGCCACCAAAACTATGAGATAATAAACTTTTTTTTTTTAAGCCATCAAATTTGTGATTTTTTTTTAACATCTTTATTGGAGTATAGTTGCTTTACAATGGTGTGTTAGTTTCTGCTGTATAACAAAGTGAATCAGCTATATATATACATATATCCCCATATCTCCTCCCACTTGCATCTCCCTCCCACCCTCCCTATCCCAACCCCCTAGATGGACACAAAGCACCAACCTGATCTCCCTGTGCTATGTGGCTGCTTCCCACTAGCTACCTGTTTTACACTCATGCCACTCTCTCACTTCGTCCCAGCTTACCCTTCCCCCTCCCTGTGTCCTCAAGTCCATTCTCTACATCTGCGTCTTTATTCCTGTCCTACCCCTAGGTTCTTCAGGACCATTTTATTTTTAATTTTTATTATCATTTTAGATTCCATATATATATGTTAGCATACAGTATTTGTTTTTCTCTTTTTGACTTATTTCATTCTGTATGACAGTCTCTAGGTCCATCCACTCACTACAAATAACTCAATTTCGTTTCTTTTTATGGCTGAGTAATATTCCACTGTATATATGTTACACATCTTCTTTATCCATTCATCTGTTGATGGACACTTAGGTTGCTTCCGTGTCCTGGCTATTGTAAATAGAGCTGCAGTGAACATTGTGGTACATGACTCTTTTTGAATTATGGTTTTCTCAGGGTATATGCCCAGTAGTGGGATTGCTGGGTTGTATGGCATTTCTATTTTTAATTTTTTAAGGAACCTCCATACTGTTCTCCATAGTGGCTGTATCAATTTACATTCCCACCAACAGTGCAAGAGGGTTCCCTTTTCACCACACCCTCTCCAGCATTTATCGTTTGTAGATTTTTTGATGATGGCCATTCTGACTGGTGTGGGGTGATACCTCATTGTAGTTTTGATTTGCATTTCTCTAATGATTGGTGATGTTGAGCAGCCTTTCATGTGTTTGTTGGCAATCTGTATATTTTCTTTGGGGAAATGTCTATTTAGGTCTTCTGCCCATTTTTGGATTGGGCTGTTTGTTTTTTTTGATATTGAGCTGCATGAGCTGCTTATAATTTTGGAGATTAATCCTTTGTCAGTTGCTTCATTTGAAAATACTTTCTCCCATTCTGAGGGCTGTCTTTTTGTCTTGTTTATGGTTTCCTTTGCTGTGCAAAAGATTTTAAGTTTCATTAGGTCCCATTGTTTATTTTTGTTTTTATTTCCATTTCTATAGGAGGTGGGTCAAAAAGGACCTTGCTGTGATTTATGTCATACAGTGTTCTGCCTATGTTTTCCTCTATGAGTTTTATACTGCCTGGCCAAACATTTAGGTCTTTAATCCATTTTGAGTTTATATTTGTGCATGGTGTTAGGGAATGTTCTAATTTCATTCTTTAGCATGGAGCTGTCCACTTTTCCCAGCACCACTTATTGAAGAGGCTGTCTTTTCTCCACTGTATATTCTTGCCTCCTTTATCAAAGATAAGGTGACCATATGTGTGTGGGTTTATTTCTGGGCTTTCTATCCTGTTCCACTGATCTATATTTCTGTTTTTGTGCCAGTACCATACTGTCTTGATTACTGTAGCTTTGTAGTATAGTCTGAAGTCAGGGGGCCTGATTGCTCCAGCTCCGTTTTTCTTTCTCAAGATTGCTTTGGCTATTCGGGGTCTTTTGTGTTTCCATACAAATTGTGAAATTTTTTGTTCTAGTTCTGTGAAAAATGTCATTCATAGTTTGATAGGGATTACACTGAATCTTTGGATAGTATAGTCATTTTCACAATGTTGTTTCTTCCAATCCAAGAACATGGTGTATCTCTTCATCTGTTTGTATCATCTTTAATTTCTTTTATCTATGTCTTATAGTTTTCTGCATACAGGTCTTTTGTCTCCTTAGGTAGGTTTATTCCTAGGTATTTTATTCTTTTTGTGCAATGGTAAGTGGGAGTGTTTCCTTAATTCCTCTTTCACATTTTTCATTATTAGTGTATAGGAATGCAGGAGATTTCTGTGCATTAATTTTGTATCCTCCTACTTTACCAAATTCATTGATTAGCTCTAGTAGTTTTCTGGTAGCATCTTTAGGACTCTCTACATATAGTATCATGTCATCTGCAAACAGTGACAGTTTTACTTCTTTGCCGATTTAGATTCTTTTTATTTCTTTTTCTTCTCTGATTGCTGTAGTGAAAACTTGCAAAAATAGGTTGAATAACAGTGGTGAGAGTGGGCAACCTTGTGTTGTTCCTCATCTTAGTGGAAATGGTTTCAGTTTTTCACCATTGAGAACGATGTTGCCTGTGGGTTTGTTGTATATGGCCTTTATCATGTTGAGGTAAGTTCCCTCTATGCCTGCTTTCTGGAGGGTTTTATCATAAATGAGTGTTGAATTTTGTCAAACTTTTTCTGCATCTATTGATATGATCATATGGTTTTTCTCCTTCAATTTGTTAATATGGTGTATCACATTGATTGAATTGTGTATATTGAAGAATCCTTGCATCCCTGGGATAAACCCCACTTGATCATGGTGTATGATCCTTTTAATGTGCTGTTGGATTCTCTTTGCTAGTATTTTGTTGAGGATTTTTGCATCAATGTTTATCAGTGATATTGGCATGTAGTTTTCTTTTTTTGTGATGTCTTTGTCTGGTTTTGGTAGAATGAGTTTGGGAGTGTTTCTCCCTCTGCTGTATTTTGGAAGAGTCTGAGAAGGATAGGTGTTAGCTCTTCTCTAAATGTTTGACAGAATTCGCCTGTGAAGCCATCTGGTCCTAGGCTTTTGTTTGTTGGAAGATTTTTAATAACCGTTTCAATTTCAGTGCTTGTGATTGGTCTCTTTATATTTTCTATTTATTCCTGGTTCAGTCTCGGAAGGTTGTGCTTATCTAAGAATTTGTCCATTTCTTCCTGGTTGTCCATTTTATTGGCATATAGTTGCTTGTAATAATCTCTAATGAACCTTTGTATTTCTGCAGTGTCATTTGTTACTTCTCTGTTTTCATTTCTAATTCTATTGAGTCTTCTCCCTTTTTTTCTTGATGAGTCTGGCTAATGGTTTATCAATTTTGTTTATCTTCTCAAAAGAACCCGCTTTTAGTTTTATTGATCTTTGCTATCGTTTCCTTCATTTCTTTTTCATTTATTTCTGATCTGATGATTATGATTTCTTTCCTTCTGCTAACTTTGGGTTTTTTTGTTCTTCTTTCTCTAATTGCTTTAGGTGTAAGGTTATGTTGTTTATTTGAGATGTTTCTTGTTTCTTGAGGTAGGATTGTATTGCTATAAACTTCCCTCTTAAAACTGCTTTTGCTGCATTCCATAGGTTTTGGGTCGTCGTGTTTTCATTGTCATTTGTTTCTAGGTATTTTTTGATTCCCTTTTTGACTTCTTCAGTGATCTCTTGGTTATTTAGTAGTGTATTGTTTTGCCTCCATGTGTTTTTACTTTTTACAGTTTTTTTCCTGTACTTGATATCTAGCCTCATGGCGTTGTGGTTGGAAAAGATACTTGATATGATTTCAGTTTTCTTAAATTTACCAAGGCTTGATTTGTGACCCAAGATGTGATCTATCCTGGGGAATATTTGATGAGCACTTGAGAAGAAAGTGTATTCTGTTGTTTTGGGATGGAATGTCCTATAAACATCAATTAAGTCCATCTTGTTTAATGCATCATTTAAAGCTTGTGTTTCCTTATTTATTTTCATTTTGGATGATCTGTCCATTGGTGAAAGTGGGGTGTTAAAGTCCCCTACTATTACTGTGTTACTGTCATTTTGCCCTTTTATAGCTGTTAGTATTTGCCTTATGTATTGAGGTGCTCCTATGTTGGGCGCATATATATTTATAATTGTTATATCTTCTTGGATTGACCCCTTGATCATTATGTAGTGTCCTCCTTCCTTGTCTCTTGTAACATTCCTTAAAGTCTATTTTATGTGATATGAGTATTGCTACTCCAGCTTTCTTTTGATTTGCATTTGCATGGAGAATCTTTTCCCATCCCCTCACTTTCAGTCTGTACGTGTCCCTATTTCTGAAGTGGGTCTCTTGTAGACAGCACATATATGGGTCTTGTTTTTGTATCCATTCAGCCAGTCTATGTCTCTTGGTTGGAGTATTTAATCCATTTACATTTAAGGTAGTTATCGATATGTATGATCCTATTACCATTTTCTTAATTGTTTTGGGTTTGTTATTGTAGGTCTTTTCCTTCTCTTGTGTTTCTTGCCTAGAGAAGTTCCTTTGGCATTTGATGTAAAGCTGCTTTGGTGGTGCTGAATTCTCTTAGCTTTTGCTTGTCTGTAAATGTTTTAATTTCTTCACTGAATCTGAATGAGATCCTTGCTGGGTACAGTAATCTTGGTTGTAGGTTTTTCCCTTTCATCATTTTAAATATATCCTGCCACTCCCTTCTGGTTTTTCAGAGTATCTGCTGAACCATCAGCTGTTAACCTTATGGGGATTCCCTTGTATGATATTTGTTGCTTTTCCCTTGGTGCTTTTAATATTTTTTCTTTGTATTTAACTTTTGATAGTTTGATTACTATGTGTCTTGGAGTGTTTCTCCTTGGATTTATCCTGTATGGGACTCTCTGCTCTTTCTGGACTTGATTGACTATTTCCTTTCCCGTATTAGGGAAGTTTTCAACTATAATCTCCTGAAATATTTTGTCAGTCCCTTTATTTTTCTCTTCTTCTTCTGGGACCCATATAATTTGAATGTTGGTATGTTTAATGTCGTCCCAGATGCCTCTGAGACTCTCCTCAATTCTTTTCATTCTTTTTTCTTTATTCTGCTCTATGGTAGTCATTTCCACTATTTTATCTTCCAGGTCCCTTATCTGTTCTTCTCCCTCAGTTATCTGCTATTGATTCCTTCTAGAGAATTTTAAATTTCATTTATTGTGTTATTCATCATTGTTTGCTTGCTCTATAGTTCTTCCAGGTCCTTGTTAAACGTTTCTTTTATTTTCTCCATTCTATTTCCAAGATTTTGGATCATCTTTACTATCATTATTCTGAATTCTTTTTCAGGTAGACTGTGTATTTCCTCTTCATTTGTTTGGTGTGGTGGGTTTTTACCTTGCTCTTCATCTGCTGTGTATTTCTCTGTCTTCTCATTTTGCTTAACTTATTGTGTTTGGGGTGTCCTTTTCACAGGCTGCAGGTTTGTAGTTCCCGTTGTTTTTGGTGTCTGCCCCCCAGTGGCTAAGGTTGGTTCAGTGGGTTGTGTAGGCTTCCTGGTGGAGGGGACTGGTCCCTGTGTTTTGGTGGATGAGGCTGAATCTTGTCTTTCTGGTGGGCAGGATTGTGTCCGGTGGTGTGTTTCGGGGTGTCTGTGAACTTAGTATGATTTTAGGCAGCCTCTCTGCTAATGGGTGGGGTTGTGTTCCTGTCTTGCTAGTTGTTTGGCATAGGGTGTCCAGCACTGTAGCTTGCTGGTCGTTGGGTGGAGCTGGGTCTTAGCGTTAGGATGGAGATGTCTGGGAAATCTTTGGCAGTTTGATATTATGTTGTGCCGGGAGGTCTCTGGTGGACCAATGTCCTGAACTCAGCTCTCCCACCTCAGAGGCTCAGGCCTGACACCTGGCCAGAGCACCAAGACCCTGTCATCCACATGGCTAAATCATTCTGCTTCCTTTTTAACTCCACGTCCCAACAAAAACAGACAAAGTCCAACTTATTACAGTTCTTTTCCCTATTCCCTGCTATACAGTTCTGAGAATCTGTCTTCCCTAGGACCTCTCCAGACTGAGATTTTCCATTGTAGTTTCATCACTCCATTTTACCATCTGTCCCAACTCTTGTTTTTGACTATCCTCTCTCCTGTATCCGGGCAGGACTTGGAGAGGGCTCCGCACTCGCAGCAGCGCAATACAAGACCCCTGGCTCTGGCTCCCGCCTGTGCCTCCCTACATTCAGCCAGTGGGAAATGTGTGTCTGTGGTGATTTTTAATGGCAGCCTAGGAAACTAAAACAATATACATTAAGAAATATCGAATGTCAAGGACTGCTTCTTTTTTGAGGCATTATTTTGGGGAAGGACATTTCTTCTAGAGATTTGTTGTACTCTTGAGTTATCAAGTGGCATTTTGAGAATAAAGAGCAAGGGCACCTAACTGTTAGAGACGGCTGTATGGAAAACGAAGAGTTTGTTTTCTAAATTTATCTGAAGAGGTTGACTACAGGTTCTTATGGAGCATGCAGAGCTACCATTTTATGGCAGTTCCTACAAACTGCTGAGATCTGTTCCTTAGTTGAGAAGGAGAGGCTGTGACAGTGGTTCTCAACCTTCAGTGGCCTAAGAATCACCTGGGGAACTAAATGAAAATGAAGAGTCCTGGACCTCATTCCCAGAGATTCTCATTTAGCATGTATGGGTGAGATCAAGGAATCTACATTTTAACAGGCACTCCAGGAGATTCTGCTCTGATGCAGAGGGTTGGAGGGCCACATTTTGGAGAACATTAGGTTGTAAGGATGGTTCTAAGCAGAGGAGACTGTGAGGAGTTGTGTTTAAGAGCTGGGTTCTTAGAATCAGATAAGACTGTGGGTTCGTCGTCTAGTTCCACTCCTTGCTAACGTGTGGCTTGGGAAACATACACCTCTGGGAGGATTATATGAGATCATCCTAGTAAGTGGTTGATGAATGTTGTCTATTAAAATTATTTTACAATTTACTTAAGATAAAAACAATTTGCTCTAATTCTCATTACACAGTGACTTACTTAATTAGAACAGTAACTGCCATAGTTGTGCTCACATAGTGTGAGATTTTGATTAGGGTATTGATAAGAGTTTATTCCCCGCTTTGGGGTACTGGAGAGAGATCTTGCTGGGTATGATTTCAGATAACTGAGACAGCAAGAGGGAACAATATAGCTAGCATTAACAAGAGAAATTTTAAAAGGAAGAAGGCAAACCCCAACTCTTCCAACGCTGTAGTTTTGCCTGAAAACCTGGTGGCTTCTACGTTTACCACTAAAATCATTCTTGTGTATTTGGCATGCCCAGTGTCATAGTTGTATATCTGGGCTGGATTGGAAAGAGTGGCATTCTTGACCTCCAAATTCAACCTAGTTTCTCAGTCAGTCTCATTTCTTTATATACTAGTAAAAGAAGAGGAAAGGAAAAAGAAAAAAACAAAATAGGTGCATGAGTAAAGTTCCCTTTTTATTAGTACTAGAATACTTAAGTACAGTTTCATATTTGTAGAAAACTTCCTCAGTGGTACTGGCGGGCAGGGAGGAGCGAGGACTGGAAGTGAGCAAGGCTGCAGGCATCTAACAGAGGTTTACTGACTAATGCCAGGGGAGCAGAAAGTCTGGTGGTCTGAACCCTGAAGGCTAAAGAGAGAGCTCTGGTCTGAATCTTAGAGCCATGTGGGATAGTAAGTTTCATATTACTACTTTTTAACACCAGTACTCATGCAGCTGAGGCTACACTTAATAGCAGGTTTTTTTTTTTTTAAGTTTTAAAGTAGTATATAAAGTGTTTAAAGGAGTATATAAAGACATAAGGTTAACGTATGATAAAAACCAGTTGTTCTCATCTTTTTTCCTGTTCTTAGCAGCTCACTAGAACAGAGATGCTTAACAAGAGGTTAGGTAAGATCTGTACTACATTAATATGTTAGCATTTATTACCAGACACATGGTATTAGAGGTTCTAGTCATTATAACAGGCAAGAAAAAGAAAGAAAAGGCAAACAGATTGAAAAGGAAAAAGTAAAACTGCCTTTTATTTACAGACAATTTGATAGACTATCAAAAAGCTACTGGAATAATAAGTGGATTTAGCAAAGTTGCAGAATACAAGTTCAATATAAAAATAAACTTATTTCTGTATGCTAGCAATGAACAGTTAGAAATTCAAATTTTAAAGAATATCATTTACTTTATCATCAACAATATAAAACATTTGGGGGTAAATTTAACAAAATATGTGCAAGACTGCAAACTACAAACATTACTGAGAGAAATTTGAAAGACCTAAGTAATTGGAGAGATTACAAGCATACCTTGGAGATATTGCAGGTTCGGTTCCAGACTACTACAATGAAGGGAGTATCACAATAAACTGAGTCACAAATTTTGGGGTTTCTAAGTGCATATGAAAGTTATGTTTACACTATACTGTAGTCTATTAGGTGTGCAATAGCATTATGTCTAAAAAAAAGTACATGCCTAATTAAAAAATACTTTATTGCTAAAAAATGCCAACCATCATCTGACAACACAGGGTTGCCACAAACCTTCAATCTGTAAAAAAACGCAGTACCTGTGAAGTGCAATAAAGCAAGGCACAGTAAAACAACTTATGGTTGTACGATGTTCATAGATTGGAAGATTCACTATTGTTAAGAGGATATTTGTCCTCCAAACTGATCTACAGATTCAAAGCAATCTTAATCAAAGCTCCTAGTATGCTGGGTATAAGTTAACTGATTCTAAATTTTATATAGATATGCAAAGTAACTAGAATAACAAAACAACTTTGAAAAAGAAGAACAAAGTTGGGGACCTTACACTAGCTAACTTAAGGACTCTTTCTAAAGGTTCAAGTAATCAAAACAGTGTGGTGCTGGAGGAGGGCTAGACGTATCGCTCAGTGGAACAGAACAGAGTCCAGGAACGATTCATACTTATACTGCCAATTCATTTTCAACAAAGTTGCCTGATTCAATGGAGAAAAGATGGTCTTTGCAATAAATGGTAATGGAACAACTGGATATCTACATGTAAAGGCAAAGAAACAAATTTGATGCTTACTTCATACCATATACAAAAATTAACTCAAAATGGATTGTGGGCCTAAATGTAAATACTAAAACTATATAATTTCTGTAGGAAAACATAAAGGAAAATCTTTGTGACCTGGGCTAGGCAACATTTCTTAGATAGGTCACAGAGAACAAAAACAAGAAAGGAAACAACGGAGAAATTGTACTTCATCAAAATTAAACACCTTGACTCTGCATAAGACAATATGAAGGAAATGAAAAGGCAAGCCACAGATTGGGAGAAAATAACTGCAAACCAATTCCAAGGAAGTTATATGAAAAGCAGGTAAATCCAGGAAAAGATGCTTAACATCTTTACTTATTAGGGAAATACAAACTGAAACCACAGTAAGATACCACTACATACTTAACAGAATGGCTAGAATTAAAAAAACTGACAATATCAAGTTTTGATGAAGATGCCAAACAACTGGTTCTCTGTCTGCCACACTGCTGATGGGAATGTAAGCTAGTACAGCCACTTTGGAGAAGAGTTTCGCAATGGCCCACTAATCACACTCCTAGGTATTTACCCAAGAAAACATAAGCAAATTCTTTTATGCAAATGTTTGTAGCAATTTTATACATAATATTCTAAAACTGTAAGCAACCCAAATATCTATCAATCCATGAATGGGTAAACAAATTGGGGCATATTCCATACAGTGGAATACGACTCAGCCATAAAAAGGAATAAACTGATACATAAAACAATATGGACGAAACTTAAAAGCATTATGCTAAGTGAAAGAAGCCAGATACAGTTAACTCCATACCATTTAATTCCATTTATATAAAAATCTAGAAAAGGCAAAACTATAGGGACAGAAGATGAGCAGTTTCTAGGAACTGGGGGGTTCAGAGGAGAGGTCTGACTGCAAATGGGGTCATATGAGAACTTTTAGGGGTGATGGGATGTTCTGTAGTTTGATTATGGTGGTAGTTATGTGACTATGCATTTATCAAAACGTATCTAATTGTACAGTTAAAATGTACTTGCACTTTAAGGCAAGTAGACTGTACCTCTACAAGTTGTTTTTTAAAGCTTTTCAAATATGAACTCTAAAATACTTAAGTGATATAACAAATTTGTAATATCTGCTATAGTCCAAATAGAGCTTTATTTCTGCTGGTTGGATTCTCATCAAACCAAAATGTTAGAAAACACAGTATTTAAAGTTTGAAACAAGTCCAAAATTTATTCACATGCACTAATTTTTAATGATTTTTTTGGTATTAGCATTTTACTGGAAACAACACTTTCCTATTCATTCAAATAAACACTGACATATCAATAAGCTTTGCAGTATCGTTTTGCACCTTTTTCCCTTTCTTGGCTAATATAATTCCCTAATTAAGAAATTACGCTTAGTGCAACCTGACATTTAAAAATTTCTACCACCCTAATATCTTTCAGGGTCACAAATATCTGAAATGTTTTCTTGCTACTATCTAGACAGGAAAGGGTTGAATCAACATAATTCTGAAGCAGTTACAAATCAATTAGGATTGACACAGAAAAGAATAAAGATGACAAGACAAGTGGGAGACAATGTGTCTTGAGACCAATATTTTAGAAGCAGAGTCTCTAATATATTAGATCACCACAGTGGGGGCAGGGCTTCAGGTTCATCAATCAAAGCACACATATACACACCCTTGTACCCTTCAATATTAAAACAGTATAGCATCTAATCTGTTTAATCGTTCAGATTTTGGAGGATTTATTTCTGCTTTTAACCAACACCATGACACAGAAACTTATAAAACATCTGGGAACTGGTTTAACATACCCATTGTAACCATCCCCCCCGGCCAAGTACTCCCTCTGCCACCACCCAAAACAGAGCACCAATCCCCTCATGTGCCACAGCAACTCAACAGCAGCACCTTCTCAGCGGCACAGAAGGTGGGACACTTGCGTTGAGATTACCTCGCACCGCTTTGAGTTACTCACACACAGTGGCTGTAGACCAGGCCGGGCCTGGGCAGAACAGCGCAGAAGGCTGACGGAGAGGTGGTCACTACTCTCCCTCTGCGCGTCCAGAGGCTCCTGCTCTGTAATCTAGCGCTCTCTCCCCCTTTACTGAACAGGGAAGGGTCTCATTTCAGTACTTTAAACAAGATGATCCATACTTGGATATGAGTAGATTTCAAGAAGTCTTAACCATGCAACCAGTCTTAAGACATAACCAGAAAGAAATCTGATTTAGTCCTCCTGACGTATAATTTACCTTTCCCTGGTAAAAATTTTCCCCATAGCTCCACAGAGCCAATAAATGAAACTGGATTTGAATGCTCGGTTCCTAAGGTTTTGCACTCCCTTTCACTTCACACACCTACATAACCCCTCTGGCTACTGGAGGTTTTTCCTTTTGCTGCCTCCTCCTCACCCAGAGACTCACTTGAGCCTACTGGATGGGTACGTGCTTTGGGGGGGAGTATTTGATTTTTTGGCTGGGAATGGAGGCTAGTGGGAGTCCTTGGTAAATCTGTGATTATTAGCCAAAACTTGGCCCTCTACTTCTTGGCAATCATACCTATTTCTTTAATCCATTCTGTGTCCCAACTGCCCAGATTTGAGTATTTCATGCCTTTGTTTTTCTTTTAAACCTCCACTACAGTTCCTCATCATCCCTCATTCTCATCCTATTTCTCTGAGAAAATAAATCATAAGAAACTTCTACAAACTCTTACCACCCCATCTACCCACCTACTTGCATGTAAGTCCATATACTCTGCCTACTCTTCTTTATATGGATGACCTGTCCATACTCCTATTTAGTGCCAATTCCCTCCACCTATGTGCTCTATCATCCTGTCTACTCCAGTGATATTTGATGATGATATTTCTCCAGCAATAACCAATCACTCCTGTCTTGCCTATCAACATGGGTATAATTCCTCCCGTCATTCCCTCTTGCCATGTGTCCTCCTAACTACTGCTCACTTCTCTGCTCACCTACATAGCTAAACATCTTGCTTTGTCTATACTCACCATCTTCAATCCTCTCTCATCTCTCTCTTGGACCTATGCCCGTTAAGCTTTGCCCTCACCACTCCACCAAAACTGTTCTCATCAAAGTCATCAGTGACCTTCAAAAAAAACCAAATCCAATGACTCTCTTCCTCCTTGAAAAACTATTTTACCTTATTTCCTTCCCATATTACTCTCTTGGTGCTTTTCCTGACTCACTGATCACTCTCAAGTCTTGGATTTTATTAGTTTATCTGCACTCATTCCCGAGGTGATCTCTTCCAGTCTTAAAGCTTTAAGTACCAAATATGTGCTGATGCCTCCCAAATCTGTACCTCCAGCCTGCCTCTTTCCCTTGCAGACTCATATATCTGACTACTAACTTGGCATCTCCCCTTGGATGTCTAATTAGTATCTCAAGTTTAACATGGCCCCAATGGAACTTCTTGGTCTCTCCCTGCAAACCTGTGCTTCCCACCATCTCTGTCTCAATTAAAGGCAAAGTGTCCTTCCTCCAGTTCAGACCAAGAAGCCTGAAGTCATCCTTGCTTCCTCCTCTCTCTCTCATATACTCCACATGCGTTCCATCACAAGGTTCTATTGGCTCTACTTTAAATAGATGCAGAGTCTAGCCAGCTCTCGCCACCTCCCCAATTTTACCTCAAGCTACCACCTCCCACCCGGATTATTGCAAATATCTTTCTAACTGGTTTCTCTGACCGCCCTCCCTCCTACAGATTCGTTTCAGCACAGCAGCCAGAGTAATCCTTTCAGAATGTTACTCACTACATTATAACCCACCTTGGTCTCCTCACCCCATCTCATGCAGGGAAAACGTCAAAATCCTACACTCACCTGGCAACCTGCTACCCTTCAGCCCTCGTTTTCTTCTACTGCCCACCAGACTAGCTGCTCCCGCCTCACTGAGTTCTGTGTTCTCCTTTGAACACACCACGCACACTCCCAGGACCCGAGCTATTTCTCCACCTGAGATGTTCTTCCCCCAAATTCGCCTTTTCAGGGAGGCCCCAAGGACCCTATTTAAGATAGCAGGCTTTCCTCTTCCCTGGTTTATTTTTCCTCTATAGGCCTCATCATCGGACATACTATATGTTTTACTTACTTGTTTACCGCCCGTTTTCCTCCTGCTAAAATGAAAGCACCACAGGGTAGTAATTTTGTCGCTTTTACTCACTGGCATATCCCCAGTGCTTCTTCAGTGTGCTCGGGAAATAGCTGTTTACTGAATACATTGAATGAGCAGAAAAAGGGAAACTGAGCTGAGCCTCCCTCTGTGGTATATTTCTGCCAGGAAGAGTACCTGAGAATAGAGCCTTTGCTAACAGCCTGCAGGAGAAAGAGGTACTGGGAGGCTGTCACTCGACAGTAATTGTGATTAATGATCCTCCAGACCTGAGAAGAGAAGGAAGACAGGGGTTTATGCTTTTGTTCTTCTGTGAGCATCAGACATTCTTTGTTAATTTAAGCCTCAGATACCTGCGCTTCTGCCATTCTCTAACTCTATTTGTGCAAACACTGCTATATTATTGTTAAAGCACCAGTATTCTTCACGGGTTTTGGGCAACCTGAGATGATAAAAGGTTTCAGGTGATGTACTGGGAATCAAGGTCACACGTGTGGGGCAGTAAGAGTAGGGCAAGGGAGCTAACTGACCAACATTAGGACATCTACAGGCTGCCACAAGGGTAGGAAGCTAGGGGTCTATTCAATGTGCATAGAGCTGAGTGAGTTTGATATTCCCCCTCTCCCACTACCTTCAAACCCCCAGATGAATATTTTCTAGTTTATGGCATATTTGACAATGCTAAGTATATAATGCTATATTTAAACTGAAATTCTTTCCTGAAATTATGTAATGCAATACTGAGTGCTTTCTGTATCATTTCTCTCTATCAACAAAAGATACTTCATTAAGCCTGCTGGAATGTTGCCTCTTCCTTAATTGAAGAATTACAGTAGAAGCATTCGTTTCCTCATCAACTCCAAAAATATGTCTTTAAAGCGAACCACCAATCTCCTCAAAGAAAGCCTTGTAATTTCTCTACTGTGCTATTTTTCTTTCTGTCCATGAGACACATAGGGTTCTCACTTGCTGGAAAAAAATCTCGCAGAGCTGGCATTTCCATCAGTGCAGACATTACTCTGAATACAGTAATTGCTGCCTTACTTACATGACACACTATTTCTACTTTGACCTCTTCCCAGGGGGGTCTCTTCTGCAAATGACCACAGTATTTCATCCTATTATTTCATGTGGCCTGCTAACGAGTTCATCAACCACCTCCCCCCGCTGACCAGACAAGTTGCTTAGAGTCCTTCACACCACGTCCAGACCCGTTAAGAATCTTAGCCTGACTTGGTCTGAGATCCCTCCACTTCCAGTCCTGACTCCAAAGCACCTTCTATCAACTTTTGCCCTGCTGACTCAGGTTCCTACCAAACCACTGTTTCCAAACAGAATAGTTCACAAGGGGCAGAGGAGGGTGATGGAGAGGGAAAAGGAAGAGTCAGCAGCTCTCAGGGAGCTGGTAATCAAAGGGCTTGGCAGGAAATGGGAACTCGGAAGTCACAGGACGCTGGACTGCCTTTCCTTCTGCCCTCTCCTACTCAACTGAGAACGTGTGCACACAAACACACACACCCATTCACCCCTCCCCTCCCTGGGATTTCCAGAAACTGGAGCTAAATTATGATCAGAACACATCATTTAGTTTGCTTCATAATGGACTTTCTTGATATCACAAAAAAGGGACAGTATTTTCAGGGGTTTTTCTGGCTGCAGCAAATTAGAATATATGCTTTGGCTTCATATAGTTAATTCACATAGCTTTAGTCACATTCACATGGAGACAGCAATGCAAACTTTCTCTTGCACACATAGTGGGGAAGAGGAAGGGCTAAAAGAACAACAACAACAAAAAAAGCTGGACAAAAGGGTTAGACAAGGTTATAAGAGCAAGTGGTGAGGCCAGACTTGAATAATGTAAGGGAGGAATGTTGGGGGAAAGTTGATTAAGAAAGAAGAAAAAAGAACCCAAGCAAAATTAATTTCAGTATCTATTAAATGTCCATCAATGAAAAATAGAGGAAAAGCAGAAAGAAAGTAAAGGGTGAGGACGCAATAATGGTCAAGTCCAAGGAGTTTAAAAAAAAAAGGACAAGTTACACTCATGTCCATGGAGGCCCTCATTTCAGAGTATTTATCTACAATGCTTGTTTCTATTAAAACTGAACTTCTGGTAAAACAGAAAAGACGTATTTACTGTGGTGAACCAACTAGTTGGGATGAAAACTGATTCCCAAACCAAAGGAACATAAGAATATATAAGGTCAGTATTTTAATTTAAAACAGACTAAGTCTCCTGTTTTCAATGACAGGCTGTTACAGCACTTGTGACATTCTTGAATTTAGCAGTGACATCAGACCTTGGTTTATAGAACTATTCAAACAGCAAGGTCTTAAATACCTGAAAGATCTGTGAATATAAAGATGATCTTAATATTCCTAATGCTCTGGTGTTAAAAACACTTTCCACCAGACCTTGATATACAAGTGGATAAATCATATTAAATTAAATCAGTCTGTACTTGGGGAGCTATCTTAATCAGAAAGAGATTTAATAAAAAGCCTTAGCATAGATGGATCCTCTAATTATTACAGGCTAATATTTGTCCACAAAGAAGAATTTGTTTCAGAATTAGAGACCAGGGGAAGCCAGAGACACCAATTCAGTAATGGAATGCCTAATTAAATGGTAATGGAATCCTAATTATAATATATTGCTTTCCCCTGCACATGATTTATTTACCACAACTGCTTTTCTCTTGGTTCATTAAGGAAAACAGTAAAATGCAATTACTGAAAATACAAAGGGAAAGAAAAAATAGGTAAATTAAAACTTTTTTTTTCAACATGGAGAGATTCAGATATAACACAAAGTTTAATGATTGGGGGGAAAAAGGTCCTGCTGCAGAAGATATGACTGCGTTCAGTTAGTACATCTAGAAACTGGATGTCTGTCCTACATCCTTTAAGTCAGTCATTGTCCTTATGTGCTTACAATTCAGTTAAGACATACATCCATCAAATCAAAGGTACTGATGAAAAGTCTAGTAAGTGCTCAGTAAATCATGGCTATGATGACGACTGCAGATCCTGTGCTAGCTACAGCTACTATGGAAGACTCAAAGACGTGGAAATATAAGATATAATCATGTGAAAAGTTAAGTAATAACAAGGGAAATTAATAAAAGTTAATACAAAATTTTAAAGAGAAGTAAAGTGAGTGTCATGGAAAATGAGTACTATGAGTTCAGAGAAGGACAAGATCACTGTGGGCTGAAATGCCTAAACAGTTCTGAAAGCAAGAAGAATATTCTGGTTTAACATATGCATGAACCAGTTCCTTGAAATTTAGAAGAAACGGCATTTTACATTCTAAAAGAATCAAGTCGTTACAGAACAACAAACATCAGATGCCTCAAAAAAAAAGACTAATGCAATAGAGAATAGAGTTCAAAGCCATTCTCATGGCTATATGGGAACTTAATGTACAACAAAGATGACATGACAAATCAATGAGGGAATGACAGGTTGCTTAATACATAGTGCTGGAGAAAAATAAAACTGTGTCCTCAACAACAACACATTTAAAGGAGGACTTGAGAGCTCTCCTGGTGCCGCAGTGGTTAAGAATCCGCCTGCCAATGCAGGGGACACGGGTTCGAGCCCTGGTCCAGGAAGATCCCGCATGCCGTGGAGCAACTAAGCCTGTGCGCCACAACTACTGAGCCTGCACTCTAGAGCCCATGTGCCACAACTACTGAAGCCCGTGTGCCTAGAGCCCATGCTCCGCAACAAGAGGAGCCACTGCAATGAGAAGCCCGTGCACCACAACAAAGGGTAGCCCCCGCTCATCGCAACTACAGAAAAGCCCGCGTGCAGCAACGAAGACCCAACACAGCCAAAAATAAACAAATAAATAAATAAAGGAGGGCTTGAGATGACAAAAATTTAAATGTAAGAGGTAGTTATATATTTAACATAAGAAAATGGAGACTATTTTTCTGATCAAGTGGCAAGAAAGGTTTTATTAAAAATAAACTTCAAGAGTATAAATTATATGGCAAAAAATTTTTCATGAGTTTGATTACATTAAGTGTTTCTGTTCAATGAATATGTAATTGAATAAGGACATATTTGCAATATTTAAAACTGAACAAGGGATTAATATCTATAACACAAAAAGAACTAGTACAAATCAATAAGTCACTATAGGAATCTCAATAGGAAAACAGAAGATATAAACATAGAAAAGGAAATGCAGAAACCTAATTGGCACATGAAAATCCTCTGTAATCAGACAAATGCAAACAAAACACCAATAAGGTACTACTGTACACATATCTGACTGGCAGAAAGTAGAAAGCTGGATAATACCAAATGCTGGTAGGAGTGAGAGGGTACAGGTACCCTCAAGCACTGCCAGAGTGAGTTTAGAGGGGAGTAACCATTTTGGAGAGCAAGGTGGATCTAGTCAAATTAAGGCTACCTAATCCTCTGCCTCAGCAATTCATACTCGCAGACATGTATCACATGGCTACAAAAGAGAGCATAACAGCAGTGCTTTTGTGATGGTGAGAGTTAGAGGCTACCTTGGATGTCTGTCTTTGGGAGCCTCAGTAACTGAGATGTGGAAGGGACACACCACGAAGAAGACAGTAGTCAGAAGCCAAGGATTAGATACACGTTTAACAGCATGATGACAAACTGAAATTATAATGGAGGAATCACGATTCAGGCATACAAGAATGGAATCAGGCAGCCACTAGGATCTGGTCTCAGACATGCCTCTGCACCACTGAGAACTTGAACTTTCTTTGAACTGTACAAGACCCAAGGATACCACCAATCACATTCAGAACAACACCTGCCAGCTGCACCACTATGGTCTCAAGGTCTCTCCCTGTAACTATGCAACCATTTTGGATCCCAACCAATCCTTACTTAACAAGCATCCTTACTTCTTGCCAGCTCCAATTATAATTCTCGATAAACAATTCATGTAACTGTAACCTTGTGGTTTTTGCCTTTATAAACCTCCCCCATTTTGTAGTCTGGCAGAACACAATTCAAGTGCTTCTTGAATCTGCAGCTCCTGGGCTGCAGTCCTAATAAACCTCACATGAACACCTTCTTATTTCAGTCAAGTCCCCTTTTCTAAAGTTTTGGTTAACAAACATGAATGTATTTTAAAAGCAAAATGCTAAGTGAAAAAGCAAGAAACAATGAGATATTAAACAGTCTAATTTGTGTAAACTTAAAAATGCAGGAATACAAAACACACCAAAAATTTTATAGGAACAATAGAAGCAAAAGGATACACATTCCATGTATCAGAATACCTACGGAAGGAGGAAGGAATAGGAGTAGGGTACAGGAAAAAAGTGGAATAAATAAAAAACAATAAAGACAAAAGAGAAGCTTTGCTCAAGACCAACAACAATGTCCTATAAACTAAGGAGTATGATTAACTCAATTCTCTGAACCCCAGGTCTGCATTAAGTAATAAGTGCTTTTAAGTAATTAATGGACAGTAGAAAACACAAATCAGGCCCCCCCAATTAAAGAATCTAAATTAGTTATCCTATCTACTCAAATAATTGCAAATTTAGAAGGGAAGAGCTAACAGCATTTTTGAAGCAGGATTTAAAGCTCAATCCCCACTGCCATGGAACACTATAATTTTAATACACATCATGGGATGGCGGAGGGGAGGGGATGGTTTATCTTGGCCAGTAAACCTTATTCTAAACTGGAGTACTACAAATTCTGAGATGCGATTATTTAGATCTCTGGTTTTTATGTGCAACGTTTTCGTTTTGGGTTGTGAGTCAACTGAAACCTGTCAAAATATTTTAAAATTTAGGAACAGCTCTGCTGTGACTGCTCAGCTCAGCTCCCCTTTAATTCTCACATCTGAATCTAAAACCGATCTTTACTTGAGCTATCTTCATCTGCAAAGGATTTATATGAGGATCTATTCTCTTTTTTTAAAATTTTACTTTGAATTTTAATTTGAATAATTTTAGGTTTATCAAAAATGTTGCAAAGTACTAAAATGACTTCCAGTAAACTTCACCCACCCTCCCCAAGTGTTAGTATCTTATACAACTGTAGTACAATTAAATAAAACCAGATTAACATTGATACTTTACTATTAGCTAATCTGTTGATCAAATTTTACCCAAACTTTTCCAATTTTTCCACTGCTGTCCTTTTTCTGGTTCAGGATCCAATCCAGGAACCAATGTTGACAATTATTTTCTGGAAGGTCTCTCAATTTGGTTTGTCTCATGTTTCCTCATGATTTAATCCACGTTATGCATTTTGGCATGAATACTTCAGAAGTGATGATGCTCCCTTCTCAGTGAAGCTTATCAACATCCATTATCTTTTTAATACAAACTGATGCAACGTGGATGGGCAACATCCACTTCCAATGTACACATCACCGTGGGTTGTTATCACTAGATGATAACATCTCATAACATTCAAAGGTTATGTTTTATTTTCTCCCAGTCATCTGAACTCTGGGATCTGATGATAACGTATATATTGTGTCCCTTCTCTAAATTCCACAGCTCTTTCTGTGAACTTCTCTTATAGCACTTACCATTTTTCTAGTTTAAACTGTTTTTGTCAAAATCATATTTCTCGGACTAGATTATATACTCAAGGGCAGGCTGCATGTCTTTCTCTCTTTGTATTCTCCACATTGCTTTGGATCTACTATTCATACAGGTACCTGTTAGAAAAATGATTCCTCTGTATTATGAAACCTAAGAAAATAAAAGAAAGAAACTAAATGCAAACAGTAGGCTATGTACTTCCT
Source organism: Delphinus delphis (assembly GCF_949987515.2). Lineage (NCBI taxonomy): Eukaryota > Metazoa > Chordata > Mammalia > Artiodactyla > Delphinidae > Delphinus > Delphinus delphis. Next base: position 66,140,174 of record NC_082694.2, read on the forward strand.
CATACCTTATTTGATACTCACAATAACCCCATGAAGTGGGTATTGAGACCCAAGTTAAGTAATTTGTACACGGTTACAAAGCCAGTAAGGGACAAGGTGATGGTTTTAACCTAGGTCAATCTGATTCTAAAGCCCTGGGGTTAGGGTCAAGAATTTAATATAGGGAGGCAGTTCAGGATTTCTCATTTTCAGTTTGGTAAACTGAAGATCAGAGAGATTAAGAGGCTTAGAGTTTGGCTGAATACAAGGACGAAGCTTAGAGTTTGGCTGAATAAAAGGACTAAATTTAGAAGCTAGGTTTCCTGCCTCCTAGCTTTAGTTAGCTCTTTCCATTTCATAAAAGGACTGGAGCGCAGGCCCCCAAATTGTACTTTGGTATTCTCAATAAGCATATTTTTAAAAGTTAAGATCTAGAAAAATATAACTGGTCTTTACATTATCTTTTTAAAAGTCTCTCAAAAAGTTGTTTGGCAGCAAAAGCCTTTTAGACAACTTAAATATCTTAATTTTATTACACTGCAAATATAACTGAAATTCTTTCCATTTCTGAAACACATTACAAACAAAACATCAATTAATCAACATTTACCCAGAGCGGAAGAAACACACTGTTCTAATTGAGAACGTGGCCAATGGAAAAGGACTGGGCTATGGTATATTTTCTTGCCTGTGTTTCTGAAATGGAAAAGTTTTCCATTACTCTTCTAGGTATGATTATGAATACCTAATTCTATTCGAAAGAATTAGGGGCTCCTATGTGAACTTTAAAATGGTTCCTTCATTGACCTGTAATAAAGTGAGAAATGGTATGGTCTATCACATTCCTAGGGTAAACTAGGTTATCTTCTTAATGTTTTTATTTATTTATTTATTTATTTAATTTTTGGCTGCATTGGGTCTTTGTTGCTGCACGTGGGCTTTCTCTAGTTGTGGTGAGCGGGCACTACTCTTCATTGCGGTGAGCAGGCTTCTCATTGCAGTGGCTTCTCTTGTTGCGGAGCACAGGCTCTAGGCACGCGGGCTTCAGTAGTTGTAGCACACAAGCTCAGCAGTTGTGGCTCACGGCTCTAGAGCGCAGGCTCAGTAGTTGTGGCGCATGGGCTTAGCTGCTCCACGGCATGTGGGATCTTCCAGGACCAGGGCTCGAACCCGTGTCTCCTGTATTGGCAGGCAGATTTTTAACCACTGCGCCACCAGGGAAGCCCCTAGGTTATCTTTTATTCCAGTGAATGTACATTGCTATGAGTAAATTTGCTACTTAATACGAATAAACCTCGTTTTAGTAAAGTATCTCTTACATCCAGCCTAGCAGAGAAAACTGAAGGTTTATAAGTGAGTAGGATGACCATATAAATGAATATTCTCTTGTGGTTCATTCATCTCTGTCTGTAGTTTTATCTCTATGGTGCTGCTACTATCCAGCATTCTCATGAAAATCCATCAGTGACTCTGGGGCAATATTTCCTTTTCTCTCTAAAGAAATAGAAATACTCTATACCTGGCTCAGCTGGAGTCACAGTATGACTTTGGGTCTCTCTGACTTGACTGTCTTCAAATCTCTCTGTAGATTTGGCCTCCACCTTTCTTAACCATAGTATATATACAAAAATATTGCCCACACCAAGGAAGTTCGGAAAGGCAACTTGATAGCAAAATACATTCAATAAGACTCGCTAGCTTGCACATTTAAAATGAAGGCTAAACTTATATTCTGGTATCTTTCAGTCTAGAAAAAAAGCTCAGTCATTCTAAGGCTGACTTAGTATATTTCTCTCATGTACTGCTGTGGATGCAGCTTATTAGAGATCACTTAACTCTGTGTGTGTATGTTGTATCCTGCCCCAAGCTCCAAGTCGGTTTCAATGTCAAACTAAGCTGTTCCTACTCTGGTGTGTGTGTGTGTGTGTGTGTGTGTGTGTCTGTGTCTGTGTGTGTGTGTGTGTGTCTGTGTCTGTGTGTGTGTGTGTCTGTGTGTGTGTGTGTGTGTCTGTGTGTGTGTGTCTGTGTGTGTGTGTATCTGTGTGTGTGTCTGTGTGTGTGTGTGTGTGTTCCCTGAAAAATCATTCTTGATCTTACTAGTGTCTAGAATGGCTTAAAAGTAGTCATAGAATCAGCTCTAGACCCCTATGAATACCTACATAAGCATTAATACTTGAAACTTCCAAAAACTGACCTTAGGAATTCATCACTGAATTATATGGAAGCAGAAAGCTTTTAATCTTGTAGTTCTTACAATTTTTTTTTTTTTAACTCACCAACTCAGTCAGAAATTTTACTAGATTGTACAGGTTCCTCAAGAGTAATGTCTGAGTATTAACAATGTCTTTGTATGTCATATAGCACTTAGTTCGATGCTGTCTCATTATAGACATTCAATAAATATCTGCTGAGTGAGTGATAATTAACTATCATAACTGGCTTAATAAAAATGTCTTAGCCTTGTTAATAATCATTTTCATTCAAGTATCAATACGAGATTTTAAATAATATCTTAAAACGGTGACTTTAAACTTACGTGGCTTTAAACTTATGACTTATATATCCCAGTCACCTGGGACAATTAGTGATGATGGTATCAAGACTGGACAGAAAATTGGATGCTTGCTTTTCTCACTGGATCTGAATTATAAGCCCAGTTGTATCTGATCCTCAGTCATGTAGCTGAGAAAAGAGTTGCACGAGCTACTTATCCAAGAAACACAAAGTGGAATGCCACTTGCTAAACTATTTTAAAAAGTCACTAAGGCAGGTCGATTTATAGCCCATAAGCAGCCAATAGCCCTGGGGTGATGACTTGAGCTATCTTTTATCTTTTTTTTTTGAATTTTATTTTATTTAGAGTTACCTTTTATCTTATGAAGCTTGAGAACAGAGTAATTTCAGGACTGTCTGGGAATTATGTTCATTTCAATAAAAACTTCAAATGATTTGGAAACTCTTGATCAAAGTAACCCCCCATCCTCCATGCCTAAAGATGAGTAACATAAATCTCTGCATGGTGGCCATAGTGGAAGTTGAAGGTACATGACTGAGAGAGAACTATAATTTCACTGGGTCATTGTTAATGGGAAGAGACTCTTACGGGTATGCTTGGGCTAAGAAGTACTTAACTCTATTCAGTGGGCCTAGTACAAGATAAATTTGGGGCATTCATCAAAAGGAAGAGATGAACTATTCTTCTATTTTCTACATTAAATCCTTGTGGGCCATCTCCCAGAATACTTCTGGCTTGATGAATATACAAAAATGGTGGCAGTGATGAACAGAAATGGAGAAGCTGAGAAGAAAGTAAGTAGTTTGGTATTAGAAATATTGTATTTGGGGTGATAGAGACACTTCTAGATAAAGTGTCTCTACCTACTGGAGATCCAGGTAGGTCAGACCTCAGGAGACAGGTTAGTCAGAAGCATAAATTTGAGAATCATTAGCAAACAGATGATAGTGGTAGTCACAGCATGGAGGTATATTCTAAGGGAGAGACTATAATGAGAAAAGAGCTGACAGCAGAGGACAGAACTTTGGGGAATGGTCTTTCCATTGGAGATCAGAAAAGGAAAGGAAGTCTGCAAGGGAGACCTAAAGGAGAAAATAGTTATGAGGAAAATCAGCAAGATGTAAAGGTACTGGCACATGTGTGTAAGGAAGAGTCCAAGATACCCACAAGGGTCTAGGCCCTACAGCACTGTCATCTGCATTTGTGTAGTGCAGTCATTCTGATTACTGGTTTGGGGCACTGACTGCGAGGGGGGCCTTAGTTTTTGTCAGTGCAGCAGCAGCCTCTTGGTTATCTCTTGATTAATGTTCCCTTGTGGGAAATCAGTCAGAACTCAAGATTTTGAGGAGGAAAAATGTGAACTTGGTATTTAAATTGGCACTTTCAAAACATAAAAGATAATTGAGAAGACTTCATATGACAAAGATTTTGCTCATCCATTTTTCTACCTGGCACTATCTAGATTCATTCTGACTGTTCACCAAAACTGCTACTGAATCTTTCTTTAAAGGTGGAGATTCAGAGCCATAGGGGGAAAAAAGGGATGTATATTTCACTCCAAGAAGTGGGATTTATGTCACTGATGAGGAAAGCAGCTTTCAGAATTATTTAAAAATTAATTTTGCAGGCTGAAATTGCCTTAAATATCTTAGATGTTTAAACACTTTTTTCAACACGAAAGCAATTCCTAAAAATAGCAATACATAGAGAAATCTGGAGAAATAAATATACTAAAATGTGACATGCAAATTGATCTGCTTTAGAATAAATCTGCATATAGTGTCCTGCAGTGGTACATTTTACAAAGAGAATTAAAGCCATGAAATTAACATTTTAATGAAGCAGACAGACTATTGACTTCAAGACTACTCACTGATTGCAGCTTCCAGGTGGCCTAATGAGATGAAAATGAAGTTTATACCTTCAGCTAGTCTAGGCTAGGGCTGTTTGGAGATGGATTGAATTTAAATTAGAAAATACTGCTGTGTGCAAACATGTTTAAGCTAGCAAGTCGTCTTTGCAAACCCTGGCACCACAAATGCTTAATTTAAAATACTTATGGCCTCCCCCACCCTCACCCCTCACACACACGCTCTAGTCTAATTTTTTCTAAGCACTGTCCTAAAAGCAGTGGGAAGTGACTGTACTTTGGAAAACATTAAAACAGCTTTATCAGAATGATTCCTCGTAATCGTCTTACAGGGCCATGAAATATAAGAATGAAAGGGGTGCATGGACACCAAGTGGGCCTTCCCACCTCTGGGTGAAACTTTCAAGCACAGGGACACCTTGGGGCAGCCTTTTTCATTGTAGGCAGCTCTAATTTGTAGAAATGCTCTCATTATGTGAGGAAATTTGAGACTGAAATTGATTCCCTGGGGACTCCTACTTCTCAGTTTTAGTTCTGTCTCCTAAAAACAAACAGTATGATACTATTGAGTCAGGAGATAGATAGGCCCCCCAGGGTGAACAGCTGGAGTTCATTCCCTGTGGACCAATACTCCAAGATGAAAATAGCTGGACAACTGAGAGAGGAGGCTGGGCCCTGCCCAGATAAGAGACCATATATTTCTCATTCTCAAAGTCAAGGAGACCTTGCCGACTAGAAAGCTCCATGGAGGTCAAAAGGGGAGTGATGTCAAGGCTACCCATAGGCCTCTTCGCTGTAATCCATCTTGGCTGAGAGATGCATGGACACACATGGGAGGATCCTGAGATACACCAAATACAGACTCAGAACCAGGTAAATCAAAATGACTGGCCAAAGGAAACCCGGAAGAAATGCCCCATATAAGTGACTGAAACTACCACGAGGGCACTACTCTCTCTCAGAGTCTGCCTGTGTGCCTTTCCCCACATACTGTACTCTTTTTCCTCCTAATAAACACTTTACATGTTTCACTACTTTCCATCTTTGTGGGAATTCTTTTCTGCAAAGCCGAAGGGCCAGAGCCTTGTCACTGGCCACTGGGCCCTGGTGGTCTAGCGGCTAGGATTCAGTGCTCACACTGCCCCGGCCTGACTTCAGTCTCTGGCTGGGAACTGAAACCCTGCTTCAAGCCGCTGCTGGCCAAGGCCACCTGAGATCACTATTAGCTTTTGTGAGTAACAATTCTTTGAATATTTAGAGCAGGGGTTGGCCAATTCTACCTCTGTTTGTGCAGCCTGTGAGCTAAGAATGTTTTTTTCATTTTTAAATGGTTGGGGAAAAAATCGAAAGAACATATTTTATGACACATGAAAGTCATCAAATTCAAATTTCAGTGTCCATAAATAAAGTTTTAGTGGAACACAGACCCTTATTCACTTGCACCACAACAGCAGAGATAAGCAGTTGCAAAAGAAACTATGGCCTGCACAGCCTACAATGTTTACTATCTGGCCCTCTCCAGAAAAGTTTGCCTAATCTTCTTAGTCTTCTCTAAGCTAAGAAGTCACAGTTCTAAAGAACAGAGGAAAGATTTCCAGACTACTGAATGCATTCCTGTCTGTCCTTGTCCCTTGCGGGTTGCTGAGGCCTGGGAAGGAGAATCTGAATTGTCGCAGGGTTGTAGCCCGGAAACGACACACACCTCTTCAGCTCTATCTAGGCCAGAGCTGGTCCTATGGTCCTGACTAGCTGGAAGGGAGCTTGGACACATATGGAGTGAGAGGAGAACCATACTGATGAGCATTAGTAATGATCGTGGCTTCTAGTCAATATAAAAAGCAATCACCTGCCCAGTTCCTCCCTAACCTGTAATGCCACTCCCCAAAGATAATCATTTCTAACATTTTAAGCTGTTTATTTTCATGTTTACCTCCATATAGCTATGTAAAATGCCTACGCTGATATTTCCTAAGTTTTTTAATATTTTTCCTGTTATCTATCAACTTCCTACTATGAAAAATGAGGATTTTTGTAGCATTTCTTATAGCATTTCTCCCCATTCCTCCCTTCCTCCATGGCCCTAATACAGTTATATCATAATATTGATAAGGTCAATGGTGTCTACTTTAAAAAACAAGGCAGATATTCACAATGTAGTTGTATAGTAACTATTACATTTTTTTCCTGTGCTACTAATCATTTTCCCTGGAGTTAATAACGGCCTTTTTTTCCCTTTGCTTAATTTTCTAGAGACCTGCCATTAGTTCATCCCCAAACTTAGCCAGAAGTACAAATCTCCTTCCCGTACATTCACACACACCAGACAGTCTATCAGTTTCATCCTCTTGGAGACGTTCTTCGTGGAACCCTCCATGCTTCTGCTTTGATCAGGACTGTAGTCTTCGAGGTCTGCTGTGCAGCTACCATCCTGGATCTTCCTTCACCATCATCCTGGGGATTCCCTTCCTAGGCTGTTTTCCTTGTTTCCTGAATCTTCTATCTTTATCTTTTTTGGTTTACTTCTTTATTTTGTTAGAATTCATCCTCCCTTAACACCCTAAGAAAGGTGCATGAGAGGTAAACTTTGAGATATTAAATTGTTGACAACACCTATTCTGTCCTCACACTTGATGGAGAATTCAGCTATATTCAGAATTCTTAGTTGGAAACCGTTTTCCTCCAAAAGATTAAAGGACTTTCTCTATTTTTTCTACCAGTGTTGCTTTGGGCAATTGTGATGCCATTCTAATTTCTGATCTTTTGAATGTTATTTCCCCTCTTTCGAAGCTTTTAGGATCTTTGTTTTGTTGCTGGTATTCTGAAATTTAATAATGATTATGGTTTGTGGTAGGTGTTTTCCTTTCATTATCTTGCGCACTCACTGGGCTCTCTCAATCTAGACATTCATCTTTCTAGAAAAATCTGGGATCATTTCTTGAATAATTTCTTTGATGATTTACTCCCTGTACCAAAGACTACAACTTTCAGGAAATAGTTTTTTGAGTGTTTACTCTGTGTCAGATACTATTTCTTACGTATTTTGTTCCTTATATAATTTGCATTATATGTTAGTGCTAAGCTTCTTATATATATTTTATTTCACTGAAGCAGCACAGTGTGTTAGGTAAAGCTTTATGACCCTCATTTACTAATAAAATGTTAAATAAATCAGCAAGGTCACACAGCTAGGAAGACATGGAATTATGATTCTAGCTCAATTCCTTCCTCATTGAAATGTTCTAAGTTATTACGTTTTACTGTCTCGGAAAGAAAGTTGTAGTCTCCATTTCTAGAGATCTCATCTTTCTCTAAATTTAAATGTGATCAATCTAAAGACAAGGGATGGGAAACAAGGGCTGAGTTAATGTGACTGAAAGAGCACCATTCAAGGATCAATGTGCCCACAAAGCCTCCCAAGTAGATGGCCATGGTGCTTAAGCTTTCCGCAATTAGAATCACTCCTGTATTTCAGATCATTAAAACAAAAGCTCTCCGTTACTGAATGTGCATAATACATAGAAAGGAAGAAAAAGAAAGGCATTCGGGAGAAACAACTGATTAGACTAACCTGTTGTGAAAAGCTCTTAAATGAGACACAGAACTAATGATTTTGGACAAGTCCAGAGTTTAGAACAATCCCCTAATGCCTGTGTGTCCAGGTAGAAGCCTAAGATGGTGGAAGATGAGCAGGATCTCAGTCCAGGATGAGGAGCACAGAAGGGAAGAGGTGAGCCTCTAACACAAGCCTCACCCCTTTTACCATTTTCCTAAAGGCTGGCTTCATGAATTAAAGAGAGCCTTGAGAAGTTACCTCTTGGGGTTCAAATACTGGACCTGGTTGTCCAGTGCAGAAGGAATGAACTATACACTCTTCTGAGGGGCATTTTCCAAGCTGCTGGTAAGATCCAGTATGATCCACAGTAGCAGAAAGTGTTTGTGGTTTTAAAAGCTCAGTAATCTACTCTGCTGTACTGTTAACATAGCTGCAAGGATAATCTCTCTCGTACACACTTATCAGCCCATTATTTCCTGGTAAAAACCCCATGGGTTTTCTATTTGTCTACTTGATTAAATCTAACTACTGCAGCCTAGCACTGGAAAGCCTTTTGAGAAGGAAGCTGGGTGGATCCCAACCTAACGAGCTGCCCCTTCCGCCCCATCACTATATTCGCCCTAATAGCCCACTGTTGGAGTTGGCCCCAAGCCTGTCTTGTTCCCAAATTTATGCTATTCCTTTCTTCTGCATTTTTGAATTTTTTATTTATATGATACACCAACTGAATTATACTATTTATAAAGAACTTACATGCAATGTTTATTTCACTTTGTTGGTATGTCTCTGGCACTGCACTGAAAAAAAAAAAGCAAACAGAAACCTTGCCAAATAACTTAAATGCTTCCATTAAAATGTATTATTTTCTGCATGTGCTAACCTTGGAATATGAAGCTTGCAGCACTGACCATGATAAATGGGTTTGTGCTAAACTAGTCCTATTCATGTGAATACTGAAAAGTATTTGTTGGTGGGAAGTTAACTGGCCCACATGGGATTAAACCCACAGTCTTGGTCTTTTGGTCTTTAACCAAAAGAAATAATATACTGAAGTAAAGTTAGTGTTCTGCTTTGGTTGTTTTACCACTTCAATAATTATCTTCACTCACAGAGGAACTTTAGTGTTGAAAAATCGCCCAGAAATACTACAACAGTTCTTGGCATGTAGTAAAAATATTTGAAAAGTGATAGCATACCATATTCAAACTTAGAATCCCAAAATTCAGGCTCTCTTCTGGAAAACTATGCAGGCCTATTATTTGAAAACACTAGTATAAATATCACCTTGATATAAATAAACCTTCCTAACATATTATTTTTAAACGTACCTTATTAATTAAGGTCAGCAAAAGCTGAGAGTAGCTGAGTCTTGATGGACGGGTAAGAACGGCATTGCAAACAAGGGCAAATGTTCCAGTTGAGCATGAGCACAATGTGTTCAGGAGGCACTGAGAATTCAAGTTTAGCAGAATGAAGATAAGGGGGAGGTACCAGTGTAGCGCAAGTTAGAGCTGGCACATAACTGTACTCAGTACAACAGTGATTGGAATGAATGATGAAAACTTAAGAGAAGAAAACTTCTGGGTCTACTATAAGAATCAGGAAGAGAGTGGGCCTAAGAAAAAGACAAGGAATAGGAAACCAGACAAGAAGGAAGAAGGTCAGGAGAGCTTGCTGTACACCAGTAATAATATATTACAGGAAAGTACCTCAAAGAAAATAGATAAAAGATGGGAGGAATTCAGTACTAAGAAATGGGTGGGGCTTCCCTGGTGGTGCAGTGGATGAGAGTCCACCTGCCGATGCAGGGGACACGGGTTTGTGCCCCGGTCCGGGAAGATCCCACACGCCGCGGAGCGGCTGGGCCCGTGAGCCATGGCCGCTGAGCCTGTGCGTCCGGAGCCTGTGCTCCGCAATGGGAGAGGCCACAATAGTGAGAGGCCCGTGTACCGCAAAAAAAAAAAAAAAAAAAAAAAAAGTTCCAAAAGGACTTTCATGTTTTCACCTTAAAGGATGCAACATAAATAGTCTACTTCTTAATTCAATGCTAAACTCAAAGCTCAGGTGCTGCGATCTGTACCTGAATGGCTAATTAGTAATAATTATGATGTGTTTATGGAACACATAAGTGTGGCCCAAGTACTGAGCTAAATTCTTTACAGAGATTATGTCATTTGTTGCTGACAATAATCCTAAAAGGCAGATATCCTCATTTTACAAATGTGATGAGGATAGTTTAGCAGGTTGATCATCACACTCTAGTTTGGAAAGTAACATTTTTTTCTTCTATAGTTGTAATACACACAATTTTAGTTATACAAACTGTTTTTACAATGCCCTAACCTGTGAAAGTAGCACCCTTTTATCTGCTGATTGACAAATGCAAAGCAAACTGCGTATCAGCTACCCAAATTTAGCTCTAAGTTAAAGGACTGAAAAGAAGAGAACATTTTAGAACATTAAACTTGTATCATCACAGCATGCTTTGATGTTACAAATCATACAGTGTATTTCATTAGTGATATCTGGAAAAGTAATGGCTGGCATGTTAATTAGCCTTAGTTAGGCACATCCTTGCTGGTTTATAGGTACTTACCGTTCTTTCTTGTTTTAGTATGATATTTGGCAACCTTGAACTTGTTTTATTTGTGTAAAAATACATTGACCTGGCCCTTTTGCATGCTCAAGTATCTGAGTTTTCTATGTATATTTAACATTCCCATGTTACTACCTGCTGCTAGATAATTAGTTCCCAAAACTCTGAGTTTCAAGCAGTGAAACATAAGATGATCTGTTTTAATGTCAAATTTCCATTCCAAATTTGTAATTTGCCTATTATTTCCCCTCTGCTGTGTAGGAGCCATGCCTCATCACTCCCAGAATATATATTAGATCCACCGTCACACTGAATGGCTAATAAATAGATTTATTGCTTCTTGGTAGGGCAAATCAAATCTTATTCTTTCTAAGGCATTCTTCACTTCTTTTTAGAAGTCAAGTGATTTCCTTGCCACCTATAAAACTGTTTCAGCTAACAGATAGCTAAGCAACTACCTTTTTTCCTATCTAAAAAGCAATCTCTCAAAAGCCCTAGTTAGAGTATTATAAGATCAGTGCTGGAAGCTTAAAGTGAATAGCTGACAAAAACTATTTTAAGTGATGTTTTAAGCCACATCTTCTTCACCCACAAATATTCTAGAATTACTAGGAGTTTGGATGAAGGCCCTTCCTAAGCAGAAGGATCCAGAATTCTTATAGACAAATCAGGTTCCAAGACTCTTCTCTGGATACTCTAGGAATAGAATGACTCTCTGAGTGAAATCAAATACACCAGAAGGGCAGAGCTGAAGGCGGATTGGATGCTGGGACTTATTACAAGGGGTCCTTTTCAAATGCTGGACAAACAGCCAGAAAGCATCCTTGCCTGTTGCTAAACATTCGTCAAAGACAAAAAGCTTGTACAATCAATAGCAGACCCAAAGGGAACTACAAAACCAGTGGGTGGAAGTTCATCCCTTTATAGTAGGATACACTGATATGCTTTGAATAACAAAGATAAAATAGCTTTTATTTACAGTTTATCTATCTACGGGTATACAAATCTGTGGTTTGTTTTGTTGCTTTCATTTCTACAGTGTAATACATAAACTTAATTCACTCTAATAATACTAGTGCTTAAAGAACAGACATCCAATTTCAATGGTTTTATAATTTGGGAATTAGGTGAACAGGAGAAAAATATCTTATTCAGCTGTATGTCTTAATTTAAATCTTTAGTAGCTGGCAATACACTATCCCCTTTCTCTACTTTTTTCTCCTCAACATGGCACCCCTCACAGTGATTCTCCAGGCTTAGGATAAATACAGATTCCAGTACCACCCCTTCCTCAATTCATCCAATTAAAAATAAATAAAAGCAAGGTCAGCATCCAGCTCTGTTGCAAAGAACGTGATATCCTAGAAGACCTCTTGGTACTGTGTTGCATACACCAACTATAAACCCCAGAGAGATGACAACATTTTGTTCTCAATAAAACTAAATGTGGAATTTGAAGACATAATGTTTTTTTAAGTGTTCTGAAGTTCACTGTCATGAAAGGGCTATGGCAGTAGGAAGTTCCAAGTGAACCTAACTGAGATTTAATATCTGATGAACTGGAAAGCAGGCCAATTTGCTAAACAACCAATTTGCAGAATTTACAAAATGTACTGTTTATCAAAATCTTGTTTAACTATCAAGTTTGTAGCAATTCAGATTGGAAAGGAAAAACATTTTAACAACTTTTGAAGACTTTTAAAGTTTTGATTGGCTTTCATTGGATGTTTTATTAATTTGCTACAGCTGGACAAAATTGAGGGGGAAGGGGCAGAGACTGAAAGGTAAGGGGAAAAGTCTGAAGCCTCAGAATCCCGGAGCTCTGGCTCCCAACAGCTGTACCAGCAGCTCCATATGACTTTGCATCCGCTTTCCTGCCCCCTCCTCACCTCTATGTGCATAAATGGTAGGGCAGAGTAAAGAGACCCTCTTAGGAGGATGTCTGGGGCCCAGACACAGGAGCAGAAACTGGTAAAAAGGAGGGCAGAAGAGGAGGGCAAGGTGCTTTTCCCCAAGGACTGAGTCCCAGGGAAAGAGAAGATTCTGATCAAAAGTTCAAGGAACTCCTTCCTAGAGGGACTTCTGTCAGGATGAGAGAATACAGGGCTGCCTGGCCCTTGGGGAGCTGGCAACTTGGGGAGACATGCGGCCATACCCAAGGCAGTAACACAGTGTCTCATGCCCATGGACTGCAGGGAGAACTTCTACCAGAAGGTCAGAGCCCATGAGACAGCAAGACTTGGAAATTCTTGGTGGACACTTGGACAGAGACGATGAGGTTCAGCAGCCATGCAGGAGGGGCTCCAAGATAGGACTTTTTGATATTAACCCAAACTCATCTGCATCTTTAGGCCAGGAAGACTTGGGGACATTTGGAATTATCTTTTAAACATTGTTCTTGAATTAAAATCAAGTGGAGCAACTTGATTTAATTCAAATCAAGAGTCAAACTATTTGTCTAAAGGGAGAACTGTTCAAAAAAAAAACCTTTGCCGTAAACAGCTGAGTTCTTCATACTATAGATATTGTTAGGAAAGGGAGGAGATTATAAACTTCAAGTTTTAACTCATACCATTTAGTTTCCATTTTCTCTTATATTATTTGTCATCCTACTCTCTGTAAAATTAAATTAGATAAGAAGCCTATCTTTATACATATAAACACCTTATATTCTTACAAGAGGACATTTCAGGCTTCAGAACTTCAAAAGATAACTTAATGCCTCAGAGTCTGTATCTTTGAATCTTAGAATTTTAAATTCAGTACAGCCAGTTTCTATTTAAAGTTTCCCTAATGGGTTTTCTATTTCTGAGAAATTTTATAATAACAAATACAGTTACTAAAAATAATCTCTTTGAAATTACAGTAACCGCATGAGAAAGATGTTGCATTCTGTAGTCAACGTTATTTTTTTTTAAAGCACTACCATGTTTAAATAACCACAAATTGCCAAGAAGTTTTATAAACAAAAAGAACTGAAGATTCTTGAAATCTCAGAAAATCATCAGCTTCCTAGAAGTGAGGGAGATCTCAGAAGTCTTCTAGTTCTATCTAGTTTATCCTGGCCCCCAATTCTCCCTAAACTACCCTCAAGGCAGGGAATGTTTCTAGAAGAAGGAAATGTCCATCAGGGTCAAGTGTTGGTGATGGGGCAAAAAGGGACAAGATCTGGGTTTTACGACACAGGAGACAGTTCCAGTTCAGTGGGACACGGGGGTGGGAGACTGACTACAGAGCTCATGAAGCCATTAGGGGTGAGGCCGTAGTGACAGCGTCCCCAGCTCTTCTAAGAAGCTTGTATCTGAAGGGAAGAAAGAGGTAGAGGGAAAGTTGGACTAGGGGCAGGGATTGAAAAGTGTTGTGCAATTGTGCAGTTTTTTCCTTTTTCTTTTTAAAGACTGAAGACATCTGAATGACATTAAATGCTGAAGACAGGAACCATTAGTAAGTTCAAGTTTAAAGCTATGGTAAAGAAAGGGGACAGAGTTTAAATTGAAGTTTCCTGAGGGGGCAGAAGGCTATGGGATACATTGTGGAGATGGAAAAAAATGAAATGAAATTTTAGACAGGAGGATGAGCTCTTTCATTACAACAGGAAGCAATGAGTATAGATTCAGCTAATCTGTAGGTCTGAGGGAAGAAAGAGAAGGGAGTTCTGGTTTGATGGTGTCTGATTTCTTTGCCAAAGAAATGGGGGCAGGAGGATGGGCGCTGGAGTGTTGAAGATGGGCAGGGGAGGCTTAAAATTGCTACTGCAGAGAACAGGAAAACTGGCCAGGAAAATACAGAAAAACAGCCAGCACTGAGGGTTCTTTGGAGATCCGCAACTATACTGGGTTGGAGAGTGTCCATCCCCACCGCCGCCCACCACCCCACAAATCCATGTCCACTGGAACCTCAGAATGTAATCTTATTTGGAAATAGGGTCTTTGCAAATGTAATTAGTTAAACTGTGATAAGGCTGTACTGAATTAGGCCGGGGGCTAAATCCAAAATGAGTGGATCCTTGTAAGAAGAAGACAGACCCAGGGAAGAAGGCCACGTGAAGACAGAGGCAGAGATTGGAGTTATGTTGCCACAAGCCAAGGAATGCCAAGGATTGTTGGCAACCACTAGAAGCCAGAAGAGTCAAGAAAGGATTCTTCCCTAGAGACTTCAGAGGGAACGTGCCTGCTGACACATTGATTTCAGGCTTCTAACTTCCAGACCGTAAGAGAGTAAGTTTCTATTGTTTTAAGCCAACCCAGTTTGTGGTAATTTGTTACAGCAGCCCTAGAAAACTAATACAGCAACAAAGAATTTATTTTGGCAGTAATCTGAATGCTTTGGGGGATTTTCTCCAGTGGAGCTCAAAGCCAGTGCAGGTAGAGCAAAGGCAGTCAGCTGGCGAGACCCAGGATTGCACCTCTACCAGGAGTGGGCACTAGGGCTAAGGTGCTGACGATACTGGCAAGAATATGGTTTAAAGGATGGGCCACAGAGTATAACTGGGACTGGAGAAAAGAGTGCAGGCAGGTGAATGATTATGAATAGGGAAAAAGAATAAAGGCATTTAGGGAAGAGAGATCTTCACGAGAGTAAAGAACAGCTACAGGGGGCATAACTAACCGACAGTTGTAATATGAGACTGTCATCAGAGAATGAGATGTTTAAATTTAATATTTAACAGGTAGAGCAAATCCAGAAGACAAAATTCAAAGTATGAAGCAGCACGGATAACGGGGAGATCAAGAAACTGAGCTCAATGTGTCATCACATACATGAAATTACCTACGAGGATGGCTTGACCAGGGATGGAGTGGAAGGCTAAGCCAGGTGCTAAGTCTCCTCTCTACACTGAAATGAAGGCTGAGGCAGAGAATGGAGAGACGGTTTGACTGATATGTGAGAGGAGTAAAAGTTGCTGTATTTAGACACAAAAGGCTCAAAAAAGAATCAAAAAAATTTTTTTGAACTCCAAGGTACATTAAGTCAGAGGTGAATTAAGAACATCATAAGGTAGTAAGATGTGACGATGAATTGCTTTCACTTGAGAGGGCAACAGGAAAGTAGCCACCCCACAGATGACTGAGATAACTTCTCTTATTTAGCTCATATTTCTCTTACAGAGATTGTAACTTGGCTGTTACAAAGTCACTCTTATATCTAACACTTTACCTTTATTTATGTCATTTAAGGAAGCCTAGAGTTTTTAAAATACAGTGATGTTGGTTCCTTATCAGGACAGCGATTGGTTCTTCCTTTCCCATGGGCATCAAGAAACGTTGTTTGAAAGAAAGATCACTGATACTTCATGATGTGCTTGAGAAGCAAAGGACCTCAATGAAGACACAAGACCTTAATATCAGGCTCTAGAATAGCTTTGCCAGTTCTTATGGATTCTAATCATTACAAAGGTCTAGGAACCTTAAAGCAGAAAAAAGTCAGGCTAATTGTCATCACTGAAAGATTTTTTCTTTCCTTAGGCTGCATCATCAACTATGACCAATTTTAGACAATAATTAACTAGACAATTACAAGAAGAAATCCAGAGAACCTTCTAGAATACTGTCAGAGTGTAGCCATATGCCATCAATCTCTACACTATGAAAGCAGTGATCTTCTTTAAACTTCTTTAAGACTGTGGCATCTGCACCTACAAAACATAAGATATCCTGAATGGATTCATTAAAGTCACCAAGAAGCCCTCTTAAAAATAAGCCATTCTAGATATGAATCAGCTAACCAGTATAATTAACAACTGAAACAACAAAGCTGTTTTTGGTTATATGTATTGAGGGCTGGGAAAAAAGGGGAGCAAGAGCAGAGTAGGCAACAGGCTAACAGTGTAGAAAAGTGAGGTTCATGTATGCAACTGCAACACAAACTGGGGCATCTTTTTTTAAACTGAAGTATAGTTGATTTACAGTGTTACATTAGTTTCAGGTGTACAATATAGTGATTTGATATCTTTATAGACTTATTCCATTTAAAATTATTATAAAATTTTGGCTGTATTCCCTGTGTTGTACAATATATTCTTCCATCTTATTTATTTTACACCTAAGTTACACCTCTTAATCACCTTCGCCATCTTTCCCTACCCCTACCACTAGTTAGTTACCCACAGATAACCACTAGTTTGTTCCCTGCATCTATGAGTCTGTTTGTATTATATTCATTCGTTTTATTTTTTAGATTCCACATATAAGTGAAAACATACAGTATCTGTCTATCTTTGTCTGACTTATTTCACTGAGCATAATATCCTCCAGACCCACCCATGTTGTTGTAAATGGCAAAATTTCTTTCTTTTTAAATCGAAGTATAGTTGATTTACAATGTTGTGTTAATTACTGCTGTACAGCAAAGTGATTCAGTTATACATATATATGCATTCTTTATATATTCTTTTCCATTATGGTTTATCATAGGATATTGAATATAGTTTCCTGTGCTGTATAGTAGGACCTTGTTGTTTATCCATTCCATATATTGTATAATAAATAGCTTACATCTGCTAACCCCAGCCTCCCACTCCATCCTTCCCCCAAACCCCTCCCCCTTGGCCACCACAAGTCTCTCCTC
Organism: Delphinus delphis; assembly: GCF_949987515.2. Classification (NCBI taxonomy): domain Eukaryota; kingdom Metazoa; phylum Chordata; class Mammalia; order Artiodactyla; family Delphinidae; genus Delphinus; species Delphinus delphis. Next base: position 66,157,254 of record NC_082694.2, read on the forward strand.
TATGTCCATGATTCTGTTTCTGTTTCATAGGTTCATTTGTGTCATGTTTTAGATTCCACATGTAAGTCATATCATACGGTATTCAGCTTTCTCTTTCTGACTTCACTTAGTATGATAATCTCTAGTTGCATCCACGTTGCTGCAAATGGCATTATTTCGTTCTTTCTATGGCTGAGTAGTATTCCATAGTATTCCGTGTGTGTGTGTGTGTGTGTGTGTGTGTGTGTGTGTGTGTGAGAGAGAGAGAGAGAGAGGGAGGGAGAGGGAGTGTGTGTGTGTGCGCGCCACATCTTCTTTATCCATTCATCTGCTGATGGATACTTAGGTTGCTTCCATATCTGGCTAAAACTGAGTTGTCTTAATACAAGTACAGTTAAATGGCTACATAAATTCAGGGAAGGGAGAGACTATTTCTAGCTGATAGAAGCAGGAAGCTTCATGGACGAGATGGCCAAAACTAGTAGTGATCCTTTTTCTCTCATCTTCTTGCCCATTTCAAATATCTCTATGTAATATTTCAGCAGGGAAAAAAACAAAACTAAAACAAAGTTAAAATCCTGAGTGATTATCCAAAGAAAACACCAGATACGATATGTACACCAATACCTAGGAGCCTGAAAAATCCAATGAGTGGAAATTTAACATTATAGGCAGACACTGGCACAGAAATGATGGCAGTTTTCGGCAAGATTTCCTTTCCTCCTTCCTCTGCATTATATTCACTTCACTTGATAATACATTGGCCTACTCTGGACAATGTCCCCAGACAGACCTAGAATTTGAAGGTTTTATCTGCTCTGACCACTCTTCCCCAAGGTGAGAGTGTGACATTTTAGCAGTATCTTGCGAGATACTGTGCTGGGGTTGAGGTAGGAAAACCTGGATCTAAATGGATGGACCAGTATCGCTGAAATAAGGAAAAAATTCAAGTATGTACTTGCTGGGCCTTGGGTAGGGGCAATGGCAATCAGGTAGGGAATGCTGCTATTGCTGTGGTGATGCAGAAGACTACTTTTTACTGCACTTCAATGAACCAATGAAGCCTATGATCTTGGAGTTTATAAAAATGGAATTTGAATTGTGATTGCTATTTGTACTTCTATATCCATATGGCAAAAGAGGCAATTAGAAGCATCTGAGAAACTTCTGGTTTAGCTCCTCAAATGAATAATACCAAATAAAATTCTGTAATACAAATTAATTAGGATCTAAATACTGAGTTTTATTTTAACAATAAGCCACAACAATATCCTCCTAATTAATACACAATAAATGACTAGTTATATCTGTTAGCTAACTTAGCTATGTCTTAAATTTGTGTGGGCCAACACTTTAGATACCCACCCACAAAGGAGCTAATTAAAGTACAAAATAAAATGAACTGGTTCATAGAGAGGTCCATCCACCACTCTTATATAATCTGGTGGATTTACTTCATTCATTAATTTATTCATTCACTTTTACTGAACAACACAGGAGCACTGCCCTAGGCAGAGAGAGAAAGAGAAACAGAGACATTGACAAACTCATGATTCTTACCCCAAAGGAACCTACAATCTAGGAAAGAAGATAAAATATATTTGCAAATTACACAATTCTTAAGAGTGGTTCAGCTGTTGTAGAAGACTGGAGGGGGATAGATAGCACTGCCAGCTGAAGAGGTCAAGAAATGATCTACCTGAGCTGGGCATAAGAGAACAGGTAGGTTTGAAGAAAGGCAGAAGACATAAGACGGTTGCAGAAGGTGAAGAGAAGGAGTGAGGTCAGTGCAGGGCAAAGTGAGTCTCCACTTTGGATGGAGCTTAAAGCTACAGTGGGAAGTTAGATTGGGCCTGTAGCACGAGGTCGGAGAGCTCAGCAATGCTTTTTATTGTTTTTATCAGCTTCCTTTTCTCATTTTCCACAGCAACTATTCCAAACTCTCATTATTCACCTCTGTCCCCTCCCCTCCCTACCATAATCATCACATTACCACGTAACCTCTGACCTGATAGAAGAGCCTTTCATCAGAGCACCCCTCACTTTCTCACCCTTTACTCCCCAAACCAAAATATATATTCAAGTTCAGCCTTGCTTCCTGCCTTAGAAAATGAGGAATCCCCTTAAGTTTGTTTCTGTTCCTAACCCCTCCTGATTTCTCAGAAAATTTGCTCCATCATTCATCCATTTCTCGTCCAGCTTTTCCTCTATTAAGTTTTCTCAGCCTTTAAAAACACTCAACTCCCCTAGTATCCTTGATGTGGCTTCCCCTTCTGTTGACTGCTCCAGCTCTCTCTTCTCCTTTATCAGCAAATTCCCTGTAGGAAGCATGTAAACTTGCTGTCTCCACTCACTCACATCAATCTGCACTCTACTCACATCTGGTTTCTGGCACCCCCATTCCTGTGAAACTACTCTCTCTAAGGTCAACAAATACATCCTAGTGTTGTACCCAGAGGATTCTTCTAAGGCTTTATATCCAAAGATTCTATTGGCACCTAGAATTTCAGATAAGTTGCTAATGTTTTAGAAAATGAATCCATCAAAGTCCACGAGTATTGAACCTTGCAAATTGGCCAACTACTGCTGAAAAAGATTGATTTAGATGAAATCAATATTTGTCAATACATATCAAGGGACTCCCTATCTGGGTTTTGAACGTTAAAAACATGGTTTAAGGCACAGCTATTAAAGTTTGGGGTAGGTATTAGGGGATGGGGCTTAGATTTTATGGCTAACTCTGTAGATCACTAGGGGTGACAGGCACTAAGTAAGTGGTCCCACACACAAAAAAACTGCAATATAAAATTATGGCCATTTACAGCCATACACAGAAAAGGCAAGATTTTTTTAAGTCAAAACCATTTGTAAAAACACAAATAAGATATTTCTCCAATGATTCTTTCTTAGGAAACAGCTTTGTAATTAGGATGAATCATACTTTTTTCCTACTATATGCCATCATACAGTTCTGCAAATACCTCACTCATGGATCAAAAGAGATGTAAAAAAAACATGAGATGCAATTACTTATACTGAGTCTTCCTTTAAATTGAACATAATTAATACAGAAATCTCAAAATAAAAGACTATTTTGGGATGACTATGGTGATGGAAAGCCAACAGATCTTATTTTATCTGAGAACAAGTAGTAAACTGCTTAGGAAGATAATCAACTCTCTTAGAATACTAAGAAGGGAACAATTTACTCACCAGTCCCAGAATATTTATAGTCCTAAATACTACCTTCACAACTCCCACCATTTCTGACTCCTTTTATTTTTCACTTTGTTAGAAGTGAGACTTCACAACAACCAAGACTACCTCTCTAACTCTAGCTCTTACCACTTAAAAGGATGAACTTTGGGTTCCAGTCAGGGCAGTCTCCAACACTGGATCTCCAAGCCCGACTGTACTCTCCCAGTATCTTTAGCAAATCAAATCCTGTTGTTCCTCAGGATCTAATTCAAGCCCTGGTTCCCTAAACTCTCCCCTTGCTCTGCCAGTTCACTTCCACCCTTCTCTTCTGCCTGGTATACGGTCTCCATGGTACTTGATCATACACTAACTTTCCAAATGTGAACACACGAAGATGTTCATCACAATTTTTTATTTTCATGCTGTCACCAGCATGCCTTAATCATATAGTATCAACTATAAAAATAGGCTTTACCTAAGATTCAGATTATTTGCATTTACAGAAAAAAAGGTATTTTCTTTAGAATATCTAAATACAAACACCTTTCATCATAATTTTAAATTTAATGCATACAGGACAAACTTTATGACATGCTTCCCATTGCCCAAATTCTGTTCATCTGTCAAGTCTAAACAAAAGTCAGTATTTCCCATCAAATCCTTCCTAATTTCAGTTCTCACCAATATCCATCCCTAAGGTATTAAACTATAAGCCTTCATTATGACTGATTTAGTAACATAAGAGGCAGCTACAGTCTACTTGAATTATTAAGGAAACTAATATTGGAACCAACATATTAATGATATTTTTACTGATCAGAAAGGTTATTAATAATTTCGTTAACAAAGATTAATTCGTAAACTATTTGGAAACTTTGCTTGGATTACTATTATGAATGTATTGTGGTTGTTAAAATTCTGTTCTGGATGAAAGCAAGTAAATCCCCTGACCCAGAAAAGAATGTTCAAAGTAATTTCCATATACTCACACCAACAGTGCGAAGTGCCTCTCCTGACTGGAAGCATATCAGGGCCAAGTGGCAGATCTTTTATAATAACAACTAACAGCAGTCTGCAAAAATAGGAATAGTTTGTTGTCCAGCTTTGAGGAGTGCTAGTTAACCGAACTCAGTGAGATCTCCTACCCAAGAGCAGTGATAACCGTGCCCAGAAAAGACATTGACTAATACTTCCTTTTCTGCTATAAACTAGCTCATCAACATTGTAAATCACCAAGAGCTTAGTGCAATGAGTAAAATCTAGGACGACTCCTTATGCCTTGACTTCTAAGAAGGTCACTGCTAAGGTTTATGTTTGACTGAAGCAGTTTTTCTTCGCTTGGATAATAATACGTCTTCCCCTCAAGCCCTATGCACACACATACTTTAATACCTGGCTTTGACACCGTGAGCCATGTTTTTCTTATTTTATCTTCTGCTAAAGGCCATTTCAAATCTATGAGGAAATGGGAAAGATGTAAATCATAAATAAACTATGAATACAGGATTTTAAAACTTTTGTACAGCAGTCTCAAAAGTTTTGTCAAAATTTCCACATGGAACCCCAAACTATTTTCAGACTACATTTATACAATGCAAGATTAAGCCAAAGAATGCAGAGTTTGGGGAGGTAATATCTATCAAAGCAAACAGTTGTTAACCTACAGATAAGACAACTCTCAACACAAATTTCTCATATTTAACATCTAAAAATTATGTAGCACCCTCACTGTATCAAAGGCTTGTTGTTTAAGTCTACAAATAACCACACACTGTAGATTCTTTTAAAGTGTGTTGTATATAATAAATAACAAGGAATTACAGACAGCTGTTTACTTAACAGTACTCAAGTATTTGTGAGGAGTATCTTAGTCACCACAAACAGGCATGTAACATGAGCAACAGAGAACAACAAAGACAAGAAGAGCTCAAATAGGACACTTGCTGTTCAAAGATTTATGACGGCAACTTTTATTCATGTAAAGTATTAGAATGAAGACAATCCAACACATTGTAGATTGCTGTTTTTTACATTCAAATGAGACTATACCTGGAAAAGGCACTTGATAAAACAAAGGTTAAGAAATAAATGTACGTTAGTGGTTATATTTAATTTCTCTTTCAATTATTATTCCTTATGAAAAAGATGACTAAGTCACAATGAAAATTATTATGTATTAAGTTACTAATTATCACAAAATAAACACACTAAAATAGGCATGTTGTATGTACATGCATGCTCTGACAAGTCAGTATTCTTACAAGAAGGAGAATACCTGCAATTTGCTCCATGTGGTCAAATGCAGTACTTAGGTGCAGAGAGAATGAAAGCTATTGAGAACACGTGTGCTTTCCTCTCCTACATAACTTTGTTATGAGAAAGCAGGTGAATTAGAAAGTTACTAACATACTTTCAACACCTTACATTTCATGTAGCATAGAAAGGCCAACTTAGGATAACTGCCCAGGACTTGTTCTGCTCAGTCCAGATTCTATGACAAAGTACATTTGGGCGCTCTTAGAAATCAAATGATAAATACAGGGATGCTTATATTATAAAATATATAATAGTAAATGTAAACATAATTATTTTATATAATTATGCAAAATAAAATGGAAAAAAATTCTTTCATTTAGAAAGCTATTCAGATAATTTTCAACATTAATAAGCAAATAACTTCTATATTTAGTTTCATGTTCCTGTGGCACTGATTTCTGATCAGAATCTATTTTTAAAAAGTGAGGGCACATGAACTTGGTTTGCATGTGCACACGCATAAGCACACACTCACGCACACCAGCAAGGTCAGTATTGTTTTAACAATACCTTTGCAATACTCAAAACAAACATCAATTTATTTAAAAACAAAATCAAAACGAGAAAAGGTCCTAGCAACTGGAAAAAATATAGAAAAACTATTTTGAATAAGAAAAAAATCTATAAAGCTAAAAGAGAAAGGGCATAACCTTTAAAAATATGGAAATGGGACACATGCTCAGAAAAAAGGAGAAACAAGTTAAAGCTGTAAGGCTTTTAGGACAAGCCCAGAAAAGAAAAATGATACATCCACAATGAAATTATATACCATATAAAACAAAAAGGCAGGCATAATTTCCTGTTCAGATGAATTTCTGGATTAAAGTGTCCACAGCAGTTAGATTCAGGCCAACATTCTCAGCTTTGGTGAGAATAAACTTTGATTTTCATATGAACAGGAAGCTGAAGTATGATATTGTTACATACGTTGTGCACACGCACTGAAACTCTTATTTTGCTTCAAAACAACATTATAAGGACATAAAGATTTAGTGCTTAGCTGCCACTCGGTGAGATAACACCATTATGGCAGAGCTGCCAGCATTCTCTGCTGCTGGTTCAGCTGTCTCACTAATGCTTTCAGAAGGAAAAACTGAAAGAAGGGTTTAATGTATGTAACAATATTCTTTACAGTCAGTATACAGCCTACAGAAAGTTATCACTCGAAGACAATTCCACAAATTTTACTTACAAAGCTTCTTCCACAATTCTAAATTTTAAAATAAACATATTTTGTAAGTGTCAACAGTTATCAGCATTTTTCAGTGTACTACTCTTAAGAAAATAATATAAACATTATAAGAGAGTATCAATACTTAGGCATTTTGAATGAGTAAAATACAGCTTGTATATAATTTTCACTCATTTGTGAAAATGGTAATCTCACCAATTGGAGAATATGTATTTTGAGGATTTTTATTAATGGTGCCATAAGACATGAACTCATCACTGAGGCTCACCTTTCACACTAGTCGGCATTTATTATAGCTGGCCGGTGTTAGAGAAATAGTACATACCCCCAGAACAAGATTTTTCTCCTACTGAAGTCAAGTGGTACAGAGAAGCACAAGGCTGCAATGACTGTCTTCTCAGGACTATCTCAGAGGCTGAAACTCGCTGAGTAGAAATACTAATAAACCGGGAAACATTTAAGAACCACAATTCCATACTGATTTTTACATGATCAAATGCCAAGAGCTTGTTCATGTAAGTTGCAAATAATATGCTTCCGTATGTCCCTTCTAATAGTATAGATAATCTGGGGGGCGGGGAAATCAGCCTTACATGTATCCTACAGTGAATACTGAAGGTGGTAGGGGGCATTACTAATCACAAGTGCATGTGTGTGAGATGCTGAAAACAGCAGCTACAAAAATTTGTACAAATCTATACTGAGTACCTGTAATACTCATGACACTAGGACCTCAGCTATAAAAATCAACAAAACACAGTACCTACCCTAAAGGAGCTCAGAGTCCGAGTGAGAGATGAACCAAAAAAGAAAAAAAAAAATCACTGATTACAGAAAATATGAAAAAAGTGACTGACAAACGCATGGAATATGATGAGAGTAAGAAGAAAGAAGCCCAAGAACCTGGTCAAGAGATTGTCTGAAATGTAAAGGGCATTTGAACTGTCTTGAAGGACCAACAGGAGCTACCCAGATGACTGGGAACAGTTCAGGAAAAGGAACAGCATGAGAAAAGCATGTTCGACCTGGCTAGAACAGAGGACATGGAGTTACAGCCAGAAACAAGGTGAGAAAGGCCACACAGACAGGCACTGAGCTTCGGGCAGTGGTCTATTGACCATGCGCAAGGCACCATTCTGTTAAGTACTGCAAACAAAAACACATGAATCTCAATTGTTTTCTGCAGGCCACACTGGCCACCCTCAGTTCAGACGTAAAGTCACCTTTAGTTCCTGAGTAAAACCTCAGCAGGCTCAACTTCCCTAAGAGAAGCCTATACCCATTTCCACCTACGAGTAAAGCCCTTGGACCTGTACTTAGCTCGTGATACAAAATATCTGCACAATAGATGCTTTATGAAGAGTAACCAAAATCTGTACAAACCAATTCTCATCCAAAGCTCAGTGAGTAAAATACCATTTGTGGAGAATGATTTGAAGGACATGCGGTCTCTCCACACCTTTAGAGTTAAGACAATGTTTGGAGCTCTTATGAGGCTGTTTTTACTGAACTACTCTTTCTCCTTCTGCCATTAGCCCATGTGGGCAAGCGCTCTGAGGCTACGTGGAACAGTTAACATTAAAGATGCTGTGAGGCTGCTGGGCACGACAGTGCACAATGTCCTCTGTGAGGAACCAAAGATCTTTCTCTCAAGTCCTTCAGAAATGGTCATGCTTTTTCCGAGCATGTGGTTTGCTTTAACCTTATGGCCCTTGTCAATGATACCATTCAGTTCCCTTATACAGAAGATGCCAGAAAGCTCAGGACCAATTTATAGACCTATATTTTATAGGATTATAGAGCTTATATCATATGTCTTATGTATACAGTAACCTTGTAACATATAACCTGTCTATTAAATTCATCCCTTTATTGTCCCTTTACCTTAATTTTTTTTTTCTTATGTCGTGGTGCTGCCGTTATTGTACATACATATTTATGTTGGCCACTTTAAATCTTTATTGGAACATAGCAGGGTATAAAATTACAGCAATCAAGCAGCTGATTGGTTCAAAAAATTTAAAGAGTATCTTTTATATGCCAGGTCTCTGCTGAAGGCTAGGATAAAAACTGTCAGTGGACCTGACTCGATGCTTATGGTCAGGAAACTGAGAGTTATGGACAAAATGGATAATTAAACAAGTGATAATACCATAGGAAAAACATTTATATAGGGCAAATATAGTAGGAAAAGCATTCACATAGGGAACACAGAAGACGAAGATACCTGGGAAGGCTTCCCAAATGAACTATTATCTAAGCTGTGACCTCCAGGCTGAGTAGGAAAAGTTCTGCTATAGTGGGGAAGGCTCAGAGTACAGTACACTCTGGGCAAGGAAAGCAGTTCAGTATGTCTGGGATAAGTGGTGTAACTAAGGAGACAGCAGATAGGCCAGAGAGGTAAGCAAGGACCAGGGCACAGAGGGCCTGGCAAATCATGTTAAAGAAGTAGATTTAACCTTGGAGCATTGTGAAACCCAGAAGGTTTTGCCGGGTGCTGACACAATCAATCAGATTTGCACTGTAACATTTATTGAGCGCTTGCTGTTTTCCAGGCCCTGTGCTAAGTGCTTTCTGTGCCTGACTATACTGAATCCTCAGAAGAGTCCTATAAAATCATAGAAAGTAAGCACTATTATTACTCCTATTTTACAGAAGATGAAAATGAGGTTTAATGAGGGAAAGGAATCTAGCCAGCCACACTCCTAGTCCTAGTGAAGCCAGGATTCTAACGCAGGTCTTTGGACTCCAGGGCCTGAGTGCCTAATTTAGTGTGCTGTCACATTCATTTAGAAGAAGGCTTGATTGATAATGATGGTAATGACTCTGTGCTGTGAGGAATATAGGAGGAAAAGCAATTTAGGGGGAATGACAAATTCAATTCTGAACATACTGAAGTGCCTGCAGAACCTCCAAGTGGCAAAAATCACATATATGGCTCTTTAGTAAGAAAGGGCTTTTGGACCAAGGGTTTAGAATTAGGAGTCATGAGCACATGGATGATCATTTGAGCCACCAACCTGAATGACATGTCCCAGGGAGAATGTGTGGAGTGAGAGAACAAAGGAGCCTGGGAGAGTCTTGTGAGGAACATAGAGAGGACTGAAGAACCCGCAAAAAAGTCTTGAGAAGTGGCCAGAGAAGTAGGAGAAAAAATGACAAGCCAAAGGGAGAGCATATTTCAAGAAGAATCAACAGTGCCAAATGTTGCTAAGAGGAAAATAAGTAAGAATGGAAAGGTATTCATTAGATTTAGAAATAAAATCTTTGTTCTTAATGGCTTAGGTGACATGGCTGTTGCTGTCCTTTTAGGAAGGTAAGAGGTAAAATATATTAAAATGGCTATTAATATAAGATCTGTGCCAAGTCCTATTAGAGAAGAAAAAGAGATTTTCAGTCCAGATGTCTGCCAGCTGGGGGAAATGAGAATGGACTCTTAGAAGAAGATCATTAAAGGAAAAACAGCATTTGGAGATTAAAGAAAAGAGCAAAGCCTTGCAGGTTTTAGCCTGGACAGATATAACCAGAGGCAAAATTCAGAAAGCATAAGGCACAGTCAGGAATAGTCCATTAATTCAAATAGGTTGGCTCATACGGCATTAGTGGTAAGATTTAAAAAGTAGATTGGAACCATGTTATAAAGTCTTCACCAAGGAATACGGAAGTAATGCACATATTTAAATGCCTTTTCTCCCTGGAAAATGCCTAATTATTCTTTAATTCTCAGCTCATGTGCCACCTCTTCAGTGTCACTTTAAGTAAAAAAAAGACTAGCCTTTCTTTACGTGCTTAAGTTACTTTCTATTTGTATCTCTTATGATAATGCATTTTAATATTTCCTAAACTTGATGATATTCAAGGGAATTGGGTGTGTCTTGGTACTGGCAATATCTCAGCAAGTCAAATAACATATGTGCCCGAGAAGCATTTTCTGAACAAATAAACATACACACAATTACATTAGAGTGGTACTTTATGAAGACTGACTGTTAGCTGTGTGCAGTATGGATTAGCAAAGAAGAAACAAGAGGCACTCCAGTGAGAAAGCAAGGAAGCGTGAAAAGGAGAAGTAATGGGATCCCATCGAATGGGGCCATTGCAGAAATAAAGGAAGTTTCTCTAAGAGATGCTTCCAAGGCAATATCATAGAATTTGGTGACCAAATGAAATGGGGCAGGGCATAAGACTAACATTTTATAAAAACTTTAAAAAATATACCCTGGAATCAGTAATTAGATTTGGAACTATATCCTAGGGAAATAATTAGAGATTTACACATACTTTCGCATTATTTATAAGAGCAGAAAGCTGGAAACCATTTTAATTTTTAATAATAGAGGCCTAATTAAATAAACTGTGGCACCTCTATCGGATGAAGCACCAAGGATACATTAACGCATCATAAAAAATTATGTGACGATGGTGAAAAATGCACATTATAGTAAGTTGGGAAAAAAATTTTACATAACAAAATAGAATTTGACCCAATTTTTAAAATAAAACATGGAAAAACACAAGACTCAAAAGGCACTGGATATTTGAGAAGTGCCTGACAAGACTATGGGTGCCATTTTCTTCTTTGTAATTAATTTTCCAACTTTTTTTTTAAATAAAAACTTTTTTTTTAATAGGAAGAGAGCTAATATTGAGAAAATCAAGTCATCAGGCTAGTTTGAGAGTTGTTGGCAAAAAGAAAGAAAAGATAGAACCACAATTTGAAAAGACAGATAGTTTGAGTTTTGTTTTAGGGATTAGAGAAATAAAGGAAGAACTGGTAAATATAGGAACCAGGAAAAAAAAAAAGAGATGCTTACAAAAAGGAAATCTTGATTTATTTTTCCATTTAAACAAAACACACAGTACAGCCAAGGATACCAGGGAGAGATCTAGGTAAGAGAGAAAAAGCCCTACAAAGATGGCATTTTTGTAGCATCTGGAATAGAAAAACTGCTAACTTCTTACATAGCAGGAAGAACATGGGCTTTGGCATCAAAGAGACCTGAGTATAGATCATGGTACCTCCACTCAGCAGCTGTGTGACCCTGGACAAGCTGTTAACTGAGCCAATCTCCTCGGGTGTAGCACAGGGCAAACCACCACCTAGCACAGTTATGAGAACTAAGAGATCTGTAAGAAAGTAGCTAGTGGGGTAGCTATGCGCCCAGGAGCCACCACCAGACTTTGATTCAGCAGGTCTGAGCCTGGACCCGAGTACCTACGTTTTTAAAAGCTCCCTGGGTAATTCTACTGCATGGGCAGCAACATGTGAACAGTTCAGTGCCTGGCACAAGGCAGGTACTTGATAAACATTAGATGGTTGTTTTTCTGGACAGAATATAGGGCTTCTATCATTTTTCATTAAGGCTGTCATGACTTTCTTAACTGAATACAGTGGCAAGATCTGTCCCAACTGAGCTGTTTGCTTGAGTGACTTGATCGAGAAATGGAAAAAATAAAAACATCACTCTCTGGGGGTAGGAATTAAGTTCTTCAACAATAATGGCATCACACAACCTTCTTAAATATTGTCTGTTACTTTACAGCCAGGTCTTCAGCTCCGTCAGACTGGTTTTGCCTTAGCTGACCAAACACTGTGCCTTTTCTTGTACTCTTCCTTTCCTGTTCTCAGCCGTCCTTATTTGTCCTGCCTATCCAAATTACATATAGTCTCTAAGGTCCAAGGGAAATTCAGCTTCTTTTTTTTTACATCTTTATTGGAGTATAATTGCTTTACAATGGTGTGTTAGTTTCTGCTTTATAACAAAGTGAATCAGTTATACATATAGATATGGCCCCATCTCTCTTCCCTCTTGCATCTCCCTCCCTCCCACCCTCCCTATCCCAACCCTCAGGCAGTCACAAAGCACCGAGCTGATATCCCTGTGTTATGCGGCTGCTACCCACTAGCTATCTACCTTACATTTGGTAGTGTATATATGTCCATGCCTCTCTCTCGCTTTGTCACAGCTTACCCTTCCCCCTCCCCATATCCTCAAGTCTATTCTCTAGTAGGTCTGTATCTTTATTCCTGTCTTACCCCTAGGTTCTTCATGACATTTTTTTCCCTTAAATTCCATATATATGTGTTAGCATACGGTATTTGTTTTTCTCTTTCTGACTTACTTCACTCTGTATGACAGACTCTAGGTCTATCCACCTCATTACAAATAGCTCAATTTCGTTTCTTTTTATGGTTGAGTAATATTCCACTGTATATACGTGCCACATCTTCTTTATCCATTCATCCAATGATGGACACTTAGGTTGTTTCCATCTCCTGGCTATTGTAAATAGAGCTGCAATGAACATTTTGGTACATGACTCTTTTTGAATTATGGTTTTCTCAGGGTATATGCCCAGTAGTGGGATTGCTGGGTCATATGGTAGTTCTATTTGTAGTTTTTTAAGGAACCTCCATACTGTTCTCCATAGTGGCTGTACCAATTCACATTCCCACCAGCAGTGCAAGAGTGTTCCCTTTTCTCCACACCCTCTCCAGCATTTATTGTTTCTAGATTTTTTGATGATGGCCATTCTGACTGGTGTGAGATGATATCTCATTGTAGTTTTGATTTGCATTTCTCTAATGATTAATGATGTTGAGCATTCTTTCATGTGTTTGTTGGCAGTCTGTATATCTTCTTTGGAGAAATGTCTATTTAGGTCTTCTGCCCATTTTTGGATTGGGTTGTTTGTTTTTTTGTTATTGAGCTAAATGAGCTGCTTATAAATTTTGGAGATTAATCCTTTGTCATTTGCTTCATTTGCAAATATTTTCTCCCATTCTGAGGGTTGTCTTTTGGTCTTGTTTATGGTTTCCTTTGCTGTGCAAAAGCTTTCAAGTTTCATTAGGTCCCATTTGTTTATTTTTGCTTTTATTTCCATTTCTCTAGGAGGTGGGTCAAAAAGGATCTTGCTGTGATTTATGTCATAGAGTGTTCTGCCTATGTTTTCCTCTAAGAGTTTGATAGTTTCTGGCCTTACATTTAGGTCTTTAATCCATTTTGAGCTTATTTTTGTGTATGGTGTTAGGGAGTGATCTAATCTCTTACTTTTACATGTACCTGTCCAGTTTTCCCAGCACCACTTATTGAAGAGGCTGTCCTTTCTCCACTGTACATTCCTGCCTCCTTTATCAAAGATAAGGTGACCATATGTCTGTGGGTTTATCTCTGGGCTTTCTATCCTGTTCCATTGATCTATCTTTCTGTTTTTGTGCCAGTACCATACTGTCTTGATTACTGTAGCTTTGTAGTATAGTCTGAAGTCAGGGAGCCTGATTCCTCCAGCTCTGTTTTTCGTTCTCAAGATTGCTTTGGCTATTCGGGGTCTTTTGTGTTTCCATACAAATTGTGAAATTTTTTGTTCTAGTTCTGTGAAAAATGCCAGTGGTAGTTTGACAGGAATTGCATTGAATCTGTAGATTGCTTTGGGTAGTAGATCATTTTCACAATGTTGATTCTTCCAACCCAAGAACATGGTATATCTCTCCATCTATTTGTATCATCTTTAATTTGTTTCATCAGTGTCTTATCATTTTCTGCATACAGATCTTTTGTCTCCTTAGGTAGGTTTATTCCTATATATTTTATTCTTTTTGTTGCAATGGTAAATGGGAGTGTTTTCTTGATTTCACTTTCAGATTTTTCATCATTAGTGTATAGGAATGCCAGAGATTTCTGTGCATTAATTTTGTAACCTGCTACTTTACCAAATTCATTGATTAGCTCTAGTAGTTTTCTGGTAGCATCTTTAGGACTCTCTCTATATAGTATCATGTCATCTGCAAACAGTGACAGCTTTACTTCTTCTTTTCTGATTTGGATTCCTTTTATTTCCTTTTCTTCTCTGATTGCTGTGGCTAAAACTTCCAAAACCATGTTTAATAAGAGTGGTGAGAGTGGGCAACCTTGTCTTGTTCCTGATCTCAGTGCAAATGCTTTCAGTTTTTCACCATTGAGGACGATGTTGGCTGTGGGTTTGCCATATATGGCCTTTATTATGTTGAGGAAAGTTCCCTCTATGCCTACTTTCTGCAGGGTTTTTATCATAAATGGGTGTTGAATTTTGTCAAAAGCTTTCTCTGCATCTATTGAGATGATCATAGGGTTTTTCTCCTTCAACTTGTTAATATGGTGTATCACATTGATTGATCTGCGTATATTGAAGAATCCTTGCATTCCTGGGATAAACCCCACTTGATAATGGTGTATGATCCTTTTAATGTGCTGTTGGATTCTGTTTGCTAGTATTTTGTTGAGGATTTTTGCATCTATGTTCATCAGTGATATTGGCCTGTAGTTTTCTTTCTTTGTGACATCCTTGTCTGGTTTTGGTATCAAGGTGATGGTGGCCTCAGAGAATGAGTTTGGGAGTGTTCCTCCCTCTGCTATATTTTGGAAGAATTTGAGAAGGATAGGTGTTAGCTCTTCTCTAAATGTTTGATAGAATTCGCCTGTGAAGCCATCTGGTCCTGGGCTTTTGTTTGTTGGAAGATTTTTAATCACCGTTTCAATTTCAGTGCTTGTGACTGGTCTCTTCATATTTTCTATTTCTTCCTGGTTCAGTCCTGGCAGGTTGTGCATTTCTAAGAATTTGTCCATTTCTTCCAGGTTGTCCATTTTATTGGCATAGAGTTGCTTGTCGTAATCTCTCATGATCTTTTGTATTTCTGCAGTGTCAGTTGTTACTTCTCCTTTTTCACTTCTAATTCTATTGAGTCTTCTCCCTTTTTTTTAGTGATGAGTCTGGCTAATGGTTTATCAATTTTGTTTATCTTCTCAAAGAACCAGCTTTTAGTTTTACTGATCTTTGCTATCGTTTCCTTCATTTCTTTTTCATTTATTTCTGATCTGATTTTTATGATTTATTTCCTTCTGCTAACTTCGGGGTTTTCTTGTTCTTCTTTCTCTAATTGCTTTAGGTGCAAGGTTAGGTTGTTTATTCGAGATGTTTCCTGTTTCTTTTTTTTGCCATATGCGGGCCTCTCACTGTTGTGGCCTCTCCCGTTGCGGAGCACAGGCTCCGGACGCACAGGCTCAGCGGCCATGGCTCACGGGCCCAGCCGCTCCGCGGCATGTGGGATCCTCCCGGACCAGGGCACGAACCCGTGTCCCCTGCATCGGCAGGCAGACTCTCAACCACTGCGCCACCAGGGAAGCCCTCCTGTTTCTTAAGGTAGGATTGTATTGCTATAAACTTCCCTCTTAGAACTGCTTTTGCTGCATCCCATAGGTTTTGGGTCGTCATGTCTCCATTCTCATTTGTTTCTAGGTATTTTCTGATTTCCTCTTTGATTTCTTCAGTGATCACTTCGTTGTTAAGTAGTGTATTGTTTAGCCTCCATGTGTTTGTATTTTTTACAGATCTTTTCCTGTAATTGATATCTAGTCTCATAGCGTTGTGGTCGGAAAAGATACTTGATACAATTTCAATATTCTTAAATTTACCAAGGCTTGATTTGTGACCCAAGATATGATCTATCCTGGAGAATGTTCCATGAGCACTTGAGAAAAATGTGTATTCTGTTGTTTTTGGATGGAATGTCCTATAAATATCAATTAAGTCCATCTTGTTTAATGTATCATTTAAAGTTTGTGTTTCCTTATTTATTTTCATTTTGGATGATCTGTCTATTGGTGAAAGTGGGGTGTTAAAGTGCCCTACTATGAATGTGTTACTGTCGATTTCCCCTTTTATGGATGTTAGTATTTGCCTTATGTATTGAGGTGCTCCTATGTTGGGTGCAAAAATATTTACAATCATTATATCTTCTTCTTGGATCGATCCCTTTATCATTATGTAGTGTCCTTCTTTGTCTCTTGTAATAGTCTTTATTTTAAAGTCCATTTTGTCTGATATGAGAATTGCTACTCCAGCTTTCTTTTGATTTCCATTTGCATGGAGTATCTTTTTCCATCCCCTTACTTTCAGTCTGTATGTGTCTCTAGGTCTGAAGTGGTTTTCTTGTAGACAGCATATAGATGGGTCTTCTTTTTGTATCCATTCAGCCAATCTGTGTCTTTTGGTGGGAGCATTTAGTCCATTTGCATTTAAGGTAATTATTGATATGTATGTTCCTATTCCCATTTTCTTAATTGTTTTGGGTTTGTTATTGTAGGTCTTTTCCTTCTCTTGTGTTTCCTGCCTAGAGAAGTTCCTTTAGCATTTGCTGTAAAGCTGGCTTGGTGGTGCTGAATCCTCTTAGCTTTTGCTTGTCTGTAAGGGTTTTAATTTCTCTGTCGAATGTGAATGAGATCCTTGCTGGGTAGAGTAATCTTGGATGTAGGTTTTTCCCTTTCATCACTTTAAATATGTCCTGCCACACCCTTCTGGCTTGCAGTGTTTCTGCTGAAAGATCAGCTGTTAACCTTATGGGCAGTCCCTTGTATGATAATTGTTGCTTTTCCCTTGCTGCTTTTAATATGTTTTCTTTGTATTTAATTTTTGACAGTTTGATTAATATGTGTCTTAGCGTATTTCTCCTTTGATTTATCCTGTATGGGACTCTCTGTGCCTCCTGGACTTGATTAACTATTTCCTTTCCCATATTAGGGAAGTTTTCAATTATAATCTCTTCAAATATTTTCTCAGTCCCTTTCTTTTTCTCTTCTTCTTCTGGAACCCCTATAATTCGAATGTTGGTGTGTTTAATGTTATCCCAGAGGTCTCTGAGACTGTCCTCTGTTCTTTTCATTGTTTTTTCTTTATTCTCTGCAGTAGTTATTTCCACTATTTTATCTTCCAGGTCACTTATCCGTTCTTCTGCCTCAGTTATTCTGCTATTGATCCCATCTAGAGTATTTTTTATTTCATTTATTGTGTTGTTCATCATTGCTTGTTTCATCTTTAGTTCTTCTAGGTCCTTGTTAAATGTTTCTTGCATTTTGTCTATTCTATTTCCAAGATGTTGGATCATCTTTACTATCATTATTCTGAATTCTTTTTCAGGTAGACTGCCTATTTCCTCTTCATTTGTTAGGTCTGGTGGGTTTTTATCTTGCTCCTTCATCTGCAGTGTGTTTTTCTGTCTTCTCATTTTGCTTATCTTACTGTGTTTGGGGTCTCCTTTTTGCAGGCTGCAGGTTCGTAGTTCCCGTTGTTTTTGATGTCTGTCCCCAGTGGCTAAAGTTGGTTCAGTGGGTTGTGTAGGCTTCCTGGTGGAGGGGACTAGTGCCTGTGTTCCGGTGGATGAGGCTGGATCTTGTCTTTCTGGTGGTCAGGTCCACATCTGGTGGTGTGTTTTGGGGTGTCTGTGGACTTATTATGATTTTTCAGCTTCTTGAAGAAGCCTTACCTGAGTATTTCAACACTACATGATCTCTCTTTACTGAACACACCTGTGATTGTGTAATGTAATTAAGCATAATATTTTACACTGTGTACCACAAAACTTGGCATGTAAGTATACTGTCATATTATTTTTTAGATATTTCTATGAGTACTGTTCTTATCTATCCAGGAAGATGATAAACTTCTTGAAGGCAAGGTCATATTCCATGGAGTGTTTGACCCCTTACTCCCAACTACTTCAACCTAATTTCAAGTTATCGCAAATGTGCACACTTGTGCCACCTAATGGTAAAGGTAATTATTGCACGGTTACAATTCAGTAACTGGCTTACAAAGCATATAACAGAACCAAATAATGGTTGGACCAAATCATTACTTGTTTAAAATCAAAGAAGAATAAAGCTACTACTGTTAAAAATAATACAGCAGCAGAGATGATAATGACTATAACTAAATTTGGGGGCATTAAGTTAGAATTTTTAAATTGTGTGATAAATTTCTTAAAGCTGTATAACTAAAAACCAAAACACTTTCTCATGTAAAACCTTCTTTTCTCTAAGTTAGCAACTTCCTTTTGGGTTTGGGTTAATCTTAGTACTGAAAAAGGTTATATAATCACATATTGAAATGTCCTGTGATTAGAGGTACATATGAAATAAATCTTCCATGACAGATAGTGATCAGTGTAATATACATTGCTCTGGGAAGATGGTAAGGACACTGTGCTTATCTTTTCAGACAAAAGAAAATATTAACCTCAACTAATACTGATTTAGTCTCCATTATGGGCAGGACAATCCATATCCTTAAGAAGGTTATGATCTAGTAAATGTATAAGAGCAAGTACAAAAATGATGGAAATCAAGGTACTCAGGGAAAACTTTTTACCATTATTATTACAAGAACAACACATCTGTATAATGTTATATAATGGGTGTTATATTTCAGGTTAAGTGTGTGTTTTCTAAATGTTCTTAATCTCGGTGAAATAAATTCTAAAGAGACGCTCAGAAACTACTTTCTTTGTTTTGCATTTTCTCTTATTCAGTGTTTCCCATTAGGACTTCTTATCCTTAACTTCTTGATGTCTTGAATTTCTCATCTGCCTGAACTTGTGCTATTAATATCAGAAATAGTGAATTCAGTTACAGGCATGAGTGAGTAGTAAAGATGTTACCTAATGACAATTGGGTTTTTTAAGTTTAATTTTTATTTTATATTAGAGTTTAGTTGATTTACAATGTTGTGTTAGCTTCAAATGTAGAGCAAAGTGATTCAGTTATACATATATCCATTCTTTGGATATACATATCCAATGGATACATATATCCATTCTTTTTCAGGTTCTTTTCCCGTATAGGTTGTTACACATTGAGTAGAGTTCCCTGTGCTATATAGTAGGTCCTTGTTAATTATCTATTTTATATATAGTAGTGTGTATGTGTTAATTCCAACCTCCTAATTTATCCCTCCCCACCCCACCTTTCCCCTTTGGTAACCATAAATTGGCTTTTGAAGTCTGAGTCGTCTTCTGTTTTGTAAATAAGTTAATTTGTATCAATTAAGTCCATCTGGTCTAATGTATCACTTAAGGCCCATTTTCTTACTGATTTTCTGTCTGATCTGTCCCTTGATGTAAGTGGGGTGTTAAAGTCCCCCACTATTATTGTGTTACTGCTGATTTCTCCTTTTATGGCTGTTAGTATTTGCCTTACATACCGAGGTACTCCTATGTTGGGTGCATATATATTTATAATTGTTATATCTTCTTCTCGGATTGATCCCTTGTTCATTATGTAGTGTCCTTCCTTGTCTCGTGTAACAGTCTTTAAAGTCTATTTATCTGATATGCGTATTGCTACTCCAGCTTTCATTTGATTTCCATTTGCATGGAATATCTTTTTCCATCCCCTCACTTTCAATCTGTATGTGTCCCTATATCTAAAGCGGGTCTCTTGTGGACAGCATATATATGGGTCTTGTTTTTGTATCCATTCAGCCAGACTATGTCTTTTGGTTGGAGGATTTAATCCATTTACATTTAAGGTAATTATCGAGATGTATGTTCTTAATGCCATCTTGCTAATTGTTCTGGATTTGTTTTCTTTTTGGGGGTGGTGGTTTTTCTTCCCTTCCTCTTTTGTTTTCTGCTTTTGTGATTTGATGACTTTCTTTAGTGTTGTCTCTGGGTGCTTTTTCTTTCTTGTGTGTGTATCTATTATAGATTTTTGGTTTGCAGCTCCCATGAGGTTTTGATATAGCAGTCTCTCTCTCTCTCTCTCTCTATATATATATATATACACACACACATACACATATGTATATATATACACACACACACACATATATGTATATATATATACACACACATATATATGTGTGTGTGTATATACACACACATGATTATTTTAAGCTACTGGCCTCTTAATTTCAAATGCATTTCCAACATCCTGCACTTATACTCTCCTCTTCTCACAGTTGCTGGTTTTGATATCATATTTGTGTGTGGATGATTTCCTACCTTTACTGTATGTTTGCCTTTACCGGTGAGTTTTCTCATTTGTAATTTTGTTTGTAGTTGTGGCCTTTTCTTTTCCAGCTAGAGAGATTCCTTTAGCATTTGCTGCAAAGGTGGTCTGGTGGTGCTGAATTCGCTTAGCTTTTGCTTGTCTGTAAAGCTTTTGATTTCTCTGTAAAATCTGAATGACAGCCTTGCTGAGTAGCATATTCTTGGTTGTAGGTTCTTCCCTTTCATCACTTAAAATATTGTATATCATACCACTCCCTTCTGGCCTGCACAGTTTCTGCTAAAAAATCAGTTGATAACCTTATGGCAGTTCCCTTGTATTTATTTATTGCTTTTCTCTTGTTGCTTTTAATATTTTTTCTTTGTCATTAATTTTTGTCAGTTTGATTACTATGAGTCTTGGCATGTTCCTCCTTGGGTTTATCCTGTATGCGCTGTCTGTGCTTCCTGGACTCGGGTGACTGTTTCCTTTCCCATGTTAGGGAAGTTTTCAGCTGTTATCTCTTCAAATATTTTCTCAGGCCCCTTCTCTCTCTCTCTTCTCCTTCTGGGACCCCTATAATGTGAATGTTGATGGGTTTAATGTTGTCCCAGAGGTCTCTGAGACTGTCCTCATTTCTTTTCATTCTTTTTTCTGTCCCACAGCAGTGGTTTCCACCAATCTGTCCTCCAGCTCACTTATTCATTTTTCTGCCTCATTTATTCTGCTATTGCTTCTGTCTAGTGTATTTTTCATTTCAGTTATTATATTGTTCATCTCTGTTCTTTACAGCTTCTAGCTCTTTATTAAACATTTTTGTATCCACTGTGTGCTGTGCCTCCATTATTTTTTCTGAGATCTCAGATCCTCTTTACTATCATTACACTGAATTCTTTGTCAGGTAGATTGCCTATCTTCTGGGGTTCTTCTGGGGTTTTATCTTGCCTATCTCCACTTCACTTGGTTGTTCTTCTGGGGTTTTATCTTAGTCCTTCGTCTGGAACGTATTTCTCTGCCACCTCATTCTGTCTAACTTTTCTGTGTTTGTGGTCTCCACTCCTCAGGCTGCAGGACTGTAATTCTTCTTGGTTCTGGTTTCTGCCCCTGGTGAGTGAGGTTAGTCCAGGGGCTTCTGCACACTTCCCTGGTGTGTAGAGCTGGGTCTTGTCCCTCTGGAGGGCAGGGCCATGTCAAGGGGTATGTTTACAGGTGGCTGTTGGCTCAGGACAACTTTAGGCAACCTGTCTCCTGATGGGTGGGGCTCACCCTGTTGGTTGTTTGGCCTGTGGCATCCAGTCACTGGAGCTTGCAGGCTGTTGGGTGGGGCCAGGTCTCAGTGCCAAAATGGCAGTCTCCAGGAGAACTCATGCTGATGAGTATTCCCTGGGGCATCCACCATCAGTGTCCTTGCCCACAGTGAGCCACAGCCAACCCCCCGTCTCCCCAGGAGACCCTCGAAGACCCACAGGTAGGTCTGGCCCAGGCTCTTACGGAGTCACCGCTTTGCCCTGGTCCCTGTGCCTGTGAAACCTTGTGTATGCCCTCAAAGAGTGGAGTCTCTGTTTCCTCCAGTCCTGTGGAGCTCTTGCACTCAAGCACTGCTGGCCTTCAAAGCCAAATGCTCCGGGGGCTCCTCCTCGTGATGCCATACCCCAGGCTGGGGAGCCTGACATAGGGCTCCCAACTCTCACTCCTGTGGGAGAACCTCTGTGATATAATTATTTTCCAGCCTGTGGGTCACCCACCTGGTGGGTATGGGATTAAATTATATCATGAAAGCACCCCTCCTACCACCTTGTGGCTTCTTCTTTGTCTTTGGGTGTAGAATATCTTTTTCGGTAGGTCTGAGTCTTTTTTGTTGATGGCTGTTCAGCAGTTAGTTATGATTTTGGTGTTTTAGTGAGAGGAGGTGAGCTCAAGTCCTTCTACTCTGCCATCTTGTCCTCATACATTTCTTCAGTAATTGGTTTTAATATGTGGTCTCCAGGCTTCCATTGGAATATTTATTTATAATGGCCATTTGTTTTAAGAGCAAGCTTCTTTTTCACTTAATTGATAAACAAAAGCAGATCCCAGAAAAGATCAGGAAGTTGTGCTGGGCCCTTTCTGAGTCTTAGGTTTCTTTCCTAAAATGATACTCTGACTAGATGACTGTGCCTGCTCTCCCTGTCGTCTCAGGCAGCATCATAACCACTTCCCTTGCGACTCCCATCCCTCCATGATCTGGCCATTTAGCCTCTTCTTTCTTTTAAAATATTTTCCTTGAAGAAAACCATCCAGCTCACTATTATTACAAAGGTGCTTTAACTAAAATCACACTATAAATATACGAGGCATCATATTACAGTAGAAAGAACACAGGTTTATTCAGTCAGACAAACCATGTTCCAATAACTTTGAGCTGATTCTTCAATTTCTGCTTCAGTTTTGGTCTACAAGTTAAATACTGGTAACTACCAGGACAGTTGTTGTGAGGGTTAACTGACCTTACACATACAGAACACTTAGCTTAATGCCTGGTACTTCGTAAATGCTCAGTAAACGTTAGCTGCTGTTACTATTGTAATTATTGTCATCATATTTCTTGTTTCTATTATTATCATAGTGTATAGGACCCATGCTACTTTTCTAACTGAAGTAAATGGAGTCATCTAACTTTTTTTAGCTGAAGCAAATGAAGTCATCTGTGTTTCTTTCTTTACTGATACAGAGAAGGGGGAAAAATCAGTTGCCACTTCTGGCAGGAAAAATGACATACTGTAGTTGTTGACTAGTACTCTGAGTGATGACTAAGTAATACATGTTCCCCAAAGTTATAAATCAGTTTGCTACTAAAATATTTTCCAGATTTCAGAACAGAGAGCTCTGTAGTTATATCCTCATCCACTATAAAATAATCTCTCAACTATCCTGCCTGCAATTAAAAAGATCTTTATTAGCAAAAGATGTGTTCCAACAGCATGTTCCATGATGTCAGAAATACTTTTAAAGTAATCATTAAATACTATAAAATATCAGATTGTTAGAAAATAAAAAACATATTGTTGAATGAGAAGGGAGAGTCTAAATTGAATGCCACAGTAAGTGGTACCATGTTTTGGGGAAGAAAAACAAAAAAAAAACAAAAAGCAGCAGCATCCCTGTTTTAATGTCTTGGTACCCCCCTATCCTATTCCATAGGCATAAAGAACTGTGTTCTCCATGAGCTTCTATGGGTAGATGGACACTCACTATTCATACACAATATGACCATAAAGCCCATGTTTCCATTTCATGTTAGTTATAACCACCGAATTCCAAAAGCAAGCCAAACTAACAGGGACAATATTTTTAGTTTACTATGTGAACTAATAGTAATGTGATTTTGGATTGACTATGCATTTCTTTTATATCATGAGTACTTAGTTGTAAAGATGCTTCGTTTTGGCAGGGTTCACTAAATGAGGTTATACTTTACATCTTAAAGTACATTAAACCCTAAGGGAACAATAGTGATGCCAATTAGGGTAAGAAGTAAGAAATTTATACCTTTTCTTATATAATGTTTCAAGGCCTTTCATGTTAGGCACAAGCAGTTTTATGACAACATAACAATTAGCAAATGAAGGTGATAATTTGTGACAGATGTCACCTTTATACAATATGGTTTGCTAGAAATCAGAGTGGAGAGCAGAAACATGCAAACAAGATTTTTCTTCTGCTAGGTGACTCTGGGCTTTGACTTGTTCTTGTAAAATTAATAACACTTCAGTATGTTTCTGAATAGTTCCTTTTTCGTATATATCCATATGTCTGTTATCCATTTGTATATACATGTGTGTATGAATATATAAGTATTTACATATGCAGCTATAACAAAATGTCCAACTGTTTTTTTTTCATAAAAATATCAAAATGTAAACATTTAAATGGGTGTGATATGGTCAATGCAATCACCTTGGCTCCCGATGCCCTTCAACAGGCACGGCTCTAGAGGACGTGGGGGTGGGAAGGGGGTAGTGTGAGCCACAGAGTAGGAAGCAGAAGAACAAGGTTCCATCCGTGATCTATGAAAATTTATGAACAACCCTGGATGCCACTTCTAGTTAACAACAAAATACAGGTAGCAGTACTTGCCTTCCTACCAACCGGAATCACTTGTTGCAGTGAGTGGAATAATGAATGTAAAAATATTTTTTAAGCTATAAATAACTATATTATAAGTGATAAGATACTTTCAAGACAGTTTTGCTGCTTTGAGAAGCATTTAAAAATGGAATGATAGTCTAACTGTATGTATTATTTTCTGTCTATTCCAAAAAAGGAGAAAAAATGTTTTGTTTCTGACAAAGATTCTTTTATATTTCTAAAGAATACATAATAAAACATTTTAGTGCATGGGGTCAAGTTAGCATAAAAATACAGTGTCTCATTTCTTGAGATAAAGTATGAAAAAGTGCTTTGTAAATTCAACAGAGTTATATGTGAAGTTTAGCAATTTCTTCCACTTATATAAAAAAGTACACTTTGAGATGGGTGCTTACCTTCTCTTAGACGGTCTACTACAAAAGTAAAGCCTGTAGTCCTTGGATGTAAGACGTACTCATATTTCTGAAGTCCATTCTTTTCAGCAAATTCATTACTTCGAGCCGTGCTATTTTCTAAACAAAACAATAGGCCATTAGAAGCCATAAAATAAAGGAAGATAAGTGAGGTAAGGAAATGGTGCAGAATTTCTTTGATAAAAATGGCAGTTAATGTTTCTGTAATTAATATACTGAATCAAATGATAAGATAGAAATACTTTGGTAAATCCCTAACAAAGATCCCAGAGTTACCTACTTAATTGGAATTTCAGAAATTTTATAATAAGGTATTAATAGATGTTTTATAGCAGTTTATAAATTCATATTCAAATCCTTAAAATTCTTTAAGAGATTTCATAAAGTAGTCAATATACAATGAAAACTGAAATACAAATAAAATACTAATAACTAAAATTTTCATAAAATAGTCGTTACATAATAAAAATTGAAATACTAAAATATAAAGATGAAATAAAGTAAAACTAAAATAGTAATAATACATAAGGATCTAGACATCCAGAAGAAATAACTAACAATTTGCCAAATAGATCACCATTTTTTTAACCCAATAATTTAGGGCTTCAGTGCAAAGTGAAGTATCTGCGTTGCTCAGGCACAGAGCACACTGACATTACTAACCAACACCACTCCACGACAGAATGGGCACATGATCAGCACACCATGTACAAACATCTGAACATGGTTTGGCTGAATATAGTTACTGAGTCAAGTATATGTTCCAATTGTTGGCAAAATCTTCTTTTTCCATTCCATGAGGTAACTTTATAAGTTCCAAGAAGAACCAAACCCATTATTCAGCAATTACATTTGGAAAAAGTAAAGTGTTCAGAAATTTGGCCTTAGCTGCTGGGGGAGATCATGAAATACCTTCTGATGACAGCAGACGTTAGAACCTGCAATCCTCAGCGGCATCCTGAAATTTATAGACCATTCCAAGTCACCAGGAAAAAACCTATATGTAAAAATACTACTTTCCGTGGAGTAAATTTAAGACCACAGAATCCTCAAAATCTCAAAAAACTATAGATGGATTCCACGACACTAAAATATTCAAAAAACACTCCTATAAACTGAGTCAAAAAATTAAACAGATCTCCAGCAAGTCAAAAGTAAAAGCTCTAAACAAGAAAAGTAATAAGCTCCTCTCACATTCATTTGAGGGGAATATTCTGGGCATGGGACTACAGAACAGTATTTTATAGACAACTGGCAGGACCTTACATGCGATTGGGAATCCCAGAGACACCACAAAGAAGAGTAGTTAACTACTCTTCAGTTTGCTCTTCCAGTTGGTCACAGACTTGGGGGATCTGAAGACAAAACTGAAAGCTGTTGTAGAATGTGAATACAGGTGGAAGTAGTTCTAAAAGGCACAGGCACAATGTGGGAAGTAAGAAATAATCACAGATCAGAGATGCAGATTTTCCCCTCCATCCCCACGTTATCTACCCATCCCCAGACTATGATTATTAGGACTGACAGACTAGCACCCCACTTTCTCACCACAACCTCCTATCTCGTTAGCCTGCTCCCTGTAACACTCCAATGCCAGCACGCCTACCACTCCAGTGAGACTACTGGCTGCTCGGATGTTCTCAAACCAGCCAGGCATATTCCCACCTCAGAGTCTGTGCAGTGGTTCTTCCCAGAATGCCTTCTACCCAGCCATCTGTATGATTTTCTGCTTTGTTCATTTAGTCTCTCCTTAAATAAGAACTTAAGGGGCCTCCTCAAACCACCTTATATAAAACAGCACCCTATGTCCCCATCTTTTATTACTCTCTCTCCCTCTCTCTCTCCTTATCTTGCTTTTCTGTACAGCATTTATGAATACCAGACATATTTTTATTATTAGTTTTTAATCTGTTTTTCCTCATTAGAAAGTAAGCTTCATGAAAAGTCTCATGAAGAGACTTTTTTGTATATAAATCTCCAGGCACTCATATATCTATTAAATGAATAAGTTTTACATACAAGGGTGTTTAATTGCATGTAATATTATATAATTGTTAAAACCTAGAAAAGCTTTCCTTTCTTAAAATAAAACAGGAAATCATAATATACCAACTGTGATGGTTAATTTTATGTGTCAAACTGACTAGGCCAAAGTACCCAGATATTGGTCAAACATTATTCTAGATGTTTCTGTGAAAGTGTTTTTTGATGAGATTAATATTTAAATCAGTAGACTCTGAGTAAAGCAGACTATCCTGCATAATGTGGGTGGGCCTCATCCAGTCAGTTGAAGGTCTTAAGAGAAAAAGACTAATCTCCTCAAGCAAGAAAGAATTCTGCCAGCAGACTGCCTTTGGACTCAAACTGCAACTCTTCCCTGGAGTCACAGCCTGTTGACATACCCTGTATATTTCTGACTTGCCACCCTCCAGAATCCTTAATTTCCTTAAAATAAATTTGCCACCCCCCACCCATTATCTCTTTTTCTCTCCCTCTCACTCTCTCTCCACACACACACACACACACACACACACACACACACACACACACACACACACACACACGGTTCTGTTTTTCTGGACAACCTTGACTAATGATGTGAGAGAATACAATAGTAAGTACAAAGAAAAGTGTAGTTCTGGTTTTCCAATTTTAAAATTACGTGTATGTGTGCACATATATATGCCTATGGATGTGTGTATGTATACGTGTATGTGTATGTGCGCACATGCACGTGTGACCAAATGACCCAAAAACAATGCAACAAAATTAGAATAGTGCTTCTTTATGGGCAGTGGGATTAGAGTAATATTTGTGCTCCCTTCTATGTTTATAAATTTCCCCAAAATAACATATATTACTTGCATAAGCAAAAAAAAAAGTTATAAACAACAATAATATATGAAAATAGAATATAAAGTTAATTTAAACGTACTAATTTGAAAATGTGCAAACAAGTTGGATTCACAACTTGAAGAGGATTATAAAACATTCTCTTTGGGCTTAAAAACCCAACTGTAAAGTTAACTGTGGTAGCTAAAAACACCTTTGAGTTAACAGATACATTTTCAAACCAAAGGTATTTTGCTAGCCTACTTAAAAAAAAAAATCATATCCCAACTCAAAACTATTTGTAAAATACTGTTTAAAAAATTTTTTTTTAACTTCAAGATCAGTCTATTTATTTCCTCTATCTCGCAAATAGTCTGGCTTTTGCAAGTTGGCCTTAAAATGTAAATACTGTTTTAACTTTAAAAATATTCAACTACATTATGTAATAATAAGTACTCTGGACCCTGAAAATATTCAACTAGATGTTAAGTTCATCACCTAAAAAAGACACTTGAAAATACAGACTGAAAAGTTTTAAATATCTACTTTATAAACTCTGAAGGTCTAATGTATGAACATTTTAATACTAATGTACCAAAGTAACAGCAACCCATGAGCTTTTATCCCATTAGCGTTTAATTACTAAATAACTTCCACAGTTGCCACTCTTTAGTGTACATTTTGGCATTCACAAAATCTATCATTTCAGTAAATGACTTTCTATACTCTAACACAGATGATATTTCAATACTCAAATTTGAGTATTATACATTCTAAGGATTAAAAAATGTAAATATGGCTGTCTGTCCATTGAAATTTCCTAATGATAGTTCAGTTCTGGGAATCAATCAACTTACAACTTACAATATATTTTCAAACTTAAACAATATGCAGCCAATATTATACTCAGTATTACCTTCTGTGACCCAACTACTATTAGAATTTTAACTACAAAAATCAAACATATACAGTAAGTATAATTTAGTACATAATACTAGTATATAAAAATTGCCGTGCTTCATTTAGCTCAGTTCCAATCTGTCATACATTAGTCAAAGATCTCTTCCTTGGTATTAATGGTAAATGTTTCCCAAAATACTTTAATTTCCCTATTAACATATTACAGTTTAGTCACCCATTCACCTACTTAAGTAGTTGTGTAATTTGTATTTTCCATCTTGCACTCTTTTTTGGGGTACTGGGTTCCATAAATTACTATGTCCACAGAGTGAATTAGATTGTTCATTTACTTGTTCTCCTCTCAGGTTCTAAGGGTTGCCTTTCTTGGTAGCTCTTAGCTACCTCGATCTAGTATTGAGGATTTAGAAGACAAGTTCACAGGGATCTCTCCGTACTATCTGTGAGTTTTAGATTTCAGTTCTAACCTGCTTAAGTCTGTCTTCCCTGGTACAGCAGATGTTTATACACTGGGCCCTTCTCAAATTCTGCTGTATTCTTCTTAAAGTAACCAGGGTACTAAAGCTTTTGAATTTTGCTCTTTTGAATTGAAGGATTCTATAAAACTACTTCCTGTTGTAGCTTACTCCCTCCCCCACCAATATTCATCAACCAGTGCAGTTCTTCTCTCCGTCTTAGAAATCCTAGACTGCAATAGAAGGCTTCACCTGCAGAAATGACCTGTGGTTCAAAAAAGATGTGAAGCCCACTGATTTAGTAAGAATGAAAGACTGCATTTTGTTTTTAATCTTTTAAAGAATTCCTTGAGGGCTTCCCTGGTGGCGCAGTGGTTGAGAGTCCGCCTGCCGATGCAGGGGACACGGGTTCGTGCCCCGGTCTGGGAGGATCCCACGTGCCACAGAGCGGCTGGGCCCGTGAGCCATGGCCGCTGAGCCTGCGCGTCCGGAGCCTGTGCTCCGCAACGGGAGAGGCCACAACAGTGAGAGGCCTGCGTACCGCAAAAAAAAAAAAGAATTCCTTGAGATCCACTGGCATTCTTGGCCTGTGTAATTTGGTATCTGGGAAGATAGAGAAGTCCTAGATATATTCTCCTGTGTCGCCTCTACAACTCAACGATGGCTGAATTTTCTTTAGGAAAAGGACAAGGCCTTTCCAGCTTATATTAGAAATAAGGCTTTAAAAATACCAGGAAAGGGGCTTCCCTGGTGGTGCAGTGGTTAAGAATCTGCCTGCCAATGCAGGAGACACGGGTTCGAGCCCTGGTCCAGGAGGATCCCATATACCGCAGAGCAACTAAGCTCATGTGCCACAACTACTGAGGCCTGTGAGCCTGGAGCCTGTGCTCCGCAACAAGAGAAGCCACCACAATAAGCATGTGCACCGCAACGAAGAGTGGCCCACACTCTCCACAACTAGAGAAGGCCTGCGCACACCAACGAAGACCCAACGCAGCCAAAAATAAGTAAAATAAATAAATTATTAAAAAACAGGAAAAAGGCAACATACTAACTTAAATCAACAAGTGAAACTGGTTACTATTAGATCCTTTCCTTTTTTAAAAAAAATTAATTACTTGATTTGTTTTTGGCTGTGTTGGGTCTTTGTTGCTGCGCACAGGCTTTCTCTAGTTGCGGTAAGCGGGGGCTACTCTTCATTGCGGTGCACAGGCTTCTCATTGCAGTGGCTTCTCTTGTTGTGGAGCACAGGCTCTAGGCGTGCAGGCTTCAATAGTTGTGGCACATGGGCTCAGCAGTTGTGGCTCGTGGGCTCTAGAGCGCAGGCTCAGTACTTGTGGCGCCACAGGCTTAGTTGCTCCGCAGCATGTGGGATCTTCCCGGACCAGGGCTCGAACCTGTGTCCCCTGCATTGGCAGGCGGATTCTTAACCACTGTACCACCAGGGAAGCCCAGATCCTTTTCTTATAAGAAAGAAGTTGAAAAAAAAGGGTCTAATGGATAAATACGGATCTTGGAAGAGGACAGTGAATAGATATTTTAAAACTAGGCTTTGTTCTTCTCTCTCAAGATTGTTTTGGCTACTTGAGGTTTTTTGTGGTTATGTACAAACTATATAAAGTAAAAGGCTGATATTTAAAGTATATACCGAGACTTAAAATATAAAGCTCTAAGATGGCAAGTATAAATAATACCTCTTGGAGTTGCCCATCATAAACTCTATGGGCTAGAAACCAGGAGTTCTGGGTTCTGATGTGCTGCTGACTAACTGAGTGACCCCAGGGATGGGCCAATAATCTTGTTGGTATTCAGTTGCTTCATCTGAGGACTGAGAAGTTTAGACTAGATAGCTAATTTTGGAGTTCCTTCATGTTTTAAAATTCTGTGATCCAAACAAAGGGTACCTTACCTGTGAGATCAGTCCCTTCTGGGAATATGAGGAGTTGAAGTGGTTCATGGATATCACAAAAATAATCAATCATGTCTTCAAAATGGCTCTTATCATCCTTCCATTTCCTATGAATGAAGATATAGGCCGCAGCCTGCATGGCCCAACCTAGAATCAATTTAACAAGTATTTATGTATAATTTTAATACCAATATCCACATATTTCTGAATATAGTATTTCAGAGTTTTGGAGTTTTACTATAAATTATTTACTTTCATAATAAGCATCTCATGATATACCTTAAATTCAGCACTGATCTTGGATTAAATAACAGATATACCAGAGAATATTCTTAAAGGAGTCTGTTAAATTCTGGAATTTGCAAAATTCTCAAAAACCTCTTTTCAAGCAAAACCTAGCTATTAAAATACCAAGGAGAAAAACTTCCTTACTATCTATCAGTAACTCACCCAAAGTTAACAATCCTAACTTAAACAGATACTTTAACCAAGTTGCCTACAAGAGATATATGACTATGTGTTATCAGGCTTACAAAGCAGTGAGCACGGGATTGTTCTCAAGCCATGTATACGAGCATTGTCTTTACTATTTCCCTTTCTGTACTACTCGATCTCTAAATCCAATTGCTGTTTTCAATGTAATCTCTTCTTTAGAGTTATTTTAAAAAGAAAATACGCAATGACTACTAAACACATTAATTAGAGCATACGCTGTGATCACATTCCCTTTCTCTAAGGCGAATTCAACCTTGCTACTGAAGAGGCAGCTCTAGACGAGCCAGGTTTTTCCCAGCTGGCATCCCTCCCTGGCCAGAAATGACTAGAACTACTGTGGTAAATATCTGACTTAAGGCGGACAATGAATAGTCTATTCAATAGTCCATGAAGCATGAAACCCTTGGCCCATACACAGTAACTGTCTTGGCCAAATGTTCTCTCTCAGGAATTTTACCTGGGACCATGGAGAAAACAAGCTGGTATATATAAGACAAATGGACGGACAAAAAAAGCAGATAACAGAGACAGTAGCACCTGAGGCAAAGTAAAGGTAGCACACTATAGTGAAGACCTAAACAACTGCTCTTGAGGCACAGAAGCTGATTGTGATCAAGAACAAAAGATAGTCTTCCACAATGGCTGGCCAGTCTTTGGGTTCGCCTCTTGGATATCCCAGAAGAGTCCATCTCCCTTATTGTCATGTGTATCTTTACAATATACTTTTACTAGTTCAGCTAGAGGGGATGAGTGGTAGTTTCTTAAAAACACAACTAAAATAATAGCTATTATCATTTAGTAAATACAGTAGTACCCTAAGAATATATAAAATTATCATTAAATCATGATTTTAAAATCTGTAGGACTTTATTTGAATTAAGTCCAAACTAGAATACTGTATTCTACAAATATAAATAAGCATATTCCCAAATAATCCACACTTTAGTATAAGGTCTTGCCGATAATGTGTCCAGTTGCTGCTCACCCACTGTATTTGTCAGTCATATCCACCTGTACTGGAATTGATCCCGCACCTGCCCCCTCTTACATGTCTCCTCTTTTACCTGAGGACACCTACATCCACAGTGCAGTTTGTAGGCGGTATAACTCTGGAATGAAATTGCCTGGGTTAGAATCATAGTTCCACCATAAACCAGCTGTTCAGCTTTAAGCCTTTGTCCCTTATTGACCCCAAACGTAAAAATAAGCATAATGCTGCAACAGTATTTACCTGATAGGAGTTGTTGTAAGAAATAAATTAAGATTATTTAGCACAAAGTATTCAATAAGTAATAGTTATTGTCATTATGATTAAGAAGTTACAATAAT
Organism: Delphinus delphis; assembly: GCF_949987515.2. Lineage (NCBI taxonomy): Eukaryota > Metazoa > Chordata > Mammalia > Artiodactyla > Delphinidae > Delphinus > Delphinus delphis. Next base: position 66,190,217 of record NC_082694.2, read on the forward strand.
ACCAAGGATATTGCATCAAGGAACATAAAAATGTAACCAAAAAAGTTCCCATTCACAATTGCCCAGCCCTACGCTGGTGTTTTGGAAATTATAAACTCTATTTTATTATTTTAAAGCTCATGCTTAAAATTTTTTCACCTTTCTATTTTTACAAACATTTAAACTTAAATAATTCTATCAACTTTGAGTTAATAATCTTCCCCCAAACAAAAAATTATGCTTTCCTCTTGTCCCTCTTCCAAGATTTGTAGAAATCATCCAATAGTTCCTCCAAATTGCTATTATTATTACTACTACTATTCCTTATGCTTCACAGAACGATTTTAATTATTTAGACTTGACTCGGGTTAAGTCTGTTGGCTTCTCTTCTTATCATTGTTTCTTATATCCTATGTCCTTCTGTTAGTCCTCCTTAAGGAACTTGTTTCAAAAAAATGTTTGAGTTTTTGCATTTACGAAATGTTTTTTTTTTGTTGTTGTTCTCAATTTTGGAGGCTAGCTTGGCTTAAAACAGAACTTGAGATTTTAAATCATTTTCCCCTCGGAATTTCAAAGCTGTTTTTCCCACAATCTTCTTATAGAAGTCTGATATCAATCTGATTTCTGCAGATAATTTTTTTCCCCTCTGGAAGCTTTATTTTCTCTTTATCTTTGGTTTTGTGAGACTTCACCAGTATGCAACTTTTTCATTAATTCTGCTCAGCAGTTGGTACACTCTTCCAATATGAGTCTCTTTAACTTTGGGAATATTCCTTCCATTCTTTAAGAAAACACTACTTTTTCTCTTCTTCATTCTCTCAGACTTTCTATTTAGAACTTCTCTTAGATAGATGTTAAAACTTCTGGTTTTGTCCTCTCATACTTTTTATCTCCCTTCATTTGATGCTGTGTTTAAGGAAAATCTTTTAGCTTAGTCATCTAACTCATTAATTTCATCTTTAGCTGTTTCTAGTCTACTAATTTTTATTTCAGCAATCAACTGTTTAATTGTCAAATTTTATGGACAAATAGCAAAAACTATAATAAGCTATGACAAGTACAAAGAGGAGTAATTTTAAAAAAATGTTTATTGAATGGTTACTATGTGCCTAGTACTGTTCTAAGCATTTTTCATTAATTCAATTAGTTATCAAGACAACTTTATGAACTAGGTAAAATTATTATTCCTATCTTATGGATGAAGAAACGAAGGCACACTGAGAACTCAGAGAACTAGTAAGTGGTAAAATCAGGTTTCAAATGCAGGCAGTCTGGCTCCAGAGCTGATGTTTTTAACCACTGTACTAAACAGCCTCTTTGCAATACATACTTGAATCTCTCTAAGGGTATCAGTGAAACACAGTATAAATTCTCCTCAGAGAAATGTCTATTCCTCAGAGAGTTTATTCCTAGACTTTCTTTAAAGCTGTGTATTTTTCTCAAATGTTAATTCTGCATTGTCCTCATATTTGTAAAGGATGTTCTAGACTGAACAATACTGACAGGTTGAGTGTATTTCTCCATTCCAAGTGAGAATATCTGTTGCTCCCTTGGCGGGAGGGAGCAGTAGGAAAACCCATAGGGCTGCGTCATAAAACTTTTCAAATATTATGTATATGTTTCGGAAATCCCAGAAAGGGAAGTAAAAAGACTAAATCAGCCAGCCTCTTGGACCTCTCCTCTGAAGATGTGATGATTCTTCCCCTTTGTGCTTTGCCTTTTCATGTTCCATTTATACATTATACATCACTAATGCTTTTGAATCTCTTTTACTCCCTTTAGCTTAAATGTTTTCTCCTTCTCATAAAAACCACAGGAAGACCTCGTGAGTCTTTTTCTTCTCATTTCATCGCCATCAGTACACATGTTATTCACGTTTAAAGCAATATCCAGATTTTTCTTAACATTCTTGAGGTCCTCATACAGTTTTATGACATTTATTTCATAAGTCTATGGGCTGATAAATGACAGTGCAACTGATCCTGTCATTTGAAATTAGTCTATATAACTTGCCTGTTTTATACTTTTTCCATTGGAGGACTTTCTGTCTATCACCTGAATTTCTCAGACAAGTACTGAGAGCCTGGCAGGTTTATAAAAATAGATTCTGTGGATGCTGGCATGGCTCTGTTATCACCATCTACTTTCAAAAATCCCATTTACATTACCAGCACTGCATTCTCAAAGCAGAAAGGAGTAATCTCTAAGCATACTCTATTGTCCAGAGGTATTCCATAATTTTAGAACCTGGTTTTCCTTGGCTTAAATTTTCTTTTATCAAATTTTAGAGTTGGCTAGGAAAAAGGAAAACCCAACCAATTTACTTGAGTGTATTTTTAACATGCATTCTTTCTCCATAAAAAGTAAGCCCTTTTCAGCATTTTCTTTTTCCTTTTTTGTTTTTTTTAAATTTAATTTTATTTAATTTTTATACAGCAGGTTCTTATTAGTTATCCATTTTATACATATTAGTGTATATATGTCAATCCCAGTCTCCCAATTCATCCCACCATCACCCCACCACCACTTTCCCCCCTTGGTGTCCACACATTTGTTCTCTACATCTGTGTCTCTATTTCTGCCTTGCAAACCGATTCATCTGTACCATTCTTCTAGATTCCACATATATGTGCTAATACACAACATACGTTTTTCTCTTTCTGACCTTACTCCACTCTGTATGACAGTCTCTAGGTCCATCCACGTCTCTACAAATGACCCAATTTCATTCCTTTTTATGGCTGAGTAATATTCCATTGTATATATGTGCCACATCTTCTTTATCTATTCATCCTTTTTTCATTTTAGTGTAGATGAATATACAGTTAACCCCTGGTCAACATGGGGGTTAGCGGTGCTACCCCCAAGCACAGCCTAAAATCCACTTATAACTTTACAGTCATCCCCTCCATATCCATGGTTATGCATCCACGAATCAACCAACCACAAATTGTATGGTACTGTAGTACGTATTTATTGAAAAAAAACCCACAGGTAAATGGACCCATGCAGTTCAAACCTGTGTTCAAGGGTCAACTGTAGTTAAGAGAATCATAAAAATATCTATACTACTCACCTATTGTACTAAAAACTGAACTTCAAAAATAGATTAATTCATCATTGTTGTCCAGGTACTTATTAATTCATTACGGTATTTACTTTGGGACTATGAATGCAATACCAGAAACAAAAAGCAATGTGCAAGAGAGAAAACAAACTGTTCTCTTCAACATATTTTCAATCCTGAATAGAGGGTGTGGATACAACCAAGGGAATGTTACCCACAGGCCTCTATTAAATGAAAATGAGTGATAATATAAACAGATGCAAATTTTATATAAACTCGTATCACAACAATCATAAGCAAATACTATGTTTGCTGACTGTGTGGTTGTGCATAACAATGGTTATACAAATGAATCCAGAACAAGTACTATTTCTCAGAATTTCAACCTATGTCAGCATTTAGCAAAATGCTACACCAAGTTAGGGAAGCTCTGTCTTCTTTGAACTCACATTTGAAATTAGGTAATGCTCTCTATATCCCTCGTCTAAGATGATGAACTTACATGAGGCTCTGGCTTTTAAAAACATTGAGAGGAGGCAGATAATCAATTCTATGACTTTTTCCTGTAATAATCCTTTTAGAACATGCCTGTATCATTAGGTTTCAAATGTGCTTGTGCTGAAAATACAAGACAGAAATCAAAGTATAAAATATGAGCAGACAATTAAATAATATCCTAAAGGAAACTCAATTCCAAATATAATTTCAAATTTGAAAAACCACAAAATGGATAAAACCACCCTTACTGCAAATTTCACTAGACTCCACAAAGAGATGATTATATCTACCTGCAGAGAGTAGAAAGTCTTGCTTGACACTGAAGAAATACCTATTTATTGATGGCTTTTGGTTGGCAAGATGCAATTTCTTGGTTATGATTACAGTTTCGGGGTTTTACCCTATGGTGGAACCAAAAACCTGTTTTTCATACTATGTGAGATTTACCATTTAATCAGTATTACAGATGAAGTGCCATCTGAGATATCTGTTCCTGTTGCACAACTGATTCCTAAGCTACATATATTACTAGCTCTATACACTGAGAGAGGCAGTAGCCACCAGCATGTGGTTGGCAGAATAATGCCCCCACAAAAGATATCCACATCCTAATTCCCAGAAGTGTGAATACATTACATGGCAAAGAAGAATTACGGTTGCTAATCTGCTGAATTTAAAATAGGGAGATTATCCTGGATTAGCCTGGGGGGGGCCAGTGTAATCATAAAGGTCCTTAAAGGTGGAAGATGGAGGCAGGGAAAGATTCAGTGTCAGAGTGAGGCTATGTGAGGAGGACTCAGCTGGTTCTTGCTGGCCTTAAAGATGGAGGAAAGGAGGCAGGAGCCAAAGAATGTGGGTGACCAATAGAAACTGGAAATGTCAAGGAAACAGACTCTCCACAGGAGCCTAACAGGAAGGATTTGGTCCTGCAAATGCCTTGATTTTAGCCCAATGAGCCCCACATCAGACTTCTGACCTCCAGAACTGTGAGATGATAAATATGTGTGGTTTAAGGTGACTCCATTCATGGTACAAGCAGTAATAGAAAACTATACAGAGCACAGTCAGTGCCCAGATCGTAGTTTCTAACACCTTGCTTTAATCAAAGGAACTAGGGTTCCTTAGGAAAATGCTGAGCCTAGGGCTGGGGCAGGGAAAAATACAAGAATCTTGTACCACCAGAAAATAAGAAAATGATTAAAAGAAAAAAAGAAATATGGGGACCCAAAAGGACGTAAGAGCCAACCTGCAAAAACTCCCAATGGCCAAAGCTGGAACAACTTCAGCAACAAAATAAATAACAATAGTACTGGATTATAACCCAAAGAATAAAATAAATATTGATAAGTTCATATTGGCATAATTAAATGACTGAGAAGGGACAAACCTTCACAGAATTGCAAATAAAATATGTAGATGCTCCCCACTCCAAGGAGGTGAAGCTTAATTCCCCCTGCCCACACCAGCCCTACCGAATAAAATACAGAGAGAGAGGAGAAAACATTAACTTTGTGGTGCAGAACCCTGGCAGACACCACCTTAACCAAATGATTACAATTAACATCACTCATGATAAGCCAGGTTGATATCATGAACCCTCCTGATGAGATGAGAAAGTCACTTCATATCCGTGGGGCTTTTTCCCAAAACCCAAAACTAATCATGAGAAAATGTCATGAAAAGCAAATGCAAAACAAACTCAAAATGAGGGACATTCTACAAAATATCCGACCAGTTCTCTTCAAAAGCACTAAAATAAAGACAGACTGCCACACAATGGAGGAAGACTACAGAGACATGGTGACTTTAAAAAAAAAAAAAAGAGATCCTCAATTGGATCCCAGAACAGAAAAAGGACATTAGTGGAAACACTGGTGAAATCTAAATAAAGTCTGTAGTTCAGTTAATAGTATTGTACCCATGTTAATCTTTTGTTTTGACAAATGTTCCACAGCTGTGTAAGAGGTTAACATCAGGGGAAGATGGGTGAAAATCGGAAAATTTTCTGTACTGTCTTTGCAAATATTCAATACATCTAAAATTATTCCATATAAAAAGGTATTTAAGAACATCTAATGTTAATGCAAACTACTGTTTAATTTAAAAATACATGAATAACAGCTATTTTGCATTCTAAAATCAAAGACCTAGGTGTTCTTACTTGGGATTCACTTACTATGCCGTTTATTTGATTGTAATAGTTGAAGATTATCAGTAACCACATTTCTAAGATATAGTTGGGACATTATTTTTATTGTGGAAGGACATGTTAAATCTTGGCTACATGATATGTCCCTGCCTGGTATTCATTACACAATGACTCTCAGAAATATCTGACTTCAAGCATAAGGAAAATAATTCCCATAAGATTTAAGGACAAGAATAAACAAGGGAAAAAAGGCCACACTGGGTTTCGTAAACTCCCTTAACAATGACATATATAATAAATACAACAGCTAATTCAATTTTTCCCCAGTATTACAATGCTGCCTTTCTCTTTAAAAATATCATTACAATTTATAGGTACTTATTTAGCCACAAGTGAAAGGAAAACTGAAGGCGCTAGAATCAAGTTATCTCTTGAAATTAAGGTTGAAAAACAAACTATAAAGTACATTGGGTCCATCTCTCCTATTTTTTTTACTATTATTGTAAAACACCCTTTTCAAAGTTGGCTCAAATTGATCATTTTAAGACTGACTTTATTTGTGCTTCTCTACTAAATGCAAAGTGGACAGAAAACCCTAAAGCTCCCCCCAAATTCTTTTACTTCTTTCTCCTAAAATTGCCCTGTTATAAAAACATGGATTTTAGGTAGTTTTTAGAATCTACTTATTAATTTAGGCAAAGAAATTCTTCAATTTTCAGTACAAATGAGGGTACTGAAAGGCCTAGAGTCAAAATATGCTTCCCAGCTCACATCTGGAATGCCTCGCAGCCTGCAGCAGTGCAGCTGACTGAGGTATTAGAGATGGTGCACATCAACAGGATATCCAATTTAGGTAAACAACCGCAGTATAACTCCAGTAAGTAACTGACTGAATAACCTTAAAGCCCAGAACCATGTCTCCCAACCAAAGAATCTGTCAACTTCCACACAGCTCAGAACTTGAGCTTTGTTAACAACTCAGCTAACACAGTCAAAACAAAAGCTTCGTTTAAGTTACTTAGATCTCAGTACAATCATAAAAAATTACTTAGTTCTCAATGTAGTTCTAGAAAGAAGTATAATCCTGGTATACTGCCTGGCACATGACTTAACTAAAATAAACCTTTGTTCCCAATGGGTTTCCCTCCCTCCCTGGCAAAAAGAAAAAAAAAAAAAAAGCATCAAACTCATCTCAGCCAAGCAACCCTGGCAACTGAAACTACAAAATCAACAAGGACAAAAACTTATTTTTCAACTAGCAGTAGTAGCTAAGATGAAAACGATCTGTATGTATCTGAAAATACACAGAGTTGTATGTGACATCTAGCCATAGAACTAAAACATTTTAATATACTGTCTACTATATTTCTTCTGACAGTTTTCATAAAAATCTTAATTCACGATAGCCATTATAATAACATTTACTGAATGACTACATCAATCGTTGCATACTTTTCTTTATAGATTGGTGAAATGTGGGAAAGAAGCTGTATGTATCAGGATCCTTTGGGCTATAAATAACAGAATACCAATCTGAAAGTCATATAAACCCTCTGGGTGTATGTGTCTCACATAAAATGTAGTCTGGCCCCAAGGCTGGTTCAGAAGCCAGGCCCTCACATTCTATTTGGCCATCCTCTTGGATGCAAGATGATTGCAGGAGCTCCAAGTATGATGTACTCTCACAATAATGTCCCAAAGTAGGAAAGGAGAGGCATTGTCCCTTCATGAACCTCTTATTAAGGAGGAAAATCCTTCCCAGAGCCTTCTAACAAGGAGTCTCCCTATTAGGTCCCTTTGGTGGGACTGGCTGATAGGAGGCTGAGGAAGGCAATATGAGGTATTTTCATTCTCTGTCATGGGATGTGTGTATCATAGAAATACATTGTTAAAAATAGTAAAACATCCTCTCTGGCCTTTAGGTATTTAGTAACAAATGCAACAACACAGGAAAGAAGGGTGCTGTGAAACCTTCCATGATTTACAGTAGGAAGCAATAAAATAATCAGTCTCTTGTGGCCAGGTGACAAGAAAATTTGCTGTAAGTAAGAACTACAGTTTAGTAATTAAGTAGCTAGGAATCCTTGACTAAAAGCCGCCTTTGAAGATAGGTCACAGAGGGAGTGTCAAATATATGTGCTGTAGAGTAGCGGTCCCCAACCTTTTTGGCACCAGGGACCGGTTTCGTGCAAGACAATTTTTCCACGGACAGGGGCGGCGGGGAGGGGGTGATGGTTTAGGCGGCAATGAGACCGGTGGGGAGTGGCAGATGAAGCTTGGCTCGCTCACCCGCTGCTCACCTCCTGCTGTGCGGTCCGGTTACTAACAGACTGCACACTGGTACCCGTCCTCGGCTTGGGGGTTGGGGACCCCTGCTGTAAAGATTCCTTCCAGGAAATCTCAAGCAGCTGTTACTCAGGGTGACTAGTAACTAGTAATTCCTCACTTAGCTGACGCAGGTAGTAAAACTGACGCCTCAGAGATACCAAAGAAACTGGTAGGAATGGGGTGTTACTGATACCGACTCTTGAGGAGAGTCTTACTTCAATATAGAAATGTATTCATCTTATCCTCTGAGTTGTAAAATAGGAGAGCAGCATGAAGTGTTGTTAAATTTTAAAAGGGTCCACCAAATTGAATGGTGTCAAAGACGTTCATGGCTTAAAGACGGTTCTAGTTTTAATGAATGTCCATTTTAAGTAGGAGGAAGCTGGGTAGGAGAGGGAGAGTTTTCCCTCTCACCGAAGATAAAGTTGGGTATTATAAACTGTAAATATCTCAAATAGGAAATTATCCATTCTTTGTACTTACTATATAATAGTTAATAAAAATTAAGGTGACTTCAGTAAATTTAGTGATTCTTAAAACTGTGTGAGAAATATCTTTAAATGAATTTACATCTAACACTTATACATTAAATACAGTTAAAACTGAAATTTTGGCCACATGAAATGGATTATCTTTCCAACTATGCATGATGCTTGTTTTGCAGCATGTTCATGTGTAACAGCAGCATGCGCTATAACCACTGTTTCTCCAGCGTATTGGGCAAGGTATACAATAGATTTTAACCCAGTAGTTTTTATTCATGGTCTTTAAAAAGAGAAGAATGCTTATAAAATGCCAAAGGCATATTTTTTAAATTGCAGTTATTTCTATAGATCAGATTTGACCAAAAAAATTTTAGTATTTTGGGAGACAGGTTATTCTCAGGGAGACCGGACTTAGGAAAAGCCTCTGACCCAGTTTCAATTATCCAGCTAAAACAGGACCACCACAGGAGCCTGTAAGGATACACTCAGACTTTGCATGCCTTGAACAAACTGAGAGTGGATAAAAGCATTCATCAGAGGCCATGCTGTTACTTCTTTCTTGTCCCTGATCTCATTCTGGAACAATCTAGATATATTTCACAATTTGTGGTTGTTCCTAGTTTTCACCACTACCTTATGGTGCAGTTTGAGAACAGTAGGATTATATGACAATCTACTTTAAAATCAGGACGTATATGTCAGGGAGAGTTTAGTTCAATCCACGACTTGGCAACTTTTTAAATCACTATCCATTTAATGTTTACTCCTCTTTTTGTGCTTTCTAAAAGCCTCCAACCCTTTTGCCACTCAAGTGTGATTAACTAATGATCCAGAAAAACCAAGGAGCCATGAGCTGGGTGGGCCAGATGGCACACGAATTTCCTGGTACAAAAACACTAGGCAAATGGACTTTTCATGACACCTCTGGGTTTCATATTTCCTGCGTTGTTACTAAGTGGTTATGAAGTTGACTAAAAATAAAAACCTATGTCTAAACCATCATTATAAATAGTTGAAATCTATCAGACATTTTTTCCTTAACATCTAATTTCACATACCTTAGCAGACTCTAAACAGTTTAGCTAGCTCAGCTTACCAAAACTCTTTACAATGTGAACTGGAATCTAAACACTCTTAATGGTTTCTTCCCTAGCCTGTTAGGTAAGTCTGTTACTTCCATACTTTAAGAAAAAACTTTCAAATTCTAAATTCTCATCCATTCTCCAAACTGGCACTACAGATATATAATATTATTTCCCTTTGGTCATTCGTAAATGAACTAAGGAAACCAGATAATTATATTCCAAACTCTGATAAGCAAACATTTATTTAGAAATAATTATACATAGCAACATTAAATACACCCTAAAGTCATGGCAAGTGTCAACAAGCTAAGTCTGGCATAGTCTGAAGCAGGATAGAGCTGACCAATAGGACACATCCATTCTCTTCCCTTTCTTTCATTTTCCCCTGCAAACTCCAACATTAATACTCCATTTGCAAACACATTCTGTTTTATTTTTCCTGCCTACACTTTTGCCTTGCTTAATTTACTTTGCACTTATTCACTTTAAAGGTTCTAAAATCGTTTTTTTCTTCAATCCAAAATCTGTTCTCATTAATGGTTTGCATTTTTATGAAATCCTATCAAGTCTACAAATACTTTAAGAGCCTACAATGGTGAGAGACACTGTAAGGAGCTTATATCTTTTGGGAAAAGAAAATGGGAAAGCTAAGAATGAAATACTTACACAGAAACTCAAACAAGAGAGAAGACAGTTTTAACAATGTTAAAAATGAGTATAGGGGCTTCCCTGGTGGTGCAGTGGTTAAGAATCCGCCTGCCAATGCAGGGGACACGGGTTCAAGCCCTGGTCCGGGAAGATCCCACATGCCGTGGAACAACTAAGCCCGTGCACCTCAACTACCGAGCCTGAGCTCTAGAGCCCGCGAGCCACAACTACTGAAGCCAGCGCGCCTAGCGCCCGTGCTCTGCAACAAGAGAAGCCACCGCAGTGAGAAGCCCACGCACTGCAACGAAGAGTAGTAGCCCCTGCTTACTGCAACTAGAGAAAGACCGCGCGCAGCAACAAAGACCCAACACAGCCAAAAATACATAAATAAAAATACATAAATTTATAAAAAAAAATGAGTATACCATTGCAGAATAGGAGGAAGTAAAGATTAGGTGATCAGGGAAAGAGAACATGGGTCTGTGAGACACTAGAAAAACCAGAGGTCTAATATGGATCTCTGTAAGGCAAAAGGTGGGAGGGTGGATGTCCCAAAGGGAACTACAGAAATAACAGGCAGCAGCAAATAACACTCTACTGGCATTTAATTTAATCCTCACACCACCCAATAAAGCTGTACTACTTCTTTTTTAAGTTGAGATGTAACTGATGCATAATATTACATTAGTTTTAGGTGTACAACAAAATGATTCCATATATGTACATGTCATGAAATGACCACCGTATGTCTAAGTTAATATCTATCACCACATAGTTACAAATATTCTCCTTATCAGAACTTTTAACATCTACTCTCAGCAACTTTCAAATATATAAGAGTATTATTAACTATAGTCACCATGCTGTACATTACATCTGCATAACTTATTTATTTTATGACTGGAATTTTGTGCCTTCTGAGCAACTTCACCCATTTTGCCCACCCCCAAATCCTGGCCTCTCTGTATCTATTCAGTTGTGTTTTTGGGGAATTTTATTTTATCTTATTCTATTGGGTTTTTTATTATGGGAGACTTCACAAATAAGTGAAAGCATGTCGTATTTGTTTTACTCTATCTGACTTTTCACTTAGCATGATGCCCTCAAAGTCCATCCAGGTGATATAAATTATAGGATATCCTTTTTTTTTTATAGCTGAGTAATATTCCATTGTCTATATTTACCATTTTCTTTATCCATTCATCTACCAATGGACACAAGTTGTTTCCATGTCTTGGTTATTGTAAATAATGCTGCAATGAACATGGGGGTGCAGATATCTTTTCAAGTTAGTGCTTTTGTTTTCCTCCAATAAATACCCAGAAGCAGAATTACCAGATCATATGGTGGTAGTTCTATTTTTAATTTTGGGGGAACCTCCATATTGTTTTCCACAGCTTCTACACCAATGTACATTCCTACCAACAATGCACAAGCGTTCCCTTTTCTCTATAGCCTCACCAACAGTTGTTATTGCTCAGCTTTTTGACAGTAGCCATTCTAACAGGTGTGATGTGGTATCTCATAGTTTTGATTTGCATTTTCCTGATGATTAGTGCTGTTGAGCACCTTTTCATGCACCTGTTGGCCATTTGTATGTCACCTTTGGAAAAATGTCCATTGATCTCCTCTGCTCATTTTTTAATTAGATTGTTATTTTGCTGTTGAGTTATATGAGTTCTTCATATATTTTGGATATTAACCCTTTGTCAAATATATGATTTGCAAATATTTTCTCCCATTCCATAGGTTGCCTTTTCATCTTGTTGATGGTTTCCTCTGTTGTGCAGAAGATTTTCAGTTTGATACAGTACCACTTTATCTTTGCTTTTGTTTCCTTTGCTTTTGGTACCAAATCCAAAAAAAGTCATCACCAGGACCAATGTCAAGAAGCTTGCCACCTATTTTTTCTTCTAGGATTTTTAAGGTTTCAGGTCTTATGTTCAGGTCATTAATCCATTTTGAGTTAATTTTTGTGTACAGTGCAATATAGTAGTCCAGTTTTCACAACAAACACCATTTATTGAAAAGACTATCCCTTCTTTATTATATACTCTTGGCTCTTTTGTCATAAATTAATTGACCATATATGTGTGGGTTTATTTCTGGGCTCTGTATTCTTTTGTACTGATCTATGTGTCTGTTTTTATGCCAATGCCATACTGTTCTGATTACTACAGTTTTGTAACTAGTCTGAAATCAGGGAGCATTATATCTCTAGCTTTGTTCTTCTTTCTCCAGACTGCTTTGGGTATTCTGAGTTTTTGTGGTTTCATACAAATTTTAGGGCTGTTTGTTCTATTTCTATCAAAAAATGCCATTGGAATTTTGATAGGGATAGCACTGGATCTATAGATTGCTTTGGACAGTATGGACTTTTAAACAATACTAATTCTTCCAATCCATGAACACAGAATATCTTTCCTTTCAGATATGAGCACAAATATCTTATTTGTCTACTTCAGCTTCTTTCATTGATACTGTATAATTTTCAGGGTACAAGTATTTCACCTCCTTTATTCCTATTTTATTCTCTGGTGCCATTGTAAATGGGATTGTTTTCTTAATTCCTCTTTCCGTTTAGTTTGTTATTAGTATATAGCAACACAACAGATTTTTGTATATTAATTTTGTATTGTGCAACCTCACTGAATTCATTTATTAGTTCTAACTGTTTTTTGCTGGAGTCTTCATAGCTTTCTATATATAATATCACGTCATTTGCAAATAGCGATGGTTTTACTTCTTTTTTTCCAATTTGGATGCTATGTATGTAATCTATCTAATTTTGCCTAATTGCTCTGGCTAGAACTTCCAATATAATGTTGAATAAGAGTCGAGCGCATCGGCATCCTTGTCTTATTCCTGAACTTAGAAAAGAAGCTTTCAGCTTTCCATCACCATTAAGTCTGATGTTAGCTGTGGGCCTCTCATATATGGCCTTTAATATATTGAAATACATTCCCTCCATACCCACCTTGCTGGAAGTTTTAGTATCAATGGACGTTAAGTTTTGTCAAATGCTTTGTTGTTGTTGCATCTATGGAGATGATCAGATAATTTTTATCCTTCCTTTTATCAATGCAGTATGTCTCATTGATTGACTTGCAGATGTTGAACAATTTTTGCATCCCTAGGACAAATCCCACTTGATCATAGTGTATTATCTTTTTAGTGAACTGCTGAATTTGGTTTGCTAACATTTTGTTGAGGATTTTTACATCTATGTTCATCAGGGATATTGGCCTCTAATTTTCTTGTGGCATCTTTGTTTGGTTTTGGTATTGGGGTAATGCTGGCCTCATAAAATGACTTTCGAAGTGTTCCCTTCTCTTCTATTTTATGTTTCCTTCTTCTTTTCTTGGCTGTACTGCATGGCATGTGGGATCTTAGTTCCCTGACCAGGGATCGAACCTGTGCCCCCTGCATTGGAAACACAGAGTCTTAACCACTGGATTACCAGGGAAGTCCCATCTTCTATTTTTGGGAAGAGATTGAGAAGGATTAGTATTAGTTCTTTAAATGCTGGGTACAATTCACCACTGAAGCCATCTGGTTTTGGACTTTTGTTTGTTGGGGGTTTTATGATTACTGATTCAATCTCCTTACTAGTAATGGGTCTGTTCAGACTTTCTATTTCTTCATGATTCCTAGGTCATATGTTTCTAGGAATTTATCCATTTCTTTCAGGTTGTCCAATTTACTGGCATATAATTGTTCATAGCAATCTCCCATGATTCTTCATATTTCTGTGGTATCAGTTATGCATCTACCCTTTCATTTCCGCTTTATTTGTGTCCTCTCTTTTTTTCTTGGTGAATCTAGCTAAAGCTTTGTCAGTTTCCTTTATCTCGTCAAAAAACCAACTTAGTTTCACTGATCTTTCCTATTGTCTTTTCAATTTCTCTTTCATTTATTTCCTTCCTTCTAACTTTGAGCCTTATTTAGTCTTCTTTTTCTAGTTCCTTGATGTATAAAGATAGGCTGTTTATTGAAGTCCCCTTTTAGAATTACTTTCGCTGCATCTCATAAGTTTTGGTGTGTTGTATTTCCATTTCCATCTGTTTCAAGGTATTTTCTGATTTCTCTTTCGATTTCTTCTTTGACCCACTGGTTGTTCAGTAGTATGTTATTTAGCCTCCGCATACTTGAGTTTTCCAGTTTTTTTTCTTGTAACTGATTTCTAGTTTCATAACATTGTGATCAGAAAAGATTCCTTGACATGATTTCAACCTTCTTAAATGCAATAAAACTTGTTTTGAGGCCTAACATATGATCTATCCTGGAGAATATTCCATGTGAGCCTGAGAAGAATGTGCATTTTGCTGCTTTGGGATACAGTGTTCTATATATGTTTATTAAACTATATGTCAGACCAACTGGACTTAAGGCCAATGTTTCCTTATTGATTTTCTGTCTGGATAATCATCTATTGATGAAAATGGGATATTAAAGTCCTCTACTATTACTGAATTGCTGTTCCCTTTAGGTTTGTTAACATTTATGTATTTAGGTGCTCCTTTATTAGGTGCATAAATATTTACATATGTTATATACTCTTGTTGGATTGACCCCTTCATCATTATATAATGACCTTCTTTGTCTTTTATCACAGACTTTGTCTTAAAATCTATTTTGTCTGATATGAAATACAGCTAACTCAGCTTTCTTTTGGTTTCCATTTGCATGGAATATCTTTTTCCATCCCTTCACTTTCAGTCTGTGTGTGTCCTTAGACCTGAGGTAGGTCTCTTATAGACACCATAAAGATAGGTCTTGTTTATGTTTAATCCATCAGCCACTTTTGTCTTCCAATTGAAGTATTTAATCCATTTACATTTAAAGTAATTATTGATAGCTATGTACTTACTGCCATTTGGCTAATTGTTTTGTGGCTGTTTTGTAATTCCTTTGTTCCTTTCTTCCTCTCTTGCTCTCTTCCTTTGTGATTTTCTGTAGTGGTGGGCTTAGATTCCTTTTTCTCTATCATTTGTGCATCTGCTACAGTTTTTTCCTTTGTGGTTACCATGAGACATAAAATAATGTATAACAGTTGTTTTAAGTTGATAACAACTTAAGTTGAGACACATTCTAAGGCTGTACATTTTTACTACTCCCCCACCATGTTATGTTTTTGAGGTCACAGTTTACAGCTTTTTATCTTCTGTATCCCTTAAAAATTATTGTAGCTATAGTTATTTTTAATACTTTTGTCTTTTAAACTTTATTCTAGCTTTAGAAGTGATTAACCCACAACCTTTACAACATTATTCTGAATTTTACTATATATTTATATTTACCAAGGATATTTATACGTTCGTGTTTCCCAGTTCTAATTAGCACCTTTTCTTTTCAGCTTAAAGAAGTCCCTTTAACATTTCTTTGTAAGGCCATTCTAGAGGAGATGGACTCCTTGAGCTTTTGCTTGTCCACAAACCTCTCTCTCTCCTTCAACTCTGAAGGACAACTTTGCCAGATACAGTTTTCTTGACTGGCAGTTTTTTTCTTTCAGCACTTCGAATATAGCATGCTACTCCCGTCTGGTCTGCAAAGGTTCTTCTGAAAAATATGCTGATAATCTTATGGGGTTCCATTGTATGTAACAAGTTGTTTTCCTTTTGCTCCTTTGAAAATGCTCTTTATATCTTTAAATTTTGACACTTTAACACATTATTGACTGGAGACATATTAATACATCTTTTGTTACCTGAATGTTATTGAAAGGAGACGTATCAGTATGTTTTTAGAGAGTGATACAATTAACAGCACTGTGCAAAGTTGTTAGAGCTTAAAATTGATCAAGGGTTCATTATACAACTTGTGATTGTCAATATCATTCACATTTTGCTCCGTTAGGTTTTTGTTCCAACCTTGTGTATATTATAAACGTAAAATTTTCAAAAATGACGTATCGCAAAATTCTGAGTGAAGAAGAATTTTTCGGTGAATTCTATGCAGATACTTTCTCTGATTGTCTGAGTGACATACTAGTGTCTCAGAAGACAGTTCTTCAGAATATCGTTCTGATTCAGACAATGTGAATATTAGACCAACAAAAAGACAAAAAACCTTAGTGATTGATTCTGATACAGAAAGTGAAAATGAAACTCAGTGCTGGAGAATTCTCCTTTGCTTCTATAGAAGAGTGGATTGAAGACAACATTTCATGAAAATTAGAAGATTTTACAGGTGTGTCAGGTGTAACTATTGAATGTAATAACCCACAAAGTGTTAGTGAAATAACAATTAATTTTTGGCTGACCAAAATAGAAATCACTGGCCACAGGCATTAATTTTTGCAAAAATCCCCCGTCAATAATGAGTTAATTATGTGTCTTGGTGTGAGGCTCTTTAAGTTCATCTTATTTGGAATTCTCTGGGCTTCCTGGATCTGGATATCTGTTTCCTTCCCCAGGCTGAGGTACTTTTGGCCGTTGTGTCTTCAAATAAGTTTTCTGCCCCTTTCTTTTTCTCTTCTTCTGGGACCTCTATAATGTAAATGCAGGACCACTTGATGTTGTCCCATAATTCCCTTAAGTTATCGTCAATGTCTTCCAGTTTTTATGTTTGCTGCTTTGATTGGTTATGTTCTACTGCCCTGTCTTCAAGTTCACTGACCCTTTTCTACTGCTTAAACCGTTAAACCCTCTGTTTTCAGTTCAGTTATTGTATTCTTCAGCTCTGTGACTTCTTATATTTTCTATCTCTTTGTTAAACTTTTCATGCATTGTTCTCCTGAGCCCAATGAGCATCTTTAGGACTGTAATTTTGACCTCTTTACCACCAGGTTAATTACCTGTCTCCAGTTCATTAACATCTTTCCCTAAAGTTTTATCTTGTTCTGTAATTTGGAATATATTCCTGTGTTTCTTAATTTCCCTTGACTCTCTGTGTTGGTTTCTATGCATTAGATATAATACCCACCTCTCCCAGGCTTGTAGGAGAGTCCTCCTATAGGAGATGAACCTTATCATTCAACCCTGCTCTAGTTCTTGGCTGTCTTTTAAACCTTTGTGATTGTCCGAGCAGCCTACTTTATTTTTAGTGGCTCCCAGTAGTTGAGGATGGCTATGCCAGTGTCGGGGGAGGATCTCAGCACCTTGATTCAGGCCAATTGGAAGTCAAACCCTCAGGCAGCCTCTTTTAAAGTATGTAAATATAGTTCTTTCAGGAGAAGACTTGGAGATGGGCTTTTATGTCTCCTCCCTCCATGCTATATAAGCTCTAGAGTAATGGTTGGCTCTAAGAATTCTTTCTTTATTTGCTACTGTCCCATTGACCTCCCCCCTCCCCCCAAACACAAGCCCACTGGCTACAAGAGCCAGGTTATCAAGGGATGTGTTTTCTGGGTGACAGCCACAAAAGTCAGAGTGCCAGACAAGTATACAAGCTCCTTTCTCGGAGACACTGGTGACCAGACGTGGGCCAGAGGGAGAGTGATATCCCCACCCCCAAGGTTTCTAGATTACAGTCTTCCCTTAGATGTGTGTTTAATGAGAAGCCTGCCCCTCCGACCACAGCAAGGAATATAAGCAAATAGCCGTCCTTCACAGAAAGACTGGGGGCTTTTCATTCAGCTGCCTCTGCACTGGGTCCCGGAGTATAGCCACATAAGTGTGCGGGGCCCTTTAAAAACTATTTCTCAGTTTGCTATATCCTATGGGTCTCCACTGGCTTTCAAAGCTAGATGTTTTGAAGGCTCATCTCTCAGGTGCAGGTGTTAAAAGTTGGGGTGCTACTAGATGTGGGGTTCAAAACCTCCACTCCTGAGGGAGATGCTCAGAGTTGTCAGATTCCTCCTGATTGTGGGTTGCCCTGTGTTCCTGGCTGCACTAGTCTGGAGCAGAGTTTCTGTCTGGCTGAACAGGGAGGTGGGAGGAAACAAGTGTGTCTTGTTTCAAATACCACAGATTATCATTGTTCTCGATGAGCCTTGGTATAGATTTTCTTGAGTAAATGTTTCTTCATTTGCTGTATGTTCTTCGGACCATTTCTGGAGACTTTAAATGGCTGTTACTTCAGAATTTTCACCAGTTTTCCTGGGAAGTGGGTCTACAGAGCTCCTCATACCTTCATGTTGGAACTGCCTTTCCAGTCATCTCTTTTTTTTTATGAACTATTTTTTTTAAAATAATTTATTCATTTATTTTTGGTTGTGTTGGGTCTTTGTTGATGAGCGCAGGCTTTCTCTAGTTGCGGCGAGTGGGGGCTACTCTGTTGCAGTGCACGGGCTTCTCATTGCAGTGGCTTCTCTTGTTGCGGAGCATGGGCTCTAGGCATGTGGGCTTCAGTAGTTTTGGCACGCAGTTTCAGGAGTTGTGACTCATAGGCTTAGTTGCTCCACGGCATGTGGGATCTTCCCAGACCAGGGATTGAACATGCGTCCCCTGCAGTGGCAGGCAGATTCTTAACCAGTGTGCTACCAGGGAAGTCCTCCAGTTGTCTTTTATTTATTTATAAAATAAATTTATTTTTATTTATTTACTTTTGGCTGTGTTGGGTCTTTGTTGCTGTGCACAGGCTTTCTCTAGTTGCAGCAAGTGGGGGCTACTCTTCATTGCGGTGTGTGGGCTTCTCATTGCGGTGGGTTGTAGCGAAGCACGGGCTCTAGGTGGGTGGCCTTCAGTAGTTGTGGTGCGCGGGCTCAGTAGTTGTGGCTTATGGGCTCTAGAGCGCAGGCTCAGTAGTTGTGGCTCACGGGCTCTAGAGTGCAGGCTCAGTAGTTGTGGTGCAAGGGCTTGGTTGCTCCTCAGCATGTGGGATCTTCCTGGACCAGGGCTCAAACCCATGTCCCCTGCACTGGCAGGTGGATTCTTAACCAGTGCGCCACCCAGGGAATTCAGTCGTCTTTTACACACAAGATTCTTCTTGGGTCGTACTTTTAAATATCACCCTTGTAATATTTAAGTTACATTGTTTTGACTGTCTTTTTTAGAGGCTCCAATTATACAGATGTTAGAACTCCTCTAACTAGGTTCGATTTCAACTACTTTTTTTCTGACAATTTTTTTTCTTTTTTTCTCCTTTTCATTCTCTATTTTCTTTTGGTTTTTTAAAATTGTGTTGGAGTATAGTCGATTTGCAATGTCATGCTAGGTTCAAGTGTGCAGCAAAGTGATTCAGTTATACATATACATATGTTCATTCTTTTTCAGATTCTTTTCCCTTACAGGTTATTATAAAATATTGAGTATAGTTCTCTGTGCTATACAGTAGGTCCTTGTTGGTTATCTATCTTATATATAGTAGTTTGTGTGTGTTAATCACAAGCTCCTGATTTATCCCTCCCCATCCCCCACGTTTCCCCTTTGCTAACCTTAAGTTTGTTTTCGACATCTGTAAGTCTGGTTTGTAAATAACTTCATTTGTATAATTTAAGATTCCACACGTAAATGATAACATATGATATTTGTCTTTCTCTGACTTACTTCACTTAGTATGATACTCTCTAGGTCCATCCATGTTGCTGCAGATGGCATTATTTCATTCTTTTTTATGGCTGAGTAATATTCCATTGTATGTATGTACCACATCTTCTTTATCAATGGACATTTAGGTTGCTTCCATGTCGTGGCTACTATGAACACTGAGGTGCCTGTATCTTTTCAGATTATGGTTTTCTCTGGATATATGCCCAGGAGTGGGATTGCTGGATGATACGGCAGTTCTATTTTTACTGTTTTCTCCATAGTGGATGTACCAATTTACATTCCCACCAACAGTGTAGGAGGATTCCCTTTTCTCCACAGCCTCTCCATCATTTATTGTTTGTAGACTTTTTGATGATGGCCATTCTGATCGGTGTGATGTGATATCTTATTGTAGTTTTGATTTGCATTTCTCTAATAATTAGTGATGTTGGGCATCTTTTCATGTGCCTTTTGGCCATGTGTATGTCTTCTTTGGAGAAATATTTATTTAGGTCTTCTGCCCATGTTGTGATTGGGTTGTCTGTTTTATCAATATTGAGCTGCATGAGCTGCCTGTAAATTTTGGAGATTAATCCCTTGTCGGTCGCATTGTTTGCAAATATTTTCTCCCATTCTGTGGGGTTTCTTTTTGTTTCATTTATGGTTTCCTCTGCTGTGAAAAAGCTTTTGAGTTTAATTAGGTCCCATTAGTTTATTTTTGTTTTTATTTCTATTACCCTAGCAGATGGATTGAAAAAGACCTTGCTGTGTTTTATGTCAAAGCGTGTTCTTCCTATGTTTTCCTCTAAGAGTTTTATAGTATCGCATCTTATATTTAGGTCTTTGACTCATTTTGAGTTTATTTTTGTGTCTGGCATTAGAGAATGTTCTAGTTTCATTCTTTTACATGTAGTTGTCCAGTTTTACCAGCACCACTTATTGAAGAAACTGACTTTTCTTCATTGTACAGTCTTGCCTCCTTTGTCATAGATTAATTGACCATAGACGTATGTGTGGGTTTATTTCTGGGCTTTCCATCCTGTTCCATTGATGTATATATCTGTTTTTGTGCCAGTACCATACTGTTTTGATGACTGGAGCTTTGTAGTATGGTCTAGGGTCAGGGAGCATGGTTCCTCCATCTCTGTTTTTCTTTCTCAGGATTGTTTTGGCTATTCGAGGTCTTTTGTATTTCCATACAAATTTTAAAAATTTTTTGTTCTAGTTCTGTGGAAAATGCCATTGATAATTTAATAGGGATTGCACTAAATCTGTAGATTGCCTTGGGTAGAATAGTCATTTTGACACTATTGATTCTGGTAGCATCTTTAGGATTCTCTATGTATAGACCATTTCATCTGCAAACAGTGACTACTTCTGCAAACAGTCTTACTTCTTCTTTTCCAATCTGGATTTCTTTTATTTCTTTTTCTTCTCTGATTGCTGTGGCTAGGACTTCCAAGACTATGTTGAATAAAAGTGGCAAGAGTGTGGGAATTCCATGGTGGTCCAGGGGTTAGGACTCGGCGCTTTCACTGCTGTGGCCAAGGTTCAATCCCTGGCCAGGGAACTAAGATCCCACAAGCTGCATGGCATGGCCAACAAAAAAAAGTGGCTGAGAGTAGACATCCTTGTCCTGTTCTTCATCTTAGAGGAAATGCTTTCAGCTTTTCACTGTTGAGTCATTTTCTGTTTTCTTGTATTGCTCTTTTCATTTTACTCTATTATTTTCCTCTTGGATATTTCATAATTCGCTCTTCATTTCTGACATGATTTTGCCTTTTTGTTCTTTTTTTTCCTTGGATTCAACTGACTTATATTTCTCCTTGTTTTCTTGTCTATTACTGTTCATTGTATTTCTCACCCAAAAGTATCTTTTTTTTAATATCCCCAAATGCTTAGTTAATGATAATCCATTCAGTTTGGAGTGTTATGGTGTACATTTTTTGGCTTTTCGGTTTTTCAGTTCTGTCCTCCACTTAAGTTTCTTTTATGAATTTAAAAACCTTTTATGGTTATTGGGTTTTGCTGTATAATTTTGGGGGTGGGGTAAGCAAAGACTGTTATTTCTTGCTTCTCTTTTTATTCCTGCAGGATTTTTAATTTCCTTGTTTTCCTTCACTACCACACTTCTAAGGGAAGCTAGCCCTTCTCTATATATCTGATTCTCCCTCAGAAGCAATACTTCTCTGAGGCATCTTCAGGTCCCACTGTCTTTCTAATCACTTCCTTATACCTTGTGCTGTGAACTACTATGTCCAGACCTGTGCTCAGTATTTTGGCATTTAGTGTTGGACTTTAATTTTTCTGGCGATGCTTTTGTCTGTGCTTCCTCTAAGTTTTCCATGCCTCTCTTAAGTCTCTACCCACTCTCAGAACCCACAGGTTTGCAATGATGGGAGGGTAGAAAGAACTCTTTTAGACTTCTCTACTTAATAAATACCAGAACCTTCTAAATGCCTTGTCTCCTGGTCATGCTGAAGAGATGAGTGATATGTGGTTTTACTTCCTCTGCTTGTTGATTGGATGTTTTTTGTTTTTTTAAAGATGAGGAAGATCAGGCAGCTGCCATTGTCCTCCAAAAACCTTTGTAGGAAGGCTCTTAATTATGGATTCAATCTCTTTATTAGACACGAAGCTGTTTTAATTTTTTCATTTGTTTTCATTATTATCGTATTTTGTCAGTTGTAATTTGTTGATTTCATGTATATTTTCAAGCTCATTCACATAATGTTCTTAATATTCTGTTACTTTATTTTATGTAGAATCAGGAATGATACATAAGACATTATCATTTTTGATCAGTCTTTTTAGGAATGTGGCAGTTTTTAAATACTATAATATCTTTGCCATTTCTGCCATTGAGAGGTGAAGTCTATGCTCCCTCCCCTAGACTCCTTAAGGACAGTGATGGCTTCCACTAATAATGTACTGTAGATGTGATGCTATATGAATTCTAGGTCATAAAATGCCTTGCAGCTTCCTGCTGGTTCTATGGGGATGTTTGCTCTAGGGAAAGTCAGTTGCCATTTAAGGAATCTGACTATCCTGAGAGCACAATACTGTGCAAGTGACAAAGAGAAAGATAAAACTATTAGCATGAAGGCAACTAAAACACAAACATGCAGTACTTCTTACTCGTCTATCCTAAGGACAATGCCTGCCCTTTGCCCTCACAAATCCTACACAATTTCAGTACACTGATAGGCACATGGTTTAGAGAGCAAAGAATTCAAATAAGAAATATTACATAGGAAACCAAAGAAGTACAGATTTAATGGATGAGGCTGTCAGGGAGTATAGTGGGTGCTTCATCCACTCGTATGTGAATAACTGGTCTGAATATATTTTTAGTCTGTTCCTCACCCCTACTTCATATTACAGAGTGGAGATCAATTAAGATTTAACATGCAATGTTGACATATCCCTACTTATCCACCACTCAGTGAACATGCTGCTTTCCTAACTATGGAAAATAAACATTTCTAGGAATTTTAATATTATAGTATAAAACAAGGACAGTGAAAAGCCTTTAAAAAAAAAAAAGTGATGGATTAGGTAAGTTCAGAAAACACCGGCACCTGGTATAACGCTTGGAACCAATGGTTATTCAATTACTATTTATTAAAATGTGAATGAATCAGTTCCTTTCAAGTACCTTATCAGCACAGACCACTTTCTGGTCTAAATTACCACAAGTATGACATGTAATAAAAAGTTACTGAACTATTAATTCATATTCTTCAAATTTTTGGTCCTTCTGGGACCATATCTACTTCCTTGTGAATAGTTTATTCTTTCAACGTAAGATGTTTCCGAAAAAGGATTAAAATAATCTACAATCCCCTAAGGAAAAAAAAAAAAAATGGTGATTGTTTTTGGCTAGGGAGGGAAAAAAGTGGAAAAGGCTTTAATACTTAAGTGGAGTTTAGTAAGTTATTCTGTAGTTTTAGAGTGAGTACATCACATATAAAATAAATGAACAACTTATAATAATTTGTGAATAGCCTACCAAATCCTGGAACACGTTTGAGAGTGGCTTTGAGGCAAATTTTCTCTAATCTGAGGTAGCTGTATCTCATCAGACAATTCCACAGGAACATCCAGTCCATTCTTGTCCGATGATTCATGATAATGACACTTCTTTCTCCAGGAACAAACGCATCACCTGTTATAATCACTTTTACACCAAACATGGTCTCCAGCAATGCCTACAGAAAAAGCAATACAGATACTTAACAATTTAAAGTTATGATTTTCCATAGGTAAATTTTATCATGTCCTATAAATAAATCTGATTTCTAATAAGGCAAAAGCATGTTATTCTTGCTTCTATAATAAATTAAGAAAAGTTAATCTGGAAGAACATGAAGGCACTGTTTCTATTTTCAGTTCTACTAATTTAAGTTTCTGGCAGCTCCCTAATTTAAAAATGCTAACTTTCATTGAAATCTTCAAGATGGGTTATTAAGACAAAAAGAAAAAGTACAAAAGGCATACAAAAAGTTTCCACTGTGTAATTTTTTCAGGTTATACACATATAAGATTTTTAAATTTTTTAATAAAAAGAATAGTCAAGAAATTTAATACTGAACATAGGACTGAGGGAACAGAGAGTCAAATTTTTCATTTTATACCTTTCTGTACTAAGATTTGTTTTAAACAAATACACATATCTGTTTACTTTTTAAATATATAAAGAATGTATATTTACTAAAGTGCTGCAGCCCCAGTACCTACAACAGTGCTTGACACATAGAAGATCAAATATTTGCCAAATTTGCTCAATTAACTTTTCTGATGGCCAGGCATAAAGTGTATATGAAATATTTAGAAGAAAATAAATTACAGACTGAAGTTCTTGAAAGAACAATAACATATTAATACTGATTTCAATGCCCATTTAAATTTTTGAATAATTTACATGTAACTAATTTACTAGTTAATAAATATTTGACTAATGGAGAGAAAACTGGTCCACAGCAGACAAAAGACAAGAAAATCTAAAGTTCTCTGGCAATATTATGAAAACTTTGATCAAAGTATAGCAAAGAAACTGTGGTACAGTTATGCAATGGAATATGATACAACAATGAAAACAAATGAACTATGGATATCTACAGCAACATGGACAACGTACAAGCATAATGTTGAGAGAAAAAAAACAAACAAGAATATATACATTAAGTGTCCATATATAAATCTTTCTGAAACAGACAGTAACTAAGATATTCTAGGGATAAATATACAGATGGTAAAAATACAAGTGGTAAAATTAAAAAGAAAAGCAAGGAAATAACTAACTTACAAGTCAGGACAGTAGCTACTTCTACTAAATAGGAAGGTGTTGCGACTGGGAAGCTAGGGGGCTTGCTGACCATTTCCTACTTCTTGATTTGGCTGATAGTTACACTTTAAAATTATTAAAGTGCCTTTATGTTTTATTAATTTCCAGTATATTTTAAAAAAGTATAATACAAAAGAACAATAGGACCTCAAATAGGACCAAGAAAAAAACAAGTTAAAAGGAATATTAGCTTTAAAAACAAGTTAGATATGTGTTTGTTATTATGTCCACAGTATTACACAGTCAGAGGGTTAAGATGTACAACATGATCATTTGGGCTAAAGTAGCTACAAAATGCCTGCGGTTTTCGTCAAATTTTCAAAAGCGTCCATAACCACTCAAATAGTTATAATCCACCCCCATCCCACTCCAAAGTCTGGGAACTTAAGTTCCAATGTAGAAGAGAGTTCAGGAGGGAGAGGATCAGGGAGGAGCCCTCTAGACTTGGACCCACAGCAAGAAATAACCATTTTTCCACTTAAAGTGTAAAGGGCTGTCAACTACCAAAGTGAATCACTGAATTTATATGTCTTGGCCCAGATGACAAGTCTGAAGTCACCATCCAAGGTTAGTTTAGATCAACCCCACTCTGCATTCCAAATATGATATACTTTTCAGATTTTGCAAAGAACTGAAATGCAAGGAACCCTTCCTTTAACTGGTAGAAAGAGGCAGCTGACTACTAATTGTATGTTGTACTATAGAAAACAGTTAAAAATCTTAAGCCTGTAATTCCCAAACAAACACCAACTCTAACCTTACACGTGTAATTTCTAATACATGTTTCCTATGAATCCCAAAACAATCGTTAGCCTTTCGTTATAGTGAATGTCAAAAAAAAAAATCCTAGACTGTAGAGGAGCATATCATGAAGTATTCTCCTCCCTGCCATCCAGCACTCTATCAGAATGTGCCTGAAAGTTATATATAATCTTCTGGGCAGCCTAGATCTCTAGTTCACATTAATCATTTTTAATACCAGATAAGACATACCCAGTCAACGTTATTTACAGCTCCTGCAAAAGCAGAATAACAAATACACTACAGAAATAAAGTTGTAATGCCTGTAAAGAACTCCAGAATTCAAATATTCCAGATCAAAAACTGTTTAAAAAAAAAAAAGACACTATTCTCATGTTTCTCATATTTGTTCTGTTTGTTTCTAGTACAGAAAATAACAGTTTTAGCAGTAAGAAACTAATCTTTATAATGTTTTATGTCTTAAACTGAACCAAGAGTGATAATTCTCATGACTTTTACTTAACTGGTCAAAGATCTTGCCTAGAATTAGAAATACAGAAGTAATTTCTGAGGATCTTTTATATACCACTATTTACTACCTCCAAGTGTGTATGAAAACCAAGATGAATGGGTCCCCTCATGATCACAGACAATCAGTTTTGCCATCATGCCCCATGTTCTTATTTATTACTCCAGTGGATCTTTACTTAGTCTGATGTAAGAAAGATCTATGACGTTCCTCATCTCCAAGTCTGCCTTGGCTTTTCAGACTAAGCTTAGGCCCGGCTCCTCAAATCCTTAGCTATTTAAAGACGTGCAATCCCAAGTCATTCATCAATCCCAAATCATTCATCAAAGACTGAGACCCCCTTTCTTAAGGGCAGCAGTCTAGACGGAAATTATATTCAGTAATCTATGTTTGTTGAACACCTGTTGTGTTCTAGGATGGGAATGGAATCAGCAAGCTGTGGAAGAGACATGTGTCCTAGATGGGGAGTTAGAAAATGCCTGCTGGATTCCTACGACATGATTTATGGTGAAAGGACAGTTCTAATAATCTCAGTAATTAGCTAACAAACACTGTTGGAAAGACTCAGAATTTTCAGAAGGAAAAACTGCTCTGGGCACAAGCAAAGTTTGACCTGACACTATTGATTATGCTGAACAGAACCATTCAAAAGTTAAATGAACAAGGATATGTACTCCTCATTACAAAAATGTTCCAAGGGAGACTGAATTGCAGACTAGAAGTCCTTTGCAGACTTCAGGAAAGGATTCTCAGACACACAGGTAAGTTAGACTAGGTGACCTCTAAGTCTCATCTAACTCTAAGATTCTAAATGATTTTTATTGTGGTACCTCATTTAACAGAAAATGTGCGAGTTAAAAATAGTAAGATAAGAAAAATCTTGCCAATGAAATCATTTTAAGGAACAGGTGAAGCTTACAAAAGAAAAGTTCATTTGTGACCATTTTTGTGAAGCAATAATTAGTCTAAATGCATTTACCCTAATTTATTTTTACTGAAAAATGATTTTTAACTGGTTGGGATTGCTTAAAATAAAGTACACCTATGGGGAGAGAAAGCTAAATTCCTTCTGAATAAAAAAATGATCTGCTGTACTATTTGCTTCAAAATAAAAACTCCATTAGCACCTTATGAAGGTATGAAATAAAAGATATAAAAGACACCCTGACAGTTTTTCCTCCATTTCTTTTAACAGAGGTGTTCACTTTCTCAAAACTAGAACATCAACTTTCTATAACCTCGCTACAAGGGATTCAACTTCTATAACTTTCTAACTGAATGACTCTCTGCTCGATATGCCACTACTGGTGAGTAAGCCAGTGAGTTAAAAAGTTGAGTAACAGAAGTTTTTGCAAATATACACCAATTTAACACTACAGTGGTGGTTGAATCTTGCCTATATGATAAGCTCTGAAGACAGGTAAGAAGCCAAAGTCAGGAATAGCTGAAATTACCCTTGAATATCTCATAGGAAAGTACCTACAAGAGACCAGCACACATCAGTAAGACAAGCTCAGCCTGTTTTTTCTAAATGTTGGACCAGATTTCTCCAACTGACCATCAGATGAAATTATTGGTTTGCATATTGTTTTAAACACAAGAATCATATTCAGCACCGGACCACTCACATTTCAAACATTCAGTCTCATCTCTCCACTCTCCCCATATCCACCCTAGTACACGTAAGTGAAGCTGTAGAAGGTAAATAGATATATGACATAATTCTGCTGTAACAGTAGTGGTACTAGTAGTAACAGTAGTAGGAGCAGCTATGGCAGAATTTGTCCAGTTAATTTGTCCATTTCTTCCAGAGTAATAGATTTTAATTGTGTACATGGCCGTCAGAAAAAAAGACTACAGTTCCCAGATTCTGTTACAGCTTTAAGCTGTTCTCACCAATGGGGTGAGCAAGAGAGATTATGTACAACTTGTAATTCACTGGTCTAAAGGGAAAGCACTTGCTCTGGACTTCCTTCCCTCCCCACTTCCTGCTGAGTGGGGGAAAGAAGGGGTAGTGAACAGTCTTGACCATATAGAAGAGGATATTATGCCAGGCTGGGTGGAAGGAATCGGAGTCCCTGAGTGACATCAGGGAACAAAGCTAACCTGTCAACCTGGACTTGAGGGTGAATAAAGTTCTGCCTTTTTCCAGCCACTATGTTTTGAACTTTCTTTGATAATGTAGTTTAGCCTACCCCCTAAAAC
The DNA here is from genome assembly GCF_949987515.2 of Delphinus delphis. Lineage (NCBI taxonomy): Eukaryota > Metazoa > Chordata > Mammalia > Artiodactyla > Delphinidae > Delphinus > Delphinus delphis. The sequence goes on from NC_082694.2 coordinate 66,218,688, forward strand.
TTTTATAGTAGCAAACATTTACTGCTTACTTTGGAAAGGCTGTGTTCATTATCTCATCTAGTCATCACAATAACTCTGTGGTAGGCAGTATTAGAACTCCTTTATTTATTTATTTATTTTCAAACAGATGAAGGAAGAGAAGTTTAGAGAAGCTAAGTAGTTTAGCCAAGATCAAATGACTAGAAAGTGGGAAGGCCAACAGTGAAACCAAAATTCTGTTTCTAATACCTGTACGAATAAGCAGTCTGCTTATATTGGCTTTCCAAAGAAATTAGATTGATTTAGACCCTGGAAAGCATAACAATTGCAATGATTTCTACCAATGTAGTAACTTAAGAAAATACTCAAAACTCTTACGGTTTTGGTGGAGAGATTCAGCCAAAAACATGTAATTTATAATCAAAAAGTCATACACTGTGGAAAATTTATCACATTAAAGAAAACGAAGTGTAGCAGCAACATATGACTGTTATTATAAAAAAAATAATTTACCTCTAAATGTTTGCTTTAGAATCAGATACACATTGCTGACTCTGGAATGGATCTCAAAAGATCATCTACCCCTTATTGTACAGATGATGAAATAAAAACCTTAAAGTTATGTAAATGACTTGAAAATTTATAACTTTCAAAACAAAATGTCTCTGATTTTATAATGACTATAAATAGCATTATATAACAGTTTGTAGATGACTTATTAGAAATAGCTCCTAGTGATGGTTAATTTTATGTAACTGAACAATACGCTTATTTCACTTAATATAAATATTTCATGGAGAAATGCTTTATAAATAAATGAGTAATGGTGATTGAAACAATACCACAAAATGAATATTTTACATTAAATCATATGTTTGATGGCTGCAACAAAACACTGGGCTTCATATCTTTAAAGCTGATTTAAAAATCGAACTCTAAAAAGTCATGGCCTGGAAAGTCAACTTCTGTCCTCTAACAAAGGAAGTAGTCTTTCAGTCAAATGAAAGCCAGAAAAGAAACTAGTCAAGTTGTGTAAATCTACAACTAGAAAGACAGTTTAGGTAGAGAACTATTATCTATCTCCACAAGGACAGAGGTCATATGCTAGGATGGTCGACACTTAAGAGTTAATAAATTAATAATAAATAAATGAGTGTACAGGGATCCTGCTGCTACTTTTTCAATAAACACAAGTTACAACACAAAACATCCTTCTAGTAAGAGAAAGAAATTTTGCCTGAAAGATAAGGAGGATATATACTAATAATGTAGGAATTATGCAAATATTCAATGCAAAGTATTTCCTACAGGAAAAATAGAAAGAGGATGAGGGCTCTAACAGTAAGTGGCACCACACTTAACTACCCAGCTGACTTACAGGAAAATATAGTCAGTATAATTACAACTTGAGGAATCTCAAGAAAGTAGTGAAACCAATAAAAGAACCCAATGTAAGTTCTAGAACTTTACAGTATTTTAAATCAAAATCCACTGTGTAAACAAAACACAGATTAGAGATGGCAAAATAGAGGGTCACAGTGAACCTGGTGACCTGTGTAACAATCTAAGCAATCTAACATACATATAATTGTGGACACAAAAGGCTAAAAGAGAGTAAACGGGGCAGAAAAAAATATGTAAAGAAATAATGGCCCCAAATTTCCCAATCTGGACAAAAACAAAGCTACAGATCTAAGACGTCCAATGGAACATGGCAAAATAAAGAAAACTATACCTAAGCATATCATAATCAAACTGCTAAAAAACAGAGAAATCTTTAAAGCAGCCAGAGGAAAATGACACATTACATAAAGGGAAGCAACAACACGTATGATAGCTAACTTTTTATCAAAAACAATGGAGAACTTCAAGAGGAACATAAGACAGGGAACTTCAAAGTGGGGGGTGGGGAGCCCCGCAGGGGGAGTCATCCCAGAAATGCCAGCAACATTAGCCTTCAAAAATAGAGGCAAACTTAAACTTTTAATTAAATAAAAACAGAATCCCTCTACAGGAGCCCTCACTACAAGAAAAGCTTAAGAAAGTTCTTCAGGCTGATGGGAAATGTCACTAGATAGAAACTGTACCATACAGGAAGAATAAAGAACACTGTGGGACTTCCCTGGTGGCACAGTGGTTAAGAATCCTCCTGCCAATGCAGGGAACATGGGGTCGATCCCTGCTCCAGGAAGATCCCACATGCTGCAGAGCAGCTAAGCCCGTGTGCCACAACTACTGAGCCTGCACTCCGTAACTACTGGGCCCACACGTCACAACTACTGAAACCTGTACGCCTAGAGCCTGTGCTCTGCAACAAGGGAAGCCACCAGAGTGAGAAGCCCACGCACCACAACGAAAGGTAGCCCCAGCTTGCCACAACTAGAGAAAGCCCACGTGTAGCACTGAAGACCCAACACAGCCAAAAAACAAAAAACACTGTAAATGGATGATATTTAAATAAAACACTGTTCTACAGAGTTTACTGTGTAAGTGGATGCAATATGACAATAACAGCACAAAGAATGTGAGAATAAATGCACCACACTGTTACAAGGCTCTTACATTTTATACGTAGTAAAATTACTCTAGGTGGACTGTGACACACTAAGGATACATTACGTAATCCCTAAAGGCATGATTTTATAACATTTATAAAAATATAAACATATATATATATATATAAAAATTTTTCTTTCAACAAATAGAGGAGAGAATACTGCACAATTCTTGATACTAAAGTTTGAGATAGTTTGACCCTGAAACTTCTTTATGTTTGTCCACTCATCCAATGAGTATTTACTAATATGCTCCTTGTTCCAGGTATTTCAGCAACCTATGTCTTTGGTTTCTCTAGAAAAAGAGAAGGCTTTCTATTTCTTGCCAACTTTCCTCTTCCACTGCAAGCGAATCATCTCACTAATGAAACTGATTTTATTACAAGTTGTTGGTTTCTCAGATTCCCACCCCCCCCAAAGTCAGGTATTCCCTGGCTTGAAAAGAACTCCAAACCTTCTTCTTTAGAAACAATCATGAGGCGCCAATGAGTTTCTTACCACCTGGAATGGTTAAGGTACCAGGTGACTCTGACCAACACTTGAAGGTTTTCTTATCACCTAAAGCTCTAATGGCAGCAGACAAACTGGGTTTAATCTCAACTCTGTTTAAATAATTTGCTTATGCATGTGAACTTGGGCAAATTATTAAATTTCTCAAAACTTCCATTTCCTCTTCTGTAAAATGGGGATAATGGTGGCACCTAAAATGCAGCTGTCTTATTAAAGCACTTAGCATAACATCTGCCACGTAAGTGGTCAATAGCTATGATCATCATTACCCTTCGGTTTTTAGTTTGATTTTTCCTTTTAACAAAACCTCCTAATTCTTCTCCTTATATCTGAATTAAATACGCCATACCTTTCCACAGGTATTTATCTACCAGTAGGTTACAATCCCTTTAGTTTGTGCCTGTACAAAAGTCAGCTTTAAGTACAAATAGAGAAAAGAAAATGCGAAGGAGGAGGAGACTACTTTTAGTTTAACAATATCACATTTCATAAAAGATATGCCTGAATAAAATATTTTTAATTAACCTTGTAACAAGGGAGGAATATAATCTGTAAAATTATTCATCACAGGATTTCTTTTTAAAATATGAGAAGGAGAGTGCACTGTAAACAATTTATTAAAATTCAATTTACAGGGAACTTTTGAGAAACGTCTACTCTATCAAGGTAGGTACTCCCCCACCAACCACTGTTTCTGGAAATCTTTCCCTATCAACCTCCACCTGAGGGGTCTATAGCATCAGCATTGATACTTTCCTCTCTACAAACACAACAATGGCAGTCTGCCTGAGGGGAAAAAGACAACCCATTCAAAAGAAACAGGTAGAGAAGACCCTTCGACAAGTGAAGGAAGAGTATTCCCTCCTTCTTCTCCTTTTCAGGTATTATACTCACCACCTCCACCAAGACAGGTCAATAAACCCAGTAAAATTAAGTTCCAGGTGTTGCTCAGGGAAAAGAAGGAACAGAACACTCTCAGGAAATATGACCCATTCAAGGTAAAGGAGGCTGCTTGCACAACGCTTCATTTTTGGAGAAGGCACTGCTCTTAAGCAACAACAAAGGGCTGAAACCAGTTCAGTGCCAGAGAAGGGAGAAGTATAGACTGGAAACCTATAAGGAGTAACCAGCTCTCAGGGTCAGAGGGACATGTGCTCAGAGCAGTATGCACAGACCTCGTAGCAAATATCTAGCTGTTCCAAGAATTTACTATACATTTTGTATGCACTTTTACCTCACACGTTTTCAACCCAGCCCACAGACAAAATCACATCATTCCTAAATTCTGTGGTTACTGGGGTGACTTGATCACATCAATGTCACAAGTTTTAAAAAGTCTGTTATCTGAATCTTAATTTTTATCATTTTATAAAATAAATGGAGGAGGTGGAGACAAGACAGCGAAGTACAAGAACATGAGTGCACTTCTTCTTACAAAAACACCAAAACCACAACTAACTGCTGAACAATCATCAACCAAAAAAAAACACTCGAACCTACCAAAAAAGATATCCTACATCTAAAGACAAAGGAGCGACGAGACAGTAGAACGGGCGGAAACACGATAAAATCAAATCCCATACCTGCTGGGTGGGCAACCCACAAATTGGAAAATAATTATACCACAGAAGTTCTCTCACAGGAGTGAAAATTCTGAGCCCCACATCAGGCTCCCCAGCCTGTGGGTCTGGCAAAAGGAGAAGGAGGCCCCAGAGAATCCAGCTTTGAAGGCCAGCAGGGTTTGAAAGGAGGGATTCCACAGGGCTGGGGCAAACAGAAATTCCACTCTTGGAGGGCTCACACAAGGTCTCGTGTGCACCAGGACCCAGGGAAAAAAGCAGTGACCCCATAAGAGCCTGGGCCAGACCTACCTGCTGGTATTAGAGGTTCTCCTGCAAAGGAAGGGACACACTGTGGCTCACCTCGGGTACAAAAACACTGGTGGCGATAGTTCTGGGGAGTACTCATTGACGTGAGCCCTCCTGGAGGCCACCATTTTATGACCAAGACCTGGCCCTACCAACAGCCTGTAGGCTCCAGTGATAGGATACCTTAAGCCAAACAAACAAGGGTGGGGGGGGGTGTGGAGATGCAGCCCCACCCATCAGGAGACAGGCTAGTTAAAGTCTTCCTGAGCACACAGCTGCCAGATAAACACACCCCCTGACACAGACCTGCCCACCAGAAGGACAAGACACAGCTCCACCCACCAGTGTGCAGGAACCAGTCAATCCCACCCGGAAACCTGCATAAGCCTCTCAGACAGCATCATCCACCAGGGGCCAGACAGTAGAAGCAAGAATGGAAACTGCAATCACAGAAAGTTAGACAAAATGGGATGAGAGAGGAATATGTCCCAGATGAAGGAACAAGATAAAATCCCAGAAGAAAAACAAAGTGAAGTGGAGATAGGCAATCTACCTGAAAAGAATTCAGAGCAATGATAGTAAAGATGATCCAAGATCTCAGAAAAAGAATGGAGGCACAGATCTAGACGATGCAAAAAATATTTAACAAAGACCTAGGAGAAATAAAGAATAAACACACAGATGAACAATAACTGAAATAAAAAATACACTACAAAGGGGCTTCCCTAGTGGCGCAGTGGTTGAGAGTCTGCCTGCCAATGCAGGGCACACAGGTTCGTGCCCCGGTCCGGGAAGATCCCACATGCCGCGGAGTGGCTGGGTCCGTGAGCCATGGCCCCTGAGCCTGCGTGTCCGGAGCCTGTGCTCCGCAACAGGACAGGCCACAACAGTGAGAGGCCTGCGTACAGCAAAAAAAAAAAGCTACAAAGAATCAATAGCAGGATAAATGAGGCAGAATAACAGATAAATGAGCTGGAAGACAGAATGGTGGAAATCAATGCCGTGGAACAGAATAAAGGAAAAGGAATAAAAAGAAATGAGGACACACGAGAACAGTCTAAAAGGCCTCTGGGACAATATTAAATGCACCAACATTCGCATTATAGGGATCCCAGAAGGAGAAGAGAGAGAGAAAGGGCCTGAGAAAATATTTGAATAGATAATAGCTGAAAACTTCCCTAACTTGGGAAAAGAAACAGTCACCCGAGTCCAGGAAGCACAAAGATAAGCCCAAGGAGGAACACATAGTAATCACACTGACAAAAATTAAAGACAAAAAATATAAAAAGCAACAAGAGGGGCTTCCCTGGTGGCGCAGTGGTTGAGAGTCCGCCTGCCGATGCAGGGGACGCAGGTTCATGCCCCGGTCCAGGAGGATCCCACATGCCACAGAGCGGCTGGGCCCATGAGCCATGGCCGCTGGGCCTGCACGTCCGGAGCCTGTGCTCCCCAACGGGAGAGGCTGCAGCAGTGAGAGGCCCGTGTACCGAAAAAAAAAAAAGCAACAAGAGAAAAGCAACAAGTAACATACAAGGGAACCCTGTAAGGTTATCAGCTGATTTTTCAGCAGAAACTCTGCAGGTCAGAAGGGAGTGACATGATATACAATATTTTAAGTGATGAATGGGAAGAACCTACAACCAAGAATACTCTACCCAACAAGGCTCTCAATCAGATGCAACAGAAATCAAAAGCTTTACAGACAAACAAAAGCTAAGAGAATTCAGCAACACCAGACCACCTTTGCAACAAATGCTGAAGGAACCTCTCTAGCTGGAAAAGAAAAAGCCACAACTAAAAACAAGAAGATTACGAGTGGAAAACCTCAACGGTAAAGGCAAACATGAAGTAAAGGTAGGAAACCATCCACACACAAATATGATATCAAACCCAGCAATCATGAGAAGATGACAGTACAAATACAGGCTATTGAAAATGCATTTGAAATGAAAAGACCAGCAAATTAAAACAATGCTTTTTATATACAGAGTGCTATTCAAAACCTCGTGGTAAACACACACCAAAAATCTACAATAGATACGCACACAAAAAAGAAAAAGGAATCCAAACACAACACTAAGATTAGTCATAAAAGCCTAAGAGAAGAGAACAAAAGAGGAAGGGATGAAAAAAAACCTACAAAAACAAAAAACAACATTGCAGTAAGAACATACATATTGATAATTACCTTAAACTTAAATGGATTAAATACCTCAACCAAAAGACTGTCAAAAATTAAATACAAAGAAAAAAATTAAATACAAAGAAAAAAAATAAAAATATTAAAAAATATTAAACAAGGGAAAAGCAACAAATAACATACAAGGGAATCCCCATAAGGTTATCAGGTGATTTTTCAGCAGAAACTATGCAGGCCAGAAGGGAGTGGCAGGATATGTTTAAAGTGACGAAAGGGAAAAACCTACAAACAAGATTACTCTACCCAGCAAGGATCGCATTCATATTCAACAGAGAAATCAAAAGCTTTACAGACAAGCAAAAGCTAAGAGAATTAATAAGCACCACCAAACCAGCTTTACAACAAATGCTAAAGGAACATCTCTAGGCAAGAAACACAAGAGAAGAAACAGACCTACAAAGACAAACCCAAAACAATAAAGAAAATGGTAACAGGAACATACATATAGATAATTACCTTAAATGTAAATGGGTTAAATGCTCCAACTAAAAGACAAAGGCTGAATGGATACAAAAACAAGACCTGTATATTTGCTGTCTACAAGAGACCCACTTCAGATCTAGGGACACATACAGACTGAAAGAGAGGGGATGGAAGAAGGTATTCCATGCAAATGGAAATCAAAAGAAAGCTGGAGTAGCAATACTCGTATCAGACAAAAAGACTTTAAAATAAAGACTGTTACAAGAGACAAAGAAGGACACTACATAATGATGAAGGGATCAATCCGAGAAGAAATAACAATTACAAGTATATATGCACCCAACATAGGAGCACCTCAATATATAAGGCAAACGCTAACAGTCATAAAAGGAGAAATCGACAGTAACACAATAATAGTGGGGGACTCTAACACCCCACTTTTAACAATGAACAGATCATCCAGACAGAAAATCAGTAAGGAAACACAGGCCAAGAGGCACATGAAAAGATGCTCAACATTGCTAATTATTAGAGAAATGCAAATCAAAACTACAATGAGATATCACATCACACCGATCAGAATGGCCATCATCAAAAAGTCTACAAACAATAAATGATGGAGAGGGTGTGGAGAAAATGGAAGCCTCCTACACTGTTAGCGGGAATGTAAATTGGTAGAGCCACTATGGAAAACAGTATGGAGCGTCCTTAGAAAACTAAAAACAGAACTACCATATGATCCAGCAATCCCACTCCTGGGCATATATCTGGATAAAACTATGGTTCAAAAGCATACATGCACCCCAATGTTCATTGCAGCACTGTTTATGATAGGCAAGACATGGAAGCAACCTAATGTCCGTTGACCGATTAATGGATAAAGATGTGGTACATACATACAATGGAATATTACTCTGCCATTAAAAAGAATGAAATAATGCCATTTGCAACAACATGGATAGACCTGGAGATTATCATACTAAGTGAAGTAAGTCAGACAGAGAAAGACAAATATCATATGATATTGCTTGTATGCGGAATCTTAAAAAAAAAAAAAAGATACAAATGCACTTATCCAGAAACACACTCACAAACTTATGGTTACCAAAGGGGAAGGAGTGGGGGGGAGAGGATAAACTGGGAGTTTGGGATTGACATATACATACATTATATTTAAAAGAGATAACCAACAAGGACCTACTGTATAGCACAGGGAACTCTGCTCAATATTCTGTAATAACCTAAATGGGAAAAGAATTTGAAAAAGAATAGATACATGTATATTAAATAAATAAATAAGACCAAAAAAAAGAAGCAGCATGAGAAATACAAAATAAAATAGAATAGGGCTTCCCTGGTGGTGCAGTGGTTAAGAATCCTCCTGCCAATGCAGGGGACACGGGTTCAAGCCCTGGTCTGGCAAGATCCCACAGGCTGCAGAGCAACTAAGCCCGTGTGCCACAACTACTGAGCCTGCATTCTAGAGCCTGTGAACCACAACTACTGAGCCTGTGTGCCACAACTACTGAAGCCCATGTGCCTAAGGCTCGTGCTCCGCAACAAGAGAAGCCACCGCAATGAGAAGCCCGCACACCACGATGAAGAGTAGCCCCCGCTTGCCACAACCAGAGAAAACCTGCACGCAGCAACAAAGACCCAATGCAGCCAAAAATAAAATAAATAAATAGAAATAAATAAATAAATACAATAAACGGAAATGCAATATAAAATTAACAATGTAAAAACTCTTCAGTCTGCATCTTTAGATTTTTGCATTTTACTAAAGTATACCCCAATGAAGGAAAATAAAATTCATTAGGAATATGGAAGAAACTCAACTTTGGAATACAGCCCTTAAATACATATTTTATCTCAAGGACACGAATTACTTCATTTCTCTCTTTCATTTAAAGGGGGAAATACAAAAACTAATGTGCTTCTTATGTAACACGAATATGTTTCTTCTAATATTTGACTAAATCTGACTCTAACAAAATACAAATCAATAGGCTAGGCCACTTTGGTATGGTCACTTTGGTACGGTCTCTTTGGTATGGTCTCTTTCTCTGCTGTTTAACTTACCACAGGTAGCGTGAGCCAGGTTGCCACAAGGCGGTTGTTGATCCAGCGATACCAAGATGGGTTTATAAACATCAAAGGTAAAAAGGGACCCAGCATGAAAATGCTTCCAAAAAAGCTTCCCCAAAACAGAGTGAGTATAAAGTATATCCCTCTCCATGACACCATGATTCTGAAAGACACAAAAAAAATCGATATATTTTGTTACTGTAACTGTCCAAATTCAATTTCAGAATGATACATGTAATAATCTTTAATTATAGGGCTACAGAATAGGCCCTGATAAAGAATATGAGCTTGAATGCCCTCTTACATGACCTACAGGTCTAACAAGTCAGAACATTAGAAATGGATACTCTCCCCCAAAACAGATATATTTATCAATGGAACAGAATACAAAGCCCAGAAATAAACCCACACACCTATGGTCAATTAATCTTCGACAGGAAATCCCTGATGGTCCAGTGGCTAGGACTCTGTGCTTCCACTGCAGGGGGCACAGATTGGATCCCTGGCTGGGGAACTAAGGTTCTGCATGCCAGGTGGTGCAGCCAAAAAAAACAAAAAACAAAAATCTTTGACAATGCAAGCAAAAATATACAATGGAGAAAAAACAATCTCTTCAGCAAGTGGTGCTGGAAAAGCTGGACAGCCACACGTTAATCAATGAAGTTAGAACATACCCTCACATCATACACAAATATAAACTCAAAATGGATTAAATATAGGACATGACACCATAAAACTCCTAGAAGAGAACACAGGCAAAACATTCCCTGACTTAGCAATGTTTCCTTAGGTCAGTCTCCCAAGGCAACAGAAATAAAAGCAAAAATAAACAAATGGGAACTAATCAAACCTATAAGCTTTTATATTGCAAAGGAAACCACAAACAAACGAAAAGACAACCTACAAATGGGAGAAAATATCTGCCAACAATTTGACTGACAAGGCCTTAATTACCAAAATATACAAACAGCTCATACAATTCAATAACAAAAAAACAACCCAATCAAAAAATGGGCAGAAAACCTAAATAAATACTTCTCCAAAGAAGACATACAGATTCTCAATAGGCACATGAAAAGATGCTCAACATCACTAATTATTAGAGAAATACAAATCAAAACTACCATGAGGTACCTCACACTGGTCAGAATGGCCACTGAAACAAATGCTGGAGAGCATGTGGAGAAAAGAGAACCTTCCTACACTGTTGGTGGGAATGTAAATTGGTGCAGCCATCATGGAAAACAGTATGGAGGTTCCTTCAAAAACTAAAAATAGAGCTACCATATGATCAAGCAATCCCACTCCTGGGCATTTATCCAGAGAAAACCAAAATCCGAAAAGATATGTGCACCTCAGTGTTCACAGCAGTACTATTTAAAACAGTCAAGACACAGAAGCAACCTAAATGTCCACTGACAGATGAACAGACAAAGAAGATGAGTTATATATACAAAATGGAGTACTACTCAGCCATAAAAAGTAATGAAATAATGCCATTTACAGCAACATGGATGGACCTAGAGATTATCATACTAAGTGAAGTAAATCAGAAAGACAAAGACAAATACCATATGCTATCACTTATACATGGAATCTAAAATATGACACAAATGAACTTATTTATGAAACAGAAACAGACTCAGTCATAGAAAACAAACTTATGTTTACCAAAGGGGAAAGGGGGTAGGGGAGGGAAGCGGTAGGCGTTTTGGATTAGCAGTACAACAACAAGGTAAACAACGTCTTGCTGTATAGCACAGGGAATTAAATTCAATATTCTGTAATAAACCATAATGGAAAAGAATATGAAAAAGAATACATATATGTATAGCTGAATCACTCTGCTGTATAGCAGAAACTAACACATTATAAAATCAACTTTTCTCTTTTTTTAAATTGAAATAAAGAAAAAAAAGAGATACTCTCAACTGACTTCCCCAAAAAAAGAAAAAAGCTGTTTAAAAAGCCTTGCTTTTTGTTCTACTTATTAGTATTAACATAAAACTGTATATTTTCTTTTCCAAGACGTTATCCAACGCAAAATTTTAAAATATTCCAGAGTTCGTTTTTTTTTATCTCTTACATGACCTACAGGTCTAACAAGTAGATTTAATGGACTAAGAACTGCAGAACAGCTTCCTAAGGGTGACTGTGCCTGAAAGTGACGGCAATTTTACAGAGTGCACTAAAAAAGAATGTTAAATCTAGAAATATTAATTCTTTACATTAGAACCTAAAAGTATATCTTTGGGCATTTGGTCTTTATGAGCTGAAAGATTAAGTAGAAGTCAGACTCCTCACTCACTTTCTTAATTATTTGCCAATGGATTACTTTTGAGGGTCCTCATAACCAGATGAACAAAATATTGATGTTTTAAAAATAAACTGTTGGAAGCACAGTCTAAAATGAATAATCAAACATTTGATTTTACAACCTAAACTCTATTAGAGCAAAAACATGGTTTGCTTCAGGATAATAAAACCGTGGGAAACATTAAAACCATGATAACAATAATGGCCTTAAAATTTATATATTAAAAAAAGGTATTTCAGGGCTTCCCTGGTTGTGCAGTGGTTAGGAGTCCACCTGCCAACGCGGGGGACACAGGTTCGAGCCCTGGTCCAGGAAGATCCCACATGCCACGGAGCAACTAAGCCCATGCACCACTACTACTGAGCCTGCGTGCCACAACTACTGAAGCCAGTGCACCTAGAGCCCATGCTCCGCAACAAGAGAAGCCACCACAATGAGAAGCCCGTGCACTGCAACAAAGAGGAGACCCCGCTTGCCGCAACTAGAGAAAGCCCGCGCGCAGCAATGAAGACCCAGCGCAGCCAAAAATAAAATAAGTAAAATAAATTTTTTTTAAAAAGGTATTTCAGCAATTAAGACCTCTGAATATTTGAAAAGAATCACAACAGGAAAAAGAAATAAAATTTCAAATGTCATGGTGCTTTAAAAAATGTCAGTCAGACAAACAAAACAGGTCAAGTCTCTTACACCGAATCAAGTTTTTCTGCATATTTGGTATATTTTTAAATCTCTACCAATACTTGACAGTGTTATACACAAAATCCTTCAAAGTACAAACAGAACAAGTATCTGCTAAGAACTGGCTTTCTGCTAAACTCTAGATCGGAACTTCTAAGAAGCGGGTTGAGGGAGTGAGGGTGCAGAAAAAGCACACTGGAAAACAGTAGCCAAACAATTTGCTCACACAGGGCCCAGGATGGTCTGTAGTGCTACACAGCCTTGGCTTTGCTTTCTCTGAGGCTCAGCTCCTCCTCTTTGCATTAAAAGACACTATAGGCCACTTCTGTCCAGTCTAAAGTAATAATTTAAAAAGAGCTGCTAAATTTAGTATTCTCAACCCCTATTTCCTTTCATAACCCCTGCCCCCAAAATATCCCTGCAATGCTACTACTCGATTTGAAAACCCCCCTGTAACTACCTTTTTTTAAATCTACTGTTCGTTTCTGTCATTAGCTAGCTCTCTGTTTAGATACTCACCCCTCAACTCCCTGAAGGGCTATACTTCACATTACATCCATATACAACTACTTCCCCATCAAAGGCTCTGACATGCTTCTTCCTCACTTACTGAACTACTTCTCATTCGATGTCATTAAAAGGAAAAAAATTATAGTTAAAGGAGCTTAGGTATCATCTAACAGAATCTTTTCAATTTACAGCGATGAAGCTAAGGACCAGAAGAGTTAAGAGATGCGTCACGTGAATATACTGGGATTACTCAAACCAAGTCTCATCTAAAATTACTTTTCCATCCTACTTCTGTTTCTTCCCTAACCTCTCAATCATGTGTACAGCGATTCGATAAACATGCAAAGAGATTCCTACTGTGTGTCAGGCCCAGTGCCAGTTATTTGGGGATACAACAGTGAACATGACAGACATACCAAGCTCTTACAAACCTAACAGTCTCTCCAGCCCCTCCTTATGAACTCTGCATTTAATCTAGCCCTGTTCTCTCTCTTCTTCCAAGTCTCAAGGATTTGATAGAAAACTTGGTTAAGAACTATGCTACTACATGCTTATTTAGAATAAATAAAATTTTAAAAAACCAAAAACTGGCTAAACCAAGTGCTGGTAAGGATGCAGAGCAACCAGAACTCACACGTATTGCTAGTGGGAACGCAAAATGGTATGGCCACATTGGAAAACAGCTTTACAGTTTCTTAAAATATTAAATGTACATTTACGATATAACCCAGCAATCCCACTACTGAATATCCAGGACAAATTGAAAACTTACGTTGACACACAAACCTGCACACAATTGTTTTCAGCAGGATTATTCATAATTGCAAAAAACTAGAAACAACCCAAATGTCAGTCACGGGTGAGGGGATAAACACATTCTAATATATCCATAGAAAGGAATACTACTCAGCAGTGAAAAAACATATGACTGATACATGCAACATCTGGGGTTAACGTCAAATGCATTATGCTGAGTGAAGGAAGCCAGGCTCAAAAGGCATGATTTCTTTTTAACTGTATGTTTTCATTTATATGACATTCTGGAAAAGGCAAAACTATACGGAGGGAACAGATCAGTGGTTGTCAAAAGGTTAGGGGTGGGGGAGTGTTTGACTGTGAAGGGGCAGCACAAGGGAAGTTTTAGGGGTTGAGGAAACTGTTCTATTTCCCAATTGCAGTGATGGTTACAAGACTATGCATTTGTTGAAGCTCACAAAACGTATATTTACTGATTTTTACTGTATGCAGATTAAGAACTAAATTAAAAAGATTATGCTATGTGAGATGAAATCTGATAGAATATTCATTAAGCTCTTATGATCTGGGGAATTCTACACATCTGGATTATTTCAATTATAATGACATCTAAACTATGTCAAGCTTTTAGAATACGCCAGGCACTGTTTCATATACTTTAAATGTGTGAACCTGTTTAATACAATAATCCCATGGTGTAGATATTTTCATTACCCCACACTTTATATATAAGGATACTGAGGCACAAAGTGGTTAAGTAATATGCTCAAGATTATACAGCTAGTAAATGGCAGAGCTGGGATTTGAATCCAGGTAATTTGGTGTCAGAGTCCATGCTCAGTCTAAAATTCAACATTATGTTCTTTTTCAAGCACATACTTCTTTTGTAATTAAACACACACACTTTAAACACTATACAAAATCAAGATGTCATAAATCTAAACTAAATTTTTAATATCTCATGCAAAAATTATTCTGAATGTTAGTGAAGTTTATAGGAACTTAGTGAGGAAATCTAACGTCTTTTCTTAACACTCCCTAGTACTTAACATATAGCATACAAAAACTTGGAGAGAGCTGAGGATGGGGGTTGCCAGCTTCTGCTGGAAAGAAATCTGGTTAAATAACTGGTAAATGAACCACCTAATCTTTTAAAATCCTTTAAAGTAAGGGCCACATCACTGCAAAGGTAATCACAAACACCGTAATTTAATATTTCTGTGCATTCTTTGTATAATACTGATAGCATTCTCAAAAAATAAAAGCCATTTGGAAAAGAAATAATCATAGTTTTAAAATGGCATAGCCATTTTATTGCCGAGTACAGATACATAGAACTAAACTGTAGATCTTCTTAAAAAGCTATGCCTACTTCAGTGTAACCCAGGAACTTTTCCCCTTAAGACCACTGTCCCTTCACAATGAGTTAAGATCTCTTACCCACTAACTTCCTAGCTCATAATACGATTCTGATTCTGATGCTTGCCCTTGTCTAACCATCTGTGGTTCCAATGACTACAATGCCAAGCAAAGGCAGGAACCGAAACAGAGCCCACCTGGACTCTTGTTCAGTTGCATATATTATTCCTAGAGTATGACAATGTAGGAGGATACTCCCTGACAAGGATTAAGGGAATGTATTAGGGATACTTACAGTTCCTTGCTCAGGAAGGAAAGACGTTTTACTTCATAAAATTTCCTTAGTTTTTAAATTCACATAACAATTCAAGTATTAACAAGCATTGCTCTCATAGTCTAGGAGGGAAGCTAAGTGTGTTAAGGAACGACTGCAGTTTGGTATGATACATACTGTAATAGAGGTATGTAACAGGTGTTAAGGATAGGTCAAACCAAGGCAAGATGAGCTCTGCTAAAAGGGATTAAAGAAGCTGTTAGACACTTAGAGGATCAGAAATTGCGGGAGAGGAGAGATTACTCCAGACAATAAAAAAAAACATGTAGGGCTTCCCTGGTGGCACAGTGGTTAAGAATCCGCCTGCCAATGCAGGAGACACGGGTTCAAACCCTGGTCTGGGAAGATCCCACATGCCGCAGAGCAACTAAGCCGGTGCTCCACAACTACTAAGCCTGCGCTCTAGAGCCCACATGCCACAACTACTGAAGCCCGCGTGCCTAGAGCCCATGCTCCGCAATTAAGAGAAGCCACGACAATGAGAAGCCCACGCACCACAACGAAGAGTAGCCCCAGCTAGCTGCAACTAGAGAAGGCCGGTGCACAGCAACGAAGACCCAACACAGCCAAAAATAAAAACAAATAAATAAATAAATTTAAAACAAAAAACAAAAAGAACATGTAGAGTCACAGAAATTTGAAACAGCATGGCTTAAACAAGGAACTGTAACTCATTACGTATTAATGAGGTATAGGGTACACATCGGGGAGCTGCAAGAAATCAAGAAGACCCTGGTCCTAAAGACAAAGTGCACACACCCAGGGCAGGATAGACAACAATACCACCTTGAGCATGTCACCATGGGTGGGAAAAAACCTAAGGCGTATGACTCATGTTTTAGAATAAATGTCAAAAGTGACATGGTGTAGATAAGCCTGGACTCAATAAAACCAACCTGTATACTGATTAAGAGCAAAGAGCTTCTCTGCCCTCTAAAACGGTGCATGAGACTGTCAGCAAAAATCCAGCATTGACAGATGCTGGTATCAAAGAAGGCTGTGAACCAGGAGCACCTGATCCAGTTCCACCTCTCAACAGCCTGATGATCGTGACCACGCCACTTATTAACCAGGATGCTCACAGGTGAGGAAGTCAGGAACAATTCCCTCAAATTTTGAGCACCTAATATTTGCCAGGCACTTTACAAAAGGCTCTCGGTATTTACATACTTAACACCTACAGATTCATATTCATGAACAACCCAAAGGTTCATGACATGTAAGTAATCTGTAACTTTGATGAAACTCAATGTTGAAATTTGAATATTGCAAAACTAGTGCCAAAAAAACAAATCAGGGGTTCCCTGGTGGTACAGTGGTTGGGAGTCCGCCTGCCGATGCAGGGGACACGGGTTCGTGCCCCGGTCCGGGAGGATCCTGCATGCCGTGGAGCGGCTGGGCCCGTGGGCCATGGCCACTGGGCCTGCGCGTCCCGAGCCTGTGCTCCGCGGCGGGACGGGCCGCAGCAGTGAGGGGCCCGCATGCCGCAAAAAAAAAAAAAACACAAATCATTTAGGTAGTAATAATCTGGCCAACTATCCAGTATCCTAATCTCAATGGGCCTTTACTCTGTTCTACTTACCGCACATGTACCATAGTGGATTTATAAATTGGAGGTTTTATTATCAAAAGACCTTGCTACAGGGCTTCCCTGGTGGCACAGTGGTTGAGAATCCGCCTGCCGATGCAGGGGACACGGGTTCGTGCCCCGGTCCGGGAAGATCCCACATGCCGCGGAGCGGCTGGGCCCGTGAACCATGGCCGCTGAGCCTGCACGTCCGGAGCCTGTGCTCCGCAATGGGAGAGGCCACAACAGTGGGCGGCCCGCGTACAGCAAAAAAAAAAAAAAAAAGACCTATTACCAGGGGCATTCCTGGAAAATGCAATGGAGAATCCAGAACTGGGACCAGTAAGACTTAAAGGCCAAAAAGTAAATACTGAGTTATAAAAGTAATATGAAGAGTTAAGCATATTGTTTCAGCCTTTGTCTTATCTGAGAAAGTAAAACAGTGTTTCTGGGCTGTGGGGACACACAGCTGAGGGAGTAACTGCTCTGTGGGGTTAAGTAACCATATACCTACTGAATCGTGAATGCTGAGACCCCACAAAGTCTTCCCTCACGGACCTTTCAAATGACTGCAACAAGATTTTAGTCCTAGTCCAGTGCACTCCAATAAACCTTTCTGCAATGATGGAAATGTTCAATAGCTGTGCTGTCCAACATGGCTGCCATTAACTACATGTGGCCACTGAGCCCTTGAAATTTGGCTTGTTCAACTGGAGAACTGAATTATTAATTTAATGGTATTTAAATTTAAATGCTGGAGAGGGTGTGGAGAAAAGGGAACACTCTTGGACTGCTGGTGGGAATGTGAACTGGTACAGCCACTATGGAGAAGAGTATGGAGGTTCCTTAAAACTAAAAACAGAACTACCATACGACCCAGCAATCCCACTACTGGGCATATACCCTGAGAAAACCAAAATTCAAAAAGAGTCATGTACCAAAATGTTCACTGCAGCTCTATTTACAATAGCCCGGAGATGGAAACAACCTAAGTGTCCATCATCAGATGAATGGATAAAGAAGATGTGGGACATATATACAATGGAATATTACTCAGCCATAAAAAGAAACGAAATTGAGCTATTTGTAATGAGGTGGATAGACCTAGAGTCTGTCATACAGAGTGAAGTAAGTCAGAAAGAGAAAGACAAATACCGTATGCTAACACATATATATGGAATTTAAGAAAAAAAAATGTCATGAAGAACTTAGGGGTAAGACAGGAATAAAGACACAGACCTACTAGAGAATGGACTTAAGGATATGGGGAGGGGGAAGGGTAAGCTGTGACAAAGCGGGAGAGAGGCATGGACATATACACTACCAAACGTAAAACAGATAGCTAGTGGGAAGCAGCCGCAGAGCACAGAGAGATCAGCTCTGTGCTTTCTGACCACCTGGAGGGGTGGGATAGGGAGGGTGGGAGGGAGGGAGACACAAGAGGGAAGAGATATGGGAACATATGTACATGTATAGCTGATTCACTCTGTTATAAAGCAGAAACTAACACACCATTGTAAAGCAATTATACTCCAATAAAGATGTAAAATAAATAAATAAAACAAGACAAAACAAAAAACAAATAAAAAATTTAAATAGCCACACGTGGCTACTGTATTGAATATGAATAGCACAGCTCTATGCTGACTTACTGGAGCACACTTCTCTGAGGAGTCTGACCAGACCATGAGGAAAGATGAAAATATAGAAACACTGGTGGTTCCCTTTTTATTAGCTGTAATAAAAATTCCAGCTAATCACCCTGCAGTGAAGCCCAAAGTTCATATAACCCTCACCAGTATGCAAGCTTCTTTGTAAGTCCCCTATTTTTTACTGTGCGTAGATTATGAGACATCTGAGGAAAACACTTTAACATGACATTAGATACCAAAACAAACAGAAAAAAGTATACCTGAAAGAAACTATTCAGGGAGAAAAAAACTATCTTTAACATTTTCAGAAAGACAAGAAATACTGCATCTGGTAGGTACTTGTGGGGAAAAAAATTTTAAATAAAATGAAGAATGGAAACATTCAGAGAATGAGAGCTACTGTAAGTTTAAAACACAGCAAATGTTTAGTAAAAACATTAGCAAAAATGAAACACTCAACAGAAGAGTTAGACAATAAAGCTGAAGAAATCCCCCCAAAAGTCAAGCAGAAGATGAAGAGATGGAAAGTAGAAAGAATATTAGAGGACCAAGACAGAGGTCTCATAGGCAAATCGTATAAGCCTCAAAAAGAAAGTAGTGAGAAACTGGAGGGGAGGAAATCAGCAACAAAATAATTCATAGAAACTCCCCAGAACAGGAGGACATGACACTCCACATTAACAGAGCCTACTGAAAGCTAGGATAATGGATGAAAACAAATGCTCACCAGGGCACATCGCTGTAACTTTCCAAACACAGGAAATGATGGACATTCTACAAAACCTCTGGAGGGGATGAAAATGGGTCACATGTAAAGGATCAAAAATTAGACTGGATTTGGACTCGGCAGCAATACCAGAAGCAAGATGAAAACAGAACAATGCCTACAAAATTCTCAAGAAAATTATTCCATCCAGTCACTCTTTCAATCAAGTGTAAGGATAGTAAAAACACTATCGCAAGGTCTCAAAGTTACCTCCCATACAATCTTTTTTCAAGAAGCTATTGGAAAACGGGCTCTGCTAAAACAAAAGAGTAAACAAGACTGAGGGAGACTTGAAATACAGGAAACAAGAGATCCAACACATGTGAGAACCTCCAAAATGATCATGAAGGGAGATCCCAGGGTGACAGTCATACATAAAACAGAGAAGGCATCCAATCTAAACAAACTGGGGGAGGGTGACTCAAGAGAAAGACTCTTTGAAAGCTGTATCATCAAAATCCTTGCTGCTAAACAAACCATCTTTTTCTGAGCCAAGAACAGAATGCCCAGGTAAAGCTGGCACAGATTCTAATCTGTACTTGGCTTCTTGAACATGTGCTAGTAAAATTCCTGTTCTCTGTTCCATACACAGCTGCCAGATCAGCTGATGACACTCATTTTATCTATCCTAAGTACTCTGCTCTGACCTACTCCTGAGAGGTGGTGGGAGGGCATGGTGAATTTAGAAGCATTATTCCTACCAGAGAGTCAACACCTGCAGAGTCCTGACTGTGGTGAGCCCTCCACAGTAGTTTTCCAGGACTTATTTATGCATGAACCTGCCCACTGCCTTCCCCTAAAAAAGGATCTATCTGGTGAATCCTCTGGGAAGCTGAGGTCTGACTATCACCCAGAGACTCTGTACCTGTAGAAGCCTTCATCTATCTGATGGCAGCAGTGTTTGATGGCAGTGTTCGATAGATTACGCTGACTTCTCAAGTTCTCAATAAATAAATAAATAAATTGTATAGGGATACATAGATAGGTAAAATTTTAAAGTAAAAGAACAATCAACATAAAAGGATACTAGCTGTCGTGGTGGGGCACACAGGAGGCTTCTAAAGGTACTGGTAATATTCTATTTCTTAAGTATGGTGGCTATTTATATGTTCACCAACAATGGCTTTTGGACTATTCTATCAGCGGCAATTTTTGCCAATCTGCACACACACTGTATATCATACACTCTTCTAATTATATGCTACATTAGCAACAGCAACAAAAACGGTTTTAGGGATTACCATCCTAGGTAGAAATGGAAAAAACACAGCTTTCACTTGTTAACTCATGTATTTCTATATTACCTAATTTTACAAAGAATAAACATATAATTTACAAGTAAAGATATCTTAATTATAAAAATTTTAAGAACACATTAATTCAGGTTAGGATGATCTCTCTTTGTTATAATCCCTGATCAAATACTCTGCCAGAAAAAGCAGTCCTTGGGAATCAGTGGAGACAAATAAATGGGACAAGTTTATAATTTTTCTAAGACTGCTCCAAAATAAATAAGCAACATGCTGATCCTGATTCAAGTGACAAAATCAAGTACATACGATGAGAGCGTGACCACTAATGTCAATCACTGAGTATATAAGATATATAATAATAGTTATTGCAAAATATCGCTTCACAATGAAAATGAAAACGTTTTAACAGTCAGCTAAAACAATCATAGCCTGATTACTGAGATTATTCCACAAACTGAAAGAAATTAACTGTTAACTATTTAAATAGTTTAAGCAAATGCTCTTTACGTTCTGATTTTGTAAACTAGGTGAATACTTCACTTATACAATTGCACTGATTTAGTTATTTCGCAAACATAAGTGAAATGTTTATAAGCTGATTAATTTCTTTTAAATCCACCAACACATTTTTAAATCCCTGGATGCATGTTAATTTGCATGACCTGATTTTAATGAACATGTCTTCATTTCTGGAATCTAATAACATAAACACATCTGTCGACTGATGAAATGGTGTGCTTCTTTATTCCCCAATGACAACTGTATTTGTTTTCCTTTCAAGTCCCGAAAGACAGAGGCTCAAAGCTAAATTTAACATCCAATTTTAGAAGCAAAGATTATGGTTATTATTATCTGTTTCTCCTCTTACAATCTTATATTTTTATTCTTATTGGCATTATTGCCATATGTCTTTCATTGTAAATCACTTTAAATTCTTTTAGGAAGCAGACTATTAATTAAAAATAAATTTAGGACTTCCCTGTGGCCCAGTGGTTAAGAATCCCCCTGCGAATGCAGGGGACACGGGTTCGATCCCTGATCCATGAAGATCCCACATGCCGCGGAGCAACTAAGCCCGTGAACCACAACTACTGAGCCCGCAAACCGCAACTACTGAAGCCCGTGCGCCTAGAGCCCGTGCTCCACACAACAAGAGAAGCCACCACAGTGAGAAGCCCGGGTACCGCAACGAAGAGTAGTCCCCACTCACCACAACTAGAGAAAGCCTGTGCACAGCAACAAAGATCCAAAGCAGCCAAATATAAACAAATAAATAAATTTAAACATTGTCACCTATAGTGACCTTATTTATGTTTACACATTTTACTAATTAAAAAAAAAAAGAAACTAGGTCTCTACTAAAGCATAGTGTCAGGAAACCACTAGAAATTTGTATTTAACAGTTTATGTTCTAGGTATTCTGAAGACAAAAAAGTATACTCCTTTATAAGCAAATTGCCAAAAGAAACAAGTAACAAAAAATAAACCAAAAAGACAGAACTTAAAACACCTCTGCTTATCAATTAAGCACTTATAATGCAACCAGGGGAAGCTAAAAGGAAAATGTTTAAAGGTGCTCTGGCACCTGTTTGGGAAACCAACAGACAATAACAGGAAAGGGACAAACTATATGGTTTCATTCTTCCTGAAGCAGCACGAGAGAATACTACTTCCCCAGATACAAAAAGAAAGTAAAAGGTTAAGCAGCATTCTAGTTACAGAGCACTCAGAAGAAATAAAACCAGTTTACAAATTCTGACAAAACACAACAGGACAGCTGAAGAGCAGAATACGGTCAAACCTTAGCTCTACCCAAAAATGAAGAAAGAACTTTCAACTATCAACTGGAATTCAGTAAACAAGTCTGTTAATTCCCTGGTGGGGGAGTCTACCCTGAGTTCTTAGAACTGTATACAGACATTTGGGGTTATATAAAATGACACTACTTATCTACTGAAGTTTAGTGAGAGAAGAAATTATCTGTATAAATATTCACAGATCTCTACACTGATACAATTCTTTTACTTAAGATGTATTCAAAAGTTAATACTGAGAAAGAAGCAGAGAGTATATACTGTATAATTCTATTTATCTAACATTCAAAAGCATAGAAACTAATTTATAATATTAGAAGGATAATAGTTATCCTGGGAGGTGCAGAGCAGGAAGAGTAACTGCAAGGGGCACCAGGGGGCTTCGAGGGCTTTGACAACACTCTGTTTCTTATTTGGATGCTCGTTACACATGGCGTATTCACTTTATGAAAATTCACTGAGCTGTATATTTGTGGTTTATGCACTTTTCTATATGTATATTTCAACAATATTTACCCCCAAAGTTATCATTTAAACTGGATACTTTATAAGTAATCCAATTCAATATATGCAGTTTATAGGAAGAAAATACAAATGGTCAAGCCAATAAACAAAGTTCAACCTCACTATTTTCTGGAAAATGCAAAAGTGAAACAACAAAACACCATTTCTTCTCAAAGACTGACAAAAACGTCTAAGTCTTGCCTTTGATATTCTAAAAATCATTTGGTAGTATCTTTGTCTTCATAGCTGGAGGGGAGTATAAACTTTAGGGGGCAAACAGATAAGTAGCTATTATAATTTTGAACGCCTAACATCAGGAATGCTTTCTCAGTATCTACCCCTGAGAAATACTCAATTGTAAGTACGAAGATGTTTCATTGTAGCCTTGTCTGTAATGACAACAACAAAAATCGGAAACGTGGATGTCCACTGATGAGGGAAGGGCTAAATAAACCGTGGTACTTTCAGCATTATGAAATACTACCCAGCTGGAAAGAATGAGCTATATTTTTAAAATGAACAGCTCTCCAAGAGGTATTGCTAAGTGAAAAAGAATATGATACCATTTTTGGAAGGGGGGACCACATTCCCCCCCAAAAAACACTATGCTATATGGCTTATATAAATAAATGTAAATACACATAAATCTGTCTAGAATGATACATGCCAATGTTATTATGGTTGCTTAAGTGAAGACAGAAGAGGCTGCAACTAAGGATGGTGGTCAAAAAGGAATAGACCTTTCTATCGATATAATGTTTTAAAAAGAGAACATTTCCACTTACATAGTAAAAGGAAAACAGGAAGGAAAAAAAGGGAGGGAGGGAAAGAGAAAGGAAAAAAGCAGCAGCTTAGGCACAGCCAAAAGAGTCAGCTTACTAATGCCAGTTGTCCCATGATCCCATAATCAGAGTAAAAATGATTAAATGGGGACTTCTCTGGTGGTCCAGCGGTTAAGACTCCGCACTCCCAATACTCGGGGCTGGGTTCAATCCCTGGTCAGGGAACTAAATCCCGTGTGCCGCAATGAAGATCTCACACATGGCAACAAAGATCCTGCGTGCCGCCAACTAAGACCCACCGCAGCTGAATAAATAAATATATATTTTTTAAATGATTAAATGCTGAGGTAGAAATAACCCATACCTCTTAGCCAAATTACTCTTTGCCATACTTTAAACTAAAAGTAAATTTTTACAGACAAATTAAAAACCACTCAAAACATACACCGAGATAGGAATGATAAAGCACCCTAGATAAACTAAAACTACACTGGCACCCTTAAGAATCCTTGGCCTAACAAAGGCCACTCAAAACCACCATTCCATTTACTTTACAGCACTCACCTCCATTAACCTGAAGTTTAAGCTCATGTTTTGCTTTTTCCTTCAAGAGACACACAGCTAGACAGTAAAATGTCAAAGTACTAAGTGATGGAGGTACATAGACTATCAGAAGGCAAGCAAGTTTACTGACACTCTTCTTATATACAAAATATGAGGCCATGAATAATATATACATATATAAGTCTCATAAGGATAAAGTTCTAGCAGAAAGGTTATTAAAGTTACCAAAAACAGAATTTTCATTTCTGACTATACCCATGTCTACTTTAGTCAAAGCATACTCTTTAAAAGAGAGAAAAAAGTTAAAATATCTACCTAAATTTACCAAGTTTTTTCAATCATCTCATTTAAACAGAGAATATGACCAATTAGAGTCATTCTGCAGTCATTGAAAACTCACAATATTTGCACTAGCAAACAGTAACCATCTTCGGGCAAGGTATTACAAAGGCTATTCTTTGTTACTGTTAACAGAGTCTTTGCCCTCCTAGGACAGATCATCTAGATGGAGAGGGAAGAATGAATTTTAAAAGTAAGAAGAGAGGGAGCAGGACTCAGTGCTTTCACTGCCATGGCCCAGGTTCAATCCCTGGTCAGGGAATTAAGATCCCTCAAGCCGCATGACATGGCCAAAAATTGTAATAAAATAAATAAAATGGTAAATTAAAAAAAATCACCAAGCTTTAAACAACTTTTGGTTTCACAGATGACTGTCTCATTACACAAATGAAGAAAGTGAGAAGCAGAAAAGCTGAGGGACCTGACTCTGCTCACAGTGGCACACCCAGTGATGATGGAACTAGGTGAAGACCTCCCATCTCCAGTTACCAGCTCAGCGTTCTTCCCATTAGAAAGGGATCCTAGAGGTCTAAGGCAATCAATTAAAACATGCAGGAGGAATCAAGATGCAAACAGGCCTGGGCCTGGAGGAAGAATAGTACTCTGTCAAGCTAGGACAAAAAAGACAAAGAGGCCGACTTCTTGACATTAGTCTTTACGATGCACACTGCACAGGGACTGGTTAGGCATAAGGAAGTTTTTCCAAAGTCTCAGGATTTCTGTTGGGTTTTGTTTCTCTGAAATTGTTTCAAACAATATGAATTATTAACAGCAAGCATATTTTTAAAAATGAAAACGTCACCAATATTTTTCTGCATAAATGGCAAGCACACTCACTATATTTCAACTATTTCCTGTTATTACACAAGGCTTCCTTGTAAGATGTAGAAGTTAAAACCACACACACCCACACTGAGTGGAACACAACTATATGAAATCATTTCAGAAAGACGGGTTAGTTTAACTCTATTATACCTCTTACCTGTTATTCAAGAGACTACCCTCCCTGTTCAAATTACTTACTATAGTCTTCAAAATGTTAACTATAGGGTACCATATAACCCAGCAATTCCACTCCTAGATATATATACCTAAGTGAAATAAAAATATATGTCCACACAGAAACATACAGGAATGTTCACAGAAGCACAATTCATAAGTCAAAAAGTGGAAACAACCCAAATCTCCTTCATCTGATAAGTGGGTAAACAAAAGTGGTATAAACATCAGTGGATATCATTCAACAAAGGAATGAAGTGCTTGATACATGCTGCAACACAGATGGACTTTGAAAACTCATGCCAGGTGAAAGAAGCCAGTCACAAAAGTCCACACAGTCTATGATTTCATTTATGTGTCCAGAATAGGCAAATCTATAGAGACAGAAAGTAGATTAGTGGTTCTTTGGGGCTCAAGGCAGGTGGACGGGGTGACTGCTAATGAGTATGAAGTGCGTTTGGGGGTTAAAAAAAAAGTTCTAAAATTGGACAGTGGTGATGGCTACACAACTCTGAACAGTCTAAAAGCCACTGTGCCTTGTACACTTTAAATGGCTGAATTGTATGGTATGTGAATTATATTTCAAAATAAAACAGTTAATTAGCTGGGACATTACCAAGACATGAATAACTCTAACCAACTCTACCCAGGAGCTCATGAATGCTGAAGGAAAAGAGAAATTGTGAGGCTAACTGCCACCTCAGAAATTAGAAACAAGAGTATATACAAGTGAAGCCGGAGAACAAAGGGGACCAAAATGCAGACAGAATGAAATCACAGAACAGAAAAAAGACCAGACAGAAATACATCAAAATGTTACCAATGACTGTCCCTGCATAGTGAGACTATGGTTGATTTTTTTCCAAATTGTGGACAAAGGGTATTACTTTTACATAATTTTTTTAAAATCTCAACAACATTTATTTCAAAGGGAAAAATCAAGAGCCAGAATTTCTTATATTAAGGGACTGGATAGGGTGCCTCACAAACAAAACACTGAAGGTAGAGTTAACCACTAATGAGAAGTATAAAATGTGAATTATACAATATTAAAGATACTGGCCCCATGTTTTCCATATATGAAAAAGCTGATATTCTGAATCAATCGTTTTGGGGTTTTTTTTCTAATATAAGTTACTGGTATTCACTGGAAGCCATAAAATACCACTGTTACAGGGCAACATCTATCAAGTGATTTGACTGGACAAGGAATACAATGTTTTTCTCCCTGTTTCATACCACAAAACAAAACAACTTGATCACATTATTTCTAAAATCTATAGTCATGTCATTACCTTTAATAAAAGACTTCTAAGCTACAGATTAATACAAACTGAGTGAAAATGCCACCATTTTGTCAAATAAAATAAAGTCAACTATCATTCATAGTATTTTTTCTTATAATAGATAAAAGCAAATGAAAATATTTACCATCTATTCTTCACACAGCAAAGGGTAGTTTACCCATAGAAGGTTCACAGAATGTATTCAAGGGTTCATAAACCCCCTAAAATTGCAGGCTAAGTTATTTATAAATATATGTATATATATAATATATATACATATTTTCCCCGGTGGAGAGAATCCCTAACTTTTATCAGAGGGGTTTGTAACTCAAAGAAAGTTAAGACACTACTGATGTAGAGAAATAGTTGAACCACAGCCTAAAATGGTCTTTTGTTAAAAGGAATCCTAGAGACATTAACTCTTAAGAAACTACACTACGTAATTTTCTTTCATGAAACACAAGTATCTAGACAAGGAGGCAGAACCAAGGATAAATCATATACAGCCACTATTCTAGAAAAAAACTTCAAGAAGTCAGAAAAACCAACCAAGTGTTGTAGGCAAAGGCAGAAATATTACAGACCATAATTATTTTATTTGTATTTATTTGTAGTAGGCCTTGTCTTAAAAATATCTGAAATGTCATTTTTATTTAATACCTCACAATATGAATGAAATCAAATAATTTTTGATTCAAAGTATTTCCGACTGAAATCCATTAACTGCTTTTATTCATAAACATCATGGATTTCTGGGTGAATGCTACAAACGTACAAAATGTTTTTTTCTGACTTATTCTGAAAGACGATGACTGAGTTTTGGTTCATGTGTAAAAGTGTATTTTATGCAAATAATAACAGCGTTAATATCTGGAATATCTGCTTTGCTATTAAAACTTTACTTTTGTGACCTTTATTCCTCCTAAACGTGCAAAAATCAAAATAAATAACGGATGGAAAATAATCCTAGAACTCTTTCCATGTATTTTAAAGTGTTTCATGTAGCATTTTCTTACCATTAGTAAATAAAAACATAGGTGGAGAAATTAGTAAGAATGCCAATAAAAAGATTTCATTTGGTCACAAAAGCTCATGAAGACTTAAGAATGGCAACTGATATCTATAGGACTTTAAAAGTTATTTACAGGGCTTCCCTGGTGGCGCAGTGGTTGAGAGTCCGCCTGCCGATGCAGGGGACACGGGTTACAAATGTAACTACTCTATTTGATAGACAAGAGGAGGTAGTTTTCAGAATAGTATTGAAACCAAGCCCCCCTAAAACTAAGTTCCCCTAACAAGTTTATGATTAATCTCTCTATCCAAAATTGTATTCACTTGCTTGTCTCCCCTGACCTCAATCCCTTTCTTGTTCCCCCTGACCTCAATCCTGTGCTAACTGAACACTAATCACCCAGAGTTAGATGACTAAGACTGCTGTCGTCGATAACACCATTAATGTACTAAAATGGCTGTTGTAGGTATCATCATTAATGCACACTCAGGTTGTTTCTACAGATGAGAACACCTGGCCAGAGAATCGTACATCAGAGACATCCTGACCCCCAAAACCACACTTAAGAAATGTCACAAGATGATGATTAATCCCAGTTTCTTTGTTCATCCCCGTTAAAACATCCCTAACTCAAAGACCACAAGGGAGTGGATCTGAGACTTGTCTCCCATTCCCTTTGCTTGGTACCCTGCAATAAACGCTTACTTTGTTGCAAACAACCGCTATCAAGAGTTTGGCTTTCTACACTGAGGGCACAGTTACAGTATAATGCATAAAATATTATGAAAGACATATCTGAAAGTTCAATTTAAAAACCACACTGTCTATAAAATCACCTATCATGGAAAGTCAGAATTGAAAGGGGCTTTACAGATAATTTAGTCTACCAGTTTGCAAACTTTTTGAATCCTTCATTCAAAAATCTCACCAAGAAGTCTCATATGTAAAACAGAACCAGAGAAGAGCTCTACTGGCCCCAGCCCCAGCCCCAGCTCCTCCTTTGCCTAGACCTCTCTGTCCTAAGGGATGTTAAAGACATCATTTGAAACCAGTGGCCCAGGCAAACCCTTCATATTCCAGATGAGGCAATAAAGACCCAGATTCAGTGAGACTGCCTGGTGGTTTGCTTACTCCTCGGGTGATCTCCACATAAAGTCCATCACAAACACATAATTTTTGAGATAGAAGGGCAGAGCTGGCTAGGACTTCTCATTCTCAGTCTGTCTCCCTCTAGTTTACTCTGCCTCTCTTTTCAGAGACTGTTAAGAGACATGGGAGAGAAAGAAAGACTGTATAAAGTACTTTACATACAATATTCCTAATCTCACAACTCTGAAAAATGGGTAAAAGTACACCCATCTTACAGCTGAAGAAAGTGACCTCAGAAGCATTCAAATATTCCCAGACTATACAGTTGACAGGTCACAGAGCTAGGATTTAAACTTGCATCCATTTAACTCCTAAGCCTATGCTCTTTCCAATTAAACCATGTTATATTTGTATAGCACGAATGCCAGACTACAAAAGAAAGAGGAATCCATGGATGGGTCGGAGAAAAACACCCAGAGTCTCCAAAATAGTATCAAAGTGATAGGTATTTACTAACATGAGCACCCTAAGTTAGCAGCACTGAAATGGGGTTGTGAGAAGTATGGTTGACAACACATTAAGATAAAGAAGAAACAAAGTGACCATGAGACCAACAAAGCAAAGCCAGGTTTAAATTAATGAGGCATGGCTGCTGAATGTAAAGAAAGTTTCACCACACATATTCAGGAAGTCAACAATGAGAAATGGAATTGTTGTACTTAAGCAAAAACACGAAGTCCAAAAATACAAGAGGAAAAAAGTACAAAGTCAGACAGCTACACAAGAGAGTAAATTACACTCTACCTAAAACAAAACTATTTACAAGAGTAAAATGTCTTTCACATGTTTAACAAAACACCACAGAAGTATTAGTTCTTCATTAATTGATCTTTGATCTTGATTACCTGGAATCTTTATTAAGAAAAGAATTCAGTGTATAAGGCTAAAGTCAAAAGTATCAAAAGTTAAGCTAAGACAGAATTCTTCATAACTGGTAAAATTCAGAAGCAACCGTCTAAAAGTTACAGGGGACAATGTTTCCTCCAAGAAATTAAGGGAGTTAATGGGATGAAAGTAAAAAGGAAGTTGGACTAGTGCTGGGGGTGCTTCATATTGGGCTCTATTCCAAGCACCTCTGGAAACACCAAAATATCAGAGAGGGTTGAGACTGGAAGATAAACACAGCATATCTTCACTGAGTGTCAGTATTACTATATTTTGGAAATAATACTTTCACCTTCAACACAAGCGCATAGGGTAGACTACAAAATTCTCATGGAACCTACAATCAAGCAAGGAAATCAAAAATTCAAAGAAGAGTGATACTGTAATAAAAGCTTTGGAAGCATCTAATGAGGGCTCTATGCTCTCCTAGAAGACTTCCTTGATTAGTAATAGTAGTGGGGCTAAACTAGGAAAGTTTTGTTTTGATTTTTCGTTTGTGTGCTTACTGAGGGATAGAAGAGGAGGAGATGGGGACTGGGCAGGTGGAGACAGTAGCTGGGGACAATGTGTGACATCGCACAGGCAGGTGTTCAGAAAAAGCAAGATTTTGTACCTACTGATTACTTAAAGTAGCATCCCTGGACTCATTGCCAGTTGGATTCCTTCAGAATCCAGGGTAGCTTCAGAAGCACTAAATAACAAGAGCAGCAGGGCAGATCACAAAACCTGGAATTCCTGTCCAAGCTCTACTACTAACAACACTTGTGTAATTCTGAGAAAGTAATACCAAGTCTCACCCAACACACCCTCTTCTGCCCTTTTACACCCACCCCTTACTTTCTTTACTTATGAAATGAGAAAACTCATGGCTCTCCACGGGGCAGCCCATCCCCTAGGAGCATTTTAGAAATCTGTTGGGTTGTTCTTTGTTTTGGGCGGTTTTGTCTTCTAGCATAATCATATCTCATATTTTCAATGATTTTCCTTTTATTTTTCCTTCATATTACAGTTAGGTAATTAAAATGGTTTATTTTAATTAAGTAGGTAAAAATGTTCATTAACTATAAATTTCACTTCTGGACGCTAAAGAGAGCGTTGCAAAATATTTATTATGAAAAGGGGCCTTGGGTTAGACAGAATTAAGAACTAACTGACTAGAAGATTTTAAAGGTTCTTTCTAATCTTGTAATTTACTGATTCTATTAATACGTTGAACACTAATAATGAGACAAAACACACTGATAGCGTGTAGGTGATGATTTGTGGACAAGAACAAAAAATTCTAAACCTGCTTCTGTATTTGATTAAATAATTAAATTTGCAGGAAAGCAATTATATCCCGCTGCCTAGGATGTTATATACTGTGTACTTTACTTTTAAGTAAAAGATTATAGTGGCCAGAAAAAAACACTACTATAGTGGAAGCTTAGGAATACATGTTCAAAAGGAAGCCCTGGGGTTAGCAAAGATTCAGCCCATATGCCCCAATCATCAATTTCAAAACTCACATTTTATGAAATGGCTATAATGTGATATGAACCCTGAAATATTAAGATAAAGTTAAACAGACTTAGTATTCTCCCCTCCAATGCAAAACAGAGAAATTGGTGATAAATTTCTGAAAAAAACTTATAAAAAATTATTAAGACAAAAAGGTGATATTTTGAAGATCAACCTTCCCATTCCAGAAGCTTTGGGGAGGATGGAGGGGTGGGTGAGAATCCTGATAACAAGAGGACATGATATTACTTTGCCAACCTATTCCAAAGTTCTGTAAACTATATTATTTATAAAATATATTTTTAA
Source organism: Delphinus delphis (assembly GCF_949987515.2). Classification (NCBI taxonomy): domain Eukaryota; kingdom Metazoa; phylum Chordata; class Mammalia; order Artiodactyla; family Delphinidae; genus Delphinus; species Delphinus delphis. Next base: position 66,250,643 of record NC_082694.2, read on the forward strand.
TTGGTAGAACGCCTACTGTGGGTCAGGTCACATACATAGATATGTACATACACACACACACGTGTGCATGTGGTGTAAAACTGTATTTATATTTATAGATGTATGTTTATATATGTCATCACATTTAATCACTGTAACAACCCTTCAAGGTCGATACCATTTCCCACTGTTTCTTATGAGGAACATGAGGTTAAAAGATAACACAGAGACTTCCAGCAATCAAGACCATGTGGAACAAAAAGCCTTTCAAAAATAAGCCTAAAAGCCTCTGAGTAAGGAGAAAAAAGCTATCAAATATTATGCAAAGTTAACTCAAAAGAAGAGTCCAGTTAAGCTTTACCTACTGACCTAATATTACATATGACACTGATTTTTATTAAGTCCTGGTGCCTCTATATGCCAAGCACTTTCGTATACATTCTTACATGATATTTCTCATATTTTGTCATATTTGATATTTATCATTTGACAGTGTTCACTAATACGTCCGTAAGGGAAGAAATGGAAAACAAACCAGTGGTTACCAGGGGTTAGGGAGAGAATGTGACCCTAAAGAAACAGATAGCACAAGGGAGTTTTGAGGGGTGATGGAACTATTCTGTTTCCTGATTGTGGTGGGAGTTACACAAATCTATACATACATTAACACTCATAGATTAACAACGAAAGAAAAAAAAATGTCAAGTTAGAAAAAAGTTTAACTGCATTTCCTTAACAACATGATGCAGAAAACAGTTGATTCAGAATATTTCTCCTGGACTTCATTTCCTTTCAATGCCACAGTCTGAGTATGCTTTCAGCTCATGAAATAACCTGGGAGAAACACTTTAGTCCTTTAATAGTTCTGACTTTTTATGGAGATTCTAATTAAACAACTGCACATTTATCTTTTTTAAATTGTCAGTAAGTTCTCTTGGCATATCAACATTTTTAAAAATTCAAGTTATTATACAACGAAGTCAGACTTTACAAAAGTAACTGCCTTCCAAACTTCTTTGTAAGTTTTGTTACATGAGTCTATATTTAAATTAAGAAACAATAAGCCTCTATTCACTACCATTCCAAAGTCAGAAAGGAGGGAGAGAAAATTTACTCAATATATAGTTCCATAGTGCGCCAAACATTACAGCATTCTCTCTAAACTGTCTTATCTCACTGCACAACCGCCCCACCCCTGGGAGAGAGACAGTTTTCCAATTTTATAAAGAAAGAGCATGGAGTTCAGCAGGTTAAACAACGCAGCCCACAGCTGCTGGGCTAATGCGATAGTGGGGCCAAGATAAGCCAGAGCTTTAAAACAAGACCGAGTTTTAGTGTGCCTGTAAATAAGGGCATAAACTTACAGTAGGTGGAAATTTATAAACAAAATTAACCATCAGTGCAAAATCCTGATTTGCCACCTCTAAAAACAGACAACTGTCAAGTATTTGCTATGTGATACAAAATTCTTCCAACCAGGAAGTCTGAGATGATGCTAACAAGCTAATTTTAAGCACTGGATTTGACTAACAACCAAGAAAGCAAGCTCTTCGGTATTTCTTGTTCCCAACAACTAAAAATATCTAGCATTTTAAGTCAAGAATATAACTTATTAAGTGATGTCCATCACATAAGCAGTAACTCAAGAATTAAGTATCATATACCCAAAGCATTTTTTCTCCCCTCAACTCCAAACTTCTTAAGAAATCCAAATTCCTACTCCTGGAATTCAAGGTCTTCTACAGTCTGGCCCAAACTAATATTTGAAAATTTCTCTAAATCTTCATCTTCCTAACACTCTACTCTAGCCACGGCTGAATTCTTCCTGTTCCCTAAGCTCAATGTGTCCCTCCTCATGTCTAAGCTTTTGTTCACATACCCTCTTCACTCCACTTAAGGAAATTCAACCTATCCTATAAGACCAGCTCAGTTCTCTCCTCTCCCAACAACCCTTCCCAAACTACTAGTTGAAAAGTTTCCTCCTTTTCTCAGAATTCCTATAAGATTTATTTGTCTGTTCATGATGTACACAGTGTTATTGTACTGAACTGGTATTTATCTCATTTTTTCATGTGTGTCTTATTTCTATAGGACAGAGATCTGTGACATCTATTCTTGTATCATCTACAGCAGGGGTCCCCAACCCCCAGGCCTCGGACCAGTACCGTGGCCTGTTAGAAACCAGGCCGCACAGCAGGAGGTGAGCAGTGGGCGAGCAAGTGAAGCTTCATCTGTGTTTACAGCTGCTCCCCATCGCTCGCATTACCACCTGAGCGCCACCTCCTGTCAGATCAGCAGCAGCATTAGATTCTCATAGAAGCGCGAACCCTACTGTGAAGTGTACATGCAAGGGATCTAGGCTGTGCACTTCTTATGCGAATCTATGCCTGATGATCTGAGGTGGAGCTGAGGCAGTAATGGTAGCACTGGGCAGCGGCTGCAAATACAGAGTATCATTAGCAGAGAGTTTGACCGCACAGAGACCATAATAAATCAATTGCTTGCAGACTCATATCAAAACCCTATCAGTGGGACTTCCCTGGTGGCGCAGTGGTTAATAATCTGCCTGCCAATGCAGGGGACACAGGTTCGAGCCCTGGTCTGGGAAGATCCCACGTGCCGCAGAGCAACTGACCCCATGCACCACAACTACTGAGCCTGCACTCTAGAGCCCATGAGCCACAACTACTGAGCCCACGTGCCACAACTACTGAAGCCCGCGTGCCTAGAGCCCATGCTCTGCAACAAGAGAAGCCACCACAATGAGAGGCCTGCGCACTGCAATGAAGACCCAAGGCAGCCAATAAATAAAGAAAGAAAGACATTAAAAAAAAACCAAAAAACAAAAACAATGAGAAGCCTGCACACCGCAATGAAGAGTAGCCCCTGCTCACCGCAACTAAAGAAAGTCCACGTGCAGCCAAAAATAAAAATAAATAGATAGATAAATAACAACAACAACAAAAAAAAAACCCTATCAGTGAGTGGCAAGTGAAAACAAGCTCAGGGCTCCCACTGATTCTGCATTATGGTGAGTTGTATAATTTATATATTACAATGTAATAATAATAGAAATAAAGTGCACAATAAATGTAACGCGCTTGAATCAACCCGAAACCATCCTCCCCCACCCCATCCCCATCCATGGAAAGACTGTCTTCCAAGAAAATGGTCCCTGATGCCAAAAAGGTTGGGGACCACTGATCTACAGCATCTCACACCTATTTGGTAGCCAGAAAAAAAAATTTTTTTTTTAATTTTAGAGTTGTACTTAAATATATTTATGTGATACATGTGATATAAATATCTAATGTATGCTCAACCTAGACACAGTATTAGTTCCCCATTGAGAATAAAAACATTTAAAACATGTGTTATCTTTCCTAAGGCTAAATGCCTAAACGATAGCTTCTAAGCAGAGAAAACCCAATGGCAAATTCCTATATTTCCTCTTGATACCACTCATTTAAATTATAAAGTTTATTGGTTATCATTTGGTCATATACATTTCTCGCTGAAAGTCCAGGCAGAACTTTTATAATATACAAAATTTATGGACTAATACTACAAATGCAGTTAACAGGCTAAAATTAAGGCATTAACAACCAGCCTTTCAAGTGGAAGCTAAACAAAAATTATTCACTCTTAGGAATTTAAAAATAAATCTACAAATAAAATATAAATACAAGCCAACACTAAGGACACCTGGCAAGCTTTAAAAGAAAAATCCCATGGGTTATATCCATGCACATACTACCATACTAAATCATAAGATTCAAAAATACAACAAATCGTAAGGCCATGTGCAGTACGCGGGCCTCTCACTGCCGTGGCCTCTCCCGTTGTGGAGCACAGGCTCCGGACGCGCAGGCTCAGTGGCCATGGCTCACAGGCCTAGCCGCTCCGCGGCATGTGGGATCTTCCCAGACCAGGGCACGAACCCGTGTCCCCTGCATCGGCAGGCGGACTCTCAACCACTGCGCCACCAGGGAAGCCCAAGCCATGTAGTTTTAAGAGACAATACAAAAGAACAGTTAAGAGTGTGGGCTCTGTAACCAAATTGGTATACACTTGAACTCTATTATTCACTATACTATGTGGCCTTAGCTTAACCTTACTGCACCCCCTTCAGTACCTGCCTAATAGTGTTACTATCAGTATTAAGAGAGTTAACAATATATGTAAAGTGCTTAGATGAGTGCCTGGTATATGATAAGTGCTCTATAAATATACTACTGACTTATACATGGTGCAAATATATCTATTCTTTCAATTAATTTATTTTATCAAACATATTCAAGTTATTATAACAAATACATATTATTCATCCAAGGCCAAGTAGGGGACAACATTGATGCACTTATATTTACCAGATACGTATAGTTTTCCTGCCTACTTCACTAAATTAGTTTCCTACCCATAGGAAAAATACCATCTTTTTCTCACTTAGGACTCTCTACAACAGTACTGTCCAATAGAAATATAATATGAGCCACACATGTAATTTGAAATCTTCTAGTAGCCACATTAAAAAATAAAGAAAAATAAATAAAATTAATTTTAATAGATTTAACCTTATATAAAATACTATTTCAATATGTAATCAAATTTAAACAGATTACTAATAAGATACCTTACATGAATTTTTTCATAATAAATTTGTGATATCTGCTGTGTATTTTAACACTACAGCACATCTCAATTCACACTAGACACATGGCAAATGCCCAATGCCATGCGTTTAGTATATACTACATATTGATGACTACAAGGTAAGATTAAATCTATAATAAAATCTTCATGCTGTACTAAATTTACTGAAAAGAAGTATTTAGGTATTATAATTTGTGTTCAAAATCTTAAGACTTCTCCAACAGGAAGCACTTCAAAGGCCTAATTTCTTAAAACTCTTTATTTTACAGATAAAGAAACTCAGAGAAGTAATTCACTGGTATCTGTAGGGGCTCCTCCTTTTTGAGTCCTAGACCTCTACAATGAAACTTACTCCTTTTAACATCAGGCTTGTCCCTAATTAAACCGAAGCCTGTGCTCAGACAGGCTATGGGTTTGAATCCCAGCTCTGCCACTTAATAATTGTGAACTTCCAACCTGTAACTTCCTCGATTTTAAAAACAGGGGTAATAGCAGTACCAAGTCAGGTCAATAGCAGGTAAAGGAGCTGTTGTGAAAATTTGATGAGTTAATACATGGAAGGTGGTTGGAGCAGCAATTGGTGCATAGTACATACTTAGTAAATATTTATTATTTACTAAGCAGGCTGATGTAGCTAGATTAAGATGCACCTGTTTAAATTAAGATACAAATGCTTCATCTGAAAGGTAAGAGTGTGACCAACTTTTTCGTTCTAAGAGTAACGGCGGGTTTCTTGCACACAAGCAGCCCTCAGAGCCCTGACTGGCTCTCTTCAGGCCAGGCCGAGGCCACAGTGCACTCCCTGACCCGTCTTACAAAAGACCTGCAGGCACAATCACCCTTTCTTCCTTGACCACGTGACACAGAACTGGGTTCCTTCCCCACTGCATCTTGCCTGTGTGGTAAGAAGCTGTGAAGCTCCACTTCTTCGTGGAGTGGAAACCCCTTCCTTTCCTTCCCACGAGGTCTAGGAAAGTAGAAAAGGTAACATTACATTCATTGGCTTTTCTTTTACTCACACCTTTTGAGTTGTAATCTCTGCATAAAATCCATTCTCTTGGAGGGGGGAAATCCTGCTTATAAAATCTACCTCTGAAATACAAAATCTGTCTTTAATCAGATTAAGCTACTTGCCAAAGTCACAGAGTGAGTCAGTGGCAGAGCCAGGCCTAGAATCACCGTGGAAGTAAACTGTTCAACTCCAAACTACAATGAAGTCATTCGATAACTTCCAGTACAAGAGAAAATGGGTCCTGTGACAAAGAGTAACTACATATTGAGACAAAATGATTTGATGCTTTATTTAATAAAATACAAATTTAGAGTCAATACCTTTAAACACTGTAACAGAGTCTAAAGAATCTCCTTAGAGTCAATGGGAAGCTGCCTTTAGGAGCATTATTTATTCCTTACGGAAATATAGTAATGGTACTGCAAAAAGACACATGATGGAATTCAGGATTATTGAGAGTCTAACACAAGCTTTGCAGGGATTACTTACATAACTCTGAACTCTAGATTCTACCTAGCTCTAAAATTTTAAGTATCTAGGAAGACAGATCTAAATCCATGCTGCCTAGGTAGGTGGGATCTAGGTGGACTTGTGGTACAAAGGAAACACTTATTGAGTGCTAAAAATTACTTCCAGAGAAAAATATGGAAGGTAGTATTCTGAAAAAGCAAGATCCAGGGAGGCAGCCTAAGACAGCCAAGATGTTTTGAATATCAACATTAAAAGGAAACAAGAAGCAAGCATGATCTAAGGGCAACGCTCTCAGGCAACCGCCATGTTGGTGAGGGATGTGGCTGCAAAGCCAGCGCAGTCTCCATCCCAAATCAGTCATTACTGAGCATGAAGCCAGCATCACCTTTCCTCTCCCAAGTTATAAATGCGTAATAATCTACTGTTACTTTAGCAGCAAGCTGAGAGACTGTATACACGACAGGATTTTAGTGTTGGAATTTTTTTAAATTTACGGCCGAAGTAACCTGACATGAATTCACTAATATTCGTAATGATTACTGTGTTTCCCAGTATCTGGTCTAACTGGAACATAATTCACGTGATTCACGGCAATGACAACTACTACAAACCTGAACATTTCTGAAGAGAGAAGTAAGGGAAAAAAGGGATCTCCCTGGGGCGAAGCTGAAAATCTCTAAAGCTTGATGTTTTCAACAGCTTTACTGAGATATAATTCACATACCATAAAATTCACGCATTTAAAGTGTACTTTTCAGTGGTTTTTAGTATATTCACAGAGTAGTGTGAGAAGCACCACAACTGATTTTAGAACATTTTCATTACTCTCACCTCAGGCTGAAGAGCACTTGTGGTCTTCTCTATTTAATAGCTCTTTTTCCAGTCAGCCACATGGTTTCTACTCACCTGGTTCAGGTCATAGCCCAAAGGTCACTTTCGCAGAGAGGCCTTCCCTAACCACCCAATTTACACCTGTTACACCACCCCATGCAGCACACACTTCACGCATCATATCACCTGTCACCCCCACCCTCACCCCCCCACAAACACACTTTTTTTTTCCCAGTTACTGATCACATTTACCATTCTAAATGTTTTACATGTTGATTATCTGTAAACTCCAAGAGGGCATAATTTTTATCTATTTACTGCTGTACCCCCAGAGCCTAGAAGAGGACACAGCTGTAAATGTTTCATGTTTATAGAAGGGAAAGGGGGAGGGAGAAGAGAGAAACGGAAGTGACTTCACTACTACAAATTTCACTAGCTTGTGAGATCTTTTTTCTAATTTATTAAATTAGAGGATTTTTATAATATTTTTCTCCATTAGAATGAAAGTCTAACCAGAGAAAACTAAAATAAGTTAACTAAATTTAGCACCATTGCAGATGCAATATCTATGCTTTATTTTAAAGATTAGCAAATACCTAATAAGTACCAAAGAATTGGGGGAGAAAAAAATGGTAATCTAAGTGAACTGGAATAGTCAGAAACTGCCTCCTAGAGGAAGTAGTGTTATTATAGATGAAACTGAGGTAACAAACAGAACCAAACATGTAATGGCTTAACATACAGTTTATTTCTTGCATATGTAATAGTAGCGGGGTAACAGGGGAAAGTTCAGGTTGGTGGATAACTCTCCTCCATACAGTTACTCAGGGATCCAAGTTGCTTCCACTGCGGCTCAGCATCCCCCTAGTTCCACCTTATGGTATGTGTCTGGCCAGCAGAAGAGAAAAAAAACACGGACAGCTGTGGCATATCATTTCTACTCACATTCAGTGGCTAGAACGTAATCACATGAAAAACAAGAGCTAGCTCCAGGCTCAGGTAGGTGAAGAACAAATTTTGGTACACAGCTAGTAGTCTCTGCCACATGTAGGATTTGAAATGAACCCTGAAGGATAAGTAGAATGTAACCAAGAATGAAGGAACCACATGAACAAAAACAAGCAAGGCATAACTAAGCAGTATGCCAAGAGAGAGGACAAGTCTGGCTGTATTCTGAAAAGCAGTGAGAGAAGATGAGGTTGGCTAGGTCAATGGTTCCCAAATGTAAACTAAAGACCAATCCCAATATATATCAAAATTTCTACCAGTCTACAATGAAGTAAGAAAAATAAGTACAAGTTGATAACTTGGTAATAATGCTAAATTAATGTTATTATTATATACTTGTAATTCAATTTCCTATGACTTACATACAATGTGATATCATAAAATTAAAATTTCATTGTTTAATTTTCAACATAGCAATTAAAGCTATCAACAGTTCTTTCTAAGATAACGCCCTTTCCTGACTATAACAGATTCAGTCTATGTCCTGTAGGCAATGGGGATTTACTGTCACTTTCCAATTTATTATATAATTTTAATTATTTAATATTTTCTAACAAACCTGTATTACTTTGGAAATTAAAACAATTTATTAGTTCTAGTCATTAGGATTTAAATATTAAAAACAAGAGTTACCTAAGAGTGAGGAAAATGTGTTACATTTATAAACTATACTCAAAATACAGTGCCCTAAAGATTGAAAAAAAATAGTTGACTCTTCTGGACTGAATTTCAAACTCTTATATAAACATGTAACATATAAGACGAATATTAAACTCAAAAAGGGAGTTTAAGAAAGCAGTAAATAAGCAAACTAAAAAACAATCTGCTACAGCATTAACCCAGAACTTTCTCTCCTAAAATAACTACCTTTAATCTAAAAATGGCATAATATACTAATTTTCTAATTATTTACTATGGGTTGAGTTAGAGTGGGAAATGTTAGTTACCATTAAAAATAGCAATAAAAAGTAAAATGCTCTTTTCACTAGAGAAATTCAAATGTCCATCATTCAACTCTGAGATAAAAGTAAGAATTTTATTTGGAATAAAGCAGTGTTAAATTTAAACACTAAAGAAAATGAACACTTAGGAACTCCTTATAATCAATGGAAGTATGTGCTTATCAAAGACAGAAAGCTAATTCCAAGGCTCTAAAAGAACCAAAGCTCTATAAAAATCACTTTTTCTACCTTTTCTCCTATATACCACTAATGGCAAGGCTTGAAATGATGACACAGCACAGCATGCCTTCTTAAAAACAGAGAGGAAAAAGCTGTCAGAGAAGTAAAAATGGTGCAAATTCCGCTTATTGGAAACCTGATGTATGTTTCAATAAGTTCCAGACACCATGTAAATGTTAGCCACGCATCTTTCCAGGCAGTTTAGAATTATTCAGCTCAGGGGTGACCAAGTCAACCATGCAAGGAAAACATCTGCTGATAATTTCTAAAGTTAATAGTTGCCAATAGTAGTACGTATCTCTTATCATAATGCTTTCCATGGAAAATGTTCAAGTATTCATTGGTGAAAGATCTGCCTAAAGTAGAATTATCAAAAACTATTTTTACCATATAGCAGTCTAGTAATGTTTGGATAATTTAATTAGTCAGGTTCTAAAACATTTTCTGCTTAACTGAGAGTTACTGCTTTTTAAAAATTTAACACACACACACACCATTACCATGATAAAAGATCTGAAAAGTTATTTATACAAATAAAAAGTGTTTCAGCTCGCTGAAACTCAATTTACCACATATTTGGAAAACTGAAACAGTATTTGATAAACTGTTCGATTTAATTATTTTAAAATGAAATCACTTTTTAAAAACTGTCTGGTAGATATGTTACTACATGTTACACATTTAGACAAACATTCATAAACTATACACATTGATCATACCAGTGTGAGTCATATTAAAATTTGATGGCTATGATCTGTTGCATGTATGGACAAGCTGTAGCTTTCCCCTAAGCTATGGACAAAGAAACAGACACTAGATCTGCACTAGGGATTTTATTCTGCACAACACAGCTCTTGCCTACAATACTCCTCTAGCACTACTATCTTAAAATGACAATAATATTGGTTAATGGGAAAGCTAAGAGTTATAGAAATTTAAAATGGGAAGTCCCATAAAGTAACTCAAGTTAAAAAGAAATACTAGAGTCATTATTTCCAAATGAGATGTGTACACTTCAAAAAGACTGGCTTGGGAAGCGACACTACTTACTCCAACATGCTGTCAGTGCTTATATTTTTAGAATTCCTTTTTGGGAAATCTCTGCAGAACCTTTAGCACATTCTATTGATCAGCCTTAATGAATCTGCAAACTTGGAAACCGTATTTGAGTTTTTAAACCAATTAAGGAGCCACACGGGCCTGCTATAGAGAATATGATGGATCATCAAGCAGAAGCAGAGTAATATACATTAGGTCAAAAATGAGATGTATGGGACTTCCCTGGCAGTCCAGTGGTTAAGAATCTGCCTTCCAATGCAGGGGATGCGGGTTCAATCCCTGGTCGGGGAACTAAGATCCCACATACTGCAGGACAACTAAGCCCACGCACCGCAACTACTAAGCCCGCATGCTCTGGAACCCACATGCCACAATTACTGAGCCCACATGCTGCAACAAAGATCCCGCGTGCCGCAACTAAGACCCAACGCAGCCAAAAATAAATAAATAAATATTTAAAAAGATTACAGTAAAAGTCCCTTCTAAGTCATAAATGTTATTTAAAAAAAAACATAAAAAAAATTCATTAAGGGTTTTAGTTTTAAATTCAAGTTAAGACAACTGAGAATCCCCAAATTCTCTAAGAATATGCAATTTGATTTTAAAACACACTTTTAGAGATGTCAATTCCAACTGCTATAGGCAGGGACTGCAGAAAACTGTAGAAAAATCAACTTAGGATGGATGATATAGTAGTTCAGGTTCAAAGAGGTTAGGCCCTAAATTAGGTCCAGTTTGGCAAGACCACACTTCTTACAACTCAATCAAAATGTACAAATATGCTTTTTTTCTTATGCAGACATTTAAAAAAATTTTTAATGAGTTGTCATCATACTGTTTAATAGCATTTATTGAACACTTACAATGTCAGACAGTATGCTAGGCACTTGCATTACCTCATTTACTTCTCAGGACAGCTCTATGGAGGGAGGCACTATTATATCCCTATTTTAAAGATAAGGAAACTCAGATCCACAAAGCGTACATAACCAGAGTCATAAAGTGTGGCAGACTGTATTTTCCAATGATGGCTACAAAAATATCTCCTATCCCACATGTTCTTTTTTTTTCCATAATAAACTTTTATTTCAGAAGTTTTAAATTTACAGAAAAATTGTGTTGACAGTATAGAATTCCCATATACCCCACACCCAGTTTCCCATAGTATTAACATCTTACATTGGTATAGTACATTTGTCACAATTAATAAACCAATATTGACAAATTTTTAGTAACTACAGTCTATATTTAAATTTCCTTAGTGTTTATCTCATGTCCTTCTATTCTAGGACACCATATTACATTTAAGTCATCATGTCTCCTAAGTCCTCTTAGCGGTATCATTTTTCAGACTTGTTTGTGATAACCTAGGAAATTAAAAAACTGAGACCCAGGGCTTCCCTGGTGGCGCAGTGGTTGAGAGTCCGCCTGCTGATGCAGGGGACGCGGGTTCGTGCCCCGGTCCGGGAGGATCCCACATGCCGCGGAGCAGCTGGGCCCGTGAGCCATGGCCGCTGAGCCTGCGCGTCCGGAGCCTGTGCTCCGCAACGGGAGAGAGGCCACAACGGTGAGAGGCCCCCGCAAAAAAAAAAAACAAAAAAAAAAAACTGAGACCCAGATGTGCTTCTTAACAACTCTCCAAACAACTTCCTATAAACCAAACTGCTTGTCGTTAGAATTTTTAAGAGGTCCATGTGTTGGTCAGTGCAGTGGGCCTGAACTGGCAGACCAATCACACTTGGCAAGTACATCCTACAATAATACTTTTTTTGCCAGTAACTGCATTAATACATAGTATACTCAGAAGAATATATGAATGAGCTATCATGGTATATAAGACCATGTGACGCCAAAATATAATTTGACTCCAAAATGTAAGTAACATCATTCCCAGTGATAGACCAAGCAGGTAATGTATCAACTTCTTTTTAAGTAGCCATATTTGCTTTCCACACTGTAACAGAAAAACATAAACCAGAGAATTTTCTAAATATTCAAATAATTCCTGTTTACTTTCATTTAATAGGAGTACTTATAAAATATTATTAAATTTATTATGCACATTTTAGGGTTAAGTTGTAGCCAGTGCTAATTATAACATGTCTGGAAAAAATTTAAGCTACACTGATTAAAATTCTATTTATAAAGGAAAAATCTAAACCACAGAAACAGTGCTTAGTTTAGAACAAGAACATGTACATAACTGCCAAGTGCAATCCCTGTTTAGATGTTGCTTACTGAAACACTGTAATTACAAAAAACCAAAATGAATTTCTAAGTGTTTCAAGATGAAATAGTCCTGGCATAATTTTCAAGGCTTATAATTACTTTCCGGAAAAGGTAAATACTCTAAGTTTTAACTTAATATAATATTAACTCTAGAAGTTAACACAGATTGAACATCCAATTTTACTCTAAAATGGAAGCCACCTATGAAATTCAGAACCTTTTAAATTAACAATCAAATGCTAACCAAAGAAAAATTACTGGGAGGCAAAGGCCAATGCTAACTTCCTACAGCCATTTATGGATAATGCAAACCTCCAAGCTTACTGAATGGGTTTTGAACATTAAGTGAACATCTACCCAATAGAGAAATGCATCATAATGACACACAGTCCCTCACCTCCCACTCCCTCTTCAGTCAACTACAGTCTGGCTTGTTGCCTCTAACACTCCACTGAAACCACATCAGCAAAAAAATCTATTTTCACACTGCCAAATCCAATGGCCACTCCTCTGTCCTCACTTTACTCCACCTCTTGGCAGCATTCCACGTGAATGGCCACTTCCTCCTTGAAATGCTTGCCTCTCTTGGCTTTTGTGACACCACTTTTCCGGGTTTTCTTCTGACCTCATTGCTCCCTGTCTCAGGGTCTCCTTGTGGCTCCTCCTCCTCTACTAGACCTCTAAATGCTGGGGCTTCCTATCACTCAGATATTGGTTGTCTTCTCTCTATCCTCTTCCTCCTCCCCACTTCCTCTACATTATCCTCATGCTGACCTTTCCAAAATATATCTCCAACACAATCTTCTCCTCTGAGCTCAACTCACAGATTCAGCTGATTACCTGACACTTGGGTGTCTAACAGTTCTATCAAACTGAACACATTCAGAATAAATGTCATGATTATTCTTCCCCATTCTTCTACTCGCCACTCAGCCCTTGTTTTTCTGTAAACGGTATCAGCAACCACCAAGATTCTCTACCAAGAAACCTAGGAGTCATCGTTCATTCTTTCCTTTCCTAACCCCCCAAATCCAAAAAAATTAGCAACAGACCTGTCAACTGTTATTTCCAAAATATATCCTAAACCCACTACTTTCCATCACTTTGCATTGCCAAATATTATTGTAGTTTCTAATTACCAAAGTTACTTCATTATAAACTTCTAAAATGAATGTAGTTTTCCTTAACTTATGGCGTTCAATAAGATTAAGATGTTTGGGGTAAAAGTAATCTATTTTCATACATATCTCTATGCCACAGAGGTTTATCTAATTTACAGTCAAATAAAATTTTGGTTCACAGATTAGAAATGCCCCAAGGTGGGAATTCTATCAAAATATGGACAGAGACAAGAGTCCCAAATTATGAGCAGGTAGCATGCCAAAACCTTGCGGCAAGTCAGCTGTTTGGAATTCACAATGCATTTTCTCACAGAAATTATATGATACATAAGTGATCAGGTTTTCAGGTCAGCCTACAAAAAGCCAGCTTCACTCATACATGCCTGAAAAATAGCACTAATAACAACACAGTCTTTAACCACTATGAATAAACACCTAACCTGGAAGAATGATTTGTAAAACTGTATTTTAATACCCCAATCTATTGTATTAACTCTTATAAACTGTAGGAGACCCTCTCCTACCTCCCTGTCTTCCAAATGTGACCAGCTTATACCCATTTTTTTTCATCTCTCACCAAAACGCTTCACTTTATGTTCCCAGATTCTGGGCCACACAGAATGCAAGACCACAACTTATCCCATAATTCCCATCCCCTGATATAACTCTTTGAGATTTTCACTGCTAGAAAAAAACTCTGGGAGGAGAAAGACAAAGAGAAACAGGAAAAACAAATTGGCGGGGTGGGGGAGGATCACAAAATCTCAAGAAACCCTAAAAAGTAATTATTCTATTTTTACGATGTGCCAAAAGGCACATGGAGTCACATGGGATTTTTCTAAGCTCCTACTTTCACTGAAATAGTCTTCTCTAGAGCCCTGCTCAATCCTTCTAGACTTTTTAAAATCCTAGGCTGGGCACTTTATCTTCCCTTCCATTAAGGAAGCTGCTATTTTGTTCCTTCTCACATTCTCTCTTATTTCTCACTTAGAACCCTAAATGGAAAAATAAAGAAAGAGGCACATTGATAACAAGTCTTTAGGTAAACACAGAACTGAAGTAAGGGAGAGATGGAGCCTAAGGAGTAGTCAGGCCATTAAGGTCACCATTAATCTGTAACTTATTAAATACAAATGAGGAACAAATGATTTGGAGCAAAGAGTTTCATAAATGGACACCAGACAAGTTTCCAGAAACATGAAAAATCTACCTTATATATCTCAACATAATATATTCTATGGCTCACCTTCTCTTTCCAACAATCACATCAAAGATGAATCCTATACTGTCTCTGTATGACTAACACGACCTGAGTACACCACAAATAGGTAAAATCCAGGGTGCCAACATTCCCAATCTGATAAAATTAATTTACCAACAAATGGAGAAATCAATTTCTACTTGTCTAGATAATGAAAACCAAATGGACAGAGCTACAGTAGCATTAAGAGCCAATGAAGACAGTAAATGACTCTGAAAGCCAAAAGAAAGCCAAAAGTCATAAATAAATTCGTAAGCATAGGAGTGAGCAGCGGATTCTCTAAACTTCAAAGAATAGATGTTTTACAGAAAGTAAACTAGGAAGGTAAGGCTGCATCATCTGTCTGTCAAATAAGTCTCTGAAATAAGTATCTTACAGGGACTTCCCTGGTGGTCCAGTGGTAAAGAATCCGCCTGCCAATGCAGGGGATAAGGGTTCGATCCCTGGTCAGGGAACTAAGATTTCACATGCCGTGGGGCAACTAAGTCCACATGCCACAGCTGAGCTCGTGCGTCAGCTAGAGCCCACGTGCTGCAAACTACAGAGCCCACGTGCTCTGGAACCCACGCGCCACAACTACAGAGCCCATGCGTCCTGGAGCCTGTGAGCCACAACCTGAGAGGAGAAAACTCGCACACCACAACTAGAAAGAAGCCCGCACACCGCAACAAGATCCCTCGTGCCACAACTAAGACTTGACACAGCCAAAAATAAATTAAATAAATAAATAATAAATCTTTAAGAAACAAAGCAAAAGTATCTCATGGACAAAAAATTGTTAATGGACTAAAACATTTAGGTCCAAATTAGTAAACTACCACTTTCTGAATGAAATGAATATGAAACCACACACTTAAGTGTAGCAATGAAAACATAATGTATCCAAAAGTAATCTGAGCTAGCTTGAAATAGACAACCAATAGACAACCTGTCGACCTATAAACAATTAAAAATTACCCGACTTCCCTGGTGGCGCAATGGTTGAGAGTCCGCCTGCCAATGCAGGGGACACGGGTTCGAGCCCTGGTCCCAGAAGATCCCACATGCTGCGAAGCAACTGGGCCCATGCACCACAACTACTGAGCCTGTGCTCTAGAGCCCGCAAGCCACAACTACTGAGCCCATGTGCTACAACTACTGAAGCCCGTGCACCTAGAGCCCGTGCTTCACAAGGAGAGGCCTGTGCATCGAAACGAAGAGTGGCCCCCGCTCGCCGCAACTGGAGAAGGCCCGTGCGCAGCAACGAAAACCCAACACTGCCAAAAATAAATAAATAATAAATTTAAAAAAAAATTACCTTCACCTATTCACTGTTATTTTATACAAGCTGGTCCTGGTTCCACCACTTACTGCATGAGTTTGAACAAATTATTTAACCTCTCTGGGTCTCAGTTTCTACACTCGTAAAACAGAACTAAAGATGGCACCTACCTCATGATTGTGAGGATTAAAAGACATAAGGTAAATTGTTCTGAGCAGCTTCAGAAACAGAGTAAGTGTTCAACAAAGGTTAGTTACTATTGTTTTCTCCAAACCGATGCAGACAAAAGTTACTTGAAGTCACATCCATGCCTTAACACTACCTTTGAAACCTTCACAACCCTCAGGACAGTGCTAAACACTGTGGATGCTCAGTATTCAGTAACTGAAAACTAGTTAAGTCATGAAATCTAGAACCTTGAAGCTGAAGATTTTAGAAGTCATCTGGAACAATTTCACTTAATTCAACAATAAGACTCGTGGGAGATTATCAAATCTTTGTTTAAACACTTCCTAGAACAGAAACTTGCCTTCTCAACAAGACATATAAAAACAGGTCTAATTACTAGAATGTTCCCTCTGAAGATTTCATTGTACTGATTACTGCCTCTCATAACTTCTTATCTGAAAGGCTGAATTCACTAGAGGGCATCACAATATTAGGAAAAGTCATCTGTCATGAAAAGGAAAGAATCGCTCAACATTTATTCTGGCTAAGAGAGAAATACTACACCCAATTGTATAAAACATGTATGTTAATTTAAAAATTATTTTGTTTAAACATACTTTAAAATGTTCAGAAGGAATTAAAAGGAAGTTAGATTATAAAATCATAGTTTACACGTCCTTGTATATGTATAAGGGTAAGTAATTCAGATTATTATAAATCTTAGGCTCTTTCCAACACCACAATAAGGGCTCCCAAAATTTTTAAGCAATTTCAATATTTATATGTTTATAAGAGAAAAGCATACAAAACCAGCATGATTTATTATTGCTCCTTGCAGCCATACTCCAAGTTACCTCCAGCTTTCCATAAAAAGACCCAGTGCCTGAGAGAAAATTAGCAACTTCTATAAAAATGTTCAAACCTGGATCTGTATATAACCAATTATTTAAATGATCCAAAACCAAATTATTTTTTTAACATCTTTATTGGAGTATAATTGCTTTACAATGGTGTTAGTTTCTGCTGTATAACAAAGTGAATCAGCTATACATATACATATATCCCCATACCTCCTCCCTCTTGCGTCTCCCCTCCCACCCTCCCTATCCCACCCCTCTAGGTGGTCACAAAGCACCGAGCTGATCTCCCTGTGTTATGCGGCTGCTTCCCACTACAAAACCAAATTATTTTAATATGTCCGCATTAATTAACAGAGTGATGGTACCACTGTAAAGGTTTACAAGGCTCCAAGAGGATCCAGAAGAACAGTCCTGGAATATCCTCTAACTCCCACTCACGTAGAGGAAAAAAACATGGAAAACTAGGCACTGTTTATAGCACACCCTTCAACCTCATCATACTCCACCGCTATGTGAAATTTTACAAATCTATAAACTGTAGGTAACTGAGAGACATGCAGAGTCATCGTGTCAGGAAGAGGGTTCATCCGACTTCGCTCACTGCTCATCGGCTCCCCCTCCCCCACAGACCGCTTTTGTCTCCGTCTGCAATCCATTTCAACATTCCTTTACTCCATACAAATTTGTGGGACTTTTTTTCACTTTCCTTTGAACCAGTTATATACCATTTGCCCGGTTCTCTCATTGATTATGAATTAAATAAAATCCTTAACACATTTATTTTTATATTTCTCTAAGTCATTATATTATCGTTTAATGAGTAACTAGTCAACTCTCTTACCACTGATAAGACACCATTCAGTACTTAGATGTTGTTCAGCACTTAGATTATCAACACAAAATGACACTCCAACAGTGAGTATGAATCAGACTGGAAAGGTCCATCTCCCCATGTATATTAATAAACAGAACTTTGGCTTCTGAAAAATCAATCCTGGTGAATTGTGTTGGCATGAATGAAGTCATGAGCACCGGATGAAGCAAGAAAATCAGGTTTCAGAACCGCAAAGCCCATATTCAGACTGTGGATAACGGTGAAGCCAAGGAATAGCAGCCACAACAAGCTGTTGCCACTCATCTCCACTATCCATCCAGTGACCCCCTTTAAGAAGTTCAAACAGCTAAGGATAATGGCCAATTCGATGGCAGAATTCATGGCAGAAGATGAAAAAATAAGTTTGGTAGTCTGTTCTATAAAAGGTCCTCAAATTTTGCCATCCCTTTGCACGTATCCATGTTCACCTCCCATCCATAAAAGTAGGTATATTTTTATCTCATTTTAGAAGAAATCAATACAAAAGTCTGTGTTCAGCTTCATAAATTATCAAGAGTATAATCATGGAGAATTATAAAGAGAAGTAAAGGATGAGAAACATACTGATAACAGAGTCAGAGAAGATGTTCCAGATGCAAGTGACCCACATCAGGAGAACTAGGTGGCTTCTAAGCTTCTCCCTCTACCCACTCTCTTTATCCCAAAGACACTAACTAAAATAAAAAGGATCATAATAGACTTCAATTCCTTTTACTAGTAAGAGGCACACTGTGATGGCTAATTTTATATGTCAAACTGACTGGCCATGGAATACCCAAATTAAACATTATTTCTGGATGTGCCGGTGAGGGTGTTTCAGGATAAGATTAGCATTTGAATGGAATATTATGTAATGTATTTTATGTTACATATTAAACATATAGATACATACATACATACATATGAATGTATTAAAAAGAAACATGTATAAATTTTAAATAAACTTAAATTTTTTTTACATCTTTATTGGAGTATAATTGCTTTACAATGGTGTGTTAGTTTCTGCTTTATAACAAAGTGAATCAGTTATACATATACGTATGTTCCCATATCTCTTCCCTCTTGTGTCTCCCTCCCTCCCACCCTCCCTATCCCACCCCTCCAGGCGGTCACAAAGCACCGAGCTGATCTCCCTGTGCTATGCAGCTGCTTCTCACTAGCTATCTACCTTACGTTTGGTAGTGTATATATGTCCATGCCTCTCTCTTGCTTACCCTTCCCCCTCCCCATATCCTCAAGTCCATTCTCTAGTAGGTCTGTGTCTTTATTCCTGTCTTACCCCTAAGTTCTTCATGACATTTTTTTTTCTTAAATTCCATATATATGTGTTAGCACACGGTATTTGTCTTTCTCTTTCTGACTTACTTCACTCTGTAGGACAGACTCTAGGTCTATCCACCTCATTACAAATAATAGTTCAATTTTGTTTCTTTTTATGGCTGAGTAATATTCCACTGTATATATGTGCCACATCTTCTTTATCCATTCATCCGATGATGGACACTTAGGTTGTTTCCATCTCCTGGCTATTGTAAATAGAGCTGCAATGAACATTTTGGTACATGACTCTTTTTGAATTATGGTTTTCTCAGGGTATATGCCCAGTAGTGGGATTGCTGAGTCATATGGTAGTTCTATTTGTAGTTTTTTAAGGAACCTCCATACTGTTCTCCATAGTGGCTGTACCAATTCACATTCCCACCAGCAGTGCAAGAGTGTTCCCATTTCTCCACACCCTCTCCAGCATTTATTGTTTGTAGATTTTCTGATGATGGCCATTCTGACTGGTGTGAGATGATATCTCATTGTAGTTCTGATTTGCATTTCTCTAATGATTAATGATGTTGAGCATTCTTTCATGTGTTTGTTGGCAATCTGTATATCTTCTTTGGAGAAATGTCTATTTAGGTCTTCTGCCCAAACTTAAATTTTTAATATTTAAGGTAGAGATATGTATAAATATCTCTATATCCTACTGGTTCTCTTTCTCTGGAGAAAGCTGACTCATACACACACACACACACACACACACACACACACATATCCTGCCCTTGTTCAGGACTGTCTCAGAAATAAACATATGTATACATATATATAACAAATTAGCAATCAGAAATATCTATTCCAGGAAAACTATTTTCCAAGAGAAAACATCTGCTCTCCATTGACTGGTGAGGCCACAGATATACTGTACACAAATATCAACTATATTCAGAGACAACAAATCATTACACTATTTTTTAAACTCCAGAGAGGATGGAGAGAAAGGCATAATTATGGTTTGTTTAATGCAAAAAGTTTTAGGCAACACACTGATCCACAGTTAATTTTTCCTTACCTCTGTGACTTAAAAGTCTCAATGCATTAGCTAAACATGGCACAAAAGATTCCGTTACAATATGGGGGGCAAGGTTGGGGGGAGGGAGCAATGCTGGCAAGACTCAAAGAAGCAAAGAAGCAAAATTATTCTAACAGGGCTCTTGGATATTTTTCCCAAAAATGTTTAGGAAAACTGAAAATAACTTAAATGACTAGGAAAGGTAACCACCTCCTGTCTCTCTGCAATATATTTCTAAGACCTGGTCCATCAAAAATATTTTGCATATCTGCCACTAAAATAACTATAAGGAAGACAAGTAATAAGACAGTTTGCCAAATGCAAGATTAGTGTGCATTCTGACTCTGGGGGCATTTCCATTTTTCTAAGAAAATGAGTTTCCATTTTTCTGAGCAACTTCTGATGCAGCCATTGGTCCATGGTTCTTTCCTCCTCAGAAAAGGCCTCAGGAAAACCAAGTTACTGATATTTATAAACATTTATTACAAACCAAGAAAGAAATTAACACATTAAAAAGCATTTTTAATTTTAAAAGGCTCAATCCGGGGGAAGTTTGTTTTCCTGCAAGCCAATATTAAAAAGTGAAGCCTTAGAAGTAGATGCAATTGTCAACTGCAACAGTTCAGGGAGTAAAACCCTGGATTCAATAAGCTCTGAAGGTCCTGTGTCCTTTTCTCCCCTTTTCCATAAACGCTTTCTGTATATTCCTGACCACGTAAGGACCAAATTATTACCGTACAAAAATTTCTTCTGTTCTCAATTTTGAGACAACTTCCCATAAACTGGCAAAAACATTTTAAATAAGCCTATTTAAAGTTGAGCAATTTTAACTCCGTTTAGAAAAATTTTAAAGATTTAAAAGAAAAATAAGGGCACTTAAAAAAAAACCTACAGCTAACATCATACTCAATGGTGAAAGAATGAAAGTTGTCCCCCTAAAATAAACTACAGATTTAATGCAATCTCTTTTGAAATTCCAACAGCCTGTTTTGCAGAAATGGAAAAGCTGATCCTCAAATTCATATGGAATTTCAAGGAGTCCCAAGTAGCCAAACAGTAATAAAAAAGAACAAAGTTGGAAGACTCACACTTCCCAACTTCAAAACTTACCACAAAGCTTATAATAATCAAAACAGTATGGTACTGGCATAAGAAAAGACATGCAGATCAATGGAATAAAAGTGAGAGTCCAGAAATATACCCATACAGAAATATACCCATACATCCATGGCCAACTGATTTTTGACAAGGGTGCCAAGACCATTCAATGGGGAAAGAATAGTCTGAAACAAATGGTACTAGAACAGCTGGATATCCATATGCAAAAGAATGAACTGACCTCTGTATTATACCACAGACAAAAATTAACTCAAAAAGGATCAATGACCTAAATGTAAGAGCTGAAACTATAAAACTCTTCGAAGAAAATATATGGGTCAATCTTCACAACCTTAGATTTGGCAATGGATTCTTAGATATGACACTAAAACCACAACAAAAGACAAAAAACAAAATGAGTTGGACTTGATCAAAATTTAAAACTTCTGTACATCAAATAACACTATCAAGAAAGTGAAAAAACAACCCACATAATGGGAGAAAACTTTTGCAAATCAAGGGTCTAGTATCCAGAATATTAAAGAACTCTTACAACTCAACAACAAAAAGACAAACAGCTTTTTTAAGTGAGCAAAGGACTTAAACAGACATTTCTCCAAAGATATACAGTCAATAAGCACGTGACAAAATGCTCAGTGTCATTATCATTAGGCAAACACAAATCAACACCACAATGAGATACTACTACATACCCAACAAGAATGGCTATAATTTAAAAAATGGAAAATAACAAGTATTGGTGAAGATGCAGAAAATCTGGAAGCCTCATACACTGCTGATGAGAATGTAATATGGTGCAGCTGCTCTGGGAAAACAGGTTGGCAATTCCTCAAAAAGTTAAACATAGATTTACTTTATTATCCAGCATTTTCACTCCTAGGTACATACCTAGAAGGACTGGAGCTAGGTACGCAAATACTTGTTCACTAATTTTTATAACAGCACTATTTACCATAGCCAAAAGGTAGAAACTACCTAAATGCCCTTCAATGGATGAATGGGTAAACAAACTGTAGTATTATATATACATACAAGGGAATATTACTCAGCCTTAAAAAGGAATGAAGAAAAAAAAGGGGGGGTGGCTTCCCTGGTGGCGCAGTGGTTAAGAATCTGCCTGCCAATGCAGGGGACACGGGTTCAAGCTCTGGTCCGGGGAGATCCCACATACTGCAGAGCAACTAAGCCCGTGAGCCACAACTACTGAGCCTGCGCGTCTAGAGCCTGTGCTCCACAGCAAGAGAAGCCAGGACAATGAGAAGCCGCACACAGCGATGAAGAGTAGCCCCTGCTTGCCGCAACTAGAGAAAGCCCTCACACAGAAACGAAGACCCAACACAGCCAAAAATAAATAAATAAATTTTTTAACAAAAGGAATGAAGTACTGATACGTGCTACAACATGGATGAACCTTGATAACAGTATGCTAAGTAAAAGCAGCAAGACACAAAAGGTCACATATTTATATATATATTTATATACATATTTATATAAAATATCCAGAAAAGGTAACTCATAGAGACAGACAGCTGATTGGTGGTTGCCAGGGACTGGGGAGAAAAAGGTAGTAACAGGGTTTCCTTTTGGGGTGATGAAGTGCTTTGGAACTAGACAGAGGAAGCAGTGGCACAACAATGTGAATGTACTAAATGCCACTGATTTGTTCACTTTAAAATGGTTAATTTTATGATTTGTGAATTTCCATCTCAATTTTTTTTTAATTAATAGAAACCAAATGTCATAGCCTAACTTTTTTTTCCAAGTATCCATAGTGGAGATTATTTACAAAAATCAGTTGTCTGTTAAGCCACAATGGCAACCTCAATTAATTTACAGGGCATATTTTCTGATTATAACACAACAAAACCAATAATTAATAATGAATTCAAAACAAAGAATCCTAATCCTGTAAATTTCTAAACTCTTAAATAATGCTGCAGTAATTTTTTAAAAATTAAAGGATAAACAAGACTTGTAGTTCTCAAATTTGGTGTGCACTCAGATTACCTGGGGAACTTGTTTAAAATACAGAAGCTTAAGCCCTACACCCAGAGATTCTCATTTAATAGATCAAGAGTGGAGTTAGAGCATCTATACTTTTAATAAGCCCTCCACCAAAGTTTAAAAACAATAACAGAATATTAAGGAAAAAATGTAAAGATGTTCCATATCAAAAGCTATGGAATTCATACAAAGCTGTACTCATATACATTGTCTAAAATAATAATACTTAAGAGAACATAAACTAAGCAGTCAATTTAAGATTTTAAAATAAAAGTGTTATTAAAGAAAACAGGAAAACAGAAATATGAATGAAAATAAAACTACATGATTATGAAACTAAAAAAGCAGAACTTTAAAATGAGTGTGGTTAGAGTCATGAAAATTCTAACAAAACAAAAAATTCTCAAAGAGACACAGAACTGGGAAAAGAGATTAATCATCTTCTTAAAAAAAGACATAAAAACATAAAACAAGGAAAATAAATTTTTCAGAAAACTGGAAAAATAAATTTTCTAATAACTCTAAATCTACACATGGTTAGTTCATCAAAAATATAAGAAATTACTTGTCAATGAAAAAAGTCATAAGTTCAATTATGGCATTAAGTATAATCTGCTACTTGGTTGAAAAAAATTAGAACTTGTAAAGTAAGGAAAATTTTAACAAAATGCTACTATGAACTTGAAATTCTTTCCATTGCAGAAAAAAAAAATGTATCAAACATTCAAACTGGTTAATAAGTACCCAGTAACTATCACACAGCTTCACTAGTAAGAAAAACAGACTTTATTCTCTGCAATCCAAAAGCAAAACTGAAAAGAACTTCATGATATAAATGATTACAAATTATTCTACTTTTCAGGTCTAAAAAAAAAATAGTCAAAATACATCACCATCAACTTTACAAATACCATTGAGGTTACATTTTCTTTTCTATTTTAAAGTCACTTTGTAGCCTATTTAACTTTAACCTCTGTTACTCAATCATGGGAACAATTAAATGATAGTCATTAACAAAGAGAAGGCAAGAGCCAAGTGTTATTACCAATAATTAATATAAGGGTAAATAAAATGAAAATGTTCTTAATCAAGGGGAGAGAGCTAATGCTCTCCTCCCCTGAGGTGACATATTTCCCCCCCATGGCTGCTATAACAAATTACTTGGTGGCTTAGAACACCGTAATAAATGTACTCTTTCACAGTTCTAGAGGCAAAAAGCCTGAAAACAGTATTAGTAGCCCAATACTGAAATCAAGGTGTCAAGCCACACTCCCTTCAGAGGCTTTAGGGGAGAATCCATTCTTTGCCTCCTCCAGCTTCTGATGGTGCCAGAATTCCTTGACTTGTGGCCACATCACTCTAATCTCTGCCTCCATGGTGGGTCACCTTGCCTCCTCCTCTTCTCTGTGTGTACCATCTCCTTCTGCCTCCCTCTTAAAAGGGTATATTTAATTGCATTTAGAATACAACCAGATAATCCAGGGTTAACTGCCCCAGCTCAAGACCTCCAATTTAATCACATCTGCAAAGACCCTTTTGGCCATATAAGGTTACCAGAGATCAGGACTTGGATCTCTTTTGGAAAGCTATTTTCAGCCTACCACAGTGTGTCTCCTTAAAAACATACACCAAACCCTTTGGTCAGGAATTAGGTAATCTTAGTCTCCAGATTTCACAATGCAAAGTCACAGGCCTTCTGACTCTCATAACGATAAACACATACCTCTGAAATTAACTCAGGCATCTATCACCAGGTGTAAAGGAGACTATCACAGGGGACATCCATTTGTCTCTCAAAAATATAAAAGAAACACTAAATCTCTATTTTACTGTAAAGATGAATGAAATTCTACTCAAAGTTTGTAGTCTCTCCTGAACTATCTACATGCATGTTATCTCACATGCATACCCAATATATCGAGTTTTTTCTCCCTTCTACATTGGTAAAGAGGGGTCTTTTTGTTGGCAGGATTTTCTTATTTCCCCAACAAACATTATAGAATTGGGTAATAATAAACTAAGTTTTTAAATGAATTTGAAATGGACTACTTTCCAAAAGCAGCAAAAATTATTTTTATTGTCTGAATTTTTCCAACACATAATTTTAAGGCCCACCAGCCCTTGAACTCCTTCAGAATCAAGCAGTTTTCATTCCATAAAATCAAAATTCAAGATGAATTGAACAGTTATATGTAAAATATGAAAGTTAAAAATTAGACTATAGCAATAGAAAAAATGAGCAAAGAAAACAGTCACATACGAAACACTAAAAAACAAAGAAATCAAATTAAAGCAATGTGATGTCATGTTTCCAACTACTACCCTTCCATATTTGACAAGGATAATATTGGGTTGGCCAAAAAGTTCGTTTGGGTTTTTCTGTACCATCTTATGGAAAAACCCAAACGAACTTTTTGGCCACCCCAATACCTAGCAAAAGTGAGGGTATGAGGACACAGGGACTCTTAAACATACTATTACTGAGAATATAAACTGATAGAGACCTTTTAAAAAGCAATTCAGCATAGCCAACAAGATTTAAAAGGCAAATAGATTTGTACCCAATAATTCTTCTAATCATCTATCCTACAAAAATACTCATCAAAGTGAGGGAAAAAACTTATGTATAAAAATGCCCACTGGCCAAAGCAATCTTGAGAAAGAAAAACGGAACTGGAGGAATCAGGCGCCCTGACTTCAGACTATACTACAAAACTACAGTAATCAAAACAGTATGGTACTGGCACAAAAACAGAAATATAGATCAACAGAACAGAACAGAAAGCCCAGAAATAAACCAAAAAAATTACAGTCAATTAATCTACAACAAAGGAAGCAAGACTATACAATGGGGAAGAGACAGTCTCTTCAATAAGTGATGCTCAGAAAACTGGATAGCTACATGTAAAAGAATGAAATTACAACATTTTCTCATACCACATACAAAAATAAACTCAAAACGGATTAAAAAACTAAACGTTAAGACTGCAAACCATAAAACGCCTAGAAGAAAACAGGCAGAACACTCTCTGACCTAAATCATAGCAACATTTTTTTGGATCTGTCTCCTCAAGCAAAGGAAACAAAAGCAAAAATAAACAAAAGGGACCTAATTAAACTTAAAAGCTTTTGCACACAAAAAAACACCAACAAAACAAAAAGACAACCTACTGAATGGGAGAAAATATTTGCAAGTGATATGACTGATAAGGGGTTAATATCCAAATATATAAACAGCTCATAAAACTCAATATCAAAAAACAAACAACCCAATTAAAAAATGGGCAGAAGACCTAAACAGACATTTTTCCAAAGAAGACATACAGATGACCAACAAGCACCTGAAAAGGTACTCAACATGGTTAATCATCAGAGAAATGCAAGTCAAAACCACAATGAGATATCACGTCACACCTGTCAGAATGACTATCATCAAAAAGAACACAAATAACAAATGTTGGCAAGGATGCGGAGAAAAGGGAAACATAGTACACTGCTAGTGGGAATGCAAACTGGTGCAGCCACTACAGAAAACAGTATGGAGGTTCCTCAAAAAACGAAAAGTAGAAATACAATACAATCCAGCAATTTCACTCCTGGGTATTTACCTGAGGAAAAAAAAACAAAACCACTAATTTGAATAGATATATGCACCCCTATGTTTACTGCAGTATTATACACAATAGCTAAGATATAGAAGCAATCTAAGTGTCCATCAACAGATGAATGGATAAGGAAGATGTGGTGTGTATTTTTCATATATATATATATATATATATATATATATATATATATATATATAAAATGGAGTATTGCTCAGCCCTAAAAAAGAATGAAATTTTGCCATTTGCAACAACATGGATGGACCTGGAGGGTATTATGCTTAGTGAAATAAGT
This sequence comes from Delphinus delphis, assembly GCF_949987515.2. Lineage (NCBI taxonomy): Eukaryota > Metazoa > Chordata > Mammalia > Artiodactyla > Delphinidae > Delphinus > Delphinus delphis. The sequence continues at coordinate 66,277,969 of NC_082694.2, forward strand.
CAGAGAAAGATAAATACTGTATGTTATCACTTACATGTGGAATCTAAAAAGTGAAATGAATGAATATAACAAAACAGAAACAAACTTACAGATGTAGAGGACACACTACTGATTACCAGTGGGGAGAGGGAAGGGAGGTGGGGCAAGATAGGGGTAGGGGATTAAGAGATATAAACTACTGTGTATAAAATAAATAAGCTACAAGGATATATTGTACAGCACAGGGAATAGAGCCAATATTTTATAATAACTTCCTAACTTCCTTCCTTCCTCCCTCCCTCCCTCCCGCCTCCCTCCTTCCCTCCCTCCCTTTCTTTCTTCATTTATTTTTGGCCACGCTGCATGGCATGTAGGATCTTAGTTCCCTGACCAGGGATTGAACCCATGCCCCCTGCAGTGGAAGCACAGAGTCTTAACCACGGGACCACCAGGGAAGTCGCTATAGCAACTTTAAATGGCATATAATCTATAAAAGTATTGAATCACTAGTACATCTGAAACTAATACTGTAAACCAATGATATTTCAATTAAATAATAAATAAAAATTCACATGCTCACTGAAATTCTACTTGTATGTGAAAATTAGAAATAGTATAAACACCCATCAATATAGAAATAGCTAAATGATGGTATATGTCTACAATGGAATTCAATGTAGCCGGTGAAAAATGAAATACAACAATATAAGCTGTTATTTAGAAAGCTAGCCATGATGCATTAAGTGAAAAAAGCACTTAAAATATAGTAAGTAAATTATTCTGTTTTTACTTAAAGGGAAAAAACAAAATAACAAACATATATAATTGTAATATGTTTACATATTAATAGAAGCTATATTTTCCAAAAAATCTTATGACATGGGAAAATCCTTACAAAATTAACTGAAAAGAGTACAACTACAAAATTGTATATGCAACTATATAAACAAAAGCAGTGCAATATTAATAAACAAGGGTGACTAATTACCTGAGTAACGTGATTTTGAACTGTTCTTTATACATTTTTTATTTTCCAAAATGCATGTTATTTACAAAATCACAATAAAAATTAAAGTTTTTTATTTTTTTTAATTCATTGATGTAATGTTCCTTTTTTTTTTAATATTTATTTATTTATTTGGCTGCGCCAGATCTTAGTTGTGGCACTCAGGATCTTCACTGCGGCATGCAGGCTCTTAGTTGAGGCACGCAGGATCTAGTTCCCTGACCAGGGATTGAACCCAGGTCCCCTGCATTGGGAGCGTGGAGTCTTAACCACTGGACCACCAGGAAAGTCCCTTGTTTTGTTTTTAAATGGGAGCCCAGATGACCAAAAAACTGTTATGCTTTAGCGAGTCAGGAATGATTCAAACCCTACAGAATACAGGAGACTGAGTATAAAATGACATAGTGAGTTCAGGTACAAAAGAAGACCTTTAAAAATACATATTTACCAAAACTTGCCCAATATAAAGAATGCTATCTCCTTCAGACTGGTTACTTTAAATACTGTATTTATTCTGATGTTGCATTACTAAAAGTAATGTTAACCAACATGATCACCCAACCTTATCACCTAGGTAGGTCCTAAAATAGTTTTGGGGTCATTTCAAACAACTCTAGTTTCAAAGAACAGAGACCTTGCACAAATTCAGTTAGTTAAAACATGCTGCAGCTTTTGAAGACATGTTTTGAGACAGGGAATAGACCCTGGCCTTCAGAAAAGGTTCCCTCCACATAAACTATTCACTGCCATCAACACCACCTTTCCATACATGTCCAACAACCTCCTCCATTCCTTTCACTCATGAGCTTCCTCACTACAAGCGTCCTCTCCCCAGATGTGACAATTATCAAAATCCTACCATCTTGGTAAGACCAAGCTCCAAATACATCTGCTCCATGAAGCTGCTGCTTTTTTGAACTCCAAAAGCATTTCAATATCTATACTGCTCATTGATCAGCATGTGCTATTTTTATACTGACAGTCTTTTAATATATTCTGACTTCCCAGTTATAGTTTATAAGGACCTGGAAGGTATGTCTTCCATCTCCAGTGCAGTTCACTGGAGATACACAATGAGTGGTGGCCCATCCAAGAAACACAATAGGTGTTTGTTTGCTTTCTTCTACATAAAGTTTGGGACAGTATTATTGTTAGTTTAGGCTTGAAGGACTGTGGTGAGCCTTGAATGGCTGCCTAAGAAGTGTGGGTTTTATCCTGCAATCATCTAGAGCTGAAAGTTCTTAAGCTCAAAAATGATGTGACAGAAGTGTATTCTAGCAAAAGTACTCCTTAGTCCACAGTTGCCAGATTTGGGGGAGACAGTAACATTTCAAGCAAGGAAGGAAGTCGGCTGAGCATAAAGGGTTAAAAGTCAGAAAGCACTGGGTTCTCTAACACCTCCAGCTCTTGGCAAGTTATACGACTTCTTAAAAGCTTCCTTTTCTTTATCTATAAAACAAGGATGAGAAAACCAGAACCTACCTAGCTGCAGTAAGTATTACAGAAAATCACAATGACAGTAAGTGCTACAGTGGGATTCAAGCACATCACGGTTCAAGCTGTTAAAAGGATAATTCAAACAAACAAAAAGGTAACACTGTGTCTCCCATACAAATATAAAATGAACGCCTGTCTATGATTTTATGTAACTCATTAATTAATTATGGAATAAATAAGATGTTTCATCTGGTTCAAAAGTGGATCCAAAGAACACAAACATACAGGCATCAGGAATGGTGAAATGGATTTGCTTAATAGATCCAAAACCTGCTTCCCCCACAAAAGAGGAAAAGAAATCAACAGTACCTCCAACCAACAAAATTCATTTGCATGTCTAAGGACAAGAGCAATTTGCACTGCTGTGAGTTATTCACAACTTACAACATTATAAAATAAATCAAAAAATAATAAAAGCTGTAGATCCCATAGATTAGATCTCCAGGAAATGTGCTTTAGACCACCTAGTTTCCAATGAAAACACCCCGTAATCCCTTTTGTACATTTCAAGACTTTCACAAATTTTCCTTACATAGTTCTTAACCACCATGCACATTGCCTTTTTCTTCTTTTAGAAAAAAATCCACAGCTTCAAGATCTCTGACAACCATTAGAAAAACTGAGTTAGTCCCCTCCATAAAACTAATCTTTCACTACAATAAATTGTTTTCTTCACATAGTAAACCAGAAATTTAGAATTATTATGCATTTATATATAAATGCAGAAATAAATTAATTCATTGGATTGTCTAGCTTCTTAAGAGATCTAAAACTAACGAGGGTTTGGTTTTACTGAACAATGACAAGGAGAATTACTCTCTGAAGGAAAAAAGACATAGTTAAATTGTCACTTCCAAGTAACTGACCCAAAATTAACTTAAGTGTCTAACTGGCCAATATATGCATCTTAATTTCCACCCTATGTTTTCTTCCATAAACAAAATCAATCCCAGTCCAACTACCACTCCAGTAAAATCAAGTAGATGTACTGCTCCTACTGCTCCAGCTAAGTGCAACTAAAAACCCTGGACATCATATATGAAACAAACAAAAGACTCTGAAGGTGGGACTTCCCCGGCGGTCCAGGGGCTAAGGCTCCGCACTCCCAATGTACGGGGCCCGGGTTCGATTCCTGGTCAGGGAACTAGATCCCACATGCATGCCGCAACAACGAGTTCACATGCCGCAACTAAAGATCCCACATGCCACAACTGAAAAACCTGCCTGCCGCAACGAAGATCAAAGATCCCACGTGCCACAACTAAGACTCGAGCAGCCAAATAAAAAATTAAAAAAAAAAAAAAGACTCTGAGCATGGAGAGAAGGCACACTAGCTAGGGAGGCACCTTGGGACCCGTCGAACAACATGGTAGTGAGTTCTCTGGGTTTTCCTTTTGCCTCATATATATCACGTGGACACAAAGCTGAAGCAGCCAGTAATCCAGAAATACCAATGGGGGCTGACAAAAACGTTCCTGCTCTTCCAGAAAACCAAGAAAAGAGCAGCAGAGCAAAACAGAAGACTTGCAGACAATAACCACTGGCACTCCAGCCAAAAACCACAGGAAAAACTGTGGCTCATCCCCACCCACAACAACGTAAGCCAAGTAGGGAGCCTGAACTTTCCCTCTCACCAGGCTGTACTGTTGTGCCTCAACATTACAGGTTACCCCCCTTACTCCCTCCCCTTACCCCCCACCCTCACTCCTGCAGGGATGATATCAAAGGCAGAACTTCTTCCCTTGCCAGGTAGGTGTAAGACTCCCCCTTGCCCTGCCTCAGTGTCTATGAAGACCACCTGGAGAGCCTGGACTTCTACTGCCATGACAGTAAGGAGGCTCCCCTTCTCATGTCCACCAGGATGGTATGAGACAAGGCCTAGTAGAGAGTCAGGACTTTCTCTGCCCTCCAGGGGTAAGAAGGCCATCCCCTCCCAGTGGTGTCAGTACAGGCCATGTGGAGAACAGCAAGAAGGCATAGTAGTATCAGTGAAGGCCTAGAGAGGAGCTGAAACTTCCACTCCTGCCCAGCAGCAGTGAGGAGCCCTACTTCGTGTGTCAATGGACCAATTCCTCGAAAGCACACAACTCACCCAAGACGAAATAGATAATCTGAATAGCCCTGTGACTATTAAGGAAATTAAACTCGTAATTTAAAACCTCATGAAAAAGAAATCTCCTGGCTAAGATTGTTTGATGAGAGAATTCTGCCAAATGTTTAAAGAAAAATTAACACAATCTATTCTGGTAAACACAAGAATAAGGAGCACTTCCCAATTTACTTTATGAAGCTAGTACTTCCCTGATGCAAAACCCAGGAGGGCTTCCCTGGTGGCGCAGTGGTTGAGAGTCTGCCTGCCGATGCAGGGGACACGGGTTCGTGCCCCGGTCTGGGAAGATCCCACATGCCGCGGAGCAGCTGGGCCCGTGAGCCATGGCCGCTGAGCCTGCGCGTCCAGAGCCTGTGCTCCGCAACGGGAGCAGCCGCAACAGTGAGAGGCCCGCGTACCACCAAAAAAAAAAAAACCAGGAAAAGACAGTACAAAAGAAAAAAACTATAGACCAATACATGAATGTAGGCACAAAAATCCTTAGTTGAATATTCAAGAATCAATGTAACCCACAATATTAACAAACTGATAAAATACATATTCACAGGATCATACCAATCTATACAGAGAAAATTATCTGATAAAAAACAATCCTGTTTATGAGTAAAACTCTCAGAAAAAAAAAAAGGAATACAGGGGAGCTTCCTCAATTAGATAACAAGCAACTATAAAAAAACATACAGCAAACATCATTACACCTCATGCTAAAAGAAAAAATGAACAATGCATTGCCCCTATTATTGAGAACAACAATGTCCACTCTCACCACTCTTATACAACACAGTACTGAAAATTCTAGTCAATGCAAGAAGGCAAGAAAAGGAAATAAAAGCCATACAGAAAGAAGAAATAAACCTGTCCCTATTCGCAAATGACATGATGGTTTCCATAGATAATCCCAAGAAATCTATCCAAAAACCTCCTAGACCCTCCTAATATGTGAGTTCAGTAAGGGTGCAGATACAAGATAAATACACCAAAGAAAAAAAGCAACTGCAAACTGCATGTCAATGGAAAAGACAACCTACGGAATAGAAGAAAACTTCTGCAAATCATATATATGATAAGGGGCTTATAACAAGAATATATACAGAACTTCTATAACTCAGTAGTAAAAAGGCAAATAACCCATTAAAAAATGGACAATGGATCTGAATAGACATTTCTCCAAAGAAAATATACTAATGCCTGATAACCACATGAAAAGATGCTTGACATCATCTGCCATCAGGGAAATGCAAATCAAAACCACAATATCAACTCACACTCAGGAGAATGTTTTATTATAACTTCTCTAGAATGGCTATAATCAAAGAGATAATAACAAGTGTTGGGGGAAGATGGAGAAATATGGGAACCCCCATATGCTGCGATGAGATTGTAAAATGGTACAGCCTGGAAAAGTCTGATGGTTCCTCAAAAAATTATACCGTATTACCCAGAAATTCAACTCCTAGTTATATACCAAAAAAAAAAAAAAAATTACAACATACATCTGCACAAAAAACTTGTACATGAATGTCCATCAACTGATGAGTAGATAAATAAAATGTGGCATATCCACACAATGGAGTATTATTCGGCCATAAAAAGGAATCAAGTACTGTTACATGCTGCAACAGGGATGAACACTTAAAAAGTTATGCTAAGTGAAAGACGCCAGTCACAAAAGACCACATATTATATGATTCTACTTAAAGGAAATGTCCAGAACAGGCAGAAAGTAGATTAGTACTTGCCTACGTGAAAGGTGGGAGGATGAGGGGACATGAGGTGTCACTGTTAATGGATACAGGGTTTCTTTTTGAGGTGATAAAAATGTTCTAAAATTAATTGTGGTAATGGTTGTACAATTCAATGAATATAGTATTAAAAATCACTGACTACCAGATCCACAGCTGACTTCTTTCTTGAAATTTACAAGTTGATTCTAAAATTCATAAAGACTTACAAGGGATCCAGAATAGACAACCCAATTTTGAAAAAGAAGAACAAAGTAGGAGGACTCATACTTCCTGTTTTCAAAACTTACCACAGGGCTTCCCTGGTGGCACAGTGGTTAAGAATCCGCCTGCCATGCCAATGCAGGGGACATGGGTTCGATCCCTGGCCTGGGAAGATCCCACATGCCGTGGAGCAACTAAGCCCGTGTGCCACAACTACTGAGCCTGCGCTCGAAAGCCTGTGACTCTCCATTGACTAATAACATTGAACACCTTTCTATACACGAAATGGCCACACAGAGATCCTCTTTCAGAAAGTGCCTATTCAAAACTTTTGTGCATTTTTAAATTAAATTGTCTTTTTCTTATTAATTTTACACAATACACATACACTCTGGATGTGAGTCCTTGGTCAGAGAGATGAATTGAGAATTTCTTCTTCCAGTCTGTATTTTGCCCTTCATTCTCTTCATGGTGTCTTTAGGTGGAGAGAAACTCTCAATTTTAACGAAGTCAAATTTATCAATCATTGCTACAATCCTTGCTTTAAGTCTTTTTTAAGAAATCTGTGCCTACTCTACTCAGTAGTTCTTTGATTTGTGCTTATGGTTTGAATGGTTCTGATCTTGCTCTGAATTCATGAATTCCTGCATCTTTGTAAGGTTTACAATTTCACCTTGCAGTCGATTTGAAATGCATTCATGTTATGTTGTTGGTGATAGACAACTTTAGTGTTATGAACGTCTGAGAGGAAGTCAGTTTTACAACTAGAGGATTCATCTGTGACTACTTCCATATTATAATGACTTCTGTACAAATACATTAAAAGCATACTGTTAAAAAAGTGAGGAAAACCCTCTAACACCTGTTATTCTAACATTTTACCCCAAACATACCTTAGATGATTCTTCCCACTCCCTTTGAGGGGCTTTCCTCCAATGGGCCACTTTATACTAGACCCTACTGACTTTGATGATACAATTAAGTGTTCTGTAGTCTCAGAAATCAAAAGCCTAGAGGCTTCTGTTAAGCCAGGTTCTATTACACCTTATTTGACCCAACAACCTCAGAGGGTTTACAATTCTCCAGAAAACCAGCAACAAAGAACTCCTTGCTCCGTCCTCTTTCCTAAATTAATTAACAGAATCTCCTTTCTCCAACCACAGTTACCAAAAAACCAAAACGAACAAATGTAACAGCTTAGTCTTCTCTTTACTAGCTCAGCAGGTGCTCCCCTCCCCCATCCAGTTATTCTTCACACCCAGCCAATCTTCCATTCTGCCTTCCAAATGTGTGGTGGCCTCTGAACTTTGCTGTCACAGTTAATGCCCTGCTTCACTCCCTCACCATCTCTGGTCTGGAGTATGGGAACTGCCCTTGACTGGTCTCTTCCTTACATTTTGTCTTTGACCCTGTCACCACCAAAGTCCCCTCTCCAGAGCATAAAGTTGATCATGTTACTCATCTGATTAAGATCCTTCTATAGGTCCCACTGCCCACAGGATAAAGTCACTCTCTTAGTTAAGAATTCACAATCTGGCCCTAACCTTTCCTGGCTTCTTTCTTAGCAACTCCTGCAAAATTTTGGCCTGACACCTGGGCACCCATGCCCTCTTTCTCATCCTAATTTTGCACTGCTTCCTCCTTTGGCTAGAAGTCCCTTCTCCCTTTATCCTGCAATCAGCTCCTTCCCTTCTTGCACAGGACGACCCCAGCAGAAGCAACTGTGCCCTAGTATGTGCTCCTGCAGCTCTCTGTACCCACCACAACTATACTTGAGTCCTTATCACCTGTATTAGTGAATCACTTATTTGTTTTTCTCACTCAGGATTAGGAATTAATCTTTACATCCCAAGGACTTGGCAGGGCAATTCCATGAAGGTTCAATGAAAGAATGAATGTCCCAGCCACTTTTATTCATGTCACCTTCTTTCTATAAATAGACACTAGAAAAATTAGTACAAATATGTCAAAGCAATGAACCTAACACAAGTTGTCTTTTAAAAGTCACCCAGCAAAGTATTCTTTTAAAGAGTTTAATAAAAAACTAAAACCTTCCTCAATCATAGATTTGTGCTTCCTGTTAGAAATTAGTAACGACTCTTTGCTTTAAAATACTTTTAGGGACTTCCCTGGTGGCACAGTGGTTAAGAATCCACCTGCCAATGCAGGGGACACGGGTTCAATCCCTGGTCCGGGAAGATCCCACATGCCGCGGAGCAACTAAGCCCGTGAGCCACAACTACTGAGCCTGCACTCTAGAGCCCACATGCCACAACTACTGAAGCCCGTGCGCCTAGAGCCCGTGCCCCACAACAAGAGAAGCCACCACAATGAGAAGCCCGCACACCGCAACGAAGAGTAGCCCCAGCTCACCGCAACTAGAGAAAGCCCGCGTGCAGCAACAGACCCAACGCAGCCAAAAATAAATTAAATAAATTAATTTTAAAAAATACTTTTAAAAATAACGGGCATCGGGCTTCCCTGGCGGCGCAGTGGTTGAGAGTCCGCCTGCCAATGCAGGGGACACGGGTTCGTTCCCCGGTCCGGGAAGATCCCACATGCCGTGGAGCGGCTGGGCCCGTGAGCCACGGCCGCTGAGCCTGCGCGTCCGGAGCCTGTGCTCTGCAGCGGGAGAGGCCACAACAGTGAGAGGCCGCAAAAAAACAAACAAAAATAACAAAAAAAATAATAATAATGGGCACCAAAGGTGGGATGAATATACCACTTAACCAAAGTAACTGGAGTCATCACCATATAAATCACTACTGGATGCCAAGGGAATGAATCACAGTTATTATTTATACAACTAAAAGACCACAAACAAAATTACTTCATTGAAAGTCTGTTCATATATATCACCTTGACACATAACACATCTGCATGATACAGGAAGATGGTATGCATGGTGGTTAAGAACACAGTCTGGCATCATAATGCTAGTCTTGCAATTTGGGGAAAATTACTTAAAAGTTCAATGTGCCTCAGCTTCCTCGTGTAAAACAAAGATGATACACAATGTTGCTGGGTGAGTGAGCCCTTAAAGGCTCTTGGAACAGTGCCTGAGGAGCAAATGCATAGTAATAAATGTCAACTGTCAACACAGTGCTTTTAACTTTTTTAAGCCCTTTTACATACATTTTTTTTTTCTTCTTCAAAACAGCACAGTGAGATTGCTTGGAGAATCACTTTGTCCATTTCCGAGACAAAGTACTGATAGAGAGGTCATGATTTCCCTAAGATATTTTAAGTGGCAGAGTAAGAACCAGAAACTACACCTAACCCCAGCCCCAGACTAAACTGACTCTCCACAGATGCAGTGTGGAAGAAAGATTCTTTTGGGTTTTCCCCACTGTTTACCCTTGGTTATCAGCAACAGCCAGACTAAGCACCTGGTAAATTAATAGGTAAGAGAAGCCTCATTTTCACAGTGCCTGATGCATAGCAGGCAGTCCAAAGACAACTACTGATAACAAACAAGCAGTGCCACTGTGCTTTCTCAGTAACAGAACAAGGCACTCCACAAAATTAACCCAACTAGTTATACTTCATGACAGGTCTTTGCTCAAATAAGGGACCTACATGAATGGACAAAATTGCATTACTGTTAACGCCTTCACCTATACTTATCTTCATTACATTCCTGGGCTTCAGCTGAAAGTCAATCCGCAGTCTTAACATGCAGCCAAGTGCACATGGAATAGAGTTAATGAACTTCGAAGGCAGAGGCAATGCTGCCGGGGAGCCCACCGGAACCAAGGAAATACCAAGAAGCAAAACGTCTCTCCCAACAGCTAAGCTCCCGAACTTTTTATTTCTTCTCTTCAAATGGACAACTAGGAGCTCAGATTCACCTTGACGATCAGACTTGACATCAGCCCCTGGCAAGGGCCTACCTTTCCTTTTGTGGCACTGCCACTCTGGCACCTACAGGCAGGCGCCCGGAGCATACACAAATAAGCCAGATCCAGCCCTTTCCCTCCACAGCTCATGTCCAAGCCTCGCACGTGGCGGCCACTTGGGACCTTTGGCACATCTGATTTAACAGCGGCAGAGCCTGGGCTGTGCTCGCAGCGGTGCAGCTCCCGGACCCTCCCCAATCTGGAGCAGGAAGGTCTTGGTGCTCTTCTGTAAACACCTATCAGATACCTGGCCCTCCTCCTCCCGCGGCCACGTCGACCCGGCCCGAGCCGCCCCGCGGCCCCCGACGCCTCCGCTAGCCTCCGGGAGTCGCTTCCTCGCGCCTCCTCTCACCTGAGCCGACGGCGCCGCCACCCGCGTGGTGACCCCAATTCCCCGTCAAGTAACCGTTACAGGGGGCCGCAGCCCAGGGAGGCCCGCGGCTCGGGTGGAAAAGCCCATGGGGCTGCTCCCCCTCCGCCGACCCAGGATTCCCCGGCCGCCGCCGCCATTTTCCCCGTGCCGTAAACCCCACCTGACGGTTCCAGCTTCTCACCTGTGACTAGCAGACGACCACGTGCGACACCGTGGGGAGCGCGTGGGCGAACTGGAGAATCCCTGGGGGTCACAACCTCCGTGCAGAACCCGCCGCTAATTCATCCCGAAGCGGGAGGCTTCGGCCAGTCGCCCTTGTAATGCGTCCCGGCAGGCTCCATCCTGATTGGCTGCGAGCGCCTTGAGGCAGCGGCGTCCCCGGCCGCGTGAGAAGCCCAGGTCCCCGGAGCCCCGCCCCTGCTTCCCCCGCCTGGGGCTCCCCCGGCGCGCGACACTGAGGGCTCCCTTAAAGTGACCACGCTCATTTCCGGCCCGCCTCCAGGAGAAGAGGGACCCACAGAGCGAGGGGGCGTAGGGGCGAGTAGCAATAAGAAATAGGGAATGCCGGAGGGCATTGTCCCAGGGAACCTAATGGTCCCTCTAACCCCTGGAGTTTCAAAGTGACAATAGAAATCTGGGGAGTTTAATTTACAAACTGTGGACTGACAAGAAAGGCACAACCTAAAAATTAAGAATTATGTTTTACTGGACGAACATACTGAGGACTTAAACCTAAAAGGCAGCCTCTCAGATCGCTCTGAGGGACTGTGCTGAAGAGGTAAGGAAGGAGCCAGGATATTTAGGAGCTTTTGCAACAGAAACCAGGTAGTCGGAACTTTAAAAGGTTACTGTTCATTAAAAACCAGACATCTCAAGTTAATGAAGTTAGCACTTTTCTACCTATGGAAAGACGCCAGAGTCTGGGCTCATCAAAATCATTCCTTTGAAATGCACCTTAACTGTCTAGGGCCAGTATCCTGTTTTTTTTCCATCCTGAACTCCCTCAGGGTGCACAGTGCGGGGGAGGGGCGGCAACTGTGTTGGCTGATGGCTTGATGGCCACAACATCCTTTGTTTATTGAAATGGCTGGTGATATTCTTTGTCCACAAAGCCTAACCTACAGGGGCAAATCAGTAGTAGAACCCGTTCTAGAGCTTAGGTTCCTGACGCGCAGCACCAAGCTCTCCCTAGCATGCAGCTTCCCCAGTCCTAGGGAAACTTTCCCTCCTCTGAGCATCCGCAGTACTTTCATGATAACCCTCATAAAAGGCGTTCAGCACTTTCTACTGTGGGACATCTGTCCCCTAACCTACTAAACTCTAAAGCTCCATAATGGTGGGTACTGTGATTAAACCTTTTTTCATTTCCTACACCATGCCTTCCTCCTGCGAGTCTTCAACAAAGATTCACTGAATTAAAATCCTAAAAAGAATAAACATAGCCACCCATCGCACACTTAGCCACTATACGTATGTTTATGTGTTTTGTTCATTTATTCAACAAGGTACAGAAGGGGATGAATTTTTTTTCAGAGTACAAGATTCCTGTCCTCATATATTTGTAGTGTAACGATAATGAACATCTAGGTTTGGGATGCATAGCTTCAGTATAGCTAAATTATATTCCATAGGCATTTCCTGGCGGTCCAGAGTTTAGGACTTGGCACTCTCACTGCCTGGGTCTGGGTTCAATCCCCGGTCAGGGAACGAAGGTCCCGAAAGACATGTGTCGCGGACCAAAAAAAAAAAAAAAAAAAAAAATATATATATATATATATATATATATATATATATATATATATACTCCAGAGCTCTCTGTGAATCAAAAGTTCCCTTGTTCTTTTTCTAAATCAGCTTCACAGACTCTCCAATCTTATTCAGAAATATTGAAATATTTTAAGATATGCTGAAATTGTGTTAGAAAATAAACAACAGAGGGAAACACCAATACAAAAGCCAACTCTGTCAATTACCCCTGTGACCTTAGGCCTCCTTTTTTATCTGTAAAATAAGATCACTAATATAAAAGTTCTCTAAATTCTTTTCTTCCCCCCACCCCTACAAGTTTTTAACTTTCTTGATGTCAGAGGCCAGCGGGAAAACCCTGAAGGCATTGGAGATGGGTTTTGAAAGAAGAGATTATAATCTCTTCTTTATAAGAAATTATAATAGTTTATCTTTGCATCTCCGCAACTCCTAAAACGAACAGTGCCAACTGAGAAAGAGAACACCACACATTTGAATACAGCAGACGCTGAATAAAGTTTAACTGACTTGATGAATCATCCTGGTTTCTTCTCTATATCACTTTCTTAGCCTTAGGCTTTTTTGGAGGGTGGAGTGGTAGAACCTGAAGGATAGGGTCAAAACTATGGAGTCTGAAGGTATTAGCTCTTTTTTACCCAAACTGCTTCTGACACCCACCACGTGTGGCTTCTCCACACCAAGCGGTTCTCCAGTTCTCTGTGGACACCAACTAGGTGTCCTGCAATGCAATTCAGTTTTGACACTAACTGCTTGGAATTAATGCAGACCTCACAGGTTAAGGGCTTAGTTCCACAAAACTGCTCTGCACTTCAGACACCAATAGAAAGTCTGGGTCTCAGGACGTCCCTGGTGGTCCAGTGGTTAAGACGCCACACTTCCACTGCAGGGTGTGCAGGTTCGATCCCTGGTCAGGGAAGCAAGATCCCACATGCTGCGCGGTGTGGCCAAAAAAGAAAAAAAAGGAAGTCTGGGCCTTGGGTACTTCTGACAAACTGGCTGTAAATCGGGGCATCCCACAATGCCCTGCTCAGGCTCCAATTTGCTAGAACAGATCACAGAACTCAGGAGAACGCTTTACTTACATTTACAGGTTTATTATAAAGGATACAACTTAGGAACAGTCAAATGGAAGAGATACGTAGGGCAAGGTATGGGTTGTGGAGAGGGTACTCAGAGCTTTCATTCTCCCTCTGGGTGTGTCACCCTCCCAGCACCTTGCTGATTACACCAACCAGGAAACTCTCAGAACCCAGTTGTCAGTGTTTTTTATGGAGACTTCGTTACCTAGGCATGATTGATTAAATCACTGACCACTAATGATTAACTCAACCCCTTCCCTGGAGGTTGAAGGGTGGAGTTGAAAGTTCCAACCCTCTAATCTCAGGGTTGGTTTCTCTGACATCCAGCCTCCATGCTCCCAGAATCAACTCACTAGCATAAACACAGGTTCAGAGAGGATTGTTATAAATACCCAAAGACCCTCCTATCCCCCTGTGAAACAGAGCAGGACCCTATGGTCCTTCCTCGCCCATGTACTCCACCTGCCTCTTTTCTGTAGAAAAATTTTAGCCAAAGAATAAGTTTAATCAGAAAAGTGGGAAAATGCAGAAACAAAGGAAAACAGTCAAAGGAGACCAAATAATAAAAATTTAGTCATTAAGCAAAGTCAAGGACCCTTAGTTCCTTCTCAAGGGCTAGAGATAATATTCTGAGCCATAACCTGTGAGCTGTCGGATACTGAAAGCCCCACCAGATGGAAGAAGTTAAGTGCATGATGACCAGACTGTAGTCATGACATAAGCTGCCACAATTCTGAGAATTGGCCTCAAGGAAGTGGGAGCAAACCGACCCTGGAACTAAAGATTAATTGTACTTAAAACAATCAAGATGACTCTGGTCAGACCACCGATGACCAATTTCAAGATGACTGTCAGAGCTGACTGTGCTGTTTCTGCATGTGGCCCCCTGCCTCTGTCTATAAAAGCTCTGATTGTTGGGAGGGGGAGGCGGGGGGAGTTGGCCTTCGGACAGGTGTCTGCCCCACCCCCTGCTGTTGCTGGTGTCCAAAATAAAGCAAACTTTCCTTTCCACCAACCTTGCCTCTTTATTGGCTTTTGAGCGGTGAGCAGCTGGACCCCACTTTCGGTTACACCTCCACTCAACAAAATACTACAAGGGGTGGCGCAGTGGTTGAGAATCTGCCTGCCAATGCAGGGGACACGGGTTCGAGCCCTGGTCTGGGAAGATCCCACATGCCGCGGAACAACTGGGCCCGTGAGCCACAATTACTGAGCCTGCGCGTCTGGAGCCTGTGCTCCCCAACAAGAGAGGCCGTGACAGTAAGAGGCCCGCGCACCACGATGAAGAGTGGCCCCCACTTGCCACAACTAGAGAAAGCCCTTGCACAGAAACGAAGACCCACACAGCCATAAATAAATAAATAAAAATTAAAAAAAAATACTACAAGGATTTTAGTATTTTGTTGCCCTTAATCCTAACTCTTCTGCCAAGCTGTGTTGAATGTTCTTTAGGGATCATTAGCATATGATACAAAGATTCTCACAATTTATGTTCACTGCCTTAGGTCTCTACCCCAGGTTTTCCTGTCTCCAGTCTTCCAAGCTTGCTCCTTCCAGACCCACTGACGAGCCATCTAAGCCATTTGCCGCTGCCAGGTGTCCATGTATATCCTTCTCTTGAGCCAATTCTCTCCCACACAAAATAGATGACCAGTAACACAGGCCTAAACCCTGCCCATTGGGATAATTAACGCTCACCTTCAGGAGGTCTGCAGTGAAGCAGTAATCCATTTTCCTCTTGTATCCACAGACCAAACCTATCAATCTTCAATGAAGCTCAGGCTTTTCCGCCTCCATCCTCTGGTTAAGAGAACTCCCCATGGATTAAGGAAGAGGTGTGGGTACAACAGTGGTAGGAGAAACGGGATCTGGGCCATCCGTTCATGCAGCTTATGTGTGTCCTCTGAACCTGCTCAAACTCATTCCCAATGCACCACTTCCATTTGAAAAGATTGTTGCTAGGCCTGCCCACACTTATGAGGTGGTTGGGCCTGCTATCATCCGATTCATGATGGGCAGCTTGGGTTGCATGGTCACTTGATGCCCCATGAGATGTTCAGCTTCTATTAGGGCTCAGTAGCATGCCAGGAGTTGCTTTTTTTTTGGCCACACTGCATGGCTTGCAGGATCTCAGTGCACAGATCATGGATTGAACCTGGACCATTGCAGTGAAAGCACCGAGTCCTAACCACTGGACTGCCAAGGAATTCCCCAGAGATGCTTTTCAAATGTGTATGTTTCTCTCCCACAGTTGGCACGACCATTCTCCAGAACCATATTGGGCCGCACTGTGACTCTTCTTTTGGGTCTTGCCAGAGACTCCACTTGGCCTTTTCTCTACCACAGATACTTCTAGTATCATGAGATGTATCAGGTGATAGAGCCCAAATGGCAGGACTGCTTGCTCTGAGGCTGGACCCGCTACTGAGTCCTTTATGGATCTGAGCCCTACTTAAAACTAGCCACCTTCCACCTCAACCTGAAGAGATCTACCAAGCATTCTTTCTTAGTGGCAGAAGGTACAAGGTACTGTAAGTTGTCCTTTACTTGGGAGGAAATGTCCTTGCAGGCCTTAGACCATTGGTCTACTTCACCATCCACATAAGTTCTGTGCTTTATATAATAGTATTGTACCAAGGTTATTTTCTTAGTTTTGATATATGTTCTGTGCTTATATAAGATGTTAACGTAAGGGCAAGCTGGGTAAAGTACCTGCAGAAAATCTCAGTTTTCTTCTTGCGTCTCTCCTATCAATCTAAAATTATCTCAAAATGTTAAAAGTAATAACTGGCATTTAAAATTTTCGTCAACGTAGCAGGCTTCTGAATTTTTATGGGATTTATTCATCCTCTGGAAAGCATGTGTCTCATCAAGACATCCAGATTACTTGCATTTATTGCTCATCGGGGCCAAGTAACATGATATTTCACCGTGATAGACTAATGTGACGTTCTGTGGAATGGCCAGATGGTCTGGGTCCCTTTGGAATATATTATGACAGAAAACAGGAAAGTAAACATAGCCTTGGAGCAAGACTGTAAAAGTAGAATGTTTTCTGTCCTATGTGAATGTTATCTTCCTCTGGATGTGATAGTTTTGGTTTACTATCTTCATTGGGGCAGGGGAGAGGCAGTTCCAGGGGCTTTACTTGGCTTTTCCTACTACAATAGCTCTTCCTCTACAGACCAAGGGGCAATGTGAGGATTCTGTCAACTGCTAAGTACATCCATTCCAATCATACATTTGGGAATCAAGGAAACAACCACCAGGTTGGTAAGAAGAGCCAGTGGACCCACTCAGAGACAGACCAGAAGACTCCATTTATTATCTGACTCCAATATGCCCCTCCCCTAACAGGAGTGCCTGATGGTGCTTTGGACCCCTGGGTATCCCCATCAAATTAGACCCTGTATCCAACATCCCTCAAATATCGGATTATCCCTCTTTTCCCAGTCTGTGGTTATCCAAGGAAACAACCATAAATCAATTTGGAGAAGGACTGAAAAAAATCTGTATACACTTGCCCTGACGTTCCAGGTTCTCCCTTATAGACACCCAGTCTCTCCTTTGGTCCATGCATTCTAGGTTTGAGAACAGGCTCTGGTCTTTAAATCAAGCAAGTTATTATGACTTTCTACTGGAGTGATGTTGACCCCAGCCTTCTACTATTAATCTCTTCTTATTATGTATTAAGCAGTACCCTTTCTGGCTGCCCATCTATCTTGTCCCTAGAAATACATGTTCTACTAGACATTGCCATAGGTCAGGTCAGTCCCCCTGGCTGCCACTTCAACCTTACTATCCATTATGGTAATAAGTTCACCATTGCTTCTCATATTTGTCTCTGCTATTCTAGAATCCTGTCATCCCCACTGCTGCTAGAAGAACCTGTTCTGTGACAGCATGAGCCCTGGTCTGCAGAGGACAAACTCCACTGAGCTGCTCAATGATGCTGGTGCCCCTTCCAGACATTTGCTATCATTCTTGATAGTCATCCCGGCCCTCCTGAAAAACAGTCAGCTGAAAGGTTTCTAGTCTTGTTTGGTTGATGCATTTTAGCATGCTTGCTTCTTGGAGCTTTTTGATTCCTACATCCACATTCTGTCATGACGGTTCTGACATCTCTGCTTTTTTTTTTTTTTTTTTTTTAGCCACACTGTGCGGTATGCAGGATCTTACTTCCCCTACCAGGGATCAAACCTGAGCTCCCTGCAGTGGAAGCACGGAGTCTTAACCATTTGACCGCCAGGGAAGTCCCAAGGCATCTCTGCTTTATTTAATGTGATCATTGTTTTTTCCCAACTTCCAAGAACCATGCCAGCAGTATATTAGAACTGGGTCCCAGAGCTCTTGCCATGTTATTGAACACTATGTGATGGGAATGTGCCTCTTATTGGCAAATTCCCCTAAACAAGCTTTATATTCTCTGTCTCCTTAATCCAGTACCTGAGGTTCCACACATAGGCAGAATCTCCCTGCTGTGAGCCAGCACCTGCAGCCCCTGTGGCATATAATCCTTTCTCTCTTTTATAGCCCCCGACCTTCCCCGGTCAGGTCAAGGTGAGACTTGACCCATTTTAAGTAAGGGTTGCCTCTTTCTTCCAAAAAGGCAGAGAGACCCACTTCTGCAGGCCCAGATGGTTCTGGGAATTGAGGGTTCAAGATTCTCAAGTGCATCTACTCAGATATCCCAACCCCAAGTCTCAAGCGTTTTTTTTTCCCAGCTTTATTGAGATATAATTGACATATAACATTGTGTAAGTTTAAGGTGTGCAATGTGATGATTTGATATACATATATATTGCAAAATGATGACCACAAAGTTAGTTGGCCCATCTATCACCACACATAGTTATCTTTGTGTGTGTGTGGTAAGAATTTTTAAAAATCTACCCTCTTAGCAACTTTCAAGTATACAGTACAGTACTGTTAACTATAGTCACCAGGCTGTATATTAGATCCCCAGAGCTTATTTATCTTATAACTGGAAGTTTGTACCCTCTCAACCACCTTCACCTGTTTTCCCCACTCCACCCCTCCCCCAACCTCTGGCAACCACCAATCTACTCTCCGTTTTTATGAGTTGGATTATTTTAGATTTCACTGTAAGTGAGATCATACAATATTTGTCTTTCTCTGTCTTGCTTATTTTACATAGCATTATGCCGTCATCTGTGTTGTTGCAAGTGGTAGGATTCCTTCTTTTTATGGCTGGATAATATTCCAGCCATTTTATATATATATATATATATATGAATGACAGTTTCTTTATCCATTCAACTGTTAGTGGACACTTAGGTTGTTTCCATATCTTGGCTATTGTAAATAATGCTGCAATGAACATGGGGATACAGATATATCTTTGAGATAACGGTTTCATTTCCTTTGGATATATAACCAGAAGTGGGATTGCTGGATCATATGGTAGTTCTATTTTTAATCTTTTGAGGAATATCCATACTGTTTTCCATAGTGGCTGCACCAGTTTACATTCCCACCAACAGTACACCAGGGCTCCCTTTCCTTCACAGCCTGGCCAGCACTTGTTACCTCTTGTCTTCTCAGGGTTCTGCTTCTTTCCTATCAAGGCCCTGACCTTGACACTGGAGATTTACCTAGGCAGAGAAAGCAGCCTTCTCTGAAGGTCTGCCACTCTTACAGCTAAGCCCTAAGTCTGATCTTCAGCTCTGTGTCCTCTGGCTGCAGATGATGAGAATCTTTTTAGATGCTTCTATAAGAACCCTTCAGACTCTCACACATTGCTTGCTTAGCAATAGTCACCCAATTCCACAATCCTTATAGATACTAATTTGCTCCACACCTCTCAAACCCCAGACACGCTGCATCAGCTAGAGCATCTTCTTTCACCTGCATCCTTTCCTGGTTCACCAGAAGCAATCTGCCACACCACAGCATATCAGGAACAATCCATATTCCACCTGTAACTAGTGACAGGTGGATCCTCATGACATCCTCCCATCAAATGATTTATTTTCAGAATCCCATGTTTGGAGTCTTTTTCCTAGAACCAACTCCCTTAGGGAGGCTTCCTAGAAGCAGCACCTAAAGCAAGGACCCTTGTATAGATCATTCTTTGAAGAAGTGCTCTCAAGAGAAGAGGAGTAATAAAAGCAGGGTACAGGGCACAAGAGAAAAATTAAGTAAGAATCTGGTCTCAGCGGGAGAATAGCTTCAGCCTGATCTCACAGAAGCTCTGGAGCATGCATTATACCACAGCATTATTCAACCTCGAGACGGGGGTCCGGGCTCTTATTTTCCTATATCAGTCAGTTATTGGCTGCAGGCTGCCTAAGGGTGGAGGTGCATAACCAGCTGAGCAAGGCAGCTCCTATTTGGCTGAGGGGAATCCCTGGAGCCAGAGGGAAGCTGTGAGCCGTTAGCTGCCAGTGCTCACAGCAGCAGGGAGACGAGTGCCCCATCTGAGTGGGGCACCGGTGGCATCCACTGTAGACACAACATAAATACTAAGTAAATGTTAGTTCCTTCGGGACTTCCCTGACGGTCCAGTGGTTAAGATTCAGCACTTCCACGGCAGGTGGCATGGGTTCGATCCCTGTGTGGGGAACTAAGAGCTCACATACCATGCGGTGCGGCAAAAAAAAAAGAATACATATATGATTGTACATGTCTAGAATATCTGGGAAGTCTCTGTAAGAAACCACTGCTGTAGTTGCCTCTGGGAAGAGAAACTGGACACCACTAAACTGACACATCAACATATTCCCTTTAGTACTGACTGATTTTAGCCAGATGTACGTGTTACCATTTTAATTTGGGGGGAAAAAAATGAAAAACCCCTTTGATGTGCCTATGAGCCTAAGAGATAGGATTAACCTACTCTGCTGCCCAGAAAGGTAATTTCCCCACAAGTTTCTGAATCCTCCCCGACCTCTGCAACAGAGTATCACAGCTGATGGATTTCGTAACCTCGTGAGCCATCAATTTAACAATCACATTTAATAGGGCACTCTCTGCAGTGCTCAGGAAGGCACTGTGACAATCAGGGAGCCCCAAGTCCTTATTCTTATTGCACTTTTATTATCATTGGGGTACTCTCTATGCCTGTGTAATGGCTTCCTCCTCTTCAAAATGTGACAGTAATAAGGTGAAACATGGACTCAATAACAGACCCCAGAAAAGAGCCAAGTGAGCTGCTGCCAGTGACACTGGGATGATGTTCTTCTGTGGTAATGAGGGGAAGGAACAGGCAGCCCAGAGCTGGCAGAGGCCACAGATGCTTAACTGGACGCCTAGAGCTGCTTGTTTCTTCGAGCCCACAGTTTCCCTACGGGTGAGACTTAGCATACTGTTTGTTACCCAGTGACATTCTGGACTTCAAAGGTATTTGAAATCAAAGGTTTTGATTTCCTGAGAAGGCAGCCGGGTCCTTGGTAGTTTAGGAGTCTTGCTAGAATGAGTAGCTTAGAAGTGACAGTTTTACATTAACACAAACCAGTGGTGGAACTGAATTCTGACTATTCTTTTTGCTCTTCTAACTGTCCCCCCCACTCCCACATACACACACACATTTTATGCTGATTTGTCCAACTTGCATCTCCTGGCTCCCTGACCCTTTGTCTCCGGCAGCGTTCGGCCAAGGGGACGGCACTGGAAGGAGTCTGCAGGGTGGACTGAGAAAGAGACCAAGGTGTTGTTCCCTTGACTGCCTCCCTGTGGGATGAGAGGGTGGCAGTGGCTTCATACTCCACCTAAGGCCATAGCTCCTCTCATACAGCTCAGCTCTCACTAAGTCCTGGGACACTCCTTTTCCCCTGGGCAGGGCCTAATTTATTATCTCTAGCCCCAGGGTGCTCCATCATCCACTGATTCCACCCCTTTAACTCTCTCTAATCATTCCTTCTGCTTCTTGCCAAAACCCTAACTGATAAATTGATGGACCAAAATTTCACTTAGTGAAATTGCCAGGAAGCCAAATGCCACTCATCAGTAAAATGCCAGGAAGCAAATCTAGCCACTCATCTAACATAGACATAAATCTTTCTCCTACTACTATTTAAAACAAACCCTCTATATCAGTAAAGAATGTTTTCAGCTATAAGTATCGTCAAACTCAATTTATTGATACAATGGCTTAAGCCACAAGGACATTTATTATTACTTAACTTGAAGTATAGAGGTAGGCAATCTCAAAATTGGTTCTGTAACTCAAGGATGACAACAAGGACCCAAGTTCTTTCCATCTTTCTGCTCTGCCTTCCTTAGTATGTTGACATTACGTTTTCATGCTTGCTGCCTCATAGCCACAATATGGTTGCCATAACTCCAGGCATCACAGTCATATCCAAAGGCAAGAAACAGTAAACAGAGAAAAAGGTGTTCTCCTTGTGAAGCTTTATTTTTTTAATCAAGGAAGAAAAATCCTTCCCCAAAACTCCATAACAAATGTCCTCAATTGTCCCATTGGCCAGGACTTAGTCACATGGCCACCTGTATAAAGCATGTGGGAAAGCAAGCATCTGACTTTCTAGGTTTTGTAGGGGGAGGCTGGAATAGAAATTGAGTATCCAAACAAGGGTCTGTCACATCCTGTGCTGCAGGTGAACCTTCAGCCCAGTGTCACTCTCTGAGAAATTACTTATGCTATCTTCCAAAAAGAAATGTCTGTTACCTCTTCTCTGTTGTTTTTCTAAATAGTAATAAACTTTGAGGCCCAATTCAAATTCTTTCAACATCTAGTTATGACCTCCTTTGAATCGCCCCTGATGTCCACATAATCTGTTTGGGATGGCCACCCGGAAAACTGTACTAACTATATTTTGTTATTTTCTGTATTGTTGATGTTATGGCATCTGGGGTCTCATTCCTAGAGAGAGCAAACTCCATGCCTGGGAGCATGCTTTTTATATGCAAAGTAACCATCTAGAGTTCACCTCCACCCACCTTCAACACACACACAACTCTTCCATCCAGCTCTTACACTCTAGGCAATTTTCCCTGCCTTAATTCCCCAAGGCCAGGTACCAGACTAGTTGAGACAGCCCCTATAGCCCAGAGCCTGCTGAAAGTATTCAGACTAACCAACCCTAAACCACTTATTCCACCTTTCCTGTTCCTTCCCATGGAAACCACAGTAAAGGCTTTTTGCCCACATTTTCTTCCCACCACTTCCGCCTCCTGACTGAATCTGGTGCTTCCCCATGTAGCCACCCTGTGGTGTGCAGTGCCCCCTCCTCTTGGGAACTGTAACAAACGATCTTTTCAACGGCAGTCCCCTGATCTGTTGGCCTCACCTTACCTGAATAATAATAAAACCTACCTTTTAAAACAAAACCCTTCCCCATAATCTACTTCCCTTTGTGGTTTTCTGCCTATTTGCCTTCTCTACCCAGGGACAAGCTCTGTGAACTTATTGGCCGTGGACTACGGCTGGTCAGGTCTTACTGTCCTTCTCCACAGTAGGCTCATATGTCCCATAGCCTTCCCACCAGGGCTCCTACAGCACAAACAAACCTTTCCATGCTGAGAGTGGCCACCTCCGTTACTGTAACTTACATCAAAGACCACATGCTTTCAGGGTTGAGGGAAAAGGAATAAGGGGCATAATAGGAAAAGAACTCTATCTTTATGGAGTTAAATTGGTTAAATTATTTAATTTTACTATAGCTCCAGAAATGATATATTGTCCTCATTTTACAGATGTAAAAACTAAGGCTCAGGGGCTTCCCTGGTGGCGCAGTGGTTGAGAGTCCGCCTGCCGATGCAGGGGACACGGGTTCGTGCCCCGGTCCGGGAAGACCCCACATGCCGCGGAGCGGCTGGGCCCGTGAGCCATGGCCGCTGAGCCTGCGCGTCTGGAGCCTGGGCTCCGCAACGGGAGAGGCCACAGCAGTGAGAGGCCCGCGTACCGCAAAAAAAAAAAAAAAAAAAAAAAACAACTAAGGCTCAGTGTATTCATTTCCTATTGCTGCTGTAACAAATTTCCACAAACTAAGTGGCTTGAAACAACACAAATTCATCCTCTTACTAGAGGTCAGAAGTCCAAAATCAATTTTACTGGAGGTGCTGGTCCCTTCTGGAGGCTCTGAGGGGAGAATTCATTTCCTTACCTTTTTCAGCTTCTAGTGACTGTCTTGGTCTGTGGCCCTTTCCTCTACCTTCATACACATCAGGCCAATCTCTGCTTCCAGTATCACCTTCTTTTCCGTAGTAAAATCTCTGCCTTTCTCCTTTATGGATACTTGTGATTACACTTAAGGCCCACGCAGAGAATCCAGGATGATCTTCTCATCTCAGCATTCTTAATTTAGTTATAATTTGAGTCCCTTTTGCCATATACGGTAACATTCATAGGTTGCAAGAATTAGCACTGGGTATTTTTGAGGCTCATCATTCAGCCTATCACAGTGGGTTTCACCGAGCTGAAATCATGGTGCATGCTGCATTCTTCTGGAAGGTCTAAGCGAGGATCCATCTCCTTGCTTCTTCCAGCTTTTAAAGGCCACCTGAATTCCTTGGCTTGTGGCTCCTTCTTCCACTTTTTTATTTTTTATTTTTTTGCGGTACGCGGGTCTCTCACTGTTGTGGCCTCTCCCGTTGCGGAGCACAGGCTCCGGACGCGCAGGCTCAGCGGCCACAGCTCACGGGCCCAGCCGCTCCGCGGCATGTGGGATCCTCCCGGACCGGGGCACGAACCCGTGTCCCCTGCATCGGCAGGCGGACTCTCAACCACTGCGCCACCAGGGAAGCCCTGTAGCAAGGTCTTTTGATAATAAAACCTCCAATTTATAAATCCACTATGGTACATGTGCGGTAAGTAGAACAGAGTAAAGGCCCATTGAGATTAGGATACTGGATAGTTGGCCAGATTATTACTACCTAAATGATTTATGGTTTTCTGGTTGTTGTTTTTTTTTGCGGCACGTGGGCCCCTCACTGCTGCAGCCCCTCCCGCCGCAGTGCACAGGTTCCAGACGCGCAGGCTCAGTGGCCATGGCTCACGGGCCCAGCCCCTCCGCGGCATGTGGGATCTTCCTGGACCAGGGCACGAACCCACGTCCCCTGCATCAGCAGGTGGACTCTCAACCACTGCGCCACCAGGGAAGCCCGTTCTTTCACTTTTTAATGATGATACTTTTAAAATTCTTTTTGGCCATGCTGCACAGCCTGTGGGATCTTAGTTCCCTGACCAGGGATCAAGCCCGCGGCCCCTGCAGTGGAAGTGCTGAGTCTTAACCACTGGACCGCCAGGGAAGTCCCTCCTTCTTCCACTTTCACAGACAGCAATGTATCGTCTTCAAATCTCTCACTGACTCCAATCCCTGCTTCCATCGTCACATCTCCTTCTTTGACTCTGACCCTCCTTCCTCCCTCCCTCTTTCCCTTGTGGTTACATTGGGCCCAGGAGAATGTCATCTGCAAAGTCTCTTTGCCTTTAATGTAATATATTCGCACATTTGGGGGATTGGGACATGGACATCTTTGGGGGGGGCTGTTATTTTTGTCTACCCCACTCTGGCAGAAAGCAGCTCAGTGGTTGCTGGGGACCAGGGTGGAGAAGAATAGAAAGGGGGGCCTACAGAGGAGCAGGAGAAAACTTTTGGGGGTGATGGTTGTGATTATCTTGATCGGGTGATGTTTCCGTGGGTATACCATACCTCTATCAAAACTTAACAAATTGTACACTTTAAATAAATACACACAGTAAGCTGTATGTCCGTTATACCTCAATAAAGCTGTAAAAAAAAAAAAAAAAAGTAAATGAGAAAAAACCCCTGAGGCTCAGGGACTTTGGCCAAGTTTACCGAACTAGGCCGTGGTGTAACCAAGATGCACACCCAGGTCAGTTCATCTGATGCCGAAAATGTGTGCCTGTGATAGAGTGTCCTTTCCTTTATCCTCTTTTCTCTATATTTGGGATGATAATACTTGCCCCTTAAGGCTGTGAATCCATGGTTAGATGCTTAATAAATGTTCAGTTCCTTCCCTTTCTCCTTTTAGCCAAAGTTTTTGAGTATCCTGGAGCAGATTCTGTTGATAGTTTACAGAACTTGAAAATTACCGTGTTCTCCACGAGAGAGAGAGAAAGGTATCTAAGAAAAATGACAGATGGAGCCAACAGGTAGTAAATAGGTCTTGCCTTCAGGTATTCTCAGCCAGAAACGTCTCAGACTCTAGCATGCAAATCAACACACAGGATCAGACATAAGTGTGTTATTCAGGTCTCTCAGAAATCTAGGCTGGTGTGTTTGCCTGGTGATGGGAGCCAATGCTCACGAACAAGCAAGAGGAGGCAAGCATGTGGAAGCCGCCCCATCGTTATAAACAGTGGTACAAATGATGATTGTTGTGCCCAAGGTCACAAAGCCCTTTTGACTGATGTACCACACTTGGTCCAAAGTGGCGAAATAAAACAGAACGGTACTTCCAGCTGGCCAAGAAACCCAAACCTCTTTCCAGGGTTTCCCCAAAAGAAGAAAATGTACCCATGTTTCCCTCATTTATTTAATTTTGTGTGTGTGTGTATTTAGAAGCCGGCATCGTTTATTCCTAGATAAATTGAAAATGTCTTTAAAAAAAGGGTCCACATTTCCAATTTCCACTGGAATTCTTCATTGGTTGCCGTATCCTTGGTGGGGCTGTCCTAGGCTTCTGATTCAGATTGTAAGGTTCACCTTGGATTCATTCCCTATTTCTTTACCTTTCTATCTACTTCTCCAACCCAAGGCCATGTGTGTTAGATGATCATATTCAGCTTATGTTGGTCACATCAATCAAATGAGGGAAAAAGAAACAAATAAATCAAAAGTACGATGAGAAAGAAAAGAAGGGAGAGAATAGCAGATGCTGCAACCCTCAGTTTGTCACCATAAAGTACTGTCCAGTTCATAGACCTGCAGGCAAGCTACCAATATAAAGTGAATTTAAGGTTTATAGTCATGGTTTCATAAGTGGTAAATATAGCAGAGAGAGCCTGGCACAGTTAAGTTCCACTGCCCCTGATCAACTCCATGATTTGCGGCAAATTAGCTTAACTCCTCTGTGCCACTCTTTCCTCATTTGTAAACGAGAGTAATAAATCGTTTCTGCCTTGCGGAGCTGTTATGAGGTGCGGGCACATGCAATAGATCCTTAGCAGATGCACACTGCTTTTCTCTTCTTCCTCTCCTGTCCAACTTTACCTCATTTGGCTTATGAATTTGCTCCAGCTAAATGCTTCCGGCGAGATGAAAATGTGAACGTCAATCAACCTAGAAAGAAAGTGGTAGTACACCACGACCCATGGCGGACCATTAGTCCCCAAAAGTCCTGGGAGTAGGCAATTTTGGCCTGCAGCCAGATTTTGGCACTGAATCATGTCCTGTTTCGCATCGTTCCCTAATTGTTTCAAGTCCTTTCCCCTCTCTAGGATTCAATATCCTAGCTAGTTAAAGCATGAGATTGGATAAGATCCTCTGTGCCCCATCTAGTTCTTCTCAGTTCCTTCTTCTACCATATACCTCTACTTGCATAACAAAAACACAGAAAATAGTCATGGTGATGGAGGGCTAAGTCAACCCCTTATATTTATTTATTTTTCTTTGGCAACGCCACACGGCTTGTGGGATCTTGGTTCCCCAACCAGGGACTGAACCCATGGCCCCAGCAGTGGAAGCGCGGCATCTTAACCACTGGACCGCCAGGGAAGTCCCCAAGCCCTTATATTTAGAGCAAGTTCTCTCCAACATGAGGTTGAGGCACGGATCGGGGCCTCTGACTGCTGCCCAGAACACTAGCTCTCCTGGACCAATCTATTACAGAGTCATCACCCACCACACCCAACTCGATTCCCACCCCTCAGAGAGCATATGATGACAAAAGCGGAATCTCTGAGCTCAGGCAGTGCAAGACCAGAGCTCAGAAGAGCCCTGTTAGAATCAGTCGGTTCACAGGTGTTTGCAGCTGCTGCTTCCGATAAAGTAGCTGAAACAGTCACGCTTTGTGCTTACTCCCAAGAACTGTAGTTCTACACGTTGGTCACATGTCAGAATCACCTGGGGAGCCAGCAGAAATGATAGCTGTATTGGTGCGGGAGGGGGCCTAGGCACTGATATTTTTTTAAAGCTCCCCAGGCAATTCTAAGTGCATTCAAGATTGAGAATCATCGACCTAGGTCAGAGGCTGCAGTGTAATTCTTGGGGCCCGTACCTGAGTTTCTGAACACACCTGCAATAGCACAGTGACAGGCCTGAAGTAGCACAGCTGAGTCAATGACTGTATCTGAATCCCCGGTACTTAGCATGGTGCCTCCCATGTAGTAGGTACGCAATAAATGTTGGTTGGACAGATAAATACATAAATGAACAAATAAGTATGAAATAGTATGTGGAAAGAGTATTGGACTGAAGGCCAAAAGACCATGTCCTCAGTTGTAGTATGATGATTTATAATCAGAAGCATGTACTTGGTCTTCTTCCCCATTTCTGGCACCACTCCTAAACATTTTGAACTTCCTAAGTGCTGAGAGCTATAAAGGTATCTTCTGTTGCGTTAATGCGGTGATCTTGGAAAGCCCCTAGGTAACCTAAGGATGGGGGCCGCCTGCCAGGAGAACCAGCCCTGTGACTAGAGGGTTGGAACTTTCAGTGCCGGACACCCCTCGACCTCCGGGGAAAGGAGAGGAGCTGGAGATTGATTCCGACCACCAATGGCCATTGATTTAATCAATCGTACCTATGTAATGAAGCCTCCATAGAATCCAGAAGGATGGGGTTTGGAGAACTTCTGGGTTCATGGGTACGTGGAGATGTGGGGAGAGTGACACTCAGCGAACATGGAAGCGCCACACCCGCTCCCACATACCTTGCCTTATGCATTTCCTCCATCTGGCTGTTCTCGTGTTACACCCTTTTCTTGACCTACTAAACTGGGAATCTAGTAAGTAAAAATTTTCTCTGGGTTCTGTGAACCACTCCAGTAAATTAACTGAACCCATGGAGGGGAGGGGGTCACGGGAATCTCCAATATATAGCCAGTTGCACAAGTTACTTTAGCGCAAGTAACAACATGGACATGTGATTAGCGATTGGCCTCTGAAACGGGGGGCACTTTAGTAAGACTGAGCCCTTAAGCTGTGGGATCTGATGCTATCTCCAAGTATATAGTGTCAGAATTGAGTTAATTGCTTGCAAGCTTTGGAAAAAACATATCAGAGCCACCCTCACCCTACTACTATGTAAATGTGGGCAGTTCTGTTTTTCTAAGCCTCAGTTGACTCTCTTGTGATAATAGTACCTGCTTTATCCTATTCACAACATCATTGTGAAGCTAATGTATGTGACGGTGCGTATTTGTATTGCATAGCTTTAAGAAATTTTTAGAAGTCAAACATAACAGTCATCCTAGCCAGCTGGTTTTTCTATCAAACCTGGAAACATGTGGATTAATGCAGAAACTGCTTGGGTTAGAGCCTTGAAGGAGGGGTCCGAGTGGGAAGGAGATCTCCCACTGCAGTGGAGTTGTTTCCATTCCCCTTAGTTGGAGCCCAACATGGCTATTCTTCTTGGGGATCTAGAAGCCATGCTGGCTGACCCACATCCCAGCAAGCCTTGAGCAGTAAGGCCTGCCTCCCCGGGGAGTCCTTGCTTGCCTTTGCTCCCAGTTCCCTGGTTCTCAGCACAGTGCTGGCCCAAAGTGGGTGCTCAGTGGATGAACAAATGAATGTGCCTGGATTTCTGCCTTTGAGTACGGTTTTAATATTGCCTCTGTCTCTTTTGTTCTGTCAACTCCCCGGCCACCCATCTGATGGCTGTGGACTTGGTTTCCTGAAAGGGCCGTGAACCTGCTGGCTCCTCCGTTTGGATGTCCCCTGATGCCACACGGGAGAAGCGTTTGCCCTCCCACCCACTGCTGTTTAGGCACCCCGCCAGCCAAGCCAGGTCTTGGCCCTTCATGCCAGGGTACTGCCAATTCAGACAAAACATATGGTGTTTGCCCAGGATCTTGCTGTCTTTATTTATGTTTTTAAATAACTTGTTTTTCTTATTATTACAAAATAACGCATGTTCATTTGAAAAAAATTGGGAAAAAAACAGGCAAGCAAAAATTAAGAAAATCTTTCATAAATCCCTCAGTCTTAGAGGATCACTGTTTAATGTTCCTAGTTTTGTGTATGCGTGCACACACACGTGCACACACGAGTACATATTTAGAGAAACGGGATCATCTTGTACTTAGTGATTTGTAACCTGCTGTGTTCACTTAACAATGCCTCGCTGCCTTAAATGGTCATCTTGAGCTATTATTAATCCCCACCCCCAAGGATCCACTTCTGTGGTCATTAGTTGCTTACAGTTATTTACAAAGTGAGCAACCTCAGTCAAAACAACCCTAATCAGTCAGCAAGGGGGAGGGCTTTTCTGGCTAACCGATGCAGTGGTGATCTGTGCTTTGACCAGCGGTGTCTGCTCAGACAGAAACCCTACATCTCATAAAATGTTTGTTTCCTCAAGGGCTCCAGGGCTCAGACTATAATGGAAACAAAGAGTTTACTGAGTAGCCATAACCTTAAAGTTGCTACAGTTTCTATGAAACTGGAAAATTCCATTGCTACGGCCAATGTCAACAGTACAGACAAGAAAGGAATGTAGGAATTCAAAGGAAGGGAAGAATTTGATTAAGAGAGACTATGGGTAACTGGCAGAAACGCTGTGAAAATGTCCTGGCTTCCAGCATCAGCATCCAGAAATTAGATTACAGGCACTGGTCCTCCCTGGACTGGGTGAGGTAGCAGGCCTGTAGCACGTATTTGTGTAAAGAATGAATCTAGGCTAGGTTTCAGGTTGTGGCGGCGATGTAGCTGGCTGACAGCATCCTGAGAAGCCCCTTCCCCCTGCCTTGGGACCTGGTCCCCTGATCGCATGGTGCTCCTCTGTCAAGTGCCCACATGTGCACACACCTCGGGCACCTCCTCTGAAAGCTGTGCCTCAGGATGTGAAGCATGATGACCGGAGTGGGGTGGGCATGGAGGCTTGCAGGGGGACTGATAGGAGTCAGAATGAGGAAGAAGACAGGAGGTATCGCTCCCATCACACATCAGACAAGGAGCGGTTAAGTTCAGATAGCTTCTAGTTCATCCTTCTCACCAGGATTACCGCAGGAGCCTCTGAACTGGGCTCCCTTGCTTCCTGACGCCATTCTTCACGGTCCGCTCACCAAAATGCCACCCGGAGTGGCAAAAAGCCGTCATACTCTAATTATAGACTTTCTTGTTTAAAATGTTCTCTTCTGATATTTGGCAAAAGCAAGTACTACCTGCACATTGTTTAAAAATCAAACAGAACCAAAAGGCTCATAATGGAAAGCATCAGTCACTTGCTTCTACTCCCCACTGATTCCCTACCGCCTCTGCCGCAGCTCTGGCTACCAAAGGCAGCTACATCTAACTTTTTTTTTTTTTTTTTTTTGGAGAGGAGCGGTTCTTCTGGCATTTAACTCCATATTTCTAAGTATTATGCTTATATTATTATTTCCTGGCCCCTCAATTTTAAACTTTATAGCTGTCTCCTTTTTGTGTAGATGAGGATTTATTTGTAATTTGTAAACATTTTATTGAGGTATAATAGACATACAATAAATTGCATATTCAAAGTGTACAATTTGATAAATTTTGACACAGGTCCATCGATGAAACTGATGGAAGAAATTTTCACATACTGGGGGATGGGGAAGTCATTCTGACTTACACATGATTTGGCTTGAATTTTATGCTAACCAGAACAGGCTGTCTTCTGGCCTGTCAAATACACATTGTACATCTGTTTTAACCATTAACGAAAAGAGTGCATTTAAAAATCAAAATGGAGTAATTGTGGTTCAGGCATTCAAAATGGAGCCTGGTGGCCATTGTGGACGTGGTTTCAGACACACTCCTGTGTCACTGGGAACTTGAATTTTCCGAACTGTATCAAACTCAAGGACACCACCAGCTCTTTCCAAGACAACACCTGCTAGTAGCTACCAGTTGCAACCCCTTTGTAACTATGCAGCCATTTAGGATCCCAACCAATCCTTGCTTAACAAGCACCCTTACTTCTTACCAGCTCCAATCCTAATTCTTGACAAACTACTCATGTAACTTTGTGGATTTTGCCTGTACTATAAACCTCCCCCACTTTGTAGTCTGGCAGAACACAATTCAAGTGCTTCTTTTTCTTTTTTATTTATTTTTGGCTGCGTTGGGTCTTCATTGCTGCACGTGGGCTTTCTCTAGTTGCGGCGAGCGGGGGCTACTCTTCCTTGCGGGTGCGGGCTTCTCACTGCGGTGGCTTCTCTTGTTGCGGAGCATGGGCTCCAGGCGCACAGGCTTCAGTAATTGTGGTGCACGGGCTTAGTTGCTCCGTGGCATGTGGGATCTTCCCGGACCAGGGCTCGAACCCGTGTCCCCTGCATTGGCAGGCGGATTCTTAACCACTGCACCACCAGGGAAGTCCTCAAGTGCTTCTTGATTCTGTGTCTCCTGGACTGTAGTCCTCAGTTTGGCTCACATAAAACTCTTCTCTTTCTATTATAGATTGTTTATTGACTATTTGTGTTGACAAAACCATCACCACAATCGAAATTAGTCATCTAACTCTGTTCTTTCTTCAAAGTTGTTTGGGTTTTTCCAGGACCTTTGCGTTTCCATTAAAATCAGCTTGTCAGGACTTCCCTGGTGGCACAGTGGTTAAGAATCTGCCTGCCAATGCAGGGGACACGGGTTCAAGCCCTGATCCAGGAAGATCCCACATGCCGCGGAGCAACTAAGCCTGTGTGCCATAACTACTGAGCCTGCGCTCTAGAGCCCACGAGCCACAACTACTGAGCCCACGTGCCACAACTACTGAAGCCTGCCTGCCTAGAGCCCATGCTCTGCAACAAGAGAAGCCACCGCAATAAGAAGCCCACGCACCACAACGAAGAGCAGCCCCCGCTCGCCACAACTAGAGAAAGCCTGCGTGCAGCAATGAAGACCCAACGCAGTCAAAAGTAAATAAATAAAATAAATTTTTAAAAAATTCAGCTTGTCAATTTCTACAGGCAATTCTGTTGTGATTCTGATTGGAATTACGTTGAATCTGTACAATTTGGGAAGAATCAACACCTTAAAATATTAAGTCTTCTGACCCTTGAGGATTTTACATTTTTATCTCTCTACTCCCTTCATCTGAACCTCCTACTTCTATTTTCAGTATTATCAACAATCAATCAGTATTTACATAATCACACAGAACCAAGTAGTATACTGAAAAAAATTTGTTTTTGAACAGCTCTGTGGTTTTTCTTGAGTTTATAATTGCCTCATTTTTCCTTTTTATAATTTTCCACAGACAAATCTCTAATTCTCTTTTTATACTCCATCACATTATCTAACTTATTAGCCACTCTATCAGGTCTACTTTTGTACTGATGATCTCCTCTAAGAGTCCTCCATTTCCCGGATTCAGAATAAACCTACCACGTAGCCCTCCCCCTGTGTTTTCTTCTGGCTAATGTTCTGAGGTGGACAGACTGTTTCCTGTGTCCTGTTTTAATTTTTCTTGGTTTACTTTTGAATTTGGTGGAGTACACCTTTTAGTAACTTCCTAAAAAAGCGTATATGGGAGGTAAGCTTTCTGAATTTTTGAATTTCTTAACATATCTTTATTCTGCCCTCACACTTGTCTAATTATAGAATTCTAGGATGAAAATAATTTTCTCACCAAATTTTGAAAATTTTATCAATTATATTTTAATTTCCCCATTTGGTGCTGAGAAATAAAACGCCATCCTGCGGGTCTTTTAAAATTCATTTTTCCCAACTCAATGGGATCTTTTAATCTGGACATTTATATTATTCAGTCATAAAGAATTTTATCAAATTATTTGGTTAATAATTTCCTTCCTTTTAATTTATTTGTTCCCTCTTTACTGGTAGTGTTGCCAGATAAGATATAGAATTAAATTTGAATTCCAGATAATCCACAAACAATTTTTTAGTATAAATATGTTCTGTGAGACTTCCCTGGAGGTGCAGTGGTTAAGAATCTGCCTGCCAATGCAGGGGACACGGGTTCAACCCCTGGGCCGGGAAGATCCCACATGCTGTGGAGCAACTAAGCCCGTGTTCCACAACTACTGAGGCCACGCGCTGCAACTACTGAAGCCCGCATGTTCTAGGGCCTGCATGCCACAACTACTGAGCCCATGTGCTGCAACTACTGATGCCTGCACACCTAGAGTCCATAATCTGCAGCAAGAGAAGCCACCAAAATGAGAAGCCCGTGCGCTGCAATGAAGAGTAGCCCCCACTCACTGCAACTAGAGAAAGCCCACACGCAGCAACAAAGACCCAACGCAGCCAAAAAAAAAGAAAGTTCTGTATAATATTTTTAGTGTAAATATGTTCCATGTGACATTTGGGACATATTTACTGTAAATAATTATTTGTTGTTCATCTGAAATTCTGATATTCAAAATTAACTGGGCAGCCTGTGTTTTTATTTGCTAAATCTGGCCAACGTATTTACTGAAATTCTTATTATCAGATTTAATATCAGAATTCTTTTATCAGACCTCCTGGCTGAAGTTCACATTTAAAAAAAATCTATCTATTTATTTATTTATGGCTGTGCGGGGTCTTAGTTACGGCATGTGGGATCTTTTAGTAGCAACATGCAGACTTCTTAGCTGTGGCATGTGGCCCTCTTAGTTGTGGCATGCACGTGGGATCTAGTGCCCCAACCACGAATTGAACCCAGTCCCCCTGCATTGGGAGTGTGGAGTCTTACCCACTGGACCACCAGGGAAGTCCCAGAAATTCATTTTTTTTCCTTACATTTCATTGTCTCCTTAACTATTTGTTCAATTTTCTGAAAGATTTTTTTAACTTTATTTTCCAATTTCTATTAAATTTTCTTATACCTGTTTCAAAGAACTATCTTTTGTTCTGCTATGGTCCTCATTTAATTCTATTCTTGTTTTATAGATAAAATATCTTTTCGTATCTCTTTTTATATTTTCCCCCCTATTCCCTGAATTATCTCTTTTTCTTCTGAGTTCTTTTTTCTGTTTGTTGAGTTGGTCATTTTTACGTTGGGACTTTCCCCAAATGTCAGGTGATTCTTGGTTGTCTGTAGATGTTTAAGAGTGTGGTAAAAAGCTGTTGGAAACTTTGAGGGATGGTAGGGGTTGAATAGTGGAGGAATTCCCTTTTATTGATGGGGCAAGTCAGACATTTCACTAGCACAGTGGGATCTCAATGATCAATTTCTGGAGGTTTCTGGGGCTGTTCTTTGTGTCTAAAGAAGGATTCTTTGAGCTATAGCCTAGAAGGTGAACATCTGGTGGCTGACAGGTGTCTCATCTCCTGTGATTACCAGATGTGTTTTATATTCCAGCAGTACTAATGAACACTTCTCTGCACAATACCATTTACTTCTAGGTCTTTATTTCTGGAATGTCTTCCCTCTGTATTCTCCACTTTATAAAATCCTACACATTCTCCAAAACTCAGATATATAACAGTCTTCTATCTCCCTCTTAGGTAAGCTTCATTAACCTCCACCTATCCCACCCCCAACCAGGTTTATCCATGAGTTTCTGTATCGTGTTCCCATTACCTCTTGTTTATATCTTCACCAAAGCAAGGTCACAGTCTGGCTGGCTGTTACAGTTTTCAACTCCTTCTATGCTACTTTCTACCATTCTACCCCCTTGAACCAAATGATCCTCCCAATCAGGGAACCATTTCATTTCCTGATCTCTATATCCCTCCATGCCCAAAGAGCCCCTTGCACAGAGCCTTGTGTCTAGAAGAAATCTGAAAACATTAGTTGAGCGAACTGAACTGGATGCTCCCTTGTCCAGGTGACTTCCTGCCAAGTCTGTACTTGACGGAGCCTGGCCAAACACGAGGAGGGGATGATGGAGAGACACTAAGGGGAGCTGGAGCTGGGGAAAGCAATGTGGACAGCAGAGGGCCAGAAGGCCAAAGGGACAGAAGGGAGTGAAGGGAAGTGAAAAAATGGTCAGAAGACGGCAAGGAGGGGATTATGATATCAGCCAAAGAGATGAACAGTAAGAAGTCAAAAGTGCAGCTCCTCCAGGAAGCTTGCCCCAGCCTCCCCGGTTGGAGCTAGGCGAGCCTTTACCTGCACTCGCAGCCTCCTGTGACAATTCTGGTAGAGTGGCAAACCTCCTGTATTTCACCCTTTATTTTCTTGTCAAGGAGACTATGTGCTCCCGAGGGCAGGGGTGGAGTCGATTTAGTTTTTTTTTATTCTGAGATGCTAACGCAGTGCCTACTCTATGAAGGTTGGAGTGGATAGACAAATGGGGAGGGTCTGGCTGCTCTTCTGGGAGGGCGTGGGGCTGAGCCACAGAGCTGCCCGGGCTGCTATTACTTATCCGCCCGCTGTGGAGTCTGACAGGTGCCCTCACATCCTGGTGGATGGGGTTTTCTCATCTGATGCGGAAGCACTGAGAGGTTAAAATGGTTTGTGTTTAATCAGTTTGTGTCCCTAAACTCCAAGCATATGTTATGAAGTCTATGTAGTGACAATGAAAAAGTCTTATTGTAATGTTAAATGGAATGATGTAGGGTACCAAATTATATGATTATGTTAAAAAAATAAAAGAGAGAGAGAGTGGAGCATTGGAAAGATGCATAGCAGGAAATATTACAAAACCAATATTATAAAATCTGACCAACTGCATTTGGTTGGAATTGTTTTTCTCTTTATTCTCTGATGGTTTTGAAATATAGTTAGATCAATAGATAGCATTTTCTAAGAACTTACCATGGGCCAAGAACTGTGGATTATTTAATTTAAATCTTAGAAAATCTTACCAGGTTGCTACTATTATTATTCCCATTTCACAGATGACGAAATTGAGAATCAGAGAGGTTAAGTGACTTGCTCCAAATTGCACAGCCAGTAAATGGTGGCTCTAGACTCACTTTATGTTACTTTTATAATTTTAAGGCCAGATTCTATGTGTATAACCATCATCTAAACACTCAAAATTAAGCTTTATTAGGGCAGAATATCACCAAATATACCCATCCCTTCATCTAGCTCCAGCTTTCTTAGATGAGATAACAAGTGGAAGAGAGGTTCAAGGAATTGAAGCAAAAAACAGCTTCAAAAGAACCTATAGATCAGTCCATCTAGGCTTGTATTGCCTGCATGGGGGATGGGTGGCTTGACTTGGGGTTCGGGGCCGGGGGCTGCAATGTAGAGAGGTAGTTTCTTTCTTTGACAATTTTTTTCTTTCTTTTTCTCTTTCTCTCCTTCCTTTATCATTCTTCTTTCTTCCTTCCTTTTCTCCCTTCCTTTCTTCCTTCCTTTCCTTCCTTCCTTCCTCTTTCTCTCTCTCTCTCTCTTTCTTTCTTTCTCCCTTTCCTTCTTTCTTCCTTCCTTGCTTTCTTTCTTCCTTTCCTTCTTTCTTCCTTCCTTCCTTTCTTTCTTCCTTTCTCTTTCCCAACTCCTCTCCTTTTTCTCCTTCTTTTTGGTTCCTTGACGATGGCAGACTTAATAATGTTATTTTTTTATTCTGGGGGACAAAAAGAGAACCTCCATCCTTGCTAATGAAGTCTATGTGGGACCTCAAAACACCTAACCCTGGGGATCACTTCCTAGTCTCATTTTATATTATTTTTTATTTTATTTATTTATTTTTTTGGCTGTACCACACAGCATGTGGGATCCTAGTTTCCTGACCAGGGATCGAACTCGCACCTCCTGCATTGGAAGTGCAGAGTCTTAACCACTGGACCACCAGGGAAGTCCACCTAGTCTCATTTTAACTCCACGGATCACCTCCTGTACTCCAGGGTCACTCCTCCAAATAAGACGAGGAGACAAACTGAGTAAAATGAGCTTCAGGGAGTCCTGGACACAGACACTTTTCATACTGAAGACGAGCTCTCTATGGAGTGCGTGTGAACAGGCCAGCACACTGTTGCCCCTCAAAGTTGCCGCTACACAGGAAGTGCACCTCGCACCCCGGCACCCAGACACTCCAAAGGAGAGGGGCATGTTTGGGGGCTACCAAAATTTACCATTACTTCGATTTGATTTAGAGAAATGGAGAGTT
Organism: Delphinus delphis; assembly: GCF_949987515.2. NCBI lineage: Eukaryota > Metazoa > Chordata > Mammalia > Artiodactyla > Delphinidae > Delphinus > Delphinus delphis. The sequence continues at coordinate 66,315,700 of NC_082694.2, forward strand.
CCAATCTGTGTTCATGGGGACAAGAAGATAGAATTGGAACATTGAGTTTTGATGTGCTACAATTACTTCACAGATACTATCTGGTATTTAGCTCTCAGGACCCAAGAGATGGTGTTAGATTGGAAGGAGTACATAGAAGAAGGCAGGGTGGGATGCTGGCAGATTTCAAGTGTGAAAAACAAAAGCATTCAAGCATGGTTTCTGAAAATCACATCAGAGAAGAGAGTGAATGAAAACAAGCTATGGAATTTCTCTATTATATGCACTGATATGTAAATAACCAAACAGTTTCCTCCTGATTTATCGGACTTTGAAGCATACAAAAACCAAAGGAAAAAAAAATCCTATAAGAGAGAATCTGAACACAGGGAGCTGCACATAGACAAGGGCAATTCTAAAGTGATGAAGAGATGGAGGAATCAGATGACATGTGCAGGAGTGTTCTCTGCATGAGACAGACAGCTCTGGATCTAGATAAAGGAGGCAGAGCAGTTATTGCCTGGGCTGGGCCATGGAGATAAAGGCTGGTGGGGACATGGGGAAATTGCAAGCAAAATATTGCAGCTCATTGAGGGTCTCTGCCAGAAAGATAGGAGCTCAGAAAAGCAATAACCTTGTGACTCACATATCAGAGTCTGAGATGACAATGACTTTGAAGATTGGGTCTGAGGGGCAAGAGGAAAACTGGCACCAGCAGAACATGGATTAGCCTAAGCAGGAAATAAAGGGGAGCAATAAAACCAAATGTTTCAAGGTAGGAAGAGACTGCTGGTGATGAACGGCCGGAAAGAGATTTGAGAGAGCAACATTTTATTACTTTTGGATGCTGACAACCAAGGTATCATATCCAAGTTTCCTAGTCGCAGAGTAACAACAAAGGCAATAATACAGGACAAAACGATCAAATAAAACAAGATTCATTTTATTTAGTTACTATGGTTGGCAAAGGCAGATGTGGTGCAAGGCAAAGAAATATAAACCAATTCGATGGAATAAAGGGGAAAATGTGTGAACCAAATAGGAAATCCAGTTACACAAAGCAGGATGAAGAAAGACAAAGGGTCAGAACGGGTAGTTTGAACAAGGGATAAGACATTGGAAAATTGGAAGCATTCAGGGGTCTTGGTATTTTTCCAGAAAAGAACTCTGTTGTCCTTTATCACTAGGTCTGTGAACCCATGTGGGGACCCAGAAGCCGGGGTGACTCAGAGGAATCAATGACAGCCCTCCCAAATGCCACAGAGGACCTCAGCTTCTGAGATCCCAGAGCTTTGCAGTTCCCAAGGGCACTGAGCAATTGCTTGATCAACCTCAGTAGTGTAGAATTTTAAAACTGTCCTTTTTAATCTCTGGAAATTGAACCCGTGAGATTGCACACAGACTTGAACTCCATACACATCTCCCTTGGTATTTTCCAGGTTCTGACCCTCACACCCTCTTCAGCTAGGTCTTTGTTGGACTCCTGGCTAGATGCTGGACATGGCTTTCCTACGCAAGGCCTGGACCCCATGCTTCTAATCCTGTCTTCCATATTCTGCTCTCAGTCAACACACTGCTGTCCCATTCCAGGATCATCAATTCAGCATCCCCATAACCAGTGAATGACTTAAGGTTAGGAAAGATACATTTGCAAACAGACACTTCCCCCACGTTTCACAGAAAATCAAGGATCTCCTCCTCCTTTCGTCATCGTCGTCGGCATTGGCGTCTCATCATCATCACCACAATCATCACCATCATCACCATCCAAACAGATATTGAGCACTATGGTTCCACTGGGCTAAGAGCTTTAAATCTAACACCTTATGTAATCTTTATCTCAATACTATAAAGAAAACACTATCATCATCCCCATTGTATAGATGAGGAAATTGAGGTTTGGTTTGCCCAACACTAAGCATATGGGGAATGGCAGATCTGACAATGATATCAAGAGCCTGTACCTTATCTATTAAGCTCACTACTGCTTATAATCTTCTACTTCTCCATATCAACTTATTTTTCCTAGAAAAAAAAATGTTATAAATTTCCCTATTGGTTTGGGCTAGGTATAGAGTAGATGCTCAATAAATGTTCAGTTGAATTGAAACAAAGGAGCCCTGAGCTCTCTGGAGCTCACAGTTGCATTAAGAGTCCACTGGCCCCACAGATCCTGCTTTTGAGGTTTAACTTGGTCACTTCTTCATCAGCTCCTTTCCTTCAATCAGCCCGCCAACCTTGTGTTATGTAAAGTAACACTGTTCAAGCCTCAAGCCCTGGCCTACTGTGACCCAGTGAGGGGAGAAGCACAGGGTAAATTCTCATTATTGGCAACTCAGTATTTCACCCGCAGCTGGAGGGGGAGCGCTGAGGCTCGGATGCTAGGAGGCTATCAGCTTGACTCGGTGTCTTGGCACCCTTAGCAATTGCCGTGGAAGAGCTGAATCCAGAATGAACATCTGCCCAGGCTAGGCAGAGAGGAAACAGCTTTTGGTTAGCTAATTAACAGCTTTTGCATCTGCATCAGATGATTCCATTTCAGCACAGTGTCTTGAACACAGAGGTCTTGGATTCACTAGATTCACTCTTTTCACATTTCTTAGGTAGTGCTCTTAGGTCATTGTATCTCCCAGCGCAGGTCCCATCCTATCTAGCTGAGGCTTTATTTTATTTTTCTTTTAAATGAGGTCTTTTTAAAAAATTAATTAATTAATTAATTTGGCTGCGTTGGGTCTTCGTTGCTGTGCATGCGCTTTCTCTAGTTGTGGTGAGCGGGGGCTATTCTTCGTTGTAGTGCGTGGGCTTCTCATTGCAGTGGTTTCTCTTGTTGTGGAGCACGGGCTCTAGGCACACAGGCTTCAGTAGTTGTGGCACGCAGGCTCAGCAGTTGTGGCTCGTGGGCTCTAGAGCACAGGCTCAGTAGTTGTGGTGCACGGGCCTAGTTGCTCCGCAGCATGTGGAATCTTCCCGGACCAGGGCTTGAACCCATGTCCCCTCCATTGGCAGGTGGATTCTTAGCCACTGTGCCACCAGGGAAGCCCTGGCTGAGGATTTTAGAAGAAGAGGACTTCACATCTGTCGGGGCTAACTCAAGGATTGGCTTATTCTTCCCTAAAGGCATGGCCATCACACCTGGAGGGCTTTCTAGCCCATTTGTTTTGGGACTGGGACCCACATGTGCCTCTCACTGTACTCAGATGGTTTCACTTGTGATTTACCAGAGTTCTACATTTAGTGAGGGAGACTTACAATCAGGGCTATGTTATTTGTGGGGCCTCTTGTTCAAATGGCAGGAAAAAAGTGCCGTGAGAGGTACAAAATTACAAAGTTTTTGCTTTTTTTTCCTGCAGTCTCTGCCTTGACTTGTCATGGCACTTTTTATGTCCTATTTAATGTCATTCCAAGGAAATTATCATTTCAAAAGTATCTGCATGAATTTTACCATTCATCTTTATGTTGTGCGATGCCAGTTTTAAGTACAAGAGCATTTAACTCTCATGTGTATTCATGAAATTACATTATGTGTATTTCATAGCTCATACGTGCATATCCACTTAGTTTTTCCCAGAACAGTGGAAATGCATACAACTCATTCGATTGTTTTAACTTCACTTCTTGATACGTGACATTTTACCAACACTGTCTTCAGCTTACTGATGGGTAAGGAAGGACCAAAGGGAAAAAGGACCACTGGTTGCCCTATGAGTCCCTTGCCTTCTATGTCGGGGTGTGTGTGTGTGTGTGTGTGTGTGTGTGTGTGTGTGTGTGTGTGTGTGTTTGTAGACAGTCCCCAGAGGCCACCCCAGAACTTTCTGCTTTGAATGCAGAAATAAGGCACTGGTGTTCTCAGAAACACAAATGACCGAGGAACGCTATCATATCCTTTCCTACTCATGTTACTTCCCTGCACTGTATTAACTTTGGGTTGGAATGTGCCTTTCTAGAAGCATTGTATATTTAAAAAGAACCACAAAACCTTTGACCCTTTTCCACTTTGTCTTTTCCATTATGCTTCCTCATAAAAAAGACCTCTGTAATACTTGCAGATGTTCATTAGGAAAGCTTAGACCCAGAATCTATGCTCACACTCATGGCCCAGTGGTACAGGAATTATAGAATTCTTAATTAAAAATAATGGGTGTTTGCTTTTGAGGTGAAATCATTGGGGTGATTTTGGAGGATGTGTGCTGATGTGTGTGGATGGTGACTGTGTTGCGTCTGGGTGAGGTTTAGACGGCGAGGGCGATATTTGTGTGTGTGTGTGTGTGTGTGTGTGTGGTATTTGTGGCACATGTTTTGTGTGTCTGTGTGATTTGTATGTAGGGTTTGTGGTATGTTTGTCTATGTGTGCCATGTGAAATGAATATGAGTTTAAGTTTTCTCAGCAAACTTCTCCTCTGGGCTGGAGAGCACATATCTTCTGCTTTCCCCTGAAACGCCAGTCTGTTCTCATGTTCTTCTAAGTAAAATAACATGCAGCTTGTTGACATTCACAAACAAAACCCAGTGGTTTTTATCTGAGTCAAGAGCTCCCTGGGGCTTTGTTTTTCTTCCGTCCTCCTTCCTGTAAATCCATTTTATGCGTTGGAGTTAGAAGATGACATCTTGTTACATCATGTTAGACAGCACCATAATTTTTTCCAGCAAACCATTTCCAATCTGGTGAAGCAGACAGAACTGAACAAAGACAGACAACCCAGCATAAATAAAGGATCAGCTCACAGCCTCCTGAGGGATGGACTCAGAAGAGCCCTGTCCCCAAATCTCAGGCTGATTTGCCATTTTAAGTTTTAACTCTTTAAGGCTGGACTGGAGAACTCGATCCAGGCGCACAGTGCTGCTGTGCAGCCTCCCTCTGTAGACGATGGGGATGTCTGTTGGGGAAGGGGCGCTCACGCAGGGGGAAGGAGCACGCGGTGAGACTGATGCGTTGCCCAGGGTCCCTTCTATACTACGCGCAGGTCAGGCCTGTCTTTTGCTTTCCAGCCGCAGCTGCTATTTATAGTCCTGGCTCTGTTTGCCTTTCTGCCTGTGACCCCTGTGGTCAGCTCAAGGCCTATGTTTAAAAAGAGTTCTTCTGTGCTCAAGTTCAAGCCCACCGCTGCGGCTTCCCTTCAGTCTGCAATCTCCATGATGAGGGCTCTGGCTCTGGGTGCCCTCCCCACGCCCCGGTGTGCCGTGTATCAGACTGGGTGTCTGGTTTCCCTCAACCCTGTCATGTGTCTGTACCCACAGCCTGTGCTGTGGTCAGAATTAGCTCTGGGTGGGGCACTGTGCCGTGTCTTTCTGATCTTATTGCGGGTGATCTGCCAGAATGTTCCTTCTAAACATCTCACCCTGTCAGCCTTCGGCCTGCAAATATTGACTGGCTCACAAGCTGTACGGCCTAGATAACTAAGGCACGAAACCTTAGATCTGTAAAATCTATGTTTTTAAAAAAGAAAGAAAGAAAAAGAATACTGAACTTAGAACCAGATGAGCCAGGTCTGAACCACAATTCCAAGCTGTGTGACGCTGGTCAGGTAGTGAAACTCTCTGAGCTTTTCCTTCCTCCACTCAAAGAGAGCGCCTGCCTCCTGTGGATGCTGTGAGGACTAAAATGAGACCATGCCTGTGTGCAAGGAGTCTGGAAACTTCCCAACTCTCATAGTCTATTGTTTCAACTTCTCACACTTCTCAAAAGTACATGACAAGAAAGGAAGGTAGGAACGAATTGAGATACTCTGGAGGTGATAGTGTAAAAGACTCCTATGTGTGACTCAATCACCCAGCAAAGAGAGGTAAAAATTGATTTTTTTAATAAAAAAAAAATCCAAGGGCTTTCCTGGTGGCACAGTGGTTGAGAGTCCGCCTGCCGATGCAGCGGACGCGGGTTCGTGCCCCGATCCGGGAGGATCCCACATGCCGTGGAGCGGCTGGGCCCGTGAGCCATGGCCACTGAGCCTGCGTGTCCGGAGCCTGTGCTCCGCAACGGGAGAGGCCACAACAGTGAGAGGCCCGCGTACGGCAAAAAAAAAAAAAAAAAAGTTGATGTATAGAAAATGTTTATGATAAAATGACAAAAGTGGGAATATGAAATTTAATATGATATCAATATAATAATTACAATTTATGTAGGATTGATCTGTTTTAACAAAACAAGAAGAAAATATGCAAAAGTATGAAAATATTTGTATTAGGGTATTAAGATTGTGACTTTTTATTTTATTTCCTATTTTTTAATTTTTTAATAACTTTATTTTTTTAATTTATTTCTGGCTGTGTTGGGTCTTCGTTGCTGTGCGTGGGCTTTTCTTTTTTTCTCTAGTTGCCGCAAGTGGGGGCCACTCCTCGCTGCGGTGCGCGGGCTTCTCATTGCGGTGGCTTCTCTTGTTGCGGAGCACAGACTTTAGGCATGCAGGCTTCAGTAGTTGTGGCACGTGGGCTCAGTAGTTGTGGCACGTGGGCTCAGTAGTTGTGGCACGTGGGCTCAGTAGTTGTGAGTCGTGGGCTCTAGAGCGCAAGCTCAGTAGTTGTGGCGCACGGGCTTAGTTGCTCCGCGGCATGTGGAATCTTCCCGGAGCAGGGCTTGAACCTGTGTCCCCTGCATTGGCAGGCAGATTCTTAACCAATGTGCCACCAGGGAAGCCCAAGATTGTGACTTTTTAAAATAAAAAATGTTTCCTTAATTTTGCTGTATTGGTTTTTAATTTGGAAAAAATATTAAAAAGAAGAAAAAACCTCCCCATGTTGGTTTGAACTTAAATTCCTCTCCCAGCTCTTGCTACTTCTACTTTGACTGCTCCTTATAGACACATCCCCCATTGCCCAGCCCTAACTCTACTACAGGGAAAACTCCAAATTCCTGGCTGCCTAGTGGCTTCTGATGCAGCTGTTTGTGTCAACACTATCCTGGCAGAAAGCAAGGAAGGAAATGTTTTCTTCCAATCACAACCGCTCCCAGATTTCCCCTTTCTATTCTAGAGTAGCATCCCTATTGGCCCCTCAGTGCCCACTGAGAACAACACACGCATCTACCCCCTTGTAACGTGCTCAGCTGTTTCACTAGAGTTAGAGGAAGGTGCAGACTAGCTGATAAGTACATAGTTTCAGCATCTGCAATTAGCTTGGTACGGCTGAAAGAGAATACCAGTGGGAATTAAGTGCTTTCCTTCATTCCTCTCCCCTTCCACTTTCTAGTCCCCTTCTTAGGACTGTGGCTTACAAAGATAAGACATGGCCCCTGGTCTCAAGGAGCTTGATATCCAGTGGGAAGACAGGTATTAAGCCAAAATTTTCCCCATATAAATATGCTAAGTCCCAAGTCTGACATCTGAGAAATATAAAGAGTGTGCTGGCCCAATCTGGAAATTCAGAGATGGCGTGATTGAGGGTTAGCTAGACAAAGAAGGGCGAGGTGGGATCGGGTAGGGTGGGGTGGGGGGAAGTGAGGGATACTTAAGACAGAGGCAACAGCATGAGGTAAGCTCAGTCTGAATGACAGCAGGCATGGTAAGCATGATGAGAACTACTTTTCAGCTCCATGCTCCTTTTTAAAAAAGCAAGCTCTTTTAGTGTCAGAGACAGGATCCACTCCTTTTTAATCATCCAGATATGCTAGAGAAGCCCTTCTCTCGAACATCACACTTGGGAACCCCAGTCTTTGCCCCACCCTTTCACTCTCTGTTCTCCTCTCCTTTACTTCTCTATTCTCCCCGAGAGTCCTTGCCTTTACTACGTCTTCATCTCTAACCCTATGTTTACATTTTCCACAGCTACTCCACCAGCCTTTAGCCCCCTGTCTATCCCTGGACTGAGGCAGGGGTAGGGACGGGAAAGAATTCTCTGTGACGCTGCTTCCACTGTTAGTGTTAAGTAACCATTTCCAGGCAAGGGATGACTCTCCTTTTTGCTTAATTTATGACAGATTCTAACAAGATGCACCCATTTATGGAGGGCTGTAAAGTCAGCTCACCTCCTCTTATCGGTCATGTGCTCTGCTTACCAAAAATCAACCCATGAGATTTACTTTCCAACTACCTTTGTTTTACATTATTAGTTTAAAACTCCATGTGGTTTCCACTTGTGAAAATGAGCAAACTTGGATGCTGTTAACTTGGATGGATTCTGAGGTGTGAAGGGGGAAGTCAGGTTGATGCAATTGTTATATATTTTTTTAAAACAAATCTTGGTATTGTCGAGTTTTTTATCTCAGGAATGAACAAATGACCTTATTTCAAGAGATGAGTTCAAAAAGTAGCAGTGTAAAATATGAATGAGGAATTGACTTCCAACAAGAGTGTGAAGGCTATTCAGTAGGGAAAGAATAGTCTTTTGAACAACTGGTTTGGGGACAGATCGCTAACCACATGCAACAGAATGAATTTGGATATCCTATCAGATATAAAACCTAACTAAAAATAAATCAAAGACAAATATAAGAGCTAAAACTAGAAAACTCTTAGAAGGAAATATGGGTATAAATCTTCAGGACCTTGGATTAGGCAATGGTCTCTTAGATATGACACCAAAAGCACAAACAACAAAAGGAAAAAATTTGGACTTAAGCAAAATAAAAAGCTTTTGTGCATCAAAGGCCACCATCAAGACACTGAAAAGACAACCCACAGAATGAGAGAAAATAGTTTTAAGTCACATATCTGATAAGCGTCTAGTATCCAGAATGTACAAAGAACTCTTACGACTCAATAAAAAAAAAAGATAAACAACCCACTTTTAAAATGAGTAAAGGACTTGAATAGACATTCCGTCAAAGGAGATCTACAAACGGCCAGTAAGCACCTGACAAAGTGCTCAACCTCACCAGTCATTAGAGAGAATGCAGTTCAAAACCACAACAAGAAGCATTTCACACCCACTAGGACGGCTATAATAAAAAACAAAAGCAAAACAAAACAACAGCAAAGAGAGAGAAAATAATAAGTACTGACAAGGATGTGAAGAAATTAGAGCCCTCATCTGTTGCTGGTGGGACTGCAAAATGGTGCAGTTGCTTTGGAAAAGCTTGGCAATTCCTCAAAATGTTAAATGTAGAGTTACCATATGACCCACCAATTCCTCTCATAGAAAACATATGTCTACACAGAAACATGTAAACTAATATTCATGCAGCATTATTCATAAGAGCTAAAAAGTAGAAACGATCCAAATGTTCATCAACTGACGACTGGATAAACAAAATGAACTGACACATGCTACGACGTGGATGAACCTTGAAAATATCATCATGAAAGAAGCCAGATACACAAGGCCACAAACTGTATGATTTCATTTGTATAAAATGTCCAGAACAGGCAAGTCCATAGAGATGAAAGTAGATTAGTGTGGTTCCCTGGGGCTGGGGGAGGAGACGATAGGAAGTGATTATTTAATTGTCATGGGGTCTCTTTTGGGGATGATAAGATGTTTGGAGTCAGTGCTGATAGTTTCACGACATTGCGAATATACTAAAAACCACGGAACTATACACTTTAAAGTGATTATTAAAATAGTGACTTTTATGTTACGTAAATTTTATCTCAAAAGAAAAGAAAAGAATGGAAAGAATGAGGAGGATCTCTTACACATCACTGCTGTGGATTTAAGCTGGCTTTTGGGACTTCACGGTGACCATAAGTGATATGATTCAATTTGACAAGCACTTTTTATGCTAGGTTGTGGGAGTGGGTGGAAAAAAATATGAATAAAACACAGGCTCTGTCCTCAAGGTGCTCACACCCTGTTGGAGGACGCAGATGCATACTTCGCTAACTAGCACACAAATCAGAAGACAATAAGCATCACAGTGGAGAGAGATGGTTCTGCTGGAATACAAGGAAAGGAGTGATTTATACTGCCTGAAGGAATATTGGAAAGCTTTGCAGAAGGGAAGATATTCGAACTGGGTTTTTAAGGATGAGTAGGAGTTTGACAAGCAGAGAAGGTGGTACATTCTAGGCAGAGGGACCCTGTTGAGTAAAGGCCTGGGACTGTATAAAGCATTCAAAGACATACTAGATGGTATGATTTGAGCTATGGTTTTTCTCTCCTAGTATTCTGCCACTGATTTTTTTTCAATTAAAAAACATTTTTTAAAACTTTTTATTTTATATTGGAGTACAGGTGATTAACAATGTGGTGTTAGTTTCAGATGTACAGCAGTGATTCAGTTATACATATATATGTACCTATTCTTTTTCAAATTCTCTTCCCATTTATGTTGTTACATAATATGGAGCAGAGTTTCCTGTGCTGTGCAATAAGTCCTGGTTGGTTATCCATTTAAAATATAGCAGTGTGTACATGTCCATCCCAAACTCCCTATCTACCAGTGCTTTTTATTAAACATCACAACCATGTCCACTTTGATCCTTGGTTCTTGCCTTGCAGAATACGAGCCTCCGATGGAAAAATAGAGAAACAGAAATGTGGAGCTTGAGCCTTGGTGGGGTTTAGCAGGGTCCCCCAGGTTCCCTTGCTCTCTCCACATCCCCCCTGTAGTTGTCCAAGCACCTGGAACCTATCTGGCAGCTGCCCTGCTTCTGCCCTGTTTGTCCAATCCGAGAGCCCCTCTTGGCTGTAACAACCGGCTCCATCCATCTGCTGGATGGATGACCCTCCTTCCCTCTTGAAAAGGCTCTTGCTTGAATGGTGGCTCCTTCATTCCAGCCCTGCCTGCCCTCCGGTGCATCCAGAGGGGGAAATCAGGGAGGAGGAAACAACGAGAGGCCCATGCCGTTCCCTTGGGAAGAGTCATCCCATCTGGCTCGTCTGGCAGCTGCTCTCTTTGGCTTCTGTTTGGATTGTGAACCCATTGCTCCGAGTGGAAGTGGGAAAACAAGCTCTCAAGACAAGCGCTCTTGTAGGAGGAGTTTGGTGCCTAATGAATTATTCAGCGCAGACAGCTAAGCGCCAAGCGTTCCAGAAGGAAAGAAGATTTCAGTGTGGATCCCTGAGACCCCCCACGCTTCCCAGGCGAAAGGCTAGCAGAATGGTCCTCCCAAATGTGGAAAACTGATACTTGCTCCCCGACGCACTAAGCATAAGCCCGGTTTATTGTGTTTACAATTGCATATCTTCAGAGCATAACTGATTCACTGAAAACGAGAGTGCGCTGGACAGTGGAGGCATCTCTGCACAGGCTTTTCCCTAAAGCCAGGAATAATCCCCTGCAAGAGATCCAGTTTGATGAACTATTCAGTGTTCCCAAGCCTCATATACTTGCGGGAGATCAGGACACAGAGACATCTGGTCTCAGGCATTTTCGCTCAGGATAGAATATTGTTCTCCTCTGGGGGGAACTTGTTAGCAAATGAGGCCAGTGTGCCTGCCTGAGACTGGGGCTCCTGCACTTTGACACCTGGGGAAGGAGTCGGGGACCAGGCAGTGCTGTAAATATGCTCCCCAAAAATCCCGATAAAAAGAAACATGGATTTAACACTGACTTCTCCTTGAACCAGCTGTTAACTTTTTAAAAATAAATTTATTTATTTATTTGTTTGTTTTTATTTTGGGCTGCGTTGGGCCTTCATTGCTGTGCATGGGCTTTCTCTGGTTGAGGCAAGCAGGGGCTACTCTTCATTGCAGTGAGCGGGCTACTCTTCATTGCAGTGTGCAGGCTTCTCGTTATCGTTGCTTCTCTTGTTGCAGAGCACAGGGCTCTAGAGCGCAGGCTCAGTAGTTGTGGCTCACGGGCTCAGTAGTTGTGGCTCGCGGACTCTAGAGCGCAGGCTCAGCAGTTGTGGTGCATGGGCTCAGTTGCTCCGTGGCATGTGGCATCTCGGACTAGGGCTCGAACCCGTGTCCCTGCATTGGCAGGTGGATTCTTAACCACTGAGCAACCAGGGAAGCCCTAATTTTTTTTTTATCAACTTCAATTCCATTGTCTCCAGTTCTCCGAGGCCTGAATGCTCTGACAGTGCAGACAAGGAGCAGATGTGCAGGGGAAGGGTCAGTCTGTACTGGTAGGGGCGAGGAGAGAGGAGGGGAAGCAGGCCTGAATGTCATTACTTGAAGGGGTCGGGGGGTCAGTGACAGTGGCAAGGAACAGATTTTTCCAGCTGCTTTCAGGCTGAGATTTGCACTGCATAATCTGAATGCTTTTATCTGTTTCTGAAAATAGACAGGAATTTTTTCCACAGGCTGCTCCAATCTGGCCGTGGAGACGTGAGGGAGGACGGCCGGGAGACAGTTGTATGTGGTCCAGTAGGTACGTTTTGTGACCCCCTGCCCCCCAGCCAGCCCTTCTGCACATTGGTTCCCTGAGCCATGTTATCTTAACATCCCTTGAAGTAGGGAGTCACACATGCTGGAAATACTTTCCGTTCTGAATTTCGTATAGCTTCTGGTATACTGAGCTATCATTTCTTACTATTACTAAAATATATAGACTGAATGGCCTTTGTGAGGTCAGAAGTACCTGTTCAGAGGGAATGATTGCTTGAGTCTTTACAGAATGACCTACGTGGGAAATGTAAACGAGACAGAAAGAAGAAAATGGTTTGGGGCTTCCCTGGTGGTGCAGTGGTTGAGAGTCCGCCTGCCGATGCAGGGGACGCGGGTTTGTGCCCCAGTACGGGAAGATCCCACGTGCCGCGGGGCGGCTAGGCCCGCGAGCCATGGCCGCTGAGCCTGCGCGTCCGGAGCCTGTGCTCCACAACGGGAGAGGCCACGACAGTGAGAGGCCCGCGTACCGCAAAAAAAAAAAAAAAAAATTGAAAATGGTTTGATCAGAAATGATAGTTTGCGGTTGTTAGCGACGCCACAGATCATATTCTCCACCTTTGTCCTACATTTAGACTACAAAGAAGCATCACAAATTATCTACAAAGATCTTCTGGAAAGTTAACTCTGGATTAAATCAGACTCCATCTCTCCGCAGCTGGTCCCTCTCATCTCAGATCAAAAGGATCTTGAACCTTCTAAGTGATCTGCTGTCAAGCTAACAGCAGGGGAATCTCTAATATTATTTACACAGCATTTTCCTTTTTTTCCAATTATGTATTGGTTTCTCCTTGTTACAAGCCTATCTTGTAAATATGGAAACCAAGACACAGAAAAAGGAAACAATGTTTAGGGCCATGTGGGCTGTCAGAGGTGGAACTGGGAATAACGCAAGAGCCTTTTAATCTGCAGATCAGTGTATCTAGATGCAGCCTCTAGTTATTCCAACAATCCTTTACAATTGCATTCACCCACCCACTAAGAAGTTATCAGTGCTGAGCTTGCAGTGAAGCATGCCAATTTCGTGGATTTTTCAACCTGGAGAGTTTCTTGGGCTCAGAGAAAGTGATACCAGTCTTTGAGGCTGGAAATTATTTGCAAATTTCCTCTAAAATAAATCTTATTGTGAATGGCAGCAAGAGGAGAGTGCCAGATTATTCTGGAATGCTGCCAATGTCCTGTGTCTCTGGAACTCCTTTGCTGTCCTTATGACCAAAGAACCCCACAGCTAACTCAGGTATACGAGGAGGAAAGAAGGTGAGCAGAAATAGGAACTCTCACAGTCAGCACTGCAGGCTGAGGTCTCTTCTCCGGTTGGAGGCTCTGCCTAGCAACTGCAATTTGTTAAGTCAATGTCTTAATGATGCAGTTCTTTCAGCTCCAGACCCTGCCGAGCATCAAGTGCAATGTCTCCTCTGTCGGCCCCCCAGGAACCCCACACCTGGCACTGCAGCATCATGAAGATTGCTGCAGTCAGGGAAAGGTGATCCCAGCTCGCTGTGTGTGTAATGCTGTGTATCTCCCCAGTTTTGTTAGCCACCAGATCATCAAGGAGAAGGAAGAATGGGAAGACGGAGAGATCAGAGGGAAAAGGTCAAACAGTTACCAGGGAGAAGGACTGGAAAGATGAAAACAAGAAAGACGGAGAAGAACATTATGGGGAAGTAGGTAGTGGGTTTTGAAAGTACCAGAGCAAAGCCAAAGACAAAAGGGGAAAAGGTTTAGCGGAGAGAATGGGGCACACAGTGGCACCTCTGCCTCCCATATCACAAAGCTCACGATGGAGCTGGACTAACAGCCTACCCCTCCCTGGACTTTCAAGCACGACCATACACAGGGTTCAAAGGAAAGAAAAGCAGAAGTTGGTTGGTTTCAGGTCCTTGGAAAAGAAGTGGGCTGGCATCTGACTCATCCCGCTCTGGTCCAAGCCCCCAGCACACACAGAAGCTCTCATATGAGGTCATCTGAGCATCACTTATAAAACGACTGATTTGGTGGCGTGTGGGGATGGGTGCTTTATCAACATTATTCCTTGCTTTTCCCAGCACAGCTTGAGGTGGGTAGCACTGCAGTTCTCACGTAATAATAAATAATTTTATGGACAGGAAAAATGAAGTCCAGGTCATAGTGGATGTAAATTGGTGGCAGAGCTGGGATTGGGGCACCTGGCTTCCAAGGTAGTCCTGCTACCCCTTCACCTGCCTGCCTATCTGTACAGGGGATCCTGATGGTTCTTGAACAGAGTCAAGTGCATTTTTCCTGCTAAATTACCAACTGGACGGTACTTCTTGGTGATAACTCCTCGGAGGAAAAGATACAGGTAAAAATAACTGAACTAGCTGTTTCCCCCCTTATTCCTCCCCACCCTCTTACCACCCCAGGTCATGGCACAAAGCAGAAAACGCCTCCATCTCCTGGGTGCTCTCAGGGGGCAGCAGAGAGATTCCTGCATACAACGTGCTGGTGGCTCCCTCAAGCCTTGCCATGAGCTTTCCCTGATTTCCCGGGAGGACACAGCAACAGGGACTTTGCCGTGGTGGGATGTTTTCTCCAGCAGCCTTGGCTATGGGAAGCCATCCAATGGCTGTTCAGGAAGTCAGCTGAACCCTCTCTGCCAGTAAGAAGGCTCAAAACTGGCCAGAACCTCAGGGACATCTGAGCTATTACTGGAAAGTGAATCAACTCTGAGTCCCTGCAAGGCCCACGAAGTATAAACGACATTTACGTGGACGGCACAGTGCATCTGGAGAGGCCTGTGGAAAGAAGGAAGGGAGAGGTAGCCTCATCCCAGGCTGTTCACGTTAGTCAGGATCAGGACAGCCAGTTGACGTGTCTCTTTCAGGGCCGAGAGCTCTGCAGAGGTGGAAGTCAGGAGGGCAGGATATTTAAGATGAAAGGAGAGACGAAGAGGAACTGGGAACAGAGACTGTCTGGGGCCACATCTGGGCCCAACCTTGCCTCAGGGCTGAGGTTGAGACAGGCCTCCACTTCTCTTCAGCTGGAGGGAAGGTGCCAGAAACGAGTGAAAATGAAGGGAAGCCTCTTCTCTGTCCCTTGCAAAAAGGGATCTCTGTCTATGCCCAGGTAAGGCTTTGCATTATAGAAAAATGGGTACTTAGGTGCTGACTGGGGCAGAATCTATTTCCTAGATGCCAGTGCAGACGCTCCAGATGCCCTGTCCTTCATCTGGGCTTGGAAACCTTCACACTGGCCAGATGTTTTCAAGGCTGTGATAGCAAAGCCAAGGGCACCTACAGGCTGCCAACATCCTGCCGAGTCTAGGACGCATGTTGCTTTGCCCTCCACCTGGGCGGGGGTGGGGGGGAGGGCAGTTCCTGTATATGTATGAAAGGGCAGGTCAGACCCCGACCAGGCTGGGCAGGGGGGCTTTCTGAGCTGAGGGCCTTTCTTCTCCCTAACAACACCCCCGCATCCACTGCCCCAAGATTACCTCCACGCTCAGTTTCCCTCTTCGTGTTCACATAAGGGGCAGGCTCAGGGGTGCACTTTGGGAAGAAAGCTGCCTGCCCACCTGTCCACTTTTTCCAACACACACACACACACACACACACACACACACACACACGCATGCACGCACGCACGCCTGCAAGATCTCCACTCTTGACTGACTCTATCAGCCCAGTCTCATTTCCTTCCACGGCAGGGCCCTCGGAGCCCAGTGCCGAGACGGTGTGTGCTCTAAAAATAACTGTGTCCGACATGATGGATGGGAAGGCTTTGCTCTCCTTTTCCTGCCTCGGCGTCGGGGTCTGAATCATGCTGGGAAATGACATTCTGTTAACACAAGCACTTTTGCTTCCTCTCATGCTCTCTCCCCATCCGGTGGGGGCCCTGGCTGGGACTGGCTTTCAGTGTTTAAAGCCTCCCTGGGGGTCCATTCAATACCCCATCCACTGACATTAAGGAAAGCTGTGGATAGAAATGGAGGGAAGCATCCTGCACCTCCCTATGGGATGCTAAGGCTGTGCTGAGGCACAGACACGTCCCCACCTGACTCCTCCAAAAGAGGCCCAGAGCATCAGACGCCCAGTGGCCCCCGGGGTCAGGAGCAACCTCAGCCCAGCCCCTGGCTCAGGGAGCCGCTCGGTAGGGACGGTACAAAGGAAAGCCACCTGCACCCAGACTTGCTGGGGAGCAGACTTCTCAGCAATGCAGGGGAAGAGTTTTTGGAAATACACTTTAAAACTTCCCAGATTAAAGGAAGTCCGGCTTCTCCTGACCTTGTTCTGAGTTCTGTGAGGCCACGGGTCCTGCTCGGCTTATCTTTGCATCCCCAGAAACTCAACCACCGTGCCTGGCTCAGAACAGGTGTTTGATAAGTTCGTTTTGGTTTCAAAGGAATAAATAGCACCTAGAGGGTCTCAGTGAGAGAATGTGAGTGGTTTACCTTTGAGAGAACAAAGCTGGGGCCTCTGGTATGGAGAGATTCTGCAAAGCCCACACGAGAGTCCTGGAGAAAGATCATTTCCTGCAGTCTAACTTCCAGCCTTGACTCCATCCTAGCTCAGTGCCACCTGGGAGCCTGTGGTGCTCCAGAGCAGAGGATCTGACAGCTCATATCCCCTCAGACAGAAGCCAGTTCCTCTGCGGAGCCGCTCTTCTGGTCCCTAAGTCTCACTTCTACTTTTCTGCATGGATGCGTATGGGATCTTGGTTAATGGAACCCGTTTTAAACGACCTTTTTGACCCCCTATTGAATGGATTCTCTTAACCTTTAACTGGTTCTCAAACACAATGACAGAAGCTTTGGGCTTAAGCAGTAAACCCACAATCAGAAGCCGAGGAAATTCACATTCTCAGTAATGGGAGAGTTTCATTGTTCATTGCTTTTTAAAAAAATGTGCTTGCTGGGCTTCCCTGGTGGTGCAGTGGCGCTCCTTCCGATACAGGAGACGTGGGTTCGTGCCCCAGTCCGGGAAGATCCCACATGCCGTGGAGCAGCTGGGCCCGTGAGCCATGGCCGCTGAGCCTGCGCGTCCGGAGCCTGCGCTCCGCGACGGAAGAGGCCACAACAGTGAGAGACCCGCGTACCGCAAAAAAAAAAAAAAAAAAAAAAAAAAAGTGCTTGCTTACTTATTTATTTATTTATTTATTGGCTGCCTTGGATCTTCGTTGCGGTGCGCGGGCTTCTCGCTGTGGTGGCTTCTTTGTTGTGGAGCACAGGCTCTAGGCACGCGGGCTCGGTAGTTGTGGCTCGCGGGCTCTAGAGCGCAGGCTCAGTAGTTGTGGCACACACCTAGTTGCTCCGCAGCATGTGGGATCTTCCCGGATCTGAGCTCAAACCCGTGTCCCCTGCATTGGCAGGCAGATTCTTAACCACTGTGCCACCAGGGAAGTCCTTGTTCATTGTTGGACTAGAGCAGAAAGTAACCAGCGCTCAAATATATGTTACCCACAGACCTGCACGTGATCATCTCTCCCATCTGTGTGTCTGTACATGTGCAGGACACTGGGGACAGTCCTTAGTGGCCACCTGCCTGCTCCCCTGCTCCATGCACGTCCACACACTGAACTCTCCTGAGGAATCACACACGTGCCTGCCCTGAAATGAGGTGGGAAACATGTGGGCCTGAGAGCAAAAGTCCACAACCCTGAGGAGTCTAGGAGGGGCCCCTGAGCTGGCCATGAAAGGCAGCAGCAGACAGGCCCATGGCCGCCGGCAGAGGCTGCCGCCTACGTGTGAGCCCAGGGGCACAGGTGTGCTACCCACAGCAGGAGGCACAGCTTCACATGCAAGAGGCCAAGACGGGAGGATCTCTGGGGCGGAGAGACAGATCCTACGGGAGACTTAGATTCCAAAAATCAGGCATAGAGATGCACACCTTCTGGGGGCCAGAATATGATGGAGGAGGGGAGGGCATTGGGGCTTGGGAAGGAGGAGACCTTGGCTCCAACCGGGGCTCTACCACCAGCTCTTGAGATGACCTTAGGTATCTTCATTGGTAAAATGAGAAGGCAGGATTGATCTCCAGTTCTCTGATGCTGATGCACTTTTGTATTCACAGATATGGGAGGAATTGGTCAACAGAAGGAAGAGAACAGCCTCTGTGGCTCAGCTGGCTGGTGGTGGGATGGCCCAGGAGGTCCCCAAATAGAAGGCTCTCCTCCGCCTTTTCAATTTCTTGACTCTTTCTCTGTAACTTTTGTAATGGGTCAAAAGCACTCACTCTTAGACGGCCTGGACTCATCTTGCTGGTTAGAGCCCCATTAAATTCCACCCAACACCTTATCAGATCCCCTCCCTCCCTCTTGTCCACCCAGCTGCCTTTAGACTGGCTTTTCCCCCCGACTTCCTTGGCTGCTGAGCGAGTGGGGAGCCTTTTCTCTGGGTTCTCAGGGCCTCAGTAGAGGTCAGGCTGGCCCTGATTTCAGAAGGTCCCCGGACTCCTCGAACAGTGCTCTTCCCTGCCCTCTCTATCACAGACACTTCTTAGAGGTGTGTTCCTAGTTCGAGGTGTCTCTTCCCCAAGTCAACTTCTCTGAGGCTCTCCATGCTCTAGCTCGCTCTCCAAACTTCTTTCGTGATCACTCCCGGAAGACCTTTCCTGAGTCAACTCTTTCTCATACTGACCTTCCCAATATTTCTTGTTTGGACATATGACTCATTGTATCTCTTTTCAGTCTTGCCTCTTCTCCAAGACTTTCATTTTCTATTTTTACTCTAGGTCTTGTACCAATCATCAGAGATTAAAATACAGAGCATCATCGAGGTAACACCAAGGAGAAAGAGATCATGCAGACCTGATCCCCTCCCCTCACCGTTATCTCGATTGAGAAAAGGTTACTGCACGATCCCAAGGGTCTCGGGTACTTTACCCCTGCAGGTTAAGATGGCTAATAGTTCCCAGGTATGTTTTCAGAGTGGAGCCAAAGCTCACCTTCAGGGTATTTACAGAGGCGACCAGAAATCTCCAGCTGATAAAGTATTTGCGTGCAGTGCTTGCTCGCTTTTGCTAAATCCTCTCCATTTGTAGGTGTCACTCCCTTGCTGAGGGTTAACTGCTCCCGAGGCTTTTGATCTGCATGTGAGAAAGCAACCAAAGTCGATCCAGCAGGCAGCCCAGTTTGCTAGCCCTCTCCTTTTCTTCTCTGCTTCTAGATGACATCCAGATAGCCCTGTTCTGAGGGGTGCCAGAGAGTAACTGTTCTAAAATTAAAGGGCAAGGAAGTCTTTTCAAAAAAAAAATTTTTTTTAAAACTTGGGCCCTGTAACTTAACCTTTCCCTCCCTGAGCTCGGCTTCTAGGAGAGCTGGTTTTACTGCTGTAAAGATAAATGAAAGGCCGAGTGGGTGTGAGAGCACTTCCCGGGGATATGGCTGGTGACTTGACAAGTCATTTATTCCAGGGCACAGTCTGGCTTCCTGCCAGGCCCTCCAGTGGAAACGCAGAGAAGGAGAAACCCGAGTGAGGTGGCTGACCCCCGGCATGGGTCCTGTGCTTCCCAGCAAGGGCCTCCCAGCATCTGGTGGATGTGCACAATTAGTAATGCTTTTGAGGATAACGCTTTGGTCTCATGGAAAAAGGAGAATTCGTCCAAGATAATGTCTGGTAAACTTTGACATTCCACCCCGAAGTGATTGTATACTCATGTAGAATCACTAAACAGCTGCACGATCATATTACAGAACCTTCTTCAAGAGCCAGCTTGTCACTGAATCCATCCCCAAATTCCAGATTTTCTCAAACAAAAGGAGCCCTGATGTGGAAGGAGCTGTAATCAGCCAGATGGAAAAGAGGTGCAGATTGCCAAGATTGGAAGCACCCTTTAAGATGCTTTGGCCCAGTCCCCCTCATTTTGTACATGAAAAAACCGAGGTCCAAAGAAGAGAAGAGAATTTCCTAAGGTCACTCAGTAGAAGAACTCGGACAAGAGAATAGCACTCGTGAACCGCAGAACCACCAGGCCAAGGTGCCCATTCACCTCTTAGAGATGGACAGACCTCCTTGACCCTATTCCTTAAAGAAGCTCTGAGGATGAGAGTCTAGGCCAGAGGGGTAGTGATGGAATCTCTTTAGTGAAAAGAAATGAAGTTGTATTGAGAGAGTCTGCCAAAAGGAGAAACCTTGCATCTATAGAGGGGAGAAGAAGGGAAGGTGGTGGCAAAGTCCAGGTTTTACTAAGCCATAACTACAAAGTGAAGCAAGATGAAGCAAGTTATCTAGGTCTGGGACCCTGCTAAGAACCTGCATCACGGAGGGTTTTCCAGAGGATCAAACAGAAAAGAGCAAATAATGTTAGTCATTCAACAGCAAGTCTTAAGCACCTACTTTGTGTAGGACGTCGTGCCAGGTGCTGCAGAGATAAAGAAGGTAAAATGCGGCAGAGTAGTGGTTCCAAGAGCCAGTCTTGTGCTCATTAATGACAATGTTTTTACAGGTGCACACACACACAAAGGCACGCACATTAAGGCGGGGAGTATTTCGTAATGCTCAATTTTTTCTTTTTATTCTGAGATCACGTCCTGTCTTTCTGCCCATTGTTAATATAACTTTCTCATTTCTTAACAATATCCTCTGAATAAAATGTTGGCAACCCAATCAGTGTTCTCTTGAGTGTTTTTGAAACTGCATTGGTTGATGAAATCCAAAAGCCTGGCAACCATGGCTGTGGTTCAAAGGACATGGGGTCTAGGGACAGACAGACATGGATTGCAATCGGGGTTCAGCTATTTATTCACTGTGTAACGTTGGGCAAGCTTCTTAACACTCAGAGTTCAAGTTTCCTGCCTGTGACACACACGAGTCCCCAGAACAGCAGGGACTTCCTACGGAAGAACTCACCAACGTTATTACCCATCTTTTAGAAATATTTCCCATGTGTGTATATGCACGTATGTGCACCTATGTTGTACGAGGTGCTATATGGGAAATGGGAGATCTTTAATAGCCTTTGCTCTCAGAGAGTTAAAAATGTTGCTGGTAAGACAGTCTACCTCAACAGAATCATGGGAGAGACGTGATGTCTAGCATATCTTTCTCCTCCTTGAGAACAGTTTCTTCGGTTTGGTAACAGTGACAGAATTTTCAGATATTGCTTTCCATTATATTATTTTTCCGTGGCTGGTTTCGGTTTATACTAAGGCTCCCTCAAAACTCATAAAGTTCCCTTTAAAACCTCACAAAGTTTCACCTGTGCATGTTTATTGCCCACAGGATGTGAGCTGTGTCCGTTTGGTTTTGATAGATTTACCATTATTCAACTTGGGCCGCCGTTTCCCACCAGCCTTATGAACATAGCTGCCTCCTGATTTTCGCACAGGGAGCTCTCCCCTTTGTCCCTCAGTGAGGAAATACTTCAGCTCCCTGGAATTGAGCTGGGTTCATGGGCAATGATTCTTACTGCTAGATTCCTGAGGTCCAGGAGTTTGCTCCAGCTCTGGGCAGTGGATGTTCTCCATGAAGGTCACCAAGCTCTCCCCACCCTGTCCAGGCAATTCCCAGATGCCATTCCCAGGAATTCATCCACAAGTGAGTGAGGAATTCACTCACCTACACGAGGATTGGCATTTGAGAGATGACTAGGATGTTAAAGATGTTCCTGCTAAAGTCAAGGGCAATTCTCAAGTGCATAAAAATAATCCAAAGTAATTCTTTATAATGGCCTCAGATTCACCTCCCTGGGACATTCATCCATTGGCTCTAGTCCTATATGACAGTCCTATAAACATTTGCAGAAAGACAGCATGTCTCCCCTTTAAGCTCTTTTTCAGGCCAAATGCCACAACTTCATTGCATCTGACTTTAAGGACCTGGTTTCCAGATTCCTTGCCATCCTGGTGGGTCTCCTTTGAGGTTCCCATTTGGGTGTCTGTCTGATTCACACTGGAGTTAAGTGTCTTAGGGGTATATGTTAGGGGTATATCTAAGTCCTCATGGCTCAAGATCCTTCTTCTTGGGATAAAGAATAGACCTGGATGTAGGGAGGCACCTCAGGGGCAGATGAAGAGTGTTCAAGGTTCACGGTATATTCAGACCCTGGTCAAGGAAAGGCCAACTCTGGGAAGTCCAAACAGGCAGACAGAGCCCCAGACCAGAGAATCCAGAACAATCTGGGAGTCTAGGCCACAGAGTCAGAATCAAAGAACAAGTCCAGTGATACTGACTGGGATAACATGGAAGGAGGAAGGGGTCACCTGCAACTGGAGGTTCCTAAGCCACAGGCCTAGGGGATACTGTGTCCTGGATGCGATTGACATACAGGAGGCGCAGGGAGGAAGCTAGAGCAGCAGTCCGAGTCAAGAACTGTTATTTAATTCTGAGCTTCAACAGAAGGTAGGGCCAAAGCTGTTGACCTGTCCCTTGTCTCTATTATGAGGATTCCTTTGCTTGGAAGGGCAGGCACCAAACTCATCTTTGCCTTAAGCACAAAGGTTCATATAACTGCAAAGTACTGATACTGAGGGCAGCTCCTGCTTCAGGAACTGTTGTATCTAGGTGACTTTACCTCTCATCTCTAAGTTAATGTTCCTCTCAGGCTGATGTTTCCGAGTGGTAGCTTCTAGAAGCTTTCATTCACTTCCTCCCAGCTTCAAATTCAGCTGAAAATGAATTTATGTTTCCTAAGAATTCTATAAAAAAAAAAACAACAACCCAGAATTGAGTCATGTGCACATTTCTGGAAAGAGGTGGATGTCTAACCATGTGAGGCAGAGGATGATGGAGGGTGTTTCCCAGAAGAATATGAGGGTGGATCTGGGGAAGCATAGCTGGTAGTTGTCCACCACTCTACCTCACTTCAGATTAGCTCTGGATCTGGGGATACCGCCCAGGATGGGGCAATGGGAAGAGCTGGCAGTGACAATGAGTTAAAGGTGTCTGCAACTGGAAGGCCTCCTTTATCAAAACTCAACCCAGCACTTCAGACATGGTCCAACTAGTGAGGAGCACAGAAGAGCCATCTCCATACTCCAGGTCCTATCCTTTCACAAAAATCCAGGCCTGAATTGCACACGCCCTTCTGAAACTTCAACACTCCTTCTGGACACTCAGGTAATGCCCCCAAATCCTCTGCACGTGAATTGTCATTAAGGTATTCCGTCTCTACCCTTTCTCATCCGGGGTGTTGTATATTCAGGATTTTGCTTTTAGCTCAGTCCCATTCCAACATCAGGGGACATTTTCTGGGGTGAAGAAAGAACATTTTAAGCAATCCTGCCTCCCTTCATCTTTTTCTTTCTCTGGAAATAATCACAACAAAGCCTCACCAGAATTTTAAAATTCAAGGCTTGTCTCAGCTGGGTAAGCCGGGGTCTGTCTTGGACAATAATGCCAGCACCAAACTCAGCTCAGCCTGGATCCCTGCTGAGTTGTTTATCTTCCCTGATCTTAATCTCAACACTCTCCTGCGAAGGTTTTTTGGGAGAGGGGCACTGCTCAGAGTGGGGCTTCGGGGAGAGGCTGAGTGATTTCATCTCCCCTGACCCCGGGCACGTTGTCTTCTTCCTTTTGGAAAACAAGACTCTTATCCTTGCCTGTCCTCCCTTTCGACTCTTTCACTCTTCAAGCTGGAAACATTCCCGACAAAGTAAATTCAGAGGTGACAGATCATATATGGGTCGCATTCTTGTGCCTTCTCCTCCTCTTGGCTACCCTTAGGCTAGAGAGTCTGGAAAGTGTCAAATGATTCAGAAAGTGAGCTGAATGGGTTCTTCATGCTTCACATTTGGTGCCAGGGAGCAGAGCAGTAGCTGATGCAAGAATTGGATAGAGTAGGAGTTGAGCTTAAAAAAAAAAAAAGATAAAAAGAACCCAACCATAACTAAGGTCTCCCACACAGAATACTTAGGAGAAGCACTCAATGGGGGACAATGCATGGCTGTGGAGCTTCAGTTGCTGCCGGAAGACAGGCAGGGCAGGGCTCTGCCTGCAGGATATGCGTGGTCAATGCTTACAGGATCCCCTCTCTGCGCCTGGGGCCATTGAAAAGGGAGTGACACCCTCAGGCAGTTGGGGCAGTGGGGATGGGGCTCAGCAAAATCCTGGGGTGTGGACAAGTGTCACTTATCACATCCACAGGTGACAAGCAAGCAGCTATGGAGAAAAGACCCTGATGGGCAGTGACTTGCACCCATGCCGTCCTTCAGCACATTCAACAGGCTGTGCGCACCCCAGTGGTGATGGCGGCCTGCAGGCGTGGTCTTTGGGAGCGTGCAGCCCCTGTCAATGGAGAAGACCACTGGGTCACTGCTGATTCCACCCTTCTCCGTGAATCCAGCAGGACCACCCCTCCAGCCCAGCCACTGGTCTTCTCCTGCTCATCTCCCTCCCAGCCAGCTCCCAGCCCAGGGGAACTTGTCTGGTCTTCCGGGGGCCAGGGGCCCAAGCTGGGCGGTCTGGTCTCCCCCCATGCCCCTCCCAGTCAGTGCTGAGCATAAACTCTCCATCTCGTTTCCTTCAGGGCTGCCCTCCTCGATGTCACGCACCTTTCCTTCTTTCAACAAAACTCTTGTTGTATGGATAGAATTACTTGGTTTTCAAAAATATTAAATTTGGAAGTAAAAAAAAAAAAAACAAACATTGGCTTTTTTCCCTTTACATTCTTGTTTGAGCAGTCCTAATTATCCCCCAAATTACAATCCTCCTCCTTGAGGAGGATTAAGACTGAGAAAGTATAGACAAGAAAAGCGCAAAGATTGATATTTTGATGTGTAATTACATTCCATTCTCATTGGTCCTTTGCAGCCAAATAATTTGCTAACAGAAAACTAACCTCGGGCTTCCCTGGTGGCGCAGTGGTTGAGAATCTGCCTGCCGAGGTAGGGGACACGGGTTCAAGCCCTGGTCTGGGAAGATCCCACATGCCGCGGAGCGGCTGGGCCCGTGAGCCACAACCGCTGAGCCTGCTTGTCTGGAGCCTGTGCTCCGCAACAAGAGAGGCCGCGATAGTGAGAGGGCCCGCGCACCGCGATGAAGAGTGGCCCCCGCTTGCCGCAACTAGAGAAAGCCCTCACACAGAAACAAAGACCCAACACAGCCTAAAATAAATAAATAAAATACTGAATACACAACTACTTTAAAAAAAAAAAAAAACTAACCTCCACAAATAATCTTTTTTTAATAATTTTTTTGTGATGTTTTTCATATACAATACAATTCACTCACCTAAAGTATATGATTCAATAGTTTTTTGCTTTATCATATTCACAGATTTGTCACAAGTGATCTTTCAATACAAGCAGTGCTTTAGGAGAGTAGATACTGGGGCAACGATACTTTTTTTTTTTTTAACTCTACAAAAAGTCCAACTCAAACACACTAAGCTGCCTCACATAAAATCCAGTCCAGGTGTGTTCGCGGCACAGTCACAAACTCAGGATTAGGGGAAAAGGGAATGCACGTTAGTTAATGAGCCCAGCCCCTGACATAGATTTTATTATGTAATCTTCACAAGAAGATTCTCCCTCTAGGGGAAGATATTATCCCCATTTTTCAAATGAAGTAACTAAATTTAAAGTCACACAGCTAAAAAATAAGACAAAATAAAATGAAGTCAGCTAGCTAGTAAGTGGCGGAGCTAGAGATTTTAATGCAAGTCTATATGAATTACAGGCGTTCTGTCCACAGCAACTTCTCCTGCCTTAGACAGCCTCTGAGACCAAACGATGGCATGAGAGCTATTCTAGAAAAGTTTCTGAACTTAGATTCTGAACTTCTCTACTATTTATGGAACCCCTCAGAGGAAAGCTATGCCACAGACTGGTGTTCTCAAAATGTGGTTTTGAAATTGCTGGTTTGTCTGCTGTGGCCCTAGGTTGAAACTTCAGAGGTTTGGGGGAGACTTTTGCCACGGGCCTCCCTCAAAAAGAACAGGCAATGTGGCCTAGTGTCATGGGCTCCGATCCTGAGACCCTGGGCAATGAATGCTTCTGGAATTATCCCAGTACTGCCCTTAGTCCTGGGGACCCACTACCCAGGGCAGAGGGTCACTCCTGGGGTTTGACCCTGGAGCATCCTCATCCTTCTGGGACCAGAGCAGAGTAGGCAAGAGTCTGTCTGCACACGGGCCAGTTAGCCCTCTGCCCTTGACTTCCCTCTCCTTCCTAGGACTTCTTGAACCCTCTGATGTATTTTCTTATGCCTCCCTACCTTCTTCTTTGGATTTCCTTATTTCTTTCTGTTCCAATAAAGCCTTCATGGAAAACATTTGCAAGATTGATAGTACCTAGTATTGACACGTAGATGGGAAAACCTCATTAATCCCTGGTGGGAATTTTAAGTGGTGCGTCCCACCTGGAAGGCAATTGGCAATATCTGTGACAAACTTAAACAGGCGACTCCAGTCTCAACAGTTTCAGTTCATGAAACTAATACCACAGAAATACTCTCTCAGTTGTGCAAAGATGTAGGTGCAAGGCTGTTTGTGCTCATTATGTGACCTCTCTCGTCCTTCTATTCCTTGTCTTATTTCAGAACAACCTTCTGAATATTATTATTGTTCCTATTTTCAGGTAAGGCTTTGCAAAATATTTACAAACCTTGCCCCAGTACCATACAGCTAATGAGTAGCCAAGCTGAGATGGAAACCCAGATCTGTTTCACTCCTAGGCTCCCTAGTATAATTCCATTTTTGTAGGAAATATGAAGAAAGTATATGTACGTGTTGATATTAGCGCAGTAGGGAGTAAATAAAGGTTTGCTTGGTGCACTTCATCTTTCTAGACTGTCCAGGTGTTTAACTTCTCTCCTTGCATCCCAGGCAGAGTTAACCACCCCTTCTGGGGTGCTTCCAGAGCCACTTGTGCACACACCAAACACGCCTCACCAACCTCCATCTTAAACATTCGTTTTGATGTTTGCACCACTATTACCATGTTTTGTCCTTGGGGGCTGAGTCTGGCTTCTTTGGTTTTATACCCCAATTCTTGGCATAATGTAGATAGATGCTCTCAGAACATTTGTTGAAAACCTATGAGGGTGTCATACACACTGAGCCAAGGGTCAGGGGGTCGGTTCAGGGTCAAGGTGTCAAACCAGATGACCACTGCTGCTATTCCTGGGAAAGGGCCAATTGGGCGGACCAGGGAACTCCGTAGCATTAGCTCCCATGGTTGCCTGAGCAGAGTTTGAGCCCCAGAAGGAAGCCTTCCACTGGCCAGAGCAGATTTTCTGGGAAGCTTGTAAACCTAAACCTGCAGGACCCCTCAAGGTCCAGTACATACTTTTGTATTTGTGATTGTATAGCCTTTACTTTTGAGAGGATCCCCCAAATGACATGAGCTTCAAACTCCATCAAACCTGGATCCGCCCCGTCCAGAGCTCCTCCTTCTCTCGCAGGCGGGACTCCTCCCTCCCTATTCCTGGGGCATCTATTCTTTCCTACGTGCTCCTTCAAAGGCCAGGTTTCTTGGTCCTGAGTGTCCCCCTCATCTGTCACCTTAATCGTCACCTTCTGAACTTCAAAGCAGTGTTCCGCAGGAAGGTAGACTGGGTGTCTTGGGTCTCCAAGGGTGTTCAAACGTTTCGGGAAGCCAAGGGGGAGAAACACATTCATCAGTCATCAGACCTCAAAGGTCTGAAATGTCAACTGGAGCTGCACACGGCTGCATTGTACCTACCCGCTCGGGGACACCGAGTGCTGTGCTCCTCAGAAGCCTGACTGGCAAACACATTCATCTATGATTAATTAGAACATGGAGAAACACAGTCATCTTAATGGGTCATTAAAAAAAAAAGTCATTTAATTGCTTGGAGACCAAATCTTTCAAAAGCAAATGTTTAGGGAGAGGCTCTTGGAAACAAAAATACTGAGAATCACTCCTTTAAACCTTCAGTCTCCAGAACAATTAGCCTCTTCAAAAGCCGAACAGATCCCAGAGCCAGGAGCAAGCAGCTCTGAGCACATTAGGTGAGATGGAGCAGAAAACACACGCCCTCGCTGCAGGACTGTCTCTCCCAGTGTGGGGCTCCCGAAGGCTCGCATGGAGGGAGGGAAACTGATGGGTTTTATTGTAATGAAGGGATCATTGAATGGCTCCTGCAAAAATCCCCCTGCTACCCTGGACTCTGCTCACACAGCCCGATTCCCCAGGCGGTAGGAGAGGCTGTCTGCCTGTGGCATCTGGTTTAAGAATAGTTCATCTTTCAAAAAAACTCCCATCTTAGCCCGTCTCTCAGCCCCACGTTATCTACTCTGGAAATGTTCATTGACCAGCAGAAAAGAGCAAGAGAAGAAAAGTGAGGGAGGAAAGTAAAAGAGAGGAGCGGAGTTAGATGAGAAAAGGGAAAAGGGGGTATGACCAGTGCCACCTGAAGAACAGCAAGGTCTGTGAGAGAGTTATGGCCATGAAGCCACGGGTATCCTTTAGAAACCCTCAGGAAAGGAAAGAGTGCCTTCCCTACAAACGTAAGATGCCTCCTCCTTTCCAGGTCTTCCCTCCCCCTCCCCCTGCATTTCCAGAACCCACTTCTCCAACACACGGTGCTAGTCTTCCAGCCAATCTGGGGGAGTCCTATGAGATGACTTTGGTCTTTCAGGCTCGTGATGGGATTTTGCAAAACCCAAACGATACATAGACATGGATCAACTGATTCCTCAGATACTACCACCTGGGGCAAATGTGGGCCAGCTGTTGAACACCTGGACCACATCAACACTCAGCGCCAGAGGTGGAGCAGAGGCTGCAATTCACTGAGATAAAGAGGAGCCTCCTGGGCCAGACAAGCACAATGAGAGCCTGGCAGAGCCCAGTGAAGCATCAGCACTGGTCCTTGGCCTGGTTTTTCTTCGTCTTTCCAGTTTTATTATAAATACACTCATACAACAATAAGTACCACTCTACTTTTGTATAACACTTTATAATTTAAGCATTTCCCATGCATTATCTCACTGGATCCCTCAGCATTTAAAATTGTTTAAAAACTAGCTAATGTCAAATGTATTTATAATTTTCCCCGCCCAACCCACATATTTTCCACAAACACTGTCTATCGCTTTCTAATAAATGCAGCACATGCAAAAAAAAAAAAATCCTTTCACCTTTTTCTCTGTTTTTTCTAAAGTAGTCTTTCCTCTTCTGGCCAGTTCTCTTGACACCATTATTTTGGGTTTTTGCAATTTTGCTTTCCTGTCTACATCCCCAAGATTGTAATCCTTTGTTCCCTTTTCCACTTACCTTCGGAAAAAGGTTTGTTCTTTGCACCTGTGGCTTGCCCCTTACCTCCTCCTCCCACACTTATTTAGCCAACTGTCTTCAAATTCTTTCCTGACCAGAGGACAATTAGAGGCACAAAAATAGGTGCTGCTGAATCACCTCCTACGTACATCCTCTCCCTGCAGCTGCCTTCTGCTCCTAAATCTTATACCGTCTTGAATCCAACGCTTCCATTACTAGCCAGGTGACCTTGAGAAAGTTATTTAACCTCTCTGAACCTCAGTTCTCTAACTGTAAATCAGGATACTAGGAGAACTGACCTCATATGACTGCGGCTTAAAGAGGTAATGATGCCTGGGTACCACAGAGCCTCGTGCCTGGCATGGAATGGATGCCTATAAATATCAGTTCCTAAGCCCTCCATCACACTTTCCCCTCTTTTCTCACTAAGAGTGCAGTATTGTGAGAACACTTAACTGTGGAATCACAAGACCTATGTTTAATCACAGCTTCTGCCTCCTTGGGCAGACGTTTATTATGATCTCATTTTGCATGTGCATAAAATGAGGATAATGAAAATCTTCTCTACCCATCAATCAACATGGTTGTAAGGATAAAATGGAAAGAGTATAAAAGTGCCTTCCTAACTAAAACATGACAAACTGACACAATTATTACCGATAAGGCATTCATAGCATATTATGTTTTGTCCTACTTTAAAAAATGTCCTGTAGCTTCCTAGGGAGCTTTTTAAAAAAATAGTAATAAAACACAAATATAAAATTTATCACGTAACCATTTTTAAGTGTGCTAAGTATATTTCAAATTGTTGTGCAACCAATCTCCAGAACTTTTTCATCTTAAAAAACTGAGGGAGCATTTTAAATGTCCTTATCCTTAGAACACCAGCATCTACTGTATAAAGATCTATTTCCTTGTTGAGATTTCTTTCTTAAGCCCTCAAGGCTAAGGTGGGTCATTGAATTTGTTCTGGGGCAGCCAGCAGAAGATGTTTTAAAGTTAAGAGCTGTCTGGGACTTCCCTGGTGGCGCAGTGGTTGAGAATCTGCCTGCCAATGCAGGGGACATGGGTTCAAGCCCTGGTCCGGGAAGATCTCACATTCCGCAGAGCAGCTAAGCTCACGTGCCGCAACTACTGAGTCTGCACTCTAGAGCCCGTGAGCCACAACTACTGAGGCCACGTGCCACAACTACTGAAGCCTGCACGCCTAGAGCCCATGCTCCGCGACAAGAGAAGCCACCGCAATGAGAAGCCCATGCACCGCAACAAATAGCCCCCACTAGCCACAACTAGAGAAAGCCCACACGCAGCAACAAAGACCCAACGCAGCCAAAAATGTAAAAAAAAAAAAAAAGACAGCTGTCTCTTAAAATATCAGTGGTTACCAGAGGTTGTAGTTTTGGGGGAGGGGGAGGGGGAGGGGGACGCTGCAGTCTGATTGTCTGTGTTTGGATTCTGCTTCTATATGATTGTGGTCAAAGTTACTCTCTGTGACTCAATTTTCTTATCTTTATAATGGGTATAGATTTTGTCACAAAGAATTTTTGTGAGGATATAACAATTGAGAATAATGGGCAAGGAATTTCCTCCCAGAAAGCAGATCTAGGGCCTGCCAGATTGGTTTTACTTTACTGCCAGGGCAAGATGTTCCCTCTTTTTCTGATCAGTAGGATTTGATATATTCTATGGTCCAGTGTGAATTCCCTACTTTCCCTTTGTCTGAGTTAGGTTGGAGTTTTTATTGTGGTTATTGGTTCCCTCCACACCTTTGGATATCATGTATATGGGGGCAGATAAGCTGTCTTTTCAACCTACAGACTGTGGTCCTGAGAGGCACACACAGACCCAGTGGGGAGCTCTGCACAGTGACCAGAGATCCTGGACTTTGAACTGGATGAGACTTTGGGTTTTCTTCCTTGGCAATGGAGGGTGAGAATATGTAAAAGAATAGGGACCTTGGGTGCTGAAGAGCCAAAGGAGTAATTATGACAGATATCATTCAATAGCTCATCAGTATTCATTTTAAATTACCTTACCTTGTTCCTTTCCCAGTGCAGAGGTAAAGGCACAGTTCTCCATTTCCCAGCTTCCTTACAGCGGCAGTGACATGTAATGCAGTCTGGTCCATGAAATGTAGGTGAAAGTCCACTGGAGAAGTCTTAACTTCCTGAGTGAAAACAAAGACTTGTAAGGAGAAAGCCCTTCATTGTTTCTTTTCTTTTTAAAAAATTTTTATTGGGATAGAGTTGATTTACAATGTTGTGTTAGTTTCAGGTGTACAGCAAAGTGAATCATTTATACATATATCTACTTTTTTTTAGACTCTTTTCCCACATAGGCCATTACAGAGTATTGAGTAGAGCTCCCTGTGTTATGCAGAAGGTCCTTATTAGTAATCTATTTTATATATAGTAGTGTGTATATGTCAATTCCAATCTCCCAATTTATCCCTCCCCGACTTCATCATTTCTTCTTCTTACTGCCTTAAACATGGATGCAAGGCTACAACGTCATGGTTGCAACCATGAGGCAACAAGCCAGAACATGTAAGCCGGGAGGCCAAAGATGGAGGAAAGGAAAGAAAGTGCCCAAGTCCCCTGTGGAATGATTGAGCAACTGTTTCCCCGACCCACCTACATCTCCACTACTTGAAATGTGAATCTCCTATTTGTTTATGCCATAGTTGGCTCTCTCTCTCTCTTTTTTTTTTTTTTTTTTTTTTTTGCTGTTGATTGTAATCCTAGCTTATATAAGAGCAGGGGTATTAAACTTTTTTTGTTTTAATTTAATAATTATCCCCTGAGAATGGGGTTCCTCGAAACGTCAGGGGATGTGGGAAGAGTTGTCTATTTGCACAGTGAAGAACTTAGGTGATTCTGGGCCTGAAACAGACAGCATTCTCTTCACTCAGGGGCTGTGAGCTTTAGTAGAGGATGAGAAATTTGTCTCTCATGCAAGAGCTAATTTACAGACAAGAGGCTCCTTGGAAGACGGCCAATGTGACCCTTTTGAGACTAGGCCCGAGACATAGTGTAGAACAATGGATTCGCAGAATAACACTCGGACTGACCAACTCCTGATTGTATTTCAGGAAGATGTGACAAGATGGAGTTAAGTTGAGCTGTAGATACTAGGATATCGCATGCTCATTAAACTAAACTTTAGTTACCTATGTTGATAAATTACTGCCTTTGTGAGCATCGGGGGAAAGAGGATTGGGTTTCCTTTTCTCAAATATTCTTGGTCTTCTTTATACGTTTCACTTGAAAGGTGTCAATTGTTTCTCTTTGCACAAAGAGAAAAATTGATGCTCTGAAGATAGGCAAGGTGCTGCTAATGGCCCTCCTAGGCAAAGAAGTGGGGAGAAGCCAGCCGAACTGGAGCAGAGATGTGGAAACTCTAAGGATAGGAAGGCTGCAGAGATTCTGTGTTCATCCCAAGTTTTCACCAGCGTTCTTTCCTTGAACAATTGATTTCCTTCCCAACAGCTGTACATTAAATTAAATTGACACCATTTGGCCGCACCCTTTTGTCATTTTACCGTTTTTCCATACTTCTCCACATTTGTGGGAAATTGTGTGGTCCTCAGCAGTAAGGTTACAGTACTCTGGAGCATGGCCCCTCTCATCACCCTGATGGCTGCTGCTTTCTTGAACAGTGATGTCTCTTGTGACGACTTGCAGCTCTTGGAAGGCAGATACATTCTGGACCTTTCCCTCCCATGTGCCACTTGCCATCTTTCTCTTTGTTCTTTTTCTTGATTAACCTTCTCTATATTCACTCATCTCCATGACCCTGTTTATGGAAACTTCCCTCGTTTGTTCTTTGATGTTTGCTATTTCTGTTCCTCTTTCTTCACCTTTACAGGGGAAACATACTCTACATTGACCACTCCTGAGTGAGAGGAGAGTTATTCTCTTATTTAAAGTCCCTGGCTTGGTGCCTCCCTTTGAACATTTTTTAAATATATTTTTAACATGTCCTATTTCTTCATGGCATCTTGAAGAGGGAGCAAGTCTCCTCTCCCCTTAATGATCCCTTTCATAGATCCCTTCCTTACTTTCTTCCTGTTCCAATAGGAATTTGCATATGCTCTATTTGATCTTGCCAAGTTTCCAAGATTTTGAGAATTCCATTTTGATCAGGAGAGAGAATCTTGGTCATCACCCCACTTCCTTAAGCCATGTGACTTTGGGTCATTCACTTGGCTCTGTACACCTCTGCTTTTCCATTTTCATAAAAGGATAAAAATACTTTACCGTAAGGCAAAGTGATGGTTAAGATAACTTCTCAAGCACCTTTACTGCTTTAAGACCTGGACTTCTATGATCGGAAAAGAGATGACTTTTGTTTTGTAATAACCTTTATTTCATGATTATCCTGTCCTTTTTATTAGCCATTTCTCTCTCACTTTTCTTTCAGTAAGTTTATGTCAGATTATTGGGATAATGAAGCTACTGTAGCACTTATAGTGTTCAAATCCTTTTAATATGCATTAGCTAGCTTTGTTCCGTTGCTAGTACACATAACTAACGAGCCTTAAATTCTGCATCCTTAAAAATTATCACATAAATTACGATCATGCTATGCTTCCTCTCTGTTACTCCACTTTCCCCCATAAGATTATATCAGGAACTGATTGCAAAGTTCATATATGAACCTTTACCTTATTCCTTTTTTTAAAATAAATTTATTTTATTTATTTATTTTTGGCTGTACTGGGTCTTCACTGCTGCTCGCGGGCTTTCTCTAGTTGCAGCAAGCGGTGGCTACTCTTCGTTGTGGTGCGCAGGCTTCTCATTGCGGTGGCTTCTCTTATCGTGGAGCACGGGCTCTAGGCATGCGGGCTTCCATAGTTGTGGCATGTGGGCTCAGTAGTTGTGGTTCACAGGCTCCAGAGCGCAGGCTCAGCAGCTGTGGCGCATGGGCCCAGCTGTTCCGTGGCATGTGGGATCTTCCTGGACCAGGGCTCGAAACCACGTCCCCTGCATTGGCAGGCAGGCTCTCAATCACTGCACCACCAGGGAAGCCCTACCTTATTCTTTTTAATGGCTGCATAATATTCAATTGTATGGATGTACCATAATATATCTAATCAATCTCCTAAAATTGAGATAATCAGATTTTCAGTTTTTTGCTATCATAAATAATACTGCAATGAATGTAATTGTACATATATATTCATGCAATTATTTCTGTAAGATATTTTCCAAGATGTAGGATCACTGCTTCTAGGATATGCTTACTCTTAGTTTAATAGCACAGAGTCCAAAATCTTTCCATCCATATATTACTTTTTAACATCTGGCTGTCCCTCTTCCTCATGACAACTGAATTCTTCTCTATTTAAAATATGGCATTGTCCTGAAATAGATATGTTCTTCCTTCGATAAAAAAAATTCTAATTCTGAAAGTTTATAGAAATAATTAAGGATGAATACAGAGATCAGCTATAAGGACTTTAACAAAATTGTTATCATTATTAGTATGTACCTATTATGTGCCAGGTATTGTATAAAATGTTTAAAATATATCATTTCACTTAATTCTAACAACAAGTTTTAGTGTATGTATATTATTAAACTCATTCCACAGATGAAGAAACTGAGCCTTAAAGAGATTAACTTTCCCAAAGGTATAGAGTCAACATGCAAGGAATCTGGGAGCTGAACTTAGAAGTCTTGTCACTGGAATCCACAGGTTTAACCTTGACATCAACTCCTTATGTCACAGTATGCAGTAAAGAAATGTTGGAAACAGTCTAACTATCCAAAAATAAAGGAATAGTTAAATAAATATGATATACTTTTACAATAAATATTATATGTAGCCATTAAAATTGCTGCTCAAATTTATTTATTGTTCCTATACAACAATATATTCCTGACATGGTTATTTAATGGTTATTTAATAAGACATTGCAAAATGGCATGAAGATGAGCCCATATTTGTTTTTTAAAAAAGGTGAGTGAACTTAGTTCCTTCAGCATGCACAGAAGAATTAGAAGAATGTTTGCAAGATTACCTTTGGGTTGGTAGGATTGAGAATATTTTTAATATTATTGGGTTGGCCAAAAAGTTCGTTCAGGTTTTTCCATAGGATGTTACAGAAAAGTCCGAATCGGGCTTACCTGATGGCTCAGTGGTTAAGAATCCGCCTGCCAATGCAGGGGACACGGGGTTCGAGTCCTAGTCCAGGAAGATCCTACATGCCACTGAGCAACTGAGCCTGTGCGCCACAACTACTGATCCTGCGCTCTAGAGCCTACAAGCCACAACTACTGAGCCCATGTGCCACAACTACTGAAGCCCACACGCCTAGAGTCCACGCTGCGCAACAAGAGAAGCCACCGCAATAAGAAGCCTGAGTACCGCAACCAAGAGTAGCCCCTGCTCGCCGCAACTTGAGAAAGCCCGCATGCGGAAACGAAGACCGAATGCAGCCATAAATAAATAAAAATTTACATTAAAAAATTAAAAAGTCCGAATGAACTTTTTGGCCAACCCAATATCTTTTGGGTTTATTTCTTCTGATTACTTTTCTATAATGATCATATATTACTTTTGTAATAAGATTAAAATGAAGGCTTTAAAAAATAATAAAAAGATTCAGTTTTGCTACAGAGGTGTTTTTGTTTTTACGTATTGCAGAAGGAGATTTGATATTATTGAAATGGGTTTGAATTTTTAATAAATTTATTTCACCTATTTGATATTTCAGCTTGTTTCAAGTATTACCTGTAAACTGATATAAAATAACCAACCTTTTCCTTTTGCTCTTTTTGGGAAAGTCATGAATATTTGCAAGTCTATCCTTTTACTTTCCCTTTCAGTCTTTTACTTTCTCTTTCACATTTGTTCATCTTTCCAACCAGCTCCCATAGCTTTTGAAAATCCACATTCCTCTCACAGTCTTACCTCTACTTCTGGAGATGTTGGGCTCTAATACACCTTTAGCTTAACACCCCTGTCTCCTGACACTATAGAGTTCCTGTGGAACCTCTGTATTCATTTTGTAGGAAGCTAATTACAGCAACTATACATATTTAACTAGGGTTTTACAGTTTAAACGTGCTTTTGCATGCATAATCTCATTTGATTTTCCCTGTAGGTCTTTATAGGAAGTAGGGAAAACCTCATGAACCCCATTTTGCCTAAGAGAAAACTGAGCTTCATCAAGCTTGACTTCACTAAAGCCACACACCTAGCAAGTTGGCAATGCTGGAAGCAAAACCTAGGTCTCCCGATTCCAGGCTCTTGATTCCAAGTTCCTCTTTCTCTCTACATTCTATAATATCTCTGAATAGCTATCAAAGGCCACCAGCTAGATGGCAAATATTCCTTAGATCTAAAGTCTTATACCTTAATTGGGTGAACAGATCTTTTTAACACATCCAAAATGGAACCCAGGCAGTGAGGCTAATCACTGTAGCAATGGGCTAAAAGGCCACTCTTGTCCCAGACACAGGGCCAGCACAGAGCTATCCATGGTCCTGAGATTACTGCCCTGAGCCCATGCTGACCCCTTGGGCTCTCGCCCATCTGACTTGTTCATTACTTGTTCATTATCGCACCATTTATTCATTTGAATCTCATTGACTATTCTGTCTCACATTGCCTCTATTTCTCTCCTTGGTTATCATTTCTGCGGGTCTCAGGGTCAGTAGTGTCTACTGGTCCAGAGTTCCAAGAAAACCTTTCCCTGCATGACTGTCATCCTTGAATCCAGGAGTAAAGCCAGGTCCTTGATAAATAATGAATTTCTCTCTTCATCTTCATCCTCGAAAAATTAAAATCAACCAGCATGAAAATTGTCTCTTTAGCCTTCCTCATATTTATGCCATTCGCTCTGTATCTGCTTTCAGTCCTGCTTTACCAAAACTTGTGCTGATGCCTTTCTCCTTCAAGTCTTTTGTATTTTTCTCTTAAATTTGCCTTGTTTGTCTCTTCCTTGCTTCTCAGGCGTTATGCAATGCTTTACTTCTATTGCCACTTCCTACTTCTGGGTTCTTGGTTCCATCAATAGTGAACCAATATGCTTCTAAGTTTTAATTTGTCTTATCTGGCTCAGTGTTTCTCAAAGAATGACCAGAGTATATCTGAATTAAAGTTCTCTGTGGTTATCACTAACGTTTAGATTTCTGGGCTCCATCTCTGGCTGATTCTTCTGCTTTGGCCTGGGGCCGTTTTCCTTCTGGTTTACCTTCCTATCAGCTGGGAAATCCCCATCTCCAGCAAAGTCCTGGCCAGCACACAAGAAAGTGGATCTGAGCTCTGCCTCTCAAGACCCCACACAGTCATTCCTATCAGTAGCTATTTCTGCTCTGCCACTCTTTGGCCCCAGCGGACCGTGAATGGCTGGTGAGCACACTATGTTCTCACATGCATCCCCTCCTGCCCTTCCTTCCTTCTCACCCTCCTCTTTGTCCCCCACCTCACCCCCACTTTTCCTTATTCCTCTTCTTGGGTAGCCTGCTTGGAATTGCTCTGGTGTTTTCTATAGCTCTAGAGTATAAATAGTTCCAGTATTACTATAGTATTTCCTCACTCTTCTCTTTTTTATTATTTCTGGGGGATACACGTTTTCATCTGAGAAGGTACCATTTATAAGACAAAGCTAGTTTGGTTCTAATCATAAAGTTGTGAGAGAAATGAAATATGTATTATCATTCCTTTCTTACAAGCAACCTGAGATCTGGAAAACTTTATGTTCAAGGTCAGTGGCAGAAGTTATACTCGAAACATGGTCTCAAGACTTTTGTATAACAATTCCATTCCACAAATACTTCCTGAGTCTCTACTATGGGCAAAGCATTGAATTAGCCACTAGAGATTCAAACATGGAGAAAAACTGCCCTCTCTGGCTTCATGAACCTTCCAGGGGTAACGAAGAAGTTAAGAAATGCCCAAAAAACATAACACCAGGAGGTGTGTGCAGTGCTTCAAGCTCTTATACATTTACTTATGAAATATGAGAACCTATAGGAGGGAAGAAATGCTTTTGTGCTTTTAACTAGGAGGTAAGGAGAGATGGCACAGGGAGGAATTCTCGGGCATGTCGAGTTTGATGCGGGCATTGAAAACCATGTGAGAATTTCCGGTAGCAGTACATTGCATGTTTGAAGAATGTTCTGGGGATTTCAAGCACGGAGTTGAGAGATTTGAGAAGTAAGTTTAGGGAGATAACTGAGGCCACATCATGTAAGGGCTTCAATGTCAAACTAACTTGGAGGTGGGTGGGGAAGTCTATGACTCATCATTAGACCAGGCTGCCTTCACACATGCATGGGATAAACACGGTATCTGAAGTGTCATTTTACAAATAATAGCACAGATTCAGGCACATGAAATGAAGAATTTACCCAAATGGAGGATGAAACAAGTACAAATGTCCCTGAGCAAGGTGGTGGCAGCCATCCTGAGCATCAAGTGATGACTCAACACTCCAAGAGTGGCCCTGGAGAGGGCAGGCCCTCCGTCTCAAAGAGAGAGCTGACACATGCTGCCCAGGGCTGGTGTTGGCTTTCTGATGGGTGTTCTGAGCCTGAACTATAGCATTTATGGCCTGAATCTTGGGATCTTTTTGTGTCTTTCACATTGTAGTAGTGGTAAATAAAAATTCCTATAAATGCTTCAAGCCACTTAGGCAGTGAAATGGGGGAGTGTGGAGAAAGGTGATGTTTAAGTACAGGCAAAGAGCTGACTTCCCTAAAGCATGTATTAGCAGCATGTGGCTAAAAATAGCCACCTGTTCCATGTCGGATTCCAAATTGGAAGAGTTCTTTACATACCAGATTCAAAAAAGCATCTGTCTCCCGGTAGCCATGGAAACAGGCATCCCTGAATAAATGTGGAGAGATGTTTTCAGAATGGGGCTGGGAAAGGAAGTGGACAAGACAGCCTCTGGATAAGGGGTGAGGCTTTCTGTTCCTCCCCTGAGTTGAAGCTTTATCTTTCTTTCCTACTTCCCAGCCCTTCTAATTTTGCAGTCATTGGTTCTTGTCTTCTCTGAAGAAATAGCTTCTATAGTTAGTGCCTGTCCAATGGGCTAGACAGGGAGAGGAGATGGGGAGAAGGGTCAGACATTCCCACTGGCATGAAGAGATGGGATGGGAGGCCAAGCTGCTTGGGCTCAGAATCTCATGTATGCTATATTGTTTTGCTGTTTGCATATTTCGTTTGTAAATGGTCCCCTTAAAATGTATTTGTCCCTTCATGTTAACTATATTAAGTGCTGTGGGTCTGTCTTCTTGTTTCTATTGCTTTGTATCCTTTGTCAACTCCTTGAGGGCAGGGAGTCCTCTTTCTAATTCCACTTATAGCATGAAAACACTCCTCCAGTCTGTCAGTGTTGCTTGCACAATACAGCAGCATAAAATTCTCTTAGGACTCGGAGTCCTACCCCAAAGCCGTATTTAGCTTTCCACCTGCCAATTCTTAGAATCCCCAATTCTGACAAATGGTTGAATTGTATTAAGCGGGACTCTGTTGTTACAGGTCCTCCTTGAAGACAATTGTAAGTTATAAATAAGACCACTCCAAACCACTGCTCACAGTAAATGCTCTTAAGTGTATGAATGAATGTAAATGACTAAAGATGCTTGGGATGACCTTGGTGATGAGGGCAGAAATGTAAGGAAGAAAAAGAAGCCAGCATCCCCTGAGTGTGTTCTCTCAGGGAGAGAACACACTCTGCCTGAATAAGAGAGAACACTTATTCTCCTGAATAAGAGAGAACACTCTCTGCCTGAATAAGACAGACATTTGGCCCCTGGAGAGAGAGGATTAAAATCAGATTACTAGTCAGGTGAGGAGTCACCAGATGCTTCCTGAAGACGTAGTCAGGAGTCCCTGCAGCATTCCTCAGATCTTCACTGTACAAAATCTGCAAACTATCTAGATTCCTCTGGGAAGAACTCTCCACGAGCACATAGTTCTAGATCCTGGCTAATAAGGCTGTTGAGCATCTCTTTTCCCTGGTATTCTCCCCATTGCCCTCTTTCTTACCTGATGAAGAAAATAAGATATTTATTGAGTATCTACACCTGTGTGTCCCCCTCAGTGCATGAAGCTCCAGGCTTGGCAGGCGTGGGACCATTCATTCATTCACTCACTCATTTAACAAATCCCTCCTGAGAGCTACCATGTGCTGGGTGCTACATGGTCCCTGTCCTCATGGACCTTACCTTAGGAAAAGGATGGGACATCATTGTTATTGTGGTGACGGTTCCTGATGATGATGATAATCGCCCCGGCTATGCCAGAGCAGTGCACAAGGCAGCCCAGTTTAATGCATAAGTATATTAACTATATTTTCTTATCTTCTCTATTGTTGATGCTCTGGCGTATGCGGCCCAGCTGATCCTGCAGAGAGTGACTCTCCCGGGACTAGCTGATTCCTAGAGACAGCAAATAGCTCCCCTGTGAGTGTGCCTATCATATGGAACCCTACCAACCCAGAGCCCAGAGCTGCCTACTACCTCCTTCATGGAGCTCTCACAGGTTGAGCCACTATCTCCTGCCATAATCCCCCAGGGCCAGGTACCAGGCAACTAGGGGCAGTCCCTACACCTGTGAGGTCCCTGAAATTACTCAAACTAGTCAACTCGTGTGGCCTGCTTACCCTGTTTCACCCATTCCTTCCCAGGAAAATTGCAATAAAGGCTCTTTCCCATGCTTTCCCCTCACTCCTTTGCCTCCTGACCAATCCTGGGGCTTCCTGTGTGGCCCTGCATGGTGTGGAGTGCCCCCTTGAAAACTGTAACAAACTATCTTTTCAACAGCGATCGTCTCCCGGTCTGTTGGCCTCATCATACCTGAATAATAATAAAAACTACATTTTGAAACAATAAGAGCTCAAACTCTGGAGTCAGGTCTCCTGGATTCAAAGTCATCTCCGTCATTTCCTGGCTATGAGATACAGTCTCAATTTTTCATTTCTACAACAGAAACAATAATATCTAACCTGTTGGGCTGTTAGGAGGATTAAATGAAATAACCCATATAAAGCACTTAACCTACAGTAACTGCCATATGTGAATGCTCAATAAACAGGATATCTAGATTTATATTTGGGAGCAAAAAGAAGGCAGAGCTCATGCCTTTTTGAAGTCTGTAATCAATGGAACATTCTAGAATCTCCAGAGCCTTCCTATTCGTTATCTTTTCTGGTCCTTATAGCTCTGAGAAGATGGATGGGTAGGTGGGGCACCCATGTTTTACAGACAAGGAAATTGAGACTAAAAGAGCACTAGCTAGTCAATGGAAAAGGTTGGACTAGAATCCAGCTCTCCTGACAGCTAGTTCTCTCTCCCAGGCCAGATGTGGTGCGTATGAGGACTTGGTAGTCAGACAGACCAGGCTTAAAAGCCAGCTCCACCACTTCTAAACCTTGCACATGCTGAGGCAAGTTGGAGATCTCTTAAGTTTCCATTTCATCAACTGTTGAAAAGGGAAAAATGATTTTTTTCACTTATTATTTAACTGAGATTTTTTAGAGGAAATTTAATCAAAGCTGGTTAGGGCATGGGGAAGTGAGCACTCGCCTATACTAAGAGCTCTCTTATTTTCCCACAAAGAAAATCTCAAATACAGAAAAAGCTTTCTGCACAGGGTTGTTCATCCCAACATTACTATCTAAATATAATTTGAAAGCAAATGACATATTCAATAACAGGGAAATAGATAAATAAATTGTAGTATATCCACAGAATGGGATAATATACTGCCATTAAAAATGCTGTTTAGGGCTTCCCTGGTGGCGCAGTGGTTGAGAATCTGCCTGCCAGTGCAGGGGACACGGGTTCGAGTCCTGGTCTGGGAAGATCCCACATGCCACAGAGCAACTAGGCCCATGAGCCACGACTACTGAGCCTGCGCATCTGGAGCCTGTGCTCCACAACAAGACAGGCCGCGCACCGCGATGAAGAGTGCCCCCGCTTGCCTCAACTAGAGAAAGCCCTCGCACAGAAACAAGACCCAACACAGCCATAAATAAATAAATAAATAAATAAAAACGATGTTTACTAATAAGAGCCTGCTGTATAGCACAGAACTCCACTTCGCTGTACAGTAGAAACTAACACAACATTGTAAAACAACTGTACCCCAATTGAAACAAAGAAACCCCAATGTTTACAAAGTTCATGACAAAAACTGTATTCACAATTAGGTCAATAAATCATGCCTCATGTTGTTTCATTTTCATCAAAGTCACACAAAGATTAAAGAGGCAGATAGTGCAACAAGCCTTGCTGGAGAAAACAAGTTACCCCCCTCATTCCCATTTCCCAGATGCAACTATTTTCAACTCCTTTAGCTGATTATTTGGTATTTTCTTTTTTACGTCTAAGTAATAATATTTTATTGTTCCTTCTTGATTTTTTTAAACTCAGAGAAAGAGGCCAGAAAGAGACGAGGTCTCCCTCTGCCTCTTTTATCGATTCCACTTTGCTGGAATAACTTCTTACCAAAGTGCCCATCCTTCAGGAATGTCGTAGATGTTCTCACTCCACCATATAAAATGTACAAGTAAGAAGCAAGCATTTCTGTCCTAATGTTTGCAAAGTATGAAGTAACATGGGAGATATGTTTCTATTTTAATATTGAGTGAAAAGGGATTTCACTTAGTGTGGTTCCAATTATACACCCATGAATAAAGGGTCAGGAGGAAAACAACCACTACTATATTGAAGGTAGTTTCTGGATGGAATAATTATGGGTGATGTTTTTCTTTCTTTTTTTCATATTTTCCAAAATCTCTACGATGATCATTTCTTTTATTGTGGATAAAAATCTTTGGTTCTAAAAAGATGAAAATCCTATTTACTTCTGGTTTTTTTTTTTGTTTTTTTTTTTTTGCGGTACGCAGGCCTCTCACTGTTGTGGCCTCTCCCGTTGCAGAGCACAGGCTCCGGACGCGCAGGCTCAGCAGCCATGGCTCACGGGTCCAGCCGCTCCGCGGCATGTGGGATCTTCCCAGACCGGGGCACGAACCCATGCCCCCTGCATTGGCAGGCGGACTCTCAACCACTGTGCCACCAGGGAAGCCCCTATTTCTTACAATTGTTGTAAGGCCATACTCACATGGAGCCTGATACATATTAACTGGGGACCCCAGGAATGGCAGTTTCCTTTCCTCTGACCATTCCTGTGGCCTCTGCTGCTTGTGGAATGGATGAAGAGGTGGACACTTGTAGTCAGATCCAGGAATGGATCATCAGAAGGCTATTGAACTGCTATTGGAATTTGACACAGCAGCATCTGATTAGAAAACCCAAAAAGAAAGAAAAGGGAACCCTCCTACCCTGTTGGTGGGAATGTAAATTGGTGCAGCCACTGTGGAGAACAGTATGGAGGTTTCTTAAAAAAACCAAAATAGAACTACCATATGATCCAGC
Source organism: Delphinus delphis (assembly GCF_949987515.2). Lineage (NCBI taxonomy): Eukaryota > Metazoa > Chordata > Mammalia > Artiodactyla > Delphinidae > Delphinus > Delphinus delphis. The sequence goes on from NC_082694.2 coordinate 66,359,412, forward strand.
AATCCCACTCCTGGACATATATCCAGAAAAGACAAAAATGCTAATTTGAAAAGATACATGCACCCCATGTTCACGGCAGCACTATTTACAATAGCCAAGACATGGAAGCAACCTAAAAGTTCATCCACAGATGAATGGATAAAGATGTGGTGCACATATATACAATGGAATATTACTCAGCCATAAAAAAGAAAGAAAGAATGTCATTTGCTGCAATATGGATGGACCTAAGAGATTATCATACTAAGTAAAGTCAGACAAAGACAAATATCATATGGTACCACTTATATGTGGAATCTAAAAAAAATGATACAAATAAACTTATTTATAAAACAGAAATAGACTCTCAGACATGGAAAACAAAGTTATGGTTACCAAAGGGGAAAGTGGGGGAGGGATAAATGGGCAATTTGGGATTAACAGATATACACTACTATATATAAAATAGATAAACAACAAGGACATACTGTATAGCACAGGCAACTATATTCAATATCTTCTAATAACCTATAATGGAAAAGAATCTGAAAAAGAATATGTATATGTATTATATATATGTGTGTGTGTATATATATATATATATATATATATATACACACACACACACACACACAACTGAATCACTTTGCTGTACACCTGAAACATTACAAACCAACTATACTTCAATAAAAAAGGAATCAATTCAAAACAGAAAATTTAATAATATTTTCTCTTTTAAAAAAGTAAGAAAGAAAAAAAGAAAATCCAGAAAGACATTAGGGTCCAGAGTGTGGGCATGGCCAACAGGAGGCCTCAGCCACCCAGACCCAGGTCCACCCCAACGTACTGGTGACTCAGCCCAGCACTGGCAGCTGGGGAGGGAGGAACAGGCCTGGGCAGGGGAAAGGCTGAGGTTTGTGGGGAAGAGGATTGGCTGAGAATGGGGTGCATGGAAAGGGGTGCAAAGGAAGTTGATACTAACAAGGCTCTTCAGGCCCCGAAGAGGAAATAGGCAGCTCAGTTTAGGTTCCCCCAGAAGCAAACCCTGAGGCAAGAATTCAAGGGCAAGGAGTTCATTTAGCAAGAGCAGGAAACACTGAAGAAGTGCAGCAGGGACGGGGCAGCCGACAAAGGTGTCATATTAAGCAGCTACTACTGTGGGTGACCGGAGCATAATCTTATGGGGAAATTCCGGGAAATGGTGTGGAGCACACACCTGGCTCTCTCCCGTCCGAGCAGTGAGGATGACAGGCCATGATACACAGTCCCCTTCTGTCGCTGGTTGAGGGCTGCTCCTGGGGGACATTGATTCCCTGGCATTATTGGCCTGGTGTGCATGCCCAGAGCACCTTTCTGTGGCTTCTGAAAAACTCAAGCGAATCGCAGCCTGAGGGAGAGGAGCACGCTGACGTGGTAAGGCCGAGGGGGCAGGCCCTACTGCCCTTGGGTGGAAGGTACCACTTCCCATCCAACGGGTTAGTAAAAGTTGTTTTTCCTCCCTGTAGGATGGTCATATAATTTATTATCCAAACTAGGACACTTACAAAGTGAAAGGGTACACTATTAAACTTGATGCTGGGACAACAGGTATAGATGGGGACGGTCCAAGCACCATCTCTCTGGATGTCCTCCTGACCTGGGACAGTAAACTCTCTCCCTTTTGCTTTTATGTAAACAAGCCCCAAAGTGACAAAAACAACTCAGGGAAAGGGTAGCTAAAGTATTAACTAATGTTGCTGGATATACAACAAAGACTAGGGAAGATGTAAGAGAGTCATTCATTTATTCATTCGTGCATTCATTCATCAAACACTAAGAATCTACTCTGGCCCAGGCACTGCTCTAGACTTGGGGGCCACAGAGATGATGAAGACAGCATTCCTGCCCACAAGAGATTTATCATCTAGCTGTGGAGACAGATATACAATCAAATAAATTACAACATAGTGCATGGCTGCAATTGAAACCTTTTCCTAAATCATACATGGATCACAATAATAGCACTGGGAAGAGAGTGACGTGTATGTGTGTATGTGTGTGTGTGTGTGTGTGTGTGTGTGTGTGTGTGTGTGTGTGTGTGTGTCTGTCTGTCTGGAAAGGTTTCCTGGGGAAGATGAAATGTGTGCCTAGAAGAATAAAAAGTTTCTCCAAGAATAAGGAGAAGGGCTTCTATGCAGAGGATATAGCATATATATAGGCAAGGATGCACAAAACAAATATTTAGTTGCACACCTATTATGCCCCAGCGTTGTTCCAGACCATGGGGAATGCTTGATAACAAGATTCCTCTGTTCAGATATTTGTACACCAGTGGTTACAGCAGCATTATTCACAATGGCCAAAAGGTAGAAATAATCAAAATATACTTCAACAAATGAATGGATAAACAAAATGTGGTATATCCATACAGTGGAATATTATTCAGCCATAAAAAGGAATGAAGTTCTGATACCTGCTACAACACAAATGAACTTCGAAAACATTATGTTGTGAGATAAGCCAGACACAAAAGGACAAACATTATACAACTCCACTTATGTGAGGTACTTAGAATAGTCAAATTCCTAGAGACAGAAAGACTAATAGGGATTACCTGGGGCTGAGGGGAGGAGATAATGGGGAGTTACAGTTTAATGGGTACAGAGTTTGTTTGGGATGATGAAAAAGTTCTAGAAATGTGTAGTGGTGACAGTTGCACAACAACATGCATGCACTGAATTGTACCCTTAAAAATGGTTAAAATGGTAAGTTTTATGTTATGTATATTTTATCAAAAAATTTTTTGCAAGATTCCTGTTTTCATAAACCTTATATTAGAGGAGATAGACAAAAAACAAATGGAGAGATAATAGACCCAATCATTATAGATTATGATAAGTACAATAAAGAAAAAAGCAGAGGGATAAGATAAAGTGACCAGGGGAGTTTATTTTAGTGTAGTGAACATATCATGTAAAGGTACAGTTAGAAAATAAAATCAAGAGAAGGACGGTGGGAGATGGGGCTAGAAATTAGGTGGGAGCCAGTGTTCACATTATGGAGAACGCTGTTTGTCATACCAAGGTGTTTGGCTTTATCCTGAGAACCAATGAAGGCTTTTAAGAAAGGCAGTTGTGTGGTTGGCTTTGGCCCCCACAGTCGGGAAGTGCTGGTGGGTGAAGCCAGATGTAGGAACACCGCTGTAGGAGGCTGTTTCCCCTATTCTCCATCAGAGATGAGGAAGGCCTCAGCTCGGGTGGTGGCAGAGGACGAGAGTGGAGAAGCCTTCCAGAGTTAGAATCGGCAAGCCCAGGGAACTGGTCAGGTATGGGAAGAGAGGGACAGGAAAGAATGCAGGTTTCTGGTCTTGAGACTGGGCGGATGGTGGTACATCAGCTAAGCGAGGGATCAGATCCAGAGGAAAAGACGATGAGTTTAAAATTGAACGTGTTGTGTCTGCAGGGCCTGGGAGAGCCATTGATAGCCATTGGCCCTGAAATGTGAGAGTGGTTTGAATCAGAAATATAGATCACGGAGACATAAGCCTTGAAAATCTCCCAGAAGAGAGTGCAGAGTGGGAAGAGGAGAGAGCCAGAATCAGGATCCTGGAGAACGCCTAATACCAAAAAACTGAGAGATGAAGGGGAAACAGAAAATGATGATGAGAGAGACAGGTCATCAGGAGTGAGAAATAGTCACTGAGGAGTCCACTTTGTAGTGGCAGTTCGGAGGTCCTTGGAGATCTTTGCGGATTGCGCAAGGGATCAGGGTGAAGCCCAGTTGTGACCAGAAGAGCAGTGAATGGGGAGAAGAAAGTAGGTACAATGCCTGTGGACCAGTCTTTCCAGAAACTTGACCGAGAAGGGAAGGAAAGAGATGGAGGAATAGGTGGAGGTGTGGGGTGAAGGGAGGTTTTTGTTTTTTAAAGAATGGTAACGTCTTTTTTAAAAAATGTATCTTGAAATAGTTGTGAATTTCTATGTCTACCCATCTATATATTCAAAACTGTAAGTTCACATTAATACCTTCAGTTCCAATCTAACACCACAAGTTTCATTCCGGCCTTTCCCCATCGTTTATTTGTAACTCTTTTCTCCAATGGTGAGGAACCTAGCTCTCATTATCTGCAATATATTTACATTTGCTCACTTCCAGTATACATGTAAAGGGGTTTCAGAATTGCTACTCATACTCTTGTGAGAAGTAAATATACTAGTTAGAGGATGATATCTGTATATAGTTCATTTTGTCTTTCACCTTAGAGTATATAGTCAAATGTTGGTTTTCAAATTACTTAGGTTGGCTATGTTCTTCCCCACCCGCTTCAGTATGGTTATATATTCATTTCTAATAGAGTTATGTTCAGTCATTACTGTCTGTATTCCATCTGAATTTCTGTCGACATCCTGGTTGATAGTCTTTCTGTATTACTGGAGGGCATGTGAAACGTTACCATGGTTTAAGAGTCAGAACTATACAAAAAGGACCTCTCAGAGAACTGTCACTCCCCTATCAACCCAAATACCCCTCTCCCACTCCATGAAGGGATTGGGGAGTTTTAAACTTGTTTGTATACTGAGGAACAGGACTCCAAGGAGATGGGAGAGTACAAGCTACAATTGAGAGAAAAGGGTTCATGATGGAGAAATTGCCCTATAAAAGAGGAGGAGAGATTATCTCCTGAGAACAAAGGTGGCGGAGGAGAAGGCAGAGTGGAGAGAGGGTGGCTGTGAGTGGCAGGACAGAGCAGGGAACGAGGAAGGCTACTAACAGGGTCAGTCCAAGATGGGGCTCTGTAGGGGGTGTGGAGAAGGAGGCTTGTGAGGATGGCTGGTGAGAGGCAAGTTCCTGGAGTCCAGGCTGGATCAAGTCAGAGCAAGGTGGAGGGCGGCTGGGAGATTAAAAGATGGTCTGTGGAGAAGAATAAAAGGTGGGGTTGACGAGGTGGATGTTTTCATTTTAATTCCAGAAGCGGAGCCACCCAGAATGATGACACCGTTCATTCATTCAACAAAGATTAAGTATACATTCTCTGCCAGACATTGCATTTAGCTGGGGACAATGCTTCCTTGGAGCTAATATTCTTTCCTATTAATGACACTATTTATGAAGTCCCAACTATGTGCCATATATTGTATTAACTCTTTAATCCCACAGCACCCATTGATACAGGTTCTAATATCATGCCACACGGAGGCACAGAGCGCCCAAGGTTACACAACTTGAAAACGGCGGAACCGTTAAGGCAGACTGCCTCCTGCGGGCATACTATGAACCACAACGCTGAAGTGTAGAGGTGAACTTGGATGCCTGAAGTAGAGATGTAGGTGTCAATCAACTGGGAGACCTGGGAATCAGGAAAGTCTACTACGTGGATGCAGAAATCAGCCAGGGTGGGGCAGGAATTGAGGCAAAGAGGAAGACTGTGAGTCAGGTGTCAGCTGAGGGGGTCATGGCCTTCCTTATTCCTTCCTCCACAGGCCTCTCAGCCCCGAGGATATGTCAAGTCTATCCTTAGCTGAAGGTGAAGCTCTATCCACACTTGTCAATAGAGATAAGGCTTGAAGCCAGTAGTTCTCAGACTCAGCTTTGGGGCCTCTCAGTCCTGGTGTCCCTCTGACCTGGCCGCACTACCTGTTGGATTCAGGTTGACCCCAGCCCCCTCTAGGCATGGGATCCTGGGAGCAGTTTCAGGGTCGACAGATGGTAACAGTGACTGAAATCATTCTCTTGAGTTGATCTCCTAGTTGAGACCTGGTTTCTGGACTCATCCCCACCTGCCGGCCACCATCTAGATCTACTTCGACTCCTGGCTGCAAGTCTTCCTGCCCATTCTGGTATTACCTGAGTGCCGAATGGGGACTCCCTGTGGCCTGCATGAGTGTCTCAGTGTAAGGTTTTGAAAAAACAGACCTGGACGGTGGTATATGAGCCCATAGATTGGACACTCACACCCCAGTTCTTTGGAGGTATCATAATGGCCCTGGGAAGGAGGGTTACCACTGATGCCTTGCTTTCCTCACACTGGGGCCACCCTCCCTCCCTTTCTGAGCATCTCTGGGCTGATTCATACCCTGGTGCTTCAGCGCCGTTGAAGCAACATTTTCTGCATCCTCCCTCTGCGCTCTGCAACCTGCCTTCCTCTGCGCCGCTAGGTTTGCCCTGCCTGCATCTTAGCTTTCTCACGTGGGTCAGCTTAAACAGTCCTTGCTCTGTAAAACCACTCCTGGCTTGTAACAGGATGGGATGCACCTACTGTATGTATCCTGGTGGGTGGAACTTCTCCATCCTCACACTCATCAGTCTCCACCGTAATCCCTGGGCAGATGTCCTCCTTCTCCACTAGGCTGGACGTTGCTCTAGGGCAGGGCCTGGGGTGTCTTTCTTGCCATCATTTCCCCAGCACTCCACACACAGGGGCTCAGTACACTTTGATAGATGAATGAATTGCATGTGTGCGTGTATGTGTGTATGTATATATGTATGTATGTATGCATGTGTGAGTGTGTGTGTGTGTGTGTGTGTGTGTGTGTGTAAGGAGGACTTAGGGTATGAGTTTCTGGAATTCTGAGTAGCACTCTGGCAGCCAACGAACAGTTCACCTCATTCCTGCTTTTATCGCTCTTCCTGGTGTAAGCAGCTTTTGCCAGGAAAAGGCTCTTTGCAGGAAAGTGCTCTTTGCAGGAGGCATTCCTTTATCTTGTCACTAACCTTAAGCCAGACACCGCCATGCTCTACTCATCTCCAGCCCTAGCACAACTTTCAAATCTTTTGATCACACAATATTTTGCCTAACTTGTTGGTTCTTTCCGATGATCAAAGAAGTAGAAATGAAGAATAAGTAATTAAGAGATGGGGATTTCCCTGGTGGCACAGTGGTTAAGAATCTGCCTGCCAGTGCAGGGGACATGGGTTTCATCCCTGGTCTGGGAAGATCCCACATGCTGCAGAGCAACTAAGCCCACACACCACAACTACTGAGCCTGCACTCTACAGCCTGCTAGCCACAACAACTGAGCCTGCATGCTGCAACTACTGAAGCCCGTGGGCCTAGAGCCCGTGCTCTGCAGCAAGAGAAGCCACGGCAATGAGAAGCCCACACACTGCAACGAAGAGTAGTCTCTGCTCTTCATAACTAGAGAAAGCCCATGCCAAGCAACGAAGACCCAACGCAGCCAAAAATAAATTAATTAATTAATTTAAAAAAAACTGTAATTAACAGATGACCAGATCTCTTCCCTAGCTTCCCCTTCAGTAATCTCGTGAACAAACTACATGAACAAGATAGCATCTAAAGAAAGATCACAAGGTGTCCACAAGCCGGTAAACAAGCCTGCACATAGTGGGGGATGGTGATGACCTTGAGCCCCTAACTCAATGATTAAGATTACTTCCCTGTTCCCCTTTAAAAGCTTTCATGGCCAAGCAGAATCTTCAGAGGTGGCTTTTGAGGGATGCTGCGTCCTCCATCTCCCCAGATTGCCAGCATTCTGATTAAAGGCAACTTTCCTTTCTAACAAGATTTGTGCGTATTGATCTTGTAAGCAGTGAGCAGAGGGGCTCGATTTGATAACACCAGCTTGGGAAAAGCAAAGCCAGTAATCACCCCCAGGACACGAGCATTACCCTCGTGTTGCCCTGTGACAGCTCAGAGCCTCAGGAAGGACGCGAGGGTGTTGCTAGCCTGCTCTTGCCCTGGCCCCACAGAAGCTCTAGGACAGCCCCCCAGGGACTGGCACTACTCAGCAAGGACTGAGACCAAGGAGGCTCTGCCGGGGAGGATCGGGACGTGCTCACCCCACGAAGCCCGGAGCGGAGCGTCCGCTCCCCTTTGGCACTGTTCGTGCGTCTGCCTGCTTCCTCCCAAACAGCTCATCCCAGCTGGATCATAAATAAGAGAACAATATAGCTACATATTTATAACCTCCATGAATCACTGTGACTAATTTTTCCCATGTTGTAACCCCAAATAGTTTTTCTCTTTAGGCTCCCGTGAGGGCACAAACCAGCCAATCGTTCAGACGACAACACATATTTGTATTAAAAATAAAAATTTCCTTTCTTAACCTGGGACAGAAGGTTCACAAATACAAACTTTTAACCAAACCGTGACTGGCTTTCTTTCTTTAACGGTAACATTTTTATCTGCACCCAGCTCAGGAGAGTCAGAGAACTTTTACCCACTGACCCTTTAGACTAGTGTTTGATTAGCCCTTGGAAAGGCCTTTCCAAGGATCTACAATCTGTTCTGACAACCAGGGAAGATTTAAAAATAAAAATACTACCCCAGCAAAAACAAAAAACCCAAAAAACCCCAAAACAAAAAGCTCCCAGAGTGAAAAGTACATCTCCTGTTTTTCTACTTGGTTCGCCGGCTGGGTCTCTGTAGCAAAGAAATGGTCTTCCAGCATTTTGGTTTACATATCATTATGTTCCACGGAGTAAACCCAACTTACAAAAAGAGGCAGATGCAACCAGTTTCCAATGGCCCCAGTGCCCCTGACATGTTCTCATTTACTGCGAATTGCTCCCTGTAAAATTTGGCCTCCTGAATTTTGTTTTTCCACCATCAGCATTCCTCGCCTCTCTTACCAAAAGGCTCCATCACTCATGCCTATCTCAGATCATTTATTGCATTGCCTCTGAGGAATTTATTTCTACGGTGTGTTTCTAGAAAACTCATTCAGTGTCTAAATCACACAGTGGAGGGATCCGGGCATGAGGACTGAGGAGAAGGGTCTGGAGAGGAGATCTGGGGTGAGAGGAGAAAATATCTGAGAATGTTGTTTAACCAGAAAACCAGACTTTCTGCATTCAGCATGCCTAAACTGCTGAGAAATCAACGGACAAAGGCGTTTGGTACAGGAATGAGTGTCTGGCTTGGAGATGGCCCGTGTGCGTGTAGAGGTGACAGCACGTGGGGACGGAGGAGGCACGGCCAGCAAAGCGTGGGCGCAGCCCGGGCAGCAGAGGGAGAATGAGGGGAGGAGGAGTGGCAGGCCGGTGGGTTTCGTAAGGACAGACCGGCTCCGGCAAGCCTTGGTCTCCTCTGACCTGGCTGAGGTCCCATCACAGCACAAGGCTAATGGCCTACACCTTTCCCTTAAAGACTCTGTCCGGCAAGGACTGGCAGCCTCTTCTGAACCCCCACTGCGATGAACGTGTCTGCGAAATAATTTAAACTGGTGATCTGTAACGAGCTGAGGCATGCAACTCCCTTTTGCCCTAAAGAGCTGAAACCTGTGACTTAGGGTTTGAGTCAGTTTCTCGCTCCCAGAAGTGAATGACTTTTCACCTCTGGATCTCTACCCAAGGCATGTATCGACCATGGAGCCAGGCAGCCTTCAAGGAGCCAGGTTTTCCTGCCTGCCAGTTGAGATCTGCCAATGCTGGTTTTACACATTCCTATTAGTTTTTAACAAGTATTTTGTCTTAGCTATAAAATCTCAACTGCAGGGCCATAAATTTACAGATCACGTGACTGGAAGGGCCTGCTTTAATTTTCTGAGGGTCTCCATGTAGAACTGAGTTCCTAACCCTACATTTACCCCGCTCCTTCGTCAACTACTTCACAAGTGTTCATTGAGCACTTACTGTATGCAAAGCCCCATGCTAGATACTATAGAAGGTGCGAAAGAGGCCAGAGCCTCCTCTCAGGATTTGAGATGGGAAAGGAGGGAGGAAATGGGTACTAAGCAGTGACTCCCTCAAACCAAACTGATGGCCAGCACCCTTTCACCTCTCAAGCCCCATCTTCCTCCACCCCACTGCCCTCTGTGCTCCAACCAGCCACTGCTGTCTGTTCCAGCAGGGGATGTCCTCTCTCTGGTCACTGGTCATTCATACCTGCTGTTTAGTGGCTTAAAACTCTAGTCTCCCCTAAACTGTCACCTTTCCCAGGAAGTCCTCCCTGACTAACCCTAGCCGCCTCTCTCCCCACCCACCCAGCCTGCCAAGTGCTCCTAGATGCCCATACACTCCCCGGGTCACATACTCCATTGCTGTTCCTTGTTTGATTGTCTGTAACTCTTGCAGGCTCTGTGAGGGTGGGGCCTGCATCTGTCTCCCTCATCACTGTAGCTCCAGGGCCCAGCACAGTGCCCGACTGGCATAGAAGGGACCCAATAAAAGAGTACTGAAGGAGGGAGAAACACCTTCCCCGCAAGGCGCGTGGAGAGAGGCTCTGTAGCTGCTCACATCATGACCTGTCCTACTTTATCTCACCCGCTCTGAATTCAGGGTGGCGACAACACACTTCTCCCTTCACACCCCATGGCTTCGGGAGTCCCAGACGGGTCTTCCCCGAGCCTGGTCAGGTCAAAGCTTTGGGGTCTCACACCCCAGCCATTGGCTCAAACACTGAGTGTTTTTAGAGTCATTCATGAATCTTTAGATTTGGGGCTGGTCAAGGGCTGCATCCGGGGACTCCTGCTGGCATCTGTCTCCCCAGAACACAAGCAAGGCCCTCACCATGCCTCACCCGGTATCTCATTTTAGGCCCGTTAGGACCAGATGTACAACTCTTGTCTTCTTTCCTCCCAGCAAGTGGGCAAACACAGGAAATGGCAGGAAAATGGTGACTCTAAGCCAGGAGAAGTTGGCTTTGATTGACTTTCATTTCTCTGCCATATAGTCACTTGGGGACATCTCAGCCACCTTTGGAATCTATATTCATACGCACATGTATACACATACACACACACAAACACACACACACTTATGAATGTTCACTACAGCTCTGGTTACAAAGGCCTGGACGGCATGGCCGTGTAACACCAGGGCAGGGATTGGGGTCTTTGGGATAAAAGCCAGCAGTGGGGACAGCTAGGAGCCAAAGGTTTGGGCCAAGCTGGAGAGAACAAATAACCCCCATCTGGAAGGCCAGAGGTGAGGCCTGAGGTCAGAATCATAGATGCAAGAGTGGGTGTCGGGTGGAAATGGGATGAATGCAAGAGCAGGTCGGGAGTGACGGAATGCTTGGGTGGCTGCCTGGAACACTGAGTAGCACTTGGTGAGCCAGCAGGGGTGTGGTCCTGGGTGGAGCAGGCTGGTCTCAGTGGCTCCCGGCAAGACGTATAAAACAGGACAAAGTTTGTGCCCTCAATGAGCTTAAACATTGTAGGTGGAAGAGGAGGTGTGGGCATAAACAGTTATATGAGAAGAGCCGGTTCGGGGGAGGATTTTGGAGGTGGTAGCATTTTCGAGGTGCCTCGGTGCTGGAAGTGATATAAAATGTGTCTGGGTGAGCGGGGAGCGGGGGGCAGGTTAGCAGAGCTGAGCCATGAATACAAGGCTGTGCTCCAGTTGGCTGCAGACTGGGCTGGGAGGGGACTGAGACCTGTTAAACCTGCTCCATGCCAGATCCTGTGCGAGAATTCACTTCTAGTTGAGTTTTTATCAAAATTGATTTGCTAATAGTACTTAGAATTTGGACCATAACACAGTACGAAATGAACGATTAACCCTAGTTTAGAGATGAAGAAACTGAGGCTCAGAAACATGAAGGAAATTTGCCTAAAGGCCTGTGAAGTTAGTTAGGAGAGTGGTGGGAGAGGGAAGCTGCGGTGGGCCATGCGGAGGAAGACCTGAAAGTCCAGGTGAAGGGTTTGTACTTTGTATGTAGAGACTTTTGATGATTGGATTTTTATTTTCTGGCACACTGACAATTCTATATGATTGTCAAAGACATATGGGAGCCTAGGACGAGCTCTAACCCTTTGCCCTGCCCTTCCAGGGGCTTTGATATGTGGAATGTTCGTGCTGTGTGTTTCTTTCCCACTCAGGAAGTAAAGGGAAGCACTAGTGGTCTTTAAGGAGCCAGACAGCCAACACAACCAGCGCTTGGCTTTGGAGGCCCAAGGGTTTGATCCAGGAATGAGAGAGGAAACACGAAAAGGAGATGTGATATGAGATGTGTAAAATCTTTCCTTTTTTAAACACTCCCCCTTAACCCTCACTGCACCCCAGACCAACACCCCTAACCTGGAAAAGAGGAAGAGAGTTTGGAGAGCTAGATGAACCTCCAAGGTCCAGTCCTCTCCTGGATCCTGGGGTGGGGAAAATGAAAGATCAGTCCTGTAAGGATGGAGTCCAGGCATGGTGAGCCCCTGTGCCTCACTTCTCTGGGAGCCCAGGGAGGGTGGTGAGCCTCAGGGAGTCCTCTCAGCCACCATGGTGAGCTACAGAGCTACGGAGGAGTGGCAGTGTGGCAGGTCTGGGCAGAGAACGCCCCCCGCCTCACTCCCCATCACCTACCCCCCCCGCCCCGCCCCACACACACAGGTTTCTCAGGCTCTTGCAGTGGGAATGGAATCAAGACTGGAGAGAGTGATCACGAGGAAGCTGCAGGCCTGCAAGTGGGCCTTTAGCAGAAACAGGGCACAATATAGAGAGTGGGCAGCAACATGGAGCACTCGGCCGGGGGGCGGGCGGGGTGTGTGTACCAGTTTATGGGGCCGGAGGTGGGGAGGGCATGTCTGACGACCAGACAGGAGCACCTTCCATCTCAAAGGAGGACTTGGGGCAGATGTAGCAGAGGTGTAGCCTTCCTCTCTCCACAGATGTGGTCGATAGCATCAACTCCAGGGAGGGAACGAGGACAGATATCTTGAATTGAATAGAGCTGAGTACTGAAATGTTGGAGAAAATGACTCATGTGACCAGGTTACCTGGAAGTAACTATACTAGTTTTTCTGCATCAGCCAGAACAGGGGCTTGAGACAGAAAATAAATCCACTTACAGAAAAATAAAGAAAATTACATTGTACAGACCAGTCTTCTGACTGGGAGAACCAAACCATCTGCATTTACCTCCTGCCTACACCTCTTCCCATCCTGTTCCTATCCCATCCGCTTCAACATGCTGACCTGTTGATGGGAGAACTGTGGACCTTGTAAGAAGGCACCCAATAGTAAAGTTAGATGGGACCTTAGAGGTTGTTTTGTCCAACCCCTTCATTCCGCCAATAAGGAAACCGGGGCCCCATGACTTGCATGGGATCCTAATGCGACCAAGTGACAAGCTGAGAAAACTTGGTTCTTGAGATTTTCCCACCACCCTTTCCATACCAGCTCCTGTCCCTACAGGTCTCCCAGGTGAGCAGAGCCTCCTCCCCATGCCTCGGCCTTGCCCCACAGTCACAGCTCACGCACAGCCCTCTCTGGGCCCAGGCACAAGCTGCAGTCTCCCTGGCTGGACGGGTGATCCGGAGCAGCTGGTGTGAGGACGGGGGGTGGGGATCGAGGGGCGAGGGGAGCTGTCCAGCATGGAGACCCACAGATGACCCTCCTACAAGCTGAGCCCTTGGCCCCGGAACAAAGCGCTTCTCCAGCGCACCATGGATCATGGCTGCGGGGGCCGATGTGACACATGCCAGGGATTCTCTCCAAGCCACAGTTGCTCTGGAGCTGTGGCAGCCAGTCTCTGCCTGCTGGGGCCTGTGAGCTCCCCCGAGGCCGTGCTGGAAGGAGGGGAAGGCTCAGACCTCACTGAGTTGGGAACCCCAGCTGCCAGGAGACCACCCTGAACCTTGAGAACTTGAGGCAGCAAGCAGTTGGGCCTCCCTGCCCAGAGGGTCAGCTCTAAATCAATGCCAACCTTACCAAGAGGGAAAAGGCCAGTGCTGGGTTCACTCTGCCAGCACTGGGCTTGGAGCTTTGATCACTGTTCTCATTTCACCCTCACAGTCTCCTTTTTAGAGATGAGGAAAATGAAGTTTGGAAAGATTAGGTGACTTTGTCAAGTTTTTAAGGAGAGGATCTGGGATTAGAAATCTGGTGTGTATCACTCATTGGATGCTGCGGTCTTTAAGACAGATCCTTGCATGCCTTTAGCTGCAAGGCAGCCTTGGCCATGCTTCAGGGGCTCCCTGAGTCTCTCTCCCAGGAATCTCTTTCCTAGGAGTCCTTCCCACAGGAACTGGGGTGTAAAGAGGGGGATTATGAACAGCCGGCTCAGACTTGCGGATTCGGGGTTGGGAGTCAGGACATTGGACATTGGGCTTCACCTCTCGTGGGCCACATTCCCTTCCCTTCTCTCCCAGGGAGGCTGTCCTCGGGGGCTGGGCAGTGACTGGAACTGGTTCTCTGGGTCTCTCACATTAGGGATGTTGTAAGCTCTGAGCACAGCAGCTCTGTCTCAGGAGCAACAGTCACTGAAGCCTGATCACCAATGAGTAGAGCTTGATGTAATCAAATACACCTACACCAAAGTCAGTCTTACATAGGATTGAGTGACAAGCATCATCATTACCAAGCTATATGGAAATGGTGAGCAGTTTCTGAAACTGATTCTATGTTCCTTTTACACAACTCAGACAAATGTTTACTTTTTCTATTCTCACTTGGTTGGCTCTTAGGTTATAATCTATGCTCAGGGTTGACAGTTTTCCTTGGTATTATGAATGGTTTCATCTTCCCTCTACTCCCACTGCTCATACCCCCTTCACACACACATTCAAAGGTAGAGGTTGGCACTGCCGCTATCTAATAGCAGGGCCCTTGCCAGCCCCTCCCACGGTCCAGGGATGAGGTTCCTGGTGCTTCCTCTTAAGTTTATTGATGATTCTAGCTTCTTCTGCCCACACCATCCCCCTGCCACACAGACTCACACACACATACACATGCCTGAGCGTGCCTTCTGACATGGGAGGAATCCTTAAAATGCCATTTATGCCCACCCCAAGCCTTGCCTGCTAGATGGGCTCCAGGTGCAGAAACTTGGGCCCTGATGCTGTGGAAGGTCCATCCATAAGGTCACAGGCTGGAAAGATCCCCTGCATCCTCCCTTCAGGCCCTCAGCTGTGTCTTCTCTTGTCCCCTGAAGGGTTAAGGTGTCCTGCAGTGACTAAGCAGGTCCAGAGCCTGGTGCACTGGTGGCCTGACTCAGAGAGCAGCAGTTTGTGGTTCCTCCGCAACATCCTGTTGTGAAGGATGCTGTTCCCTGTTTCCGAGGACCTGCTCTAATCCCCAGGCAGGCAGAGGAAGTAAGGAACGGGAAACAGCCTTGGGGTTTAGATAAGAGCCTGGCCTTGGCCTCCTGCCTGTGGGACAGCTTTCTTGGGCCCCTTCGGCTCCCCAGGAGCAGAGCGTGCTGTGGACGGGCTCCTGTGGTCTAGGCCAGAGAGCAAAGGAAAGGTAGTATTGGCACATGCTAAAAATAGGCCCTGTGGTTATTTTAGAGTTGTTTTGCTTGAATTGGAGGAGCAACTCGGATTTTGCTCAAACTTCCTGTCAGTCCCACGGGTCTCTTCCTCTGCAAGCTCACCCTCCTGTCTGGAGGTGTTCAGAGGGTTCTATCTAGGACCCGCAGGCATTTTACATTCAGGCTTTTCATATACACAAGCAAACACACAGAACTGAAAAGTTTCACAAATGGTACTTCCCTCGACCAAGTACAACGAGCTTTATTTTCTATCCTATGCTAGTTCATTTTTTTTAAACTCCCGCTTATGACCCACTCATGAATTTCATGACCCACTAGTGAGTAGCACCTACAGTTTGAAAAACATTCATCAGTCTATCCTTCCTTTTTTCTTTTCTCTGATGCCATCACTAATCAGTCACATGGCTTTGGCCAAGTCACCTTAAACTTTCCAGAGCCTTTGACTTTTTTCATCCGTAAAAAAAGAAGCTCCAATATCTCCTCAATTCCCTAAAGTTGTGTGGTTTGGTCTCAGTCTTCCTTTAAAAAGAGTCATCTGTGGCATTTCCTGGGAAGGCCCCATTTGACACTCAAAGCGTCAAGTTCAAATCAAAAAGGGGTTGGTGTCTTCCTCCCCTGCTCTGGCTACGGCTTTGTGGTAAAGAGTCGAGCTCTGCTCCCAATGTTCACAGCAGCATTATTCACAATAGCCAAGACATGGAAGCAACTTAAATGTCCACTGACAGATAAATGGATAAAGAAAATGTGGTGTGTATACACACACACACAAACACACACACACACACACACACACACAATGGAATACTACTCAGCCATGACAAGAACGAAATAATGCCATTTACAGCCACATGGATGCAACTAGAGATTATCATACTAAGTGAAGCCAGAAAGAGAAAGACAAATACCATATGACATCACTTATATATGGAATCTAAAAAAAGTGTTACAAATGAACTTATTTACAAAACAGAAATAGACTCACAGACAGAAAACAAACTTACAGTTACTAAAGGGGATAGCGGGGAGGGGAGATGGATAAATTAGGAGTTTGGGATTAACAGATACATGCTACTGTATATAAAATAAACAACAAGGACCTACTGTATAGCACAGGGAACTCTACTCAATATCTTGTAGTAAGCTATAAAGAATCTGAAAAAGAATATATATATGTATAACTGAGTCACTTTGCTGTACACTTGAAACTAACACAACATTGTAAATTAACTATACTTCAATTAAAAAAAAAAGAAAGATCTGAGTTTGGAGATGGGCAGATCAAACCCCAGGTTCCCACAGGTGAGTGGTGTGGCTTCCTTGACCTGTCTGTGCCTCAGTTTCCCCAAATACAGATGAGGATGATTGTGTCCCATAGGTTGTTTCGGGGGAAGGGTTAAATAGTTCACTGGCCATGCAGTCCTGAGCTCTACTTCCCTCCCCTCCCCACATCTTCTTTCCTCTCTCTTTCCCTCTTAGGTTTACTCAACTTCTTTGTGGAGAAACCTTCTCAACACCATGTCCTCTGTCTAGAGTTTTACAGTTTGCAGAGCGCGTAGCGTACACTGTGGTCCTCATAAGGACTCTGCGGTTTGGTGGGGGAACCGTGATGCCCATTTTGTGGATGAGGAAAAGGAGACCAAAGCAACTCGTTCACGGTCTTTCAGCTATTAGAGACCGTAGGCTCAGAGCTTCTCATGCCAGAGTCGCTGGTTTCCCCTGCAAACCCATTAACTTAGTACAGCCTTGAGTGGAGCCCTTGACCTGGGGAGGGGCTGCTGGTGGTGATGGGATGAGTAACCAGGTCTGATCACAGGCAGATCTGACTTCACACAAGAGTGTTAATTATTTTTGTGGACAGTTGCCAAACATTGCTTACAATAAGCATAGAAAAGGTTTTGACTCATTCTGACCTTTGCTATAGTTTCCAATGATCATATTTGTTCATTTACTTATTTTTATCTTTTTCCCTCTCCAAGATATACACTCTCTCTGCGCAAAGACCGGGTTTGCTTAGTCATGACTGTATCTGCAATACCTAGCATGGGGTCTGGCCCAAGAAATATTTCTTGCAAGACAAATGTTTGTTTTGACGAAATGACTAAACGTGCCACCTGTTAAGAGACTGGGGTGGGAAACTTTATCTTTATTTATGTGCCTTATTTAATATCTGTGTTCCCTGACCTTGATGATGCTATGTCTTATCCACACAAAGTGAACGGGAAAATGGTGGCAATTTTATGGGTAATTCGAGCAGAAGATACACCACCCACTCCAACCTCAATTACCTGGTTATTTTAGGTGGAAGTAGCTTAAAACCTGAAGAACTGGAATGATTGCTTACTTTCTCAATTTCACTTGATTCGTGCAGTCCTAGCTGCAGACAGATGTGGAAATGCTTCCCTGTTTGGAACATGTCCTCACCCACCCCCATGAGACACAGCACACAGGCATGGTACACACACAGGGACGAAGGAAAACAGGAGTGGGAGAGTGATAGGAGAGAGGGTGTCCAGGAGGCTCGCTTTCCGCCAGAAGAACCTGCATGCCTGGCCTTCCCCAGCATTCAACTTCCTCCCCCAAGTGTGCATTGCCGGAGCGAAGGTAATCACTCCTTGACCTTGGCAAACTGGACTAGCTCCGAGCTGGACCCTTGCGGGCAGAAAGGACTGGGTTGGCAGACACAGTTCTAAAGCAGACACATTCTTCAATTTGGGATTTAAAAAAAGAACAGAAAAAATTCAAGCCCAAGCCAAGAAGTTTAGCTTTGTCATGTCAATAGTATTTAAAGATGTTATTTGGCCGGAACTGGAAGTTCTGCAAATGAAAAACAACTTGGCTCTCTTCTATCCCTTCCTTCCCTCTGCCTGCTGGTTCCCAGCTCCATCCTTAGCTCTCCGCTGATGCCTCACCTCCTGATGTGGTCTAAAGGCACCTCTCATTGGGGAAATTGTGTATTTTTTTTTTTTTTTTGCGGTATGCGAGCCTCTCACTGTTGTGGCCTCTCCTGTTGCAGAGCACAGGCTCCGGACGCGCAGGCTCAGCGGCCATGGCTCACGGGCCCAGCCGCTCCGCGGCATGTGGGATCTTCCCGGACCGGGGCACAAACCCGTGTCCCCTGCATCGGCAGGCAGGCTCTCAACCACTGCGCCATCAGGGAAGCCCGAAATCGTGTATATTTGAGGCCCGCCTAGCTCATGCCCTGTTCTCCCCAGACCCACCCCATGCCACTTGCTCCTGAGCAATGGGGCTCTCTCAGGGGACCCACCAGTCCCCTGAGAAGAATGTCAGTGGGATGGGGGCAGAGCAGCTTCTTGTCATTTTAGGGAAGGAAAAATGGAGGCCAAAAGAAGGAAGGAACAGGAGGAGACACGGCAGGTACTGCCCACCTTGTACTGAGCAGGCAGTGAGTTGCTTTACGTGATAACGTATTCAAAGCTCAGACACCCTGTGAAATGGTTACTGTAGGCGGTTATATCTCTATTTTACAGATGAGAAAACTGAAGCTCAGAGGGGTTAAGCAAGTTATCTAAAGTCACATGCTTAGTACACGGCCAGATCTTTTGGATTCCAAAACCACGTGCTTTCAGCCACGTACAGGGAAGTGATTTGTCCTAAGTCACGGAGCCATCTGAGGCCTGTATCCAAATGCATTCAGCCCTCATTTGTTCTTGCCTCCGAGCCTTTGCTGACAAAGTTCCCTCAGCCCCTGTCAATATCCTAGCCATCTCTCAGGCCTGGTCCACCTTTTCCCTCCTTCACAAAGTTTCTCTCGATTCCCCAGGCCAGAATTACAACCACTTCCTTCTGTGTCCCTACAGTGTGTCTATTAATTAACAGCTGTGTGGAAGCATCTGTGTAGGTCTGACTTGTGGTACGGTTGCTGGGGCGACAGTTAAAGAGGCCAGGACATTCTGTTCCAGCCTGGCCTCAGCTGAGAAGGCACAGGGTGAGGACAAGGTGTGGGGGGTACAGGGCAAAGGAGAGTCTTCTCTACTGTAAGGCTTGGGGGGACACTCAAAACCCAGAGGCTGCAAACATTGCCCTCCACTGGACTCCGCTGCACGGAGGCCTCCCCACATCAGGCTCAGATTCCAGGAGAAGGCCTCCTTCATCCTGTTGGGAAGTCAGCAGCACAGGAAACATTGGGGGATAGAAGTTCTGAGCTTCCTCAAAGCAGGATATGGGTCTGCTTCAGAAATGGTTGAGAGGTGAACAGGTGAATCACTATGACTCAATGCTGTTACTATGAGGAGCCACCCTGCTTGGTCCCAGGGCAGGGGAGCTACAGGAAGATGACCAAGTATCACCCCCTGAATCCCCCTGGTTTTACCCTGAGCACGAAGGTGCGACCCGGGCACTGGCTGGTTTTCTAGGGCCTTCCTGGGCTGAGCCCAGCATTTTGTCCTCTCTAGGGTACATACGGGATGCAGTAAAGCTAAGGCCCTATATATACCCCTGCTGCTGGCTGGAGGGTAGATCTCCAGCCTCCTCTTTGTTGCACTCTTCTTGGTCTGACTGTCCACCTTGCTGCTGGGGTAACGCAGAGCAACCAGAGCAGAGAGGGATCCCTGTCTTAGTCCTTTTCTCACCCTAACAGCAGCAGCAAAGATGTGCCTGAGGCTGGAGCACAAGCCCATAGCTTTCCACAAATACCAGCTTCTGACCTGAACCTGGGGACGCAACGTGTGCGTCAGTGTGAGGGACTGTGCATCCCTGTGTGTGTGTATGTCTGTACACGTGTGCTTGTATAGGTAGGGTGGTTCTCAGGCTCAGGGTATCCAGAGACACCAGATTGTACTTGGACAGAGTTTGAAGTTCAGCCCATCCAATCCCTTCATTTCATAAATAAACAGTTTTACTCAATGGGAGTCTTTCCTTGATATGTGGGATGTCAAAAGTATGTAGGCAGACCCCGTGGCACCCAGGAGGACGGGTGCCTGTGCCTGCTGGCCTCCACACCTCCTCCACCACCGCCGTGTGGTCTAGAGCCCGTCCTCTCCTCACAGGGAGTCTCTCCTTTCCTCAAAGCCTTTATTAGATACAAGCAAACAGAAGACATCATTGAGGATGCAAAGATCCTTTTCGTCGCCTGGGGCCCCCATCTATCCTGCCCCCGTCCAGTGTGTGGCCCAGCCTATCCCAGCAGGCTCACACTCTACCACACACCTTGCACCTTTTGTCCCTTCTCTCTTGTAGCCTTACAACGACCTTGCGAGTATGGTCTCATTATCCCCACTTTACAGGTGAGAAGACCGAGGCTCAGAGAAGTCAAGTGACTTGTCCACAGCACCCAGATGGTACCCAGCAGGAGAGGAGGATTGGAACCTCATCCGTCCAGACCTCAAGTGTGTGCTCTGAGCCAGCAGGGTGGGGACAACTCTGGGGTGAATGCACAGTGTCCTGTGACTCTCAGGCTCCTCTAGGCCACAGAGCTTCCTGGAAGAAAGCCCACCGCTGCTTCCCCCCACCCCCCGCCCCCTGCCCTCTCTCCACACTCCAGAAGCACTGGGCTTGAACTGATAACGATGGCAGGTGCTTGTGAAATGGCTCTGACAGCACAGGAGCCCTTGGAGGGGCCAGCCTGGGGGTGTCTGCAGAATCCAGAGCTCCCCTCCACCCACACCTGTGGAAGGGCTCCTCCGGCCCCAGCCCCACTGGCTCCTGCACAATGGGTGCCCCCCAGAGCCCTGACTCCCAGCTGTCAGCACCAGCTCTCCTCACTCAGGAGCTAAGCCCTAGCACTTCCCAGGTCTGCAAGAGGCCAAGATTCCTTCCAGAGAAACACTTCATCTGTCTCGGAGCCCAGGGCCTTGTCCCCCATCCAGTGTCTTCATAGTTCAGATTCCTGTCGCCATGAAGAGGTTGGCACCTGCAAGCAGGAGCCCTTCCAGCTGAGTTCCATGAGAAAGGTGATGCCTTTTCCATGAAATACCAGGCCCTTGAGTCCTAAAGGCCATTACAGGATTAGAAGACACTTCCTCCCAAATTCTGGTGACCTCTGATCCAACCCAGATACCCTGGGTATCCCCTGCGATGGAGATCTTGGATTTCCGTCCCCGGCAAAGGCCTGGGGTGGAGTCAAAACCTGGGGACAAGGCTCTGGAGCTGGATGGGAACAAAGGAATGTTGGCAGCAAATGAAGCAGCGGCTGGGGGTCCTCCATTTGAAGGAGTCACATCCTATAGGGGGTTACTCTCCGAAATCAGTGAATAAGGAGGGATCGTGAATGGTCAAAATCCCTTTGACTCCTCCTTCAGAAGGTACCATGTTGGGGTCTCTGACAAACTGCCTCCCATGTAGTCCTACCAGCTGCAGAGGCTCAGTTCCCAGCAGCAGAGGAACAGATGCTCACTTTGGGCGAGCGTGCATCAAGGTGGCTGACGCACAGCCGGGGCCCAGGTTGTGCGGAAAGTGTGTACGTTAAGCACTAGACTCACACTCACCCACGACGCAGACGGACGCGTGCCTCCCGCACCCAGGGCACGTGCGCACTGACCGACAGCTGACCTGTGCTCCCACGACTGCCCCTAAGCTAAGGGTCACACAATGTGATTTGGCCGAGCGTTCCCAGGCCCGGGTGTGTCCGGCTGGGCAAAGCAACAGGACCGGGGTGAACAACACCGAGGAGTTGAGGGGCTGCCCCAGAGGCTGGAACCCTGTGCACCTAGGTCACCTTTGCTCTCCTTTTCGGAAAGTTTCTCATTTTGAGGTGCTCCCAATGGCTGTCTCCTCGCTATGTCATATCCAGGGGCAGCCAGGCTTTGGGTCACTTTCTGGGACAAAACTGTGACGTTTCGTTGGCACGATGATTCTGTTACAGCCTCTTCCCTCTGCCTGTTCCTGCACTGAGAGTTACCGTGTGTTAAGGGGTAACTGATCCTGCAGATTGGATGTCTTCCTGCAGCTGTGTGGAGAGGTAAAGGCAGAGGGTGCTTGTGATGACAAAGCAGTGGCGGGGAGAGAAGAGCTGACTGGGCCTGAAATGCTCCCAGTGGCAGAGCGAAGGGCAGCCCCAGGACTAAGGCACCTGTTGTTTCAAACAGCCAAGATAAGGGAGAGGACACGGAATTGTGCCTAGGTTGCCATCATTTGAAAATCTTTCTCCAAATGACTGATTTTCCCTGAAAGTCCATTTGAAAGCATAGGTAACTGGTGTTCTGCAAATATTTATACCAGCATTTTAAAATTCATTTTTTAATGACAAAAGTAGCACAGTGGTTATTATGCAAAAGCTAAATATCAAAGATACAGAGGGCCAAAAAAGTGAAAGTCCCCCTGTAATTCCATGGGGCTGGGGAAAAAACACTGTTAAACAGCTTAGGATGTTTATACTAGGGTTTTAATCAATCGTTTATTTACATAGGAAAGGCACGTGCAGGAGGGGAAGCACGTGTTTAACTTGCCTTTCCGCTGTTCCTATCTGGAGAGCACCTTGCTGGGGCCCTTGCAAACCAAGCCTCACTGCCCACCTGGTGGCACTACCTGCATTTCCTGGCGGGATGGAGTTGCCCAGCTCTGGCTGCCTTTCCAGTTCAGTAGTGGAGATCTCAGCCCTGTATCCTCCCTCCCCTTCCTCACGCCCCAGTCACATCTCACTGGTGATTGGTATGACATCTGGGTCCTTCCCCAGGACTCCTTTGGGCAGGTAACACCCCCAGGGCACCCCGAGTCCTGCCCTGTCCTTAAGGCGCAAGTATGGTCAGATTCTCAATCCCACTCTAGTTCAGAATCTTCTCTGTTCATTGTTATACAGTAGAAAATGGGCTGAATTTGTGATGGGGGTTGGGTAGGGAAAACATCATTGTTTCTGGAACACTTTTGCCATTGAAAGAGTTTAAATACATTTACAACTTTCATCGTGAGGTTAAATGACTCAAGGTTACACAGTTAGTCATTGGGAGAGGTGATCCTAAAAGCCAGTCCGACTGATGACAAATTAGAAGATCCTGGCTGGGATCCTTACTGGGGCTGTGGGCTGCGTGTCCTTGGGAGGGCTGCTTCCCCTCCCTGGGCTCACTGTCCTCATCTATAAAGCCAGGGGGTTGGTTCTCAAGCCTGACTGTGTGTTGGAATCACCTGTGAGGCTTTAATGAGTAGCTGCCTTGGCTCCACCTGGGGATTCAGATTTAATCAGTGAGGGATGTGGTCTGAGTGTCTCACCTTATGTGGTTCTGCTGCTGAGCTGGTGGTCCAAGGGGTCCAGGTGTGGAGGGCCAGACCTGGACTGCCCCTCATGGGGGGATGGATGTTGCTGTCCCCCACTTTGTTTCGTCTCCCTAGGTCTGGTTCCCCAGACTAAAAATTCTCCCTCCTAAGAGGGCGCGTTAGAGCCCCAAAGCTGTGAGTTCACATCTCAGTCCTCTCGGTGACCTCAGGCTGACTGCTTAACCTCTCTGTCCTTCCGTTTCCTGACCTATAAGATGAGGAGGGGGGCTTCCCTGGTGGCGCAGTGGTTGAGAATCCGCCTGCCAATGCAGGGGACACGGGTTCGTGCCCTGGTCCGGGAAGATCCCACATGCCGCGGAGCGGCTGGGCCCGTGAGCCATGGCTGCTGAGCCTGCGCGTCCGGAGCCTGTGCTCCACAACGGGAGAGGCCACAGCAGTGAGAGGCCCACGTACCGCAAAAAAAAAAAAAAAAAAAAAAAAAAAAAAAGATGAGGAGGAAAATAGTGCTTCCTCGCAGCCCTCTTGGGAGAACGAGACACTAGGTGCAGAGCACCGCACACAGAGCCTGCCAGTGGGTCGGGCTTTCTCTGTCTCCTTTCCTACTTCCTCCATGGAAGCTCCCTCAGTGACTGTAGCCAAGCAGAATGACTTCCACTAAATTCTGTAACGATCAGCTCCGAGTTCAAAGGATCACACGAAAGTGTCTTGGGGGTCACAATAAAGGGAAACCAGAAGAAGGTCCAGGCAGAAGCACCCAGGGGAGATAAACCCTTTTTTTTTTTTGACCGATTAGCGAGTTGTCTCTGTGACCTTATCATTCTCACTGGACCTCTCCCTGAGATGCCCAGATGCAGGGCTTGCAAACTTCTGCCAGCTACTCAACCTTTCGTAGAAGCTGGAGGAATTGCCTCTCGGAGATCCAGAGCACTCAGCCAGGTGGTGGGCGCCTCCTCCACCCCTGCCCCCTTCTACATGCCCAGAAAAGCCCTCCTGCCCTGTCCCACACACATACACACTGTCCCTTTTTTCTCCCAAGGGCTGCGTTGTGACTCACATTTTTGGGCTCCCCGTGGTTGAGCTTTCCAAGGTTTGTCCGAGGGAGACCCAGCTCCTTCTTCAGGATTCACTCTTCGCAGTCTCCAGGTCCAGTTTTGCCCGGTGCGGATGCAGCTTAGAAGGATCTCCGCCTCCAGGGAGGGCGGGAGCCCCGAGCAGGGGAACCAGACACACCTGCGTTCCCTCCTTTGCTTTCCACTTGTGAGCTCTGGGACCTTGGGCCTGGGGTTTTGCCTCTTGAGAGGAGCTCAGACACACATTAACCTATTTGACTCCATCCTCCTATCCGGCTTGATCATAGGGCATGATTACGTCCTCATAACTGAGAGAAAGTTGAAGAGGTAGATGGGTCAGGAGCAGAGTGAAATTTCTGAGCCTCCCAGCCCAGAAACCTGGAAAGAGCATGGTCCACCACGCCTGCAAGCCTGACTCACAGCCCTGGCCCAGCTGCCAGCTGACTGCCACCTTGGGCAAACCCACAGCTTCTCTGGACCTCATTTCCACAGCTGTGTCTAAGGCAGTTGGTCTCACTCAGTCATTCCCCAAAGTGAATTATTTAGTACACTGGTTTGGCAAGCTGCTTCTCAAAAAAAAAAAAATGTCTCAAGGGTCAAATAAGTTTGCGGACTACTGTAAATCCCACCCCCAATTAGCACATCGTAATATATACGTCAGCCTGTTAAAGGCGCTGAGAGATTCAGGAACACAGAGGCCAGTTTGGCTTTGTTTAACTCACCTTTTCCTAAACTCATTTGACCATGAAGCTTTTCATTCCTATTAACGTCCTGGAGTACTAGTGATTGGAGAAAACCACGTGAGAAATCTGGAGCTGGGGTTCTCAAACTTGAAGGTGTGCGCAAAACGCCAGGCGCTCTTGTTAAAACGCAGATCCTAATTTAGAAGCTCTGGGCTGGGGTCTGAGATTCTATTAGTCTACAAGCTGCCAGGTGATGCTGACACTACTGGCCCAGAGACCACATAGTGAGTCCCAGAGGGCTGCTTCCTAAGGCTCTTTTCAGCTTCAATAGTAGAAGCCGTGCAGAAACGGCGAGTCGGGGTCTGGACTTCC
Source organism: Delphinus delphis (assembly GCF_949987515.2). Lineage (NCBI taxonomy): Eukaryota > Metazoa > Chordata > Mammalia > Artiodactyla > Delphinidae > Delphinus > Delphinus delphis. The sequence goes on from NC_082694.2 coordinate 66,384,824, forward strand.
AGAGACCTGGGTTAGGGTCCTGGCCCCCCCACTTAGCAGCAGTATGACCTTGAACAAGACTCTACTTCCCTGAACATTCGAAGTTTAGATATAAATAGTACCTGCTCCATAGGATGGCCCGAGGATGCAATAATCTATGGAAAGAAAACATGTAGCGCTAGACCTAGCCCATGATAGGAGCAAAATATATATCAGGCATCATGAATACTAAGAGGATACGATGCTGGCCTGGCCCCATCTGTAAGCTGACACCACCTCTTCGCCTGCTCCACCTTCACTTGCCCTGCTGACTGCTGCCCACAGACTTCTGTCCTCCCAGCACGACAGCAATGCTATCTCAGTTTAGGAGACTACATGACCTCTCTTCTCTAGCAGATTCTGGTAACCTCTCTTGCTTTCAGGGCATCCGAGGAGCTGAGAGACAACAGAAAATCCTGCTAGTGGCTGCTACTAGCACAACCCACTCCAGCAGAAGTGGGTGACATGAGTCCTTCCTGACTTAAATGGTCCTCATAGACCGGGGGAGCACCAGCCTCATCCCAGCACATTATCTGGGTCACAGGCCCCGCCAACTGTTGTAGAATTTGTGGGTGTCACATGGAGCTTCTGTGAGAGTAGAGCTCTCATTTAATTTGCCTTTGTGTTCCTTTATAAGTGTTTCTGCAACCGAATTACACGAAAATCTTCATATAAATATATTCACATGGTAGAAAAAAATCCCGAGTCAGCAAAGCCTGTCTGTATTTGGGCTCTATTAAGCTCCCTGTCTGTATGTAGACAGTGGATTAGAACCACATCACCCTGGCTGTCCTGATCTCACCTCATCTTGGAAGCTAAGGCAGGAAACGGGAAGGAGGATCACTATTTATTGATTACGTCTCAGTGTTTGGCTCATTATTATTTAAGCCTCTTGGCAACCCTCTGTGATAGCTATCAGTATTCTTATTTATCAGGCTCAGAGAGGCTAATTAATTTGCCTAAAGATACACAGCTAGTGGGCTTCCCTGGTGGTGCAGTTGTTGAGAGTCCGCCTGCTGATGCAGGGGATGCGGGTTCGTGCCCCGGTCCAGGAGGATCCCACATGCCGCGGAGCGGCTGGGCCCGTGAGCCATGGCCGCTGAGCCTGCGTGTCCAGAGCCTGTGCTCCGCGACGGGAGAGGCCACAACAGTGAGAGGCCTGCGTACCGCAAAAAAAAAAAAAAAAAAAAAAAAAAGATACACAGCTAGTAAGTAGTGGAGCCTGGATTAGAGCTTAGGGTGATCTGACTTTATTCTCACTATATTTTTCTCTGTTCCCAAAATACATAGTAGAAGATGACTGCCTACAGCTTCCAAGTTTTACCTGTGATTGGAAAACCTGGAGAGAAAATAAGTCCTCTCCCAACTTGATCCCTGTCTTAGGTCAAGTCCTGCATTGGGGCCAGTCACATCTGACCATTGCCCCATTGTACAAAGATGGTGGCTTCTGCTCTGACCACGTGTGATGTGAGTGGTGGTGGAGGAGAAAGTGTTAGTCAATGCCAGGAACAGGGTGCTGGGCAGGGTCCATTCTGCCTGCCAGTCTACGGAATACCCCTCATTAGGGGCACTAACTGGAAACAATGACATTGAAAGGGCAGGTGAGAAGGAAAACTTCACGTTGACCAGATCCAGGCACCACGCTGGCCACCTTCTGACCCTCGTGCAGGTTAGCACAGCCAGCGCCCCGCCCGCAGCAGCCTTGGTCATCTCTGGCAGCCTCATCCCTGGAGGGTCCCAGGGATGGAAGCAAATAATAACCTCCTTCCTTGCCTCTGGCCTAGACTAAGTCATCCCTCCGTCTGGTCACAGAGACTGATGCGTGGTGAGGTTCGTCCGGCTGAGCACACACAGCTGCACACACCTGGGAGGTTCTGGACCCCTGGATCCCGCCACTGTGTCACCTGCTTAGTCTCTCTGCCCATCAATTTTTCCAGTGATGGAAGGGAGAGTGAGCATAGGACCCATGTCATGGGCCCTTGTGAGACACCACTGAAACCAAGACTTTCTGGAATCTTCATGGAAATGCAGGGTAAAATGAGGTGAAGTGCTAGGTGTTTGTCAAGCATTCCACCCGACTTCTAAAAATTGACCTTGGAGAGCCTCTCTGATCCCCATCGCCAACAAGTCATCGAGAGGCACAAACTCTGTTCAAAGCTGACAGCTACCCAGCCGATGACTGTACCCTACACCACGCAGAGGGGACTGTCTGCTCCACACTCAGCACCTTTCTCTCAGTGCCCCTGTGAGCTGATTTTTAATTATATTTCGGGACTGTCGCCTCTTGGAATGCAGGAAAGGGAATGCTCGTCCCATCTGGGCTGGGGCCAGGCCTGTCGGAGAACAATGTCCACCTCCAAGCCCACTGTGTTATCTCCCGACTGGGCCGCTGGCCCTCAGACCAGGAGGAGCTTCTCTAGCAAACCAGGAGGCAGCAGGAGCTCGCCGCCTTGTCAGCACTTCTGTGGCTGCAGAGCTGACATGCTTCACAGTAGCAACCTCTTCGTAAACTTTGTTTCCAGGAGTGCCTCACTGAACAAGGCAACGGGGGTCTTTCATTAATTTTTGAATCAACACCATTAGGATTATTTTTCCTTTAATTTGGCAGTTGGCGTTCATTGAGCGCCTACTCTGTGCCAGGTCCTCTGTGTTACACGCGTCACCTCATACAAGCCTTGCAGCTGTGTGCGGCAGGTACATTTCTACCCCATTTCACAGATGACAGGCTCAGAGAAGGGAAGCCCCCTCCCCCGTCCGAGGTTGCACAGTGGCAAGAAGATGGTGCTGGGATTCGAGCCCAGGCAGTCGGACCCCAGAGTCTACCCTTCAGCCATCACCCCTTCCTCTCTTAGAATTAGGTATCTGTTCAGTTCTATGGACCTGGGAGCGGGTATTGGGAAAACACCCTAAAATATCTCAAGCTTCTGACTTATAACTTTCACCCACTCCATCCCAGGAACATGTGCTCACCTGCTTCTGAACAACAGAAGGGCTGGGTAGGGTCAAGGCGCCGTATTCTTCCCACCACAGTGAGGTGCAAGGGCCAGGGGCTCACAGACAAAGGCACAGGCAGATGTCTTGTTTCTAGGATGGGAAGGCTAAGCTCCTGGGCTTACATGTTCTGACATGTTCTCTAGCCAGCTCCACTGGATGTCTTACGAAGGAGATGGCTTATTCTTTCTTTATGCAGAAGAGAAGAATCTGGAAAGATGCAAGAGGGAAGGGGTTGAGAAATGGGTAAGAGGGGAGCAAGATACTCCCAACAGCAGACTTTCCGGCCTTCGCTGTTTATTGTTTTCCGCGGCACCTGCTGACTTCTCCTTCTCTGCTCTACCTCATCCCCCCTATTACTACCAAATGGTAGAAGTTGATAGACCAATAGTCTTGCCAGTACTTCTTCCAGGGAGAGGGACATGCCATGTGTGAGGTGAAGCCACATGGAGAGCAGGTGGCGGCTCCAGGGGACGGACCTGCGAGGGTGTTGATCAAGAATTCACTGGAGGGCTTCCCTGGTGGCGCAGTGGTTGAGAGTCCGCCTGCCGATGCAGGGGACACGGGTTCGTGCCCCGGTCCAGGAAGATCCCACATGCCGCTGAGCGGCTGGGCCCGTGAGCCATGGCTGCTGAGCCTGCGCGTCCAGAGCCTGTGCTCCGCAACCGGAGAGGCCACAACAGTGAGAGGCCCAAGTACCGCAAAAAAAAAAAGAAAAAAAGAATTCACTGGAAACAAGACATTGGATTGAGAGCAGTGTACCTGCAGAAGTCCCAGGGATTGGGCAGGAAGGATAACTGCTAGTGGGGTGGGAGGGCTAGGCAGGTGCCCTGGACGTTAAAAGAAAAGAAAAGGTGAGCTCAGAGGCTGGAGGGCTCGGGGACAGCCAGCAGGCAGTTCTTGGGTTTGACTCGGCCCCTCTTTCCCCGCCGTGCTCGCACAGTGTGTAGCGTACAATGAATTCCCAATAAATCCCTAATAAATAAATTATGTCTTGCAGGGTCCATTTGGAACCAAAATACTATATATTGATAAGATGCATGGGAAGATCCCAGGCTACAAACCAAAATCAAACTACACACGGGGAGCTTGCAAGGTTTGTGGGCTCCCTTTTCATTCCCTCCTGGCCCAACAGAATTTTTTTCTTTTTCTCTTTCCCAGGTTTTCTTCTAAACAAATTCTCCCCAGTGACTGTTCCCAACTGGTAAACATTTTTTATCAGATAATTGTTCCCTACAACCTAGAATTCTCATCAGTGCAAGCTTTTATTTCTCCTGTTCCTTTAAAGCAAATTCTATTACTTTTTATGTCCCGGACTTGACATCTCCCAATCTCTTGCTCTCTCTCTCCTGCTTTATTGAGATATAATTTACCTACCACAATATTCAGCCTTTTAAAATACAGCTCAGTGGTTTTTAGACTCTTCAGAGTTGTGTAACCATCACTTTACAAATCCCTGACATTTTCATCGCCCCAAAAGGAAGTCACCCCCGATTTCCTCTTCCTTCAAGCCCTTGGAAACAACTAGTCTACTTTCTGTCGCCATGGCTTTGCTTGTCCTGGACACGATATAAACGGAATCACACAATATGTGGCTGGCCTTTTGTGTCTGGCTTTTTTTTTTTGCACTTAGCACAATGCTTTCACAGTTGAGTCATGCTGTAGCCTTCATCCATACTTCATTCCTTTTGTTGTGGTTGAATAATATTCCATTGTATGGACATACCACTTTGGTTTATTTATTTATCAGTTGATGGATATTTGAGTTGGTTCATTTTCTAACTACTAGGAATCATGTTGCTATGAACATTCATGGAAAAGTTTGTGTGTGATCACACATGATCATTTCTCTTGGGTAGATGCGCAGGAGTGGAAATGCTGAGTCACGTGATAACTCCATGTTTAACATTTTGAGAACCTGTCAAATTGTTTTCCAAAGTGGCCGCAGCATTTTACATCCCCACCAGCCGTGTATGACTGTTCTGACTTCTCCACATCCTCACCAACACTGTTCTGCCTGTTTTTTCCATTTTTACTCCCAATCTCATTAAAAAATGTGATTTTCTCCTTTTACTCCTTCTCTTTGACCCTTTGATGAAAAGACTGTCACATAAGACAGGAGTTGAAAATTTTTCACCTGAAATAAATACCAACATGTCTAAACCCTTCATTTCTATTACAGTTATTTCTGTTTGCTCTAGGGCACAAACTCAGACCCACTTCAGAAAGGAGTTTCCCCCAACGCTGGTGGGAAAGAGACGAATATGGAAGAATGCTTCTTCTCTTAGTTCCTGGAGAAACTGCATGCAGAGATTGTCTGTGTTCCTTGTTCCTTGGAGACATGAGATTGAAGAAGGACAATCACAGTTTACATAGTACTAACTAGTCCCCGCGGAGCTCAGGCAGGAATAACCAGTATTTGTCAGCATTCTACTAGCAACAAAACATGCTATGGTCCTGGCATTTAACTTGCTTTCTCCCAGAAACCCCAGGGCAACTGCTAGGAATCTCTCCATCTTGTATGTGAGTCTACTTGCCTGAGGTCGCCCAGCTGATAAATGATGGAACAGAAATTCCAACGCAGGCCAGGCTGTGCTCCCCTCTCCCATCCTGTCACTGACCTGGGGGCTGCAGCAGGACCCTTTTCCTACATCTCCCGCTCTCTGCCGGTAAAGCGGACACCTGCAGCCCTAGCTGCTCGCAGGCCTGACTTGGGCTTCCAGGGCCTGCCTAGGCTGTGTGGGGCTTGTTTGGCCAAAACTGAGCTCTAGATTTTGCTTTAGCTGTTTTCTTTTCCACTTCTTTGTTTCCCTAGGATGTCTGCCTTCCCAAAATAGCATGAGGGCATTCCAGGTAAATTCAACATCCAACCAAAATACCCATTCAGCCCGAGGGATACTGGCTTGCCACTGTTTTCCTCCCTTCCTTTGATTACTGTGGCTTGGGAGGGGTGAGAGTCTGGGACAGCCTCATGGTGGAGCCTGGACAGAGAGGAAAGTGAGAGGGAGCGAGGAAGGGGCTTGGCCTTGCTCTCGTGGAACCTGGCCAACTGACCTCCAACCGGCTGCCCCAGCGCTAGAGGGTGGGTATGCCCCTGGCCTTGGGGAATGTTACGGAGACTGAGGGCTAGAACTGGGCAGGGTCCTGTGGACTACGTTGTACTAATCAGAGAAAGAAATACAATAGTGTGGACTTAAATTTTTCTCTGACTTTTCGAGGCAGCATCGTACTATGGAGAAACACTGGCTTTGGATGAAAACAGAGCGGGCTGAACACTGGCTCTAGTGCTTACTAGAGCTATAAGCCATAAGGCAGCTGTAGTCATATTAGCAACTCATTTATCACTCTGAGCCTCTGATTCCTCATCAGTAAAACGGGGATAGTAGTGCCCACCGTGAGCAATAAAGACCGATGGAGAGATCGGAAGTGAGCACACGCCGCACAGCAGCTCGGGATCCTCCACCCTCCCCGCCCGCTGCTTCCTGTGCCCCTGCTGCTGCTGTCGTCACCTCGGCGTGCCCCTGCTCCAGTCCCTTTCCTAGGACAGCGCCGCCACCACCGCTCAGCCCTGCCCCACGCCTGCGCCGCACAGCCCGTATGTGAACCGGATGCCGCCTTCCTCCCCAGACTGGTTTATAATGCAATAAATCAAGAATTTGATCATACAGGGGAGTAGCTTAACAACGGCCTGTGTGCTTCCCATGGTATGTTCTCTACATTCCAAATTAAGACTAATTGGGACCAGAGGGCAGACAGCAGAAGCAAGAAGAACTAAAGTTCTGCAGCCTGTGGAAGGAAAACCATATTCACAGAAAGAGAGACAAAATGAAAAGGCAGAGGACTTTGTACCAGATGAAGGAACAAGATAGAACCTCAGAAAAACAACTAAATGAAGTGCAGATAGGCAACCTTCCAGAAAAAGAATTCAGAATAATGATAGTGAAGATGATCCAGGACCTCAGAAAAAGAATGGAGGCAAAGATCGAGAAGATGCAAGAAATGTTTAACAAAGACCTAGAAGGATTAAAGAACAAACAAACAGAGATGAACAATACAATAACTGAAATGAAACCTACACTAGAAGGAATCAATAGCAGGATAACTGAGGCAGAAGAATGGATAAGCGACCTGGAAGACAGAATGGTGGGATTTACTGCCACGGAACAGAATAAAGAAAAAAGAATGAAAAGAAATGAACACAGCCTAAGAGACCTCTGGGACAGCATTAAATGCAACAACATTTGCAGTATAGGGGGCCCAGAAGGAGAAGAGAGAGAGAAAGGGCCTGAGAAAATATTTGAAGAGATTATAGTCGAAAACTTCTCTAACATGGGAAAGGAAATAGCCACCCAAGTCCAGGAAGTGCAGAGAATCCCAGGCAGGATTAAACCCAAGGAGAAACATGCTGATACACATAGTAATCAAACTGACAAAAATTAAAGACAAAGAAAAATTATTGAAAGCAGCAGGGGAAAAAGGACAAATAACATACAAGGGAACTCCCATAAGGCTAACAGCTGATTTCTCAACAGAAATTCTATAAGCCAGAAGGGAGTAGCACGATATATTTAAAATGATGAAAGGGAAGAACCTACAACCAAGATTACTCTACTCGGCAAGGATCTCATTCAGATTCGAGTGAGAAATCAAAAGTTTTACAGACAAGCAAAAGCTAAGAGAATTCAGCACCACCAAACCAGCTCTACAACAAATGCTAAAGGAACTTTTCTAAGTGGGAAACACAAGAGAAGAAAAGGACCTACAAAAACAAACCCATAAAAATTAAGAAAATGGTAATAGGAACATGCATATCGATAATTACCTTAAACATGAATGGATTAAATGCTCCAACCAAAAGACACAGGCTCCCTGAATGGATACAAAAACAAGACCCATATATATGCTATCTACAATAGACCCACTTCAGACCTAGGGACACATACAGATTGAAAGTGAGGGGATGGAAAAAGATATTCCATGCAAAAAGAATCAAAAGAAAGCTGGAGTAGCAATACTTATATCAGATAAAATAGATTTAAAATAAAGAATGTTACATGAGACAAGGAAGGACACTACATAATGATCAAGGGATCAATCCAAGAAGAAGATATAACAATTAAAAATATATATGCACCCAACATAGGAGCACCTCAATACATAAGGCAACTGCTAACAGCTATAAAAGAGGAAACTGACAGTAACACAATAATAGTGGGGGACTTTAACACCTCACTTACACCAATGGACAGATCATCCAGACAGAAAATTAATAAGGAAACACAAGCTTTAAATAACACAATAGACCAGATAGATTTAATTGATACTTATAGGACATTCCATCTAAAAACAGCAGATTACACTTTCTTCTCAAGTGCACAAAGAACATTCTCCAGGATAGATCACACCTTGGATCACAAATCAAGCCTCAGTAAATTTAAGAAAATTCAAATCATATCAAGCATCTTTTCTGACCACAATGCTATGAGATTAGGAATCAATTACAGGGGAAAAAACGTAAAAAACACAAACACCTGGAGGCTAAACAATACATTACTAAATAACCAAGAGATCACTGAAGAAATCAAAGAGGAAATCAAAAAATACCTAGAGACAAATTACAACAAAAACATGATGATCCAAAACCTATGAGATGCAGCAAAAGCAGTTCTAAGAGGGAAGTTTATAGCAATACAAGCTGACCTCAAGAAACAAGAAAAATCTCAAATAAACAATCTAACCTTACACCTAAAGGAACTAGAGACCCAAAGTTAGTAGAAGGAAAGAAATAATAAAGATCAGAGTGAAATAAAAGCAATAGAAACAAAGAAAACAATAGCAAAGATCAATAAAACTAAAAGCTGGTTCTTTGGGAAGATAAACAAAATTGATAAACCTTTAGCCAGACTCATCAAGAAAAAGAGGGAGAGGACTCAAATCAATAGAATTAGAAATGAAAAAGGAGAAGTTACAACAGACACGGCAGAAATACAAAGCATCCTAAGAGACTACTACAAGCAACTCTATGCCAATAAAATGGACAACCTGGAAAAAAAAGGACAAATTCTTAGAAAGGTATAACCTTCCAAGACAGAACCAGGAAGAAATAGAAAATATGAATAGACTAATCACAAGTACTGAAATTTAAACTGTGATTAAAAATCTTCCAAAAAACAAAAGTCCAGGACCGGATGGCTTCACGGGTGAATTCTCTCAAACATTTAGAGAAGACATAACACCCATCCTTCTCAAACTCTTCCAAAAAATTGCAGAGGAAGGAACCCACACTCCCAAGCTCATGCTTGAGGCCACCATCACCCTGATACCAAAACCAGAAAAAGATACTACAAGAAAAGAAAATTACAGACCAATATCACTGATGAATATAGATGCAAAAATCCTCAACAAAATACTAGCAAACAGAATTCAACAACACATTAAAAGGATCATACACCATGATCAAGTGGGATTTATCCCAGGGATGCAAGGATTCTTCAATATATGCAAATCAATCAAGGTGGTACACCATATTAACAAATTGAAGAATAAAAACCATATGATCATCTCAATAGATGCAGAAAAAGATTTTGACAAAATTCAATACCCATTTATGATAAAAACTCTCCAGAAAGTAGGCATAGAGGGAACCTACCTTGACATAATAAAGGCCATAGATGACAAACCCACAGCTAACATCATTCTCAATGGTGAAAAACTGAAAGCATTTCCTCTAAGATCAGGAACAAGACAAGGATTCCCACTCTCGCCACTATTATTCAATATAGTTTTGGAAGTCCTAGCCACAGCAATCAGAGAAGAAAAAGAAATAAAAGGAATACAAATTGGAAAAGAAGAAACAAAACTATCACTGTTTGCAGATGACATGATACTATACATAGAGAATCCTAAAGATGCCACCAGAAAGCTACTAGAGGTAATCAATGAATTTGGTAATGTTGCAGGATACAAAATTAATGCACATAAATCTCTTGCATTCCTATACACTAAGAATGAAAGATCATAAAGAGAAATTAAAGAAACCATCCCATTCACCATTGCAACAAAAAGAATAAAATACCTAGGAATAAACCTACCTAAGGAGGTAAAAGAACTGTACTCAGAAAACTATAAGACATTGATGAAAGAAATCAAAGATGACACAAACAGATGGAGAGATATACCATGTTCTTGGATTGGAAGAATCAATATTGTGAAAATGTCTATGCTACCCAAAGCAATCTACAGATTCAGTGCAATCCCTACCAAATTACCAGTGACTTATTTTTTTACAGAACTAGAATAAAAAATTTCACAATTTTTATAGAGACAAAAAAGACTCCGAGTAGCCAAAGCAGTCTTGAGGGAAAAAAATGGATCTGGAGGAATCAGACTCCCTGACTTCAGACTATACTACAAAGCTACAGTAATCAAGACAATACGGTACTGGCATGAAAACAGAAATATTGATCAATGGAACAGGATAGAAAGCCCAGAGATAAACCCACGCACCTATGGTCAACTAATCTATGACAAAGGAGGCAAGGATATACAATGGAGAAAAGAAAGTCTCTTCAATACGTGGTGCTGGGAAAACTGGACAGCTACATGTAAAAGAATGAAATTAGAACACTCCCTAACATCATACACAAAAATAAACTCAAAATGGATTAGAGATCTAAATGTAAGACCGGACACTATAAAACTCTTAGAAGAAAACATAGGAAGAACACTCTATGACATAAATCACAGTAAGATCTTTTTTGATCCACCTCCTCAAGTAATGGAAATAAAAACAAAAATAAACAAATGGGACCTAATGAAACTTCAAAGCTTTTGCACTGCAAAGGAAACCATAAACAAGACGAAAAGACAGTGCTCAAAATGGGAGAAAATATTTGCAAATGAATCAACAAAGGATTAATCTCCAAAATATATAAACAGCTCATGCAGCTCAATATTAAAAAAAAAAATAACCCAATCCAAAAATGGGCAGAAGACCTAAATAGACATTTCTCCAAAGAAGACATACAGATGGCCAAGAAGCACGTGAAAAGCTGCTCAACATCACTAATTATTAGAGAAATGCAAATCAAAACTACAATGAGGCATCACCTCACACCAGTTAGAATGGGAAGCATCAGAAAGTCTACAAACAACAAACACTGGAGAGGGTGTGGAGAAAAGGGAATCCTCTTACACTGTTGATGGGAATGTAAATTGAAACAGCCACTATGGAGAACAATATGGAGGTTCCTTAAAAAAATAAAAATAGAATTACCATATGACCCAGCAATCCCACTACTGGACATATACCCAGAGAAAACCGTAATTTAAAAAGACACATGCAAAAAAAAAAAAAAAAAAAAGACACATGCACCCCAATGTTCATTGCAGCACTATTTACAATAGCCAGGTCATGGAGGCAACCTAAATGCCTATTGACAGACAAATGGATAAAGAAGATATGGTACCTATATACAGTGGAATATTACTCAGCCATAAAAAGGAACGAAATTGGGTCATTTGTAGAGATGTGGATGGATCTAGAGACTCTCAAACAGAGTGAAGTAAGTCAGAAAGAGAAAAACAAATATCGTATATTAACGCATGTATATGGAACCTAGAAAAATGGTACAGATGAACTGGTTTGCAGGGCAAGACACAGATGCAGAGAACAAACGTATGTACACCAAGGGGGGAAAGTGGTGCGGTGGGTGGTGGTGGGATGAATTGGGAGATTGGGATTGACATATATACACCAATATGTATAAAATAGATAACTAATAAGAACCTGCTGTATAGAAAAATAAATAAAATAAAATTCAAAACAACAAACAAACAAATAGATTGATGGATGCAAGGCCCCTGATAGGGCCAGACCCATGGTAGACACTCAATCAATATAGGTTAGTTTCCTACCTACTTCCTAGAGTTCAAAAGAAAAAGTTGCTTGTTTTTTCATTGTCTGTTTTAACCATTTTTTTTGTAGTGAGAACATATAACATGTTCTCACTACTCTCTTAGCAAATTTCAAGCATGAAATACAGTGTTATTAATTATAGTCACCATGCTGTACATTAGCTCCCCAGAACTTACTCATAACTAAAAATTTACTAACATTTCCCCATTTTCCCATCCCCAAGCTTCATTGACTTTGGTGTTATTATTACTCAAGTATTGAGGCCAACTAAGAGAAGTGAAGAAAAAGCATAGAATTCCATCAGACGGGCAGGGGCAGCAATCCTAACTTTGCTTGCTTATGTAGGTACCCCGAACATAATTTTCTAAAACTATCCACTCCCACCTCCGGCACATTTAAAAAATGAAGGCTAGAAATTGTTTGTCCAAGCTTAAATAGCTGTAGAGTGTGTGATTTCTGGCATATTGTAAATATTGACATTTAAAACTAGCTGTTACATCACACTTTTAAATTTATCCCATGAAATATACCATCTATGATTTGATACCCACTGTGATCCACTTAAAAATGTATGAAAAAGTTCATTTAACATTCAGAAACTTTACATCCTTTTATCTCCCTGAACGTGTATTATTATTCCCACATCCTCTACAGATTTCTGTCTCGACATATTATTTTTGATGCTTCAAAGTATTTTATTGCTCATATTTAAGTAAATGGAGAAAGCTATTTTTAGCATTCAATACGTTTTCTTTTTGCTCTCATAGGACTCTCCCTCGAGTATGCATTCTTTGATGAAGCAGGAAGGAAGAAAAACAAAGTTATTAAATGAAAATTGTTATTTCTCCCCACTGCCAGTGCAGGAGTACCACAGGCTCTGTGGGTATGACATCCTCCAGATAATTGTTCCCTATGTTGGGTTTTGCAAAGTGGGGAGAGCCCAAGCGTGTGACTTCAGTCTCATTCCCAGGTAATTCCATTTTAGGAAAGACGGCCCATGGAAGTTGAAGATCTGGAAAGTGGTTTCCTGATTACTATTTTTGCCTGATTACCCTCTGGAATGTCCTGTGTTATCCCAAAGGACAGCTGTGTTCGAATTTGAAATCTAGCTTCACCACTTACTAGGGTGTTTGATAACCCCAAGCAAATGATCAAACCTGTAGGTTTCCACAGAGGATTGTTATTAGAATAAAATGAGGCTATAAGATATTCTGCTGCAATGTAGGCTCTCAATAAATAACACGGATTCTCAGGGACACGCTTTTCACTATGCAGTGTAGATGAAATTAGGATGTGTATTATTATTATCAGGGTGCACTTTTTATGGGGTAGGGTTTTCCCCCCAGACCTGTTATTAAATTTATGGTATGTCTTGCAATTGATGACCACAAGGAATTAGGGATATGGGGCAGCCTCCATCCTTCTGGTTTGTCCTCAGCCTGGCTTCTTTTGGTTGCCAGGGTTGAATATTATTTGGGTTTAGCTAATAACATTCTGAACAGGTCTCACTGGCTTTGGGGGCCAATTCTACAGCGACAGAGTATGATGTCTCCTGGATGCTTTTCCTGGGTTGTGGCTATGGCTCAGAGCTCAACATCCTGTATGTTTCGTTGGATTCTTTACTCCAGGTCCATCTACCTGACCTGTGAGCACCTCTAAACTTCATCTGATGCTTGTTTTCCCCTCCACAGCTTTGTGAAAATTTCCTGCAATTTTCTTTGAGTGATTTGACCGTTCATTGTCCAGAAGAGCTAATGATTTCCTCAGATTGGGAGATATCACTGAGTACTCCCTATCATTTAAAAGAAACCAAGTCAACTGAAGAGAGTGCCTTAACATTGACCCCTGTGAGACATGACTTGAAGTTACCTCCAAAGAAGCCTTTGTTCCTCCACTCTAAGGAGATCCCTATTCAGCATGAAACATTTTCTCTGATCACATATTAGATACTCAGCAAACGTTGTCGAATGAATGAATGAATGAATGCCATGGAAATTCATTTTTTAAAAATTTTAGTATTGAAGATTTCAAACAAATACAGAATTAAATAGCATCGTAATTCCAAAACGTAATTGCTGCTTTAATAGCTTACTGTGGCTTTCCAGTGCCTTTAGAAACAAAGTCAAGCTCCTTATCTTTATGGACAAGGTTCTCCACAACCTTCCCTCCTATCTCCTCCTCACCTTGAGACCCTCCCCTCCTTGCTCCCTGTTAGTCAGCCTCATTCTTTCCTGACTCACACCCAGTTCTTTCATGTTTTAGGGCACCCACTGACAGCATAATGTCTGCTCCAATTTTTGTCAATAAAGTTTTATTGGAACACCAGCAATACAGACATTTATGGACTATGAAGCCTCACGTGTTTACTATCTGACCTTTACAGAAAACGTCTGCTGACCCCTGTGTTAGGGCTTTGACTTTGCCTCAGGCTGTTCCCCAACATTTGGCCCAGCTGGTTCCTTGACTTTGAACTCAAAGAGAGCTTCCTTGACAACCTTGCTGTAATAGCAGCTTTTCCCTCAGCCCCCGCTGTCACTCCCATCCCTTTATTCTCCATCCACTCTGCTTCTTACCGTTCTAGCACTTTCTCAATTTGATATCACATATATATATATTTATTTATCTGCCTATTTATTGTCCGTTTCTTCCCTTATCACACAAAGCTCCATGAGGGCAGGGACTATGGTAAATTTTTTTTGCATTGTGCCCCTGACACCTCCAAGGGCCTTCTTTTACTAATAAACTCCTGGAATAGACTTTCCCTTTCAAAGTGCTTCCCATTCGCCTCACCACTGCCCTTGCCTGTGTACCAGTCCAGCAATTCTGCTACTGCTGAGAACAGCATGGGGGCGATGATACTCCCAGAGACAGTGAGCGTTGAGTTCGTGAAAACAGCCCAGGAGTCACCTGGCTTGGGAGCACCCACCCCAGACATCTGTGGAGCAAAGTCTACAACCTCCACAGCTGCCAGGGGGCCGTGCCAACTTCCCGGCCCCTGCCTCCTTCCTTACTTCCCCAGAGTGCAGGTCGCCGGGTTCTGCTGAGCTGGGAATCCAGGGGAGCAGCACAGCTCAAGGGGAGGGAGGAAGCAGGCCTGGCGTTCCTCCCTGGGGACAGGCCGGGCACAGGGGGTGGGAGCCCGCCGACACACTGACACATCAGACTGCGAGGCAGAAGCAAGCACACTGGCTTCAGATACGCACAGGCAGCCATGGGGTGGAGAGGGTAGAGCAGGAAGTGGCTTAGAGAACCACTCCCTCTTCTTCACAGATGAGAACACGGAGATCTAGAGAAAGGAGGTAGCTGGTTAAAATTAGAACCAACTAGAACTCAAGTCTCCCCATTCTCCGGTTCCGTCCCTCTACGCTGAATCTTCTAGGCTGTTTTTCTGGGCAGCATCTAGACTAGCAGAACACGGGTAGGATTTTTCTGGAAAACTTTCATAGAGAAGGCTTGAAAAAGTACTGGATTTAACCTCAGACAGACCTGGGCTTGAATCTGGGCACCCAAGAGCTGTGCGGCCAAGGCTACACACCTGTGAGGCTCACACGTCTCTGAGCCTCAGTTTCATGTCCATAAATTGGAACAAGAGTCCCTGAATTGCTGGGAAGTTCCAAGGATTGAATGAAATAACACCTAAGATGTGCCCAGCAAGTACCAGACACCTAGTAGACATGTGGGCGTTCCATCAACATTAGTTGAATTTTGAGCAGTCAGGTTGGCAGAGGAGAGGGCAGAGGCAGGAGTTCAAATATCCATGGGTTATAACGGCCTCTATAATAATTACAACTAAATTCACAGAAGGAAGAATCCACGACAAATGTCCCTTTCCCATCCCATTCCTTCTATCCCAACCTCCAAGAAGGCCAGTACAGCCACAGATTCTGGGCCACCTTTCGTAAATAACAGAAATGAAGAAACATTTAACTCTGGCTCCAGGAAAGTTCCGTGATCAGGTGTTCCAAGGATGATGGCCTCTCCTTCACGTGTCTCCTGAGTAATCAGGGTGTGTTCTGCTAACATTTTACCTCCTGGGATCCAGGCCTCAGTATTTCCCAACCCTGCTCTTGTCTTTGGCTATGTCCTTAGGAAACGCATTCCACCCTTTCTAGGCCATTTTATAATTATCCAGTACAACATGCGATTATTATTGTGACGTTTTGCTTTCTTGGAAGGTCAGAAATGTGTCTATACAAAATGTACATAAAGTGTAGACATTTATCACCGTAATGGACGAGCGGCTACCTAGCCCGGGGGTTAAAGCGATGGATGCCAAGGTCATGGGTTTGGTCCCATTTATGCAGATAATATTCCCTCCCTCTTCCCTAGCCAGGTAACCTTCTGGGAACAAGGTGGGAGGGACTTGTGTATATCCATTAGCTCTTTCTGGAAGAAAAGCTCCAATGTATGGTCCACTGATGGCTGTGAGCTAAAAGGACACAATTTGTTTCAACGTGAACATTTATGCAGAGGCCCTTGAGACTTCAGTGTCCTGCTTCTCTCAGATCCAGGTTGTCCAACTGTGCTCTGAGGAATTCTGGGTGTTAGCAGAGTCTGCAGTAGGGAGCAGGGCTGAGCCTCTCACCAGCCTCCCTCCTGAGAAGTACCTTAACTATTTGCACATTGGGCATCTCTATAAGATTACATTTGAAATGAAAGTTCTGCAGCTAAAAACCATTTTGAAAACTGGTGCGTTAGAGACTTAAAATAATGAAGACCAGCCTTTGTTCTAGGTGGTCTAGGTGTCATCTTGTGACATATGTTCCTCCTTATAACCAGCTCAGTAGGCATTGTTAGACCCATTTCACTGACGAGGAAACCAAGACTCAAAGAAATGAAGGAATTGGCCCTAAGCACTAAAGAAGGAAGGAGCCTGGGACTGGAACCCAGGGTTGCCTGGCTGGAAGCATTTCCTCCAGACCCTGCAGAGTCATATCAGAGAAAGGTGGGAATAACATGGGACTTTGGGCAGGAGATCTGCATTCGAGTTGGACTTTGGCGTCTCCCTACCTGAGAGTCCCTGACTAGACATTTTACGTGCTCTGAGCCTCATTTTCCTCCCCCGCAAAATGGGCATGATAATAATCCCAGTGAGAAGAGGCACACGCCACGTCAGATCCTCATGGTGCTGTTGTGTGGAGTCTTGGGAAATAGCCCAGACCGCCTCCCTCAGGACCCCTCACTCCCTAATGAGGCTGGGCGGGCATGGCAGCCAGCAGACTCCCTGACTCCCAATGACCCAGGCTTGGGGTTGCTGAACTGCAAGGGCAGAGTCTCCCTGGGGGACCAGAGCCCCTAGCTGCTGGCAGTCTGGGGCCGCAGGCCAGGCTCAAGCTCAAAGGAAGTGCTCTGCTCTCTGGGGTGAGACACACATCCTTCACCACACAGACCTCTTGAATTAGCTGGGAGCCTTAGAGCAATACCTTCTACGGGGGCTTATCAGCGCTTCCTGATAAAGTAATTAATGGGTTTCTCTTCACTGAGCATCCCCCTTCCCTGAGAGGCTGCACCAGGAAGGAAGGTGCTAATTAGTTCCTGTGTGATTATCGGGTTGAAGCAAGAGCTTCAAGTCTCTGCAAATCATCCTCAGCCCTCGCCCTCCCCTGAGTGAGATTCCAGCTCTCTGTTTATCCCTTTTGCTGGTGCCAGCTCTGCCCACAAAGTTTAGCCCCTTCCGCAGACGACTTCTCTCTCTCTCTTACTGTCGGCATCTGCAAGTGGCACACTGGTGCCCAGGGCCCTGCCTCGAGCCTGTGAGCCATCACCGGGAAGCTCTCAGGGAGGTTCCTGGAAACACGACAAAGCCAGTCCAGATCATCTAAGTCTGCCTCAATGAAAAGAGCAAGGGCGGCAGAGTGGTGTGGAAAGAGCCCTCAGCTGGGGCCAAGGAACCGATTCTACACTGAGCTGTGTGACCTCGGGTAAACTCTGCTTTCTCTCCTTGTCTCAGTTTCCTTAGCTATCCAAAAAGGAATGGGTCTGTAATCAGGGATGGCAAATCCCCAATGCCAGCTGTGATGAACTGGCCACAGCTCTGCTCTGACTTGAGAATAATGAAGCCACAGCCAGCCTCAGTGGGCAGGCTGAGTTGAAGAGGCAGACCAGTGATGCCCGTCATGGTTGATGCAGGTGCCGTGTTTCCCGACAGCAGCACTGTTGGCATTTGAGTAAGGACAATTCTTACAGTGTCTTACTGTGCCGTGACATTCAGGATGCTCAGTGCCTTAGTCAACATTTGCTAAATGGCAAACAAACACCACACATTTCTAAAGGTCCCCTGTGGCGACCAAGCTGTCCTTGGTTGAGAACCACAGGTAGGGAGATGGAAGTAAGAGTCAGGATTGTTTTCGCTGAAGATGACAAAGACCATACTAAATTAGCTTAGCTAAAATGTAAAGTATTTGTTTTATGTGATAGAGAAAGCATGGGAGAGGCCAGGGCTACTTTTCTCCATCCAACAAAGACAATGTCTACTCCTCAGGGGAATTTGCAGTAAGGCAGGTTTTACATATGTTTGCCTCCCCTCACCCCTTTCTATTTGGGGGAGAAATAACAAAACCAATGAGCAGCAAGGCTTTTCCAACTGTGGAAGCTGAGTGGGGGAGAGATAGCCCCTTTCTTCACCCCTGACATCTAGAGTATTAGCAGGGACTTAAGTGCAGCCAATCGTGGACACTTGCCTGGGATTTGGAATCTAGAGAGGCTCAGGGGTCCATCAGGGATTATTCCTGGCAGCAGCGTTGAAGTTGAGAGTTGGGGGCTGCTGAGTGTCCGGGGTGATGGGCTCCAGCAGGGCAGCAGGGTGTCCAGTGGTGATGGTGGCTGCAGCAGCAGCCCGGGCTGACTGCTCCTCCAGTGGACCTGGCTGAGCCCTTGCCATCCTTTGTTCCTGACTCCGCCCTGTTCTTCAGCCTTCCTGTTGATTCAGTGAGTGACCCAGTACCCTTCCAAGGAATGATTTTCGCTATTAAGTTAACCACAGTTGGTTTCTGTTGCTTGCAACCCAAACTTTCACTAATACAGTTGGAGTGGGGTATCTGGGCAGGATGGAAAACCAGAAAGCAAGTGGGGTGGTCTGAAGTCTCAGGGAGCTCGGGAGAGGCAGTTTGGAGTCAAAAGCCAACAGAACCCAAAGCCAGCAAGGCGATTTTCCTTGACGGTCACTGTGCCAGTGATCTTGCTGAAGACTGGGAATTTACTTGCACAGGGCGGACTCACTTGTGTTTAAGACTTGGCTGTTTGAGACTAGCTCCTAACACCCCATCTCATGATCTACCTCTTTGCTAAGCTCAGGTCCCAAGAGCAAATACAGTGGCAGATGGGACGAATCTATATTGTACTCATCACACATCATGCCATCTTCTCTGCCACATAGGGCTAATTGGACAGGTGACTCCACACTTGTCATTGCCAATTCTAGAAAACAAGTACCTGAACTTAACAAAGCAACCACACCAGTGCCTGGGTCTTTCCCTCCTCCCTGATCAACCAAGACACAGCAAAAGAAGGTCCAAGATTGTTGCCGTGGAATCTGTGGGTGGGGAGAGTCCTCTTTGCAGTGGAGGTGATTATCATACCCTCCCCTTTTTCCTCCAGCAGGAAATGGCAAAAGGTAAAACCCTAGATGGGGCAGGAGTCAGAAGAAGCTATAGTAAGAACAATGAGAGCATCCTCCCTTGGAGCTGCGAAGAGAAGAACCCTGGATGTGAAACTGGTTGTTTTCCTTGGAGGTCCTCTGCCTCACTGTTGGACCTCAGCTGTGGCTCTTGTCCGAGTTACCTACTTAATTGTTCACCCCTCCGCACCACTACCTCACACATGCCTGGAGGGTGAAGCCATGGGAAGAGATTGGGGGTTAAGACCATGAACTGTGGACTCTGGAGCCAGATTTCCTGCATCCAGATTCCAGCTCTGTCACAAACTGTGTCTATTTGGGCAAGTTATTATGTGACCATGCCTCAGTTTCCTCCTCTAGAACGATAAAAACAGTGATGGCTGGCTCATAAGATTAAATGAGTTATAAATATAACGTGCTCTGGATGGGGCCTGGCACAGAGTAGTATCTTAATATATGTCAACAACATCTTAGTTCCTCTGTGCAGGACCTGGCGCAGGGTTGGGTCTCCTGACCCGTTGAAGAAATGATCCAATTCTCCAGGGAATTCCTGAATGCGACCAGAAAATTAGGAAGAGCAAAGTCATCACAGTATGGGTGGGCCCAATGTTAATGTTCATTCCTTAACCAAAGGGATAGATTGCTCAATGGCCCCTGAAGTCTGCCACCTCAGGAACCTGTGACAGGCCCATGGGTGCATGTGCGTGTGTGCACACACACGCGTGCACACGCACACACGTGCGCCTGCGCACAGAGACGCATAGGAGGCCAACCTCAGGCAGGCCAGCCACTGGCCCCAAGCACCTTCCTGACATCTCCAACAACTCCTAGCTTCAGCTACCCAGCTCCAACCTTCCCCCTACCCTCCCAGGAATGGGATTCCCCCAGTCACTTCTCCTAGCCTACAAACCATTTCTATACGCTCAGTGTCCAAGACCAAGGTCCTGCCTAGAAGAGGGAGAGCGGGCACTCGGTATAAACCAGTGTTCTTAAGCTCCTCCCACCCATAAACCCTCTTGCTTTTTCTTCTCAATCACAGAATTCAGAAACCCAAGTGCTATTGACTCCTTTGAGGTCTGGGAACATACAGCCATGACCTTGCTCCCATCGTCTCTCCTAGGGCCAGAATAAGACTTTAGTGACAATAATAATTAGACGAATATGACTACTAATAGCTGTACTCATATTACTTACAACATGCTTAGAGTGTTTCTATATGCATTTTGTATATTAACTCTCTTTAATCCTCTCAAAATCTTATGAGGTAAGTACTAAGTTATTATCCCATTTTATGGAGGGAGAAAATGAATCACAAAGAAGTGGTAACTTGCCTAAGGTCACGTAGTTAGTAAGAGGCAGCCAGTCTGACTCCAAAGGCTGAACCAGTAACCACTGGCAGATACTTTATTCTAAGCACGGAAAGGTTTACAGCATCCTCCCACCCCCACCCCACATATGTAGTTCAAAAATAAAACTAGGGCTAAATCATGAAAGAATGTGAGAAGGTGCAGGAGAGTTCTGATTGTTTCCTCTGAGGACTACTGTAATGCTTTAAAAAAAAAATCTTTCCAAACATAGCTTTTCTCTCCTGCTTGGCTGGTGCCCTAAACATGGGCTGCTCAGCTTCACAGATAATCCAAGCCCTGCTTTCTCCTCCCTCTGGCTGGAACAGCCTCTACCTGAAAAGTTCAAGGTTGGTCAAGTCCGGGATTGGCTGCTGCCCCTTAGGAGGCATGGAAGGTGCTTCTTGGCTGGAACGGAAGTGGCTTTGGCCACGTAGCTCTCGCTATGTCTCTGAGTGTAATAGTGAATTTTGACTATGTAAATGAATATATATTATATATATAACATATATGTGTGTATATATATACACACATATATCTTTTTATTTTTCCTTTTTGTTATTATTAAGGCATTGAATTGAATTTTTGAAATTATGTGTGTAGTAGTTTATATTTTTATGAGTTTCATTTCAGGATAATATAGAGGGTGGTATAAAATATTTGTTGCAAAAGGAGGGCATAGAGTCTGATTAGTTAGTTTATCCTTTCAGCTTTGGTCTCAGCTGTCGCCCCTGATAGGTGCAGTCTATTGAAATTTTATGGCTTTTAAGATTAGGAGTTGTTACCATCCCCTATGGCAACCCAGTTATTAATGTTGCGAGTCCCCACGATGTGAATCATCTGTTCGGTCTCCAGCAGAAATGATTTGTGTGCTCGGGCCCACGTTGAATCTCAGTTCCTCCTAAATGACTTCTCTTGCTTTGGGAAGGACCTTGGGGCAGTGGGAAGAGTGAGCCGGTGGGAATCTAGCTCCGGGCAGCAGGAATGGAGAAGGAATGGGTCGTGGGTCTGCTGAAAGAGCTGACTTAGAAGATAGAAGCCTGGGTTGTAGACCCCGTGTGGCCACTAATCTGTGAATGGCTTTGGGCCTAGTGCACAGAACGAGGTGTATGGGCTGGGTCCATCCAGGGCTGTCAATCTGTGACTCTGCGACTGGTTCTTTGGTTCTGCAATGTGGCTCACGGCAGGCACAGCAGCTAGAGAGCAAGTGTTTTAAAGTCAGGGTCTAGACTCCCAATCCTGGCTCCTCCATTTAAGAGCTGGGTGACCTTCAGCAAGTGACTTAACCTCTCTGAAGTTCAGTGTTCTTGCCTGTAATATGAGGATCAAAAAAGCACCCACCCCACATGGGACTTGTGTGCATTGAACAAGAAAAGGCATGCTGGGCTTCCCTGGTGGCGCAGTGGTTGAGAGTCCACCTGCAGATGCAGGGGACACGGGTTCGTGCCCCGGTCCGGGAAGATCCCACATGCCGCGGAGCGGCTGGGCCCGTGAGCCATGGCCGCTGAGCCTGCGCGTCCGGAGCCTGTGCTCCGCAACGGGAGAGGCCACAACAGTGAGAGACCCGCGTACCGCAAAAAAAAGAAAAAAAGAAAAAAAAGAAAAGGCATGCAGCACTCCTGGTACCTACTAAATGGGCCTTGTTACTGGGGCCTTGCCCACCACCAGGGGCTCCTGGCTTCCTTGGCGAGGTGCTTCTCTTACAACGTCTGTTGTTATGGGGCGTGAGAGGTGCACACATTGACTCACAGCAGTGTTCACAACACAGGTAGCCTGCACTCACTCTATACCAAGCAGCCTAGTCTGATATTTCTGGTCTAAATAGCCCTGAACCAAAGCTAAGACCTTCTCACACTCCAGATCACAGAGTCCAACCAACACCAAGACAAATCATCAGCTTTAAAACGAAAGGGGACCATGTTGAAGGCGTCTGGCTATTGAAACCATAGGTTGATATGAGCTCATCATTCATTCATTTAACAAATAATTTTCTATGCCTACTGTGTGCTTAGAGCGCTGCCAGGGGACCCGGTGGTGGAAGAACAGACATCTACCATGTGCAAAGCAGAGCAGTTGCCACCATTTTCTGCTAGGCTGCCAGAGGCATACTTAAGAGTTTAACGGTAATCACTTAAGCGTTTTCAAGGAACTTGCACACCAGACATGAGAGGGGTCACTATCACTCCCATTATGTAGATCAGGAAATGGAGGCTCTAAGAAGTTATATGCGTAGCTCAAGGTCCACCATCCCACTTGCAAGGGGCAGAGCAGAAACTCATACCCAGGTCAATCTAGCACTGTTTCTACTATGCCACACCTCCTCTCTGTACCGCATGGGGTGGATTGGGTGAAACTTAATCTCTTGACTATGCAAAGAAAAAAACGCTCTTCCTGAATCAAATTGAGAGTGGCTTACTCTGGGGTCCCTGACCAAGCTAAATGTCAGTGGGATGATGGGATGGTTGGGATGTTGGGCCTCTATCCCCTACCCTAAGTTGGTTCAGAGGGTATCGGGAGATGAGGACCCTGGACAAAACCCAAGGCTATGACACTCTCGGGAAGCAAGTGGATCCAGCAGACGTGCAGACCAATATAGCATTTGCCCCAGCTGGAGGCTTTTGCTGTAACCGTGGCCTCATCTATGCGACAGCTTGACAGCCTCTCTTCCTGAAGGTAGGGGGCTGGGCAGGATGACCCTGTGTGGCCCCATCTTGCTCTCAAAACCTTGATTATGAGTTGGTGACTCAGAGCTTCTTCACGGCTGAGAGGTGTTAATTGGTTCACATGTCGTTTTCCAAGATGTGAGCTGGGAAGGGCTCTTCTGGCGCAGCCCATTCTAGAATGTTCCCTAGGGTTGTCCATGATCCTGGGGCAGGACATGGGGGAGGGGCAGTGAAGAGGAGAGAAGTAGTAGAAAATGTGAACAAGGAGTGGAAGGGATAAATCCACTAACTACCCAAACTACTCAAGCTGAAGACAGCAGACAACTCTGCAGAAGGAAGTTCTAGGGATTCTTTTCCCGAAAGTCTGTGAGCAAGTGTATGTGCCCGTCTGTCCCTGATGGGATTATAGTTCAAGTCCCTGTGGTTCAAGCTTCCCAGGGTCATAGAGGGTAGAGGCAAAGACATAGTTACCTCTGACCAAGTCCTCAGGAGTCTCCCAGCCTTTCTAACATTTCCATTCGCTCTGTTCCTTCTTCCCTCACTGGGCTGACCAACAAGAGGGTAAAGGTAAGGCAGGGCCTAGAAGACATGATAGACAAGAAGTCAAGAAGTTGTGTGTGTGTGTGGGGGGGGGGGGGGGCGGGGAGAATGTGCACACACTGGGAGGGGCTTGCAGAATGGATAGGGTCTGGGGCACATTTTATCTGGTGAATTGGGGCCTTCCCAAGAATGAACACGCCTGGCCGTGAGCTGGCCAGGCCTGCTCCCTGGGAGAGAGGGTGAGAGGGCTGAGGCCCATGTGACTTTATTAATAGCCCAAGCATCTCAGGACCCTTTTTCCCTAAGCCATTTTCATTTGTGGTTCCAATGGGGTTTTGTTTTGGTTCTCATGAGTTATTTTCTGCCCTCTGCCCTCTGCCCTCTGCCCTTCTGTGGTGGGTCCACTGGGGGAGCTGAGCACGGGGCCTGACTGGTGGCACGTGGTCCCTTCCTCCAAGAAAGAGAGAAGGGCCACGGGGGTGGCGTGGGGCCTTCCATAGAAAGCCTCCCACAAGTGCACGGTCGGGACTGCAGGGTTATTGCCGCAGAGAACTGGGACCCATTGGCAACAGACTAGGCATTTCGAAAAAAATGTAAGGGACCTGTGGGGAGGTGCTTCTGAGGACTGCCAGGGCCTAAGGCTCACCTAAGGAGAGGGATAAATGTGGTCCCTTGGTGCAGAAGCAGGGAGCGCTCCCAAGGTCGCAGCCCAGAATTCCTCGAATAGATACCGAGGCTGAAAATGCACGTCCACTCGCCTAGTTTCTGTCTTCCTTATCTCTGGGGCCAAGGTTTGTAACATTGACTAGAGACTCCATTGTGCTGGTTTATACACAGCATCATAACACCTTACCAACTTAAGTCAACTTCATTAAGAAAGAGGGAGCATCTTGGGGCTTAATAGCTGCCATTATTGGGTGAGGGCGGGGCTTCCATCTTGCCTATTCCTTACTCTACCCCTCAGGGATTTTGGATGGAGCGCTATGTTTACGGAGTATTTCCTGCTTTGGGAGGAAGAGGAGGGCAGCTGACTGTAGGACCTCTGGGGGGAGACCCCCCAGGAGGTGGGGATGGCTGGGGCAGGACATTTAGGAGGAGAGGCAGCCCTAGATTTGATTTGTAAATTTGGGAGTGATTGATTCACTGTGAGTTGAAGCTTGAAGTTGTGAAAGTGGATGAGATCTTTGAGAAATACTGTACTGGAACTGCAAATTCCTCTAAGGATTAAAGCTTGGAGTAGATCACATAGAGGAGTGAAGGGAGGAGGGAAATCATGCTTCATGCAGCTTTGTCTCTTAAACCAGCCCAGTGCCTAGAATGCGAAGGAAGAGGGAAGGGAGGGAGAGAGGGAGGGAGGGAGGAAAAAATAAAGGAAGGAAGGGAGGGAGGGAGGGTGGGCAGGGGGGAATCAGAATGGCAAGGGAACTTGTATTTATCCAACACCTACTCTGTGCCACGCACTTTGAATACATCACCACACTCAGCTCTCCCCACAATTCTGTACAATGAAGATGATTGTTCTTAGGTTACAGATGAAGGTCCAGCAGTTCAGAGACAGGTGCCCAAAGATACACAGGTAGTAGTATGTGGTGGAGATCAGATGTGATGCCAGCCTGTTTGATACCCCCTTACCTTACACCGTATTTCCTATAGGTAGAAAATCAAATACAGAGTCAAGGGTAGAGAGAATTGGTAGCTCACAGGGGAAGCAAGAGCAAACCAAAGTGTTTTCAAGATTGGGAAGACTGGAGCACGTCTTTAGATAAGGTGGATGGAACCCCAAGAGAGGAAGAAATTAAAGATTCTGGGTGGGAAGGGAGCAGCATTTAAGAGAACATATTGCTCAGTCCCACTTCATGGCATCTCTAGTTCCACATTTCAAATATTTATAATGCCTCCTCTCTACTGAGAAAATATATGTACATAAATAACCACAGTGCAAATGCTAGGAGAGGCCCCCACAGGTGATAAGGGCATTCAAAAGGAGAGCAGCCTAGAGGGGGAGGGAGAGGCTCAGGGAAGTCTGCAGAGATTTGAGATGAATGGAAAATAAGAGTTCACTAGAAGAAAAGGCAGCGAAGGGCAGTTTGGCAGGGGGAGTCCCATGAACAAAGGCATGGAGGCCTTAACTTTATCATAGATCATTTAAGATTGTGTTTGGCAGGGAGTAGCTTAAACAAGTAAGGGGTTTGTCTTTCTCATAAACTGGAAGAACAGAGGGAGAGAGCCCAGGGCTGACATGGCAGTTTAATGAGGCCACTGGGACCAATTCCTTCTGTCCTCCTGCTCTGCCATTTTTAGCTCAAAGCTTTTGCCCTATTCATCATAAAATGGTTGCCATACCTCCAAACATTGCATCAGAGTTCCAGGCAGGAAGGAAAAAGAAATGATAGACAAAGCTTTGCCCATTTATGTCAGTAGGAAACCTTCCTCCAGGACTTCTGCCTATCTTGAACCAGCCAGAATAGTATAACCAAGCTGGTGCCTTACCTGCAAGACAAGGTGGGGATTTGAGTAGTTCTTTTTCCACTTTCTGTAGTAGAGGAAGGTATGGCAGAAGGGTATTGGAATCGATGTCAATTAAGCCAAACTATGGTATCTGCCATAGTGGGTTTAGGAAAGGTATGAGTGGTCCACAGTAGTCAGAAGATGTGAGAAGTGACTGGAGATTGGGCTGTTTGATGGGAATTGAATTGTGAATGTCCTTCTTTCTCAAGACTTGGTTTAAACTGCTTCTAAGAGGCCAGGCCCTGGTGAAGTGTCAGTTTTTTAGTTGTGACCCTAAGCAGGGTAAGTACATTTCTACAGGGAGTCTACTCTTAATTCTTAGGAAAATCCCATGGGTAAACATGTTTTTCTTTTGCTCCCATCATATCCCTTCTCTCTCCTATCCATCTATCCATGCATCCATCTATCCATCCAGTATCCAATTAAGTAACTACTATCTGTGCCAGACGTTATGTTAAGCTTGTCACCTCTCTCTCTCTCTTTCTCTCTCTCTCCCTCCCCACACCCCCAGGCTGGGCTAAGACCTTTTCCAAACGTGGGAGCCTAAGGAGGAAGAGTTATCTAAGACAACTGCTATTTCAGTCCAGAACTTGAAGCTAAAAATGTACGAATGGAAAAAAAAAGTTTAAAAATATAGATGTGTATTTTTCTAAAACCCCATTAAGCTGTCAAGGGCCCTCAGCGTGTGCTTCCTTTCCCATCGTTGCTAATCAGCAAGGTATGTGTGTGCCCCAAACAGAAGAGTAGCCAGCCTCCCCCTCCTCTTCATTCTCCCCACCCTCTTTCTGCTGTTGCTGGCACTCGAGCTGTACCCTAGCCTTGGGAATGCAGGAGCCAGGCCTCCACTCCCCAGGGAGACTGCTAGACGGAACAGCAACCCAGCTCCTTCACAGAGGCTAGGACACCAACGCCGGCTTCCTAGTGGCACAGTCAGACCATCTGGGTTCAAGTACTGGCTGTAGCACTTACTAGATACATAACTTTGAGTGCCTTATTTTTCTAGGTCTTGTCTTCCTCATCTGTAAAATGGGGATAGATAACATTACGTACATCTTCGTGTCACTGTGAGATTAAATGAACACGTAAAACACGTAGGACAGTATCCGGGTTCTTAGGAGACACTCAATACATGGTGTCTATTATTATTATTGTTGTTATTAGTACTAGTATTACTATTGCCTCATTGCTCTCCATTCCTTTCCCCAAATTTGGAGAGTCTTAGACTAGAAGCACTAAAAAACAGACCTTGTGATCACCTTATCCAATCACAAAATTTTAAGATGAGAAAATGAAATGGAACAGACTTCCTTGAAGCTGCCCAGTGAGTTAGTGGCAGTCAGAACATGGGTCCACTGTCCTTTCCACACTAACATTGCTTGGGCCACCCCTCCTCTGGTCTTCTCAGTCCATCAGACGCTTGCACAAAAGTATTTCATATTCTCATTGTTTACAAACGTGTCCCGTAACTCCATCTCATCATCGCGGTCCGTCTCGCGTTGCTAATGTCCAGAGAGTGGAAACCATGCGTGTAGCTTGCTTTGCTCAGTGCCTGTCACAGCAGCCACACAGACAGAAGTCCAAGAAAGAGTTGCTTAGAAGAGAGGCTCCAATGGTGAGGATGCCACGCAGCAGACCCAGAGGAGTGGCTCTCGATTCAGATTCAGGGCAACATCTCGGGACCCTCCCTCTTCCTCAACTTCTCCTTTGACTAAATGGGAGATTGCTTCAAAGGAAGTATTTACAAGAGGAGATTTGAATATGTCAGAATATATAGAGCATTTTCTAGCCCGGGGATCATATGATTCTGATACTTATTTATATAAATACATAGCATCATTTCCAACCAGCGGATAAGACGTAGGGGACCCAGATTCTGGGTTATTGTGGACATTCCCACTTATTGATCTGCAGTGATTTAAGAGTAGCCTAATAATAAAAAAAAAAAAAAAAAAAAAAAAAAGAGTAGCCTAAATATGTATATACATATATAAAAATACTTTATATATAATTTGTTCTGTATATTATTATGTTTTGACATCTTAAAAAACCTTTCTGGCTGGGAGGAGAATGCTCCTCCCAGGGCTAGCCAATTCTTAGGGATAGCAAAGTACTCATAAGACGAATACCTTGGATATACAAACTCCCCAATCCAGAGCCACACAGCTTCTACCTGGCCCATCCATTCCGGGAGGCAATATTCCTTGGCCTTAATCATCCTGGGGCCAGGTACCAGGCAACTAGAGACCACTTCTATAGCCCAAAGCCCACTGAAATCTTCCCAACTAGTCAATCCTAACCTGTTCCCCCAGCTCTGCCTTGCTTTTCCCACAAAAACCCCAACGAGGCCATGGTTTATACCTTCCTCTTGCTCCTGTCTTCTGTCTTCTGAGCACCCTGGTGTCTTTCCCACATGACCCTACATGGAGCGTGGGCCTCCTGTCTCTGGCACCTGTGAACATAATAAACTTTGTTTTTTCCCGAGCCTCTCCTTCGTCTCCTCTTGTGGCCGAACCTGACTGATCATCACATAAAAGAATACAGAATTCCCCAAACATCTCACTATCCCGTGAAAGTACTTCTGGTCTCTTCACCACATCAGCTGCTTAGAAATCAAGCTGACTGATGGTTGGATGTCGAGTGGCCTACGTGTGCCACAGGGTGTCCCAAGACAGGCGCGTCAAGACCTCAGCTTTTGAGAAGCTTGCAATTTTGTTGGGAAGCAACAAACAGGTGAATAGAGAGTTTGAGACACTCCAGCACAGTCCAGGGTGAGGACAGATAAGCTACAGCCCCAGGGTGCTGGGCAGGGCTGCTGGGTGGGGGGTTCGGGGAGGAGGGCTCTGCTCCCAAGACCACCAACATCTTGCTCTGTTACCCGAGTAATCCATGACCTCCTGGGAGGTGAGTGTTTGGCCTGGACCCCTAAGCCCCTGTGTTTGGCTCACTGGGCCCCCAAACCCCTCATTCTATAAACACGGTGGGACTTGTGCTCACTCCCCAGGTCTGCTTCAGCTCTCAGAATACCTGCTACACAAGTTCAGGGCTGGGACTGGGCTTCTGGGGGAAGAGCCAGCTGTAAGACTGGTGGCCTGTATCACACCTCACCATCCCCTCCTGGGAGGTGCAGCCCCCTCCCCACGCCAGGCAACTGGTTGACCAAAGAGAGCAGGGTCGTGAGAGCTCCAGATGGGGGTTTCTGTGGAGGGAGCGCACGGCCTCGGCACCCTGACTCACTGTGGAAGACGTGCAGTGAGTGAGAACAGAAGCACTTTTATTTTGGGGAAACACTCTCAGAAAAACACTCTGCACTTGGAAACAGCTTTTATTGTCTCTCATTTATTTTAAATGAAACAAGGGTTCAGGCGAATCCTAGCACTTTACTTTGGGCTGTTGGCCTGAGGGAGACCCTGTGTGTGGCCACAGTGGCCCACTTTTCAGCACAGCTCCCATCTTCTGAGAGACCTGAACCACATCCCTTATGAATACCCAAATGTTTGCAACCCTACCAAACTAACCTCCCTCCTGCCCTTCTCGCTCAAGCCTGCCTCCATAAAATGTGCTGTGGGGAGAAAAAGCTTCTTTCTTAACAAGAGAAGCCCCCTTTAAACCTTGGGAGGCTTGAAGCTGCAAGCCTCAGAATATCTTGTTGATAGTGGCATAGAGACCTTCACTCTCGCATTTAACAAGAAGTCTGGAAGCAGGCAGTGGTTATGATTGTCTAGCGGCTCAATGATTACAGCAGGGCCTGGGCTTTTTCTCTGCTTTCTTTCTACCACTCTCATAGTTCCAAGGGGCAAATCCTCACGAGATACCATAATTCGAAGTGGACGGAGCTAATGGTCATTTCTCTTCACATCGCTCTTTGATCAAGGAGGAAAGACTCTCCCAAATCGGATTCCTTTATGTTTCATTGGCCAGAACTGGATCAGATACCCACCCCAATCACTGGCAAAAGCAATTCTTTGTTGACTAAGACCCTAACTTCCCAGTGGGGGTGATATCACCCTCCACGGGATGAAACTTGGTTCTTGGTGGGGCGGGGGAGCAAAAAAATCTTACTCTTTTTATGTATAAGCACAGATATACAAACAGTATATAGACGTATACAGTGTGTCTGTGGTATTAAAATTTCATGGGAGGGGGCAATTAGGGAAAAAATGTCTAAAAAACTCCCTAAGGGGATAAAAATAATTTTTTAAAAAATTGATTAGCGGGCTTCCCTGGTGGCGCAGTGGTTGAGAGTCTGCCTGCCGATGCAGGGGACACGGGCTCATGCCCCAGTCCGGGAAGATCCCACATGCCGTGGAGCAGCTGGGTCCGTGAGCCATGGCCGCTGAGCCTGCGCGTCCGGAGCCTGTGCTCCGCGATGGGAGAGGCCACAGCGGTGAGAGGCCCGCGTACCACAAAAAAAAAAAAAAAAAAAAAAAAGATTGATTGGCACAAAAACATGCACACAGATATTTATAGCAGTTTTATTCATAATTGACAAAACTTGGAAGCAACCACGATGTCTTTTAGTAGGTTAGCAGACAACTAAACTGTGGTACATCCAGACAATGGATTCTTATTCAGCTCCAAAAAGAAATGAGTTGATCAAGCCACGAAAAGACGTGGAGGAAACTTAAATGTATATTATTAAGTGAAAGAAGCCAATCTGAAAAGGCTTCCTACTGTATGATTCCAACTATGTGACATTCTGGAAAAGACGAAATTATGGAGACAGTAAAAAGATCACTGATTTCCATGGGCTGTGGGGACGGAAGGACGAATAGAGCACAAAGGATTTTTAGGGCATATACTCTGGATGATATTATAACGGTAGATACATGTCATACATTTGTCCAAACCCATAGACTGTGCAGCACCAAGAGCACACCCTGATGTAAACTACGCGCTTTGGATGATAATGACGCACCAGTGCAGGTTCACCCTTGGTAACAGGTGTCCCACTCTGGTGGGAGATGTTGATAATGGGGGAGACTGTGAATGTGTAGGGCAGGGGGGATACGGGAAATCTCTGTACTTTCCCTTCAATTTTTCTTTGAACCTAGGACTGCTCTAAAAACACAAAGTCTTTAAAAAAATTAAAAAGTTGAGAGCCACTGATGTGGACCAATCCCAATTCATTGCCAGAGCCTAGGAACATTTCTTTTGGCCGGGAAGTCTGGGGAATGATGGTCAAATAGGCACTGACAATGTTTGCCACATCCTGCCTAGAAAGAAATGTGCTCTGTGGGGTGAATTCTTGGTGGGTGTGTGTGTAGGTGTGAAACTTCAAGGGCACATTTTTGATTACGATACGTAACCACTGACTTGTTTTCAAAGGTGGGCAGGGCTGGCTAACTCCAGGGTTGAGCTGTGGTTGTAAGCTGAGGGCCAGAGCTGGATTTCTGGGGTCAATAAGGAGAATTGGCAAGGGATTTTGGAGAAACAACAGAGCCATTTAAAAGAGGGCTGTGTGGTGAATGACTGCGTTAAATGATTCAGTTTTTGGTGGTTTCTCTCTCCCTCTCTCCCTCCCTCCCTCTCTCCCTCTCTCTCCCTCTCTCTCTCTCTCTCTCTCTCTCTCGCTCTCTCTCTCTCTCTCTCTCTCTCTCTCTCTCTCTCTGTGTGTGTGTGTGTGTGTGTGTGTGTGTGTGTGTGTGTGTGTGTGTGTCTCCAACAAGATGAAGGCTGGGGCTCTAGATCTGGCCCTCTACTACAATGAGCCCAGAACACTGTGCTCAGTGAAAAAAAGGTGAGGGAACAAAACTTTTGGAACAGTTGGCTAACTCCAGGCAGTGCGAGAAATTCAGAGGCACAAGGGGCTTCTTGCATTCTTCCATTCCTAGAATCCATCTCAAATCCTCCCCCTACTGTTTCCTCTGATGTTTGTCCTTCTCTTCAGGTTACTAGATAACTGTGTTTCCAAGCCCTTACCTCTGCTTTTAGTCAAGTCAACGAAGTTTCTCTGCTCAGAAGTTCCAGGTTTTTTTTTTTTTAAAGAAGATGTTGGGGGTAGTTTATTAATTAATTAATTAATTTTTGCTGTGTTGGGTCTTTTTTCTGTGTGAGGGCTTTCTCCAGTTGTGGCAAGTGGGGGCCACTCTTCATCGCGGTGCGCGGGCCTCTCACTATCGCGGCCTCTCTCGCTGTGGAGCACAGGCTCCAGACGTGCAGGCTCAGTAGTTGTGGCTCATGGGCCCAGTTGCTCCGCGGCATGTGGGATCCTCCCAGACCAGGGCTTGAACCCATGTCCTCTGCATTAGCAGACAGACTCTCAACCATTGCACCACCAGGGAAGCCCAGAAGTTCCAGGTTCGGCTGAGCATTCTTTGCTGGGGGTTGGGTAGGCTGAGGAAGATGCACCGGCTCCCTGGAGTCGTGGTGGAATTTCCCACACCTCTCCACCCACCACCACTTTCACATCCTCCGTTTCGGTTCTCCTGGAGTCTTGTCTTACAAACTTGAAAGGCTGCCTGGATGTTTGCTTTTTCAGCATCTTTGTGACCCTAGGAGGTAGGGACAAGCAGCACCACAGACATCTAAAACACCTCGTTCTTGAGGCAGGACGGGGTGTGCGTCTCCTCTGGTACAGGACACCTGGAGGACCCCAGATGATGCTCCTTGAAAGGTGTAAACTGTCAACACTTGTTGTGGTTGGTCTTTTCCATTTTAGCCATTACAGGAGGTATAGTGGTATCTCACTGTGGTTATCATTTGCATTTCCATGTGACTAATGATGTTATACATCCCTTCATGTGCTTCTTTGGCCAATCATATATCAAGAAAATTAAACTTTTTTGAATCTCAGTTTCCTTGTCTGCAATGGGGCTTAGTCTTCCTAATTCTCCTCAAAAGGGTGATGGTAGCAGATGTGAAAATTTTTTTAAACTCTGAAGATGGACCTAATGTAAGAAGATTCTATTTCTCCAAATGAGGAACTTCTTATATTAGACAATAGGCCCTGGGAGTACCCACAATATTGATTTTTCTTGAACATCACTTTGTCATCCTCTCTTGTTCAAGAAAAGTCAGTGGGTCCCTCTTAGTTACTTTATGAGACCCACGCTCCTCATTCTATGTCTAAAACCCAGTAGTGGCAACCTATCCACTCCCACCTTAGCCAACCTCACCAGTCACAGTTTGTCTTCATCTCTGCAATGTTAGTTCTCCCCAGCAGCTGAGAGTCCGTCCTCTGTCCCTCTCCTGGCTTTGCACAAACTACTTTGCATTCCACGTGACCCTCCTCCTGGGTTTTTTCCTGTGACCCCACGGCATTTCCTTTTGCAAAGCTCTCTTTTCAACCTTTTGCAGGAAGCCCTCTCATGTGCCTCTAGCCAGTTTCCCCTTTGTAACCCTTTAGCCCCTTAAACAGATAGATTGTGACATAGGGACTTTGTTCTAAGCCCCTCAAAGCTCCATGTTTCCAAGCTGGATGTCTCCACCTGAATGTTCCACAGGCACCTCAAACTCAACATGACCCCAGAAGGTTCATCACCTCTCCATCCCCCATGATCTCCCTTCTCCCTTTGACTTTCCTGTTTCTGCTCACGCATCACCACTCTCCTAGTCACCCAGACTCGAAACCCTGGGCTGATCTGCAACTCCTCCCTTTTCCTAATCTCTTATGGCTCATCAGTTACCAAGTCCTGCCAATTCCACCTCTTGAATTCTTTTCTTCCTCTTCCTCCTTGCCTCTATGACCCTGGCCTTCATCTCCCGAGACCTGTTCTCAGTCTATTTGTGACCAAGCAGTAGACATTGCTGGCTGCCTACCTCGTAGCTATTCCCCATCCTTCCCTCCCTACCAGCAGACCCCACTTACCATGATAGAGACAGAAAGTCCAGATGCTTCCTTTTCCAGCCTCCTTTGTAGCCAGGCATGGCCATGTGACCTGGTTCTGGCCAATAAGATATCAGAGGAGGTTTTCTGGGAAGCTTCTGGAATGATTTTCTTCCCTCTTCTCATTTGCCCTCTGCTATTAATGACCCTTCTTGCTGTTCTTTTTTTTTTTAATTTTTAATTGGAGTATAGTTGATTAACAATGTTGTGATAGTTTCCGGTGTACAGAAAAGTGATTCAGTTATACACATACATGTATCTATTCTTTTAAATTGGAGTATAATTGCTTTACAATGTTGTGTTAGTTTCTGCTGTGCAAAGAAGTGAATCAGCTATATGTATACCTATATTCCCTCCCTCTTGGACCTCCCTCCCACCCCCCTCCCAGGGGAGAGTGGGATGAATTGGGAGATTAGGATTGACATATTCTTTTTCAAATTCTCTTCCCATTTAGGTTGTTACATAATATGGAGCAGAGTCCCCTGTGCTATATAGTAGGTCCTTGTTGAGACTTCCCTGCCAGTCCAGTGGCTGGGACCCTGTGCTTCCAATGCAGGGGGCTCAGGTTCGATCCCTGGTCAGGGAACTAGGATCCCGCAGTGTGGCCAAAAAAACCCCACCAAACTTCTCTTCCTGCTGTTCTTACTTCCCTCCCTCTCCTACCCTTTCATGCCAATTCTCTCCTGAACATGTCTGCCAAATCATCTCTCAAAAACAGAGTTTTGGGCTTCCCTGGTGGTGCAGTGGTTGAGAGTCGGCCTGCCGATGCGGGGGACGCGGGTTCGTGCCCCGGTCCGGGAGGATCCCACGTGCCGGCGGAGCGGCTGGGCCCGTGGGCCATGGCCACTGGGCCTGCGCATCCGGAGCCTGTGCTCCGCGACAGGAGAGGCCACAGCGGTGAGAGGCCCGTGTACCACAAAAAAAAAAACAAAAAAAAACCCAGAGTTTTGATCAGGTTATATTCCTGCTCTCAACAGCTCCCCCATGAGATGCTGGAGAAAGCCTAAAAACCTATAGTTTGGCATGTAAGGCTTTCCATGATTTAGTTCTAACATATCTTGCTTGTTTTCTGCCCTGAGATTTGCTTTCATATCCCTACACCTGGCCCAAAGGGGATAAATGCTTTCCCTGTGTATTAGTTCAGGCTCTCCAGAGCTTAGGAGGAGAGGTGGTCAGAAACAGGAGACTGACCTCCACTGGCCTGGCCTGTTACCCTGTTCAAGATGGCCTTAGGAGCAGGTCCATGGCATGGCTGTCCATCATCATTGTGTGATCCGATTCAAGAATGCCAAGGCCCCCAGTGAAGTGGCACCATGGTCCTCCCAGGCACCATGGTGTCTGAAATGCCATCATTTGCAGAATCATAAATGCAGTGGTGATTATTGTCTATGTCGTCCTCACAAGCACGGATTTATATGAGAGCACAGGCTGGAGAAAGGCAAGGTTGTCCTGATCTCAAATAAACATCTTCCTAAATAAAGACCAGGAAGATTCAAATAAAGATCTTCTCAAATAAAGAGCAGGTAGATTCCAGAAATTATGGTGGTGCAGGGAGAGGAAAGCAGGGATGATGAGAGATAAGATACACAAAGCACTTCAGCCTAAACTTCTCACTGACTTGTATGCCAGCCTCCAGGCTCAAATTTAACTACCCCCTTGTTCTGCTTCCTGAAAATAGTCATAGTAAAAATAGCTAATATTTATCGAGCACTTCTGATGCCTGATCTCATTTAATCCTTACATGGCCCTAGGAAGCGAGCACCGTCATTCATCCCATTTTTCAGTTCCCTGCCTTAGGTTTATAGCTGGTAAGTGGCAGAGCTGAGGCTAGAACTCCAAATGTCCTGTCCTGGAAGCCCTGCTGACATTCATTCATTCATTCATTCACGCATGTGTGCATTTATTCATTCCTTTATCAGACATTTACTGAATCAGGGATTGTGCCACGGATCTATAGATAAATAATACATCCTGCCCCCAAGGAGCTCACAGCCTAGTGAGAGAAATACCCACAGAAGCAAATATTCATGCTATATCCCAGTGAGCTCTACAGTAGGGGCCTGAGCAAGTTGTCCACGTTGCCCTCGATGTATAACAAACTCTCAGAGTTTGTTCCTCCTCGTCCAATCCCAGTCTCTTTCCACAACCTTCTGTCATCCTCCATGATGCTGACGTTGGTGTTTGTGACTCCATCTGATACCCTCTGGCATGCTTTTTCTTGTGCTCCTAGACTTGGCTGCCCTCCAGCTCCATTTAGCATCCTGTCAGGTCTGGGGGGGGGCGTAAAGGAAGGCGCCTGAGTCCAGCCTGGGGAGTCGGTTCTCCTTACGGCTCTGCCTCTGACTGGCAGCGAGTCCTTGGACAAGCAACTTAATGTTAGGGGGCCTCATTCGCCAGTTTTTGTAGAAGAAAGAATAGGATTGGATGCTTTGAGGTCACTTTAACTTTCAGTATTAAAAAAAATTTTTATCTATTTACTTATTTATTTGGTTGCGCCGGGTCTTAGTTGTGGTAGGCGGGCTCCTTAGTTGCAGCTCATGGGGTCCTTAGTTGTGGGTTGCCTGGTCCTTAGCTGTGGCTCATGGGCTCCTTAGTTGCAGCATGTGAACTCTTAGTTGCAGCACGCATGTGGGATCTAGTTCCCTGACCAGGGATCGAACCTGAGCCCCCTGCATTAGGAACGCAGAGTCTTAGCCACTGCACCATGAGGGAAGTCCCTAACTTCTGGTATTTTATGAAGCTAGCCTAACTTTCCAACATGGTGTCAGGGTGAGTGGTGTCATTGCCCTGAACTTTCCAGTAAGCCCACCTTCTCTTTTCTCCCCTATCCTAGGCCTCACTCCTGGAAAGCCTACCTTACTTCCCTAACGTGCTCTTCCTTTCTACCAGGCACCCCCTCAGTAGGTGTGCTCAGGTCCCTGGCTCTATCCTGGGTTATAACCTACCAGCTCCTGGCCTTGAATAGTTTCAAGGTTCCTTCACCCACATCTGGGGTCCAAATGACAGATCGGGCCATGAGTCACCTGTGGAAGCAGAGGAAATCCAGGATTCCGAATGCCTGGCTGAGGCGCAGATCCACTTGGGTGAGCTGGGTGCCTCCCTGATATGAGGGCCAAGACCTCCTTCCTCGCCAACAGCTGATCACAGGACACAGAAGGGAGGTTCGCTGGCTGCCCCCAGACCCACGCTTTCCCTTCGTGGAAAAGCACCTCAGGTATGCATGTTTGTGGCTCAGGCTGTTCTTCTTCCTTCCCTTCTCCCCCAGATCAGCTGTGGGTAGGGAACTAGTGCTGTGCTAACGCCACCAGCTCCGCACCTTCTCCTGGCAGAGCCCGGATGACGTAACCACAGGATACTGAGAGTCACAGATGGGAAGTGACGTATCGCAGGTTATTTCGCCAACAGCAGGCCCGGCCCTGATCAGACACTCATGTCTTCGGACACAAAGTCCTTTATCTCTATTTACAGTTTTGGTTTGCCTTCTCACACCCAGCTCTGGGCATACCGTTCAGATATGGAAAGACCTGCCATCCCTTCTGTGGCAGACTTGCACAGCAGAGGAGGACTTTGAGCTGGGATCTTGGTGTGAAATGAATTATTCTGCACCAGAAGATAGCATCTTAAATGCTTCTTCGCCTGACCCTGACTTTGCTTCGTGTTCCTGCCATTTGCTGTGATAAATACCTTTTCTCTCAATAGAAAGAACATACACATGAGCGCACAGCCGTCTTCCAAATATCTAGGCCCCTCCATCTGTCTCAGTAGCCAACCTTCTTCCCAGGACATCTGTCTCGCAGAACCACCCTCCTGGAGAAGGAGCCAGTGTTTACCCTCGTGTGATTCTTAAGCATTTTCTGAGCATCTGCTATGGCCTCAGCTCTGCAGGAGGCCCCTCTGCAACATGGAAATAATTTCCTTCAATAAACACTCATAGTGTGCTCTCCACGTGCAGAGAGTAAGGCTGTCCACAAGAGGCAAGTCCTTGCCCTCTTCCAGCTTACCTTCCAGGGGCATGTGAAACTGTGTAAGGAGATGAACATATGTAAATATGACAAGAATAAGTCCTATTAAGACAAGAATAAGTCTTATCCTTAAGGAGTTATAATCGAATGGGGAAAATAAAATGTGGTGATCAATCAGCAGTAGTTTATCTAAAAACCATGGCCAATATCTAGCCAGCCAGCCCTCTGCTGCCGGGAAGAAAAACGGCCTCAGGTGCCATTGTGCTGACGAGGACACATGGTGGAGAGAGCTCTGGGTCTGGACTCAGCGCATCCAGATGGGCTTCCAGACTCAGCCATATGCTGGCTGTGAGGTCTTGAGCGACTGCCTTAACCTTTGCGGGTTGTGGGCTCCTTGCCTGTAAAAGGGTTTAGCTTGCTTCCTTGGCGGGTTGTTACGACACAGGTAAGTTAGTATACATGCAAACAGCAGGCAAATTAGAAATAGCCCAGAGATG
Source organism: Delphinus delphis (assembly GCF_949987515.2). Taxonomy (NCBI): domain Eukaryota; kingdom Metazoa; phylum Chordata; class Mammalia; order Artiodactyla; family Delphinidae; genus Delphinus; species Delphinus delphis. The sequence goes on from NC_082694.2 coordinate 66,423,703, forward strand.
CAGTTACTCTTCTTTAGACAAAGGGTCAGTATTTTCAAAACTAAAACATTTCATGTGTGATGCTAGTTCCCCTCGGATTCCCAAGGACTAGAGAGTTCATACAGTGACAAGCACAGCCATGTCAAGTACATCCATGTCAAAAATATTGGGGTGAGTTTCTAGTCATGACATTCTACCAGACCAGGGTCAGTTTTTTTTTGTTTTGTTTTGTTTTGCTGTACGCGGGCCTCTCACTGTTGTGGCCTCTCCCGTTGCGGAGCACAGGCTCCGGACGCGCAGGCTCAGCGGCCATGGCTCACGGGACCAGCCGCTCTGCGGCATGTGGGATCTTCCCGAACCGGGGCACGAACCCGTGTCCCCTGCATCGGCAGGCAGACTCTCAACCACTGTGCCACCAGGGAAGCCCCCAAGGGTCAGTTTTAAATGAAATTCACCACCACTTACATGAGGGTGATTTCTAAACTGGCTACTGACATTGGAAACCTATGATCAGAATGTTAACACGTTAGCTTAGGATAGTTAGATGGGGTTTTGTTATACGTTGAATGAAAACACCTCACCTCAGTTGAGAATGAGTTTGTATTCTTGGCCACAAGTTCGGACACTGTGACTCATTCATTCAGCAAGTATCTACTCTGCACTGGGAAGATACTCTATCTGGGAAGACAATGGTGGTCGAGAGAGATATGTCCCTTGTGCTCATGGAGCTACCGTCCAGTGGAGACCTGAGACATTGAACCAGCAATAGAAGGAGTAAGTGCAGCAATAGGACAGGTCAGGGGGATGTGGATGCACCAGGCAGGAGCATCTCATCCAGACTTGGAAGTGGGAGAGGGGGTTAGGAAATTGCTTTGGGAAGGAGGAAGTGCTATTTAAGTTGGTAGCTGGAGGATGAGCTGGAATAAACTGTGAAGGGGAGAGGTTCCTGGCAGAGGGAACAGCATATGCAAAGGTGCAGAGGGGAGAGAATAGGCAGGAACTAAAAGAAACCTGGAGCCAGGAGGGAGAGCAGGGGCAGTGTGTCTAGAGATGAGGCTGCGGTGTCAGCCAGGGCCAATGACGAAGTGTGCCACGGAAAACAGTTTGGACGTCCTCCCTAGGAAAGGTGACCTGTCTGCCAGGGACAGTCATAGTTTATGCTTGTTGCCTCGGGGGAATGATGAATAGCACCATTTCCTTTCACTCTTCAGAGCTGCCTGGGTTGGATGATTAATGATACGGTCACCCCCTTAGGGCAGTGGGAAGGTAGGGAGCCTGGCAGTGTCTGGGGGATGATGTGGGGAGAGAGGAACGTGGCCTCCTTTCCATGTTGCTGGGGAGTGTGGGCACAGACTGACATGTCTCAAAACGATAATGGATCATTTCTACCTTTCAGATAACTATTTCTCAAATACCAAAAGAAGTGATTGAGTTCTAATTCAGTCTTATGGATTCTCTATGACCACCAGCAACAATGCTAGTCACCCAAAGAAGCTTGAAGATGACATATCTTGCTTCCAAAGGGTCAGTTAAGAAGTCCCCCAGAGCCAGGTGAAGCCAGGAGTACAGGGCGGCCCTTCCTTCCAAAAAGCAGCAGGAAGCAGGCAGGACCTTCCTTTAGCCCAGGTTGGGGAAGGGTAGGAGTCTGAGACCCCTGACCTAGTTGGGCACCTCACCAATCCCCGGCTTTTGTGGGGTGAAGGCTGGCACTGTGGGGGGCACGCAGGCCTGTTCTCCTGCCTCTTCATGCTGGAAACTGGTCAGTGCTCCGATGCCCTGGGAATCAAGGGCCTCCTGGGAGCCTAGCTCCCTCCCCCATGGCTGCCAGCAAAGTAGGCCTGTTATCAGGGTTAATGAGAGTTAACTCACGGTTTAAGTGCTGTTTCCAGCCTAGAGTTGGCATTTCTGTTTTGGTTCACCCTCTCCCACTGTAATTAACTAATTAACCATCAACAACGGGGTGATGCAATTATGACACAGCGAGCCTGGCTCCTTCTTCCCATCGAGAACCCCTGAGCCCTCTAGAATCAACAGAGGCTTGCCTGAGTCCAACAGGATGTCCTCTGCCCCAGCGCTGGTCACCCAGCCAGTGTTCAAGGCCACTCCCTTCCTTGGTCCCAGAGGCCAGGCAGGGCCCGGAGCTGCCCTGAGGGTGAACACTGGACTCTTAGCCACCAACCACTGCATGCCCTTAGGAAGGCTGAGCATTGTGGCCCAGGGATAGTCACTGAGGTTCCCTGAGCTTCTATCCCTCATCAGTAAACAGATATAACAAAAGCCACTTTTTTAGTGAATATAAAAGTGCTTTGTAATACACTATGCAATTGCTCCTCATAGCAGATGTGCCAATCGAGGCCCAAGGCATTAAGCGACTTGCCTAGGACCACCGGTAGGCAAGTGGAACCTGGGTCAGAATCCAGGGCCCCGTGCCAGCCAACTTTACCCACTGCAGCTCGCTGAAGAGGGAGCCTCTGGCTTGCCAGTGCTCTTGGGACAGCAGACCCACCCGAGGGGCACCTTCTGAAGGTGGTGGACCAGGAGATCCAGAGAGCAAAGAGCTGTTGGCCCATCTACCCCAGCAGGATTCTGGGAAATTCCAGAAGGCACACATGAAGGGGCCTCAGCCCAAGTCTCTTGTCCTGAGGCCCATCACATGCCACCGAAGCTGGGCTGGGGCCTGAGCTGCAGTGGAGCTCCAGCTGGCCTGCAGCTTTGTTTTATCAAGTGCCTCCACTGTCCACAGGATGCCTGGGAGGGCTGTTCTGTACAAGCCCTCCCGTCCCAGACTCTCGATCCCTCGACTTAGACTCTTGAAGTGGAATAACTGTGGAGCGGCCTCCAGTCAGAATCCGCCTCCCAGTCTTAGGTTTGGTGATGGATCCCTAACTACACCGCGAGGTCCTCCTGGGACCAGGCTCGAGCCGCAGCGCCCTCTGCACTTCCCAAAGCGCTTAACGCAGTGTCTCAGCCAAATAGCCGCTCAATTATACGCATGTTATCAATCACAGGCTGTTTGCATTACTACTAATTTCTTCCCAAGTCTTGCCCGTGTGATTTCTAAGCGTGTTAGCGTCACTGTAATGGCAGGCAAGTGCTATCTGAGTCTCAAAATTTTTTATTTGACATTATTTTATCTACTGCACCCTTCAGTGCATAACCTGCATATTTGTCATTGTTAATGGCTACACTGGATTCCAGGGTCCTGGTGTCCCTCACTTTGTTTAAGCTTTCCCTGATTGCCGGGCATCTGGGTTGCCTCCAGTGTTTGAACACTATAAATAACACTGCTGGGCCACCTGGCTTTTCTCCCCCTCGCCTGGACATGGTTGGGGGGGCGGGCAGTGGAACGGGGACGGGGACCGCCTCTTACCTGCATTCCTGGAAAGGCTATTCTTCACACTGCTTGCCTGGACTGGGGGGTAACAGAGGCCCAGGTCTGCTGCTCTGTCACAGACAGGACAGGGTCTCAGGCTGTCATTCTTATCTGGCTTGTGGTGCCCCAGGAATGGGAAAGGGCACTCAGCTGGCTGAAGCCTCTGGACTCTTGAATCAGCGGGGCTCCCACTTGGAACTCTTTGCTTCGAAGCTGGCCTTTTAGGTCCAGTGGCTGTTGGACCATCTAATCAGACAGGCCCTGAGGGGAGACCCGATAATATCACTTATGTTCTGGCAGGTCAGTTCAAGGTTACACTGGGAATCACCAGTATGTCTGAGCTGAAAAGGAAACTTTCCATGTATCCAATCCAACCTTTCTATCTTATAGCTGAGGAAATTGAAGGCCAGAGAGGTGACGTGACTTTTCCAACATCACTCAACTCTTATGGTCAAGCTGGGCCGGGAGACAGGAGGCTCCTTACACCGAGGCTGGGCCTCAGCAACCTCCAGCCTCCCTGCTGGAGCATGTTTATCGATTGGAATACACCCCACAGGTAAGAAGTCAATTCTCCACAAACGGATCTCCGTAATTGATCTCTCTCACATCCCAATACTATACAACTGGGATTGTATAACACAGTCCCAATCAAAATCATAGCAGGGGTCTTTGGAGACACAGGCAAAGAAATTCTAAAATTTATATGGGAAGGAAAAGCCAAAGCAATTTTGAAAAAGAACAAAGTTGGAGACTCATGCTATCTGACATTAAGGTGTACTGTAAGGCTACAGTAATCAAGGCAGGGTGGTGGTGATGAAAGGATGGACAGAGTAAAGAACCCAGAAATGGACCCACACAAGTATGGTCAATTGATTTTTGAAAAAGATGCAAAGGCAGGTCAATGGAGAAAGGAGAGTCTTTTCAACAAATGGTGCTAAAACATCAGACATCCTATAAAAAACAATAAACTTTGACCTATACCTCCTACCTGACACAAAAATGAACTAAAAATAGATCATAGCCCTAAATGTAAACTATAAAATTATAAAACTCTTAGAAGAAAACAGAGGAGAAAATCTTTGTGATCTTGAATAAGTCAAAGTTCTTACGTACAATAACACATGTACGGTCCATAAAAGAAAAATCAATAAATTGGACTTGATCAAATTAAACACTTTTTTTACTCTTGCGAAAGACACCTTAAAGAGAAAGACAAAAAAGCCCGAAGACTGGGAGAAAATATTTACAGATCACATACCACACCACAGACTTATATCCAGAATATACAAAGAACTCAAAATTTAATAAGGAAAGAAACAACCAAATGTACTGAATGGGTCAAAGATCTGAACAGAAGCCTCACCGAAGAATAAGATAAACAGATGGCAAATAAGTACACGAAATGATGCTCAATATCCTTTGTCATTAAGGAAATGAAAATTAAAACCAGAATGAGATACCATCACATACCAATTAGAATGGCTAAGACTATTGACATCACCAAATGCTGTTCTGGATATGAAGCAACTGGAACTCTCAGACACTGCTGATGGGAATGTGAAATATTCACAACTACTCTAGAAAATCGTTTGGCTATTTCTTATAGAGCTAAACATACATTTATCATATGACCCAGCAAATATAAGTATTTGTACTAGAGAAATGAAAATGTATGTTTACATAAAAACCCATACATGAATGTGTATAACATTATTATTCACAATTTCCCAAATCTGGAAATAACCCAAATGTCTCTCATTGATTGAATAAATAGACTGTGGTACACCCAAGCAATGGGATACGATACCACTAGACAATAAAGAGCAAACCATCAATACATGCAGCAGCTTGGCTAAATCTCAAATGCCTGACGCTAAGTGAAAAAAGCCAGTCTCAAAAAGTCACCATAGGGGAGGAAAAGTAATTTTTCCTCTACCTCCTATAATAAAAAACACATTAACAAGAGAAAAACAAACAGAGGTTTATTAACATGTGTACCTTCTGTGTACATGGGAGATACCGAGGAAAACTGAGTAATTCCGTGAGGTAGCCCAAGCTACCACCTTAAATACCACCATCAGAGACAAAAGAAAGAAGTCTGCAGGGGTTGGTACAAGGAGGCTGGTTATGGCAGGGTACCAGGAAAAGCATGGTAAACAAGGATAAGGTTTATTATGCAGATTTGAGTCTTGCCTTCTCCACTGATGACTGTTTCTGAATATTCAGAGTCATCCTTCTCGGCACAGAGAGGAAGCTACACTTGCACACGGGGACTCCTTTTATAAACGTAAATGCCCCTTACAAGAGGATAGCTTCTACTGTTTTCTGATCTTCTCCTATATCTGCTCTTTCTTAAAATAATCAGCTCAAAATGATCCTTTTGCTCAAGAGGCATGCTTTAGGGTGGCATATTCTGTTACCCTTCATTCCATACTATATAATTCCATAATATGACATTCTGGAAAAGGTAAAAGTACAGGGACAGAGAACAGCTCAGAGGTTGCCAGGAGTTTGGGGTGGAGGAAGCATCTGAACGCAAAGGGGTAGCATGAGGGAATTCTTATACTGTTGGGATTGTTCTTTATCTTGTCAGTGGTGATGGTTACAAGAATGTGCCTATGTTAAAACTCAGAGGTCGGGGAGGGGAAGGGGGGGACTCTTCCAGGCCCTGGGGCTCAGGGGCAGATCTCCACACCCGAGAGGGATTGATCTCCAAAAGGCAAGCCTGAGGCACTAAGGGGCTGGAGAACTCATCAGATGGTCCAAACCAAGGGGAAACCAGACAGGGCTCCTGCATCTGGAGGTGGGTGTGAGGCGGGGGGTTGGTCATGGGAACTTGGAGGATCTCTGCTGCTTGCCCCAAAGCAGAAGGTCATAATAATATTGGGGACCAGAGCCAGGACTGGTCCCACAGCCTGGAGTGGTGGTGCTAGGCCTGCAGGTCAGAGTCTAGAGGTCCTGCTGGGGAACTGGAGTGAAGGAGAGGGACAGGGAGCTGAGGGTGACATGACACAGCCAGGTGTGAGGAACACATGTGTTGGGAGCAGTGGGGAACCTGACTGTGGAGTCAGAAGTTACTAGTAGTATGCATTGGGCAGGACACTGTTGCTCCCCAGGTCCAGGTTTCCTCACCTGTAGAATGAGGATGGGAAAACCAGGCTTGAAAGGTTCTTGTGAGCCTTAAATGACAATAACACTCAAAGTGCCAAATACATAGTAGCTGAGGACACGAGAAGGGGATGAACAGGGATCTAATTGGTTCATTTGTCTGCCAAGGAGGTAGAATGAATAGTGTAAACCAGTGGTTCTCAAACTTAAACGAACATCGGAATCACCCGGAGCACTTGTCAAACCAGTTTGCTGCTTCCCGCCCCTGGAATTTCTGAGTCTGTAAGCTCTGGGGCGGGTTTTAAGAATTTGCATTTCTCACAAGTTCCCAGATGTTGCTGCCCCTGCTGCCTGGGGATCACGCTTTGAGAACCATTGATATAATCAGGAGTGTGGACTTCGGAGCCACATACTTCTGAGTGATGGAAAATTCTGGTTCCACCACTTCGTACCTCTGGGACCTTGAACAACTTACTTAACTTCATTTTATCTCAGTTTCTTCACCTATAAGATAAAGATAGCTGTGCCTTAGGAGGGTTGTGGATGTTGTAAAGATTAAATGAGCTAGTAAATGGGTAAAGTGCTTAGAAGAGAACCTGATAACATGTGAGCACCCAAAAAGGTCAGCTCTCAGTACGTGCTAGGCTCTTAAAATACATCATCTCGTTTAGCTATCAAAAGACCATTAGAGGTTAAGAGCGTCATTTCCATTTTCAGATGGGGAATCACAGGGTCAGAAAGACAAGGGACAGCATGTAACTCACCAGAACCAGAGTGAGGACCTGAATCCATGTTACATAGATCTCACTGCTTGCTGTGGCCTGGTTCTCTTTCTTTAAACACCAAGTCCCGGGAGTGAATGATTGGGCCCTTAAGGCTATGTGGGAGAAAGGAAATGGGAAGGAGGAGGCCGCGGGAGGATGTTTGTCTGGGAACCTGGCACAGAACGACTCAGGAGGCACGGGGTGGGCATTTTTGTGTCTTCAGAGGGCAGATACATGGAGTGACTCAATGTCCTGCCCACACATTCCCTCTTTTCTCTTGGCTGTGTAACTGATTGAAGTCATCAGTGAATGATGTGGCAGGTGCAAGCGGATTACCCACTGATGGCTTACATAGCCCTGGAGGACACCCCTACTCCCAGCCTAATATGGACAGAAGATCCAGCTACTGGACTATAACATCGGCAAACACAGCAGGCCCTCGTGGGATGAATCAGAGCATTCCACTCACCCACGTGGAACACAATGTCGTCAGAAGTAAGGATCAACAACAGCAAGTTCTTCTGTGGTGCGCGTGGGGGTCTCTGTATCCCACAGTCCCAACTGCAGTCAGTTGCCTTGTACTAAATGCTCATGAACTGCATTGGAGGAGGGTACAGGGTCAGCCTGACTGCTCATTTGCCAGAGAGGAAACTCTACCCAGGCCTGGCACTCGATGGGTTTTTAAATGGATGACTTCTGAATTCCAGACTTTTCTGTCCTCTGGTCTAGAAGATATACCTCCTTGGGAGTCTCCTGCACTCCCTGGATTCACTGTGTCCAAACTTCCTCTCAGTATCTTCTTCCCTCAAAGTTTGCTCTTTCTCCTGCTTCGCTATCTCAGTGGATGACAGCAACCACGAAGCACGCAAGCCAGAGAGGCTCAGAGAGCAGCCAGGGTTGCACATTCTAAAGCAAAGTTCACCTACAGCAGATAATAGCCATGAGGTGGGTTACACAGGGTGTCCCCCAGACAAAGAGCCCTTGGACATCCTTGGCAGCCTCCCTGCCAATCCTTTCCCCCTTGCCCCAGAAACATTCACTCACCTCTGGGTGGTTCCCAGATCTTGCCCTGGCCCTGATCTGCCTTTTTCTGAGGGGAGCTGCCTGTGGTTTGCAGATTAACCCTTATCTTAAATACCAAGCTGGAAGAATCAGCTCACAGGAGCTTTGGAATGACTGATTATCTCTGATGTAGAATAAGATACATTAGACTTATTACAAGTCCTTCTTCTTGACCACAATGCTTGCAATTCATTCTTATTTTATTCCCTGTCAATTTCTTCTACTCAATGACTTAGTTTCTACAGTAGGGTCTCCATCCCCAGCCCTGGATTCAGGGAGGGAACAAAAAGTGGGGAGGCAGAGGGGACTGGTGACAACTAGAATCCTAAAAAAAAAGCTCTCAGCCTGATGTCCACTGGATCCTCTTGGCCTCCCTTGCTGGTGTGCTAAGGGGAAGGAGTGCCTCTCCTCGCTCCCCTCGTCCACTCCCTCCTCCTCCCATGAAGCCCCCCAAGGCTGTTTCTGCTGTATGAAGGGACAGGGTGAGAGATGGGGAGGGTATGAGAGAGAAAATGCACAAGAAACTGAGGATTTAAACCATATTCCCACTCGATCTTCACATTCTCACAACTGAAGACTTCTGTCAGCCTTTCAATGCTTAGATGCAGAAACAGTTAACATCAGAAGGACAATGGAATGATTTGGAATGCCTCCACTGGTTACAGGGAAAAGGAATGCATTGTTCAAATTTCTTAACCTCTTTTTTTTTTAATTTAAGAGATGTGGGCTATTAAAATGTTTCCTCCAAAAAAAGCCTTTTGAAAATTCTATGAAGGTAGCCACACTTGATTTATGTTTATTGTGACTAGATTTAGATGTGTATTTTGTGTACGGCTGGATATACTGTAAAGCCAGAATCACGTATGTGATGAACATTCTATACTCATGCCCAGAAAAATGCACTTTGATTATGTCCACTTTGCATACAGGGGTGGGGGGTGGTCTTAGATCCTCTGCAGTCACGCAGTCATGGCCACTAGGCTCACAAACTTTAAGAACAAAGCTCATAGCCACTAAGAAGCTGAGTGACCTTGAGCAAATCCCAGCCTGTGGTCTCAGGTTTTTCATCTGAAGTGTGGAGCCCAGACTGGTGGATCAAGAAGGGCTGTCCTAGTTTTCATATTCTGATTTCGCACGTGTGTGTGCGCATGTGCGTGTGCGAAGTGACCAAATTTGATAAATAATAAAATTACTAGACTGTGTCTATTGTTTTCTGACTCAACCCTGGCCTTAGAAGTCCCCACCAATACCCCTACCCTCCTTTTTTTTTTTTTTTTGCGGTACGCGGGCCTCTCATTGTTGTGGCCTCTCCCGTTGCGGAGCACATGTTCCGGACACGCAGGCTCAGTGGCCATGGCTCACGGGCCCAGCTGCCCCGCGGCATGTGGGATCTTCCCGGACCGGGGCACGAACCCGTGTCCTCTGCATCGACAGGCAGACTCTCAACCACTGCGCCACCAGGGAAGCCCCCTACCCTCCTTCTTTATTCGCTTAACCACTCCTTGGCATCATCCCCTCTGGGAAGGAGCGTTCCCTTCAAAGAACCCAACTTCCCCTTAACAAACTTTTATGAATATTGTAGAAACATTTTTTGTTTGTTTGTTTCAGTGGAAAACTAGAGCACTCCCTATTAGGTTATCATATTCTACTGCACATTGTCTCCAAGCTATCATGTAAGGCTGTGAATTCTAAGCAACTGATAGATAATGGTTGTCCCTGTCAATAGGTATTCACAGGGGACTGATTCCAGGACCCCAGCAGATACCAAAATCCATGGATGCTTAAGTCCCTTACATAAAATGGAAAAGCATATAAACTACACACATCCGTATACTTTAAATCATCTCTAGATTACTTATAATACCTAATACAATGTAGATGTTGTGTAATTCATTGTAAATACAATGTAAATGCTGTGTAAATATTTGCTGGTGTGAAGCAAATTCAAGTTTTGCTTTTTGGAACTTTCTGGAATTAAAAAAAAAATTTCAATCTGCAGTCAGTTGAACTCATGGAAGTGGACCCCATGGGTAAGAGGGCCAACTGTATGTAAATCCTGTCTTGCTAGAGACTTAATTTTCCTAAAACCAGTTTTATCTCCATTTATCTTCAATTCATCTCAACATTCCTTTACTCAATATAAATTTGTGTGCTTTTGACTTTTCCTTTGAACATCTGCCTGGTTTTCTCACATCGTGAGGAAAATAAATTCCTGAACATGTACATTTTTATATCTGTATACGAGTCATGATTTTACCTTTCTCTGAAAAAATTATCTTTTAATAAGACATTGTCTCTTGCTAACCTTTTAGGAGACAGTTTCTGCTTTTACCTCATCATTTGAATTTTGTTCTAGTTCAGCGCTCTCCTATCCTCACTAATTACCCTTCTCATCACCTCCCTAGCCCACCCCATTTAATGCTCCTTCTAGATTCTTCTGTTCTTTTACCCTAGACTTGTAAAGAATCAGGCTTGAACATATCCAGGCACTGCTGGGAACCAAATGTTTTGGGGTTTGTTATTTTGGAAATTTCAGCTTCAGTGCTGAAGAAATACAGCCTGGGCATGTGTTGGTATTTGGGATCATTTAAGAGCTGCCTATTTGGTTCTTGGAGACAAAGACCATAGTTCGCATTTTCCTAGCCTTGGAAGGCAGAGGTGGGGTCTGCATCTTTTCAGATAATTTGTATGACATCAATTGTGCACAAAAATAATTTAACCCTTTGTTTTAGAATTTTTCACTTTATGGTAGAGGGGGTTTAATATTGAGGTGGATCTCTGTTACCCTCAGTTAATGTTTTTGTTTTTGTTTACTAGTAAATTCTATTAAAAATGGCAACAAACCCTGAATGTGATTTTCCTAATATGTTTAGCTGGCTTATTTGGGCATGCACACATATGTGAAACCCACACAGAAGATAGAGGAAATGAGAGAATGCTCCAACAATTTGCAAAGTGTATGAACTGTGATGCCTACATTTATAATTTCCGTTTTCTTCAGCTGTCAGGTTTGAGCCCCAAACTTTCTTATCCTGGGAGAAAACAAGAGCCCTTTGCAGGCAGCCCAAGTTCATGGCTTTCCTGGGCCCCTGGCAGGGTGGGAAAAATTTGGTTACTTGGACAAGCTAATTAAAGACACTTTGTTTACTCTTGGTGAAATTCACAGCCAGGGAAGGTAGGATAGAAAGGAAGTCAAGGAGTCTCACTTGCTGAACTTTTTAAAAAACTTTAACTCTTTCTTTACCCTGGTATGGACAAAGTACATTATAATCTCAAAAGTCACGGTTCCAACAGTTCACTTGTTTAATGTTCTCAGATCTCCTGCCAGAAAACATGTTGCTGAAACAAAGAAAGGGGAAAATTAAATGTGTGGTAGGTAGCTTATGACAGAGTGTTTTCTTCTGAAAATTGGGATAGAGGATGAATCACAGATTGGGACTAAACATAGATTCTGTGGGCCTTGAGGACATTTCTCTGGATAGCCCAGTGAGAACTGGGGAGGCCATTTCAACATTTTATGAATTCTTCATTAACATTTTTCTCATTAGAGAGAGACAGACTTGATCCTAGACTCACATAGTTGCATCACCAGGGATATTAATGTAATTTGAGGCATTGTATCATATTATAAAAATGCTGTGCTATAAAAGACTCTAATTTGCTAAGCTCTACTGGGCACAAGATGGTACACTTCCACAGAGAAATCTTCCCCTCGAACAGGAGAAAGGCTGTGACGTCATAGGAGAAATCGTGGATGTTCAGCATCTTGATGTGACACTGATGCTCTTTTGAGCCAGCAGAGAAAACAGCCCAGCAGACAGATACCCAGAGGGGAAGCATCAAGTTGTGCATGTCCTGGAATTAGCCCTCTGGTCCTGACGGAGAGACTCAGAGGGGGTGATTGGAAACTCCCAGCCTCTGACAACCCCTCTGATGGCTTCACATGGGTCTTATTTCCTCTGACCCCACCAGAAGCCCAAATAGGAAACCTTCCATCATTTCAAACTCGTCCTTCTCCCTCTTACTGTGCTCACATGAAGCACCATCAATCCCAACCCTGACTTTTCTGATCCCTGTGTTGGCTGCTGCCTGAGCTCCATCTTCTTTATTCCCTTGTCTGGATAAGCAGTGGGCTCAGCCTTGGGTGTCTCCCTGCCCTCCCCATCCTTTCCCTTCTACTTCCTACATGCTGTTAGAGAGGTTTTCATAAATGCAGATCCTATCACGTCCTTCTCTTGCTTAAAAATCACTGGTGGCACCTCACTGCCTGCCCCAGTAATTGGAAAAATTGGCCCTAAATGTTGTTTTGGTCCCACTTAAAAAACTTGAAAACAAGTCTCAAAAGATCAAACTCCTTCCAAGTAACTTAACTGAGTCCCAGAATATAGCTCAAAAATATTTAAAGAAAAAACAAATCCAGGATTCAACAATGTAAAATTCACATTACCTGTCATCCAATAAAAAATTATCAGGCTTCCAAGAACCAGGACAATAAAATCCATAAGGAGAAAAACCAATCAATAGAAACAGATACAGAAATGACACAGATGAACCCACACTTTTATGGTCTATTAATCTACAACAAAGGTGGCAAGAATATACAACGGGGAAAAGACAGTCTCTTTAATAAATGATGTTGGGAAAACTGGACAGCTACATGCGAAAGATACAAACCGGAGCACCTTATCACACCATATACAAAAATAAACTCAAAATGGATTAAAGACTTAAATGTAAGACCTGAAAGAAACCATAAAACTCTTAGAAGAAAACATAGGCAGTATGCTCTTTGACATCGGTCTTGGCAATATTTTTTTGGCTCTGTCTCCTCAGGCAAGGGGAACAAAAGCAAAAATAAACAAATGGGACTACATCAAACTAAAAAGCTTGTGCATAGCAAAGGAAACTATCAACAACAACAGCAACAAAAAAAGCTGCCTACTGAATGGGAGAAGATACTTGCAAACAATCTATCCATAAGGGGTTAATATTCAAAATATACAAAGGACACCTACAACTCGATATCATAAAAACAAACAACCCAATTTTAAAAATGGGCAGAGGGCCTGAATAGATATTTTTCCAAAAAAGACATACAGATGGCCAACAGACACATCAAAAGATGCTCAACATCACTAATCATCAGGGAAATGCAAATCAAAACCACAATGAGCTATCACTGTACACCTGTCAGAATGGCGATTATCAAAATGACAACAAATAAATGTTGGTGAGAATGTGGAGAAAAGGGAACCCTTGTGCACTGTCATTGAGATTGTAAATTGTCATAGCCACTATGGAAAACAGTATGGAGATTCCTCAAAAAATTAAAAAGAGAACTACCATAGATTGCAACAACTCCACTTCTGGGTATTTATCCAAAGAAAACAAAAACACTAATTTGAAAAGATATATGCACCCCTAAGTTCATTTCAGCTCTATTTACAATAGCCAAGATACAGAAACAACCTAAGTGTCTATCAACAGATATATGGATAAAGAAGATGTCAGATACACATACACACGCACACACGTGTGGGCACACATAAATACCACATACACACTGGAATATTACTGAGCCATAAAAAAGAATGAAATCTTGCCATTTGTGACAACATTGATGGACCTAAAGGGTATTATGCTAAGTGAATAAAGTCAGATGGAGAAAGCCAAATACTGTATGATTTCACTTATATATGGAATCTAAAAAACCAAAGCAAATGAACAAACATAACAAAACAGAAAGAGTCATAGACACAGAGAACAAACAGGTGGTTGCAAGAGGGGAGATGGATTGGGGAAGGAAAGGAATAGGTGAGGGAGATTAAGAGGTACAAACTTCCAGGTACAAAATAAATAAGTCACAGGGATGAAATGTACAGCATGGGGAATATAGTCAATAATAATGTAATATCTTTATATAGTGATAGATGGTAACTAGACTTACCATGGTGAGCATTTTCTAATGTATATAAATATCAAATTATGTGTTGTGCACCTGGAACTAACACAGTGTTGTAGGTCAATTATACTTCCAAAAGAAAAACAAACAGACTCAGAGAAAAAGAGACCAGATTTTCGGTTACCAGAGTCCAAGAGTCAGGGGAGGGGGAATTGGATGAAGGTAGTCAAAAGGTACAAACTTCCAGTTATAAGATAAACAAGTGCTAGGGATATAATGTACGACATGATAAATGTAATGAACACTGCTGTAGGTTATATATGAAAGTTGATAGGAGAGTAAATCCTAAGACTTCTCATCGCAAGGAAAAAAATTTTTCTTTTTCTTTCATTTTGTATCTGTATAAGATGATGGATGTTCACTAAACTTATAGTGATAAACACTTCATGATGTAAGAAAGTCAAATCATTATGTTGTACACCTTAAACTTATACAGTGCTCTATGCCAATTATATCTCAATAAAACTGAAAGAAAAAAAAGAAATGACACAAATGGTAGAAATAATAGGAACATTTTTAAGGTTATTGTAAGTAAGTATCCCCCATATGTTCAAGAAGATAGAGGAAAGCATAAGCATGTTAAGGAGAAACATGAAGGATTCTTTTTAAGACCCAAGTCAAACTTCTAGAGACAAAACAAGACAAAATTACAATGTCTAAGACAAAAGACATACTGAATAGGAATAACAATAGATTAGACACTGTGGCTAAAGAAAAAAATACAGTATCAGTGAGCTGAAGTAAAACTTCAAGCAGCCTAATATAGGAATAATTGTAGCCCCAAAAGGAAAGTAGAGAGTTAGAGGGCAGAAACAGCTTAAAAACTTTTCCTAGTTTGATAAAAAGATCCAGGAAGCTCAATAGACACCAAGCACAAGAAGCATGAAAAAAACAAAAAAGACACCAATGTATGTGATTATGTAATCAAATTGCTTAAAAATAGTGATAAAGAGAAAAATCTTAAAAGAACCAGAGAACAGCCATGAAGAACAAAGGGAAGAAAGACAGCAGACTTATTGTTGGAGATAATGCAATCCAGAGGACAGTTGAACAACTTCTTTAAAGAACCAGAAGCACTGTGAACCTAGAATTCTTTACGTAGTAAAAATATCTTGCAAAAATGAAGTAAAGATTTTTTAAAGACATACAAGAGTGGAAAGAATTGATCACCAATCCTCCCAAGAACGTTAAAGAAGGCCCTTTGTGCCGAAGGAAAATAATCAAATAGAAATCTGGTTCCACACAAAGGAATGAAGAGATGGTAAGGGTGAAATACATGAAGAAATACTTTAAAAAATAAACACTTTAATCTCTAAATATCTTTAAAAGACACTTGATTGTTTAAAGTAAAAATAATAATGTATTATGGGGTTTATATTATATGTACAAGTAAAATGTTTGACAAGAGTAGCACGAAAGGCTGGGGGTGGAGCTAATGTAAATGAAAGTATACTATAATGTTCTTGTGTTTTATGTGAATTGGCATAATATTATTTGAAGATAGACTGTGATAAATTAAAGATATGTATTATAAACCCTGAAGAAGCCATCAAAAACAAAATAAAAAGATATCAGTCATAAGCCAGTGTAAGAAATAAAACAGAAGTATAGAAAACAGTCTAACCTAAAAGAAGATGAAAATAGGATAAACAGGGGATAATTGGCAAACAAAGGGAAAGATCGTAATTTAAAACTAACCATAGCAATAATAACATTACATATACCTTGTATATACAGTCCCATTTTGAAAGCAGAGATTGTCAGACTGGATTTTGAAAAGGCAAGCTCTAATTATATTCTATTGGAAACCAAATTGAAATATGAAGACACACATGGCTTAAAAGAAAAAGGATGGAAAAAAAATATGTCATAGTCACACTACTGCGAGAAGCGTCTTCTCTGACCATGGGAGTAGTAAGAAAGCAGGGGGTTGGGAAGGGATGAACAAAGAAAGACGTCAGCAGTGTTCCTCCAACACTTTGCCTTGTTGGGAAGCTAGAATCTCCTCCCTCCATGAACTGCTGTAGAGTGAGGCATCTGCAGTCCCCAACACTCACTGTGACCCAGCCTGGTAAGGGCAGCCAATGAGGAAAGTGGAGAAGAGAAGGCCTCTGGGTGAAAGACTGGTTTTGTCTTCATGTCAGGGCAGGACTGGCTTCTAGAAAAGTGCCCACGGGGAGTGACTGGAAGAGATGCCAGGTCAGGAACGCTCCCAAGCCAGGGGGAGACCTGAGAGCTTAGTATAGCTCAAGGCCCCCTTGAGGGACTATGGTGTTGGTATTATTTCCTATTAATCAAACCATTTTTTATACCATTGGGTGAAGAATGTTAGCAAGCTGAGAGTTCTGGGCCATCCGGAGGGTAGAGATTTTCCCAGGTCCTGAGTGTGAGCTCAGGCCTGGTGGAGAGCAATTCTGCCTACTTTGTTCAAGCTGAATTAGTCCTTCCTCCACCACAGCTTGGCCATGCAGGCAAAGCCGGAATCTAAGATTCTGGCACTTCCTGCCATGGCTATGGGTGACTACCTTTGTCTCAACAGGAAGCACTGCGATTGTGAGGGGAGCTTCCAAGATGCCTGTTGGTGAGCACTGAGTAGAGTCAGACAGATGGGGAAGCAGGACAGCCAAACCCCTGAGGGATGAAGTCAAGGCCAATGGGGCTGGATTGGACCAAGGAAGCTCTATCAGGCCCAGGCTAACTGGCCGTCCTATCAGAAAATCCTTCTCTTTGCGGGGGGAGAGGGGGAACACAAGGGCTAAGATTATCCTGTTCTGGGGGGCAAAGAGCTTTGGACTCAGAGCAGCACTTCTGAAATGTTTAGTCATTTTAGGCAATGTTTTACCAGAATTGGATTTCAAGGTCTCATACCAGAGATGCTCACCTATAACCCTCTACACTTAACAAGGCATGGCAATCTCCACGTAGGTGAATGGTAGTGGGGCCCAAGAGAGAAAGGGACACACCCTCAGATATAACCAGATGCCAGGATATAGGTCAAGGCTACGTGAGGCTCCACAGCTAGGGCCTCATTTCTTTCCCTCTCCCACTGTTTCTTCCAGAAATGAACAGTCACCCACAGGTCACCAGATGAGTAAGTACCCCAAAGTTGCCTGAGCAGCCCAGCTCCTCCCAGACTAGTGCCATGGCCACCAACCAGACTTTCCGTCTGAGCTGCTGCTTTCTCACTTCTACCCTCCACCCACCTAAGAGAGTTATCTTCCCGCACCTCTCAGCTCCATCTTATCACAGAACAAAACCCATGTTCTTCGCCTGGAATTCTCCACCAATCTTTATTTTTTCCTTTCGCTTCCCCACTAGCCTGCCTGAGCCTGGGTACCTCAGAAAGCGGAGCTCAAGGCACACGCTGACATGCTACTGCTTTATTAGGGATTGCAGTTCTTGTGGAGGAAGAGCAAATGAAAACTGGGGTGAGGAAGGAAGCCAGGACAGCTAACATGTGCTTGCTTCTGAGCTGGCCTCACTTAGACTGAATAGACCAATTGCTCGATATTGTGGGACCATCTTCCAAGAGTCTGTATGAACCTCTGGGTCTCAGGACAACCCATTCCGGGGAAGGAAGGGGGGAAATGTGTCCACTGTCTCCTGCATCCACTGGTCTAAGGTCTTACTCTTTGGGGTTGTGTGTTTGAGGCCCATTAGTGGCACCTCACACCTCAGAGGCAACACGGAAGCCCCATGATAGGAAAGAGGTGTATGAGGAGAGGGCCTTGCAAGATTGTGCCCACTGCAAACTGGCCGAGCTGCTGCTGGGTTGGTCACCTCAGAAGCAGCTGGAACACAATCGATGGCCAAAGGACCCAGAAATGGTGAGGCTCAGAGGGTCAAGGTGGTCCAAAGAGGCGCCTCACGTACACTCTAGCCCTGCATCCACCACAGGCAGAGTGTTCTCAGAAGGCATGTGAGGAGGTGTAGGTTCTCAGATAGGACAGTTGTGTCAAGTACTTAGCCTGGTACTTTGGAAATGCTCAATAAACATTAGCTCCTATTATTACTAATGTCACTCCCAATGTCAACCTTGCTCCAAAGGCATTTCTTGACCACCCCCAGCACTGTTTTTAACACCTTACAGGTGGTCCTTTTCCAAAGGCATTGCCTGCCTGCACATCACCCCTGTAATTCAAGCAGTGGAGCTGGTCAAGGGAAGAGAAAGAGGGCCTGAGGGCAGGCAGGGTGGGGCCATGCTGGAAGGGGCCCTCAGCTGCCTTTCCCCAGATGGCTGCCCCAGCCCTGCCCGGCCCTGCTTCTGCTTCTCTCTACTTGGTCAGCAGACATGAACCAACACAGCGGGCCTCTCACCCAGCTGCCTGGGGCCGGGACTCACATACAGTACAGCAGGAGTTCTGAGGGTGCAGAGGCACTTCCTCAGGCTGAGTGCCTTGGAAAGGAGGGAGCAGCTGCTGGAAAATACTAGAAACTTCCATTCTAGGGCAACTGGAGCCTGGCCATGAAGCATCTCTTCCTCATTTCCTCATCCTTGAGGCGGACCATCTCCTCACTCCATCCTGGACTTGGTCTCTACCTACAGCCTTAATCAGTCTACTGGCTTTGAACAATTCAGTGTTCCAAGTCAGGGCCTAAAGCAGAGAGAGTCATGCTCCCCCAGGAACACAGCTCACCAATAATGGGAGAAGGGGGACAGGGCTGAGACTGCATCTCCTCTTCCTACGCCCCAGGGGCAGAGAGTCCTATGGCCTTCCCTGCTCTAGAAGCCCACCCGGTAGCCTGCATCAAAGAACTGCTCCAGATCTGTCTGGAGAGGCCCCAAAAGAAAATCCCACAAGCTCTGGCCAGGGGAGCGCGGCACAAGAACTGCGCACAAGAACTTTAAGCCTGACCAGCACCAATGTTGTGCGGCAATTCATATGTGTGTTTATTAAAGTTACGATTAAGTAATGTGATCCCATTATATCATTGGTTTGTTCATTCATCCAGCAAATGAATTATCAACACCAGAAGAAAGAGACATAATCATGAAGTCCAGCTACAGCAGGACGAAAGTCCATAAGCAAAAATACCACAAGAGAGAAAAGACTGTCGGCTTAAAGAGAAGAAGGAAACTGTGGAGAAGGACTTTTTTCACTGGGTCATGAAGAATAAGTAGGAGCTTTCCAGGGAAAAAACTGAGGGGACTGCGGACAGGATTGGTGCATACTATGCAGATGGAAAAAGATACCAGACTAGGGGGCATGAAGGAACATGTGTTTCTTTATTATCATTTTGTAAAATTTTATTAAAAACCTACTCGATTCCAGGTAATTGGGTTAGGTGCCAGGAGTGCAGAAAATAACAAGGCAGCCAAGATCTTTTTCTCTTTCTAGTGGAAAAACAGAAATTAAACAAATGAAAATCACACAAATAACTATATTTACAATTGTGCCAAGTCTGTGAAGGGGAAGGGAAAGGAGCTATGGGAGCATGAATGGGGTAAAAGAGAGAGGGGTCCCATGTGATCTGGGAATCAAGAAAGGTCTTTCTGGGAAAGAGACAGTTAAGCTGATTCCTGAAGGATGAGTGGGGATTAGTCAGGCAAGGCATTCGAGGAGGATGAAACAGCCTGGGTGACAGTTCTGAAGTAGAAAGAGCATGGGGTCCAGAGTATCTGAAAGTATTCAGAATGGATAGGGCACCCAGGCTAATGGAGGCAGGCCGAATGAGATGGTGCAGGACCAGAAGGCTTTGATCATTATCCTAAGAGCAAGGGGAGGGACGTGTTAAGATTGGCATTATGGAAAAGACCCCTCCCTGGTTGCTGTGTGGAAAATGAAGTGGAGCCGTAATGGATGCGTGGGGACCAGTCAGATCAATGATCTCAATCCTAGCTGTTAGATTTAACTGGGGAGTTTTCAATAAGGATGATTAGAGCCCACTCCCAGATTTTTTTACTTCTGGGATGAGGCTTGGGCAATAGTGATTTTTTTTTTTAAGTTCTGCAGGTTACTTTAATGTATGTTTAGGGTTAAGAATACTTGAGCTCTAAGGATATTGCTTTTAAAAGAGAAAAAGGAAAAGAAAAGGACATTGATTTACTCTAGGTGATAGAAGATGGTGGTTGGCCTAATGGTGATGGAGATGCAGAGCAAACAATGGGTACTTTTAGGAGGCAGAATAGATAGTAGTAACCAAGAAGCACTGCCAGATTTTGGGCTTGGGCAATTCACTGAGAAATAGAACACTGGGGAGTACCAATTGCGAGGTTCATGACATGAATTCAAGTTTGGACATGTTGAGTGTAAGGTACCTATGAGCCATCTACGTGGATGGCAAGCCGTTGAATACATAGATCTGGAGCTCAGAGAAGTCTGGGTTAGGAGTATGAATCTGAGTCATGGATGTAGAGATAGTAAATGAGATGCGTCTGGGATTTCCTAGCCAAAGGAAAGCGTGTGGGATGGGAGGAAAGAAGAGGGCCCAGGACTGAGCTTGTGGTCCTCCAGCCCTGGAGGATGAGGAGAGGAGAGAAGTTAGCAACAGCACCTATAAATGAGAGGCTGGGGGAGCCTTGAAGCCTAAAGGAATCAATATTTCAATGTTCCTGAAGGTCAAAAGGACGGGGTCCTAAAAAATGTTTATTGGATTTAGCAACCTCTAGTTCCTTGATGACTTTAGAGAGAGGTGTTTTGGTGCGGTGGTTAGGGCAAAGGCCAGACTGGAGTGAATGGGAGGGAAGGAAAGATGGGGGACACACCAAGAGTTTGGTTGTAGAAAGAAGACAGAGAGGGTGGTGGTTGCTGGAGGGGGTTGTGGGATCAAGGAAATGTTTGCTAGGATGGGAGAGAACTGAGTGACTTGAAATGCTGGAAAGGAGAGGGAGGGGTTGCAAATACAGGAGAAAGGTGGGACCCAGAGCCCTGGAAGACGGATTGGGATCCGTTTTAAGGAGTCACAGGAGAGAAGGATGAGTGGTTGGGTGCTGAAGTGGATAACTCTATCTCTTTAGAGTGGAAGGTAAGAGACTTCTCCTCTGATAGCTTTCATATTCTTGATGAAGTCATTTACTGGGAGTAAGGGGCAGGTGCATATTGGGAAGGAGCCTTTGAGGGTGGGTGAGAGTGTTGGAAATTTGAAGAGGTGGGATGATCAGCAGTATCTGTTGTGGAAAGATGAAGACTGAGGTGGGCAGAGAAACAGGAAAATGTGAGGCTGTATGACAAGCCTGTAGAAAATGCTGATCAACAGTTCACAGTAGGGCTTCCCTGGTGGCGCAGTGCTTAAGAATCCACCTGCCAATGCAGGAGACACGGGTTCGAGCCCTGGTCTGGGAAGATCTCACATGCCGCAGAGCAAATAAGCCTGTGTGCCACAACTACTGTGCCTGTGCTCTAGAGCCCATGAGCCACAACTACGGAAGCCCAGGCACCTAGAGCCCGTGCTCCACAAGAAGAGAAGCCACCGCAATGAGAAGCCCATGCACTTCAACGAAGAGTAGCCCCAGCTCACCACAACTAGAGAAAAGCCCACACGCAGCAACGAAGACCCAACGCAGCCAAAATAAATAAATAAATAAAAACAAAAACAGTAGTGTTAAATTCTAGAGTGACTTTCTGAGATGTAGTGAGACTTAGTGAGGCTGTATTACATTAATTATTTATTGCTGTATAACAAGTTATTCCCAAACTTGTTGAAACAACAAATATTTATTATCTCAGTTTGGGGTCAGGAATTCGAACAGAGCTTAGCTGAGTGCTTCTACTTCAAAATCTCTTACCAGACTGCAGTCGACATGATGGCCAGGGCTGGGGTCTCATCTGAGGGCTCAAATGGGAGAAGACTTGCTTCTAAGCTCACCCGTGTGGCTATTGGCAGGATGCAGATTCTCACAGGCTATTGGGCTGAGGGCCTCAGCTCCTCACGGGTTTTTGGCCTGTGGCCTCCTTCAGTTCCTTGCCATGAGGGCTTCTCCACAGACCAGCTCAAAGCCTGGCAGCTGGCCTCCCTCAAACCAAGTGAGAGTGAGGGAGGGTGTGCAAGATGGAAGCCACAGTCTTTTTGTGACCTAGTCTCAGAACTCATACCCCATTGTTTTTGCCTTACTCATAGGATAGAAGCAAATCACCAGGTCTAGCAACTCTCAAGAGGAGGGGATGATACAAGGTTGGGAGTACCTGCAGGCAGGGATGATTGGGGCCATCTCAGAGGCTGCCTGCCCTATTGCTTGGAGCGTGCAGTATAGGAGAGAAGGCTAGGGAAGGGCTTTCGCCAGGGCTGTGGATGCCAGACTAAGGGGTTGGAGTTCCATCCTGTAGACTATGGGTGATTTTGAGGCAGGAGGAGGCTGGGTAGATCAGTTTCTCAAAGGCTTATTCTGGGGACAGGGTGGATGATGGCTCGGCTGGGGAGAGAGAAGAGATTTGGGTAGAAGAGCCAGGAAATTATGGCAATAGTCTCGAGAGGGGACGGTGACTTAAATTGAAGAACGAGAATGGTTATGGGGAGAAAAACATGGGTTCAAGAGATAGCTGAGCAATTTTACAGAGTTCGCAGCCCTCCCTCCTGCTGGTGGCCCAAAGGGCTGTTCCTGACAATGAGTTGAGCTGGGGGTTTTGGTCTGAAATGCCGGGAAAAGGTGTTTTCTCTTTGTGACACGAGCGTGCCTAGGGGGGGATGAGCCTCCGAGGGGGTGGGTAGGGTAGCAGACGGGCCCAGTCATTCAGGGAGGGTGGGGACTTTCACAGAGCAAAAGGAGCTTTAGGAAAAAATGCAGATTGCTGAGAAGCCAACGGAGGGTGGCCTGATTCAGAGTAACCAAGTCAGGAGGAAAACTTCAAGGGTTAGAGAGGGAGGAAACAGGAAGGAGAGAGCGGCTGGGTGGAACCCAGGCTGAGGTGGAGCCTCAGCCGCACAGCTGAGTGACAGGGCACTGGGCCAGGGAAGCCGGCTAAGTCACGGCCATGGCTGGGGGGCAGGGACACCACCACTCACACTGGACAAGTGGCAGAACCCTTCCACACAGGTCCTATTGTAATTTCACAGCAGTGAGGAGAGGCAGGCAGGGCAGGGATTACAGCCTCCACGGTAGAGGTGAAGAAAGACACTCAAGGAATTCAGCTGACTCGTCCAAGTTTACAGAGCTTGTCTGAGGCCCAGCTGGAGGGTGAACCCAGGGCAACTGAGTCCAGGCCGTGCTCCCCACTTCACAGCCACCTAAAGTGAGCCGGCAGCCCGCACGGTAGGTCCCACTCCTCCAGGGACACAGATGGCCAAAGGCAGAAAGACTTCTAGGTGTGAAAAAGGAGCAGCTAGAAGGGGAAGAATCCCAGAAGGTAGGCTCTGAAGCTCACTTAGGAGAAACGAAGTAGGGCGGGGGGGAGTCATTATGAAGATACAGGGATATCTGCTGGGTGGGAGCAGATAATCCAAGGGTGGGAGCCAGTGGGGCCCCTCTAGGGAGGGACAGGAATCAGGACACTGAAGCTGTTAGGAATCACGAAGGTGGCCTCTCTCCCAGCACCCGTCCCCCAGTCTCTCTGTGTCAGTCTCTCTGCCTCAGGTCTTGCCCCTCTCCTGTCTCTGCACATCTGCTTCGCCTTCGCTTCGCCAACTGTTTTCTCTGCTTCTGTAGGTGTTTGTGTGGCAGGTGGGGGGGGGGGAGGGGTGCAAATGGGCCCACCATGTGGCTCTAGAGCCCCGTCACAGCCATACCTCAGAACAGACCAGACCGCTACCAGAATCTCCTGGAAGACAGGATCCTATAGGCCGAGGGACAGCAAACATAACTGCACCCTTGATGCTTAGAGAATGGGGACCCTGTGGGTTGACACCTGAGAACTGGAGTCCTCAGCAGGGGTATTACAGACTGTTTGATGCTGAACAGAGGCGTCCACCCGCAGGCACACAGCAGTGACTCCCTTCTGCCAGGCACGCTCCAGCCTCAGGGCCTTTGCACCTGCCTGTTGCTCTTTCCCGGAATGCACTTCCCAGATATCCATGTGGCTTTTTCCCTCCTGCTCTTCAGGTCTTTGCTAAAATGTAACCTTCTCTGTGAGACCTTTCCCAACCACCCAGTCTAAAGCCCAAAACTGCACTCCCAGCCCCATTCGAGTTCCTTATCACTTGCTTCAATTTCCCCATTACATTTCACTGTCAGGCCCACCATACATTTTGTTAGTTACTTATTTTTTTACTGTCTATCTCCTCTCCTAGAATGTAAGTTCCATGAAGGCAGGGATTTTTGACTGTTTTGTTCACTTTTGTATCCCCATTGCTTAAGCATACAGTAGGTGCTCAATGAAGATTTGCTGAATGAACTAATTCATAAGTAAAATATATCTTGTCTTCCCAAATGCTTTCTCCCTGCAGAAGTGAATGTGAAATGACTGTGTCTTATGAAGTGGGGGCCAATGGGGTCCCTGAATGGAGGAAAAAAATAAGATTATGAACCCAGAACACAGTCCTTTAGAAAGGCAATTTTTCCTTCTCTGGCCCTTGTGGGTTGGCAGAGTTAGCTAATCGTTTGGGAATGAAGACAAAGAGAGACTTTCTAGGTAAAGTAAGAATAATTACAGATGTGACAAGCTCTCTGAAATGGAAAAAGGGGTGAGGGCTTATTATCATTATTAGTGAGGGCTGCCGTGCAGTGGGGTTCATTGTGGTCCCCCAGCGACTCCCCATGGGCAAACACATAGCTTTTTATGACTAAAGTTGGCTTCCTTGGCCTGACTCCTTACTTTGGGAACATAATCTTGGCCTGAGATGTCGTTGCCCAGCAAACCAGGAGGAACCATCCAGCCTGGTCAAGACCCAGGCAGGCCCAGGCCCAGGTGAGGCAAAACAGGGACTTAGGGCACAAAATTCAAGGAGGCACCCACTCTGGGGCTCATGACAGAGCAGGGTTCTTCCTCACAGGAACCTGAAAATGAGAGGCTCCTTAAATCCTTAACAGGATGCTTACTCTCAGGACAGGAACCATGACTTCCGGGGTCCTGGGCACTTGCACCTTTGTCATCCTTTCCCTCCACTAAGAAATATATAGGAAAAATTATATTTCAACTTGGTATAAAGACAAATTTAATCCAAGCTGGATTATATTTTTTTCTTCTGACTTTAAAATAAATTAAAACATTTTTCATGGCCTCTAAAAGGGTCCTAGGCAGTGTTCCTACCATGTCTCATGTTTAAGATGGCCCTGGCAAGGGGGGGACACACAAACCTGAGAGTCCTCCTAAATTTTTTACCCTAGATGCCTCACTTGTCTCACCCTAGTCCCACTTCTGGGTGCAGGAATATTTACAGTCCCTAAGTTAGCAACCTCCATTGAGTGATTTCACTTCTCTGAGCTTCAGTATCCTCATGTTTAAAATGGTTATAATCAAGAATTGTATATCCAGTCTCAACAGGAGAATATAATAAAGTCACTATATGATCCAGCAATTCCACTCCTAGGTATATATCCCAAAGAATTGAAAGCAGAACTCAAACAGATGCCTCTACACCCATGTTCACAGCATCATTATTCACACTAGCCAAAAGGTAGAAACAACCCAAATGTCCACTGACAGATGAATAGACAAAACACAGTGTACACATACAATGGGATATTATTCAGCCATAAAAAGGAATGAAATTCTGATACAGGTTACAATATGGATGAATCTGAAAACATTATGCTCAGTAACCTAAACTGTATGCAAAAGGACAAATACTGTATGATTCAGTTTATATGAAGTACCTAGAATAGGCAAATTCAATAGCGACAGAAGTTCAGAGATTCGGTTAGGGATGATGAGAACCTTCTGGAAATAGATGGTGGTGATGGTCGCACAGTATAGTGAATGTACTTAGTGCCACTGAATTGGACACTTAAAATGGTTTAAATGGTACATTTTATCACAATAAAAAAAAAAGAATCTATACATAAGCACTCTGCACAGGGTAAAATGTCATACAACTGTAAGAAATCATTATTATCACTATCGATCGTTATTGTATTGCTGTGGTGGAGGAGCGTTCCAAAGTTCTCAGACCGATAGGCGGGCATAAAACTACTTTGTAAACACAGCCTTTCTCCAGCCTGGACCTGTAGCTCCCCGCCCATGCAGCCAGCAGATTTAACGACCAAGTGGAAGAATGAATGGCTAATGGCCAAGATTCTTGAAGCACTGGGTATGATCGAGCATACACTTCCATCCTGGAGACCTGTCATTCTGTGCCCTCCAACAGTATTCCCTAATGGGGACGAGGGACATGGGCTTGGCCGAGAGAGCTAAGACAGTCCTGGTGTTGGTGGCTCGAGGAGGGACCCATGAGGGGCCAGGTCACCCATCAGGCCCTAACAATGGGTACTTTGTGCTGAGGTCAGCCTGATTGATATCCTGGTTTGGAAGGAATGTCCTGGTATCTGCATGAGCTGAAAGGGAGCTCTGGGATAGGGACCCACAGGCCTCAGCGGCAGAGCTACTTCTCTTTCCATGAACGGACACTACTTGCCAAGATGAAGTCTTATAAAACACACACAAGAAGTGAGGTGGGTTGTGGGATTCCCAGGACAGAGGACACTTCACAAACGAATTCCCCACAGAGAAGTCTGTCCAGAGCCATTTCAGTTCCAGAGACACCCCTCCTCTCAGGGGAGCCCGTGAACTACCTGGAATTTGTCGGTATCTGTGGAGAGAAAGTCTGTAGCTTCTATCAGATTCTCAAAGGAGTGCATGACCCCTACAAAATGCTTTTAAAACCACTGTTCCTGTGAATTTAAAATGTGATCTTAAAGATCAGTATTTAACTTATACCCAGTTTTCAGAAGGGGGCGTCTGGATTACTTCAAATGATGTGTGGGACTGCACACACCTGGCAGCAGAGGAAGGCAACGCCTCAGTGGGGGTCACTGCTCAGTCCTCCCACCCTCTTCTCCTAAGTGAAGCCATTCGTTTTTTTTTTTGTTTTATTTTTTTTGCTGTACGCGGGCCTCTCACTGTTGTGGCCTCTCCCGTTGTGGAGCACAGGCTCCGGACACACAGGCTCAGTGGCCACGGCTCACAGGCCCAGCCGCTCCGCGGCATGTGGGATCTTCCTGGACCGGGGCACGAACCCGTGTCCCCTGCATCGGCAGGCGGACTCTCAACCACCGCGCCACCAGGGAAGCCCAAAGCCATTCGTTTTTAAACAAGCTTTACATCTGTGCACAAACGCTGGCACCAAGTGACACCATGGCTCCTGTGGACCATGATTCCTCCTCATTCCTCCCGGCTTTTGTACACATGGGTAAATGACACACCCGTGTCGCCAGTCAGCCCAGAGCCCGAGCCCCACTGAGCTCTTTAATAACTCTTAGAGGTCTATTTTAAGCCCCCAAACAGAGTCTTAGGTGCTCCATGAGGACTTTTGGCCAGGCTGGTGCGTCAGGTAAATGCCAGCCCGCTGGGCACTGCACATCCCTGCAAGGCGGCGGGGGTGGGGGGGGGAAGCTGCGAGGAGAAGGGTCATAACGAATGGGTAATTTAAAGGCTCTGAAGAGTGACTCAGACATTCCAATGGGGCTTTTATGTTTCCTTTTTGTTGATGTGTGAAATGTAATTGTAGTCATTTTTTCCAATGAGTTGATAAACAGTGATTATCCACGGCAGCTTTTGAGCTGGGGCCATTGTGAACCAGTCCACATGCCAAAATTTTTCTCTCTCCCACCTCCAACACCTAAGATAACCACTCCCAAGCCTAAGGTCAGAGGTTCTTTGGTCTCAGGAATTTTAGCAAAGCTGCAGGCTGTGAATGGTCAGAGGCTGTCTGGGAAGTGTGGCCATAGTAGGGGGTTGGAAGCTTGTGAGCTCAGGCCAGACCCTCAGCCCCACCCACCCCTCCTTTGTACCTGGGATGAAGGCAGAACAGAGAAATGGCTGTTCAGCATCAGAAAGATGGTCATCAAGAAAGGGGCAGGGGCTTCCCTGGTGGCGCAGTGGTTGAGAGTCCGCCTGCCGATGCAGGGGCCGCGGGTGCGTGCCCCGGTCCGGGAAGATCCCACATGCCGCAGAGCGGCTGGGCCCGTGAGCCATGGCCGCTGAGCCTGCGTGTCCGGAGCCTGCGCTCTGCAGCGGGAGGCGCCGCAGCAGTGAGAGGCATGCGTACCGCAAAAAAAAAAAGAAAGGGGCAGAAGACCTATAATATTTGGTGAGCCCCATCTGTGGGGCAGGAGCTAAGCTAACTAGCCCCTTCCACGTGAATCACTTCACGTAATCCTCACAACAGTAGAGAATTGCTTAAACCTAATGCATACTAAATGCCAGATGTTATACATACCTGATCTTTACAATCATTACTCCAATTAATTATTATTATCTCCCTTCAATTTATAGATGAGGACACTATACACACACACAGAGGATGAAGTCACGTGGCCAGTTAGGGAGCGGTGGGGGAATTGGGGTTTGAACCCAGGTCTGTCTAACTCTAAAATCCATTCTCTCACCACCGCACAAGGCTGCCTCCCATCAGAGAGCTGGCCTTGCTGGCCCGCGATGGCCCCTATGACAATGCCTAGCTGTGACAATGTAATAGAACCTCCCAGGTATTCCACAAAATGTAGCGGTTCATGGTTTTCTCCTCACCAACCACAGAGACACAGGCTTTCAAGGAGAACCTGCTTTATTCATTAACTGGTTGCTGGTTCACGGCCTGCTAGGGAGTGACCGTGGACACAACCAGCTGGGGAGGTCTGCTGAGTATCACTGATGTGTGCTGTCATCCATCCTCCCACAGGCAAGGGGACAGGAGGACAGCCCCTTAGAGTGGCATCACGCTGCCAGGGGCACAGCCCTCATTTCTGTGGGGAAATTCTCTTTGGTGACAGGACTGTTGCAGGGACCCCCCAGGCCAGGATCCCATAACCCAACCCTAGCTGGCAATGTTGGGTAAAGGACGGAAAAGCAAGCTGGGACTGGGGTGGTACTTCCGGCAGCTGCTTCAGGTCGTTCTAGCTGGGCTGCTCTAGCTACCCTTCTTGGTGAGAAGTCCTGGGGTGTAGCAATGGGGCCAGGCTGGGGTGGGGCAGAAACACTGGTGAGAGATGGAAGGGGTGTTTGGGAAGGAAGTTTCCATGAAGGCTTGGCTGGCAGGGCAAGGAATCAGGGAACTGAAAGTGAACAACAGATCTGAGGCAGAGATTAGAAAAATGGCAGGACCTTTTTCTAATTGTTTGCACTAATTGTTTTTCTAATTGTTTGCACTAATTGTTTTTCTAATTGTTTGCACTGGGTGAGGTTTGGATCCCAAGGTAAATTTTTATTTATATAGGAAAGTTTAATACTCACAATTTTAAAAAGGGGTGGGTAGGAAGGAGCAGGTTATTTATTCAAAAGAGCCTTGGTGACTTAGAGTTAAAACTGCCTTTAATACTATGGGCTTCCGAGTTACTCATGATTAAAATGGGGGCTGTCGTTCCTCAAAGTTAGTTTGTCGGGGGCATCAAGGAAGCAGGGGAGAGTTCAGGAGTCACTTTACTATTAATTCCACTGAAGTTAATCATCTTTTTACTTCTGGCTGCTTTTAAGATTTCCTTTTCATACTAGGTGTTCTAAATTTTAATTTGTTCTGTCTAGGTGTGTATTTCTCGTCATCTTTTTTAGGGGGATTCAGCAGCCTTCTCAAATTTACGGATTATTCTGTTTAATGATTTATGACAAGTTCTCATCCATTCTCCTTTTTGTTTCTTTAAAATTTATCTTTTTCTTCCAGTTTTACTGAGATATAATCGACATACAGCCCTGTATAAGTTTTAGGTGTGAGAAGCATAATGATTTGACTTATATCCTCATGAAATGATTACCACAATAAGTTTAGAAATGATTCCCACAATGATTACCATCATCTCATATAAATACAAAATTAGAAATAGAAAACAATTTTTTTCCTGTGATGAGAACCCTTAGGATTTACTCTCTTAACTGTCCCATGTAACCTACAGCGGTGGTAGTTATATTTATCATGTTGTGCATTACATCATTAGCATTTATAACTAGAAGTTTATACATTTTGACTATCTTCGTCCAATTCCCCCTCCTCTCACCCTCTGCTGCTGGTAACCACAAATCTGATCTCTTTTATTCTGAGTTTGTTTTTGAAGTATAACTGACCTACAACACTATGTGAATTCCTGGTGCACAACAGTGATTTGATATTTCGATACACTTCAAAATGATCACTACAATAACTCTAGTTACCATCTGTCACCACACAAAGATATTACATTATTATTGACCATATTTCCCACACTATATACAATATTTCACACCCACAACTCACTTATTTTGCAACTGGATGTTTGTACCTCTTAATCTCCCTCGCCTATTTCTCTCCTCCCCCAGGCAATCACCTGCTTGTCCTCCATATCTACGACTCCGTTTTTGTTTTTTTATGCTTGCCTTTTAGATTGCACACATAAGTGAACTCATAGTATTTGTCTTTTTCTGTTTGACAAATTTCACTTGGCATAATACCTTCTAGGTCTATTCATGTTGTTGCAAATGGCAAGATTTCATTCTTTTTTATGGCTGAGTAATATTCCATTGCATATATACAGCACATCTTCTTTATCCACTCATCTATTGATGGACACTTAGGTTGCTTACATATCGTGGCAATTGTAAATAATGCTGCAATGAACATAGGGGTGCATATATTTTTTCAAATTAGTGTTTTTGTTTTCTTCAGCTCAATACTCAGATGTGGTCTATTTTTAATTTTTTTGAGGAATCTCCGTAGTGTTTTCCGTAGTGGATGCACCAATTTACAATCCCAACAACAACGCATGAGGGTTCCCTTTTCTCCACACCCTCGCCAACACTTGTTCTTTGTTGTCTTTTGGATAATAGCCATTCTGACAGATGTGAGGCGATATCTCATTGTGGTTTTGATTTGCATTTCCCTGATGATTAGTGATGGTGAGCATCTTTTCATGTGCCTGTTGGCCATCTGCATGTCTTCTTTGGAGAAATGTCTATTCAGGTCCTCTGCTTATTTTTTAATCGGGTTTTTCTTTTTCTGATGTTGATTTGTATAAGTCATTTGTGTACTTTGGATATCAATCCATTATCAGACATATCATTTGCAAATATCTTCTCCCATTCAGTAGGCTGCCTTTTTTGTTTTGTTGATACTTTCCTTCACTGTGCAAAAGCTTTTTAGTTTGATGTGGTCCCATTAGTTTATTTTTGTTTTTGTTTCTGTTCCCTGAAGAGACAGATGCAAAAAAATATTGCTAAGACCAATGTCAAAGAGCATACTGCCTATGTTTTGTTCTAGGAGTTCTATGGTTTCAGGTCTTACATTTAAATATTTAATCCATCTTGAGTTTATTTTTGTTTATGATGTGAGAAAGTAGTCCAGTATGATTCTTTTGCATGTAGCCGTTCAGTTTTCCCAACACTATTTATTAAAGAGGCTATCTTTTCCCCACTGTATATTCTTGCCTCCTTTGTCATAAATTAATTGCTCATATAAGTGTGGGTTTATTTCTGGGCTTTCTATTATGCTCCATTGATCTATGTGTCTCTTTTTGTGCCAGTACCATAATGTTTTCATAATGGTAGCTTTGTATTATAGTTTGAAATCAGGGTGCATCATACCTCCAAATTTGTTCTTCTTTCTCAAGGTTGTTTCAGCTATTCAGGGTCTTTTGTGTTTCCATACAAATTTTAGAATCATTTCATTAGGATTTTTGTATCTATATTCATCAGTGACACTGGTCTGTAATTTTCTTTTTTTGCAATATCTTTGTCTGGTTTTTGGTATCAGGGTGATGTTGGCCTCATAGAATGGGTTCAGAAATGTACCTTCCTCTGCAATTTTTTGGAATAGTTTGAGAAGGATAGGTGGTAAATATTTAAATGTTTGGTAGAATTCACCTGTGAAGCCATCTGGTCTTAGACTTTTGTTTGTTGGGAAATTTTTAAATTACTGGTTCAATTTCATTACTGTAATTGATCTGTTCACATTTGCTTTTTCTTCCTGATTCGGTCTTAGGAAATTGTACATTTCTAGGGATTTGTCCATTTCTTCTAGGTTGTCCATTTCTTCTAAGTTGGCATATAATTGTTTGTAGTAATCTCTTGTGATCCTCTGTGTAACTTTTCTCATTTCTGATTTTATTTATTTGGGCCCCTTTCTTTTTTTCTTGGTGAGTCTGGATAAAAGTTTATCAATTTATCTTCTCAAAGAACCATATCTCTGTTTCATTGATCTTTTCTACTTTTTTTAGTCTCTATTTCAATTATTTCTTCTTTTATCTTTATTATTTCTTTCCTTCTATCAACTTTGGGTTTTGTTTGTTCTTTTTCTAGTTCCTTTAAGTGTAAGGCTAGGTTGTTTGAGATTTTTCTTGTTTCCTGAGACTTGTATCACTATAACCTCCTCTCTTAGAACTGTTTTTGCTGTGTCTCACAGATTTTGGGTAGTTGTGCTTTCATTTTCATTTATCTCTAGGTATTTTTTGACTTCCTCTTTGACTTTTTTCACTGACCCATTGGTTTTTAGTAGCATATTGTTTATCCTCCATGTGTTCATGTTTTTTGCAGTATTTTTCTTGTAGTTGATTTCTAGTATCATAGCATTGTGGTCAGAAAAGACACTTGATATGATTTCAATCTTCTTAAATTTATTAAGACTTGTTTTGTGGCCTAGAATGTGACCTATCCTAGAGAATGTTCCATGTGCACTTGAAAGGAATGGTATTCTGTTGCTTTTGGATGGAATGTTCTATATATATAAATTAAATCCACCTGATCTAATGTGTCATTTAAGGCAGGGGTCCCCAACCCCCAGGCCTGTTAGGAACCAGGCTGCACAGCATGAGGTGAGCGGCGGGCAAGCAAGTGAAGCTTCATCTACCACTCCCCATCACTCCCCATGGCTTGCATTACCGCCTGAACCATCCCCCCCACACCCCAGTCCATGGAAAAATTGTCTTCCACAAAACCGGTCCCTCCCTGTGGCCAAAAAGGTTCAGGGCTGCTGATTTAAGGCCAGTGGTTCCTTATTGATTTTCTGTCTGGATGATCTGTCCATTGATGTAAGTAGGTGTTGAAGTCCCCTACTTTTGTTATGTTACTGTCAATTTTTCTTTTATGTCTGTTATTATTTGCTTTATTTAAGTGCTTCTATGTTGAATGCATATATATTAACAATAGTTATATCTTCTTGGATTGATGTCTTGATTGTTATGTAATGTCCTTCTTTGTCTCTTGTTCCAGTCTTTGTTTTAAAATCTATTTTTTTCTGATATAAGTATTGCTATCCCAGTTTTCTTTTCATTTGCATTTGCATGGAATACCTTTTTTCATCCCCTCACTTTCAGTCTTTAGACTTGAAGTGAGTTTCTTATAGGCAGCATATATATGGGTCTTGTTTTTGTATCCATTCAGCCATTCTATGTCTTTTGATTGGAGCATTTAGTCTATTTACATCTAAATTAATTATTCATAGGTATGTACTTATTGCCATTTTGTTCATTGTTTTGGTGTTGTATTTGTAGTTCTTTTTCATTCCTTTCTTCTCTTGCTCTCTTCTCTTGTGATTTAATGACTACATTTAGTATTATGTTCGGGTTCCTTTCTCTTTTTTGTGTGTATCTATTACAAATATTTGGTTTGTGGTTGCCACAAGGTTTATATATAAAACCATATATATATATATGTATATGATTATTTTAAATTGCTGATCTCTTAAGTTCAAATGCATTTTAACAATCCTGCTTTTTCACTAAATCCTACCCCCACTGCCCATGTTTAATATGAATCCCTTAACTACTTATTGTGGATATAGATGATTTTACTACTTTTGTCTTTTAGCCTTTCTATTAGCTTTATAGGTGGTTGATCTACTATCTTTTTTATATATTTGCTTTTACCAGTGAGATTTATTTCCTTTCATAATTTTCATATAGGTAGTTGTGGCCTTTTCTTTTCTGCTCAGAGAAGTCCCTTTAACATTTCTTGTAAAACCAGTTTTGTGGTGCTGAACTCTTTTAGCTTTACTTGTCTATAAAACTCTTGGTCTCTCTTTCTAATCTGAATAATAGTCTTGTTGTGCAGAGTATTCTTGGCTATAGGGTTTTTTTTTCTTTTATGGCTTTATTTTTTTATAGGTTTTAAAAATTAATTAATTAATTTGGCTGCACTGGGTCTTAGTTGTGGCATGCAGGATCTAGTTCCCTGACCAGGGATCGAACCTTGGACCCCTGCACTGGGAGCACAGAGTCTTAACCACTGGACCACCAGGGAAGTCCCTATCACTTTAAATATGTTGTGCCACCCTCTTCTGGCCTGCAGAGTTTCTGCTGAAAAGTCAGCTGACAGCATTATGGAAGTTCCTTTGTACATAAAGTGTTGCTTTTCCCTTGCTGCTTTTAATATTCTCTCTTTCTCTTTAATTTTTGCCATTTTAGTTACAGAGTGTTTTGGTGTGGTCCTGTTTGGGTCGTTCTTGTTTGGGACGCTGTGCTTCCTGGACCTGGATGTCTGTTTCCCTTCCCAGGTTAGGGAAGTTTTCAGCTATTTTTTCTTCAAATAAGTTCTCTGTCTCCTTTTCTCACTCTTCTCTTTCTGAAACACCTACAAAGTGAATGTTAGTATGCTTAATGTTGTCCCAGAGGTCTCTTAAACTCCTCATTTTTAAATTCTTTTTTCTGTTCAGCTTGGGTAATTTTCACTGCTCTGTCATCCAGTTTGCTGATTCATTCCTCTGTATCATCTAATTTACTGCTGATTCCTTCTAGTGTATTTATTTCAGTTATTGTATTCTCTACCTTTGTTTCTTTATGTTTTCTAACTCTTTGTTAAACTTCTCACTGTGTCCATCCATTCTTCTGCTGAGCTTCTCGAGCATCTTTATGATCACTAGCTTGAACTCTTTATTGGGTAGATTGCTTATCTCCACTTTGCTTAGTCCTTCTTCTGGGGTTTTATCTTGTTTCTTGAATATGTTGGAATATATTCCTCTGTCACCTCATTTTGCCTAATTTGCGGCTTTTATTTCTATGTATTAGGTAGGTCAGACATGTTCCCCAATCTTGGAGAAGTGATCTTATGAAGGAGACATCCTCTGGGGCCCAGCAACACACCCTCCTCTGGTCACCAGACCCATACGGTCTAGCAATGTCCTCTGTGTGGGCTGCATGGGCCCTTCTGTTGTGGTGGGCTGACTACCGTGGACGTGCTATTAGGTGTGACTGACCTCTGGTCTGGTTGGTTGACAGGCCCTGCCTGGTGTGGAAGTTGCCAGCCAATGATGGATGGGGCCAGGTCCTGGCACAGCTGGCTGTATAGCCTGTGGAGTTTCAGTCCTGGTGCCATCCCACTGGTGGGTGAATCCAGGTCCTGGGTTAACTGGCTGCAGGGCCCTGGCAGTCCTAGGGCTAGTGCCAGCCCACTGGTAGGTGGGGCTGGGTCCTTAGCCCTCTGGTGGGTGGGGCCAGACCCCAGGGTAGCTGGGGCCTCTGGTGGTCCTATGACAGCTGGTCTGCTAGTGGGTGGGGCTATGTTTCTGGTGGTCCTATGACAGCAGGTCTGCTGGTGGGCAGGGCTATGTTTCTGTCCATGTAGCTGCTTGGCCATGAGCTTCCCAGGACTGGTGCTGACCAGCTGGTGGGCAGGACCATGTCCCAGTGCTAATAAGCTATAGGTAGTATTGCACAGTGGTGCCTCATGGTAGAATGAACTCCCCCAGATGGCTGCTGCCAGCATCTATGTCCCCAGGGTGAGTCCCAGTTGCCTCCTGCCTCTCTAGGAGGCTCTCCAAGATCAGGAAGTGGGTTTGACCAAGGCTCCTTTCAAATTACTGCTTCTGCCCTGGGTCCCAGAGCATGTGAGATTGTGTGTGTGCCCTTGAGGAGTAGAGTCTCTATTTCCCACAGTCCTCTGGGTCTTTTGAAAGTAAGCTCCACTGGCTTTCAAAGCCAAATATTCTGAGGGCTAGTCTTCCTTGTTCAGGAGCCCTGGGCTGGAGAGCCCAATGTGGGGCTTGGACCCCTTGTTCCTTGGGGAGAACCTCTGCAATTGTAATTATCCTCCCATTCGTGGATCACCTATCCAGGGGTGTGGGTCTTGACTATACCACATCTCCACCCTCCTACCCATCTCGTTGTGGTTCCCTCTTTATATCTTTAATTTTAGAAGATCTTTTCTGCTAGTGTTCAGGTCATTCTCATCAATAGTTGCTCTGTAAGCAGTTGTAATTTTGGTGTGTTCATGGAAGGAGGTGAGTTCAGTGTCTTCCTACTTTACCATCTTGGCCACTCCCTCCTTATCCACTTTCTTGTTGAATATCATATCCCTTTTATTTTCCTTCTTACCACCTTCATAAGCCCCAGTTGGATGTATATTAGATATTTTATCTCTGTTCTCTGTTTCTACTCCATGTTTTCATGTTATTAAGCTCTTTATTTCTCTATCCTCAAAGTTGTTGAGGGACAATGTTTGGCACATAGAAAGCACATGATAAATCATTGTACTCTTTCCTGGTAAAGGTGGGTAAATATATAATTACTGGGGGGGGTGTGGTTAGGTGAGCCTTATATTTAAAAGACAAACCGAAAAATGCATCACTGCAAAATATATTTGTATGAAGAAGAATTGGGATACAGAATGGTCCTCTACATCTTTGCTACTCAGGCATGGTTCCTGGACTATAGCATCAGCCTCACGTGCAGAATCTCAGGCCTTACCCCAGACCTGCTGAATCAGAATCCGTATTTTAACAAAAGCCCCAGAAGATTCACATGCACTGTAAATTTTGAGAAGTGCTGTTGCTTTACAAACTTGCCTGAGAATATTGGAATCACCTGAGGTATTTTAAAAACTACGGGCTCCTGGGTCTCACCTCCAGAGACACTGATTTCATTGGTCTGGGCATTGAGTCTTTTGAAAGCTCCTCTGTAATTTTAATGTGCAGTAAGCATTGAGAACCACCACTCTGCATCCCTGGGCTTTCAGGTATTTGGGGGATCTGGGCAGGGGGTGAAGCCGAAAGAACAGGTTGCCCGCTCAGCTTTCCCAGGCAAAACCTCGCCACAGCAGGAGTCGGCCCTGGCTTTTGCCTAAAGGAGGCTGCAGGGCTTAAAGGAAGGAGATTCTGTGTTCTAATCCCAACTCTGCCTCCCCAGTAGGCTGTGTCCCTGAGCCCAGTCACTGCTAGCCAAAAGAAGGACCAAGTAAGTGACTCGTCTCTCTGAGTCCTGGTGTCGTCACTTGAAAATGAGGCTATTTATTCCCTCCAGCCATAAGGTGTAAAGTTTCCCCTACATTTTCTGTCCCTCCTGCTTTATGGTCCTGCTGAAGAGGGTTTCTCCCAGCTAGGCTGGCAACACTGGGGCTTGAAGCAGCTTCAGGTGGAGCAGGTGTGCTCCTGACGGGTAGAGCGTATGATTTCATTTACAGGAAGGTGGCGGGGGTCAGAGTAGTGGTTACCCTTTGGAGGAGTAATTGACAACAAATCGGCACTCGGAAGCCTTCTGGGGAGTGATGGTATTCTATATCTAGACCTGGGTGGTGGTTTTATGGGTGTATAAACCTTCACTGAGCTATTCACCTGGGAACTGAAGACTATGTAAATTATACCTCAATTAAAAACAAAGAGCAAGTAGTGCTCGGCAGGCCCCCAGGGGAATAAAAAGTTCAAATCACTTTATAGCCAGGAGCCGGGAGACTTTGGCTGGTTTGGGAGCTAAAGCAGAAACTGGGTAGGTGGGGAGAGAATGAGAGTCGGAGACAGACCCAGAGAGACAGGTACAGACAGAGATGGACAGAGAAGGTGCTTAAGGGAATAAGCTGACCCGAATTCCAGGTGGCTGAATTAGTCCTAGGTAAAAAGGGTGGGGTTTGGCATCCACGTAGGGTGACCAACCATACTGGTTTGCCCAGGACTCCTGATTTTAGCCCTGAGAGTCCTGCATTCTGGGAAACATCTCAGGCCAACGCAGTGGGGACAGTTCCTCACCCTGTTCCCAGGCCTTGGGCTGAGGCTGGCAGGGAAATGAAGCGGGTCCAGGGAGAAGCTGCCCCACCCAGGGCCCCCAGGACGGTTAGGGAGATGGGCTCTCTCCTCTTCAGCCCGCGGTGGCTGGGACTCCGCAGAGTCTGAAATGAGGCAGCGGCCACCTACTTCGTGGCCGTCCTAGATGTGGCTTCTGTCCAGTCTCTGCCTTCATGGCACCCATCAGGCTAGTTTGCAATTGCTTATTTGCTTATGGGTATTTCTCTTGGCTTTGCGCCCCTGGGGGTTATGGGTGAGGCTTCCTTGCCCTTGCGTGCTGTACTCTAGCTCTGCTCAGGGCCCCAGCACCAGGCCCTCAGGGGCTTCCTCGTCTTCTGGGGCCATAGATCCTTTTGGATCCTTTTGGAAAAAGTTTTAATCCTCTTCTCAGAGTAATGCTTTCAATGCATAAAATAAAATGCAAAGTGTTGCAAAGAAAATCAACTATGCTGAGATACAGCTAAGCCTTTGTGACAAAGTCATAAGTGTCCTTTATTAATGCTTTAACAAAATGAAGCAGCAGGTGTGATATTCTGAGGTAGCCATGACTACAGATGGTAATTCATGATACCTGCAACAAGTGTGCCGTGAAAATGAAAATACCTGTGATATCTATGGGTGACAATCACAGGTGCTGCTGACACTACAGTGCTTTGTTGCCTACATCCCTAACAGCAGGACATGCTAAATTTCACTTAGTAGTTAAGGAAAATATAGATGTACTTTCTGTCCCAATCCAAATTCACATGAACCCCTGAATTCTGCCCATGTGCCCAGGATAAAAAAGTGCTGCGTAAGTGAATGAAAGATCAGAAGTGTGTATTGTAAGCTGTAGAGTGCAGTGCCGTGTAATATTGTCGTCCTTGGGGGATGCGGGTGCTTCTGGGATGGGCAGGGGAGGATGAGAAGCAGGCTAAAACCAGATTATTGGCCAGCAAACTGCGAGGCCAGAAGCAAACAGGGCCGCCTGGTCTGTGTGTTTCAGACCTGGCGGCTGATCTTCAGCAGGCTTTGCTCCAGTAAAGTAACACTGGGCCAGACCTCACCCCCTCCCTCCATTCCCCAGCGTGTAGGGAGACTGACCGCTCGCAGAGCTCAAGCACTGAGGGGAACAGGGAACCTCTCTCTTCAGCCTGGAGAGAGGACTTTGGGGGCACAGTGGGAGGTGCTTCGGGGTCAGGCCATGCCCATAGCCAAGGGAGAGAGCTGCAGGGAAGGCCTCTGTCCTCACTCCACACGTATCCCCCCAACCCCCATCGAGACAGGTTTCAGGTAAGCCCTCCTGGGCTGGGGCCCTCTTTTAAGAAGAAAGTCCACCTGGGAGAGGTGGTGCATTCAGATCTCAAGATCTCAGCATGAACGATTTTGTATATCACCCTGTGTAAGAGTGCAGGGGAGCAGAGACCCTGGGGGCAAGGGGCCCCATTCCTGGCACCAGCCCAAATGACCTCCAGCTGAAAAACTGCCCTCTAATTAGCAATCAGGAAATCAAGGCCTAGCACGGAGCCAAGTAGCATGACCCCAGCTGTAGAGTGGTGAGAATCCAGCCCTCTAGACCGCACGCCCCTGCCCCGCACGGCAGAGCTGCAGAGCACATGGGTTATTTTTATCTAACGGCGCTATTGTTGGTTGCCTGGGAGCTGCTGTGGTGGGTCTAGCAGCACTGAACTTACAGCCAGGATTTCCTGTGCAGCTTCCTCCTCCTCCCTCATGCAAGGGTCCCTCCCTCTAGCGCTCAGGAGGCAATCTGAGGGCTGCCTGGAGCTTAACCCTGGCCTCCGAGGAGGAGGCCAAGGGCATCGTGGCCTTCTTCTCTGGCTGGTCCCCTCAACACAGGCCACCCCGACCCCACCCTTGGGTGCCTCAGCCCCATTTCCTCTGCAGAGAAGGGTATAAAGGTACTTTTTCTAGTTGCCTCTCTCCCACCCTACAACTCTAT
The DNA here is from genome assembly GCF_949987515.2 of Delphinus delphis. NCBI lineage: Eukaryota > Metazoa > Chordata > Mammalia > Artiodactyla > Delphinidae > Delphinus > Delphinus delphis. Next base: position 66,463,860 of record NC_082694.2, read on the forward strand.
GAGGTAAAAGCACTCACTGCTTTCTAGAAAGCCAGGTTCACTCAGTGACTCTCAAACTGTTTTGACAGCCGCACAATTTCTCATGACCCAGTACACACATCCATACATAGGTAGGCATGAAACCAAGTTTTCAGGGAATAACAATCTTCCCATGTCTGCTGCACTCTGATATGTTTTTCCTGTTCTAGTCTAGTCTTTTCTGTCATCTTTCTTTTTAAAAATTCTGGTTGCAAACCACAAATACATCGATTTCACAACCCAATAATGATTCATGATTCAGTTGGAAAAATACTGTGCCAGGTACATCTTTTGGAGCTATTTCTCTTTTCTGAATGAAGGGCACTTGAGTTTATAGAGGGCCTCTGAACGAGGCACGGTCCTGGTTTTGGAGTTATATCCATTTTACAGAAAAGGAAGCTGAGACTCAGGCTGAGTGGCTTGTCCACGAAATCAGCCAGAGGGGGAGCATTTATGCCATGGAAATTGGCAAAAGTTTTAAATCAGGTTTTTTGGTTTTTTTTCCCTTGAGCACCAGCTTTTACACATTTACCAACACATCATTGATTCTAACCCTGCTTTCGGTATATTTTAAAGCCCTCTGACCTCAGCTTCCTCATCTGTAAAATAACATTAAAAATGCCGACTTCATGGGAAAAAAATATATTGAGTACATTCTGGTAAGTATGAGGGACAATGGAAGGAAACAAAAATGCAAATAATCCCATCACTTGCCACCGTAATGGGATTTGAAAGATGAGGTCCCCAAACTCCACCGTCTTGTATAATTTCCATCATTGCTAATTGTAGTTTGTACAGAAAAAAACCTCTCTCTATAAAAACCCACACTTTGTAAAACTGTTGTGAGAGTTAGAAGAAATTACGGTAAACCTATAGCCCAGTGCTCTATAAATAGTAGCCAATATTAGAAAAGGGTGAATTCATACTTTTCTGATTGGAAATGGCAACAGAAGTAGTGCAAATGGAATTACATTTCAAAGCAGGACCTTCTATGCAGGTAAATGGGGAGAAGGGAGTGTTCTAGTGAATGTTCTGATACATAGGCTATAAGGACAAACATATCACACATCAATCACTAATTTTCAAAATTCTAGAATAAGCTCTTTACAGCCTCAAACTTACCCAGTCCCAGTGCAGCGGTGCCCCCTCCATCTGACAGATACCTCTGCCTGGTGACACCCAGAAAAGACTCAGCCTTAGGACAGCATGGGCTCTAATTCTGGACAGTGGCCTCGGCCTGCTTGAAACCCCCTCCGGTCCATTGCCACCCTGCTCTCTGAGGCCACACAGGAAAAGTCTATATCATCATCACCATCATCATACGGTAACAGCGGCTGTATTAGTTTCCTATTGTGGCTCTAACAAATTACCACAAAGGTAGTGACTTAAAACAACAGAAATTTATTATCTTACCGTTCTAGAAGTCAGAAGTGCGAAATGGGTGTCACTGGGCTACAGTCAATGTGTCGGCAGGGCTGTGTCCCTTCTGGAGGCTTCGGGGAGAACTGTTTCCTGGCCTTTTCCAACTTCTAGAGGTACCTGCATTCCTTGGCTGGTGACCCCTTCCACCATCTTCAAATCTCTCTTTGACTCTGGCACTCACTCTTCTGCCTCCCCCTTGTAAAGACGCTTGTGATTAGATTGGGCTCACCTGGATAATCCAGGCTCTCCCAAGACAAGGGCAGCTGATTAGCAACCTTAACTCCACCTGCAACTTTAACTCCCACTTGCCATGTAACATAACAGAGTAATAGGCTCCGGAGGTTAGCCTGTGGACAACTTCGGGAGTTGGGGGTATTATTCTGCCTACCGCAATGATTAACATTTTGAGCACTCACTGTGTGCCTGCTACAGTTCTAAGCATGTTACTTGTAATAGTGCATTTAAACCTCACCACAACTCTGTGAGGTAGGTACCCGTTTTACAGAGGAGGAAAGTGAGGCCCAGAGAAGAAAAGTAACTCACCTAAGGTCACACAGCTAGTAAGAGGCAGGCCTGAGCTACAGATCCAGGGCCCTGAGCTCAGAGCCCATTCTCTTAGCCATAACCACACTTCAGTAATTGGAAGACAGATATACAAACTGAATTCTACCTAATTTAATTCTCCTTTGATGATCCAGAAGCCCCTTCAGGCAGTGACATTGCCTCAGGTCCATCAATACTGACTGCCATTTGCCACCCGGTCAGACAACTTTGGGTGGGCTGACCAGTGGATTTCCGGGGGCTGGGATGCCTGACGAGCCTGTTTCCTTCCCCAGTGGGCTTCTCAGAGTGGGCAATAGTGATTCTAAACTCCGCTCTGTGATATCTGGCCTCAGCTACTTCTCTTTTCCTCTACTCTAGCCCTGCTGGCTTCGCAGACATTCCTCAAAAAAGTCAAGTCAATGTCTACCACAGGGCCTTTGCATTTGCGGTCACCCACACCTCTACACAAAACTCAAGCATCATTTCAAACAGGTTTCTGCCCAAGGATCTCCTCTTTAAAAAGGAGCCAGACATCAGGCCTAGCTTGATGGGAGATGTCTCCCCCTTCCCTCTCCAATATTTCGGTGGACAGAAGGCATTAAAGTTCCCTTCTTCTCCCTGTTTTCCCCTCCTTCATGGTGAGAAATAAAAGGGGCAGACTAAGGGAGGTGCATTTGTGAGTAGGGAGCTGTCTTCACCTTGAAGCTCTCCTTGACTCTGGTGTGCACACAGGACTCAGAGCAAAAAACAGGGGAGAGAAGGAAGGGGCCGGTTCCTTAGATGTTTAAGGGGAAGAGAGGTAAAACCCTGACTTGTGGAGTGCCTACTGAGTGTTCAATCCTCACATCCCTGTGCAAGAGGTACTAGAAAAGAAACCTGAAGATCCTGGACATTAAGAAACTGGTCCCAGATAACATATGGAGGGGCTGAGCAGGACTTGAATACAAGTCGTCCTGAATAACACAGCAAAGGTCACCAGTTGCCACCAATGTTCCTCCTTTAGGGACAGAGGAGGTGACCTGGGGTGGAGTGGGGACAGCATTGAAGCGATTGACCAACCATGAAGATGAATTTTTTCCTAAATGAATAAATATTCTATTTAGAAAGTCACATGGAGACAATGGGAGACAGAAGTAAAGACTCATGTTTCCATCCCCAGGGGATATTTGCATGTGGATGTACAATTGTTCTAACACCAATTGTTGAAAAGACTGTCCCTTCTCCACTGAGTTGCCTTGGCACCTTTGTCAAAAATCAATCATCCATTTACGTTTGGGGCCATTTCTGGACTCTGTTCCGTGGATCTCTTTGTCTATTTGATGCCAACGCTAAATGTTTTGATTACTGTAACTTTGTAATCAAGTTTGAAATTGAGATTTGGGTTCTCTAACTTTGTTCTTTGTTAAAGTTGTTTTGGCTATTCTAGGTCCTTTGCATTTTCACAGGAATTTTAGAATCAGATTGCCAATTTCTGAAAAAAAAAACTTGCTGGGATTTTGATTGTGTTGAATCTATAGCTCAATTTGGAGAGAACTGACATCTTAACAACATGGTGTCTTCAGAGCCATGAAAAAGGTATACCCCTCTGATTACGTAGGTCTTATTTCATATCTCTCAGTAGTGTTTTGTAGTTTTTATTGAATAGGTTTTGTACATCTTTTGTCAGATTTATCCCTAAATAGTTTATGTTTTGATGCTAATATAAGTGGAATTTTAAATTTCAATTTCCAATTATTCATTGCTAGTATACAGAAATATAGTCGGTTTTTGTATATTGATCTTAGATCCTGCAACCATGCTGAATTCACATGTCAGCTCTAGTAGATTTTTGGGGTAGGTTCCATAGGATTTTTCTACATAAATGATATCATCTGTGAATAAAGACAGTTTTCTGTGGGGCTATGTTCAAGGAGGCTGTGTTGTAATAAACTCTATCCTCAGGCTGTCTGGGGGACACAGAGGGCAATCCAAGATGAGGATGATCAAGGCTTGAACATTATCTTCAGGGCAGCAGATCCATAGATCTAATGGTCTGACAGGCTAATGTTAAAATGGATTGATCTTCCACTAATATCAATTGAGCTCAGCACAGATCACTTGATTACTTATACTGCCCATGGTTAAGAGCCCAGATGTGGGCTGAGTGAAGGCAAAAATAGCCAGCCTCAGGTTCAACAAATGTCCAAAAACCCTTTCCACAAAGCACCACCTTCTCTCACTCTGACCTCCATGAAGCCCCCTTCCTGGTCTCTTAGCCTTCCATCTTGCCCGCTCCAATCCCATCTCCATAAAGCCAGATTGTGTAAAAATGTAAATGATACTGTCCTAGGCCCTGCACTTAGAATAAAACCCAAACTCCTCACCCAGGCCTAAGCATCCCTCCTTGCACTGTTTCCTCCACCCCATTCCCTCCAGTCAAGCTCATCCCAAGCCTTTTCTGCCGGAAGTACTCTCTCCATGCACCTCATCCGCTTCCTCTCCTACCCCTTGTCACTTCTTCAGATGCCTCTCCTGACCCTTCCAACAGACACTTACTCTTAGAGCACCTGTTTTTCCTTTAATTTTACACTAAAGCAGTGCAGTAAGAGCTGCGACCACTGCTATTTTGTTCACCCAAACTCTTTAACAATGCCTGATAAGTCCTAGGCACTCAGTCAATGGTTTGAATGATTCCTGGATTTCTCTCGAGCTATATACACACCCATTCATTCACTCCCAGTCTTTGTGAACAACTTTACAATATATTTTGGATGTTTCTCTTCCCTTAGAAGGGCGGTTTAAAACCATGGCTGTGAGACTTCCCTAGTGGCACAGTGGTTAAAAATCCACCTGCCAATGCAGGGGACACGGGTTCGAGCCCTGGTCCAGGAAGATTCCACATGCCGTGGAGCAACTAAGTCCGTGTGCCACAAACTACTGAGCCTGCGCTCTAGAGCCCACAAGCCACAACTACTGAGCCCACATGCCACAACTACCGAAGCCCGCGTGCCTAGAGCCCATGCTCTGCAACAAGAGAAACGACCGCAATGGGAAGCCTGTGCGCTGCAACGAAGAGTAGTCCCCGCTCACCACAACTAGAGAAAGCCCACGTGCAGCAATGAAGACCCAATGCAGCTAAAAATAAATAAATAAAATTTTAAAAAAAACCAACCACCACCATGGTTGTGTGTTAAAATCTAGGTGATTCTAAAAAATGCTAATGCCTGGACCTCACCCCAGACCAACTGAAATGCAAGTCTGTGGGGGTAGGATCCAGGTTATTTGTATTTTTTTAAAGCTCTCTTGGTGACTCTGATGCACATCCAGAGTTAGAACCTCTAGCATAGAAGAAAAAAGCTGCTTTCATTCAACCAGCTGATAAAAACCATGGATGGGCTCACCCCAGAAGGGCCAGAAGGTGAGATATGTAAGGACCCTCACATGGGGCTCCACTGAACTCAGCCTCCTGCAAGAGTATCTCCTGTGCTTTGTCTGTTCTAATGGAGCAGCAAGAAAGAAAGAAACCAGACAAGAGTGGAAAGCATTTTCAAACTTTATTTACAACTGTCACAGTGACAAAAAGTAGTTTGGAAAAAAAAATGCTAGTTTCTCCCTGAGCCTCAAAAAAGAACAGATAGAAGTTATAGGAGGTTCATCTTACAACAGGCATTTTTACTGAAATACTAGGGGGTTTTTTGTTTTGCTTTGTTTTGTTTCAATAGCATCAGTTAGAAATACACACAAGTTACTTAAAAAAAAAAAGAGGAGGCCAGACAGGAGCTCAGTCACTTGTCCAAGAGCAGCTGGGTCACCCCAAGAGGCTCGCCGCTGAGGGTCCTGACTTAAGCTGTCAGCCCCTGGCCTGCTCAGACTGCACGTGACCGTACAAAGGGGTCTAGTGACCGGCAAAAATAATAAACCACCCCCATAAACACACATATACACAAAGTAGATTTGTTATGCAGTTTACAAGCACGTTCCCATCAGACGGCAAGACCAGGACAGATGATACAGGGGAGCAGATGAGAGGGGGACACAGAAACATGGGATTTTCCAAGGCAAGACCCCATCCACACAGGGAGGCACGGGATGAGAACTGCAGCTGCGGGGGTGTGAGGGTAACTGGAAAGGCTCCCTGCAGCCAGAAGGAGAGGGAGAGCGAGAGTGAGAAGCCCCCTCGCAGGGCAGGCTGCAGGCCTCTCCCACTTGCTCGAGGAGCTGGAGGAAGTTATTGCCATCAGTGTGTGCAACACAAGCAGACAACACAGAGGTTGGGGGCAGAGGGGTGAGGGGGTGAGCGTTGGCTTCCCAGGACCAAGTCCTGCTGATGTGACAACAGCACACGCTGGTCCTCCTGCACCAGCGTTCTCCAGAGCCACACTGACCTTGAGGTATTAAGTACAACTCTACACGCATGTCCCAGCTGGGATCAAGCTGGACTGACTGGAGCCCCGAGGGGACACGGTGGGTGCCTCCGCTGGCCGAGTACGGCCCCAGGGAGGGTCTTGAGCACACCTCTTAGCTGCACCGTCCTGCTCTGAGATAGAGACGGTCTGAAGGGCTTGTCCTGCAATCTCTGCAGCTCCAGATGGTTCTTAACTATGACGAGAAGCTCTAAGTCCAAGCTAGCCTTCTCTTGCAACTTGCCCTTGCAGGGGTCAGGTGGGAGGTGAGGAGGGACGATGCTCCCTCGTCCTGTCCCCTGCATCCAGACACACCGCGGAAGAAGCCCAAGACCTCATGACACCCTTTAGTTTCAAATTCAATCCCCAGGCTGCTGCGTGAGAGCCTGTCACTGCCATCCAATAACTCCCAGGCTCTGCCAGCTCTCAGGACCTGCGTTAAAGCTCACTTCCCCCACAAGAAACAGAAAAAGCATCCTCCATTCGCCATTCAGCTCCCACCGGAAAAAGAGGCCAAGATCCCATGCGGGAATGGGTGCTGTGGCTGGCCAGGCTGGCTGGAATCTGTGGCAGGGCTGGCAGCCACCCTGCCTGACCGCTGTGCCAGGGCTGGGGGGGTGGAGATGAGGAGAAGGAAGGGCCAGCCAGGGGGAGCCCACCACTCTGTGCCTCTGCCCAAAGGGAGAGCAAGTGTGTGGGGGGGCAGGTGGGGATGGACCTTGGTGTCCAAGCATCTACATCGGCCCTCCAACAAGGGTGGGAAGGGCTCTCGCTACTTCCAGAAGGGCTGGGAGGCAAAAAGGATAAATCAGGGGAGCGCTCAACATTGCAGCCTCTTTAAAAACCTCCAGATTACGGGGGCACACGCACCTGCTAGGGCCTGAGGGGAGGGTCTGGAGAAGGAAACGGGAGGCGTTCCTGGCATCGGCATCACCTCCAGCTGGCTTTGCAGGTAGCCAGCCTCCACTGCTCTCCTCTGCCTGCCTCCCCATTACAGACCAACACACCTGAAACAAAAACAAAGGCTGGCAGTGGGCAAATCTAGAGAGAGATGAAGACTTTGTTGTCTGATGTCCCAGCAGCCAGAGCGAATGCTTGCTGGGTAGGTACTTCCTGGCTGCACTTCTCTGCTCAATGTTTTCTTTAAAATGTGTATTTTCTCTTTCATCTCCTGTTTGTTTTCTTGCCCCAGATGTTCCTTGCTAGCTTTGCACATCCCCCCATCCCAGCCCACCCCCAGAGCCCACTGGAATCCCACGGCTGCCCCCAGCCTGCTTGAGTTCAGATAAAGATCTCCAAGACGCCCGCCTCCCCGCACCCCCCAACCCCTGCTCTAAGCAGCTTCCTTTCTCAAAGGTCCGGCGTGTTGTCGCAGAGGGCTCCACTGCCCGACATCTCAAAAAAGGAAAAGAAAAGAAAAGAAAACCAACTCAGTGATTTGCAGGTGCAAAACGGAAGCCATCGTCTGACTTTTTCAGAACTATTGTGGCTCATGCTCTCCTTCCATGGTAGCGGGAAAGAACACAGTTCAGGTACAGATGCTGTCTGGTGTGACCCTGTGGGAGCTGGCGTGGACCCTACTGTTCCTTGTCTTCGTTCGGTGTCTCTTCACAGTTGTCCTGTTCATCCTCCTGGACCAAGAACTCCTCGGGGGGCCACCGGAGCTCCCCGCTCTCTACCTCCCCCTCTGTGGGCTCCACCACGATGGAGGGCAGACGGTCCTTCAGTTTGCAGCAGCGGTCGAAGTCTGACGGGTCAGGGAAGATCTGAAATAAAAGCGGAGAACCCCATCAGGTACACGTGCAGGACCGAGCCCCCGCTATACACCAGAGACCGTGCTACGCCCTTGGGATACTGGGGAGCAGCAGGTGGGATACTGCAGAGCATCAGGCAGGAGCCAGGGAACAAACTCTGGGGCAACAAGGGAAACCCAGACTAATCCTGAAGCTGAAAGTTTTCATGGCAGTGCCACCAAATTTGCGTTTGTACTTTTTGGTCTTGTTTTCAGATAAAAGAACTCAAAATCATGTCCACAGTGAGTCACATCTCCATTTGCAGCAAGCATTTTACTCTAGAAGTACAATGCATACAACAGGTGCTATAACATTAAATTCCTCCCAGGATAATTATTGGCACCTACCAGGTACTTTACATATATAATTTGGACCCAACACAGTCAGGCAGAAACATAGGTGCTGCTCACGCCACCTGAAAGAATCCAGGAGATTCCTGGAGAAGGAGGTTGCCCAAACCATTCAGCCTGGAAACGAGCAGTGGTAGAATGGGATCAAACCCAGGTCTGCCTGACTCCCAAGTCCGTGGCCAATATCACGTGCCTCTCAAGGAGACGGGTTCTGATCTCACTGTAGCTGTAAAGTCAAAGTCAAATCAGGGTTGAAGGCATGGCCCCAGACACAGGCACATGGGAACATAATCCTAGGCTCTTTTTTCACCTGTAAACAACACCCGGCTCCTTGACGGCTCTACACCTGAAAGAGTCTACTTCTCTTTCCACAGTCCTGTCAACGAGGTTCCTTTTTCTGATGCCTACTGTGTGTCCTGACCAGAGCTGGGAGAAACCCCAAACCGGGCTATAAAATCCAGGCTCTGCGGATTCCCTTTGCGCACACTGCCCTGTGACTACAGCTGACCCAATTCTTTGCCCAGCAGCTTAAGTACTTAATCCAATGGGCTGCTGGTCTCCTGCCACACACAGCTCTCGGGTACACGCCAGAGAGCCGGAGAGAGGAGACTGTCTGGGACGCCTGGGCTCACAGAATCACACGGCACCTGCAAGGCCATCTCTTCCAACCTCTCCATTTGATAGATAAGGAAACTGAGGCCCAGAGGGGTCAGGAGACTTGCTCAGGGTCACACAGCTTGTTAATGGCAAAAGAAAGGAAAGCAGACCCTGGAGGGGGTGGAGACACACATTTGAAGAGATCCCGGGGGGTCCCTGTGCCTGGCTCTGTTCCTTGGAGGTAGCAGAAGCGCTCTCCTAGAAACTCAGGCCTTCCCAACTTCTGGGGTGTTATGAGGGTACCCAATCTTATTGCACCTAGCCCCACGCAGTGCTGTCCCCATCAAGTCCCTGACCATGTCAGGGGCCACGTGGGGCTTCCGGGAATCAGGGGCCTCAACACAACCTCCCCAATCCCTGCAGACGAGTGATTATTAACCATTTATCCAATAAAGCCCTATTGCTGGGGGATTAAGTCTTAAGCCAGCTGCACAACCAGGCATCATTAAAGACTTAACGGGGCTTATAAACAGGATGGTAATGGCGGCCAGGAGGAAAACAAGGCAGGGAGGGGCTCGGCTAGTGGGGTGAAGGGAGGGCGGGAAAGATGACGCCCCCCTGCGGGCTTTCTCTTCCTGATGCAGCCAGCCCTGCAGGTCTGCCCCTGGACTGGGCTCTGCGCACAGACCCACATGCCGAGCAGGGAGAAGGTCAAGTGGCTTATTTGGGCCCCTCCTCACTTCTCCTCTGGGGAGCCGGAGCCTCCTGCTGTGGGTGAGGACACAGGTGCCCTTCCGAGCACAAGCCTTGGGCATGAGTGAGGGGAACCCCCACGAGTGGAAAGTATGCTACAGTTTACAAAGCTTTTTCAGATACCTCCGGTAGGCCTCCCCTCCCCCCCTCCCCCGCTGCCCAGGAGCAGAGGGACCTGGGGCTCTGAGGGTCACAAGGAAGAGCCAGGATTCAAACCTAGATCTCCTGTCTTCAACACCTGTGCCTCTTGAACAATGAATGGATGCCACTGGGTCAACATGCCCACTTCACAGAAAACTGACCAGGGAGGGTGGGCAAGACGCTAGGCTTTTTTTTTTTTTTTTTAAGATTGATTAAGATTGATTAAGATTAAGTTGGGGGTAGGAGTTTATTAATTAATTTAGGATTGATTAAGATTGATTAAGTTGGGGGTAGGAGTTTATTAATTAATTAATTAATTTTTGCCTGTGTTGTGTCTTCATTTCTGTGCGAGGGCTTTCTCTAGTTGTGGCAAGCGGGGGCCACTCTTCATTGCGGTGCGCGGGCCTTTCACTGTCGCGGCCTCTCTTGTTGTGAAGCACAGGTTCCAGACGCGCAGGCTCAGCACTTGTGGCTCATGGGCCCAGTTGCTCCGTGGCATGTGGGATCCTCCCAGACCAGGGCTCGAACCTGTGTCCCCTGCATTGGCAGGCGGATTCTCAACCACTGCGCCACCAGGGAAGCCCAAGACCCTAGGCTTTAATGGCCCATTTGGCAGTTCAGGCCCCAGGATGACCATCTGGGCAGCTAGGCCCAGAAGATGAGCTGCCCCGTCCAAACGGTTGTTCTAAATCTTCAAGGACAGAGCTGCGAAATATCAAGAGGGGATGGACACCTGGCCCAAGACAGCCCTGGGCCCCTGCCTCTACCCTCTGACCTAAAGCCCAGGGCTGGGCCTGCGCTGTGACCCCCTGGCTGAGAGAGGTGGCACCCGGCTCCTAGCTAGGATCGCACCCGCTGAGGAAGAGCCAGAGAGACAGGCAGCGGCAAGGCCAGCAGAAGCAGGAGGACAACGACAAGGGCGGAGAGCATATGATTTTGTTCTAAGCCGGGAATGCGTCTTTAACTAAAAGTGGGGGGAAAAGTGTTAAAATAAGGAGGCTGCTGATGATGGAAGATATGCCAGGCACGTTTGCTGAGCAGAATCTCAATCTTCACAATAATCCTCTGAAGTATGCAGTGGTGTGATCACTTTTTATAGATGAGGAAACTGAAGCACAGAGAGGGCAAGTGACTTACTCAAGGCCACAGAGCTAGGAAGTGGCTGAACGGGGACCCAAACTCAGACCCACAGGACTTCGAATGAGGCGCTCATTTGACAACACTTGGGTCAAGCCACATCAACCTTGACATCACTTGTACAACCCTAACCAAGACCTCTCAAACGCCCGGGCCTCAGTTTCTCTTTTTAAGAAGTGAAGTGGCCTTCTGGTCTCACTAGGTGGGTGCAAAGCCTGGGCAAATACAGAGATGATAAAATGCTTTGAAGACATATGCTAAACTCAAATCGGAATGTCCTCTTTGGAGCAGTTTCAACAGGACTGCGAGAGCAGTCTCCAACAGCAGTTTCAAACTCCAAGCAAGAGGCAGAAATACTAACACAGTAATTAAAATAACTCTAAACAATGCCTTTCATACCAGGAGCCACACAATTAAGTCTTTTAAGTCCTTGGGGGAAGTCTGAGCATTGAACTTCTGATACTGCTTACTTGCCAGAGAACTTTGCTCCCTGAATTGCTCAAAGCAGGCGCCATGGAAAAAAAACTTTTTTTCTTTTACAAAGCCTGTTAATTACATTTTTAAAAATCACTATAATAATCTAACCCTCCCATCAGAGATTATATTGTATTATCAGATAATACCAATTTATGCCTCTGAAAATTGTAGCTCTCTCCAAAGACAAACAAAACGCACCCAGAACCAACCAGCTTCTCATTTCCTCACATCCAGACAGAAAGCCTTGCAGAGCAAAGCTGAGTATTTTGCCAGTACAATCTTATCTCTGACAGCTGCCTAAGAGGCTGACCCCAAGGAGGTCAAGATTTTTCCACTAAGTCATGCTTTTTAATCATCTAGGCAGCAGAAAAATGAGAGGTTGCAACGGCAGTTTGACGGGGTGGGGAAGGCAGTGGAAAAAAGGACTCAAGTCAGACTTGCCAAGCACATGACAGGTAGAGTTGGGGCAGCAGGCCAGCCCAGCATGCTGTTTGCCTGCAGGAACTGGCCAGGAATAAAGCACTGCCCCTGTTCCAAAAAGAAACTGCTTCTGGTTAAACCTCTTACCCCAAAGCGTCCCTTCTCCTTGGACTGGAGAAGGGGAAAAAAATCCTTTTTGTTTCTCTCTGAAGCAAAAGGCTCCTCTCTAAGGTGTCCAGAAAGGAAGATGGGGAGGCTCTGAGAAGCATTTCCCACCCTCACCCTCCAGGGCAGAACAGATCACAAAGCATCCATCCCAGCTGTGATTCTCTCAGCCTTGCCCCTTCCTCTGTCCACCAACACCGGACTCCACATCCAGCTGTTACACTCGGCTGCCAGGGCTGATGGCTTGGATGAAACTAATAGACACCAAGTTCCCTCCTTTGCAAATGACATCTTGGAGATCACATGCACCAAGAACATCCCGGGCCCTGCATGTCCCACTGTGGGGAACAGCAGGCATTCAAACTTGGTAATGGTCGGGCTTCCCTGGTGGCGCAGTGGTTGAGAGTCTGCCTGCCGATGCAGGGGACACGGGTTTGTGCCCCGGTCCGGGAAGATCCCACATGCGGCGGAGCGGCTAGGCCCGTAAGCCACGGCCGCTGAGCCTGTGCGTCCGGAGCCTGTGCTCCGCAACGGGAGAGGCCACAACAGTGAGAGGCCCGCGTACCACAAAAACAACAACAAACAAATAAACAAACAAAAAACTTGGTAATGGTCAATTTTATAGCGGACACTTCTTCAAAGGCATCCTTTGCCAGGTGGCCTCCAATCCCAACAGGATCTGACATTTTGGGAACTCAAATGAGTTCACTCAAAAGGTCAAAGGAGGGGCTTCCCTGGTGGCACAGTGGTTTTAAGAATCAGCCTGTCAATGCAGGGGACACGGGTTCGAGCCCTGGTCCGGTAATATCTCACAAGCTGTGGAGCAACTAAGCCCGTGTGCCACAACTACTGAGCCTGTGCTCTAGAGCTCACGAGCCACAAGTACTGAGCCCATGTGCCACAACTACTGAAGTCCGCGTGCCTAGAGCCTGTGTTCCGCAACAAGAGAAGCCACCGCAATGAGAAGCCCACGTACTGCAACAAAGAGTAGCCCCTGCTCGCCGCAACTAAAGAAAGGCCACACGCAGCAAGGAAGACCCAACGCAGCCAAAACTAAATAAATAAAATAAATTAAAAAAAAAAGGTCAAAGGAGCTTTAGGACCTTCTAGGAAGAAATGGTCTGTGAGATGTAGTTTGGATGCCAATATACTGGAATTTCTGCCTGTAGATCAGAGCTGTCCAACAGAACTTTCCGCAATAATGGAAATATTTTCTATCTGCGCTGTCCAATGGCAAACACCAGCCACATGTGTCTCTTAAGCACTCGAGGCTAAAATTTTTAATTCCCTTTCATTTTTATTAATATAAATTTATATGAAATATGTAAAGTTAATATAAATTGAAACAGCTACACAAATAAATAGATAAATATGAGGACAGTGAAAGCAGGACCGTCCAGGAAAGCTCAGGATGCTTGGCTAATAGACCGACACGGGAGGCCTGAGAGCAGAGAAGTCTGGGGTTGAAGGTGAGCCCCTGGAGATGCGGAATTAGTCAGCAGGCTTTTGTTGAAAGTATAAAAGTCACCGGTCAGTCGGCTCCCATTTCACCTACGGAGGGGAACTGAAAGGTAATACCAGGGCTCCAAAGGCCCGAAATTTGGGGGCCTAGCTATCGACTGTCTGCCTCTAAGCCAGGTGACCTAAACCTGGCTGCCTCTGGGGTGGGAGAGAAGAGAGATGCCTGGCACCTAGGATGGAAAATGAGCGACTCTGGTTGGAGCAGCCCTCCCCTGTGTGCGTGCATCCCTCAGCCGTCACCCCTGACAAACAACCCGAGCTGGCCACAAAGAAGGTGGAGGGCTCGGCAAAGAGCTGAGAGATGCTAATAGGGAAAGCGGACACCAGCAGGTAGAGGAGATGAAAGGTGGTTAACTAGATACAAAGGGCTAATTACCAGCTCTGCAAGCTGAGACCCAGGGAGCTCGGCCATCCTGCTCCTCTTTGCTGGGGTGGAACAGAGGAAGGAGGCGTGCTGGGGTGCGGGGGAGAGGGCAGGTGGGACAGAGGGCCTGCGATGAATAACCAGGTGGCTCTCCAAGGCCCCAAGAGGGATCTGCCTCGGCATCCAAAACCACACAGTGTGTCTCTCCCCTCTCTGGTTCCAGAGGAGGGGGTAGAAATGAACCTCAAACCTGTGATGGAAAATCTCCACTCCCACAGGTAGACCAGGAGTCTGAAAGATCTGGCTTTTCCTTTGTCCCCGTGCTTTGTTATCTCTATGACTGGGGTCAAGTCGTTTTAACTTCTCTGAGCCTCAGCTGCCTCGTGAGTAAGATGAGGAAGGAATTTCCACTCTACAGTATTGTTGAAAGGATTACACGATGCTTCAGCCTGAGTGCCAGCACGGAAGCCAACAGGCTCAAAGATGTGGAGGCCCATCGCCCCCCTTTCCTCATTTATAAATTGGGATTACTACTAATTCCCATCTTATAGGCTTTGGAGAGAATTAAATACAGGTATGTCTGTATGTTCTATAAACTTTAAATTCCTAATGATGGTTCTTATTAGGTAAAGCTGGGGTCCCCAGGGAGCATTTACAGTAAGGCACTGGAACGTCTGTAGCTGTGGCTTGGGACAGGAGGAAATTAGCAGCACTCCTGGGCTTGTGCTCACAAAGTCTAGGCCAGGTTCTCTGGACTTCTCCTACAGTACCTCTCTTTTCCCAGGGCATTGGTTAGGCCAACTGGAATGGAAGCCACTGCCTTGTCCAGATCCTGGCCTTTCAGTGGAAGCCCCTGCAGCTTAAGTCTCCCCATTACGCACCCTCCCCTCCTTCCCCCAGCCTACTCTAGGGGCCTGCCGCCTGGGTTTCTTATTTTTCCTGGAGAATAACAATGGATGGGCCTTGTGTGTTTATTCGTTCCTAGGAAGGGCTGGTTTCTAACAATGGGCAGATCTCTACCAGCATCCTGCTCTGACAAAGGCTGAGTGAATGAGGGGCAGCTAATTCAAAAGAAAAGTACACCCTGCTTTTTGTCCCCTAACAATACGTGAAGGCAAGAAATATGTTCTTTGAAATCCTCGCCTCCTGCTACTTTATCATCATCATCATTATTTGCATTTTATTGACTTTTCAGAGTGAAACGTGGGTGGCAAGAACAGAAAGAATTATAGCAAAGGGGCACAGTGGCTACTGCCTGGATTCAGAGGATGGGGAAGAACATTCTAACACCTCCACTCAGATGCTAATGACCTCATTCTCCATCCTTGAGACTCACGTCACGCAAATCTCCCCTGGACTGGGGTTATAGACTATCCACCTCACCCTCTCCTACACTTCTCTGGTGTCTCTAATCCTACAGGAGACTTGAGCAGAGATTTGGGGCTTTATTAACAACTGTTGAATCTCCTTCCTTTGGATTAAAGATGCTTAAGCCTCCAGCCTTGAAACTTAAAAGAAAAGGAAATCCTCTGGATAAACACCATCTTTCATAAACATCTCTCCAACACACACCCATCCTGCAAGTCAGGAGTTCCAAATTCCAATTAATTAGCACGAATCGCTGCAGATAATTCGGGCCCAGCGAGCTGATGGGGCTTTTGTAATGTTACAGAACATCTCTCAAAGTTCTCCAGGGTGGTAAGAAAACACTGCAGCTTTCTGGCATAGGATGATTTCAAATACCCCCATCCAAATATGCCCCCTGACTATCTCATTATTGCCCTTTGAAAAGAAGACATGCTTCCCAGTCATCTCTGGGCCTTGGGGGATGGCCTCTCTCTCTCTCTCTCTCTCTCTCCTGCTGGTGCCACCCAGGTGTCCCACAGCCACACACCCTCTCTCAGAAAGCCCAGACTGACAGGGCTGCCATTTCCAACCATTCCCTCATTCTTTGTTTTGGAGACAAAAATCTTGAATATTTAGCCTGGTCCCATAGCCTCCCATTCTCTTCTTGTCTGGGGTTCCCCTATTACCTGGCTTCCAAAACCATCGTTGGATGGAAACCACTCTCAAGTCTCTGAGGACTTGCTTACAGCCCAGGCCCAGGGCCCTGCTTGGCCTTCAGTCACCACGACCTCTGCAGCACACTACCAGGCCAGCCTGCTTCAAGGCTGCTTCTCTCCTGATTCTCATGACCCTGCTCAGGTTCACCTGACCTGTCTAACCTCACCTTCCCTGTGCCCTCCCTGGACTTGGTGTCAGCCTAGGCTTTTCTCTGGACTCAGGCAGCTTCCTGGCTTCCACTGTCCATCTTAGGCTGAGGATTCCCCAATCCACGGCTTCACTGCCCTTTCCACCATCTGTGAAAGTCTCCACTTGGATGACATCCATCACCCCCAACTCACCTTTTCCCAAAGTGAGGTCATCAGCTAGTTTATATCTTTCTTTAAGTTAAAAACTTTTCTTCCCCTCTCCAACAGGAAGCCTTGCTTGATAGTAGGTCCAGTAAAAGAGGCCTGGAGATTATAGTTGATCGCAACTGCAGTATTGATGTGAAAACACTGAAGCAAACAGGGCTATGTTCCTAGAGGTCCGCTAATCTCATGGAGACCATCTACACCACCTGCACTAACAGGGAGGTGATGCCCAGCTAGCGTCTGATCAGACACATTCTGTTCAGTCTAGAGCAGTGGTTCTCAAAGCTTAATTCCTGAGCTCCTTTCAGGGACAGAGTGTCCATGGAGTTAAAATATTTTCTTAGTAATACTAAGATGTTATTTGCCGTTTTTCCTGTGCTGATACTTGCGCTAATGGTATAAAAAGCAACGGTGGGTGAAATTGCTGGCACCTGAGCAAGAATTAATGCTGGCGGCAGCTGCAAACTGTGCTGGTGGTCATTGTATTCGTCACCACCTCCCACTTGCAATTAAAAAAAAACAAAAAAACAACTTCGGGCTTCCCTGGTGGCGCAGTCGTTGGGCGTCTGCCTGCCGATACAGGGGACGCGGGTTCTGTGCCCCGGTCCGGGAGGATCCCACATGCCGTGGAGCGGCTGGGCCCGTAAGCCATGGCCGCTGAGCCTGCGCGTCCGGAGCCTGTGCTCCGCAATGGGAGAGGCCACAACAGTGAGAGGCCCGCGTACAGCAAAAAAAAAAAAAAAAACAAAAAAACTTCATGTCCTTGATGAAGCAGTAAAGATTAATTTTTATTAAATATTGACTGTTAAGTACATGTTGTTTAATATACTCTGTGATGAAATGCAAAGTCGTTATACAACACTTCTGGTGCACATCAGAGCACAATGGTTGTCTCGCAGAAAAGCATTTATGGGATTGAGTGGTGAGCCGCTTTTTCCATGGGACGCCATTTTTAGTTGAAAGAATGACTGACCAACAACCATGGTTATTCAGACTTGGGTATTTGGCAGACCTGAGCCTAATATTTCAAAGAAAATGAGCCTGATATTTCAAAAAAATGACTGATGGTATTTGTTACCAATGATAAAAACTGAGGTCTCAAGCAAAAATTAGAATTTTGTAAAACTTGTATCAGCCACCATAATCTTGACAGTTTCCTATCACTTGAAGAATTTCTGATGAGACCACATATTAACTAATGTGATTTTTTTTGATATTATGTAACAAAATGTGTTAACTTTGGAAGATCTGCATAACTCAGCAAACCTATATTTTCCAAATGATCAGTACAGCACGTTATGAAAACAAGCATGCGTAAAAGATTCGTTCAAAGTGCAAGATAGGCTAATGAATTTTAATGTAAGAGTACAGAAAGTTCATTGATAAGGTTTCAGATTCCACATTACCACTAACCTTTAAGAAACTACCACTTACTGAGTTTTGCCAAAATATCAAAGAAAAATATATGAAAAGGCTACTAAAATATTTCTCCCTTTTCTAAGTACATATCTGCATAGGCCAGATTTTCTTCATGTACTTCAACCAACACCGATCACAACAGATTGGAAGCAGAAGCAGATGTGAGACTCTAGCTGTCTTCTATTAAGCCAGATATCAAACAGATTTGCAAAAATGTGAAACCTTTCTTTGTGCTGAACTTTTTTTTTGTTTTGGAAAATATATTTATTTTTATTAAAAATCATTACTTATATTAACATGTAATGGTTTTATTGTCATTTTAAAGGAATTAATAAATAATAAAATTTTTAAACTTTTAATATCAAAAGATATAACCCACATAAACAAATATCTCTGGGGGTCCTAAATAATTTTTTAAAAAGTAAAAGGAACTGAGATTTAAAAATTTGAGAGCCAATGGCCTGGAGAAAAAAATACCTTCACAAAGATGACTCCATAAATCAAGGTTGAAGGATAATATGTTTTAAAACTGGAAAAGATTTGAGGGGAACATAAGAGGTGCCTTCAAATACTTAAAAGGCTGACATGAAGTCTAAGAGAGAGCAGATTTTTTTTAACTCCAGGGGGCCTATCTAAAATCAGAATGGAGGATTTCACTGCATTATACAACTTCTAACAAAAATGATAGAATCAACTCTCTCCATTACAGATGGGGAAGGCAAGGTCCAAAGAGATGCTGGGAGTCGCCTGAAATGACATAGACAGTAGCAAAGCCAAGATTAGAAACCAGTTATCCAGATTCATACTTCATAATCCCGCTGCGCTGAAAGGTTCTGAGCTCCGTATCACTGGCAATGTCCAAAGAACACGTAAGTGACCCAGTGCCACGCTACTGTAGAGTGCATTCTCACATCTGATAGAGACTGGCCCAGTCTCAAAGGTACCCTCCCCCTCTGGGATGCTATTGTATCTCAGTTTTGATCCCAAGGAAAATATCTATATCCACGATCTCCAAACTTGGAGATTGAAAGAATCTTGAAAGAATTTTGAAAGAATTGAAAGAATTTTGAAAAACTGTCTCCTTTCACACCTTTTAAAACCGACACCTAAAACTTCTGCTATATTATAAATATTACCATTTAAAAATAAATTTTTATGCCACTCTTTTAAATAAGTACTCAATGGCTTATAAACACCATAGCAATTTGATATCTACCATCACCTATTTTAAAAACTCATAAGCAAGCTCGTAAGTCAAATCTTATTCCTTTCTCTACTTGAAAATGTATTTCCATTCTACTGCTCCATAGAATTTTATATTAATGTATTTTCATGTTTGAAAGTTTTTAGTCATTAGCTTTTTTCATACTTCTCTGCAATAAAAAGATGTATTTGTAAATTGGCTTTTAATGTTTTTATGTCCCATGACCCTAAGCCTTGTTAGTTAAAAAAATTAAGTTCTGGATTGGCTTATTGCAGCTATTAGTATATAAGTAATCAATAAACATACCACAAATAATAATTAAACGCAAAGGTAATTTTTCACTGGTTTTTTTATAGATAGGTGGGATTTATGACGCTTCTTAGACAGTAACATTTTTAAATGGTCCATTTGTTCGATTCTCCTAAGGTTTCTATACGCTGGGAAGGCACCTTAAAAGATTCACGTAGGTGAGAAGCAGGTCCTCTTACAAAGGGGGTGGAGGGCAATCTTGATAGGAAAGGTAGGAAAAGAAAACTGGTGAAGCCTGTCTTCAGGAAACGCAATTTTAGAAAAGGAACAGAAGGAAGCTAAAGATGTGGAAATTGATTTCTCCAAAATGCTCTCTGCTGTCGTATCCCTTGAAAGTTTCTGTGAACCTCAGGGGCAGCTGAGGTTTTAACACTTTGGTTTTAACACTTTGTTAAAACATGAAGGGGTGTATACATAGAACCTGATTAAGAAGTAATCTGGCATTAAAACCTCCAATATTAGGGTGCCAAGGAAAACAGCCAAGAACGTTTCTGATATGGCTTTAACTGCTATATCCAAGGGGGCAAACGACCAAAGTAATACAGAAATCATAATTTAGTATTAGCTTATCTTTAAGAATGCTTCCGTCCAAGAGGACAGATTCAACTCTTGAAGAAAAAAAACTCCTTCATGGTAACAACGGTGACACCAGTCCCAGGAAGTCAGGCACCACCATGGTTACGCTTTCCCGTCCACATACACACTATGGCTCAATTATATTTTTTCTTTACTCACTTGTTTAAAACATTTAAAAAATAAAATAAAATTCTATCACTACATAAATGGAAAAGTAGTATTACTTGTCATAGGTAATAACCATAAAATACACTAACATTTTCAAAGTTTGTCTGTGTAACACCTAAATTAACTTTGTAAACCGCCAGGCATATTGGACTCTACTGGAACATTGGCCTAGGCTGTTTACCTGTCGCAAAGAACCTGGAGCCTTGCGGTGCTATTGGGTGGAAGGCCATTGAACACTGGCCCAAGACTTCCATTATGTTCAGATCTACTTCTAAGAGCCCAGTTTATCCTTGATTCCAGGGAAGCAATATTTCTAAAACCATGACCATTCCATAAGCCAGACCTGGAACCCCAGGAAAACCAAGATGGTTCAGGGGACTAAACGTGCGTCTGTTCAACCTTCGTGGGTATCCAAGCCAAGGCAACTACCCTGGTCTTCCTCAAGGTCACACGGTGCTCCAATGTCATTAACAGAATAAAGGAGATAAGTAGGGGGATCGCCAACTCATATACATTTGTAATTCACAGAGCATGTCAACATACCCACTAGGGGACAAGAATGTCCCTGGCTAATTTGCAATGCTGGCTAAATGGTGCCTAAACATCATTAACTGTTATCATCTCTGCTCAAAATAAGCAGTTAACAAACTAGGGGAAGATGTACAACATCTCCCAAACACTTTAAAGTAACCAAACACCTTTCTGACTCTCTCCACAAAGCTCCTCCATCATCCCATTGGTATAGATTTTACAACCCTGAGATTCTATTTGTAGAGCTTTCAATGCTGGGAGCTTATACTATGATAAACTCTTTTATTTGTCTTCTGTTATTAAGGTAATATATAATCAAGAGGCTTAATGATGTTTAATCTCTTTGATTCAGCAATTCTACTTCCAGGAATTTATTCTGAGGAAACAAATCAGACCTGCGCAGAGATTTGTGTAAAATGATATTCAAAGCAGTGTTCTCTGTAAGAACAAAATATGCCACAACCTAAATATTCAGCAATAAGTGGTACATAACAAAATGAAATGCCATTTTACAAAGAAAACCAAGTGACAGGAACATAGTCACAATATTATACGAAGTGAAAAAAGATTCACTCTGGCACATACAGTTTTACCTCAATTTTATTTTTTCAATAAAAATGCATATAAAATACTGGAAGTAAACATACCAAAATATTTCAGTGATAGGAATATAGGCATTTAAAATTTCGTTTGTACTTCTCTATATTTTCCTAAATTTCTAAAAGGAATTAATATCACCTTTATAATTATAACACACACACACACACACACACACACACACAATCTCTTACACCTTTTGACTCAGAAATTCTATTCCTAAGACTCTAAGGAAATAGTATAAACTATGGACAAAGATTTATATATAAAATTATATATAAATTATCACATTATTTATAAGAGAAAAATATATACAATTTAAAAATAATTCAACAATTGGAGAATGGTGAAAAAATCATGTTGTAACTTTATAACTTTGTGCAGTTATTAAAATGCTGGCTTTGAAGCATTTTTAAGATAAATTTTGGGCTTCCCTGGTGGTGCAGTGGTTAAGAATCCGTCTGCCAATGCAAGGGACACGGGTTCGAGCCCTGGTCCAGGAAGATCCCACATGCTGTGGAGCAACTAAGCCTGTGTGCCACAACTACTGAGACTGCGCTCTACAGCTCATGAGCCAGAACTACTGAGCCCATGAGCCACAACTACGGAAGCCCGCGTGCCTAGAGCCCGTGCTCCGCAACAAGAGAAGCCACCGCAATGAGAAGCCTGCACACCACAACGAAGAGTAGCCCCCGCTCGCCGCACCTAGAGAAAAGCCCGTGCACAGCTACAAAGACCCAACTCAGCCAAAAATAAAAATAAATAGAATAAATTAATTTATTAAAAAAAAGATAAGTTGTGATGATGTGATGCTGATGACTTACATACCATTAAGTAAAAAAGCAGAACACAACCCTGTGTGATCTTGGCCATATAAAAACAACTTCTGTGGAAAAGATGCTAAAATGTTAACAGTTGTGATTTATGCATGGTGAGATTATGGTGACTGGAAAAAAAAGTTTAAAGAAGAAAATAAAAATTCCATAATGGGCCTATGCTACTTTAAAAATTTGAAAAGTAAGCATAAGAATAATAAAATACAGTTTGCCAGTGAAAATATGAAATTACTCAAAAAAGGGGAAGGAAAAGAAAATTTTCCTGTAATTACAGCACTCTGATCTAAAACAACTGCTATTAACATTCTGCTGTCTGCCCTTTTGGTCGTGTGTGTGTGTGCGCATGTGTGTGTGAGTTCATGTAAGTGCATGCGAGTGTGTGTGTGTGTGTGTGTGTGTGTGTGTGTGCGTGTGAGCCTCTGTAGGCATCTCAGGCTCTGTCCCATGGGGATCAGCGGCTGAGCCTGGGGCTGCCCACACACCTTGGGCTAATGCTCACCTGCGGATAAATTAGAACTGACACATAGGGCTGTGTCTGGAGAAAATGGTTAGGAATTTGGGAAAACCAAGGATGCTCTCAAATCCAGGGTGGACATGTGTTTCAAGTTCTACAAAGTAAAGACAGGAGATGAATTCAAGGTATACTAATTAATTCTGCCTGGCAACCACCTTCAGGTTCAAGTTAGGAGAAAGTCAGACCTAGAGACCAACGCCTCCCCACCCCCCGGACTGAGGTTTGTGACTTCCCTCTTTGCTCAGGGCAGTTCTCCTTTGGATGAGAGATCTGGAACCTTCCTTCCTATTGGCTCCAGTACAATTACTGGCTGAGTTGCAAGCAGTCGATGTCGCTTCAGCTAAATGCTTGGGTGCCTCTTCTATACAGTTTACCTAAAAGGGGCTTCTGACAGTGTAAGGCAATTAATTCTAGCAGTGAGGGGACTGAGGGAGCTCCCAAACTTCCCTTGAGGTCAAAACAGGCTGGAGAAACTTTTGGCAAATATTAATTTTTTTCTAAGATAGGTCTGTGCAACGAGGGGCCCTCCCCCAGTCAAGGAGTGGGGAGCAGACACAGGAGCTGATTGACTGATCAAGAATCCTCCTGAGCTGGGCTCCGGGACAAGGGAAGGGCAGGTGGCGAGGCGAGAGACAGCCGAGGGGGGCGCAGGGTCTATGAGACTGAAAAGGAACGAAGCCCCAGCAACTCTGGGCCCCGTGTGAATGAGGGCCTGTCTTCATCCTCCGAGGAGTATTTCAGGACTCGGGCCTGACAGATCATTTCAGGACATTCACTAGACACCCAGGAATAGCTCTTGGCTCCAGTCACAAGATTCGCCACCCAAACTCATCCATTTCCCTAATGGTACAATCCTCCTCTCTATCCGACCCGGGAGACTGGGTCACCATAGAGAAAATGCTGATTCTATAAAAACCCGCGCCGTGGGATAGCCGAGGTGGAGGCATAATTCTCAGTTCAGGAAAGGGAGAGAGGAGGTGTCCAATCAATCATACAGCATCCATTAAGCAACTACTCGCAGGACACTGTGCCCGGCATTGTGGGAACAAAGCCGTCTAAGACACAGACCCTGGGCCTGGAGAGGGATGAACACACCACCGCCTGAGAGGCCTCAGGCCTAACACAGGCCCTTTGAGAGAAGGCCAGGTTGTATGGCTCCAGTGTGTGTCACGTTGGCTAGGGAAGCGAAGAAAGCTTGTTCTCTCCCTGGCAGTGCTACAGACTCACTGCTGTGACCACAGTGTGTGTGTTGGGGAGGAACCCCATGGGAATAATTCCAGCCCTCTGCAGGCCCTCACCCAGGGGCATTGCAAAACACTGAACACCATGTTTGTGTCAAGGCCTTGGGCACTGAAGGAAGGTGCTGGATCCCTCATACAAAGGAGACGTGACCTGAAACTGACGTGACCTGGGCACTGGCTCAAAAAGAGGCCACACGAGGCTTCCCTGGTGGCGCAGTCGTTGAGAATCCGCCTGCCGATGCAGGGGACACGGGTTCGTGCCCCGGTCCGGGAAGATCCCACATGCCACGGAGCGCCTGGGCCCGTGAGCCATGGCCGCTGAGCCTGCGCGTCCGGAGCCTGTGCTCCGCAACGGGAGAGGCCACAACAGTGAGAGGCCCGCGTACAGCAAAAAAAAAAAAAAAAAAAAAAAAAAGAGGCAGCACGTTCAGACACAGGCCCAACGCCACCCAAAGACATGAACTCCTTGTGCCTCTGAACCTTGTGGCCCTAACTGCCTGTTTGCCTCATGTTCTTATGAATTGTACCAAGCAGGGAGCAGGGTGGACGGGGTAGGGAGAGGAAAAAGAAAACTCACTGGGATTCCAGGAGCATGTCGTGTCCATGGGGGGACATCTCCTGCCAAGTGCTTTGGAATTTTAGCTTTATGTTTCTTCAGGGACAACTGAGGCTTTTTTAAGTCTGATGTGAAAGATGTTTTCCTGGTGACCATGGGACTTCTGTGCGCCTGCCCAGCTGGGCCTCCAAAACTCTTAAGAATATGTGGGGTACCATAGCTGGGAGTATCCAACGAGACAAGGGCACCAGGAGGAGGAGACAAAGGGAGGTGATGACTTATGCCTGGAGTGGCCTTGTGAGCGGGGGCTTGAGGGAGGCGAATAGAGACAGGCGCAGGAACCCCAGCCCATCATTGATTTCAACACCTGCATTTACACGGGTGGGAGCAAGGAGAGCCAGCCTCGGGGGTCTCATAAAGAAAGGCTCAGCAGAGAGGTGAGTGAAGAGAAAGTGTTTCCGAAGTGCTACCTGACTTTAGAGGTTCAACTGAGACTATTCTTTGAGAGAGGAGTTGCTGCTTCTGATAAAGAGCGAGGAGGGAGAGATAAAGGAGTCGTCTATTGTTGGGCCTTGGAGATGGAAGAAGCAGAGAGCTTCTATCTGGGGAGGAGCTATTCTCAGCCAACACAGTGCATTAGACCCGTCCTAATGCAGAGCTAAAAGTGAGGCTCAGACTGCAAGAAGCTAACGGCAGGGCTGTGGCAGGAGAAGGTCACCCACCACTGTCCGTTCTCCCTATCCTATCAAACGCCAGGATATCCCTCCCTCCTGTCGGGAAATGCAGGGGAAGCTCTTAAGGAAGGCCCAGAACACGGGGCACTGTGGTACATGTAGAATTAGCGCCTCTGGCTTACAGCGCATCCTCCCTGGCTCCCCTCATCTGACTGGTGGGTGGCCGTTAAATGGTAGGAGTATGAGACCAAGAACAGCAAGAGGAATACAAAAGGTGACCAGGGAGGGACATGTATGCTGATCAGAGAGGAATTTAAAGGGCCTTGGGAAGGATAAAAGTTATCAGATCTTGGTCCAGTTGCTTTAGATGGGAGAGTCTTAAGTGAAAACTGGGGAGCCATATCTCTGTCTAGAACTTAGCAAGAGGGATAGAACTGCAAAAGCCTCAGCAAACTGTGCTGGGGGAAGCTAGGCAGCACAGCCCTTGTGGTGGCAGCATCAGTGTCCACAGGCAAATGCCCAGGTCCCTTCTCCAGGCCAACTCAGGCCCAGCACGGAAGGAGACCCAGTCAGAGAGGCATTCTGAATTGCCACATTCTTAGAGTCCCTAGAGCTGGGATGCGGGAGCCTGCAAGGCAGCCACTGACCTGCTCCCCTGAATTAGGGAAAGGAAGAAGGCATTAGGCGCAGACGTTCCCGTCCCAGGGGCCAGAGAACAGGAGGCTGACAGATGCAGTGTGGGAAGCGAGCTGCAGCCAGCAGGGGCAGAAATGTCCACATGGAGACCCTCCCACTCAGCCCTGTGAGCTGGCCGCCACTCCCATCCCACCCAACATGTCCTCTACTTTCTAGTAACCATTCACTCACCCACCCCACGGGGTGTCATAATTCATGCCAAGTGAGAGAGCTGACGTGCATTGCACATACTGAATTGACTCTCCAAATAAATGTTAAAGACAAAACAAGGCACCGGCTCTGTGGATTTTTTATACATGCTAACTCCCTAAGCACAAGAGACGGGC
This sequence comes from Delphinus delphis, assembly GCF_949987515.2. Classification (NCBI taxonomy): domain Eukaryota; kingdom Metazoa; phylum Chordata; class Mammalia; order Artiodactyla; family Delphinidae; genus Delphinus; species Delphinus delphis. The sequence goes on from NC_082694.2 coordinate 66,490,007, forward strand.
TTACCCGAATCTTTCAGGGGATAAAAAGACATCTATCTGACCCTGAGGAGGCCCTTTAAAAATTCTAAGGCAGAAGTGAACGTGGGCAGCTTCAGAACCAAGAGACTCAATTTAACTGAAAGCACCACCATCCATTTAGCACCTGCTCTGTGAAGGCCCAGGGCCAGCAGGCACCTTGGGTTGGGGAGGGCTGCAGGAGGGGTGATGGCTGATGGGCACAAAGAGGGAATAAGTCATCCCCTGCCCTCGGACACACGGGCAGGGAGAAGGTCAGGCAGGACCACGGCAGCATCGTTTAAGCACAAATGCCACAGGTGCTGGAGAAGAAGGAGATCACATCTGGGGCAGAGAAATCAGGAAAGCTTCCTTCTGGGTAGATCTGGAAGGTGGGGGAACAACTGACAAATTCCAGTGTGCCTATTTATTTTATGGCCTTGTTTCAAGGTCAAACCACAAGTCTGAGATTCTATTTCAACTGCCAAGTTGGGATTGATGTCTCCTTCCCACTTTTAGTTCCTTGGAAAAGCAGGTCGCAGTAAAAGCCATGTACTATTATTACCCTCAGGAGGAATGCCAAGAACAGAGTTCAAAGATCTCCTGCCCCCAGAGCCAAGCCTAGCCTGAGCATGTACAATGGACAGGATCCAGCCAAGTGCAGCCCCAGCCAATCCCCAGAGCTCTGGTGGGAATGTGTTTAATTGGATGGCACTGGCTTTGAGTGGGCCCAGAAAATACCGGTCTCATGACAATTGGCAGATCAGTTCGCTGCACAGCGCTGCGCCTGGCTGAAACAGGGGCAAGCCAAGGGGTATCTGAAGGTGCAACAAAATTAGAGGTGGAAGTGTCCTCTCAAAGCCTCTTTCAAGGCCCAGCCCAGTCTGACCTCCTTCTCCCAAGTCTTTAGATTGCCACACATCCCTGGACTGACTGTAGCCTTCATATTGCTCCACCAGATGGCCTGTGTTCCAGTTATGTACATGCTAGTTTCCCACGTGAGCCCTGGACCCTTCCTACAATGCCCAGCATAGCATGTTACGTACAGCAAGTGTCCAATAAATACTGCTTGCTTGACGATAACCACCTCTCCCCTTTCTTTTCACCAGGCAACCAGAAGACCTTTCTGAAATCTTGTGACAGAGTGCTTTGAAGTTCTAGGTAAGATATTTTGGAACTGTGCAGTAGTCCCCACTCAGGTAGCAGGGCAGATTTCCTGAGAGGCTGTGAAAACTGGGCCCTAAGTCTAGCACCACAAAGGAAGATTTGCGGGCCCTTTTCTTAGGCAGCATCGAGTTATCTTAGGAACCCAGAGGCGATTTTATTTTCCTCCTGCCGTGGCAGCCCCAATTCAGCTGTCCTCACCCAGCACTGCAGCCCCTTCTTGGGTCATGACCTGTTCCTACCCTCAGATCCAGCGGAATGGGCTGAAGGTCAAGAAAACTGCCCTGTAGGACCTGGTCCTTTATCCTGGAACATGTTCAAAAGGAGAATATCAAAAAGCACACACAGACATACTGATGACTGTGTTTGGAAAGGTTTTGTGATGGAAATCTAAAACCCAGAACTGAAAAAACAAAAAAAACAAAAAACACCTCACCTGTAACCACAAAGAGATTCAGTCTGATTCAGTGGCTTGGAAACTGGTATCCAAAAACACCCCAGCTGGTAGGTCAGGAAACTTCTACCCTCCCACAGGCTGTGGGGCTTTCAATTGTCTCTCTCAGACCCGCTCTGAGGGTGGAAGGTACAAAACCAACCAGGAAAGGGTATTTTCCCCCTCCCTTTGAATCCCCGCAGCCTACCTGAATACTTATTTCCAGCCAGCAAAAGGGGCTTGGCCATTTTGACACACAACAAAGGGGCCTTCTCTAACCTCCCAAGTGTGTCTGAGGTGACTCTTGCTGTCACCTGCCAAATTACCTTACCCAACCTTAGCTTTCATCTCAGCTCTCTTTGATCACCCTCCCTCCATCACACCCACCCAGCTTTCTATTTTCTCTTCCTTCACAAAACAAATGCCCCTGGAATGGTTCTAAGGCAGAACAAGTCTAGATTCTAGCCAAGAGCCAACCTCAAGGCACAGACACATGATACATCAGAAGAGCAAGGTTTTGGAGTTCGAGACTCAAGTCATCCACTCAGTCTGAGCCTGTTTCCTCATCTGTGAAACAGAACAAAAATTCCCATCTCAGTGCCCACGGTCAACAGTGAATGAGTAACATTTGTAAAGTGCATGGCCCATAGCCACATTCAGTTAATATCTGCTGAATGAGCCCATCACACTTCATTCATCTTCCCCGGACAGCCATCCTACACAATTTCCCTAGCTCCGAGATCTTCCCTTAAGAACAGACTCTTTCCTCCCCTGAAGGTAATAACGTAGGCACTCTTCTTGGAAATCTGAAAACAGTTCACTGCTTCGGCGCTATCTGGAGGTCTCTGCAGCGGGCTGTGGGCAGTGGAAAGTGAACGGCAGGCCAGAATCTGAATGGGCTGAGAATCTGAAGGTGTTACTTAGACCACTTTTTTGGTCCTTATATATTCTGGATCCACCACACAGCATAATCTCTATGCTGGATCCTGGCAATAACATCCCTGAGACAGCTACCCTTCTGGGAAAGGTCTCTTCAATTCTAAGTAGTTTGAACATTAACCCTGTTGGAATCAGTTGGTCAACCATCAACCAGAGGAAGAAAGCAGCATTTGACACAGCAATGCCTCCACCAGACTACCCTTCCCCATAAGCTGCCCCTCACAGCAGTGTTGCTACTGCCCAAGGCTTGGGTGGGGAGGGAAGTTCTGATCTGAACTGACTGCCCATTATCACTTCCCCCTTTGCCACCATGAAGGGGAGAGTCCACAGCAGCCAGGATGACTAATTAATAACATCAGCTCATGCTTCCTGAACGCTTACTGCCTCCCAGGTACTGTGAATGCCTTATCCATGTCATCTCATCATGTTGAATCTTCACCACAATTCTGTGAAGTAAGGACTCTTGTTGCCCCATTTTACAGATTAAGAAACCGAGGCTTACTGGCATTAGGGGACTTTCTCAAGGGTGCATAGCTCTTACAAACAGCACTGGGATACAGAACCAAGTCTGCCTCCAGCCCCAGCAAAAGACACTAGGCTCTAAGGAACCAGAAGGAAACCAGTACTGAACTTACCTGATAGGAAAGGCCATCCTTTCGGGGGCTGAGGCCTATTTCCTCCATGGATGGGGTGTTCATCATCACCTCAGTCATCTCGGCTGATCTCAGATAGTCAGGGCTGCCAAGAAACCCAGAGCAAAAGTCAACAAACACACGCACTTTCACATGCCTACTCTCAGTGCCTTCTGCTGTTAAATTAGAGGACTGCCTGGAAGCAGGATGAGAGGTGTTCAAAACAGAACTCGCTGAAAAACGAGCTCATGCCCCGAGGAAGCACCTTACAAGCCTAGAGCATCAGGGCTCTCAACCTCCACCAACAAAGCTCATTGTCTGAAAACCGCTCTGGCAAACCTCCTCTTCCCTCCTCTCCTGTACTAGTCCCTACTGGCACAGAGCGACTCTGGATTTTCTTTTAAGTGACAGAACTAGAAAAAAAATAAAAACAGTAAGTAGCTGAGGCCGTCTATCTATATTAAAACCAATTCAACCCGTCTCTAGGGGAACTGAATATTATCATTACATAATGATAACAGGTCAACCTCAGAGAAACCAAGTTCGATAATGCTGCCTTCCTAAATTTCTCTCTGTGTCTCTGGTGTTCCTTTTTGCAAAATGTCCCACTTAAAGCCCCAAAGGGTCAGCTTTCTGAAAGCTTCACATCTGCCATCCAACCTCCTTCTCTAGCCCCAGCCACAGCAGCTGCAAGCTCACAGCTTGAAAAACATCCCCTGGATTAAAAGCCTTAAGGATGCCCGGACTCTGACTGCAAAGGAAATTTCCAGAGGGGCCAAGCTGGCCCACCAATGGCTGACATGTGAAAGTGCTTTGTACTCTGTAAGCAGGATACAAATGTTCCATTATCCTCACACAAGCCATGGGCACGTACAGGGTCCCGAATGTGTAATGCCAAATAGCACATACCAAAGTCAGTGTACTCCCTACCCAACAGGCAATATTTTCACCATCATGCCTTTACACATGGTTAAAAAAAAAAAAAAAACGTAGGGTAGGCCTTAGAAAGACTGTATCTAAGGAAACAGGGGTACCAAACTCTTCTTCATTTTACAGCTACTACATAGAGTAGAAATGGCACAGGAGTTGGAAACAGAAGCAATAGGTTCTGGTCCAAGCTATGCCACTCAAGTGCTGTGTGATCTTGAACAGGTCGTATAACCTCTCTGAGCTGCAGATGCGCTGTTAGTCTGTTACCATGATGCTAATAATGCATATCTCACAGCTATGGTAAAGGACTAATCTCTGGGGGGGAAAGCATTGCAAACTATGAAATGCCAATCAACTGTAAAATAATACCAAACCTTAATCTCTCACGGGACAATAACCCTGATGAGTCTGAACACCATTTTGGCAAGTTTTGAGTGGCCAGGGGCACACAGCCTCCACTGCCTTCCAAGTTTCACCCGTATGGTACCTGGAGGTGGGAGGGAAGGAGAGCTCAGAGGAGAGAGGTACGCAAGCCTCCGGGGTGAGGAAATTTTTACTTTGTTTTGAGAGTTCAGTCTCCTCTCTAAACAGAGACGGGCTGGATTGGGGGAGGGGAGACTAAAAGAAGATGCTAGGCTTCCGGGCAAGTTTAGGGTCAGGAGCTAGGACTCCAAAGTCAGTTTCCCCCTGGGTTACGGAGAGGCTACTGCCCACCCCCAACGTAACGGGCCAGAAGAGCGCCCACCGGGCTCTCGCCAGGCTCTTAGCCTGGTGTCCGGGCGTTCGCTCCTCGCTCCCGGCTGTGGCGCGGGGCCGAAAAGTTGAAGCAAGAAGCATGAACTTTCCGGTATCTGAGCTGAGCAGGACTGCGCGGACACGGAGCCTGCGGGGCCGGGCTCTCCACGCCCGCACCTGGAAGCGAGCTCCAGGCCGCCAGCGCTCGCCCCCCGACAGCTCTTCCTCTTCCCCAGAGCAGGAAGGAAGCAGCAGACGGTGCGCAAGTCCCAGCGGCCGTGGGCCTCGCTCTTCAACGAGGCGGGCGCCCGGGGCGCATCTCTCCCAGCCCCGATACCCGGTCGGGTGCAACCTCCGCCTCCCCCCACCCGGCCCGGGCTCCTTCCCGGCGGGCCCGGTGAGGGCGGCTCCTCCCCAACCCGGGCCCCCATCAAGGCGCGTCGGGTTTAGGGTCTATGGAGAGAAAAGGGATCGAGAGGGTGCAGCGAGGAACTGTGCTGCTGCCTGTGGCTTCAGTCGGGTTACGTGTGGGGAGAGCGTTTTCCCTCACCCCTCGGAGCTCTGCAAAAGCCGCCGCTGCACCAGCTCAGCCCCGCTGCCGCCGGCCTCGACGCCAAGACTTGCATGCAAACAAAAAGGAAAAGGGGAGGGGCCCGGGGAGAGCAGGAGCCCCCTACGCCAGGCAGGGCGCGCGCCTCCCGCAGCCCTCCGCGAAGGGGCTTTTATTAGCCGGGTTCAGCCGTGACCCCTGGTTCTCCCCCGACCCCACTACGGCCGTACGCACACCCTCCCAGCCGTAACTTAAGTGAGAGCTTCGAGTTCACTTCCTTTGTCTGGATGCTCTCAGCGCCACCTCCCCACCCCCACCTTTGCAACCTTGACGTTGACTCCTGCTCCGGCTTGGGCGGCGGGTTAGTGCCCGGCGCCCGCGCCACCCACTGCCCTCGCACAGAGCAGGCACGAGCAGGCGCCTGGGCCCCGCAGCCACGGCCGTGAGACGGATGCCCGCCGAGGGCGCAGGATACTCACCAGTGAATGGGGAAATATACAGACATGAAGTCCTAGGGGAGCCTGACCCACGCCCTTGTGATTTAAACACGGTCACTGCGTCTCGGGTAAGGATGTCACGGGCGCAGACAGGCGCGGCAGGCTGCCGAGTGTGGGCACTGGGCGTTCGCCGGTCCGCCTCCCGGAGACAGCCCCACTGCCAGCAGCGTCGGCAAAGCAGACGGAGCTCTCGGCTCTCCACCGAGCTCGCGGCCCCACAAAGAGCCCAGGAAGCCGTATTTATAGGGGCGGGGGCGGGGCTCGGCTCCGGGAGGCCCCGCCCCCCCTCGCCCACTCCTGGAATAACGTCACCAAAATCATGAATGGCTTCGGCGCTCGCAGCTCCCGCTGGCGGCGGCTCGGGGGCGCGCTCGGCTCTGCTCCCCGAGGGCAGTGCTTTGCTGCAGCTTCTAGCCGGCCCCCACCCCACGACTCACACACTCAAACACGCGCGTGGCCACGCGCGCGCGCACACACACGCACGCAAGGGGACCGGAGTTCAATGTCAACGCTACTTCAGACCTACAATCCCGCGGGCGTTGGCGCCCCGCGCCCCTCTCCCTGCACACACCTCTGGGGCCGGGTGGGGGGGTACTTGGGGGCAGAGGACCGTGGTGTGAGGAGGGCGCCGGGGCCCGCTCCGGACGTGACCGCTCGGCGCGGGGGCGGGCGCCATCCCTCAACCAGTGCCCTCTTTTGTACCCACTCGCCGTCCCCGGCCCACACCTCGGGATCCCTCTTCAGCGTACATCCCCCAAACTAGGCCTTCCCCTGACATCCTCGCCCGTGGCACCTGGATTGCTGCGCCCGAGACGCGTCTCTTCTATCCCTGGGAAGATGCGTGCAAATGAGAGCACAGCTAAAAAAGAGGCAGTGGGAAGGTGGGAGGGGACGCGGAGCTGCGGGACCGAGTGCCCGCGGGGGTCACGTTAGCTTGCAAGGGACTGGTCTGCAGCCCTGAGCGCCGTGGAGGGTGCGCGAAAGGATGTGGTGTCGTCGTAGGGTTTTTCCATTGGACACATACACACCCGAGCCGTGGCGGGGGAACGGGGGTGCTGGAGGACGCCGCACAAGCACATCCCACCAGCCTTGGCTCCCAGATCTCCTCCAAGAAGAAGAAACAAAGAGCTTCAGCCGAACCCCTCCCACACTGCCCGGGAATTGCAACGCCGGGAGTCCCTCCGTGCGGTCAGGCTGCGCAGCCCCCAGAGCAGGGATGGGAGTCTGCCCCTCTGTGGCTGGAGTGCGTTGCTTCACACCTCTGCCACAGAGACTCCTGTAAAATGGCTTTATAACCCTGACTTAAGTGTGTACTGGGGACAGAGGAAGTCTATGTGTGTGTGGAGGGGGGAGGAGGGGTGACAGGGGGAGGACGGTATCCAAAACTAGGCAAAATGAAGTGTGCACTGAAGTCAGCTCTTTGAAAGATAGTGAATGTATTGAATCCATATATATGCGCTTAAAAGTAGAAACATCAGGTTTATCTCAGGTAAAGGAGGATAGGATTAATGGTGAGGGTTTAACAGTGGCAGGGCCATGAGGAGGCGCTCATAATTTGATCAGCCCTCTCAAGCCAACCCAAATAAAAATAATCGCTAAGAATTGACAAGAATAATTAAATTAAAACTAACTTTGCTATTTTTAGTCATTCATATATACAACCTGAATAAAAACAGTGAACTTCTAATGAAAATGCAGCTTCAAGATCAGCCCCCTAGGGACTTCCCCGGTGGCGCAGTGGTCAAGAATCCACCTGCCAATGCAGGGGACACCGGTTCGAGCCCTGATCCGGGAAGATCCCACATGCCGCGGAGCAGCTAAGCCTGTGTGCCACAACTGCTGAGCCTGAGTTCTAGAGCCCGTGCTCCGCAACAAGAGAAGCTACCGCAATGAGAAGCCCGCGCACCACAACGAAGAGTAGCCCCCCGCTCGCCACAGCTAGAAAAAGCCTGAGTGCAGCAACAAAGACCCAACGCAGCCAAAAAATAAAATAAAATAAAATAAAAAAGATCAGCCCCCTAGTTGCTCCCTCCAACCAGAGAAATTCAGGAGCTTCTCGTCACCCCCATCTCCACTCCCTCCCCACAAGATAAATCAGAAATTGATTTGTGCTTCTAAGTACCACCTCCATTCTGCTCCTCTGGAGGTACTGTCCTGATGGAGGGCGATGATGCTTCTGTGGACAGGTGCCATGGTGGGGTGGGGATTCCAGGTGTGAGGTTACTGCCGCCAGGGGACTCTGTTTGTGCCTTGGGTGTAGGGTGGGGAAGCTTCTCAAAGGGTGGGTGTGACATGTCATCTACTCCACCAAAGGAGAAGCCAGTGCTTGGAGAACTGGTTTCCAGGCTGGACTTTCTGGGGCACTTAGAGGAGAGTGCCTGAGCTAGAGCCTGGGTGAGCAGAACTGATGCCTTCTGCCATCTCTCCCCAGTAGCAACCCGTGGCAAGGCCTGGCATGAAAGACTGTCTCACCACTTTTACACCAACAGCCGTGCATTACATCTTTGTGATTATTGCTTTGTGAAACTTTCAAAACTCAGAAAGCTACCCACACACACACACCCCTTAGTGTCAAAATGGCCTCATTTTTGAGAAGAGGATGGGAAATAAGGCCTCCATCAGCAGATATCTGGCCTATCGGGCCTCTGGAAAAATTTCCTACGTTGGAGAACACTGAGGTAATTATCTTATGCTCCTCTTGGGGAAAATTTGTATTAATGCCAATTTTAGCTAAATTTCACCTCCGTCAGTAGGATGCAGTTGAAAGTAAGCGTTGAGTTGGGACCCCAAATCTATAGTTTCTGTTTCCCCTCTGGGTCCCCATGACACATTCATTCATTTGAAAACATGGGAAGCATAGGGCTAAACTTTTATACAACTATAACAAATATAACATTTCTCAATCCGAATACTCTCTATAGCACCTGGCAGGTTTTCAAAACATTTCCATGATCTCAACTTTCAAAAGAATGTAGAAAGATTACCATAGCACAACTTTACAAATATGCCAACAGAAGCTGAAATAAATGAAGGGGGTTTCCAAGGATCATACCGCCACTCTACTACATCGCTGTGGGGCACTGTGTTTCCTTCATCTCTCTAAAGACACAGGTTATTTTAACCTGCAGACTGACCATTTCTTCCCGATACCCCATGAGATAGGTTTCTATCTCTGCTTTCTTTGAATAAATGAAGAAACAGAAACACAAACGAATGAAGTTGCACTGAGCTGCAGAAACTTAGAGCTGAAAGAGACTTTCCAAATCACCGAGTCCAGTCTCCTCATTTTACAGGTGAGAAGACATCGAAGATTAAGTGGCATGTCCAAGGTCGCCAGGCTATTAAGTGGTATTGATGGAACCTGAACGCAGGCCTTCAAACTGCTGGTCAAATGTTCTTTCCACGACAACCCCACGCCTTGCATTGCACTTGCCAGGAAGTCAGCAACAGAAGTCAAACACACGACCCGGTCTCTTGAAACCCCCTGAGTCCACCACCACCATTTATTGAGCATTTACTATGTGCAGACCAGGGAACTAAATACGTTTCCGTAGTCCCTTCTCCTACCTTTGTCCCCAGGAACTAGAAAGTTGAATTGCAATTCTGCTTCGATAAAAATCCAAGTGTAATGAGAACTTTACAACTTGAAAAATCCAAGTTGTAATGCTTTCCAACATTACATAAATCCAGTTTCCCAGCTCCTTCTCACTCTCACCTAAAATAAGAGTTAAAAAAAAGAATAAAGGTACTGAGCTTTATATCTCAGACACCACTATGCCATGTATGCAGGACACGTCTCTAATTACTCATTGAGTAAAAAAGTCTCCATCCACATTCATTTAGCAACATATTCCCACACTTTATGTCCCTTCTGCCTTTGCAAAAAGGCAGCATTGCCCGCAATTTGCCTAGTAGTGGTGCAGCTGGTTCTTGGGTTATAGCTAGAAGGGACTTCACAAGGTAAGTTTGCTGAGATACATTCCCATCTGTTAGAACACTTATGCCTCACAAACAACTTTAAGACAGAGGCACTATTGCCCCATTTTAGAGCTGAAGAAAGAGGTTCTGAGAGGTTAAGTAACGTGACTCTCAAATGGCTCAACTAAAATTTGACTCTGGGGCTTGTTGGTTCTAAAGCCTATATTTTCCCCACAATGCGACATTTATCCTCCCCTCTGTGGCTCTGTTTGTTTTAACAGCTAATCTATAAACTGAATACACAGGTGTTGATTCCAATAGCAAAGATCAGGACTACTTTGTGACCATCCAGTGGGGTAGTAGGGCTGGCAGAATAAAATTTCCCACCCTGGGAATCTAGGAATTTCTCAAACTATCAGTCAAAGGCTTGGGGTTAAAAAAAAAAAAAAAAAAAAAGTGAGTGGGAGAAAGGGAGTTTCTAGCCAATTTTTCAGTGAAATTCATTTGAGTATATAAGAAATCTGAAAGGCAAGAATGTGTGTGGGTTGATGTGAGGATGAAATGAGATAATGTTATGAAAACACTTGGTAAGTTGGAAAGCACTGAGCAGATGCACGGCTTGTTTTTAAGATGTGGAGGGGGAGGAAAGAAGGGGTTCGGCAGACATGATTGCATCTGCTTCAGTTTTTCACTTATTTCAACCACAGACTGCCCCATTTTCCCCTGGAGCCCCTTGACTGAAGTTTCCAGCTTTTGTGGGGCAGACATCAGAGGCAAGCAGTGAAGCTCTGCCTGGTGGGCACTGCTGTGGTGCCAGAGTCCTAGCAGCTCCCCTCACACCCCATGGAGTTTTCGGTGCCTCCCAGCAAGCGTTCAGCTGGGTTCTGGGCACACGATGAATGAGCGGGCCTGAGAGTGTGGGCACGCTCTCCCACCTTGGCCGTTAAGGAATTAGCAGTCCATGACACAGAGCAACCCAAACCCACCAGACAGAATCCTCTAGCCTTCCACTGACTTTGCTCTAAGTCCTCAGCAAGTTGTGTAAACTCTCTGTCTCAGACTCCTAAAGCAATAAGGCAGGCAATAGCGTCTCTTTTTAGCTCTCAGGGCACTAATAAGGCTGAGAGAAGTTGCTTTAATAAATGCTCAAGGGCGAAGTGCTCTGCATCCTATCATCAGAGCCCTGCAGCCCAGTATGAAGCCCGTGGATGCTCTTGCCCTGTGCATCTCACGAGGAGCCTCCACCGTTCTGCTCAGAACGTTCTCACCCCCAAAAGAAGCCTGGGATCTGGCAGCCCATGAACTCTTGCCTTCCCAAATATCAAAGAGATTTCAGCCCTGGCTTATTCTTTATTTCTATCAAGGGGGCTTTGAACCAAAGGGATTTTTTCAGAGAAAGAAAACTCTATGGAATCTTTAGGGTCCAGGCTCTTAAAAGAAAACACTAAAACTGGAACCAGTTCAAGGCTCTCGTGTCCAATTAAGGAAATACTCACATTCCTGTCCTGGCTCTGGCCCTAGCGTGCTTTCTCTCTTTCCACATCTACACAGGAATGTACTTTAACAGCCAGAAAAGAGGTTACTATCACCAGGACACAGATCATATAGCAGAGGGCTCCTCGGGGTGGACTCCAGCAGGCTGATACCTTCCTCGAATTAGACAAAGAGCACAGACCACAGAACAATCCAAATTCCCTTCATACCACCCTATCCCCCGCCATTTCACCCACACCTCTGGACCAGAGAAACTCCATGGCTCCTGGGGGGTTAGGAAAAAAGAGAAAAACACTTACAATAGTTTCTTGTGAAGAAAAGCACTTTCAGTTTTCTTTTCAAATATACAGGATGTCAGCTAGCTTCCTCCAGGGCCAGCTGTGTCCCTCTTGATTTCACACCCACTGTTCCTCCCTGGAGGAACAAGCAGTGAATTATGCACGCTGAGCAGCTCCTTCTGAAGGCCTCTGCCAACTCTGTAACCCAAGCTAACACCAGCTCACTGGAGTCCCCCGTGTACTTCACACCCACATGGTGCCCAGCCTTGGGATCAGATAGCTGGGTCCATATTACACCTTCCTGACCTTTCAACAACAATTCTACCAACAGGTAGAATTAAGGCGGTATTAAGCACCTACTACATGCCAGATGGTGGAGTTCCAAGGAATTATTTTAGGAGGTCTTTAGTTCTCTCCCATCTCCATCACCCCCAAAACCATCTCAAATAGACACACACACTATGTGATAATAGGGGGTCTGATGGGCCAACACAGCTCTAAGACGAATCACTAAATTGTTTTAGCGATCCCCTAAATAATTGTAAAGCCGAATAAAAACAGCACGTGTGCTATGTAAGTACCGTTTGCATATAAAAACCCGAGCCTCTGTGATTTGATTGAAATAAAACGAAATGTGTTGTCCTCCTCCAAAAAACAAAACAAAACAAAAACAAAAAAGCCCTATAGCCTCTACCCTTCCTACCAGATTTCCCATCCCTGAGTTCCCTTTATAAAGAAATCAGGGGTTGCCTCTGGTGCTTGGCATGGTGTCCGTCACTGGGGAGATTGGGAGATGCCAGCCCCTCTAGGACCATCTGATAGCTGTTGTGATAGAGATGTGAGCATGGGGGGTGTCGTGATTACTCTTGTCCTGGGGAGAAGGGTGCTGACTACCAGAATATAAATTCTACAAGGGCAAGGATTGAGTCTGTTTTGTTTACTGCTGTACCTTCACCACCTGGAAGGGTGCCTGGCACATAGTAGGCACTCAAGAAATAGTTGTTGAATAAATGAATGGTATCAGGAGAAGCGAAAGGGAAAGGATGCTACTGAGCTGGCCTCAAAGGATGGGTAAAAGCCAGAGAAAGGCGATGCTAGCAGCAAGAACAGCATAAGCAAAGACCCAGGGGTGAGAAAGTGCCAGGGTGTGTTGGGAACCAGGAGTGAGCAAAAGAATCTAGAGCTTGGGGGGGGGGGGGGGACACTGGAGGCCCCTAGGCTCCAAGTCTGCATGTGAAATGCAATACTTATTTGTTAGGAAAGGGCCTTGTGCTCAGCTGCATGGGCTGTGCACCAAATTTCTGGCAGGAAAAATGTCTGGAACTTCTGTTAGCCAAACCAGTCCAGTTTTCCTCACCTCTACATTATTTGAGTTAACATCAGCATTTCTCCTCCAGTTGGGTGGGGCCTAAGCAGAAGTGTTAAGTAGGTCAGATTGAATTTATGTGAATCGTGTCTTCTGAGACTTCCCCTTTCCATCTCCTCTTGTTTCACACCTTTTTTCTGACCCGCCTCAGGCACCCACTGATCTCAAGAAACCCATGCTCCCTCCTACATATTGGCCTTCCAAACTCCAAAGCCATCTTTTTTTCTTTTCCAAAGAAAAGTCCACTCTTCAATGCCCTAATGTCAGGCAGCTGCCAAGCAAGTGAACTTGATCTGCCAAATTCACACTATTGTGAGAACGACATGCTCACAGTACCTCCAGGGTCTCCAACTAATAGTGCCATTTCAGGCAGGCTGAGTGGGTGAGAGGGAAGATCTCTGTGGTCCCGGAGCCTGGAGTATGGTTGATGGTCGGAGGCTGAGGGGAAACCATGCCCTGAGAGGACAGAGAAGGAAGTGAACCCCTCAGAAGGGCTCGTGGGTGCAACCATGGGCACAATAGAAAATGACTTTCCTAGTCGGTCACAGCCCTTCTGGAGGGATCTGATGGGAATCTTTGACCCCAGCTCGAATCTGACGACAGCATTGGAGCAGATTAACGCCAGTGATCAATGGGGAGGGGTATAAAAAGCCTGGGCAGATCATTTCCTTCCTTCCTTTGTACTAAGAAGGGACGGAGTTTTAGACCAAAGGATACTTCTCCAAGTGGACCCCAGGCACCCAGCACCCTTGCCCAGGCCAGGCCAAGCAGCCCACGTGTGCACCAGGAGAGGTGGCCTTGACATCACTACTGAAGTCCTGCACCAGTGTGAGCAAAGCTGATGACAGGTCGTGATGGCGAGGAAGGCCAAATGCCCTTTCACATGCTTGATGAGGCCCTGGGGCGTCAGAGGCTTCCATGAAGGGTTTCTAAGCCTTGCGAGTGGACGGCGTGGCACATGGGCTCGGGCAGAGCCGGGGACAGTACTGCTCACCAGCTACTGAGGACAGTGGGGCAGCTGGCCCCCACGTCCTCCACCCCCGACCCTGACATCAAAGCCTGAACTGCAGGACCCTTGCCTTGCATCTCCACCTGCCTTCTGAGAGAGCACCTGGCTGTCTCCTTCCTCATCACCCTGGCATCCTCTTTTTTTTTTTTTTTTTTTTTGCGGTATGCGGGCCTCTCACTGTTGTGGCCTCTCCCGTTGCAGAGCACAGGCTCCGGACGCGCAGGCTCAGCGGCCACGGCTCACGGGCCCAGCCGCTCCGCGGCATGTGGGATCTTCCCGGACCGGGGCACGAACCCGCGTCCCCTGCATCGGCAGGCGGACTCTCAACCACTGCGCCACCAGGGAAGCCCTGGCATCCTCTTAAGAAAGGAAAATCAGGGCTTCCCTGGTGGCGCAATGGTTAAGAATCCACCTGCCAATGCAGGAGACACGGGTTTGAGCCCTGGTTCAGGAACATCCCACATGCTGCGGAGCAACTAAGCCAATGCGCCACAACTACTGAGCCTGCGCTCTAGACCCGCAAGCCACAACTACTGAGCCCGCGTGCCACAGCTACTGAAGCCCGCGCACCTAGACCCTGTGCTCCATAACAAAAGAAGCCACCACAATGAGAAGCCCGCGCACCGCAACAAAGAGTAGACTCTACTCGCCACAACTAGAGAAAGCCTGCACACAGCAACCAGGACCCAGTGTAGCCAAAAATAAATAAATTAAAGAAATAAATTAAAAAAAAAAAAAAGAAAAAGAAAGGAAAACCAGAAATAGGGAAGGAGACCCTCCTGAGGCTGTTTTCTAACTTCACTCTTTAATGCCCTGATGTTACTATTGAAAAAAGCTAGAGCATTCCAGTCTTTCAGGAGGCTGGGGGCGGGCGGCCCCCGCCCCTAGCCACAGGCTTTTTTTTATTTAGGGGTAGTTGGAGAACCCAACTGAAAGCCCTGACCCACTTCACTTCCTGTTCCTCACTGGAGGAGGTCTCCTCCACACATGTTCCCCAGGGTTATTCTCCTGTTATTGCCTCCACCTCCAGGACCCTAATGTTCCCCAGTTCTTACTAATTTCCTCACTTAAAAAGAAGAATATATAAAGACTAATGAATTACACACCATATATGATGTTGTCTGACATTCTTAATAAGAGAATGAACAGGTCTCTTTACTTGTCTGGCCTCAGTTTGCTCCTCTGTAAAATGGACCTTATATTCCCTGCCCTCAGCTCGTCACACATAAGGGTGCAGTCGGGGCAGACACTCGGCTTCCTTGGCAGAAAGGTACAGTGTTAAATTATTCTCTACTGGATCTGCTTGAAGATGAACAGTAAAAAGAAGGGATAGTGAAACCCACATCAATTATTTCATTTTGTTGCTTAACAGGAAAACATAGCAAAGGTAGCAACCCTTTCTTGTTTTCTGAGAGAGGCCAAGCCAGTTCTCTTAGAAGAGGATGATGCCAAATATAATGGTTGATAACCCATCTCTCCCTCTTCCCAGCACATTTCTCAGAGTATTTGCACTAGTCTTGCACTTGCCAATGCCTTGGCTAGAAGCACACGGTGTGTGAACTGCTGCATTTCCATCAAAGCCCAGGGAGGTTCCACCAGCCTTAATTGGCAGGCAGACGGCATCCCGCCTTCACAGCCTGCCCTTCTGCACATGGGGACACGAGCAGATGAAAGCTATTTGTTCAACAAGGAACATTAAGAAATACCCTGGTATTGAATGCCAGCAAGTCACCCAGCTCTTTTTTTGTTCTTGGGACCTCCACATGTCCACACAGGCACATACACTTACATGCCAGGGGCACCTCCGCAGTTGAACAAGTGCTCTGTTTTCTGGGTCTAAGGTAGGGAAATCACACTGACCTCAATCCAAATAGAAACAGAAACTTATCCAATTCATGTTGTTTTACCACTTTGTGTATAAGTGTTTGTCACAAGCAGCAACAAATACCTCCCAGTGACTACAGGGGAAACAGGTGTGAAGGACTGGTGTGATTCCAGTATCTCTGACATTCTCTTCCTTCCATAGAGCGATGACGGGGGGCAGTGGGGGCCATCACCGTGACAGGAGCCCGCACAGGTATAACCATCTGACGGTAAGTAAGGAGGGGCGAGCTGGAGCAAGGGAGGTCAGAAGGGGACCTGCTGTGATGGCCCAAGAGAGAGGTTGTGTCCATGGGAGGTGCAGATGACAAGGTGAGAGGCCATGCAGAGATGGAGGCTTTAGAACTCGGTAATTGTTTGGATGTGAGAGCAGAAGGGAGAAGGAATTGGAAAAGTCTTGAGCTTGGGTGACTGGAAAACTGCCACCATCCGCTGGGAAAACAAAGCCCAGAAGGGACTGATTTGGGGAGAAGAGGATCATGTCAGTTTTAGATGGGTGGGGCGTCCACGTGATGACTGCCTGTTGAGTTGCGGCTGTGGCTATAAGTGTTGTCACACCATCCACACTAGTTGTTTCTCTCACTCTGGGATCCCTGGTGGCTAAGGCTTCTGTTCTGAAGGTCAGGTCTGGCAAGTCTCTGTGCCGTGGGTGCTTTGAAGCTGTTGCAGACTAGGTTCTTCAGAGGCAGCTGTGGAGACAGGGTTTGGGGCCAACACTGATGAAAGGAAGGGGAAGAAGCAGGCTTGGGCCGAGAAGGAAGTCTAATGCAGGCTCAACAAATCTCAGCCAATCCTGTGGGGAGCTGTGGGGGAAATATTACCTGTCAGAGTGTCCCGCATTGGGACAAAATGCCTGGGCCTTTGTTCTCCTGCATCTGCAGTGTGGGCTGTCCTGGGGAAGGCCTGATCTTGGCAGAGGAGGCCCTCTTCAGCCGAGGCTGACCTTGAAGGAGCTGGGAGCTGGATGCAGTCTGCTGACCCCACTCCCAGCAGCTGGGCAGCAGGTGCTCCCCTGAAGCGGATCCAGGTGGCACATTTCCATTTCTATCACAGACCCCAAAGCTTGCAACTCTGCTTTCTTGCCTCTCTTCCATTTGCCGTGCATCACGGAGGACCACAGCTTGGGGAATCCTCCTGGAACGGACAGATTAGATGCCAGCCCATCTTCTCCCCTTTGCAGGCAACAGAAGTAAGGCCCAGAGAGAGGAGTTGACTTTCCTCAGTTGTGACAGTCAGTGAGCGTGAACTCAGGACCAGCACTGGTCCTCTGGCTCCTCAGCCTGTGCTTTCCCAGGAAAAGAGACTGCTCTGTGCCCAGCAAGTCATGGCAGGCAGACCGTTGCTCCTAGCTCGGGGATGGGCTACAGGTTGTGCCCCGTCTTCACCTTCATTGTCTGCAGATTTGCTGGGAGTGCTCAGGACGCACACCCCAAAATTAAGTGAGGTGGGCACAAGGCCTGGAGAGCAGACTAAATTCAGATTCGCAGAGAGGCAGGCGTGAGGAGTGCTTAGAAATCAGACTGTCAGATTACCAGAGCAGTTCCTTGCCTCTGATTTTTATCCTGGGACGAAGCCAGCTCCGCAGGGGTCATTCTGGAATCTTTCACAATTGCTCTCGATGGACTAGGCATTGGCATGGCCGTCAGCCTGCACTGGGCGAATTAGAGGAAACATCCCCATGAAACAACCCGTGGGACTTCCCATAGAGCTGGTGTTGAGGACACTCTTGATGACATTCCACTGTGTCTTCTGGTTCTCCCTCATGAAGCCCCATGGGGAACCTCAGCACCAGGAATAGCTGTGCTTCTCTGAAGCAGCTGCTTCATTTTTATAGCATAGGTGTAGTGAATGCTGTCCATGCTTTTCTTTTTTGCTTTGTAGGTTAGGAAGTCAGAGCTCGATTTAAGATAACTTAGTCCAAGTGCGTGGGACCTTAAAATATTTGATAAGGTATTGACCACACCAGGCTTAATCCTCTTCTTTTATTTTCCCTTCCTCCCATATTCCCTCTCCTTATTTTTTTTTAAAGTTTGCTCTCTTTTATGTGGTTTCCGTAAACTCCCTCAAATACTTTGTAGGATGATGTAATATGTAAATAACAAAATTAAATGTGACTTTTTGGAGGCCTTCAATTTGTCTTGGGACTTGCTGCTCTGAGTATTTTCTTCTGTGTAACAAGGATGGAGTTGTAATGGCTTCCAGGAGGACCTGAACCTGGCCTTCCCCACCCTGCAGTACAAATCATGGTCGCATCTTGGAACCACTATGGATGAGGTTCAAATGCTAATGGAGTCCTAGAGCAGTCTGACTTCCTAAGTGGTCACCAGAATTCAGGTCTTCCAAGGGTCTGGGGGAGAGTATCATATTTTTCCTACTTTGCCCTGTGTGTGGCCAGGACCAGCTAGCTGGATTGCCTTGCTGGTTGAGATGCAGATGTGATGCAAGTTCATACCCGGAAGTTGTCTGGGTTTTGCAAGGGCACATCACAGTTCTTGGAGGTATTTAAATATCTCCAGGTGGGTCAGTCAATTACAACTGCCTTCACGCTGGTGTTTACACAAGCTGGGGCATTTTTTTTTCCCTACTGCAGTCCTAAATGGCCCTTAAGAGGCATTCTTTCCAAGCTGACACATCAAAGCATCTCCTCCTGGTATTTAGAATCTTAAACCGCATTTCCTAGGGGTGAACACATCAGTACAATAGGGATTTGAAAACCAGACGTGTCCACCTTTCTGAGTGACTATCTCTACTGTGGCCAGGGCTTACTGGGCCAAACATTCACTCCAGGATTCCTGAAGTCCTGTGCTTGGCCCTGATGATTCTGTACAAAAGGAATTATTCATTCTCGGATGTCAAGTGGGCCGATCACCACAAGCAGACAACGCCCAGCCCTACACAGGGTGTGTATTATCCTTTGTCTTTGGGTTATTTCAGATCGTGGGGAAGGGGAGGGAAGATAGTAATGAAAGGTTTTGGAAATGACACTTACAGAGCAGGAATTAACCTCTCTTAGCCTCAAGTTCCTTGTCTGCCAAGGAAGGGGCAGGGATAATAATGCCTACCTTGCAGAGCTGGTATGAAGAGTAAAAGAGCTCAGTGACAGAAGACACCTGGAACAGCACCTGTCACAGAGTCAGACGGGGCTCCTTAAATGGTAACTATTTCGACCGTGTAAAATGCACACGGTCATCTCAACATTGAGGCTTTGCCAGCTCACAGTGTGCTCCATAGACCAGCACCATCAGTATCACCCGGCAGCTTGTTAGAAATGCAATTTCTCAGCCCTGCCCCAACCTGCTGAATCAGAAGCTGCATTTTAAGGAGATCCCCAGGTGACCATACGCACATTACAGTTTGAGAAACATCAAATTAAGGGACGTCTGTTTTACCTTTGAATCTGGTGGATTTGATGGCATTTCTCTTGGCAGCCACAGTCAGTAAATGAGTCTGTCAGTCAAATCTAGGCAATATTTACCTAACACAGCCTGCTTGGGGCCAGGCTGGCTCTGCGGTAGCTCTGGCCAGCCCGTGGCTTGCCCTGCTCACCTGCCTGCCGCGGTCACCTGCTCAGTGGCCAAGGCTCCGGGGAGATGGAGGGCCCCTTGTTTACAGGGCAAGCACAGATAAGGTTTCTCACAGCCCCACCTGAGCTCCTGAGCCAAGGTAAACTTGCTCTCCAGAATCGCTCCCTGACTGGAAAATGTGTCAGTCTATTTATTTCTCACTCCCACTGGAAAAAAGGTGGGGTTGGGGGGGAGTGGTTGGTCATGATGTCATTCTTTCCACGGAACTTCTCAAAGGCATCAAATTTCACGGTGACTTCCAGGCACTGCTTGTGTTTCGCTCCACAGTACAGAACAGAACTGGCCAGAAGCACAAGTTTCTCTTCCTTCTCCCAGCTCTCTGCCCCCTTCCTCCTTCTCTTTCTGGGGTTTTCACTCCCTGAGGGTTCTGCAGGCAGCCCTGCAAAAGGAACCTGGGAGCCACGAGGTGTGGAAAGTTTTCTTAGCATTTCTCTCACAGGTGACCTGCGTCTGGGAAAACAGTTGCTGGTTGGTGGGGATGGAGGGCAGGTGCTGGCTCTAAGTGGGTAGGGAAGGAACTCTCTGGGGGCAAGGTTAGCACTTTCCAACACATCAGAGAATTAGGAACAAAGGGTGAAATGATTTTTCTAAAACCATACAAAGAGTCAGCAACAATTGGGACCATTGCATTCATCACAATTCTTGTTTACATTTCTCTGGAGAAGAGCTGAGACTTTCTGATTGGAAAGTCTGGCTCCCACAATCTGACCAGAGAGCACTGGAGGAAATCGGGACTCGTGCTAGGAGTGCGAGCCCATCATTCATTCCCTTTGTCAATACATCAAGATGTCCTGTCATTCAACATTGCTTCCATCTCAAGTCTGAGGTACTTACTAAGAAAATGAGAATTAATAGAATAAGAGAAGGGCATTATGCAGACCAATAAAGACAATGTGCCGTGAACTGAGAAATATGATTAATCCAGTCCAATTTAAAAACTTTAAAAAATGTATTTGTAATATTTCAACATGTAGATAAAATCAGAGACTAACACAGTGAACACCTATGGACACACTTCACAGCTATATCAGTCAGGACAGAGTTGGTTGTGCTGTGGTAACAAACATCCCCAAATTTCAGTGGCCAAGAGCAATAAAGGTTCATCTCTCACTCATCCACCTGTACTCCACAGGTTATCTGGAAATATCATGTCTGCTTAGGGCCTGGGGAGGAGAGAAACTTTGTCTCTGGGCTGCCATGTTGGCCAACACTTTTGTGCACTGACACCAGAAATGTAAGTCACTTCCACTTCAGTTCATTGGCCAAAGTCTCCAGGCTACCCCTAACTTCAAAGTGAATGGAAAATGCAATCTTACCATGGGCCTGGAAAGCAGAGAGCCAGAAATATTCGGTGGACAGCATTAATGATGGCCACATCAGCTTTAGAAAATATTAGCATATTGTCTTATTTGCTTCAGGTCTTCTTACTTCAAAGAAAGTAAATATTAGAGACACAGCTGAGTTTCCCTCTGTCCTCTTCCCCACTCCATTCTCCTCTCTCATTTCCCAGAGTGAAGCACTGTTTTGAATTCAACATCCTCGTGCATGTTTTTATATTTTTTATTATATTTATTGCATTTTTATGTATCCATAAACATTATAAAGTATTATTATGCTTTTAAACTATACATGTATATGTGTGTGTATACATAATCATAATCTTCTGCAATGCGCATTTCTCCCCTAGCATTACAATTATGAGATTTTCATCTATGCTGACACACACTGTACTGTATTCCATTGTATAACTATAATACAATTTAGTCATCCAGTCTCATGGACTTTTAGGTTGTTTCCATGTGGCAGCATACATCTTAATACATGTCTCCTTGTGCATATATACAAGACTGTACGCCTAGGAGTGGGATTTCTGGACACGACCACCTACAACTTTACTAGTAACAGCCAAATTGCTCTCCAGAATACTTGTATCAATTTACAATCCCACCAGCAGTGAATCAGGCTCCATGACATAACAGATCTTTGCCAGCACTTGGCATTGTCTAACATAAATTTTTGCTGAGCTGGTGGGTGTGTATGGTATAACATTACTGTTTTAATTGGTATTTCTTTGATTAATAGTGAAAGCAAGCATCTCTCTGTATTTTTATTGACCTCCCGGGGTTCCTCTTCTGCAAATCGATAGTTTATATTCTTTGCCCATTTCCCCCCATGTGTTGTTTATCTTTTTCTAATTAATTTTAGAGATTTCTTTACATGTTATAGTCACTGAAAATATCTTCTCCCAGGCTATGGCTTGTTTTTCACTTTGTTGTAGTGGCCTTTTGTTGTGTAGAAGTTAATTTTAATGTAGTCAAAATTATCCATTTTTTCTGGTTTCTATTTGTGTGTGTGCATTTCTTAGAGAAATCCTTCTTTATCTTAAAGTCATGAAGAATTTTTCTATAGTTTCATCTTGTATCTTAAACTTTTGCTTTTTGTTTTTATTGAAGAATTCTTTAATCTACCTGGGGTTGATTTAGGGTAGAAATCTACTTTTGTATTTTCCATATGAAAACAGTTGCTCCTTAGACTCGTTTACTAAATAGATCCACACTGATTTGTGACATCTCTGCCTTATATTCTTTCCAAGTGCAGGTGGGCCAGTGGCTGGGCTCTCTATTCTGCTCCATTGGTCTATCCTTTTGCCCAAATGATATTGTCTTCATTACTAAATATTTTGATGATAAGTCTTGATATCTGGTAGGGTAAGCTCTTCTACCTTGTACTTTTTCAAAATTGCTTCTCAGTTATTCTTGGCCCTTTCCTCTTCCAAATCACTTTTGGGATCAGATTGTCTAGTTCCAAACAAAACAAAACACCCTGTTGGACTTTGATTAAAATTCCATAGATGAATTTGACATCTTTATGATTTTGAATGTTCCTATTTATTCATTTCATTTTGTATGACATGTGATTATGATTTCCAAACCCTCCATAAGACTCCTCATTTCCTCCTCTGCTCCCCTCTCCAACCCTTCTCACTTTTACTCAAGCATTGCTTACTTCCTATTTCTTATTGCAGCTTCAGTATTTTTACTTGTATTTCTTTTTTTAAAAATTTATTTACTTATTTTAATTTTTGGCTGCGTTGGGTCTTCGTTGCTGCACACGGGCTTTCTCTAGTTGCAGTGAGTGGGGGCTACTCTTGGTTGCGGTGCATGGGCTTCTCATTGCGGTGGCTTCTCTTGTGGAGTACGGGCTCTAGGCACACAGCCTCAGCAGTTGTGGCTCTCAGGCTCTAGAGCACAGGCTCAGTAGTTGTGGCACACAGGTTTAGTTGCTCCGCGGCATGTGAGACATTCCCGGACCAGGGCTCAAACCTGTGTCCCCTGCATTGGCAGGCGATTCTTAACCACTGCGCCACCACGGAAGCCCTTTACTTCTATTTCTTATCTGCTTCAAAGATCTCCTAATTCTTCCAACTTTTCCCAGTGTGCAAAAGGTAAAACCTAGACACATATCATAACGACAAAGGGTAAAGAAAAGGGTTCCAATAGTCTCCTATGAGCAGATATGACAGCATAATTACATATAGGGGGGTGCACAATAATCTTTTCTGATCTTCAGGAGGTAGTATGGGAAAGAGGCCATTCTGCTGAGTTTGAATCCCAGCTCTATCATTTACCAACTCCAATTTTGGGCAAATTACTTAACCTTACTCTGCCTCAGTTTTCCCTTCTGTAATGTAGGGATGAAAATATTAATTATCTCACAGCATTAGTATGAGAAATAAATAAGTTAATGTATGTAAAGTGCCTGGTATATTGTGTGTTATCTATTATTGTCATTACTAAGATAGGATTACCATGGCATACCAGGAATGTGGCTAGTTTGAATGTTCCAACTAGATAATGTCAGAGTAACTCAGTAATCTTAACACCAGACAGAGAACTTACTGGTTAGTGTTGTATCCTCTCATTAGGTAGAAGGGCACCAGCCACATTATTGCAGGTTTAATCATTAGTGGTCCTCAGTGGTGCTAGTTTAGTGTTAACCATGTTGCAAATTTCACAGAATCTTTGAGTTCAGGGTTGGATGGTGCCCAAGAAAATCAAATCTAATTTCTTACCTCATGCTTGAAACCTCTTAAAATAAAGCTATAGAAGAGGAAGACTTTTATGAAAGAAGATCAGAAAAGCAAGAATATTGAAAGGGTATCAGATCTACTTAAAAAATAAAACTGAGGAGATGGTAGAAAATAGTATGAATCAATAAAGTTTCAAAGATTGCTGGGAGTGGCCATTAAGAGAAGCTGAGGGCTTCCCTGGTGGCGCAGTGGTTGAGAGTCTGCCTGCCGATGCAGGGGACACGGGTTCGTGCCCTGGTCCGGGAAGATCCCACATGCTGCGGAGCGGCTGGGCCCGTGAACCACGGCCGCTGAGCCTGCGCGTCCGGAGCCTGTGCTCTGCAGCGGGAGAGGCCACAACAGTGAGAGGCCGGGCGTACCGCAAAAAAGAAAAAAGAGAAGCTGAAAGTAAGGGGGGTGGTTCTAAAGAGCTGATAGCCTGGGTCCAAAAGAGAGAATTTCATTCAGAAAAATGTCTGTGCCTTGGACACCAAGGGCATATTCTCAAGAGTCCACATTACTGCCTAAATGGGTTATTTGAAGGTCTTGGAACAACCGCTCCCCTCTTCCTGCCACCAGGCTGCCAAGAGACCTGGTACTTCTACTTTTGTGTTAAGACCTTGGGTGCCCTACTGAAAGAATAT
The DNA here is from genome assembly GCF_949987515.2 of Delphinus delphis. Lineage (NCBI taxonomy): Eukaryota > Metazoa > Chordata > Mammalia > Artiodactyla > Delphinidae > Delphinus > Delphinus delphis. Next base: position 66,514,124 of record NC_082694.2, read on the forward strand.
ATATATATATATCATTTATGAGGAGTAAGCCCATATCATCCAAGGAACACTTAGATTGAATTCCTCAGCTTAGGCCTAGCTAAGAGCAGGACATAAGTTATATACATAGCAAAAGAAGTTCTGCTGGGCAGAGGGGAAGGGAAATGCTCTGGGCGTTGGGACCCTCTTACAAGCAGGGAAGGTCAGAATGGAGCCTCAATGAAACCAGAGCAGGGAATGGTGGGGGGATGGAGTGAGGTAATACAGTATAGGGTTGTGAGTGAGGGTGTGGGAGGGGAGGGTGAAGGGTGGATGGAATCACCCACCTGGAGTTGGCTCTAGCTCCCAGAGGTTTCTTTCAAATGATCTGAAGAGCCACAGACCTGTGGGGAGTCTTGACCCCCTCCAAGGAAGCAGGGTTAGATCAAGGCCCACATGTGCCCATGTGGGAATCTCCCTTCTGAACGCAGACTCCAGGGTCAGAGAGTTTTACATGCACTGTGGTTTGTCCCTGATGAGAGCAGCACCCTGTTTACAAGCACTTAAATATTTTTTTGCTGCCCCTTACACCCCTGGAAGCTGGAAAGGACAGTAACATTCTCCCCAAGATATGGAAGAGAACACGGAGGGTCAAAGAGGAGGGCAACTTGCCATTGGTTCCACAGCTGGACAGGAAGGAGTCAGACAGGCCTCACATCGGGAGCCCCACAGCTGCCAGAAGGGAGCTTTGAGCCAAATGGAGAGCTGGTCAAAGCTATGGCAGGCACTCACCCCAGGTCATTATCTTAGAACATGACTGGGCTGGGCTGGCTGCCCTAGGTGTTTCCTCCCACAGGGAGGGCTCTGCTAAGGAGCTGCCACCCTGTAGAGGTCATACACCTGGGTGTGGGCACACAGTACTGTCATGAGGCTTGGTTGCTGCCCCGGCTGCAACAGCACCTCCTGCTCTAGCCCTGTGGTCACCGCCACTCCTCCATTCTCTTCATTCATTCATTCAACACACAGTGAGCACTGACACACTAAGAATACAGAGGCAAAATAGGCCCCTATCACGGCCTTTTAGCGTGGGGGAAGGAGGCAGTGGCTAAGCAGACGAGGGCAACGAAATCTTGACTCTCTTTTCAAGAGCGGGAGGATAGTGAAGTGGTTAGTATCACAGACTTTGGAGCCAGAATGGGAAAATGAATTAAGGCAGGAGGATATATTTGAAGGTATCGTAATTGAGAATGTTGTAGAAATAAAGAAAATATAAAACTTCTGTTGAAAGGATTCAGTGTTAAACAAGATAGATAAAAAAAGGAACTCACACCTAGAAATATTGTAGTAAAAGTTAAGAACATTAACAACAAGGAAAATTCTCAAAATATTTATAAAGAAAAAGTAGATCAATGAAAAAGGAAAAAGAATCAGAATTATATGAAACCTCAATAACAAAAATGCATACAAGAAAGCAATGAAGTAATATTTTTAGTGTTGGTGGAAAAGGACTTCAAACCTAGAATTTTATATCCAGCCAAAACATCATTTAAATGCAAGTAAAATAAAAGTAGTATCAAGTATATAAGGCTTCAGAGGGCTTACTCCAAACCCCTTTTGAAACATTCTTAGAGCCAATTTTTCAATGCAGGAAATTAGAAAAAAGCTCCAGAATAAACCTAGAAGGAGGAAGAGGAGAAGGATGAGGGAGGAGGAGGAGGAGAAGAAGGAAGAGGAGCAGAAGGAGGGGAGGAAAGGAAAACATAACATAATGTCAGAAATCAGAGAGACAGAGTGCAGAAACGACAAGACATTAAGCTGGTTTCTTGAAAAGGTTGTAAAATATACAAATAGTATATGACAAAGTTAGAAGAAGAAAAAAGATATGTAAACATGCAATTAATATTGAAAGAAGCACCAGCACAAAAAGTTTTAGACTAACAATATTATGAAAAATTGAAATTTGGAGACATTAAAATTGATACAATTCTGGAAAAATATGAAATTCCAAAGTTGCAACAGTAATAAACAGCCAACTAAATTGTCAAGTATTCAATAAAGAATTACAGTGTAATCAAAGATCTCTCCTCTTCCTGAAAAGCCCTAGGCTCAGATGGTTTTACAGATAAGTTCCACCTAATCATAAGGATGAGATAATACCCTGACATATACAAACTGTTCCAGAAAATAGAAATCAGTTTCGCCTTTGTTATAAGACTGGTCTAACCTTCATTACAAAGTCAGATAAGGATGGTAAAAAAAAAGAAACAAAAAACTATAAGGCTATTTCATGTTTGAATATCGATATGAAATTCTACATAAAATATTACCTAACTGTATCCAAGAGTGTATTTAAAAAGTTATGACCAAGTAAGGTTTATTTTTAGAATACACGAAAGTTTAATGTGAGAAAAAACTATTAATGTAATTTTTACCATTAATGAACAGAAGAAGAAAAATTTCATGATTATCTCAAGAAATGTTTTAAAAAACATTTGAACTTTTATTGTGAAAACCATTTGTATCAAATAAACACTTTTGAATTTTTTTAAAAAGTCTCCAAAAAAACTAGAATAAATGTTTATTTTCTCAACTTGATGAAGGCTATATATTAAGTGTCTACAACATATATATTACATGGAGAAAGTTTAGATTCATCCCCACAATCAAGGGTGCCTGTTATCACTGCTATGGCTCAGCATAGTACTAGAGACCTAGCTAAAGCAATAAAAATCAGAAAAATAAATAAGAGCTATAGGAAGGAAAGAGAGAGAACTCTGACCGACCACACTGACAACTCAACATAATAAAAAAATTATTAGCACTAATAAGAAAGCTCAGCGTTTGCTCAATGAAGATATCACAAATATCTTTCTCCTATTGATATATCACCTATAAAAAGTATATTAAAATAGAAAATATATGAAAAACATACAGTTTTTTTCAAAATAGCAAAAACAAAACAAGCCATGATGTATTTGAGTATCATTCTTACAAAAGAAGCATAATACCTTTAAAGAGAAAAAAATTAAACAAAAAAATCAGACCTACAGAATGGGAGAAAATATTTGCAAATCATATATCTGATAAGGGGTTAAAATCCAAAAAATATAAAGAGCTCATATAACTCAACAGCAAACAAACAAATGCTCTGATTTTTTTTTTAAGAGACCTCTTTCTAGAGAAGACATACAAATGGCCAACAGGTAAAAAGGCACTCAGCATCACTAATCATCAGGGAAAGTCAAATCGAAAGCGCAATGATATATTACCTCACACCTGTTAGAATGACTGTCCTCCAAAAGGCAAGAGATAACAAATGCTGGCAAGGATGTAAAGAAAAGGGAACCCTTCTGCACTGTGGGTGGGAATGTTAACTGGTGCAGCCACTATGGAAAACAGTATGGAAGTTCCTCAAAAAAATTAAAAATAGAACTACCATATGGTCCAGCAACCCCACTTCTAGATATATATCCAAAGGAAATGGAAACAGGATTTCTAAAAGAAATCTGGACTCCCATGTTCTTTGCAGCATTTTATTCAGGATATCCAAGATTGAAAACAACCTAAGTGTCTGCCAGTGGATGAATGGGTAAAGAAGATGTGAGATACAGATACAGATATAGACATAATCTCACATCTTCTCTATCCATTCATATGTTTTATATATATATGAATGTTATTCAGCCATGAGAAAGAGGGACGTCCTGCCATTTGTGACAACATGGATGGACCTTGAGGGCATCATGCTAAGTGAAACAAGTCAGACAGAGAAAGACAAATACTGTATGATATCACTTATACATGAAATCTAAAAAGCTGAATTCATGGAAATAGACTATAATGGTGATTGCCAGGGGCTGGAGGTGGGGGAAATGGGGAAATATTTGTCAAAGGGTACAGAATTCCAGTTATAAGATGAAATAGTTCTGGGAATCTAATATACAGTATGGTGATTATAGTTAATAATACTGTATTTATACTTGAAAGTTGCCGAGAGTAGAACTTAAATGTTCTCACCACAGAAAAAGAGATGGTAATTATGTGATGTGATGCAGGTGTTAGCTAGCACTATGGTGGTAATCATTTCACAATATACAAGTATATCAAATCAACATCATTGTACACCTTAAACTTACACGATTATATGTCAATTATATCTCAGTAAATCTGGGGAGGAGGGCAGAAACTTCAGTGTGCATAGAAATCATATGGGGAATCTTGTTAAAATGCAGATCGAATTCAGTAGAAGTTGGTGTACCTGAAATTCTGCATCTCTAACAAGCTCCCAGCTTCCAGATGGCAATGCTGCTGGTCTAGGGACTACATTTTGAGTAGTAATGCAATAGATCTGTGCTTTCCAATAGGTAGCCATATGAAGCTATTTAAATTTTAATTTAAATTAATTAAAATTAAATTTTAGCTCCTCAGTCACACAAGCCACATTGCAGCTGCTCAAATAGCCACACGTCGCTAGCGGCTACCATACTGGACAGTACAAAAGTATAGAACATTTCCATTATCGTGGTAAGTTCTATGGGACACCACTGCTTCAGCATCCAACTATTAAAGAGTACGAAAAACTTGTAGAAGATCAAAGCAAGAGTTCAGTGATTTACTGTCAGCCTCATAAGGAGCTTACTCGGACTTTAGGTGACGGTGAGGACTGACTAATGTGTTGATTGTGTACATCACTGTCACCAACCTGGATGAAGGACTCAGAAGCATGTACAGTAAATAAACAAATAATACAAAACGAAGAGGGAAACACGTCCAAGATGATAAAAAGTCTAGAATAATATAAAACAAATCAGAAGCCAATAAGAATAAAACAAATTAAGTAGGCACAAGTAGCAGGTAATATACTTAGGGATGCAGGAGTAGGGGATGAGTAAAGCATATAAATATAAATGGGAAATGACTAGAAGTGTAGGAGAAAAGGAATCAAAATTAGGGTCCATGAGTTGTGAACGACAATAACAAAAAAATGCTTGTTAATAGCATCATAAACACATTATTGGTCAGAAATGTATCTGGCTCAAGCCTACAAATGAATGAATAAATAAATCAATCAATCAGTGAAAGAACCAACCAACCAAATCAGAGGGGGTGCCCATTTAGGGGGTAAGAAGAGGTGTTGAGTGGGAACACAAATTGGGGATGATAGGAAAAGGAAATAAAATTAAATCAAACAAAACAAAAGAAGGTCTTCGCTTAGCTTGACGATGATAATGTACATAAGTTGAGAATGATGACCTTATATGTCTATACCGGGAGTTTAAAAAGAGAGAAAGCAGATGGAGAGAGATAGAAGATCTCTCTTGATAGAAAAATTAGTACAAGGTGGTGTCTTTAAGGCCATAAGACCAGGTTCTGAATTGGTTGGGGTTTTGTCATTGTTGTTCTTGTTGTTGTTTTTTAACTACTGCTTGACTTTGGACAAATTGTTAAGCTGGCTGAGAGTCTCTTTCTCTTAAAAAATTGGAGTTAAAACTGTATCTGTCCTACCTCCCTCTCAGGACTGTTGGCCTGGTGAACAAAATCACAAATGAGATGGGAAGTTGTGCTCCTGGGAAGAACTGTAAAGTGTTGTTACTGTGACGAGTGCCGGGTTGGGGGTGAGCAGCAACGGGGTCCTTGGTCTCTCGCACTTAGCCTCACCAGCAGCATTTCAGTTCTGAGCTGTCTGGCTGGGAAGGGACTCTGCCCACCATCCCTGGGGCTGAGGGAGCTGGGCCACATCACTGAAAATCAGGCCTCTCAGGTGCTGCCGGGGAGGTTTGGGGCTCTCCTCTGAGGACACAGGACCCCGGAGGACAGGCAGCCCATGTGAAGCATGTCAACTGGAGTGGAGTGTCCTGAGGTCAGAGTGAACCTGATCAGAGAATGGGGGCAGTGGCATCCCCTCCTCTGCCTACCACCTCCACATCCCCAGCTCCACACCCCCTCCCCTGGCCTCCCAGCACAGGTGTCAACCTGGCCTCCTTGTCAACAGCTCACGTGCTAGTGAGAGACACTAGAGCAGCCTTCATTCAAACCCAGCTCCACTAACCTGCCAGCACATTTTATAATTTGCAAAGTACTTTAGCTGATCATCCTACGAGGCAGTTGTTATTACCTTCTTTTCATGGATGCAGACGCAGGCACAAACAGGGAGAGTGACAGAAGATAGACACTGGGGGATTCAGGACCCAAATCTTGGATTGTTTGTATTCGAATCCGTGCATGTTTCAGTGTCTTGTGCTGCTGTGGGCCTCTTGCCTTCTGGGTGCAGGGGACCCAGAAGAGGAGAATGCTTTTCTTTCCATACCCCTGGCTCCCAGATGCATGCCACCTGAAACCACAGCGGTCCACACCGGCACTTTCCTACTCTTTCTTTGGGTTCCCTCTCGGTGAAAAATTCTTACTCCCAGACCTCCGTGGGCTTTAAAGGATGTAAGCACCTATATAGAATGGCAGGCTTCTGCCCTCTGCTGGCAACTCACGAGATTGCCCTGAGCTAACCCATCCATTCAATTCCACCAAATCCATTTCTTCTTCTTTGAGATCACTTTCTTTCTTGAATAAATACTCTGGGATTTTTCCAGCTCTTACTGTGTCTGAACAGAATACAAATCATAATATCATACAATGAGCATCAGACTAAAAGTTAGGAAACCTCGGCTCGAAACTGCTTGTTTTTTGTGGGATATTGGGCAAATCTTTCAGCTTCTTTGAGCCTCAGTTTCCTTATTTGTAAAATGGGTATAATATCTACCCCTTGGAATGACCGTGAGGATTGAGTGATAGGAAATACTTGAGGGTCACAGAGTGGGGTCTGAGGAGAGTCCCAGTTAATATTTGTTCGTACTCATGGCTTTGCAGGATTTCCAGGACTCCTCTACTTGCAGGAGACCTCCTAAATTCAGTTCAAATAGTTCAAAGATTCATAGAGCTGGAAGGCAGCTAAAGGCAGGTCACAAAGTGGTTTTTAGAGGCTCCCTGTAACGCACATTAAAAGTAGCCAACACCCTATTCATTGTTCAAATAGTCCTGCCCCCAAACCTCACCCCATATCCTCACAAAATGCGGAAGCTGAGCGTCTTGAGAAGCAGCCCATTTCCCCTTTGGCCAACTTGGCCTGGGAGCAAGTTCTCTCTCCCTTGTGGGAGAGCATCCCACTTGACCCAGAAGTGAGGCCCAGAAGTAAGGTCAAGGGGAATGCTTGGGGCATATGGTACTTTCTGCCAAAATCCATTTGCTCTGCTCTTCGGTGGATTAGTATAAGCTGGGGGCTGCCTGGTTCTGCCTTTATTAAAACATCTCATTCTTGAATTCTCCCACGTTGGAGTGACATTTGGAAGAACACAGTCCCTACCTTACAATGCAAGTGTTTTTGAGTGGGTCTTTTGGCCATTCGTAGCTCCATGTGGAAGCCAGCCCCACTCACTGATGCCTGCAGCACAGGGGTCAGAACTACCATTTGTGAGAGGTTATTTGGGGACAGGTAAGCCTGGATGGGGTGAGGGACCTAGAGCAGTGAGGGGACCAGGGAAGGCCATCTGGGGAGAAGAGCACCCAAACCGGGAGGCTGGGGACATGTTCGGAAAAGGAGGTGGAGAAGGCAACTTGAATTTCTTGACAGTTTTGGCAGAGGAGCTGCTGAGAATCATCTCATACTCTTTGCCACTTGCGGGCAGGTTTTGCATTCCTGCATTAAGAAATCACCCAGTCTGGGGACTTCCCTGGTGGTGCAGTGGTTAAGAATCCACCTGCCAATGCAGGGAACATGGGTTCGAGCCCTGGTCCGGGAAGATCCCACATGCCTCAGAGCAACCAAGCCTGTGCGCCACAACTACTGAGCCTGCGAGCCACAACTACTGAGCCGCATGCCACAACTACTGAAGCCAGTGTGCCTAGAGCCCGTGCTCCTCAACAAGAGAAGCCACCGCAATGAGAAGCCCACGCACCACAACAAAGAGTAGCCCCTGCTCGCCGCAACTAGAGAAAGCCCGCACGCAGCAATGAACACCCATGCAGCCAAAAAATTAAAAAAAAAAAAAAAAGAAAGAAATCACTCAGTCTGGATGGCTACACACCTCAGCCTCCCAGAGCCCTCCCATTCTCCCCAGAACCCAAATCTGATTGCCAAGCGTCTGCCCTGCAGCTCATTGTTCTCCTACTTAATCCATCTTCTATTCCCTTTGGAGGGAAGGGAGAGGGATAGTGATGATGTGGAGGAGATACAGGCAGGTTTGCCCATTCCTTCCTTGCCTTTTATTTGTACAATACAGACACCGTTTCCCTGACTCACTATTTGTGGGGTCTCCAGAAAAAATTAATTCTGAATGCTTTATCTCCCCTGCTAGTCTGTGGGAGCCTTGAATGTAGGAACCAGGACTTCATGTGTCTGAAGCCTCACATAGTGCCTGGCACACGACAGGTGTACAAAAATGTGTGTTGAATTTAAATGAACAGCAAGTCATCTGAAGAGTTTAAAGTTGGAAGCTTGACATCATTTAGTCTAGTAGCTCTCAAACCTGGATGTGCATTAGAATCACCCTAGGAGCTTTAAAAAGAAAATTAGAGCCCTAGTCCCTCCTTAGACCAGTTAAATCAGAATCTCTGAGAGCAAGATTTTCATAGTTAAATGACCAGAAAAGAGCTCATCACCTGAAGGCATGCTGCAGTGAATCCTTTTATGAAACTGAGGTCACTTTCTAATGCACCCTAATTATCCACTGCATTATGTTTCAGTCATATAATACATTTTCTTAAAGTTGAGCCTATGTGCTCTAAATACATAGAACATGAATTTTTAAATAAGTAACTAGCAAATATAGAAGGAAAAAGGTAATTTTCACTGGGTATTCAGAGACTTGCCCATTTGTGGAGTGGCAAAAGGTTCAGCATGATATCATAATGGTTGAGCTGAATTTCATTTGAAAAAATGACAAATAACCCAAAGGATGGAAAGGAGTGAGAGAAGGAAGACCCCCACCCCCAATAAGAGTCTTTGTGTGACCTATTGGGACAGATTCTGGTCTAAAGACACCTTCTTTGGGGACTTCCCTGGCGGTCCAGTGGTTAGGACTCCGCACTTCCACTGCAGGGGGCGAAGGTTTGATCCCTGGTCGGGGAACTAAGATTCCATATGTCTTATGGTGTGACAAAAAAAAAAAAACCCAAAAAACAAAGACACCTCTGGAAATGTGTATATATCTGAATATCCTCTGTTTAAACAGAACAGAAGTGATAAGAATCTAGTGTGGGTTTTAATTATATTAAAGTGTCTGCTGAGAGAAGCTTGGCCAGCACTACCTACACAGCCCCAGCTGCATGGAGATGGCAGGGAGGGTTTTATAGATCACAGCACTTCAGGACTGGAGCAGGATAGAGACAGGCAGAACCTCAACGTCTTTCTCTGAGTGTGGTCCGGAACTAGCAGCGTGGACCTCCCTCATCCAGGAGCTCGTTAGACCTACTGAATCTGAATCTGCACCATAACAAGATCCCTGGATGGTGTACAAATACGCGGAAGGTTAAAAACATTGCCTTTAAAGGTGCCCCACTCAGCCCCCTTCTGATGATTGCCACTGGCTTTACGTGGAGAGGGCTAGATCTTTTCTTTCTCACCCCAGTAGCCAGTGTGTAATAAACTCTTACAATATTTTAACAGCCTTTCTGAGCCCTCATGACATTTTCTCTTTATAGGGAAAAGAAAAAAAAATTAAAAAGAAATGAAATAGTTGTCATTACTGATTTGAGGCCCAGAGGGAGAGAGGAAGAGATCAAAAGTCAACATCTGTGATTCTGCAAATAGAAAATGAAATGTTTCCCAGGCGGGCTGGGAAGCAGCCATCGAGTGCTCGGCTGGTCCTTCGTGGTCCTGTCGGAGGTGGCTGAGTTCAGCCCAGAGCCTTTAAAGGGCTGAGGTGGGAGCGCTTAGCCAAACCCCCAGGAAAACTTGAGGTGGGTCTGCAAAGGCCTAGGCACCAAGAGCGCAGGCCACTAACAGTCCTCTGCTCACTGGAGACCCTCACAAGGAGCAGGATAAAATATCACCTGGACGTTGGACACTTCGTACAGGTAATGCTCCAGTTACCTCCTCCCCACCCCCACCCCCAGCTCTGAGCCTTGTCCTTCCTCTGTCTGGGGACCAGGTCTATCTGGGGAGCATGAAAGTGATGTAGAGTCCGGAGCCTTCTTTCTGCTCTGAGAGAAAAGCCAGAGTGTTGCAAAGTAATCAAGCTGCCAGCGTTCTGCGCTGGGGTCGAACATGATGGGGGCCGGTGGGGTGGTCAGGGAGTGAGGGGATTCGTTCCAGAGACTTAAGTCTCCCAGAAATCCCTGTGATCCATCCATACCTGGATGGGCTTCCCCATCAGGGCTCCCAGAAGAGGTGGGACAGAAGCAAAAGTAGTGAATGCTACAACTGGCTTTAGTGAGCTCCTCCTGTGGGCCAAGCATGACACTAGGTCCTTTTCAAGCATCATCCCTGTTACTCTGAACAGGAACCCTACAAAGCAAGCAGTCCCCCATTTTACAGAAGAGGAAAGCTGAAGCTCAGAAGGCATGAGTACCATCCCTATGTTCAAAGAATTAATACACAGCAGAGCTTGGATGAGTACCCAAGCTCAGTGGTCTTCTCCCTACTGTACCTGCCTCTGTACCCAGGGATTGAGAAGCACCCAGTTCTGGCCCTAGCCCTTAATTAATTGGCCCCGTCACCTTAAGCAAGGCATTTTGTTTCTCTTGGCCTTGGTGTGCTCATTTGTAACAATGGGGATTAATGGGCCTCCCTTGTGTTTTAAAGTGCCTGGCACTCAGCAAATCCCCAGTGGGTACTAGTTTTCTTCCTTCTTCCTTTTAAAATGAAGGGATGGCCTTGGCACTAAGATGTAAGTCGTGGAGGTTTAAGACTGTGTGGCTGACCACCCGCAGGGAGGGCTACTATCTCAGATGGAAGGGCTCCTCCGGCGGGGTTCTTGTGTGAACCAGCATCTTTGCTCTCCTTCAATGCCACACCTGGCTCAATGCTCTGATCACTCTTGTCCTCTGTGTAGCCTTGGGACCTCCAACCAGACAGGCTCACCTTGACCCAGATGAAGTTTTCTTTTCCCTACTCTGAATTCTGGCCAAGAGCAAACCTCAGATACACTGACCTCAGGACCATCGATTCTTGGGCCTTCTGCCGGCACTCCCAGCCTGCAAGGCTCCAGTGAGGGGGGGTGCTGGGGGGGCAGGGCTAGAATGGTTCCTCTGCTCCGCATCCCCTCTCCACCCTGTGTCCCCTCTCCACCCTGCATCTCCTCTCCACGGTGGGGAGAACACATGTCAGTCCAGTGATTCAGTGCTGAGGGGCCCCGAGCCAGAGTCCCCTGGCACCCTGAACAGGGTGCTCATTGCTGCCTGGGCTCACGCCTTAATCACTCAAGAATCAGAGCTGGGTATCACTGAACCACTCTTCATTCCTGACTGAGTACTAGGCAAACGGTCAAAATTGGATGCATTCCTGGCTTGAGGGTTGAGAGTAGGAAGAAACACCTTCTTTGTATATTTTTTTCTATATGTTTGGATTATAGTTTCTTTGGGGGGTAAAGCATTAAATGTTGGTGCTCTTTAACCAGTAATTCCATCGTCCTGAGGACATATTCTGGGATAGGAACTAAGGTGTATATAGATGTTCATGACATTGCCACTAAAGATACAGAAAATAGCATAAATGTTCAACAATAGGGAAATTGTTGAACAATTATGCTACAGCTTTATGATGGACAATGATATCCATTAAAAGTGATGTTTTCAGGGGACTTCCCTGGCGGTCCAGTGGTTAAGACTTTGCCTTCCAATGCAGGGAGTGCAGGTTCGATCCCTGGTCGGGGAGCTAAAATCCCACATGCCTCGTGGCCAAAAAACCAAAACATAGAGCAGAAGCAATATTGTGACAAATTCAATAAAAGTTTAAAAATGGTCCACATCAAAAAAAAAATCTTAAAAAAAAATAAATAAAAGGGATGTTTTCCAAGAACTTTAATCACTGGGCAAATACAAGAATCATGTTAAGAGAAAAAAGTGGGATTCAGAACTGTATACACAAATTAATTATAATTGTGAAAGTATATGTAATACAGATGTGTGTGTGTATATAATATATAATAGAATAATATGTAAAAGACAAAACCCTAAATGTTAACAGTAGCTGTGGATTATTTAATTATGGGTTTATTTCCTTGTTTAATCCTTTCTATATTTTCAGGTTTTCTTGTCAAATTTTAAAAATATATTTTAGGAGAGGGAAATCTGTTTGTATAAAGGGCACTCCTTAAACCCCATCCAACCAGTACCCGCCACGCAGGCTGATGCTGGGCTCCTGGCTCACCTCGTTGGTGTGTGGCAGCTGTGAGTCCATGTCCCTCTTGCTCGAGCCCAGTCTTCTCCATCTGCTTCTCCAAATCCTGGGCCAGCTGTGTGTATGGCTCTGTGGGTCACCAACTAACCCTGCAAGTCACCTGCGTCACTGAAAGGAAGCAAGACAAATACAAGTTGCAGTTTCTCCCTGAGGGGCCCAGTTCATTTTTGTGGGTTCCAGTTTGTCCTTTTCTCCCCTACTTCACATCTATCTTTCCTTCCCAACTGCTGGCCCAGGGGACTTCAGGCCCAACACTGGATGCAGAAACAATGACTTTATGTAGACTGCTTAACCAGATCCGCAACTGTGTGATGCCTAATTCTCCCCCAAATGTCTTTACTTGGTATCACTCATCGTGGCTCTGCCTCTCTGATCAAACTCCAGTGGATAAAGTGAGGGGTGCAGGGACACAAAGATAAACCCCAGAGCTGGGCTTTGATCCCAAGACTCTCCAAAGCCCACCTTCTTCCATGACAGTATACAAATGCAGATTCCAGGGCCCACCCCAGACCTACTGAGTCAGACTCTCTCATGTGTGAGGTTGGGAATCTGAATTTTAAATACTCTGTCCAAGTGTTTCCTCTGCACTCTCAAGTTTGAGAAGTCCGAGGGAGTAGAGTTGGTCTTCCTTTCCCCACCCTATGTGTTCAAATCTGTACTATATCTCTGACATCGATGCCCTTTGGAGGAGGTGATTTTCTCTTGCTTTTTTCCCATCACCTGTGCTCCTCCCCCTGGAATGGGCTGACATCTGAAGGCTGGACTCCCAGGCCAGCTGCCTGCCTTCAAGCTATCGTCCCCCTTGGTCTCTGGCCAAGTGGCTGCCAGTTGGCTGCCAGGGGCAAAGGGCAGCTGACTCTCAGGCTGGGGCAAAAGGTCAAGGGTGCACCCTGCTTGAGCAGACAGTTACCAGCCCATCAGGGAAGATCACACAGGGCACCCACATTGGGGCAGCAGTGGCCTCTGCTGGACACACAGCCAGGAAAGGCCACCTCTAGGCTGACCCAGGCTTTGCACTATGATGGCCTCAGCCCACTGGGAGCAGCTGGATGGACATGAGATGGATCTGAAAGCCTGAAGCCACACCAGGTCACATGCCTGAAGAGATCCCTTTGCAGGAGAGTCCGAAAGGCCTGCTGTGCCTTTGTTCCAAGGAACTGAGTGTTTTACAGACTTTCACAATCCAGTTCAATGCACATTTGTCAGGTGTTTGCGATGTGCTGAGCACAGGGGTGGGAACTGAGGCACAGACAAGGGGAAGGGTAGGTCTCGTTCTGCACGTTACTCACACTCCTGCTGGGGGTCGAGACCCACACGTGTGGAATCACGGACTGGAAGGCAGAGCTGGAAGGGGCCTCCAAGAGCTCGCCAACCCTCCCTCCCCCATTATAAAGAGGAAACTGAGGTCCAAAGAGGTCAAGGGTACAAGGACTAGAGCCAGAGTTGATGGCAGAGGCTGCACTGGGTGCCACAAGCAGAGAAAGGAAAGCGACACCAACGAGGGCTGGGAATGGCGGGGCGGGGGCGCCCACCGAGATGGCATCTAAGTTGAGTTCTGAAAGAACGGGAGGAAACAGGTGAAGGACAGTGGGGAGGAGGAATCCAGGAGGCAGGAAAAGAATGAAACAAGACCTGGGACCTTGGTGCCCACTGAAGTACTGGAAGAGAGACCCCCGAGGAAGGGTCAGCTGCATAATTTGGGGACCCCATGCAAAATAAAAGTTCAGGGTCCCTGCTGGGTTAGGAAAGTCATTCTCCCCTCCCACAGCTGAAGGGCTATCACCTCAAGCCACAGAGGCCAGGTGACCTCAAGGGATTGCAATCCTCACACCCAGTTGCACTTGTACCTCCATCAGGGGTCGGCAGGAGGTTCTAGCCAGGCCACCTATGCCAGCCCTGAAGGAGGACGGCTGCTGGCAGCCCCACCCTGAGATGTGGCGGGGTGGGAGCAGGGCATGTGCCTGACCGTGACCTTCCCCATACCTGTAATCAGGTCCATGGGTCTGTCCCTCCAGTGAGACCTGGTCACCCCCTGTGCAGAGAATGGCAGTGGCTGCAGGAGAGGGGTGGGGAGGGGCAGGCAGGCAGGGCCTGGAGCCCCAGGGGGCAGGGAAGAGGGTCCCCGGGAGGCGGCAAGGGGAGGGACCATGAATGAGACCAGGCTCCACTGTCCCATCAGACTTCACTCAAAAACACAAATTCAAAGACAGAATTATTAAGAATTTCAAGACAGCAACTGCAGAGCATTAAACCAAGAGTGGAGGGACCCTTTAGGAGTGCGGGGCCTTGTGTGACTGCACTGGCCACATGTCTATAAAGCTGGCCCTGCCCAGGGGACCTCGCCTGCAGCCCTCGCCTCCATCCTAGGGAGCTCCGTCCGCAGCACAACTAGTCACTAACAGCAGTCAACACCCAGTGAAGAGAGAACAGAAGAAATGAAACCAAGAGCCAGCGCAGAAGCTCAGAGGAGGCAAAGTTGAGGGAATGCAGTACAGACAGAGAGAGAGGAAGGGAGAGAGAGAAAGACTGTATGTGACAGCCACCAGGGAAAAAAAGTGTATTTTAAAATTTTTTATTGAGTATCTTCCACTTGGGCTAAATGATGTCCTATTTTTTTTTTTTTTAACAAAAAGCCCTATTTTGATTTTCCATCCCAGCAGACTGTCATTTGACATTCAAAACTACATCAGTACCATAAAAACGAACCTTTGGATGCTTGTTAGTAAACAGTTTGGGGGAGCTGTAAAAATATTTTCAGTTGGTGAACATTTTTTGCAATTTTAGTCTAAATAAGACTATCCACAAGAATATAACATTTGTGATGTTCTCCAAGTTTTAAGTGTCAAGTTAAAAAATAGAAGTACTTTTTTGTTTTAAGCTGCCTATATTTACAAAGCACTGTTTTCACTGCGTTGTTTACAAATGCCTTGTTATTTGATTCCTACGTCAGCCCTGTGAGCTAAGGGTCAGTGCCTGCTGTACAGACACTTATCTTAGAAAGTGGACCCCAGGCCTGGCTTTAGGTCCGAGCTCTGAGACCTAACCTCTCTGCCCTCGGTGTCCTCATCTGTGAAATGGGAACAGCTTAATCTCTCATATGCTATCATCAGGTGTCATGCTAAATGAGTGTGTGTTGGAGCCCTGGTGTAATGGCTGGTATAGGGCAGACATTCAAGTGATAGGTTTTCATTAAGTCCCTTAAATTCTCCCCTAAATCCTATGCAGGGGGTATGATTATCTCTGTTTGTTAGTGCAAGGAGAAGAAGGGACCTGGTGAGCAGAACTTCAGGAACTGCCCCTGGGCCGCCTGACTCAAAGCCTGGGTTGTCTCCACTACCCCACACCCTCAGTAACCCCCCGCAGGTGCTAATGTCCCCACTTCAAACGTGGGAACTGAGCTTCAGAGAGTTAAGTGATAGGCTCAGGGGCCCACAGCTCATAAAAGGAGAGGGGTCACCTTTAGACACTAAATCAGAGACAAAGAAATGCATGTGAAGCAGAAATAGAGAACAGACTGGAGATTGCCAAGGAGGAGGGGGGTGGGGGAGGGATGGATTGGGAGTTTGGGATTAGCAAATGCAAACTATTATATACAGAATGGATTAAAAAACAACATCCTACTGTATAGCACAGGGAACTATATTCAGTATCCTGTGATAAACCATAATGGGAAAGAATATGAAAAAGAATGCATACATATATATATCAATACATAAATGTATATGTGTAACTGACTTTGCTGTACAGTAGAAATTAACATAGAATTATAAATCAACTATACTTCAATAAAATAAATTTTAAAGAAAGAAAATAGCAAGACAAAAAAAAAAAAAAGAAAGAAATAAAGAAATGCATGTGAAGTGCTTAGCACAGCTCCAAAATGATAAGGAGGAGGGAAAGGAGGAGGGAGGCAACCCCCTCTCTGCCACAGCTGCCTCCCTCCTCCTGGTTTCACCACCTTCAAGACACAGGCTATTGTGGGGGGATGGAAGGCACTGTGACATTTCCCCTCCCTCAACTCTGGGTCATACTTTGTCATCCAGTCCCACAGCCACAACCCTGGAATTACTGACCCCTTAGCCCCCAGCATGATGTCCTGCCACCATCCAGGCACTTTCATTTCAGGGTGACATTGACACACAGATCTGCTAAAAATAAGATCACGCTCCTATTTCAACGGGAGCATTGCAGTGGTGTATGAGCCTGCTAAGGAGCGCCCCCTCCTGGCCCCTGGTCAAACAAGGAGGGAAAGCTCTTTGTTTGCAAGCTAACTAGTGCTGAAAGCAGCCAGCATGTTTCTTTTCCTACACCTGGCCTCACTGTAATCCCACCCACTGGCCACTGCTACCAGGAAACAGTGGTGACCAGAGGCAGGAGATCTGTGAGAGGCATTTTTCAATCTATCAAGAGATGAGCACTGGTGTCTCTTTTTTTTTTTTTCTTAAATACACAATACGTTTTAGAGCAGTTTTAGGTTCACTATACGTTTTAGAGCAGTTTTAGCAAAATTGAGTGGAAAGTACAGTGGGTTCCTGTATACCCTATGGCTCCCCACATACACAAAATTCCCCCATATCAACGTACCCCACCAGTGTGATATATTTGTTACAATCAACGAACCTGCACTGACACCTCATGTTCACCCAGAGTCCATAGTTTACATTAGGGTTCACTCTTGGTGTTGTACACTCTGTGTTTTTTTGTTTGTTTGTTTTTTGGGGGGTCTTTTTGGCTGCACCATGCAGCATGCAGGATCTTAGTTCCCCAACCAGGGATCGAACCCACACTCCCTGCAGTAGAAGCACAGAGTCTTAATCACTGGACCACCAGGGAAGTCCCAGTGTTGTACACACTGTGGGTTTGGAAAAACTGTATAGACATGTAACCATCATTATGATATCACACAGAGTATTTTCACTGCCCTAAAATCCTCTGTGCTCTGACTATTCATCCCTCCCCTCTAACCCCTGGCAACCACTGATCTTTTCACTGTCTTCATCATTTTGCCTTTTCCAGAATCTCATACAGTATGTAGGCTTTCCAGATTGACTTCTTTCACTCTGTAATAGGTATTTAAACTTCCTTTATGTCTTTTCCCTCTACTTATAAGGATACCAGTCACTTTGGACTTAGGGACCACCCTAATCCTGTGTGACCTCATCAGATGTAACTTGATTACATCTGAAGACCCTATTTCCAAATAAGGTCATGTTCGCAGGTTTCAGAGGTTAAGACTTGAACATATCTTTTGGGGGGACAGAATTCAACCTATAGCACAATGTTTTCCCCATTATATCAGCTGCCTCATCTGAAACATGACTAAAATGTCAAATGCTTCATTCAGGCATTATTTGTTCTCAGTTCTGCTTGAAGACTTCACACTATGGCAGAAAGAAATAAGAGTGGTCCTTGAGCTGTGGGTTGGCATCCCAGCTCTGCTGTACATTACAAGTGACGATTCTCATCTACTTGCCTCGGTTTCCACATATGTAATTATAAGGAAGTCAGACTGGATAGGTAGTAAGGTCCCTTTAGATCTTGATTTGACTATAATGACAAAAATCTTATATAGCACCTGTGTCCAAATTATAGCTATTTTAACCCAATGCAATGAATATTTACTCAGCGCCTCTATGTATCCATCTCTAATTATATTGCATTTTCCACAACTAGATATGTTCCCTAGGGCAGTGACCATGACTAGCGCCTAGTGTGGGCTCCAGAAATGCTTGTTAAATAAACAAGAACACAGAAGACAGAGGTTAGAGTGTCAGATTATGTTGACACCAAGTGTTGCAAGTGTTTATGCCTTGTTTCCCCAAAGGGAGTGTAAGCTTCTAGTGGACAGAGCCTTCCTCTGTTATTTACAATGCCCAGGGCAGGGCTAGAGGCAGTAGAGATGCACCACACAGTTTAACACCCTCCCCCTTATTCATTTTTACATAAACACATAAATGTGATCACATCAGACTCGTTGGCTCTTTTTTGTTATGGTTCCCTTTTGTTTGGTTCCAACTTTCCTCTCTCCCCCACCCTCTTCAACACCTACCACAAACCCAAATCCTGCCAGGGGTAACTGATATTAACAATCTTGTATGTTTCTTTCCATATTTTTCTCCATATATGTAGACTCATATAGAGGCACATATTCATGTACATAAGTACTCATGTCATAAATGGGGAGGTTGTTTGTCATGGTTTTATATGATAGGATCATATTTTAGATGCTTTAAAAGCTAAAATATTTTGCTTTTCTCATTTAATAATAATACCTGGTGGAACTCTATCCAAGTCCATTGGTATAACTCTAATTTGAAATTTTAAGTGAATGCACATTATTTCATGGTACAGGTGTACTGTAATTCATTCAGCAGATGGCAGATGGGCCATATTTGATTTGTTGATCACTTGTTCTCGAGGAAGAGAGTTGCCGAGAATTCTCTGCTCTTACTGACAAATTATGTTATCCTCATTTCCCACCCTCCTCCCTCTGCCCCAGAGGTGTTCACACGGGCCTGCCAGTACTTGGAGTTCTGACTTCTCCCATCAAATCGGAATCCACACGGTTCTCAATATTTCATCTTAATGGGATCCAACACTTTTAAAAATGGAATCCAGACTTCCTGGGCTGTTTCCAAAGGAGATGACTTTTTACTTAATGCCATCAACCCTGCTAATCCTGTCTGAAATCTAATCAACACATCAGACACGGGAAGAAAATGCTGTTTCTTAAGTGAAATAGAACAAATTTTCCACAATGAGATGTCTCCTCTTGATCAGGAGCCCTGAAATGCGGGAGGGGCAATTTCCAGGAGCCCTAAATGGGCTGAGAGGCAGGTGAAGGAGGTGGTCCTTGCAGGGAGAGGCAGCAGAGCCTGACCCGGGAGCTGGCCCTCCAAGCTGAAGCACTCTGCCTGGTGGGCGGGGTGAGTCCTTCCCAGCATCTCCAGTCTTCAGCTGCATCAAGAGAGCAAGAACTGGGGCTTCCCTGGTGGTGCAATGTTTAAGAATCTGCCTGCCAATGCAGGGGGCACGGGTTCAAGCCCTGGTCTGGGAAGATCCCACACGCCGCGGAGCAAGTAAGCCCATGCGCCACAACTGCTGAGCCGCGCTCTGGAGCCTGCAAGCCACAACTACTGAGCCCACGTGCCACAACTACTGAAGCCTGCGTGCCTAGAGCCCATGCTCTGCAACAAGAGAAGCCACCGCAATGAGAAGCCCGCGCAATGCAACGAAGAGCAGCCCCCGCTCGCTGCAACTAGAGAAAGCCCGTGCGCAGCAACGAAGACCCAACGCAGCCAAAAATAAATAAATAAATAAAATAAATAAATAAAAGAGAGCAACAACTAAGTTGATTGTTGAAAACTTTTTTAAAGTTGTAAAACATAGCCATGTACATAAGAGTATATGAAACAAAAATGTTATGAAGACTTTCATGAATAAATGACCATCTGTGCGACCACCTCCAGGTCAAGAAACAATATTACCTGCACTTCAGAATATTACCCCCTCCTGTCCTTTCTGGTAACAATTCTTCACTCCTTCCTAAAGGCAGCAGTGTCCCAACTCTTGTGAGAATCACCTCCTTGCTTTTGTTAAAAAAAAAGTGACGTTTTGTAGTGTGTTATCACTACTCAACTTAATACAAACATATCATCCAATTGGTTGACATTTTGTAGTGTGTTATCACTACTCAACTTAATATAAACATATCATCCAATTGGTTGAAGGCCTCAAGTGCAAAGACTGAGGTTTCCAGAAGAAATTATCCCCAAAACTGCAATATAGAAACCCTGCCTGAGTTTCCAGCCTGCTGCCCTGCTGAATTCAGACTCAAGATTGCAGCATGAGCTCTTACCCACGCTGACAGCCTGCTGGCCTGCCCTATGGACTTTGGACTTGCCAGCCCCACAATCATGTGAGCCAAAAATTCTCTCTCTCTGGCTCTCTCTCTATATATATATATGCATATACGTGTGTGTGTGTGTGTGTGTGTGTGTGTGTGTGTATCTCCTAACTAAAACATTCACTTCATCTTTCAAGCTTTAATTTTCTCATCTATAAAACAGGAAATAATGGAACCAATCTTGTAAAGTTGTTAAGAAGATCAGATATAACACATATAAAATTTCTAACACAGATATTTAATGGGTATTTAATAAATGGCTATTTTAAAAACAAAAACAAACACCTAATTTGTGTCAAGTAGATCCAGAAAGTGATATCTGCCCATGTTAAAGAAAAAGTTAGTAGAACCAAAGAGTACAAAATAAGTAATAGTCTCTCTCTCAGCCCAAAGAAAACTACTGTTAATGGTGGCTTGTATTTCTTCCAGAAGTTTTCTATGCAAAAGCATACACAAATAGAATCAAGCTATATCTATAGTTCTGAGCCTTAGTTTTAGTTCAAAATGTGTAACAAACACCTACAAAACTGTCTCCACATGGTCTAGATTCTGAGCAATGTCCTGATCAAAGAAACAGCCATGACAACCAAAAGGTAATTAAAAACGAACTCAAGTTCATATTCATATTTTTTGAACCACATGAAGGATCTGTCTTAGAAAACCCTGTTTTTTTTCCTCTCTCCTATTCTCTTGGCTCACACCCCTGAACTATCCTGCATTTCATTCTTCAAAATTCCATGAAAAACTTGTCCCTCAGCGTTGAGTCCCGGTTCCTCTTCCCTTCCTCATGGTCCTTCCCTCCTCTCACATAGGAAAAGCTCACAGAAACTTCCCTGGCAAGACAAGACCCCTCAGCTTCAGAAAGAGGAAGAAACTGAGTCTTCTTTAGAGGTGGGAGGGGAAAGGCTGGAGACAGGACAACAACAACATGACAGTGATGTGCCAGGTGCCAGGCACTGTAGGTTACCTGTATTTAATTCTCACGCAAACCCTACGAGATGGGTGCTGCTCTCATTCACATTTTACAGCTGAGGAAACCAAAGCTCATACAAGCTAAGTAGCTAGGTTAAGGCAGTTGTAATTTAAATAGCTAGCGTGTTGCAGAGGCCAGGGTCAAACCCACGACATTAGAGAGATTCCTACTCACATGCTAATAGGTTTTGTCCAGTTACCCTTCCCCTCTGCTGATTTCTTTTGTGGACCTTCCCAAGGGGATGTCCAATGTCTAATAATGCCTCCTATTAACGCCCCCTGTTTACAGGCTAGAACCTCCCTTTCTTACATCATAATCTTCTTAGGACCATATTGAATTCCTCCCTGGGGATTCTTTGGGCACTGCTGGCTAGAGCTGAATGAGTCCATTTTACCTCCTTCTCACATACTAGGCTGGGGTTGGAATGGCACCATGGCAGTAAAAATCTTTTTTTTTTTAACATCTTTATTGGAGTATAATTGCTTTACAATGGTGTGTTAGTTTCTGCTTTATAACAGAGTGAATCAGCTATACATGTACATATATCCCCACATCTCCTCCCTCTTGTGTCTCCCTCCCACCCTCCCTATCCCATCCCTCTAGGGGGTCACAAAGCACCGAGCTGATCTCCCTGTGCTATGTGGCTGCTTCCCACTAGCTATTTTACATTTGGTAGTGTGTATCTGTCAATGCTACTCTCTCACTTCATCCCAGCTTACCCTTCCCCCTCCTCGTGTCCTCAAGTCCATTCTATACATCGGCATGTTTATTCCCGTCCCGCCCCTAGGTTTTTCAGAAACTTTTTTTTTTTTTTTAGATTCCATATATACATGTCAGCATACAGTATTTGTTTTTCTCTTTCTGACTTACTTCACTCTGTATGACAGACTCTAGGTCCATCTACCTCACTGCAAATAACTCAATTTCATTTCTTTTTATGGCTGAGTAATATTCCATTTTATATATGTGCCACATCTTCTTTATCCATTCATCTGTCGATGGACGCTTAGGTTGCTTCCATGTCTTGGCTATTGTAAACAGAGCTACAGTGAATATTGTGGTACATGATTCTTTTTGAATTATGGTTTTCTCAGGGTATATGCCCAGTAGTGGGATTGGACAGCAAAAGTCTTAATGATACCTTTCAATTCCT
This sequence comes from Delphinus delphis, assembly GCF_949987515.2. Taxonomy (NCBI): domain Eukaryota; kingdom Metazoa; phylum Chordata; class Mammalia; order Artiodactyla; family Delphinidae; genus Delphinus; species Delphinus delphis. The sequence continues at coordinate 66,536,502 of NC_082694.2, forward strand.
AGTCCCCTCAAGCTTCAACACCTTAGTTATGGTAAGGAAAAGGAACTGTGGGGAGCAAGCAGCCTTTCAATCCCTATTTGTCATAATCTATGTAACTACGAGGCCTATGTGGGTTTTTAAATAGGTCCACAAATTCTTTGAAACTCCTCTCTCCAAGAGAGGGAATCTAAACCTCCCCTTAAGTACAGGTTAGACTTAGTGACTCAATTCTAACAACAACAAAATCTAACAACAACAACAACAAAAGTGACAGAAGTGATACTATGTGATTTCCAAGGTTAGGGCATAAAGAGGATACAGCATCTGCCTGGCTCTCTTGGAACCCTTGTTCTTGGACCCAGACACCATATCCTGAGGAAGCCCAAAGTACATGAATAGGCTACATGTTGGTTGTCTGGCCAACAGCCCAGCTAGGCCTTCAGCCTGTGGTCAGCCTCAACAGTCAACTGTGTGAGTGGATGAGCCTTCCCATCACTCCAGCCCCAGCCTTCGCTCCTTCCAGCTAAAGCCCCAGAGCTGGTGGAGCAGAGACAAGCCCTCCTCACAGTGCTTGGCCTGAATATCTGAGCCCTGGTACCCACAAGAGATAATAAATCATTATTGTCTTAAGCTACTAAGTATTGGGCCACATTGTTACACAGCGACAGACAACTAATGCAAAGCCATTTCCAATCTCATGGTGAAATATCTGAAGGTGAATGATGGAAGTACATTGTTCTCACTCCTTATCTTGCCACGTGGAAAGCAAATTAGAGACTTATACTCAGTACTTGAGAGCCCTGGGCAGGGGAACCTGCTTATCCACACCCGCTGAGACCTGGAACATCAGGGATCTGTCCTCAAAGGGTGGAGCCACGCCAGCCTGGACATCAGACCTGAGCGCCACTTTTCAGTCCTGCTTCTTGCTGGCTGCTGGAGTGTCTTTTCTTTCTTCCTCAGCTCACGGGCACTCACATTCAGTGGTACCTCAGAGTAACACTGAGGGCCAATACCCTGTGGTTTACTCGTTTTTGGCTGCATATCATTGGCCCAGGAACTCAGGGAGGGCGTGCATGAACCCTTGTGCCTTGCTCTTTGGGTCCCAGACAGAAAGCACACTGCAATCATTTGGGGAGATGTCAAATGTTCCCCAAGTCCCAGCTGTAAGGTTATGAATTTGATGTACCCATCCCAGTTGCTATCTACCCTGCCATATGCTTATTTCAGAGAAGTGAAGGTGACCCGTCCACCCAGAAATGCTCTCTTGCCAACACTGCTCTGGGTGGGGCCTTGGAAACGCTCAGTTGGGTGGATAGTGGCATCTCCCTGCTCTGGTGTCTGTTTATCCTCGTCCTCTTTCTGTAGCACGTTCCAACCCCTTCTTAAACATTTCCTCTTCCCCCCAGCATAGGGCTCCCTGTGCATCTTCCCAGTGGAAAGCAGTTCAACCCTGTGCTTCCCAGATATTTGGTCCCCAAGGCAGTGGCTAGTGGGCAAGCAGGTTGTTGGCTCTGAACTAGCCTGACCAGCAAATTCCGATTCCGCAAGGGAGTCTCAGAGATTTCCTCCATTTAGTGACTCACACAATCGTTCTCCACTTGGAACAGCCAGTTCTGAGCCATGCTGTCTCCCAGAAATTGTAATTCCAGTCTCATCCTCATCTTTACAACGTCCCTTTTGCTTTCCAGTGGTGTTCCAGGAAACTTGTTCATGCCGGGTTCTTCTCTCTCTCCCCCTTTCAGGAGGCCAGGATACAAATGCAATTTCGGCTCACATCCAGGGATCTGATTTTAATTTAAGATGCAGCTGGCCTGCTCCTTAATTCCAAAATTCTTAACAGCAATCTCCACCCGCAAGTTGTAACACTCACAAAGCCACCCACATGGTACAGTTTTAGAGCTGTGTAACCATTAATGAAATACAGTGTATTGTTCTACTTCATTTAATTTAATGGCTGCATCATGTACCATGGATGTACCATAATTTGTTTAACTAATCCCCTATTGAAGAACATTAAGGTAATTATTATTGTTATTAAACGAGCAGCTGAACCTTGGAAACACACTCTTAAATGCTTTCCCTCTGAGGAAAATGAAGAAACTGACTGTTTCTTATCAAGCTAACCAAACCCTTGGAGATTATTATACCCCAGCCTGAGATTCACTGGCAGCCTTAGAGGTTGTTACCGATAGGAGTGGGCCACTCAGGGTGTTGGAGCCAGAAAAGGTTGACAACCAGCACAGCCTTTGAAGACTAAATATTCAAATCAAGGACAAACCTCTGAAAGATCCACTGATGAAAAGGTAACCAAACTTCCATGTATTTTCTTCTGATTATAATCCTCAGGACCTTCTTTTACCCAGCCACAGAATATGTCTTCTTGAATATGCTTATGGGTGATGTCTCTTCCTCTTAGATGTTCAGAAAGGCCTGCTTGCTGTATAGGAGAGAAGCCAAGAGACTCAGGGTGTCTGCACAGCCACAGCCCCCCTCAGATGACGGGAGGCTCCTCACCAGCAATGTGCCCTGTTTTGTGTCTTGTGAAAGTGCTTCGTAGCCAATGGCAGCCACATTTAGGCAGACAAGAGAGAAGGCCTGTGAGAGCTCTCCATCCATGAGAAACACTGCACTGGACTGTGGCAAAGAGACCTAATCAGAGCCCAGGCTTGATGGGGAGACCACAGGTAGATGGTGTAGAAGCAGGAAGTCTGTCAGCAAGGACTGATGTGCCAGACACTCCTCTAAACGCTTTACATGTTCTGACTCTTTCAATGTCACACTAGCCCTATGAGGTAGGCGCTATGATCGCCATTCTGCAGATGAAGATGAAACTGTGCAACTCAGATTGGGAATTGAACCCATGAGCCGGGACTCGAACCCAGCCAAAACCCAGATTGGGACTTGAACCCATGGTCTTTACACGGGCCTCTCACTGCTGTGGCCTCTCCCGTTGCGGAGCACAGGCTCCGGATGCGCAGGCTCAGCGGCCATGGCTCACGGGCCCAGCTACTCTGCGGCATGTGGGATCTTCCCAGACTGGGGCACGAACCCATGCCCCCTGCATCGGCAGGCGGACTCCCAACCACTGTGCCACCAGGAACCCATGGTCTTTTAATTTAGATCAGACACATAGTCTCAGGACTTAATGAAGCTCGGGTTCTTGATTGCTCGTCACAGAAAGAATTCAGTGAAAGACAAAGTGATAGGTAAGAAGTGGATTTATTTAGAGAGAAACACACTCCACAGACAGACTGTGGGCCATCTCAGAAGGTGAGAGCGGCACCAGGGTATGGGGTTGTCAGTTTTTATAGGGGTGGGTAATTTCATAGGCTAATGAGTGGGAGGAGTATTCTAGCTATTTTGCGAAGGGACGGGACTTCCAGGAATTGGGCCACCGCCTAATTTTTGACCTTTATGGTCAGCCTTGGAACTGTCATGGCACCTGTGGGTGTGTCATTTAGCTTGCTGATGTGTTACAGTGAGTGTATACTCAGGCTCAAGGTCTAGTAGAAGTCAACCGTCTGCCATCTTGGGCCTAATCAGCTTATGTCATATCCTCAGGCTATGTCATTCTTTTAAAGGTTGTGCCCTGCCCCCTTCCCTCCTGTTTCAAAGAGAATGAAGCTCAGAAATGTTACACAACCAGCTCAACGGAAGCCCCCAGTGACACTGAGATCTGGACCCCGCAGCCTGACTCATGCTCCTACCATGACACTCACTGTTTTTCATTGTAGTTGAAGTAGAAGCGGCCACAGTGAGGGGCCATAAAGAGTAGATAAAACAGAGAGAGAGGTTTTTAAAAAAATATTATTTTATAAATTTATTTATTTATTTTTGGCTGCATTGGGTCTTCGTTGCTGCCCACGGGCTTTCTCTACTTGGGGCAAGCGGGGGCTACTCTTCGTTGCAGTGCACAGGATTCTCATTGTGGTGGCTTCTCTTGTTGTGGAGCACGGGCTCTAGGCGTGCAGGCTTCAGTAGTTGTGGCCTGTGGGCTCTAGAGCGCAGGCTCAGTAGCTGTGGTGCACTGGCTTAGCTGCTCTGTGTCATGTGGGATCTTCGCAGACCAGGGCTCGAACCCGTGTCCCCCGCATTGGCAGGCAGATTCTTAACCACTGTGCCACCAGGAAAGTCCGAGAGAGTTTCTTGACTGTCAGGGGGACTAGAGTCGGGAACTAAGGGGAAAACAAGGTGATCAGGTCACCAGAACAGCCATTGGTCCTGAAGGACAAGGAACCCTTGTTCCTGAGCTCCAAGGGTGGGTGGGGCACGCTTTGCCGTTTCTCAATCTCCTTCTCAGATCACATTAGGCCTCAAGAAACTGGAGCCAGTCTTTGTTCCCTAAGGGCTTGAAAGAGCCTATCTAACTTGCTTTATTATGTTAATTGTGCAGATAACCATTATAAGAAGGAAAAAAAGAAAGATTAAGGTAAATAAACCAGGAGCTCGAGTGCCCAGCTGAGCAGCAGATCAAAAGACAAAGGAATTGCCGGTCTTGGGACCTTAAAATCAGACAAAGCTCCCTCTGTAATTACAGGAGTCTGTGCATCAACACTACTGCCAATTTACTCTCCACTGTTTCACAGGTTCAATAGTTTCTCATGTCCTTTATTTATTTCATTGTCACATCCACCCTATGAGGCATGCCAGATAGGTACTACTACAGATGAAGAAGCTGAGGCCCAGGGATGGTGGGAATTGCCCAGGGTCATGCAATTTGATAGCTGCAGAGCCAGAACTGGAACCCATGGTTTCCCAGTGGGCGTGGAACCAGGTCACAGCAGTTCTTGAGAAGTGAGTGCATGCATCCCTTCCCAACTCCACGTTCAGCAGCAACGCTCTGGTAGCTTGATGGAGTACTTACACCATGGAAACAGGAAGCACTAGAAATCCGGGCTCCCTGACTCTCCCTGCCACCTACCAACACACCACTGAGTTATCCCACTAATGTTTCAAGTTATTGCTGTAGAAATTGTTATGGCCCTTAAGATTTCAGTTGATGCAAAATAACTGAGGTAGGAAAGGGCTGTATTCCCAAACCCTTCAATCCCCCCTTTGTGGCAGCAGAAATCATAAGAACTAGCATTTATTTTAGGGCTTGCTGAGTGCTTTGTGCTCTGTGCTTTATGCGTTATCTAATTTATTCCTCATTACAACCCTTTTCTATAGATGAAGACATTTGAGAATTTATGTAAATTGTTCAAGGTCACACAGTTAGAAAGTGGTGAAACTGGGATTCAAATCTAGGTTTGTCTGAACTTCTTAATCATGGTGCCACTGTCTTAGTTCCTATTATTTCATAAGTAGAACAGACTTTTCGTCTCAGTTCTACAGCACCCCTCCTTCTCCCATGCTGTAAACATATAATTGAATTATAACTAAAATCAATCAAGACAACTAATTTCTAACACATAATGAATACTTTAAGGACCATCTCAAACCTCAATAAAACTCCATAACCTATTAGACCATTCTAGCAATTTATAACAATGGCCTATAGAGAATGTCAGAATTGATATTCTGCTCTCATATTATTTCAACCAACAGAGATATTTTACATGATAATTGGCTCTTAGAAACCACAATCCAATTTAATTTATTTATGAATACCTTGTATTTATATTTCATGGATATTGTTTTAATTATTAAATCACTACATCTTGGAAAGAAATGTAATTTTGTTATAGAGCAAGTGTTCTTCATGTTGACATCTGTAATGCCATTTTAAAAGTGTATGAGGATAGGGCTTCCCTGGTGGCGCAGTGGTTGAGAGTCTGCCTGCCGATGCAGGGGACATGGGTTCGTGCCCCGGTCTGGGAAGATCCCACATGCCGTGGAGCAGCTGGGCCCGTGAGCCATGGCCGCTGAGCCTGCGCGTCCGGAGCCTGTGCTCCACAATGGGAGAAGCCACAAGAGTGAGAGGCCCACGTACCGCAAAAACAAAAACAAAACAAAACAAAAAAATGTATGAGGATAAAAAGATTGCCTAGGTTTCAAAAACAAAATTTGGCAGATTTAGCTGGAAAACATTTTGTCGGAAAATAAATACTACACATTCAGAACTATTTAGAGTTCTAAAGTAATTATCTTGATGATTAAGGGGAAAAACCCACCTGCTAATGCACTTTAACCTGTAGTGTCCAGAATTAATATCCTAATTCAGAGAGATGGGCTGACTTGAATTAGACAACCAAGTCAGGAGGGCAGCACCACTGAATCAACAGAACATGGATTTGCGGTTGGCAGCAGGGACCTGGCTTCAAATCCCAGCTCTGCCATTTTCCATCTGTATGAACTTGGGTGAGGTTCTGAACCCACTCTGAACATTGGTTTCCCTAGGATCAACAATACCTACCAAACAACAGAGTTATGGTGAGGATAGAACTGGTTATATAATTTGCAGGGTACAGTGCAAAACGAAAATTCCTTGCTCAGAAGACATTAAGAATCTCAAGATGACAGCAACAGCAGAGCAGTAAGCCAAGTGCAGGGGCCCTCCTAAGAGTGGGCCCCTGTGAACTACGTGGGTCATGTACCCATGCAGCTGGCCGAGGGTAGGATTATATTAAATGCCGCATGTAAACTGCATCCCACTTGGGAGGTGCCTGAAGAATGTCAGCTATTTGTGTTTTGGCTCAGTTCGTCACTTTATTTTTATACAGCGTGGAAAAGAAATCTAATAGTCCCTCTTTTTTTTTTTTGAAGATAGGTGCCAGTCAAGCTTCACAGAATAGGCTGATAGATATCTAGCCCTGAAAGGGCTCAAAGCATAGCAGTTCAGGGTGCAGGGGGCACAGAACTCAGGAGAGCTGTGCCGAACCCCAGCCCACTCCACCGCCCCGCCCCACCTTTCCGTCAATTTTTGGAAGAGGAATAGAGATCGCAGGATTCTGTTTCCTAGCAGAGGTCTTGAAACCATAAAGCCAACCTCATGGGCTTTGTACTACATTGAATTAAACTCCTAACTCTAATTTCACCAAATAGGGTTACTGGGAGACCAGGAAGTAAAGCTTGATAACTGAGTTCCACTGTCCAGAAGGAGTCAGGAGAGAACAGAAAATCAATTTCCTGACTGTGCAGAAGCTCATGAAGCTATTAAGATACGTTGGGACGAGTCTGTTTCTTTGTAAGGAGGCAGACATTTCTGACAGACTGTTCACATAGAGGGGGCCCGTATGGTTTTCTAAACATTTTTCTTTGGGGGTCCTCTTCATCGTGGGCTGATGGAGCCTCCGCTGATTGCCTTTGCTCTTCCCTACTGCAGGTAAGAGCACCTGACGAGACTAGGGATTGGAAAGGTGAGTGTCCCTGGGGTGGAGGCATTCATCAACCTCACGTGGATAATCTTGGGGGCTCCTTTTCGGGTCATTTTCCTAAAAACATGTGTCCAGCTTCTCCTCAAAGCCTACCACTCTGATTCTCACAGCTCCCCACTTTCTTCCATAGGACAGAAGGAAGCACCCCAATGTCTCCATGGTTTCAGAACACTCTCCATTTTGCATGCTGCTGTGCATTTCTACCTGAATAACAACCTAGAATTGTATTGAGCTTCAGTTTCTATATGCCTCGTCCAGCTGGTCGATACAGGTCTCTACTTCATTCTGTGTGCCTTGAAAGTGGAGATAAAGACAAGGGTTGTTTTATAAAGTACTTTACATTTGGTACTCGGGGAGGGTATCTGTTGCTCACTTACTTTAGGATCTTCCACAGCACTCAGCACAATACCTTACATGTAGCAGGTGCTCAGTCATTATTTGTTGAATGAATATATTCCTATAGCACCATTTGTTTTTATCTATTTAGTTTTATCATGCCACCAAGACCATAACACCCTTGAAGCATTCATTTATAAAAATATTCACATTAGGGCTTCCTTGGTGGCACAGTAGTTAAGAACCTGCCTGCCAACGCAGGGGACATGGGTTCGAGCCCTGGTCCGGGAAGATCCCACATGCCGCGGAGCAACTAAACCTGTGCACCACAACTACTGAGCCTGCGCTCTAGACCCCGCGAGCCACAACTACTGAAGCCCGCGTGCCTAGAGCCCGTGCTCTGCAACAAGAGAAGCCACCTCAATGAGAAGCCTGCGCACAAAAACGAAGAGTAGCCCCTGCTCACCGCAATTAGAGAAAGCCCGCACGCAGCAATGAAGACCCAATGCAGCCAAAAATAAATAAATTGAAAAAATATATATTCACATGAAAAGATGCTCAACATCGCTAATTATTAGAGAAATGCAAATCAAAACTACAATGAGGGACTTCCTTGGTGGCGCAGTGGTTAAGAATCCGCCTGCCAATGCAGGGGACACGGGTTCGAGCCCTGATCCAAGAAGATCCCACATGCCGCAGAGCAACTAAGCCCGTGTGCCACAACTACTGAGCCTGTGCTCTAGAGCCCACAAGCCACAACTACTGAGCCCAAGTGCCACAACTACTGAAGCCCGCATGCCTAGAACCCGTGTTCCGCAACAAGAGAAGCCACTGCAATGAGAAACCCTCGCACTGCAACGAAGAGTAGCCTTCACTCGCCGCAACTAGAGAAAGCCTGTGCACAGCAATGAAGACCCAACACAGCCAAAAATAAATAAATATATATATATATTTATTAAAAAAAAAAACTACAATGAGTTATCACCTCACACTGGTCAGAATGGCCATCAACAAAAAGTCTATAAACAGGGCTTCCCTGGTGGCACAGTGGTTGAGATGCCGATTAAGGGGACATGGGTTTGTGCCCCGGTCCAGGAGGATCCCACATGCCGCGGAGCGGCTGGGCCCGTGAGCCATGGCCACTGAGCCTGCACGTCCGGAGCCTGTGCTCTGCGACAGGAGAGGCCGCTGCGGTGAGAGACCCGTGTACCGCAAAAAAAAAGGGGGAAAAAAAAGTCTATAAACAATAAACGCTGGAGAGTGTGTGGAGAAAAGGGAACCCTTCTACACTGTTGGTGGGAATGTAAACTGGTACAGCCACTATGGAGAACAGTATGGAGGTTCCTTAAAAAAGTGAAAATAGAACTACCATATGATCCAGCAATCCCACTCCTGGGCATATATCCAGAGAAGACCATAATTCGAAAAGAGACATGCACCCCTATGCTCACTGTAGCACTATTTACAATGGCCAAGACATGGAAGCAACCTAAATGTCCACTGACAGAAGATGTGGTACATATATACAATGGAATATTACTCAGCCATAAAAAAGGAATGAAATAGTACCATTTGCAGCAACATGGATGGGCCTAGAGATTATCATACTAAGTGAAGTCAGAGGAAGACAAATATCATATGATATTGCTTATATATGGAATCTAAAAAGTGTTACAAATGAACTTACTTACAAAACAGAAACACACTCACAGACTTAGAAAACAAACTTATGGTTATCAAAGGGGAAAGGTGCGGGGGAGGGATAAATTAGGAGGTTGGGATTAACATATACACACTACTATATATAAAATAGATAACTAATAAGGACCTACTATATAGCACAGGGAATTCTTCTCAATACTCTGTAATAACCTACAGAGGAAAATAATCTGAAAAAGAATAGGTATACAATATGTATATGTGTAACTGAATCACTTTGCTGTACACTTGAAATTAACACATTGTAAATCAACTATACTTAAATATAAAATAATTTTTTTGATTTATTGAGTGCCTGCTGTGCAACAGGAAAATTCTGAAAACGAAAGGAATGAACATGATTAACTCTATCAAATATTACAACATATGCTCTTTTACAATAACAATGTGGCATATCTAGAGAGGGAAAGCAACTCACTGGGCGAGAGCGGGTTCAGTCATCTAACCACAGATCTTCGCAGGGACTGGAGTTTCTCTCACTGCTGGGACTGAGATCTGGCAAGGGTGAGGGTCCCAGTGCAACATCCAGGATGGAGAAGATCAGCTTTGGGATGGTTTGTGACAATAACTACGGAACCACACTTCTTGTCAACTGGGGGCTTCCCCAAACAAGTTGGAACCTGGTGTCTTCTTAGTCCATTTGGGCTCCTATAACAAGAATACCACAGAGTGGGTAGCTTAAACAATAAAATTTTATTTCTCACACTTCTGGAAGCTGGAAAGTCCAAGATCAAGGGGCCGGCAGGTCTGGGGTCTGGCGAGAGCCTGCTTCTGGCTCATAGATGGCTGTCTTCTTGCTGTGTCCTCACAAGGTGGAAGGGGCAAAGGAGCTCTCTGGGATCTCTTTTATAAGGCACTAATCCCATTCACGTGGACTCCACCCTCATGACCTATGCTCATCCCAAAGGCCTTACCTCCTAATACCATCATATTGGGAATTAGGTTTCATATACGAATTTTGGAGGGGTACAAATATGCAACCTATAGCACCTGTCAAGTGCAAGTTTGTTCTCAGAAGCACCAGGGCTTGGTGTGATAAACACAGCCTTCAGATCAAGCAGGATGATCTCCTCCATTACTTGCTAGCTGAGCTTCCTAGGGCAAGTTGTTTCACCTCTCTGAGCTGTAGCTATTTCACCTGCAGAATGAAGGCACCTAAACCTATTAGACACCTAATAAGGAATAGCTATCACAGTGTCTTGACAATGGGGCTGATACAAGGATAGGCTCAAAATGTGTATCTGGCTAAAGGTTAAAGTACTATCTCTACCTTTTCTAATCAGAGCTGCATAAGGCTAATTGATAGCATAATTCTGGAGCCTAAGAAATGAGTGCCTCTTATAGAACTGAATTGTCAAGGGACGAGCTGAGGCAATAATCAATCCCTCTACAGCAGTGCTTCTCAACACAATCAAACCCAATGCCTCTCTTTTATAACCATTTTAATGCTTTGTATTAGTCAAGGTTCTCCAGAGAAACAGAATCAATAGGATATATGTAGATATACAAGAGGAGATTTGTTATGGGAATTGGATCATGTGATTATGGAGGCTGAGATATGCCATCTGCAAGCTGGAGAGCCAGGGCAGCTGGTGGTATCATTCAGTCCAAGTCTAAAGGCCTGAGAACCAGGAGCTCTGATGTCTGAGGACAGAAGATGGATGTCCCAGCTCAAGGAGAGAAAGGGAATTGCCCTTCCTTCGCCTTTTTTGTTCTATTCAGGCCCGCAAAGGATTGGATGATGCCCACCCACACCGGCGAAGGATCTTCTTTACTCAGTCTACTACTGGTCTACTGATTCAAATGCTAATCTCTTCCAGAAACACCCTCACGGACACAACCAGAAACCAGCTATCTAGGCATCCCTTAGCCCTGTCAAGTTGACACGTAAAACTAACCATCATGTGCCCCTTTACAGTGTTGAAGCTCATAATTATTAACACCTATCTATGTGCATAATTTCAAAGAAAAATAACACCCTGCAATAAAAAGGAGAAATAAAAGCAATGTATAATATTACTTATATGTATGTAGCTCAATGTGTAAATGCTTAAGCACACTACATCAGAAGAAAAAAGGTGCCTTCCTGACATTTTCACAAGCCCCCTGGAGCCCACGTGGTTCTGCCTCCTACCCAGTTCTAAGGGCAGGGGGAGTAGGTATCAGGCATCAGTCAACTCCTGGTACATTAATCTTCACCCTCTCACCCCCAGCCCCTACCTTGACCCCATCACCAACAAGGAATGAGGCAAAGCATGCAGGATATGTTCTAGCCCTTTCTACCCTCCCCCACAAAGCTCTGCCTCTCCAGGGCGAGGAAGATGTAGCAGAAGAACCAGGAAGGCCTTTGATACCCCGAGTCTCAGCCTCAGAGGAGATGAGGGCCATCAGGGCTCTCTGTTCTTTCTGAAGGATGAGGAGAGCAAGGAGGGGTGCTTAGCTGTCCGACCCATCTCTCACCTCCCAGCAGGAACTAGGGTGCTGCACTCTGACCCCAGCTGTCTTCAGCTTGCGGGCCCTCTCTCAGGCTGGCTGGCTGGCTAGCTGGTCCCTGGTTTCCAACTCTTCTACGGCTGGGGCAGACCCAGCTGACAGGCCTGCACTCCTTGAGGCTGGGCCTGGGTCTGCAAATATGTGATGAGGGGTCCCAAAACCTTGGGCCAAGAAGGACAGTGTCAACTGCCCTCCTGCAGCAGGACTTTCTCATAGGCTGACCATGAGGTGTGCTCACTGGCAGGGTGGGGGGCTCCGGTGCACCAGCACAGCAGAGGGAGCAAGGCCTGTCACTCGGGCTAGGCTCTCTTTGGCCCTTTCTTCTCAGGGGCGAATGAGTCATTTGGACAAGACATACAAACCCTCCCCCAGTGGTGCCTCATGGCCACAGCACCCGTGATCAGGGTCTTTGCTCAAGCCCAAGAATGGGAGCTTCTCTGGCCACTGGGGAGTTGTATTCAAGCCTGCCCAGAACTTGCTTTAAAGCTGTGAAGCGGGAGAAGCAGGGTTCTGAGCCGTTCTCTGGGCTTCCTAGCTACACGGGCAAGGGATCTACTCTGAGCCGATTCTTGGGCCTGGTTGTTCCCCAGGGACTGCCATCATCTCTGTCCACGGGGAGCAGGGGCCTGAAGTGGCTGGCCTATTTCCTGGGAGGTCCGGCATTTCCTCTTGCCAGACCCAGGTGCGCCCACTGCTTGAGGGAAAAAAAATGCCAGCTAAGAAAATGGTCCAATGGCGCTCCCTGCTGGTCATATGCTAGACTGCGTGGCTTTGCAGACGGACATGCCAACCTGTTGTTTCTCACTTGGGAGAGGAGACTGACTTATTTTTAAAAGCACTATATTAGGTAACTATTGCTGCAGAAAAAATGAGTGGCTTAAAAAAACAATACTGTTTGTATGGGTCAGGAATTTGGTGTGGCTGGGCAGTTCTGGCTCCAGGTCTCCCATCACGTGGCCATGAGACATCAGCCAGGCCTGCAGCCATCTCAGGGACTCACTTCAGAGGTGGTGCATTAAAATGGCTGGCAAGTTTGTGCTGGCTGTTCGCAAGGGGCCTCAGGGCCTTTCCATGGGGGCCTCTCCACAGTTGCTTGCCCGATCTCATGGCACTGGAGACTGACATCCCCTGGAGCAAGTGATTCAAGACGGTGAAGTGGAAGCTCAGATGGTTTTTACCACTTGGCCCTGGAAGTCACACACTGTCACTTGCACGATATTCACACAAACTAGCTGTGATTCAGTGTGGGAGTAAACTACACGAGGATATGAATTCCAGAAGGTGAGGATCCCTGGTGCCATCTTGGAGGCTGGCTACAGCAAGCACCTACCATGTGCTAGGTAGTGTGTGAATAATATATAACATCAAACAGAGCATACAATTTGCAATTATTGCATGTTGACTACGTGTCCAGGTGCTCAGTACTTTCCCTGAGTTATCTCGTTTATCTTCACAACCCTACCAGTTTGGTCCTGTTATCACCCATGGAAGAGGTTAGGAAATTGGGACTTAGGGAGGTTAGATAGTGAGGTCACATGGCTGATAAGTGGTTGAGTCAACATTCAAGACTTTGTTCTGTGTTCACTATGCTGAATGCCTTTCTAGGCATTTAGAGGTAACAACCAAGGAGGTGGGCACAGATGAGGAAACTGAAGCTCAGAGAGGTCAAATAACATAGTCAAGTTTACAGAACCAGTCAACGGCAGAGCCAGGATTTGAACAGAGGTGACACCAGAGCCCATGCTCTGTCCACCCCACTGCATTGCTCCAGAACAGAGGAGAAAGATACAGAAAGAATACAAAGAACTTTGAGGTAGCCAGCCCATCCAGTGCCTTTGTATCTATCAGAAGACACACCCTCTGGGAGGCTGTAGTTCTGCAGGCGCTGGGCTTAGCAAGCTCAGTCCTTACTTTCCTCCTGGGCTAGGTGCTCCTGCCCAGGGCAAAATCTGAGTGTGGTATCCCTCGGGTAGGAAGCTAACAGGTAGACAAATGGGAGAGAAGTGGTCATAAGCTTAAGAGGGTGGTGGCAGGGGAAAAGGAAAGGGGATGGGAGGAATAATAAACAAAAAAGGAGAAGGGAGAGAGAAAATTTTATGAGGAGGGGAAGAACAGGGAAAAACGATAAAAAACAGACCAGGTGCATGGGGCCTGATTAGTCCTCCCAGGTGAATGCTTGGGACCTTCTCGACGTGTGGCGGGGAAAGCAGAAGACCAAGTGTGTGAAGTCCTTCGACTCCAGTTCACACATTCCTCCCCACCTCCATCACTAGTCTGGGGAATGGGGAGAAGGAAAGACACTGGCCAGAGGACAACCTGGTTTCAGGTAAAATGGGGTACAGCAGGGTGGGCAGCCTCCTGGGGACCCAGGGAAACCCAATGCAGAGGATAACCACTAGAGTATCAGAGAGCTGATGGATGGATCGATTAACTAGAAGATAAAACTGGAGAGTATAATTGATGGCTTCATCATTGCTTTTCTTTGCAGTTTGATCTCCAGAGCTAATTGTTTAACTGGCAGGTTCAGCTTTATTAGTGGCCGCTGATGATCTAATGTCTGCTTGCTTTTGCATTTGAGTTTGTCAAGTTTTACTTTCACAGCAGGTTATGGAGTCAGAAGCCACCTGGAGGGGCTGATAATTTGAAGTATAAAGAGTTATGAGACTCAGAGGCAGAAAAACCTGGATTTGAGTCCTAGTTTCACAGCAGCTGGAGATGACAAGCCGCCACCCCCGCCCCAGTAGCCACGAGTGCTCCCACATTCAAGCTTCACTTGGGCTGCCTCTCTGGAAAGTTCAGCAGCCTCCCAGAGGCCAGTCTCTAGAAGGAGGGTGAAGCAGAAAACTCACTTTTTTCCTGCCTCCTCTACTCCAATAAGATCTCACAGTTGCCAACTGGCGTAAAAAACATATCTGTTTGTTTCACTCTTCCACTCATAATCTTGCAATGATTTCCATCTACCTATGGCATAAAATTCAAATTCCTGAACTTTTGCTTATGCTGTTACTTTTTATTGAAAATCTTCTACCTCTCTCTGCCTGGTACTCTCCTATTCAAACTTCAACTTGATTATCCACCCATTCATCCATCCATCCATCCATCCATCCTGCATCCTGAAACTCTACTTCAGTGCTTCCTAAGCTTGTCTGCACATTGGAATCACCTGGGGAGAGTTGAAAAAAATGCTGATATCCTATCTCATCTTCAGAGACTGTGATTTAATTAGCCTGGAGTGTGGCCTGGGCTTCAGAAGTTTAAAAAGATCCTCAGGTGATTCTAATGTGTAGCTAAGTTTTGGGACCACTGCCCCACCACTCTGTACCATATACTGTCATAGCCCCTGAGGACTTAGAGATAAAAGTTGGTTTAGACTAGAAATTTAGTGTAGAAGGAGAAATAGATTGGTAAATATATAATTACCCAACAATGTACACAAGTGCTATGAAAGAGGTAAGCCAGGTATTCTCGGGAAGGTACAGGAGGAGCACATAACCCACAGTGGTGGGACTGAGGGATGGTGGTCAGGGCTGCCAAGTCTTCCAGGACAAGAAGGGGGTAGGCATCCCAGTCGGATGGAAACCTGAACACAGCACAGCAAGCTGGAGAAAGCATGTCACTTTTGGGGGTGGACAAGAACTTAAGGTGACTGAAGCTTTGCGGGCAGTGAGCTTGTGGAGGCTGATGGGGCCTTACAGGGAGCACGAACTGGAGAGCTAATGAAGGCAGTGTCAGTGGCAGGGCAGGTAGGGCACTTGGTGAACTTCTCCAGGGAAGTCTCCCTCACATCTTCTCCACCTGCACACTCCAGCCCACGACAGAGCCCTAACCTTCCTTATGCCTCTGGCCCGTAGCTCTGTGCCTGGCAGAGAATAACTGCCCACACCTCATGTCACATGGTGAGGTAGAGAAAACATAGGCTTCGGTGTCAGACCAACTTGATTCAAGATCCAGCTCCAGCGGTATGATATTGGGTGAGTCAGCCATGTTCTCTGATCTTGGTTTTCTCCACTATAAAATGGAGAAAATGCCAAGCTCATGAGATGACACTGAGGATCAGAAGAAATTCAACAGTGTTTTTCACAGTATGGTCCTTGGACCATCAGCCTCAGCACTGCCTGGGAACTTGTTAGAAATGCAAATTCTTGGGCCCCATCCCAGACCTGCTGACTCAGAAACCCTGTGCAAGATGCCAGCACTCTGTGTTTTCACACACCCTGCAGTTAGTTCTAATACATGCTGAAGTTTGAGAAACACTGATGTAACTGCCTCATCCCTGTGCTTGCTTTTCTGGAAACCTACATTACTCCTAAAAAGTAGAACAATCGAACCAGCCACAGAGCTCCGGCCTCTGCTCTGGCCCCCCCTTTCCTTCTTATTGGTCACTGCAGATGTGAGGCTCAGGAGGTCAGGCTTTGAAGTCAGTATGTTTGAGAGGGAGTTCCATGCCAGCTGTGTGTGTGTGGTGTGTGTGTGTGTGTGGTGTGTGTGTGTGTGTGGTGTGTGTGTGTGTGTGGTGTGTGTGTGTGTGTGTGGTGTGTGTGTGTGTGTGTATGTGGTGTGTGTGTGTGTGTGTGTGTGTGTGTGTGTGCCTATGCAGATTTTTGACCTCTAGTAAAGCTGTGTGACCTTGACCTCTAAGTATGTGTTTCCTCATCTGGAAACGGAATTGCTAATACCTATGGGCCAGTCACAGGTCTAAGTACTTTCCACATATTGATGCATTTTATCCTCACCACAGCCCTATGGAGTTAGTACAATTATTATCCCCATTTTAGAGACAAGGAAGCCAAGGCACAGAAAGGTTAAGAAACTTGCTCGAGGGCACACAGTTCTTACAGCTGAGATTCAGGCACAGGCCCTCTGGCCACGGAGTCCATGCTCTTAGGCAGTCTGCCTCCAAAGTCTCCTCTGAAATATGAATAACGCATCCGACCTCTAGCATACTCTGTGGTTGTGTTGAAATGCCTCACCTAAAACAGTCTTCTCTCTGCTACTTACAGAGAACATGCCTTAGTCACTTCACCTCTCCTGGTCTTAGTTTCCAAATGTTTAAAATGAGAGGTTGGACTAGGTGAGGGATGTAAGCAGGAGCCCCTAAGGTGTAAAGAATAAGCTGTTTTGTTTATTTGACTTAAACCAAGCGTCTGTCTTTAATTGGTATATGCTCCCCCTCTTCACTCTATAACCACCCCTTTCAGTAGTCTTACACCAGGCCCACTTTCCTTATTTTAATGAACTGTCTGGCATCCAAAGGCATCTGAGTTTGAGATCACTAATCCGACAATGCCTAAATCTACAAGTTTACAATTCTTTCACCTTCGCCTTTCTTCTCCCCCAATCCAACTTAAAGAACACTTTACCTGGGCCGTTTCTTGTGCAAAGGCTCTGAGCCTTGGCCCCTGCCTTTCACTGTTACGGAAGTCCTCTACTTGGCATGTCTGTTGGAGGTGAGCTGGTGTTCCTTCTTTTCTCCATGTGCCCTGAAAATGCTGATTTACATTTGCTTCTGGAAGGGAGACAGAGGAAGCTCATTTTAGAATGTAAGGTTAATCCAATTTCAGAGTCCATTGCACATGGAAAGATGATTTCTGTTATTTCCATTTAAACTGGTAGGTTTCCTCTTTTCAAACTTAGAACTTAATTGCTGGAAAAACAAAGGCCTTTTATTCTGCTTTATGAGCTTGTGTACCCCTATGTTGAATGTCTTCATTTCCTGTAGCAGGAATACAGTCAGTATTGATACAGTGGCTTTGAGGATTTGTACTGGGCTTTGCAAACATCCTTCGTAAGGCTGCTGGGAAGTAGGTGCCAGGTGTTGCTGACTAATGACTAGCATATTGCCTGACACACGTAATAGGCACTCAGATATTGCTGAATATGGATAAATGAACGAGCAAATACTTTCTAGCAACTGGAGCCTAAGCTAATTAAATAACTCATTGAACCTCACTCAATTTATAGAAATGTTTTGTTTTTAGAATACTGTAGGGCTTATAGTTTTCACACATGTTCTCTAGAAATTAGTTTCCATATTTTTTTAAAGTTGAGGAAATGAGGCTTCAAGAGGTTAACTAACTTCAAAGTCACACTGTGATGTTCCTGTGACCTCAGGCTGTCATTGTCAAAAGACAATATCAAAAAATAGTTGTTGAAAAAAAATTTTGAAGTTGTGCAAGCTAAAGCTTTAGATACTAAAACAAACATGGCGGAAAAAAATCACTTACCATAAAAATCTGGAAATAGTACTATTACTTGTATAGTAATTCATAGTTTCTAGGGCATTTTCTCACGGACGATTTCATCTGACCCCCTGCAATTCTACTCCAGTGGGGTGAAATCGCCTCTCGCTTCAGGTTAGCTGACCATTAACAACAGTAACAGACTGCCCCAGATATTAACTCTTTTCCAAGGCAGGCCAGACTGGCACTTAAGAACTGAATATCCTGCATACTCCTGCCACCTACTGGTGCTTTTCTGGTAGCATGGGTTTCAGCTAATTTTATATTAACAAACGTTTTTTCTTCAGTGGGACCACTCGACTCTTTTACTCCTTATCACTCAAGTCCTTAAAAAGACCCCGCTGCCCCCATCTTTGAAACTCAATTTCTAAGGAGGCCACTCTGAAACAGGACCTAAGACTTTCTTAGGAAAGGGGTGGAAATACTTCTGACTCCTTTTGGCATACTGGCAGGTTTCAGAAATGTCTATGAGCACCTTCCAGTTGGCTTAGAGGCTGGAGGAAGGGAGGTGGCTTAGCCAGGGACAGAGAATACTCACGGATTTCACGCTTTCGTAGTATTGCCTCCACTTTGCCCAGTATTTTCTGGGAGGGCTACAGGTAGAGAGCGGGTCAGCTGAGAAGGTAGTGTGCCAGATGCTGACAGCTTACTCCATGGCACCCCAACAGTTAGTGGAAGAGGAATGAAATTCTGGGGGACAACTGAAGCCAACGTCCTGACTCAGGGGCACACCAGTGAAGTTTCTCAAACTGCACCAATCCCTGAAAACCTCTGGTCAATACCTTTTTTCAAAGCTGGGCTTTGCTCTGGATACAAGTTTTTAAAATTATTACACAAAATCTGTCTATGTACTTTACTAGAAATCCAGGGCTGAGAGATGACTTGTTCATCTTTAGGGCAAATTACCAGAGTAGGATTAAAATGAGATGATCTGGTATATAAATAGTTTCTCATAATTTTAGGGTTCTTTAAAAATTGAACTAACACTATTATAGCAGTAGTGTGAAATAGGCTGAGGCAAACACGGGAGAAAGAAAATTGGATGTGAAAAGTAACTAGTGGAATTTTAGTGGAAATTCTTGCAGGATTCTTTTCAAAAAGTAAATTTGTCTGACTGGGGAGAAAACTTGTATGCTTTTTTCTTTATCACTGAGGTTGTATTTAATGAACTTTTAACCTTCCCTTCCTTCTGCTCCATGTTAGGACAAAAATAGAAGCTCTGACAATTTCTGAAAGCAAAGTAAAATGTCTATTGTAGCAGATGATGAAAGCTTTCTTATGGTCAAAGGTCAAGACAGTAACATTTGATAAACAGCAGATTTCATGCCCTAATTCCCTTAAAGATTTAGCAGTACATATCAAGACCAGGAAGGATTTATAAAACTTTGAAAGCATTCTGGTCATTCTTTAATTTAGAGCAAAATTAAGTTGTGAAGTGTTGTTCAGGATTATTGAAAAAAAACAGTAGTTATTTCAAACATTTGCATGATACTTAACAGGTTTTTAGGCCATATATTTCACTATATTCTAACCAGAATCATTTAAGATAGGGCTTGTTTTCATAATTCATACTTGAGAAAACTAAGGTTCAGAGGTTAAGTCACATACTTCCCAGTCATGCAGCTGATAAATCACAGCATTGAAGACAGGTCTTTATAAAGTCTAGTGATCTTTCTAGAAACTCTTCCCGAAACTTCTCCTCTCTTTAAACATCAGTTTATTTGACTATTGTACTTAACTGTTTAAAAGAGCCACTGTTTTTAAAAAGCAGGTGGAAATTAATCTGCTTTTTCTTAGTCATACTTCTAAGCCTGTGGGCCTCCTGTGATAAACACCTGCGTTTACCAGGTGGTAGCACACCAAAACTATACATTATTTTGTTTGAACAACCCTTTGAATAGTGATTCTCACATCTTAGCAATAGGTTATCTTTGCAGTTTTGTAAAAAATCTGATTTCTTGGCTCCACCTCAGGGACCAATCCAGTATAGTGGGAGGGAATGGAGACATAATTCACTGTTAACAAGCCTCCCAAAATGGTCAAATTGCAGATGATTTTAAAGAACATAAATATGGGCCTTCCCTGGTGGCACAGTGGTTAAGAATCCGCCTGCCAATGCTGGGGACACGGGTTCGAGCCCTGGTCCAGGAAGATCCCACACGCCGCAGAGCAACTAAACCCGTGCACCACAACTACTGAGCCTGCGCTCGAGAGCCTGCGAGTCACAATACTGAACCCGTGTGCCAGAACTACTGACGCCTGCATGCCTAGAGCCCGTGCTCCACAACAGAAGCCACCGCAATGAGAAGCCCGTGCACCACGATGAAGAGCAGCCCCCGCTCGTCCCAACTAGAGAAAGCCCGCGTGCAGCAACGAAGACGCAACGCAGCCAAAAATAAATTAATTAATTAAAATAAATAAGTAAAGCAATGCCCAGGATCACAAAACCCTTAATGGTGCTTTGAAATGTATATATTTTTGCCTTAATGTAGAAAAGTTTCAATTTGGGAAGTACCAATATTTTAAAATAAAGAAGCCATACAATTCATATCCAATTTAGGATGAGTATCCATGCTAATTTCTCCTCTTAGTTGTGCTTTATTTCTATAACAGATATCTTCTTATCATTGCAATGTGCTACCTTAAAAGGAGTTTTTCAGTTTAATCTTGCTCTATTCCCAATTCACACCTTTCCTAGATTAAGTTTTGGTTTTATATGGCTCCTCGTGGGAAACCAGTGTTAAAAAGTGACATGCAATTAATTAGTGGATCTGTTTGAACTGTGAGGTATTTTTAACTGTTGTAAAAATGAAATCCATAAACCTGTCTCTGAATATTGTACAGTTGGTAGTTTCCAAATCCTGCCTGATCAAAAATTACCTGTGGGGCTTCCCTGGTGGCGCAGAGGTTGAGGGTCCGCCTGCCGATGCAGGGGTCACGGGTTCAAGCCCCGGTCCGGGAAGATCCCACATGCCGCAGAGCGGCTAGGCCCATGAGCCATGGCTGCTGAGCCTGCGCGTCTGGAGCCTGTACTCCGCAACGGGAGAGGCCACAACAGTGAGAGGCCCGCGTACCGCAAAAAAAAAAAAAAAAAAAAAAATTACCTGTGGACTGATTTAGGCCTGGGCTAGGGCCCAGACTCTACATTTAAACACCCCATATATGACTTTTATGAATAGGTATTGAAAACTGAAAATAGAAAACAGTTATGGTATTGCTATTTTTCTCCTCCAATCCCAAAGTAGCCACTCACAATTGTAACTTAAATCATTACATAATTACTAACAGATATTTAACTCAGAATATTCACTTTAGGACAGTCTCTGTACACATTTCAGTAAGCCACTCATTATACAGTATATTCACCTGTATTTGGTTAACTTTTCCTTCCCACAGCAAAATCATTCCCACTAGTGGTTTCCCATCTCAAGTGCACAGTGTGTTTGCTTTTCTGTAAACAATTCAATCTGACTGGATCCTCCATATTGCTATTTGTTTTTGTTTTTTTGCAAATGAAGTTTTTAAAAGGAAGGGTGTAGAGGAACTTGCTGCTATGGTACCTGGTGCAGCCACCTGAAAGTTAACCTAGTGCTATGACATTTTATTTGTTCATATATACTGAATTATAGGTGTCAGTGTCTGAGGCAAAAGTCATCTCAGAGAAGTTAATATTTGTAAATTCAGTATCTCCATGTGGAAATTAGGTAGAGTTACCTAAACCAGAATGACACTTTATCACTGCCAACTGAAAAAGCTATAGCTACTCAAAGGTAAGATGTATGTGTTCATAGATAAAAACTAAGATGATTACTAGACAAGGATAGTGGAAAATAAGTAGCAGTTTTGCACCAATGCAAGACAAAATATACTTTATTGTGACAGCAAATGCACATAGTGCTATAGGTAAGGCATGCTACTAGGAATCTGCATATAATCAAAGGCTGGTATGGAAATGAATGGGAATCAGTGTTGTGTCTTAATGCATGAAGATTTAGTCCATGGTGAAGGAAAGAGAAGAATTTGTGTCCACATATCTCAAATGCAATATTATACACCTACCAAATCAGAGGCCTATGCCTCTAACCAAGAGCCCAAAGGCAAATAAGAGAAACTTAATCCTAACTGTACTCAGAAATCACATCTAGTATCAATAACAGAAAGATTTTGCTAACTAATTTGAGGCAAATTTCATCTCTAGACAAAGACCTAGAAATTGAGCAAACATCCATTCATTCATTTAGCCAATTTTAACGCCATTTATTCCACCAGAAATACTCGAATATCTAGAAATAGTTTGGATAGAGAAACATTTACATTTTAATACTTCATAATGTTGTAAATTTTGGGCTAAAATAACCCCCTGAGTCAAATTTGATCCCTTTCTATTTGAAGGGGCCAAGTAGAATTTCAATTTCAACAGCTAAACTTCTGAGGGAAGATCTGAGAAAATAATGCTAGAAGATCTAGTCCTTTGATGTAACTATCAGGCTCCACAGACTTGTCAAAATCAATGCAAAACTGAGGAGGATAGGTTGAAACACTTTGCAAAGCAGTAGTTTTAGATAGGCTGCTTCACTTCCCTCCTTTTAAAACAGATGCAGATGAAATGCTTTCTGCATGAATGCACACTGACATTCTGTTCAACTGTTTTCTAAATGCAATACTGTGGATTTAAACAGTATGCTTTAATTTAAACAAAGTAGAATCTTATACACAATTTAGCTTAAGAGATGAAAAGAAACACTACTATGAAAATTACTTAACAAATACTCTGCTCTTTTAAAAGGTGATTTTAAAAGCAACACAGGACCAAAAACATCCAACTATTACTTTATTTATATTACTATGCTTAAGTTACATGGAAAAGACAACCAAGCAGTTCTGCCCCATATCAGGAAAAGTTTCCAATCAACACCAATTATGTGGTGACAAGTAACTAGGAATGGTGACATCTTTGGGTCAAGACTGACAAGGAAGAATGGGCTCTGATGCTACGGTTCATCTCCAACAAGAATATGGCACAATGGCCAGCACAAGCCATACTAACACTGAACCTTTAGCGCTGGTCACAAATTCGGATCTCTTCTCTGAAGCTAGCAAATCAAGTGAAATAACTGGGTTTAAAAAAAAGTTTTAAAATGAAGCCCAAATAAATTTAAGAACCATGCTCTTGACACATTTTCCTTTCAAAATTTACATAAAACACTTTTTCACTCTAATGGTCCAGATATTTTTCCTCACATAGCCCACCATGTAGCTGCAGATAGACTATTCTGCCTCAAGATGTAAACATAGGGGGGAAAAAAATTAACGGCATCCGCATAATATTCTCTCTACACACTGCTGTTGGATGGAAAATAGAAAATTTTAAAAAAAAAAAGAAAGAAGGAAAGAAAGGTTCCATCATAGATTCTCACAACCTCTTGTTCCACAGTTCATGAATCCGACTCTGATGCTAAGGTGACAGTGTATGTAAGTAGATTTTTGTTTTCAGTGAAGAAGACCTGGGAAAAAGATGGATTTATCTCTTTTTCTTCAAGAGTTATCAGATGGTACATGCTCCTCAAAGCCCTCACTTTCTCGAACTAGCGCACGTTCTAGGATCACACGGCCTTCCTTATAACGCTGGCTGTCTTCAGTGGCAAACTCATAGATCCATCCCAGTTTGCTATTGCAGTTTTTGCAGCTCACATCTCGAACCATGTGGCGGCCAGTGAGCATGACCCGGTCTTGAACTTCACTGTACTGCAGGTTAACTACCTAAGAAACATGTGAAAACAAAATTGCAAAGCCATGTAAGTTATCTGCCAAAAATGGTACACAATATTTTTGTTGGTGCAAGAACAGCAACTTCAGAAAAACGAATAGCAGTTGTTACTTTAGTCAAACCTACAATACATTTCCCAAGAGCTATTTTTACAAACTGCTGGGACAGGTAAGCATCTGTACTCAACTGGACATCTAATGTAACCATGCATTATTGTATTAGTCTAAGTCACACTATTATACACGTTAGTTACACTTCTGTGTTATAGTGAAGAGTCCTTAACTTGGAGTCATAAAACGTAGGTCTGGGTCCAACTGTTATAATTCACCACTCAATGATGAGTACAACTATGGCTACCAATGCAAAAGAACCTAGTACGCAACAGGTACCCCATAAAAAGAAATTTGGCAGATTTGTTTCTGAAATTACATTTTATCTATAAAGAGACTGGGGTAGATTGCAATACATAGTTTTCAAGTGGGTTCAGAGAATCTGTGAAGAATTTCCAATGATTCTTAACAACCAATAATCTTCCACACTTTACTTTTCTGTAAAGAACCAGATAGTAAATATTTTTGGCTTTGACGGCTATATGGTTTTTGTTATAGCTATTTAGCTCTGCTGCTGTAGCACAAAAGCAACCATAGATAACACATAGAAGAAATATGGTTGTGCTTCATTAAACTGTACTTACAAAAACAGGCAGCTGGCCTGCCATGGTGTGCCAACCCCTGCTCTATACCGAAATAAAGAGCAAGGGGTATATACGCTATCAATTCTTTGAGAGAAAAAACTTATTTCTAAGTGGAACAGGGGAGTGTCCACTGGAGAGGTTTAAGTTGAACTTCTAAGAACAGGACCTTGGACTAGTTCTGTTCCTTAGCGTAAAGTATTTGGAAATTCAAGTTTGCTGGTACACATTAGATTCCAGGAGGCAGAATCACATCAACCAATTTCAAAGCCAGCCAGAAATTAGAGAAGGAGGCAGACTATACACTAATGTGTAAGTCAGGAAGCGCTCTTCCTGTTAGCAAACCTCTTAGCCAAATCATAATCAGAAGGATGACTGGTAGGCATAAGTTAAAGCAAGGGAAGTTGGTTAGATGATCCTTATTCACTTGCACTGTCAAACTATGACAGCTTAATGCAGCTACCTCTCTATAAGGATAAATCCGTGATATGGGGGTATCTTGGCCCCTTCAATAGTCTGTGAAGTAACTACCAAATTCTTACACTGAATGTCTTCTGAAGCAACGGAGACCACCCTTCTTATTATAATACAATCTTTAAACTCTCAACAATCAGTTCTATAGAGCACAGCTCTCATTCTGACTCTTCCTGGCATCTCCATGCTCTGAGGGGTATTCTGGTACTGCTATCAAATATATCCACTGAACCCACTTAGGAAATGAAACTGGTTTTCCCCACCAACCTTGTTAAAAAGAAATGCTCTGCCAGTGGCGCCTGTGAATCGAGTGGAGATGAGTTCTGAGCGGTTGGTCAGGATCGTATCGCAGTTTGCACAGGAAAACAGACGGGTACCACCAATATGATCAAGGAAAATCCTGCCCATTTTTATAGCTGAAGTTCTAAAAACCTAGGAGCAAATGGAAAAGGACAAGAAACACATTATGATTTTTTGAAAAAATTTGTTAGTACCTACTTGGTGGTGTCATAGAGAACCATTTATATACACATATGTGATCTCTTTATAGTACTTAATACGTGAAATAGCTGACTCTGAACAAAAGGATCCAAAGTTCACACACTGAGGAAACAAATAGGCATACCCAAACTAAGAACATTTTAGAAGCAGTAAGTCAAGGAAGTAAACATGCTTAGGAAGGCCAAAGAATGGTATCACTTCTCTTTTGATGGGTATGAAAAAAACAGGAAGACAGTGGAATATCAAACTGAATGATGAGAAGCACAAGCAGAGAGGTGAGAAAAGAGGTTTAGCACAGGGTTAAGTATACATTCTGAGTATGTGTAATTTGAGAAAAGACTTGTGGGATGAGAGTGGGATGATCAGATAAGAGTAGAAAAAGGGGCGATCAGAAAACAAGAGGGTAGTCTGGTTCGAGAGCATGGGGGGCCTGGCTCTCTGGTCATCAGGTGCGTCAACAACCACGAAGGGGTGATGGCACTAACAGTAGTTAAGTTTGAGTCTGTGGAGCACTGTACTAGGATGCTTTACTTATTTCAAAATCATCACGACAACTCTGTGAAGTTATCGCCCCCATTTCAAAGATTACCCAAGGTTACTAACTGGTCAAAGGTTACACAGTTTCAAGTATAGAAAATCGTGACGGGAATACGGCTCACCTAAGTCAAAGCCAAAATTTTTCCATTACTCTAACACAAGAAGAGGACACACAAGATGGTCTAGGCTGGCATAAGGCTAGTAAAACAAGAACAGAGAAGAAGGGAAAGATGAGCCGTCGTTATATAGCTTACTATTTTTAAGAAATCCTTCCAATTCAACAAATCACAGAAGTTCTGAAACATTGCAAAAAATCTCTGAATCCAACTTCTGAAACAAGGATAATCACACTCCAATATTTTAAAACTTAGGAGAGTTAATATATGCAACTCCTTAAATTCACTGCAATTAATCGCCTAAAACAGTATTTTTAAGATCTAGACATAGTCAAGAATACACTATAGCTTTCCATTTTAAAAAGCATTTATTCCTGCGTGTAGTGATCAGCTCCTATGTTTTAAATATTTAACATTATATGTCTTTAAAATGGCACGCAGAGCTAACACAGCTACCACTATGGAAAAGAAAAATCTAGAAGCCATGTGTAATCCACTGTCATCTTAAACTTGGGGAAATTCCATTACAAATTAAAAATTCCATTCCTTCTAACATCTGTCAACTTCCTCAGCCATTAGGCAGTTCTAATGTCATCAGAAATGTCATTATCACAAAGATAATTATGACTCCCATTACACATTATGATATGGGAGTTTAATAAAGAATGAAAAACAAATAGTGACTATAATTACAATGTATAGCTTGTAAAAGGAAAGCCAGTGCACTAACAAAAGTGTCAATGAGTAAACCCTGGGTAAAAACACAAGACTTATGAAATGACATTTAGCTTTCTGATTGTATTTCTGCAAAACAACAACAGAAGGTAAGACTTGCTGTCTATTGTTTCAGTCTCTAGGATAGCATTACTTTTCCCAGATGCCTAAGAACACATTATTTGTTATGCAAAGGTCAAAGGCTGCAAATCTGAGGCCTGCTGGCTGAATTCATTTGGTGGCAGAGGCCTACAGCAGTGAACAAAACAACCCTTCCCTCACAAAACACAAGTGGACATGTTTAATCTGGAGCACAGTTTTTTACTTTTAATAAAAAACCGCTGAGAATCACTTAAAATTTGAGAGATTTCATTAAGAGCCTGTATTGGGCCTTTAAAAAAAACAAAAAGCAATGGGGAGAGCTGGCAACACAGGGCATATATTCTCATGGGGCAACAACTGGCTAGAGGTGAGTGGTGGCTGCGACTCCCCAAGCTAGGCCATTTCATTTGCTTTGTGTCCATTCTGTGCCACAAAATTACTTCACCTGTTAAGACATTTGAGTTTATGACTCTTGATATAAATCAAGCATTCAACAACCCTGTGAGTAGTTGATTTTGGTCATCTTTCTTAATACTGGTCATTTAGAGAAAGGAATCAACAGCAGGGTTTTATAATCTCACCTCTGAAGACATAGTCCTCAGAATCTATATTTCTCTGAAAACTAGTATTTGTGCAGTAATTTAGCCTCCAGCTTGGGCTTCTGGGAACTGTTACTTTCAAGCCAATTTTCCTTCAAACTTTTAAATACAATATTCATCTTGTAAGTTATTTCAACCATAATGCAAGAATAACTATATATTTTTGAATTGACTGTGACAGATACAATACTATTGAGGAAAATGTTCAGAACTTCAAAATGAACTCTCCTGATACCTTCTACCTACATCTCTATCTTTGGTTCAGTATTACAACATAGCTGTGGCCATCTGCTTGCTACTGGATACATGCAAACTATTTCTAAATGGGGTAAATAGATTTAACATGCCTTCTCTTCCCTGCTTCAAATTCAGACTATTTTTAACTTTTACCCAGCTATTTTTTACTGGATTCAGTTACATGATTCATTACCAAGACTAAAAATATCTGTACAGAATCACTATTCCCAGTTGCAGTTGCTATTTGGAGAGTTCTATATATGTTTATAAAACTGTAAAATGTAGTTCTAATTTGCCAAAAGAGAGAAGCCTGAATGCCATGGAATCCAGCAGAAGCAAGCAAAACACCACTTGCTGTTGAAGGTCTCTGGGACATAGAAAAACCTTTGCAGGCCATTGGGTCCCAGGTGTTAGGCTTTAGCTTCGCTGGGCTAGGAGTGCAACCTAGTGCTCACTTCCCCTGTGCACATTCGGGAGGACTGACGTCAAGCAGACTGCCACTTCCTTACAGAAGGGGGAAGGTTATTAAAAAGCTAACACATAACACCTGAATCAGGTTTCTCTGGACCTGGACAATATATTGAACTCTGTCTTAGACTTAATAATATGGGACACTGCATTTGGTACTTTACATATCACATTTAATCTTGACAATTTCTAAAGTAGATATTATCCTAATTTTGTAGAGGAAGAAATAAAGACTGTGACTTTATGAAACCATCCAAACTGGGATGTGAACTAAATTCTGCTCCAGTTCTTTTCACCCCACTTACTCTCTAGTGACCAGAAGAGACAGCCAGATTCAGTCCTTCTCCCTCAGATTTATCATGCACCCCTCCTGTCTCCATGCTGAACCTGCTATATTCCCTAACTTTGTTGATGGCAACTCCAATCACTCTCCTAAACTAGAAACCCTGGCAACTTCTTTAAGAAACTGCAAAATTGACAATACCTCCGCGATCGCTTTTCGAGGTCTTTCCTCCCACTCCCTCATCAATGTCTTAGTTCAAATTCTCATCACTTCTAGATAAACCTCTTGTGGTCAGGGAGTGTGCATTAGTAAATGCAATATACATTCACAGGTGCCACTACATTTATGCTAAATTAGATAGTGCTACAAAAGGTACTTCAGCCTTACTTACAAAAGACATGGACTTCAGCCACCCCTTTCTAAGAGCTTATACAGACCACTCCTCTACAAACTTTGAAACTTTTTATCTGACAGGATAGAATATAGCTGATTCTTTAAAAACAATTTTCTTAAAGGAATAATTTATATAACATAAAATTTGGCCATTGTAAGTGTACAAATGAATGACTTTTAGTAAATTTACAAAGTTGTGCTACCATCACCACAAACCCTTTAGCTTTAGAATATTTCCATCACCTCCCCCAAATCCCCACAAACCCTTCTTCAGTCAATCTCCAGCCACAGGCAACCAATGATCTACCTTCTGACTGTTTTTACATCTAAATTATTTCCCAGATATGCTAATCACCTTGCTTGGATTTAGAAGAGTACCAAATATCTTCAGTCACATATCTCTAAAATATCTTAAGAATGAATTGCTTTCACAGATGACTAATGTTCTCTGTATTGATTCTGGGGGCACTTACTGTGTCTCTAAGTAATAAAATGTGTGTTATGGTATCAGTGTTGAAGTTCAAGTTTATAACCAAAATTAGCCCCAAACTCATCATTAATTAAAGCTTTAAGACGCTCTCTTCCTTTTTAGCATTTCAAGCAAAAAAGAATCTAATAATTTTAATTTTTATAAGTGCCATTCCCCAAATAATTTAATAAATAAGGTCTCTTGGGTACTAGATTTTCTTTGCTGTAGGTTATTGAAACCTTAAAAGGTGGAAGTAAGAAAATTATCAAATTTGAGTGTTTAACTGGAAGCCTAACATCAGTTCATTTGAAATTACTGGAAACAGTAAGGTGTCAGGTTGAAAATATAAGTGAAATTCACACATGATATGTTGATATTTTAGTAATTGATTTCAATTTCCTCCCTCTTCAATAAATAGAATTTAGCTACCTAGAATTTTCAATTTCTATTTTAATAGGAGACTCCAGTGAAGCAATAGATTAAGACCTTTACCTTTTTACAGTTTTTTAAATTTATAGGATTTATAGAATCTAAGAGAAAAAATAGTTTTTCTCTTTCAGAAATCCATGAAAGACAGTCTCCAGGAATGTATTATTTTAAAAATTAAGACATTATGGACTATATAATTTCCAGGTCAATAAAACAATTTTCTAAAAAAAGGTTTTTTGATTTAGTTTTTTAGAGCAGTTTTAGGTCCACAGCAGCAAAATAAGGCAGAGATTTTCCACATGCTCCCTGCCCCAACAAATGCATACCCTCCCTCATTATCAACATCCTTCACCAGAGTGGTACATTTGTGACAACTAATGAACCTATAATGACACATCATAACCACCCAAAGTCCATAGTTTTTTAGGGATCACTCTCAGTGTTGTACATCTTATGGGTTTAAACAAATGTATAATGACATATATCCATCATTATGTTATCACTGTTTTAAAAATTCTCTGGGCTCTATTCTTCCCTCCCTCTACCACCAACCCCTGATCTTCTTACTCTCTCCATAGTTCTTCCTCTTCCAGAATGTCATACAGTTGGAATCATACAGTATATAGTCTTTCCAGATTGTCTTCTTTTTCTTACCAATATGTACTTAAGGTTCCTCCAAGTCTTTCCATGGCTTCATGGCTCATTTCTTTTCAGTGTTGAATACTATTCAACTGTCTGGATGTACCAGTGTATTTATCCATTCACCTACTGAAGGACACTATGGTTGCTTCAAAGTTTTGACAATTATGACTAAAGCTGCTATATATATCCCCATGCAGGTTTTTGTGTGGATATAAGTTTTCCATTGGGTAAACGTCGAAGAGTGTCACTGCTGGATTATATGGTATGTTTAGTTTTTTAAGAAACCACCACACTGTCTTCCAAAGTGGCTGTACCATTTTGCATTCCCACTAGGAATGAATGAGCTCTACAACCTCACCAGCATTTTGTGGCGTCAGTATTCTGGATTTTGGCCATTCTAATAGGTGTGTAGTGGCATCCCACTGTTTTAACTTACATTTCCCTGATGACATATGATGTGGAGCATCTTTTCATGTGCTATTTGCCATCTGTGTATGTTCTTTGGTGAAGCATCTGTCAAGGTCCTTGGCGCAGGTTTTTTTTTTTTTTTTTTTTTTTTTTTTTTTGCTGTACACAGGCCTCTCACTGTTGTGGCCTCTCCCATTACGGAGCACAGGCTCAGCGGCCATGGCTCACGGGCCCAGCCGCTCCGCGGCATGTGGGATCTTCCCGGACCGGGGCACAAACCCATGTCCCCTGCATCGGCAGGCGGACTCTCAACCACTGCGCCACCAGGGAAGCCCTTGGCCCAGTTTTTAATTGGGTTGTTTTGTTACTGTTGAGTTTTAAGAGTCCTTTGTATATTTTGGGTAACAGTCCTTTATCAGATATGTCTTTTGCAAATATTTCTTTCAGTCTGTGGCTTGTCTTTTCATTCTCTTAACATTGCCTTCCACAGAGCAGACTTTTTCATAGTAATGAAGTCCAGCTTGTCAATTATCTATTTTCATGGGTCATGCCTTTGGTGTTGTATTTAAAAAGTCATTGCCATTCTCAAGGTCATCTAGGTTTTCTCCTATATTATCTTCTAAGAGTTCTATAGTTTTGCATTTTACATTTAGGTCTGTGATCCACTTTTGAGTTTATTTTTGTGAGTGGGGGTGTAAAGTCTGTGTCTACATTCACTTTTTTGCATGTGAATGTCCAGTTGTTCCAGCACATTTAAGGTTATCTTTGCTCCACTGTACTGCCTTTCGTCCTCTGTTAAAGATCAGTTGACCACATTTATGTGGACCTATTTCTGGGCTCTCTATTCTATTCCATTGATCTATTTGTCTGTTCTTTCACCAATACCATACTGTCTTGATTACTGTAGATATATATTAAGTCTTGAAGTTGGGTAGTGTCAGTCTTCAGACTTTATTCTCCTCCTTCAATACTGTGTTGGCTATTCTGGGTCTTTTGCCTCTTTATAGAAACTTTAGAAAAAATTTGTTAATATTCACAAAGTAACTTGTTCGAATTTTGACTGAGACTGCATTGAATTTACAGAACAAGTTGAGAAGAAATGACATCTTGACAACATTGAGTATTTCTATCCATGAACACGGAATCTCTCTCCATTCATTTGGTTCTTGTTGATTTCATTCATCAGAGTTTTGTATTTTTCCTCATATAGATCGTATACACACTGTTAGATTTGTACCTAAGTATTTCTTTGGGGGGGGCGGGCGTGCTAATGTAAATGGTACTGTGTTAATTTCAAATTTCACTTGTTCACCACTGGTACTGATTTATACACACCACACA
This sequence comes from Delphinus delphis, assembly GCF_949987515.2. Taxonomy (NCBI): domain Eukaryota; kingdom Metazoa; phylum Chordata; class Mammalia; order Artiodactyla; family Delphinidae; genus Delphinus; species Delphinus delphis. The sequence continues at coordinate 66,568,755 of NC_082694.2, forward strand.
CACATACACACTAACAAATATCCTGTTCATTAGTCTGGTTCATTGCTGAATATATTCTTTAAAAGCAGGGGTCAGCAAACGAAGATCTACAGACAAAATTCAGCTCACCACCTATTTTCATATGACCCAAAAGCTAAGAATGCTTTTTACACTTTAAAATGGTTGGGGAAAAAACACTGAAAGAATATTTTGTGACATGAAAATTACATGAAATTCAAATCTCAGTGACCATAAATAAAGTTTTATTGGGACAGAGCCATACCCATTTGTTTATACTTAGCTGCTCTCTCACTACAATGGCAGAATTTGAGTATTTGCTACTTAAACCTTATGGGCTGCAAAGTTCACAATATTCACTATCTGGCCCTTGACAGAAAGTGTGCTGACCCTTGCTGAAAAAATTGTTTGGAGAGCAGAAGAGCTTTTCATTTAAAAAGCAGACAGTCTTTCTCAGAAAAAAAGGAAACTTGATTGGCATTCAGGTTTAAGGATCAACAGGAGTATCCAACAAAATCAATTTAATCCCACTCCCCTCTTCTTCATGGATTTTCTAACTAAAGTCCTTAACTTTCTGTAGTAAATTCAGCATGTTGAAGATCAACAATACAAAGATTATAAAAATAGATAGTATACCCAGCTGCTGCCTCCTTCTCTCTCCACCCCTAGGATTTAAACAATGTAGCTCAAATACTTGAACTCAGGGTTCAAATCTCAGCTCTGCCGCTTAAAAGTTGCATAAACTTTGGGTAAGGTATCCTCACCTCAGTTTCTTCATCTATAAAACGGTGACAGCAGTACCCATCTCTGAGTTGTGAAAATTAAATGGCGATAATACATTTTGAGAACAGTGCCTGGCACACAATAAATGCTAAATAAAGATAAATCTAGTAAAATTAGATTATCTTCTTCAACATTCTCCACCTGAACTTCCCCCTCCAATTACAGATGAAGAAAGCAAGGCTCAGAAAGGATATGAAACAAACAATATTAACTGGCTTCATTTCCTGTTAATCACTGCAAAGCTAAGTGACCAGGTGACAGAAATTACATGCAGGAGGAAAGTTAGAAACCTTGTGAAGCATCTCAAATTCTCAGTATCATAATTCTAGGTCTTAAAATAGGCACTTGACCTCCCTGTAACTAATAATCCAGTTGGGACTCAACCCTGGCAAGTAGAATTCACAGGAGGAGGAATCACACTTCCCAGCCCTAAAAATACCAGGGAGGCATCTCTAAGAACCCTCTGGTGGGAAAACACCCAATCCACAGATAGACTTTTCCTTTGTAAAAGAATTATTTCCTCAGGGCATTTCCACAGACCACAAAACACACACTCTACCCAACTCTAGCTATCATTGGACAGGTAAGAGGAGTTTTTCCACTGCACTAGGAGGTGGTGGGCAAATACAAGACACAAAAACTCTCTCCTGCAGGGAATTGAGTGTGCAGGAGCCTAGTGCAGAAAGGGTTAAAGGAATCTGCCCTTCCAGGAAAGGCTGTGTTTTGCAATGGTTTGGCTAAAATGGAAACATGCGGGAGCAAGCTTGTATATCTGGTTTTCAGTCTCTTCCCTCTCCAAAAAGGGAAGGAACAAAACTCAAAGGACTTTTAACAGTGCTGGGCTGATTACTATAATTAGCATCTAACTCTACTGTTATCTCATCAACTATTTCATACCAATTTGTGATGAAGTTCTATTGAAAACCTACAAGAGAAAATAATAAATTTAGTTTGATCCACAAAACCAATTTTCCAATTTTTTTTTTTTTTTACAAAATGTTCACCAAGCCAAGGTTTCGGTGACACAAGAAAGCTATGCTTTCCTCTTGTTCTCTTGCAATACCTGACCAGTTTACTTTGCTGTTTCAAATGATGTTCTGGTTGTGCAATCAGGTCTTCATTTTTTTTTTTTTTTTTTTTTTTTGCAGTAAGCGGGACTCTCACTGTTGCGGCCTCTCCCGTTGCGGAGCACAGGCTCTGGACGCGCAGGCTCAGCAGCCATGACTCACGGGCCCAGCCGCTCTGCAGCATGTGGGATCTTCCCGGACCGGGGCACGAACCTGTGTCCCCTGCATCGGCAGGTGGACTCTCAACCACTGCGCGCCACCAGGGAAGCCCTCAGATCTTCATTTGACAGTAACTTTTATATTTTTGTTCTTGCCTGCTAATAATGCCTTTGTTGTTGTTAAATGTTTTCCAAGTTCACTGTTTCTATAATTCTTATTGTTCAGTTATCTCCAGAAAATAAGACTAGTCATGTAACTCAGTGAGTCAGCTAAACAATCTGAGTTGGTAATCGCCCCAAAACAGCTTTTGGCAAGACAAATTCAAGATCTCTCATTTGCTGTGATGCAATACCATGAGTCAAAAAAGCCTCTAATTGGATGGACTGGAGTACAATTTAACTCTCTGGTTTCCTGATTCAGGTGTCAAGTAGCAAGTTTCATGTCACACCTAAGGTTCAGTTCCTACACCACCAAGACATTACTACACAGGATTATCAGAGAAACTGATATTGGTTTATATAGCCATTTAGGCACTATGAAACCTAAAGTGATAATCTGGGCAGGATTATACTTGGTAGGACTATCTTCACATCTTAATATTTAGGATTAGCCTCATGTCTCATGGACTGTTTTTTTGGAGGGTAGTAGCTAATTTAATCTCATTTTTAGACTTAATTTTGGCCTTATTTCCCTTCCTTTTTAATTTTCTAAACCTTTTTTTCTTTCCTACCACTTAAATAGAGCAAAAGAAAAGGCAACTAAGTCTAGGGAAAGGTCCTCAATGATCCAGCCAGATTATTTTAGAAGCAGCAACATGTATTTTACATGTTAAAATCCAATTTAGTGTCCCTGTATAGAGTTAAATAACTTACTTAAGCACATTTCATCAACACCCTCTCCTATAGATAAGATGGCTGCCAGAAATAAACTTAAAAAAGAAACAAAAAAAGCCAAACAGTAAGCCTGTATTGGGCACTGAGCTGGGTGAGAATGTGATAAAGGCAGACATTGGTTCTTTCCAAGGAGCGTGACATTTTACCTGGTATTCCAGTACAAAGCCAGAAAGATAATGGCATATGTGGAAAATACTTTGTGTGCCAAATTCCACGAGCTCTACCTTCTCACTATCTATAAAGGCTCTGGGCCTCTTTTTTTCCTCCTAGGCCTCTGTTTGCCTAATAGCAACCCAAAGCCTCTTCATTTTCTAGGTCTAATTAATATCAATCCACTCTAGGATGCTTCACTCTTCTCACTGCCCCATTTTTGAACTTCTACAACATCATTTCATAACTTACTAATATTTAACTGCGTACTGTTACCCAATTTCATTTGCCTATGCCTTTTTACTAAAAACTGTGCGTTTCTAGAGAAAAGATCATAAATTATTTGCAATTTCCTTCTTACCTAACATAGCGCGAGTATGCAATAAACTTTTAGGGAAAGATTCCACCAAGACGCTTCACATCTGGCACAAATATGTACCCTGGACACACTTCATGCATTTTGGTTCGTCTTTTGTTGGAACACAGCTGCAACACTGCATATGCAACTGTGCAAGATTAGCTAATACCCTATTGCCCCCAGTTACTTCAGCAGCAAGTCTAATTTCCCCAAAACACAAGGTTAGCCTGAGGTTACTTCAGGTTTTCCATCTGTCAAGGAGATCTGAAATAAAAATCCTCAGATTACCAACAGGGCTCTGTAAACAGAAAAAATTTAAAAATAAATGAGCTGTACACCTTCCCAGACTCTCCGCGCAAGGGGAGATTAATCGGTGTCGGGATTAAACAGATCTTTGTAGTATTCCAATTTTCCAACTCCCGCTGTCCGGAATACTCATTGTCCTACCTACGAGTGCAGAATAAAGGGGTGACCAGGGTGCACATACGCCCCACCGACAAGGAAAGCAAGGATGCTGTTCGCGTGGGGCAGCAGGCGGCCGCGCGACACCCCGCGCCGGTGAGCACCGCCGCAGCCACCCACGCCCCGCGGCCCAGGCTAGCCCCAGCTGATTGCGGGCACGTGACGCCGCGGGCCAATCGGGAGGGGCCGGGGCCCGAGCGCGGCGCGGCCGGGCCTCCTCCGGCACAACAAACACGGGCCGGAAACAGCTGAGCGGGCGGCCCCGCGGCCCCGGCCGCCCGACGGCCGCCCAGCAGTTGCGCCACGCCCTCCGTCAAGCGTACCCCTCCCTCGGCCCGGGGATCTCCTGGGGTGCAAGAAGGCAGGGTGGCGGGCATCCAGCCTTTGGGGGGCAGCAAACAAAAGCCAACGCCGACCCCCGCTCATGGCCAGTGCCAACCGAAAGGGGATGTGGCCCCTTTGAAGGACAGGCCACGCCGTGGCGTTATTAACGCCGCACTTCTCGGAGTCGAGTTCGGACTTCACCTCGGGGCCGTGGGCGCAGGCCCCGGCGGAGACCGCGGCGGCGCGGAGTCCGGGGCGCGCCCCCGACACTGCGGCGGGGACGCGGCCCGTGGGGGCGGGGCAGCCCAGGCGACGGGGTTGCTGGCCAAACTGCCCGCGGAGGGGCGCCGGAAGCCCCGGCCGCGACGTGCAGGGCCTTAGAGGCTGCGCTGGGGCGGGAGGGCGCGGGCGCCGAGATGGAGGTCGCGTCCGTTGCGGTTGCGCCGGTTGCCCCGGTTGCGCGGCGGGGGCGGGCTGACGGCGGCCGCCGCGCCTGGGCCTCACAAAGAGGAAACAAGCCAGCTCGTCAGCCCGCAGCCCCGGCACCGGAGCCCGCCCAGAGGGGCGGGGGTCGGCCGCGCTGGGACCCCGGAGGGAGCGCGGGGAGGAAAAGGCACTTCCTGCCTGGGCCTCCCGCCCCGGGCCGATCCCGAGTGTTTCGAAGCCGCTGACCCAGAGGGGCGCCTCAGCCCCCCTCAGGCCCCGAATCCAGCCCCCGACCGCCGCACTCACCCCGAGCGGCTGTAAGATCCACGGCCGCCAGCGGCTCTTCGGTCCTCAGCTGAAACGAAGCCCCCTCAGCCAGCGGAGTCTCCAGGTTTAGTCAGGCCCTGGCCTTGGCCCCGCCTCTCCCTGGTTGGGCCTCAGCGTCAATCACCCGGCGTAGCCCCGCCCCTCGAACAGTCGGCTCTCCCGGTTGGCCCAGAACGCCCATCATTTCTAGACCCCGCCCTCTCCCCGGCACCCAGCCCTTTCCGCTGGGCCCCGCCCCTTCTCTGGCTCACCCTCCCCCACCCCCGCTCCCCTTTGCGTCGCGGCCCGCCCCTCCCAGAAGCCGCAGACCCAGGGCAATCTCCCTGCAGCTCGCCCCGCCCCTGACCCAACGCCCGGGACTCGGACAGCCAATCAAAGAGGCTAACTCTGCCCCCTCTCCAGACGCAGCCAATGTGGAGAGACCTGAGATCCACCCCCTTCCCAGCTGAGAGCACACAACACAGCGTCCACGTGAGTCAGCTTCTTAAAGGAGACTGCCCGGCCTTTCTAATTGCTGCAGCTGAGAGACATTGCGCGTTATCAGCGTCACCAGGTGGTGGCTAGGGCCTAGTTTCCTGAGGCCCAGTGATGAAAACAACAGGCAGTTTTTCTAGGTAAAGCAGGTGCCTGGATAGTTTAAATGCACCGTGTAATTAATTTCTTTGAGATTGTTTACTCTTGCCCCTCCTTACAGTAGGCCACCTTTTATTTACAAACCCCAAACCCTTTGAGCCTGGGCATATAGGAACAACTGGAGCAAGCATTTTTCAGGTGTGGCCGAACTTTATTTACAACTGCCTGAGTTCTTTCTTGGTAGTGGAAGTGTTTATCAAAAAGATGAGAAAATTCGGAGTCTTCTACATGAAGATTTTTTTGCCTCAGAGAGTCTGAGATTTGTTTGTTGAAAAGGGTAGCTATTCCCTTAATCCTCATCAACGCTTAAAATGGAAGATTTTGCGTCTCATTAAATTAGAATTTCCCAGGTTATTACATTAATGGTCTTTGGATTAATGGATAAAGTAGAAATGTTTGACGATAAAGTAGAAATGTTTGACGATGCCTCTTTCTCAGGTAAAAAATAAAGACTAACATTTGAGACTAACCTGCAAGGTGCTTAAAGCTGTCTTTAGTGGGATAGAGGTTTCGGAGCAAATCGTAGCATTTGACTCCTCACCAACCCCAAACTCACCAGTATTTTCATTCAGGGCAGATAAAAACCTGGATTATCTTTTGATAAGCGAGTTTTCCAAGAGATGAGGAAATTTAAAACTTTTTAAAAGTTTTTTTTCTCATTATTCATTTGTTTTTACTTAGTTTTAATTACAAAATCAATACATGTTCATTGTAGGAAGGTCATACAGTCTCATTTCATAACAGAGACTGTCCTCTGCTTACAGCTTCATGTGTTTTTTCCTATTCTTCCTGAAAGGAACGTGCATCTCTTATTCCTCAATTTGCTTTTTTCACTCAATATGTTATGGCCATCCTTCCATGTCAAATATATCTTTTATCTACAAATTTACCTTTGTCTCCATAGTTTTTTATAATAGGACTTCATCTTTTATTAAGCATTACTTTTTCTACTAACAGACATGAGGTTGCCTTCAATCTTTTGCTATTAAAAATATATTTTTTAGAAACTTGTATTCGTTGATAAAATATTGGTCAAATATTTCTGAATATAATTGTTTGAAAAGGGCATACAATGCCTAAACCCCAAGGAATGAGTTTTTCTCAAAGTGAACACTTTAAGTACCAGCAAAAAACAATGGGAAAGATATTTATTCATTTAACAAATACATATAAAGCACTTACTGTTCCAAGTGCTTTAAAATTATTAACTCACTTTTCATAATAACCCAGTGAGGTAAGTACTGCTATCATTCCCATTTTACAGCTAAATAAACAGAGGCATATTGATTAACTAACTTGTCCAAGATCACCCAATAGAGGTATTGAATACAACATTTGTAAACTTGTAAAAGAATGATTAAAACCATATTTTAGAAAGATAAATCTAGGTGTTGGTGTTGTGCAGAGTTAGGATCCACATATGAGGAAAGGTGGGCAGATAGGAATGGAATGGAAGGAGTAGGTTTAACATTAACAAGAATGGCTATACAGAACTGACTGATTGTATGTAGGTGGGCTAAGAAGAGAGAATTTTCAAAGATAAACCAGAGGTTTTATCCTAGGTGATTGGTAGGGTGATGACTTCCTATTGCTAGGTATAGGGTGGTTGAGAAAGTTGATTTGGGGTGAAAGCTGATGGGTCTGGGATGATGGTGGCATGCCCATTAGAAATAAAGAATTTACTGTTGAAGATAACAAATTTGGAAGAGAAATAAAAAGAAAGTTTGAGAGATTTGATATTTTATCTTGTTTGATTTGTGTTATACGTATTAATTTAATTTGGAATAAATTTGCACTTTATAATATTGAAACTTTCCCACCAAGAATATGGTACGTTTCTCCATTTATTCAAGTGTTCTTTTATGTCTTCCAGTGAAATGTCATGATATATCTGTCTTCCTTTAGGTTGCTTCTATCTTCTTAGAGTTATATTTAGGTATTGTATATTTTCTGGGGATATTATGGACTGAGTTATGCCCCCTTGATTCGTATGTTGCAGTCCTAAGTCCCAGTACCTCAGAATGTGGCTGTATACTGAGATAAGGCTTTTAAAGAGGAGATTAAATTGAAATGAGGTTCTTAGGGTTGAGCCCTAGAACAATCTGACTGGCATCCTTGTAAAAAGAGGAGACTGGGATATACAAGGGATGTGTGTGCACAGAGAGAAGATGGCCACCTGCAAACCAAGGAGAGAGGCCTCGCTAGAAACCAAACCTGCTGACTGTTTGATCTTGGAATTCCAGCCTCCAGAACTGTGAGAAATCAGTTTCTGTTACTTAAGCCACACAGTCTGTGGTATTTCATTGTGGCAGCCCTAGCAAACTAATAGAGGGGGTTACTGTGAATAGAAACTTCTCCTATCATATAACTCTAACTGGTTGGTTGTTATTTTGTAGGAAAGATAACGATTTTATAGTTTACTTTCCTGAATTTTCTGGATAGAAAATTCCTCTGCCTGCAAATGATCATAATTTTGCCTACGTCTTTCTAGTCATTTTGCCTTTTATTTCTGTTTAAATATCCTTGTACATATATCTTTGAGTACATGTGTGAATATTTCTGTCAAACAAATTCCTAGAAGTTATCGATAGTTTGTAAGGTTTCTTTTTTTAAAATGGGTATGCAATTTTATCAAATACCTTTTTAGTGTCTTTTGAGATAAACATTTCCCCCTTTATTCCTTTATGTGATGTATTACAATAACCCATCTCCAACATTAAACCAGATTTACATTTCTTGAATAAAAGTTCCTTCATCACTTGACATATGCTAACTCTGACATTCTTCAAGTCCATAAAATAAGAAACAGGAATATACCAACATACACCAACATACCATGGTGTTTTATCCTGGTTGCTGATTATACTTTCTGGCCTAAACTGTCTGATATCCCCCCAGATGGGTGATTCAATATAACTACAAACCCTGGGTCAGGCTTTCAGAATGCCCTTCTGTTGCTGTTTCCTTGGACCCCTCCTCTGTGTGCCTTCTCTTGCTTTAAAGGACTCACACTGGCGCTGCTGCTTTAGAGGTAAGACCACCTTTCAAGTGTGTGCTTCATGAGCAATTAGCTATGAGCCTCCCCACACTTCCCATGGCCTATGAAACCTCCTTGCTTCCCAAACTTGAAACATGTGGGCCTCCACCCACCTGTCTCACTCTGCAGATACTCATGTCTCATAATTTAAAGTCAGATGCAGACTGTTGGAAATGAGCTACTTCAAAGTTTCTCTACTTGATGTTTTTTCCTACATCACCTATTTTCTTGGCACTTTCTCCTGTGTTGGATGAAAAACAACCTTTCTTCTTTTCCAGGGTCTGATGGACACCTATACCTGGATAAAACTCTGAATCTTGAAGCTCAGTTTGTTCTAAACAGAACCCACATTTCCTCTCTCAACAGCAGAGACAAACAACAATTTCCTTAGGCCTAGGATTGTCACTCCCTTCTCGTGTCTGTTAATGGACCCCAATCCCCCAATCCCCCATGACTTCGTCAATTGCTGCAAGTATTCTTTGGACTCTACATACAAGTGACCTGTCCTCACACCTAACACTATAGTTTAGACCCATGTAACTTCTTACAATAACCCCTTTATCTTTTCCCTTGCTTTATATTGACATGACATGCATTTGCTGCCCACCCCGCCCCCGCCATCCTGCTTCCTGCAAAGTTGCCTGGACCACAAGGACCAGGATTCCATCCTAGGGAAAGGAACCTGGATCCTGAATGCTGTGTAGCGTAGAGTTGACATACTAGCCTAGGACTGTATGGTTTTCACTTTAACCTAAACTTATGAGAACTCTGGGTAATTTAAACAAAATAGCTCCTTTGGGAAGAAACAGATATATGTAAATACAATTTCAGATTAGTAGTTAACATAAAAAATATATAACTTATTCTGAGTTACAGTCCTGCCACTTTACTAAAAGCTGTCTCAAATGTCACTGATCGTAAAATACTTCTTTTTTGTATTTGAAATCATCAGCCAAACATCCATTCTTCAGAATTTTTATCCTTTTGGCTTTGGCAGTAAAGTAGTCACCTGTGGTAGACAGAATAATGACACCTTTTGCCCCACGAGTTATCTGTGTTCTAATGTGTGGAACCTGTGTATGTTACCTTACGTAGCAAAAGGGATGTTGCAGATGGGATTAAGTTAAGATCTTAAAATGGGGAGATTATTCTGGATTTTTCAGGTGGGCCCAATATAATGACAAGGGTCTTTATAAAAGGGAGATAGGATGGCCAACAATCATATGAAAAGATGTTCAATATCACTAATCATTAGATAAATGTAAATCAAAACCACAATGAGATATCACTTCATACCCATCAGGATTGCTACTCCTAAAAAAACAAAAACCAAACAAAACAGAAAACAAAAAGTGTTGGCAAGAATGTGGAGAAATTGGAAGCCTGGTGCTCTGTTTCGGGGAATATAAAATGGTACAGCTTCTATGGAAAACAGTATGGAGTTTCCTCAAAAAGTAAAAAATAGAACAATTCCACTTCTGGGTATATACCCCAAATAACTGAAAGTATGGTCTTGAAGAGATGTTTGTATACCCACGTTCATAGCAGCATTATTCACAATAGCCAAAAGGTGGAAGTAACGTGAGTGTCCAACAATTTAATGTTTAAACAAAATGTGTCTACCCATACAGTGGAAATAATTCAGTTTTAAAAAGCAAATAAATTCTGACACATGCTATGACATGGATGAACCTTCAAGACATTAAGCTAAGTGAAATAAACCAAACACAGAAGGACAAACATTGTATGATTCCATTTATATGAGGTATCTAGTGTAGTCGATTCATAGAAACAGAATGTAGCATTGTGGTTGCCAGAGGTTAGGGGGAAGAGGATATGAGAAGTTGTTTAAGGAGTGTAGAGTTTCAGTTTTGCAGGTTGAAAAAGTTCTGGAAATTGGTTGCACAACAATATGAATGTATTTAATAATACTGAACTTTACCTTTAAAAATGGTTAAGATGATAAATGTTATGTGCATTTTACCACCACTAAAAAAATAAACTAGGTTTTCTAACAACAAAGAAAGAAAGAAAGGAAGAAGGGAAGGAAGGAAGGAAGGAAGGGAAAGAAGAGAAAGAAAACAAAGGAAAGAAAGAAAAGGGCGGTAGGAGAGTCAGAGTCAGAGAAGTAGATGTAAAGATGGAAGCAGAGATGGGAGTGATGTTGGGCCATGAGCCAGGAATGCAGGCACCCTCTAGAAACAAGCAAAGGCAAGGAAACAGATTCTCCCCTAGAGCCTCCCAAAGGACCACCACTCTACTGATACCTTGACTTTAGCTGCATAAGACCCATTTTGGACTTGTGTCTTTCAAAATATAAGATGATACATTTGTGTTGTTTTAAGCCTCTAGGTTTGTGATAATTTGTTACATTAGCAATAGGAAACTAATACTTCACCTGTTTCCTAAAGTCGTATTGTATACTGAGTTTCCTTATGAATTACTTGGTGCTATTTATAATTAGTTTTAATTTTGTTACTGCACATAACTATATTTCTTCTAATGTATATTATTTCCATAAGTCTGACCTAGCAAATGTTGAAGTGGTCAGGGAGCAGAACCTCAGTCAATAAACCTCCAACCCTTACTTGCATCAGGTTGTGTCAACCAAAAGGATATTGTAATATCCTCCTCTAAATTTATTTTAAAACCAACAACAAAAGCATTAGTAAAATTTCCACAAACTTTCCCAACAATAAAAATGTTTACATCTCAAAATCTGAGTTTTGAGGTAAGGACAGATAAATGTCCCAAGTCGGTGGTGGCAGGGGAAGGGGCTGGGGAACTGGAGAATAGAACAGGATAAATGGTGGTGAGGAACACAGGCTTTAGAGCTATTTAGCTCGAGTTCAAATACCAGCACTGCCACTTTCTACCTGTCTGACCATAGGCAAGAGCTTCAATTTAATTACTGAAAATAGTGATAATTTTTGAGTTACTGTGAGCATTAAATAATGCATCTGTTGTCAAATGCTTAGCCAATGTCCCTGGTACCTATTAAGTACTCAGTAAAAGTTGCTGTTGTGTTAGTTGTTGTCATTATTTCCATGACTCTTGATTATGAAGCTGAGTCCAGAGTGAGAAGGTTTTGCTGTTTTCCCTGTACTGTCCACATTATAAGGTCACCTTGCATATTGCCCGGCAAATACCTGATAGCTCTCTCCCATGGTTCAACCCTGATTCAAAGAGTACTTGAAATACTGCCAATAGCCTGACATGGAGGTAAGAAATGAGCCATTCAGGGACTTCCCTGGTGGCACAGTAGTTAAGAATCCAGCTGCCAATGCAGGGGACACGGGTTCGTGCCCTGGTTTGGGAAGATCCCACATGCCATGAAGCAGCTAAGCCTGTGCGCCACAACTACTGAGCCTGTGCTCTAGAGCCCATGAGCCACAACTACTGAGCCTGTGTGCCACCACTACTAAAGCCCACGCACCTAGAACCCGTGCTCCGGAACAAGAGAAGCCACTGCAATGAGAAGCCCGTGCACTGCAACGAAGAGTAGCCCCCACTCGCCACAGCTAGAGAAAGCCCGTGCACAGCAACGATGACCCAACACAGCCAAAAAATAAAAGGAAAGAAAGAAATGAGCCATTCAACTTTTTGCAAAACCTGTCTGCACACAAAAAGGCAATTGCACAGGTCTCCTGGCTCTAAGCTAGAATTCCATCATTGAGATAACACACACTCTTACTGACCACTATTACCAGTGGTAGTCATTTAGGAGGACACACTTTGACCATAAACATTTAAAACACCACCAAGCACCAAGCAGTTCTATATGAATTGATATATCATGATATCCAAAATACATTATTAAGTGAAAGATGTAAGCTATAGGATTGATTAAATGCACAGTCTGATCCAATTTTTTACAAAAATACCATTATATGTATTTATATACATACAGACAAAATTCTGAAATATTCACTTTCTACACTGTCCTAGTTTTCATAAACATATTTTAAATGTGTACGTTTAACTTTAGCAACCAGAAAACTGATAAAGATAAATTTTATTGCCACAAGCGCATTTAAGTTTAGTGTGCCCTCAACTTTTATTGAGGAATGATACAAAAAAATGATCATGTGAAGAATCTGCATCTTCTGCAAAACTGCCTGTATCAGTCCATACCAGTAATCCAGCAATCCAGCCTGAAGTAACTAAGCATAAGAAGGAAATGTATTGGCACACATCACCGAAGAACAGGAAGGGTGGTCTGATCTGGCCCGAGAGAACTTAGATGTGGCCAAGAATGGCTGATTCTGTCTCCACTTCTGTTTCGCCTTGCACTTCCCTGCCATGGCCTCATGCAGCTCCATGCTTACATTATCACAGCTTCCTGACAAGAGAGGAAAGTCTTTTCCCTGCAATCTCCAGTTAGGAAAGTTCTAGAGAAGGATTCTGATTGGCCTGGCTGGATCAGGGACCAGTCACCATGGCCAGATGTGTGAGGTCTTGTGATTGGCATCCCCTATACCTTCCCAGCTCCATGGGGTTGGAGTTGGGGAAATGGCTGCTATAGTACATAACAAAGTCCCATAGACTGGATGGCTTATAAACAACAGATATTTGTTCCTCACAGTCCTGGAGGCTGCAAGTCCCATACCAGGGTGTCAGCATGGTCGAGGTTCTGGTGACAGCCCTCTTCCAGGTTGTGGACTGCCAACATCTTGTATCCTCACACGGCGGAAAGAGAGTGAACTAGCTCTCTGGCCTCTTCTTCTTTTTTTTTTTTTTTTTTTGCAGTACGCGGACCTCTCACTGTTGTGGCCTCTCCCATTTCGGAGCACAGGCTCCAGACGCGCAGGCTCAGCGGCCATGGCTCACGGGCCCAGCCGCTCCGCTGCATGTGGGATCTTCCCGGACCGGGGCACGAACCCGTGTCCCCTGCATCGGCAGGCGGACTCTCAACCACTGCGCCACCAGGGAAGCCCTGGCCTCTTCTTTTAAGGACAGTAATCCCATTCATAAGGGCCCACACTCATGACCTAATTACCACCCAAAGGCCTCATATCCAAATACCATCACATTAGGGGTTAGGGCTTCAACATATGAATTTTGATAGGAGAACACAAGCATTCAGCCCATAACAATGGCATTTCTCAAAAGAAGGGTGGTCCTGTTCCAGGCAGATGGAGCCATATATTTTTATTGCTGAAGACATTGCCAGGATGCATTCTAGCATCTGTTGTAAAAGTTCCTTGGTGATCAATTTGCCCTTAAACTAAGGCTCAGAGACAGGAAGCGTCAGCATGCTTGGGGAAGATGGAAGACTGAGGGACTCTGTTTAACAGAATAACGTCTGTAATGAGCAATAGCCAGGGACAAGGTTAGAAACCGAGGCTGACAATAGATGGTAAAGAGACCATAAGGGCTAGTCTAAGAAATTTGGCTGGACCAATACATTTCTTTTAAAGTATAATTATAGGTAAGTTTGTTTTTAATCCCAAAGTCTTTAAGGTCTTGAGAGCCTCAATTTTAAAAGTTTCAAAACCTAGGTTTTTAGGAACAGAGCCTCACTATTGGAAAGGGAATGCTTATATGCAAATTTAAAAATGAGTCTGTTAGACATATTGGTGACAGGACTGATGAATTTAGGTGTTCTATCAAGAAGTATGTATTAGTTAGGGTTCTCCAGAGAAACAGAACCAATAGAATATATATGTATAGATAGATAGATTTATTATAAGGTACTGGCTCACACAATTATGGAGGCTGAGAAGTACCACATTTACCATCTGCAAGCTAGAGATCCAGGAAAGCCAGTGGTGTAGTTCAAAGTCCTGAAAGCCAGATTGCTGATGGTATAGATTCCAGTCTGAGTCTGAAGCCCTGAGAACCAGCAGTGCCAAGGGCAGAAGATTATTGATGTCCCAGCTCAAAGGTTGAATCCTTCCTCTGCCTTTTTGTTCTATTCAGGCCCTCAGTGAATTGGATGAGGCCCACCCACATTGGGAAGGACCATCTGCTTTACTCAGTCTATGGATTCAAATGCTAATCTCTTCCAGAAACACCTTCTCAGACACATCCAGAAATAATGTTTAACCAGATATCTGGGCATCCCATGATCTAGTCAAGTTGACACGTAATGAACTATCACAATACCTTTACATCCTTACTGTAATTCTGAATTTTAACCAGTGCCAGCTGAATAAGCTTCGATCTGAAAAGATTTCATCCTATGGAGTTCATAGAAATCCCTTTGTTTTGACAAAGGTTGTAATTATATCAGTAATCTTGGAGGCGGCTTATGGCTAGCAAACTTTTGACTTCTGCAGATGTGTTCCCTGGCTCCAAAATGGACTTTGGAGAATGGGCAAACTGATCACTTCTTGGAAAAAGAAAAGGAAAGAAAAGAGAGGCACACAGAGAGATAAAGGATTCAAAGATACAAATATAATGACCACACAGTAGATAGAAACATAAATCAGTGCTTATTTATCAGATTATAAATAGCCTTGTCTTTCCCCAATGCCATGGCCATTGTGTTCCTGGGAAACTGTAACAGGGAAGAACTAAATCGGACTCCACGTTGGATCTGTTTCTTTGACTTTAACCTTTGCTTTTCGTTGCCTTTGTTATTCTAATCGTGCATAATGGCCTGCCTCAGGGAACCCTGCCCCTCTGATGTTCAGCTCACTGGGAGACAATCTGACCCCGTCCACCTGCGAACGGCTGCAAGAAAGAAGAAACTAACACATCCCCTCACAGAGACTGCTCATTCCAGATGTTTTGCAAGAATGATGGCCCTTTTACTTCCTCACCGCCTCTCCCTCTCTGATTCTATAAAGGAAACTGGCATCCAGAGCCCGATAAGATGGTTTTTCAGAGACGCTAGTCTCCATCTTCTTGGTCTGCCGGCTTTCTGAATAAAGTCGTCTTCCTTGCCTCAACGCCTCGTCTCCGATTCATTGGCCTGTGTGGCGAGCAGTACGAGCTTGGACTTGGTAACAAAACCTCATGTCACTTAACCTGTACCAGGCAAATAGGGTTAACTGTACCCACTGTGACAGCTCTGTTTCACTAGCACTGTTTAGCTCAGTGGGAATTCTGCAGAAAGACTTCAAGCAGGGCTGAGCTTTGTCTTTCGTGGATGTGCCATCCGAATTTCAAGAAGAACACACCATGAATAATAACCAGCGCCTTTTGGTGATGGTACGTGACAGTAAAATACACTGCCATGTACCATCACCAGATGGTGAGTTTTTAATTTTCTCCAAGCAGCACTATGTCACTGTGGTTTTTTCCCTTAGAAATCATTGGGAAGTATTACAGTTTTGCTTTCTTTTTTAAATCCAGTTTTTGAATGACATATGTAGAATGCAGAGTAGGTCATATGTAGTATTCTGTGTGACACGTGAACAAGTTGAAAAGGGTGACAACTTTAATAACGAGTGAGAAAGCTCAGGTAAGGGGAAGGAGACGGTAAGAGAGATTTTTATAATTTATGAAGATGTGAGGACATTTTTCTAAACCAAAAGAAGTATCAGGAAGTATTTAGTTAGCTCTGTTCTTCATGAAGTAATACTTTATATGGTCCCAAATAAGTCACAGTAATAATAACAATGATAGTATATTTAAATAGTTTTTACTATGTGCTACTCAGTATTCTAAATATTTTACCCATATTTTAATTTACCTAATACAATAACTCTATGGGATGGCTAATACTGTATCCACATCTTATAAAAATATGACAATACTGAGGCATAGAAAGGTTAACCTATCTGCCCAAGGCATATTGTAAACTGGGGCTTCCATGAGCACTCAGGCAGTAGGGCTCCAGAGCCCATGCTCTTAACTGCTATGCCACACAACCTGATTAATAATTTTTCCATTTGTACACAACTTTGTATTCTAGAAGATACTTATACACTCATTATCTCTTATGTATAAACCCTGAATGCCACAGAATGCTAAGCACATGGCAAAGCCTGGATTCAAATACAGACCTTGTGAAATGAAGTCCACACTCATTCTCCCAACCCACAGTTCTCTCTTTAAAGTCAGGAAAGACTCTAAACCAACAATTCCACTTTTGGAACTTAGTCTGTGAAAACACTTATCCAAGGGTGCAAGAATATATGTAAAAGAGAGTTCTTTCAAGCACTATTTGTAATATCAAAAAAAGGAGAAAAAAAAACACCCTGGAAATGATATAAATGTCTATCAGTAGGGAAATGGTTCAATAAATTATGGTATAAACATGGTATGCTATCTTGTGTTAGGATGTGGGTTTATATGCACTGACATAGAATGGTGTTTGTGTGATATTTTTTAAGTGAAAAGAACAACATGAAAAGAGTAAATATAGCATAAAACCATTATTTTAAAAAATTCTGGACACATATGTATGTTTTCATTCCTTCATTCAATAAATATTTACTGAGCACTTACTGTGTACCAAGCACTGCTTTATTTATTTACTTTTTAGTATTTTTTTATTTTAAAAAAATTTTTGGCCACACTGTGCAGCATGTGGGATCTTAGTTCCCCAACTAGGAATGAAACCCGTGGCCCCTGCATTGGAAGCGCAGAGTCTTAACCACTGGACCACGAGGGAAGTCCTTAGCAAGCACTGCTTTAGAAACTGGAGATGCAGTGCTGACTACAATCGAGTCTGTGCCCCTCATGGGTGATGGACTCTAGTGAGAGGGAAACTAAACAAGTAAGTGATTAAATACTTGCAGGTCATCTTATCTTGAAGAGAACTCAGCAGTGTGTAGGGTTAAGTGTGGGACAGCTATTTGAGGTCCTGTAGGAAGAGATATTTGAGAAGGAGCACCAAGTGAAGATGCCAGAGGAGAGTGTCCCAGACAGAAGGGACAGAAAATTGAAGGTCCCTGCATGGAAGGTGCTGCACGTAGCCTAGAAAGGCTAGTGAGCCTGGGGCATAGGGGCTTAAAAGTGGGGAAGATCACATAGAGCCAAATGGGTAGGATTTTATTCCAAGTGTAATGGAAAGTCATTGCAGTCATTTAAACTTCACTTTCATTTTGCATTTTAAAACAATTCCTCTGATTGCTCTTGGAAGCATGGAGATCAGTCAAAAATCGAATGCTATAATCTAGGTGAGAGTAGACAGTGGCTTACAACAGGGCCGTGATAATAGACACTGTGAGAAATGGCAAAATTTAGGATATTTTGAAAACAGAGTCAACAGGACTTATTTTAACATCTTTATTGGAGTATAATTGCTTTACAATGGTGTGTTAGTTTCTGCTGTATAACAAAGTGAATCAACTATACATATACAAATATCCCCATATCCCCTCCCTCTTGCGGTTCCCTCCCACCCTCCCTATCCTACCCCTCCAGGTGGACACAAAACACCAAGCTGATCTCCTTGTGCTATGTGGCTGCTTCCCACTAGCTATCTATTTTACATGTGGTAGTGTATACATGTCCATGCCACTCTCTCACTTCGTCCCAGCTTACGCTTCCCTCTCCCCGTGTCCTCAAGTCCATTCTCTACGTCTGCGTCTTTATTCCTGTCCTGCCCCTAGGTTCTTCAGAATCTTTTTTTTTCTTAAGATTCCATACATATGTGTTAGCATATGGTATTTTTTTTCTGTTTCTGACTTATTTCACTCTGTATGACAGTCTCTAGGTACATCCGCCTCACTGAAAATAACTCAGTTTCGTTTCTTTTTATGGCTGCGTAATATTCCACTGTATATATGTGCCACATCTTCTTTATCCATTCATCTCAATGGGACTTATTGATGCAGTAGATGTGGGGTGTGAGGGAAAGAGAGGAACCAAGACTGACTCCCAGATTTTAGCCTGAGCAACGAGATAAATGTTGGGATCCTTTAGTGATGGGGAAACACTGGGGCCTCAAAGAATGGATTTGGGGCATGGAGTGGGACAACAATCATTTAAGCCCATTTTGGACTTAAATTTGAGCTGCTTATTTGGAATGCAAGTAGAGATATCAATTCAGTGATTGTATATTCCTATGTGTGTTACTTCCTGGGAGTTGACTGGAATTAGACAGAGATGAGTCAGGACTTATACTTTTTCTTCATAAGCTTCCGGGTCTTCTAAAAAAACCTTTTTTCTTTTCTTTTTTTGTTCTATTTTGTTTTGTTTACAGTAAGCTTCTGTTTCTCTGATAGTCTTTAAAATTCAAAAGAGAAGATGTGTATAAGTGGAAATTTATGAGTTTGTGCAAAAGAGAGAAAGACCTGGAAAGAGAAACATCAAACTGTGAACAATGGTAACCCTTAAGCAGTTTAGCTTTTACACTATATATTGATCATTTTTTTTTAATTAAATAAAGAGCCTGTAAAACCTTTGTAGTTTCAAAAAAGAAGTCAATGCAAGTAAGGGCAGGTTATGGTCTCTGTACCACCTCTGCTTCTGGCAGGAGCCCAAGAGCACCCCAAGGTCTCAGTGTCCCCTCTTCCCTATCCATTTTGTTCCTGCTCTCCTCTGCCTGGGATTAACTGCGCTGTTCACAAGAAAAACTCATGCCTCTGTTTAACTCTATTGGTTAATAAAGAAAAGTCATCTTTCTCTTTGATAGTAAAGACCACATTCACAAATTTGAAATCTTAACAAACTCAGTTTATGGAACTGTAGAGCTGAAGGAGCCTGGAGAGTATGTCGCCTAACTCTCTCATCTTACAGATGAGGAAATCAAGGTTCTGCGGGACAGTGATTTTGTTGCCATCACTGGTGGGTTATTAGGGTGGTAGCACAGTCTATGCAGCACACTGCCACTTTGTAATCAGTCAGATCCCCACAGTCTTCTCATCACCAAGGTATCATGGTAGCTGAATTCCTCACCAGAACATAATAGCAACAACAGGGGCCTGGTGTGGGGGATGTCTTATCTAAGCTCTGCTGCGGAAGCATTGAATCTCCCCAGCCCACAGCAGAGGGCATGGGTCTAGTAATCACACGTGCTGAGCCCCAGTCAGCTTTTCTCTCCGTCACATAGTCACAGATTCTCTCTGTGGGTCAGTTCAGGTCCTCCAAGAGGCAGATGCCAAGATCAAATCAGAGAATTAATGTGCAAGATGGGCAACGGAGGAAACAGCTGAAGAGGTGAGGCTAAAGCAAGTGAGAGCATCAGACTGTGAAAGGAAAGAGGAAAGGGAGATTGCAGAGCAAGAGCTTAGGGCCATCTCCAAAAAAAGAGAGCCTGTTAGAGGAATTCTGCATCAGGCAGAAATGGCCCAGCTGCAGTAGCCCCTGTGGGCTCAGGCTGGGAGAGGCCAGGCAAGTGCAGCTGAGGCATGCTCTTTGGTGGATCCAAAGTTGTGGCCACTGGAAGCTGCGCTCCCTGCAGTAGTTTATTTTTGGTGGGAGGTCCAAGCGGCACATGTCTATGACCACCATACTCTTTCTGTTTCTTGTACCCATCATCTTCCTGCAGCTCCTTCCACTGTAGACACTTTCCCCACCATCTCCTTCCCCTACTGGTACCTGATGTTCTGGCCACATTACACTCCCTAGAGCTCCCAGACACTTTGTGAATTGTACCCACTCTTTGCATGTCATAGAAAACCTCTGCAAAGCCTTCAGGACTTTTGATCTTGATGTAATTTGTCAAATTAAAAATTTCACATAGTTGTGTTAAGCATATAGTTAGGTGATAACGTTTCAATCCCTCTGTCAATCTCCATTTTTTAGTGTATCTAGATCATTTGCATTTAGTGTAATTATTGGTATGTTAGGACTTCAGCTGTGTCTTATCTTTTGTTCTCTCTATATTTGTTTTCTGTGTTTTTCATTTCTTAGTTTTCTTTTTCCCTCATTCCTTTGGATTGCTTGAACTTTTCTTTTAGAACACCTTTTCCTCTATAGTGCTTTTTGAGTATATGTCCTTGTTATCTTTTTAAGTGGTTTCTCTAGGTAGTACATTATATATACCTAACTTATTACTGTCTATTGTTGTCAACACTTTACCAGTTCAAATGAAATATAGAAACTTAAATCCCTTGCCCTCCCCACCTATAATATAAATGTCTTAAATACTTCCTCTACATGGAGAACCACATCAGACGGTATTATAATTTTTGCTTTAACAATAAAACTTAATTTTGAAAACTCAAGAGGAGAAGGAAGGACTATTGTATTTATCCATATTTTTGCTTGTGTGTGCTTTCTTCCTTCCTAATGTTCCAAGATTCCTTTAAAAGCATTTTCTTACTGTTTACATAATTTTCTTAGCCACTCTTTTAGTGTAGTTCTGTCTGCGAGCAAAAAATTCTCTTAGTTTTCTTTCATCTGAGAATACCTTGATTTATCCTTCATTCCTGAAGGATATTTTCTCTGGATAGAAAATTCTGGGTTGACAAGTCTTTTCTTTCAGCACTTGAAAAATGTTGTTCTACTTTCCTTTTGGATTCCATGTCTTATTTTGTGAAATTTGCTGTCTTTCAAATTGTTTTCCCCTATAAGGGGATGTTGTTTCTTATTAGGATGTTTTCTTTGTCTTTAGTTTTCAGAAGTTTGACCATGGTAGGCCTTAGTGTGAATTTCTTTGGGTTTAACTGTTTAGGGTTTGCTCAGCTTTCTGAATCTGTAGGATTATGTCTTTTGACAACTTGGAGAAGTTTTCAGTCATTATATATTAAGGGACTTTTCCAGCCCAGCCCTCTTTCTCCAGGACACTAATGTTAGATATTTTGTTTTAGTCCCATAGATCCCTAAGGCTCAGTTCATTTTTATTTTTCAATTTATTATGTCTCTGTTGTTCAGATTGAGTAATTTCTATTGTCCTATCTTCAGGCTCCCTGATTTTTTATTGTCTCTTATATTCTGCTGTAAGTCCACCAATTGGGTTTATTTTATTTCAGTTACTGTGATTTTCAGTTCTAAAATTTCCATTGTTCCCTCTTTCTTTGCTTTTTTAAAAAAAATCTTTTTATTTGTTTCAAATGTGCTTATAATTGCTCACTGAAGCATTTTTATTGTGGCTGCTTTAAAATCTTTTCCAGAAAATTCTAATATCTTTGTCTTCCTGGTATTGGCATCTATTGATTGCTTTTTTCATTTAGTTTGAGGTCTTCCTGGTTCTTGCTGTGATGAATAATTTTCTATTGAAAGTCGTTTATTTTGGGCTTTTATATTGTGAGACTCTGAATCTTGTTTAAACTTTCCATTTTAGCTGGCTTCTGCTAACACCACTCTGGCAGGTGTCAGATAAAATCTAGTGTGAGCCCAGCGGATGAAGGGGGAGCTGCTGCCTCATTTTCCCAGGGGTGGGGTTAGAAGCCCAGATTTTCCATTCAGCCAACCTCCGTTGACACCTGAGGGGGAGGATTCCTCAGTACTGCTGGGTAGAAGTGGATATTCTTTTTTAATTAATTAATTAATTAATTAATTTATGGCTGCGTTGGGTCTTTGTTGCCGCGGGCAGACTTTCTCCAATTGCGTTAAGCTGGGGCTACTCTTCGCTGCAGTGCGCAGGCTTCTTACTGCAGTGACTTCTCTTGTGGCAGAGTATGGGCTCTAGGTGTGCGGGCTTCAGTAATTGTGGCACGCAGGCTCAGTAGTTGTAGTTTGCTGGCTCTAGAGCGCAGGCTCAGTAGTTGTGGTGCATGGACTTAGTTGCTCCACGGCATGTGGGATCTTCCTGGATCATGGCTCAAACCCGTGTTCCCTGCATTGGCGAATTCTTAACCATTGCGCCCCCAGGGAAGTCCCTGGAGGTGGGTATTCTTGATCCCCTATTGGCCTATACTACACACCCTGCAGGGAGGGATAGGAGTGGCTTCTACTGTACCACAGGAGGAGGTGGCTTCCTTATTACTGGGCAGTGGTGAAAGTCCTCCCCTGAGCCTATGACACCAGTCTAGTGAGGAGAGGTAGGGATGCCTCATTACTGCAGGATGGGGGTGGAAGTCCAGGCTCCCCATGTGGCCTCCAATGACACCACATGTCTAGATGGTTATGGGGGAAGGGGAGAAGGAAAGTTTTAGCTCCCACTTGGTCTTCTCTGACAACACCCTGCCAGGGGGCTTGGGAACCCTATTACAGTCTGATGAGGATAGAGGTCTAGGCTCCTTTTGCTGGTGAGGGTGGGGATGGGACCATAGTTTTTTTTTTTTCTGTGGCATTTGACTGGAGTTGAGTAGTTATTGTATAAAAGTTTCTCTTCTGCTAGACTATATTTTTCTTGGTTCTTTGGCTGGAGAAAGCAGGCTTTATGACTGCCTGTTTCTATTTCTGAGTTGCTGGCTTCTTCAGCTCCAGGTCTGGGGTATATGAGGCAAAAAGGAAACTCAAGACACTAATCACAGTGTCATTCTTTGAGTCCCAAGGTCCTTAGCTTGTCTTCCTTCTCTCCACCTTCAGAGTCTTCTTTTGTTTGTACTATATTGAATGTCCAGGGTTTTTGGTTATATTTAGCAGGACAAATAGGGAAAAGTATGCTTGCTCCATCCTTCTGGAAGCAGAAGCCCTCACGTAACATTTTTAAAAAGGTAAAGTGTAAGAATGAAATCTAGTGTCAGCCTAGTCTTTTGGCTGTCCCTGGGCAGCAGGGACTGCCCAGGAGGAAGTGAGGAGGGGGAGTGGGTGAGGCTCCTGTCACAGGTTGACTCCTCCTGGAAGCAGACTCTGACATGGAGCTAGCATGTAGGAAGCTCAGTAGGGGGCGTTTTGGGGATCAGCACCCACGGAAGAGAAGGGAAGCGAACAGAGCAAGGTTGCGTAGACGGAGATGTCAAGTCCTCATGGGAACCTCAGCAGACCCTACAGAGCATTCTGAAGATGGGATGGGCTTTCAGAGCTGTCCCGAGTTGGGAAAAGAGGTGCAGGCCTTTAGAACCCTCATCATCAGTCACAGGATGGGACTCATCCCAAAAAGATATGTGACAGGGCAAGGCAGTTTTCTTCATTGAGGTCACCCCTGGAGAGGGCTAACAGTTGAGGGTGGCCTGCCAACAGCGCTCCAGCAGCTGGGGAACCAGTCCTTCATCCAGAAGGAAGGACACTCTGGATGACACACCACAGCTTTTGCCACATGTACTTCTCGGCATTGGGCCAGTGACAGAGAGCTCTGATTACTGTCCTTAAGTTGTGGCCAGATCTGGGTTTTGTTGGTTCCCATTGATTTTCTAGTTTTGATCAGTGTTTTCAAGGGTAAGCCTCAGACGGGAGGTTTTCTCTGGACACACAAGACTACATTCCAGCAAGGAGCGCAGAGTTCTCACCCTGTCCTAACCCACTGTGTCTGGCTCCAGCCAATTTTGCTTCAATTTAAACTCCTTGCATTAAGACTGAGCTGCCACCTTTAAAGACATTATGGCTAACAGTACTGATAATATGACTATCATTTATCGAGCAACACTACTTTTCTGTCGATTTACATATTTTATTTTATTGAGCACTCACAACCACTCAATGTGGTAGGAATTATTATTTTGCTAAATAACTTGCACCAAATCTACAAGCTACCAAGAAGCAGAGTCAGAATCAAACTCTTGTGCTTTTTCTACCATTCTGTGCCATCTGCCTCCCATTCACTAGGGTCTCAGGCGGCTCAACAGAGCCATTTTTATGTAGCACATTCACTCTAAGCTCTGTACAAAATGAGACTGTCACGTGCAATTTCAATTTTAGAAAAGAATTTGGAAGAAAATATTTCAAAATATGTACTTTGGTTATCTCCAGAATGTTAGGGCTACAGGTGATTTTGTTTTCTTCTATACTTAACAGTATTTTCTAAAAATTTTGCAAGAACATATATTATAGGTATAAAAGGAGAAAGCCTTTTAAAAAAGAAAATAAACAATCAGACAAAAGAGATTGTTTAAAAGTGAAGCCAGGGGCGGAGTCAAGATGGCTGTGTGGGAAGATGTGGAGTTAGCTTCTCCCCACATCTAGGGTGCCTGCCGGCCGCTGGTGGGGGACTCTGACACCCAAGGAGATGGGAGGAACACCAAAATGGACCAGTAGGATGTAGGGGGATTGAGGGGGGAGGAGAAATGGAGGCCAGACAGGATCTGCGACCCTGAGGCCAGGGAGATCAGGAGAGGCAGGTGGGAGAAACTCTCTGGGAAGAGTGGGAGAGGAGAGGAGGGTATTTACCCACCCAGTCGAGACCAGGAAGCCTCTTGGGATCCCAGGTAAGGTCCCCTGCCCTCTGAGACCAGGGTTGGGGGGCATGCCTGGGCCCCTTCTGTCCCTTGAGCCTAAGCCCCACCCCCCACAGCTCCCAAGGCCTTTTCCAGCCCTGTGGGTCCTGAGCATTGGCCCCGCCCACTGCCCAAACCTTGCCCTTGCTTAGGCCCCACCCTTCACAGCCAAGGCCTTTTCCCCACTTTTTCTTTTTTCTTTTCCCTCCTCCTCTTTTTTACTATCATGGTACTGAGGTAACTTCCAGTTGTTGATTCATCTATATTTTTATTTTTATATTCTTTCTAACATATCTGTTAGTTTCCTAGTCTAATTTTATTTTTTACTTCGTTATTGTTCTCTTTTTTTTGCTGCCCCACACAGCTTGCAGGATCTTGGTTCATGAGCCTGGGGTCGGGCCGAGACTCCTACAGTGGGAGCTCCGAGTCCCAACCACTGGACTAACACAGAACTTAGACCCCAGGGAATATTCATCAGAGTGAGGTCTCATGGAGTTCCTCATCTCAGCATCAAGATCCACCTTTACCAATATCCTACCAACTCCGTGTTGGAAGCCTCAGGCCAAACAACCAGTAAGACAGGAACACAATCCCACTCATAAAAAAAAAAAAAGAGAGAGAGAGATGGCAAAAAAATATGTCACAGATGAAGGATCAAGGTAAAACCCTACAAGACCAAATAAATGAAGAGGAAACAGGCAGTCTACATGAAAAAGAATTCAGAGTAATGATAGTAAATATGATCCAGAATCTCAGAAATAGAATGGAGGCATGGATTGAGAAAATACAAGAAATGTTTAACAAACATCAGGAAGAACAAACAAACAGAGATGAACAGCACAATAATTGAAATAAAAAATACACTAGAAGGAATCAATAACAGAATAACGGAGGCAGAAGAACGAATAAATGATCTGTAAGACAAAATGGTAGAAATAACTGCCGAGGAGCAGAATAAAGAAAAAAGAATGAAAAGAATTGAAGACAGTCTCAGAGACCTCTGGGAAAACAATAAATGCACCAACATTCAAAGTATAGGGGTCCCAGAAGAAGAAGAGAAAAAGAAAGGGTCTGAGAAAATATCTGAAGAGATTATAGTTGAAAACTTCCCTAACATGGGAAAGGAAATAGTCACCTGAGTCCAGGAAACACAGAGAATCCCATAAAGGAGAACCCTAGGAAAAACATACCAGAACACAAATGAATCAAACTAACAAAAACTAAATTCAAAATATTAAAAGCAGCAAAGGAAAAATAAAAAATAACATACAAAGGAATCCCCATATGGTTAACAGCTGATTTTTCAGTGGAAACTCTGCAGGCCAGAAGGGAGTGGCAGGATATACCTAAAGTGATGAAAGAGAAAAACCTACAACCAAGATTACTCTACCCAGCAAGGATCTCATTCAGATTCGATGGAGAAGTCAAAAGCTTTTCAGACAAGCAAAAGCTAAGAGAATTCAGCACCACCAAACCAGCTTTACGACAAATGCTAAAGAAACTTCTCAAGGCGGGACACACAAGAGAAGAAAAAGACCCACAAAAACAAATCCAAAACAATTAATAAAATGGTAATAGGAACATACATATCGATAATAACCTTGCATATAAATGGATTAAATGCCCCAACCAAAAGACACAGACTGGCTGAATGGATACAAAAACAAGACCCATATATATGCTGTCTACAAGAGACCCACTTCAGACTGAGGGACACATACAGACTGAAAGTGAAGGGATGGAAAAAGATATTCCATGCAAGTGGAAATCAAAAGAAAGCTCGAGTAGCAATACTCGTGTCAGATAAGATAGACTTTAAAATAAAGACTGTTACAAGAGATAAGGAGGGACACTACATAATGATCAAAGGATCAATCCAAGAAGAAGATATAACAGTTATAAATGTTTATGCACCCAACATAGGAGCACCTCAATACATAAGGCAAATGCTAACAACCATGAAAGGAGAAATCAACAGTAACACAATAATAGTAGGGGACATTAACACCTCACTTACATCAATGGACAGATCATCCAAACAGAAGATAAATAAGGAAACACAAGCTTTAAATGACACAATACACCAGATAGATTTAATTGATATTTATAGGGCATTCCACCCAAAAGTGGCAGAATACACTTTCTTATCAAGTGCTCATGGAACATTCTCCAGGATAGATCACATCTTGAGTCACAAATCAAGCCTTGGAAAATTGAAGAAATTGAAATCTTATCAAGCATCTTTTCTGACCACAGCACTATGAGATTGGAAATCAATTACAGGAAAAAAACTGTAAGAAACACAAATACATGGAGGCCAAACAGTGCACTACTAAATAACCAAGAGATCACTGAAGAAATCAAAGAAGAAATAAAAGTACATAGAAACAAATGACAATGAAAACATTACGACTCAAAACCTATGGGACACAGCAAAAGCAGTTCTAAGAGGAAAGTTTATAGCAATTCAATCTCACCTCAAGAAACAAGAAAAATCTCAAATAAACAATCTAACCCTACACTTAAAACAACTAGAGAAAGAAGAACAAAGAAAACCCAAAGTCAGTAGAAGGAAAGAAATTGTAAATATCAGAGCAGAAATAAATGAATATAAACAAAGAAAACAATAGCAAAGATCAATAAAACTAAATGCTGGTTCTTTGAGAAGATAAACAAAATTGATAAACCTTTAGCCACACGCATCAAGAAAAAAAGGCAGAGGACACAAATCAATAAAATTAGAACTGAAAAAGGAGAAATCACAACTGACACTGCAGAAATACAAAGGGTTGTAAGAGACTACTACAAAAAACTATATGCCAATCAAATGGACAACCACGAAGAAAAGGACATTTCTTGGAAAGCTACAATTTGCCAAGACTGAACCATGAAGAATTGGAAAATATAAACAGACCTATCACAAGTAATGAAATTGAAACCATAATTAAAAATCTTCCAGCAAACAAAAGTCCAGGACCAGATGGCTTCACAGGCAAATTCCATCAAACATTTATAGAGGAGCTAACACTGATCCTTCTCAAACTCTTCCAAAGAATTGCAGAGGGAGAAACACTCCCAAATTCATTCTACAAAGCCACCATCACCCTGATACTAAAACCAGAAAAATATATCACAAAAAAAGAAAAGTATAGACCAATATCACTGATGCACATAGATGCAAAAATACTGAACAAAATACTAGCAAACAGAATCCAACAGCACATTAAAAGGATCATACCCCATGATCAAGTGGGATTTATCCCAGGGAGGCAAGGATTCTTCAATATATGCAAATCAATCAATGTGATACAACACATTAACAAATTAAGGAATAAAAACCATATGATCATCTCAATAAATGCAGAAAAAGCTTTTGACAAAATTCAACACCCATTTATGATAAGAACGCTCCAGAAAATGGGCATGGAGGGAACCTCCCTCAACATAATAAAGGCCACATATGACAAATCCACAGCAAGCATCATAGTCAAAGGTAAAAAACTGAAAGCATTTCCACTAAGATCAGGAACAAGACAAGTATGTCCACACTCGCCACTCTTATTCAACATAGTTTCGGAAGTCCTAGCCATAGCAATCAGAGAAGAAAAAGAAATAAAAGGAATACAAATTGGAAAAGAAGAAGTAAAACTGTCACTGTTTGCCAATGACATGATACTATACATAGAAAATCCTAAAGATGCCACCAGAAAACTACTAGAACTAATCAATGAATTTGGTAAGGTTGCAGGATACAAAATTAATGCACAGAAATCTCTGGCATTCCTATATACCAACAACGAAAAATTAGAAAGAGAAATGAAGGAAACACTCTCATTTACCACTGCAACAAAAAGAATAAAATACCTAGGAATAAACCTGCCTAAGGAGACGAAAGACTTGTACTCAGAAAACTATGAAACACTGATGAAAGAAATCAAAGATGACATAAACAGATGGAGAAATATACCATGTTCTTGGATTGGAAGAATCAATATTGTGAAAATGACTATACTACCCAAAGCAATCTACAGATTCAATGCAATCCCTATCAAACTACCAATGGCATTCTTCACAGAATCAGAACAAACAATCTTACAATTCCTATGGAAACACAAAAGACCCCAAATAGCCAAAGCAATCTTGAGAAAGAAAAATGGAGTTGGAGGAATCAGGCTCCCCGACTTCAAACTATACCATAAAGCTACAGTAATCAAGACAGTACGGCACTGGCACAAAAACAGAAATATAGATCAATGATACAGGATAGAATGCCCAGAGATAAACCCACGCACATATGGGCACCTAATTTACAACAAAGGAGTTAAGAACATACAATGGAGAAAAGACAGTCTCTTTAATAAGTGGTGCTGGAAAAACTGGACAGCTACATGTAAAAGAATGAAATTAGAACACTACCTAACACTATACACAAAAATAGACTCCAACTGGTTTAAAGACTTAAATGTAAGACCAGACACTACAAAACTCTTAGAGAAAAACATAGGAAAAACACTCTTTGACATAAATCACAGCAAGATCTTTTTTGACCACCTCCTAGAGGATCAGAAATAAAAACAAAAATAAAAAAATGGGGCTTAATTAAACTTCAAAGCTTTTGCACAGCAAAGGAAACCATAAACAAGACAAAAAGACAACCCTCAGAATGGGAGAAAATATTTGCAAATGAAACAACAGACAAAGGATTAATCTCCAAAATATACAAACAGCTCATGGAGCTCAATTTCAAAAAAAACAAACAATCCAGTTAAAAAATGGGCAGAAGACCTAAATAGACATTTCACCAAGGAAGACATACAGATGGCCAAGAGGCACATGAAAAGATGCTCAACATCACTAATTATTAGAGAACTGCAAATCAAACTACAATGAAGTATCACCTCATGTCAATCAGAATGGCCATTATCAAAAAATCTAGAAACAGTAAGTGCTGGAAAGGGTGTGGTGTAAAGGGAACCCTCCTACACTGTTGGGGGGGATGTAAATTGATACAGCCAATATGGAGAACAGTATGGAGGTTCCTTAAAAACCTAAAAATAGAACTACCACATGACCCAGCAATCCCACTACTGGGCATATACCTTGAGAAAACCATTCAAAAAGAGACATGTACCTCATTGTTCATTGCAGCACTATTTACAATAGCCAGGACATTGAAGCAACCTAAATGTCCATCAACAGATGAATGGATAAAGAAGATGTGGCAATATATACAATGGAATATTACTCAGCTATAAAAAGAAATGAAATTGAGTTATCTTTAGTGAGGTGGATGGACCTGGAAGTCTGTCATACACAGCGAAGTAAGTCAGAAAGAGAAAAACAAATACCATATGCTAATGCATATATATGGAATCTAAAAAAATAAAAAATGGTACTGATGAACCTAGTTGTAGGGCAGGAATAAAGATGTAGACATAGAGAATGGACTTGAGGACACGGGGTGGGAGGGTGAAGCTGGGGCGAAGTGAGAGTAGCATCGACATATATACACTACCGAATGTAAAACAGTTGGCTGATGGGAAGCAGCAGCATAGCACAGGGAGATAGGCTCAGTGCTTTGCGATGACCTAGTAGAGGGGTGGGATAGGGAGGATGGGAGGGAGGCTAAAGAGGAAGGGGATATGGGGACATGTGTATCCATATGGCTGATTCGCTTTGTTGTGCAACAGAAACTAAAACAATATTGTTAAACAATTATACTCCAATAAAGATCTATTAAAAAAAAAAAGTGAAGCCAGCTGTCAGTGGGCAAAGTGTGAAAAAAACCCAACATGGTCCATGAATAGACACAATTTATATACTGTCCTCATTTGTAGAAATGATTCCTGCTATGTACTAGATGAGTTTCTGAAATGTTGATTCTAGATCAGTGTTTTTTAAGTTGGAGCTTATTTTTAGGATAGGGAAAGTACTTATATAATACTGTAGTAATTTCCTTTGTAAAGTGTGGATGAAAAATGTTGCCTGCCATATCAGTAAACAGAGGATGTTGTGGCCATCAAGCCATCAGCCACTGCAGCAGTGCGCCTCCCCCGAACCCACACCCCATGGGCACCCTGAGGGGACTCAGGATGGAGAAAAGCAGGATACTGGCCCTAGATAGTTAAGGTGCATATCAAAGGAATGATTTCAATGAGCCTAGACTATTGCATCTTCCCATACATAGAAAAGCACTAAATTCATTAACGTGAGATGTCTGGTTTTTCTTTAATTAACAGTAATCTTTTGATGTTCCAACTATTGGGGTTTTTTTGCAAAAACTCCTATATATCCCGGGTCCTACCTTTCCGGTTCCACACCTTCCCTCAGAGCTTTCTGAGAGGGTGTCTCCTGGTCTTAACTCCTTAGTACATCCACCGAATAAAATATTATTCTCAAATTTTAGGTTGTACATTTTTTTCAGTTGACAAAAGTTACGATAATATATTTATTCACACTTTATAGTTGACAAAGCATTTTAATATAAACTTCTAGCTCGACCCTTCCAGCACTGATGTGTGAGGCATTGTCTTCTTTCTTTAACAGGCAACAAACCAGCCTGAGATTCAAAATTTTCAGTGTGTTGACCCGTACGGCTAGAAAAAAAATCCACCTAGGACTAAAATTCATGTCTTATGACTGCTCAACCTAGTCCTCTTTCCACTATACCAGCCTTGAATTTAGTTACTTGCAAATAATAATTTCCATGTCTACTTGACATGAATTTGTTTTAAAAGCATTTCTTTCATTAGTTCATTCTAAAGCTTTTGAGTGCCTGCTATGTGCTAGGCCTCTTCCCTTGACTGAGGACACAGCAGGGCATGAAACAGACAAGATGCCAGTCTCTTGGAATTTACAGTCTGTGGGCCAGGGCTTGGGGCATGGGAGAGAAAGTTAACGAAAGAGCATTGTCAGATGGTGGCTCAGTATGATGACGATGGCAAGCCCGATGATAGGGCAGAGACTCATTGGGGTGTGGGTGTGGGGTCACTTCAGGAAGGGTTTTCTGGGGTTCTTTCAGAGGAGGTGGTATTTGTGCTATACCTGCAAGATGAAGCCAGTAATGATTGGGAGGTTAGAGCGCTCCAGTAAGAGGAAACCATAAGAGCAAACTCTCCGAGGTGGTGGGTATGAACTTGGTTTGTTTGGAACCAAGGGAAGGTCTGTATGACTGGACTGGGGGCTCTTGCAGCACCAGTGGACTATGGCTAAGAATCTGGCCCATGGCTTACTTTCAGCCTTCCACAGAGCAGGGAATGGGGCCAGCTCTTCCCTGAGGCTTTTGTGTAAGTGATAGCCAGCAAGGTCTGGTGGGTTCCAGGCCTGGCCCTGGCACTCACTCCACCCTATTCTTGGGCACATGGCTCCCTGCATTCCCAGCCTCAGTTTCCCCACCCATGAAGTGAGAGGTTATTGAAACCACAGAAATGTGTCTGGGGGGAGGTGCTCTGAGAAGCTCCGGTTCTTTATGTCTCAGCGCAGAAAAAATTCAGCGAGAGGCAAAGTGATAGATAAGAAGTGATTTATTAGAATAGGACACTTGTGAGGTTTACAAGCAGGTGGGCAGGAAAGAGGGTGCCAACCAGAGAACTTAGTGGGCTATATTTATAATCAAAGGAAGAGTGGGGAGGGGCAGAAGACCACCTTCTTCCTCATTCTTGAGATGTCAAGCTTCCATCATCAGTTCCTCCTCCACGTCGGGAGGGGGAGTTTTCTTGTATCACTAACTACATGGTCAAGCCAGGACTGTCATGGTGCAATGGAAATGAGTAAAAAGGCAGTAACATATACTAAAATATGTTAAATCATCTCAGGTTTCAGTATAATGTCACCTTTTCCTTATATTTTTGTTTTTAGTGTGCACAGAATAGCATGTCCTAGGAATCATTTACTTAGTGACCCCACTGGGGAGGATGTGGGTCTCATTCCACAATTGTTTTATTGTTTGGGGGCATGTCTCATGCTTCTGTTGTATGGTTTTGTTGCTAAGCAAGCCTGCTTGGTTTTGTGGTTAAGCAAACCTGCTTTCTTGAGTGATCAGTTGTCTCCCATACCTTTTTCTTTCTTATGATCCCTTAGTGGGATTAACTATTTAATCACCTACTTTGTCCCTTTACTCTGTCCCTATCATTATCACTGTCCTCTCCTACTGAATTCATCCCCCCCCCACCCAAGACCATAAATTCTGTGAAGACTGAAACAAGGTCTCTTTTTCATATACAACTTCTCTACACCGCCAACCCATCCATCCACCCACATTCAAAAGCAGAGGCCATTTTTGTTAAATCATGACAGATCAACTGATATAGAAGGTGGGGTTTAAGAAATACATAGGGGTTAGAATAAGCTGAATTTGTTGACTAATTGTAAAAACTCGCAGTAATATTGGCTATAAAAAGAAAAAGGAGGCATATGTAGGCCCTGCAGCTGGCTCACTGCTAGCTCCCAACCAGCCCTCACCACCTGGGCTTGGGTGCAGAGCCCTAATCCAGTCCCTCACTCGGGTGAGTTGCCGGGAAGAAACGTGCTACCTTGCCGAACAGGCTCTTTAAAAGTCTGGCTTCCTAGTCTGGAAGTCTTCTGGAATGAGATTTACTTGTCTGAACAGCTGTACTCAGACTGGTGGCCCCATCCTAACTATACCTTCTCTGAAAAATTTAGTGAAAAGAAGGGGTAGATGATGTTTGCTCAGCTTTATCCTTAGGAATAAAAGAGCAAGTTTTCCGAATTCAGAACTGATCACTTACTCCCAGCTCTCCTGGGGCTCCCCATCACCCTCAGAAGGAAGTCCAATGTCCTTACGGAGAATTTTAAGGTCCTCTGTGTTCTTGCTCCTACCTCTCCCCACTGCCAGTGTCACCCCACACCATTCTATTCTGTCTTTCCTCCTTCTCTGAGTCCTGGTATCGGCCATCCTGACCTCTCTCCCAAGGCTGGGAATTCTATTCACCTTTCCCACTGACTCTTTCTTTGGCCTGAACTCATTCTTATCCTCATCCCTCATGTGTCAGTTTGAGTATGACTGCCCTGGGAGATCCTGCCTGGGACACAGGTTCTTCTGTTCCAAGTCCCCACAGCCCTCAAAGTAACTCGCTCTCTCATATCTCATTGTAATTTGCCTTTAATGCCCAGCCTCTCTGAGGACAGGGACCGTCTGACCTGTTCACATGGCAGTCTTCCTGTCTCACCAAGTGTCTGGCACAGAGGACAAAAATCTTTGCTGAATGGATGAACAAGTTAACCAGGAAGGCCTTTGAAGCCTTTTAGCATGGCTTAGATTTTAGGGTGAAATTTAAGGAATCTCTTGAACTTTTTTTTCTCAATTTCTGACAATTGTTGGAATGAACAGGGCCTGTGGCTAGGAAGGGGAAGGCGAGATAACAGTAACAATGGGAGGAGTATTGTTACGCTCTTAACCTCAGGCTCTGCTCTATGCTCTTTACATGAATTATCTCATTTCATCCCCACAATTGCTATTATTATCTCCACTCTGCAGCCAGTATGGGTGGTGGGGGAGAAGGGTGATGAATATTAGGTGGGAAGAAAATCAAGATGTAAAGAAGGTGCTAGAAACTTCAAATAGAAAGAAAAGCAGGCTCAATCTGGGCTCTTTTGGAAGAAAGGAAAGGGGCCTCAGTCTCTGGCTTCAGGGCTGGTAAGTGACTCTGGGTTGCCTGGTCCACAATAGACAGGGTTTACCCAGTGCTGGCCAAATGTTAGGCACTGGGCTAAAGTGCTTTACGTGCACGCTTCATCCAATCTGCAAAACAGCCCATTGAGAAAAAGGAGCTTCAGAACAGTTACATCACCTGTGCAACGTCATACAGCTGGTTAGTGGCAGAGCTGTTACTTGAGCCCAGCTTGACTTCTGTCTTAGCTCTGGCTGGTATAACAAAATACCATAGGTTGGGTGGCTTAAACAACAGACATTTATTTCTCACAGTTCTGGCAGCTGGAAAGTTTGAGATCAGGATGCCAGAATGGTCAAGTTTTCGTGATAGCCCTTTTTCCTGGCTTGCAGACAAATGCCTTCTTGCTGTGTCCTCACATGGCCTGGGGGGTTAGGGTGGATAGAGCGAGGTTGCATTGGTCTCTTCCTTTTCTTTAAGAACACTAATCCCATCAAGGTGACTCTACTCTCATGATCTCATCAAAACATATTCACCTCCTCAAGGCCTCACCTCTGAATACTATCCCACTGAGAATGATTAGGCTTCCACATATGAATCTTGGGGGGACAAAAACATTTGTTCTGTGACAACCCTGAAGTCAACATGCTCACTGGGGGATTCCCAAATGGTCAATGAAGCACCAAGTTCTGGTTCACTTCTTAAATTAGCTGAATGCATTTACCTGAAGCATTGAGGCTGTGTTAGAGGTTTATACAAACAATATACTGCCCAGATCAGCAAGTCCAAGTGTATAAGGGCAGGTATAGGACCCACCTTTGTCCAGGTAGGAGACAGATGATTTTAACTGAGATCCTCAGTCTGGAGACCCCCAGAGAATCCTCTGAGCTGAGCCCGGTCTCTTGATTCCAGATTTTTTTGGCTAGTGCTTCAAGTAATTTCTCTGCTCCCTGGTTAAACCTCTTCCCTATGACATCCATAAAGCACAGTCTCTCCTATAAAAGCAAAAATTCTTTTTCTCAAGCTGAGTCTTATGTCCCAGTCAGATGCCCGAGGTCTCTTCTTTCTTACAGTTTCTGCTTCCAGAGCCATTTCATCTTTCCAGATAGGGTGACCAACTCGTCCCTGTTTGCCCAGGACTTTCCTGGTTTTAGCACTGAAAGTCCTCTTTCCTAGGTCTCTGAGTAAATTGGGATGTTTGATAATTCTGTACCAGGAATGGGCAATGTTTGTTTTCTCACACACACCATTTCTTTAGCTCTCAATGTATACCAGCTGCCTGATTGTGTGAGACAAACTTTCAGCTTTGTTCCCAGAAATTGGCAGGTTAAGAGCAAAGTATTTGGGCTTCCCTGGTGGCGCAGTGGTTAAGAATCCGCCTATCAATGCAGAGGACATGAGTTCGAGCCCTTGTCCGGGAAGAGCCCACATGCCGTGGAGCAACTAAGCCCGCGTGCCACAACTACTGAGCCTGCGCTCTAGAGCTTGCGAGCCACAACTACTGAAGCCCGCGCGCCTAGAGCCCATGCCCTGCAACAAGAGAAGCCACCGCAATGAGAAGTCTGTGCAACACAATGAATAGCTTTCGCTCGCTGCACCTAGAGAAAGCCCGCACGCAGCAACAAAGACCCAACACAGCTAAAAATAAATAAAATAAATTAAAAAAAAAAAAGCAATGTACTTTTGCAGACATGGTTGGCTGACTTCTTTCATGTCCGCATATCCCCTTTTGGACACTAGGTGGCAGCCTTTCCCCCTTTTCTAAAGAAAGACTGTGTCTATCACTTAACAGGCCTTTGGGAAGTCCTAGCCTTGCAGGAAAACCATGGGCCAGAGAGAGAGAGAGAGAGAGAGAGAGAGAAGTGAAATATATTTATGTTTATGGGACAGACTGGAATAAGCAGATTAGTGTAAAATGGCAAGTGGTAAAAAGCAAAAATAATCAGATTCAGCTCAAAATCCTTCAAGCATTTAGAATTTAGGGTGGGAAGAAAGGCATGCTGGGGGCGGTGGTGGTGCGATGAATTGGGAGATTGGGATTGACATATATACACTAATATGTATGAAACAGATAACTAATAAGGACCTGCTGTATAAATAATAAGACTTAAAAAAAGGTAACTATTAAGAAAATTAAAGAGGCAAGCCACAGCCTATGAGAAAATAGTTGCAATGAACGTATCAGATAAAGGCCTTGCATTCAGAAGATTGAAAGAGTTCTTACAAAACAACAACAAAAGACAAACTATTAATAAAGTAAGGAAAATACCTGAACAGACACTTCACAAATAAAGAAATGCAAATAGCCAATAAGCACATGAAAATATGCCTAACAGTATTAGTCTTCAGGGAAATGCAAATTAAAACTACAGTGAGATACCACTCCAGGACCACTAGAATCACTAAAATTAAAAATTAAAACAAAACAAAACACTGACCTTATGAAGTGCTATGAGAATATGAATATACTGGAATACTCATGACACACTGGTGGAAATATAAAATATAAAATGATGTAACCCCTCTGGAAAATAATTTGACAGTTTCCTAAAAATTTTTTTTTTTTTTTTTTTTTTTTTTTTTGCGGTATGTGGGCCTCTCACTGTTGTGGCCTCTCCCGTTGTGGAGCACAGGCTCCGGACGCGCAGGCTCAGTGGCCATGGCTCACGGGCCCAGGCGCTCCGCGGCATATGGGATCTTCCCAGATTGGGGCACGAACCCGTGTCCCCTGCATCGGCAGGTGGGCTCTCAACCACTGCGCCACCAGGGAAGCCCAGTTTCCTAAAAATTTAAACATACATCTACCATATAAGCCAATATTTAACTTCTGCTTATTTATCGAAGAGAAATCAAAAGTTTATGTCCACACAAAGACCTGTAGACAAATGTATGTAGCAGTTTTATTTGTAACAGCCGAATAATGGAAACAACAAAAATGTCCATCAAGTAAATGGATAAAAAAATTGTGGCATATCTACACAATGGAATATTACTCAGCAACTCATGCAACATGAATGAATCTCAAAATAATTATGTGAGTGAAAAAGCAGGTAAAAATGCATATTGTATGATCACATATATACAAATTTTAGAAAATGAAAATTAACATGTAGTGACTGAATGAAATTAGTGGTTGTATGGGGATAGTGGTGGAGAGAGAATTTTGGGGGTAATGGAAAAGTTTGTTCATGGTTGTGGTTTCATAGATGTATATATGTAAAAAAAAAAAAGAAAAAAATGAAAGGTATGCTGTTTTACTGCAGAGTGGGCCTACTTTGACCATCTGATCCGAATAATATGCCCATTGTGAATAAATTGTATAAAGGAGGAAAAAAGCTAACTGGAGTTAGAGAAGCCAAATGCAGGGAACAGAACATCTTCTGGGTTGATTTAATTACAGTTTTGGTTCTCTGGGTGAGTGAGCAGCACGATACAGGAGACATCCCCTCAGGTGAGGCCCCAGTGAGTAGCTGAAGACAGGCTGGCAAGCTGGGGGAGAGGCCCCCCCTGGAGGCTGGATGACTCATTCCACCTGCAGAGAGCACACTGGCCATGAGCCTTGCTCATCCTTCTCGAAGCTAAATTTATACACTGAGAAAAGAACACAGTGGTGCTGAAGCTGGCAGGAGGGAGCAGAGGAGGAGATGGGAAGGGAGAGTGGCATCATCTTGGGGTGGGTCACAATTGATTTTAAGTGGATTCACACCATAAGGGTTTTGTGAGTGAGCCCAAGGAATTTTCTTTATGGAGAAAGTAGTATATGAACAACGCTGGTTTTTCTTAAGCATCTGTCCCCTCCCCTTAAATCTCAGTAAATACTAACACTGAATGTGTGAGGCCCACAAATTATGCTACTGACACCACCTCCCCTTTCAAAACCTTGTTTGAGTTAAGGATTAACACACTGCTCTTCACAAGCCATACTGGTTAACCCAGAGGACGTGCTGGGTGAAGCTGGACAGGCCCTCAGTGGCCCAGTGGTCCAGGCTTTTCAAATTGTTGGAGAGTCCTAGCTCTCCAGAGTTTCCCTAAAAGTGTTATATTTGATTCTGCACATGGAATAATTTTAAAATGTCTAAAGAAACTGTTACCACTTTTATCTCTTTTATTATGGGCTCTGGAAAAATTTGGTTTGAAAAAAAATTCCTTATTAAGGGAAAAAGTTTGAACACCACAGATCAATTTTTCAGACCCAGAGTGGTAAAGTCAAACAGCAGCCTTTCCCTAGAGCTGATCATGCAGGGGGATTAAACCCCAGTGGACGGGGTTGCTGCTGGCAGAGCCCAATCAGCAGACGCTCTTTTCCTGTATTGGCTCCCAAGTCCTTTGAACTCAGAGGAGCAAGTCAGAAGAGGTCTCCGAAGTGTGAGCCTGGAGTGGAGTCAGCAGTGCTAGAGATGAGGAGGTTGTGAGGAGAAAGCTCTGGGGAGGCATCACCTTAAGGTGCTTCAGCTCAGATGCTGGAGTTGCTCTCTGCCTTTCAGAGACTGGGAATTTGATGCCTCAAGAAGTTGTATCTGCTTTTTCTTAGACTCTTTGTAGCTGGAGGAAAGTCTTCACTCTTGTCCCTGGAAGTGGGAGTCTGGTAGGGCACAAATTGAGAAGAGTCCAGAACTGCAGGGCTGGTGGGAATGTTCCAGACTGGACAGAAATGTGACATAAGTGGTGGGAGCAGCAGAGTGGAAAGAGCGATCGATGCAAGGAGGAAAAGAGACCTGGGCCCTTTACACCCCTGAGCCTCAGTTTCTTCACCTGTAACATTAAGGAAAATAATAGGGGTTCTACATACCCCAAGGGTTGTTTTGAGAAACAAATCAAATGATATATATGACCAGGTGTTTTAAACCATAATGTTGAATACTGAAAGTAGCTGACAGTTTTAGAGCACTTACTGTATTAAACACTTGACACAGCCAGTGCTCACAGAAGGGCTTGTAAGAAGCAGTGACACCTTAACGTAATGAATGTGGGCATCCTACATTATACTTGCTGAGAGCAGGGATTGTGGCATTACACAGGCCTGGGTTTGTTTCTGCCTCTAACACTACCCACCTATATGTGAGGCTGGTTTCAGTTTCCTCAAGGTGACACCCAGCTTACAGGATTGTACTTGTATGGGTCAAATGAGATGATGCATATAAAACATTTAGCAAAATGCTCATCAAGTGCCTAAAATATTGGCTCAAAGATAATCCTTTTATGTGAGCTTCTGCTGAGCTTCTCTCCTAGTCATTAGGGTATGTTAACATTAATAGGGCATTGTGCCTGCATCTGCCTTGAAGTGTTTACAGCCTAACTGGGAAGTAAGACATAAGCATGGGCAGATCACAAACATATAAGGCAATTGTAAAATATAACAAACGAGGGGTCCAAACTTTATATATTTTAAGGAATATAGAGTAAGGAGAGCAGTAAGTTCAAGGAGTCAGGGCAGGAAGACTTTTCGTAAAGCCATTAGAGGTCCATACATTTGATTTCTTGTCACCCTCAAGGCAACATATAAAGTAAATCATAGGTAATCCAAACATCTTGTCCTTGTTTAATCATGTTTCCTGAAGGTCTATCATGTTCTGGATACAGTTTATACGGGTGGATCCAGGCTATTTGGAGTAAACAGTGGGTATAAAATGGAGTAGAGCAGAGCTGCTTGGACTCGAGTGTGCTCAAGATCAGCTGGCAGGTTGTTAAAAAGTCTATAGACCACACTCCAAGAGGTTTTGATTCAGTAGGTCTGGGTTGTGGCCCATGGGTTTGCATGTGGGTCTGCAGACTGCACACTGTGAGCAGGGCTGGAATGGGAGCCGTCAAGGGCTGCCCTAGGACCAGAGCACACACCTGGGCCTCTCGCTTACTGGTGTGAATTCCATTTGCTCCTATAACTTTGACTTGTCCCTGTTCAAACAACCCTCTTGGATGACCTGGGGAGAACTTCTCAATTTCTCAGAACATCCATTTCCTCATTTGAAAATGGAAATGATATCTATATCACGGGGTTGTTGTGAGAATTAATGATAATATAAGCAGAAGTATGCTGCGCTGTGCCCACTTGCCATGGAGCCTCCCTTTCTCTGGACTCTGCATCTTGCCTGCCATCCCTAAGTGTGTGTCTGCCCTGTCCATCTTGGTTGACTCTTCCTGGTCCTGTAGCCTCTTCCAGGACTTGGCCTGACTCACCCGACTTACAGAACTGCCAGAACTCTTCTCACTGACCCAACACCTAGTCATAGTTCCTCCTTCATTGGTTTTTCTTGTTGCAATTATCTTAGTCAGTTCTGCTATAACAAAGTACCATAGGCTGGGTGGTCTACAAACAACAAATGTTCATCTCTCACAGTCCTGGAGGCTGGAAGTCTGAGGTCAGGGTCTAGTTCTGGTGAGAGCCCTCTTCTGGGTTGCAGCCTGCCAACTTCTCATTGTATCCTTGCATGATGGAAAGAGAGAGAGCTAGCTCTCTGGTCTCTTCTTACATGGGCCAAATCCCATTCATGAGGGCTCCACCCTCATGACCTAATTACTTTCCAAAGGCCTCACCTCTAATACCATCACACTGGGGATTAGATTTCAACATATGACTTTGGGAGTGGGGACACATTCAGTCCATAGCACCTATACATTTCTGAGAACAATCTCCTCCAGATGTTTTCACATATAGATATCTGAACTCTGTGAACCCTTCTTGATTATTATAGCTAAGACTCTTGTGTCCAGAACGACCAAAACCTGGGAAGTTCTATTTTATAGTGAACATACATCTTTTGGCTATTTTCCCTGACTAGGCACAGAACGGGCATTGAGCAGGCTAGGCTCTTCATTGTACACAATAATTGGTTAATGGAATGAGCATTGAACAGGGCCAGGTCAGTCAAATTTCTCCCCTGGGATTTTTCATACAGTAATTGAGAAAGTCCGATATCTCAGGTGTCTCCCAGACTTCAGCTCTTTTTACAATGTGACTTTTTCACTCCTCCTGTTGAGAAATGGGGTTTACGTTCCCTCTCCTTGAATCTGGGTAAGTTTGGGACTGTGGTGGAAAAAATGTTGTTTGATAGCTGAGGCTATATAATAAAAGATAAGTGTTTTCTATCTGATTCTTTTGGTACGCTTACTCTTGGAACCCAACCACCATGCTATGAGGATGCCTAAGCAGCCACATGGAGAGGTCATGAATAGGTGTTCTGGCTGATGGCCTCACTGAGGTCTCATCAACAGCTAACATCAATCACCAGACAAGTGGGTGAGGGATCCCTCAGATGGTTCCAGATCCCAGCTGTCAAGTCACCCTAGACTTTGAACCCCAGCTGACACCACAAAGACTAAATAAAGATGAGAGCCCTGCCCAAATCATAGGTAACAGTAATAATTATTATAGATTCATGAGCAAAATAAATTATTGTTGCTGTATTAAACCACCAAGCTTGGGGTGGCTTGTAATACAGAAATAAATAACTGAAATATGGAACTTGATAAGAATTTGGAATTTCCAGCGGCCATGTCCACTATATGAAGATAATTAACTGGTAGTAGGAGAGAACAATGCCAAACAGATTAAAGTTAAAAAATAATAATAAAAGAGACTGAGTTCCAATGATGATTGAGTCCTCAGATCCAGTCCCTGAGGTCCTCAGATTTTCACCCACTTCTGCAGTTTTTCCACTCACACTGTGAGCTACCCATTCCAGTTTCCTTTCAACAAATCTGTTTTCTTACTTAAGATAGCTTGATTTGGATTTCTACCACCACTTTCACGAAGAGGTCTTAGTGACACTTGTTTCCTTCAGCACGCATGCTACAGCATTTCTACTCAAGGTGTGGTGCAAAGATCAGCAGCATCCGCCTCGACCGAGAAATGCAGATTCCCAGGCACCATCCCAAACCTACTGAATCTGTGGGGATGGGGTCCGGGAATCAGATTTTAACAAGCTCTTCAGGGGATTCTTACACATATTAAAGTTTCAAACTCACTCTACATTTTAGTAGTGCCTTATTTTATTATTATTACTTCTTACCTTCCCTAAAGTATTAGTTATAGGATGATGCAAACAACATAGGGTTTTAAAGGTCAGTTCCTCACCCTACCTCTCCACTGTATCACTCATATGAGCTGTATCCCAGGTTTGAGGTGCTGTTCACAGAAGAATGGAAAAGGAAGTGTGAATGATAGTGATACTATATGGGAATAATTTTCCCACAGAGATTATGGACTTGAAATTATTTATTCATAACCATTTTTTTGCTCTATAGCCCTGCCTAGGTGTTGAGAGTATATCTGGATATTGACACAGTTCCTCTTCCCAAGTTAACTGAAGCTTAGTTTTGGAAAAACAATATGAATAAAAGAAATTAATAATGCACTGTATGTAACTCATGCCAAAAGCCAAAGGACAGATACGGCCATGCATTCTGGATGCCCTATACAATCACCACTTCAAATATTTTGTTCCCTGGCCCCATACACTATAAAAACGTCCTCCAGAGTCCAATTTTTGAGCATTCAAGCAACATTTCCCAGACTGTCTTTCACATCTGTCAACAGTACAAAATTCTATATCCACGTGTCCCAATTTTGGGTTCAGAAATATAGTCTCTATAGATAGGTTTTTAATGAAAGGAAAGATAAATTATCATCTAGTGGTGGAGCCAAGAATGGATTTTCAGAGGATGTGAAATTAAGTTGGGTCTAAAAGGATGGGCAGCTTGCATTCTAGGGGAAAAGGGGGAAGGGCAGCCTTGGGGTGGAAAGGGACCATATAACTTGGGGATTGCTGAGGAAGTGCCAGGGAGAGCCATGGGCCTGTTAGACTGGACTGTAAAGGAGAAAAGCTGGAGAAAGGAAAGATGGGTATTGTACTTGTCCACGTAAATCATGTGGGACCACGGGAAATGGGAGAGCAAGAGCTCACCATGAAAATGATCTTTGAGAAAAATGACTCTGACAGAAGCATGTAGGATGGGTCAGGAGAGACTGTGAAAGGACTCCTCTTAAGGATTTGCCGTGTCCCATGTCATTTCTGTCCCATTCTGTGGGGAGACGGCACTTTGCTTTTTAGGCCTTTAATCCCATATAAAAATAGTTCCAGGTTTATTTTAACTGCAGTCCTCATCAGTCATTTTCCCAGGAGATTCATTCCTGTTGCTACATCCTTCAAAATGCTGACTCTCTCTTTCTAACCTGTGCACATTTTATCCTGCATCTAATCTCCCACCACACCCTCCCCTCCCACCCCTGCCCCATGTCTGGCATTCTCTACCTTGATCAGTGTTTGGCAAACTCTGGCAATGATTTGAGAGTGTTAAAAAAAAACCACAACACCTTTATTAAAGTATAACTGATATACAATAGACTGTGCCTATTTAAAGTGTATAATTTGATGTTTTGACATATATATATATAGAACCATCACCACAATCAAGATAATGAACATATACCTGATTCCTGGAAGTTTCCTCATGCCAATTAGGGGGCATTTTTAGCTGCATTTTGCAGGAAGAGTATCTTCCTGCTGGGGGAGTGGTGATCAGAATAGAAAATGGATCCCCTTTGGGCATAAACGTGGACTCCACGCCATTTCATGGGCAATTCCATTCACCACTGTCCCCCTTATGCCCCACAGCCCCTGCAGATTTTAGGGAATGGTTCTGAATAACCATTTCATTGCAATATTAGGTTGGCAGCAGTGAAAATCATATGTTGATACAAAATGCACAATGCCTCACCTGACTTTTATTACTCCTTATTCTTCTTCCTCTCTAAAAATAAAAAAAGCCATAAGTTTTGATTGCCTACCAAGTGCAAGGTACTGGGGTAAAGGCTCACATACCATTTTCCACTCAATTCACTTTTCTGAGGTGGATATTTTTTCTTAATATATTCTTTCCAAGGTAGGTAAGTTAGTGACTTGCCTAGGGCTCTGCAGTAGGTAAGTAGAGGTACTGGCATTTGAACTTTGCTTTGGTGACTACAAACAGGGCCTCTGTGTGCAGCAGCACAGGTTGGGCACTGCACAACTCCAGGGGATCTCATTCACATGGACTGCAAGGGCCTGCTCCAAAGCCCGTTCGCTTTGTTGTTGCCTCCTTTTA
The DNA here is from genome assembly GCF_949987515.2 of Delphinus delphis. Lineage (NCBI taxonomy): Eukaryota > Metazoa > Chordata > Mammalia > Artiodactyla > Delphinidae > Delphinus > Delphinus delphis. The sequence goes on from NC_082694.2 coordinate 66,613,180, forward strand.
AATGAGCTAGGCAAGATAGAAGCTGGTGGTGCAGAGGAATATTTCCTGGGAGAGGCTGGCTGACCATTAGGAAACCACATGCAGTTATACGTATTGTAATGAATTCACCAAGGTCTGGAATCTGGTTCTCAGCTTTGTAGGTCCAAAGCTGAGCCAGAATTTTCCAGTCTCAAGCTTTCTGACCCAAACTGATGATGCCATAGTGCTTAATGTGCACCAAGTATACTAAGCTTTTGTGCTGGCCAGACCAGTGCCTTCTTTCCTTAAAGACCATTGGAAGCAAGATTACTAGCAGGTGGCCTGGAGAGCATGGACTCCAGACACAGAGAAATAGTTGTCTCATTTGAATATTTAATGATATTAGGCTGAGATAACCCAACCCACCTATTCCTCCACTGCTAGGAGCTGAATTGTGCCCCCCAACCATTCATGTGTTGAAGCCTTAATCCCTAATGTGACTGTACCTGGAGACAGAGTCTTTAGGAAGCAATTAAGGTTAACCAAGGTCATAAGGGTGGGCACTAATCCAATAGGACTGTGGCCTTATAAAAAGAGGAGGATCTCTTTCTCTCTCTGCCATGTGAGGACACAGCAAGAAAGTGGCCATCTGCAGGCCAAGAAGAGAGTTCTCACCAGAACCAGACCACGCTGGCACCCTGATCTTGGACTTCCAGCCTTCAGAACTGTGAAAAATAAATGTCTGTTGTTTAAGTCACCTTCATTATGGTGCCCTAAGACAACCACAGTTGCAATAACAGCAAACTGGATTTTGTTTCTACCTAAATTAGGCACTTTCTCACCTGGGAAATGTTTTTTTTTTTTTTTTTTTTTTACTTTTATTTCTATTTTTTTGGCTGTGCTGTGTGGCATGCAGGATCTTAGTGCCCCGACCAGGGACTGAACCTGTCCCCTGCAGTGGAAATGCAGAGCCTTAACCACTGGACCACCAGGGAAGTCCTGGGCAGTGTTTAAATGGGCCCAGACCCCTCCCTTGAGCTCTGGACCCATAGAAACACTTGGATATCTTGCTAGAACTTCCACCTAAAATAGAATGCATTGTCTATACCTCCAACCTCCTCCTCCTTCTGGGTTCCCCAACTCAGCAACCGGCAATACTATCTACCTGGGAATCATGCTTAGGTCTTCCTTCTTCCTTACCCATATAGCTAATCAGTCACCTGATCAAGTCCTGCCACTTCCACTGCCTATTTAACAATTCTTTCCATCCAGCTGTTACTATCCAAGATCAGGCCACCATCATCTCGCTCCTAATTGGCATCTATGTCTCCTACCCAGTCACTTCTAGTCATTTCTCCTCCCAGCAGTCAGAGTAACTGTTTTAAAAAGCAAATCTGACTGTATTATTCCAATGTCCAAACTTCTTACCTGGCTTTCCAAGGTGCATGAGATCTGGACCTTTCTTGTATCTCCAGCTTTTCTCTCACCACTCTCCCCTCACAGCATAGGTGGTGGTCAGGCTGAATTCCCTTCTGGCCATTTTGGGACCTGTTGTGTTTAGTTTCTGAAAGTTCACACAAACTGGTATCCCTGCTCAGGTCACTGTTCCTTTTTATATATACGTTTCTACTTTTTTTTTTAAATTTCATTGTGATAAAACCACTTAATGTGAGATCTACTCTTTTTTAAAAAATTTATTTTATTGAAGTACGGTGAAATTACAATGTTGTGTTAATTTCTGCTGCACAGCAAAGTGATTCAGTTATACATATATATATATATATATACATTCTTTTCATATTCTTTTCCATTATGGTTTATCACAGGATATTGAGAGAGCTACTCTTTAAACTGATTTTTAAGTGTATAATACAGCATCGTTAACTATAGTTACAATGCTGTACAGCAGATCTCCAGAACTTATTCATCTTTCATAACTGAAACTTCATACCTCGCCCCCTGAGCCCATCCCACCCCTCCTGTTTAATTCCTACTCCTTTCTAGAAGATTGGGATGATTGAAATTTAGAAGCTAAAGGAAGGGGCACTGCTCAACTGGTGCTGGAGTCTCTGAGCTTGGAGGAGGGTTCCAGTGGAACTGGGACTCACACCTCTGATGGGGGAGAGCCACTGGCTGGTACTGGACTGGTGCTGGTGTCTCTGAGGCAGCATGATAGGACTGGTTTTCCAAGTGCTAGAAGAACTGCAAGCTGGATTTAGCTGCTGCTGCTGCCAGGGTGAAGTAGTGCAGCTGGGCAATACTCACAGAAACAGGAAGCAGCCAGGAAGGAGCAGTCCTCTTTTCCTCTGCCAGCCTGCAGATTCTTTCTAGAGTCCCTGACTGCCAGAGCCTAATGGCAAAGTAGGGTTGCAGTGCCAGCATCACAAAGCAGGGAAGAAAGATGAGTTTAAAGCCAAGAGAAAACAGCTTACTGACTGCCACACTTTCTCTGATAGACTTTCTTCAAGAAGGAAGATTTATTCAATAAAATTTGAAGCAGCAAATACTTAATATTAGTTAATTCTTCCTTTGTGGAATGAGAGGAGCATAAATAAGGAAATGAAATAAAGTTAACATAGCATTCTGTTAACCTTGCACTTCATGCACATCATTCCTTTGAAACAAAAACCTTTTGAGAAAAGTAGAGAATAATTATTTTCTCCATGTTATAGATGGGGAGACAGAAACACAGAAGAGATTTCCTCAGGGGTCAACCTGATTGGAAATGGGAATTGGTAAATCAGAGTCTTCCAATTTATAATATAATTTTATGCTTTCATGTTCCTTAAAATGTCATAATTTTAATTGTGTTAGATAAAAATCAGGCAATTATTGTGTTTTGAAAAATGTATGTACCTGCATTTTTAATTGTCTTAAGCTACAAATATATATCTAAAGGAAGCAAAACTGCATTAAAGCAAGTATTAAAATTTGGTCTTTTGGATACTGTTTTACTCTGAGGGAAAGGGACTATTCTTCAGGCAGTGAAGCAGATTAAAGAAAGTTACTATTCTGGGCTTCCCTGGTGGCGCAGTGGTTAAGAATCTGCCTGCCAATGCAGGAAACATGGGTTCGATCCCTGGTCCGGGAAGATCCCACATGCCGCGGAGCAACTAAGCCTGTGTGCCACAACTACTGAGCCTGTGCCCTAGAGCCTTCGAACCACAGCTACTGAAGCCTGTGTGCCTAGAGCCCGTGCTCCGCAACAACAGAAGCCACTGCAATGAGAACCCGCGCACAGCAACGAAGACCCAACGCAGCCATAAATAAATAAATTAAAAAAAAAAGAAAGTTACTATTTTAATCATAGCTGTTTCACAAGCTAATGATTCAGGAGAAAGTTTAGATTGAATTAGGCCAAAGATACTTTATATTTTTTTCCAGAAGGGAAACATTTCTATGAAATTTTCCTATTTTATTTTTTAACTCCAAGTCAACGCCTTTGATTAAGGCAGTTTATTGTTCTGGGTGCCAGTTTAGCCTGCATGGATATTTGTAAAATTAGCTTGTGGACAAAAATCTCTACTTTCTTCTCAACCTCCCTCTATTATCATAAAACAAAAGAAAGGATTAGAGCCATAGCCTTTTGGTAAGTCAGCTCTTTCCCCAGTGTGAAAGCTCTTCCTTGGTTTTGATTCCCTATTCAGGCAAAGGCAGCAGAGGTAGATTCTAATTCAGCTCCAATACTATCTGGGTTTTTATCATAGCTGCTTTAAAATCCATGCTAGACATCTGTGTCATCTTGGTGTTGGTTGATTACCTTTTTTCAATCAAGTGGAGATCTTCCTGGTTCTTGATATAAATTTTTTATTGAAACTAGGATATTTTGAGTATTATGTTATGAGATTCTGGATCTTATTTAAATCTTGTGTTTTAGCAGGTCTTCTCTGACACAGCTTTGGTAAAGGAAAGGGGGACATATATTACTCTGTCATTGTTAGGTGGGGATGGAAGTTCAGGTTCTCCTCCTGGCCTTAGCGCATACCTCTGGGGGAGAAAGACTTCTTGTTACTACTAGACAGTGACAGTAGTTGAGGTTCCCTACATGTCCTCTGCTGACACCACGGGGAAGTGGGGATGGAGGAGCTAGCCTCATTATCACTGTGTGGCGGTGTAATCCCAACTCTCCACTAGGTCTCCTCTGATCTCCTAACACCACCCCAGCAGGGAAAGGAAGGGAGGGGTGCCACTAGAAATCCAGGATCCCCACATAGTCTGCACTGACCACTCCACTCTATGTGGTCGGGGATGGCTGTTACTGCTCCGCAAGAATTAAAACCCCAGCTTCCCACTTGGCCTTCTCTGACTACACACCAGTTGCAGGTAGGGTGCTGGAAGGGGGTTGGGGGTGCCTTTTTACAGCCTGACAAAAGTGGAAATCTAGGCTCTCCATCTGGCCTTTACTGGTGAGGATGGAGGCTGGGGTGGCCACAACTTTTCTGTGGTCTTGGCTGGAGTTGAGTGGTTTTTGTCTAAAAGTTTTCTGTCTTGCTAGATTGCTCCTTTCCTAGTCCTTTGGCAAGAGAGAACAGACTTTGCTTGGAGCTTTTTTTTTTTTTGGCACTTATTGGCATTTCCAAGTTGCCAACTTCTCTAGTATCCAATCTTGAGGTAAAAAAGAAAACTTAGAGAACTCACCATTGCATAGTTTCTTGTTCCCTGAGGTCACTAGTCTGCCTGTCTTCTCCTAACTTTTTGAGTCTTCTTATGTTTATTTTAATGTCTAGGGTGTTTATTTGTACTTAGCAGAAAAAAATAGGGGAAAATATGTCTACTCCATCTTCCTGGAAGGAGTAGCCCTAGGTCAGTTTTAACTCTAGCAATCTATGGATCTTTGATCCTGGAGCCCTATAGAGTTAGTTTGGACTCAGCACCCCAGTGGTGCCTAGTGGCTGAACGTTAGTCCAGCACAAACAGTGATTCTGCCCTGACTGCTGTGTGACTCTGCCCAAGTGACTGTCTCTCTCTGATTTCCTACATGTCCTGACCCGGGTTCCTGGAAATGTAAGGACCTCACTTTCAGAACATTCTTTTCTCTTTCCTTCTTGCTTTCCTTGACCATTAACCCTGGCCCTGTTCCTTTATTGTTTGCCAGTCTTTTGTCTTTATTTCCCTTCTCTCATTTTCTTCTTATCCCATTTCCTTCCTTCCTTCCTTCCTTTTTTTCTTGTTTTTCTGACTTGACTTGTAGGAACAAAGTAGCAGGTCAGCCCCTGAGAGTACACTTTTTTGTCTTCATGGGGGTAGGGGAGTTGAAGGACACTTTTCTGTTGTGATATTCACGTTTGTTCTCCCTAGCGTATTTCAGGGTACTTATCAGTGAGGGTCTTTACTTGTAAGGGCTTAATAAGGTTGAAGGATTGATACCCTCAGGGATCCCTGCTAAATATGTTGCTTTACACCTAACTTTGTTGAATATTGCCCCTTTGTGGAGTGAGTGGGAAATTCAGACTAGAGGAGACTCAAGGACAGCCGGATATTTGAAAATATGATAAAGATGTCCCCTGAGTAAACTGCCCTTCCTGGATGATGTTTCTTTTCTTGATGTTGTATAACTATTTAAACCAGTTTGTGATTCTGATTCATATGCATCCTTTTGAAGGGAAGTGCTGTGGGAAGCATAAAAGTAGATGCTGGATTTCCTGAGAACTAGGGTTGAATCTCAGCTAAGCCTTGTAGGAACTGTGACCTTGAGAAAGGCCCCTGACACTTCTGAGCCTCTGTGAAAGAGGAAGTGACCTCAGGGTGATTCTGAGAAGGGCAAGGTAAGGGGAGAGTGCAGGGCAATGTTAATTTCCTTCTTGCAGTGATGAAGGAAGGAGGGTCCACAAGTAAAGCGTTAAGGGAAAGGCTTCCATCTGGGTCTGGATTGTGGCTGCAAGTGGATGCCTTGAGTCAGAGGAGGAGGGGAACTGACATTGACTGAGGTATAAAGTGCCAGGTAATGTGCCAGGTACTTAAATGATTTCTGTTATCCATCCAACAATCCTGTGCAAAAGGTACTATAATCTCTACTTTTTAGGTGGTAAACAGAAGCTTGGAGACATTAAGCAACATACCACACGCCTAATAAGTGGACACTGTAAGTGGTGGCGTCAGCTTTTGAACCTATCTGCCTGTTTTTTTTCCTTTGTTACCTTGACCTGATGAGTGTTGGCAAGGATAGCTTTCTGTTGAATTTGTCCTGGTTTACTCTTAGGTTACCTGTGACATCACTTTTAGAGTTGCTACGAGGTAAAGGTGAAGAGGCTAATAATTTGGCTGCTGCTACCAGGTTCCACTTCTTCCTCCACCATCTGCCAGGAGGGTGAAGTAGGGGTTCTCTAAACAGATTTGAGTCCTGGGCTGAAGTGGGAACAAAAGGGGGCTGAGGAGCTGGGCTGAGCTGCAGAAGCTGAGATCCTGAGTGAGACTTGTCTGACTGGGGAGGGCTTTTGGGGGATCAGGCCTATTTGATATCCCTGGAGGTCTGCAGAGGGGAGGCTTCTGTGTGAGGGGTGGTCCTGGAAGACTGTATGTATACTCAAGATGTTGGGAGTACTGTGACTTAGGTGGCCTAGGAGATCTCAGCTGTGCTGGGGCATGTTGTCCTTGTCCACTGTTGTCCTTGACTATGGGTTGGTTGACTGGATATTTGGGGTTATCACACTGGCCAGGGAGGGCTGGGGAAAACTTTTAGGTTGAAGGGTGGACCTAAAAGGTTGTAAACTTTTAGGTTACAGGGGGATTGCTGGAACAATACCAGTGTGGGGAAAGGAGAGTGCATGAGTCAGAAAAGGAATGCAGTTCTTTAACATTTGTGTCATACTTACTAGCTTAAAAATGTTCTTTCATGTCCATCATTTGATCTATTATTTAACCATCAATGTTGGTTGAATTTACTATGAGCCCAGCACTGTGCAAGATACAAGCGTTCAAATAACTGAGATAGACAGTACTCTCTGCTCTCCCAGAGCAAAGGGTCATCCCCTTTGCTCTGTGAATAATAACTCTGTGAAGTTGGCAGATTAAGAATGATCCCATTTCCCAGATGGGGAAACAATGGCTCAGCAAGGTTAGGAGACTGGCCTGTTAGGGCATGGTACACTGGGACCTGAGCCTAGGTTTACTTGTTCAGCGGACCAGTGTTCTTTCTAGTATTCTATGCAGACTCTATCTGCATTTGTGTATGTTGTGACTTTTCATTGTGGAAATATACTTCGTTCAGACCACTACAAAGTGGTTCAGACCACTACAGACCACCTGCAGTGTGTATCAACACACAAATCCATCCTCTTACAGCTTGGGGATGAGCCGTGGAGAATGGCAGAGAAAAAGGTGGATATGGGTGAGTCCATCCTATTTATTTGCTGAATTCCCTTCAACTATGTTTGAATAGCCTTTCTGGAATGCCCCAGAGTCCTACAAATAAACCACCCATTCTCTCTTTTTCATTTATCTTATTATGAGCTGAGAGCTTCTCAAGCTGGCAGTTTTGAAAAGGATTGAAACCATAATTCATCAACTATATTTACTGAGATTATAAAATTACCCACCTGTTTATATATACACTCAAACATAGACACAATCATGTCCTTCTGCAAACTTGATGGCCAACCAGCATCCCTCCTCTCTTGGATGCACTCTCAAATATCTTGCTTCTCTCTTGCTTTGTAGCATTCTTAGCGCAAAACTCTAACCTTGGTTAAATGTAATTCTCTGTCTTCTCTATGCCTATACTCATGCAGCTGAAGATGGCTGGAAAAATATACAAAACCATGCTGATTGGTCTTACTCTAAATTCATACTACAAACTTCAGTGGAGCCTTTGCACCTGCTCAGCAGTCCTATCATATTCTCATAGTCCATTTGCTGTCTCCTACTTTCATAGGTGATATTTTGCTCATATTTTTTATTATAATTATTAAACAATATTCACAGCAGCTTTGTTTGTAAGAGCCAAAAAATGGAAACAACCAAAACAGCCATCAATAAGTAAAAAGATAAACGGTGGTGCATCCAGGTGAGAATACTACTGACCAATATAAGGAATGAACTGCTGATACATGCAAGGACATGAATGAATCTAAAAGTCATTATGCAGAATGGCAGAAGCTAGACAATAAACAGTAAATACTACATGATTCTATCTATAAAAAATTCTAGAAAATACAAACTAATCTGTAGTGTCAGAAAGTAAATCATGGTCACCTGAGCAGTAAGGGGAAGCCAAAAAGGGCAGAATGGGGGTGTTACAAAGGAGCACAAGGAAACTTTTCGAAGCGCTGGGTAAGTTCACTATCTCGATTGTAGGAATGGTTTCACGGGTGTACATATATCTTAAAACTTATAAAATTGTACACTTTAAATATGTGCAGTTGATTATGTATCAATTATACCTCAACTAAACTCTTAAATTAAAAAAAATATAAATCAAATTAAAAAATCTATCTAACCAATGTAAAGCCTGCTTCATGTTGACTCAGTATTTTCCTTTTGCATCTGGATAAGGAGCTACAAAATTTGATCTACTGTTTAAGAGTATCAAAACACACTTAAGAGCTTTCCTGGTGGCGCAGTGGTTAAGAATTCGCCTGCCAATGCAGGGGACACGGGTTCGAGCCCTGGTCCAGGAAGATCCCACATGCCGCAGAGCAACTAAGCCCGTGCACCACAACTACTGAACCTGCACTTTAGAGTCCGTGAGCCACAGCTACTGAGCCCATGCACCACAACTCCTGAAGCCCACGCCCAGAGCTTGTGCTCCGCAACAAGAGAAGCCACCACGATCAGAGAAGCCCACGCACCACAACCAAGAGTAGCCCCTGCTCTCTGCAACTAGAGAGAGCCTGCGTGCAGCAACGAAGACCCAATGCAGCCAAAAATAAAATAAATAAATTTATTTAAAAAACCCACTTAAGTCTTAGGTCTCTGATCCTTTGGATTTTTCTGCAATTTAAACTGGGTGCACTGGAAAGAAAACTTCACATGATTTTGATAAAAGACACCGGAAACTGTTTCTAAAGGAAACGGTATAAGGAGGACATTATGAAAAATCTCGGTACCTCGGGGCCTGCACATCAAAAACCATAGCTGCTGATGTACCAATTTCGCTACTGAGGATGGAGAGTGCAGGGGGGCTGCTGCGTTGGGTGGGGCTGGGGAGGGGTCGGGTGCGGGTGTACTCACACTAAGACCCAGCTCTACTGAGTCCACGTAAAGAAACTTCCCACGGCTTCTCATTTTCTGCTAGCCTGTAAATCCAAAGTCCTTGTGCATCCTACTTAAATTTGGAGGTTTCCTCCCCCCTCCTCTCGTCGGTCCCCATCTGACCAATTCCACAGCTATTTCTGATCATTTCTCCACACGAGGCTTCGTGTAATAACGTCCACTGCCCACCCTGCCCTCGCTTGTACGCACCGAAGGGTTACGGTGATGCCTGGCTCAGGTTTGCTGAAGCGCGGACACTGGAGCGAGGTTCATTGCCTAAGGGAGGACCTGTTCCTGTTTCCACAGGAGACAGAAATGTACTCACCACCTGCGGTTTTCAGGATGTTCCCATGCCCCCAGGGCAGCCCTTCAGGAAACCTTGCTCAGGCCTAGGTGACACCCAAGGTGGGAGGGAGGGGCGGGTACAGGTCCCAGTGGGCACGGGTCTCGCGGGTCTTGCGGGTCTCGCGGGTCTTGCGGCGCGGCGGGTGCGCGTCTGCTTCCGGGTCAGTTGAGGGTCGGACGCCAGGGAGGAGGTGCAGCAGCAATGAGTGAGGCGGAGCGCCGAGGACGCTGGAACAGGCCTGGGGCTGAGTGGAGGTGAGTCGCCCTGCTCTCCTCAGAGAGAGCCCTCATCTTCTGAGGCCGACGACGTGTCTGTGGCTTGCAGGTTGCCTGAGAGCAACGTTCTAGAACACACGGTCGTTGTGAGGGCCCCGTATCTTCCTCTCTGTGTTTGGCCAGAGCTGCTTGCATGGTTCAGCAGCCACGTCTGAGGGGGGGTGGTCGGCGGGGCAGGTCGGCCTTTGCAGTTTGGGGGCGGCCGTGGTTTGCGAGGGCTCTGGAATCCTCGCCTCTGCGTGTAGGGACGGGTCTGCACCTGGGGTAAATGGTATCAGCCGTGCAAGCAGCTTCCCAGAGCTCCAGCTCATGCTCCACAGGGCCCGAGAGGTGGCTGGAACAGGGGCTGCATGGCTCTCCGTTATAACCCGTGACAGTTGAGATCTTACGTCCTATTTCTGTGAGACAGTGGAAGCCACCAGAAGAGAACCTGCACCGCCACCCATCCGTACCTCCACCCTCCCACTCTGTCCCTCCCCTTCTGCTCCTTCCTCCTTCCTCTTATTCTCAGTTTAATCCTCAGGCTCCTAAATTTGTCCACCTTTGGCATTCTATCCTACCTCCTCGCGTCTACTCAGGGGCACTGCTTCTGCAGCCACCTTCATTTCCATTCAAGTTCTTCCATCATCATTTTCCTCTTCACTGGATCATTTTTTTTGAAATTTTATTTTTTTATACAGCAGATTCTGATTAGTCATACATTTTATACATATTAGTGTATATATGTCAATCCCAATCTCCCACTTCATCACACCACCACCCTCACTTTCCCCCCTTGGTGTCCATACGTTTGTTCTCTACATCTGTGTCTCAATTTCTGCCCTGCAAACTGGTTCATCTGTACCATTTTTCTAGGTTCCACATATATTCCATATGTATGTGTTAATATACAATATTTGTTTTTCTCTTTCTGACTGACTTCACTCTGTATGACAGTCTCTAGATCCATCCACATCTCTACAAATGACCCAATTTCATTCCTTTTTATGGCTGAGTAATATTCCACTGTGTATATGTACCATATCTTCTTTATCCATTTGTCTGTCGATGGGCATTTAGGTTGCCTCCATGACCTGGCTATTGTAAATAGTGCTGCAATGAACATTGGCGTGCATGTGTCTTTTTGAATTATGGTTTTCTCTGGGTATATGTCCAGTAGTGGGATTGCTGGGTCATATGGTAATTCTATTTTTATTTTTTTTAAGGCACCTCCATACTGTTCTCCATAGTGGCTGTATCAGTTTCCATTCCCACCAACAGTGCAAGAGGGTTCCCTTTTCTCCACACCCTCTCCAGTGTTTGTTGTTTGTAGACTTTCTGATGATGCCCATTCTAACTGGTGTGAGGTGATACCTCATTGTAGTTTTGATTTACATTTCTCTAATAATTAGTGATGTTGAGCAGCTTTTCACATGCTTCTTGGCCATCTGTTTGCCTTCTTTGGAGAAATGTCTATTTAGGTTTTCTGCCCATTTTTGGATTGGGTTGTTTGTTTTTTAATACTGAGCTGCACGAGCTGTTTATTTTGGAGATTAATCCTTTGTCCGTTGCTTCATTTGCAAATATTTTCTCCCATTCTGAGGGTTGTCTTTTCGTCTTGTTTATGGTTTCCTTTGTTGTGCAAAAGCTTTTAAGTTTCATTAGGTCCCATTTATTTATTTTTCTTTTTATTTCCGTTTCTCTAGGAATTGGGTCAAAAGGGATCTTGCTGTGATTTATGTCATAGACTGTTCTGCCTATGTTCTCCTCTAGGAGTTTGATGGTGTCTGGCCTTACTTTTAGGTGTTTTATCCATTTTGAGTTTATTTTTTTGTATGATGTTAGGGAGTTTTCTAATTTCATTCTTTTACATGTAGCTGTCCAGTTTTCCCAGCATCAGTTATTGAAGAGGTTGTCTTTTCTCCACTGTATATTCTTGCCTCATTTATCAAAGGTAAGGTGACCATATGTGCATGGGTTTATCTCTGGGCTTTCTATTCTGCTCCATTGATCTATATTTCTGTGTTTGTGCCAGTACCATACTGTCTTGATTATGGTGCCAGTACCATACTGTAGCTGTGTAGTAGAGTCTGCAGTCAGGGAGCCTGATTTCCTCCAGCTCTGTTTTTCTTTCTCAAGATTGCTTTGGCTATTCGGGGTTTTCTGTGTTTCTATACAAATTGTGAAATTTTTTGTTCTAGTTCTGTGAAAAATGCCAATGGTAGTTTGATAGGGATTGCATTGAATCTGTAGATTGCTTTGTGTAGTAGAGTCATTTTCTCAATGTTGAGTTTTCCAATCCAAGGACATGGTATATCTCTCCATCTATTTGTATCATCTTTAATTTCTTTCATCAGTGTCTTATAATTTTCTGCATACAGGTCTTCTTTCTCCTTAGGTGGGTTTATTCCTAGATATTTTATTCTTTTTGTTGCAATGGTAAATGGGAGTGTGTTCTTAATTTCACTTTCAGATTTTTCATCATTAGTGTATAGGAATGCAAAAGATTTCTGTGCATTAATTTTGTATCCTGCTACTTTACAAATTCATTGATTAGCTCTAGTAGTTTTCTGGTAGCATCTTTAAGATTCTCTATGTATAGTATCATGTTATCTGCAAACAGTGATAGCTTTACTTCTTTTCAGATTTGGATTCCTTTTATTTCTTTTTCTTCTCTGACTGCTGTGGCTAAAACTGCCAAAACTATGTTGAATAATAGTGGTGAGTGTGCGCAACCTTGTCTTATTCCTGATCGTAGTGGAAATGATTTCAGTTTTTCACCATTGGCTGTGGGTTTGTCATATATGGTCTTTATTACGTTGAGGAAAGTTCCCTCTATGCCTACTTTCTGGAGGGTTTTTATCATAAATGGGTGTTGAATTTTGTCGAAAGCTTTCTCTGCATCTATTGAGATGATCTTCAAAGCTTTTGCAGAGCAAAGGAAACGATAAACAAGACGGAAGGATAACCCTCAGAATGGGACAAAATATTTGCAAATGAAGCAAGTGACAAAGGATTAACCTCCAACATTTACAAGCAGCTCATGCAGCTCAGTATTAAAACAACAAACAACCCAATCCAAAAATGGGCAGAAGACCTAAATAGACATTCCTCCAAAGAAGATATACAGATTGCCAAAAAACACATGAAAGAATGCTCAATATCATTAATCATTAGAGAAATGCAAATCAGAACTACAATGAGATATCATCTCACACCAGTCAGAATGGCCACCATCCAAAAATCTAAAAACAATAAATGCTGGAGAGGGTGTGGAGAAAAGGGAACCCTCTTGCTGCACTGTTGGTGGGAATGTAAATTGATACAGTGACTATGGAGAACAGTATGGAGGTTCCTTAAAAAACTAAAAATAGAACTATCATACGACCCAGCAATACCACTACTGGCCATTCACCCTGAGAAAAGCATAATTCAAAAAGAGTCACATACCACAGTGTTCATTGCAGCTCTGTTTACAATAGCCAGAACATGGAAGCAACCTAAGTGTCCATCGACAAATGAATGGTTAAAGAAGCTGTGGCACAGTTATATTGATTGATTTATTTTTGGCTGCATTGGGTCTTAGTTGTGGTGCGAGGGGCTTAGTTGCCCCACAGCATGTGGGATCTTAGTTCCCCCACCAGGGATTGAACTCTCATCCCCTGAATTGGAAGGCGGATTCTTTACCACTGGACCATCAGGGAAGTCCCTGTGGCACAGTTATAGAATGGAATATTACTCAGCCATAAAAAGAAACGAAATTGAGTTATTTGTAGTGAGGTGGATGGACCTACAGTCTGTCATACAGAGTGAAGTAAGTCAGAAAGAGAAAAGCAGATACGATATGCTAACACATATATATGGAATCTAAAAAACAAAACAAAAGAATGGTCATGAAGAACCTAGGGACAAGACGGGAATAAAGATGCAGACCTACTAGAGAATGGACTTGAGGATATGGGGAGGGGGAAGGGTAAGCTGGGACAAAGTGAGAGAGTGGCATGGACATATATACACTACCAAATGTAAAATAGATAGCTAGTGGGAAGCAGTTGCATAGCACAGGGAGATCAGCTTGGTGCTTGGTGACCACCTAGAGGGGTGGGATAGGGAGGGTGGGAGGGAGGGAGACGGAAGGGGGAAGAGATATGGGGATATATGTATATGTATAACTGATTCACTTTGTGATAAAGCAGAAGCTAACACACTATTGTAAAGCAGTTATACTCCCATAACGATGTTAAAAAATAAACAAACAAAAAACCTCCGCAAAACAAAAACACACAAAGAAAGAAAAAAAAGTGGAAAACAAAACCATAAAAGTGTTTGAAAAAAATAGTGACTTTTCCTTTAAAAAAGAAAAAAGAAAAAAAAACAAAATTGGTGAGTTTTTGTGTTGCCATTTTAATATCGAAGATGGAAGAAAAACAGCATTTTTGGCATATTATGCTTCATTATTTTAAGAAAGGTAAAAACAGTAGTGAAATGCACAAAAAGTTTTGTGCGGTGTATGGAGAAGGTGCTGTGACTGATTGAACATGTCAAAAATAGTTTGCGAAGTTTCATGCTGGGGATTTGAAGTTTCTTGTGCGAGATTTCTCGCTGGAGGATGGTCCAGCGGTCGGGTAGACCAGGTGAAGTTGATAGCAATCAAATCGAAACAATAATTGAGAACAATCAACCTTATACCATGTGGGAGATAGCCGACATACTCAAAATATCCAAATCAAGCGTTGCATATGATTTGCACCAGCTTGGTTATGTTCATTGCTTTGATGTTTGGGTTCCACATAGGTTAAGTGAAAAAAACCTTCTTGAGCGTATTTCCACATGCAGGTGTCTACTGAAACGTAATGAAAATGTTCCGTTTTTAAAACAACTTGTGTTGGGCGATGAAAAGTGGATACTGTACAACAACGTGGAATGGAAGAGATTGTGGGGCAAGCGAAATGAACCATCACCAACCACACCAAAGGCCAGTCTTCCGAAGAAGGTGATGTTGTGTATATGGTGGGATCGGAAGGCAGTCCTCTATTATGAGCTCCTTCCGGAAGACCAAATGATTAATTCCAACAAGTACTGCTCCCAGTTGGACCAACTGAAAGTGGCATTTGACAAAAAGCGTGCAGAATTAGTCAACAGAAAATGCATAATCTTCCATCAGGATAATGCAAGACTACATGTTTCTTTGATGACCAGGCAAAAACTGTTGCAGCTTGTCTGGGAAATTCTGATTCATCCACCATATTCACCAGACATTGCACCTTCAGATTTCCATTTATTTCGATCTTTACAAAATTCTCTTAATGGAAAAATTTCAATTCCCTGAAAGACTGTAAAAGGCATCTGGAACAGCTCTTTGCTCAAAAAGATAAAAAGTTTTAGGAAGATGGAATTATGAAGTTACCTGAAAAATGGCAGAAGGTAGTGGTAGTTGTTCAATAAAGTTCTTGGTGAAAATGAAAAATGTGTCTTTTATTTTTACTTAAAAAACCGAAGGCACTTTTTGGCCCACCCAATACTTTTGCTTCAGTAAGGCGACTGTGCTAGGTGAAGATCTAATTCATTTTGAAATTCACCTGGTATTGGTCTTTGTGAGGGCTATCAGTCTTACTCCGAGGGTGTACCTCTTCCAGGCGCCCACCTGAAATCCTGGGGATACTTTACAGAGTCCTGGACTCCACTGTTGATTTCGCTAGCCCTTGAGACTACCAGAAGCTTTGCTTAGTTTCTCAACTTCTTTGTTGTCACTTTCAGCAAATATTGTGAGAGGAAAAAGTGTAGCTGTGTTTCTGACTCCCATCTCTATGCTTCTCTCCTCTCTGAGGTCTAGGTTCAAGTTCTCACTGTTTCGGTAAGTCTCTGATGTTTGGAAACATCTTTTAAATAACAGATGTGTTCTCCTGGTTTTTAAATATTCCTGATAGAAGACTTGGTCTGATACAAGCCATAGCTTTAAGCACAATCTATTCAGGTTTTGAGTTCAGTGATTATATTTTTATTTCTAATTTGTTTCTGGATCTTTTACAAATATTCTAGATCATTTTTTATAGGCTGGAACATGATTTCCATTCCCCTTTTCATTAAATGTACGTGTATATTTTATCACAATATAATTAATATACGATAAAATGTACAAATCTTAGTTTAGTGAGTTTTTTTTTTTTAGTTTAGTGAGTTTTAACAACTGTATATCCTAACCTCTCTCCTACTTTGTCCTAATCAACATATCGGATATTGTCAACATATAGAATATTGCCATAATTCCAGAAAGTTCCTTTGTGTATCTTTCCAGTTTATTTTCCTCTTCTTTCCCAGATCTTCTGACTTTTATCACCCATAGATTAGTTTTGCCTGTTTTTGAACTTTATATAAATAGAATCATACAGTGTCTATGTGTGGCTGCTTTTTTATTTTTAATTAATTAAATTTATTTTATTTTTGGTTGTTTTGGGTCTTTGTTTCTGTGCATGGGCTTTCTCTAGTTGTGGAGAGCAGGGGCTACTCTTCCTTGAGGTGCATGGGCTTCTCATTGAGGTAGCTTCTCCTGTTGCGGAGCACAGGCTCTACGTGGGTGGGCTTCAGTAGTTGTGGCACACGGGCTCAGTAGTTGTGGCACACGGGCTCAGTAGTTGTGGCTCATGGGCTCTAGAGCACAGGCTCAGTAGTTGTGGCATGTGGGTTTAGTTGCTCCGCGGCATGTGGGATCTTCCTGGACCAGGGCTCAAACCCATGTTCCCTGCCTTGGCAGGCTGATTCTCAACCACTGTGCCACCAGGGAAGCCCTATGTGTGGCTTTTGTATTTGTCTTCTTTTTCTCAGCATAATTTTTTGAGATTTATCCATGTTGTAGTTAATTTTTTTAATTCATTTCCTTGTTATTGTTGAGTAGTACTTCACTGGATGAGTATCCCACAATTTGTTTATCCATTCTCCTATGGATGAACATTTGGGTTGTTTCCAGGTTTGTCCCTTATGAATAAAGCTGCCATGAACATCACTGGACAAGTGTTCTTGTTGACATATGTCCTCTTCTGCTTTCACTTATTTTATATTTTCTATCTGATAATTTTGTCATCTGAGTCATTTGGGATCTAAATCTTTGCTTTTTTTGTTCGCCCTTTCCTGGTGGTTTGTTTTTGTGTTTTTGGTTATTTTTGGTTTGATCATATTTTGCTGACTGTCGGAATCCTGAGGGGTTTGAGCAGTTTTGTATTTGCATCTGCCAGGGACCCAGGGTGATTTTTTCCAAGAAGCACTTGAAATTAATTTTCCCTTTGGGGTTCTCTGCATATAGATAGTGTATTTTCAAATCCCTCCTGTGGGAGGGAAGGCTTGTGCTAATAAATTCCCAGGGAGCCTTTTTTCCCAACTCTGTGTTGTGGCCTGAGACAGCTCCTACATTAACATTTTCCCCCAGCTCACTCCTCTGCAAGGGTGTGCTCTTCAGAGACCCTGTATGCATACAGAAGTCTCACTTCCAGCTTCCACCTTGGGTCTCTCAGCGCCTGATCTTGGATCTTCCATGGGACTGTTAAAACAGGGCTTCTGGGTTCTGTGCAGAGAAGCCAGGGCAGCCTAGGTTTCTCTCATCAATCTCCTTTCAGTTAGACTTCTATTTTTAGACCTTGTGACTTTCCCTTACTTTACTATGAGCTTAGCTATGCATTCAAAAGATGTTTGATGGGCTTCCCTGGTGGCGCAATGGTTGGGGGTCTGTCTGCTGATGCGGGGGGTGCGGGTTCGTGCCGCGGAGCGGCTGGGTCCTTGAGCCATGGTCACTGAGCCTGCGCGTCCGGAGCCTGTGCTCCGCGGCGGGGGAGGCCGCAGCAATGAGAGGCCCGCGTACCACAAAAAAAAACAACAAAAAAAAAAGATGTTTGTTATACCTATCCCATACTTTTAGATATTTATAGCAGGAACTCCTCTCCCCTATTGCCTGTTCACTGCCCCAGAGTGTTATCTCTGCTTCATGTTTTCAATTTCCAGTTTTTAGCATGAGCAGCAAGCCTGCTTACTCATCATAAAATCCTGCATTGTCACAGGATTTTTTGGATAGCATTTTAGCACTTATTTCTTTTCAGCTGTCTTCAATCAGAAGTAGCAGAGCTGTTTGCTACCTGGCCACGAGAGGGATAGTTTTTGTAAAGATTTTGAATTCGGCCAGTTTCCTGCTTCCCCTTTCCCTTGGTGGTGCTGAGCAGAGTTCTGAGATGCCCCTCCTTCTTTACTCAAGTTAACAGTTGCTGGTTTGGCCTTTTGTGGTGTTTGCAGACTTCACCAGAACTGTGCACCACCCAAGGCCATTCTCTGCTGCCTCCCTTGACTTGGCACAAATGGCAGTTACTCTCCATCCCCTGGGCTTTGGGGTTTTGGCTGTTTCCTAGTTTTGCTGAAGGTGAATTATCTTCTCTATTTTCCATCCTTTTTGGAAAGAGGTGGTTAGATACACTGGAGAGAGCATTTGTTGAGCTGCTGGTGGCTGAGGCCTCATGCATCTGTGGAACAGATGTTCCCCCTTCTGGTCCTTAGTCCTCCTCAGGAAAGCTGTGCTCCTGCTGCACTCTGAACCTACGTGTCACAGCCCTATCCCATTTCATCCCATCCCATTGTGCTTGCCTGCTTTTTTGGCTAGATTAAAAATATCTTCAGGACAGGATTGTCTTTTGTTCTTGTACATATAGTGCCTGGCACATAGTGTGTGCACCAGAAGTATTTGTTTACTAAATGACTTTGGGTTCACTCAGAGGCTGTGTCTTAGCCCTTGGGGTGCCAGATGTGGGACTGTAGATACCCACCCCCACATCTAAGGCATCTCCCCGGCTAAGTCCTGATGATGTGATGTTAAGGAATGACCACTTGCCTTAGGACCAGGAGACCTGGGTTTGTAGATAAATAAGTTAACTTCTCTGTGGCTTAATCTTTCCTTAAAATGGGGCTGTGACAGCTTGCTCTGCCTGCCTTGTGAGGTTGTAGTGAGGATCAAATGAGGCCATAAATGTTAAAGTACTTTCGAGGCTGTGAAGCTCTCTTTTCAGCTCTCATCATGGAAAAGGATCTGTGTGTTTCACCGAGTTTAGCTCATTTACCCACTGTCACCTAATTCTCACCACCCCTCAGCCTGACATGCCTGGGAAGCTGGAGGGCAGCCCTGGCTGGGTGATGTCTGGGAGTAGGCCTGTCTCTTGTGCCCTGAACAAAAAGGGAAGTGTTGAGAGCCTGGAGTAATTGCCATGACCACTGGGTGTCACTCTTGGCCTTAAAATAATGTATTATCCCCCACCCTGTACATTTTCCTTTTCTGTCAGCCTTGGTTCAGGGCATTAAGTATGGTAGGTCTTATATATCCTGTATATTTCCAGTATGTGTTCTTATAGTTTTTAAATTCCTGGCAGCAACACTTGCAGCCATCACCCAGCACCCATTTAGGCCTTTGCTTTCAGGTAGAGGGTACTTGTGCAATTCTATTGTAATTGATTTTAATTTTCACTTAACCAACGCATGACCAGAATGGTATACCTGTGGCCAAAATGTTCATAAACTGGATTTCAGAGTCGAAAGTGAGTAAAGTTTTGGAAGTCATTACATTTGGGATTGGTCATGGCAAGTTCTCTACCACCTTCCTTCTCAAGATTTTTGTTGTTAAATATGTTTTTCAAACCACTGCCTCAGGCTACCTTGTGTTTGTATTGAGAATAGCAGGACAAGGAAGGGAAATCTCTGACTTTACCTCCACCAAGGTCTTCCAGATGGACGAAACCAGTGATACTCCAATTTAGTTTTTATCTTCCTTGAGCTGTCTGGGGGCATTTACTCTGTTGATTACTCACCCCTTTTTAAAAATTTTTATTTTTATATTTTTGAAAAAATTTTATTGGAGTATAGTTGATTTACAATGTTGTGTTAGTTTCAGGTGTACAGCCAAGTGAATCAGTTATACATACACATATATCCACTCTTTTTTAGATTCTTTTCCCATATAGGTCATTACAGAGTACTGAGTAGAGTTCCCTGTGCTATACAGTAGGTCCTTATTAGTTTACTCACCCATTTTAAAAACACTCCCTCAACTTCAGTTCAACTTTCTCCTGGTGTACTTTCTAGTTCTCTAGTTGTTTCTTCTTAGCTGGCATCTTGGGCTCCTCTGCACCCATGGTCTCTCCCTGTTTCCTAGGGGTGCTGTCCTTGGCCTCCGTTCTACTCTATACAGTCTCCTCTCCAAATCTGTATTTTATATCCAGAGCTCTGCCTATTTCCGTCTCTGCCTGGGTGTCCTGAAGGACATTGCTTTAAAAAGTAGTTTTATTGAGGTTCATTCATTTTAGGGGTATAGTTTATGAATGTAGGTAACTACCACCTCAGTGAAAATATAGGCTTTAGAAAAATGTACTGTCTCTCACTCTGTAAGTTTTTTTTTTCACATCTTAGCCTTGGTTCTCAGTATTCCCTCACCCTAAAAAGTTTCTTTGTCGTCCTTTGCAGTTGGTCCCCTGCCTGACCCTTAGCCCCTGGCAACCGCTGATCTGCTTTCTGTCACTATGTTGTTTTACCTTCTCTAGAAGTTAATGAAAATAGAGTCAAATGGTACATAGGCTTTTTTTTTTACAGCTTTTAAAAAAGAAAAATTTATTTCTTTACAGTTAAAAAATGCAGTATTTGGACATATACAAAGCCAGAAATTTTCTTCAAATACTAAAATTCAAATGTAACATACTACCCAGAGACTACACATTTAGCTAAAACAGGATATAGCTGTTCACAAGAACTAATTTCAAAATATACATATGTGAATTTACACAACTGATATTTAGAAGTTCTTCAAAATCTATATGTAAGCTAGAAAGTTAAGCAAAGTTGTCTTTGTCTCTGTAGCTTACAGCTGCAGACTGGCTGTGTGTCACGGTACGCAGCCCTTTCTTGCTCCTCTCCCACTCCAGCTGCAGTGTGGACCTGGGGAAGAGAAGCTGCTGTCTGGGTTCCTTTCCTTTTGGCTATTTATGGCAGAGGTACATTATGCTTGGTCTCAGCCGGGAAAGAACATAAGGTACATAGGCTTTTGTGTTTGATATCTTTCACTTAACCTAATCATCACTTTTGAAATGTGTGAGAAACAAGCTTATCTCTTATGCGAAGCTTCTTTTGGGATGGTGCCTCTGTTCACCCTGATAGGTTTCTGAAGTCAGAAACCTGGGTGTCATTCTACCCAGGCCCCTTCCTCTCATTCACTGTGCCCAACACCCTGCCATGTCCAGTTAGTCAGGAAGTCCTAGAGCTTCTTTCTCTTCTTTATCTCTGAGTCTACCCTTCTCTTCATTCCCAAGGTCACTGACTTAATTGAATTTCTGTTTACTTCTTACCTCTCCTGATTGGTCTTCATGCCTCCATCTAGGACCTCTTCAATCTGCCCTTTCTCAGAACCACCAGCGTGTAGTTCTAAAACACAAATCTTATTCCACCACTTCCCTCTTCAGCGGCTCCCCATGGCTTCTTTTTTTTTTTATTAATAATTTGTTTGTTTTTATTTTTGGCTGCGTTGGGTCTTCGTTGCTGTGTGTGGGCTTTCTCTAGTTCAGGCGAGCAGGGGCTACTCTTCCTCGTGGTGCGCGGCTTCTCATTGTTGTGGCTTCTCTTGTTGCAGAGCACGAGCTCTAGGTGCTCCGGCTCAGTAGTTGTGGCACGCGGGCTTAGCTGCTCCGCGGAATGTGGGATCTTCCCGGGCCATGGATCAAACCTGTGTCCCCTGCATTGGCAGGCGGATTCTCAACCACTGTGCCACCAGGGAAGCCCTCCCCATGGCTTCTTCGCTTAGCAAATGCCACCCTCCACCATGATTTGTTTTTTTTCTGCCTAAATCTCAGTATCTTATTTTTCAGAGCTTCCTCAAGTACAGCCAGTGCTCAGCCATTTCTTGTGATTTTCTTGCAAAGGCTGCGCTCACTCATGCCTTTGCACATGCTGTTCCCTTGACGTGGGATGCCCTTTTCCTTCTCCTTCATCTAGCCATCTCCAATTCATTCTTTAAGAGCCAACTTATATAATTCCTCCTCTGCAATGCCTTCTCTAGCCACAGCCCCATACTGGGTTAGGTGTTTCTCCATCATCGCATTTATCATTAGTCATATCAGATTATATCAGTCTATTTGTTGGGTTAGTTATCTGTGTCTCCCACTAGGCTCTAAGTTCCTTGAGGAGTTTGTGTTCTGTTTGAGTTTGTATCCTCTGTTTTTAGCATAGGGCCAGGCACAATAGGTGGCTCCAGTGAATGTCTTCTGAATAATTAAGGTAGAATGGAGGGAGAGATCTGGAACACAATGAAGAGGCAAGGGGGAGAAGAGGCAAAGGGGAGCGTCAGGAAGACCTGACGTGGAAAACAAATTCTCATTTTAACTGGCCTTGATCATAGGTAAGTTTACCTGTTGTGAAAGGAGAAGAGTAAGGGGGGGAATCATTGGGGAGAATCCACAAAGAGGAATGAAGTATAGGAAGGCATGTTCAAATGTCTGGTCCCTCATTCTAGCAGTGAAAGTGTGTGAAGGAAGAAAGGGAATAGCTTCATTGCGTTTTAGCAAAAAGTTAAAAAAGATTTTAAGTGAGGGAAAGTCAAGAGGGAAAGAGAGCCTAAACTATGACAAAAGCAATAAAAATGAGGGAAATATACATTCTTAGATTTCTGGGTGAGAAAGCAAGGCTACTAAGTCCCAGACAGTGCTTTTTTGACAACATCATTCAACTGGATGGGTCACAGATGTCATTCTTATTGTGAACAGTGTCCTGCAGTTTCACAGTACTCTTGTAAGCATTGTCTCATCGTATCTGCACACCAACCCCGGGAAGTAGGTAGAGTTGATATGATGAATCCCATTGACTAATGCAGAATGGGAGGCTTAGAGAGTCTGGGTGACTTACTCATGCCACAGGACTGGCTGGAACTCTTTCTTTCTTTTTTTAATTCTTATTATTTTTTAAAATTTATTAAATTTATTTATTTTTGGCTGTTTTGGGTCTTCATTGCTGCACGCGGGCTTTCTCTAGTTGCGGTGAGCAGGGGCTGCTCTTCATTGTGGTGCGCGGGCTCCTCTTGTTGCAGAGCATGGGCTCTAGGCCCTTAGGCTTCAGTAGTTGTGGCACGCAGGCTCTACAGCACAGGCTCAGTAACTGTGGTACACTACTTACTTAGTGTGATGCACCATCACTACTATGGTGCAGCCCTTAGTGAGGGCTTAGTTGCTCTGCAGCATGTGGGATCTTCCTGAACCAGGGATCGAACCCGTGTCCCCTGCATTGGCAGACGGATTCTTAACCACTGTGCCACCAGGGAAGTCCCTGAAGTACAACATTTGATAAAGCTCAATACCCATTCATGATAAAAAACCTCCAAAACTCTTAGCTAACTAGGAGTAAAAGGAAGCTTCCTTATTAAGATAAGAATTTGCCAAAAAATAATAAAAATCTACAGTAAGCATAATTAATGGTGAAATTTTAAAAGTTTTCCTGAAACATCAGGAAGGAGACAATGATGCCCCCAACACCACTTCTCTCCTACATTGTACTGAAAGTCCTAGCCAGGGAAATAAGTCAAGAAAAAAAAAAAAAAGGCAAAATGAATAGGAAGGAAAGAAATAAAACTCTCATTATTTGCAGATGACATGATTGTGTACACAAAATTCAGAAGATTCCACAGATGTGGGATTTGAATTATTAGGTGAAATTGGTAAGGTCACTGGATACAAGGTCAGTGGTCAATAGCAGCAAACAATTAGAAAATGGAAACAAAAAGTGTACTGTTTTCAAAAATGTCAAAAGCATCATGTATTAGGAATAAGTTTAAAGAAAGATATGCAGAACTTCTATGTTGGGTCTCCTTCAATATATAGAATTTCACTTAATTCTACTGTTTTCACTGAGGTACCTGATCCTTATTTTCTGATAAACCTGATGTGCTCAAGAGAGAGCCTTTTTTTTTTTTTAAACATCTTTATTGGAGTATAATTGCTTTACAATGGTGTGTTAGTTTCTGCTTTATCACAAAGTGAAGCACTTACACATATACATATATCCCCATATCTCTTCCCTCTTGCATCTCCCTCCTGCCACCCTCCCTATCCCACTCCTGTAGGTGTTCACAAAGCACCGAGCTCATCTCCCTGTGCTGTGCAGCTGCTTCCCACTAGCTATCTACTTTACATTTGGCAGTGTATATATGTCCATGCCACTCTCTCACTTTGTTCCAGCTTGCCCTTTCCCCTCCCCGTGTCCTCAAGTCCATTCTCTAGTAGGTCTGCGTCTTTATTCTCATCCTGCCCCTAGGTTCTTCATGACCTTTTTTTCTTTTTAGATGCTACATATGTGTGTTAGCATACGGTATTTGTTTTTCTCTTTTTGACTTACTTCATTCTGTATGACAGACTCTAGGTCCATCCACTTCACTGAAAATAACTCAATTTCATTTCTTTTTATGGCAGAGTAATATTCCGTTGTATACATGTGCCACATCTTCTCTATCCATTCATCTGTTGATGGACACTTAGGTTGCTTCCATGTCCTGGCTATTGTAAATAGAGCTGCAGTGAACATTGTGGTACATGACTCTTTTTGAATTTTGGTTTTCTCAGGGTATATGCCCAGTAGTGGGATTGCTGGGTCGTATGGTAGTTCTATTTTTAGTTTTTTAAGGAACCTCCATTCTATTCTCCATAGTGGCTCTATCAACTTACATTCCCACCAACAGTGCAAGGGGGTTCCCTTTTCTCCACAGCCTCTCCAGCATTTATTGTTTGTAGATTTTTTGATGATGGCCATTCTGACTGGTGTGAGATGATATCTCATTATAGTTTTGATTTGCATTTGAGAGAGCCTTTTTACTTCTGTTAAACTAATGGCGAAACCTCTAGTCTTCTACCAAAATAGAGAGATGTAGTCACTTGGGTACTTGAGAGTGGGCCTCTTCACTGCTTTTAATCTTCTTGTTTTTAGCCCCATCCCTTGCCTCAGCCGTTTGAGTTTTCTGGTTCCTGAAAATTCAGAGGTTTTTTATGGTTCTGGTGTACAAATTCGTTTGCTTCTTGATGACTTCTTTCTTTTCATGCTTAGTTTTCAGCTTTGCTTCATTTCAGCTTTCTCTGTATTATATAGTTGGCTATCACTTCCATTTTCCAAAGCCTTGTTGATATCTTTTGTCTGCTGTTGTCTTCTTTTTCCTCTTTGTCCTTACAGATTCACACTTAAAAAAAATTCTTTTATTGTCATTTTACTAGGATTGGAGGAAGAAGCAGAGATAAATGCATGGGTTCAATCTGCCATGCTTAACCAGAAGTTCCGAATGAAGTTATAAAAAGCAAAGTCACTTTGCATGTTTTTTAACATTCACTTTATTAGTATTTTTTAATTTATTTATTTTTTATTTTTGGCTGTGTTGGGTCTTCATTGCTGCACACGGGCTCTTCTCTGGTTGTGGTGAGCGAGGGCTATTCTTTGTTGCGGTGCGCAGCCTTCTCACTGCGGTGGCTTCTCTTGTTGCGGAGCACAGGCTCTAGGTGCTCGGGCTTCAGTAGTTGTGGCACATGGGCTCAGTAGTTGTGGCACATGGGCTTAGTTGCTCTGCAGCATGTGGGAACTTCCTGGACCAGGGCTCGAACCCGTGTCCCCTGCATTGGCAGGCGTATTCTTAACCACTGTACCACCAGGGAAGCCCACTTTGCGTGTCTGTTGTACTTGATTCCTGTACAAGCCATCTCACACCTGCTGTCCCATACCCCGCCTGCTTCCACAGTTCTCTTAGTTGCTTTCCCTCACAGGCCTTTGAGTCTGTTGTTGCTTTACCAGGTGATATTTGGGGGTCCAGTTCAGCCTTTAAAGCATGTCTTCACATTGCATCCCAGCTGTGTTTCACACCATGAGGATCTGGTGTTGACTGACAGGAAGGAGACCACAGTCCTGGAGTCCTCAGTCCCCCTGTTCATGAGGTTGTCTTTTGGGGCTTGAAAGAACAGAGACCAGCTTGAACAGTGTCATTAATTAAAGCATATTCGAACTGATTGGATAATCCTAAGGTAGCTTAAGTTTAAGGAAGTGAAGGGGTAAAGGAAATAGGAATAGATGCAGAAATTTAGAGAGAAAATTCTCTTTCTTTTTCTCTCAGGCTTGTCCCAACTCCCAGTACCTGATAAAAAAAGGTCTTCTTATCCTGTTACTTGCTGAGCAAATGGCTCTCCTTCCTACCCCCTGCTTGCCTTTCCTCTACCCCCAAATATCTACAGTGTTTCCTAACTGTGAGGCTGGGGAGTACAGTGATCAGGTGTGGGAATGCCAGCAATTCTAATTATGCTTCCACCCCTTAACAGCTCTGTGACTTTGGGCAAGTCACTTTACCTCCTTGTGCCTGTTTCTTCATCTTCAAACTGGATCAGTAATAATGCCCACCTCATATCGTTTTTGTGAGAATTAAATATATCAGTATGTAAAAGTACTTAGAACTGTGCTAGACACATATTTAGCACTCAGTGCACAGCTGTTATTATTATGTGCTTTTCTCTGCAAATGAATTTGAAAGATGTAATCATCATACTCAGGAGCTCACCATTTGCATGAATAGGCAAGACAGACTAGTATTTGAGTGCAGAGGATGCTATGAGGGCCAAGAGGGACAGTCAGAACTCAGTGGGGATTGGTGACTGGTGGTTGTTAGTGTGTAGAGGACATTTAGGAAATTATCCTGGAGCAGGTAGTGATCCTTGAGTTGAGCCACAGTGGGGAGAGTATGAGTTAGCCATCATCAGAATGTAAGCATCGTGAGGGCAGGAACTTATCTTTGGTACCTAGAACGGTACCTGTCCCATAGTAGTGCTCAATAAATATTTGTTGAATGAACGGATGAGTGATAAGCTGGAAGAGTGGGCCAGGGAGTAAAGAATTCCAGATAGAAGAAGCAGTTTATAGGAAAGCACTGGGTTCAGAGAACGCATGACACACAATTGGGGGGAGTGTAAGGGCATAGTAGGGCATGAGCTCAAGGTCTGTGTCAGAGAGAGGAAGCCAGAGAGGAGGCAGGCCTGGGACTAGTGAGAATGTGGAAGATGTGCTTCACGGGACACAAAACCGACGAACTCATTTTAGTGGCACGTGGGCCCCAGACCCTCATTTTCTTAGCCACAGTGTCTCAGTTGCAATAGCAATTCCAAATAATACCAACCAACTTTACATTTTTATAATGCTTTCCATTCTACAAAGCAACAAAGCATTTTCACATGTATTATTTCATTTAAGAATCACTGTACCTTGTGAGGTTGGTAATATCCACATTTTAAATATAAGAAAACTGAGGCTTAGAGGGGTTATGGGGTTTACGAAGGTTACTCAACTTGCAAACCTGAGATTCAAACTAGGACTTTGGACTTTAGGCCCAGTACTCTTTCTCTCGCGTAACAGTGGTCACACTGATTTGCATTTCTCTGGAGAGCATAGTGCTTCACTGTTGTTGCAGAAACATAAATTCATAGTATACTGAATAGTTTTAAAATAAAACGCCCATGTAACTGTCACCTAGCAATAGAAACATTACCAGCCATCCCAGAAGGTCTTTATGTCCTCCACTCTGGTCTCAACCCCCTTCTCCCTCCAGAGGTAATCACTTTCCTGATTGGTACAGTACTAACTTCATTGCTTTTCTTTCTAGTTATAGCACCTATGAATGCAGACTTGTTTTTTTATCAATCAAATAATCATTTATAATCTGGGCATTTTTCATTAGCCTATAATTGAGAGACCACTTCTGTGGTTTAATGCATAATTATTCTTTTGTTAAATGTTTCGTGAGTATCTCCTAAGAGCCCAGCAGCTGGGTTCTGAGGAGCTAGAAATAAAAATATGCCCTGTCTTCAGGCTGGAACAACTTTACTGTCCTTGCTTTAATACTTGGTATATTAAAGATTTTTAATTAGAAACAACAACAGTAACAACAGCAACAGTGACCCACAACAGCTCTGGGATGTGAACACTTGATGTCATTTGACTTTTCACAGGTATGCCTCTACCCTCCTGGCTAGGTTGTCCTCTGTTCTATGATGGGTGGCAGGGCAATCAGAATACCAGCTCCTCATTTTGACCACTTGCTATCATGTTGGCAACTGGAATTTGTGGTATTGTTCACCTTCAGAAATAAATTTATTGTCCAGTGTTTCTCAAATTTGAAAATTCATAGCCTCCTGAGGATACATGTACATATCTCCAGCTTGAGAGATCCTTCACTAAAAGTTAAGTGCTTGTAGTTCTGGGTAATCACTTGGTGTCAGTATGTCAACACCCAGTTATAACACTAACATTGAAATCTCATGACAGTATTCAGTTATCAGTGACCATCCATGAGGTACAGAATAAACTTAGATTAATTTGTAAAGGTTATCATAAAAAACGGAAATAGAAAACAATTTTTACAGAGAGCTTTGAATTCCTGAGGCTATCTCTACAGCCCCCAGTTTGAGAAACACTGATATACTTTGTCAAAGGAAACGCATGAACTTCCATGTTGATTGGAATTATAGATAAACCCATGACCAGTCTGCTTTTGTATGCATCTTGATATCTTCAAAGTAGATCTACTTTCTAGGTATGTTTAGGTTCCATTCTTATAACCTGTGTTTGTTTTTTTTTTAAATTTTATTGGAGTATAGTTGATTTACAATGTTGTGTTAGTTTCAGGTGTACAGCAAAGTGATTCAGTTATACATATACTCGTTCTTTTTCATATTCGTTACCCATGTAGGTTATTACAGAATATTGAGTAGAGTTCCCTTTGCTATGCAGTAACACTTGTTAACTCCAGGGGAAACTGTTGACTGCAGAGGGTGGATGACTGAGTTGCAAATTATTCCTGGATAATCTATGAGAAATCAATAGCAAACTAGGTCAAGAGACCTGTCATTGGATCCCCAGAAGCTTTTATTTTAAATTCCCATTGAAGAACTGGGAGATGATCTGTTTTCCCAGTCTGGTTACTTGTTAAATCAGATGCTTCGGTTTTTGCTCTGTTTGTTCTTTCTCTGACCACCAGACCCAATGGATTAAACAACTCATTGTGCCAATTTGACCTATGTTTGTTCTAACATATGGAACAGAGTTAATGAGTTTGTTATGAGTACAGCAGGATCCTACTCAGAGAGTCATGGGATTTCTGAACAGAACAGAAAAGAACCAACATTGAGTAACTGGATTGTCACAGCAGCCTCCTAACTTGTTTCTCTGTCATCAGTCTTCATTTGCTGCAGTCCATTTTCCACACAGATCATAGTTGCCTTGTGTCAGGTTCCCTAGAAACAAAGCCTGAGCTGGGGTTTGGGGATGCTAGTGTAAGAGCTTTATTGAGAGTGCTCTCTTGAGAAGGAGAATGAGGGAAGCAGGGCATAGAAGGAGGAAAAAAATGAAAGGATGTGCTCCCAGCTAGAGCTCAGCTTCAGCCTGATCCCATGGGATGCTCTGGAGTAGAAATGGCACCACACAAGTGGCCCCACCTTGAGGCAAAGGGGCCAACCCTTTGTAACCCATGTTAACCACTCTTCGGCTAGTGGAGAGTGGGCCAAGGGCAGTTCTTCAAAGAAGAGTGGCAGCTGTGAGCATTGGCAGCCAATACTCACAACAGTGGGGGGATGGGTGCTGTCCTGGAAAAGGTGATCTGGGCTGGGCGGCAGCTGTACACATGACACTAGGTAAACTTAAAATGCAAATTTGATGCTGACAGCTGGTAAATTGACTTGTCTAGGAGCACACATCTAGTGCTTTGCAGATACAGCCTGCATCCCTTAAAGTTTAGCCTAGCTTATATGCTATTTGGTGATTTTTCCCAAGACCATGTAGCTATAGTTAAAATGCTTCATTTGAGATTAAGTTTCTTGGGGTGGAGCAACAACAACAACAAAAACCCCTAAACATTTCTGATAATTCAGGCAGGCTTGGTGGTGAGGCACGCTGGGACTGGTCTGGCCCTACTGGAACTGACTAGTTACAGCACAGTCTAGTGAGGAGGGTAGTCTGTAATATTCAAAAGACTCTAATCCAGTGAGTTAGACACAACATTGGGGTCTCTATAAAATGGCATTCTTACAGTCAGGTGGGTAACAGAGTAATTCTGGAATAGGACACAAAGGGCCCAAACATCCCCCCAAGCTTGTCTCAATGTAACTTATCTAGATCCTATCCACTGAGGGTGATGGGACTTCTGATATACCCTTGTTTTAGTCAAGGTTGGCTTGGGGACTGTGTGGGGCTTGTCCTCAAAGACTTTGTTGAACAGGGCTGGGTAAGGCCAGGGCTAACAGGAATTATACTTTGATTCAAATCTTTAGTAAAATAAAATATTTCCAATTTAAGAAGCTGAAATGAGGAGCTGGGTCCCAAGGGGAACTGTACTATTTTGTTACAAACTAGTTGTTGCTTCATTTTGGTGAGAATTAAGCTTTTCCCTGAAGTCACTGGATGGTTTGATGATCTTCATAGCAATTATAGATGCAGTCTGGAAGCTGGTGCCAGATGAAAGGAGCTGTCCCTGCGGTCTTTATCCCTGTGTGCTTTATTGACTGGCAAATATGACACAGAGAATTTCAAGCATAATGATTGCTCATCCAAATAGATCAAATCATATTTCTAAAAGCTGTCTTTTTTTCCAAAGCTAATACGTTTGTTCCTAACTCACTCTGGGGCATCGAGTTGTAAGGAACAGATTGGAAATTATTTTATTGATTTTTTTTCTTTTTTATTTACCAAAAGTGAGAGTGATTTCTTTTCCCTGAGTGTTGCTCAGCTGTGAGTATAGCGAAGGACATTAGGAGGTTTGGGTAGAGTTGTATTGGAACAGTTACAGCCTGACTTTGCTGCCCTGGCACATAAACACTCAGGAAAGTGCATTGTGGAGTGAAAGAGCAACTTCACTCTACTGTCTAAAGGGCAAAGTCAACTTTTCTTTATGGCCCTGGCTTAAGTGGCCATTGGAAGAGCTCAGTGGCCTGTGTAAGCAGTGCTCAGCAGACTCACAGCCTCACCAAGCCCTCGAGATCATAGCATGGGACAGCAAAGGCCATTCTCTTAGCTGAGATTCTTTGGGAATTGTCTGATTCAGAATCTTCCTTTTCTCCTTGGCCTCCAGTCTTTTATCAGGAGGGAGAATGAGAAGAGTTTATCTCTGTTGAATCCAGGAGAAGGAGCTTTTCTTGCTACTTACAAGAAGGAGGTGTTGGGTGAGGAACAGGAAAACATTTTTTTCTCTCAATTTTTTCTTTCTCAAGGACTCTCCCCGTTTCCACTTCCAAATTGTTTAAACAATTAGCAGTGAAATATCATGTTTAGGATGTCTTCACATGGCCCTGTCTGTTTTTTGTTCCCCTAACTGATATCGAAAGTTATGCAAAGTGGAAATTTTTATGTGCACTATTAGCAGACAGTAATGACTTACTTACATGACACTGTGCTAAGTAGCTTTACATGCATTACTTTATTTAATCCTCTAAGGAACTCTATGAATTAGGTTATTATATCTGCCTCCAATTTACATAGCCAGAAAGTGTTGAACCTGGAATTCAAACAGAGGCGTTTCACCTGAAACTTCAGGGCCTATGCACTTCACCATAAAGCAGCACCACTTCCCAGCTCACTGAGAGTGAAGACATACCTAATCAGGGAGCTTGCTCTGAGGGCCTGGCTTCAAGGTATAGTGGCACCTCCTCATCCTAGCCAAGGTCTTATTGTGGGGCTACCACAGTGATCAGAGCCAGGCAACCCCATAGAGGTGCAGCAAGTTCATTTCTGACTATTTATACTACCCCGTATGACATGCCCCATTCACTGACAACAGGTGGTAGAAGACAATTCTTAAATGTAAGAGAAAGATGCGCATTGGCCTGCAAGCAGCACTTCATCATCATGACAGAAGGAAGACAGTTCACTACCTTATTGAACTTGTGCGTTACCTATTGCTTCATGTTGACCCAAACTGTGTGAATAGATTTTTAATTATAGCTGCTTAGACCTCAGAGTTCTGGAGGTCTCTGAAGAGACCCTGGAACTAGTGTTAAAAGATGGACCCTGGCATCTCCTGGATGCTCGGACTATGAGCACCATGAGAGGAATTCTTCAATGCTATAAACGTTAAGATGTTGCAGATGTACTCCATTAAAATGAATCAGTATCCTATTAACTTGTATGTGTTTGATGTGACCTGTTAAATTGATAAGCACCACCCATGCCTCTCACATAGAGACATAAAGGTAATAAAGCAGTAGTTTTCAATCCTGGATGCACATTAGAGTCACTTATAAAGCCTAGCAATACCTGGGTCCTACCTGAGACCAATTAAAGCAGCCTCTCTGGGTGTGAGGTCCAAGCATCAGTATGTTGTCAAAGCTCTCCAGGTGATTCTAATGTATGTGGGGCTGAGCACCACTGGAGGAAAGCTAAGTCAGCTGTAAAACTGTGTTAATAAACCATGTCCTAAGTAAACTATGATACAGATGGGAATTTGAGCATTAGTGTGCAGTCAGTTGACTAGCCCGGAAGAGGTCTCGGTGGTGGTAGTGGAGTTGCCCACAGTGATAGCTTTGTGGAAGCTAGGTAGGGGAATGGTAGAGAGTGAGGGATAAGCTGATTGTCTGGCAGACATTGCTACAGCAGCTTTGAACTCTGGTGGAATAACTGGCTACGACTATGCAGGACATGGGGTCAGCTGGCTATAGTTCCAGCCAGGTGGTGGCATTGGTGTATTGTTGTGTGAAGGTTTGGGGTGTAGGGATGCAGGTACATAAGGGTGTAAAAGCTGTTGGAATTATGGCAGCCTTATTGAGCAAGATTATAGACCTTGGAGACATATAGGGCAATGGCAGCAGCCCCAGGCCAAAAACAGTGGACACGGAGCTAGGAGGGATCAGGAAGTCCAGGCCTCACAGGTTTCCAGGCCAGTCAGACAGCTGTAAAGATTTCTGTCCTACCAGAATCCCTGTTGGATGCTTCCTTTTTGAAGTTTGTGACATGACCTACCTTAGAAAAGCATCTCTTAGGAACATTTAGAACTGTGCATCTGCAAGTTTATATAGTGATAGTGAAGCGAGGACATTGTAGAGGATGTTATATTCAAAGTGTTTGTTTGCATGGTCTTCATAATTAATGTGCAACTCCCTGTCTGACCCTCTCACCCCATCCCCCACCCCCAGCAAGAATAACAATGCATTGTAACTAGTCCAGAATTTAAGCCTACAAGAAGGCAAAAGTTTGGAGACTCCTAGAGGGAAAACAGGAGGGAAAAAAGCCTCCATCTCTGAACCTAGACCTGTGTCTTAATGGAATCCTGCTTATTCAAGTAGTTGCAAAGGAGCTGGAACGGAATGCAGAGATGTGGCTCAGCCCATTCTGCGTTCTGCATATGAATGGAGACTGGTCATTCAGTCACTTGCTGGGCTTGGAAACTTCCAGATCTGGGGCCCAAAGAGGCTAAGGCAGGGCCCATTGTCATTTCATGATGTGGTCCTATCTCCCATCACCGTATCACCATAGCTCAATGGATGTCCCTTAATGGACTCCAGTCCCTCCCTTCAAGGAGCCCACAATCAGGTAAAGTGGACAGATAATGCACACAACCATCTCTAGGAGAGTGCAGGTTTAAACAGTGGTGTAATACTTCCACCTGCATCCTCACTGTGTTATGAGAATCAGTTAGCCAATATAAGTATAACGTGCAATAGCAGTTAAGGTATTAGTGTTATCAAAATTCAGGATCTTAAGCTATATTTCAGCTGTATTGCCATATTTTTCATGTCAGAACCTGATGTTTAGTGCAAAATCACCTACACTTTAGAAATGAGGTGAAGCCTGCAGGAACAGGAAGTTCTTAAGCATTATGTCAAGAGGATGCCATTACAATATTTATACATGCTCTGGTTTAAAGTAGCTCCTTAACTATAGTCTTCTTCCTTGCTCCTTCTTCCAAGCAAAATGATGAGACCAACTTTGACATATGGAAGAATTTCTGCAGTGCAAATTATTCTGGAGGAGAAAAACAAAACATGGTTTGCAAATGCTGTCAAGGAAATGTTTCTTTCCAAAGGCTGTAAGCAGAACAGAGCACGTACTAGTGGGTGTGTCTTGTGGCTCTGCATGGCTGTGAATGAGAGGACCATGGGGATGTGTATGCCAGGAACTTCACCCGTGTTCTCCACCCAGATGTTTTACTACAGTGCTTTTATGATCCCGGCATTTTCACCTTGAAATCTTCAAGACATTAAATATTCCAGGCAGCGAAATTCTTACACCTCTGTCTGTCATTATTGTAGACAGGATGACACCTGTATATTAGTGAATACCTTGGCCGTGCTCTTCCAAGAGTTCTGTATTCTTGGATCCCACCCTGAATAGCCTTAAAAGCATCCTTAGAGGGAATGTTTAAATTATGAAGACTATCTCATTTTTCCTGCAGGCTCTTTTTGAGTGAATCTCTTCATAGTCTTACTGAGTGGGAAATGGCGTTGGAGCAAAGGAGAAGCAATGATGCTTTTATCTTACAGCACTTACACACATAGGTGGACAGTATGTGGGGAAAGGAATCATTGCTTTGGTAACGACACCTCATCCAGTGTTGTGCAGCAGCAGTGAAACAGGAACCAGATACACAGCAGAACTATTTTGCTATGAAACACAAAAGGAGCAGAATAGTGTAGTGGATAGCAGCATAAATTTTGAAGTCTGACAAAACTGGCTCTGTCATTTACTAGTTGGATGATTTTGGATGCCGTATTTAACCTTTCAAGGCCTGAGTTTCCTTAGCTTTAAAATGGAGGATAACTGCACTTACCTCATAGAGTTGTTGTAATAACGCATAGAAAGGGCTTTAGCTCAGGACGTGGTGCATTGTAAACACTTAAACACAGGTCCTACTGAAGATATGAAGATAGCCTAGAGCATTTGCTTTACTGACCGATAAAATAAGTACTATTATGTCTGTAGCTGGATGAGAGGTTATAATAGATAAATATTCATGTGTGACTGCAACAGGATATTCATCTCCTGATTTAAATATGTTTCTTTATGACATCATGAAGTTGAGAACTCTCCAAGTGATGCATAGGTGCACAAAGAATGTTACAAACATGTAAAACTACACTTGAAGCTGTCTTCCTAAAGTAAGAGCAAAAACACTGGGTGAAATAGAAATTAAAAGTTCTGTTAAACAAAAAAATAACTTAGTGGCTTCTTAGAAACATAATTTTAATTTTTGTCAAATTAATACATATGTATAATTAAAACAATCAACTAATACTACAAAGTTTATGTTAAAAAACTGTAGGTCCCTGTTTACCCCATTCACCTTAGAGTTCCACTCACCATTGGTAAAGACTTCCAACTCTTTAATTTGGTTGTTTTCTATTTATCTCCTGTTTCTATTAACATACAATTTATGTCTCATAGTGAGTTTTCAATTCTATATATTATCTGTTGACTTCCATTTCCTCAAATGACTGGTGATTTTTGGACAATCATTTATATTGAATGAGGTCCTAGAAAGTAGATTGGATTTACCTCCCAAGCAGGGAAAGTAGACAAATCTGAAACCCAGGTTGGGATTGTAAGACACTTGTTGACTTGCTTTTCATCTTCAAAGAACTTTGTTGATACTGTTTTCTTTGTCTTTTTGGGCCACTGTCCTATTTATTCCTTTACGGTCATTTTAGTGAGGTTTGAGATGGAACCAGAAATAAATGCTAGGAGTCC
Organism: Delphinus delphis; assembly: GCF_949987515.2. Classification (NCBI taxonomy): domain Eukaryota; kingdom Metazoa; phylum Chordata; class Mammalia; order Artiodactyla; family Delphinidae; genus Delphinus; species Delphinus delphis. The sequence goes on from NC_082694.2 coordinate 66,648,664, forward strand.
ATCTATGTGGAAAAATCACATCTATAACTTGTCAGTAGCCTTTGAGAGGCTACTAAATAACAATTTATTTTTATTTATTTTTATTTTTTTTTGCGGTACGCGGGCCTCTCACTGTTGTGGCCTCTCCCGTTGCGGAGCACAGGCTCCGGATGCGCAGGCTCAGCGGCCATGGCTCACGGGCCCAGCCGCTCCGCTGCATGTGGGATCTTCCCGGACCGGGGCACGAACCCGTGTCCCCTACATCGGCAGGCGGACTCTCAACCACTGCGCCACCAGGGAAGCCCTAAATAACAATTTTTAAACATTACCAGTTACAATCAAATTTTAATCAGTCATTTCCTGTGGGAAATGACAATTCATGTAGAGGGGAAAGAGAGGATTTTACTTCTTATGGCACACACTTTAAAATATATACATAATATACATACACACACATATATATATGTACATATATATTTTTTAAAAAATTAAACTACTCATGATTAATACAAGGACACTTCAGACAAGTTAGTCATCTGCAGTCGTTGTTGTTCAAAAATTACACTATACCAGGGGATGAGATTGTGGTTAGGATTGAAGTTTCCATTCTTTCATTCCCATTTTGAATTGCTCAAAGTTCTGAGGAAAAAGTCTTTTAGGTTATTTTATGCCAGCCTAAAATGGCTTTGGGAATGTTAAAAAAAGATTTTTACTCACTTTGAACAAAAATTGATAAGGCCTTGCAATGAAAAACAGTATTTTCTATGATGATGTCTATTGGACTCTAACCATGTACTAACTACAGAATGACTGAATAGGTATTCCAAAATTACTAAACAGAGTAAAGTTAAAGGTTTCAGTAAGGCGTGAAAAGTAGTTTGCCTTTATCTGCTGCAGTTGTCTTGAGTCCAAGAGTGAAAGGCCTAAAGGCAGTAATAGCAGCTGTAGTAACACACCAAAAAACTCAGAGTAGAGGAGAGTCAAGGCCAGAATTTGGACCTCTGTAGTTCCATCTTGGTTTCAGCCATCATGCTAAACACAGGAACCAAGTGCTTTTAAACAAAACTGAGAGGTCAGAGGGTGGCATTCTGCCTGGGATGTTTGGAAAAAGCTTTATCAAGAAAAGGACGTCTAAGGTGGATAATATGTCACTGCTCACATGGGCAGTGTCTACTCTCAAGCCTCTGTGAGTTTTAGAAGGAATATATGATTGTAGGAGGTAAAGGACTTGCTGGTACTCTTCATGTTCCTCATTTTACATAAAGATATTCTTGATTTCCATGTAAGGAATGACTCTCTACTTGGAAACTTAGACTCACTGGATTGTAAAGCTACAAAGATCAAGTCAGTATGGTATTGGAATTAAGATAGACTTGTCAATCATTGGCATAGAATTGACAGTCCTGGAACAGATCATCCTTATATGGTCAATTGATTTTCAGTAAAGGTGTCAAGGTAATTCAGTGTGAAAGGAGAGCCTTTTCAATCTGTGGTGTGGGAACAATTGGTTATTCTTGCTGGCACTCTTCCTTTTTCTCATTGCATATGATAAAGCTATTCTTGATTTCCATAAGAGAAGTGACTCTCTACTTAGAAACTTAAAATTACTGGACCACAATGGAATTAAATTAGAAATCAACACCTAGGATATTTGAAAAACTCCCAAATATATGGACATTTAAACAACATACTTCTAAATAATATGTGGATCAAAAAGAAATTACATGGAAATTAGGGAGTATTATGAACTAAATGAAAAATGAAAATACAATGCATAAAAATTTGCAGAATGCATCTAAAGAAATGATTAGAGGAAAATTGATAGCTTTAAATGCTTCCATTAGAGAAGCAGAAAATATTAAAATCAATTATCTAATCTTCTACATTAACAAATAAAGGGCAAATTAAACCCAAAGGAAATAGAAGGAAGAAAAGAATAAAGATCAGAGAAGGAATCAATGAAATTTTAACAGGCAAATATTAGTGAAAATCAATGAAATCAGAAGCTCATCTGTGAAAAGATCAGTAAAGTTGATAAAAATTTTGTTAGACTGATAGCAGAGAGAGAGAGAGAGAGGGAGAGGGAGAGAGAGATTGAAAGATTGAAAGAGAGAGAACAAGAGAGTCAAATTCTTAGTCTCAGAAATGAAACAGGGACATCACAGTAGATTTTACAAACATTGAAGGGTAATGAAATGAAAAATTTTATGCTAATGAACTTGACAACTTAGATAAAATGGATAAATTTCTTGGCAGACATAAATTACCAAAGCTCACTCATAAAGAAATAAATTGAATTGTAGCAAATCTATTGAATACATTGAATTCTTAATTAAAAAACACAAACCTTCCAAGCCCAGATAGCTTTATTAGAGAATTTCATCAAGCATTTAATGAGTAAATAATAGCAGTCCTATGCAAACTCTTGCAGAAAATTGAGGAGGAAGGACCACTACACAATTCATTTTATGAGGCCACTATTACCAAACCCAGATGAGATATCACAAGAATAGAAGACCACAGACTAATATCCATCATGGACACAGATTTAAAAATCTTCGCAAAGTTTAAACAAACTGAATCCAGCAATATGTAAAAATGGCAGTATACCATGACCAAGTGGAGTTTATCCTAGTATTTAAGGTTGGTTTAACTTTATCAAATCAATCAATGTATACACCATGTTAATAAGATAAAAGGTAAAAATTAGTTATTTAATCATCTAAATAAATGCAGAAAATGCCTTTGAGAAAATTCAACAAAATAGAAACTCTCAGCAAACTAGGGCTAGAAGGGAACATCCTTAATTTGAGAAAGGGCATCTATGAAAAACCTACAGCTAACCTCACACTTAATGGTGAATGTGTTCCATCAAAGGTCAGGAATAAAGGAAGAATCTGCTCTCGTCACTTCTATTCAACATTGTAATGGAGGTCTTAGCCAGTGCAATAAGGCAAGAAAAAGAAACAAAAGACATAGAGATTTGAAAAGAAGAAATAAAACTTTATTTGAAAATAATGTTAGCATGTATGTAGAATGTTCTAAGGAATTTCCAAGAAAAAAGGAACTAGAACTAAGTGAATTTAGTAAGATTGCATGATACAAGATCAGAAAACCAAAATTAGCTGTATTTCTGTATACTAGCAAATAGCAAGCCAGAAATAAAATTTTAGAAATTTCGTACACAATAGCACAAAATACTCAAATAAATTTAACAAAAGCTTTGTAAGACTTCTACACAGAAAAATATACAACATTGTTGAGAGAAGTTAGAGAATACCTAAATAAGTAGAGAGCTATGCCAGGTTCATTAATTGGAATACCCAATATTGTAAAGATGACTACTCTCCCAAAATAGATCTATAATTTCAATGTATTCTAAGTTAATATTCCAGTCAGCTTTTTTTTTAAAGAAATGAAATTGACAAGCTGATTCTAAAATTTATGTGGAAATACAGAGGACCCAGAAAAATCAAAACAGTTAAAAATAAGTTGAAGGGGTTACATTTCTGATTACAGAGAATACTCTAGTTATAGTGATCAAGCCAATATGGTATTGGCATAAGGATAGACTTGTAGATCATTGGCACAGGATTGAGAGTCCTGGGGCAGATCACTCTTATGTGGTCAATGATATTCAGTAAAGGTGTCAAGATAATTCAGTGGTGAAAGAATAATTTTTTCAGTGGGTGGTGCTGGAACAAATGGTTGTTTATGTGGAAAAATGGACTTTGGCCCTTAATTCATTGCCATACACGAAATTAATTAAAACTGAATTAAAAAGTGTTAAAATCATAACAAATTTGTAAGCAAACATAAAAGAATCTTTTAAGCAACATGCATCCAACTAGAGATTATCATACTAAGTGAAGTAAGGCAGAAAGACAAAGACGAATACCATATGATGTCACTTACATGTGGAATCTAAAAGTCAGAAAGAGAAAAACAAATACCATATGCTAACACCTATATATATGGAATCTAAAAAAAAAAAAGGTTATGAAGAACCTAGGGGCAGGATGGGAATAAAGATGCAGACCTACTAGAGAATGGACTTGAGGACACCGGGAGGGGGAAGGGTAGGCTGGGACAAAGTGAGAGAGTGGCATGGACATATATACACTATCAAATGTAAAATAGATAGCTAGTGGGAAGCAGCCGCATAGCACAGGGAGATCAGCTCGGTGCTTTATGACCACCTAGAGGGGTCCTTATCCCTCCTTATCCCTAGAGGGATAAGGGGGGTGGGAGGGAGGGACACACAAGAGGGAGGAGGTACGGGGATATATGTATATGTATAACGAGTTCATTTTGTTATAAAGCAGAAACTAACACACCATTGTAAAGCAATTATACTCCAATAAAAATGTTAAAAATAAAAAACAAACGACACAAATGAAACTTTCTGTGAAACAGAAACAAAATCAGGGACATAGAGAATAGCCTGGTGGTTGCCAAGGGGGAGGGAGGTGGGAGAGGGTAGGAGTGGGAGTTTGGGATTAGCAGATGCAAACTGGTATATATAGAATGGATAAATAACAAGGTCCTGCTGTGTAGCACAGGGAATTATATTCAGTATCTTGTGATAAACCATAATGGAAAAGAATTTGAAAAAGAATGTATATATGTATAACTGAGTCCCTTTGCTGTACAGCAGTAATTAACACAACCTTGTAATTCAACTATACTTCAATAAAGATAAACTTAAAAAAAACAAACAAAAAGATCTTTTAAAACTTGGGTTAGGCAAAGATTTCTTTGATAGGACAAAAAAGCTTAAACCATAAAAGAAAGAAATTATAAATTGGATTTCATCAAAATGAAAAACTTCTGCTCATATAAAAACGTTTAAGAAAAGGAATGAAAAGCCATGAATAGGGAAAATTATTTGCAAAATATATATCTGATAAAGTACATACAAAAGTGCAAGGAACTTTTCTACAACTCAGTAGTAACATAAAACAAATAATTTAAATAATGGGTAAAAGATTCAAACGGACATTTTACAAAAGAAAATATCGAAATGCCCAGCAAGCACATGAAAAGATGCTCAACATTATTAGTTATTAGGGAAATGCAAATAAAACCTCTGTGAGCTATTGTTCATATTCCCAAGAGTGGCTAAAGAGATTGACAGTAGTAAAGTGTTGAAAATAACATGGAACAGCTGAAATTCTCGTATTGCTAGAGGAAGTGAAAAATAATACAGCCTTCTTAAAAACAAGTTTGGCAGGTGTTTTTTTTTTTTAAATAAAGCTAAACATACACATGCCATATGACCCAGCAATTCTGCTTGCTATCTATACAAGAAAAAAACCACACATGATCACATATGGAGACATTATTCATAGTAGTCTCAAGTTAGAAACAACCCAATATCAATCAACTGGTGAATGGGTAAATAAAATATGGAATATCCAAACAATGGAATATCACTCAGCAGTAAAAAGGAAAGAACTACTGATAATCACAACATGGATGAATCTTAAAACCATCATGGTAAATTGAAGATGTCAGACACAAAAGACTCCATACCACATATTGAATAATTCTGTTTAGATGGGATTCTGGAAAAGGCAAAACTATCATTGTAGAAAGTAGATAAGTGGTTGCCTACTACCCCAATGTCAGGGATTGGCTGCAAATAGGTATAAAGGAACCTTTATATCTATGGATGAATTGGATGAACTAAATGGATGAATTACAAGTAATTTATACTTTAATAAAAAATATAAAAATACTGCAGAAAGCCATTTACACAAGTAGCTGGCTTTTTTTCTAGGACTCTTAAAAAAATGTTTTAGCTCTAATTGTTTTCCTTCCTTCATGGTGGCAGTATGTGGTGGCATGAATTTTGGACTTTCAGTAGTTCTGCATGTGAACTCTTAGATGTAGTTGAGCAAACCTTTCCTGGAAGTATTGGGGTAAAGTGGGGGTAAAAACCTAAATCCAGATCACATTTGATTATTTTGAGAAATATTTAAAAAATAGTTTAGACCACAAAAAAATGACCTGAAATTTTTGGCTAGAATTCTTTCCATCAAAAATTTGCATGCTTGTTTATTTGCATTTTTTAAGATTCTGTAGTGCCCTCTTCCTCCTGTCCCCTTGTTTAATGTGTTGGTGAAGAGAATGATTTCTCCATCTGTTTCCACAAGTGGCAACATCTTATGCTTCTGGAGAATAAATGATGAGAACGTAAATGTTCCTTATTGAATGACCATATTTTGCCTACTCTGTGGTTGACGATTATTTTTAGAGAATCTTCTAGAGGTCTAGGTCTCAACAATGAGAAGAAATAGTAAGCTTTTTGTATCCTGAGCAAAGAAAAGTTGGAACAAAATAGGAGTTGGATTAATGCTTATGAGAAATAATACATTTTTGTCTTGGTTTCTTTGTCTTTCTCCTTTTCTTTCTCTCATTATCTTTCTAGCTTTTATACACACACACACACACACACACACACACACACACACACACACACGCACGCGCGTACACCCCTTCATAACAATTGTGACATTTGGAGCTAGAAATGAAGAAGGTAAAATAGAAGTCAAAAAATTCAAAGGCAAAACTTTAAACGAACCATTTCCATTTCCATGATTTTATCCTAAGGAAAAATTAAGTACATGAACAAAGTTTAAGTTTTAAGGTTTTCATCTCATTTTTGTGAATAGTAAAACATTTTTGTAGTAGTGAAAAACCAATCTAATGTTAACCAATCTAAATGTCATGTAGGGATTTTATTAAATAAACTACTGTAATTTTATACAGTGGAATAGCATGCAGCCATTAAAAAACCGTGTTATAGAATATTTATTCTACTACATGGGTAAATGTTATTTTGCTAAGCACAAGGTCAGGTTTGCTTCCATGACTGGTGGGTCCTGGTCAGGTCTACTGTGGGACCAATAACTCTTTTAGAAACAGTAGACGAAATATACCACTGTGGTGCTGCAAGAATTTCCTTACATAGTTTTAGAATGGACCCGTGAATGCTGGCAACCCCCAATGTCAGGGATCCTTTACCACTTGCTTCTTAAAGTGCAATCCATGCACTAACATCATCCTTGCACCTGAGACTTGTTCAGCATGCAGAATCTCAGTCCCCACCCCAGACCTAATGAATCAGAATCTGCATTTTAACAAAAGTCCCACGTGGTTCCTATGCACATTAAAGTTTGAGAAGCCTTGCATTAGCCTGACTCTGTGAGGGCTGCACAGGCCATCAAACTTTGGGTGCCCTTGGAGAGCTGCACTAACTTATTTGTGCCCTTGGTCTTGTAAATAACTTTGCACTGCATGATTTGCTGGTTTGGAAGTCAGTCTCAGTGAAAACAACATCAATGGAGTTCAAGCCACTATTCTCTCCCATCTTTGAACCAGATCAGCCTTTGTTATCTGGACTAGCTCGTATATATGATTCTAGATTCTAAAATGATTCTAGTTCCTAAAATGTGTTCACTGGGACACTGGTTCATTCATTTTCTCAATATTACCACTTATTAAACCCAGCTCTGTTATAGGCACTGGGGTTACAGCAGGGAACCAAACAAAATCTGTGCTCTCATGGGGCTTATGTTATATTTGGAACTGGTATGAACAGATTAAAAAAATAAGAGCTACGTGGGATTTGTGGCCATATATATTTATTAACTGAAGTTTCTCACATGCTTTAATATATTATTGGGCATTTATAAGTTACTATGGGGTAGAGAGGGTAAGGTGGGCAGAGGTTGAGGATATTCTGTGCAGCATTTGAAAAACTGATTTGACTGGAGCCTCTTTATTAAGGGGATCCTGGAAAGATTCATGTTTTGCAGAAAACACTTTGACAAATGTAATTCCAAAATCTTAAGAGTGAGAGAATTTCTTACTGTTGTTATTGTTATTCAGCTCAGTAGGGTAGGAATCTATTTTTCACAAAATTCAGAGATGTTTATTTCTTCTCTCCTTCACCTTCAAGTAATGATACTTTATACTTATTTAACAACTAACTCCATTGATGCTTAAAACACGCTGACATCACTCCATAATGATGTTAAGGGCAAATGAAGTGAGAGGCTGGTATCCTCACCCACATTTAATAGATGAGAAATTGTGAAAGGAGAAAAAAGTATTGGAATAATAATAACTATAATAGACTGTGACAGCCAGAATTCTAAGATGGTCCCCATAACCTTCACCCATCATGTTACTCCTGTGATGATATATCTTACATGGTAAAAGGGATATTGCATATGTAATTAACAAAATTAGTCAGTTTACCTTAAGATAAACAGATTATCTGGTGGGCCTCACCTAATCACATGAACCCTTTTAAAAGGAGAGTTTTCTCTGGCTGATGCGTTGATTTCAGCCTATGATACTCAGAGCGGAGAACCCAGTCATGCTGGCCTGGACTTTTGACCTTCAGAACTGTGGATCTTGTTTTAAGCTGTTAAGTTTGTGGCAATCTGTTTCATGTCAGTAGAAAAGCAAAACACAGACCTAGAGAGTGATTGTGCCTCTTATTTAACAAATGAAGAAACTGAAGCCTATGGAAATGAAGTGCTTTGCCTGATAGGAGTGTCTTAGAGGGTCTTTGAGGTCGCTTCCGGAGGTCACTTGCATCTTTAAAATGCAATAGTTTTGTTTTTAATTTATTTTATTGAAGTATAGTTGATTTACAATGTTGTGTTAATTTCGGTTGTATAGCAAAGTGGTTCAGTTATATATATACATTCTTTTTCATACTCTTTTAAAAAATTTATTATTTATTTATTTATTTTTAAAACATCTTTATTGGAGTATAATTGCTTTACAATGGTGTGTTAGTTTCTGCTTTGTAACAAAGCGAATCAGCTATACATATACATATATACCCGTATCTCTTCCCTCTTGCGTCTCCCTCCCTCCCACCTTCCCTATCCCACTCCTCTAGGTGGTCACAAAGCACCGAGCTGATCTCCCTGTGGTTTATCACAGGATATTGAGTATAGTTCCCTGTGCTATACAGTAGGACTTCGTAGTTTATCCATGCTACAATATTATAATAGCTTGCATCTGCTAATCCCAAACTCCCAATCTATCCCTCTCCCACTCACCCTCCGCCTTGGCAACTACAAGTCTGTTCTTTATGTGAGTCTGTCTCTGTTTCATAGAAGTTTGTGTCATATTTTAGATTCCACATATAAGTGATATCATATGGTATTTGTCTTTCTCTTTTTGAGTTACTTCACTTAGTTTGATAATCTATAGTTCCATCTATGTTGCTGCAAATGGCATTATTTCATTCTTTTTATGGCTGAGTAGTATTCCATTTATAAATGTGCCACATCTTTTTTTTTTTTTTTTTTAACTTAAAATGGAAATTTTATTTTCCTTCTATACATCATGACTGGGGGGGGGTCATCATTTTATTTATTTATTTATGGCTGTGTTGGGTCTTCAATGCTGCAAGCAGGCTTTCTTTAGTTGCGGCGAGTGGGGGCCACTCTTCGTTGCAGTGCACGGTCGTCTCATTATGGTGGCATCTCTTGTTGCAGACCGCGGGCTCTAGGTATGTGGGCTTCAGTAGTTGTGGCACTCGGGCTCAGTAGTTGTGGCTCATGGGCTCTAGAACACAGGCTCAGTAGTTGTGGCGCATGGGCTTAGTTGCTCTACAGCATGTGGGATCTTCCCGGACCAGGGCTCAAACCCCGTGTCCCCTGCATTTGCAGGTGGACTCTTAACCACTGCGCCACCAGGGAAGCCCCATTCTGATTACCACATCTTCTTTATCCATTCATCTGTTGATGGACATTTAGCTTGTCTCCATGTCTTGGCTATTGTGAACAGTGCTGCTATGAACATAGGGGTGCATGTATCTTTTCGAATTATAGTTTTGTCCAGATATATGCCCAGAAGTGGGACTGCCAGGTCATATGGTAACTCTATTTTTAGTTTTTTGAGGAGCTTCCATACTGTTTTCCATAGTGGTTGCACCAACTTACATTCCCACCAACAGTGTAGGAGGGTTCCCTTTTCTTCACACCCTCTCCAGCATTTGTTATTTGTATACTTTTTTTTTTTTTCTTGCGGTACGTGGGCCTCTCACTGCTGTGGCCTCTCCCATTGCGGAGCACAGGCTCCGGACGCGCAGGCTCAGCGGCCATGGCTCACGGGCCCAGCCGCTCCGCGGCATGTGGGATCTTCCCAGACCAGGGCACGAACCCGTGTCCCTGCATCGGCAGGCGGACTCTCAACCACTGCGCCACCAGGGAAGCCCATGTAGACTTTTCGCTGATGGCCATTCTGACCAGTGTGAGGTGGAACCTCATTTAGTTTCGATTTGCATTTCTCTAATAATTAATGGTGTTGAGCATCTTTTCACGTGCCTGTTGGCCATCTGTATGTCTTCTTTGGAGAAATCTCTATTTACTTCTTCCACCCATTTTTTGATAGGGTTGTTTGTTTTTTTGTTGTTGAGTTGCGTGCCTATGATCCATTTTTAATAAACTAATGTGTAAGGTGTAAGGTCAGTGTCTACATTCAGTTTTTTTTTATGTGAATGTTTAGTTGTTCCAGCACCATTTGTTGAAAAGACTATTCCTTCTCCATTGAATTGCCTTTGCTCATTTGTCAAAGATCAATTAACTGTACTTTTGTGGGTCTGTATCTGGGCTCTATTTTTTCGATTGAGCTCTTTGTCTATTTTTTCATGAATACCACCCTGTCTTGATTAGTAACAGATAAAGTTGTAGATCCAGTTCTCCGACTTTGTTCTCCTTCAGTGTTGTGTTGTCTCTTCTGAGTCTTTTGCCTTTCCATATAAACTTGAGAATCAGTTTGTCAATATCCATAAAATAACTTGTTGGGATTTTGATTGGGATTGCATTGAATCTACAGGTCAAGTTGGGAGAATTGCTGTCTTAACAATATTGAGTCATTTTTGGAAAATATGATTTGCCACACTTGATGAGGGCAGGAACATTTTTGCCTCTTTTGCACTGTTATAGCCCCCAAATCTAGATGAGCATTTAACAGGAAATAGATGCTCAATAAATATTTTTATTACATGAATAAGTAAGTCTTTCCAATAGAATGTCCAGCCATGCATTCTACATCTTTTAAATCATCACCCTGTCCTATGCTCTGTGCCAAACCTGGGTGGTGGTGGTCCCATACTCATTTGGACTTCTCTGGACTCAGTTGATGGAACTTGGAGCCTGAGGCTATAACCTCTTGCATTAAAGAGCACAGCATGGGGTAGCTGTCACATGCATACTCAGCCCACCTCTTTTTTTTTTTTAACATCTTTATTGGAGTATAATTGTTTCACAATGGTGTGTTAGTTTCTGCTTTATAACAAAGTGAATCAGTTATACATATACATACATTCCCATATCTCTTCCCTCTTGCGTCTCCCTCCCTCCCACCCTTCCTATCCCACCCCTCTAGGTGGTCACAAAGTACTGAGCTGATCTCCCTGTGCTACGCGGCTGCTTCCCACTAGCTATCGATTTTACATTTGGTAGTGTATGTATGTCCATGCCACTCTCTCACTTTGTCACAGCTTACCGTTCCCCCTCCCCATATCCTCAAGTCCACTCTATAGTAGGTCTGTGTCTTTATTCCCATGTTGCCTCTAGGTTCTTCATGACCTTTTTTTTTTTTTCTTACCTTCCATATATATGGGTTAGCATACAGTATTTCTTTTTCTCATTCTGACTTACTTCACTCTGTATGACAGACTCTAGGTCCATCCACCTCACTACAAATAACTCAATTTTGTTTCTTTTCATGGCTGAGTAATATTCCATTGTATATATGTGCCACATCTTCTTTATCCATTCATCTGTTGATGGACACATAGGTTGCTTCCATGTCCTGGTTACTGTAAATAGATCTGCAATGAACATTTTGATACATGACTCTTTTAAATTCTGGTTTTCTATGGGTATATGCCCAGTAGTGGAATGGCTGGGTCCTATGGTAGTTCTATTTTTAGTTTTCGAAGGAACCTCCATACTTTTCACCATAGTGGCTGTATCAATTTACATTCCCACCAACAGTGCAAGAGGGATCGCTTTTCTCCACACCCACTCCAGCATTTATTGTTTCTAGATTTGATGGCCATTCTGACCGGTGTGAGATGATATCTCATTGTAGTTTGGATTTGCATTTCTCTAATGATTAATGATGTTGAGCATTCTTTCATGTGTTTGTTGGCAATCTGTATATCTTCTTTGGAGAAATGTCTATTTAGGTCTTCTGCCCATTTTTGGATTGGGTTGTTTGTTTTTTTGTTATTGAGCTACATGAGCTGCTTGTAAATTTTGGAGATTAATCCTTTGTCAGTTGCTTCATTTGCAAATATTTTCTCCCATTCTGAGGGTTGTCGTTTGGTCTTGTTTATGGTTTCCTTTGCTGTGCAAAAGCTTTGAAGTTTCATTAGGTCCCATTTGTTTATTTTTGTTTTTATTTCCATTTCTCTAGGAGGTGGGTCAAAAAGGATTTTGCTGTGATTTATGTTATGGAGTGTTCTGCCTATGTTTTCCTCTAAGAGTTTGATAGTATCTGGCCTTACATTTAGGTCTTTAATCCATTTTGAGTTTATTTTTGTGTATGGTGTTGAGTGTTCTAATTTCATACTTTTACATGTAGCTGTCCAGTTTTCCCAGCACCACTTATTGAAGAGGCTGTCTTTTCTCCACTGTATATTCTTGCCTCCTTTATCAAAGATAAGGTGACCATATGTGCGTGGGTTTATCTCTGGGCTTTCTATCCTGTTCCATTGATCTATATTTCTGTTTTTGTGCCACACTGTACTGTCTTGATTACTGTAGTTTTGTAGTATAGTCTGAAGTCAGGGAGCCTGATTCTTCCAGCTCCATTTTTCATTCTCAAGATTGCTTTGGCTATTTGGGGTCTTTTGCGTTTCCATACAAATTGTGAAATATTCTGTTCTAGTTCTGTGAAAAATGCCAGTGGGAGATTGATAGGGATTGCATTGAATCTGTAGATTGCTTTGGGTAGTAGAGTCATTTTCACAATGTTGATTCTTCCAATCCAAGAACATGGTATATCTCTCCATCTATTTGTATCATCTTTAATTTCTTTCATCAGTGTCTTATAATTTTCTGCATACAGGTCTTTTGTCGTCTTAGGTAGGTTTATTCCTAGATATTTTATTCTTTTTGTTGCAATGGTAAATGGGAGTGTGTTCTTAATTTCACTTTCAGATTTTTCATCATTAGTGTATAGGAATGCCAGAGATTTCTGTGCATTAATTTTGTATCCTGCTACTTTACCAAATTCATTGATTAGCTCTAGTAGTTTTCTGGTAGCATCGTTAGGATTCTCTGTGTATAGTATCATGTCATCTGCAAACAGTGACACCTTACTTCTTCTTTTCCAATTTGGATTCGTTTTATTTCCTTTTCTTCTCTGATTACTGTGGCTAAAACTTCCAAAACTATGTTGAATAAGAGTGGTGAGAGTGGGCAACCTTGTCTTGTTCCTGATCTTAGTGGAAATGCTTTCAGTTTTTCACCATTGAGGATGATGTTGCCTGTGGGTTTGTCATATATGGCCTTTATTATGTTGAGGAAAGTTCCCTCTATGCCTACTTTCTGCAGGGTTTTTATCATAAATGGGTGTTGAATTTTGTCGAAAGCTTTTTCTGCATCGATTGAGATGATCATATGGTTTCTCTCCTTCAATTTGTTAGTATGGTGTATCACATTGATTTGCGTATATTGAAGAATCCTTGCATTCCTGGAATAAACCCCACATGATCATGGTTTATGATCCTTTTAATGTGCTGTTGGGTTCTGTTTGCTAGTATTTTGTTGAGGATTTTTGCATCTATGTTCATCAGTGATATTGGCCTGTTGTTTTCTTTCTCTGTGACATCTTTGTCTGGTTTTGGTATCAGAGTGATGGTGGCCTCGTAGGATGAGTTTGGGAGTGTTTCTCCCTCTGCTATAGTTTGGAAGAGTTTGAGAAGGATAGGTGTTAGCTCTTCTCTAAATGTTTGATAGAATTTGCCTGTGAATCCATCTGGTCCTGGGCTTTTGTTTGTTGGAAGATTTTTAATCACAGTTTCAATTTCAGTGCTTGTGATTGGTCTGTGCATATTTTCTACTTCTTCCCGGTTGAGTCTCAGCAGGTTGTGCATTTCTAAGAATTTGTCCATTTCTTCCAGGTTGTCCATTTTATTGGCATAGAGTTGCTTGTTGTAATCCCTCATGATCTTTTGTATTTCTGCAGTGTCAGTTGTTATTTCTCCTTTATCATTTCTAATTCTATTGATTTGGGTCTTCTCCCTTTTTTTCTTGATGAGTCTGGCTAATGGTTTATCAATTTTGTTTATCTTTTCAAAGAACCAGCTTTTAGGTTTATTGATCTTTGCTATCGTTTCCTTCATTTCTTTTTCATTTATTTCTGATCTGATCTTTATGATTTCTTTCCTTCAGCTAACTTTGGGGGTTTTTTTGTTCTTTCTCTAATTGCTTTAGGGGCAAGGTTAGGTTGTTTATTTGAGATGTTTCCTGTTTCTTAAGTTGGGATTGTATTGCTATAAACTTCCCCCTTAGAACTGCTTTTGCTGCATCCCGTAGGTTTTGAGTCGTCGTGTCTGCATTGTCATTTGTTTCTAGGTATTTTTTGTTTTCTTCAGTGATCACTTGGTTATTAAGTAGTGTATTGTTTAGCCTCCATGTGTTTGTGTTTTTTACCAGTTTCTTCATATAATTGATATCTAGTCTAATGGTGGTGTGGTCGGAGAAGATACTTGATACGATTTCAACTTTCAAAAATTTACCAAGGCTTGATTTGTGACCCAAGCTATGATCTATCCTGGAGAATGTTCCATGAGCACTTGAGAAGAAAGTGTATTCTGGTGTTTTTTGATGGAATGGCGTATAAATATCAATTAAGTCCATCTTGTTTAATGTATCATTTAAAGCTTGTGTTTCCTTATTTATTTTCATTTTGGATGATCTGTCCATTGGTGAAAGTGGGGTGTTAAAGTTCCCTACTATGACTGTGCTACTGTCGATTTCCCCTTTTATGGCTGTTAGCATTTGCCTTGTGTACTGAGGTGCCCCTATGTTGGGTGCATAAATATTTACAATTGTTATAGCTTCTTCTTGGATTGATCCCTTGATTGGATTGATCCCTTGTCTCTTGTGATAGTCTTTATTTTAAAGTCTATTTTGTCTGATATGAGAATTGCTACTCCAGCTTTCTTCTGATTTCCATTTGCATGGCATATCTTTTTCCATCCCCTTACTTTCGGTCTGTAAGTGTCCCTAAGTCTGAAGTGGGTGTCTTTTAGACAGCATATATACAGGTCTTGTTTTTGTATCCATTCAGCGAGTCTGTGTCTTTTGGTGGTAGCATTTATTCCATTTACATTTAAGGTAATTATTGATATGTATGTTCCTATTCCCATTTTCTTAATTGTTTTGGGTTTGTTATTGTAGGTCTTTTCCTTCTCTTGTGTTTCCTGCCTAGAGAAGTTCCTTTAGCCTTTGTTGTAAAGCGGTTTGGTCATGCTGAACCCACTCAGCTTTTGCTTGTCTGTAAAGGTTTTAATTTCTCCATCAAATCTGAATGAGATCCTTGCTGGGTAGAGTAATCTTGGTTGTAGGTTTTTTTCCTTTATCACTTTAAGTATGTCCTGCCAGTCCCTTCTGGCTTGCAGAGTTTCTGCTGAAAGATCAGCTGTTAACCTTATGGGGATTCCCTTGTGTGTTATTTGTTGTTTTTCCTTTGCGGCTTTTAATATGTTTTCTTTGTATTTAATTTTTGATAGTTTGATTAATATGTGTCTTAGGCGTGTTTCTCCTTGGATTTATCCTGTATGGGACTCTCTGTGCTTCCTGGACTTGATTAACTATCTCCTTTCCCATATTAGGGAAGTTCTCAACTATAATCTCTTCAAATATTTTCTCATTTCCTTTCTTTTTCTCTTCTTCTTCTGGGACCCCTGTAATTCGAATGTTGGTGTGTTTAATGTTGTCCCAGAGGTCTCTGAGACTGTCCTCAGTTCTTTTCATTCCTTTTTCTTTATTCTGCTCTGCAGTAGTTATTTCCACTATTTTATCTTCCAGGTCACTTATCCGTTCTTCTGCCTCAGTTATTCTGCTATTGATCCCTTCTAGAGAATTTTAAATTTCATTTATTGTGTTGCTCATCATTATTTGTTTGCTCTTTAGTTCTTCTAGGTCCTTGTTAAACGTTTCTTGTATTTTCTCTATTCTATTTCCAAGATTTTGGATCATCTTTACTATCATTATTCTGAATTCTTGTTCGGGTAGACTGCCTATTTCCTCTTCATTTATTAGGTCTGGTGGGTTTTTACCTTGCTCTTTCATCTGCTGTGTGTTTTTCTGTCTCTCATTTTGCTTAACTTACTGTGTTTGTGGTCTCCTCTTTGCAGGCTGCAGGTTCATAGTTCCTGTTGTTTTTGGTGTCTGTCCCCAGTGGCTAAGGTTGGTTCAGTGGGTTGTGTAGGCTTCCTGGTGGAGGTGACTAGTGCCTGTGTTCTGATGGATGAGGGTGGATCTTGTCTTTCTGGTGGGCAGGTCCACGTCTGGTGGTGTGTTTTGGGGTGTCTGTGGCCTTATTATGATCTTAGGCAGCCTCTCTGCTCATGGATGGGGCTGTGTTCCTGTCTTGCTAGTTGTTTGGCATAGGGTGTCCAGCACTGTAGCTTGCTGGTCGTTGAGTGGAGCTGGGTCTTGGCGTTGAGATAGAGATCTCTGGGAGATTTTCTTCGTTTGATATTACGTGAAGCTGGGAGGTCTCTTGTGGAACAGTGTCCTGAAGTTGGCTCTCCCGCACTGACTCCTGGCTGGAGCACCAAGAGCCTTTCATCCACATGGTTCAGAATAAAAGGGAGAAAAAATAGAAGGAAAGAAAGAGGATAAAATAAAATAAAATAAAATAAAGTAGAGTAAAATAAAATAATTAAAATTATTAAGAAACAAAATTTTAATAAGTAGAAAAAGAAATAAAGCAAAAAAACGGATGGACAGACCCCTAGGACAAATGGTGAAAGCAAAGCTATACAGTTAAAATCACACACAGAAGCATACACATACACACTCAGAAAAAGAGAAAAAGTGGAAAAAATAATATATCTTTGCTCCCAAAGTCCACCTCCTCAATTTGGGATGATTCGTTGTCTATTCATGTATTCCACAGATGCAGCGTACATCAAGTTGGCTGTGGAGCTTTAATCCGCTGCTCCTGAGGCTTTGGGAGAGATTTCCCTTTCTCTTCTTTGTTCTCGCAGCTCCCGGGGTTCAGCTTTGGATTTGGACCTGCCTCTGCGTGTAGGTCGCCTGAGGGCGTCTGCTCTTCGATCAGACAGGACGGGGTTAAAGGAGCCGCTGATTCAGGGGCTCTGGCTCCCTCAGGCTGGGGGGAGGGAGGGGTACGGATGCGGGGTGAGCCTGCGGTGGCAGAGGCCGGCATGACGTTGCACCAGCCTGATGCGTGCCGTGCATTCTCCCGGGGAAGTTGTCCCTGGACCATGGGACCCTGGCAGTGGCGGGCTGCACAGGCTCCCGGGAGGGGAGGTGGGGATAGTGACCTGTGCTCGCACAGAGGTTTCTTGTTGGCGGCAGCAGCAGCCTTAGCGTCTCAAGCCCGTCTATGGGGTCCGCGCTGATAGCCGGGGCTCGCGCCCATCTCTGGAGCTCCTTTAAGCAGCGCTCTTAATCCCGTCTCCTTGCGCACCAGGAAACAAAGAGGGAAGAAAATGTCTCTTGCCTCTTCGGCAGGTCCAGACTTTTTCCCGGACTCCCTCCCGGCTAGCCGTGGCGCATTAACCCCCTGCAGGCTGTGTTCACGCCGCCAGTCCTCTCCCTGTGATCCAACCGAAGCCCGAGCCTCAGCTCCCAGCTCCCGCCCGTCCCGGAGGGTGAGCAGACAAGCCTCTCGGGCTGGTGAGTACTGGTCGGCACCGATACTCTGTGCGGGAACCTCTCTGCTTTGCCCTCCGCACCCCTGTTGCTGTGCTCTCCTCCGTGGCTCCAAAGCTTACCCCCTCCGCCACCCGCAGTCTCCGCCCACGAAGGGGCTTCTAGTGTGTGGAAACCTTTCCTCCTTCACAGCTCCCTCCCACTGGTGCAGGTCCCGTCCCTATTCTTTTGTCTCTGTTTATTCTTTTTTCTTTTGCCCTACCCAGGTACGTGGGGAGTTTCTTGCCTTTTGGGAGGTCTGCGATCTTCTGCCAGCATTCAGTAGGTGTTCTGTAGGAGCCGTTCCACCTGTAGATGTATTTCTGACGTATCTGTGGGGAGGAAGGTGATCTCCGTGTTTTACTCTTCCGCCATCTAGAAGCTCCTCAGCCCACCTCTTGTTAGCGGCCTCATCAAATAAAGTGCAGGCCTCTTCCTCTCTCTGGCAGTCTGCCTTCTGTTTTAAGACCCCAAGAGCCCCGGCTGGAAAGACTGCCAGTAAAGTCATCCCTGGACATCTGTTCTCTACGGGGCAGGTAACTTGTATAACCAGGCAATCACTGATTGGTTGGCTAGGCCTACCTTTTCTCGGAGAACCAAGCATAGAAACTTGGTTAAGTTTTGGTTTGCTGACTTGGGTTTAGCATGAGGGACTTCATCTTGGGCCTAGTCTGGCTACTATAACAGGACAAAACCCTTTTGTCTAGAATTGTTCCATTTCATAGAAGAGAAACTGATTAAACAAACTAAAGTGGTAGGGGAGCTCCTGATTTTAAAACTTGGCTTCTCTGTGGAGTCAGAGGAACCTAATGTTGTCAGCCTACTCTGTTCTCTGCCCCCAAGGCTGCATGGGCTGCTTTCTCTGCCCTTCTGAACATTTATTTCTACCTCTGTTTGCCCAGAGCCCATCCTGGCCTCTACCTGGTAGAGCCTCTGAACCTAAATACCTCCTAGCTTGACTCCTCATGGTTGATTGACTCAGTCTCTGATTGTCCTTATTTGATATTGTTGGCTTTCGGTGGGGGGTGGAATTGAGGTATTTGGGATCAGGTGTCCACTCTCGCCCTGTGGATGGGGCAGTCTTTAAGAAGTCCATTATGGAGACTGCTATTACAAGTGCCAAGCAAGGGTGGCTGTCACCTGGTTTTGTGCAGCTCTTTTAAGAAACTGCTTCTGCCCTGGCAAGACACACCATATTATAAAGATCCCATTCTCTTCCCTCCTATTCTCTATGAACCCTGTTATCCAGAGATCTTTTATGTCATTTCCTTTGTCACTTAATCTTTAATTCAGCTCTTTCACCCTTCAGCTTTTTCTCATTGATGCTTTTGTCTCTTCTTGGATTAGACTATCTGGAGGGCCTTTAGGGACATACATTTTATGACTCCACATGGTCCTTGGAACCTTCCCTTTCCCTATTTGTTCTAAGAGCAACCCCAACCTCAATGTGTCCTGGCTTTGAGGGCAAGGACCAAACAGCCATGGCTGGAATGATGGTGACCAGATGGGATAATGCTGATGATATTTGTTTCAGAGGCCCAGCTGCTTGGCTGATGTAAATGCCAGGTGATGTCCATGAACATGACAACTGTGTGGGCTCCAGGGCCACATTCAGCCCTCTGACTCTTCCTGTGAGTCACCCTCACTGGGGGTTGTTGAATCACTACAATCAGGAAAAGGTACTAATACTTGGCACTGAAATTTAGTAGCTCTACTAGCCTAGGGACTTCATTGACTGGAGGGAGAATCAATGACAGGCTCTTTATGACCCAGGGCTTCTACTTAGCACTCCCTAGGCCATCCCATCCAAGAACAGGAACTGTGCTATCTTTGAATGGACATTTGAGAGAGAAAAATTTCTTTTTGTTGTTTTATATCCCAGATATTTATTCCTCTTCTCTACAACTCAGACCTACATCCTATATATCAAGGTGATTATAATCTGGCCTTTGGAAGGTGGGGAAACAATTGATTAGAGATGTTTGGGAATGTCTGACCTTGGCAAGCTAGTAGCTATGATGTTATTAGACTCATCACTCTGTCTTTGGGGAAGTATCTGTTTAGTAGCATTGTTATTCTATGTTTGCTTGCTTAATTGCATCTCTATGCAACCCAGTTTATGGTGTCAAAAGTGCTTTTTTGCTTTCTTTGAGTCTGTTCCACATTCGTTTTTAACTTTTCTCAATTCTGATCAACTCCTCGAAACATTTTCTGCTAAGAATTCTGTTGGATTACTGTAGATTAAATGTCTGAGTTTGGCTTCAGAAGATAAGGATTCTAAGCCTTGGTTGGTTGGTAACTCAGAGTGAGCTTGGACAAGTCACCCTGAGGAGGATGAAGATAAATGGTCCTGGCTCTGTTAACATCAAAAGAGAAAACTTATTGGAAGTCATTTTACTTTTCTGAGCCAGTGCTCTCATTTTAAGGAGTTGTTATACAAATGAGCTTTGGAGCAGCCAGATGTGGGTTCAAATCCCAATAGAAGCATTGATTAGCCATGTGGTCTTGGATCAGTTTCTAAGTCTCATTTTCCTTTTCATCTGAGAAGTGGGGAAAGAGTATCTCATTACATTATGTTGGAGTTCAGTGAAGTGATTTAGATAAAGCATGATATGCATTATATTGCAGCCTCTCCCCAACTCCCCAGCACATCCTGTCCCCGTATTCACCTCTATTTTTTTCATAGCATTCATCAATTTTTAGATTCTATATCATTTACTTATTTTGTTTCGTATCTGTCTCCTCCCACTAGCTCCACAGGGATAGAATTTTTTTGTTTGTTCTGCTCACCTGCTGTATCCCCAATGCCCAAAACATAAGCATTCCATAAATACTTGTAGAACGAATGTTAAATGAATGTGATTCTTGTAGAAAAGAAAAAGAAAATTTATCAGGCTTTTTCTGCAAAGGGCCAGATAGTAAATATATTAAGCTTTGCAGGCAGTTCAGTCTCTCTCCTAAAGAGTCAACTTGGTGTATAGTCTGAAAGCAGCCCCATAGACAGTACATAAACAAATAAGTGTGGCTGTGTTCCTATAAAATTTCATTTGCAAAAAAACAGGACTTGAGCTGGATTTGGTCTGTAGGCTATAGTTTGCCTGTCCCAGCTATAGACACATTGGGTGGTTCTGAATTCTGATGTCATTCCATTTATTTATTTATTTATTTGCATTGGGTCTTAGTTGCGGCAGGCGGGCTCCTTAGTTGTGGCATGCGAACTCTTAGTTGCGGCATGCATGTGGCATTTAGTTCCCTGATCGGGCGCCCTGCATTGGGAGCGTGGAGTCTTAACCACTGCACCACCAGGGAAGTCGCCTGACGTCATTCCTGTAAATCATTAATTTAGAAACAGCCCCATTTGGCTTCCTTTGGTAGGAAAGAGGGAAAGCCCATCTTTGATATTTTCTCTTTGCCCTCCAGATGCACTCTCCTTGCTTCTCCCTGCTGCCTCTGTCCTAGGGGGCTGACCCTAGATGGCTTTATCCTTTGCCCTCTTGCTTCTGGTTGATTTCAGTGCCTTAGAGGCACTGGCAGGTATTCAGAGCATGGGAGGGGAGGGGGATTGGGGTGCTTATTCTTCAACTTCCTCCCTGCTGCAGTGGAATGGGGAGACTGAGTTCCTTTCCTATAGCCCCAGCTCTTTGCAGCTTCCGATTCTACTGTTTCTTGATGCAGGACTTAGTCATTTTTTTTTTTTTTTGGTGCGTTCTCTTAGCTCTTTTCACACCTTTGTAAACAGTGCCTTCATTAAACTTGCTTTTCTTACCAGCTTTAGAGGGGCTGTCTGTTTTCTGCCAGGTCCCTGACTCATGTACTGTCCAAAGGAAGAAACACGTAGTGGGAGCCAACTACAGCCTCCCTCATTCCTCATCCTTAACTGCAGGTGCTCCCAGCTCTCCTGTAGCAGTTTCAGAGCTTTTGTTTTTTGTAAGACTTTGTGTTTTCTCTTCTTTTCCTGCCAAAAAGGGCAGATAAAAGAGAAAATGACTTGCCTGAGGTGGTAGGTTGACAAAGAAATGAGAGATTCTACTTATTTCTCAAATTCATCAAAAACTAGAACAGAGTGTCTGAATTTTTCAGTTCTAGACCCAGACTTTTCACTCAGTAGCCCTGTCTCTTTAGACAAGTTATGTAACTTCTTTGAGCCTCAGACTGGTTATCCTTAAAATGGGCATAATAATCCCTGCTATGCAAATTTGTATATTTAGTATGATTACAACTTAATGAAAAGGAAAAACTCAACAAAATGAATTCTTAGAATGTGATATACTATTGAAAAAATGTTAAGCATGAAAATCTACAGGTAGTTTTTTCCCTTCCTGTATTTTCCAAATTTCGTAAGTGTTTACTGTTTTTGTTTAGAAAGAAAGAAAAAAGCACAGTCTCTGTCAACTCTACAAAGTGGCTCAGTAAATGAAATGAAATGTTGTATATGTTGTATTCAAATGCACTTTGAAAACTGTAAAGTGCCATGAGAATTAGAATTACTATGATTAATTTACCCTGTGGGTTTGAAACAATGTGATTCAGTAAGTGACCCTTTGCTTGTCTAGAGGGGACTCCTTTTGCCAGGCCCTTTACTCTTGGGTCCTCAAAGCTCAAGGAGATATTACAGGCATACCTCGGAGATATTGTGGGTTTGGTTTCAGATCACTGTAATAAAGTGAATATTGCAATAAAGTGAATATTGCCGTAAAGCAAGTCACATGAAGTTTTTGGATTCTCAGCATATATAAAAGTTATGTTTACACTGTACTGTAGTCTGTTAAGTGTGAAGTAGCATTATGTCTAAAAAACCATAGCTTAATTAAAAAGTACTTTATTGCTAAAAAATACTAACCATCAGCTGAGACTTCAGCAAGTAGTCTTTTTTTGCTGTGGAGGGTCTTGCCTGGATGTTGATGGCTGGCTGACTGATCAGGGTGGTGGTTGTTGAAGGTTGGTGTGGCTTATTTCTCAAAATAAGACAATAATAAAGTTTGCCACATCAAATAGACTCTTTCACAAATGATTTTTCTGTAACATGCAATGCCGTTTGATAGCATTTTATTCAAGAACTTCTTTCAAAATTGGAGTCAATCCTCTCAAATCCTGCCCTGCTTTTTCAACTAAGTTTATGTACTATCCTAAATCCTTTGTTGACATTTCCACAGTCTTCACAACTTATTCACCAGGAGTAGAGTCCATCTCAAGAAACCACTTTCTTTGTTCATCCATAATAAGCAGCTCCTCATCTGTGAAAGTTTTGTCATGACATTGCAGCACTTCAGTCATATCTTCAGGCTCCACTTCTAATTATAGTTCTTTTGCTGTTTTCTGCCACATTTGCAGGTACTTCCTCCACTGAAGTCTTGAACCCTTCAAAGTCATCCATGAGGATTAGAGTCAACTTCTTCCAAACTTCCATTAAGTGTTGGTATTTTGACCTCTTCCCTTGAATCACAAATGTTCTTAATGGCATCTAGAATGGTAAATACATTCTAGAAGGTTTAAAGTTGACTTCGACCAGATCCATCAGAGGAATCACTATGTATGGCATCTATAGCTTTACAAAATATATTTCTTACATAATAAGACCTGTAAGTCAAAATTACTCCTTGATCCATGGGCTGCAGGATGGATGTTGTGTTAGCAGGCATGAAAACATTAATCTTATTGTATATCTCCATCAGAGCTCTTGGGTGACCAGGTGCATTGTCAATAGCAGTAATATTTTGAAAAGAATCTTTTTTTCTGAGCAGTAGGTCTCAACAGTGGGCTTAAAATATTTGGTAAACCGTATTGTCAACAGATGTGCTGCCATCCGGTCTCTGTTGTGCCATTTATAGAGCACAGGTAAAGTAGATTTAGCATAATTCTTAAGGGCCCTAGGATTTTCAGAATGGTAAATGAGTATTGGCTTCAACTTAATGTCACCAGCTGCATTAGCCACTAACAGGAAAATCAGCCTCTCCTTTGAAGGCTGGCATTGACTTCTCTCTTGCTATGAAAGTCCTAGATGACAACTTCTACAATATAAGACTGTTTCATCTACACTGAAAATCTGTTGTTTAGTGTAGCCACCTTCATTAATGACCTCAGCTAGATCTTCTGGATAACTTGCTGCAGCTTCTACATCAGCACTTGCTGCTTTACCTTGTACATTTATGTTATGGAAATGGCTTCTTAAACTTCATGAACCAACCTCTGCTAGCTTCAGACTTTTCTCCTGCAGCTTTCTTACCTCTCTCAGCCTTCATATAATTGGAGAGTTAGGACCTTGCTCGGGATTAGGGAATGTTATGGCTGGTTTGATCTATTCAGACCCCTAAAACTTTCTCCATATCAGCAATAAAGCTGTTTCTTATCATTTGTGTGTTCACTGGAGTAGCACTTTTAATTTCCTTCAAGAACTTTTCCTTTGCATTCACAACATGGCTAACTGTTTGGTGTAAGAGGCCTAGCTTTTTGCCTAGTTTTTGACCTATCTCAGCTTTTGATGTGCCTTCCTCACTAAACTTAACCATTTCTAACTTTTGATTTAAAGTGAGAGACATGTGACTCTTCCTTTCACTTGAACACTTAGAGGCCATTGTAGGGGGTATTGACTGGCTTAATTTCATGCTGTTGTGTCTCAGGGAATAGAGAGGCCTGAAGAGGGGAGTGAGCAGCCAGTCAGTGGAGCAGTCAGAACACACACAACATTTATACATTTACTGATTAAGTTCGTCACCTTATATGGGCGTGGTTTGTGGTACCCCAAAACAGTTATTGTAGTAACATCAAAGATCGCTGATCACAGATCACCATAACAAATACAATAATAATGAAAAAGTTTGAAATGTTGTGAGAATTACCAAAATGTGACACAGAGACACAAAGTGAGCAAATGCTGTTGGAAATAGAGCATTGATAGACTTGCTTGACGCAGGGTTGCCACAAACCTTCAATTTGGCAAGAGTTTCTTTTCTCTTTTTTTCTTTTTATGGCTGCACCATGTGGCATATGGGATCTTAGTTCCCTGACCAGGGATTGAACCCACACCCCCTGCCTTGGAAGCGTGGAGTCTTAACCATTGGACTGCCAGGAAGGTCCCACCACAAACCTTCAATTTGTAAAAACTACAGTATTTTTATAGTGCAAAAAAAAGCGAAGCGCAATAAAATGAGGTATGCCTATACTGGAGGTTGGCAGAGACCCTGATGCTCTGTTTCACTTCTCCTGTGGTACAACCTACCCCTCAGGTTGCCCTTTCCCTTGGGCTGTCCTGATTTCAGCATCAGTTATTGCACCAGTGTCCTAAGGGATTTCCAGAAGCACCTTGCACAGCTCTAGGCCCCAAGGTCTTTTTGCCTGCTACATGAGCTCAGACCCTGCTAGATAGGGGCAGCAGGCACCAGTCCCTCCTCTTCATCACATTCCTGTGCCTGAGCTCATCCTCTGCATGTGCCCTGGCCCTCGGGATTGAGGGAGGATTACAGAATGGGGCATCACGGGCGTTTTTTTATTGACCCTCTTTTCTTGTATGTTTTTAGGATGAATCCTTTCCTTTGTGCCTATACGGCATGATGTTTAGTGTTTGCCTTCACTTACCCTCCCAAAGAAATGACTTTCCTAAAGTGGCCCTTTTTTTGTTATACACACACATGTACAGATAAAGCTGAAGTTCCATTTTCCTCCCTTCGTAAAGTCAACCACTGTCATGAAATGAATTTGGGTTTATATTTTATATTAATGTTTTCTGATTTAGAAGTGATGGATCATATTTATGTTCTTTTAATTGTTGCCTTTAAAATTTTTGAATAAAAGTTTTTATTGAAATGTAGCATACATTCAGAAGTTGTGCAAATTCTAAGTGTACAGCTTGATCAGTAGTAGTAAGGAGGGGTGGTGGGAGCAGTTCATTGCAGCTTTAGGCAATGAACTGCAGCTTTAGGCAATGAACTGTGGCGGGGAGGGGGGGCGTTCACTGCAGAGAGTTTAAAAGCAAGAGAAAAGCAACCAGGCTGCTTTTTAGTATCATTGTACATTGGCCATTGCTGTGGTAGACCACTCTCATGGTCCCCCTACCTTGGGACACCTCTTCAGGTTGATAAATATCATAGGGTGAACACATCCATGAACTACTACCCACATCTAGTAATGGAATCTGCCAGCACCCTGGAAGACTCACCTATACTATCACAGATTTGTTTTGCCTATATTTTAATCTTATATAAATGGAATAATACAGTATCTACTCTTTCAAGTTTGGCTTCTTTTGCCCAGTATCATGTTTGTGAGATTCACGCATATTGTGTGTTCCAGTAGTTTATTCATTTCTGTTGTTGTGTAATATTTGATTGTATGAGTATACCAAAATGTATTTATCCATTCTTCAGTTGATTAACATTTGGGTTGATTCTGTTTTTGAGCTATTCTGGATGCTGCTGCTCTGAATGTTATTGTGTGGTTTTTTTTGTTTTTTTTTTTTTAGTTTATTTTATTTTTGGCTGCGTTGGGTCTTTGTTGCTGCGTGAGGTCTTTCTCTAGTTGAGGTGAGTGGGGACTACTCTTTGTTGCGGTGCATGGGCTTCTCATTGCGGTGGCTTCTTTTGTTGCAGAGCACGGGCTCTAGGTGCACAGGTTTCAGCAGTTGTGGCATGGGGGCTCAATAGTTGTGGCACACAGGCTCTAGAGCACACGCTCAGTAGTTGTGGTGCACGGGCTTAGTTGCTCTGTGGCATGTGGGATCTTCCCAGCCCAGGGCTCGAACCCATGTCCCCTGCATTGGCAGGGGGATTCTTAACCACTGCGCCACCAGGGAAGCCCTGTGTGTGTCTTTTGATGCACATATGTAGGCATTTCTATTGGGCATATACTGAGAAATGGAATTGCTTAGTTACAGAGTGTACAGTTGTTCAACTTTAGTAGATATTATCACTTTTTTAAAATGGTTATGCTTATTTATACCCCCGCCAGCAATGCATAAGAGGTTCAGGTGTTCCGCATGCTCACCAACACTTTGTGTAGTCAACTCCCCAAATTTTAACCATTCTGGAAGAAGTGTAGTGGTATTGTATGTGGTCTTAATGTGCACTTCTTTGATCTCTAATGAGTTTAAGAAACTTTTATGTTTATTGGCCATTTGGATACTTCCTTTGTGAACTGCCTGTTCAAGTCTTTTGCTCCAGTTCTGATTGAATTGTCTGTATAATTGATATGCAAAAGTTATTTATATAGTCTGGATAAGCTCGTTTTTTCAGTTATATATAATGTCTTTTCCTCTATCAATGTTGTGTTTTGAAGCACAGTAGTTTTTAATTTTAATATATCAGTAGATCAGTTTATCAATTTTTAAATTATGATTAGTGCTATTGTATCTTGTTTAAGAAATCTTTACCTGCTACTAAGGTTAATTCTCTTATGTTACTGTCTAGAAGCTTTATTGTTTTGCATTTTATATTTAGATCTGTAATCCACCTGGAATTGATTTTTATGTATAGTGTGAGAGAGGGGCCAGTTTTTTTCCTATGTGAATATCCAATTTACTCAGTAATTGTAAAGTGATGAAAGTAATCATCATGGTTTTGCTCCCAGTCTCAGAGGAAAAGCATTCAGTGATTCAGTGAAACGCAGTGTTTGCTGTAGGATTTTTGGTAGCCATCGTTTGTTGGATGAAGAAAGTTCCCTTCTACTCCGTGTTGGCTAAGTTAGTTTTTTCTTTCAAATCATGTGTTGATTTTCATCAGATGATTTTCCCTTATTTATTAAACTAATTTTTGAAAATTATTTTTCAATTAAATTAGAAAATTACATTGATAAATTTTTAAAATGTTAAATCAGTTTTACTTTTTGGAATAAAACTGCCTTGGTCTTGATGCCTTATATTCTTCTTGTATATTGTATTTTAGTTGTTGCATAAATGTGGGTCTTGCCCCCCATTGCTTTGAGAAAGGGGTTTGCCTTGTACAGATTTGATAGCCCTCCCCCAATAGTGCTGAGCCCTTAGGAGATGCCCAGTGAGTTCTTGTGGCAGTAAAGGGCCATTAATCCAAGTAGAGTCAGTCATTTTTCCTTCCTGCAGTCTGGTGAGTTTGACAGTTTGGATGGTGTGATTCTCACAGTGGCTAAGGAGCAGCTCAGGAATGCTAATGAAGGGCTTCCTTTGGTAGTCTCCTGTGAGTCAGCAAATGAGCTCTGTAACTTGGAGAGCCAGAAGTTAATTAGCGCCCCAGTATAGACAGACCCTGATGGAAATAAGGGAATTTTGCCTGTCAGAGCAGACCACTAAGCAGTTTTAAAGATGAGGCCAGGATTGGGGACGTGAGGCAAAAGGTGAACGGAAGCCAGAGCTAGGGTTTATGAATAAATGTCAGTAAGGAACCAGGAGAGGCCAGAACACGTGGCCTACACAGGATGAGGAGCGGACCCCAAATCTGGTATCTGTCATCAAGAGTTGCTGTTGACTCACATCTCTCCCTGGTAGCAGAATAGAAGAGAGAAATGCAGGAGTTGTGTGCAGCATGAAGAGCTGAAGCAGATCACCTGCCAGTGGGCGACGATGGATGAGGGATTTTAGGTGTCCTGCATTGCGTGTTCATTTTTCTTTGAGACAGGATGGAAAATCTAAAACCCCACCTGCTTACAAGTTTACTACAATAACCCAAAGAATAAATAATTTGCCAGGCAATATACCATGGATAATGTTCTTCAAATGAAGTCAACTAGACTATAGACATCAGGCAAAGATCAAAGATTGGGGCCTTCCTTGCCCCAAGCTGCATAAGTGATGTCCACTGTAAGTGTTGGACTTGGATGTGCTGGTCGTGCTGGGAAGAACTTCAGCCAGAAAAAGTGTCACTCCCTTGGCTTAGGCAGACACTTAATTAGGTTAGGAGAAATGCCAAAAAGCAACCTGTTGAAAGCTAAACTATTGGAAGGCACCGTGGATAAAATATGCAAAATGCCATGGAGGCAAAAGTAAAGAGGCGTGTAAAACCTCCTGAAATGGGTTTAATCTTCTTTTTCTCCTACTGTGGAAGCTCTGTCCTCTTTACCATTTAAGACCCACGAACAGATACTCCTCATACACTCCCCACCTGAATTTTAATTTATTTAGTTTTAAATAAATTTATTATTTATTTATTTTTATTTTTGTCTGCGTTGGGTCTTCGTTGCGGTGCGTGGGCTTCTCATTGCAGTGGCTTCTCTTGTTGCAGAGCATGGGATCTAGGCGCACGGGCTTCAGTAGTTGTGGCTCGCGGGCTGTAGAGCACAGGCTCAGTAGTTGTGGTGCATGGGCTTAGTTGCCTCCGTGGCATGTGGGATCTTCCTGGACAAGGGCTTGAACCCGTGTCCCCTGCATTGGCAGTTGGATTCTTAACCACTGCACCACCAGGGAAGCCCCCCGAATTTTAATAGTAGGTTGAAGATGGAAAGGAGGCTCCTGATTCTTTCATGTCTGATTCAGGTGTCCCAGCCATTCTGTGTTCCCTAGGAAATGTGCAGAATGGAATGGCGATGATCAAAATTCTGCCTAGTTTAAGCCCGTTCTTCAGAAGTTTAACTATTTGAATGAAATGTTGCTGATGTGCCATACCCATTTCTTACTGCAACAGCAATAATACAATAGTGATGTCACCTGGGGCCTCCATAGCCAGAGGAAGGCCTAAGCCGGTCCTCACGGTTTATGCAGATTCATGGCCGTAAGTTGCACTGGACTGGCCAGATGTAAAATTCAGCCTCATCACACACTCACCCCCCCCCCACCCCGCGCACTTCTACCAAGGTTTTTTATTAGTTAGTAATTTTGCTACAGATTTGAGGCATGGTGGGGTGGGGTGGGAAGAGGGTGCAGGAGGTTATATTCTGCCTGTCAAAGCCACTAGCTATCTCCCTAGCTTTCCCCTTGCTACTCCCTCATGTTTTTCTCTGCCTTTTCTTTTAGAAATCCTTTTTCTTGTCACATGCAGAGAAGTTTCGCTACCTTCTCTGAGCTCTTGGTACCAGTGATATCCATGCTTTACAGGTTGTATATATCTTGGGTGAGCTTCTCAGGGAAGTTTTCCTACAAAGGAGTCTCTTCCTAAGAGATTTGGTACCAGCCCCTTTTAAACACTTTGAAGTGGGCATCATTATCCTCTTTTTACACTTGAGGAGACTGAGGCCTGGAATGAGTTCGTGAATTGCTTAAGTTAACACAACAGGGCCAGTATCCTAAATGAGGTTGCTTGACCCCCAATCCTATGCTGTTTCCACTACTCCATGCTGCTTTTAAGGGCTCCTTATAAGCATTGCAAAGCCTTTTACCTCCATGACCTCTCCTGTGGTCAGGTAGGAAGTGGGTGCACTTTGTCAGCCTTCATACCATATTGTTGCACAGTGCTTTCACTCACTTTATTTTATGAAAGCCTGCGAGTAACCCCTGTGAGTAACCCCTCACGTGTAAGTAAGCCCTATTTAAAGAAGAGGAAGCTGAAGTTGGGGAGGGAAGTGACTTGGCTAAAGTCCCACCGCTGGTGAAGAGCATACCCGAGGCTAAAACCCAGGCCTCTCCCTTCGAGTCCATTGCTTCTTATACTGTCACTTGACACAAACTCGAAAGGTCAGAAATTTGTAGAATCCTACTGATTTCCACTTGGTTTTTCAAGATAATGTTTAGCCTAGAACGGAAAGAATAATTGGCTCAGCCACACATGTGGGTTTATCCTACACCTGTCCCCAGGGCTCAGCTCGTGTCTGAAGCTGTGTCATCTCCAGGAGTAGCTGGTGGGTATTAAACCCTGGGAAGGCCAGAGGAGACCTGAAATGGCTGGGCCTTCACATTTATTTTCTTCCCTTCCCTTGGCTTTTTGTGGAGCTGAGCCTGTGATTAATCAGGCTGTGAAGCAAAGGAAATAAAAAAAAAACTGCCATGGAAAGAACTCTTATTTATTTAAAATTGAAAAAAAAAAAACCCAACTCAGAAAAGACTGAAACATGTTTCCAATATATAGATTTGATTATCTGGCTGTGAACAAGGGGACCTAGTCATTTAAAACTAAAGATTAGATATTTGGCGAGTTTGTTTGATGAATCATTTGTTCTGGGAGGAGCCCCAGGATGGTCAGGCTTCTTTCATCTTCTCTCTGTACATTCTGAGGTGCTAAAATTGCTCTAATTGTTTGATGTCACTTTTTCTCAAGGGCCAGTGTAGGGATGGAGTCAGAGAGGCCCAACATGTCTAACCTATAGGTTTGAACAAGGCTTGTCATCTGAGCAAGGGAGCCCTAGGTGTCTGTCACCAGGAATGACCATTAGACCACCTTCCATGTAGCACACAAATGCGCCAGCACATTTGCTTTTGACTTTGATGGTGAGTATCCATCAGAAACACAGCCCTTATTCAGCTGGGAGCAAAGATGAATGCTTCGTTAAGACAGCAGAACAGAATGGAGGCCATAGGAAGCTGTGGATATTATTATTGTTCTCTAGGGCAGCTCATAGACGAGAAAACCTGGCAGTGAGCGCACAGGAAGCAGTAACTGGCGGATATAATTCCGGCAGTATGAACACTGGGACATATTGTTCAGTGCTTGTAGTTGAATTGCAAAATAAAATCCCGGTGGACAGAAGACCCCTCTTCCCATGAACTCATGCCCTCTCCTCCCTCAAGCTGCTGTGTTCACAACAGGTTTCTCTATTACTCCGCTACTGATTAATTTTCTTCAGGTGCAGTTCTGATCATGTCCCTCTCTTGTTTAAGAACCTGGAGGGGCTCCCTCTTGTCTACAGAATAAAGCGAATTTGGCACTCAAGTTTGCTTTACCATGCTCTCCTTGATTTGTCTGCTCCCACCTTTTCCACATGTCATCCACGCTTCCCTTTTTTCACTCTGCGTTTCAGCCACTGTGTTCCCCATACCTGCTTTCCCTTCTTTTTCAGTTCATGCCTTTCCTTTCTTTTCTTTCCCAAATGCCCTAAAGCTCATCTTTGCATGCAGCCATTTTCCCCATGATTTTAGAGCACTGGTGAAATGATACTTCCTTCTTTAATTCTTCTCCTCCAACTAGACACGCCTTCTTCCTCCTCTGGGCTCCCACAGTACTGTGTCTTTCTTAGCATAGTACCTATCACCTTCCGCTTTGTATAATAGTTGCTTTGTAGGGTTTCTTTTCTGCATGTCTTTACCTCATATGTTCTTTGAAGGCAGATTCCTTATTGTGTCTATCTATTCTGGGGTCAGGCAGGATGTCTTGGGCAGAGTGGGCATCCTGAAATGTTTGATGAATGACTGAATGAATGAATGAGAGGTTTACTGAGGCAAAGGTTAGCAGTCTTTGACCCAGGTTGACACCCAGTGCTTGCTTCTGTCCATCCTTTCCTTCCTTCTCTGTTTTCCTCTTTTACTTTTCCCTCTTCTCTCTTTACCTTCTCTTTTTCTTCTTCTTCTTCTATTTTTTTTTTTGTTTCACCTGCCCCCAAGCCTTGGTCTCTGAATAGCTCTGCTGGGCATACCTGATCTCTCCAAGTGCTGATTCCTGTGATACAGGGAGTTTTCCATAGTCCCAACAATTTATTTTTGGATTTTTAAAAATTGAAGTATAATTGACCTAAAACACTGTGTTAGTTCCTGGAGCATAACATAGTGATTCAGTATTTCTCTACATTACAAAATGATCACCATCATAGTTTCCATCTGCCACCATACAAAGTTATTAAAATATTATTGGATATATTCCCCACGTACATTTCATCCCTGTGACATTTATTTTGTACCTGGAAGTTTGTACCTCTTAATCTCCCTCACTTATTTTACTCATTTCCCCCACCATCCTCCCCTCTGGCAGCCACTTGTTTTTTCCCTGTATCTGTGAGTCTGTTTCTGTTTATGTGTGTCCATTTGTTTTGTTTTTTAGATTCTGCATGTAAGTGAAATCATATGGTATTTGTCTTTCTCCTTCTGACTTGTTTCACTTAGCTTAGTACCCCCTAGGTCCATTTATGTTGTCACGAATGGCAAGATTTCATTCTTTTTTATGACTTAGTAATACTCCATTATATATATAAATATGTATATATATGTATGTATATACACATTTTCTTTATCCATTCATCTATTGATGAACACCATTCATCTATTGATGAAGCAACTTAGGTTGCTTCCATATCTTGGCTATTGTACATAATGTTGCAGTGAACATAGGAGTGCATATATCTTTCAGAATTAGTGTTTTTATTTTTTCAGAAAAATGCCCACAAGTGGAGTTGCTGGATTATATGGTAGTTCTATCTTTAATTTTTTGAGAAACCTCCATACTGTTTTACCTAGTGGGTGTACCAACTTACATTCCCACCAACAATGCACAAGTGTTTCCTTTTCTTCAAATCCTCGCCAACACGTATTATTTGTGGTCCTTTTTTTAATGGAATCAAAATATTTATTGCTTTTGGCCCAAGGGCCTTTTAAGGTTTATAGAACAAAGATGAGAAACAATGGCTTTTTTTTTTTTTATATGGTAAGGATTGAAACAAAACTAAGGATGAGTTTTTGAGCATGAGACAAGGTTATATTTTAGAAATTCATCTCATAAAAGAAAACATCAGAGCAGTACTTTCTCACACAATTTTAATTGTTGCTTTGATTAAAACATGAAATTGTCAGTTCAAATAAAACCTTTAGTAACTCCACTTTGAATTTACATTAAGCCTAAGCCATCTGTTTGGCTAACTATGGATGTTAACAGTTGTGTTGATACGTCATACTACCTCATCAGATTGGTAGTATTAAATGAATTAATATACTTGAAACATTTAGAATAGGACTTATCATGTAGTTAGGGCTCCATACATTTATTTAGTCATCATTTTTATTACTAAACTTCACCACTTTAAAACATACTTTTTTTTCCTTTGCATTTGTTGCAGCATTTCTGAAGTTGGGATAGTGTTCCATAAACTGATTAGTAGCATTTTTTTCGTTCTTAGTGGTACATAAAATGAGTGTTTCTCTACAATGAGGTACCACCTCACACCAGTCAGAATGGCCATCATCAAAAAGTCTATAAATAACAAATGTTGGAGAGGGTGTGGAGAAAGGGAACCCTCCTACACTGTTAGTGGGATTGTAAGTTGGTGCAGCCACTGTGCAGAACAGTATGGAGGTTCCTCAGAAAACTAAAAATAGATTTACCATATGATCCAGCAATCCCACTCCTGCGCATATATCCAGGTAAAACTATAATTCAGAAAGGTAGATGCACACCTATGTCCATAGCAGCACTATTCACAATAGCCAAGACATGGAAACAACCTAAATGTCCATCAACAGATGAATGATAAAGAAGATGTGGTACATATATACAATGGAATACTACTCAGCCATAAAAAGAATGAAATAATGCCATTTGTAGCAACATGGATGGAACTATAGATTATCATACTAAGTGAAGTAAGTCAGAAGGAAAAAGACAAATACCGTATTATATCACTTATATGTGGAATCTAAAATATGACACAAACGAACTTTTATGAAACAGAGACAGACTCACAGACATAAAGAACAGACTTGTGGTTGCCAAGGGGGAGGAAGAGGTGGAGGACAGATAGACTGTGAGTTTGGGGTTAGTATATGCAAACTATTACATATAGAATGGATAAACAACAAGGTCCAACTGTATAGCGCAAGAAACCATATTCAGTATCCTGAGATAAACCATAATGGAAAAGAATATAAAAAACAATGTGTGTGTATATATATGTATCTCAATTACTTTGCTGTACAACAGAAATTAACACAACACTGTAAATCAACTATACTCCAATAAAAAAATAAGAGTTTCTGACAACTGGTAGTGTGTTTAATTCAATAAAATATATTATTTATTTATTTATTTATTTATTTATTTATTTTTGCGGTACGCGGGCCTCTCACTGTTGTGGCCTCTCCCGCTGCGGAGCACAGGCTCCGGACGCGCAGGCTCAGCAGCCATGGCTCACGGGCCCAGCCGCCCCGCGGCATGTGGGATCTTCCCGGACCAGGGCACGAATCCGTGTCCCCTGCATTGGCAGGTGGACTCTCAACCACTGTGCCACCAGGGAAGCCCTATATTATTTATTATTACTTGTTTGCTATTCTCATTATTATTTTTGGATGTTTTACTATATTTTTCTATTCCACAAGTGATTACCTCTCTTTACACAGGGATAATCAAATACATATCTCATATGTGCTCTTTTCAATAACAGCCATTCTGACAGATGTGAGGTGATATTGTGGTTTTGAGTTGCATTTCCTGGACGATTAATGATATTGAGCATCTTTTTATGCTTCTGTTGTCTATCTGTATGTCTTCTTTGGAAAAATGCCTATTGAGGTTCTTGCCCATTTTTTTTTTTTTTACAACTGGCCTCCTGTTTATATTTCTTTTTTTTTTAACATCTTTATTGGAGTATAATTGCTTTACAATGGTGTGTTAGTTTCTGCTTTATAACAAAGTGAATCAGCTATACATATACATATATCCCCATATCTCCTCCCTCTTGTGTCTCCCTCCCACCCTCCCTATCCCACCCCTCTAGGTGGTCACAAAGCACCAAGCTGATCTCCTTGTTCTTGCCCATTTTTTAATCATGTTGTTTGTGTTTTTTTTTTTTTTTGATGTTGAGTTGTATGTGTTCTCTGTATATCATTATCAGATATATCATTTGCAAATATCTTCTCCCATTCTGTAGGATGCCATTTTGTTTTATTGACAGTATCCTTTGCTGTGCAGAAGCTTTTTAGTTTAATGTCCTCTCATTTGTTTTTGTTTTTATTTCCCTTGACTGAGGAGATAGAGCCAAAAGAATATTGCCAAGACTGATGTCAAAGAGCATACTGCCGGGCTTCCGTGGTGGCGCAGTGGTTGAGAGTCCGCCTGCCAATGCAGGGGACACAGGTTCGTGCCCTGGTCTGGGAAGACCCCACATGCCACAGAGCAGCTGGGCCCGTGAGCCATGGCCCCTGAGCCTGCGCGTCTGGAGCCTGTGCTCCGTAACGGGAGAGGCCACAACAGTGAGAGGCCCGCGTACCGCAAAAAAAAAAAAAAACAAAAAAAACAGCATACTGCCTATATTTTCTTCTACAATTTTTATAGTTTCAGGTCTTACATTTAAGTCTTTAATTCATTTTGAGTTTACTTGTGTATATGGCATGAGAAAGTAGTTCAGTATGATTCTTTTGCATGTAGCTGTCCAGTTTTCCCAACCCCATTTATTGGAGAGGCTGTCTTTTCCCCATTTTATATTCTTGTCTCCTTTGTCATAGGTTGATTGACCACATAAGTGTAGGTTTATTTCTGGCCTATTTGATTCTGTTAATCTATGTGTCTGTTTTTGTGCCAGTACCATACTGTTTTGATTATTGTAGCTTTGCAGTATAGTTTGAAATCAGGGAGCATGATATCTCCAGGTTTGTTCTTTCTCAAGGTTATTTTGGTTCTTATGTGTTTCCATACAAATTTTAGAATTATTTGTTCTAGTTCTGTGAAAAACGCCGTGGTGTTTTGATAGGGATTGCATTGAATCTGTAGATTGCCTAGAGTAGTATGGTCATTTTAACAATGTTTATTCTTTCAATCCATGAGCACAGTATATATTTCCATCTTTTTGTGTCATCTTCAATTTCTTTCATCAGTGTCTTACAGTTTTCTGAGTACAAATCTTTTGCATCCTCATGTAGATTTATTCTTAGGTAATTTTTTGATGAAATTGTTAATAGGAGTGTTTCCTTAATTTCTCTTTCTGATAGTTCATTGTAGTGTAGAAATTCATCAGATTTCTATATATTAATTTTGTATCTTGCAACTTTACAGAATTCATTGATGAGTTCTAGTAGTTTTTGGTGGTGTTCTTAGGATTTTCTATGTATAGTATCATGTCATCTGCAAACAGTGGCAGTTTTATTTTTTCCTTTCCAATTTGGATTCCTTTTATTTCTTTTTCTTGTCTGATTGCTGTGTCTAGGACTTCAATACTATGTTAAATAAAAGTGGTGAGGGTGGGCATCCTTATATGATGTTGACTGCAGATTTATCATATATGTCCTTTACTATGTTGAGGTATGTTCCTTTTATACCCACTTTGTGGAGAGCTTTTAGCATAAATGGATGTTGAATTTTGTCAGAAGCTTTTTCTACATCTATTGAGATGATCATGTGATTTTTATTTTTCAATTTGTTAACGTGGTGTATCATATTGATCAATTTGTGGAGCTTGAACTATTCTTGCATCACTGGGATAAGTCCTACTTGATCATGGTGTATGATCTTTTTAATGAGTTGTTAAACTCAGTTTGCTAATATTTTTTTTAAAATAAATTTATTTATTTATTTTTTGGCTGCGTTGGGTATTTGTTGCTGTGCACAGGCTTTCTCTAGTTGCGGCAAGCGGGGGCTACTCTTCGTTGTGGTGCGCGGGCTTCTCATTGTGGTGGCTTCTCTTGTTGCAGAGCATGGGCTCTAGAGCGCAGGCTCAGTAGTTGTGGTGCACGGGCTTAGTTGCTCTGCGGCATGTGGGATCTTCCCAGGCCAGGGCTCGAACCTGTGTCCCCTGCATTGGCAGGCGGATTCTTAACCACTGCACCACCAGGGAAGTTCAATTTGCTACTATTTTTTGAGAAGTTTTGCATCTGTGTTCATAAGTGATACTGGCGTGTAATTTTCTTTTTTTGTGGTGTCTTTGTCTGGTTTTGGTATCAGGGTGATGCTGGCCTCATAGAATGAGTTCAGAAGCATTTTTTTCCTCTGAAAGTTTTTGGCATAGTTTGAGAAGGATAGGTGTTAACTCTTCTTTAAATGTTTGTGGAATTCACCTGTGAAGCTATCATCTGGTTCTGGACTTTGGTTTGATGGGAGGATTTTTTTTCTTTTTTTTATGGATTCAATTTTGTTACTGGTAGTCTGTTCATATTTTCTTTTTTTTTCCTTCCTGATTCAGCCTTGGGAGATTGTATGTTTCTAGGAATTTATCTGTTTCCTCTTCGTTGTCTATTCTATTGGCATATAGTTTTTTTGTAGTAATCTCTTTAATGCTTTGCAGTTCTGTGTCAGTTGTAATTTCTCCTCTTTAATTTCTGGTTTTATTTGGTCCCTGTCTTTCCTTTTAAATTTTTCTGGCCACATTTTTATCAATTTTGTTTATCTTTTCAAAGAACCAGCTCTTAATTTCATTCACCTTTCTATTTTTTCAGAGTCTTTATTTCTGCTCTGATCTTTATATTTCTTTCCTTTTAGTAACTTTTGGTTTTGTTTGTTCTTCTTTTTCTAGTTTCCTTAGGTGTAAGATTAGATGGTTTATTTAAGATTTTTCTTGTTTCTTGAGGTAGACTTATATTGCTATAAACTTCCATTTTAGCACTGCTTTTCCTGTGTCACAGATTTTTGGATTGTTGT
Organism: Delphinus delphis; assembly: GCF_949987515.2. Taxonomy (NCBI): domain Eukaryota; kingdom Metazoa; phylum Chordata; class Mammalia; order Artiodactyla; family Delphinidae; genus Delphinus; species Delphinus delphis. Next base: position 66,686,954 of record NC_082694.2, read on the forward strand.
TTCCATTTTCATTTGTCTCTAGGTTTTAAAAAATTTCATCTGATTTTTTTCAGTGACCCATTGGTTTTTGTAGTAACATATTTTTTAGTCTCCATGTGTTTGTGTTTTTACAATTTTTTTCTTGTAGTTGATTTCTAGTCTCATTCTGTCATGGTCAGAAAGGATGCTTGATACGATATGATATGCTTGATACGATATGATATGCTTGATATGATTTCAGTCTTCTTAAATTTATGGAGACTTGTTTTGTGACCTAGCATGTGATCTATCCTGGAGACTGTTCCATGTGCACTTGAAAAGAATGTGTATTCTGCTGCTTTTGAATGGAATGTTCTATCTATCTATCTAGCTAAACTCCATCTAGTCCAATGTGTTTTTTTTTAAAGGCCATGTTTCGTTATTGATATGTGTGGATGATCTGTCCATTGATGTAAAGGGGTGTTAAAGTCCCTTCCTATTATTATGATATGTACGTTTCTCCCTTTATGTTTGTTAGTGTTTGCTTTATGTATTTAGGTACTCCTTTGTTGAATGTGCATATATATTTACTATTGTTATAACTTCTTGTTGGATTGACCCACGTATCATTATGTAATGTACTCTTTGTCTCTTGTTATAGTCTTCATTGTAAAGTCTATTTTGTCTGTCTGTATGATTATTTTTTATTTATTCATTTTTTTGCGGTATGTGGGCCTCTCACTGCTGTGGCCTCTCCCGTTGCGGAGCACAGGCTCCGGATGCGTAGGCTCAGCAGCCATGGCTCACGGGCCCAGCCGCTCCGTGGCATGTGGGATCTTCCCGGACCAGGGCACGAACCCGTGTCCCCTGCATCAGCAGGCAGACGCTCAACCACTGCGCCACCAGGGAAGCCCCTGTATGATTATTTTAAGTTGATGATCTCTTAAGTACAAACACATTCTAACAACTGCATTTTTACTCCCCCTCAAGTGATGTTTAATATTTTTGACATCATATTTTACATCTTTTTGTTTTGTGTATCCCTTAACTACTTATTATGGATATAGATGATTTTACTACTTTTGTCTTTTAACCTCTCTACTGGCTTTATAAGTGGTTGATCTGCCACCTTTACTGTATGTTTGCATTAACCAATGAGATTTTTCCCTTCATAATTTTTATATTTGTAGTTTTGGTCTTTTCTTTTCCATACAGAGAAATCCCTTTAATGTTTCTTTTAAAGACAGTTTAGTGCTACTGAACTCTTTTAGCTTTTGCTTGTCTTAAAACTCTTTATCTCTCCTTCAAATCTGAATGACAGTCTTGTTCAACAGAGTATTCTTGGTTATAGTTATTTTCCTTTCATCCCTTTAAATATATTGTGCCACTCCCTTCTGGCCTTCAAAGTTTCTGCTAAAATGTGAGCTGATGGTCTTATGAGAGTTGCCTTGTACATAACTAATTGCTTTTGCTTTGCTGCTTTTAAGATTTTCTCTCTATCTTTAATTTTTGCCATCGTAATTGCAGTGTTTCTTTGCGTGGATTTCTTTTGGTTCATCTTGTTTGGGACTCTCTGTGCTTCCTGGATCTGGAAGTTTGTTTCCTTTCCCAGTTTAGGGAAGTTTTCATCTATTATTTCTTCAAATAAGTTCTCTGCCCCTTTCTCTTTCTCTTCTCTTTCTGGAACACCTATAGTGTGAATGTTAGTATGCTTGATATCATCCCAGGTCTCTTAAACTCTCCTCATTTAAAAAGATTCCTTTTTCTTTTTCTGTTCAGCTTGGGTGATTTTCACTACTCTTTCTTCCAATTGGCTGATCCATTCCTCTGTATCCTCAAATCTACTCTTGATTCCTTCAAGTGTATTTATTTATTTCAGTTATTGTATTCTTCAGCTTCATGTGGTTCCTTTTTTATATTTTTTAACTCTTTGTTAAAGTTCTTACTGTGTTCATCTATTCTTTTCCTGAGTTTGTTGAGCATCTTTATGATCATCACCTAGAACTCTTTATTGGGTAGGTTGCTTATCTCCACTTAATTCTTCTGGGGTTTTGACTTGTTCCTTTGTTTGAAATATATTCCCCTGTTGCCTCATTTTGCCTAATTTGCTGTTTTTATTTCTATGTACTAGGTAGATCAGTTATGTTTCCCCATCTTGGAGAAATGGCCTTATGTAGCAGATGTCCTTTGGGGCCCAGCAGTATACTCCCCTCTGGTAACCAGACCTATATGCTCTAGGGGTGCCCTGTATGTAGGCTGCATGGGCCCTTCTGTTGTGGCAGGGACTATTGTGGGTGCATGACAGGTGGGGCTGGCCCCTGGCCCAGTTGGCTGCCAGGCCTTGCCTCATGTGGATGTTGCTGGGCCACTGATGGGCAGGGAAGGTTCTTGTATGGCTGGATATGGAGATTAGGGGTTGGTGAAGGCCCATTGGTGGGCAGATCAGGTCCTGGGCATGCTGGTGGGTGAGGCCCTGTTCTGGGTTAGCTGGCTACAGGACACTTTATGGGGCCCTGGGGCTGGTGCAGCCCTGCCGGTAGGTGGGATTGGGTCCCCAAGTGGCTGGCTAATCAGCCTGGGGCATCTTGGGACTGATGCCTACTGGCAGGTAGGCAGGTAAGCCCTTGGTGCTAATAGGCTACAGGTAGGACTCCAAAATGATACTTGTGAGCATCAGTTTCCTTGTGTTAGAATGGTGTCCTCCAAGTGGCTGGCACCTGATTTATGTCTCCTGGGGGAGTCCCAGTTGCTTTCTGCCTCTCTGAGAGGCTCTTCAAGATCAGCAAGTGGGTTTTATCTAGGCTTCTTTCAAATCACTGCCTCTGTGCTGGGTCTTGGAGTATGTGAGATTTTGTGTGCACCCTTTAAGGGTGGAGTCTCTGTTTCCTACAGCCCTCTGGCTCTCCTGTATTCAAGCCCTGCTGGCCTTCAGAGCCACATGTTCTGGGGGGTTGTCTTCCCAGTGCAGGACCCCAGACTAGGGAGAACCTCTGCAATTGTGATTCTTTTCCTGTTTGTGGGTTGCTTACCTGGGAGTGTGGGTCTTGACTATACCATGTCTCTGCCCCTCCTACCCATCTCATTGTGGTTCCTTCTTTATATCTTTAGTTGTGGAAATCTTTTCTACTAGTCTCTAGGTCCATTCTCATTAATAGTTGTTCTGTAAATAGTTGTAATTTTGGTGTGCCCATGGGAGGAGGTGAGCTCAGGGTCTTCCTACTCTGCCATCTTGTCCACACTTGAAACAAATTTTAAAGAAGAAGAACAACAAAGAAACTGTAAAGTCAGAATGGTCTGGTATGAGGAAGATAGGGACCTTTCTCTATATGATGCTTGTTTGCTTTGGAGAGTACATTTGAAAATATGCATTTGTGGAGCATTCTCTTCTGTCCTCTGGGAAACAACAAGTACTCTTTCCTGGCCAGTGTCTCTGCTTACCTCCAGTAGAGGGTTAAGTATGGAGGAGGCAGATGGGTACAGCACTGAATGGCGGCCAAGCCGCTTTTCTTACCAAGATCATTCTACAAACCCCACCTCCCTCTGCAGTCAAGGTTACTGGATATAGTGGTTTGGCTTAAAGAAGCAGGAAACCAGCAAGGTGCTAGGGAAACACCAGGTTGGACTTGAGTCTGGCTTTGCCACACACTGGGGTGTAGGGGGGAACCTGCCAACGTATAAGGGGCTCAGTTTCCTCTTCTGTACAGTGAGAGAAGGGATTGGATCATCTCTGTGGTCTTTTCTAGATCAGACTCTTCAGAATTTGTGATTTGAGATTGCAGATCCAAGAAAAGACTGCCATGGCTCAGCCTGAGCCAGGGCCAGGAGGTGGCAGCACCTGCCCTGTTCAGAGCCCATAGCCTCAGCTGCAGCCGCAGGTTCTGGGCCGTCACTGCTGTAGAGCTGAGGTGGACATCATGCTGCACCCGTGGTTGGACTCTTCAGTTATGTCCCACTGCAGGTTGTTTGTAGTGTCCTGGGTCATGACTGCCAAGCCCTGAGTACAGGAAACACTGATTGCTCCCTCTTTGCCTGCGTCTGACTTCACCTGGCATGACACACACAGACCAGGGCACACTCATCCCCAATGAGGCCCTCGTGACTGGCTCATATCCGGGCAGCTCTCTGGAGCTCCTTGACGCAGACTTGGGTCTCCCCCAGGGCAGGTGAGAGACGCATCCATGACTAAGTGCCTGTGTTCGCCCACTCTGAATATGCACCCCTGTCTCCCAGGGACCCCTGTGCTGTTTTTAACAGATGCATTTGCTCACGGCAAAAATGGAAATGCGTGATGCGTGGCATGACTGATTGAAGTACAGAGAAAGTGACTTGGGGGCTGTCCCTCAACTTGTGCGGAGCTTTTACTAATACATGGGGATGGATATAGACACTGAAAATGCAATGGGATGTTTGAATTGCAAGGAACCTGCGAGATTATCTAGTTCAGCGGTTCTTAGTCTCTGCAGGGCATCACCCAGGAAGCTTTTCAGATAGCCAGCTCCAGCCCCACTGAATAAGAATCTCTGGTGCTGGAACCATGGAATCTGTATTTTTAACAAGCTCCTCAGGTATGTCTAATGTGGTTGGTCTGTAGAAAGGCATTTAAGAGCCACCATACCATCTAGTCTGTAACAGTGCATTCAGGGAGCTTATTAGAAACAAATCGAAGTGTGAAGCCCAGCACTATTTTAACAAGCTCTCCAGGTATAGGGGTGACCAACTCATCCTGGCTTGCCTAGGACTTTCCTGGTTTTAGCACTAGAACTCCAATGTCTCAGGGCCTCCCTCAGTCATGGGAACACAGGGATGGTTGGTTCCTTTATGAGGTGACTTTTGTGCATGGTAAAGTTTGAGTGGCACTGGAAACAATCTATTTCCCAGTTGAGGCGATGGGGGCCAGAATGGAAGCAGTTTGCTCATGGACATGCAGTGAGTTAGTGGAAGAGATAGGACAAGGCCTCCACGCCAGCATCCTGGCCCTTCTTGGAAACACTTTGCTGTAAGTTGCTGCCTCACTCTTTCCTACTTTCTGCTAGGAGCTAACCCTGGAGGGGCTCATTACACAGTGGCCATATTCGGGGTGAATAATCTGTATTATTATCTGTATTCTATGGCCTAACCTGAGTGAGGTGTGCAACAATGACAGGTACAGGTGCCATCAGATTTTAATGAATTCTTCCAGGTCTTCTCTTGGCACAGGTGGGTAAGGTGATTTACAATTTAATGCATTTCCATTTGACCATAATCCCTGGGATAGCAGCATTACTGAGATGGAGAATCCTTGAGAAGGGATTCATACCCAGGGGTATGATCCAGTTGAGTCAGGGTCCTTGGCTGCTCTGCTGCCTCCAGGGTCCCGCCAGAGGACCTGGGATAAATCCTAGCATTGCTCCCTTTGTTCTCTCACCATTGGCTGACAAGACTTGCTAGGCTGTGCCTGATGATCAACAACAGTTTTGATTTATTTATTCCAGAGTGCCTACTGCATTACCAATTAGGTAGGAATGGAGTAACAGGCCAGAAGACTCTTGTGATACAGTGGTTTTCAGACTGGAACATGTGGCAGACTCACCTGGAGGGCTTGTTAAAGCGCAGATGCCTGTGCGACTGGTGATTGGTACATTATTAGCGTCTGAGTGACTTTATCATGTGATACTCATTATTGATGTCACCAGGTTGGCCTAAATGTATAAGGCAGGGCACTAGATGATTTCTAAGGAGTCTCCCAGCAACAGAAATTTTTACTTATAAATAAAGAATATGTGTCTTTACGTGTGATGTACTTTCATTATCAGTGTTCCCGCTTTCCCTAAGCATCCCTGTATATAGGCTTATATTTAAAATCTCACAAATAGAGAACAATTCTTTTGATGTAAAGGTTTAGCATAGAAATATCATTAACATATAAATATCTAAGACTAGGGGAAGAAAGAATACTAACATTTATTCAGAGCCTGTTGTTTCAGCTGTCACAATAACAGAAATATTAAGCCTTATCAGTCATTTGTACTTAAAACCTCTTAATCTTGGTGTCTGTGGTGCAAGAGTCTCCTGATTTCCTTCCTTTTACCTCCCTGGCCGTCCTTCTCAACCCCCTTCACTAGCTCCTCCTCTTCCTGACTTCTTAATATTGGTGTGCTCAAGGCTTGGTCCTAGGCTCTCTCTCCCTGGGGAATATCATCTGTCCCCTCAGCTTAAAACCCCATCAATATGCTCGTGACTCCAAATTATACCTTCAACGTGGACCTCTCTTCTAAGCTCCAGCTGTCTACCTGACAACTTTACTTGGATATCTTTAGACACCACATATGAAACTTGTCTAAAGCCATATTATATATAAAATCTATTTCTCTATCTCCATAGCCCCTTCTCTAATCTAGGCTACTACCATCATCTGTCTTCTGAGAAATACAATGGTCTCCTTCTGCTTTATTCCACAGCAACCAGATGATGCTCTTAAAATGGAAAACAGGCAATCTTTCCCATACTGAAAACCTTTTAGAGACTCCCCATCCACATTCCTCACCATGACCCACAAGGGCCTGTAGGAGCTGGCTGTGCCACCCCTCTAAGCCTCATCTCATACCATGTTTCTCTGCAGCCCACATGCTCCAGCTATATGCTTTCTTTTGGTTTCTGGAGCACAACAAACTTTGTCACACCTTTGTATGTGTTGTTCTCTGTACTTGAATGTATGTTCTTTCACTGTATTGGTGTGGCTGGCTCCTCATCCTGCAGGTTTCAGCTTAAACATCTTGATCTTCCAACATCCTTCTCTGACCATCCCATCGTAAGCAGGTGCTCCATGACTTGTCATTTTCTGTTTCAGCCTCTTGTTTACATCTGTCTTTGACCTTACAATCTGTACCTATTTTATGCTTCTAGTCTGATTCCTTGTGTCTTGTCTTGCTCCCCCATTGGGCTGTGGGCTCTATAAGGGCAGGGAGTTGATGGTGGGAAAGAAGCTGACTTCACTGTCTGGTGCACAGAGCAGGCACCAGAGAGTGAGTGAATGTATCAGATTCCATCTGGAGCATATAACCCTGTTCAGGGGTACCAACCATGGGAAAGAAGGAAAGAAGAATGGAGGAAGAGATAGAAGGTTCAGACACGAGGAGCCATGAGCATTGCCAACAAATAACGTGGCCTCCGAATTTTGCTTTAGACTGGCCTGACTGCAGGTTTCCCAACTTGCCTGTAGTATAAGTCATGAGCCTGTTTCACAGACCTTCTTCCTGTGGGTCTTATTCTTCTCCCCTGAGCATCTCAGTAGCCTCTCTTGGGGCATGAGGGTGGCAGTATTTTAGTGCATCCTCAGATCTGTGCCTTTTGGAATGAGTTTGAGGGAAGGAAGACCTTGCTTGTGGTGGAGAAGTGCTTATGCAAAGTAGGGCAGCCATCGAGAAGTTCCCATCTCTCCTCCCTCTCTCTTATGCTTAGAATACTCAGACAAGAAAAAGCCCCGTACCTCAACAGCCAGAGAGGGCAAGAGATATGGAAGGTAGTATTGTGTATTTGAGGACGAATAGGAAGCAGTAGGTTCTGAGTGTGAGCGAGTAAGAGAAGGTAGAGGATACAGAGTTCTGCTCTGAAAATGACTTGTCAGCCTCTTAGCTAGGCTTGGTCCTGGGTATGAGCACCACAAGGTGGTCTTGGTGTCTGCTTATCATTTATTCATTCCTATATTCATTCATTCATTCAGCAAACATTTATTGAGCACTTGTGATTGGTGCTTTTCTAGGCACTATGGAGATAAAGATGAATGGAATACAATCCCTGCTCTTAAAAGTCACAAAGTTCATTACAGTCATTATGATAAGAACAAACATAGCTCTATGCATAAGTCCCTATGGGAGCACAGAAGAGGAGTCCTAACTCAGCCTGTATAGTCAGAGGAAGCTTCTGGAAGGAATTAACACCTAAACTGAAACTTTGAACAGAAGTTAGCTAAATAGAGGATAGGGGAAGGAGGTGCAGAAATTTATTTATTCACTCTGTAATTGTTGATTGAACCCTACTCTGTACCAGGCACTGTGATAGTTATTTATCTTCTTTTGGAGGCTACCCAGGAAACAATTGCGTGAAGTACTAAGCTTGGTGGGGAGCAGGGAGCTATGGGAGAAGCATAGTATATTGATTTAAAGCATGGATTCTGATCAGACAGAACTGGAATTCGTTTTAAATGTAGGCTTTCACCACTCACTATGTGACATGAGCAAGTTGCCTAAAGTCCCTTCACCTCGGGTTTCTCATCTGTACAGTGGGGGCAGTGATAAACATCTACTGTTGTTGTGAGACTACAATGAAAAATTTATATTAATAATTTAACATGAAGCCAACACATAGTAAACACCCAATAAATGATAAATGTTATAACTATCATCATTATCATTGCAGTAAATTATATAATTAACTTCAATATTTTTTCCTCCCTTACCAGTAAGAGGATTCAACATCCTTTCCCTTTTCCATGTGACTTACAGTGTCTCCCTGTGGGAGGAGTATACGCCTCAGTCCAATGATGGTGAACTTGGCCATGTGACATACTTTGGTCAACAGATGTAAGGATGTCATGTGTACCATGCCTGAGGAGAAGTGTTTAGAGGTGTCCCATGTTTCCAAAAGAATGTCATGTTATAGATTGGGACTGCTCCATCAGCCTGGGCCCTAAAATGAGAAGACGCAGGGAAGAGAGCTGACGTGAAGCCACTGTCATGTAACACGGGAAGAAAGTTAAGAGCTAGTTGTAAGCCACTGAGATTTTGCAGTTGTTTGTTATTGCAGCAAAGATAACTAATAATATTATCATCTTCTCATAGGAGAGGAGAATTAAGGAAGATTCTTTGGAGAAAAGTATTTCTAGGTTGAGCCCTGAAGATGTTCTAAATAGTATTTTGACATAGTGGATGTGGTGGGGAGTATTCCAGGTGAAGGGGAAAAATCCTATAAAGATTCCTGAATTCAGAAGAAAGTGTTGCTCATTAGAGGAATGAAAAAAAGTTGAGAATGGCTGAATAATGAGAAAGGGAGAATGGAAATAAGTGCAGCTGGAGAGAGAGTTGGGGCCACATCATGAAGGGCTTTGTAAGCCATGATAAGAAATTAGCACTTTCTTGTAAAGATAAAGGAAGACCATTTCATGATCTGCTTTTACATTTTAGAAAATCATTGCAAACACTAGGTTAGAGGTGCAAGGAGACATAGAGAAGTCTGGTAGAATTCCAGGAAAAGGATGATGGGCCTGAGAGAACAGAGGGAAGTGGATAAGTGTGAAGTATGTTTGGAAAGTAATGGCAACTTCTTATGTGAAATTTGAGGAGAAGGAGTCAATGATGAGGCCCAGAGTTAGAGATTAGGTGGGTGATGTTGATGGAGAGCATAGGCGAGGAGCGTTTTAAGGGAGGCAAATGAGGAGTATTTTTTGGCCATTTTGGGTTACAGGTGCATGAGAAACACTGACATTCCTCCTAACAACAGCAGTATACCCAGCTAAAAACTACATTGTCCAGCTTCCCTTGCAGCTAAGGAAAGGGGAAGAGTCAAGAGGAAGTGATGGTGCCAATGATATGATAATGCAAACTTTTCCTGAATTCTCCAGCAGACTTCAGCTTGTCACTCACTGGCTAGAACAGTACTGTTTATCATTTTAGGTTTGGTTTGTATTCTCCACAAACATTTTCCTTGTGTGCATATTTTATGATATATAATTTTTGTTATTCTGTAACTTGCTGTTTTTTAACTCAACAATATATCTTAGAATCTATTCAAGTTGTCACATACAGACCTACGTCATTCCTTTTAACTGGTGCATAGTATTCCAATATGAATGAATGTATTACCGGTTATCTGATCACTCTGCCATTGATAGATGCATATATGGTTACATTTGTTTGTTTCCAGGTTTTGCTTATACAACCATGCCATGAGGGGTATCTTTGTACTTCTTTTTTTTGTAAGAGTTCTGTAAATGTTTCTTACAAAAACAAATCTAACAAATAATGTCTGGGACAAATAATGGAATAAAGAAGGGTCAGCAGGTAGGCATGTTTTCAGTTTTAACAGATACTGTCAATTGACCTTCAGTGTGGTTGTATTGATTTTTACTCCTACTGGTGATGCAAGAGAATAGCTGTTTTCCCATATTCTTCTCCCACATGGTATTATACTACTTAACATTTGGATCATCTGATGAGTGAAAAATAGTATTTAAGTTGATATTTTCATGTCTATTAGAAAGACTGTACATTTGTGTTTGTTTATTTCTCAGTTGTAAATCTTCTATGAACTGTTTGCTCATATCCCCAGACAATATTTTTTAACTAGGCTGTCCTTTTCTTGTTGATTCCTCAGAGTCTTTGAATATTCTGGATACTTGTCCTTTCTTTATATTTACAAATATTTTAACTTAGTTTTTTAATAATTATTTAATGCTGTATTTTAATATATAGCATTAGGAAAAGTCAGATTTATTTATCTCTGTGATTTTTACTTTTGGCATCTTTATATCCAAGGACATCAAAATATTATTTTATATTTTCTTCTATTTCTTTTATAGCTTTCTATTTTACATTTAGGTATTTATTTCATCACCTAACTGTTCTCCCTCTTCAAAGAGACAGCCTCCTGCTCTAATATCAGTTTTTGAGTAATCTATCTTTCCTCTTCTTATTAGAAATGCTCTATCAATCAAATTCCCATATATACAAAGGTCTGTTTCTGATTCTCTGTGTATTCCATTGATCTATTCCTTACAATGACAGATGGGCTGTATTTACTTCTCCAGATCCATTCTCTATCCTTTTTTACCATGCCCGCTGCCCTGGAAGGCTGTATGGAATATATAGACTACATCAAGAGACACTCCTACACTTGGGCTTCCAGGTGGGTTTGACTAATGGGGGATCTCCAGTAACGGAGGGAGTGACCAGGATGGGGTTGGGGTATTTATTCTCCTGGCTCTCTTCCTGCAGGGTTGCTTTGGGCTGGCTGTGTCCTGCTATGGAAGGTCACATATCTTCTCAACTCCTTCCTTCTAGATTTTGGATTCCAGATTATCTTCCTGTGGGGTAATAGCCCCATTTTGCATATTCTGGGGTAGGGATGGCACTCTTCCTTCTGATTTCCCTAGACCCTAGATCTATATCGTGTAAGTAGCCGGTGTGTAAATAGCCCCTTTATCAAAACTCCCTGGAATCATCCTAATCTGAGTGTGCTCTTAGTCTCTTGCTGGGACCCTGAATGATACAGTCACATTGAGATTCTGACTGGGATTGAATTTAATATATAGATTGTTTTGGGGAGAGATGAAATACAGTATTAAATCTCTGTATCCATAAACATAATTGATCTCTATTCATGCCTTTAAAAACTTTCAGTAAGTTTTTATGTTTTTTAAATAAAAAACGCTTTGCATATATATATATTTTTTTTTGCGGTACGTGGGCCTCTCACTGCCGTGGCCTCTCCCGTTGCAGAGCACAGGCTCCGGACATGCAGGCTCAGCGGCCATGGCTCACGGGCCCAGCACTTCGTGGCATGTGGGATCTTCCCGGACCGGGGCACGAACCCGTGTCCCCTGCATTGGCAGGTGAACTCTCAGCTACTGCGCCAGCAGGGAAGCCCCCGCTTTGCATATTTTTACTAGATTTATTTTTAGGTAGCTTTTGTTTCTGTCATGAATATGATCTCTTTTCGAAAATATTTTAAATTGATAAATCCTAGTTTATTAAAACGTCACTGATTTTTGTGTAGTGATCTGGATACTTTGCTAAACTCTCTGATGAATTCCAATTATTTTTCAGCTTATTTTCTTCAACTTTCTAGGTATATAATCTCATCTGTGGGTAATAAAAGTTTTATTTTCTTTCAAATTTTTAAATAACTTTAATTTCTTTCTCTTGCAGTTTTTCTTTTTTTGGCACTATGTTGAATAATATTAATGATAATAAACATTCTTTTCTTGCATGATATTGATAGGTGTCTTCACCTAATTAAGCATCTGTTTCTCATTTGCTACAAGTTTTCAGAATAATAAACAGCTGTTGACTTGTATTAACTGCTGTTTTTTAAATCAGTGTGTTTTTTATTAGTCTGCAAATGCACTTTATATACTTTTGAAAAATATTAGTACATAAATGTAGAAGACATGTTCTATTTAAAGACAGTATTTGAAATGGATTTTCAGAAAATTAGCTCACAGGTTAGGAAATGTGGGAAATGGATGTAGGAAATGTTCTCAAATGTGACTTCCAAAAATAACCAAAATAGCAACAATCATACAGTGAGTGCTTATTCTGTATCAGGCACTGTCTCAAGTGATTTTTTAAAAAACTTTTAATTTTGATATAATTTTGGATGTATAGAAAAGTTGCAAAAAATGGTACATAGAATATTAATATACTCTTCATCCAGCTTTCTGTAAATGTTAACATCTTAACCATAACCATAGTACAATTCTCAAAACCAGGAAATTGACACTGATGCAAGACTATTAACTAATCTACAGACCTTATTTGAATTTCATCAGTTTTCCCACTAATGTTCTCTTTCTGGTCCAGGATCTAATCCAGGATTTCACATTGAATTGGCACATCTCCCTGATTCCTTTAGTCTGACAGTTCCTTGGATTTTCTTTGCCTTTCATGAACTTGGCACTTTTGAAACATCCATGCCAATTATTCTGTAAAGTGTTTCTCAGTTTAGCCTTGTCTGATGTTTTCTCTTGAGTAGATTGAAGCTAAGCATCTTTGTCAAGAATACCACAGAGGTGATGTGCCCTTCTTAGTGCATATCATATCTGGGGGGACATAGTGTTGATTTGTCCTGTTACTGGTCATGTTAACTTCACCCACATGATTAGGATGCTGCCTGTCAGGTTTATCCAACATAAAAGTCACTCTTTTCTCCTCATAATTAATAAGAATTAACTTATTTAATTTGTAATTAATAACAATTTTGTGGGGAGATACTGTCCTGCTTCTCATACTTTTTCGTCTACCATACTCTTATATTTTCTTCTCTTTATCTGTTTTGAATTATGGATAAATTATTACAGATTTATCTTCCAGTTCTCTAATTTTCTCTTCAGTTATATCTACTTTACTACTAAACATTTATTGTATTTTTAATTTCAAAATCTCTAATTGGTTCTTTGAAGAATTACCTATTTGAAAACCTCTTATTCCTATTTTATTGATAAAATGTGTAATTAATTTTTAGGAGGATTTTAACTGCATCTTTGAAAAGCCCTTTAAATTTTTTTCTATTACTAGTTCCCCACATGGAACTTCTTTACATTGTTGGAGAGTTACCTCTTATGTTCACCTTCATCTGATACTTAATAATTCTTGGTTCTACATTCATTTTTAGTGACAGCCTTCTCCCCTGTGACCCTGGGACATGCTGGTTTCTTTCCAGTTAGCTAGATGCCCTCTCAGCTGGTGTCATCAGGTGTTTCTTGGCATGGCAGGTGAGACAGCCTCCTGTGCTTCCGGTCATGGTGACTGATCAGTTTCCCACGTAAGTCTTGCATTGTCTTCTCAGGGAGTGTCAGGAATACCCTGTGGAATCTTAGCTTATAACATGCCTTCCTATCTACTTTTTTTCCCCAGTATTCTGCTCAACTTCAGATATACCAAATTTTCTCTACTTACATGTATTTATTAAAATTTTAGGGGTTTTGGGTACATGACACTTAATGTATGCTATGCACTGTTCTAAGTGCTTAACATATGTTAACTTATTTATTCCTGGCAACATTTCTGTGAAGTGGGTATTTTTTATCTACATTTTATAGATCAGGAGAGTGAGGCACAGAGATATTAAGTGGCTTCCCCAAGATCACAGAACCAGAGTATTGCCAAACTCAGGTCTTTTAAATCAGATACAAATCTTCCTCTTGCACTTCTCTCCTTATCAGCCAGTGGGCCCAGCAGCTTCTGTAGCCGGGATGCTCCAAGGTAACATCCTACCACTCACGTAAACCGTGTAACCACAGAGGCTGGAATTGCTCCAGCAGCAATTAGTTCTGCTGATGTAACCCACAGGACCCTCAGGGCACAATGACATGTTGGATTTTGGACCTTGTTCTTCCCTGCTCTGCCTCTGCTTCAAACACTGTTCTAGGATTATGTTGTCGAAATAAGGTTATTGTAGGCATCAATTCCCGGTGAGACCTTAGAAAAGTAATTTTTCTTCCTTTGAGCCTGTTTTTTCCAACTGTAAACAAGTAGAAGATTGAGAGTGAAATGGAAGAGGGAATTTTTAGATTTTTTTTCTTCTCTAGTTCTAAGGATTCTTTGAATCTATAATTCATACATACTCATTTTTTAATCATTTCATTGTGTTTTGACATGTTTTAATCCCCCTTTATTTTTTGTATGAATCAGTCTAAAAATTAAATTAATACATTAAATTTTTGAATAATATACAAGTGCTTAAAATGAGAAAAACACTGTCTGGCTTTCCACCTCTTCTCCTCCCAAATATTACTCCCTGAAGATAACCACGCATGACTGTCTCTGGTTTTAGTTCTCCTGGAGGTTATTTCCATACCTCTTAATAATGTGTGTTTCACCATTACTTGATTTATGAGCTCCAGAAATAATCTATTGGGCCCTGCTTTGAAAGATAAGGATGTACCTCCCCTGTTATGGCCTAGGGGGGAGAACCTTTGCCCCAGCTCTATGATCTCAGCTAAATCCCGGGGGTGGTACCTCTGCAAGATGGGAAATTCCCCAAGTTTGGCTGCTTAGGCAATGTGGAGGCCTTATTCAGGTTTGTGAAGCTGAAAATGTTACCACAGGGAGGCACTGGAGACAGCTTATGACTGTACTCTGAGGAGGGGCTTCCTACTCTGGGGAATAGTGGCTTAGTTTTTAAAGAGGTTAATTAAGAGGGAGTACAGTGATTGTCTCAGATCAGCACACAGTTTTTTGCTCCCAAGAGGGCCTTGTGGCATTGGGGAGCCAAGGAACAGGGGCTACTTTACTATAATTCATGTTTGTTGTTGTTCCAAGCAGTGGGAAATAGCAAGGTCACCTGAAATAGGAATAGCTGAGTGCCCAGAAGTTCTCTGGCCATGCCCAGTGACTGGTATGGGAAAATTTGGAAGTGACCTACGTTATCAAGTTTCTTCCTTCCTGCTGGGGACCAGGAGAGCATCCTTTGGAACCTTTGGGCGCAGGGACTGTGGATAGGTGCTGGGAGCAGGTGGCTGCTCTCTGACAATTAGATTGTACCACAGGAGGCCTGGGGAAGAGTAGGAGCCACAGAGAGGACAATCTTGCAATGCTGATCATCTTTCTTACCAGCGTGGTCTTAGTAGTTCAGAGACCATTGTCACATGCCTGTCACCTGTCAGGCTCTACCCATTCAAGAGTCATAGCCGCTACTAAAGTGCACATTGGCATCCACTTCTCTGTGATACAAGTGCCTTCATGCCTCAGAGCTCCATCAGGAGTCCTCCTCACCTCACTGCTGTTACCACCTGGAACGCAGGGACTGCCAGCCCACACAGAGTGATGATGGGACAGCCCTGTGGACCTCAGCAGAGGGGAGACTTGGGGAAGGCCACACATCTCTACACTGCCCTGCATCTTCCATCCTCCATCTCACCTCCATACAGAGCTGAATGGCTGGTGGCGATAAATTAAGGTAATTACAGTATTAGAGGAAAAAAGGTGATGAACCAATGCTTGCTTTGACTTTTTCCATAGTCCAAGGGGAAAAAAACCTAACCAAATAATTAAACTCTTCACTGGGACCCCCCCCCCTTGGGTACACCCTGATACCTAGTCTCGCCTCCTGTGCTTGAGGTTTCTTTTTCACTCCATTTGTGAGAGACTTTTTCCGTTATCCAACATATAAAACCTCCACCTTTTGAAAACTTAAAACTCATAACCTGTATCACAGAGGTGGATCTCATCCCAGAATCTACTCTTTTCACTATACCTCAAACCAGGGACTTGATCTGTAACAGCATAAATGGGGTGGGGAGGAGATACTTGGATGGGGTAGGCCAGGGTTGGCTTTGGCACTCCAAGGTCTGATGCCCACTGGAAATCCCTCCATCACTGTGATGGTAGGCCCCTTCTTTATTCCTTGTCTTCAAACCTGTACGCGTGCATGCACACACACAGACATCTCACAAAGACACACAGTATTTCTCTGAGACAGTGGTATAAAGGAAAAAGAAACATCATCATTTCTGCAATATCATCTGCATAGATTGTGCTGCCAGGAACAGAGAGAGTGCTTCATCAGTTGTTCTTGTTCATCCTCCCGTATGTCCCAGGCCCATTGCTCTAAAGAGAAAGATGGTCAAAGACCCTGGACATTTTCTTTTTTTAATAATAATAATATTAAATTATAATATTAATAATTTAATAATGATGTAATAATCATTTAAAATAATCATTTGGCCTGAACAAATTCTTAGATATGGTGTCTTCCTCCCTCAGTCTGTAGCACTCATCCGGAAGTGGTGGCGGGCACCGCCACTCCCATGATGACTGGTGTATTACCCTGTTTTATATATCAGAAGGAGGAGACTCATAGAGGCTTTCTGGTACCTCCAAGGTCAGATGTGGTGGAGCCAGGACTAGAACCCAGATCTGGTGAGTCCAGGCCTAGAGCTCTTTCTACCACATTAAAATGGAAGAGAACATTGCTGAGTATATATCTTGTTAAAACAGATTACAATGCCAGTAAAGAAGAAATTAGTGTGAGGATGTACAAGACAGGGGGATCTAGAGTTCAGAATAGATCAAGATATCACTATATTTTCCAAGAAAACCTAAGGAAGAAGGATCCTGTCTGTTAGCTTGGTATAGGAGGACTTGTTCTTACTCTTCAGCCAAATTTTATATTGGCTACTTCAAGGATCTTAGTTTATTCATCTAAAGACAGGAGAGTTTGGATTATGATTGTGCCTTTCCAACCCCAGCATTCTGTGATGTAAAAAGCTAACATAACACATGATATGAAGTATGGAGAATGACTTCTTTGTCACATGTTGACTCAGGAATGGTAAAGCCATGTAGCAACAAGGCTAATCTTATAGCTGTAGTGTATCTAAGGTCATCGAGTTAGCCTGGCCCTGCAGCCACAGTGAAAAGAAGTGCTTCATTTCATGATTGTGGAAGATGATTGGCCATTATTACGAGCAAAGAACTCATATCGAATTCTCTGTGAGGTTAAACAGATCTTCAGATAAGACACTTGACATGTAAAAGGAAGCTTAAGTGAGTCAAGAAAAAGAGCTGTTGGCTGACACTGAAGGATTCAGGAAGGTCAGATACACGTGTGAAGTGGGGGCCCATCATCTGCAAGACTGATGAAAATTTTAAAAGGACAGAAATTTGGTTTGTACAAATAGACAATTATCTGTAAGAATGATGGTTGAGGACTTAAACTGAGAAGAAAGAACAGATTCATTTTGAGAGAATGCTGAAGGAGGAAGGTTTCTGTAATGATCATGCTGTGCATTTGATTAATGATCAGAAATAGTCAGGACTTGTCATTCGTCTGGATCTCTCAAGGGAAGCTGGACACAGTAAAGGATTTTTGAGGAAAACAGTATCTGGTCAAATAGTTCCTTCTATCTCTGACTCACCTCTCTAGTCTACTTATAGTCACAATTCTTGATCTGGAAGCCCTTATCAAAAAATATGGATAATATTCATCTCACAGATTGTTGTAAAAATGTGTATGAAATATGTATGTGTATGAAAGGGCATGGCTACTTGAAAAATCCTCAACTAACATTATTGCTATGCTTTACGGGGACAGCAATAAAGGGGGTGAGAAGGCAGTGTGGTATTTTGGTGAGAGCCATGGCTTTGATATCAGGCAGCGTGGATTCTAATCCCTGACCTGTCACTTATAGATAAATCGCTTAACACCTGGAGTCTCATATTCCCCATCTGTAAAATGGGGATAACAAATCTCACTTGCACAGGTGTGTGACTTAAAGCCAAAATGAATAACATATGGGAAGACTTTGCAACTGCTAAAGCACTGTATAAGTGTGAGGAATTATAAATATTATTATCACTTGGGTCCCCAGTTTATGGGATTGAAAGTCAGCTACTCCAATGACAGATGAGTGGGAATACATGAATGATTACCCTCAAAGTATACTTTTGCTCTTTGCCATCTATCACCAATAAATACTTGATTTACATTTGAAATTTGGCAACCCGGAAAGCCATTAATCCAAATAAATACTCAGCGCTCTGCAAAGCAAAATGTTTCCCAGCCAGAGCCTCCGCCTGCTCTGTGACGCTTGCCTTGCACATGTGCAGACAGACTCATTTGCTGCTGGTGCTGTCTATACTGATTCACCCCTCAGTCAGTCAGCAGCCTGGCATAGGTTGCCACTGTGCATGCAGCAGCTTGCAGGATCTGCAGGCAACTACAGAGGAAGGACAAACATTGTCCTTACGAGCTGACAAGCTAAGAGCTCCTGTCATGAATGACTACTGTTTCTGACTGTCCAGCCTTCATTTACCCTCTTCTGGTAAGAAAACATCAATTTTCCTTTTGTTAACCATCCTTCCCCCACTCTTGCCAGTGTTATTTTTGGGAGAGACTGACCTTAACCCCTTGCTCTAGAAGTGGGGATACAACCCAGGCCTTCTAAACAGAGAGAGCCTTGATGATTGGTTCTGGGAAGGGCAAGTCAGTTTGACCCATTAAATGTCAGGTCCAGAGGTCTTGCTCAAATATTGAGAAAAAAGTCTTTCTGAGCCTCAAGAGTACTATAGACAGCTTCCTGGTATTATTTCTGAGCACCTGGATCTAGCTGGACCTGAAGCTTACATTGGACTTTGAAGCTTACATTGGACTTTGAAGCTTACATTGGACTTTGAAGCTTATTACCCCAACCAATGAATTCCTTTTGCTTGCTTGTTCATTTGTTTGGTCTAGTCAAAGCTGTGCATAGCTTTGTGCATAGTTATAGCAGTGTTCGTTCCTTCAGTCTACACACTACTTATTGGGTGCTTTCTTGTGTCAGGCCCTGTGCAGGGAATTTTGATGACAAAGACATGGGCTCTCCCTTCATGGAGTTTGCAAACTAGTAGGAGAGACACAGAATATTAAAATAGAATATAGTAATTATAATGAGTGATATATGTATGAGGCATTAAAGAGCATAAAGTGGAAGTCCTTAACTCATCTAAGAGTATGTCAGGTGTGGAGGATCTGGAAGGGTCTTCTACCTTGAGGAAATAAACCCTGAGAGGGTACTTACTGGATGAGTAGGAATTATCCAGGAAGTGATGGGGAGGAAAGGAAATATATGCTTGTTTTACCTCTGAGATATAGAGAATGGTGCGTGTGTGTGTGTGTGTGTGTGTGTGTGTGTGTAGGTATGTATGTATGTGTGTGTGTGTGTGTTTGTTGAGGGTTGGGGACTACAGATGAATTACAAGCAGGTTCAGGATTCTAGAATGAAAATGAAAAATCTCATTGGAAAGTGATAGGATACTGGAAGGAATCTGGATGATGGGAGGAGTCCTTTTAGCTATGGACTTCTCTTGGGTTTTTGACTTCATCCTGTAGGTCATCCATGAAATGTATAAAGCAGGAGAATGTTTTGAAAGATATACGAGCAGCTATATAGAGAATGGGTTTGAGAAAGACACACTTGGAGGGAAGGAAACCAGTTAAGAGGCTCTTGATGAGAAGCCTAAGTTTGAAGAGACAAATATAGATTAGAGAAATATTTTGCAGGTAAAATTTGTAGTGTTAGTGCCTGGTTGTGGGGGAAAAAGATAATAGAGTCTAAATTTTTTTGGCTTGTGTGACTAGTGAAGGTAGATGACCAACTAAAATGATGAGGTTTTTTTTGGGCATGGTAAATTTAAGGTACAAGAGGGATGACTGGAAAGATAGACCCATCCATCAGGCAGTTGGATATATAAATTTGTGGCTTGATAGAGAGGTCTGGGTTGGAGAGAGACATTTAGCTGTCATCAACATGTAGTTAAAATGATATTATCTAAGGGGAAAAGTGGGGTATAAAGAGTAGAGCATTTGGGAAGAACCCTGAGTACACCAATACTGAAGCATTGCGCTGGAGTAAAAAGAACCCTGAAAGGAGGCCCTGAAAGAATCGTTAGAAAGATAGGAGAAGAACCAGGAGTGTGTGGTCTCCTAGAAATCAAAGAATAGAGCTTCATGATGGAGAGCGTAATAATCTGTACCACATGCAGTAGAGTATAGGAAAAAAAAGGTTATTCCAAACTACCTATGGTATTTGAGTCAGGAAGTCATCTAGTGATTATAGAGTTGGTTCAGTAGAGGAAGGATGGGAGTGGGAACCAGAGTGGAGTAAGTTGAAGGTGACAATAACTATGACCACTCTTTGAGAAGTTTACCTAAAAAGAGAGGGAAAAGATGGTATAGTAAATGGAAATGGACCCAGTATCAGGGAAGGTTTCCTCTTAAGGACTGGAGCAATATGAGCATATTTCCAGGATAACAGGAAAGAGAGAGATACCAGAAAGGGGGAAGTGGGACATACAAAATGAGAAGGTTTGGGGATATAGCAAGACTTTAGAGCCGGGAGTGGGTGTGGTCAAGGGCACCGTGGATAGTTTGGCCTTGGAAAGGAGGACATGTTATGATAATGGGAGGAAATTTTTTAGGATGGTTATGGGTTTTAATAATTGGATTGGGGAAATCTTTGGGAAGAATACACGTTATGGCTCAGTTTCATAGAAGTAGGAAATGGCGGGGCGAAGGTTGGAAAGTTGAGGACATAATACCAGATAACTGTTTTTCCTCATGTGGCCAGTTGTTTCTAGTTGGCCAGGAATAGACCATGACCAAAAAGATAAGTAGCTGAATGGCACATGGCCCAAAGGCCTTGTCTTTTTCTTTTCTTAAGATATAATTTACTTGCCATAAAATGTACCTTTTAAAAGTGGTTTTTAGTATCAGTACATTCACAGTTGTACACCTATCACCACTGTCTAATTCCAGAACACTTTAATGACCCCCAAAATAAACCCAGCTAGAAGTCACTACCTATTCCCCCCATCCCCCAGTCTCTGGGCAACTGTTAATGTATTCTCTGTTTCTATAGATTTGCCTGTTGTGGATATTTCATATAAATGGAATCATACAATATGTGGTCCTCTTTGTTACCGACTTCTTTCACTTAGCATAATGTATTCAAGTCTCATCCATGTTGTAGCATGCATCAGTACTTTATTCCTTTTTATTGCTGAATAATCATCCATTGACAGATACTCCACATTTTGTTTATCCATTCATCAGTGATGAATATCTGATTTGTTTCATTTTGGGGGTATTATGAATAATACTCTTAGGAATATTCCTATACAAGTTTTTGTGTGGACATGTATCTAGGAATGGAATTGCTTCGTCACCTGATGTTTATGTTTAACTTTTTGAGGAAATGTCAAACTGTTTTCCAAAGTAGCCGTACCATTTTATTTTCCTACCAGCAGTATAGAGTTCCAATTTTTCCATATCTTCACCAACACTTGCTATTATTACTTTTTCAAATAATTATCTTAGTGGATGTGAAGTGGTATCTCATGGTTTTTATTTGAATTTCCCTGATGGCTAATGATGTTGAGCATCTTTTCATGTGCTTATTGGCATTTATATATCTTCTTTGTAGAAATATCTACGCAAATTCTTTTCACCTTTTAAAATTAGGTAATTTGTCTTTATACTGTTGAACTGTAAAAGTTCTTTATGTATTCTGAATACTAGATCTTTAGTAGATACGATTTGTAAATATTTTCTACAATTCTGTGGATTGTTGTCTTTTCACTTTATTGATAGTAGAGTATCATTAGAAGCACAGATGTTTTAAACTTTGATGTAGTCCAATTTCTCTATTTTTTATTTGATTGCTTGTGCTTTTGGTGTCATATCTAAGAAACTATTGCCTAATCCAAGGTCATGAAGATTTACACATATGTTTTCTTCTAAGAGCTTTATAATTTTGACTATTACATTTAGATTTTTAATTCATCTTAAGTTAATTTTTGTATATGGTATGGGATAGAGGTGCAAATTCATTTGTTTGCATGTTGATATCTAATTGTCCCAGCACATCTGTTGAAAAAGACTATTCTTTCCCCCTTTTAAATTGTCTTGGCCCCCTTGTCAAAAATGAATTAACCATAAATGGTTTATTTCTGGATTCTCAAGTCTATTCCATTAATCTATATTATCTGTTTCTGTTCTTCTGACAGTACTACAGTATCTTTTTTTTAAATTAATTTATTTAGTTTTGGCTGTGTTGGGTCTTCGTTGCTGTGCATGGGCTTTCTCTAGTTGTGGCGAGTTGGGGCTACTCTTCGTGTGGTGCGCGCGCTTCTCATTGCAGTGGCTTTCTCTTGTTGTGGAGCACAGGCTCTAGGCGCGCGGGCTTCAGTAGTTGTGGCATGTGGGCTCAGTAGTTGTGGCTCACGGGCTATAGAGCGCAGGCTCAGTAGTTGTGGCGCATGGGCTTAGTTGCTCCGTGGCATGTGGGATCTTCCCGGACCAGGGATTGAACCTGTGTCCCACTGCATTGGTAGGTGGATTCTTAACCACTGCACCACCAAGGGAGTCCCCAGTACTACAATATCTTGATTGCTGTAGCTTTGTATTAAGTTTTGAAATTGAGAAGTGAGTCACTATTTTTATCAAGATTTTTTTGGGTTATTTTGGGTTCCCTACATATCTATATTAATTTTAGGATGAGATTTTCAGTTTCTGCAAAAAGGCCAGCTAGGATTTTGATAGGGATTGTGTTAAATTTGTAGATCAATTTGGGAAGTACTGCCATCTTAATAGTAGTCTTCCAATCCATGAACGCAGGTGGAAATTAGGTTACTGACTTGAGATTCCTTCTTTTTTAATAAAGATTTTAAAGCTATAAATTTTATATTTGAAGTTTTGGTCTAATAAGCACAATATCTGGGTTTTTCAAGAAACTGGGAAACTGAACTTAGAAAGTCTTTATTTGCTCAAGGTCACATAGCTAATAAACAATATAGCAAGGTTGTAATTTGGAGACTGAATGACTCAAAGTTTGTTTTATTTGTTCTCTATTGCTTTTTTTTTTTTTTTTTTTTTTACGCTTAGTCTTCAAAGAGTGACTTTATGTCAGGTGCCAGGGATGTAAAGGATGCTAAGATACATAAGCCCTGGACTTTGGTCTCAAGGAGCTAACACATTAGTTGAGGGAAAGAAATATGCAGATAAATGAGATAGAGTAGTACAGGTGCAGATCTAGATGCCTCTACTGGGATAGTTGTGGTGCAGAGGTGAGGGTGAGGAGTGCTGCCTATGAAATGGGAAAACTTACTCTATTTTAAGTGCTATCAATAGGATCTGAGTTTTACCAGGTAAATAGGATGCCAGAGGGGCCGAGTGACCATTGTGTCTGTGTGTTTTTGATGTAAATACTCCCTTCTCCTGTCTGTGAGGGTCATAGCTTCTTCCTTCATTTTGGTTTGGGAAGAGGGAAGAGCATCTTGGGCTCAATTTCCTGTCTGTTTCAGGGGCTTGACACAGCACCACGGAGTTTCGTTGCTGGAAGGAAGGCCTGGTGCATTTAGACCAAAAAAAGAAAGACTTTCAGAAATATGAAGGGACTAAGGTGGCAAAAGGACCTGTTGGATTTGTCTTCTGTGTGGTATTGTGGGCAGGTCACAATGAAAAAGGTCACAATGAAAAAGGCAGGCAAGATTCAGAAAGCATGTGGGCCATTTGGTCAATCTTGGTTTTCCCACTTTGGGCAAGAGATACTTTACTCTCTTCTTTATAAATAAATAAGAGAGGAATTGCAATGATAAATAGCAATTGACTCCTGGCTGTTGTATATGAAAGACAGTAGGTTGAGGTGGAGTCTGTGGTGATGGGAGAGCAGGCGACCCAACTGAAGTCAGCAGGAGTATTGGCTCAGGCAGTGTGTTGACATGTGGAAATGTGGGCCTAGTTTTCCCAGGTCTACTGATTTTTCAAGAGAATTTGGAAAGTTAGATTTTTTAATAAAATCACTCAATTTTTAAGTGTAGGCAATTTTTTTAAAGACTAGGTGGGCTATTAATCTTCAGGCCAAACATGATACATCTGCAAGCCACTAGTTTACAGCCTTCACCAAATCAGTTTGCAGCCAGGACCCAGCATTTTTGGCTTTGGGGACCAGCTTTTAAAGCATATAGGAACCTGGGATAACTTTATCCCTTGGGGAGCATAATAGCACCTCTGCTGGAGTGGGAATCATTCCTCCTATCTGGGGTCAGACTGACATGTCCTTACTTGCTGTTCCTGGCTCCTTTGGTGAGCCATGCTTCGTGCTTCTGGTTTCCCCCGAGGTCCTTCCTTACTTGCTCAGACACCTGAAGCAGTTATCTCTAGAATGATTGGGGAACACCAAAGAATGCAACTTTCTGGGAATCCCACCAGGACTATGCTGTTCAATATGGTAGCCACTACGTAGGTGTATATGACTGTTCAGCAATTGAAATGTGGCTAGTCCAAATTGAAAGGTGCTATAATACATGTAAGATTTCAAAGCCCTTGCTGTGAAAAATAGTGTTAAATATCTCAATTTTTATATTGCTTACATGTTGAAATGATATTTTGGATATGTTGGCTTAAATAAGATGTATTATTAAAATAATTTACCTGTTTTTACATTTTAAAAGTGTAGCTACTAGAAAATTTAAAATTGCATATTTAGGTGACATATTTCTACTGAACAGCACTGCACTGGGTCCCTCCCATTCCCAGGGTAAATTGGGAAAAGATGATTGCTCATTCTATTCTCATTATCATGGGGACATCTACTCTGAAGCGCATGGGAGATGATGGGACTGTTGTGGGGGAAATAGCCGGGACTAGAAATGTCACATCACTTCTGACAGTTATGCCTTTAAGACAGGCGAATATATGCCCGTAGAGTGGCCACTGAACCATGAAAGGAAATGCAGTCTCAGGGGATGCCTGCAGGCTGACTGACTCTCACAGATCCATTGTTACTTCCTTTTATTTTGACCTCTGACCCTGGGTTCTACTTGTCATTACTCTCTCAGGATCTGGCACATATTTGGACTTGAGGGAGTTGCCTGGGCCATTTTGAATAATAGCCTTTTTTCCTGCAATCAGCATAGAACTGAGCCAAACACTGAGTGTGGATGAGTAGGTTCAGGGATGAGAGGGTCCTTCTATCACCTCACAGCCAGAGTACCACCACTGGAGTCCCTTTTCCTGGCTGGTGTTGGAGGCTGGATAGTGGCCCCCAAGCACTCTGACTCTGGATGAGAGACTTATTCCCTTAGAACCCTGACAGAAGTTAGGAGTCTGTGTGGTAGACTCCACCCTGCTCCGTACCCCATGGGCCAAGGGGTATTGGGAGGATACCAAGAGAGGCAAGAAAAACCTAGAGCTGAAGTGTGTTCTGTCATCTGGGAGTGCGTGCTCTACAGGAGTGCTGAACGCTGAGTGTGCCAGCAGGAATTTTAACCAGCAGAAGAATCAAAGCAGTAGGGATGAGGGTGCAAGTGTTGGATTAAAAGCATTAGAAATCACTTTCAAAAACACTGTGCTGCATACTACCACCAGCATTATCATAGAAAGGTCCTTTTCTCCTTCCTTCTTTTTGCTCTCTTCCTCCTTTCCCTCCTGTTTCCTTCCCTCCCTCCCTTCCTCTCTTTTCCTCTTTTTGTGCAGGGGCATGAACCTGCCAACATATCTTTGCAATCTATCAGAGCCCTGATTTATACCACTCAGAAGTTTGCATGGCTGTCACCTCATTAAGGTGTTTGTGTCCTGGCAGAGCCTGAACTTGAATCTACCTTGAAGGTGTAATTGTGTGTTGCTAATGTAATGGCTGAAGTTGCCCATGCAAAGAGCAACATGGAAAAGGTCACAGGAGGAATGCAAGGTCACAGAGCCACCTGAAGCGTGCTCAGGATTGATTTGCTCATTTACTCCAATTCCAGAGAGAAGTCTCATGACAGCAGGTAGGACTTGCAGGGGGGAAGGATTGCAGCATGGGCTTGTGCAGATGGGAATGGAGAGGAGTTTATTGTGCTTTCCAACTGCTGAAAGCCTCACTGAGAATCTGAGCACACATAGAGCAATAGCCCCAACCCAGATGCCTGTAAATATGGATGAATCGATGGGAGAGATGGTCGCCTCTCCCCTAAAGATGGCTTGCTATTTCCTCAGCATTAGCAGATTTATCTGCAAAACAATATAGGAATTTTTTTTTTTTTCCTTCAGAATAGATACAAAATCCAGGCTTGCTCTCCAGTATTTGATCTACTTCCCAGATTCCTTGGGGAGGTGGTGTGGCATGAGAGATGTGGCTAGATCCACCACTGTGATGCTTTTCTTCTCCTCTCACCCAGGGGAGAGTGGCTGACTATACCACAGGGGCCCTCTGCTCCCTTAGATTATATCACATTTATGACTTCAGTGAATATTTATTAAGCACCTGAAATGAGGTGTACCAGGTGCTGGAGGTACTGCAGGGAACAAGGTAAGCATGAAGCCTGCCCTGGTGCTCAACCACTAGCTGAGGATGCAAGCAGTTGCAGTTTGGTAAGTGCTATCATGAGGGACAGAACAGGGTGCCAGGCCTGCACAGAGAAGAGACATCACACCCAGAGCATGTAGCACAGGGAAACCTTCCCAGAGGCAGAAGACCCTGTGAATCCTATATTCATGGATTCATGAAAGGGACTTCAGAATTCATCTTGTCCAATTCTTGCAACAGTGAAGAAATTGAGTACCCCCTCACCCAGAGAAGTAAAGTAAAACCCCAAGTTTACAAGAGCTGGTAAGTGGAAGACCAACTGAACTCAGGCCTCTTTTCTTCACTCTATTATTCTGTTCCATTAAAGTCATTCTTTTTCTATAATGTTGGGTGTTAAACCAACTGAATTTTAAGACATCAGATGAAAGAATTGATAGGGACCACAGTATTGCTATTAATCACATAACCGATATTAGAGAATATGACTGTCCTTAGGTGGAGGTTGAACTCCAGGACTAGGCTGAGCTGTGCACCCTGTCCTAGAGGTACTGGAGCTGAGACAATGCATGCACCTGTGGATGGCTTACTTTGAAGAGAAAGAGGAGATCTCGAAAAGGGCTAGGCTACCTTCCCCAGATTGTCTTCCAAATGCATCATTTGGATGGGCCACTCAGTACCTCCCAGGGCACAGTGAGTGACAGGACAGGAGGAACCAGGAGTGCTATGTTAAGGGAAGAAGGAGGAAACACCAGAAGAAGGGAATAAATACTCTCCCAAAACTCACGTTCCATACTCATTCATTTGTCTGTCAAACTATTTTTGAGCACCTTCTCTTTCTCTGTGCTAGGTGGCAAGGATTTAATGATGTTATCTTGGCTACTAGAGAAGTCATTATTTAGTAATAAATAGTATTTTCCTTGAAGTTTAACATTAGGAGAGGAGGGGTTATTAAACATAAATTCCAAGCAACTCAATCAGTAGTTCACACAGTGCCTTTTTTCCGTCCTTTGAGTTTCGTGAAGAAATCCACATGGGGCACCACTTGCTATTATAAGGCCCTTATCTCAGCTTTGCACAATCCAAGTCACTGTGAGGTGGGAACTGAGTTCTGTCCTTCTGTGCTAAGTATGGAACAATTGTTTCCCTCTTCCCTGTGGCTGCCAGCTGGTCCCATTATGCTGTCACGCCATCACTCCCTCTGTTCCTTCCCGCTACCCCTCCCCTTCCAGTATAAAGCATCTCTTTTCCTTCTCCCCCACCCCGCACCCCGTAAAGAAGGACCACCAGCCTTTGACTCACCTCTCTTCCAAAATTTTAGTGACTTGTCTCTTTCTCGGACTATGTTTAACTGATGTCACAGACCCCTCATTTTGGAGGGGGTCTCAGTATAAGTGGGCATTGACCTTAATATAAGTGAGTTTTCTGTGGTCTTACTTTTGGCTCCCCCAAAAAGGAAACCCTGAGAGAAAAATATGGATTCAAGTTATTTATTTGGAGAGGCAGCATCAGGAAGTACCAGTAAGGGAGTGAGAAAGCAGTAGAGAGAAGGGAACCAAGTCAGCCAAGTGTGGGGTAATGAGTAAGTCACTGCTGTGGAACCTGGGGCTCTGTTCCCAGGCCCTGTGTGCAGCGTGCCTCAGAGTTGTTCCTGAAGGCTGAGGAAGTCAGCATATTTATCCACCAGCTCTCAGGCCTCTCTAGGTAAAGGTTGCTCCTGTGGCACCAACTCCCAGAGCAGCCTGGAGGCCAGACAATGCTTTGAGGCAGAGAGACAATGCAGAAAGCCATCCACGTGGAAAAAACTGTGTGGTGACCTCTGGGGTAAGCTGAGGGTGTGGGCAAGGCACTGACCACCTAAGCCATTCTTTGCTAATCTCTCTTTCTCTCTTTTAAAAATAGATCTTTATTGGAGTATAATTGCTTCACAATACTTTGTTAGTTTCTGTTGCGCAACAAAGCGAATCAGCCATATGCATACACATGTCCCCATGTCCCCTGTCTTTGCTAATCTCTTAATCCACTGTTTCTTTCACTTAAAAATATTTACTATACTTGTCGCACTTTTCAATTTTATATTAATTTGTAAGTTCATACGTCTAATATCTGTCTTATTTGCTACCGTATACCCAGTACTTAGTTCAGTGCCTGGAACCTGGGAGATCCTCAATAGTTATGTGTTAATTGAATAATTAAATGAATGAATGACTCCATGCTTTTGCATCAGCTTTCTGTTCTTGAGGCGTGTCTGGGACTACCTCTAGGGCTTTAGTTACAAGGGGTAAGGGAGGAGGGAGGTTGGAAGCTATACCTGAATATAGGTAGTTTTCTTCCTGAGAACTTCTATAGGAGTGGGGCATGGCTCTCATTAAAATGTGTGCACTCCTGACTCTCGTAGCTTAAATCTGTAGGGAAACTCTAAGATCCCTTCAATAGCTTACTCATTTGACAAATATCAAGCACCCACTGTGGGTAATACACTGTTTAGAGGTATAAGATATACAAGCAAGGTACAAGATACAAGTCTTGTTCTCACAGACCTTACAGTCGAGTTAGGGGTAATAACATAACCCATGTAAATTACAAAACACCTTACAACCAAGAGTTGGATTGCACATCTCAGACTAAGTATTAAGTATTTGTAGGGTTCAGAATCATCAGGGGGATTCAGTATAGCAAAGGGGAATGGAGCAAGCTCTGGACTTGTGAAGAGACTTCGGTTTGGGTTCCTTCTCTATCACTAGACTCTAAGACTTTTTTTTTTTTTGCGGTACGCAGGCCTCTCACTGTTGTGGCCTCTCCCATTGTGAAGCACAGGCTCCGGACGCGCAGGCTTAGCGACCATGGCTCACAGGCCCAGCCGCTCTGCGGCATGTGGGATCTTCCCAGACCAGGGCACGAACCCGTGTCCCCTGCATCGGCAGGCGGACTCTCAACCACTGCGCCACCAGGGAAGCCCTTTTTTTTTTTTTTTTGAGCTCTAAGACGTTTGAGGGCACAGACTAGAGTTGATCCTGAGAGAAGAACTACTCACAATATTTAGAGCCCACAGGAGCTACCTCATTCTTTGCCCCAAGGCTGAGCAGTATGGATTACATTAACGGTGCTGATGCCCTCTGGTTTCTGGTTGGTTTTGACCAGTGGAGAACCCAGTTGGTGTGAAGAGAGTGAGGCCAGGATATTGGCATTCCATGGCTCCCTCCCTGTGGTCACCTTGGCCCAGCTACTGACTCTTTCCTATTCTTTCCTTCAGGGGTCCATTTACCTGAGCCTCTCTCATTCCCTTGGGTTTCTGCTAGCTCTGGATTCCCACACTAACCTTTAGGTTCCCTGTGTCTTTCCTACATCTTGGTAAATAAACCCTCTTTGAATTATCCAATTTCAACATGCCATCTCTTTTCTACTGGGACCTGTTACAAAAACTCAGACCCTGCCCATAAGAAACTAACAGTCCAGTAGGAGAGAGAGTTCCAGACAAGACCATTCTTTTTTGTTGTCATTGTTATTTATTTATTTTAAAATTTATTTATTTATTTTTGGCTATGTTGGGTCTTCGTTGCTGTGTGCAGGCTTTCTCTAGTTGTGGCGAGCAGGGGCTACTCTTCGTTGCGGTGCACAGGCTTCTCATTGTGGTGGCTTCTCTTGTTGAGGAGAACAGGCTCTAGGCACGCGGGCTTCAGTAGTTGCAGGACGTGTGCAAAGTACTTGTGGCTTGCGCGCTCTAGGGCACAGGCTCAGAAGTTGTGGCACATGGGCTTAGTTGCTTTGTGGTATGTGGGATCTTCCTAGACCAGGGTTCGGACCCGTGTCGCCTGCATTGGCAGGAGGATTCTTAATCACTGCACCACCAGGGAAGTCCAAGACCATTCTTAATCAAAGAAAAACTGAAGACAGCATGCTGATGAGCTGACAAAGGTGTGATGATTCAGATTATAGGTAGCTAGAGGGCCTTTTCAAACTTACTTTGGAATATACAGGTGATAAAAACTGTTACAGAAGAGATTATTAACTATAATTACACTAATTTAATTGTGGCAGCATGATTTACTGAAATAGTAATTGGGGCTTTGTTTTTAACATCATTATTAGAGTATAATTACTTTATAATGGTGTGTTAGTTTCTGCTTTATAACAAAGTGAATTAGACATACATATACATACATCCCCATATCTCCTCCCTCTTGCGTCTCCCTCCCACCCTCCCTATCCCACCCCTCTAGCTGGTCACAAAGCACCAAGCTGATCTCCCTGTGCTATGCGGCTGCTTCCCACTAGCTATCTGTTTTACATTTGGGAGTGTATATATGTCCATGCCACTCTCTCACTTCATCCCAGCTTGCCGTTCCCCATCTCCGTGTCCTCAAGTCCATTCTCTATGTCTGCGTCTTTATTCCTATCCTGCCCCTAGGTTCGTCAGAACCATTTTCTTTTCTTTAGATTCCATATATATGTGTTAGCATACAGTATTTGTTTTTCTTTTTCTGACTTACTTCACTCTGTATGACAAACTCTAGGTCCGTCCACCTCACTATGAATAACTCAATTTCATTTCTTTTTATGGCTAATATTCCATTGTATACATGTGCCACATCTTCTTCACCATTCATCTGTTGATGGACACTTAGGTTTCTTCCATGCCCTGGCTACTGTAAATAGAGCTGCAATGACTATTGTGGTACATGGCTCTCTTTGAATTATGATTTTCTCAGTGTATATGCCCAATAGTGGGATTGCTGGGTTGTATGGTAGTTCTATTTTTAGTTTTTTAAGGAACCTCCATACTGTTCTCCATAGTGGCTGTATCAATTTACTTTCCCACCACCAGTGCAAGAGGGTTCCCTTTTCCCCACACCCTCTCCAGCATTTATTGTTTGTAGATTTTTTGATGATGGCCATTCTGACTGGTGTGAGGTGATACCTCATTGTAGTTTGATTTGCATTTCTCTAATGATTAGTGATGTTGAGCATCCTTTCATGTGTTTGTTGGAAATCTGTATATTTTCTTTGGAGAAATGTCTGTTTAGGTCTTTTGCCCATTTTTGGATTGGGTTGTTTGTTTGTTTAATATTGGACTGCATGAGCTGCTTGTAAATTTTGGAGATTAATCCTTTGTCAGCTGTTTCATTTGCTAATATTTTCTCCCATTCTGGTTGTCTTTTCGTGTTGTTTATGGTTTCCTTTGCTGTGTAAAAGGTTTTAAGTTTCATTGGGTCCCATTTATTTATTTTTGTTTATATTTCCATTTCTATAGGAGGTGGGTCAAAAAGGATCTTGCTGTAATTTATGTCATAGAGTGTTCTTCCTATGTTTTCCTCTAAGAGTTTTATAGTTTCTGGCCTTATATTTAGGTGTTTAATCCATTTTGAGTTTATTTTTGTGTATGGTGTAAGGGAGTGTTCTAATTTCATTATTTTACATGTAGCTGTCCAGTTTTCCCAGCACCACTTACTGAAGAGGCTGTCTTTTCTCCATTGTGTATTCTTGCCTCCTTTATCAAAAATGAGGTGACCATATGTGTGTGGGTTTATCTCTGGGCTTTCTATTCTGTTCCATTGATCTATATTTCTGTGTTTGTGCCAGTACCATACTGTCTTGATTACTCTAGCTTTTTAGTATAGTCTGAAGTCTGGGAGCCTGATTCTTCCAGCTTCGTTTTTCTTTCTCAAGATTGCTTTGGCTATTTGGGGTCTTTTGTGTTTCTATACGAATTGTAAGATTTTGTGTTCTGATACTGTGAAGAATGTCATTGGTAGTTTGACAGGGATTGCACTGAATCTGTAGATTGCTTTGGGTAGTATAGTCATTTTCACAATATTGATTCTTCCAATCCAAGAACATGGTATATTTCTCTGTTTATGTCATCTTTGATTTCTTTCATCAGTGTTTTATAGTTTTCTTAGTACAACTGTTTCGTCTCCTTAGGCAGGTTTATTCCTAGGTATTTCATTCTTTTTGTTGCAGTGGTAAATGGGAGTGTTTCCTCAATTTCTCTATCAGATTTTTCATCATTAGTGTAGAGAAATGCAAGAGATTTCTGTGCATTAATTTTTTTTACATCTTTATTGGAGTGTAAATGTTTTACAATGGTGTGCTAGTTTCTGCTTTATAACAAGGTGAATCAGTTATACATATACATATGTTCCCATATCTCTTCCCTCTTGCATCTCCCTCTCTCCCACCCTCCCTATCCCACCCCTCTAGGTGGTCACAAAGCAAGCTGATCTCCCTGTGCTATGCAGCTGCTTCCCACCAGCTATCTATTTTACATCTGGTAGTGTATATATGTCCATGCCACTCTCTCACTTTGTCACAGCTTACCCTTCCCCCTCCCCATATCCTCAAGTCTACTCTCTAGTAGGTCTGTGTCTTTATTCCTGTCTTACCCCTAGGTTCTTCATGATATATTTTTTTCTTAGATTCCATGTATATGTGTTAGCATATGGTATTTGTCTTTCTCTTTCTGACTTACTCCACTCTATATGACAGACTCTAGGTCCATCGACCTCAGTACAAATAACTCATTTTCATTTCTTTTTCTGGCTGAGTAATATTCCATTGTATATATGTGCCACATCTTCTTTATCCATTCATCTGTCGATGGACACTCAGGTTGTTTCCATGTCCTGGCTATTGTAAATAGAGCTGCAATGAACATTGTGGTACATGACTCTTTTTGAATTATGGTTTTCTCAGGGTATATGCCCACTAGTGGGATTGCTGGGTCATATGGTAGTTCTATTTGTAGTTTTTTAAGAAACCTCCATACTGTTCTCCACAGTGGCTGTATCAATTTACATTCCCACCAACAGTGTAAGAGGGTTCCCTTTTCTCCACACACTCTCCAGCATTTATTGTTTGTAGATTTTTTCATGATGGCCATTCTGACTGGTATGAGATGATATCTCGTTGTAGTTTTGATTTGCATTTCTCTAATGATTAATGGTGTTGAGCATTCTTTCATGTGTTGTTGGCAATCTGTATATCTTCTTTGGAGAAATGTCTATTTAGGTCTTCTGCCCATTTTTGGATTGGGTTGTTTGCTTTTTTGTTATTGAGCTGCATGAGCTGCTTGTAAATTTTGCAGATTAATCCTTTGTCAGTTGCTTCATTTGCAAATATTTTCTCCCATTCTGAGGGTTGTCTTTTGGTCTTGTTTATGGTTTCCTTTGCTGTGCAAAAGCTTTGAAGTTTCATTAGGTCCCATTTGTTTATTTTAGTTTTAATTTCCATTTCTCTAGGAGGTGGGTCAAAAAGGATCTTGCTGTGATTTATGTCCTAGAGTGTTCTTCCTATGTTTTCTCTAAGAGTTGGATAGTTTCTGGCCTTCTATTTAGATGTTTAATCCATTTTGAGTTTATTTTTGTGTATGGTGTTAGGGAGTATTCTACTTTCATTATTTTACATGTAGCTGTCCAGTTTTTCCAGCACCACTTATTGAAGAGGCTGTCTTTTCTCCATTGTATGTTCTTGTCTCCTTTATCAAAGATACGGTGACCAAATTTGCATGGGTTTATCTCTGGGCTTTCTAACCTGTTCCATTGATCTATATTTCTGTTTTTGTGCCAGTGCCATACTGTCTTGATTACTGTAGCTTTGTAGTATAGTGTGAAGTCAGGGAGCCTGATTCCTCCACCTCCATTTTTCTTTCTCAAGATTGCTTTGGCTATTCGGAGTCTTTTGTGTTTCCATACAAATTTTGAAATTTTTTGTTCTAGATCTGTGAAAAATGCCAGTGGTAGTTTGATAGGGATTGCATTGAATCTTTAGATTGCTTTGGGTAGTAGAGTCATGTTCACAATGTTGATTCTTCCAATCCAAGTACATGGTATATCTCTCCATCTATTTGTATCATGTTTAATTTCTTTCATCAGTGTCTTACAATTTTCTGCATACAGGTCTTTTGTGTCCTTAGGTATCTTTATACCTAGATATTTTATTCTTTTTGTTGCAGTGGTAAATGGGAGTGTTTTCTTAACTTCACTTTCAGATTTAACATCATTAGTGTATAGGAATGCCAGAGATTTCTGTGCATTAATTTTGTATCCTGCTACTTTACCAAATTCATTGATTAGCTCTAGTAGTTTTCTGGTAGCATCTTTAGGATTCTCTATGTATAGTATCATGTCATCTGCAAACAGTGACAGCTTTACTTTCTTTCCAATTTGGATTCCTTTTATTTCTTTTTCTTCTCTGATTGCTGTTGCTAAAACTTCCAAAACTATGTTGAATAATGGTGGCGAGAGTGGACATCCTTGTCTTGTTCCTGATCTTAGAGAAAATGGTTTCTGTTTTTCACTATTGAGAATGATGTTGGCTGGGTGTTTGTCATATATGGCGTTTATTATGTTGAGGTAATTTCCCTCTATGCCTACTTTCTGGAGGGTTTTTATCATAAATGGGTGTTGAATTTTGTCAAAAGCTTTCTCTGCATCTATTGAGATGATCAAACGGTTTTTATTCTTCAATTTGTTAATATGGTGTATCACATTGATTGATCTCTGTATATTGAACAATCCTTGCATTCCTGGGATAAACCCCCCTTGATCATGGTGTATGATCCTTTTAATGTGTTTTTGGATTCTGTTTGCTAGTACTTTGTTGGGGAGTTTTGCGTCTATGTTCATCAGTGATATTGGCCTGTGGTTTTCTTTCTCTGTGATATCTTTGTCTGGTTTTGGTATCAGGGTGATGGTGGCCTCGTAGAATGAGCTTTGGAGTGTTCCTCCCTCTGCTATATTTTGGAAGAGTTTGAGAAGCATAGGTGTTAACTCTTCTCTAAATGTTTGATAGAATTCTCCTGTGAAGCCATCTGGTCCGGGGCCTTTGTTTGTTCAAAGAATTTGAATCACAGTTAGTTTCAATTTCAGTGCTTGTGATTGGTCTGTTCATATTTTCTATTTCTTCCTGGTTCAGTCTCGGAATGTTGTGCTTTTCTAAGAATTTTTCCATTTCTTCCAGGTTGTCCATTTTATTGGCGTATAGTTGCTTGTAGTAACCTCTCATGATCCTTTATATTTCTTCAGTGTCAGTTGTTACTTCTCCTTTTTCATTTCTAATTCTATTGGTTTGAGTCCTCTACCTTTTTTTTCTTGATGAGTGTGGCTAATGGTTTATCAATTTTGTTTATCTTCTCAAAGAACCAGCTTTTAGTTTTATTGATATTTGCTATTGTTTCCTTCATTTCATTTTCATTTATTTCTCATCTGATCTTTATGATTTCTTTCCTTCTGCTAACTTTGGGGTTTTTTTGTTCTTTCTCTGACTGCTTTAGGTTAAGGTTAGGTTGTTAATTTGAGATGTTTCTTGTTTCTTGAGGTAGGATTGTGTTTCTGTAAACTTCCCCCTTAGAACTGCTTTTGCTGCATCCCATAGGTTTTGGGTCATCGTGTTTTCATTGTCATATGTTTCTAGGTATTTTTTGATTTCTTCTTTGAATTCTTTAGTGATCTCTTGGTTAATTAGTAGTGTATTGTTTAGCCTCCATGTGTTTGTAGTTTTTACAGATTTTTTTCCTCTAATTCATATCTAGTCTCATAGCACTGTGGTCGGAAAAGATACTTGATAAGATTTCAATTTTCATAAATTTATCAAGGCTTGATTTGTGACCCAATATATGATCTATCATGGAGAATGTTCCATGAGCACTTGAATTAACGTATCCTGGTGTTTTTGAATGGAATGTCTTATAAATATCAATTAAGTTCATCTTGTTTAATATATCATATGAAGTTGTGTTTCCTTATTTATTTTCATTTTGGATGATCTCTCCATTGATGAAAGTGGGGTGTTAAAATCCCCTACTATGATTGTGTTACTGTCAGTTTCCCCTTTTATGGCTGTTAGCATTTGCCTTATGTATTGAGGTGCTCCTATGTTGGGTGCATAATATTTACAATTGTTTTGTCTTCTTGGATTGATTCCTTGATCATTATGTAGCGTCCTCTTTGTCTCTTATAATAGTCTTTATTTTAAGGTCTATTTTGTCTGATGTGAGAATTGCTACTCCAGCTTTCTTTTGATTTCCATTTGCATGGAATATCTTTTTCCATCCCCTCACTTTCAGTCTTTATGTGTCCCTAGGTCTGAAGTGGGTCTCTTGTAGACAGCATATATATGCGTCCTGTTTTTGTATCCATTCAGCCAGTCTATGTCTTTTGGTTGGAGCATTTAATCCATTTACATTTAAGGTAGTTATCGATATGTATGCTCCTGTTACCATTTTCTTAATCTTTTGGGTTTGTTATTGTAGGTGTTTTCCTTCTTTTGTGTTTCCTGCCTAGAGAAGTTCTTTACCATTTGTTGTAAAGCTGGTTTGGTGGTGCTGAATTCTCTTAGCTTTTGCTTGTTTGTAAAGGTTCTAATTTCTCCATCAGGTCTGAATGAGATCCTTGCTGGGTAGAGTAATCTTGGTTTTAGGTTTTTCCCTTTCATCACTTCAAATATATTGTGCCACTCCCTTCTGGCTTGCAGAGTTTCTGGTGAAAGATCAGCTGTTAACCTTATGGGGATTCCCTGGGATGTTTTCTGTTTTTTTTTCCTTCTGGCTTTTAATATTTTTTCTTTATATTTAATATTTGATAGTTTAATTAATATGTGTCTTGGCGTGTTTCTCCTTGGATTTATCCTGTATGGGGTTCTCTGTGCTTTCTGGACTTTATTGACTGTTTCCTTTCCCATATTAGGGAAGTTTTCAACTATAATGGCTTCAAATATTTTCTCAGTCCCTTTCTTTTTCTCTTCTTCTACTGGTTTCCCTGTAATTCGAATGTTGGTGTGATTAATGTTGTCCCATAGGTCTCTGAGAGTGTCCTCAATTCTTCATTCTTTTTTCTTTATTCTGCTCTGCAGTAGTTATTTCCACTATTTTATCTTCCAGGTCACTTATTCATTTGTCTCCCTCAGTTATTCTACTATTGATTCCTTGTAGAGAATTTGTAATTTCATTTATTGTGTTTTTCATCATTATTTGTTTGCTCTTTAGTTCTTCTAGGTCCTTGTTAAAAGTTTCTTGTATTTTCTCCATTCTATTGCCAAGATTTTGGATCATCTTTACTATCATTACTCTGATTTCTTTTTTCAGGTAGACTGCCTATTTCCTCTTCATTTGTTTGGGCTGGTGGGTTTTTATCTCGCTGATTCTTCTGCTGTGTGTTTCTCTGTCTTCTCATTTTGCTTAACTTACTGTGTTTGGGGTCTCCTTTTTGAAGGCTGCAGGTTCGTAGTTCCCGTTGTTTTTGGTGTCTTCCCCTAGTGGCTAAGGTTGGTTCAGTGGTTTGTGTAGGCTTCCTGGTGGAGGGGACTGGTGCCTGTGTTCTGGTGGATGATACTGGATCTTGTCTTTTTGTTGGGCAGGACTGCATCTGGTGGTGTGTTTTGGGTTGTCTGTGACTTTATTATGATTTTAGGCAGCCTCTCTGCTAATGGGTGGTATTTTGTTCTTGTCTTGCTAGTTGTTTGGCATAGGGTGTCCAGCACTGTAGCTTCCTGGTCCTTGAGTGGAGCTGGGTCTTAGCGTTGAGATGGAGATCTCTGGGAGAGCTTTCGCCTTTTTGAAATTACTTGTAGCCAGGAGGTCTCTGGTGGGCCAAAGTCCTGAATTTGGTTCTCCCTCCTCAGATGCACAGGCCTGACACCTGGCTGGAGCATGAAGACCCTGTTAGCCACACAGCTCAGAAGAAAGGCAAGAAAAAAAGAAAGAAAGAAAGAAAAATAAAATAAAATAAAGTCATTAAGATAAAAAATTATTAAAAATAAAAAATTAGAAAAGAAAAAAAAGAACAGAGCAACCAAACCAAAATACAAATCCACGAATTATAAGAAGTGCTGAAAACTATACTAAATAAAACAAAGAAAAACAAAACAAAAAACCCATAAAAACAGACAGAAAGAACCCTAGGACAAATGGTAAAAGCAAAGCTATACAGACAGACTCACACAAAGAAGCATATACATACCCACTCACAAAAAGAGAAAAAGGAAAAAAATAATTTATGTAGATATAAAAATATAAAAAGGAAGATAGCAACCAAATCAATAAACAAATATATCAATGATAGTAAACTCTAAATAGTGAACTAAGATAAATGTAAAACCAGAAACAAGTTGGATGTAGAAAGGAAACCCGAAGCCTACAGTTGCAACCAAAGTCCACTGCCTCAATTTTGGGATGTTTCATTGTCTATTCAGGTATTCCATAGATGCAGGTTACATCAGGTTGATTGTGGAGATTTAATCTGCTGTTCCTGAGGCTGCTGGGAGAGATTTCCCGTTCTCTTCTTTGTTCGCACAACTCCTGGTGTTCAGCTTTGGATTTGGCCCTGCCTCTGTGTGTAGGTTGCCTGAGGGCATCTGTTCTTTGTGCAGACAGGACGGGGTTAAAGGAGCAGCTGATTAAGGGGCTCTGGCTCACTCAGGCTGGAGGGATGGAGGAGTACGGAATGCAGGGTAAGCTTGTGGTGGCAGAGGACGGTGTGACTTTGCAACAGCTTGAGGTGTGACATGTGTTCTCCTGGTGAAGGTGTCCCTGGATCATGGGTCCCTGGCAGTGGCGTGCTGCACAGGCTCCTGGGAGGGGAAGTGTGGATAGTGACCTGTGCTTGCACACAGGCTTCTTGGTGGCTGCAGCAGCAGCCTTAGCTTTTCATGCCTGTCTCTGGTGTCT
Source organism: Delphinus delphis (assembly GCF_949987515.2). NCBI lineage: Eukaryota > Metazoa > Chordata > Mammalia > Artiodactyla > Delphinidae > Delphinus > Delphinus delphis. The sequence continues at coordinate 66,726,088 of NC_082694.2, forward strand.
GCGGTGATAGTCAAGGCTCACGTCCATCTCTGAAGCTCGTTAGGTGGTGCTCTGAATCTCTTCTCCTCGCGCACCCCGAAAAAATGGTCTCTTCCCTCTTAGGCAGTTCCAGACTTTTTCCTGGCTAGCTGTGGTGCACTAGCCGCCTTCAGGCTGTGTTCACGCAGCCAACCCCAGTCCTCTCCCTGGGATCTGACCTCTGAAGCTCGAGCCTCAGCTCCCAGCCCCCGCCCACCCCGGTGGATGAGCAGACAAACCTTTCATGCTGGTTAGTGCTGGTCGGCACCGATCCTCTGTGCGGGAGTCTCTCCACTTTGCCCTCTGCACCCCTGTTGCTGCGCTCTCCTCTGTGGCTCTGAAGCTTCCCCCCTCACCGCCCACTCCCCCGTCTCCACCAGTGAAGGGGCTTCCTAGTGTGTGGAAATTTTTCCTTCTTCACAGCTCCCTCTCAGAGGTGCAGGTCCCATCCCTATTGTTTTGTCTGTGTTTTTTCTTTTTTCTTTTGCCATACCGAGGTACATGGGGAGTTTCTTGCCTTTTGGGAAGTCTGAGGTCTTCTGCCAGTAGGTGTTCTTCAGGAGTTTTTCCACATGTAGATGTATTTCTGATGTATTTGTGGGAGGAAGGTAATCTCCATGTCTTACTCCTCCCCCATCTTGAAGCAAGGCTGGGGCTTTGTTTTTAAAGCTATACAGTGTGCATTTTCTGTACCCCACCGAGGCCTCCCTCATCCCAGGAGCTTCCTCCTCCCCCCAGGAGACAGTGATTCTCCTGGCTTTTGTTTTGCCAAAGTCTGTTCTTCAGGAGGGAATGTGCTGAGCTTCAAGAGAAGGGAAGAAGGTGGAGGCAAGTGCATGGCATCCAAGAGCCTCAAGATTTTGAAACTGTCAGAGGAGAAAGAGGATTTTAGAACATCCCTGAAGACCAGGAGAGAAAGAAAAGTTCTTAGGTTCATGGTAGTAGGCACCAGTGTGTGGCCCTGGAAGGTACTGCAGGGAGGAGGGAGGACCTCCGAAGAATGGCTCCTTGGGGCACCAAAATAGGCTGGACCTGGTACTCTGGACACTCAGCCTTGGGCCATGAGCCCAGGAAAGAGGAGATGCTCACCTTTGTGAGATTTCATGGGCTTGGACAATGATCATATTAGCGATAGACCATGGACCATAGAGCCATTCCTGAATGATGCACACACACTAGGCCAGGTCCCTGGGAACTTTGCCAACTCTGGGTGAGGAAACTATGCCACAATAGTGACTATAGTTGAATTTCCTACCAACCCAATGAGATGGGGTCTCAGAAAAGAGTCAATTTTATTTCAGGAGATAAAAGTAATGTAAAATTTCTTATGTTCCATTTTATGGAATAAATTCATACCTGCTACACATGGGTACCTCATCTAGGACTACTGAGAATGCCAGTATAGCACATATCTGTACCACAGATGGCTTGATGACTGCCATAGCACTGGGACTGATGAGTTTTGAGGAAGGGGCTGTTTCTCTATTGGAAAAGTGGTGGGCAGAGATGAGTGTGAACTCTTAGAAGTCACTGCTGATTTGGAGAACACCATGCACTAGTGATGAAACTGAGTTTGAAAGAGTACTATAGAATGCTTTAAACTTTGGGTTGATACCCGGTAGCTTATACAATGTTTGGAAGGAAGATAATACAAGTGTAGCTTTGTTAGGTTACACTGACAGTGTTAATTTCTCTGAAATTCCCCAGAGGATACAGAGACATTTGAGACTCACAGAAGGAGAAATTTAAGGCCCTATCTCTGCTTTTATTTTTTAAAAACAAACAAAATTTAATCTCTTTCTAGGATAGAAAGGCATCAGAGACTGATATCACCAGAGTCCCCAGTAAAAAAACTATTTCCCAAGGATTATGACGGGTAGAGAACAGATGTCCAGGGATGATTTTACTGGCAGTCTTTCTAGCCAGGGCACTTGTGGTCTTAGAAGAGAGACTGCCAGAGAGAGGAAGAGGTCTGCACCTTATTTGATGAGGCCGCTAACAAGAGGTGGGCTGAGTATGCATATGACAGCTACCCCATGCTATGCTCTTTAATGGAAGAGGTTATAACCTCAGGCTCCAAGTTCCATCATCTGGGTCCAGAGAAGTCCAAATGAGTATGGATCACCACCCCCAGGTTTGGCCCAGAGCCTAGGACAGGGTGATGATTTAAAAGATGTAGAATGCATGGTTGGACATTCTATTGGAAAGACTTACTTATTCATGTAATAAAAATATTTATTGGGCACCTATATCCTGTTAAATGCTCATCTAGATTTTGGGGCTATAACAGTGCAAAAGAGGCAAAAATGTTCCTGCCCTCATGAAGTGTGGCAAATCGTATTTTCCAAAAATGACTCAATATTGTCAAGATAGCAGTTCTCCCCAACTTGATCTGTAGATTCAATGCAATCCCATTGAATTCAGTGCAATCAAAATCCCAACAAGTTATTTTATGGATATTGACAAACTGATTCTCAAGTTTATATGGAAGTTTATATGGAAGTTTATATGGAAAGGCAGAAGACTCAGAATAGACAACACAATACTGAAGAAGAAGAACAAAGTCGGAGAACTGGTTCTACGACTTTAGCTGTTAGTAATCAAGACAGCGTGGTATTCATGAAAAAATAGACAAAGAGCTCAATCGAAAAAATCGAGAGCCCAGATGTAGACCCACAAAAGTACAGTTAACTGATCTTTGACAAAAGAGCAAAGGCAATTAAATGGAGAAAGAGTTGTCTTTTCAACAAATGGTGCTGGAACAACTAAACATTCACATACAAAAAATTGAATGTAGACACTGACCTTATACCTTACACATAAGTTTATTAGAAATGGATCATAGACATGCAACTCAACAACAACAAAACAAACAACATAATCAAAAAATGGACAGAATAATTAAATAGACATTTCTCCAAAGAAGACATACAGATGGCCAACAGGCATATGAAAAGATGCTCAACATCATTAATTATTAGAGAGATGCAAATCAAAACCAAATGAGGTACCACCTCACACTGGTCAGAATGGCCATCATCAAAAAGTCTACAAATAACAAATGCTGGAGAGGGTGTGAAGAAAAGGGAACCCTCCTACACTGTTGGTGGGAATGTAAGTTGGTGCAACCGCTATGGAAAACAGTATGGAAGTTCCTCAAAAAACTAAAAATAGAGTTACCATATGATCTAGCAATCCCACTCCTGGGCATATATCTGGACAAAACTATAATTTGAAAAGATACATGCACCCCTATGTTCATAGCAGCACTGTTCACAACAACCAAGACATGGAAATAACCTAAATGTCCATTGACAGATGAATGGATAAATAAGATGTGGTACATACATACAATGGAATACTACTCAGCTATAAAAAGAACAAAATAATGCCATTTGCAGCAACATAGAAGGAACTAGAGATTATCATACTAAATGAAGTAAGTCAGAAAGAGAAAGACAAATATCATATGATATCACTTATATGTGGAATCTAAAATATGACACAAATGAACTTTTATGAAACAGAAACAGACTCACAGACATAGAGAACAGACTTGTGGAAGGGGGAGAGGGGTTGGGAAAGGGATGGACTGGGAGTTTGGGGTTAGTATATGCAAACTATTACGTATAGAATGGATAAACAACAAGGTCCTACTGTGTAGCACAGGGGACTATATTCAATATCCTGAGATAACCCATAATGGAAAATAATATAATAATTAAAAAAGAATGTATATGTATTTATAACTGAGTCACTTTGCTGTATACCAGAAATTAACACAACATTGTAAATCAACTATATTTCAATAAAAATTTTTTTAATTGATCATAGGCCTAAATATAAAATGCAAAAACATAAAACTTCTAGAAGATAACATAGGACACATCTAGGTGGCCTTGGGTTTGGTGATAAGTTTTTAATACAATACCAAAAGTATAATCCATGAAATAAAAAATTGCTAAACTGAAGTTTACTAAAATTTAAAACTCCTTCTCTGTGGAAGACACTGTTAGCAGAATAAAAAGTAAATTAAAGATTGAAAAAATATCTGCACACATATCTAATAGCACACATATCTAATAGCAACTTAAATGCAAAGTAAACAAAGAAGTCTTTAAACTCAACAGTAAGAAAACAGATAACTGGGTAAAAGGTCTGAACAGACACCTCACTAAAGAAGATATACATATGGCAAATATGTGAAAAGATGCTCAATGTCAGATGTCATCAGGGAATTAAAAATTAAAACAATAATGTGGTATCACTACACACCTGTTAGAATGGATGAAATCAAAAAACTGACAGCACTGAATGCTAATGAGGATGTGGAACAGTAGGAACTCTCATTTATTGCTGATGAAAAGATAAAATGATACAGCCACTTTGGAAGACAGTTTGGCAGTTTCTTACAAAGCTAAACATAGTCTTACCATGTGGTTCAGCAATTGCACTCCTAGATATTGACCCAAATGAGCTGAAATCTTATGTTCACATGAAAACCTACAAGTGAATATTTATAGCAGCTTTATTCATAATTACTACAAACTGGAAGCAACCAAGATGTCCTTCAAAAGGTGAATGGATAAACAAATTGTACATTCGTACAACAAAATATTATTTGGTGATAAAAAGAAATGAGCTATCAGGCAGACCACGAAAAGACATGGAGGAAACTTAAATGCATTTTGCTTAGTGACGGAATCAATACGCATGAAATAGCTACATGCTGTATGATTCCTACAATATGACATTCTGGAAAAGTCGCCACGTTGTAAGGCAGTCCCAGCTACATGGAGACGTTATATGATGGTGTTCCAGACAGTACTCCCAGCTAATGTCCCAGATGACAGCATCAACTACTAGACATATGAGTAATTCTTAAGGTAATTTTAACCCCCTGATGTCAAGGTACCCTCAGCCTTCTAATCTTATAGCTGAGGACGCAGATATGAGCAGAGGCAAACCATCCCCACATTCATTGCCTTTGTCTGAAATCCTGACACACAGAATCCATGAGCATAATAAATGCCTGTTTTGTGCCACTAAATGGTGGGATAATCTGTAATGAATGACTGGAACATTATATCTCATATTCTGGCTACCATTTCAATGGTAGAAAATTAATTCTTACATGGTGCTTGTCAAGGAAGACTCAGAAATAAAAATATTTAGAATAGAGGTTTACCTGCAAAGAAGTTCAAGATAGTGAGGACTGTCTCTCCAAATTATAAAAAAAACTAACAAACTGAATTTCTGTGTTAGTTTCCTAAATTATCAGAAACTTAGTGGCTTAAAACAATGTCAATTTATTATCTTGAGTTCTGGGGTCAGAAGTCCAAAATGGGTCTCAGTAGGCTAACATCAAAGTCTCAGCAAGTCTACATTCCTTCTGAAGGCTCTAGAGGAGAAACTATTTTATTGTTTTTTTCTAGCTTCCCAAGGCAGCCCACATTCCTTGGCATGGATGCATTCTTCCTTCTTCATTGGGCCAAGTCCTCATGCTGCTGTCTCTGAGTCTCCCTTTTATACTTCCCTCTTCCACTTATAAGGGCTCTTGTGATTTAATTGGAACCAACCACAAAATCCAGGATAATCTTCCCATTTCAAGGTCAGCTAATTAGCAAACTTAATTCCATCTGCAAACTTAATTCTCCTTTGCTCTATGTCTTCACATATCACAGATTCTGGGGATTAAGACATAGATATCTTTGGGCACCAATTCTGCCTACCAAAGTTTCAAATTAGCTTTACAATCAGTGGATGGGTAGGTATTGATTCTCTATTTAAATGTAACAAAAACATTCAATTTTTAAAACAAATTGTGATGAGCGATGAAAAGTGGATACCGTACAATAATGTGGAACAGAAGAGTTTGTGAGGTACCACCACCAACCACACCAAAGGCTGGTGTTCATGTTGTGTATATGGTGGGATTGGAAGGGACTCCTCTATTATGAGCTCCTTACAGAAAACCAAACGATTAATTGCAATAAGTACTGCTCCCAATTAGACCAACTGAAAGCAGCACTCGATGAAAAGCGTCCAGAATTAGTCAACAGAAAATGCATAATCTTCCATCAGGATAATGCAAGACCGCATGTTTCTTTGATGACCAGGCAAAAACTGTTACAGCTTGGCTGGGAAGTTCTGATTCATCTGCTGTATTCGCCAGACATTTACCTTCGGATTTCTGTTTATTTTGGTTTTTACAAAATTCTCTTAAAGGAAAAAATTTCTGTTCCCTGGAAGACTGTAAAAGTCACCTGGAACAGTTCTTTGCTCAAAAAGGTAAAAAGTTTTGGGAAGATGGAATTATGAAGTTGCCTGAAAAATGGCAGAAGGTAGTGGAATAAAAGGGTGAATATGTTGTTCAATAAAGTTCTTGGTGAAAGTGAAAATTATGCCTTTTATTTTTACTTAAAAACCAAAGGAAGTTTTCTGCCAACCCAATATTTCCATTCCTTAAGGTGGTTGAGAGTATGTTTTCACACACTTTTTTATCCATCTACAAACTTTGCATGTGGTAGGTTCTCAATAAATGTTGATTGATTGACCCCCCTCCCCGCCCCCAAAAAGTACAAGTAGGGAAAGTAAGCATATTCACATACAAATTATATTGTTCTGTGGAAAAAGAATAATTAAAATGACATGCAGAGCAATCTGAAACCCATATGGGATGCTGAAACCTGCCCTTCTTGTTCTTGTTTATCTCAGTGAACTCTTAGGGTAACTTTGTGAAGTAGGTGGGATGGATCTGTTATCCATATTTTACAGATGGGAAAGGAAGTTGCAGGGAAGGTGCATGACCTCTCTACAGTCACCCAGGGATCACTGTAGAGCCATCCTTGAACTCTGTCTCATGTTTCCAAATCTAATGCTTTTCTCTTGTATACTCTGATGCCCAAGAATCCCCTTGGTCTCTTCCTGTAAAGGTGGATTTCCTGCACGTGTGAAAATCTTACATTTGCTTTTGTTTTCCCCTTTTCATCCTTTCCTGGCCTAAGGGATTTCTATTTTCCCTACTCTGTTCTATGATTTCATTTCCAGCCTGTTCTTCATATGGAACTTGATATTTTGGGGCATTGTCAGGGACCAGCCAAGAGAAGCCAGCACAGAGCAGCTGTGTGAGTGTTTTATCTTTCTCTCCTCTATTACTTGTAGACGCTCTAAATTTTATGCTTTTATACCATTGTGTTTGGACTGGCAACAGCTGATGAAGTCTGAACTTATTCTTAAGTGATGATCAAACTTCCAAGTGTCTTTTAGGATTGTCAAGGGGCAGAGAGAGCCAAAGTCACCAACAGCCCCCTCATTTGAGCATTCACTAACATAACCATCCATCTAGCTTTTTTTTTTTTTTTTTTGCGGTACGTGGGCCTCTCACTCTTGTGGCCTCTCCCGCTGCGGAGCACAGGCTCCAGACACGCAGGCTCAGCGGCCATGGCTCACGGGCCCAGCCGCTCCACGGCATGTGGGATCTTCCCAGACCGGGGCACAAACCCGTGTCCCCTGCATCGGCAGGCAGACTCTCAACCACTGCGCCACCAGGGAAGCCCATCTAGCTATTTAAAAATATTTATTGGACATATTTGGAGAAGTGGAATTGTTCAAGATTACTCAGCCAGTTAGCAGCAGAGGTGGAATTAGGAGAAAAAAGAAAGAGATGGAATTAGAACGCAGTCAACTTCCCCAGCTACACTCATCACCATCACCAAACCATTAATAGAATGTCATGGCAAGATGGTGTGGTCAGGTTGTGAGGACTGCTCATCTCCGTCAGTCCTCAGATGCCATTTTCTAAACATTTTCAAATTCAGGGATTTGTTGACATTGGGAGATGTCAATGTACAGAGCAAAAGACAAAGCTTGGGGTAAGATTGGGGTTTGAATCCCAGCTCTACCAGATATTAGTTGTATGCAAGTAAGTTAAATAATTCTGAATATTACTCTCTTCTTTGTCTAATGAGAATAAGATAACTATCTTTCTAAGACATTTGTGAGGAATAAATGATATGGTTCACATGAAAACCTATGAAACTATGTGACACATAGCAAGTGCTCAGTAAATACCTGCTTCCTCCCTCCTAACTGTCTGCAGTGCATTCATCTACTCCTCAGCTCTGTCCCTGAGGAAGGAGACACTGAGGGTAGGTCAGGCATACCTGGTAACTGAAATTGTAGTCTTGGTTCTGCTGTTGCCCTGGATTAAGATGCAGCCTAATACTGTACATTTTTAACATCCATAAAAGTGTGGGTAGTCAAGCCTACTCCTCCTAATAACCTCATGAGGTTTGGTAAATGTGCTGAGCTCCTAGGCCTGAAAAATCTGTAGAATGATTTAAAAAAAAAAAAGGAGGCTCGGCTTCTAATATCACTATGCCAGTGTGTAGAAAATAAGCAACCAGAGCAGCTTGCCAGTGATTGAGAACTGTAAATATTTCGGTCCAAAACAAATTTATAATTGGTCAGAAAGCATTTGATTAATAGCCCCAGGGATTGAAATCCTTTATCAATGTAGTTACTATCGTTAATAGACATGTATTAAAAAACAACTATGCTCTAGGCAGGCTACAAATGAGAATATTTAAACACAGCCCAGATCTACAATGAAAGGATATCGAAAAACAAGCCAAGCATGCATAAATGAGAAATGTACTAAGGGGAGAGGGGGTGTGGGATTAGACTAAGGTGAATCAGGATACCCCCTGAGCACTGCATATGCCATGGAACTCAAAGTCTGAGAAAAAAGATGGGGGAACTGGTCCAAAAGAAAACAGGGAAAATGATAAAACAAGCTTTGAAGGATGATTAAATGCTTTGGGTTGATTCCCCTACAGAAGAAAAGTTTCAGGTTTATAAGACTCCAGCTGTCCATTGTACACATGCACATCCATCCAACTCTCAAATGATTTCCCTCTCTTCCCCTCTGCCCTTGTTGTGATCAATTTCCAGTTTTACCACACTGCAAGTCCTCTGAGGACAAGAATCATGTTTGTCTTTGAATGTCAATCCACTAGTGCTTGTACAGAGTAAGGTGCCTACCTCATATTTATTGGACTATTGAGTTATTAGAAGGGAGGATGGATGTAGAGTGGTGAGGCCACAGCTTGCTCAGAGGAATGAGAAAGAACGGTTTTTTGTCACTACTCAAAAAAGTGTCCTGACACATTAGTGGTAAGGGTATTTGTTTAAATGCTGCAGTGGACATCTGTTAGTTGCTTTCCTAGCATGTGCTGCTGCCTCCCCCATCTTTCTAATAGCACAGAGTTTCCTTCTGTGCTGAGGTGGGGATTACCTCACCTTCAGCCAATTAGTGTAATCTCATCTTCCTTGATTGGGTGTTGTTCTAAGGCCAGATGATAACCCAGGCCTAAGCTAATACTCGGTGCATGGGCATACCTTGGCCACTCTGATTCTTTCAGGTTGGTCCAAATCAAAATGAAGATTGTTAGTCTGCTCCAGGTTTTGGAGAAGAGAAGTTTCATGTTTCTCTCTTCGCTCTGGATGATGTAGAACATGAATATTGTGTTGGAATAACTGTAATCACTTTGCTTCAGTCAGAGATGAAGCAAGTACATGAATAAGGGTGAAACCTGAGAAATGGAACACAATTCTGAATCAAATGGCCCTGAAGACAGCTCTACATTGTGGTTCTCTGTATGAATCAATACATTTCCTTCATGTTTAAGTCAATTTGACTTGGATTTTTAGTAATATTCATAACATAATGCATACTAGGTGATGCACCTGTAATTCTGCCATCAAAGTTGGAATCTGAGAGGCAGTGGCATGGTGGTTAGTAATTCAGGTCTGGCTCCACCACTCCATCACCACCTCTGACACTGGGCATGTTATTTGCACTTTCTGAGACTCAGTATTTCTCATATGTAGAATAGAGTAAGGATAATAGGCTTGTGAGGATTAAATGAGGTAACGCATATACACTGCTAAGCATATGAGACTTCAGAGGAAAGTAGCACAACAGTACTGACATGAACTACACAACTTTGAACAGTCCTACCTGGGATTTTGAGTATAAAAAGACATGTCCTGAGTTATAATTGAACTTCCTTGTCACATTTCTCTTACTTAAGCTCACACACCTAAAGTTCTTTGTGTCTACTTCCTAGAAGGTCAAGTCAACTCAAATGGTTAATTATTAATAACACTGTCCATTTTATTGTGCTTTATTCATTGTATTTTAGTTAGGGTTCTCCAGAGAAACAGAATTAGTGAATGGGATGAGAGGTGGAGAGGAAAGAAGGAAGGAAGGAAGGGAGGGAGGAAGGGAAGAAGGAGAGAGAAGAGAAGGGAAGAGAAGAGAGAGAGGAAGGAGGGAAGGAAGGAAGGAGAGAAGGGAGGGAGAAAAGAAGAAGTGGAGAAAGAAAGGAAGGAAATCCCTATTCTCATGAAGGTGTTTTTTCTGAAAGTTTCTTCATACTTTAGTAAGTTCTATCTCTTTATTGTCTCATTTAATCCTCATAATAAACCTGTGAGGTGGTTTTGACAAGTATTGTATCTTCACTGTACAAAGGAGGAGATAGAGACACAGAGAGATTATTTTGTTGACTTGGCCAAGGTCACAGAGCTCCTAAGCAGTAGAAACAAGACTAGAATTGAAATCTCCTGAAACCAATGTAATGCTATTTTCACTATACTGGATTTTTATGTACCTGTTTACCCACAGAGAGCTGCAAAGTTGAGAAGAGTCCATTTACAGAATTAGCTATCTCTATTCTACAGTCTGTTTAGGGACAGACAGTGCTATCTGAAGTGTCAAATCATGTGTAATGACTATTACTACTCTTTTGCCGACACACCCTAGCAGCCTTTCTTGCCTTTGTCCAGTGGACAGATGCATTTGAGAAACACACTTGGGTTGGCATCAGTTGACCACTTAATTCTCAACTGAAGATGAGCTCTTGCTTCGTTTAATGGCTCTTAAAATGTTGACATACATGGGGGCACAAAACAGCACTCTTTCTTGTTTTTCCCTCCTAAAACCACAATAAATTATTTAAGGAAGTTTTAATGAAATGCATCTGTCACTTATTAAGATGGATGGCTGGAAGGCAGCTTTCCATTACTGGAAATGGCAGAATCAAATTAGGAAATAACAGTCCTCAGCATCTTCTCCAACTGGCGTTAGCATAATGTGTTGGGGAAAATGCCACCTCAGCAGAAAACTGCTATTGTGTGGGCCAAAGTTCTTTCCCCAAAAGGGTTGTGTTTACCAGTGGTGTTCCTCTTCCCCTTGGTAACTGAAATGGCTAAGCTTGAGAGGGAAGCTTCCTTGCCTAGGACAACTTGCCTTGGCATTTGGAGGTTGGGGCCTCTATTTCACAGCACCCATTCAACAAATACTGGATATCTACTATGTGACCAGCACTCTTTTGACCTTGGGGGTTCCCAGTGAGAGCAAAACTATGTTCCTGTTTCACCTTGCTACTACGCATGATGGGGACACAGTAAATAAAGTTCAGAAAGTGTTTCATGCTATCAAGGTAATAAAGCCAAGCCATAAAGTAAAGAGTAGGTGGAGGAGGGGTTTATTAGAGAGAATAAGATCTCTTTCACAAGTCATGAAACCAAGGCCCTTATTTCAGGATAACCACTGTATTTTTTCTCCAGAGGGAAACTGTGCAGTTAGCATTTTGTTATTATTGTTGATGATGTTAAAAAGGATTTTTGAGATCGTTTAATTCATCTTCCGTCTAAATAAAGGAGTCCCTTTTTCAACAACCTAATAAATGATAGTGGACTAGTCACCTTTTCCTAAATATATCTAGATTCAACTCATATTTTCACAGGAAGAAAAATCAACTGAAAATATTTGTTAATCCATATAGTCTTTCAGCCGACAGTTATAGGCCTCTGTTACGCACTAGGCACTAAGGAGGAAGCAGTGAACAAGGAGCAGGGCATCAGCACGCCATTCATTTTCATACCACTTTATCCTTATGAAGAACTGTCATGCATGATTTTAACCTCTCAACCATCCTGCAAAGTAGGCAGAACAAGTATAATCAAGATATGGAAATTTATGATTGTCCTCAGTGCTATTCTCTAAATATTTCTGGCTTTCTGTTTTCTGAGCACAACCCTTTTAAGTAGTTGTGTCGGTGTGACATGCTCTGGCCAGTGAAATATGAGGATATCATGTCACCAATGGACAGAGGTTCTTAGGGGACCTTTCCCTTCCCACTTTTGTGGTGATCAGGATGCTTGTGTGCCCAACACTGAGAAACCATGGTGAACAAAGATCCCTCCTGCCCCACACTGGATCTGTAGTGTGAGCAAGAAATTAAACTTTTGTCATATTAAGCTGCTGAATTTTATGGTGTTATAACTGCCCCCTGACCTGGCCACAACTAATAAAAGATTTCATCTGATCACCTTTCCTCACTGGGAGCTTACTCTCTTGTGGAGCAACTTAGCATCTCAGAGAGAGTCCATTCCACTGCTAGAAGTTCTAGGTGTTGGGAAGTTCTTCCATCAAAATTGAAATGAAATCTGCTTTCCCATCATCCCCCCTGGCTCCTCACTCTTCCCTCTGGAATATCAGTGGAGAAACCTACACCTCCTTCTACATGGCTGCTCTTCATATAGTATGACAGGTGTCATGGCTTCCCTCAGAGCTTTGTTCTCCAGGAGAAATGTGACTGATACCCTCAAACTGGTTCTTCAATGACGTGGTTCCCAGATGCCTCATTATTCTTGTTTCCAGTCTCTAGATACACTGTAACTTACCATTGTAGCTTTTAAATGGGGAGATCATACTTTCAGGTGTTTTATGATCACATCTACTACAATGAAACCTATTTTTTATGCTCAGGTACTGAAGCTAAAAAAATTATTAAAATATTTAGTAATCTTTTTTTTTTTTGTGGTACGTGGGCCTCTCACTGTTGTGGCCTCTCCCATTGCGGAGCACAGGCTCTGGGCATGCAGGCTCGGTGGCCATGGCTCACAGGCCCAGCCGCTCCGCGAGATGTGGGATCTTCCCGGACCAGGGCACGAACCTGTGTCCCCTGCATCGGCAGGCGGACTCTCAACCACTGCCCCATCTGGGAAGCCCAAGATTTAGTAATCTTTAAGGCAAAATCAATCATATACTTTCTGCTTAAAACCCTTCAAAGGCCAGCATTGTGTTTAGGGTAAAGCACTTGCAAGACTGTAGGTGATCTGACCTCAGCCTCCTTTTTCAGTTTTACCTTCACTGTGTTGGTCTTTTGCCTGTTTGCCCTCAGATCTGTTCCTTTTCCTCCTCTACATTACAATGGGGCTGAAAGAATGCATTCCAGGGCTCTCCTTTCGGCTGGATTCCACCTAGGTTTGGCCTACCAAAGGCATTGGTGGGGGATGAGGGTGGGGAGGGTATTTCTACTCCCCAACGGCTGTTCCAGGTCGGGTGGTGTCTCCAGAAATGGCTGCATTTTCTCTTTCTCCTTCTGGCTCCAGTTCCCACCAGGCTGTTGTGACCTCTGTAGCCCTACTCCTGACAGGCAGTCATCATTGTGCTGTGTGGCCTCTGCCAGCTAGCTCCAGCTCTGGGCTCTGGTAACCCTCCTCTGGCTTCCTGTTGTCACTGATCACTGAGCTGCTTCCTCATCCTCTCTTTATCTTCTCAACTCTTCTATCACAGTTGTAAAAAAAATTCCCTCTATTAAATTTACTGTGTTTGAAATACCTAGAGAGGTTTCTGTTTTCCAGCATTCTGCTCTCAGCCACAGTGAATATTTTTCAGTTCTTGGGATAAGCCATGTTCTTTCTTGCATGTCTGAAACAGTTTTCTCTTTTCCCTCCCAAACATGACTAACTTCTATTTATTTTTCAGTTCTCAGTATAGGTACCTCCTCAGAGGTTCCCTTAGCACTGTATGGTCACTTTTATCAGTGTGTTCATTTACTGTTGAACTGACCATTACCCTTTGGAATTATGAGCTCATGGCAGGCAAAAGCCATGCCTACCTTATTTATTGTATTCCCAGAACCTAGTGTCTGGCTCCTAGAAGGTGTTCAGTGAATAACGGAAGAATAAATGAATTAGTAATATATGTAAAACATGGTTTTAAACTCAGCATTGTGTATTTTGAAAAGTGAAGTGAGTGCCTTGGTAGATATCAATGATGTCTGGAACTTTGAAGGTGATGAGGAGTGTTTTGGTGAGGCCTTGTATTGTGGCTTTACTTTGTACAGAGACATGTATGACATTGATTTATATTTTGGATGTCTGTGAGGCATGAAATTTCTTGAGTTTTTTACTGCAAAGGAGATAACCTTGGATGAGGAATTGTTGTTGCCAGATGTTGTACCAGATGATCATGTCATTGGCATTGGCCCAAGATGCTGTAAAAATGTGCAGAGGGCACAGATTGTTGGCCAGGGCATCCTCTAGTGCTAAGGTGACCACATGAGGTTTGGCCAGTGGTGCTGACCTTGGGTCCCACCCTTGACTAGGGATGTACTGGTTAGGGGTACAGCAGCTCTCCAGTGGGCTTTATCATGTATGATGCTGCCACTACCACCCATAAGCATATAGACTTCCCTTTCTGGTCACTCAGTTGGTTCCGAGGGGCTCTCCAGGTAGCCAGCGAGCGGGTCTGGGAGAGGGATGATCACCTCTGGTGCCATTGCATCTAGCTAGGTATTGAGGACAGGGGAAGCTATCTCCTCTTGTAGGTCCAGGTATTCCAGTGGGCCCAGATTTGGCCCTAACCTGTCAGTACTATTTCCATTTCAATAAGGAGGCCTCTGTGACCATGCTGAGCCTGTAGGATGCTGCTTTTGTGACGCAAGACATAATGGGCAGCTGGGTAAAGATTGGTCTCGTAAAGCTGAGTAAAGTCTGGGCTCAGGGTCTGTGAGAGCTTCTACGCATCTCTAGAGGAACCCAATATGTGGCCAGCAGTTGCTGCTTTAATATTGTATAGTATGAAGCTGAAGAGTTTATTGCACTGAAAGTTCATGAGCAATTTATGGCCATCATGGGTGGTCCAGAAACTTCAGGAGGGGGTTGCTAATGCCTGTACAGTGAAGGAGTCTTCAGAGGGCACTAATGGGATTGCCTGTTGCATTGCAATTTGGACAGATTTTAGAGACTTTTGTTGTAGGGAGCCCCATTCAAAGTGGGCTGATTTGTGAGTAACAACATAAATGGGATTTAGTAAAATTTGTAAGTGAGGAATATATTGCCTCTAAATTTGAACAGATCCAGCAAGTATTGGGCCTGCCTTAAATCAGTGGGTGCAAATAAGGTGAGGAGTTGATTCCTTTACCAAGTAATGCTCAGAAATGTTATTGAAATTGTAGAGCCTTGAATCTTATGGGGAACAATGACTCAGCCCTAACTGAAAAAGTCTATGACAAATGTTTGTATCTCCTGTGTGAATGTATCCTTTGAATCTCCTCAAAGGAGGATGTAGTCAGTGTGATGTCATACTTGTGTTCCTGGAGAAAATGCAATGCAGTTAAGATCTTGCCTGCGAAGAATGAGTGTGATGGCAGGGCTGTTGAAACACCCCATGGGGAGGCAAGTGAAAGTATATTGTGTTCCTTCAAAGGGGAAGGCATATTTCAGTTGAAAGGCTGTCAAAATGAGCAGTGAAGAGAACATGTTAGCCAAATCTATAACAGCATAATACTTTGCAGTTGCTGATTGAGTGGAGTCAGTAATATCAATGATATTAGATATGGGAACCTTAATTGAGGGAATTATGGTATTAAGGTTAGGGTAAACCACTGTTAGGTATCATTTATTTCCATCAAGTTTGGGCACTGGACAAATTGGGTTATTAAAGAGGGAGACAGTAGAAACAATGACCCCTTCTTTCAGTAAGTCTTGCATAATGGCTTTTAATTCCTGTGGATCGTGTTTTAAAATATATTGAGCTATATTAACTGCTTTAACCAGGTTAAAGGGAGGTGTGGTGAAGGCCTATGGGATCCCATTTTGTGAAACCAGCTATAAGTGCCAAAGACGTTGTTTAATTCAAACTTATTGCTTATTGAGTCGGGGTATCCATGCCCACTATGGGATATTTTAGGGAAATTAGTGCTATGACATTGGGGAATTCAGGTAAGACAAATAATGCTAATGGTTAAGATGAGGCATTGCTGTTTGCCCTATATTTTAATGTCCCATAACTCCCCTAAGAACATAGGTAGGACGTTGTTTAAATTTTGTGGGACCCCAGGTATAATTGTAACTTGACCCCAATATTGACTAAGGCCATGAAGATTTGCCAGTTGTGGGGAGGCCAATGAACCACTAGAGAGATATAAGGGAAAATTGTCCCTGGGTGGTGGCTTGTACCTCTGGGAGTTGCTGAGTACCTAGTAGCAGGTTTGTGGCAGTTGCCACTGCCTAAAATCAGGATATTGGATGGTGGGCCCTTGGGGTGTCAGGGGCATGAGAGTCATGAAGGTCTGGAGGCAACTTGCTATATATCTGGTGTGGCCTGGCATTGGGTGCCTTGTAGCTTCTGCATAGTTTGCTGTAATAAAGCTTGTAACTCGTCAGGGGTTGTGCCCAAGATTAAATGATTGGGAGACCCAGATTTCAGAGTCTCCAATATTAGGCCTTTTGATGAGGTTGTTGGTTTTGGGGAGGCTGATTGCCTGGAGGTCCTTGGTGAGGCAACAAATAACTCTGCGCCATCTAATGCTTTCTTAATGAGGCAGCCTGGCTAAAAGGCGGAAGCAAGTCTTTTCGATTCTTTGGGGATGACCTTCTTTAAAAAAAATTGGTACAGCATCAAAAGGCCCTGTTCTGGGGTAGTAAACACTTCTGATTGATTGGGATGTTTCTCAAAATAGTAATAAATACATTGCATCATGCCAGTTTTCCCCAATAACTATTATTCTTCCTTCAAGTTTTTCCAACTATTGAAGGCATGAACATTTACAGTGGTGGCAGTGGGATGGGTTCATTTCCATGTTGTGAGCACCCAGTAGATGAGAGGAAAGACAGGGAGATGAGCTCTAGAATGCTGTGGGACAGTGCATATTATGGTCCCATTTCAATAGATCAAATGGGTTGCTCAATAAATTATTAATTTTGGGATCATGAGGTATGCCTGCCAACTAACAAATCTCAACAAGTGTTAACATTAATTCTGAACTGTGTTATAGAGGTGCAATAGCCAACTGGTTCCCTTTTCATCTTCCCATTGAATAAATTCTTATAGTCAGTTTTGAATTTCCAGTAGGGCAAATCACAGACCTCTGTTATAGTTTCTTTTTCCTCCACCCGAATAAAAGAGTTTTGAGTAATATAGGAACACTTCGGGGGAGGTCTTGCCCTGTCCTACCTTTAAGTTTCTCCATTTGGGGAATTCCAGTCAGCGTTATAAGGGTCAGGAATTTCACGCCCCACATAACCTCACCCACAAATACCATCTGTTTTGTTGACTGTGGCGCCTGTGCTCCACGGTGGAGTTGGAATGGCCGCTGAGCATGCTGATAGGTGGTGGCACACAGAGTCTTCGGTGTTCACTTTTTCAATTTTCCAGTAAATTTATAGTTTCCTCTGGCCCCTTTGGGGAATTGGGATGACACATACTGGTACATTTTCATTAGTATCTGTGCCTCACAGATTTCCCCTCTCCAGTGCTGAGGATCACGATCTTTTTTATGACAGAAGCAAAGCAGCAACAGCAGAGAAGCAGTTTCAGCTGCACAGAGACCCGGTGAGCCGAGTGCCCTGTGGAGCTTGTACCTTAGCATGCCACATACTTAGTTGTTCTTTCTCGTCTGAGCAACCACCAATGGCACAGTTGTATGTTTGTCCCTGAGTGTTCTCTAGAGAGTCATTCTCAGCCTGGAGTTGGTCAGGCTCAGCTTATGGTAAAATCAAGACACATGGTTCACTCTGAGACACAAAGATAGATCTGGGCCATGACACACCACCCAGAGTGACTTTAAGGAAGGCACCAATCCCATTTAGGGACTCCTGTACCTAACTGCCAATTATCAAAGTTTTTGATTTAGGTCAGTTAGATCTATAACAGAGTCTCAGTCGGACTCAGCCTGTGCAGCACAAACTAGCTCAGCTCAGAGTGTAAGCTCGTCAGCAGGCCGCAGCACAGCTCAAAGGGCATACGGGCCAGCAGGCAGCAGCTCCAAATGCATACTTCCTAACAGGCAGCAGAGCTGGTTAGCAATCCAAAAATAAGAGCACAAACACCCCTAGGTGGTCGTGGTCATTGCCTAGACCATCATGCTTACGATGCCTGTTGTCTTGTGGTTGCCTTGGAGGTTGGGATCAGTCCCTCACCCCAAATTTGCTTGGATGTCGAGACTGATGATGGCACACATGCACCAAGAAAGCATGAAAAAAAGTTCATTTCTCATATATTGGGGCTTTCTGGAGAGAGCAGTTCATGCATCCAAGCCACTTTGAAATGGCTTGAGTGAAACAAGGGGATAGCGGCTTTGGTTTTTACTGTGGTTAGGAGGGCAGGGGCAGAGTGAGTATTCCCATGCGTATCCAGGGTTTGTGTGGTTTGGAGTTCTCTGCTGATGCCCAAGGAGAGAGCACCAGGGCTTTCTTACCAGCTTGTCAAATGTGGGGCAAGAGGGAAAGAGATGGGGTGGAGCCTGTCAAATATAAAAAATGGAATCAGACTCTTTAATACACTGATACAAAATGTTTTACAAAATTCTGATTTTGGCTTAAAAACTCAAATTGTATCATTAGCAACAAGTTTTGTCAGGTGTTTTCTAAGAGTGACAGTCTCACTTTGCTTTTGACAAAGTATCTGCTAAATACACAAGTCTGAATAATCATAGTTTGTTAGTCATTCTTTCAAGTAAAAGTGTTCCATGGAAAGAGTAGTTAAGGCAGCCTGCAACTCAATCGCACAAGGGCTTTTACTCAGGACAGCCACAGAACTTGGGTATACAACAGAAGTGCTTTATGTTTACTTCCCATTTTCTTACACAGACTATTAAGAGACATTTACTTAGGTATCAAGATTTAATGAAATTAAGCCTGTTTACTGCTTCATTAAGGAAATTGGTAGAGAAAGTGCACTTTTCTCTTGACATGAGTGCATGGCTGTGAAGAGCATCATGTCATGACTACTGGTACAGTTGGTGGTGTGGCCTTGGTTCATGCTAAGATGCCAGCAGTCTTACCTAATGTTGCCTCTGTACCATCAGTGAAAATGTCAACTCAGTGAAAAGAGCAAGTAATGTCTTAGTATTATTATGAAAGTAGTTTTGAACTCATAGCTCCCCAAAGTATCCCAGGTACCACCTTGCCCCCTTACAGATGTTTGCATCTCACAGCTTGAAAACTGCTGGACAAGATCAAAATCAAGTGGCAAGGAAGTATACTTTTCCCTCCCTGAGGTCATAGTACGAGGTTGCTACTACAAGGGGGCTGAAGAATGGGACCAATAATTCAACGTACCAGGATGGGTGTCTTATCAATCTCAGCTTGTGTTTAACTGAACTCACTCTCTTAATTTGCATTTTGTTCCAGGCTCTGTTTAGAGGAATCAATAATAAACAATGAATAAGATGTTCCCAGATGAGTAGAGGTTGGACACACTGCAATAAATGATCATAAAGCACTTATAAATAGGTCCTTTGATAGAAGTACATACTTTGTGATAAGGTAGCACAGTAACTAAATCTTCACATTGGGTTCAGAAAAGATTTAACTAAGGATGTGATGTTTAGGCCAAGTCTTAAAGGATAGTAGAAGTAGTTCAGGTAGGGAAAGAAGGATAGGAGCTTTCGACTGAGGAAATGACATGTGTACTGACAAGAAGGTGACAAAGAGTGAAATCTGCTGACATTTCTTCAAAACCAGGTCCAACTCTGGGCTTCTATGACTGTCTCAGCGACCCCTTTATTAATCACCGCAGATTACAACTTGAGGCTTATTCTCATCTCTGCCTTCTCCTCTTTATCTGTTCTTTCATTGGTTCATTCATTCATTTGTTCATTTACTCATTCATCAAAAGCATATAAGCACTTGTTAGATATTTTTACAGAGTTGCATCTTATCCAGGTTGGAGCTCAAAAGTCTGAAGTGGAGAAAGTAGGAAATTACTTGGAGTCCATAGTTAACCTCTGAAAATTCCTTAGATCACCCATCAAGAACAATATATATAATTTTATGAAGACACCAAGAGGGGGTTCATGTAAAAAAGGACCTTTACATATTAGACTTACAGAGCCCTTCTGTGAGATGCTTACACTATGAGAGGCACATGGTAGCTGAGTCCTAGTGAAGGAATCAGATTCATAGATTCTGGTTCATGCTCATTCCCTGAAACATGACCACTGAGAGGAGTAGCAGGCAGATGAACATGACGTTTTTCATTGTTCCTCCCTCTTTCTCATGCATGCACATACACACTCCCATAGTTGAATTTACATAGATAAATGCATGTACAATGAGACTGCCTTCTATTTTGTCTCTGGTTATGTTGGCACTTACCATTTCTTTTCTGCCACCTCTGTCACCACTCTGCTCAGAGCTGCTGGTTTGCTGTTATGGTCCTGGATAGCTGGCCTCCTGCATGCTTCCATCCATTCTCTGCATTAGAGTCAAAGCCTATACGATACCCTATTGCCAGCTGAACACTCAGCACAGACAAGTCTGTACCATGTAATTTTTAATCTCTCTGACTTCTTTTTTCTTTTTTTTTTTTTTTTTTTGCGGTACGCGGGCCTCTCACTGTTGTGGCCTCTCCCGTTGCGGAGCACAGGCTCTGGATGCGCAGGCCCAGCGGCCATGGCTCACGGGCCCAGCCACTCCACGGCATGTGGGATCTTCCCGGACTGGGGCACGAACCTGTGTCCCCTGCATCGGCAGGCAGACTCTCAACCACTGCGCCACCAGGGAAGCCCTATCTGACTTCTTTATTCATTGAGAATGTGAGGTCTTTGAGGATAAAGATCATCTCTTTTACTCTCTGTATCCTCAGACTCTCTACTTAGTGGGACCTTCATGAATTCTGGTCCTTTTTGATGATGGTAAAGGTTACATTGAAGTATACATTGTGCCCATTGCATGCAAGTTGATGCCACTTGGGGTTTTTTTCCTCCTATATTCACTCAGCTCCTCCCGCCCTCTGCCTTAAGGTAATCAATGAGCTGACAATGTTTACTCATTTGTGAGCTCTGCTTCTAGGAGACCTAAAGCTGTCAATCACTTATCTTTTGCAGGTCTTTTTTTCAAACCTGATTCTCTTAAAGTCCCTAAAGCAAATACAACCAGTTCTTAAGCATTTACAAGGTTGTTCTGCATAAGAGCAATCACCCTGCTGAGTGAGTTCTTCCTTTTGCCTGGAGTGTGTCTAATGGAACACCACATACAACAGGGGGGCTCTTCCATGTGCCTCGTCCAGGTGTGTGAAAGAGCAGGGGACCCCCCATCCATGCAACACTGCATAGAGTGGAAGTTTAATAAATGTTCCTTATTATTTGTGCCCAACTTCTTTCTAAGAAGAATTCAAGGTAGATTACAAAGAAAAATAAGTTAATCATAATAAATAAAAGAGGCAAAGAAAAAAATGTAAGCTGAAAAAATGTTAGTGCAGAAATGTACACTGTGATTCTATACACTTGTAAGGGCGGGTCATTTATTTGCGCCTTGCTTTCTTGCAAGACCCTACAGTTGGAACTGTCATAGGGTCACAGTGTCCTGAGGTTAAAACAATACAGTCAATTGAGAAGCACAATTGCTATTATTGAATCCAGAGAGAAACATCTCTCAAGGATTTCCATAAAGAGAATCCCTATAGTAAACAATGTCCTTGACAACGTTCTTACAATAGATGCAGTAGTGGGTTTCTTAGGGCTATTTCTTATAATGTCCCCAAACATAGCCTTAGAAAGGGAGAAGGATATCTTGGAGAAAAGAGGCTTCCTTTGAGTCTGGGAGGGGAGAGGATAGTCCTGAACTAGACCAAGGCAGGGCTGGGCAGAGCTAGGCCAAGCAGGGCTCGCTGGGCAGGATTGAGCAGAACATGAACTGGTTTGAGCAGGGCTTAGCTGGGCAAGGCAGATTGGGCAGAACCACACAGTACTGAGCAGAGCGAAGCGTGGCTGTGCTGTGCTGAACAGGTGCGGGCAAGGACACGCAGGCTGGGCAGAAGTCAGGAGGACTGGGCAGAACTGGGTAGGACTTCTAGGGCTGAGTGGACCAGGGCAGAGTAAGGCAAGGCTGGGCAGGACTGGACAAGACTGAGCAGGTCTGGGCAGAAGACAAAATATAGGAGGGCAGGATCTCAGACTCTGGGAAGAGTTGCTGAAAGAAGGAAAATGTCCTCTGTTCCCAGTAGTCCCTAGAAACTGCAACTGCAGAACTCATCCTCCCTGCGGCAGGGAGGCTGCTTGCTCTGTTTACACTATGGCTTGTGAACCCTGAGGTCTCCCCTGAGGATACTGCCTGGATTATCATGCTCTGAATGAATAGTATCATCATGGTTGGTGAAGACCATTTGGATCTAATATGTCCTCTTCCTGGAAGGCCCTTCTTCCCTGGAAAGCTCCTTGTCCTTCAAGACCCAATACAAATGGCACTTTGTCTGTGCCACATTCCTGATGCCTCAGCTGTATAATTTGCTGACCCTTACCTGCATCAACCTTGAAGCACCAATAATTTGTATCTGTGTCATTCTAACGCTGGTTGAAATTCATCCTTTCCTTCCTGCTTGTTCATCATCATGAGTGAAAGTGATGTTACATGAATGATCTCTAATTTGGCACACCTAATATTAGTAACAAATGATTTGTAGTATGCTTCACAATTAATATGTTGGGACATCTCTATTTCAGGAAAGAAAGTGGGGCACGAGAGGATGGTCATGTCTCAGGTCTCAGGCAAGTCCCTGAGACAGCCACCAAGTGTGGGTTCTTGGCTTCATGCAGGAAGGAATTCAAGAGTGAGCCATGGTAAAGTGAAAGGTTTATTCAGGGAGATACGCACTCTGTAGACAGAGTGTGGGCCATCTCAGAAGGCGAGAGGTCCCAGCGGACCAGGTTGTCAGTTTTTATAGGGGTGGTTAATTTCATAGGCTAATGAGTGGGAGGATTATTCCAGCTATTTGGGGGAAGGGGCAGGGATTTCCAGGAATTGGGCCACCACCCACTTTTTGGCCTTTTATGATTGGCCTTGGAACTGTCATGGCGCCTGTGGGTGTGTCATTTAGCTCGCTGATGTATTACATGAGCTGTACTGAGGCTCAAGATCTAGCAGAAATCGACTCATCTGCCATCTTGGACCTAGTTGGTTCTAACCAGTTTATGTCATGTCCTTAATGGCTATGTCATTCTTTTATTTATTTATTTATTTTTAAATGTTTATTTATCTATTTGGCTGCGTTGGGTCTTAGTTACAGCATGTGGGATCTTTTTGTTGGGTGAGTGGGTTTCTCTAGTTGCAGTGCATGGGCTTCTCTCTAGTTGTGGCACGTGGGCTCTAGAGTGTGGGGGCTCAGTAGTTGTGACATGCGGGCTTAGCTGTCCCATGGCACGTGAGGTCTTAGGTCCCCGACTAGGGATCGAAGCCGTGTTCCCTGCATTGGAAGGCAGATTCTTAACCACTGGACCACCAGGGAAGTCCCCATTCTTTTAAAGGTTGTGCCCTGCCTCCCTCCTGTCTCATCTTTACTGGGAACCACTTTCATGGGCTAAGATAGATTTTACTGCAGGATGAGGAACTAGAGTTGGAAGGGTCATTAGGAGGTCTTATTAGGAAACAGGCCCAGGGAAGATAATTGACTTACTGGAAGTCCCTCAGAGAATTCAGGGGAGAACCTGAGCAAACTTCTTTTGACTCTTGGTCTGATGTTTTCCCCTTCAAGACTTTTCAAAAACATGTGACTTTATATCTCAGGGAGCTCTGGGTTAATGGCTCTGAAACCAAGATTCTCAAAATGTGGATCAGTAACTCTCAGGATTTGGGGATTTGTAGAAACCTTTCTGGAATGATACTTCCCACCCTGAACTTATGATCCCTTTCCCCCATAATCCTATAGCTTCTCCAGGGGCTTCTTCTCTTTTTAATGAGGAGTCCCTGAAGTTGAGTGAGAATCACAAATAAACACATCCAGATCAGCCTGGTGGAAAGAGGATGGACCCTAGAGTCAGACAGACCTGGGTTTGGATCCCAGATTCATAAATAACTTGAGTGAATCACTTACCATCCCTGAGTCTCAGTTTTCTAATCTGTAAACTGGAGAGAAGAGTATCTCATAGGATTGTCATGAGGAATACGAGGTAATAAATGTGAAATGCTTAGCACAAAGTAGGTGCTCAATAGACATATTTTTGGCATTCTCCTTAAAAGAGTCCTCAGATGTAATTTAATAGAGTCTGTTCATGTCTGGGAGTCAGTTCAGAACAGCAGGCTGTTTAGGAGTACAGGCTCTGAAGTCAGACTCCATCCCTAGTTCAGAGCTTTGCGTCACGTAATTACAGGCTATGCCAAGTTACATAGGTGAGCCTCAGTTTTCTCATTGCCCCTGCTTTATAGAATCATTTTGAAGATTAAATGAAATACTGCGTGCACATGGTTTAGCTGTGCAATGCTTAGTATCCATCAATGCCAGCCATTACCGGCAGTATTATTACCTTATTAAAACACTTTAGACAGATGACAATGAAAATCTTCCAAAGGCTGGGGCTCCCTGCAGCAGACAGCAACTCCTCCAGCTCTACCAACAGGCCTGCTGAACCCTGTAGACACCTCCTGTCTCTGGGCTTGATCCTCTAGCCATTATGAAAATGCAGGGAGCCTCGTGGCAGGTGCCTCTCCCTCCCTATACGTGGTGAGCCTCACTTGTGTAAAGCCTTAGAAGCACATCTGAAAACTATGTACCAAGTGCAGGGGCCCTCTCCTGCCCCCCTCTCCCAACTCAGGGCTTCCCTGATCCCCAGCCTCCTCTACTCTCCCAGGGCTGCTGTTGTAGCTCTGGATCCAGGACGACTTCTTAATCCACTGCCCCTCTCCCCACTGCTTGGCTGTCCCTCATTAGCAGTGCAGATTTTCCCGGCCAGGACCTGCCTAATCCAGGGTTTGAAGCTTTACCCAGGTAAACATGTAATGAGCGCAGAACACAGTGGACTCCATCCTGAGGAGGTCAGGAGGATGGGGAAGCAGACCCCTGGGGCCGGGAACAGGAGCTGGAGGAACAGCTGCTGCTTGCATCTGCACTTGCTGCGCCCTACCTCCCCTCCTCTCAGTCTTAGCTGCCCCGGCAGGCTCCGTGGGGGCGTGCACTGGGCTGGCTTCCAACACCTCAGAGCTGTGGCTCTCATCAGATCAGGTCATGTAACTCTGCCCCCCCACCCATGGCTGAGGCAGGGACACTCGGGGAGACCAGATCCATGATGTAACTGGGCAGCCACTGGCAAGCTGGACTGACAGGGCAGGAAGGGCCCCTCCAGGAGCAGCCTCCTTAGTCATCCCTGGGGGAGGGTCAGGGCAACAACAATGCACTTTCTCTCCCCACAAGGTCCTGTGCCTGGCTGGACCCCTGGGGACTTGCACTGACTCCGAAGGATGATGAGGTCCCAAGACATAGACCTTGAAAGAGGGCGTCTCCAGGGGTCTGTGAGACACAGTGAAATGAAACCACTGCTTTGGAAACTATTTTCATATATGTTATGTATGTATCATGTCGAGTTCCATAGTTTGCCTGTGAGGTGGTCAGGGCACATTTATATCCCCAGTTTATAGATGGGGGAACTGAGGCCTAGACAAGATGAGTAAAGGGCCTGATGTTGCTAAGTGAATCAGGCAGGGCCAAGACTAGAATCAGAATTTAGGTCTTCTGACTGTAGTCCATACTCTTCCTAAGGGAGTCAGCTGCTCCAGGCAACTTCACCAGAGGTCTCATCTGCTCCTAGGGAAGGTACTCAGAGAGACCCTAAAAGGTGGCTAGGCCAGGATGTCAGCGCCTGATATAATATGAGTGCTGGGAAGGCTAGTAGGGGAACGAAAAGAGCTCTGATCCCCACTCAGCCAGGCAGCTTGGGTAATCAGTTACTCCACAGAGCCTGTTTCATCTTCTGAAGAATTGGTACAAAAAGAACTGTTTTCCAGATATCCTGGGAGTCTTGTGAGACTAAAATTAAATGAGATGAATGTGAAAGTGTTTTGTAAATTGTAAACAGTCATAAAAATGTATATCATAGTTAATGCAGAGTCAAGGAACCAGGTTGGCAGAACTTACAGAGGAAAACCAACAAGGTAAGAAGAAAGGAGCATGTTAAAATAGGGCTGGTTTTCTTTTCTTGTCTCCTTCCATCTTCTACCTTTAGGCTGTCTACTCTTTAAGGGAGGTACTGACATATTTTATTTGATACAGAAATTCCAAGACCAGCTTTAAGATGAAAATGACTTTATGAGATAAAACGCCAACATATATTCATAACTTTCCTTGAACTTCAGATTTTAAGCATGTTATTATATTGATAATTTTAATACCACTCTCTCTACTCCCAAGAATACAAATTACGTATTTATCTGTTTGACACTATGCATTAAAATAAAAACAATTCAATGTGGAAGTGCTAATATAATTTGCACACAGATACCACTTAAAAATCATGTCTTAAAAATGTCACACTTACCTTGAACAAGTTTTAGTGGGGATACATTACAAAGCAGAGGGAATAAATGCATCATATCAAAAGTTGTAAAATATAGAATCCTTAATCAACTGCAAGTGCAAGTTTAGACTCCAATAAAGGAAAGTAATTATGTGGGTGAATACTTATTTTATTTTATTTTTTGACATCTTTCTTGGAGTATAATTGCTTTACAATGGTGTGTTACTTTCTGCTGTATCACAAAGTGAATCAGCTATACATATACATATATCCCCATATCCCCTCCCTCTTGTGTCTCCCTCCCACTCTCCCTATCCTACCACTCTAGGTGGTCACAAAGCACCGAGCTGATCTCCCTATGCTATGTAGCTGCTTCCCACTAGCTAGCTGTTTTACATTTGGCAGTGTATATTTGTCAGTGCTACTCTCTCACTTCATCCCAGTTTACCCTCCCCGCCCGCCATGTCCTAAAGTCCATTCTCTACATCTGCGTCTTTATGCCTGTCCTGCCCCTAGGTTCTTCAGAACCTTTCTTTTTTTGTTTTTAGATTCCATACATATGTGTTAGCATATGGTATTTGTTTTTCTCTTTCTGACTTACTTCACTCTGTATGACAGACTCTAGGTCCATCCACCTCACTACAAATAGTTCAATTTTGTTTCTCTTTATGGCCGAGTAGTATTCCATTGTATATATGTGCCACATCTTCTTTATCCATTCATCTGTCAGTGGGCACTTAGGTTGCTTCCGTGTCCTGGCTATTGTAAATAGTGCTGCAATGAACATTGTGGTACATGACTCTTTTTGAATTATGGTTTTCTTAGGGTATATGACCAGTAGTGGGATTGATGGGTCGTAGGGTAGTTCTATTTTTAGTTTTGTAAGGAACCTCCATGCTGTTCTCCATAGTGGCTGCGTCAATTTACGTTCCCACCAACAGTGCAAGAGGGTTCCCTTTTCTCCACACTCTTTCCAGCATTTATTGTTTGTAGACTTTCTGATGATGCCCATTCTGACTGGTGTCAGGTGATACCTCATTGTAGTTTTGATTTGCATTTCTCTAACGATTAGTGATGTTGAGCATCCTTTCAGGTCTTTGTTGGCAATCTGTGTGTCTTCTTTGGAGAAATGTCTGTTTAGGTCTTCTGCCCATTGTTGAATTGGGTTGTTTGTTTTTT
This sequence comes from Delphinus delphis, assembly GCF_949987515.2. Lineage (NCBI taxonomy): Eukaryota > Metazoa > Chordata > Mammalia > Artiodactyla > Delphinidae > Delphinus > Delphinus delphis. The sequence continues at coordinate 66,753,867 of NC_082694.2, forward strand.
TAATTTTGAACTGCATGAGCTGCTTGTATATTTTGGAGATTAATCCTTTGTCAGTTGCTTCGTTGGCAAATATTTTCTCCCATTCTGAGGTTGGCTTTTTATCTTGTTTATGGTTTCCTTTGCTGTGCAAAAGCCTGTAAGTTTAATTAGGTCCCATTTGTTTATTTTTGTTTTTATTTCCCTTCCTCTAGGAGGTGTGTCAAAAAGGATCTTGCTGTGATTTATGCCACAGAGTGTTCTGCCTATGTTTTCCTCTAAGAGTTTTAGTTTGGCCTTACATTTAGGTCTTTAATCCATTTTGAGTTTATTTTTGTGTATGGTGTTAAGGAGTGTTCTAATTTCATTGTTTTACACGTAGCTGTCCAGTTTTCCCAGCATCACTTATTGAAGAGGCTGTCTTCTCTCCATTGTATATTCTTGCCTCCTTTAACAAAGATAAGGTGATCATAGGTGTGTGGGTTTATCTCTGGGCTTTCTATCCTGTTCCATTGATCTATATTTCTGTGTTTGTGCCAGTACCATACTGTCTTGATTACTGTAGTTTTGTAGTATAGTCTGAAGTCAGGGAACCTGATTCCTCTAGATCCATTTTTCTTCACAAGATTGCTTTGGTTATTCGGGGTCTTTTGTGTTTCCATATAAATTGCACAGTTTTTTGTTCTAGTTCTGTGAAAAATGCAATTGGTAGTTTGACAGGGATTTCATTGAATCTGTAGATGGCTTTGGGTAGTATAGTCATTTTCGCAATGTTGATTCTTCCAATCCAAGAACGTGGTACATCTCTCCATCTGTTTGTATCATCTTTAATTTCTTTCATCAGTGTCTTATACTTTTCTGCATACAGGTCTTTTGTCTCCTTAGGTAGGTTTATTCCTAGGCATTTTATTCTTTTTGTGGCAGTGGTAAATGGGAGTGTTTCCTTAATTTCTCTTTCAGATTTTTCATCATTAGTGTGTAGGAATGCAAGAGATTTCTGTGCATTAATTTTGTATCTTGCTGCTTTACCAAATTCATTGATTAGTACTAGTAGTTTTCTGGTAGCATCTTTAGGATTCTCTATGTATAGTATCATGTCATCTGCAAACAGTGACAGTTTTACTTCTTCTTTTCCAATTTGGATACCTTTTTTTTTTTTTCTCTGATTACTGTGGCTAAAACTTCCAAAACTATGCTGAATAATAGTGGTGATGGTGGGCAATCTTGTCTTGTTTCTGATCTTAGTGGAAATGATTTCAGTTTTTCACCATTGAGAATGAGGTTGGCTGTGGGTTTGTCATATATGGCCTTTATTATGTTGAGATAAGTTCCCTCTATGCCTACTTTCTGGAGGGTTTTTATGATAAATGGGTGTTGAATTTTGTCAAAAGCTTTTTCTGCATCTATTAAGATGATCATATGGTTTTTCTCCTTCAGTTTGTTAATATGGTGTATCACATTGACTGATCTGCGTATATTGAAGAATCCTTGCATTCCTGGGATAAACCCCACTTGATCATGGTGTATGATCCTTTTAATGTGCTGTTGGATTCTGTTTGCTAGTATTTTGTTGAAGACTTTTGCATTTATATTCATCAGTGATACTGGCCTGTAGTTTTCTTTCTTTGTGACATCTTTGTCTGGGTTTGGTATCAGGGTGATGGTGGCCTGGTAGAATGAGTTTGGGAGTGTTCTTCCTTCTGCTGTATTTGGAAGAGTTTGAGAAGGATTGGTGTTAGCTCTTCTTTAAATGTTTGATAGAATTTGCCTGTGAAGCCATCTGGTCCTTGGCTTTTGTTTGTTGGAAGATTTTTTTTTTTTCGGTACACGGGCCTCTCACTGTAGTGGCCTCCTCTCCCATTGCGGAGCACAGCTTCCAGACGCACAGGGTCAGCGGCTATGGCTCACGGGCCCAGTGGCTCCGTGGCATGTGGGATCCTCCCGGACCGGGGCATGAACCCGTATCCCCTGCATCGGCAGGCGGACTCTCAACCACTGCGTCACCAGGGAAGCCCCTGTTGGAAGATTTTTAATCACAGTCGCAACTTCGGTGCTTCTGATTGGTCTGTTTATGTTTTCTATTTCTTCCTGGTTCAGTCTCAGAACATTGTGCTTTTCTAAGAATTTCTCCATTTCTTCCAGGTTGTCCATTTTATTGGCATATAGTTGCTTGTAGTAATCTCTCATGATCCTTTGTATTTCTGCAGTGTCAGTTGTTACTTCTCCTTTACATTTCTAATTCTATTGATTTGAGTCTTTTCCCTTTTTTCTTGATGATTCTGGCTAATACTTTGTCAGTTTGTTTATCTTCTCACAGAACCAGCTTTTAGTTTTATTGATCTTTGCTATTGTTTCCTTCATTTCTTTTTCATTTATTTCTGATCTGATCTTTATGATTTCTTTCCTCTGCCAACTCTGGGGTTTCTTTGTTCTTCTTTCTCTAATTGCTTTAGGTGTAATTTAGGTTCTTTATTTGAGAGTTTTCTTGTTTCTTGAGGTAGCATTGTATTGCTATAAACTTCCCTCAAAGAACTGCTTCTGCTGCATCCCATAGCTTTTGGGTCATTGTGTTTTCATTGTCTTTTGTTTCTAGTTATTTTTTGATTTCCCCTTTGATTTCTTCAGTGATCTCTTGGTTATTTAGTAGTGTATTGTTTAGCCTCCATGTGTTTGCATTTTTTACAGTTTTTTCCCTGTAATTGATTTCTACTCTTATAGTGTTGTGGTTGGAAAAGATACTTGATATGATTTCACTTTTCTTAAATTTACCGGGGCTTGGGCTTCCCTGGTGGCGCAGTGCTTGCGAGTCTGCCTGCCGATGCAGGGAACACCGGTTCATGCCCCGGTCCGGGAAGATCCCACATCTCGCGGAGCGGCTGGGCCTGTGATCCATGGCCGCTGAGCCTGCACGTCCGGAGCCTGTGCTCTGCAACGGGAGAGGCCACAACAGTGAGAGGCCCGTGTACCGCAAAAACAAAAAACAAAAAAACAAACAAAAAAAAGATTTTTTAAAAGACAAACCTTTAGCTATACTGACATAGAAAAAGAGAGAAAACACAAATTGCCCAATATTAGGAATGAAAAAGGGACATCGCTATATGTAATGAATGTAATTATAAGAGAATATTATAAATCACTTTATGCTAACAAATTCAATAATTTCTATAAAATGAGCAAATTCCTAGACAGACACAAAAATATCAAAACTGACTCAAGAATAAATAGAAAATTTGAATAGGCATACAATGAGTAAAAAATTCTGATTAGTATCATCCCACAAAGAAAAGCCCAGGCCTAGTTGAATGAATTCACATATATGAATCAAATATATGCCAATCTTACACAAACATTTTCAGAAAATAGACAAAAGAGCTCTTCTCAGCTCATTCTTTGGGGCCAGTATTATCTTGACACCAAAGCCAGACAATGATATCACAAGGAAAGAAAACTACAGAGCATTAGTCTTCATGAAAATAAATGCAAAAATTCTTAAACTAAATCCAGCAACATAGAAAGGATTATGCTCAGTGACCACATGGGATTTATTTCAGGAATCCAAATGGATCAGAGACTTGAATATGAAAAACAAAACCACACAAGTGCTAGAATAAAACATGGGCAAAATCTGCTATGACTTGTGTATATTCTTATTAATTCTGCTTTGAACTTTGACTGTAAAATCCAGATTTAATAACAGAAAAGATAAATTTGACTACATCGAAATTAGAAGAAACTTTTCAATGATAAAAAATTCATGCAACTTGACTCATAATAAGAGAAATTAAAATTATACTGAGATACCATTTTTTATCCTTCGGAATTAGGACTGGAAAACAGGAACTCTCATTCATTGCTGGTAGGAATGTGAAATGGTACAACTCCTATAGAGGGAATTTGGTAATATATAACAAAATTACATATATATTTACCTTTGATCCAGATATCCCTTGAAATATACCTCTGACAATAAAGAATACATATCTTCTGGGGTATTCATCACGCCTCCCTTTACTTCCTATTCCTTCACCTCTCAATTTCTGTGAGCTGAATCATACATTGCTAAAGTTGAGAGTATCTACATGATGTTTTGGAATTATAATTAAGTTTTCTTTGCCTTAACTCTAAGTTGATTCCAAAAGTGGAAGCCAACACAAAGCTTTGAGGTTATTTATGAGGAGGTGCTGACTGTTCATTGCAGAGCCAAGTACAATACTATGCTCCAGTTACCAATCTTTCTCTGTAGTTGCAATATCTTTCCTCTTGTACATCTTAAGGGGAAAATCCTCAGATGGATTTCTTTATTACATTCCACCACTTGCTCCAAATCATGTCGTATTTAAGCTGATTTCATATTTGGATTTTGCCTTTCTTGTGCTTGCCCCTCCTCAACCCCTATCCTAAAGTTATGAATTGTACATTTTTCTTGTTAAGAGAAGACTTTTCTCCCTATTCCTTTTACCACTCAGTCTGTCTGTTGTTCAAAATCCAGTTCATTTCTTCTTTAAGTACAGTGATCTCCTATTCTTTGTCAAGCCAGCTGCTTCATATTTGGACCATAATTTTCCTGAGAGCTTTTCATTTTTCTTGGAGTATCTTTTTTATCTTTCTTTGTATATCTAACACTTAATACACAGCAAATGTGCCCCCCCCTCAAATGTTTGTTAAATGGATTCATGCATCCATGTGCTGAGGGGAATACATAGTAGCTAGAAGGAAATTCTCATATATATTTATTAAAATCTTTCTTTCCACTGCTCTCTCCTTTCCTTGTCCTTCCATCTTTTCATTCACTGATTCAGCAAACATTTGGTGAATAACTCTTCTTAAGGGGTTCTAAATCAAATAGGAAAAGGGAGCTATAAAGTAATAATTACAATACAATAAATGTTGTGTTCTGATAGTTTTCTGAATGTAAAACTGACATATAAACAAGTAAGTCTTCACCAAAGGGGATTAAGCTCCTACTACATGTCTGCCCTCTGCATAGATTAACTCAGTTGATTCTCACAGTAGGGTTTTCATGTCTGTGTAATACATCTTTTGTTCATCTTATAGGTGAGAAACAGGCTCAGGGAGATTTGGGCTGTGCCTGGGTTCCACAACCAGCAAGTGACTGAGACATTGCTTCATCCAGTTCTTCTGACTTTAAACTCTTCTGCTCTCTCAAGTGTCGGGTGCCGGCCACAGGTAACTTTTACGTCTCCCAGAACTTAACCCTGCTCAGACATAAGACTGGCAGACAGAAAACACAGAGTTGGATTTAAGAAGATTGGTCTGACTATAACTAATACCCTGGGGGCCTTTAGGGGAAAACAAGCCCAGTGTTTATTGGCCTCACACAACTCTTTTAGTCTCAGCACCTAGCTTCTGTTCTAAGGAGTCCTGGTTTCCCCATCTTGCAGCTGGTCCTCAAACCCACATGGCCAGGCCCCAGCTGCTGGGCCCAAAGGGAGGTGCAAACACAAGCTCCAACCTGCAGCTTCCCTCACTGCTCTGGACATGGGCTTTGCATCAGCTCTGCCTGCAGGGCTTTGTTTAATTATTGTAAACCTGCTGACTTTGTGCTTTGCGGGGTTTCTGTTTGTTTGTTTTTTAAGTACTGGATACTTAAGTTTAGTAAGGGATCTGGAGGAAGGAGTACAGCATTTATCCATCATTGGCCATGTCATTACCAAAAGCAGTTGGTAATTTCCAGGCCAAGATTGTGCTGGAGCCAGCAGTCAGGAGCTCAGCTTGGAGTCCAGGGGTGCTGGGAGCCCTGAGGGACTGCAGAGCCACCTGTTGTACATCGGCAGGCATCCAGACATCCAGGCATAAGGCAGGGGCCTAGTAATGGTGGGGAGGGAGACACAGGCCCCAAGAGCCAGTCTAAGGGGCCCTGCAGAAATGCCAGCTTTGGAAAGTGTGGCAGAGGGAGAGGACACAAACACGGTACATTGCCCTTGAACACCATGTGCTTTTCTTGCTGTGCCATCGAGCACCTCTCGAGGGGGGATGCCGCTGGGAGGGCACAACTGCCCATGCTCTTCCTGACAATTTGCCCTCAGGGTTCATGTAACCCTTTTGAGCATATTCAACCCCCAACTTCACCTCTTATAAAAGCTCCCAGTGAATAATGGGTCAGTATATCTCAGGTTGGAAAAGAGAAGATCACACTGCTCCAGGGAGGGCAGAAATGTATGTAGAGGTAAGGAGCATGGACTTGAAAATCAGAATAAGCACTTTTCCAGTTTCACCTGAGTCACTTCTTATCCTCCTAAACTGGGCAAGGAACTTAGTTTCTCTAAGCCCATAAGATCTATACAGTGGGGCAAATGCTACCTACCCAGTAGTTCGGTGTAAAGAATTAATGAGATAACATTTAAAAGGCATAAGATACAGTGCAAACGCTTGCTGAGTCATGGCTGAGTAAAGACCTCTTAGTCTTACCCCGTGAATAGGCTCAAGGGATTCCTCCATGTTCAGTGGACCCTAGACTGAGGATCCATGCATGTTAGATCCTCTACATGAACCCACACCTTCTTTCTCTTTCTGGGTTTGGCTGATCGTAAAGTACTCAGATTAAGTGTTTTTCTTTGCCTGGAAGTTTCCCTGACCCCCACCAGGCAGTAAACTCCAGGAAGGCAGGGAGTGTATTTTCTTTTTATATTCCAGCATCACTTATAGTGTGTGGTGTAGAAAGATCCAATATGAGCAGAACTGAATTCAGGGTCCAAGTTTGTCAGGCCAGAGTCAGGTGCCTGCTGTGGAGGAGGTAGGGTCAATAGCGTGGCCTGTGCCTTTAACAGAACAGGATCCAAAGCAGAGCAAACTCTTATTCCTGCGTGCCTTGTCTGAGCTGGGAATACCTGTGGGCACTTTAGGCAGATGTAAGCCATTAAAGGGAGAAGAAAAAAATGAAAGGAGAGAAAAATAAGAGGAGAAACAGGAAAAGGAAATATAGACTTGTAATGGGTCCATTATAGATCTTTTCTGATTGCACAAAAAAATCATTGCTTGACTGCACATGAAAATGGAAGAAGAGAAAGAGATGAAGAGCATTAGGGAAAGGACAACCAAACAATGCCTCTGTGAAAAGACTTGGCTCTGTGTCATGCAGTAAATAAGCTCTAGTGAGATTTCAACAACAGGAGGAGGAGAGTATGGGGGCCACAGGGCTCCAGCTCTGGAGTCAGATTGTCTGGTTGTGGGATCCTAGTTCCACCAAATAGCCACTCAGCTAGCTCTTTTAAAACCTGGTTTTCTGAGTCATACAATGTAGATAATAATAATACCTTGTTGTTGTTGTAAGGATTAAATGAGATGATCAGTGTAAAAGCAGTTGTCAGACTGCTTGGTACATAGTAAGTGCTCAGTAAATTATATAAATGTTGATGATTTTTTCTGACTGTCGCAGGCCTGACTCCAAAGCCTCAGAGAGTTGGGGGAAAGTGGGATGAAGAGGAATCTTTGTATATAGGGTAATATGGCCTAGAACAGATCTTCTCTTATCCCAGTTATGTTCATTGAGATGCCCAAAACATTTGTTGCTATGGCTCTAATGGAATTAGTCATATGGAGAGATGAAAATAAAAACAACAGTGGAAAGAATGATCCTGGAGTCAGAACACCTGAGTTCTGGTCTAAATCTCACCACTGCTCAGTTTCGTGACCTTGGGCAAGTTCTATAAGCTCTCTGGGTCTCTGCTCACTCCTCTGCAAGTAAAAGAATTGGTCTATAAGGTCTTTTTTTTTTTCTCTACAGCAATCATTGATTCTAATATCCAGCCAAATGGAATTCAAACATTTTTTCCTTCTTGTCTACATTTGCTTGTTACCCTACCCATTTGGCTAGGGGCTGCAAATTGATTAATAGGCAAAGCAAATCTCACCAGACAGGTTCTTTGTAAAGGGAATTGATACTGAATAAGTACAAGTTATATCTAGCACTATATGTTTAAGTACTTAAGTTTAAGAACCCAAAGATTTCTGGGGCAGAGGGGAGGGGAGGGAGTGGGCACGAGAAATACAGAGCTTCCTTAGAATGCAGAGCATGATCAGGCATGGGTGTGCATTGGTCCCCTTCTAAAATACAAGCAGTGAGTGAATATGGCAGGGGTTTCCATCTCAGGGAAGAGAGAACCAAGAGCAAACCACAGTGATTGATTATACATAACCAAAGGGTTGTCTGATGGTGAACAGGGGTGAGCTGTCTGATGGAAGAGGACATAGCCTCCCATGGCACTCCAGGGGAGAATGATGGCCAACAGGGCAGATTGCAGATTTCAGTGTAATGTAAGAAGACCCTTCCATTTCATTTAAAGCAGGATCTGGAAAACTTTTTCACTAAAGGGACAGATAGTAGATATTCTAGACTTTATAGGCCATACAGTCTTTGTCATATTTACTCAACTCTGCCACTGTAGTATGAAAGTAGCCATAGGCAATACATAATAAGCATGGCTGTGTGACAATAAAATACTATTTACAAAAGCAGGTGGCCGGCCAGATTTGGCCTGTGGGCCGTAGTTTGCTGACCTTGTCATTAGAGGAACCCTCCCCCACAACTTCACAGGGTGGACAGTGTTCCAGTGGAGGTCGAAAGACCCTCTTAATAGTGCCAAAGTGTATATCCCTGCCTTGGGTACGTGTTCTGATTAGCTGGCCTGCAGGGTGCCTTTAAACAATAAATCCCATGCTTCTTAGAGGGTGGACATAGGGTGAGACCATGGGGTCCTGAGCGTCTGAGAGGGGGCAGAAAATCTTGGAAGGAGAAGCTGGGGCTGATAAGACAAACTCCATGATTAACCTGGAGCTGCTGCTGTCTAGTTTGACGCTTTTCAATTTTGATTTTTTTCTCTTTGAAGGAACAAATTTGGGCAGATTTGAAGGGGATCTTGTAGAGATGGTCAATTACTAATATAGCAGATGGGAAATTTTTTCTTTTTTTTTCTTCTGATATTTTGGTTCCCTTCACCCCATTTGCCCAACATACACACACACACACACACACACACACACACACACACACACACGCACGCACGCACGCACGCACACACACACACACACACGCTTCACCACTCACGAGTTGTGTTTACATTTTCATGCAGACCAGCTGGATATAGAACAGGCATCTAAGAACCCCAAAGGAGCACAGCCTGAGCAGAAAGCTGTCGTTCTACTTCACCCCATGGCCTCCTTTTCTTACTTTGCTCCCTCACAATACCATGCCCTTCATTGATTTCCTTCATAATCTGTTCAGTCTTCCTTAAAAATATATCAGGACTTGGAAGCAGAAGGAGGGCTTTGGAGTTGCCGGAGGGACCATTAAGTGTACATACACCAGGCTGCTATTATCTGACTCCAGGCCACCAGGCTCTGCTGCATGTGGAATGTTAAGACACTGGGCTCCTCCAGGGACTGCCAACTGTGGATCCTGTAACAAGCCACTGATAAGTCTAATCTTTGTAAAGCCCAGCTCAGGTGGAGCCACGCAGGATTCTAGTGCTTTACCTGGCCATTCCCTTCAACCAGGAGGGGCTAGGCATCCTTATAGACTTGCAGTGAATTATCTTTCGGTTTTGTGGTGTAGCTGACTGCAGATTTCTAAGACCTGGCCTACTGGACACTTGCATTTCTGTTATTTTAGCATCTTCAGTGTTTCAGAGTAGAAATATGATGGGAGTTGGGGGTCACACCATTTGGGTTCAAGTTCTGGCTCCATCTTTCAGTAGATATGGGGCCTTGGGCAAGTCTCAGCCTTGTGAGATTTAGGTTCACCATTTTTGAAATGGAAATTTAAAAGTAAAATAAAACAAAGGTGTGCTAAGTCCAGTGGATTCTCTTTATTCGTGGTAGTTATGTTCTGTAAAGGAGATGAGAACTCTGAATTAGTGAATACTGAATCAGTGCTCCTGGGGGAAATGCAGAGTTAGGTTTCTGTGAGCCTCTGTGGCAAAAGTTTAATTAATCTATCAATACATAACGCTGGTTTTCTGTGTGTTTCTATTTAAAAACATTTAATATCTATCACTGATTCATTAACATTAAACGCACGGCCAACAGCACTGTGACTCACGTCGGAGTGCAGCCTGTCTAACACGCGCATTTTCTCCGCCTTCTTGCTGTGCAGCACTCCAGCAGCGCAGTTGGGGACTACCATAAACAGTGGAATCACTAATACACAGCACAAAATGTGAAAAACGTGGCACTAAATAGACAGCAGAAAGGGCCCTGGTTTATAGTATGAAAACTGAGACCAAAAGAATACCACCTTGTTTCACCTCATTGGGAATGTGTACAAAAATGTTTGCTGCTCTGCACATGTCTGTGAGTGACAGAGAAAGCACTGCAGGTATTGATTTGGGTGTTACAAATAAGTTTTAGTGAGTAGGAGAATTTGCAAATATCAAATGTATGAATAATGATGACCGACTGTGCTTGAGACTCATCATGAGGATCTACTGTGATAAAGTCCAAAGGACCCCATCTAGTACGCAAAGCCCTCCAAGTTCTAACTTCTGCCTGCTTTTCCAACCCTTTCTGTGGTTGCTGTCTGACACACACCCCATTCTCCAGTCATCTTTGCTGTTCTTTGGTCAAGGAGTGCTGTTTCTTACTTCTGTGCCATTGTACACACTATTTTCTGCCTCAAGTGCCCTCTTTATCTCCACAAAGCTATTATTCTACTCAGGGAATGCTAATAGGTAGAAAATGTGGTCTTTCACACATTCTATATAGTTGCCTCAGAATAAAAGGATTTGATTTTTAAGATTTATTTTTTAAGTTGCATGTAAGTCATGGGACAAACGTGAAAATTTCCTTTCATTAAGGACCAGTTTCTTCTGATTCTCCTAATCGTCAGCTCTTGCAGAAACTCAGTCCTGGTGAATGCTCTCAGTATCCAGGGTTGGGAGGAAATTCCTGCTTCATTTTTCCAGGCTTTTGTACTCAAGATCTGTGAAACTCTTACTGTTAGCCTGTGGTTTCCACCCTTGACCTAAGCTTTCATTACATGAGACCCTTTGGAATGGTAAGGTTGGAACATTCATAACCAAAGTAACATCAGAAACCAAAGTCAACCGTTTATATCTCAGAATAATAGTCCATCCCTCAGTCCTGGTCACTCCAGGTCAGAGCTGGACTTCCTAGAGATGTGGAACCAGTAACACAGCGAGTCCCATGAGTCTGGATCCCAGGTAATTGTCTCTGACAGCTTGGCTAGATGTCCCTGCCAGCTGGGTTTGAGCTCCCATCTGTTCTTCCTACCCTTTGGACAGGTCTGCTCCATTCTTGCCTTGTTTCATGCCTGCCTCTATCTGTTCCTGGGGCTTGTTTCCATGTATGTTTCATCTTCACTGCTGCCAGCTAATTTCCAGCTGCTCCTGGCTTCTCCCACCTGCATGAGCTGCCTTCCTGCCACCCTTCCTGCCAAGGCTCTGACTGTGTCACCTGACTGCAAGAAGAGGTGGCACCAGGTAGTGAAAGAACACTGGGTTGAGAGTTAAGTAGACGTGGGTTCTGGCTCTGGTCCCACCTCTCGTTATCTGGGTATTGTTCAAGTCCTTTATTTTTCTTTATCCCAGTTGCCCCATCTATAAAATGAAAGGATTGACTAGATTGCTGAGGGCTTTTCCAGCATTCACATTGTGTGATGCTATGAGTTTTTGGAAGGGTGATGGATGGGATGGACCTGAGTTGTCCACAGGTGGCTAAACTACCTTTGACTAGCTCCAGGGCTAATGAAAAATCTGCTCCATGACTGCTTGGTTGAAAAGGTCCAGCCTCCTTTTCTGCATTTCCCAGGCTTGATGGTGACAACACCTGTGTGAGTGCTGTTGACAAAAATAAAAACTGGGCAAAAGTAATAACAATATGGAGGGTACATTATTTGGTTTTCAAAGTAACCTCACATTCATTCATTACTTATCTTCTGGAAGAGAAAAACCTCTCAGGGTATCAGTAAAAGTCTTATTTCTCACTTTTCTGATGCTGTTTGGTGGCTTAGAGATTGGCTCAAAAAGGAAACACAAGCGGCAAATGCTCATGAATCAAAGCAAGAGAATGTTCACTAATTGGGGGCATTTATAATTTAAAATAAATGCGACATGTTGATGATGATGAGGGTGGTGCTGTTGTTGTTGTTGGTGGTGGTGATGATGATGATAATGATAACAATAGCCAGCACATACAGAGCATATAATGTGCGAGGGCCTGTGCTAGGTCTGAATACATACTATCTCATTTAATCCTCAGAGTCACATTGTACTATTGTATTATCCAAGGTCACGCTAATATTGTATAAACAGCAAACCCAGATCTGCTTAGGGGGCAACCGTAATGTTAGTAATAATAGTCTTTTACATGTACTCTCAGTTTATAAGCCATTTCTCATAGATGATACATTTTCTGTTTTGACTTTGACAACAACTCTAAGACATGGAAAAGATGGATGTATCTCATGTTATGGATAAGCTTGTAAGCTGAGATTCGCAAAGGTCTTAACTCCTAAGAGACCAGGCCAACACACTCCTAAGAAAGAAGTGATGAAGATCACTTCGGGGCCTGCATTGGTGATTCAAGAAGGACAATTCCATCGTTGTGATTTATACAACAACAAAGAAAGTAAAGCGTTTACTCTCCTGTAGCAAAAGCATTTGCTTAATTGCATGCCCTTTGGCTGTGTTGAAACCTGATTTGGAAATATCTGAGACCATGAAAAGTTCTTACAATTCTTTAAAAAGAAAGCGGTTCCCCTTTTCCTCCGTGAGCTTGGGCTTATTGCTTTTTCTTTGTTTTTTGTTTTTGTTTTTATTATTGATTTTTGTCCTGGTGGCACGCTGGCCCTGCCTGCCCAAAGCTCATTCCTTAGGTCAGTGGAGTGGGGGTTACACTATTATTGCAGCTACTGCTGCTCTCTGCCCCTCAGTGATGGCTGCTTTTTCTGCTGAGTTTTTCTTTGAAATCATTGAACTTTGAATTTTTATGCCTGCTTAATTTCCAGTCTGTGTTGCCTTGGCTGTGGCCAACCCTTAACCCAGGTGCTGTGCAGAGAGTGGGGTGATGGGCAGTGGAGTGGAGTTGAGGCTAGGGCCCTTCTCCTTCCCACGCTGCTTTCATTCTCCTCAAGGTCAGCCAGAGGGCTCAGACAAGAATAAAAGACGATCTCAGTGTCCTCACTTCCGGTTTCTACATTCAAGAACTTTATGAACTCGTTCTTTTCATCTTTCTTCACATTTCTGCCTTGTCTCAGCTTGCTGCCATGTGCTTTTCTGAGTAACTTTCTTCTTATTTCATCTTCTGAGTCATTCATAAGGATGCTAATCATTTAGAAGGATGGGAGCTTTCCCTACCTGGAGAATGCTTTTTCCTGAACTCATGGAAAGTCTCTTTGATTTGCCCAAGAAGCAAGAAAATGAAATCTAGACTAAGTGGGAAAATATTCTGTGTGAGTAACATATTTATAAGCTCTGGGTGTTATATCAAATCCCCACATTGTGGAGAAGCTTGCTGCCTGCTCCCATTGGCAGAGTATGTAGTTGCCTATATAGTGTGTTTTAAAGTTTGCTAGAAAAGGCTTCCTGCCTCTAAATATGTTGCCTTGCACTCTGCCATTACAGATATATAACTTAGTGTTAAATAATTTTGCCTTCTATGTTCTTGTGATAGGGGTGAGAACTTCTTTCAAAATCAGAATACTCCTAAGGTGATTTTCAGCTAGAATTGTGTTTGACTCGGTAACAGAGTCTGGATTGAGTTTTACCAGGTGCAGCAGATGCCTGTCTATATGCTTCTCACTGCTACTGAAAATATCCTCAATCTTGGTCTGAGGGTTTTTTCAGGCTGTGGAAGTATGTCTGGCCTGTGTGTACAGCAAGCCAGTGTGCTGGAGAGTTAATGCCCTGCAAAAGCAGCCTTCCCCCAAGGATGGATGGGATTTCATGGGTACATGCTCCAACCCCCTCTCCCCTTGGTGGGATAATTCTGGTATGTGTGCTACATGGTCTCTTGGACTTCACCAGTGGGACTAAGCTCCAGTTTCCCACTGTGGTAACTGAATAGATGACACACCATTTTTGGCTTCCTTCCCTTCCCTGTGTCACCATCTCCTGGGATTACTTCCCAAATGAACAACAGTTGAATTCCTATCTGAGGGCTGCTTCTGTGGAAACCCAAACCTAGACACCAAGAAACAGTAGGAAGGCAGAGTCCACAAAGCATGAAGGAGCCAGGCTGCTTCTTCCAGCTCTACCACCTTGAGTCTGTGGTTTTCAATGTCACGATGGCAAGAGAGCTGCTGCCTCTCTAGGCATTAGGTCCATATTTCAGTCAGGAAAAAGGAGAAGACACCGAAAGCCAAGACAGAGACCAAGATCTCCCCCGTCAGAGGTTTTGCCATTTTAAACGGGAAAGGTTACCTTCTCCAGAAAGTTCTGCCTGCACCTTTTTTGTCTGAATTGTGTCACCCCCACTCCCACTGTTAAGGGAAACACTGACTGAAACCTCCAGCCCTGGCCAGGCAAGATAGTAGCCACTTGCATGAGTTATCTTAGAATAGGAGGTCCTGGTAAGGAGTGCGGAACTAAAAAGCTACCACCAACTAGAACAACTTGGGAAAGGTCAAAAGGAGAGAGGAGATGCCAGTCCATATGTCCTACCAACCTCCCAGAATCCTTCTTGCTGGAATCCATCTTGGCTGAGTGATGCGAGTGCCACCAGGAAAGACCCTGAGTCAGAATGATTGGCCAGAGACAACCCAGGAACTAATTCCATTACCATAAACCTGAGACCGCAAGCCACGTGGCAGAGCAGTTCTCCTGGGTTCCCTTACCCTGCTGCTCTCCCCCTTCCCAATATAGTCTCTTGCTTTGTCAGCATGTGTGTCTCCTTAGACAATTCATTTCTAAGTGTTAGACAAGAGCCCCACTCTTGGCCCTTGGAAGGAGTAACCCCCTTCCTGCAACACCACTGTAGTGGATACTGGGGAAGCAAACAGTTTTAGCTGAGCATATTACCCTGACGAACAAAACTGGGACTCTCATTGTAAAATAAAAAGAGAATGGATATTGGGCAGGCAAGTAGCAGTATTTGTCACAGAAGTTAATGCCTTATGACGTATTACTAACATCTGACTGGCATGGTTTTTTAGACCCCGCTGCTCGAAGTATCTGACTAGCAGCATTGGAGTCACATGGGAGATTGTTAGAAATGCAGGATATCAGACCAACCTTTCACCTGCTGAATCAGGATCTTCTCCCCCCCCCCCACCCCCCTCTGTGTCATGCGATGCGGCATGCAGGATCTTAAATTGAGCTGAATGAAACCTTCTTCTATACCTAGTTCCACCTTTTTTTTCATTGCTTTGACTATTCATTTCCATGTTCCTTTTCTTAAAATACAGCACATCCCACAACTAACAAGGTAGTGTTTACTTTCTGGATTTTTCTAGCATTGTTTTAAATGACTATGGTATTGCATAAATAGAAAAATGGAGTGCAGAGATTTCAAACAGTTTTTGGCAGCAGGATTCTTTCTGCAAACATAGAAACTTAGTGTATGCTCAGATTTGAGGCAAGCTGCTGTGCTTTAGTGAAGTGGTGGAGGCCAGGACCCCCAGCCATGGGCCTCCCCTGCAGTTCCCCTTTGAACCCCCATCGTCCTTAAGTGTTTTTGACCACAGTACAGTTGGGTGAGACAAAAGACTCCATGGCCCACCCATCCCCTCTTTTGGTGATGGATAGGAATTGGAGAGGATAAAAAAGAATTGGAGAAAAACAAATCATGATAAATTTGTTGCTAGTGAGAAATATTGGTTGGCCAAAAAGTTCCTTCAGTTTTCAAGTAAAAATAAGAGACTCATTTTCACCAAGAACTTTATTGAACAACATATTCACCCTTTTGTGTGTTCCACTACTTTCTGCCATTTTTCAGACAACTTATAACTCCATCTTCCCAAAACTTTTTATCTTTTTGAGCAAAGAACTGTTCCAGGTGCCTTTTACAGTCTTCCAGGGACTGGAAATGTTTTCCTTTAAGAGAATTTTGTAAAGACTGAAATAAATGGAAATCCGAAGGTGCAGTGTATGGTGAATACAGTGGATGAATCAGAACTTTCCAGCCAAGCTGTAACAGTTTTTGCCTGGTCATCAAAGAACATGCGGTCTTGCCTTATCCTGATGGAAGATTATACGTTTTCTGTTGACTAATTCTGGACGCTTTTCGTCGAGTGCTGCTTTCAGTTGGTCTAATTGGGGCAGTACTTGTTGCAATTAATCGTTTGGTTTTCCGGAAGGAGCTCATAGTAGAGGACTCCCTTCCAATCCCACTATGTACACAACATCACCTTCTCTGGATGAAGACCAGCCTTTGGTGTGGTTGGTGGTGGTTCATTTCGCTTGCCCCAGAATCTCTTCCGTTCCACATTATTGTACAGTATCCACTTTTCATCGCCTGTCACAATTTGTTTTAAAAATTGAACGTTTTCTTTACGTTTACATAGAGAATTGCATGTGGAAATACGGTCAAGAAGGTGTTTTTCACTTAACTTACGTGGAATCCAAACATCAAAGCGATTAACATAACCAAGTTTGTGAAAATGATTTTCAGCGCTTGATTTGGATATTTTGAGTATGTTGTCTATCTCCTGTGTGGCATAATGTTGATTGTTCTCAATTAATGTCTGGATTTGATCGCTATCAACTTCAACTGGTCTGCCTGACCATGGAGCATCGTCCGGCGAGCAATCTCCAGCATGAAACTTTGCAAACCACTTTTGACACGTTGGATCAGTCACAGCACCTTTTCCTACACTGCACAAATCTTTTTTTTTTTTTTAACAAATTTTTTATTTTAAAATAATTTTGGATTTACAGTAGAGTAATTAAGATAATACAGAGAGCTCCCATCCACCTCCATGTAGCCTCCCCTAATGTTAACATCTTCTGTAACTGTGGTACATTTATGTATTTATTTATTTATTTTTTTAACATCTTCATTGGAGTATAATTGCTTTACAATGGTGTGTTAGTTTCTGCTTTATAATAAAGTGAATCAGTTATACATATACATATGTTCCCATTTCTCTTCCCTCTTGCATCTCCCTCCCTCCCACCCTCCCTATCCCACCCCTCTAGGTGGTCACAAACCACCGAGCTGATCTCCCTGTGCTATGCGGCTGCTTCCCACTACCTATTGATTTTACATTTGGTAGTGTGTATATGTCCATGCCACTCTCTCACTTCCTCACAGCTTACCCTTCCCCCTCCCCATATCCTCAAGTCCATTCTCTAGTAGGTCTGTGTCTTTATTCCCATCTTACCACTAGGTTCTTCATGACCTTTTTTAAATTTTTTATTATTTTTTTCTTAGATTCCATATATATGTGTTAGCATACGGTATTTGTTTTTCTCTTTCTGACTTACTTCACTCTGTATAACAGACTCTAGGTGCAACCACCTCACTACAAATAACTCAATTTCGTTTCTTTTTATGGCTGAGTAATATTCCATTGTATATATGTGCCACATCTTCTTTATCCATTCATCTGTCGATGGACACTTAGGTTGCTTCCATGTCCTGGCTATTGTAAACAGACCTGCAATGAACATTTTGGTACATGACTCTTTTTGAATTATGGTTTTCTCAGGGTAAATGCCCAGTAGTGGGATTGCTGGGTTGTATGGTAGTTCTCTTTGTAGTTTTTTAAGGAACCCCCATACTGTTCTCCATAGTGGCTGTATCAGTTTACATTCCCACCAACAGTGCAAGAGGGTTCCCTTTTCTCCACACCCTCTCCAGCATTTATTGTTTCTAGATTTTTTGATGATGGCCATTCTGACTGGTGTGAGATGATATCTCATAGTAGTTTTGATTTGCATTTCTCTAATGATTAATGATGTTGAGCATTCTTTCATGTGTTTGTTGGCAATCTGTATATCTTCTTAGGAGAAATGTCTGTTTAGGTCTTTTGCCCATTTTTGGATTGGGTTGTTTTTTGTTTTGATATTGAGCTGCATGAGCTGCTTGTAAATTTTGGAGATTAATCCTTTGTCAGTTGCTTCATTTGCAAATATTTTTTCCCATTCTGAGGGTTGTCTTTTGGTCTTGTTTATGGTTTCCTTTGCTGTGCAAAAGCTTTGAAGTTTCATTAGGTCCCATTTGTTTATTTTTGTTGTTATTTCCATTTCTCTAGGAGATGGGTCAAAAAGGATCTTGCTGTGATTTATGTCATAGAGTGTTCTGCCTATGTTTTCCTCTAAGAGTTTGATAGTGTCTGCCCTTACATTTAGGTCTTTAATCCATTTTGAGTTTATTTTTGTATATGGTGTTAGGGAGTGTTTTAATTTCATACTTTTACATGTAGCTGTCCAGTTTTTCCAGCACCACTTATTGAAGAGGCTGTCTTTTCTCCACTGTATATTCTTGCTTCCTTTATCAAAGATAAGGTGACCATATGTGCATGGGTTTATCTCTGGGCTTTCTATCCTGTTCCATTGATCTATATTTCTGTTTTTGTGCCAGTACCATACTGTCTTGATTACTGTAGCTTTGTAGTATAGGCTGAAGTTAGGGATACTGATTCCTCCAGCTCTGTTTTTCATTCTCAAGATTGCTTTAGCTATTCAGGGTCTTTTGTGTTTCCATACAAATTGTGAAATTTTTTGTTCTAGTTCTGTGAAAAATTCCAGTGGTAGTTTGATAGGGATTGCATTGAATTTGTAGATTGCTTTGGGTAGTAGAGTCATTTTCACAATGTTGATTCTTCCAATCCAAGAACATGGTATATTTCTCCATCTATTTGTATCATCTTTAATTTCTTTCATCAGTTTCTTATAATTTTCTGCATACAGGTCTTTTGTCTCCTTAGGTAGGTTTATTCCTAGGTATTTTATTCTTTATGTTGCAATGGTAAATGAGAGTGTTTTCCTAATTTCACTTTCAGATTTTTCATCATTAGTTTATAGGAATGCCAGAGATTTCTGTGCATTAATTTTGTATCCTGCTACTTTACCAGATTCATTGATTAGCTCTAGTAGTTTTCTCATAACATCTTTAGGGTTCTCTATGTTTAGTATCATGTCATCTGCAAACAGTGACAGCTTTACTTCTTTTCCAATTTGGATTCATTTTATTTCTTTTTCTTCTCTGATTCCTGTGGCTGAAACTTCCAAAACTATGTTGAATAATAGTGGTGAGAGTGGGCAACCTTGTCTTGTTCCTGATCTTAGTGGAAATGGTTTCAGTTTTTCACCATTGAGGATGATGTTGGCTGTGGGTTTGTCATATATGGCCTTTATTATGTTGATGAAAGTTCCCTCTACGCCTATTTTCTGCAGGGTTTTTATCATAAATGGGTGTTGAATTTGCACAAATCTTTTTTTTGCATTTCAGTTGCATTTTTACCTTTCTTGAGATAATAAAATGTATTATGCCAAAAATGTTGCTTTTGGGCCTTCCCTGGTGGCGCAGTGGTTGGAAGTCCGCCTGCCGATGTGGGAGACGCGGGTTCATGCCCCGGTCCGGGAGGATCCCACATGCCGCAGAGTGGCTGGGCCTGTGAGCCATGGCCACTGAGCCTACACGTCCAGAGCCTGTGCTCCGCGGCGGGAGAGGCCACAGCGGTGGGAGGCCCATGTACCACAAAAAAAAAAAAAAAAAAAAAGTTGCTTTTTTTCTTCCATCTTCAATATCAAAATGGCTATACAAAAATTCGCCAATTTTGATAAGTTTTTTTTTTTAGATGCACACTGATATGACAACTGTCACAATACAATCTAACAAAACTGTTCTGAATGAAATTAATGACAACTAAGTGCTGCCAGAGCCATCTTACGGAAAAAGTCGAATGAACTTTTTGGCCAGCCCAATACATATTGCATAATATTCACATTATAAAAGAAGAAAGTGAGCATATACAAGTCTATATATGCTTAAAAGTGCCTTGTGATTTTAAAACAACTCAGTGATTTTATCACACTTTCTTTGACAGAGGTTCAAGTTATTCCAATGGCACAAATTCACAGGCAGCACATAACACATTAAGTGTCCTTATAAAAGCAAATTAGCACAGGGATATAGATGACTAATATTAAACTTTAATAATTGGAAAAATTGTAGGCCCAAAGTACTGTTAATGCAGCCATATATCACTACACACCATAGAGTTAAACAAATAACTGATAGTACTCTAAATTAATATTAATGAAGCAAAATGAACAGCAGTTTATATTTTGAAAAATTAAAAGTAGCAGCTCTTGAAAACCTCACCAGCTCACAATAGTGTGGTAATCTTGTTGGTAGTAGAATCACTTGGAGTATTATTTGCATTGAGTGAAACTCACAATGGCACTGAATACCTGGTGATAAGAAAGCCGACTTCCTGAAGATTGTTGGTGTACAACTACCTCTAAGGCATTGCACTCACAGTTAGCAGGAGCTGGGAAAGGCGGCCAGGCTTTTCAAGGTGTCCTCACTTTTTAGTGGGTACTGAATTAAACTCCTCTGCAAACTCAAATAGTGAGTACATTTTTAGTTTATGAACGCCAACATTTAATAACCTTGATAACTCAATTTAAGTCGTTACTAAGTAGCCCATAATTCCATGTCATGATGAAAGTCTACAGAACACTCATCATTCCCTGAAGGAAGGGAGACCTCTTGTATTCACCAGACTTTGAAAATCACTGCTCTAAAGAAGTGGAGAGAGAGGTTAGAAAAATGCTTTGCTTCCCTCGTAGGGGCTTCCTTCATTATGTCATGCTGCTGGAGATAGAAGCTAAACTCACCAGTTGGGCTCCCTCAGTAGGCCAGGCATGCATTCATGTCCCTGCAAACTCGCCTTGATGTGGTGTGACTTGCAGGGAAGCAACTGGAAATTCATTAGTGGAGTCCCCGTAGGCCCTAGGAGGCATGTCAGTGGGGCAGCTTCTGAGTGAGGGTTCCTTAATGGGCTGAGCTAACTTTACTCTGTTGCCTAAAGACCAATTTAAAAGCAGTTCAGTAGTTCTGCCACTTCTCACCACATTTGACTCCAACCACAGGAGCTGCCTGTGGGACTCCTCAGTGTTCAAAGGCCATTTTTCAAAGTGAGTGTAGACAGTTTGTAGATATGGCTGTTCATCTGAAGGGTTTGTTGTCCTTACCTGTGACCATAAACTCAGGCAGGCTGCAGATGAGACCTGCTCAGCTTCAGCAGGCTTTGGGGGAAAAGAGGAAGCAGGAAGGGGGCAGAGGTGGTTACAGGGCAACCAATTCTCTCCTACAAAAATGGGAGCCAGCAGATCAGTGATGGGGCAACAAGGGGATGCAGCAGATGCCATTTTGCTCCTGTTAACCTTAATATCTGAGGCAGTTCAAGAGCAGGCCTGGGTTCTGAGACACTGCAGAGTTAGAGGCAAGCTTCCTTCATAAATATGACATACAGAGCTTTGGGTACATGCCCTTTATGGCTGGAAAGATCTCATTGTCATAGTTTCTCATGGCCATCACAGCAAAGGCTGACTTCTTTAAAGAAGGTTCCAAGTTACCTCATCTAGTCCCAGGTTTAATGGACATGTCTTACCCACTTCTTTCAGAATGTCCATTAGAATCTACCCAGGAGTGATTTGCATGTCTCCATCTTCCAATAAATGCATGGGAACCCTTGGAGACTCTGGGTCAAGATAGTTTAGAAATAATGTTTGTTTCCCCTAGGGTGGCCAGAGCAAACAGAGAGAATTCTAAGAACAGCCTGATGATTTAACTTAGACCTGGAAGAGTTGAGGAAGAAGGGCTGGACTTCCTAGGCCCTGGAGGGAATTTCATTAGCTCTTGTAACAGTGATGGAACTGTAAGGCGGTGCTTCTCTTCAAATGTTGGTGTGCATAAGAATCAGCAGGTCTTGAGTGGAGCCCAAGATTCTGAAGTTTTAAGCAGGCATCCCAGGCTATTCTTATGTTCTTCAGGAATTACTGCTTTTAGGTTTGGTTTTACAGCCTGCACAGGGATGACAATTAGTTGGTTTGGGGTCAGGATAAAAAAGTGTGTCTGAAATGACTCGGAGGCTAGGGCTGAAATATGCTTTGTGAGTCAGAGACAGACAAGGACTTAGGGGGTTCAGGAAAGAGATCAGTGGTATATGAATAGGTTTGGTTTCAAAGATTTTGTAGGCATGATCTCCTTTTCTTAAATATTCCTTGAACATTAGTTAGGCCTCAATATTAACTTCTCACTCAGCACCCTAAGCTGAAACTTGTGTATTACCTCCTTTATGGTAATCCCCTTTAGAGGAGAATGTTTAAAAATATCTTATTCCGGTCCTCAGGTCAAGGTTTACCACCTGATTTTGGACAGCAAACTCATTCCTCCAGTTTGAGATGCACACACACATTATCTGGCAGATGCAGGATGGGGGCACAATGATAAATTGGGGGGATCTGAAATTTTGATGGGAGCATGGAGTTTGGAAATGTAAGAGTTGTAATTCAATAAAAAAGTTGTATTTCTCAAGGCACATCCCAGATCAGGCTTAATGGTGAGATATTAGAATCATTCTCATAAAGTTAGGAGCAACGCAAAGCTGTACACTACTGTCATTATGATTTAATTTATTTTTGGAGGAGATAGCCAATAAAACTTGGTAAGAGAAGGAAAGATGGTATAAAAATCAGAAAGAAGCAAAATTATCATTGTTGGCAGGTGATATAGTGTGTACTTGGAAAGTCCAAGAGGATCAACTGAAAAACCATTACAAGCAACAAGTGTATTTGGTAAGAAAGTTAGATATACGAAATGAGTATAGAAAAATCAGTAGCATCCCAATATATAATACCAATAACCAGTTAGAAACTATATCTGAAAGAAAAAAAAATCTGTTTACAATAGCAAAAGAAACAGTAGGAATGAACATTACAAGGAATATGCAAAAACTATATGAAGAGATTGTTAAATGTTACTAAGAACCTGTTTTTTTTTTTTAAAATAAAGACCTCCTGTTTTCTTGATAGAAAGACTCAACATTATGAGGATGCAGATCTCCCTATGTTAACCTGTAAATTTTAAGTCATCTCAGTAGATAAAATAACAGGGTTTTTTAAAAACTAGTTGAGTTCTACAATTCATATGGCAAAATAAAGGAGCAAGGATAGGTAAATTCTGTAAAGGAAGAATAATTGGGAGGAGGGGACAGCTTTCTACCTATTATATTCCTGGAGAGGGGTAGACAGATGGATCCATGAACAGAATGGGGGAACCAGGAGGAGATCCAAATGTAGGCAAAAAATTATTTTATAATAAAGTGGCATTTCTTATCAGTGGGGAAAAGGTTTTTTTATGAAATAAATACTGAGTTAATTCAATGAGTCCCATTAGGAATCAAATTAAAAAATAAAGTTTGACTCTAATTCTTTACCAAAAAAGTCCAAATGGATTAAAAAATTGAAGCATAAAAAACAATCCCATTTAAAATCATGTCAAAAAAAAATACAAACGAATCAACTTAACCAAGGCGTTGAAAGATCTACACACTGAAAACTGTAAAACGTTGATAAAGGAAGTTGAAGATGATTCAAAGAAATGGAAAGATATCCCATGCTCTTGGATTGGAAGAATTAGTATTGTTAAAATGGCCATACTGTCCAAAGCAGTCTACAGATTTAATGTGACCCCCTGTCAAAATACCCATGATAGGGCTTCCTTGGTGGCGCAGTGGTTGAGAGTCCGCCTGCCAATGCAGGGGACACGGGTTTGTGCCCCAGTCTGGTAAGATCCCACATGCTGCGGAGCGGCTGGGCCTGTGAGCCATGGCTGCTGAGCCTGCGCGTCCGGAACCTGTGCTCCGCAACGGGAGAGGCCACAACAGTGAGAAGCCCGAGTACTGCAAAAAAAAAAAAAAGCCCATGACATTTTTCACAGAACTAGAACAAATAACCCTAAAATTTATATGGAACTACAAATACCCCGAATTGCCAAAGCAATCCTGAGGAAAAAGAACAAAGCTGCAGACATAACCCTTCCAGACTTCAGACAATACTACAAAGCTACAGTAATCAAACAGCATGGTATTGGCACAAAAACAGACATACAGATTAATGGAGCAGAATAGAGAGCCCAGAAATAACCCCACACACCTATGGTCAACTAATCTATAACAAAGGAAGCAAGAATATGCAATGGAGAAAAGACAGGCTCTTCAACAAGTGGTGTTGGGAAAGCTAGACAGCTACATGTAAATCAGTGAAATTAAAACACTACCTCACACCATATACAAAAATAAATTCAAAATGGTTTAAGGCCTAAATATAAGACATGACACCATAAAATTCCTAGACGAGAACATAAGTAAAACATTGTTGGACATAAATCGTAGCAACATTTTCTTAAATCAGTCTCCTAAGGCAAAAGAAATAAAAGCAAAAATAAATGGGACCTAATCAAACTTAAAAGCTTTTGCACAGCAAAGGAAACCATCAACAAAATGGAAAGACAACCTGCAGAATGGGAGAAAATACTTGCAAATGATGTGACTGATAAGGAGTTAATATCCAAAATCAATAAACAGCTCATATAACTCAATATCAAAAAAACAAATCACCCAATCAAAAAATGGGCAGAAGACCTAAATAGACTTTTCTCCAAAGAAGACATAGATGGCCAACAGCCCATTAGAAGATGCTCAACATCGCTAATTATTAGAAAAATGCAAATCAAAACCACAATGAGGCATCACGTTACACCATTCAGAATGACAATCACCAAAAAGTTTACAAGGAATAAATGCTAGAGAGGGTGTGGAGAAAAGGGAACCCTCCTGCACTGTTGGTGGGAATGTAAATTGGTGCAGCCACTATGGAAAACAGTGTGGAGGTTCCTTTAAAAACTGAAAATAGAGCTACTATATGATCCGGCAATCCCACTCCTGGGCCTCTCTCTGGAAAAGATGAAAACTATAATTCAAAAAGATACATGCACCCCAATGTTCATAGCATCACTGTTTATAATAGCCAAGACATGGAAACAACCCAAGTCCCCATCAACAGACAATTGGTTTAAAAAGATGTGATATATATACACACACACACGCACTCACGCACACATATGAATATTACTCAGCCATAAAAAAGTGAAATATTGCCATTTGCAACAATATGGATGAACCTAAAGTATATCATACTAAGTCAGAGAAAGACAAGTATTATATGATATCACTTATATGTGGAATCTAAAAAATAATACAAACGAATCTATATACAAAATAGAAACAGACTTACAGACATAGAAAACTTATGGTTATTAAAATGGAAAGGGAGGGAGGAAGGATAAATTAGGAGTATGGGATTGATAGATACAAACTACTATACATAAAATAGATGAGCAACAGGGATTTACTGTATATCGTAGGGAACTATATTCAATATCTTGTAATAATCTATAATGGGAAATAATCTGAAAAAAATATGTATGACTGAATCACTTTGCTGTACACCTGAAACTAACACATTTTAAATCAACTGTACTTCAATACAAAATTAAAACGTAAAAACTCATAAAAATACTAGAAGAAAATATAGTGTAAACTTTAAAATATCATATGTGTGTTGGGTCGGGGGGGTATTGTAATCCAGAAGTCATAAAAGAGATTATTAATTTGATAGTTGCAAAATTTGTTTTGTGTGGTAAGATAAAACAATCAAAAGGCAAAAGACAAGAGATGTGTTAGTTTCCTTAACACTTAAAGAAACCCTGTTAATTAATAAGAAGGAATCAACAAATCAAAAGACAAATGGACCAAGTATATAAGGAGGGACTTTACAAACAAGAGGATACAAAAGACTTTTCAAAAAGAAAAATATACTTTGATCTACTCGTAATAGAAGAAATGGAATTTAAAAGTACACTGGGATACCATATTTTTAACCATCAGATTTTAATGATGAAAAGTTTGATAGCAGTGTGATGATGAAGCTGCGAGGAAACAATCACTCTCAACTATTTTGGGTATAAAAAGTGATATATTCTCTGTGGAAGACAAATTGGCAGTACTTATTTTAAATCTGCATACCCTTTGAGCTATTTTACCCCTATGAATTTATTATAGAGATATACTTGCAGTTGTAGAAAATGAAGAGCATACCGAGTTATTCTGTGCAATATGTATTGTTATATAATAGTAATAATGGAAGCAAAGATTTAAAATAAACTAAATTCCATCAGTAGGAGCTGGTTGAATACATGTGGAACAACCATAAAATAGAAGGAAATATAGCCACTCAAAAACACCAAGGCTGTTTTATAGGTGCTGTGATGAAATAATCCCAAATACATATTTTCATAATAAGAAAAGAGCTACAGAGTATATGTATAGCATGCTACCAATTTGTATGTGTGTGCGTGTGCGTTTGTGTGTGTCTGTGTTAGGATCTATATCAACAGATCTCAAACATTTTGGTCTCCAGAGGCCTTTACAATCTTAAAAATTATTGAGGACCCCACTCAAGGGTCCTCAGTTGTCTTAGAAAATTCTAGAAAACCCAAGAATACACAAGCACACACTCCATTAGCTGCCAAAGTGATGACATGATCACATATCATGAAGCTTCTGGAAAACTGCACTGTACACTTGTGAGAAAATAAAAGTGAAGCATTTGAGTCTCTGTTTTGTAGATAAGTTCATTTGTGTCATATTTTAGATCCCACATTTAAGTTTTATTATGTGCTGTTTATCTTTTTCTTTCTGACTGACTTCACTTAGTATGACAATCTCTAGGTCCATCCATGTTGCTGCAAATGGCATTACTGCATGCTTTTTTATGGCTAACTAGTATGCCGTTGTGTATATATACATCTTCTTTATTTAAAAAAAATTTATTGTAGTATAGTTGATTTACAATGTTGTGTTAGTTTCAGGTGTACAGCAAAGTGAATCAGTTACATATACATGTACATATATCCCCTCCTTTTTAGATTCTTTTCCCATATAGGCCATTACAGAGTATTGAGTAGAGTTCCCTGTGCTATATAGTAGGTCCTTGTTAGTTATCTATTTTATATATAGTAGTGTGTATATGTCAATTCCAATCTCCCAATTTATCCCTCCCCACCGCTTACCCCCTGGTAACCATAAGTTTGTTTTCTACATCTGCAGGCTTGTGGTTGCCGAGGGGGAGGCTGGGTGGGGGAGGAATTACTTGGGAGTTTAGGATTAGCAGATGCAAACTATTATATACAGAATGGATAAACAACAAGGTCTTACGGTATAGCCCAGGGAACTATATTCAATATCCTGTGATAAACCATAATGGAAAAGAATATGAAAAAGAATGTATATGTGTATAACCAAATCACTTGGCTGTACAATAGAAATTAATACAACATTGTAAATCAGCTATACTTCATAAAATAAATTAAAAAAAAAGTGAAGCAGGTAAATAATGCCTTGGAATTATGAGAATACTTTTGACCTTATGGACTCCCTGAAAGAGTCTTGAACCCCAGGGTGTTGGACCACACTTTGAGAACCACTGATCTACACATATGTGATTGTATATGCACAGAGGAGTTCTGCATGAATACCCCAGAAAAGGTAAAATTGTTGCCTCTGGAAAAGGACACTGGGAAGACCAGGGAACCCTGGTAGGAGAAAGATGTACTTTCACTGCATAACTTTTCAATTCTATGCATGTGTTGGTGGTTACATTTTTTATAAAGAAACTTAAGGATCTAAAGAAATGAACTGAAGTGAAAACAGATTTATGAACTATAGAATTAATCAGAGTCATGGATTAAGATCGATGTACAGGAATATTTGTCACAGGATTATTTATAGCACCATGTCCAAAAATAAAGACTGGTTAAACAAATTATGGTACATCTATACATTGTAATTCTCTGCAGTCATTAAAAATCATAAATCCCTGGAATGTTCTGTGATGTGGGAAAATGCTCACAATATAATGTTAAGTTAAAAAATTGTGTAGGATATGACTTTGCATGAACCAAATTGTAGTAATTTAAAATAATACTGGAAGGAAATATAACAAATTTTGAGTCATTATTTTTGGGTGGTGAGACTATGGGTTATTTAAACTTCCTTTTAATATATTTTTGAATTTTTCAAATTTCCTATAATTAATATGTATCACTTTTATAATCAGAAATAAAATGCTATAAGAGAAAGGGAAAAAATGGAAAGTATTAATTCCCAGGGCTCTGAGGGGATGCGTAGCCTCTGTTATAGGTGCTGATGGAGCAGTGAAGTGTTTTTGAGGGGTATCCCGCCTCTGGTTGCTAGACGAGCCTTACCTTGGTTGATGATCCATCTTGGTGGATGTTTGGGGACAGGCAGCACCAGCTGTGATGGATTGGTCAGCAATGGCGTGGCTTGGCTGGGGAAGCAGGTAGAAGGGGGGAGAGAGGAACCTAGTGAAATGGAAGGAGTGGTATACTTGTTATACATTACTTCATAACAAATTAATCCAACCTAAAATAAGAGTAAACATTATCAACTCACAGGTTATGTGAGTCAAGAGTTTGACCTCAATAAGTGCTCTGCCTCAAGGTCTCTTATGAGGTTACAGTCAAGATGTCAGCTGAGGCTGTAGGCATCTGAAGGCTTGACCCAGGCTGGAAGATCTGCTTCTAAGGCAACTTATTCACATGTCTGGCAAATTAGGTTGACTATTGGCAGGAGCCCTTTGTTCCTTGCCACACAGACCTCTCCATAGGGCTTCTTGAGTATCCATATGACATAGCAGCTGGCTTCCCCTGGAGCAAGTGGTCCAAGAAAGCCACAGTGTCTTTTATGGCCAGACCCAGAAGTTGCACACTATCATTTCCACATATTCTGTTGGTGACACTGGTGAGCCCTATTCAGTGTCTGAGGGCAATGCACAAGGGTGCAAACATAAGGAGATGGGGCCATCTTTGAGGCTGGTTACCACTAGTGGACACCTGCTGTTCAAAGTAATAGGCAAGGCTTCAGAGCTTGGCTAGCTTGGCTAGCATGGCTAGTGTTCCACGGCCAAGCATCCTAGACTGGTGGGAAGTTTGAGGGTTGTTGCTACAGAGTGGGGACTGACTAGCATGGCCATACTGAGGCTGCTAAGCCACCAGGAACCATCTGGCAGAATTTAGAACTTGGAAAGGGGAAGGAAGTATGAAGGAGGCCCTTTCCTCCTGAAACTAGATAGCTCTCCCTGTTTACAGGACTGCTGTCATGTGCTCGGGGCCCAAGTATTAGTCACTGGTATTACAGCCTTGCATCCTGGATACTTTGGATCAGCATGATGTAACTTTATTTTATATAAATCCTTGAAATACCTGCTACGTGTGAAAAATGCAGCATCCAAATTGCCTCATATGTGGAAAACCTGCTATACACAGAGGTCGCATCAGACCACATGTCCAGATTTGTGGATTTGAAAATATGGTCTTTTTGCATCTAGGTTTCCCAGTACTGGCTGAATCCACCTGGGTACTCAGTTCACAGCAAAGAAGAGAAATCAGAGGACTTTGGGGCTCAGTCTTAATGGGATAATCCAGGTCAGTTCTGGATAGCAGGGTGAGTAGTGTTAGGGTCAGATACCCCTATGCTTGGAGAGCAGTGTCTAGGTAGGATCTTTGTAAGGAGTTAGTGCCAGGAAGGACTAGTGAGAGGGAAAGGGCAAGTGTCCCACCTTGTCTTAGTTTGATTTGCCAGGAGCAAAGTCCATCCCAAATTTTCTCAAAAAGTGAGGTGTTTAGGGCTTCCCTGGTGGCTCAGTGGTTGAGAGTCCGCCTGCCGATGCAGGGGACACGGCTTCGTGCCCCGGTCTGGGAAGATCCCACATGCCGCGGAGCGGCTAGGCCTGTGAGCCATGGCCGCTGAGCCTGTGTGTCCAGAGCCTGTGCTCCGCGACGGGAGAGGCCACACAGTGAGAGGGCGGCGTACCGCAAAAAAAAAAAAAAAAAAACTGAGGTGTTTATTGCAAGGCCTGATGGAAACCATCAGTTTTTAGGAAAGGGGGCATTATGGTGCCCCACTATTCATGACTCACATGTCAATTCCACACAGTCTCTGCTTCCTAGTTGGAGAGGGAAGCTGATTGGCTCAACCTAGCCTGGGGATGGGCCTCTCTAGAGTCAGGTGTTCACTTCTGGTCTAATCAACCATGGCCATGGCCTGTGTCCCATGATAATAAGCAATGCTTACTCTTGGTTGTGGGCCCAATCAGAAGAAGAGGGAAGGGGGGGAAGATGGGCATCCATGGGAGAGAAGACTGGGAACTAGTATGCATACACCTGGGCCAACAAGAGATTGGCTCATAGAAACCAGTCAGTGGAGAGCAGATTTCAGAGGAAGGGTATTGACTAGGGGGAGGGCCCTGTAAGAACAAGGCTAAGCTCAGCCCATTAAGAAATTAGGGAGGGCTTCCCCGGTGGCGCAGTGGTTGGGAGCCCGCCTTCTGATGCAGGAGATGCGGGTTCGTTGCCCCAGTCTGGGAAGATCCCACATGCCGCGGAGCGGCTGGGTCCGTGAGCCATGGCCACTGAGCCTGCGTGTCCGGAGCCTGTGCTCTGCAATGGGAGAGGCCACACCAGTGAGAGGCCCGCGTACTGCAAAAAAAAAAAAAAAAAAGAAAAAAAGAAATTAGGGATAAGGTGTGGCTTGATCACAGGAACAAGACAAAAATAGCAGTTATTCGAAATAGGATTCAGTGATTAGCTTGAAAGGCAATTGATGCTAAGCCATCTGATCTTAATTCCTCCTAAGTAGAACCGAGATTCGTCTCTGCATCTGGGTAGGGTTCAGTCAAAGGGGTTCAGTCACCCCTGGGTCTGAATAAGAAAGAAAGTCCGGGACAGAAGACCAGGCAGGACAATGCAGATGTAAAATGATGGATCAGATAGGACTGGCCAGTGGGAATTGCCTGTTATTTTGATCATTAGGACAACTGGAGCAGGTAAACTAGATGTAATCTATTGCTCAGAGATTGACCTGTCTACCATGTATCTGATCTATCACACAGACATGATTAGGCTCTAAGATACCAAAGCCTTCTCCTTGATGCCACTAAAAGTCACAGGCCAGGGCACTAACCTGTGTTGGCTGAAAGTCAGAAAGAACTAAATGGAATGGATACTGTGTTGGTTTGGAGCCCTTAAAAGATTTTTCAAAAGGACTACATTGATAATCAAATTACCCAAAAAGTTTTACTTTTATCTTCCCTGACCAAAAAGGATATTTAAAAAGACAAGAAAATATTAGGATAGCAGCAGGTGATAAAACCAACACGTGCTAGTTGTAGTAATAGCTCATGGCCTTCTTCCCTAATGTACTGTGCTTCAGCAAACATGGGGATTGCTGTGAAGTACATAGTGGTGAACTGTTTGCTTTGCTCTCTCTTGTTGTTTCTTCTCTCTTCAGTAAATGTGAGATTTTTTATAGTTTCCGGGAGAAAGCTGTCACTCTTTGGTGTTTGAGAAGGGTTTTTTCTGTGTCTCTGTGGCCTCTTATATCATGCCTTGTGAGGGATGAGAGCAGACCAAGCTTTTCTGTTTTTCCACGATGACATATGCAAACACTGAGAGGCTGTGCTCTCCTGTTGGCTGTGGATCCCAGGAGAGTTAAGATCGTTTTTTCTCTGGGTAACACCAGTCTTCTAGATCCTGCCTGGTCTAAGTCATCTAAGTCAACACTTTCAGGTTTTCCTTTTCCTTGGGAATCAATGGGTCTGTTTGTTGGATATTTCTCCACCTTGTTGGCTCTCTCATAATAGGATACGTCATCATATGGATATTTCCAGCCAGAGTTATGAGTAAGAAAGGATGGGTCATTTCCAGGTTGGAACTTTTAGTTTTTTGGTGCAAGACCCTCTAAGTTCACAGTAGAGGTTAGCTGCTCCATAGCCTGGATCCCTAAATGATTATGATGATCAGAGCTCTCTGCTGACCTGAAATGGATATGGGTTTTGAGAATATATTTCATCGTTAACGAGATTTGTTTTTTTGTTGTTATTACAGCATAACCTAGCTATCCTGACTGATATACTTTCTTCATGGAAATCAAATTCTATTATTATTTATTATACAAAACTATTAAAAGTATTTGTAAAAGGAAAAAAAAATCACCCATAATTTGCCACCCCCAATAAGCCTATTTATCAGTGTTTTCCTCCAGTTTTTTGTTTTTGTATTTGTAATTTTTGCTTAGTTATAGCATAGACATGAATTCAATTTTGTATTCCGGATTTTCTCATTTAATTTTATCAAGACCTCATGCTAGTAGGAACCTTGTCTGTTTTCAGATTCATCACAGTATCTCTCCTTGGCACCTCATGTAAAGCCAAGCAAATAGTAGGTGCTTAATAAATAATGGTTGAATTAACAACTCTAGCTACTTTCCTCTTAGCATGATGATTATTAGAAGGTATCTTATGTATGACTGGCCAGCAATTGCAGGCTATAGATTCAGAGCTCAAGTCTGTCTACTAGTACAGACACATTTTTTTTTTTTTTTCCGGTACGCAGGCCTCTCACTGTTGTGGCCTCTCCCGTTGCGGACCACAGGCTCCGGACGCGCTGGCTCAGCGGCCATGGCTCACGGGCCTAGCCGCTCCGCGGCATGTGGGATCTTCCCAGACCGGGGCACGAACCCGTGTCCCCTGCATCGGCAGGCAGACTCTCAACCACTGCGCCACCAGGGAAGCCCGGACAGACACATTTTTAAAAAGAAATCTTTGTTTTATTTTTCCTGTTTTTAGCATTAGGTTCAAACTCTTTTTCTGGTTCCCTTGGAAGTTCATAGTCTCCTTCTAGTACCTGTCAGCTGTGGTCCTTTGTCTTGAATAAGACCTTTTGGCCACTTGTAGAATCTCATACAGAATTCAGCGTGGACAGTGTCTTAAAACTATACCTGGTTCTTCTTCTAATTTGATGTATGAGCCAAGAGAAATCAAGGATTTTCCCAAGATCCATAGAGCCTCTGAGAAGGAAGGTTGTGATTAAAATCTTGTTTCCTGAACACAAATCCACAGTTCATTTGAATGTTTCTTCTAGGTCACATTTCCTGCTCTTGTTCCAGGGTAAGCTACTCTGATTATGAGTTTCCAAATGTCTTAGCAATAAGTATCTTCTAATGTCTAGCTTCAGCTCATCTTATTGATTTTTCTCCTACCTTCTTTTCCTTCTCTTGCTTCTCCTCCTCTTTTCCTCTCTCTCCCTTTCTCCTTTGTCCTCCTCCTCCTTCTTTTTGACCAACTGGATGCCTGACTTAACCCTGTAGGTCTCAGTCAGATTTTACAGTTCTGATGTGTGTTTTGCCTTAAATCACACTGCCTGGAGTTGAAATGCTGTTTTTATTACTGCTCTTCTTATAGAGAATTCAAACACCTCCTTATCTGAGTTGTCCACTTGACTATTACCAGAAACTGGGAATTTCCTGAGGAGGGTCTTGTGCTTTCAGTGTCCTTCTTGGCCCTTTCCTTTCCCAAGTTATCAACAAGGTGACCCAGAGCAGCCCACCTCATTAACTGTGTCTTCATGGCTTCCAGTATCTCCTGTCTGCTCTCCCTGCTACTCCCACTCCCTATATCTCTCTTTTTTGAGTTGGGCTTTCAGTTTCTTCCTTGTTCACCTCTACCCATTTCAGTCTGTTCTCCCACACTCCACTTTCTGTCTTGTGAGGTCACCAGGATTTGAGAACATGGACTTCTTAGTCAGGTATCCAGGTTCCAATTCTGTAATAAATCCTGTTACCTGTGTAGTCTGTTGTTGGGAAGTTACCCTCTCTGAGCTTCCATTTGTGATCTGTAAAATAGAGATACTGTTACTTCCCCTCACAGTGTTAGTGTGACTCTTAAATCAGATAATACATGAAAATTATTTTGAAATGTGCTGGTCCATAATATGTGCACAAGACATGTTAGTTATCACTTCTGCTCACACTTTTAATCTTTCTGTCTCTATCTTCTCCATTTGCTCTTAACTGCTCTTTTCCATCTCCCATGCTTAGATAGCAATGATATAGGATAGAAGTGTCAAAATTATAGCTGTAGGCATGAGGAAGAGGCCAAATTTGTCTCAGTGAGATGTGTAAATTTTGGAGGAAAAGAATCACTGGTTTGAATTCCAGCTCTTATTTACTTGCTGTTTGACCTTGGGCAAATTATTTTGCGTCTCTGAGCCTTAGGTGTTTTGTCTCTATAATGGAAACAGTAATATATATCTTTCCCCAAAAGGCCACTATGTGATGTGATACACACACACACACACACACACACACACACACACACACACTCTCTCTCTTACAGATGCATATGTATAGTAACCAGTAGCCTCTAGCAATATTCATTTCGTACTTTTTCTAAATTATCTAACAAAAAGAGAACATTTTTGAGATTCAGTGTGATTTAATCTATATAGAGAGGCACTTCTCTCTATAGGGAAATTTGAGAAAATTTATAAAAGCATGAGAATTGAGACCCTTGTGTTCACTAGGTGCGAAGGCAGTGGTCCTGGTGATTATCTGGGAAAATGTTAAACCCTGGCGGGTGTCTTAAGTTGAAAGTCTCTGCAGCCCCCTACTGGCCATTGATTGTAGCTGATTCATAGTTAGTGACAAATTTCTGGAGTCAGTTTGACAAGAATTATATAGAGAAAAAAGGACTGGAGTGGGGAGTGAAATGACCTGCATTTTAGTCTTTTTAATATTTCAAATAGAAAATTATTCTTTCACTAGTGTGCATGCCAGTGAAATATGATGAAAATCCAAACATATTTGCTCACATACTAGGAAATTATTAACCTCCATACCTTTTCCTTCCTCTTTCTTTTTCTCCCTCCTTCCCTTCTGCCACCAAGGTAGGAGCATCATTTCTTCTCTGGATCAGGTCTTGCTTTGTTGCTCAGTGAGGGAGATTCAACTCCACTCTGTGCACCAAGGATTGTAGTTTTGTCTACGATTCTAGTGAACCACTTGTTATAAACACAGCCATTATCCAGGTTCTGTGATAGAAGCTCAGGAGAGATGAAGGGAGAGACTGGAGATAGAGCCCTGACTTCACAGGTGAATAAAAATGGCCTGCAGTTCTGAACTCTCACTCCCAAGGCTGTGAACAGGAATGCCAGATCATTATTCCTTCTAGCTAAGTCATTCCTAGATGTTCTTAGCCTGTTACCCATGGAAGGGTATGGGAGAGCAGTGGTTAAGAGCACCTGAGTAAGAGCTTGGGAGGCAAGTAGGACTATGTGACCCTAGGAAAATCAGTTAAGATCTCTGCGACTCAGTTTCCTTACCTCTAAAACTAGAGTTTAAAATATTTACCTTGCAGAGAGTAAAGGAGGTGACACATATTTAAGCACCATTCTGAGAAAACGCGGGGTGACTGAGATCTGAAATATTTGTTGTAGCTGAATCGCAACTCTGTGAGATTGCCAGCCGCTTCCCACCCTCCCCCTAGTACCTCCCCTCCCCCCCGCCATTTTTTCTTGTGTGGATGGTGGGATCGTTAGGTTCCCAGGAATGCGTTCAAATAATGGAAGGGTCAGAGAAGATTATGTCTCAGGGCTCTGATCCAAGCTCCGAGTTGGCAGTGTCGCGCTGCCCCTCCCCCCTCCCTTCCCCTGGCCTCCAGTTTTATTCCAGAACTGCTTTTCCGAAGTCGGACCCGTTTACTCTCTTAAATGCAAAATTAGAGAGAATGCTTGATTACAAAGGCCTCTTCCAGTCCTACCATTCATCCAAAACACGCCTCTGTTCACACAGCAGCGAAATAGGGCAGGGAATCTGGAGGAGGGGAAGGAGGGAGAGAGGGAGGAGGGATGGATGGAGGGCGGGGCGGGCTCTGTGCTTTTCTCAATGAAAGCCGAGGCCTCTGCAGATTTGCATAGGAAGCCGACCTCGCCGCGCCATTGGCTGGCGGGTGCGAGCGGGGCGGGGCGGGGCTGAGTGGGCCCAGCTGCGGAGAGGAGTTGGCATTCGAGCCCCGCCCCCGCCTCGGCCCGGCCAGCTCCGGGCTCGCGCTCTCTGCTCCTCCAGCTGTAAGTGGCGGACGCCCAGGCAGCTGCGATAGAGCGGCTCCGGGGGTGGCAGCGGTGGTAGCAGCTGGCACCCCCGCTGCAGCGGTCCGGAGGGTCGCGGAGCACAGAGGCGACTTCCGGCCGCGCTCTGGCCAGCCACAAAAGACGCGGGAGCTGCTGATGAGTGAGGAGGGGGCAGCAAGATTTCGGGCTCTCGGGCCCTGAATGCTTTCACTCCGCTGCTGCCGCCAGGGCCGCTCTGGTGCCTGGGAACTCTTGAGACGCCGGAGGAGAGCAAGGACGCTGAAAACTTGAGCGGCGGGGGCTCGATTCAGGTCCAGAAGTTCAGCGAGAAGTGCAGTCCGAAGACCTCCCGCTGCGGAGGGTCGAAGGAGGGTGCGAGAGAAGGAAGCCGGTGCCCTCGGTCACCCCCCCCCTTTCCCCCCCCAGACGAGGAAAAGAAGCTCAGAGGAGCCGAAAACAGCTCAGGAGGCGGCCAGGACAGCAGACAACAGCTCTAAGCCACCGTTCCCAGCAGGAAAGTTGCAGAGGATTGGAGGCCGCTCGAGAGCGGACACACCACAGCTCAGGCCGCGGGGGGCAGGAGAGGACGGTACCCAATTGCCATCTCCCTTCAACCATAGTAGTCTCTCTCGTTCCAGAGCGCGGGGAGCTACGGACGGGGGCGCGGCTTTCCGCGCGGCGCGCGAGAGGCACAGGGTCCCAGCTGCCGAAACCTTCGCGCTTCAGGGTCTCTTGACACGCCCCTGAGCCTCCAGCAGCGTTTTGTTGAGATTCCTGCTCGCCTCCTTGCAGTTGGAGGAAAGGGAATCGAGTGCACGCACAATCCCCCTGAGATCAGGTGGAAGGAGCCCTTCAGGACCAACGACTGTTCGGAGCCCTTTCCCATTTGGGGGGGTGGGGGGAACGGAGGGCGAGGCTGGATCCCGGAGACTCGGGAGACTAGTATAAACAACCCTCCTTTGGCGGGATGGGAGCCATAGGGCTTCTGTGGCTGCTGCTGCTGCTTTCACCGGCAGCCTCAGGCTCCGGGACCGGGACCGAGACCGGCCAGCGCGTGGGCTCACCAGCCATGGGGTCGGCGCTGCAGCCCCGGGAGCCGCTCAGCTACTCGCGCCTGCAGAGGAAGAGCCTGGCGGTGGACTTTGTGGTACCCTCTCTCTTTCGCGTCTATGCTCGGGACCTGCTGCTGCCGCCGCTGTCCCCTTCGGAGCCGAGGGCCGGCCGGCTGGAGGCGCGCGGCTCGCTGGCTCTTGACTGCGCCCCACTGCTTAGGCTGGTGGGGCCACCACCCGGCGCCAGTTCTCCCGCCCCGGCCCGGGCATGGACGCTGTCCAGGGTGCTGAAGGAAGGCTCGGTTCGCAAGCTCCGGCGCGCCAAGCAGCTGGTGCTGGAGCTGGGAGAGGAGGCGATCCTTGAGGGCTGTGTAGGGCCCCCAGGGGAGGCGACTGCGGGGCTGCTCCAGTTCAACCTCACTGAGCTGTTCAGCTGGTGGATTCGCCACGGCGAAGGACGGCTGAGGATCCGCCTGATGCCCGAGAAGAAGGCGTCGGAAGTGGGCAGAGAGGGAAGGCTGTCCGCTGCGATCCGCGCCTCCCAGCCCCGCCTTCTCTTCCAGATCTTCGCGACCGGGACCGGTGAGCAGCTCCCGCCCGAGCGTTTCGGGATTTGGTTTCTTAGAGGCATCAATTTGCAACCACTATCAACTAACCCTCGTTTCCAAAACCTCAGCCTGCGGTTCTTAGCTTTCTTTCCTCCTTCCACAAACCTCCTTCCCCAGTTAGACTGTATTTTCTTATTTTCTCCCTGAACGCAGTCACTCCCCAAGGGGACTCTCCTTTCCTCCCCAGCAACCAAGTTGGGAAAAAAGTTTCCTGTTCTTGGAAGAATAACTCTTTCTACTGACTTTACACAGGGTCTCAGCCAAGATTGGATGCCCTTCTTCTGGGGCTCCTGGGACAGTTGAAATCCCTCTAGTCTGTGTTCTGAGAGCTTGGTTCTAGATCTCAGAACTGTTGCCCTTCTTCTTTTCGCTTTGTTCCTCTTCCTGGCCTCCACAGATTTTGGAAATGTGATACACTTTCTCATGGAATATAGAACTCCTTTTCATATTACTGAATCCCACCCAGCTATCCCATCCAAATGCTGGCTTACCTAGAAATTGCCTCTTTTTCATTAATTCATTCTGCTCTCCACCTAACCCCAGGCTGCTAGCCACTCATAGACTCTTGTTCTTCCTCTCAGATGTGTTGGGAGAGCCCTAGAGGAACTAAGGGACAGGGGACAGGACGGAGCTGTGGAGAGAGGGAGCAAAGTTGCCCAGATTGTTTCCTTTGGGGAGTCACTCTGAAGCCAGGAAGAGACAATAGTTGATTTCCCTTTCTTTCCCTGTCCCCAGTTCCTTCTCTCCAATTCTTAGCTTGAATATCTGCAGCAACAGATCTGGATGACAGTCTCTGGCAGGCCTGTTTCACTGCAGATCTCTCTGCTGGAGACTCCTGAAATGGGGTTTCTGTTTCATTTACTCTCATTTTCTTCCCATATTCACTGAGTTGGGGGTGTTTATTCAGACACTTACTTCTAACTCTTCCCATAATATCCATTGACTGGGAAAACCAGGTGGCTTTGAATGGATGTTTCTCTTGTAAGACCATTGGGGAAAGGCTTGTCAATAAAATACACAATGTAAGTGAATGAGAAAGCACAGAAAAGAAAGCATGACTTTTAAAAGCCTACACTAATTTCATTGGGCAAAACCCAGCATCTTTTATGTCATTCTTGTTGTCAGAAATAAATGAAATTCTTATGCTCCACTGGTTACTAATGTCTTTTATTCATTGGATGGAAAGCATTGAAAAAAAGCCCATTGTAGAGCTACAAGTATCTCCCATGCTTGTCCCAACACACACACATGCTCCCACATATACCCAATAGTCTAATGCAGCAGGGATATTCAGAAGCTGAGGTTTCTCAGTCATTGCAGAGAAGGCATACTGGTATGTGGTCCGCATGGAAAACAGAGTCTGGATGCATATTTCAGCATTAGCATTAGTGGCATTGGCACCTAAAATGACCCCTTTGTGTTCAGTTTTGGAATTTACACTAGCTCATGGTAAGAGACAGGGTCTGATGAATTTGACAGTGCTTTCTGTGAACTGAGATAGGAGGCCAATACTGTTGTCTCACTACAGATACTTTTATTTTTTTGGAACTAATTTATTTATATATTTTTAAACATCTTTATTGGAGTATAACTGCTTTACAATGGTGTGTTAGTTTCTGCTTTATAACGAAGTGAATCAGCTATACATATACATATATCCCCATATCTCCTCCCTCTTGTGTCTCCCACCCACCCTCCCTATCCCACCCCTCTAGGTGTTCACAAAGCACCGAGCTGATCTCCCTGTGCTATGCAGCTGCTTCCCACCAGCTATCTATTTTACATGTGGTAGTGTATATATGTCCACGCCACACTCTCACTTCGTCCCAGCTTACCCTTCCCCCTCCCCATGTCCTCAAGTCCATTCTCTACATCTGCATCTTTATTCCTGTCCTGCTCCTAGGTTCTTCAGAACCATATATATATATGTGTGTGTGTATATATATATATATATGTGTGTGTGTGTGTGTGTTAGCATACGATATTTTTCTCTTTTTGACTTACTACACTCTGTATGACAGTCTCTAGGTCCATCCACCTCACTACAAGTAACTCAATTTCATTTCTTTTTATGGCTGAGTAATATTCCATTGTATATATGTGTCATATCTTCTTTACCATTCATCTGTCAGTGGACACTAAGGTTGTTTGCATGTCCTGGTTACTGTAAATAGTGCTGCAATGAACATTGCGGTACATGACTCTTTTTGAATTATGGTTTTCTCAGGGTATATGCCCAGTAGTGGGATTGCTGGGTCATATGGTAGTTCTATTTTTAGTTTTTTAAGGAACCTCCATACACTACAGATACTTTTGTAAAGAACAGCTGTGCTTTAATGTTGTCTTGGCTTCTGTGGTTTATACATGCTACGTTCTCTTTTAGTGCTTAATGTTTTTGTAATGGATATAAAAATTATTTCTCTGGGAATGCAGATTTTCTTCCACTTTCATGTCTCTGAGCATCTCTGGAACCTTCCCATCATTTCTTGTTAAATGACCGTAGGCTCTAGCAGTGTAGATGTTGATGATAGGCAAAAAGGGCCCTTTCTACAGCCCTGAACTTACCTACTGTAAACAGGCAGGTTGCTTGAAGTTATCAGTGTTGCCTGTGAAGAGTCACACGCTTAATGCTTTTGAAGAATATACTCCAGTCAAGCGTTAGATAGGGAGTTGAAGCTGCCGAGTGAGGGAGTTTCATGTAGAGATTAGTGTGCTCCAGGAGCTGCTCTGCTACTGGCAGTAGGGAAGCACAATGAGCATCCCAAGTCCTCCATCAGCAACACAGTCCGTTTGGCAGCTGGACCAAGCCCTTATGCATCATTCGATACATCTAGCAATGGTGGTTTTAGAAAGAGCCAGGATTCTGCTATTAAAAGGCTAGAAATTTTGGCCAAGCATTTTTTATCAGGATTGGGATCAAATGTTTATTGATGGGATCAAATAAGACACTAAGTGTAACTGGATGAGGTCCCGATGACCTCCAGAGAGACAGCTTAACTGAAAAGCACTTCAGGCTTTGTGGTGACCGCACTTGGAACAGGCTGGACTCTCCTGCTCTGAGACATATGCTGTCTGCAGTTAGGCAGCCGGCCATGCAGGACTAGAGGCCTAGCTTCTCGCTTTACCACTGCCTCCCCAACCTCATTTAGATACAGTCTCCACTTAAGATTCCCTATGGAGGGAGTGGACACACCCTTCCATATCATGTTTCATGTTTGGGGCAGCATATACTATTGTGGTTTCATTCATTTTCTTGTATGAAAATTGAAGCTTAGGTTCTCACACTTGGATTGATTTTACTGTTTATCATGTTTGAGGAAATGGGTTTCTTCTTTTTATATAGGCTGTGATTTGTAGAAAAGGCATTTACCTGTTCTGTGACATAGGATCTTCAATTAAGCAAAGGAAAATAGGCGCAACTAAGTAAATTTCTCCCTGCTTCTGCCCAAGTAACTAGTGGTCTGGTCTA
The DNA here is from genome assembly GCF_949987515.2 of Delphinus delphis. Classification (NCBI taxonomy): domain Eukaryota; kingdom Metazoa; phylum Chordata; class Mammalia; order Artiodactyla; family Delphinidae; genus Delphinus; species Delphinus delphis. The sequence continues at coordinate 66,794,945 of NC_082694.2, forward strand.
GAGGGGCGTAATCTTGCTGATGGGACTATCTGTGGGGAGGGAAGCAGAGAGGATGAGTCTTCTTCCACCCCTTGTGTTGAGGGGCCTGGGGCAGTCCATTTATCTCAGACTAAAGACAGGGTACCAAACCAGAGCAGGACCATGGCTAGGAATGTGGTAAAAAATGGAAGGCACCTAGTCAGGACAAAGCAATACCTTCATATCATTTGCAGTTTGGGCTATCTGACAGAACAAAAGAATGTCTAAAGAGGCCTTATAATGCATGACATACTAATGTCTTTTCTTTATGGGTTGTTTTGAATTCATAAATGGGATCGACGTTTCGAAGTCTGAAGTAGTTCCCCAGAGCACCCATTCATGGAAAAGAGGTAGAGAGACAGCTTCTGGGACTGTACAAATGGTGTGCACTATCTTGGGACAGCCCAAACTACAAAAAAGTTGTATGCCTGGAGGCTACCACATTGCCCATAGCTCCACTTTGTAACCTGTTTTGTAGATGTTTTGACATCTTGCTTCTGCCATCCTCCATGCAGAGGCCTAGAGGATAATGACCTGTGGGGTAAGAGGGCCTGTTTCCCTGTTAATACCCTCCTTCCCACTCCAAGAAAGGGGATATATGATTTGGGACTTTATATGTACCACGGAGAGGCCTAAGCAATTTAGAGTAGGTGTATGCAATGCAACACCCCTTGACCCTTGACCTCACATAACTGTCAGTCCCTTCCCATTTCATTTCTGGAAAGGGCAAAGAGAGAGAAGGAAGATAAAGAGGAGAAACTGGAGCTCCCAGAAGGGATATCGGTTATTGGAGGTGAATTGGGAGGGTTGGAACTAGTCCAGAGAAGAGCAGAGAGCTGATTTAAGAGTGGAAGGGACTGATTTATGATGAAAGATGAAAAGAATTAAATATATATGGCTGGGCTAAGTGGTGATGAAGGGAAAGCCATGGTAACAATCTACAAATCTCTGAGGAGGGAAAGTGGCAGTGAAGAAGAAGAGTTATTTAGTGTGGCCCACAGAAGTAATAGGATGAGACTTTCAGAAGGAAACTTCAGGTTGGATATCAGGGAAACCTTATTTTCTGAAATTGATATTCCTCTGGCTATGGAATGGAATTCCAAGGGAGCAAAAGTGTAAGGTGAGATGTGGGTCAGACAAGCCACAGCATTCATAATTAATCAGTTCTGTATTTTCAAATGTTGAGAAACTGCAACAGGCAGGAGAGCCAGGATGGGGACCAGCGGCAGGAATCAGGATATTTTGGGTTACAACTCTTGAGATTCTCTGGGTATTGATGTTTCCAAGAGGAAAAAAAAATAACTGCATATGTAACTCTGAAGTTTGTGAGAAGTGCTTACAAGAAGATTGTTAGTATCTTGGAAAAAATATTTTGAAATTACTGAGTTTATTCTTCTCTGTCCCCAGATTAAACAGAGTGTTTCTCTGGGGTTTTGGTATATTCAGTAGGCGGAGGCACACTCACCTAGGACTATGCATCTAAGATGCATTTGTAGGTGTGTGTGGCATCAAGTCCTTGGGCAAGACAAAAGGTACCCGGGTCTTGAGAAGATGAGATCAGTTCTAGGTTTGGTGAACTCCTACTGGTACTGAAAACCCTTTGAAATGCTGAGAATATATACAGCTGTTTGAAAGATGGGATTCTTCTAAATCCAGTTGACCCTTTCACAAATTTACAAAAGAGAAATAAGATTCATAAGGGGTTTGTGTGTGGGATGTTGGAGGAGGGAGAGTGTTATCGTTAATATAAATGAGTGCTTTTATAAGGCAGTTTGTCTGCTGCAAGTGAAGAGGGATGGGCCTGCGGGTAGGAGAAGAGGAGAGTTGTGTGAGCAAAAGCTGCAGCCTACTGCTACTCTTAACATTACTGCCTGACAACTTCACTTCATAGAAATTTGCCCAGCCTGATTTATAAAAGACATTTTGCTTTTTTAAATAGCCATTCTTGATGTCCTGTTACAGTTGTATGGAACTTTATAATTTATAAATCACTTTAATATTTATTATTGTTACCAATCCTACAGTAGGAAGAGCAAGTATTTGCTTTATTTTATAAATGGAGTAACTGGAATCCAGAAGTTCGATAACACTTTTTCAAGGACATTCAGATAGAAAGTTTTAGAACTGGAAACTTTCATTTATGTGTTGAGAGGTTATGAGTTGCTAGAGGATGTGGTAGGTACTGACTAGGACCACAGATCCTGCCTTCAAATCAGAGCTCTTTCCACTACAGGAATCATCTCAAGGTTCATGTTATAAACAACCAAGACATATAAATAGAGGAAAAGCTTTACATTATCTTTGTCAGAAGGCCATACAATAAATACTTGTTGGGCAATAGCCATGACTTGGAAATTTTTCTTAAAATCTTTTTTTTTTGAAAGTTGTTTTGTTTATTTTTTAATTGAGGAGGTGAATTTTTAAAAATATTTATTTGGCTGTGCCGGGTCTTCACCGTGGCACACGGGATCTAGTTCCCTGACCAGGGATCAGACCTGGGCCCCCTGCATTGGGAATGCAGAATCTTAACCACTGGACCACCAGGAAAGTACCACATTTCTTAAAATCTTTAAGGCCCAGTTTCATCTTTTGAAAAATGGGTATAGTAATAGTTCCTATCTCAAGATGTCGTCATGAATATTAAATTAGATGATGCATGTAAATCCTTAACCCAATGTCTGACACATCATAAACTGCTCCATCAATATGAACAATTATAATTTTTCCTAGAAGCAGCAACACCCCAGCATCTGGTTGTGTAGCTTGTGCACTCTACAATTCCAAGGGTTCTATATACATTTTAGCCTATTTGAATGGTGCCATCTGGAGTTGTGCAGTCCTCATGTGTGGCAATACGTGGCAACCCTGGCAGAAATTGTGGTACTGTGCATTCCCCATGCAACTAACTTCTAATTCCTAAGAGATAAGAGGTGAGATCCAGTGGAAGTAGGGAGTGGCCAGGGTGGTAGTTTCTATTGTCCAATCATGGAAGGCCTGGTTTTCCCAGAAATATAGATGAGAAGGGGCGTTGAGGTGTGGTATTTACTTTATTCCTATCAACTATTATCCTCTTATAGGTCTTTTGACCTTGGATTCAGTCCAGAGATTCAAGTAGCATATTTACAATCCAATTCTTTGTTCTTCTGTAGAAATAAACCAAGCCTTAACTTTGTGAAAGTATGAAAACTAATGCCAAGGAAGAAAAAGATAGAGGCATTACAGAACAGTGGTTTTTAGATGGTGGATCTTCCCTGAGAGTGATCTGTGCAGTCCAGGTCCCACCATGTCCACAGACATGCTGGACCACTGGCCTCTGATAACTCCTTTATTGTAATTAGCTGGAGCTGTGCCCTTCCTGTACACTTCTAGCCTCACTCTTCATTGTCAAATGGAGAGATGGAAAGGTCTAAATGGTAATGGACATGAGCCCATGAAAAGCAATTAAATCTTTGAAATTCCATGGAGACACATAGCCCATGGACTTGAATGGGAGGCTGACTTAGGAAAATACCTCAACCTAAAATAAGCTGTTAAGCATCTACACTGGATTTTATAGGTGGTGGGTTTTTTTGTGAGCCAGAGATGAGCCATTGCCTCCAAAAGATGCACATGGACATCATCTGTGCTTGGGAGTAGAAGAAGATGGGTGTTGGTGAGGATGGTTATAGGTCCAGGGGTCATGTGGGGAGAGCTGCAAATAGAACTAGCAAGGAGCCCTGTAGATGCCTTCTTCCTTAGAACCATTGCCTTGTCCTCCGATCTAGGTTGTGGCCAGTGTTTCTTAACCTAGTGATGACCTGGGCTCTTTCACACAGTAAAGGTGTGAGATAGGAGCAGTTAAAAGTAAGCGTTGGCCTGGTGGTGAGGTAGTGGAAGGGGGGAGGTACCCCAGTGCCTTTTTGGGTGAACCACATTTCTCAGAAGAACTTTTATTTTCTTCAGTAAATCTTGTGATGAAATTTCCAGCTGGACTGTTCTGAGCTTGGGTCCTTTCCCAGGGAAATTCTGTCAGATTCATTTGGTGATATAACCTAGGCATTCCAGAAAGTGGGAGGCCCCAGAACAGGGCAGGAGGAGAGCTCCCTTGGGGCAGATTCACCTAACCAAATGGTTAATTAAGAGTCTTTTTTCCTTGAATCGTCCCTTTCTGGCTAAGTAACAACAGGTGCATGAAGAGGTAGGCAGCCAGAATTCCCTGGAGTAAGGAAAATGCTAAAGGGTAGGTATGAAAAAAAAGTATGAAATTAAAAATAGAAATCTAAGCATGCTTAAAGGAAATCAGGCAACTAGCCAAAAGAAATCAGAAGGAAAATCTCAACCATTGGCTATATTTTTCATTTTCTCTTATTTATATTTTATTCAGTTTTCACTGGAATATAGGTTCATGAGGGTGGGCATGGGCAGAACTCCTCTATAGATCCTTTTTACATTCTCAGCCCAGATAATTAAAATAAATATTCTTCGGTGAACTGAACACTAGATTAGGAACTAGGAGGCCTAGATTCTTTTATGATATTTTCCTTTATTGGATTTGAAATAGTGTGCAACTCCTTGAGCCTCTGGGTGTTTGTTCCTAAAGGAGATAATACAGATCTTGTCTTGACTACCTCATGGATTCGCTACGAGCATTGTATGAGATAACCTATGTGGAAGGCTTCAGTCTGGATTATTCAGAAATAAATATATAGGGCAGTAGAAAAAATGAATATACAAGATCATGAAAGGTACTGAGTTTCTGCTTTATCCATCCATGGTTTCAGCCAACCCTTGGCGTTAGGAGCAGCTGTACAAGGTCCCAGACTTTGAGGCAGGCCTTAAGTTTCAGTTAACAGCTCAGAAGAACTGAGAAGGGGTTGTGTAGCCCTTCCCCAAGGTTCCTAAAGTGAGATTCTTTCATTGAAATCAGTTTGCTCAATTCCAGAATTCTCTGGAAATGGATCTCTGGTAGTGGGACATAGGAACCTGTATTTTAGTGTCAGAAAATGATTTGTTTTTAAATTAAGGGACAATAAATACAATAAAGTGGATTGAGTGCATTGATCTTGTGTACAGCTTGATGATAATTCACATATACAACACCCATATAATCACCGTCCAGATGAAGATGCAGAACATTTCTAGCATCCCCAGAAAGCTTGCTCCTGTCCTTTTGCAGTCTGTCCACCCCCTAACTAAGGTAACCATCCTTATCATCCATTGGTTTTGTCTATTTTTGAATTTCATGTAGATGGAATCATATCACATGTACTATTTTGTGTCTGGCTTTTTTTACTCAACATGGTTTCTGTGGGGTTCATCAATGTCATTGTGTGTACCAGCATTCTTTCTTTCTTTTTCTTAAATTGCTGCGTTGTATTCCTTTATATGAATATAACACCATTTATTTATACATTTTCCTGTCAAGGAACTGGACTTGTGCAAAATCAAAAGTAAAAGGTCCTATTCTAAATAATGGGTAAAATAATAAGTCAAAGATTTGGGGTTGAAGCCCAAGGCTACTTATTTTCTTCTTTGAACTTCAGTTTTTCTTATTTGTAAAGTGAGAAAAATAATACCCACCTCCCAGGGTTACTGTGATAATTAAATAGGATAAGGCATGTAGTAAGCCCTGACACACAGTTGGTATTCAACAAGTGTTAGTTTTTTCCCCAGTTCTTGATTATATTTCTTCCATTGGTGGCCAGAATGGATTCTTCAAAAGCTTCCTAAAGCAGGGAAGGGGGGCCTTGTTACAAATGAGGTCATTAACTCACAGAGGGAAAAGTAACAACCAAGGACCATGTAAGTTACATGTAATAACTCTTAATTTTATTTTAAATAAGTAAAATACTTTAAATAAAACAAACATTTCTTGCACTCAGTCAAAATTAACAAATAAAATATTCAATAAATAAATCAAAAATTTCAAAACTCTTTGGTCTTATATTCAGGTCAAAGAAGAGAAAAAAATGTAGAGCGGACAGAAAAAGGTGGGCAGAAACACAACAATATTTATATATATAGAGAGAGAGAAAAATGAGAATGACAGAGATATAAGTGGAGAAACTGAGAGAGGAATGTATAAGAAGAGGTAACCCAGGAAAATAGAGGGCAGGAATTATCTTCTGGACACTGAGATGCATAGATATAGAAAATGAGACCAAAAGAGTGACAGAGGGAGAGGGGGAGGGAAGGAGGAAGGGAGGAACACTTGATTATTTTTGGTCTGGAAGGATTATTTTTGCCCTGGTGTCTGAACTTATGACCAACATTATATAATGGTTATTTTCAATTTTATTGAAGTATACTTCACATATAATAAAATGCACCTGTTTGATTTGTTTAATAAATGTATACATCTGTGTAACCACCGTCTTAATTATTACAGTATGTAGAACATTTCTGTCAACCCCTAAAAGGTTCACCTTTTGCAGTGAACCCCCTGTACGTCCTGCCCTAGGCAATGTCTGATTTTATTTCTATCGCAGTAGATTAGTTTTGTCTGTTCTGGAGGTTCATATAAATGGAGTCATACAGTATATTCTCTTTTGTGTCTGGCTTCTTTCGCTTAGAATTCCAATGCTTGTAAGATTTTGTTGTGTAGTTGTGTGTATTAGTAGTTTGTTTCTTTTTATTGCTCAGTAGTATCTCATTGTATGAACATACAAGTTGATCCTTGAACAACACGGGTTTGAAGTGCGAGGGTCCACTTATATGTGGATTTTTTTCAACAGTAAATACTACACAGTCCGCAGTGGTTTGAATCCACTGATGTGGAATGACAGATATGAAGGAACTGAACCCTGTATTGGGAGGGCCAAATATAAATTATATGCAGATTTTCAACTGTAAGGAGGGTAGGTGCCCTTAATTTCTGCATTGTTTAAGGGTCAACTGTATTACAATTTATTTATCCATTCATCTGTTGATGGACCATTAAATTGTATCAAGTTTGGGGCTCTCATGACTAAAGCTGTTATGAACATTTTGTGTATAATTCATTTTGTGGACATATGTTGTCACTTCTCTTAAATCATATGGAATTGTTGGATTGTATGGTAAATGCATGTTTAACATTATTAGAAATTGAAAAACTATTTTTCCAAGGTAGCTGTACCATATTATACTCTCATCAGTGATGTATGAGAGTTCTACTTGCTCCATCCACATCCTTGAAAATACTTGGTATTGTCAATGTGTGGTGGCATTTCATTGTGGTTTTAATTTGTATTTCTATGTATTGGTTAGCCAACATTGCATAGGAAATCACCCCCAAAGTTAGTGGCTCAAAATAATAGTAAATAATTTATTATCTTTTATAGTTCCTGTGAGTTAAGAATTTGGGAAAAGCCTGACTTGGTGCTTTTTGCGTGGAGTCTCTCATTGTGGGCAGATATCAGCCAAAACTGCAGTCATCTTAAAGCTTGACTGTGGCTGCAGGATTTACTTACAAGGTGCTTTGCTCACATGGCTGGCCATCTGATGCTGGCTACTGATGAGGTCTCAGTTCTTCACCAGGTGGTCCTCTCCACAGGACTGTTGGAACATCCTTGTGACCTGGTGTCTGGCTTCCCTCAGACTGAACTTCTATTGAGGTGATCATATGGTTTTTCTACTTCTACTTTATTTTTTTAATAAATATGATGAACTGTAGTATTTAATGTTCAAATATTAAATTAGCTTTAAATTCCCTGGATAAACCCCACATGGGCATGACTTATTCTCCTTTTTTTTTTTTTTTTTGGCTGTACTCGGGCCTCTCACTGTTGTGGCCTCTCCCGTTGCAGAGCACAGGCTCCAGATGCAGGCTCAGCGGCCATGGCTTATGGGCCCAGCTGCTCTGCAGCATGTGGGATCTTCCCAAACCGGGGCACGAACCCGTGTCCCCTGCATCAGCAGGCGGACTCTCAACCACTGTGCCACCAGAGAAGCCCCTTATTCTCCTTTTTACATATTGTTGGATCAGCTCACTAATACCTTGTTGAGGATTTCTGCATGTTCATGAAGATTACTGGTCTATAGATTTCTTTTCATGTCTTTGACAAGTTTTAGGGTCTAGGTAATGCTGAGATCATAAAATGAGTTGGGAAGTGCTCCCTCTTCTTTTTCCTGGAAGAGAATTGTAGTTTTTTCTTTCTTCAATTATTTTTAGTAGAATTTGTTACTGAAGCCGTCTTGGCTTGGTGTAGACTTTGCTGGAGTGTTTTTTTTTGTTTTGTTTTGTTTTTTTTGCGGTACGTGGGCCTCTCACTGTTGTGGCCTCTCCCGTTGCGAAGCACAGGCTCCGGACGCGCAGGCTCAGAGGCCATGGCTCACGGGCCCAGCCACTCCGCGGCATTGGGATCTTCCCAGACCGGGGCACAAACCCGTGTCCCCTGCATTGGCAGGTGGACTCTCAACCACTGCGCCACCAGGGAAGCCCCAGCTGGAGTGTTTTTAATTACTAAGTAGATTTATTTAATAATTATAGGATTATTCAGATTATCTGTTTATTTTTGAGTGAATTTTAGTAGTTTGTTTGTATCCTTAAAGAAATTGGTTCATTTCATCTTATTTGTTGAATTAATGCAAGTTAGGTTGTTCATAATATTCCCTTATTTTTTTTATGTCTGTAGGGTCAGTAGTGATGTCCCTTCTTTTACTCTTGATGCTGGTAATTTGCAACATCTCCCTCTTTTCTTTGTCATCATTCTGGTTAGAGAATGACCAATTTACCAATTTTATTGAATTAAAAAAAAAAACTTTTGTGATATTGATTTCTTCTATATTATTTTTCTTATTCAAATTTCATTGATTTCTGCTCTGGTTTTATTATCTTTCCTTCATTTTGTTTGCCTTGGGTTTAATTTGCTCTAATTGTTTCTAGTTTCTTAAGATCATTGATGTGAGATTTTTTTCCCTCTATTTCAAATATAATCATGTAATGCTAAAATTTCTCCCTAATAACTGCTTTAGCTGCATCGTACAACTTTCATTATGTTGTAATGAAATTTCATTTACATTCAATTAAAGTATTTTCTAATTTTCCATTTGGCTTTCTCTTTGACCCATGGTTATGTATAAGTATGTTTTATTTCTTAATATTTGGAGGATTTTCCAGATATCTTTCTTTCACTGATTGCTAGTTCAGTTCTGATATGATCTGAGAATATACTTGGTTTGCTTTCAATAATTTAAAATTTGTTAAGGTTTATTTTATGGCCCTTATCTTGCTGAATTTCCATGTATACTTGAAAAGAACATGTTTTCTGTTATTGTTGGGTGGAATGTTCAATCAATGTCAGTTAGGTCGATTTGGTTAATAGTGTTGTTCAGGTCTTTTATATCCTTGGTTTTCTGTCTGTTTGTTATATGTGTCACCAATAGAGGAGTGCTAAAGTCTCTAGGTTTTTGTTTGCCTCTTTCTCCTTTCAATTCTATCATGTTTTGCTTCTCTATTTTGAAGCTCTGTTATTTTGAAGCTCTGTTATTATGTGCCTACACATTTAGGATTGGTATGTATTCTTCATAATTTGCCTCTTTGATTTTATGCAATATCTCTTTTTATCTCTAATGATATTCATATTTTGAAGTTTCTTTGATATTAATATAGCCATTCAGCTTTCTTTTGGTTAGTGCTAACATGGTATATCTATTCTATCCTTTTACTTTTAATCTATATATTTATTTAAAGTATATTTCTTATTGAAAATGGTTGGATTTTATGTGTTTTTTTAAATTTTTTTTAAAATTCAGTCTCACAATGTCTATCTTTTACTTGGTGTGTTAGACCACTTGTATTTAATGTTATATTTGATATGGTTGGATTTAGATCTACAATTTTTATTATTATTATTCTCTGTCTCTGGTTTTTGTTTTTCTCTTGTCTCTTTCCTGGCACCTTTAGAGTTAGTTGAATATTTTTCAGTTTTAATTTATCTGTTTTTTTGCTGCATCTCTTTGTATTGTTATTTTAGTATTTGCTCTTGGGATTTTATATATGTATAGACTTTCACAGTTTATTTTGAGTTGACAGTTTACTACTTCAAGTAAAATATGGAAGGCTTACAACTATATATGTCCCTTTACCCACCCCCTTAATATTATAGTTGTCATATGTGTTATATCTACATAACTTAAAATCCTGCTAGACAGTATTTACAATTTTTTCTTTCAGCAGTTATTTGTATTTTAAATAACTTAAGAGGAGAAAACTTGTCCTTTATATTTACTCAGATACATACCATTTCTTTTGTTTTTCCTTCTTTCTTAAAGCTCCAGATTTCCCTATTTTATCATTTTCCATCAATCTAAAGAATTCCCTTTTGAATTTATTTTAGAACAGGCCTTCTGGTAACAAATTCTCTTAGGTTTTCCCTTATCTGAATGTCCTTATTCCCCCTTCATTTATGAAGAATATTTTTACTGGGCACAGAGTTCTGGGTGGACAGTTCTTTTCTTTTTGCTCTTTAAGAATGTTGTTCCTCTCTTTCATAGTTTCTGGTGAGCATTCTGTCATTAAATTGTTCTTCCCTATATGGAGCTATTTTCAAGATTTTTCCTTTGTCATTGGTTTTCAGAAGTTTTACTATGATGAATCTGTGCATGAAATTTTATTTGATTCTCTCCTCTTTGCAATTTGTTGAGATTCTTGATCTGTAAATTTAGGTCTTCCATGATATTTGGGGAGTTTTTCAGCCATTATTTCCTTTTTTTGCCCCTGCACCAATATCTTTCTACTCCCCTATGGTACTCTAATTGCACAACTATTAGACCTTTTGATATTGTCTCACATGCTCTTGAGGCTCTGCTAATTTATTTTTTCAAATTTTTTTTCTTTCAGTTCTGCAGATTGGACAGTTTCTGTGATTTGTCTTCAAGTTTACTGAATCTTTACTCTGTCATCTCTATTTTGTGATAATTTTTTATTTTAGATATATTTTTCAGTTTAAATTTTCCGTTAAAAAATTTCTATTTACCTACTGAGAACCACCTTTCCATCTCTTTTCCAGAATGTTTATGTTTACCTCATGGAACATAGTTATAACAGCTTCATTAAAGTCTTTGATAATTTTAGCAACTGATCATCTTGTTTTTGGCATCTGTTGATTATCTTTCTCCTTAAGAATTGGTCACTTTTTTTGTTCTTCTTTACATATTGTGTAGTTTTAGGTTGCATCCTGGAAAATTTGAACATTATGTTGTTTGGTCTGACACTTGAGTGTGGTTTAAACCTTAGTTTTGTTCTTAAAGGCTTTGTTTTGTTGCTTTGAGTCTGTCCACCCAAGTGCTGCTCACAGGTGAGCTGGAACCTTGGGTCATTTTCTTTACAGAATTAACATATTTCCTTCTCCATCTCTCTCCTCTTCTAGATTTTCCTTAAATTCACAGTTTTACCCACTTGTACTACTGTGGCACAACTCCTGCAACTAGGGTTGCCTTCAGGCAAAACAGAGAGATAAAGAGAAACAAAACAGGGATTCTCTCCATACTCTTTGGCCTGAAGGGGTCCCTTTTACCCAGTCTTCTGGCCTGAAAGATGTGTTTTTTACAGGGTTTCTATTAGAATTTTGGCTACTGACACCACCAGCTAAGCTAGCTCTCTTGAGGGCTTATTGTGAAATGAGAAAAAAAGATAAGAACAAGCAAAGAAGTGGAGATCTCCCTCCATACTCTCTGGATCACAGGGCCCTTTTCCTGGCCTTTTGGCCAGAAAGAAAGGATTTCTCCAGGTATCCTTATGAGCTGCTTTTCCAAGTTTTGACTTTCTTCCTCAATATTCCTGGTTTTATTTACTTCTCAGAGTCCCTTGATAGTTGTTTTTGTATTTTGTCCAGAGTGTTTGGTTGTCAGCTGCAGGATAATAGGATTTAGTGGGCTTACTCCATCTTGGCTGTAGTAGAAGTTCCTTGTTCCTTTTTGAGTCACTTTCAATCTACAATATTTTTCTTTCATCCATTAATATTTAGTGTTGTACCATTCTTCTGTATTTAAATTTGCTCAGATTCTGTTTGCTAAAAGTGTCTTTATTTTGCTTTTATTTCTGAAGATTTTCACTGGATATACTTTTAGGTTGATAGCACTTTAGTGTTGTCCTGTTGTTACATGGTTTGCATTGTTTCTGATCAGAAATCAGAGAAATTTTTATCTGTATTTCCCCTTCTGTTTCCCTCCCTACCATCCCATGGTTGCTTTAGGATTTTGTGTTTATCATGGGATTTCAGCAATTTGATTATTATGTGTATTGTGGTTTTCTTTATGTTTTTCTTGCTGGGATTTGCTGAGCAACTCTTGGTTCTGTAGGTTTATATTTTTCATCATATTTGGAAATTTTTCAAACATTTTTTCTGCTCCCTATTCCTAAGAATCTAATTACAATTATGTTATACAATTAATGTATTCCCACATTTCATTAAAGGTCTATTAATTTTTTTTCAGCCCTCCTTCTCTCTCCACTTTTGTCTGGATAGATTTTTTTGCTTGTTTTAAAGTTCATTCCCTTTTTTTAAAAAAATAAATTTATTTATTTACTTATTTGTTTATTTTTGCTGCATTGGGTCTTCATTGCTGCGCACAGGCTTTCTCTAGTTGCAGCGAGTGGATGCTACTCTTCATTGCAGTGCGAAGACTTCTCATTGCGGTGGCTTCTCTTGTTGCGGAGCACAGGCTCTAGGCACACGGGCTTCAGTAGTTGTGGCACGTGGGCTCAGTAGCTGTGGCTCATGGGCTCCAGAGCACAGGCTCAGTAGTTGTGGTGCACGGGCTTAATTGTTCCATGGCATGTGGGATATTCCCAGACCAGGGCTCAAACCTGTGTCCCCTGCATTGGCAGGAGGATTCTTAACCACTGCACTACCAGGGAAGCCCAAAGTTCATTCCCTTTTCTTCTACAGTGTCTAATCTGCTGATAAACCAGCCCATCTAATATATTTTCAGTTTTGATATTATATATTTTTTTAGCTCTAAAATATCTACTTCCATTTATGTTTCTCTCCTCATTATGTTTATGTTTTTTTAAAAGTCCTGAACATATTTATAATAGCTGCTTTAAAGTTCTTTCTGAGGTAGTCTGGTACCATGGGAAAGAGCACAGCCACTAGAATCAGACTTCCTGGGTTCAGATCTTAGCCTTAATGCCTACAAGCTGGGCTGATCATAGGCAAGTTACTTATTAACCTTTCTGGGCTTCAGTTTCCTCAAAATGGTACAAAGAGATTATCTCTCTTGGAGGGCTATTGTGAGAATAAATGAGATAATACCTAAAGCTCTTAAAACAATAGTGCCTTGCACATAATAAGCACTCAATAAACATTGACTGTTATAATTTTTTAAGTTCCTTTCTGCTAATTAAATTATTTCTCTCATTTCTGTGTCTGTTTCTATTGACCAGTTTTTCTCTTGGTTAAATGTCACATTTTCCTGCTTCTTTGTATACCTAGTAATTTTTTATTGGATGTTGCATATTACAAATATTACATTGTTGAGTATGTGGATTTTGTTGTCTTCATTTAAAGACTGTTAACTTTTGTTTGCCAGGCAGTTAATTTACTTGCCCATCAATTTGATACTTTTGAGGATTATTGTCAAGTTTTACTAAAGGAGTTTAGAGGAGCCTTTATTCTATGGTTAATTTAGGTTTTGTCTTAAGATTTGGCCTTTCTACGGTCTGCACTGAAAGCCTTAAGTGTTCAATGAGGTTTTCTACTCTGGTTATTAAGCACTTAAACATTTCCCAGTTCTGTGTGAGCTGCAGAAGTTTTTCAGCTTGCACTTCCCTCAGAGATGTTCTTTTCCTGATAACTATTCTTTACCCAGCCTTGTGTAATCTCATCCTATGAATGCAACTTAATACTCAGCCAAAGACTCAAGGGGACCCCTGTGCAGTTTTATGGAGTGTTTTATCTCTCTCCATCTAGATGTTCCTTCTCTGGTTTGCTCCTTGATAATTCAAGCTGCATCAGCCTTCCCAAACTCTGCTGTCTATTACCTCAGGCCTGTGAGACCACGTTGCTCTATTTGGATCTCTCCTTCCTGTATCAGGGTGTGGTAAATGCCTCCAGGCAGAAAATCAGGGCAGTGCTAAAACCTACCACATTTTATTTTCCCTCTCTCGAGGATTATAATCTTGTGCTACTGATTATCCAATAAAAACAGTTTTTTTCATATATTTTGTCAGCTTTTTATAATTTCACAGCTTTTTATGACAGAAGGGCTAATCCAGTGCTTGTTGAGTACTCCATCATAGCTGGGCATCTGTATGATGAATTTGGAGATCAGAGTCATATTGGTTTGTTTCCAGAGAAACAAACCCCATGTAAAAAGATGTGAAAAAAGAGGGAAGAAAAGTGAAGGGAAAGAATACAGAAGACCTAGTTTCTATGTTGTTGATTCCCAACAGTAGATCCACAGAGAATCTCTCTCCCACATCTTCCCCTGGCTCCAGGCACACCCAGAGTTGTCCATCTCCTGCTGCCACCAGTAGCACAACCGGTCCATTTTACTCAGTGAGCCCATTTTGATTCCTTCTTCCAGGATTTAGGTTTAAAAGCACAGGGAAAGACCACATTTCTAACCAAAGATGGAAGAGAAAAGGGTTTCTTTGAAACTGATCAAATGCAATTAAGGCAGAATATACAATTCACATACCTTTGATTAACCTTTACCTAGAGAGAAATGATTGGTGATTAAGAATTAGATGAGGTGAATAATTATATCAGGAATCTGCCTTCGAAGAAATCTCTTTCAGCACTAGAGAAAAAGTTGATAAAAAACATATAGATATAGATGAGAGGGCTCACCAAAGAGAAATCAGACAAAGGAATTCTTTTTATGGATACCTATAAGTTTGGACTTTTGCCTGAGGAAATGCTATTTATTGGTTTGTTTTTTTACTGAGCACTTACCAAGTTGAATGAAATACAATCTCTTTCTCCCAGGAGGAGTTCACAACTAGCTGGGGAGAAAAGGCAGACAAGCCATGCTAATAAATAACTCCAGTGAAAGGTATCACTTGAATGGTGGACAAATGATACAAGTGGTTATAGTGGTTCAGTGGAGGCTTGGAGAGGTCAGTTCCTGCTGGGGTGATTAGGGACAGGTTCAATCTGTACCTCCAGATCCCAAAAACCATTCCTTTACAGTCTGATGAGCTCCACTTGTTCAGTGCATGATAGGAGAGGTGAAGTTCCTCTGAGACAGGAAATTATACCTCTGAAATTTTAGAAAGAATAAACTTATTACCTTTTGGCAGGGAGTCAAGTCAAAGGATATCTACTGAGAATGATGGTTTTCTTTTGGGATTACAATAGAAGTGAGTTAGAAAAAACATCCAGAAGGAGGTGATTTGAGAGGTCTTGGAGTGAGTACATAATTTGACTTGAAAAAGAGAAGGTCAAAGGACCTTTCAACTTGGGGCAATAACAGAAAATAATGCCCAGAGGAAGAACAACTGGTTAGAGAGAGAAAGAGAGAGAGACAGACTGACTGTGTGTGTGTGTGTGTGTGTGTGTGTGTGTGTGTGTGTGTGTAAGAAAGTAGAACTAGCCAGAACAGAAAGGTCTAAGGAGTATTGGGGGTTGAGGGGATGGGTACTGAGTCAGATACTCTGAATTAGATGTGAGACTGCCTTATTGAGTCAAGAATTTACATTTGATGCTGAAGAAGTCAGAAAGTGTTTAGTTCTTGAGAAGGGGTGATGCATGTTGATTGCACATTGACTGAAGATTCTTTAGGAAATGTAGTTTAGTCATGGGTTTCAGGCCTGGACCACAGGGAGGGCTGGTAGTTGGATCTGAGCCCTGAGAGGCTGTCCTATGGGCTCAGGAATGAGAGACTCAGAGACACCGAGATGTGAGGGAAACAAAAAGGAAGAAGTCAAAGGTCTAAGGTTTTGGGCCGGGGACGCTGTAGACTGGTAGTGTTACTGATAAAGCAGACAGTTAGAATGAGGATCTGGTCTGGGGGAGAGTGGCTAGCATGGTAACAGTTGTAGTGGGTATCCATCTGAGGATCACGTTATCTGGTATGCACATGGAGATGTGGAGTGGAAACAGGAAAAAGTGAGAGGTCCAGACAGAAGATATGGATGTGGGAGCTATTTACATGGAAGGAAGGTCACACCTAAGATTTAAGAAGGCTCAGAATTAGGCAGTGGAATGGAGTCAATGATGTTATCAGAAAGAACTTTGTTACAAGAAGGAAGAGAGGCCGGTGGATTGTGTGGTGTCATGGAAACTGAGGGAGACAGATGTTCCATAGATGAGTAGAAAGGTCATTGTGTTTGACCAAGAGCCTTCTGGAGAGCAGTCATAGGCACAAGGAAGTTTAGAGGCAGTGCTGAGAAATTGGAGCAAAATGTGCTTACGTAGTAGTTCAGGGAGTCTATCTGTGAAAGGAAGAAGAGAAGAGAAAGAGACTGAGATGTCAGTGATGTTAGAGGGTTCAGCAGAATGAAGAAAGGGTGTGTTAAGGATAGACAAACTTCTTAGTGTTGAAAATCAGAAGGGGAAAAGCTAAAGAGAAAGGAAGCTTCAGGTACCAGAAAGAAAGGGGATAATTGTGTAGCAAGACCATTCAATCTAGGCATTGCAGACTCTTATACAGGCCTCAGATGCCATTCCATCCAGGCTCTGTCTGCTTCTGCAGTCTCTTCTTTACTAGTGTTACTGCCATTTCATCTTTTAAAATATGTCTGGGGGCTGGGGAATCACTATTTTATGAGACTGCCCTGTGCTTGCTGGACAGATCTGTTGGAAAAATATTTAATACTGGCTGAATTCTACTCCTCCGTAACTTAATACTAATGGTAACAGCTACAATTGAACAGTTTTACAGATTACTGTATTTAGTCCTCACTGTAACACAGTAAGGTTGATTTTATTATTATTCCCATTTTATTAGATATTCCCAGATAACTAAGTCTCAGAGAGGTTAAGTCACTGGCCAAGGTCACATAGCTAAGGAGAGAAGGACCTGGTATTTGAATCCCAACCAGTTTAACTCTACCCCTATAATCGCTATGTCTTATTGCTCCTACTTGTGGCTGTTATTCGTTCCCCAAGTAGTGTCCTTTCTCCAATATAAGGGCCCTTTAAATGTTTAAAGTCAGTTATCCTACATATGCTGGATAATTTCCTTTGTCTCCTCCTTCTTTTCTTTCTCTTCCTTTTTCTCACCTTTTTCTTTTCTTTTTTTTTTTAAATTGTTAATTCAACAAATAATTATTGAGCAGCTTCAGAATATCAGACACTGTGGTAGGTGATGCACAGATAGCAATGAATAAAACAGACCAAGGCTTTGCCCTCATGGGGTTTATAGACTGTGGAGGGAAGCATATTGAGTGTGCAAATTAACAAATACATATATAATAAGAAAAGATGATGAATGCTGTGAAGAAAACAGACATTCTAGCCTCCCTTGTCAGTTTTCCTCATAAACTCTGGGTTTCAGAGTGCTCACTATGCTTCTTTCCTCCTGACGCCTTCTCCTCTTAAGGGGTGTCCTTCAGATGAGGACAGTTTCTGCTGCTGTGATCTGATCATTGTGGAGCACGTTGAGACTCTTAACTGGGAATCCTTGTGATACTGCAGCTTAGAGGTAGGAATGGGCAGAACCACAGGCAGGGGTGACTGGAGAGAGGACAGATGTGCAGAGGGCCATGCAGAGATGAAGGATGGAGAGCCCAGGAGTGGGGACAGATGGTTTCAATCCATTCCATGAAGTATGAGCAAAGGTCATGCTAAATAGATCACGAAGCCATGCATCCCCTTCCATTCCACAGATCCTGCCTTTCCCTTCATGCTCCAGCCCCTCTGAACCCACACATCTGCTTTACAAATGCAGCTGAGGAGGAAAGCACTGAATACGCATGTGTCACAATGGGCAGCTAAGGTCAGAAACCTACAGAGAAAGGTTTCTCCCCTTTCTCCCTTCCCTCTTTCCTTCCTTCCCTTCTAGTCCCCTCCCCTCAACCCTCCCCTCCCTCTCTCCCTCCCTCCCTTGCTTCCTTCCTTCCTTCTTCTTTCCTTCCTTCCTTCCTACCCTCCTTCCTTCCTTTCATAGTATTAGTCTTAATACCATAGTTTGGAAGACTCTGGTTGGAGAAAAATGTCAAGAAGTACAAATGCAGATTTGATACATCTGACCTTTCTTCTCTTCAGAACAATAAATGTCAAATAGCTTAAAATGACAGCCAGGATGGCTAGAGATTATTTATGTCCTTAAATATTTAGAAACATAGTTTAGACTTAAGTCTAATTTACATGAAGATTCTGACCAATGAGAATCATAAAGACTTTTAAGGGGCCAGCATAAGCAGTGATGTTTACATTTAAGAAAACAGAAAATGTTTTGAAAAAGCATTCTGAAAAATCAGAATAGAATGAAGTGGTAAGTGATTCCTGATAAGTAATGAGAACACTTGATAATATCAAGAAAGTATTTTGTGACACAAAATTGTGTTTGGGTTTTTTATATCTGCATGGTGTGGTTTGGTAGCATTCCAGAGAAAGACCTACAATCCACGTGTCCTGTCCTTTGATTAAATACAAAATATTATATATATGCATTTTTACTTGAATCATTTATCCGCATTTTACTAAAGACGTTTTACTGTTAAAACAGAAGGAGGGAGAATTATCTTGCTCCAGCTGTGTAAATCCTGATAGAAGTATATAATCCTTCAGCCTGTGGAGGGTGTCATTCTTTACTCTACCTCATACTCAATTATCATCAGGAGCAGCAGCGTCCCTTTTAGAGTAGAGGCTCTGAAAGGTGTTTTTTGTTTTTGTTTTAAATAACAGCCACATGGCACAGGGATATCGGCTCGGTGCTTTGTGACCGCCTGGAGGGGTGGGATAGGGAGGGTGGGAGGGAGGGAGACGCAAGAGGGAAGAGATATGGGAACATGTATATGTATAACTGATTCACTTTGTTATAAAGCAGAAACTAACACACCATTGTAAAGCAATTATACCCCAATAAAGATGTTAAAAAAAATAACTATGAACATTAGTTAACCCGTTTACTTCTGAAATGACACATCATTGCATTGTGTTAAGAAAATAGAATCTGAAGTTAGTTCTGGTTCTGGTACTCAACTCCAGAACTTAGAAGTTCATAAAGTAGTGAGACAATAACATTTTTCTGCTCCTGGAAGTCTCATCTGTAAAATAGAGATTATGTAATAATAGAGATCATTATAGCATTTGCTTTATAGGGTCCTTATGAGGAGTAAATGAGATAATTAAAAGAAGAGTTTAGTACAGCACCTGCCACATGGTTAAAGGACTGGAAATATTATTTATTATCTTCTATTTTAGTATTGTTGTTTTATTAATAAAACAATATTGTTTTATTAATAAAAAAACTATTTTTTGTTCCTTTTTTATATCATCTTTGCTGAAATTTAGCTGTATTCAGAATTAGAGTTTATCCTTTATAAAATACAATTAAGCAAAGAACCCAAAAGAAAGCTTTAAATGTTGTAGACTAAAGCAGCCTATTTGCTCAAAGAGCTAAAGTCATCAGAAAATCAGTGCCATCCCATTGTGCATTTCCTAAGAGTTCCATATGGATCCAGCAAATCTTTTCTTTGTTTCTTTTTTAATGTCAAATAATTTTAATTAATTCATGAAGATTATTTCTAAACTCTTAGGATATTCACTCTAAGATCTTTTACTTTCATAGCAGAAAAAGTCCTTATTTCTATAATGAACTATGAAGTTTGAAAACCTATGTAAGTTGAGGCAGTGGAAGGAGGCAAGAGAGTTTTGGACCAGGAGTCATGGGATTAGGTTTTCATTTTAGGATATGCTGACTTGTCCTATTTGAACCTAGGCAAATCACCTAAACGTTCTCAGTTGTAGTTTCTGTCATGTGAAATAAGTGAGTTCTAATCTCTACTATCCCTTTCCTATTAAAATTCTGTGATTCAAACCTATTTCCAGGGCTGGTTTTTTGAAGCATTACTGGGAAGATCCTATTTCTATAAACAGTTGCAGGGTTAATTAGAATTTCATAGAGCAGTGATAGGAAATGATAACCTTCTCTGATGCTTATATGTTGGTAACTAGCAGATTTTGATAAGAATTGTTTACCTCTAACTAATATACCTTTTCTCCACATCTATACCAGCATTTGTCATTTTTGGTCTTTTTCATGATAGCCATTCTGACAGGTGTGAAGTGATACCTCATTGTGGTTTTGATTTGCATTTCCCTGATGACTAGCGATGTTGAGCATCTTTTCATGTCCCTGTTGGCCATCTGTATGTCTTCTTTGGAAAAATGTCTGTTCAGGTCTTCTGCCCATTTATTAATTGACTCATTTGTTTTTTTGATATTGAGTTGTATGAGCTGCTTATACATTTTGGGTATTAACCCCTTATTAGTCATATCATTTGCAAATATTTTCTCCCATTCAGTAGGTTGTCTTTTCATTTTGTCAGTGGTTTCCTTTGCTATACAAAAGCTTTTAAGTTAATTAGCTCTATTTGTTTATTTTTGCTTTTGTTTTCTTTGCCTTAGGAGACAGGTCCAAACAATATTGCTATGATTTATGTCAGAGTGTTCTGCCTATGTTTTTTTCTAGGAGCTTTGTGGTTTCTGGTTTAATTTAGGTCTTTAATTCATTTTGAGTTTATTTTTGTATATAGTGTGAGAAAATGTTCTAATCTCATTGTTTTACATGTGGGTATCCAGTTTTCACAGCTCTACTCATTAAAGAGACTGTCTTTTCTTTATTGTATATTTTTGCCTCCTTTGTCATAGATTAGTTGACCGTAAGTGCATGGGTTTATTTCTGGGCTCTCTATTCTGCTCTGTTGATCTATGTGTCTGTTTTTGTGTCAGTACCATAGTGTTTTGATTACTGTAGCTTTGTAGCATAATCTGAAGTCAGAGAGCATGATGCCTACAGCTCTGATCTTTCTCAAGATCATTTTGGTGATTGGAGTTCTTTTGTGTTTCCATACATATTTTAAAATTATTTGTTCTAGTTCTGTGAAAAATGCCTTTGGTATTTTGATAAGGATTTCCTTGAATCTATATTTTGCCTTGGGTAGCATGGTCATTTTATCAATATTAATTCTTCCAATGCATGAAGAATATATGCATATATACTTTTTTTTTTTTTTTTTGCGGTATGCGGGCCTCTCACTGTTGTGGCCTCTCCCATTGCGGAGCACAGGCCCCGGACGCGCAGGCTTAGCAGCCATGGCTCACGGGCCCAGCCGCTCTGCGGCATGTGGGATCTTCCCAGACCAGGGCATGAACCCGTGTCCCCTGCATCAGCAGGCGGACTCTCAACCACTGCACCACCTATACTTCTTAATAGCTTATCGGCTATTTCTTTAACATTGTTCTCCATTCAGCAGATAATCATAGAGACCTCTTGTGTGTTTAGAACTTTGTAAAGTCCTATAGGGTAAAAGACAATAATCGTAAAATGTGGTCCCTGACTTTAAAGAACTTATAGTTCAATAAGGAAGACCAAAAATATGGGATTTGGAGTCAAAAGTTGGAGATTCAAGACTTGACACCAGCATCGATTAGCTTCATGATCTTCATTTAAGCTCTTTTGAGTCCTAGTGAAGTGCAGGGGATGATTCCAATCTCACAGGGTTGTTGACAGGCTCAAATAAGATTATATATGTAGAATAGTGTTCTGTAAAATTGAAAGCCCTGTTAAGCATTACACCAACTATTAGAAATGATACAAGAGGGTGTAGATGTAAAGGCTAAATGTCTTAGAGCAAAGAACAGTGAGTAGGGGGTTAGTGAGTAGAGACTTCCTGATGGAGCTGAGGCTTGATGGGTTCTGGAGATGAGTAGGGTTTGGATAGTCAGGATGAAAGAAGGAGACCACTCCAAGTGGGGAGCATGGAACATGGAGCATGGAGTGAAGTTTGCTCAATTCAGTTTGATTAACTCAACCAGTCCTCCTGGATTACCTAATATGAACCTCATGCTCTACTGGGACTTCTCTGTTTGGAGAAGAAATGTTGTGTTGGAAAGTACAGTTGGGTGGACAAGATGGGATCAGGACATGACAGGAGGGCCTTGGAGAGCAAGTAAGAATGTTTAACCTCCTCATGGCAAGAAACAGGCAGCCATCAATAGGTCTGATATGAATAGCATTTTAGGAAAATGAAATTGGTAATGGTGTGCAGTCTGGATTAGTATGTAGAGACTGGAGTCTGTAATCTGGGGTGGAGGGTGGGGGAAGATTTGGAAAGTGGGATGGTGGAGAAAAGGATGACTCCAGAAAAACTTAACAGACTTTGGTGTCAGAGGCAAAAGAGGGAGGAATCCAAGTTTTTCTAGAACTTTTTACCAGTAAGATTAGAATAACAATGGTTCATTTGATAGGAAAGAAGAATTGGGGGAGAAAAGAAATTTGGGAGGAAGAGTTGAGTTCCATTGGCGCATGGGGAGTTGAGATGGTAACCAATTCCAGGCAGCAACATTCTGTAGGCAATTGGAAATGCGGGACTAGAACTCATATAAGAAGTCAGGGTTAGGCATGGGGATTTGGGAATCATCAGCACAGAGACTCATAAATTATGCACTTTGCTTAGGCTTAATTTCATGTTTTTTAGAAGATAAGAGAAATGAAAAGCTTGCTGAATTATGGATTATGCAACTGTATTAAAAGTAATTCTCCCTTTCCCCCTCCCTTCTGTCTCCCTGATGATTTTTGTGTTCTGTTCTTCTCTCTGATCCACTTACCCTTCCCCTAATACTTTATAAACTGAGGGACACAATAACCTCTATTTCTGTCAGATCAGAAGATTGTCAGTGAAGAGATTAAGGTGATCAGGAATGTTTACCAGAAAATATGATGATCCTCTTGGCACCTTCTCCAATCCTTCAGAGATCAGAGGGATACAAACTTTCTCTAGAGGAAAACAACCATTTATATTTATGGGAGGAAATATTAAAGAGCTAAATTCTCAGTTCCCTGGACAGCCCCACTGTTTGTTTTGCAGCTTTTATTAAGTAAAGCAGTGATTCTCAGCAAGAGACAGAGCTGCTTGGCAAATAATGTAATCAGATGAAGTAGGGTTTTCAGACCTGGTGGGTGGACTTGAAGTTGGGACTCCTCTCCTGGCACTCAGTTTTCATTTGTGGTTTGAACTGAGTTTGCACAAATAGCAGATACAGCACTCAAAGTTGAATTTTCTTTAGTTTATCCTCTTCTTCCTCCCCTTCAAAGAGAAAAATTTCCCAGCAATTTGCTTAGATGTTCTCAAGCATTACCTGGTACAGAGGGTATCTACTTGACTTTACATAAGGTAATAATGAGGAGGAGGAAGTTGGAGAAATAAGACACATGGTGCTAACATTTATTGAACATCTATTATATGCCAGGCACTTTATAGTCATTCTCTCATTTAATCTTCACAGCTGCAAAAGATGGATATTTTAATCTCTGTTTCACAAATGAGGCTCTGAGGGGTTATGTAACTTGCCCAGATCATGCAATTAGTAAGTGACTGAACTGGGATTGGGATCCCCTAACTGGGGTTAGTTTTCTAAGCCTGAATGTTTCTTTTTTGTTTCAAACTTGTGCTTCCTTTCCATCCCTATTATAAGCAGAAATTATTTTTTAAAAAAAACACTTGATTGTAATTTGACAGAGGCCTGTGGGGTAGGATGAGAATCCAGTAGTTCTCAGATCCATCCATTCCTCAGCTAGGTCACTCATTTCCCATCCCTCTCTCCTTCCTGCTTTCTCTTTTGTTTTTCCTTTACTATCATAGTGGGATGCCCTCTTCTCTCCTTACAATTCTCTCTCGAGGTGGACAGGTTGAAGGATGAGGCAGAGTGGTAAGGAAATACAGCACCAGGTCCTTCATTTTTCAGGGCATCCTGTGTATACTTTTCGTTGACCTTCTGTGGAGCCTGGTCAAGGGCATGTGGATACTACAGTTTGGCTGCATTACAGCTTCTGATTTTCATGTTGACTGTGGACAGACATTGATAGAAGTACCAACTACATACAAGGTACCATAGTGGGTGCTAGAAAATTACTTTGAAGTAAATAAATTGAAATTTCCTTAAAATTAAAAAAAATGTGTTTAAATATTGGATATTTAAGAACTATGGGTCAAGGATAAAGGAGTGTGGAAGAAAGAGGAGCAGGCCACAGTCCTTAGAAACTAACAAGTTCCTGGGGATAAAAGGCAAGGACGGCTTGATGTGTGGCCCTGGCCACCTGCCCTTGTCCACTACACAGTCACTCTTTGGTCCACAGCCATCAGCTGTCCAGGGCTCTCTATTAGGCAGCCCATTTTCAGTGACATCCCTTGGGTGGCACTCCATGCAGATGCTCTCCTCCCCTTACCTTTTTCTCCTCCTCTGAAATCTAATACATGAATGAATGGATGAGTTGGCCTACCCTTAGGGTAGATGTATCTGGGAAAGACCCATTATCTGGGCAAGACAGGGAAATTGGAGTGGGCCAGGCCCCTCAAAGCACTCCCAGGTCAGTCAGTGCATGTTGACTACAGCCTTCCAGCAAAGTGTTGCTAATAGTGAGGATTTTAGGTCAATGAGGAGGCAAGGCCAGCTGTGAAGATGAACTGAGATGCTGCGCATGAGGCAGTCACCACAGCACTTGGCACGTGGTAAGTGCATCTCTAGATGTTATTTGTACCATGATTATGCTTATTCTCATTGAAATCAGTTAAAATGCTTTTGTCTGCAAGTAACAAAGACCCAACTAAAAGTAGCTGAACGATCTTTTATAATGAGAAGTCAAGAGTTGGTGTGTCTTTAGGGTTGGTTAATTCAGGAGCACATGGAAAAGCAGGAGCACAGGAGCACCCAGGTCCTTTCTGTCTTTCCACCCTGCCTTCCGTAGGGTGGGTGGCTGCAGAAGCTCCAGGCACCTTCACATGAAGCTGAAAAAGGGCAGAGTTTGTCCTTTGTTCCTTCATAAGAGAATGGAAAACTTTTACAAAGGCTGCTAGTCGTTTTCCGCTTGTGTCCCATTTGTTAGGGCTACCTCACATGACTATGCCTAAATCAAGAGGAAATAACACAATTCACATAGTCTCAAACTTGACCTTGCATCAGAATCATTGGGAGGGCTTGTTAAAACAGACATTGCTGGGCTGCATCCCCAGAGATTCTGAGTCAGTAGGTCTAGGGTAGGGCCTGAGAATTTGCATTACTAACAAGTGCTCTGTTAGTATAGGGGCCACACTTTAATAACCATTGGCTTAAACTGTTCAGTAGTCATCTCCCAGGTCTAGAGCAGTGCTCTTGAAGTACATAGATATCCCAAACCTGATCAGAGTTGAGGCTCTGTTAGCAAGAAGGAAGGGGGAAAATGCCTGCTGGTTAGTCACATCATCATTTTTAATTTTTGGAGTTATAGAAAGGGCAGAAGGTTTCATATTAGGCTCTTGATTCCCTCTGGGTCATATCTTGTAGGGGTGCTTTCCTTTCACTTAGGACAATCCCAGAGAACGTCTGGATTACCAATTCAACTCAGCCGAAGACAGGAGAAATTTCACTGTCATGCTATTACATGGGCTCTTGGACCTCAAATATTAAGTTTAGTAGACCACTGGAGATGGCAGTGGCTGCTCCTTCCCCCTCTCTCTTCTTCCTCATCTTCCTCTTCTTCCTTCTTTTTTTGTCCCTACAAACTTCAGCATCATATGAAACTTTCATATTTCAGAGAACCAAATTCTCCCTTGTCCTGCAATGTGTCCACTCCAAGCTTCCCACTTTGGGGCTGTGCAGCTCCTTTGGTAGCAAAGGCTGAGGGCCTTATAGCTGGAATCTGAGCAGTCACAGGCTCAGTCATCAGGAAGCTTGATGCTGTGGTTACTTCTAAATGAACAGTCATTATGGATGCTAATTGAACTTGAAGTTAATGAAAAAGGGTTATTTTACAGGGCTTAAGTCGAGGCCAAAATTCTTATTACAAGTTAATTATTCTCCTTAAAAGGCACTATTACAGCCATGATTGTTTTTTATCAAGTTTTTCTCTAGTGATGAAAGAGATTTCTTCGAAGGCAGATTCCTGACATAATTATTCACCTCATCTAATTCTTAATCACCGATCATTTCTCTCTAGGTAAAGGTTAATCAAAGGTATGTGAATTGTATATTCTGCCATAATTGCATTTGATCAGTTTCAAAGAAACCCTTTTCTCTTCCATCTTTGGTTAGAAATGTGGTCTTTCTCTGTACTTTTAAACCTAAAACCTGGAAGAAGGAATCAAAATGGGCTCACTGAGTAAAATGGACCGGTTCTGCTACTGGTGGCGGCAGGAGATGGATTACTCTGGGTGTGCCTGGAGCCAGGGGAAGGTGTGGGAGAGAGATTCTCTGTGGATCTACTGTTGGGAATCAACAACGTAGAAACTAGGTCTTCTGTATTCTTTCCCTTCACTTTTCTTCCCTCTTTTTTCACATCTTTTTACATGGGGTTTAAGCATTCAACATAAGAGTTTGGGGGCAACACATTTCGATTCATGTTGACACCCAATTCACCATCACAGCTCTGTGCTTTTGTCAAGCTATTTCTTCTTTTGGGTGCCCTTTCCATTCCTCTCCAACTGTGGCAATGCTCTTCATATCTCAAATCTCTGCTTAAATGTCAACTCTTCCAAGCCACATAGCCCCCACCCTGCCTCCTTCAAGAGGGATTTACTACCTCAGAGCTGTGACTGCATTCCTTGCCCGGCTGTTTCTATGGCAGTGTCTGTCTTCTTGCATCCCCTCTGCCACTCCCGTAATACCACTGCAGGGAACAGTTTGTGGACCCCCATGGGACATTTAGTTTATGCCCCTTACAATGGAGAGACATATGCCAGAATCTTCTGGCACCAAACACAATGCCTGTGAAATGAATAGAAGGCCAGGGAAAGCCATAGACCCATAACCTGTAGCCAGCCCCCGCTTTTCACTCCTGCCATTGGCAATACTGGAAAGCCACTGACTCACTCCTGTGGTCCTCCTTTCAAATGCCCATTGGCCATAAGGAAACTCCTAGAAGAGCCAATAGCCAATAACCTGCTGATAAACCAGTAATTAACCGGATTGAGGCTCACAATTAACATGGTGAGGGACCTCCTGAATTAAGCCTCTGGAAGTACTATTAAAATGCAAATATAATCCAGAAGGAGTAAAATAAGAAACCATGACCAATCATGCAATACTCATTTACAAAGGCCATGATTTCTTTTCCACATTATTTAACCAGTCACCCAGTAGGTTTCTGAAGGAATGGTACAGGAGCAGGACCACGGTTTAGCCAGGCTGACAGCCACAGCACAGGGATTCTTGGAGCTGCACCTTCCATTCTCAGTTTTTGTCTCTCTGCCAAGACTTCTAGTCATATAACTTTCAACTCACAGCCCATTCTCTTTTAGAGCAAAGCTTTGTCTTTTAACCCTTGTTCACATTGTTTCTTTCAAAATGAAAAAAAAGATCTCCTAATGGAACTCCGATTCACTCCAGTGTTGTCTGCCTTCCTAGGTTGTCACTCATTCACAGTGCAAAATGGCGAGGAGGAGGCTATCCTGAATAATAAATTTCAGGGCTAATTAAGAATTAGAGAGAGAATTAGGCTCAACCAGCAGTCCTTGTGTGTGCCACTGTAACTTGCCAACCCCAAATCCTGCCTTATCTCCAGGCATAAAAGCCACATTAAGTTTTAAGACCTGACTCAATAATATATTATGGATAATGATGACACCTTGATATTAAGTCTTCAGAAAGGAACCTGGGCATATGACTTGACATATTGAGGTTTTACCACTGATAGAAATGTTAGAGTTTTATGGCTTTCACTGATTGTTAAGCAAATACTATATCTTTCTATGGAAAATACTAACCCAAAAAGTGCATTTTAAGAGGAGTATGTGTAAGCAGAGTGTGTGTTTGTGTGTATGTGTGTGTGTTTAACACATTGCCATACTTAGATAGTTCCCTGTCTTTCTCTAAATGGAAAAGCAAAATACTTGAGAATTTAAAGGGAGTTGAAAGTCAAAGAATATCCTGCATTAAAAAAAGTGCTTAGTAGGGCTTCCCTGGTGGCGCAGTGGTTGAGAGTCCGCCTGCCGATGCAGGGGACACGGGTTCGTGCCCCGGTCCGGGAAGATCCCACGTGCCGTGGAGCGGCTGGGCTCGTGAGCCATGGCCGCTGAGCCTGCGCGTCCAGGGCCTGTGCTTCGCAACGGGAGAGGCCACAACAGTGAGAGGCCCGCGTATGGCAAAACAAAAAAAAGTGCTTAGTGCAGTCTGGCTGCACCACAGCTGCCAGGCCGTTGGCCGACGCAGGGAGCCCTGCAGCGATGTGGACTAGGCCGTGTGGATGACAGGCTCTTGGTGCTCCAGCCAGGCGTCAGGGCTGTGCCTCTTAGGTGGGAGAGTTCAGGACAATTGGTCCACCAGAGACCTCCCAGTTCCATGTAATATCAAACGGCGAAAATCTCCCAGAGATCTCCATCTCAACGCCAAGACCCAGCTCCACTCAACGACCAGCAAGCTACAGTGCTGGACACCCTATGCCAAACACCCTATGCCAAACAACTAGCAAGACAGGAACACAACCGCACCCATTAGCAGAGAGGCTGCCTAAAATCATAATAAGGCCACAGACACCCCAAAACACACCAATAGATGTGGACCTGCCCAGCAGAAAGACAAGATCCATCCCCATCTACCAGAACACAGGCATTAGTCCCCTCCACCAGGAAACCTACACAACCGAGTGAACCAACCTTAGCCACTGGGGGTAGACACCAAAAACAACGGGAACTATGACCCTGCAGCCTGTGGAAAGGAGACCCCAAACACAGTAAGTTAAGCAAAATGACAAGACAAAGAAACACACAGCAGATGAAGGACCAAGGTAAAAACCCACCAGACCTAACAAATGAAGAGGAAATAGTCAGTCTACCTGAAAAAGAATTCAGAATAATGATAGTAAAGATGATCCAAAATCTTGGAAACAGAATAGAGAAAATACAAGAAATGTTTAACAAGGACCTAGAAGAACTAAAGATCAAACAATTATGAACAATACAATAAATGAAATTACAAATTCTCCTCAAGGAATCAATAGCAGAATAAATGAGGCAGAAGAATGGATAAATGACCTGGAAGATAAAATAGTGGAAATAACTACTGCAGAGCAGAATAAAGAAAAAAGAATGAAAAGAATTGAGGACAGTCTAAGAGACCTCTGGGACAATATTAAACGTACCAACAATCGAATTATAGGGGTCCCAGAAGAAGAAGAGAAAAAAAAGGGACTGAGAAAATATTTGAAGAGATTATAGTTGAAAACTTCCCTAATATGTGTAAGGAAATGGTCAAGTCCAGGAAGCACAGAGAGTCCCATACAGGATAAATCCAAGCAGAAACACCCCAAGACACATATTAATCAAACTATCAAAAATTAAATGCAAAGAAAATATATTAAAAGCAGCAAGGGAAAAACAAAAAATAACATACAAGGGAATCCCCATATGGTTAAGAGCTGATCTTTCAGCAGAAACTCTGTAAGCCAGAAGGGAGTGGCAGGACATATTTAAAGTGATGAAAGGGAAAAACCTACAACCAAAATTATCCAACAAGGATCTCATTCAGATTTGACAGAGAAATTAAAAGCTTTACAGACAAGCAAAAGCTAAGAGAATTCAGCACCACCAAACCAGCTTTACAACAAATGCTAAAGGAACTTCTCTAGGCAGGAAACACAAGACAAGGAAAAGACCTACAATAACAAACCCAAAACAATTAAGAAAATGGTAATAGGAACATACATATCAATAATTACTTTAAATGTTAATTGATTAAATGCTCCAACCAAAAGACATACACTGGCTGAATAGATACAAAAACAAGACCCGTATATATGCTGTCTACAAGAGACCCACTTCAGACCTAGGGACACATACAGACTGAAAGTGAGGGGATGGAAAAAGATATTCCATGCAAATGGAAATCAAAAGAAAGCTGGAGTAGCAATTCTCATATAACACAAAATATAATTTAAAACAAAGGCTATTATATTATAAGAGACAAAGAAGGACACTACATAATGATCAAGGGATCAATCCAAGAGGAAGATATAACAATTGTAAATATTTATGCACCCAATGTAGGAGCACCTCAGTACATAAGGCAAATGCTAACAGCCATAAAAGGGGAAATCGACAGTAACACAGTCATACTAGGGGACTTTAACACCCCAGTTTCACCAATGGACAGATCATCCAAAATGAAAATAAATAGGAAAACACAAGCTTTAAATGATACATTAAACAAGATGGACTTAATTGATATTTGTAGGACATTCCATCCCAAAACAACAGAATACACTTTCTTCTCAAGTGCTGATGGAACATTCTCCAGGATAGATGATATCTTGGGTCACAAATCAAGCCGTGGTAAATTTAAGAAAATTGATATAGTATCAAGTATCTTTTTTGGCCACAACGCTATGAGACTAGATATCAATTACAGGAAAAAATCTGTAAGCAATACAAACACATGGAGGCTAAACAACACACTACTTAATAACCAAGAGATCAATGAAGGAATCAAAGAGGATATCAAAAAATACATAGAAACAAATGAAAATGAAAACATGACGACCCAACACCTATGGTATGCAGCAAGAGCAGTTCTAAGAGGGAAGTTTATAGCAACACAATCATACCTTAAGAAACAAGAAACATCTCAAATAAACCACCTAATGTTACACCTAAAGCAATTAGAGAAAGAAGAACAAAAAAACCCCAAAGTTAGCAGAAGGAAGGAAGTCATGAAGATCAGATCAGAAATAAATGAAAAAGAAATGAAGGAAACGATAGCAAAGATCAATAAAACTAAGAGCAGGTTCTTGAGAAGATCAACAAAATTGATAAACCATTAGCCACACTCATCAAGAAAAAAGGGAGAAGACTAAAATCAATAGAATTAGAAATGAAAAAGGGGAAGTAACACCTGACATTGCAGAAATACAGAGGATCATGAGAGATTAATACAAGCAACTATATGCCAATAAAATGGACAACCTGGAAGAAATGGACAAATTCTTAGGAACGCACAACCTTCTGAGACTGAACCAGGAAGAAATATAAAATATGAACAGACCAATCACAAGCACTGAAATTGAAACTGTGATTAAAAATCTTCCAACAAACAAAAGCCCAGGACCAGATGTCTTCACAGGCGAATTCTATCTAACATTTAGAGAGGAGCTAACACCTATCCTTCTCAAACTCTTCTAAACTATAGCAGAGGGAGGAACTCTCCCAAACTCATTTTACAAGTCCACCATCACCCTGATACCAAAACAAGACAAATATGTGACAAAAAAAGAAAACTACAGGCTAATATCACTGATGAACATAGATGCAAAAATCCTCAACAAAATACTAGCAAACAGAATCCAACAGCACATTAAAAGGATCATACATTGTGATCAAGTGTGATTTATCCGAGGAATGCAACGATTCTTCAATATACGCAAATCAATCGTGATACACCATATTAACAAATTGAAGGAGAGAAAGCATATGATCATCTCAATAGATGCAGAGAAAGCTTTCGACAAAATTCAACACGCATTTATGATAAAAACCCTCCAGAAAATAGGCATAGAGGGAACTTACTTCAACATAATAAAGACCATATATTACAAACCCACAGGCAACATTGTCCTCAGTGATGAAAAACTGAAAACATTTCCACTAAGATCAGGAACAATACAAGATTGCGCACTTTCACCACTGTTATTCAACATAGTTTTGGAAGTTTTAGCCACAGCAATCAGAGAAGAAAAATAAATAAAGGAATCCAAATCAAAAAAGCAGAAGTAAAGCTGTTACTGTTAGCAGATGACATGATACTATACATAGGAATCCTAAAGATGCTACTAGAAAACTTAGAGCTAATCAATGAATTTGGTAAAGTAGCAGGATACAAGATTAATGCACAGAAAGCTCTTGCATTCCTATGCACTAATGATGAAAAATCTGAAAGAGAAATTAAGGAAACACTCCCATTTACCACTGCAACAAAAGAATAAAATACCTAAAATAAACCTATTTAAGGAGACAAAAGACCTGTATACAGAAAACTATAAGACACTGATGAAATAAATTACAGATGATACAAACAGATGGAGAGATATACCATGTTCTTGGACTGGAAGAATCAACATTGTGAAAATGACTCTACTACCCAAAGCAATCTACAGATTCAATGCAATCCTTGTCCAACTACCAACAGCATTTTTCACAGAACTAGAACAAAAAATTTCACAATTTGTATGGAAACACAAAAGACCGTGAATCGCCAAAGCAATCTTGAGAAAGAAAAACTGAGTGGAAGGAATCAGGCTCCCTGACTTCAGAGTATACTACAAAGCTACAGTAATCAAGACAGTATGGTACTGGCACAAAAACAGAAATATAGATCAATGGAACAGGATAAAAAGCCCAGAGATAAACCCACGCCCATATGGTCACCTTATCTTTGATAAAGGAGGCGAGAATATACACTGGAGAAAAGACAGCCTCTTCAATATGTGGTGCTGGGAAAACTGGACAGCTACATGTAAAAGAATGAAATTAGAACACTCCCTAACACCATACACAAAAATAAGCTCAAAATGGTTTAAAGACCTAAATGTAAGGCCAGACACTATCAAACTCTTAGAGGAAAACATAGGCAGAACACTCTATGACATAAATCACAGCAAGATCCTTTTTGACTCACTTCCTAGAGAAATTAAAATAAGAACCAAAATAAACAAATGGGACCTAATGAAACTTAAAATCTTTTGCACAGCAAAGGAAACCATAAACAAGATGAAAACACAACCCTCAGAATGGGAGAAAATATTTGCAAATGAAGCAACTGACAAAGGATTAATCTCCAAAATTTATAAGCAGCTCATGCAGCTCAATATCAAAAAAACAAACAACCCAATCCAAAAATGGGCAGAAGACCTAAATAGACATTTCTCCATAGAAGATATACAAATTGCCAACAAACACATGAAAGAATGCTCAACATCATTAATCATTAGAGAAATGCAAATCGCAACTACAATGAGATATCATCTCACACCGGTCAGAATAGCCATCATCAAAAAATCTACAAACAAAAAATGCTGGAGTGGGTGTGGAGAAAAGGGAACCCTCCTACACTGTTGGTGGGAATGTAAATTGATACAGCCACTATGGAGAACAGTATGGAGGTTCCTTTAAAAACTACAAAGAGAACTACCATATGACCCAGCAATCCCACTACTGGGCATATACCCTGAGAAAACCATAATTCAAAAAGAGTCATGTACCACAATGTTCATTGCAGCTCTATTTACAATAGCCAGGACATGGAAGCAACCTGAGTGTCCATCGACAGATGAATGGATAAAGAAGATGTGGCACATATATACAATGGAATATTACTCAGCCATAAAAAGGAACGAAACTGAGTTATTTGTCGTGAGGTGGATGGACCTAGAGTCTGTCATACAGAGTGAAGTAAGTCAGAAAGAGAAAAACAAATACCATATGCTAACTCATATATATGGAATCTAAAAAAAAAAAGTTATGAAAAACCTAGGGGCAAATCAAGAATAAAGACAGACCTACTAGAAAATGGACTTGAGGTCACGGGGAGGGGCACCGGTAAGCTGGGACAAAGTGAGAGAGTGGTAGTGTATATATGGACGTATATACACTACCAAATGTAAAATAGATAGCTAGTGGGAAGCAGTTGCATAGCACAGGGAGATCAGCTCCGTGCTTTGTGGCCATCTAGAAGGGTGGGATAGGGACGGTGGGAGGGAGGATGATGCAAGAGGGAACAGATATTTGGATATATGTATAACTGATTCACTTTGTTATAAAGCAGAAAGTAACACACCATTGTAAAGCAATATGACTCCAATAAAAACGTTAAAAAAAAAGTGCTTAGGAATAAGAATGAAGCATTAGATAACATTAGAGCACCCTGATTTTTTTAATTTTAGAAGAAAATATCCTGGCTAGAAGGCATGCTACTTGGGTTCTCAAGTCTCTTACTAATTAACTAGATGATCTTAGATAAGTTATTGAGAGTTTAAGACCTAACGCTTTGTTGGTTATTTTTTTGTTGTGTTGTGTTTTGTTTTGAGTTAGTTTTTGCCTCCATTTCTCATATAACCCTCCTAAGCAGCCCTATGAGGGAAGTACGTACACTTTTCCCACTTCACAGAGTCTTAGAGAGGTTAAGTCACTTACCCAAGTGGTAGGGCAGGGCTCTTGCCCAGGGCTCTTGGACCCCAACACCCACCGTCAACCACCATGCTGTGCTGCTGTCTTGAGTCCAACAACACCTTCCACAATGCAAATACTCAGTGAGTGCCTACTGTGAGCCAGGCACGGGGAAGGGGACAGAGACAGAAGTGGCCCCTGTTCTCAGAGCTTGCAGATCAGGACAATTAAATTCTCTCTGGGCTCCTTGATCTTCTACTATAAGAAAAGAGTTCAGGTCATTGATATCCCTTCCAGCCTGAAAGCTTATGAGCATTTAAACAATGACTTCTACTCTTCCATCTCTTTATTAATATTATTAGTCACATGCTTTTATTGGATGGCTGTCATGTGCCAGGTGCTCCACTAAGGGTTTTTATAGGATTATTGAATTTAGTCCTCATACCAGTCTAGGGAAAGACTGCAGATGAGGAAATGGAAGCTCAGAGAAGTTACCTTGGCCAAGGTCATTTCATTTATAAATGGCAGAGCAGAATTTGAACCCAGCTCTTTTAGATCCATGATCTCCCCCATGTAAACAACTTCTTGAGCTACTGCTCTTGAAATTTAATAAGCTCCATTCATTTAAATGAGCTAATCCCTATTACTACAGATATCATGAAAACAGAATTCTAGGTAACTGAGCAAGTCTGAAGCCTGGGCAGCAGCCTGCTTATTATAGGCAACATTGTACACCAGAGAATTCAGACCTGGACAGCCTCAAACCTGGTGTTTTGTTTGTTTGAAGCTGAGAATGAATCTGGAAACCTTCACAGCAGTGAGAGTTAACATTTCACCACAGTGAATTGAACTTGGGAAGTTGTTAGTTATAAAAACAACAACAACAATAGCAAAGGACTAATGTTTATACACCCCTTTACAAGTTCCCAGGCCTTTCTGCATCCATTATCTCATTTGATAGAGGAAAAGAACAATGGAATGAGTTGGAAGCCTGCAAATATATAAAATGATATTATTGAGTCTGTCAAAGAGAAACTCAGAGCAATGAGAAAAAGGAGCGGGGTCACTCGTCAGAAGCAGACAGGCTTATCTTTAAATACCTGATCAGGATGGTGGCTGAGCAGTAAATAAATGTAAAAGAACCATGAAGCTGTGAATAAATGGAGCAAGCTTTTTCTGAATGGAAAATAGCTGAAATTCCAGAGCCAGGGAAGGGGAGGGGTGGAAATATTCAGAAATTATGGCCTGAGAAGAATCTCTAAAGCTGTCAGGCAGCAGGTGATGAGAACAGCCCATCAGGAGTGGCCCAGAATAGATGGGGCTGTAAATCAAGAGGGGGAGCATTATGGCCATCACAAGGCACCGCTGTGCCTTGCTGGGGAATGGACTGGAAGACTTTATGAGAGCTGGGTCTACCTGGCTCTGGGCATGATGAAGTTGACCGTGTCAACCTTGGGAAGGCTCAAAATTCAACTTGCTTTTAAAAATGGGCCTGAGGGGTTACTTAGATTATCTTGAAGATCTGCAAGTCATTTTTTCTCTCTCTCAAGAGCGTATTTAAAATAAAAAAAGATTATATTCTGTTGGGAAATAATGTGTGCGTGGGAGGAGGGGAGAGGTTCTGGATATATAGGCTTCTATGTGTTTGAATTCCATCAGTGCCCGTAGAAGCAGTCTGGAATGTTGGTGGTGGAAGGGGTGGTCTTGGTTCCAAGTCCCAGACAGGCCACTTACCTATCAGTTATGTGAGCAATCCCTTCAGCTCTCAGCCCTCAGGTTTTCTCAGCCTCAAATTATCATCTATAGAATGGGGACAATATCCCAATTATAGATCATTGTGAGGATCAAATGAACTAATGATTGTAAAGCACTTGACATAGGGTCTAGTGCAGAGTACGTTATCAGAAGCTATTATTGGACAGGGAAATAGGCATATCTCTTCATTCAGGAATCACAATCAGCAAATGAAGAGTGTAGTAGAAATCTTTCTCTGAGTTATGCTGCATAAATAACCTCAAACTCCTGTTGCTTTACAACATTTATGTATTTCTCATTCATGCTGCCTGTTGGTTCCATGGATGGCTGGTACTGTCAGTTCCAGGCTGTCAGTAGGTTCAGATCTGCACCATGCATCTTCTCATTCTGGGATGCAGGATGAAGGGACACCTCTTATCTGAGCCTCCATATTCTCATGGCAGAGGAAACAAGTGCAAGAGAGCTCTGAGAGCCTCTGCTTGGAGCTGGCACCTTGCCACTTCTAATACATTCCAGTTGCCAAAGGAAATACTAAGCTAGGCCAACATCAGTGGGGCAGGGAAGTATATTCTCCCATGGTAGATGGAGAGGGGAGACTAAATATTCGCAGGACAATAATCGAGTCCATCTCAGGGGGTATGCTGGGGATCATGGCTGTGTGTGCACAGTCATCTGACTGGGTCAGGAGGAGATTGACTGAACTCAGTCGAGCCGCTGTTAGGTAAACAGTGGACATGAGGTTGGAGAATGGGCTTTTGTCGAATCTTGCTCTTGGCTCTGGCATTGTGTGGAGAAAGGCTGGATGTCAGGAGGGCAGTGGCTGGGTTCTCCCCACCGCTGTTGCCCTCAGGTATTGCTGCATCTGTGGCTCCGCCTGTGACATGGCAATGACTTCCCTAACCAACCCCTTCAGCTCTCAGCTTTCGGGTGGCAGTTCCAGGTCTGTGTGAGCTGATGGTGAGTCAGTGTCTCCCTAAGCAGTTGGATGTCAGTGTTAACACTTGTTCCCAGACAGCATCAGAATTCAGTGGTTTCTTATAGTTCTCCCCAGAATCATAAAGTGTCCTTCTTTATGGGCCTCAGACTTGTCATTTTTAGATGAGATGTGGTGGAGTGATCTCTAAAGCCATTTCCGGTTTCTATGGCCTTTGACCATGATGATTTGACAAGCGTTTAGGAGGCATGTATGAAATACTTGATATGAAACTTCCTAATGTAGATGTGTTAATGGCAACATTATGCTCATTAAAGCTGCATTGCATTACCCACATTACTATAAAAGGGTAATTGTCACGCGGCATCCTCTCCAGGTCTCCTGTTACACTGGGGTGCTTGTTTCTCCTACATCCTCTTTAAAAAAATCTGCTTAAAGGCTGAAGGGTGTCACTAAGGTGTGTATGACTGATCATTATTTCCATTTTTGGAGGAGATGAGTCTTTACCTCCAAAAGAATGACTTTCAAATACCATGATGTGGCAAGTGTGAAGAGGACGACACTTTGGGCAGGAAGCCCCCTCTTCTTCCTTTTTCCCAATTTGATAAATATTTATAGAGAACCAATCCCCATGCTTTCATTTATATTGACTTACTTAATCCTCACAAAACCCCCCTGAAGGAAGTCAATATCCCCAACTTACAGATGAGAAAACCTAGTTCCAAAGAAATGAACTTACCTACAGTCATACAGCCAGGAAGGGCAGATCTAGGCTACAAACTTAGGTCTATTTGCCTGCAGTTCCCCTTTTATTACATTTTGATGAGATGTGCACTGAGCTAAGAGTTGGGGGCCTCTGTCCAAGACTTGAGCCTGCTTCTGGCCTGAGTGGCCTGAGGCAAGGCTCTGACAATGTGGAATTGAGGCAAGGGAACATTTAGCTACTAGGAGACCTTTGTTTTCAAATCCAGTTCACAGTTTATTAATTCTATGACTTTAGATTAGTTACATTTATATGACAGAACTTATGATACCAGCCCTGCCCACCCCACTGAGATTCTGGGGCAGTCTGAGGACATAATAAATGTGAAAATACTTTGTAAACTGTTTAATATTATTCAAATATAGACACTTGTGGTGGTTCTCCTTAGAAGGAAATGGGAACAAAGCTGACTGCCACTTCCCTTCTTAAAGAGAGGTTCTGCCTGGAAATGAAATCCTACCCCACAAAATGTTTGTTTTGAGGGTTCCAGGATGCAAGAGAAGGAGTATCAAGTCTGTAGCTACTTTGTAGCTACAGAGAGAACAAAAGACAGAATTTCAAACTCACTTGTAGAAAACCCAGTACACAGAAATCCAGATTTCTACCAAAGGCATTCGGGGATTCAGGCTCAGGCTTGTTTGACTTGGAAACTCCCACTTTTTCATCCTAAAACACTAATTAGGCTAGGAACTAACAGAGGTTACCAAAAATGACATGGTCCCTTCACTCTAGTGACATACAGTCTGACTGGAGCAGGGAAAAGGCACACTTTCACAGAACAGCTAAATCACAGTGCAGTGTGGTATGGGGTATTGGGTCTATCACCAAGGTGAATATCTGGTTAAGACAGAGGGTGAAGCTTGCTTCTCTCCTACTGTAGGCAGGAGAGAAGGCCCTGTGTTCCACCTAAAAGTGTAATGGCCTAGAAATACTTGTTTAGAGGACTGAAAACCTCAGGATGTATATGTTTTTGGAAACAGTGCTCTATAGTATGTTTGTAAAGCACCCTGTGTTCTCTTAAGACTTCACTTGACAAAATGTGTATCAACAAACAGCATGCAAATCCCTTTTTTTATACCAACAGTGAGTTTCCCACGAGTCAGTAGGAAATGCTAGGATAGGATGTTAGGGTAAAATTTTTCTAATGGTAATGAAACCATCTTAGAAATTGACATGTAACTTGGTATTTTTTCCAAGTGGTTTTTAAATGAAAGTATAAAAGATGCAAAGATTGTGGGTATAGTAAGAAGAAATCCTTTTTGGAAAATTAATAGGAAGTCACTGTACATGTCTTGAACTTGACTTCTGTGAAATTAAAGTGCTCCAGGGCTTCCCTGGTGGCGCAGTGGTTGAGAGTCCGCCTGCCGATGCAGGGGACATGGGTTCGTGCCCTGGTCCGGGAGGATCCCACATGCCGCGGAGCGGCTGGGCCCGTGAGTCATGGCTGCTGAGCCTGCGTGTCCAGAGCCTGTGCTCCGCAATGGGAGAGGCCCGCGTACCGCCAAAAAAAAAAAAAAAAAAGTGCTCCAGAGCTACTACAACATACTGAAAGAAGCATACATGATTTCTTTTGGGTAAATCACAGCGTGTTTCAAGACCACCGGTGCCCATGTGCCTCTGAGTTCTGAACTAGGTTCAGTGACTGGAGCAGCACAACACCTGAAAGTTCTACATGTGATAAAACCTGTGCTTATTTTTATTTATTTATTTATTTTTTGCAGTACATGGGCCTCTAACTGTTGCGGCCTCTCCCGTTGCGGAGCACAGGCTCCGGACGTGCATGCTCAGCGGCCATGGCTCAAGGGCCCAGCCGTTCCACGGCATGTGGGAACTTCCCAGACCGGGGCACGAACCCGTGTCCCCTGCATTGGCAGGTGGACTCCCAACCACTGCGCCACCAGGGAAGCCCAAACCTGTGCTTATTTTGATTGAACAAATGGCAAAATCCATTAAAAAATAGGTGCTACAGAGATGGTAATTTGTAACAGTTGAGAATTAGCCCAGAAGTTGCCATATTGTATCTAGAGGTTTATATTTCTTTGAATCCTGCTTTGAATTGTATCATTTCTTAAATAAGAAAATGTAAGTTAATATAGTTGTGTTAACATTGGTCATTAGCTAATACATAAGTTCATTTTTTATAGAAAAAAAATTGATTGAACTGTGTGCTCAATGCCTCCAGGCCCAAGGCTCCATACCCAGGAATAGCCATGATAATTGGGACATTGATGTGTATGACCAGAACCCGAGGCATCAACGTTTATTGGTCAGCAGCTAGCTGAGTCACAGATATTGTCTGAATCTCCAAGAGGTGATAAACCACCAGTGAGTCCTCTTCTCACAGTCATCTTTATGGATGTGTCTCTATTCAAATGAATGGTGGAGAAAAAGGTACCCAGAAGGCTTTATGACTACCTGACCTGACATCCTCATGTGCCAGAGGTTTTCCCTTTAGCCATTTTAAGCTCCCTGTGAAATCTAAACATAAGGATATTTCTTTCTTTTGAAATAAAGGTCTTTGAACATAGCAGCTCTTCCAGTAAGCCTGAGAAGAGATTAGCTGGCTGAGTTCTAAATTAAATGAAGCTACCAGAGAATGAGACAACAGAAACAGTAACAAACAGGAAGGATTTGTGTGCAGTGGAAGATGCAACATAACGGGTTGTCAAAACCTTTTCTTTTTCTTTTTTTTTTAACATCTTTATTGGAGTATAATTGCTTTACAATGGTGTGTTAGTTTCTGCTTTATAACAAAGTGAATCAGCTATACATATACATATATCCCCATATCTCCTCCCTCTTGCGTCTCCCTCCCACCCTCCCTATCCCATCACTCTAGGTGATCACAAAGCACCGAGCTGATATCTCTGTGCTTTACGGCTGCTTCCCACTAGCTATCGTTTTTACATTTGGTAGTATATATAAGTCCATGCCACTCTTTCATTTCATCCCAGCTTACACTTCCCCCTCCCCGTGTCCTCAAGTCCATTCTCTACGTCTACGTCTTTACTCCTGTCCTGCTCCTAGGCTCTTCAGAACCTTTTTTTTTTAAAGGTTCCATATATATGTGTTAGCATATGGTATTTGTTTTTCTCTTTCTGACTTACTTCACTCTGTATGACAGACTCTAGGTCCATCCACCTCACGACAAATAACTCAATTTCGTTTCATTTTATGGCTGAGTAATATTCCATTGTATATATGTGCCACATCTTCTTTATCCATTCATCTGTCAATGGACACGTAGGTTGCTTCCATTCCCTGGCTATTGTAAATAGAGCTGCAGTGAACATTGTGGTATGTGACTCTTATAGAATTATGGTTTTCTCAGGGTATATGCCCAGTAGTGGGATTGCTGGGTCATATGGTAGTTCTATTTGTAGTTTTTAAAGGAGCCTCCATACTGTTCTCCATAGTGGCTGTATCAATTTACATTCCCACCACCAGTGCAAGAGGGTTCCCTTTTCTCCACACCCTCTCCAGCATTTATTGTTTGTAGATTTTTTGATGATGGCCATTCTGACTGGTGTGAGATGATATCTCATTGTAGTTTTGATTTGCATTTCTCTAATGATTAATGATGTTGAGCATTCTTTCATGTGTTTGTTGGCAATCTGTATATCTTCTTAGGAGAAATGTCTATTTAGGTCTTCTGCCCATTTTTGGATTGGGTTGTTGTTTTTTTGATATTGACCTGCATGAGTTGCTTGTATGTTTTGGAGATTAATCCTTTGCCAGTTGCTTCATTTGCAAAAATTTTCTCCCATTCTGAGGGTTGTCTTTTGGTCTTGTTTATGGTTTCCTTTGCTGTGCAAAAGCTTTGAAGTTTCATTAGGCCCCATTTGTTTATTTATGTTGTTATTTCCATTTCTCTAGGAGGTGAGTCAATAAGGATCTTGCTGTGATTTATGTCATAGAGTGTTGTGCCTATGTTTTCCTCTAAGAGTTTGATAGTGTGTGGCCTTACATTTAGGTCTTTAATCCATTTTGAGTTTATTTCTGTGTATGGTGTTAGGGAGTGTTCTAATTTCATTCTTTGACAAGTAGCTGTCCAGTTTGCCCAGCACCACTAATTGAAGAGGATGTCTTCTCTCCACTGTGTATTCTTTCCTCCTTTATCAACGATAACGTGACCATATGTGGGTGGGTTTATCTCTGGGCTTTCTATCCTGTTTCATTGATCTATATTTCTGTGTTTGTGCCAGTACCATACTGTCTTGATTACTGTAGCTTTGTAGTATACTCTGAAGTCAGGGAGCCTGATTCCTCTGGCTCCATTTTTCTTTCTCAAGATTACTTTGGCTGTTTGGGGTCTTTTGTGTTTCCTTACAAATTGTGAAATATTTTGTTCTAGATTTGTGAAAAATGCCAGTGGTAGTTTGATAGGGATTGCATTGAATCTGTTGATTGCTTTGGGTAGTAGAGTCATTTTCACAATGTTGATTCTTCCAATCCAAGAACATGGTATATCTCTCCATCTATTTGTGTCATCTCTAATTTCTTTCATCAGTGTCTTATAATTTTCTGCATACAGGTCTTTTGTCTCTGTAGGTAGGTTTATTCCTAGATATTTTATTCTTTTTGTTGCAATGGTAAAGGGGAGTGTTTTCTTAATTTCAATTTCAGACTTTTCATCAGTAGTGTATAGGAATGCAAGAGATTTCTGTGCATTAATCTTGTATCCTGCTACTTAACCAAATTCATTGATTAGCTCTAGTAGTTTTCTGGTAGCATCTTTAGGATCCTCTATGTATAGTATCATGTCATCCGCAAACACTGACAGCTTTACTTCTTCTTTTCCAATTTGGATTCCTTTTATTTATTTTTCTTCTCTGATTGCTGTGGCTAAAACTTCCACAACTATGTTGAATAATAGTGGTGAGAGTGGACAACCTTGTCTTATTCCTGATCTTAGTGGAAATTGTTTCAGTTTTTCACCATTGAGGATGATGTTGGCTGTGGGTTTGTCATATATAGCCTTTGTTATGTTGAGGAAAGTTCCCTCTGTGCCTACTTTCTGGAGGGTTTTTTATCATAAATGGGTGTTGAATTTTGTCGAAAGCTTTCTCTGCATCTATTGAGATGATCATATGCTTTCTCTCCTTCAATTTGTTAATATGGTGTATCACGATTGATTTGCGTATATTGGAGAATCGTTGCATTCCTCGGATAAACTGCACTTGATCATAATGTATGATCCTTTTAATGTGCTGTTGGATTCTGTTTGCTAGTATTTTGTTGAGGATTTTTGCATCTATGTTCATCAGTGATATTGGCCTGTAGTTTTCTTTCTTTGTGACATCTTTGTCTGGTTTTGGTATCAGAGTGATGGTGGCTTCGTAGAATGAGTTTGGGAGAGTTCCTCCCCCTGGTATAGTTTGGAAGAGTTTGAGAAGGACAGGTGTTAGCTCTTCTCTAAATGTTTGATAGAATTGACCTGTGAAGCTATCTGGCCCTGGTCTTTTGTTTGTTGGAAGATTTTTAATCACAGTTTCAATTTCAGTGCTTGTGACTGGTCTTTTCATATTTTCTATTTCCTCCTGGTTCAGTCTCAGAAGGTTGTGCATTTCTAAGAATTTGTCCATTTCTTCCAGGTTGTCCATTTTATTGGCATATAGTTGCTTGTATTAATCTCTCATGATCCTTTGTATTTCTGCAATGTCAGGTGTTACTTCCCCTTTTTCATTTCTAATTCTATTGATTTTAGTCTTCTCCCTTTTTTTCTTGATGAGTCTGGCTAATGGTTTATCAATTTTGTTTATTTTCTCAAAGAACCAGCTTTTGTTTTATTGATCTTTGCTATTGTTTCCTTCATTTCTTTTTCATTTATTTCTGATCTGATCTTTATGGTTTCTTTCCTTCTGCTAACTTTGGGGTTTTTTTGTTCTTCTTTCTCTAATTGCTTTAGGTGTAAGGTTAGGTTATTTGAGATGTTTCTTGTTTCTTAAGGTAGGCTTGTATAGCT
The DNA here is from genome assembly GCF_949987515.2 of Delphinus delphis. NCBI lineage: Eukaryota > Metazoa > Chordata > Mammalia > Artiodactyla > Delphinidae > Delphinus > Delphinus delphis. The sequence goes on from NC_082694.2 coordinate 66,838,581, forward strand.
ATAAACTTCCCTTTTAGAACTGCTTTTGCTGCATCCCATAGGTTTTGGGTCGTCGTGTCTCCATTGTCATTTGTTTCTAGGGTTTTGTTTTGTTTTGTTTTGTTTTTTGCGGTATGCAGGCCTCTCACTATTGTGGCCTCTTCCGTTGCAGAGCACAGGCTCCAGACACGCAGGCTCAGTGGCCATGGCTCACGGGCCCAGCTGCTCCGAGGTGTGTGGGATCTTCCCAGACCGGGGCATGAACCCATGTCCCCTGCATCGGTAGGTGGACTCTCAACCACTGTGCCACCAGGGAAGCCCTGTTTCTAGGTATTTTTTGATTTCCTCTTTGATTTCTTCAGTGATCTCTTGGTTATTAAGTAGTGTGTTTTTTAGCCTCCATGTGTTTGTATTTCTTACAGATATTTTCCTGTAATTGATATCTAGTCTCATAGCATTGTGGTTGGAAAAGATACTTGATCTGATTTCAATTTTCTGAATTTTACCAAGGCTTGATTTGTGACCCAAGATATGATCTATCCTGGAGAATGTTCCATGAGCACTTGAGAAGAATGTGTATTCTGTTGTTTTTGGATGGAATGTCCTATAAATATCAAGTAAATCCATCTTGTTTAATGTATCATTTAAAGCTGTGTTTTCCTATTTATTTTCATTTTGGATGATCTGTCCAATGGTGAAAGTGGGGGGTTAAAGTCCCCTACTATGAATGTGTTACTGTTGATTTCCTCTTTTATGCCTGTTAGTATTTGCCTTATGTATTGAGGTGTTCCTATGTTGGGTGCATAATATTTACAATTGTTACATCTTCTTCTTGGATTGATCCCTTGATCATTATGTAGTGTCCTTCTTTGTCTCTTGTAATAGTCTTTGTTTTAAAGTCTATTTTGTCTGATATGAGTATTGCTACTCCAGCTTTCTTTTGGTTTCCATTTGCATGGAATATCTTTTTCCATCCCCTCACTTTCAGTCTGTATGTGTCCCTAGGTTTGAAGTGGGTCTCTTGTAGACAGCATATATATGGGTCTTGTTTTTGTATCCATTTAGCGAGCCTGTGTCTTTTGGTTGGAGCATTTAATCCGTTCACATTTAAGGGAATTATCGATATGCATGTTCCTATTACCATTTTTTTAATTGTTTGGGGTTCGTTTTTGTAGGTCCTTTTTTTCTCTTGTGTTTCCCACTTAGAGAAGTTCCTTTAGCATTTCTCATAGAGCTGGTTTGGTGGTGCTGAATTCTCTTAGCTTTTGCTTGTCTATAAAGCTTTTGACTTCTCTGTCAAATCTGAATGATTTCCTTGCTGGGTAGAGTAATCTTGGTTGTAGGTTTTTCTCTTTCATCACTTTAAATATATCCAGCCACTCCCTTCTGGTTTGCAGAGTTTCTGCTGAGAAATCAGCTGTTAACCTCATTGGGATTCCCTTATGTGTTAACTTGTTGTTTTTCCCTTGCTGCTTTTAATATTTATTCTTTGTATTTAATTTTTGATAGTTTGATTAATATGTGTCTTGGGGTGTTTCTTCTTGGATTTATCCTGTATGGGACTCTGTGCTTCCTGGACTTGACCAACTATTTCCTTTCCCATATTAAGGAAGTTTTCAACTATAATCTCTTCAAATATTTTCTCAGTGCCTTTCTTTTTCTCTTCTTCTTCTGGGACCCCTATAATTTGAATGTTGGTGCGTTTAATGTTGTCCCAGAGGTCTCTTAGACTGTCTTCTATTCTTTTTATTCTTTTTTCTTCATTCTGCTCTGCAGTAGTTATTTCCACTATTTTATCTTCCAGGTCACTTATGCATTCTTCTGCCTCAGTTATTCTCTATTGATCCCTTCTAGATAATTTTTAATTTCATTTATTGTGTTGTTTATCTCTGTTTATTTGCTCTTTAGTTCTTCTAGGTCCTTGTTAAACTTTTCTTGTATTTTCTCTATTCTGTTTCCAAGATTTTGGATCATCTTTACTATCATTATTCTGAATTCTTTTTCAGGTAGACTGCCTATTTCCTCTTCATTTGTTAGGTCTGGTGGGTTTTTTCCTTGCTCCTTCATCTGCTGTGTGTTTCTCTGTCTTCTTATTTTGCTTAACTGACGTGTTTGGGGTCTCCTCCTCACAGGCTGCAGGTTCGTAGTTTCCTTTGTTTTTGGTTTCTGTCCGCAGTGGCTAAGGTTGGCTCAGTGGGTTGTGTAGGCTTCCTGGTGGAGGGGACTATTGCCTGTGTTCTGGTAGATGAGGCTGGATCTTGTCTTTCTGGTGGACAGGTCCATGTCTAGTGGTGCGTTTTGGGGTGTCTATGGCCTTATTATGATTTTAGACAGCCTGTCTGCTAATGGGTGGGGTTGTGTTCATGTCTTGCTAGTAGTTTGTCATAGGGTGTCCAGCACTGTAGCTTGCTGATCGTTGAGTGGAGCTGGGTCTTGGCGATGAGATGGAGATCCCTGGGAGATTTTCACTGTTTGATATTACGTTGGGCTAGGAGGTCTCTTGTGGACCCGTGTCCTGAACTTGGCTCTCCCACCTCAGTGGCACAGCCCTGACTCTGGCTGGAGCACCAAGGGCCTGTCCTCCACACGGCTCAGAATAAAAGGGAGAAAAGAAAGAGGAAGATAAAATAAAGTTATTAAAATAAAAAATAGAAAATAATTATTAAGAAAAATACTTTTCTTAAGTAATAAAGAAAAAAGAAACGCACAGATGGAACCCTAGGACAAATGGTAAAAGCAAAGGTATACAGACAAATTCACACACAGGAGCATACACATACACACTCACAAAAAGAAAAAGGGAAAAAAAAAATATATATATATATATCGTTGCTCCCAAAGTCCACCTCCTCAATTTGGGATGACTCGTTGTCTATTCAGGTAGTGCACAGATGCAGGGTACATCAAGTTGATTGTGGAGATTTAATCCACTGCTCCTGAGGCTGCTGGGAGAGATTTCCCTTCTCTTCTTTGTTCGCATGGCTCCTGGGGTTTAGCTCTGGATTTGGACCTGCCTGTGTGTGTAGGTTGCCTGAGGGCGTCTGTTCTTCGCTCAGACAGGAGGGGGTTAAAGGAGCCTCTAATTCAGAGGCTCTGGCTCACTCAGGCTGGGGGGAGGGAGGGGTACGGATGTGGAACGAGCCTGCGCGGCAGAGGCCGGCGGGACGTTGCACCAGCCTGAGGCGCGCCGTGTGTTCTCCCTGGGAAGTTGTCCCTGGATCCTGGGACCCTGGCAGTGGCGGGCTGCACAGGCTCCTGGGAGGGGAGTTGTGGAGAGTGACCTGTGTTCGCACACAGGCCTCTTGGTGGCTGCAGAAGCAGCCTTAGCGTCTCATGTCCATCTCTGGGGTGCGCACTGATAGCCGCGGCTCGCATCCGTCTCTGGAGCTCCTTTACGCAGCGGTCTTAAACCTCTCTCCTCGCGCACCAGGAAACAAAGAGGGAAGAAAAAGTCTCTTGCCTCTTCGGCAGCTCCAGACCTTTTCCCGGAATCCCTCCCGGCTAGCCGTGGCGCACTAACCCCCTGCAGGCTGTGTTCACGCCGCCAACTCGAGTCCTCTCCCTGCGATCCGACCAAAGCCCGAGCCTCAGCTCGCAGCCCCGCCCGCCCGGGCGGGTGAGCAGACAAGCCTCTCGGGCTGGTGAGTGCCAGTCGGCACCGATCCTCTGTGCGGGAATTTCTCCGCTTTGCCCACTGCACCCCTGTTGCTGCGCTCTCCTCCGTGGCTCCGAAGCTTCCGCCCTCCGCCACCTGCAGTCTCCGCCCGCGAAGGGGCTTCCTAGTATGTGGAAACCTTTCCTCCTTCACAGCTCCCTCCCACTGGTGCAGAGTCCGTCCCTATTCTTAGTCTCTGTTTATTCTTTTTTCTTTTGCCCTTCCCAGGTACGTGGGGGAGTTTCTTCCCTTTTGGGAGGTCTGAGGTCTTCTGCCAGCATTCAGTAGGTGTTCTGTAGGAGTTGTTCCACATGTAGATGTATCTCTGATGTATTTGTGGGGGGGGAAGGTGATCTCCACCTCTTACTCTTCTGCCATCTTGAAGCTCCTCTCTTCTGCCCATATTTGGATTGGGTTGTTTGTTTTTTTGATATTGACTTGCATGAGCTGCTTGTATATTTTGGAGATTAATCCTTTGTCAGTTGCTTCATTTGCAATAATTTCTCCCATTCTGAGGGTTGTCTTTTTGTCTTGTTTATGGTTTCCTTTGCTGTGCAAAAGCTTTTAAGTTTCATTAGGTCCCATTTGTTTATTTTGTTTTTATTTCCATTTCTCTAGGAGGTGGGTCAAAAAGGATCTTGCTGTGACTTATGTCATAGAGTGTTCTGCCTATGTTTTCCTCTAAGAGTTTGATAGTGTCTGGCCTTACATTTAGGTCTTTAATCCATTTTGAGTTTATTTTTGTGTATAGTGTTATATGAAAGGGTAGTATCTGCATAACTTGGAAATTTGTTAAAAATGCAGAATCCTAGGCCCAACCCCACCCCTGCTGAACCAGAATCTGCATTTTTATAAGATTTCTAGGGTGGCAGTTTAAAAAGTGGGCCCCAAATCTTTGATACTTTCATTGACAGGTGGGGAGTCTATGTTTCCTGTCCTTGAATCTGGGCAGGCTTGTGACTGTTTTCACCAATAGTTAGTTAGTTATTGCAGAAGTTAGTTAGTTAGTTAGTTATTGCAGAAGTGACCCTGTATGACCTTCGGAGAGTAGGTCAGAAATGGCCCTGTAGTTTTCTCTGAGATGCTCACTGTGGGAGAAACTAGCTGTCATGTAAGAAATCTGAGCGCCCTCAGATTGTCATGAAAGCATGTTGCTAATCTGTCTCCCCTAAGCCTAGTCTTCCAGCCACCCTTGCCAAAATGCTGGACATATGAGTGAGGCCACCGTGGAACTGCAGACCAGCCCATCCACCACTGAATACCACCAAGTGACTCTAGTTGGTGCCATAGGGAGTGGAAGAGTCAGCTAAACCAAGCCCTGCCTGAATTTCTGAACCACAGAATTCATGAGATATAATAAAATAGTTGTTGTTTTAAGCCACTACATTTTTGTGGTCATTTGTTACCTAAAATGTATCAGTACCAGATGAACTGTATGCCCAATAAAAATTTGAGAAGCACTAGACAAAATGACAACAATAACTCACTCAGGGAGGCATTGAGAGAAATGTCAAATGCTAGGGTGGTTTAAGATGTTCCTGATTTCAAGTGGGAATGCTGTTCTTTCAGCCCTTCTCTTCTTGTCTTTACTGTGTCAACCACAGCAAGTCTTAAAATAAGACTGAAAACTGACATCTATTAAGTGTCTACACTGCCAAGCATTGAGCTAAGTAAGTGCTTTACTGTGTTATATCAGCTACTCTTCATGTGACCCTATGAGTGAGGTCTAATTATTCCTATGTTATCAATGATGGAACTGAAGCAAAAGAGGTTATATAACTTGCTCAAGGTAAACCACCAGGAAGTTAAATGTAGGTCTCTATGATTTGAATTTCCCTTGACTGCACTCGGTTTTCTGTTCATGGCACATGGTTGAGATGCATTTGCCCTCAGGCCAGACAAGGTACTGTCAGTTAGGGGCACTCTTACTTCCTTCTCTTTCCTCCTGGGAGGAAATGAACATGGCTGGTACCATAACCTGAGTTTTGAGTTTCATTTTTTTTTATATCCAGTCTCTGATGGAAGGGCTTACAAAGACCAAGATGCAGGTAACTAGAGAGATACAGGACCGGGGTGCTGCACATATGTGTTGAATTGTTCTTAGGCAACAGGTTCAAATGTAATTAACTGGCCTGAGAGAAAATCCTGTCTCAATCTTCAATGAGTAAGTAGATCAGAGCCTAGTTTTTAACCCCATTGAGTTGGAGCTTCTCTGTATATATCTTTTGGGAGAGAAATGTATTTCAATTCAGCATCTTCTACTGAGTGCCACTGTGTGCTTGGTGCAATGCTGGCACTGTTGGGGGTGCCATTACAGTGGTGAAAGAGACTCAGCACCTCCATCAGGACTTCCTCATCATGTACTAATGAGTATCACTGGGCAGAGGCCAGAGGATAGTTGGCCCAAGATAGGCCTGTGCAGATTTACCAGAGAGAGATGGGGTTAAGAGCATCCAAGGAGGGGCATACTTAGAGCAAAGGCCTCAAATAAGGAAAAGGCCAGAGGGATTGGGGAATGGCAAAGAGACCTCAGTGGCTAGAGTTAGTTTCAGGCTTTGCATTGTGTGTGTGGATAGGGAGGGGCTAGGATGGGGAACCCCCATCTTGTTGACCTTCCTAACAGGAAAATAAGGGATTCTTAGTTTTTGGTAAAATTCCCTGTCAGTATCAGCAGTAAGTTTACTTGTTTTTCTGTTTATTACCAAGGAAAAATGTTTGGATATTAGCTGGAACTGCCAGATTCAGCAAATAAAAACATAGGATGCCCAGTTACATTTGAATTTCGGATAAACATGTTCCATACAATATTTGGGATACACATGTGCTAAAAATTTATCTGAAATGCAAATGTAACTGAGTATCCTGTATGAGGCAACTTTAGTATTAGGAAAACATAAACAGCCCCTTGGACGTCTCATGTCTATTCCACAGATGAAGTGAAACCTACTTGGTATTGTCTAATTTTTATAAATAAATGAAGTTTCTAAACCCAGTGTAATAGTTTATGTGTTTATAGTTTATCGTGTTTTGTTTATACATTATTTTTTGTTTCTTTTTTTAAAATGACCTGTTTGCAGTCTGTCACTGGTTTCTTCCTGTCTGCCTTTATTCTCTTGATTTTAACACTTCCAAATCTGACAGCCAGTTCTGGAAGGTGTTCTGCCTCAAGCTAAGGTTTGCTATGAGGTGACACCGAGGCTCTCATATTGATAATCCTTCATTACCTTTTGCGTTTCGCAGCAAACTTGGAAATGTTTGTGTATTTAGACAGCCTCAAGAAAGTGTCCCTGCTTGCAGATGGACAAATTGGGTGGAGGCTGTGGTGTGGTTGGGGGGTCTTTACCAGGCTCAGGATCAGGAAACACAAAAGGACATGCCCCACCCCTGGGACTCACTGGACTGAGGAGCCTCTAGTTTCTTCCTCCAATTTGATGGCAGTAGAAATTATAGAGAATTTGAGTTCTGAGACCAGGGAAGGGGGAGGAGGACATGCAATGAAAATAATGATGAGAGTGATTCATTTTGACCTAGAGTAGTTGAAGAGGAAGTGGGAAGGTGAGGAATTAGGAAAAGTTTCATGGAGGAGGTGGCATTTCAGCTGAGCATTAAAAAGTCAGGCAGAATTTTTAGCCCATTCTTGCCTGTGGAATCTCATCTACTCTCCCAGTCCCATTACGTTACTTTGTAAAGACTACAGTGGCCCACCTTGTAACAGCAGGCGGAGGAGTCAGGGAGACAGCCAGCACCCTGCTGTGTCTGGATGTGCTGGCCGGGAAGCCCGGCCCATGGGCATGAAAGTTTGCTGTGCCCAACAATGCCACCATGTCCTTTACTCCAGAATCAGAATAGTTCAGCCCCATGTATCTCCCTTGCTTCCTGTAACATACAGAAATGCCGCTCTTTGAAACTTGGTAAAGGCACCAACCTTTCAATCAGAAGAGGGAGGATCATAATTAATGATAATAGCTCTGTTTTAATTACAGCTATTTAGCAAGTTAGCAGAACAATAACAGTAACACAGCTCGACCCTGAATGGGACAGGAGCAGCCTGCTCTTTCTCTCAGCATTCACATGGTGCCCCTGGAACTTTGCAAGGCTCAGCTCCCTGTAGCTGGAGGGATTGCAAGTGAGGACTAAGCAGTCTGCAGCTCCCTTTAACCCAGAGAAATCTTTCTTCCTTGCTGTCTTCCAGACAATTTGCATCTCATGCCAGGTGCATCTAGGTTGAGTCAGTGGCCTCTGGGGCTGCAAGATTGAAGACAGACCCACATTCTGTTGGGGTAGAGGCAAGAGCTGTGTGTGCAGACCCCAGTGAGCCCCCTTTTGAACCATCCATTCTTGGCTCAGTTCTCTGTCCTGGCCAGACAGCTAATCCTAGAAAGGTAGCCCTGGAAGGGACCTTAGAGAACCTCTAATCCAGAGACTTTCAAACTTCTTAAGGCCAGAAGAGCTGCTCTACTTGAAGGAGAGGGGTGAGAATGCCACAAAACCCTGCTCACCCCGCCTCTATCTTGCCTCTTGTTATAGCTGCCTGGTTGCTCCATGGAACCCTTAAGACTCCTTGAAGAAGTTGTTCATCACCCTCATTTTTAAAATTGGGGGAATAGAGGAAATACAGCTTTCTTACATCTAAGCAATTAGATACGGGAAGAATTAAAACTTGGATCTCCTCTCTCTCAGGCATGTGCCCTTATAAAAAACCCACCTAAGCTACTCTTTCAGTGCTGAAAACCGAAGTCCATGTATCCATAGATCCCCAAGGACCTATAATAGAGGAAAGGAGGAGCCTAGGTAGGTCTTGAGGTGTAGAGAGCCCCTAAGTCAGTGGCTTTTAAGCTGTGTGCCACAAGTGGATTGGAGAATTCTTTTGTGTGTTTGTGTGCGACACTTATGAGCACCCTTTTTTCTTTGTAGAGAAGAGGGTCTATAGTTTTCATTAGATTTCAGTGAGATTCATGATCCCAAATATTTAAGAACAAAACCCAAGCTACTGCTTCCTTTCCAGATCATATCAGCACACCCTCCTGCCCTGGGGCACATCAGCCTTCCCAGCTGGTTCTTTCTACTTCACAACTAATTCCAAGTGACCACAACCTAATGGAGATAGAACCTGACAGGCAGCAAAGGCGTGGAGCAGAATGGAGAGGAGCAGGTTCTTCCCCAAGGCAGCCAGGGGGAGATTGGCTCTGAGAGATGACAAAGTGGCCTTGTCATTAATGAGGGAGATACCTCTCCAAGGATTGGTCTGCAGAAGAGACAGCACTTCCTCAATGCAATCTCTTCTGACAAGACCCAGACTTTAACAGATGCAGAAGAAATCTGTAGGATGGGGTTTCTTGGATCTGCTTTAAATCTGCCACAGCACATTGGCAGTCAGAGGAAATTATCACAGATGATAAAAGAGTTGGATTAGTATCAGATGACTGTGAAGTAATAATTTGTCCTTTTGAAATAATTCAGGTGGCCTTTCTTCTCTGAGAAATTCAACCCATGAAGTTTTGGCCTTGTTAGTTACCAGATTTACAGGAAACTTACTGGCTGCTTCTTACTGAAGGAAAAGAGAAATTTCTCCCAAAAGACTTGTTGTGGGAATCTTCCTTCCTCTTCTGATTCATAAGTGGGCATGTGTTTGTTTCCAAGGAACAATAACTCTGTTGCTTTTGAGAGCAAAAGGACAGAATAAGCTGGTGTATTACAGCCACCCCATCTTTTGAGTCAAGATGAATAGACGTCCTCGACACCCCAACTTTCTATGTCAGTCTCCTGGGACATGGTTTGGGAGGGGAAGGCATTAGACCAAGGAGCTGGAGCAGAAGAGTTTAAAACAGGCTGTCTGGTCACACACCATTACCAGTCATGACTGGATCAAGGATCCAGTGTAAGGATCTTGCACCAGAGTGTAAATCATTTTCATCACTGAGTTTGCAGGTTAGTTCAGCTGACATTTTTTTCATTGCAAGACCTTCTTGCAGGAGGATGCGGTGTGTTGCTGCTTGCTTGGTGTACACTCCTTATTTCATCATGGCCTGGCACTTTGAGAAGCACTGGTTGAAAATGAAAGTATTTCCTCAAACAGCTTTGTCTAAAGGTTGGAAGTTTTCCAGGCCAGATGCTCTCAGAATCCAGGAGAATTGATTGGAGGAGAGCTTCTTGTCAGCTGGGTCAGGTCTGTGTGTCCTGGTGCTGCCGTGCAGGCCTGGGCTACCTGTGAATAGTAGCCCCTCAGGACCATACACTGGAAAGCTGAGTGCCCTAGTCATTGAGTGCAAAGTCATGGTCCTAGAGTCATTGTTGGCAAAGGGTGCTGAGTAGAATTACCTCCCCTGGGGGCACTGGGGCCCACCAGGGTGGCACTACCTAGCATTAGTCCTGTTTCTTGCCTGTTCTCTGCTTAGCGCCTCTGCCTAGACTCTGCCCAGCCAGCCTGCTGTGTTCTCGTGCAGCTCCTTGCCCTGGCCTCTCTTCCAGCTCCATCTATTCGCCTTGCCTTTTTGACTCTGGATTCCTGGCCAATGTAGTCTCCTGATGCCACTTTCCTCATAGACCCAGTGACCCTGTACCCCACACACTTGCCGACTGTAATCCTTCCCAGTCCCTCAGCCCAACTGTCTGCTGGGCTTGGTACCCTGTGCTGGCCTAGCTCCCTTCCTTTGAAATTCTCTTTGCTCCCAAATCTTATGGCAAGGGAGTTCCTTCATCATGGTTATTAGAAACTGCTTCATTCTCCAGAGTAGTGGAAATTCTAAGATCCCAGTAGTGACCTGGGCCTGCTGGTAACATCCAGACCTGAGCTGGGTAAAGTTGTTAGAAAATGCCCCAGCAGGACAGTGCAGCATATTTGTCAGAGAACAAAACTGAGGCTTGGTATTAAATCTGAGGTTGATGGTTTACCAGCTTTTGGAGCTCAGGCAAGTCACGTGACTACCAAACCTCAGTTTCTCAGTCTGTAAACTATGGACAATCACAGGGATGTGTGAGGACAGTAGATGCAGTGGACACACACTTAACACAAGGCTTGACTTATGACAGTTTCCAGTACTATCACTTAACCACCCGGAGACCTAATTTCCCTAAAGACCCATGACTTTCTTCTCTGTTTTTTTCTCTCGAGTTTCTACTTCTCGGTGGGTAGAATACTGCAGCGCCACACTAATATTTCTCAGAGGCAATCAAGTCCCTTTGCAAATGGTAAACAGGTGGTTTCTTGGTAAACAAAAAGCTGTGTACTTGATTTACCCTGCAATCCAACAAAATGAAGGAGACAGCCTTTTATTCTGTACAATAACAGAAAAGCCATTCTTACCAAACAATAACTCTCTTCAATTTGTCTCCCAAGTTGGGGTGGATGGAATAATCACCCCTACAGACTGCAGTAAACAGGTGCCCCCCAACCCCTGCCCTCTGATCTGGTGGACATGTCTCTCCTCTGGGCCTTGGAAGGAGTCCAGTGTACTGGTGCTGGGTAGAGGGAAGAGGGGCTTCCTTGCCTCTGCTTCACTGGGAGCCACGTGGCAGCTGGTCATGCTTGGGGGAACGGCAGCCTCCTGGGCAGTCTGCTGCATCCTCCTACCACTGAGCCAGGGGCAGCCACGAGGAGCAGCCCCTGAAGCCCACCTGCCCTGAAGGTCTGGGCAGAGCCTCTGTGTGGAAGGACTGGTTAAGTGGGGATCTTGCCCATAATTTGCCTCTGCATTCTGTGAAATTCTGAGCCAATTAAATTGATGGTGGACTAGGGCCTCCGGAAACAACTAACTTACTCACTAAATGAATGAATGAACAAATGAACAAATGAGCTATTATTTATTTAAAATCTCCTGTGTGCGAGACACCATTCTAGGCACTAGGAATACAGTAGTAAACAAAATGGGAAAAAGTTCCTGCTCTCATGGTGTTTATATTCTGGAGGGGAGAGCAGGCAATAAACCAAGAAATACATAGCATATCAAGGGACGATAAAGGTTAGGGAGAAAGTGAAGCCTGCTAAGGGCGTGGACAGTGATGATGATGCTTTTTTACGGGCAGGGCAGGCTCTGTGCCAAGTGATGTTAGAGTAGGAGTGGGAATGATGTGAGAGACGGAGCCATGAGCATGCCTGGAGGAAAGATCTCCAGGCAGAGGAAAGAGCAAGCGGAGCTCTGAGGTGGATGTCTATTTTGGTCCACAACAGCCTCCAACTTTAGCTTAAAAACAAGGGGAGAAAAAGTTACATATTTATTTCTAATATCTAAGTATGACCCCATGGGGGTCAAAGGAGACACTGATCTTTGAGCAAATTACTCATTGGACCTCAGTTTACTCACTTATGATGTAAATGTGCTGGATTAGGTTTGCTCTCAGCTCCCTTCTGTAGGATAGGGTTTGGAGACTGATTTTTGTTATGGGTCCTGGGAGGCTATGAAAGCAGAGACAATCTGGGATCAAGGCATTATACATAGCTGTGGTATCTGTGTTTGCTTCAACCCTTTAACGTTCATATGTGGTAAAGGGACACTCAATAAATATTTGCTGAATGAATGACCTAGAAGTCAGGCAGACAGATGAGGGCCAGGAGAAGCTATTCAGAAATGCAGCAGACACTTGGGAATGAAGGGGCTGGGTGGTTAGATTTGATGACCTTTCAGGTCACTTTCAGTCCTGAGAATCTAGTTAAACTCCAGGGTTTGTTTGAATACAGGTGTTTTTGTTTTTTTTTTGGATACAGGTTTTGCTACATATCAAATTATCTCAACATTTAGTAGTAGCTTAAAACGGCAAACATGTATTATCTCACAGAGTTTCTAAGGGTCAGGAATTCAGGAATGACTTAGCTGGGGCTCAGATTCTCTCCTGAGGTTGCAGTCAACTGTTGGTCAGGGCTGAAGTCACCTCATACTTGGAGCAGGGCTGGAAGACCTGCTTCCCAGACAGATCACTCATGGGGCTATTGGTGGAGGCTTCAGCTGCTCATCCTGAGGGTCCTCCACACCAGGACCAGAACCCCTGCACAGAGCTGCTGGAGTGTCCTCACCCACACCAGGACCAGAACCAGGACCAGGGACTAGAGTGAGGCAAGTTCTGGCTCTGCACTTCATAATGGCAGCTAGCTTCCCCCACTGTGAGTGACTCAAGAGGGAGGGAGCAAGCCGGAAGCAGCAGGATTTTATGCTATTAGTTGGAGGCCAGTATGTAGGTCCAGCTCATAGTCTAAGGAAGGAGTATGTAAGAATTTGTGGACTTGCAAAAATCACTACATTCACTTTTTAGCCATGGGAGCCTCATCAATTACTTTCCATCCTCAGGTGCTCATTTCTAGCTCTTAGCATAGTGCTTAAATTATGCAAGGCATTCGATTAATGTTCGTTTGTTTGTCTAGGGGAAAAGGCAAGAATGGGTGGACAAAGGGCTGAGTGGGTGGTCAGATATTTAAAAACACATGGGCCACACCCAAGAGATTATAATTCAATTTGTTTTAGGTGAGATTTGAGGACAGAAACGACTTTTTAAAAATAAATTTATTTATTTTGGCTGCGTCGGGTCTTCGTTGCTGCGCGTGGGCTTTCTCTAGTTGCAGCGAGCAGGGGCTACTCTTCATTGCGTTGCGCGGGCTTCTCATTGCGGTGGCTTCTCTTGTTGCGGAGCACGGACTCTAGGCACATGGGCTTCAGTAGTTGTGGCTCACGGGCTCTAGAGCACAGGCTCAGTAGTTGTGGCATACGGGCTTAGTTGCTCCATGGCATGTGGGATCTTCCCGGACCAGGGCTTGAACCCGTGTCCCCTGCATTGGCAGGAGGATTCTTAACCACTGTGCCACTGGGGAAGTCCCAGACACGATTTTTTAAAAAATGTTTTGTGCTTATTAAACTTTTTATGTATTTATTTCTTATTGTGGTAAATTATACATAACATAAAATTTAACCAGTTTTAAGTGTACATTGACATTAAATGTATTTACAGTGTTGTGTAACCAACACCAGTGTCCATTTCTAGAACTTGTTCATTACCCCAAACAGAAACTCTGTACCCATTTAACAGTAACTCCTCATTTTTCCCTGCCTTCAGCCCCTGGTAACATCTAGTCTACTTTATTTCTCTATGAATTCACTTTATCTGGGTGCTTCATATCAGTGGAATCATGTAATAATTGTCATTTTGTGTCTAGCTTATTTCACTTAGCAAATGTTTTCAAAATTCATTATAGCATGTGTTAGAATTTCAGTCGTTTTAAGACTGAATAATATTACATCGTATGTATGTACCACATTTTATTTATCCATTAATCTGTTGATAGTCATTTGGCTTGTTTCCACCTTTTAACCACTGTGAATAATGCTGCTATGCACATTGGTGTGCAAGTATCTGTTTGAGCCCCTGCTTTCAATTTTTTGGGGATATAAACCCAGAAGTGGAATTGCTGGATCATATAATTCCATGTTTAACTTTTTGAGAAACGGCTATATGTTTATAAAAGCTCCTCAGGAAATTCTGATTTGCATCCAGAGTGATAAAGACTGATAATAGGTGAGGACTTCTAAGGAGGTTCATCTGATGGGAGGGGAAGGACAGAACTAGGAGTCAAGGCAGATCTTGGTAGTTAAGTCCACGCTGTTTGTTTCTGTGTAAACTCACCTCCAATATCATTCATGAAGTCCCCTCTGATATGAGAATAACTGTATGCAAGTCCAGAATCCACTCTTGACCTCCCCCAATGGCTTCCTGTAAGACTTTCAGAAATGATTTCCCCACATGTATCTCAGTTTCCCCATGTGAAAACCCATGTCATGCCTGCTTTCCTTCTCTATTCCTGGCATGTTGAGAAATGACATTGGTAATGTGGAGATAAAATCTCTGAAGCGTGCTTGAACAGTGTAAACAGTGCTTTCTCTGGATGCGTGTGGGCCGAGAGGTCCTGTCCATGATATGGTAACTGCTTTAGGTAAGGGCTCCAGCAGTGTCCCTTACTGTGCACGTCTTAATTTTCTCATCAATTTTTGAGTTCCTTTCAAGAGGGAGGGAAATGTCTGTAATGATGTATCTGATACAGCTTGTCATTGCCAAGGTTTCTTTCAAGTATGCCAGCCTTTGTCACACCAGCAGAGCACTTTTTTTTGTACTGGGCTTCAGTTGACAGATGTCGAGTGTTGCTTGGTTCTGGGTGGTAGGGGTGGGGCCCAGTGAAGGAAGCCATAGATGAGGAAATAATCTTGCAATTTTTTAAAGCCACGAAACCAATCACACCAAGTATTTTGGGATGCACAAATCCTGGGGCAGTGGGTCAGGAGGATTTGTACATCCATTTCTTTGCATCAGTAGATTTGGTTAGTAGTTAGTTCATGCTTTGAGAGCAGAGCAATTTCTATTTGCACTTGGTGAGGTCATTGTAAGAATGGCCCTTTTTGGAACTTGTATTTCTCTACTGCTAAATTTGGGCCATGCAGAAAAAAAGAGCTTCCAGACCAAACCAAGTTCCCACGACACATGAGGAAATAGCTACTTTATTGACGGCATTAAAAGGGTCAGGTTTTTGAGGCCCAGTGCAGAGCGGAAGCGCTTCTCATGCAACTCTGATCTGGGTGACGAGGAAACGGTGGGGCTTCTGATTGTTCTGGTGGTGGTTCCATATCACAGGCACCCGAGAAGGGTGACTCCAGCTCAGTTGGCTACTGCTCTGCTCAAGATACAGCCACTGGGAGGCATCTGCTTCTTCCTGTCTGGCTTCCATTGAGATGCAGCTTTGACTTCAAATGCTGAATTCTCTTCCTAGAGTTTGGCTCTAGGCATCTTCTGGATTCTGTCTCTGGGCAGATTTCTAGCATCTTGGTTTGTTCCACTGATTTTAGTTGCCCCTCTACCTCTCTGTCTGAGCTGAAACCAACACTTGAGCGCAGTTGTTATTACTGTCTCCCCATCATCACCACTAGGTTTCCCTTTCTGAGGGCCTGTATGTCTCAAATGCCAGAGTTCTGGTCGCACCTCAGCTTCTGTTGCTCCCTTGGCGTATGCTGGCCTGTTACTTTGATAAAACATCAGAGTCAGTGGCAAGAGCTGCAGCCTGGAGTGGACACCAGCAGTGCCCCAGTTTCCTGAAGGGAGTGTGGATGCGGACACAGCAAGCTGAGGAACCCACCCAGTCTAAGTCACTTCCAAAGTAGACTTTGGGAATCCCCTGGGGCTCTTCCAAGGAGAGATGTTATACATCTTTTTTTTTTTTTTTTTTTTTTTTTGCGGCACGCGGGCCTCTCACTGTTGTGGCCTCTCCCGTTGTGGAGCACAGGCTCCGGACGCGCAGGCTCAGCGGCCATGGCTCACGGACCCAGCCGCTCCACGGCATGTGGGATCTTCCCGGACCGGGGCACGAACCTGCGTCCCCTGCATCAGCAGGCGGACTCTCAACCACTGCGCCACCAGGGAAGCCCTATACATCTTTTAAACTGCTTACTTTTTGATTGGTAAATGCCCTAGCCAACTTGAAAGTGGGGAGGAGTGCTGGTTTTGGACAAATCTATAGCAGAGATGAGGAAGAAGAAATTTAAAGAAATATATAGTTATGAGAGGCCTTAATGATTATCTACCACATATTTTATTGTTTTGTCCACCTGTTTTGTCTCCTGACCAGAGGAGAAAACTGAGGCCTAGAAAGATCATAGGATGTCCTTAATGTCATGCAGCTTTTCACCAGTCAGCTGTATCCCCTGACTTGCTCTTTTCTTAAATCTTTTAGATTTATAAGTCCCCAGTTCTTCTGCATTAAGAATGTTCTGGAGACCAGTTCAGTCAACCTCCTATCATTATTTAAATATTCTAGGGTCTCTTCTATGAAAGTATCTAGAACTTTATAAAAAAGTGATGTAGGTGGAGAGTGTGAGGTTTCCTGAAGCTTGGGTCTAAGGGTCAGTGTGTCCAACAGGCCCATGAGATTATCAGCCCTGTATGTAATAATACACAATCTGTGGCTTGGAGGGCAACGGGTTGCATGGTTTCTTTGGCAAGGAGGGGGTGTCACAAGGCAGGCCTCTCTACCAGATATGCGTGTTTTTTCTCCATTCCGATGAGGCAGGTACTATCGTTGTTCTCAAATTGTGATTGCTTCTTTAAAACTAATGCCAAGCTTCTGTCAGAGATGGTCTGCCATATGCTGTGAACCAGCTGTGTGGCCTTGGACAAGTCACTTTCCCTCTTTAGGCTTCAGTTTTTCTCCTCTGTAAAAAAAGGGGAATTGCTAATACCTGATTTTTAGGGGTCCATGATTCCATGACCCATGTGCTATCAACAGCATTTACTATAGAGTGATCCCAAGCCTCTTTTTAAGCACATCTTCAATTTCTACATTTCTCACAGGCTTTTTATGGTCAGGAATATAATTGGGACCATTGGTTGGGAGTTGATTCCAGAATCAAAGGTTTTGTTGCTGTTAGATGCTGGGCCTACTCTGATTTGATTTTTCCCTTTTCTTGTTGCTTGTGTCTAATGGGCCTAAGCTTCTCACTGCCGTGTGGTTAGACAAAAACCAGCCTTGGGCTTCTATCTATGGAGCACTAGCTGGGTGGGGGTGGGAGGACCCCCATGAGGGAATGTAGTGGCTGATCCCATGAATCCTGTCCAGGACATTCCATCCAGGAGGATTTAAGGGGTCAGTGCAGGAGAGTTGTGTGGATATATTATGGCCTTCATTCTAATTGGAGATAACCCTAGGGGAGCCTGGATTAGTCTAGATACAAACTTCTGCTAGGCCAGAGGAGGCCTGCAGTGGCGGTTGGCCGTGGGCTTGGTTTCGCTGGGATCTCTCTTCTGCAGTCAGGCATCCCCCTCCTCAACTCTGGGCTTCTACCAACTTTCCTGAAGCCAGTGAGGTCTACGCCAAGGTTCATGTGTGTTGAACAGCTGTACCTCTGTGTTCCCACAATGGACTGGAACACCTATCCACAAACTGAAGGCTGAGGTGCAAGACAGTCCTGGAGTCATTACATTTGGCCCCCTTTCCTCCAACAGTGGTTATATGAACTGCCCTGTGATATGGCATGGCCTTGTGGTTCTTGTGGGCAATGAGGATTGCTCTTCATCACAGACCTATAGCACTTAATTTCTCTTACAGGGGAATTGGGAAACAAATCTTAATCAGTCTTGCCCTGATTTTATTTCCCTAAAAAAAGTCTACCAAAAAAGAAATTTATAAAGTAAATAAGGAAATTCACTAGTATCTCTAGACATAACCAGAACTATTAGTTTGAGGCACATCTTAGAATTTTTTCTTTGAGGAAAAATACATATAGTTGCATATTTTTAATTTTATTTAAAATTTGATTACATTTTCCACATCTTTTTTATTTATATTTTTTTAACATCTTTATTGGGGTATAATTGTTTTACAATGGTGTGTTAGTTTCTGCTTTATAACAAAGTGAATCAGTTATACATATGTTCCCATATCTCTCCCCTCTTGTGTCTCCCTCCCTCCCACCCTCCTATCCCACGCCACTCGGTGGTCACAGACCACCTAGCTGATCTCCCTGTGCTATGCGGCTGCTTCCCAATAGCTATCTATTTTACGTTTGGTAGTATATATATGTCCATGCCACTCTCTCACTTTGTCACAGCTTACCCTTCCCCCTCCCCATATCCTCAAGTCCATGCTCTAGTAGGTCTGTGTCTTTTATTCCCATCTTACCCTTGGTACTTCATGACCTTTTCTTTTCTTTTTTTCTTTTTTGCTGTACGCGGGCCTCTCACTGCTGTGGCCTCTCCCGTTGCGGAGCACAGGCTCCGGACGCGCAGGCTCAGCAGCCATGGCTCACGGGCCCAGCCACTCCGCGGCACGTGGGATCCTCCCGGACCGGGGCACGAACCCGCATCCCCTGCATCGGCAGGCGGACTCTCAACCACTGCGCCACCAGGGAAGCCCTATGACCTTTTTTTTGTCTTAGATTCCATATATATGTGTTAGCATACGGTATTTGATTTTCTCTTTCTGACTTACTTCACTCTGTATGACAGACTCTAGGTCCATCCACCTCACTACAAATAACTCAATTTCGTTTCTTTTTATGGCTGAGTAATATCCCATTGTATATATGTGCCACATCTTCTTTATCCATTCATCTGTCGATGGACACTCAGGTTGCTTCCATGTCCTGGCTATCGTAAATAGAGCTGCAATGAACATTGTGGTACATGACTCTTTTTGAATTATGGTTTTCTCAGGGTATATGCCCAGTAGTGGGATTGCTGGGTCATATGGTAGTTCTCTTTGTAGTTTTTAAAGGAACCTCCATACTGTTCTCCATAGTGGCTGTATCAATTTACATTCCCACCAACAGTGCAAGAGGGTTCCTTTTCTCCACACCCTCTCCAGCATTTATTGTATCTAGATTTTTTGATTATGGCCATTCTGACTGGTGTGAGATGATATCTCATTGTAGTTTTGATTTGCATTTCTCTAATGATTAATGATGTTGAGCATTCTTTCATGTGTTTGTTGGCAATCTGTATATCTTCTATGGAGAAATGTCTATGTAGATCTTCTGCCCATTTTTGGATTGGGTTGTTTGTTTTTTTGTTATTGAGCTTCATGAGCTTCTTGTAAATTTTAGAGATTAATCCTTTGTCAGTTGCTTCATTTGCAAATATTTTCTCCCATTCTGAGGGTTGTCTTTTGGTCTTGTTTATGGTTTACTTTGCTGTGCAGAAGCTTTGAAGTTTCATTAGGTTCCATTTGTTTATTTTTGTTTATATTTCCATTTCTCTAGGAGGTGGATCAATAAGGATCTTGCTGTGATTTATGTCATAGAGTGTTGTGCCTATGTTTTCCTCTAAGAGTTTGATAGTGTCTGCCCTTACATTTAGGTCTTTAATCCACTTTGAGTTTATTTTTGTGTATGGTGTTAGGGAGTGTTCTAATTTCATTCTTTTACATGTAGCTGTCCAGTTTTCCCAGAACCACTTATTGAAGAGGCTGTCTTTTCTCCATTGTATATTCTTGCCTCCTTTATCAAAGATAAGGTGACCATGTGTGCGTGGGTTTATCTCTGGGCTTTCTGTCCTGTTCCATTTATCTATATTTCTGTTTTTGTGCCAGTACCATACTGTCTTGATTACTGTAGCTTTCTAGTAAAGTCTGAAGTCAGGGAGCCTGATTCCTCCACCTCCATTTTTTGTTCTCAAGATTGCTTTGGCTATTCGGGGCCTTTTGTGTTTCCATAAAAATTGTGAAACTTTTTGTTCTAGTTCTGTGGAAAATGCCAGTGGTAGTTTGCTAGGGATTGCAATGAATCTGTAGATTGCTTTGGGTAGTGTAGTCATTTTCACTATGTTGATTCTTCCAATCCAAGAACATGGTATATCTATCCATCTATTTGTATCATCTTTAATTTCTTTCATCACTGTCTTATAATTTTCTGCAGGTCTTTTGTCTCCTTAGGTAGGTTTATGCCTAGATATTTTATTGTTTTAGTTGCAGTGGTAAATGGGAGTGTTTTCTTAACTTCACTTTCAGATTTTTCATCATTAGTGTATAAGAATGCCAAAGATTTCTATGCATTAATTTCTGTGCATTAATTCTACAGGTCTTTTGTCTCCTTCGGTAGGTTTATTCCTAGATATTTTATTGTTTTGTTGTTTTTATTGTTTTGTAAATGGGAGTGTTTTCTTAATTTCACTTTCAGATTTTTCATCATTAGTGTATAAGAATACCAGAGATTTCTGTGCATTAATTTTGCATCCTGATACCTTACCAAATTCATTGATTAGCTCTAGTAGATTTCTGGTAGCATCTTTAGGATTCTCTATGTATAGTATCATGTCATCTGCAAACAGCGACAGCTTTACTTCTTCTTTTCCGATTTGGATTCCTTTTATTTCTTTTTCTTCTCTGACTGCTGTGGCTAAAACTTCCAAAACTATGTTGAGTAAGAGTGGTGAGAGTGGGCAACCTTGTCTTGTTCCTGATCTTAGTGGAAATGGTTTCAGTTTGGTGAAATGGTTTCAGATCTTTGCTATTGTTTCCTTCATTTCATTTTCATTTATTTCTGATCTGATCTTTATGATTTCTTTCCTTCTGCTAACTTTTGGGGTCTTTTTGTTCTTCTTTCTCTAATTGCTCTAGGTGCAAGGTTACGTTGTTTATTTGAGATGTTTCCTGTTTCTTAAGGTAGGATTGTATTGCTATAAACTTCCCTCTTGGAACTGCTTTTGCTGCATCCCACAGGTTTTGGGTCGTCGTGTATCCATTGTCATTTGTTTCTAGGTATTTTTTGATTTCCTCTTTGATTTCTTCAGTGACCACTTGGTTATGAAATACTGTATAGTTTAGCCTCCAAGTGTTTGCATTCTTTTTTTTTTTTTTTGCAGTACGCGGGCCTCTCACTGTTGTGGCCTCTCCCGTTGTGGAGCACAGGCTCCGGACGCGCAGGGACAGTGGCCATGCCTCACGGGCCCAGCCACTCAGCGGCATGTGGGATCTTCCCTGACTGGGGCACAAACCCATGTCCCCTGCATCGGCAGGTGACTCTCAACCACTGCACCACCAGGGAAGCCCCACGTGTTTGTATTTTTTACAGATCTTTTCCTGTAATTGATACCTAGTCTCATAGCGTTGTCGTCGTAAAAGATACGTGATATGATTTCAATTTTCTTAAATTTACCAAAGCTTGATTTGTGACCCAAGATATGATCTATCCTGGAAAATGTTCCATGAGCACTTGAGAAAAATGTTGTTTGGATGGAATGTTGTTTTTGGATGGAATGTCCTATAAATATCAATTAAGTCCATCTTGTTTAATGTATCATTTAAAGCTTGTGTTTCCTTATTTATTTTCATTTTGGTTAAAGTCCCCTACTATGATTGTGTTGCTGTTGATTTCCCATTTATGGCTGTTAGTATTTGCCTTATGTATTCGGGTGCTCCTATGTTGGGTGCATAAATATTACAATTGTTATATCTTCTTCATGGATCGATCCCTTGATCATTATGTAGTGTCCTTCTTTGTGTCTTGTAATAGTCTTTATTTTAGAGTCTATTTTCTCTGATATGAGAATTGCTACTCCAGATTTCTTTTGATTTCCATTTGCATGGCATATCTTTTTCCGTCCCGACTTTCAGTCTGTAAGTGTCCCTAGGTCTGAAGTGGGTCTCTTGTAGACAGCATATATACGGGTCTTGTTTTTGTATCTATTCATCCAGTGTATATCTCTTGGTTGGAGCATTTAATCCATTTACATTTAAAGTAATTATCGATATGTATGTTCCTATTACCATTTTCTTAATTGTTTTGGGTTTGTTTTTGTAGGTCTTTTCCTTGTCTTGTGTTTCCTGCCTAGAGAAGTTCCTTTAGCATTTGTTGTAAAGCTGGTTTGGTGGTGCTGAATTCTCTTAGCTTTTGCTTGTCTGTAAAGCTTTGAATTTCTCTGTCAAATCTGAATGAGATCCTTGCTGGGTAGAGTAATCTTGGTTGTAGGTTTTTCTCTTTCATCACTTTAAATATATCCTGCCACTTCCTTCTGGCTTGCAGAGTTTCTGCTGAGAAATCAGCTGTTAACCTTATGGGGATTCCCTTATGTGTTACTTGTTGTTTTTCCCTTGCTGCTTTTAATATTTATTCTTTGTATTTAATTTTTGATAGTTTGATTAATATGTGTCTTGGGGTGTTTCTTCTTGGATTTATCCTGTATGGGACTCTCTGTGCTTCCTGGAGTTCACCAACTATTTCCTTTCCCATATTAGGGAAGTTTTCAACTATAGTCTCTTCCAATATTTTCTCAGTGCCTTTATTTTTCTCTTCTTCTTCTGGGACCCCTATAATTCGAATGTTGATGTGTTTAATGTTGTCCCAGAGGTCTCTGAGACTGTCCCCTATTCTTTTCATTCTTTTTTCTTCATTCTGCTCTGCAGTAGTTATTTCCACTTTTTTTATCTTCCAGGTCACTTATCCGTTCTTCTGCCTGAGTTATTCTGCTATTGATCCCTTTTGAGAATTTCTAATTTCATTTATTGTGTTGTTTATCTCTGTTGTGTTGCTCTTTAGTTCTTCTAGGTCCTTGTTAAACGTTTCTTGTATTTTCTCCATTCTATTTCCAAGATATTGGATCATCTTTACTATCATTATTCTGAATTCTTTTTCAGGTAGACTGCCTGTTTCCTCTTCATTTTTTAGGTCTGGTGGGTTTTTTCCTTGTTCCTTCATCTGCTGTGTGTTTCTCTGTCTTCTCATTTTGCTTAACTTACTGTTTTGGGGTCTCCTCTTCACAGGCTGTTGGTTCGTAGCTTCCGTTGTTTTTGGTTTCTGTCCGCAGTGGCTAAGGTTGGTTCAGTGGGTTGTGTAGGCTTCCTGGTGGAGGGGACTAGTGCCTGTGTTCTGGTGGATGAGGCTGGATCTTGTCTTTCTGGCGGGCATGTCCACGTCTGGTGGTGTGTTTTGGGGTGTCTGTGGCCTTATTATTATTTTAGGCGGCCTCTGTGCTAGTGGATGGGGTTGTATTTCTGTCTTGCTAGTTGTTAGGCATAGGGTGTCCAGCACTGTAGCTTGCTGATTTAAAATATCTTTGTAAACATGATTTTAATTACTGCATACTATTTTCTTTAATAGATATATCATAATTTGATTAACTCTTTCTCTAATGGTGGAAATTTACCCTAACTTGTTTTCAAGTACTTTTTTCTTTTGATTTGCTATTATGCATTTTGCCAACTTACTTCACCAAAGATTATTTAAATGTATACTTCCACCAGTAATGTATGAGAATACTCAGCTCACAATACAGCATTATTATCATTTTGCTATTATTATAGATGAAGATCATTATTACCTCATTATTATTTTAATTCAAAATTCTTTGATAACCCATCAGGTTGAGTACTTACCATTTGGATTTTCCCACTTCGAATTTTTCTGTTTGCATTCTTTGCCCATTAATCAATTGGGATCTTAGTGTTTTTGTTTCGTTTGTTTGTTTTTTGGTATTTGCTCATTTGCTTATAATCTTTGTTGCAGATATTATTCCTTAGTCATTGTCTTTTAAAATTGCTTATAATTTTTTGGCATGCAGCTCAGTCTGACAGTATTTTCCTTTGTAATTCTTTGCTTTTAAATTTAGAAAGTCTTTCCCCACAAGAAATAAAGTATTCCTTTATCCATATTTTCTTCTGTTTTATTATTTGATTGTTTATATTACGCTCTTTGATCATACTGAATTTATTTAAGTGTAGGATCTAAATTGATTTTCTACTGAGTAGTTAACCAGTTCTTCCAGTATCAATTTTTAAATAATCTTCTCTTCTTTACTGATTTGTGATACTTCTTTTAACTTTTTAATAAGGTTTGTTTATGGCCTATTTGTTCCTTTTTGTTGATCTCTGTTAGGGGTAATGTTGGGAATATTAGGCAGTTCCTAGTTCAAGGGACAAAGAAACACATTAATCTTACCTTAGCCAAACCACTTGCCTCCCTGAGAGGTACCTAAGGAAGGTATAGGCACAAAGGACAAGCAAATTAATATTTTATTTTTAGCTGGCGTAGGCTCTACACTCTAATATGTATGCTCCAGTTTTCTCTCGCTGCATAACAAACCACTCAAACTTAGAGGTATAAAACAGCTACTTTATTATGCCCATGGATTATATGAGTCAGGAATTGGAAAGAGCATCACAAGGACGTCTTGCTTCTGCTCCACGATATCTGAGGCTTCAGCTCAGAAGACTCAAAGTCTGGAAGAGACTGATGGCTAGGGGCTGGAATCATCTGAAGATTTGTTCAGTCATCTGCCTACTGATTGAGGGTGGCTGTCAGCTGATATCTCAGGTGAGACTGCCAGCCAGAATACCTGCTTGTCACCCCAGGTGGCTATATGGGATTCCTCACTGTGTGGTGGCTGGGTTCCAAGAGTGAGTGTCCCAACAGAACCAGACACAAGCTTTACTACCTTTTATGGCTCAGAAGTTACGTAGGATCATTTTTCTGCCAGTCTCAAGACTTAAGGTGATAGAAGGAGTGTTAAAGTCACATTATAAGGACAGCCTGTGGGAGACAGCTTCTCATGATGGCAGAGTAGAAGGATGTGTCCTCACTCCCTCTTGCTAGAGCACTAGAATCACAACTAACTGCTGAACAATCATTGACAGGAAGACATAGAACTCACCAAAAAAGATACCCCACATCCAAAGACAAAGGAGAAGCCACACTGACATGGTAGGTGGGGTGCAATCACAACAAAGTCAAATCCCATAACTGCTGGGTGGGTGACTCACAAACTGGAGAACAATTATACCACAGAAATCCACCCACTGGAGTAAAGGTTCTGAGCCCGACGTCAGGCTTCCTATCCTGGGGGTCCAGCAACGGGAGGAGGAATTCCAGAGAATCAGACTTTGAAGTCTAGCATGATTTGATTGCAGGACTTCGACAGGACTGGGGGAAACAGAGACTCCATTCTTGGAGGGCACACACAAAGTAGTGTGTGCATCGGGACCCAGGGAAAGGAGCAGTGGCCCCATAGGAGACTGAACCAGACCTACCTGCTAGTGTTGGAGTGTCTCCTGCAGAGGCAGGGGTCGGCTGTGGCTCACCACAGGGACAAGGACATAGTCCGAAGAAGTTCTGGGAAATACTCCTTGGCGTGAGCCCTCCTGGAGTCTGCCATTAGCCTCAGCAAAGAGCCCACAGGCTCCAGTGCAGGGTCACCTCAGGCAAAACAACCAACAGGGAGGGAACTCAGCCCCACCCATCAGCAGACAAGCAGATTAAAGTTTAACTGAGCTCTGCCCACCAGAGCAACACCCGGCTCTACCCACCACCATTCTATCCCATCAGAAGCTTGCACAAGCCTCTTAGAGAGCCTCATCCACCAGAGGGCGGACAGCAGAAGCAAGAAGAACTACAATCCTGCAGCCCGTGGAACAAAAACCACATTCACAGAAAGGTAGACAAAATGAAAAGGCAGAGGACTATGTAGTGGATGAAGGAACAAGATAAAAGCCCAGAAAAACAACTAAATAAAGTGGAGATAGGCAACCTTTCAGAAAAAGAATTCAGAGTAATGATATTGAAGATGATCCAGGACCTCAGAAAAAGAATGGAGGCAAAGATCGAGAAGATGCAAGAAATTTTTAACAAAGACCTAGATGAATTAAAGAACAAACACCTAGAAGAATTAAAGAACGAACAAACAGAGATGAACAATACAATAACTGAAATGAAAAATACACTAGAAGGAATCAATAGCAGAATAACTGAGGCAGAAAAACAGATAAGTGACCTGGAACATGGAATGGTGGAATTCACTGCCATGGAACTGCATAAAGAAAAAAAGAGTGAAAAGAAATGACGACAGCCTAAGAGACCTCTGGGTCTCTTTAAACGCACCAACATTTGCATTATAGGGGTCCCAGAAGGAGAAGAGAGAAAGAAAGGACCCGAGAAAATATTTGAAGAGATTATAGTCAAAAACTTCCCCAACATGGGAAAGGAAGTTCAGAGAGTCCAGGCTGGATAAACCCAAGGAGAAACATGCTGAGACACAGAGTAATCAAATTGACAAAAAAAAAAAAAAAAAAAAGGCAAAGAAAACTAATTGAAAGCAGCAAGGGAAAAACAACAAATAGCATACAAGGGAACACCTGTAAGGTTAACAGCTGATTTCTCAGCAGAAACTCTACAAGCCAGAAGGGAGTGGCATGACATATTTAAAGTGATGAAAGGGAAGAAACTACAACCAAGATTACTCAGATTAGATTACTCTAATCTGAACAGCAAGGATCTCATTCAGATTTGATGGAGAAATCAAAAGCTTTACAGACAAGCAAAAGCTAAGAGAATTCTGCACCACCAAACCAGCTCTATGACAAATGCTAAAGGAACTTCTCTAGGCAGGAAACACAAGAAAATAAAAGGACCTACAAAAGCAAACCCCAAACAATGAAAAAAATGGTACTAGGAACATACATATCGATAATTACCTTAAATGTGAACGGATTAAATGCTCCAACCAAAAGACACAGGCTCCCTGAATGGATACAAAAACAAGACCTGTATATATGCTGTCTACAAGGGACCCACTTCAGACCTAGTGACACATACAGACTGAAAGTGAGGGGACAGAATAAGATATTCCATGCAAAGGGAAATCAAAAGAAAGCTGGAGTAGCAATACTCATATCAGAAAAAATAGACCTTAAAATAAAGAATGTTACAAGAGACAAGAAAGGACACTACATAATGATCAAGGGATCAATCCAAGAAAAAGATATAACAATTATAAATATATATGCATCTGACAGAGGAACACCTCAATACATAAGGCAACTGCTAACAGCTATGAAAGAGGAAATCGACAGTAACACAGTAATAGTGGGGGACTTTAACATGTCACTTACACCAATGGACAGATCATCCAGACAGAAAATTAATAAGGAAACACAAGCTTTAAATGACACAGTAAACCAGATAGATTTAATTAATATTTATAGGGCATTCCACCCAAAAGTTGCAGAATACACTTTCTTCTCAAGTGCACATGGACCATTCTCCAGGATAGATCACATATTGGGTCACAAATCAAGCCTCGGTAAATTTAAGAAATATGAAATCATATCAAGCATCTTTTCTGACCACAAGCTATGAGATTAGAAATCAATTACAGGGAAAACAATGTAAAAAACACAAACACATGGAGGGTAAACAATATGTTACTAAATAAGAGATTACTGAAGGAATCAAAGAGGAAATCAAAAAATACCTAGAGACAAATGGCAATGACAACACAATGATCCAAAACCTATGGGATGCAGCAAAAGCAGTTCTAAGAGGGACGTTTATAGCAACACAATCCTACCTCAAGAAACAAGAAAAATCTCAATTAAACAATCTAACCTTACACCTAAAGGAACTAGAGAAAAGAGAACAAACAAAACCCAAAGTTAGTAGAAAGAAAGAAATCATAAAGATCAGAGCAGAAATAAATGAAATAGAAACAAAGAAAACAGTACCAAAGATCAATAAAACTAAAAGCTGGTTCTTTGAGAAGATAAACAAAATTGATAAACCATTAGCCAGACTCATCAAGAAAAAAAGGGAGAAGACTCAAATCAATAGAATTGGAAATGAAAAAGGAGAAGTAACAACTGACACCGCAGAAATACAAAGCATCCTAAGAGACTACTATAAGCAACTCTGTGCCAATAAAATGGACAACCTGGAAGAAATGGACAAATTCTTAGAAAGTTATAACCTTCCAAGACTGAACCAGGAAGAAATAGAAAATATGAACAGACCAGTCACAAGTGATGAAATTGAAACTGTGATTAAAAATCTTCCAACAAACAAAAGCCCAGGAACAGATGGATTCACAGGTGAATTCTATCAAACATTTAGAGAAGAGCTAACACCCATCCTTTTCAAACTCTTCCAAAAAATTGCTGAGGAAGGAACATTCCCAAACTCATTCTACAAGGCCACCATTACCCTGATACCAAAACCAGACAAAGATACTGCAAAAAAAGAAATTTACGGACCAATATCACTGATGAATATAGATGTAAAAATCCTCAAGAAAATACTAACAAACAGAATCCAACAACACATTAAAAGGATCATACACCATGATCAAGTGGGATTTATCCCAGGGATGCAAGGATTATTCAATATATGCATATCAATCAGTTTGATACACCATATTAACAAATTGAAGAATGAAAGCCATATGATCATCTCAATAGATGCAGAAAAAGCTTTTGACAAAATTCAACACCCATTTATGATAAAAACTCTTCAGAAAGTGGGCATAGAGGGAACCTACCTCAACATAATAAAGGCCATATATGACAAACACACAGCAAACATCATTCTCAATGGTGAAAAACTGAAAGCATTTCCTCTAAGATCAGGAACAAGACAAGGATGTCCACTCTCACCAATATTACTCAACATAGTTTTGGAAGTTCTAGCCACAGCAATCAGAGAAGAAAAAGAAATAAAATGAATCCAAATTGGAAAAGAAGAAGTAAAACTGTCACTGTTTGCAGATGACATGATACTCTACGTAGATAATCCTTAAGATGCCACCAGAAAACTACTAGAGCTCATCAATGAATTTGGTAAAGTTTCAGGATGCAAAATCAATGCACAGAAATCTCCTGCATTCCTATACACTAACAGCAAAATATCAAAAAGCGAAACAAGGAAACAATCCCATTCACCACTACAACAAAAAGAATAAAATACCTAGGAATAAACCTACCTAAGGAGGTAAAAGACCTGTATTCAAATAACTATAAGACACTGAGGAAAGAAATCAAAAATAACACAAACAGATGGTGAGATATACCATGTTCTTGGATTAGAAAAATCAACATTGTGAAAATGACTGTACTACTGAAAGCCATCTACAGATTCAATGCAATCCCTATCAAATTACCAACGGCATTTTTTACAGAACTAGAACAAAAAAATCTTAAAATTTGTATGGAGACACAAAAGACCCCAAATAGCCAAAGCAACCTTGAGGGAAAAAAACAGAGCTGGAGGAATCAGACTCCCTGACTTCAGTCTATACTACAAAACTACAGTACTCAAGACCATATGGTACTGGCGCAAAAACAGAAATATAGATCAATGGAACAGGATGGAAAGTCCAGAGATAAACCCACGCACCTCTGGTCAACTAATCTATGACAAAGGAGGCAAGCATATACAATAGAGAAAAGACAGTCTCTTCAATAAGGGGTGCTGGGAAAACTGTACAGCTACATGTAAAAGAATGAAGTGAGAACACTCCCTAACACCATATACAAAAATAAACTCAAAATGGATTAAAGACCTAAATGTAAGACCGGACACTATAAATCTCTTAGAGGAAAACATAGGAAGAACACTCTGACATAAATCACAGCAAGATTTTTTTGACCCACCTCCTAGAGTAATGAAAATAAAAAACAAATGGGACCTAATGAAATTTAAAATCTTTTGCACAGCAAATGAAACTGTAAATAAGACGAAAAGGCAGCCCTCAGAATGGGAGAAAATATTTGCAAGCGAATCAACAGACAAAGGATTAATCTCCAAAATATATAAACAGCTCATGGAGCTCAATATTAGAAAAACAAACAACCCAATCAAAAAATGGGCAGAAGACCCAAATAGACGTTTCTTCAAAGAAGACATACAGATGGCCAAGAGGTACATGAAAAGCTGCTCAACTTCACTAATTATTAGAGAAATGCAAATCAAAACTGCAATGAGGTATCACCTCACACCAGTTAGAATGGGCATCCCTCAGAAAATCTACCAACAACAAATGCTGGAGAGGGTGTGGCGAAAAGGGAACCCCCTTGCACTGTTGGTGGGAATGTAAATTGATACAGCCACTATGGAGAACAGTATGGAGGTTCCTTAAAAAACTAAAAATAGAATTAACATATGACCCAGCAATCCCACTACTGGGCATACATCCAGAGATAACCATAATTCAAAAAGGCACATGAACCCCAGTGTTCACTGCAGCACTGTTTACAATAACCAGGTCATGGAAGCAACCTAAATGCCCATCATCAGACGAATGGATAAAGAAGATGTGGTACATATATACAATGGAATATCAGCCATAAAAAGGAATGCAGTTGGGTCATTTGTAGAGATGTGGATGGACCTAGAGACTGTCATACAGAGTGAAGTTAAGTCAGAAGGAGAAAAACAAATATTGTGTATAACGCTTTTATGTGGAATCTAGAAAAATGGTACAGATGAACCGGTTTGCAAGCCATAAATAGAGAGAAAAATGTAGAGGACAAACGTATGGACACCAAGGGGGGAAAGTGGGGAGTGGTGGTGGTGTGATGAATTGGGAGATTGGGATTGACGTGTATACCCTAATATGTATAAAATAGATAACTAATAAGAACCTGCTGTATAAAAAAAGAAATAAATATCATACAACAGTGCCTCCCAGGACAAACACTGTGAGTTTTGTTATTTGTTTATACCACAAATCCATTGAGCTGGGAACAGGGAGTTGGGTTAGAAAGCAAGTTTCAAGGCATGAGGGGGCATGTGTAAAAGTAACTAATAAATATTTGTTGAATGTAAAAATAAAAAAAAGTTGAGCATGTGGGATGCAAGATATTGTTGTTGCCATCTTTTGATGAGGTACATTATCAGGGCAGGAAGCTTTGACAAGCTGGCCTAGAACATGAGGCTTAGAATATTTCTCCTGCTTGATGTTCTCTTCCCCCAGATACACACATGGTTCGCTGCCTCAATAACTTCATATATTTGCTCAAAGTCACCTTCTTAGTGAAGTCTCTCCTTACCACCCTATTTAAATGTGACTTCAGGGCTTCCCTGGTGGCGCAGTGGTTGAGAATCCGCCTGCCGATGCAGGGGACGCAGGTTCGTGCCCCGGTCCGGGAAGATCCCACGTGCCGCGGGGCAGGTGGGCCCGTGAGCCATGGCCGCTGAGCCTGCGCGTCCGGAGCCTGTGCTACGCAACGGGAGAGGCCACAACAGTGAGAGGCCCGCGTACTGCAAAAAAAAAAAACAAAAAAAAACAGAAATAAATGTGACTTCACCCACACCCTGGAACTCTCTATTACCCTTCGTTGCTTTATTTTTTCTTCAATAACACATCATTTAACATGCAATCTAGTTAATTTTATCTTATTATTTATTGTTTATTTCTCCTCTGTAGAATATAAACTTTACAAAGGCAGAATCTTTGTCTATTGACGTTCATGGATGTCTTATAAGTGCCCAGAACAGTGACTGGTACGTAGTAGGTGCTCAAAATTATTGAATGAGTAAATAGATGAATCAAGGGCAGGGGCCCCTCATCCCTTTCTTTCTCCTGGCCACCTTCCTTCTTGGGGCTTCTTTTAAAGCCAGATGAGACAATCAGCCCATCTGTTTTCCTTCTTTTTCCTCTTCTTGACTTCTGGAATACATACTCCCACCTTCCTGCTTTAACTCTATAGCCTTTCTACTCACCACTCCCTCCTTAATGGGTAGTCCTCAGTCTGTTTCAGCTGAAGCATTAGGAGTGCTCTCCAGGCTCTGGGCCTCCCAGGTCCATCATACCTGCTCCTGCCACCCTTGCTGTCCACCTGCTTCTGCAGGGCCCGTGTCTTCTCTGTTGTCACCCACCATGGGAACTGATGGCACTGCTCCCTGGGCAGCTGCCCATTCCTCCATCCTCACCAACTGTGGCTGTGTCATCTCCTTCCACCACACTCCTCACTCAAGCAGTGCAAGGACACTTTGTCCTCAGGACAACTCTGGGAGGCAGGAAGGCCAAATATGGAGGAAATGAGGAAATTGAAGAGCCAGTGTAGTAAAAGAGTTTGCCGAGGTTACAAAGAACAATAGCTCAAGCTAAGATGCCATGACTTGGAGTCCTTGCATCTCCACTTACAGGCCTCTATTTCCTTTTGATGTGGTGACAGTCTTATTTTGTGACTCTGAGCCGCTTCTCAGTCTCTTTGTGTTTCAGTTTTCCCGAAAGGGGATTACAAAACATCCTAAGGCAATTGTAAGCCCTCAAGTTGTCAGGGACAAAACAGCAATTCATGAATCAGTTGAGTAGCATGAGCAGAGCAATAGAATGGTTGAATATCTCTTTAGGACAAGTGAACCTTGTAATTAGATCAAATTACCTTCCAGAAATACCATTTTGACTGTTCTTAATACAGAAGTTACATACTGAGCAAATGACGGTTTTGGTTTATGGTACTTCTACTCCAGCTGCCTTCACTCTGGAGGACATTATGACAATCTCCTGATTTTTTTAAGGACCAGACTTCTTTGAAGGGATGTAAGGACACAAGAAAATAACTTTATTTTGCCTTCTTTGACATGCTCATTTGAGTTCTGGGCCTCGATAAAATGAAGACTATTTTCTAGAAGTTTCCCCTTCAACCTGTCATTCTGCTGTTGTTCAGTGAAGTATCTATCCTGTGGAATGTGGAGTGGGCTGCAGGCTTTCTTTATGTAAATATATTAATCCTTCTGTCACCCTGGAAACTGTCATCCAGTGCCAGCCAGATAATGAATTTCACCCGTCAGATATTGAGCCAGTGTATATATTTTTGCCAAAAGGTAGAAACTGACTTGTTTGCAAGTGGCAAAAATGCCTAGGAATGCACAGTCGTGACAGGCACCCTGGGTTTCCGTTGCTCACTGCCGCCTATGAACCACAGATCAGAGAGAGCAGGAACAGAGAGCCCCCAGGAGCCACACCGGGTTGCGTGATGTGCTTGTCTTGCCCACACGACAGTTGCAAGAGTTTTGGATTTTCAAACAGGTGACTTGTTCTCCATGTGGCACATTTTCAATAGGTCTTTAAGGACTTTTTTCCTTCAGTCCCTTCTCTGTTTCAGTCTCTCTCGACGCCTTTAATCATGGAGTTCTTTTCATCTGCAAACTCTAATTCCTCCTCATGTAGGTTCTCTTTAGTCCTCGCTAGTCCCTGCCAAATCTGCATATCATAGTGATCAGCCTTCAGCGTAGGAATGTAGCTCATAAGTTTAACCTGTAAATAGAACTGCAGTTTAAGCTCCTTATTACCATAGAAATTAAAAATTCTTCCACTCCCATGTAGGTTTGGTCCTTAGACAAGGTCCGCTAAACCCGCCAACCCCTAGTGGGCTGTGAAAGCCTTGAGTATGCCGCACACTGAGCTGGCACCTCTCCTGAAAGGCGGCAGACGCTGCCAGCTCCCCCTGCTCGAGGCCCCCAGTGTATTGCTCATCACGCTGTCAACTGCGGCTCTGTAGACATGAAGGGGTTTCATTGCTCTTCTTTTCACTCCAGTTAACCAGAGAGTCAGGGGGAGTGAGTTCAGTTCCTGGAACTGAGCTGGAGATAGGAAATGATGTGGAGGAGATGATCTCCTGAGAATCGAGGTGGACTCATTCTACTTCCTGAGGAGTGGGAGGAGACCCTTCTGCAGCCTCTAGGCTGGTCAGGGTCAGCCTACATTTTCCCCATAACCTTGTCTTTCTCTGCCCTGAGAAAGACATTGATGTTGCTGTGGCTTTAGAAACAGTGGAAACAACTGTTTATTTTTCAAAACATAAAGAACTAATTTCCTACCAAGCACTGGGCTAGATGCCAAGGATATGATGCTGAATAGATTGGTCCCTGCCCCCAGAGAACTTTGGGCCCTGGGGAGAGAGACCTTCGGCATCCAGAGACCTGGTTTCAAGTTCTGAGTCCTCTCTTACTGGTAATATGACTTTGGGCAATAATAACAATATCAATAACAATAATAACTTCTATTTTGGAACGCTAACTATGTGCCAGACAGAATGTTAGGTGATTTCACACACATTATCTATTTAAATAAATTTGCCTTTTCAACTTTCAGTTTCTTTGTACCAGACAGACTTTTTGCCAGCCTAGGTTTTCCTTCACCACAGTCCCTACCCTCATGCCCCCATGACCACAGTCATGTGATGTAGGGATGGATATCTGAGCAAAGATGGGCCAACAGTTTCTTATCCTGGAATTTGGGGATAGGAGTGAGTTGTGTCAGGAGAGAGAGTAGAATGTGAATCTATGAGTGTCTGGGTATGTGGATTGTTATACATCAAACTGAGGAGCAGAGGAAGTCAATTCACACATGAAAAACAAATAAAGCAAATTGGCAGAAAGGTGGAGACAAAAGAAGCTGAGAGGGGTCGTGGGAGTTTCCCAGGCCCAGGTGCCAGTGTGCTCTGGACGCCCAACTATTTGCTTGTTCTTGGGTTCTCTGAGACAGCCTGAGTCCTCGCAAAATCTTCCCTTGTTGGCTGGAGCTAGTATGAATTGTCTCTCTAGCCATTGTAACAAAAGGTCCTAAATAATGCATTTCTTTTGTGCAAGGAGAATTGTTGTCAAAATTAAATGAGATCATGTGTCTGAAGATACTTTATAATCTGTAAGGATATATTTAAAATACATGGGATTATTGGGTGATGAGGATGACCGTGATGATGACAAGATGAGGATGATGATGATTAGCATCAAACAATGATAGACAAGCTAAGTTCTCTATAACATGTAAGATGGGGAGAATTTTCCAAGAGAGATCAAATGATGATGATATAGCTAGATGTTGGGTGGAATAGACCAGGGTTTGGTGCTGAACCCAGTGGCTTCCAGGATGATTTAGGAGGTGATCTAGAAGTTTGAGTTCAGTGAGGATGAAGCTTGCATCAGGGGAGCAGCTGCAGTCCCTCTTGAAAGAGTCTCAGGAAGTATTGTCCTAGATTTGCCAGAAAGGGTCTCCCCCTCACCCAAGAAAGGGAGGGCTTGTTTCCTCCTTCTGCTCCTGGAAATCCTAACTCTAATCCCACTATTTTGAAATAGTTCTGGCCAGCTTCTCAGTAAAAGTGGGGGCTAAGTAGCAGTCCCATTGAGTGAACGTGCCCTGTGAAGTCATTTTAGGGTGGCAGAGAGGTCATGGCCATGTTGGGAAGATGTCATTGAGCCAGCCACCAGCTCTGCTAATTTAATTACCTGCAGGTAAGTTCTGCCCTGGATTGACAGGGGCAAACCCATTCAACTTAGTAGCATCAGGCCAGAGTGTGGCTGAGAGAACCTGGCTGACATCTCTGACACCTTTGATGGATATCAGCCCTGCTTGATTCCAGTGTCCTTCAGGGTTGAGGATGGTAGGTGTTTGTCATCACAGTGTGACTCACATGAACTGCTGGCTCTATACACATCTCTTCTAGGAAAAACACTGTCCTTTCTCCCAAGATGGATGTGTCCTCTCAAGCTGCAGACTCTTCCATCGTTAGAGACACCCTGGCACCTGAGACTGTTACAGAGATGTGGCATGATCTTTTTCTCTCATCCAATGGGTTTAACCTCTTTTCTTTGTGTTCTCTTCCCCTGGTCATTAAATGAGAGAATATATATGGGAAAGTGGCATGCAAATACATTCATTTATTCAGCACATATGTATGTATTGATTGACTATGTGCCAAGCACTATAGTAGGATTTATCAATGCACTGGAAAGAGAAAGACATGATATCTTGGGACTTGAATTCTAGGGGCAGAAACAGAGAAAAACACTATGCAGTAAAGCAGTGGAAACAATCTTATATTGAAGTGAATGTTGTAGAGGAAATAAACCAGGGGCAGAGGTAGAGAAAGAAAGGATCCACTTAGTTTGGGAAGCCAGGTAGTACTCCTTTGCCAAGACCCAAAAGAGGAGAAGGAACCTGCCCTTCCAGAGAAGAGCATTTCAAATAGAAGAAACAATGTGGGTCAAGGCCCAAGGCAGAAGAACCAGTTGTGTTCAAGACATGGAATACGGCCAGTATAACTGCAGTGTGGCAGATGAAGGGAGGACTGGCATGTGTGGGTAGCTAGGGGGAAGAACACAGACTCTGGAGTCAGACACACATGGGTTTGGATCTCAGCTCTGCCCAACTAGCTGAGTGATCTTGGGCAAGCACTTAACCGCTCTGTGTCTCAGTTTTCTTATCTGGAAAATGGGGACAATAGTATTTATATCTTGGGTTATCATAATTATGAAATGGCATAAAGCATTGTTTCTGTCCAAGGCTTCTGAGAACCAGATGCCAAGACAAGATTAGGTGTGCAACAGATTTATTGGGAGAAATACCTTGAAAAAAAAAGTTAAGGAAGCCAGAAAAGGTGGTGGGTCTTCAGATGTTGATGCAGGTCTGACACCTACAAAGGAGAGGGGAAGGAAAGCATTCCGAGAAAGATTTGACCAGGCCAGAGGGGAGCCCTTGAGCCAAAGCTGCTTGTTGGCAGAATCTGATAGTGGTATCACTGCTTTGCTCAGTCGTTGTCTGGGAACTGCCAAGGCAGAAGCGTGGCCTTGCTGTGGACTCTCGGAGTCAGAGGGGTGGCTGCTGAGGCTGCTGGTCAACCGCGTTCCTGTAGCAGGACATCTGAGCCGTGCATTTTCATGGCTGCCGACAGTATACGCCTTAGCAGACTCTTCTGGTACATAAGAGGTGTTCAATTTAAGTGTAGCTTTTGTTAATAAATTATTATTTCCAAGAAATCTTAATAATCACTGTTGTTATCTTACCCTTGTTTTCTTGATTCTTTTTCTCTTTTTCTCCTCTGCCTTGGCTGTCCCCTCGCCAGCTGGTAGAACCTCCGGACATTACCCATCCTCATGGTTGAGCAAGGGAGTTCCTAACAAGAGTGAGCAAGCAGTTGCCATATGCTGGGATTTGAGAGATAACAATAAAATTACCTTTTCTTAAAAAAAAAAAACAAAAAACCTGTCACATTACCAGAAGTTCCATCATTAAGAATTTCCTCCTTTGGATAAGCCTCAGACCACAGCTCCCAAGGGAAAGATTTCAAAGTCTCTGTCCTTCCTGCCGTGGCCTCCTCCCCTGTCTTTTTGCTGCCTGCCCCTGATTCCTCCATTTATTTGGAACCATCTGTTGATTATTTAATACATATGGGTGAAGTCAGTGGTTTTAAAGTTCTTGAAAATGGCTTGTTTTCAACAACTTAAGCTGCTTGCCGCCTTCTTTACACATGTCACTAATGCATAGGTCTGTCTCTTGAGTGAGCAGAGGCCAACTTCATCTCCAGGGTCTTTTTGGCCCAGCCTGGCTGCTATCCCAGAACTGACCACTTGCTGAACAACCGCTGTCTACATTGGACCCTCCAGACCCTGCATCTTCTTGTCACTCCTCTTATCGTCTATGGAGGGTCCTGTCCCAGTGCATGGCCCCTCTAGTGGGACATGGCCCCTCTGTATTCTGCCCCATCCACTCAAGTTGTTAAATAAAACAAAGTGGCTATCTCCTGTGAATGTCAGAAAGTTCAACTCCATAAGACCCATCGTCTGTGTAGCCCACTGTTAGCACATAAGAGATACTTTGTGAAAGGGGTAGTTCAACTTTGGGTATGAATTATTACCTCAAGGGATGTTCCTCATCCTTAATTATATGCTGTTATCCATAAAATGTTAGCGCTCCTATGATTCCACGTATGTAACATTATTGAAATGACAAAATTACAGAGCTGGAGAACAAGTTAGTGGTAACTGGGTGTTGAGGATGGGGGCGAAAGAGAGGTGGGTGTGGTTATAAAAGGGCAACACGAGAGATCCTTGTGGTGATGGAAATGTTCTGTACCTTGACTGGTGGTGGTGGATCCAAGACCTAACAGATGTGATAAAATTGCACAGAACTAAACACACACATACACACACGTACACATACACACACACACACACACACACACACACACACACACACACGAGTACAATTAAAACTGGGGAAATCTGACTAAGACTGCTGGATTATATCATTGTCAGTATCCTGGTTGTGCTACTGTTATGCAGCATATTACCTTGAGGGAAACAGGGTAAAAGGTACACAGCAGGATCTTTCCTTATTATTTCTTACAACTACATGTGAATCTACATTTACCTCAAGATAAAAAGTTTAATTAAAAAAAATGTTAGCACTCCTAGTTCTAATCCTCAGTGGTATTTGTTGAACTGAACCATTTATTTATTCTTTGTCAGTTCTGCCTCTTGGGAGCAATAGATTTCATGGGGCTTTCCTTCACTTAATTAGAGAATGTTTCTACTTCCTTTCCAAAATGTACCTCTGGCTTCAGCTTCTCCAGTGTTCTTATTCTTATAATTCATGATTTTGAAGACATCACTCATACGTCCCTTGGTGCTCTTGCATATGGACTGAAGAATCCCAAAAATTTTAGAGTAACCTCAGTGTTCCTTTGATAGTTGAAACTGCTCTTCTCTGGTTCCCCACCTGTGAATTTTTTGTTTTCTAAAGCAACAGGGATCAGACCACACTCAGCTACAGTCCAATGGTGACTGCACCATGATTCAGTATAGTCAGAATGGGATCTTCTGTTTGGTTTTTATTTTTCCTCTTCCTTTCTTTTTCTTTCCTATGTTTTTGGCTATAGAAACACATTAAGTAGACCTTTGGGGTCCAATTGTGGAGATACTCCCAGGTGAATTCCCTAGGTCTTAACTGGGAACTGAGAACTCTGAATTCTTTAAGTTGGAGAAAACTCCCCTGCTGCCTTTCCCCACCTAATCACATAATCTCAGAGGATCTTGTGGCTTCTTCAAATCAATTTGCCAATTTAATACCCCAAAAAAACTTACTGTCATCTGCAAATTCTGAAAGTGCATTGCACATTCATACTCTGGGTAATTTATAAATAAGGTAAACAATTTTGAGTCCAGTTCTAAATTCCACAGAGATGCATATTCACCCCTTCTAGATGTTTCCTACCTCTAGGTCAGGGTCCTGTATTTGCCAGATCCCATCCCCACAGTTCTCTGCCCAGCACATGCAGTTACACAAGGACAGCTAAGATGACCTAGCTAAAAAGTAAAACTAAGAACCATGGTCTAACTTACTACAGAATCCTAGAGGCAGAAAAGACTGGGCGGTCACCTTATTTCTAATTCAGCACTCCTCCTAACTCAAGAACTTCACTTGTTAGACATTCTTTCTTATGTTGAGTTCTCAGCTATGTGCCCTCAGGAGAGACACAGGTCCTTCCACCTACGATGCTTCTCCATAAATTGAAACCCCTGTCCCCTCCGTGTAACACCCACACACACCTTCAGCCTTTTGTGCACATCAAAGATAGACAGACGACACGACCAGTCCTCCTTTACCCACTTAGATGGGAGGCGTGATTTGGTGAAAGCAGCCTGATGGTGGATTTACAACCATCTGGTTTCAGATATCTTTTCCTGTACCTACTAACTGGTGACCTTGAGCGAATTACTAACTCATCCTCAGACTGCTTCTTCACATGTAAAACCTATCTCAAGAGGTGAGGGGAGAAGTAAGTGAAGTCCTGTATGTAAAATGCCAGGCACATAGTAGGTGCTTTCACCATGACAACGTATGTTACTAGTAGTAGCTGTAGTAATTTACTAAACACTTACTATGAGCTAGATACTGTATGTACCAAGCACTCCACATGCAACATTTATTTTATTCCTCATAACAATCCTATGATAATGACATTATTAATACTGATATTTCCTGCTTTACAGATGAGAGAGCTGGGGCTGGGTTAAGTCACTTGTCCAAGGGCACATAGCTGGAAGATGGTGGAAACAAAATTCAACCTCAGGTTTTCCTGACACCAGAGGAAAGACTCCTAACCTACAGCTCCATGTCATCTGTTTTTCCTCTTCCTCCATCAGAGAAGCTCAATACATTAATCAGGCAGTCTCGTCACATCTTTTCTTGGGACGAGACGGTGAATCAGTAAAGAGCATATGCATATTTTAACTGGAAGAAGCCACAGTACCTCTCACTCGATGTTAATGTAATTATCATGAATTTCAAATTAATGTCATCTGAATTAATGGGGTCACACATTAAGGAACAAAACATGATCTTTAGGGTACTTTTTGGTGTTAAAATGTGATGATTCTATACACATAGAAAATTACAGGGAAGTAAACAATGAAATAGTTGAAGAGTTGGGAAGACTAAACAGAGGCTAGTTTTCATCAGGATTGACCTAGGAGCTGTAAAGCCATGGATGTGCAAAATTGGCAGGGCCTCTGTCTCTCCAATCTTCTCTGACCTGGTGGCTCTAAAGTGAGAACCAGGACTTGTAAATTCCTGTAACCACTTATTTAAGGGAAGCAGGGAGACCTCTGTCAGTGTGTTGATTCCTACTAATTAATTTTTAGGAGCTGTTCTTTTAATTTTTCCTAAAGTTCAAGGATGTAATCCTTAAATATTGACCAACTAATTAAAGGTTATATATGAGCCTATTAATCAAGATTCTTATCTTTACATTTCCATTTTCCCAGCTGTATGAGGCAGCAATCTCTTGATAGCAGGAGGAAAGGAGTAGCTCTTCCAGTGTCGTTCTCAAGAAATGAGGATGGCACTGCATAAAGAGATGGATCACTTGGCCATTTAGGCTCAGCACCGTGCAGCGTGAGCTCAAGATTCAGACTGATTCAGGTGTAGGTGTAAGTCTCTTAACCTGTGAGCCTTGGTATGTTCAAGTGTAGAAAGGAAATAATGATAACCTTACTACAGGGTGACTGTGAAGATTAAGTGGCATAATGTATGTTAAAAGTTTCCAATACACTGGAAACCATGGTGCCGCCTCCTTCATTGGTTCATTTAATAAATATTTATTGAGTCCCCCTGTGTGCCAGGCCCATGCCATGCACCAGGATTACAGTGGATTACATTGTTTACAGTGGAAAATAAGGTAGGTTGTTCCTGTCCTCAAAGACCTCACAGTCCAATCAAGAAGACAGACCAGGACTTCCCTAGTGGCACGGTGGTTAAGAATCTGCCTGCCAATGCAGGGGGACATGGGTTCGAGCCCTGGTCCGGGAAGATTCCACATGCAATGGAGCAACTTAGCCCATGCGCCACAACTACTGAGCCTGCGCTCTAGAGCCCGTGAGCCACAACTACTGAGCCCGCGTGCCACAGCTAGTGAAGGCTGCGCACCTAGAGCCCATGCTCTGCAACAAGAGAAGCCCCCGCAATGAGAAGCCTGTGCACCGCAACAAAGAGTAGCCTCCGCTTGCCGCAACTAGAGGAAGCCTGCGTGCAGCAACGAAAACCCAGTGCAGCCAAAAATAAATAAATAAATTTATTTAAAAAAAGAAGACAGACCAAAAAAAAAAAAGTCACAGATAAAATATGTAATTATAAAATATGATAAAGGACATGGGAAAGAAACAGGGCTATAAAAGAGAATATGCCAAGGGCTGGGGGGAAAAGGAAATGGGAAATTGCTGTTTAATGGGTATAAATTTTTCAATTATGCAAGATAAATAAGTCCTAGAGGTCTCCTGGATGACAGTGTGCCTGTAGCTAGCAATCCTGTATTGTGCACTTAAATTTTTGTTAAGAGAGTAGAGCTCATGTTAAGTGTTCTTAGCACTGTAGAATAAAAATATATACAAATAAAACGAGTGTATTTAACAATAAAAAAGTGTGCACACACATCAAGGCACTCATATTAGTAAAACATTTAGGATATTGCCTGGTACAGAGGATGTGGTATATCAGTGTGTGTTGAATAAAATAAATACGTACAGGTATTAGGGCTTTATTCTAAGAAAATAATCATGGGACGTGCAGAGATTTAATTGCAAGGATGTTTAACCCAGGGTTGTTAATCTAAAGTTGGAAACAACCTAAATGTCAAACAATGGATGACTGACTAAGTAAATCATATTAATCCATAAAAATTAAAGAGAACCCAGAGAGTGTTAATATAGATCGCACAGATAGTGAAGGGTCTGAGGATGTGAAAACTGATATGTGAAGGATGAGAAAGTCCCATCCTGTTCAGGGTGGGTGGAGGGTGGGGGTAAGAGGAGAACATTCCTGGTGGAGGGAACAGTAAATAGAAAGGCTGGGAGGTGGGGAGAAGCCTGGCAAGTCTGAAAGATGAGCCCCAAACAAGGAGAAAACGGAAGGAAGAAGGAGAATCCGAGAGGCTGGGGAGCCAGGCAGGGTCTGATCCTGCCTGATCTCCAGGCTGTAGGAATGAGTTTAAATTTTATTCCAAGTACAATGGATGGGAAGCCTTTGAAAAGCTTTAAAGTGGGAGGATGGCACAATCTGATTGACATGTTAAGAAAACTGCTCAGATGGCTGCATGGACGATGGATGGGGAGAAGGACAGAGGTGGAAGCTGGGAAGCCGGTCGAGAAGCTGCCGGACCAGACTAGGTAAGAGTTGATGGCAGCTGGCCTGGCATGGTCCAAGTGGGGAGAGCAAGGTGGCTCTGAGATACTGTTTGGAGTCAGACAAGTAGGACCTGTGACAGACTGGGCATCCAGTGAGAGAAGGTAAAGAATTAAGGATGAAGCCTGGGTTTTTGGTTTAAATAACAGGAAGATAAAGCTGTCATTTACTAAGATGGGGAAGACTGGTTTGTGAGGAGAAACAAAAAGTTCAGCTCTGAACATGCTGGATTTGAGATGTGTGTGAAATATCCAAGTGGGGAGATCAGACAGGCTGTGGAGGAGTTAGGATTGGAGGTAGAAGTTTTGAAGTCCTCAACCATACTGGTGGTTTTGAAAGCCTACATCAGTAAAGGTGGTTTTATATTCTCATTTAATAATAACAACCACTAGTTTATGAGTTTTCTCTATGTTGTTCTCAGTTTAGCTGTCAAACACACCCATTAGGTTGTGTACCATCAGGAGTTGTAACTGAGCGACTTAGGACAGGGGGAGTATTTGTGGAGGAAGATTCCAGAACTGTTGGAAATCTCTGCTGGGAAATCCACTTCTTCAGTTCTGACTCCTACAGCTAGGACTTGAGAGATCTTCTCCACATTGCAGAATGCATCAACAGCCACTGTCATACTCCTTGGACCACCTGGGGTGGCCCGTCTTGGTGAGCCTGGGTGATGGTGGGTGAGGCTGCCAACCTGATTTTTGAGTCTGAAGAGGTTAGGGAGCCACACAGATTTCACTGCAGAAGAGCCACATAGACTTCACTGCAGCCACAAAGATTTCACTGCACAGCCTTGGCACTGACACACCCCATCTGCTTGTCTTATTGTCACCTGGGTGGAAGGCTGTGATGCCCATAGAAAGGTAAGGAGGTGTATGAATTATTAATGCATTGCTACTTTAGCCACCTTAGCATATGCTCCTCCAAGGAATCAAACTTTGTGCCACAGGTCATGGGATAAACACTACATAATGGGCTGGAGTTCTTATACCTGTAGAAGCACCTAGGGGAACAGAAGAGAAAAATCAGTAACAATTTTTGCTCTGTTCTCTATCTTCCCCCACAGGCAGATATGGCCAGAACAGAGTAATAAAATGAAAAAGTTCTCTTGGGCTCAAATGTAAGACAATGCTGGTTTTAGCCCATATTCTCCTGCTTACTGCCTCTCTGCCCTTTTCCTACATGTCCCCTGAGCACCCCGAATCTCAGCCAGTCTATCTGAGGAACAGGAGCAATCTCTACCTGCTCTGCCCTTCTCCCAGAACCATCTTAAAGATCAAACAGGGCAATAGGTGGCGGTGCTTTGGTAACATTAAGGTGCCATAGAAATATGAGATTTCTGTTTTCATTTATTCAGGCACTGCCCTGCCCTCGTGGAAGTTACGGTTGGTGAGGAAGCTAAACACTGAACAGACAATGGCAAGCACGGACGTAAAGGGGACAAGAAGAGGTGTCCTTGGAGACTGTAACAAGGGGGGTGGGGCACTTGGTCTTGACCAGTGGTTCTCAAAGTGTAGTCCCCGGACCAGAATCACCTGGGAACTGGTTAAAAATGCAAATTTCCAGGTCCCACCCCAAACCCAAGGAATCAGAAAGACTAAGGGCTTGTGTTTTAACAAGCCCCCCAGGAGTTTCTGACCCCTGCCCAAGATTGAGAACCACTGGTCTAGGCATTCAGGGAAGACCTTCCTGAGAAAATGAGCTCAGTGAAACCTGAGAAAGAATTAGAATTTGGTCAAGACAAAGGGGAGGGAAGTGTGGGGTTAAGAACACTGTTCCAGAGGAAGGTCCTGGCACAAGAGAGAACTTGGTCCTTTTGAAAAACAGAAGTCAGTCCAGTGTGGTAGAAGCAAAGGAAGAGCAAATGGAGAAGGGTGTGAACGGAGCAGCCAGTGGAAGCAGCCTTGTAAACCTTGGGAAAGATTTTTGCAGTTCGTGCTCAGGTCCATGGGGAGCCATTAAAGGGTTTTGAGCAGGGAAGGGCTTTTTCTGGTCCATAACGTGCTATTGTACTTTTAGAACATTTCCTTACAATTCAATAAGGCAGTTGATTGTCTTAATTAGAACTTCCACTAATTCAGGAAAAGACAATATAACTATTGGACCAACCCATGGAAATATATTTGCCTCTAATTGTGTTTGGCACTGTGCTAGGCATGATAAAAAGGATGCAGAAAAAGATGTCTCCTTTCAAAGGATTGAGAACCT
This sequence comes from Delphinus delphis, assembly GCF_949987515.2. Taxonomy (NCBI): domain Eukaryota; kingdom Metazoa; phylum Chordata; class Mammalia; order Artiodactyla; family Delphinidae; genus Delphinus; species Delphinus delphis. The sequence continues at coordinate 66,883,099 of NC_082694.2, forward strand.
GGGTGAGAAGACAGATGAAAGTACACACGCAGCTCCCGGTGAAGCATCCCAGACATCTTCACGTTAAATCTCTAATGGCCTGGGTTGGCCGTGGTAGGATTCCAGAGACTAAGTAGTGAATGAAGGGTGGGGGCAGTAAGACAAGGCTTCCTGGGAGAGGTGGGCACAAGCCTGGCATGGCAGAGAAGGAGGGCCTGAGAGAAGGTGTAGGGACAGGATTAGCTAGGACTCTTCCTGTATCCTGAGGGAGCAGCCTTGACAGGATTTTACAGTTCACATTGGGAAGTACTGGAAAATATGCTGGGAGGAGCAGGCTGAGACCAGATTGTGCTACCAGGCCCAGGGAGGGGAAGCCCCTGGACTGTCCTGACCCCAGATGAAGCCATCCTTGGGGTTGTGGGCAAGGGCACTGCTGGGAGGCCTCAAGCAGGGAATTTTCTGCAGTCACCGCTGGGAATATTTTTTCTGTCTCTTTCCCAGGCTCTTGGGCATCCCTGATAGTTGACTGCTTCACACTTGTTTTTAAATCCTTTTATTGAACTATATTAATCATAGGAAAAAGTCACAGATCTTAAACTAACAGTATAAAGAATCTTACCAAATGAACACACCTTTGTTACCTTCACCATGATCAAGAAGCAGGACATGGCAGCGCCCTGAAATTCCCTGTCCCCGCCGTTCCCCTTCCAGCTGCGTCCCTCCGCTAGAGAATCACTGTCCTTTTTTTGTACCTTACGTGCTCTTTGTTTCTGGCTTCCCACCGTTACACGTGTGAGGTCCATCCATACCATTGCCTGTAGTCATAGATTATTCCTTTTCATCGTTGTATGCTAGTCTGTCGTGTAAATGCGTGGCCATTTATTCATTCATTCTACTGTTGATGGGCGTATAGGTAGTTTCCAGTGTGAGGTTAAAATGCAACAAAATAATACCTCACACCAGAGGTATCAACAATACTTCAATTTAGAAAAAACGGAAACGTCTGTCGAGCACTTCGTCTTGTGCCACGCACCTACTAGGTGTTTTATATCCCTTGCCTCCTGTAATTCTTACACAGCCCTGTGGGGTAGTTTCTGTTCTTTCCCCCATGTGTGGATGGGAAGCTGAGGCGTGCCTGGCCCAAGTCACATGCCAGGCCCATACTCACGAGTATGTCATGGGTAACGTTGAAAGCCAGGAGGTCGGGCTCTAATCTGTGCTCTTTGCTGCCACACGGCTGGTGTCAAATGAGTGCAGCCAGCAGGAAGGGCCATGGGAGGAAGGGCAGACAGGGCACCACGCCCAGACAGGGCCGTGGGAGCCCCCACTTCTCAGGGGAGGTGGAGTTTGGGTGGGACCTCGAAGAAGGGGTGATACTTATGCAGGCGGAAAAGAACAGGCAGGTCCTGGGAGATGGGGGACCAATCTGAGCACACTCCTAGGGTGGGCGAGGGGAATGCTGGGGGCCCAGGGAGGCTGCCAGAGGAGGTGAGACCATGGGGAGAGTTGGCATGTCCTGGTTGTACTTAGAGTACAAACTCTAGGAGGATATTGTGGCAGGTCCATCCACCAAGTGCTGCCTGAGTTGATATTGCCCACTCCAGGGTCTCTACCACTTGGCCACTGCTTGGCTCTCTGGCGGTCGAATCTCTGTGGCCCTTACTTCTGCACTTCCTGTGAGCTCAGCTTCCCTTCCTGAGTCAGCTGCTGCCCACCGCCCCCAGGACCAGCCTCCCTTTGGAAAGGCTCCCCCATCTTGTCCTCCTGCACCTGTTGTGGGATCACAGCTACAGGGAGTTCAGAGCCCAGACCTGCCTGAACCTTTCCCTCCCCTCCCCACAGAGCTGAGAGCTTAACCTTCACTCCCCATCCCAGGGAACCCTCTGGACGACAGACAAATCCATTAACACTTATTAAGGTTTTAAAGACTGGGTATTAAAACACTATGCAGAAAGCCCTGCAGGCTAGCAGAGACAGTTTAGAATTCTCTACTCGTCCCCCTTTCACCACTAGCAATTTGATAATTATCTTGAAGACCATATGGTTTGAAAGCCCATCATCTGCATAGAGATGTTCCTTTCCTTCCTCCCTGTAAGTCTAGCTCAGTGGTTTTTAAACCAGCTTGTGAAAAAGCCTTTCTGAACCAGGTGGTAAACATGAAGCAGAGCACATATGCTGCACTTTATAGCCAATTTAAGGGATTTTCAAGTATAGTTTTGACTCTATGCAATTTTCACCTTTTGCGCTGACTTTGGAATTGAAGTCCCACTGTATTGCTGAGCTGGCTGGGAAGAAACTCTTCCTCCTGCCCCATCCCTGGGGGACTAAAGCACACTCACACCCTCTGCCTCTGAGCCCCCAGGGACCCTGGCAGCTGCATACCCAGTCTTGCCAGCAGCCAAGAGGACACTTCTTGGAGACTTGGAAATCTCTGCCACCTTATGGAGGGATTTAAATCCAGTTGGCTCCTAAGCTGAGCCTATAGTGTTGGAGGAGCCTGTCTCCCCCACTAGACAATGAGCTCATCTAAAGGCAAGACTGTTTCTTCTTTTCCGCTCCTTTTCTCCCTCCCCCGCTTCCTCTTCTTTCTTTCTTCCTCCTAGCCCCTCCTCCTGTCTTGCTCTCTTCCCTCTTCTTCGTCCCTCCTTTTCTCCTCCTCATCCCCCCTTTCTCCCCCCTACCCCCCAATCCATATTTCCACCACTGAACACAGTGCCTGGCACAAAACAGCTCTTCTGTAAAGTGTGATGGATGAATGAATGTCATTATTTGGCTTCAGAGGAAAATTCACTCTTTTTATTTTTCAGTCTGGGATGCTTGGAACTGGATTGTCATTCACCTTTCTGTCTTTTTCATTATTCCCTGAAAGCACAAACGCAATTTAGGCTATAGTGAAAAATGAAGAGCATTAGACCAACCTTTTAAAGTTGCTTGGTCAGTACTTCCTGCTTGCTTGTACTTCATGGTGCTGTCATCACCGGGTAATTATAACATTAAGTATGTACCTGATTAGCAAGTTGCTTTCAATTAAAATTCCCTGTTGGTTTCCTAGCACCTCAGGGCTCCTGGAGCATTCATTCAGCTCCTTGGGCTGCTGGCAAAGTTTCAGCTCCAGGGGGGATAGGAGCAGACTTCCAGAGGTCCTGGTCAACATCCTCCCCAACTTTCCCAGTACTATTTTGCCAGCTGTGTGGTAAGCAGCTCCAGAAGGGGGATAGCTATTCATAAGGGAGTGCTGAGGCCCTGCAGAGAGGGACGGGAACCCCTGCAACCAGAGCTTCTCTTGGAGATTCGTAAGCCATATTCAACCTGAGATTCTTCCCTGTGCCTTAGCTGGTGGGCCCACCTGGCTTCTCTTCCCATGTTTCCATGCAGAGGAGATGGCAAGGGTGTCAGATCTGTTTCTACTCCTATTCCCTTCACGTGTATTTACAAATTCTATAGCTCAGCAAGAGTCTGGTTCTAGAGGCAGGGTGACCTGCTTATAAATCCTGGAGCAAATGATTTTTTTCTGAACTTCATTTCCTCATCTGTAAAATGGGCATAATAATAGAACCTATCTCTTGGAATTCTTGTGATGATTAAATGATATATATAAAGAGCTTCACATAGTTGCTGGCATGTAATATACTCTCAGTAAGTGGTGTCTACGACTATCATGATAATGACTACTACTACTACCACCACCACCACCAGTAGAAGTAGTACTTCTACCCAGTGAGGAGGTTGCCCAATTTTTGGCAGTCTCCAGAGGAACATGGCATCCCTTTATTGCAATGTTGAATGTCCTTTAATGCCAGGGAGAGGAGGTGGGCATTGGACCACTCAGAAGACTATGGGTGGAGAAAGGAAGCCATTCACAGGATAGACTGAATAGGCTGTGGAGACTGAGAAAGTCTAAATGTGGAGCAACATCAATATTGGGACCTCAACATATGTGCCGGTAAAATTCACTAATACTTAAAGTAAATGCCTATTTCTTTTACAAAGGATTATATCCCCCTTACCATATAAACAAAAAAAAAGTATTACTATTTTATTTCAAAAAGTATTTATTGGGCACTCACTGCATGTCTAGTAGACATGATAAATATTTATTCAATCACTCAGTGACCTTTTGTATGCTTACTCTGAGTTGGGTGTAGGTGTACAATGGTGTACTATGGGAGTTGCTGTACAGAAGGAGGAACTGAGGCACAGAGAAGTCAGGAGCCTTCCCTAAGGGGACACAGTGGCAGGCTTCCTCTCACTTATCTTGGATCCCTTTCTACTGTAGTGCACTGACATATAGTCTCTGCTTTCAAGCAGATTGCAGTACTTCTTATGGAACAAAAGTTATAAGCAACAGATCATTGAGAGCAATCATTCATTCAACAAATATTTATATCCCTACTGTGTGCCAGGTTCTAGGTGATGGATGAATACAAGAGACAAGTTCTTGTTTTCATGGAGCTTATATTCTAGAGGGGAAGACAGACAATAAATAAGCATATATATATATATATAAACAAGGCAATTTTACATAATGATAAATATTGTGGAGAAAATAAAACATGAGACCAGCAGGGCCAGACTGTGGAATATAAGACATCATATTCCCAAGTCCTAAATTAAATTTCTTACAATCATGGCCTCAAAATGTATGACCCAGTATGCAAGCACTAAATATAGACGAGACCATTGGCAAAGTCTTCCTTCATGAGGTAGGATTTAATATGAGCCTTGAATGGGAAATGGGGGCTATACATTGTGTTAAAGAGAACCCTGTCATGAACCAGGACACAAGGCCTTTTAAGAGAATTTGGAGAGCCGGATTTCCCCAAATCTGCCTTGGAGCACAGATGTTGTGAGACGCTCCTCAACCAAAGTCTTCTGGGAAAGTCTTTTAACAGTTTTGGGAAATTATAAACTAGATTTCCTTCTCTAGGGTTGAAAAGAAGCTATAAGGGATTGGGGACCTTGGATTATAAAAGATGCAAGGACACCTCTTGCATCTTTTATAATCCAAAGTATCCCAAATTTACTTGACCATAGAATTTTATTTATTTTCAGAACTCTTATTAACATCCCCTAGAATTAAGGTATAAAAGAGCACCCTTTGGGAATCACTGCTGAAATAGAAACGGGGGTTTACATGGGCCTGAGGGATCAGTAGCCTCAGCCCTGGGATCCCAGGGTGGATGATTCACCACTTGTGCCCACGATGGCTCATGCTGGTGATCCTCTCCGGTGACTCAAATCATTGAGTTTCAACTGTGCCTTTGTTCGCTATGATCCACTTGCCATATTTTCACTTTGCTAGCAGAACAAGGAAGGCCCTGGAGAGAGGAAGTGAGTAGACATGTATTCGTAATCCCCCCTCCCCCCCAGCCTAGCTGTGACTGAGCTGGTTATGTGAATGCTCTTGGGCCTTAGACGACAGCCCTGGGAACCTCCAGTGTCAATGTTCTGAAGGGGTCGATATCCACAGGCTATGAGGGGCCTTTCCTTGGGATGGGCAGCGTGTGTGTGTGTGTGTGTGTGTGTGTGTGTGTGTGTGTGTGTGAGAGAGAGAGAGAGACAGAGAGACAGAGAGACAGAGACAGAGACAGAGACAGAGAGAGACACAGACATGGAGGCAGGAATCGGGGTGAAGATGAGTGTATTCTTTGCTGTACACTGATGCTAGTGACAACAAAACCATATTTTCTAACTTCAAGCTCTAATTTCTCTGCTGGTGACAGTGAACCTTAGTTAGTCAATCTCTTAGATGACTCAGGGTTGGTTTTATGCTCATGAATCTTAGAGACGTAAGGGACCCTAGTAAGAAATCATCCAGTACACTCTCCCAGTAAGAACCAGGACAATGGTTCTAACCTTTGGAGGGTTGTGGACCCCTTTGGGAATCTAATGACAACTATGGACCTTAATCCTGGAGAAAAAGCACAGGAATGTATTCAAATAACATTTCACCTACAACATCAGAGGTTTACAAGCATTTTTACATTGCTTATCTATAATATAGTCAATAACCTTTTCTTGAGTACCCATTTAAATATCCATAATTGAGTCCCTTTGCTCCTTGGGATAAAGTGAAAACATTTTTTCAAATGGCACACATGGCCCTGCATGATCTGTCCCTGCTCCCCACTGCCCTCATCTGGCACTACTCGTTCTCTATGCTTCCGTTTGCTACCCATCTAGCCATACTGTTGCCCTGCTGAGGGTTCTTGTGCTCACCTTGCTTCTCCTTTCCACAGGGCCTTTGCATATGCTGTTCCCACTACCTAACATGTTCTTTCTTCCCTTGTTGCTCAGATTAATCCTTCTTATCCTTCAGATAGCAGTTCAGGGGTTACTTCCTCAAGAAGGTTTCCTTGACCTTTACCAGGTCCTATATATCAGATTATCCATTCTATGTTCTCATTAACACTTGTGGATGTTTCTTTCAAAAGTACCTGTCATAGCTGAGTTTTACCTCTCTTTGTGAGATTAACTGGTTGATGTCTGGCTGCCCACTAGACAGTAAGCTTCATGAGGGCAGGGACTGGGTCTTTGGTGCCTAATGATGTGCTTGACACACAGTAGGTGCTTGGTGGTAACGGTGTGTGGGATGAGAGGATGCTCTTTGGTCACCAGTGTGCACTATATCTCAAGGCAACACATTCCATGGTCCCAGGGCTTCTGTTGGCTTCTGGTTTTGATAAGTAACTATTTATTGCATGTCCATTATACTGACAAATTGTGAGAAGTTTTGTCCTTCTCTAAGTAAATCAGTGAACACTTTAGTCTTTACAAAGCTGTTGGCCAGGTCTCTACAATGTAAATTTCCCTCAATGATTAAATCTACACCTAGAACTTGGACTTCACTCTGCCCATCCTTACGCTGTAGGAGTGTATGATAACCATATCCATCAGTAGCCATCCACACAATCACATTTGCAGTTTGTTCCTTCCTTCCTTCTTTCTTTTCTGTCTCCTTCTCTCCTTTCTTCTAGCACTTGCATAGCCACCGTCAGGAGTTAAGAAGTTGTCTACACACCCACACAACTCTTGGAGGAAATTGTATGTGTAGGCGTGTACCTGTTGAGTGGGAGTGGGTGCAAAGTATGGCACAATTTCACTACCAGTAATTCCATTTCATAGTTGAAACTAACTCTGTGTGGTCGTGGGGCACTAAGATCCCTTCTAGTGGACAGGGCCCTGGCCTTCCACCCTCAGTCCCATTCCCCTTCTCTCTACCAACAGGACCTCATAATATCAGTATTACTCAAGTCTCACCCGATCATCCTTACCTGTTCACCCTTCCCTGGACATTTGGTCAAGCCATGTCCTGGGGACTTCTCACAGTGGGGAGGAGAGATTGTGAACCTAGCCTCACAAGAGGTGAGAAGCCAGAGAACTTCCCCTTTATCATTTCCTCTGCCCGTTATGCTAGAACATTTGCTAAAAATTTCCCTTCCCCTCAGCATCCTATCCCCAAAGTCCAGATATCTATGAACTTTGAGCCCATAGTTCCCCAGATACAACTTACTTCCCCACTTGTAAGAGAGGAGTTTGGATGGAACTAGGTGTGGAAAGGGATGTTTCTACAGCCCCAGGTGCTCAGGGCACACTGCTCTTGTTGTTGAGACTACACAGACAAATATAGCACTTGGCAAAGCTGCTGTCATGGAAATGAGCCCTGCCTGCTCAATACTGCCTCACCTTCTCTCCCCAGTGCTTGATCCATGCTGTGGAGGCCTGGAGGATGGTGCTAATCAGCTCCTGCCCTATTGCCATTGGAAATGTCCAGAGCCCTTACTGCCCCTTAACTACAGCTGCCCCTAACCCAGAAGCGTGATTGTTTATCCTTGGAGACTTGAGTGGTGACTGTGTAGTGGGTGAGAAAGTCCATTGTTAAGTGAGAAAAAAACCAAAAAACAAAAACTGACACATAGGATGTAGCTGTGCACCCCAGTGGAGCACTAGAGTGATGATCAGTGAGCTCCTAAAACACCCCCCAACCAGTTCAGGTTCACCCTCCAGTTTCTGCTTTTTCTGAGATGTGATGGCAGGGCTCTTTTTGAGTTCCCATGATCAGGTATACTTCCAATAAATTCTTTGTTACTTGAGGTAACTCGTTGCAACCACAAGAGTCTGCCTAGATAGAACCTCTCCTAGGGTTCTTCATATATTTTTAAAGTTGTCATAAATATACCTGTCGCATTTTCCCTTTCAAATTGTAGACACCTTGAGGCAGGTTTCAATTCATAGTCATCTTTCTAGCTTCTGATACAAATTTGTTAGAATAAAGAGAGAAAGGGATGGAGGGAAGAAGGGAAGGAGAGGAGGCAGGGAGGGAAAAAAGGAAGAAGGAAGGAAGAAGAGTAAGAAGAAAGGAGGAAAAAAGAGAAGGATGGAGGGAGGAGGGGCAGGGAAAGTAATTTTACGAGGTATGTGACCTGTACAACCTGCATGTCATCATACTGTACACCATGGCTGGGTAGGAGTGGGGAGGAGGTGGGATGAGGGTGAATGAACGTTAGTGGCAGAAGAAAGGCCAGACAAGCCCCTGATTCAGAGCAGAGTTTAGTTTTTGGAGAAATTAGTTTTGATGGATATTTTTGGAAGTTGAGAAAATGAAAGTCTGTTTCACTGCCAAATCTGCCTGTTTCAATTTGGCAAACACAGATTTCTTCACCCTGTTTTGTGTTTCAGATGGCGCTGAAATGAGCAGTGCTGGCTAGGCTGTACTGACTGGGCTGGTTGTTCACTAAAGCTCCCTGAGACTCACTGATCACTGAGCACAGCCAACAGAGGCTGCCTGCTATTCCCCAGAAGACCAATAGAGGGCTCTCAAGAATACTGAGCAAAATCGGGTGGAAGTCACCACCCAGAGAGGTTCAACTCTTAATGGCAGTGATTATTATGCTTACCTAACACACAAATGGATAGAACTGGATTCAGATGGTAAAGGTACAAGTGAAGGGGTACCTGCCATGAATGCAGTAGAATAAGTTGCTACATAGGAAGGAGCTCAGATTAGGTTAGCTTGTATACAGTATGTATATAGTATGCTGGATATATTAAGACTTGATTCTGTGAACTGTTGTCTTGGAAAAAAAAATCACTTAATTTCTCTAGACCTCAGTTTGCCTACTTAAAGAAAATAATGGGGTGATACTGAGATAGTCTGTATTTATGAGACTTTTTAAGACATAACCTTATATTACTATAACTTAAAACTACATTGAGAACCAATCCGACAAAACATGGCTTACTCAAAAGGAAGAGGGTTAATTCTGTCCCCCAACACAGGCCTAACAAAATGGTCCTATTATCCACGTGGAGTAATAGTTTGAATAGGGATGCTGTCTTTGATGATTAATGAGCTAGACACAGTGTGGTGAGAGTGAAAGATAACATTAACTATAGCCAAAAGACTTAGACTGAGATCTTGACTTTATTTACTAGCTAATCACTTTACCTCTCTGAGTCTCAGTTCCTTCATCTGTAAAGTTGGGGTAATACAAATTTCCTTGCCTACTCCAAAGTGTGAAGGTCAGATAAGATAGTGTAACAGAAGTACTTTGCCTATTGCAGTGTGTCACAGAAATGTTCATCTATTAATAGATACACTAACTTACATGGTCCTAATTTACTGACATAGTATGTGTGAATGCCTTGAGTCCTTTCGTTCCTGAACTTAAGATCTCATGCAAACAACATGATAGCCATAGTTTTTCATTGTAATCTTCTTTCAACAGAAAATAAATTAGAAAAGTAATATTTCTGAAATGCAGAGGAACAGGAGCTAGATTTGCAGATCTTAAAACTGGAAGAGAATTCAAGAGACTAAGCAAAAATGAAGCAACTGACAAAGGATTAATCTCCAAAATTTACAAGCAACTCGTGCAGCTCAATATCAAAAAAACAAACAACCCAAATTCTGCCCAAAATGGGCAGAAGACCTAAATAGACATTTCTCCAAAGAAGATATACAGATTGCCAACAAACACATGAAAGAATGCTCAACATCATTAATCATTAGAGAAATGCAAATCAAAACTACAATGAGGTATCACCTAACACCAGTCAGAATGGCCATCATGAAAAAATCTAGAAACAATAAATGCTGGAGAGGGTGTGGAGAAAAGGGAACCCTCTTGCACTGGTGGTGGGAATGTAAATTGATACAGCCACTATGGAGAACAGTACGGAGATTCCTTAAAAAAGTAAAAATAAAACTACCATGTGACCCAGCAATCCCACTACTGGGCATATACCCTGAGAAAACCATAATTCAAAAAGAGACATATACCACAATGTTCACTGCAGCTCTATTTACAATAGCCAGGACATGGAAGCAACCTAAGTGTCCATCAGCAGATGAATGGATAAAGAAGATGTGGCACATATATACAATGGAATATTACTCAGCCATAAAAAGAAACGAAATTGAGTTATTTGTAGTGAGGTGGATGGACCTAGAGACTGTCATACAGAGTGAAGTAAGTCAGAAAGAGAAAAACAAATACCATATGCTAACACATATGTATGGAATCTAAAAAAAAAAACCCAAAATGGTTCTGAAGAACCTAGGGGCAGGACAGGAATAAAGATGCAGACACAGAGAATGGACTTGAGGACTTGGGGAGGGGGAAGGTTAAGCTGGGACGAAGTGAGAGAGTGGCATGGACTTATATATACTACCGAATGTAAAATAGATAGCTAGTGGGAAGTAGCCGCATAGCACAGGGAGGTCAGCTGGGTGCTTTGTGACCACCTAGAGGGGTGGGATAGGGAGGGTGAGAGGGAGACGCAAGAGGAAGGAGATATGGGGATATATGTATATGTATATGTATATCTGATTCACTTTGTTATAAAGCAGAAACTAACACACCATTGTAAAGCAATTATATTCCAATAAAGATGTTTAAAAAAATGACTAAGCAAAACCACATGATTTATACCCAATACTGAGACTATATTTGAAGTAGGAACTAAGATTCTTTTGTTTCCATTTATTTATTCATTTAATCGTTCATTTCAGTTGCTTGATGCTCTAAGAATACAATTTTTGGAATTAGGGTAAGAACTAGAGTCTAGCAACGGGCTTGTCTACCTATCCATCCCTTCAAGCGTATGTTGGGATGTACCCATTTGCCAGACACCATGTTAGATGCAGGAAGCAATACAAAGATGTGCAAACCTTGATCCCTCCTTTCAAGGAAAGTGTAGCACTCTGCCTGTCATTTGTAAGTGATATAGAAATAGAGATAAATTTTGTTTTTGTTGTTTTAGGATAAATGAGACATGGATGTCAAGGAGGTAGTATAGTGTTTAGGAACAAAAGCTATGGAGTCAGACAGCCCTGGTTCTAATCCTAGATCTGCTAAGTAGACCACCTTTGTCCTTGAGCAAGTTATTTGGCTTTTCTAGGCCTTGGTTTCCTCTGTGTAAATCAGGTTAATGTTATCTACCTTGAAGAGTGGCTGAAGGAATTACATGACCTGATTATTAATTAGTATGCTACTATTTTAGTAGCATATAGTAAACCCACAATACATGGTAGTTATTATTGGAATCATTATTGTTGTAGAGAGCCACAATACCAAGCTATGCTAGATTTCATAAGACAGACGCTGGGAGCCATGCAAGTCCAGAGAAGGGAGCACTCAGCGAAGGCCCTTTGGGGACACTTAAAGGATAAGAGGATTTTCCATTGGCAGATATAAAGAAAAAGTCATTCCAGAGGAGTGAAAGGCCCATCCCTCTGGGAGGGATATGGGCAAAGCAGGGAAGCAGGAGAGAATGTGAGGAGTGCTGGGAATGGAGAGACATTCATTTTGCCATGAACAAAAAGCTCATGTTGTGATCTACTTTTAACGTATTCATTCTGAGTTTGAAATTTCCTTAAAGATATCTTGTCATGTCTCTCTGTGTAGGAAATTGCCTTGATTATCCTAATGTTTTGCTGGTCTGAATTGGAAGGCAGTTACTTGAAATCTTGAAGATGATGAAATTTGTCTTCTGGAATTCTGAGCTACTTTTTCCTCTGCCAGTTTTCCATCTTGCTGGGGCCACCCACCCTGCCCAGTCAACCAGGATCTTCATTTACTTAAAAAAACTTTATTCATTTTTCTTAATACATATGTAATATATGTTTATTGAGGGGAAATTAGAATAAGAAAAACTATCTCTTGTGACCCCCGTGGTATTTGACTCAGCCATCCTCACAAAACACATTCTTTTTTTTTTTTTTTTTTGCTGTACGCGGGCCTCTCACTGTTGTGACCTCTCCCATTGCGGAGCACAGGCTCCGGACGCGCAGGCTCAGCGGCCATGGTTCACGGGCCCAGCCACTCTGTGGCATGTGGGATCCTCCTGGACCGGGGCACGAACCTGTGTCCCCTGCATCGGCAGGCGGACTCTCAACCACTGCGCCACCAGGGAAGCCCAAAACACATTCTTAGAAAAGCTGAGAAACTAATATATAATAAGGTCGAATGGTTTTCAGTGTGGCCCTATTTAAAGGCCATTTGATTTTTGAAGAGGCATAGAGCTTCAAGGTAAATTACTTGGAATTTCAGGCATCCATAGGCACATATGGACGTCATTTTGGGTGGTAAAATGATACCAGTAAAATGATATTTTTGAAGTATTTTGTACTTTAAAAATAAAAGTACATTATTGACCACTTATATACAGATGTTGATTTTATTTTTACTTCTTAAATTATTTTATTGAAAAATAATATATATTCCAAGAAATGCACATTTCTTTAGTGTACAGATTAGTTTTTTTGTGTGTGTGTGTGGTACACGGGCCTCTCACTGCTGTGGCCTCTCCTGCTGTGGAGCACGGGCTCTGGACTTGCAGGCTCAGTGGCCATGGCTCACGGGCCCAGCCACTCCGCGGCATGTGGGATCTTCCCGGACCGGGGCACGAACCCACGTCCCCTGCATTGGCAGGCGGACTCTCAACCACTGTGCCACCAGGGAAGCCCTACAGATTAGTTTTGACAGTTGCATGTACCTGTATAACCCTTATCCTTATCAAGATGTACATTACCATCACCACAGAAAGACCCCTCATTCCCCTTACCTGTAACCCCTCCTACATAGGCAACCAGTCATATTTCTTTCACATAGATTATTTTTGCCTGTTCCAGAACTTCATATAAATGGAATGATACAATATGTGTTCTTTTGTGTCTGGCTTCTTTCATTTAGCATAATATCTGTGAAATCCATAAATGTTGTGTGTATCAGTTTATTCCTTTTTATTGATTAATAGTATTCCATTGTATAATTATATTAAAAACTCTTTATACATTCTCCTGTTGACGGACATTTGGGTTATTTACAGTTTGGAGCTATTATAGATAAAGTTCCTGTGCACACCTGTATGCAAATCTTTTATCTATCATTAATTTTTAGCAATTTGATGATGATGTACCCTGGTGTAGCTTTCTTTGTATTTATCTTGCTTAGAATTCATTGAACTTCTTAGATCTATAAGTTTGTATTTTCCATCAAACTTGGAAAATTTTTTGTTTTTGCAAAAAATTTTATTTCTTCTTTATTATTATTTCTTTATAATATTGAAGAAATATTATTTCTTCAAACATTTTTTTCTGATCCAGGCTTTCTTTCTGTTAAGCCTATTACCTGTATGTTACACTGCTTAATATTTTCCCAGAGATCACTGAGGCTATATTCATTTTGTTCTTGTCATCCTTTTTTCTCTATTTCTCTCTACTTTTAGTTTGGATAGTTCCTATTGCCTGGTTTCGAATTCACTGATCTTTTCTTTTGCAGTGTCATCTGTTGTTAAGCCCATCCAGTGAAATTTTCATTTTGGACATTGTATTTTTCTCTTCTAGAATTGCCATTTGGTTTTTTTTTCATTTACCATTTCTCTATTATTTCTTCTTTGTTTTCTCATTAAATTTATATTTTCCTTTTAATCTTTGAACAAATTTAAAATACCTATTTTAAAGTCATTGACTGCTAATTTATTCTTCTCTATCATTTCCAATGTGTTTCTACTAGACTTTTCTCCTGGTGATAGATCACATTTTCTTGCTTTTTTTTTTTGCCCATCTGCTAATTCTTTTATTGTATGCTGGACATTATTGATGCTACATCATTGACTGCCTGGATTTTGTTGTCTTCCTTGATAGATAGTTTAATTTTGTTCTGGTAGGCAATCAATTTACTTTTGAATCAGTTCAATCCTTTCGAGGCTTGTTTTTAAATTTTCCTAGGTAAGACATGGAACCTAAGGCTAGCTTAGGCCCACCATTAAGGACTGGACTTTCTGAGGTCTATACTGAATTAATTGAGGATTTTCCACTGTGTTGGTGAGGACTCTCATGTCTCCCAGTCCTGTGCAATTTTCATTAGATTGAAATACAATTTCTAGGATGCAAGGGAAGAGTTATCCTCTGGTAGTTTTTGTTTCTTTGGTAGATGTTATTTCCCTGGCCCTGTGAAGTCTGCCCTGCATATGTGCAGTGTAGTGTTCAGCCAAAGACTAAAGGAGACTTCTCTGCAGGTTTGTGGATCACCTTCTTTGTATAGCTCCCTTGTTTCTGGTACCATATCACATAATTTCCAACCACCTCAGTACCCCTGAAACTCAATGCCTGTCTCCTGGGCTAGATCATGTTTGGGCCCCCCTGTGTTGTACCACAGTACAACAAGTGCCTCCAGATAGAAAACTGAGTCAGTTATGTGGCTTATCTCATCTGCTGCCCTTTTCTCAGAGGTCACAGTCTTCTGCTGCTTGCTATCCAATTTCTGAAATAGTAATTTCATATGTTTTCATTAGGCCATATATATCCTGACCAAGTAAAAGACCACACAAAGTAATTCTTGTTAGTTCATTTTGAATATGGAGAAACTAATGCACTCACCATGGATTGTCTAATGTTACTAATTACCAACCCATGGGAAAGCTGGAATAGTAGCAATATTTTTCAGCTCTTGGTTTCTCTAAACCCACCACAGAGTCTTTTGGAGAAAGTATCTGTAAGCAGATTATGGGGATAAATTGCTACTCATGGAAAGCAAACCATATTTCATAGAGGGGCAACAGATATCAGGGTTCTAAGCTCTGATTTACTATAGAAGTCATTAGTAAAGTTCACCCCTGGATGCTTTTGCTCGGGTGGGGCCATGGAACTAGTTCTGGACAATGAGTTGTTAGCAGCAGTGATGTGCGTTAATTCTGAGGGAACACATATTGCTGGCTGAGTCTTTGAGTTTCTCTTTTCATTATGTCATGGTAACTGGCAATGTTCAAGATGATGGCTCTGTAAACCTGTGTCTTTGAGTGATTAAGTTGAGCAGAGACAGCTTCTTAACTCTCAATGGACAGGTAGCATGGACAAGAAGTAATCCTTGTTTTAAGCTACTGAAATTTGGGGTGTTACATGTTTTCATGGTATAACTTAGCCTATCCTGAATGTCAGAGAGAACTTTGATAAAACTTGATTGTCTTGGGTTGGTTCTCCAGAAACAGAACCTGAGATAAAAATTAGCATGCAAGTGACTTACTAAAGAAGTGCTCCCAGGGGAGAATACTAAGGGAGTGGGGGAAGCACGATAGGGAAGGGAAGAAACTAAGTTAAGGTGTGATCTCAGGCAAAATTCCCTCAGCTAGTGTGCTGCAACCTGATTTTACAGGGGAATTCTGCAGCTTAAATTATGCCTTGGTGTTTTCCCAACTCAAAGCAAAGGAGTTAGGCTTTCTTATGCCTACACATAGCCAGGGTTGGGGAGAGGAGGTTGGTCCATGCAGAGTCAGTAGAAGGCTGTACAAGGGGATTTGGGTGAAGCACTGGTGTGGTCCACTAGTGTGATCACAAGGGAGGAAGAAAAGGCTCAGTACCTTCATTTTCAGTTATATATAACAAGAAGACTCATAAATTTATTTTTTATGAAAATGGCGTGGAATAAATGCACTGTAATATTATTTGAGGATAGAAATGCTAGTGGTTGCTGAAGTCTCAGATGGAAAGGCCATTTCTTCCTTATGTCAGTATGTTTTGACTGTTGATATATACTCCATAGTAGAGCCACTGAATATGCCTCCCAAATATTTCTAATTTCTCCTACTTTCTCAGCTTCTGAATCAACTTAGAGCAAAATAGAGCTTCAAGATTTGCCTTCAGCTCGTGTTGTTATTTATTATTTGCTGGCTACCATGCTATACAAAAAGACATGGTCACAATTGCTTGTTTCCTTGTCACCACTTGATTTACCCCCTCACTACCCAGCCTGAGTGATGGCTGCCTCTTTATTTGGCTTAGATCACAAGGTTTGGGGGAGCTTGTCTTAAGGGGAAATTTTTCTTAACTAAGAGAGCTGAATAAGTTGCATTGTCTTTCTGCTCTTTTGAAAGGTAAAGCAAATGGAATTTTGCCTGCCATGATTTGAAGTGAAGGTGTGTGCTTTTCTTGCTGTAGTTGATGATATAGTTAGTGCTGAAGGCGGATCGGGGAACTCTGGTCTTTGTGGCTTTGGTGTGAGTGATGTGGAAAGACTTCTAAATTTGGTGCAGTAAAGTGGTTTGGGACCAATTGCCAATTCGGGAGTATAGAATCATACCCCTCTTTTTCTTTCCCTCCTTTTTTTGTGATCTCCCCTTCCCACACTCACACACCTTGTATTTGTTGACATTTCTGGACAGAGTATTTCCTGTTGCAATCTCAGTTCTTCATCTTGATTTCCATTATATTGGCATTATAGCTGATGTGTAAACCAACTTCACTATTAACTTTGGCAAATCTTTACCGTCGCCTCCCACTCTATCTAGTTTCTATATATTAGCTTTGCCCTAATTGTTTAGAGTTGATCCTTCCCCTAGAATTTTCCGCCTCCAGCTCTGTCAACCCATTTCCCAAGATAACCTGTCAAATCAGTTGAGAGAATTGATGAGACTGGCTATTTGGCATTGTGTCAAGCCCACAAAACCTGGCTAACTCAGCTGAACTTTTCACTTTTTATTACTAACTGGGTGGGTATCATGTAGACAGTAGACATACCATATAATTAGAACTCTCAGTCAGTAAGAAGCATTCTTCTCACCTTGTCCCCAGACAGCATTAGCTGAGAAGTCAGTGGTTTTGACCTTACCAGATCTGTGACCTTACTGGACACATTATCTAATTTCACTAGCATTTTGGAGTTTCACATTTCTGATGTGTATCTTAGGACAATTTTAATAATATATTAAACATTTGCATGGCCCTTTGCAGTTTACAAAGTCCTTTTAATTGGGCTAGGGCATTTGTGTGGGCCCTGTGTGCACATGCCTCTCTCTCATGTTCATTCTATATATTCCACCCCTCCATAGGCAACCAATTTTGGGTTTCTTGGTTGTTGCTCTGTTGTTTTCCCCCTTGAGAGATCCACCCCTTTCTCTTCACCTCAGTTTCCTGATTCTGACACATTGAGCTCTGTCTCTGCTTCTTGGACATACTCCTGCTTGTGAGACCCCCTGCCAGAAACTGATGTGATGGGACTCTCCACACTTAGCTTTCTGAAATTACCGCCTGCTTGTCCCATAATCTTGCTTTACCTCTTCCAGTCGTGTCATTTGTCCAGAGTCCTGTGGAATTAACTTCTGAGAATCCAAAATTCCAATCCAGTCTTTTCATGATGTTGAGTGAGATGTCTCACATTACAGTCCCTTGCTTGTTCATCTCCATAGAGGTGACAAAGCAGGCAGGGGACCTCACCTCCCAGTATAATAGTGAAAATTCACCCTTAACTCAAGATTCCTTTCCTGTTGCTAGAGTTACTCCAAATAGCCTGTTAAGTACACTGAGATATTTGTATGATAAGACCTTACCCAGCTGAAGAGCACTGTGAAACTGCCACTTTGCTAGCAGTCTCAGAATTAAGCATGCAATGAAAATGGTTAGCCAGTTCAGGAGATAGCAGCCATTAACTTAGACAGATAATACCTTGCACTTGCTGTATATTTGCTCACAAATAATACCTTGCACTTGCTGTATAATAATGAGTGCTATTAAATATGAATGGCCTCATTTGTCCTCCTGGCATGTGTGTCCCATAGAGAGTGACACATATGTATGTGGCCATTTAGCATCTTGGGAAATGTAGCCTAGACAAGTTAAGAGATTTTTATCCGTAACCAAGGCTAACTATTAGGTGTTGAACCTTGGGAAGGCATTGTATTTGGTAGACTCGTGCCATAAAAGCTGTAAATTAGAACGAGGGTGGGATGAGAAGCCAAAAATATAAACTGATTTGGGTCAACAGTGTTGGGACGGGTCAGCATGGGTCACAGTGCAAACAGTAAAAACAGAAGAGGAGCTGATTAGGAACTAGGAGTTCGGCCTGTAGTGGAGTTGTCGTACCTAAGGGCACAGGGGAAAGAAGATCTAAACTGTGCTTCTCAAAGCTTAATATACATACCAGTCTCCTGAGGATCTTGTTAAAATGCAGATTCTGATTCAGGAAGTTAGTGGTGAGTCCTGGGACTTTGCATTTATAACAAGCTCCCAGGTGGTATTGATGCTGTCTGTTACTGGATCACCTTGAATAGCCAGGTCTCAGGAGTCCTGGGCTGGGGACTGGAGAAGACCTTGCACCAGTAGGACTTCTCTTAGCTGAAGTATCTTTTGAAAGCCCCAGATCTGTTTCTAGGATTGGGGAGGTAATGACTGTCAATGGGTCATACTGGGTTATGCCCATATCCTGGAAATCGACCAGTGATTTTTCTTAGACTGCATTAGGAGCAACCCTACTCTTTGAAGGTTGGGGATTTTTCCCCCTGCATGATTAATTCAGTTGAAAGGAGAGAGAAGTCTTTGCTGTCAGTGTCTTTGTGAAGGACAAAGTATGTATTTGTTCACAGAGTTAAAAGAAATGACTGAAAAACATTTTCCTGAAGGTATTTACAGCCAAGAGCCTCACTAAAACATCCACTACACATTGAATAGAGGGGGTGATAGGCTACACAAACACTCTGTCTCAGCAAATCCAAGCCAAGTCAGTGTTAAACGTCTCAGCAGCCAGTGGCTCCGTGCCACTTCAGTTTGCCAAGGGAGTGATGAAGGATGCCCAGATTGGAAAGCAAAACCTTGGGAGAGACAGCACATTACGGCATCAACTTAATGGAAATATCAAATCTTCACCCAGAGGCTGACAGCTCCTGTGCTTCTATCAGCCCAGAGTATTTGCTGAGACTTGTAGCTACTGGAAGAGAGATCAAAGTCCAGGAGGGGGAAAGAGCCTCACAGACCAGGGCCATACCAGGCTGAGGAGTAGGTATATACGCTTATAGCTTGCAGCAACAGGCTTCAGAGAATCTGGGTCAGCTTTGCACTGGTACCCTGGGATTTTTCTAACATGAGAACTCAGTAGTGTTAGGATGGGTTCACAATTCACTGAGAATTAATCTAATGAATAATGTATTTCCTTCTGTAAATGGAAATTATCTTAGTAGTGGACACACCTCCTTCATGTGACTCTAAATAAACTAGTCAGAACAGCTGTGAAGAGCCTAAAGCACGTACAGCCTTGCTTGGTAATGATCTTAGGCTCCATGCGGTAGGACTGCGGGTAAGGGATGTTCTTGCTCCCTGATCTTACAAACAGACATTTGGACTGCTTCTCACCCAGCTCTCTGGTCTTGGGAGGGATACCAGAATTTACAAGCTCAACTCCAGTAGGCCCTAAGGGTAGAGCTGGGTTAGTTTAGCCCCATCCGCCCTTCATCCCAGGGCCCTTTGCAAAGCCAGTGGTGGGAGCTTTCTCAGGCTGTGGAAGCAGCTTCTCAGAAGGGACATGAATCACCTCAGATGGAGTTTGAGACTGCCGATTAAGTCCCTGACCCTGCCCTCAGCCAAGAGAGCTCACTAAACAAATTGGACTGGAAATAATAACCAGAAATCATCTTTAATAGGTAAACTCTGCAAAGCACTCGTTACTTGATAGCAATTCATAAGCAGAGAAGACCTGTACATTAGAGAACATCACATCATTACAGCGAACTACATGGAGCAAGTGTGTTTCCTGTTGGAAATGTCTGGCTTGCCCCTTCTTAGGTGGTCAGTGGGGTTTTGCATTAGACAGTGAACCACAAATTAGGGATTTTGAACACATTCCTTAGCCTCTCTGACCTTGACTCCTTCCATATAAAATCATCTTAGAGGCCTACCCTTTCAGCTCTGATATTTTAATTTTTCTGTGCTGGACAAAAGCTATACAACGACAGATGCTTCTGAACTGTGTGCTGTTCTGAGACCATTACTTGATATCTCTAAGCCTCTCTTTTCCTTCTAGCAATATTTGCTCCATCACAAATCTCATGATCATGCTTGAAAGATACTGGATTAAGACCAGTTTCTCTGTTAATGTCTAACACTTGGATTTGAGTTCATATATTTGGAAATCAATCTCCTGTAAGAGTACAGCAGCTGAAGGCAAACCTTTCTGAAATGTCACACCATTAACATGCCCCCTTAAATGCTATAAAGTTTGACCCCGGACTGATATCAGCATAGCATGTGCCTGTAGACTTGCAGCCATGAGCTTAGCTAAAAGCATTCTGAGTGTCAGTCCAGTTCTCTGTTCCTAACGGCAAAGAAACCAGGAGATGCCCTCTCCTCTGTGCTCAGTCAGTGCTTGGGGTCCGAAAGACGTGGCAGGTAGCCAGGGAGAACGAGATCTGTTTTATTGTGCCGATTAATCATGAAGGGCAAGACAGGCATTGGTCTGGTGTTGGGTTTTTCTCCTGAGAGTGTGAGAACATTATTCTCCTCATTCCTTGCACACCAGGAACATTTGCTGCTGCTTCAAGCACAGAAAGGGTTGTATAAACATTTTAATATTGCATGAGGCTTGTATAAGATCGACTGCGTTTGTGAATGCTAAACCCTGACACATAAAGAGACAGAGAGAGTAGAAAAAAAAGAGAGAGATTTTTTATCAACTGGGGAGACTGTAGTAATTCAGAATGTTTTGATGATTCTCATTGTAGAATTTTGTTATGGTGATATATCGAAGCCGATGATAAATCAAGCCCCAAATGCCACAAACTACAGGGATATTTTCTGTTTTTGCTTGATTTTTCACACACAAAAAAGTCTTATTAAATCACAGCCATTCTCTCTTCCTTTCCCCCCAAGAGTTTGGGTTTTGCACTTGGATTTCTACTATCCCAGATGGAGAGGCAGGGTTCATATAGATTGTAAAACTATTGTGATTTTCTCCTTCCTACAAAACAGACAACCATGACAGAGCTTCTGGGGAGGGCATGGTAGGGCAGCACAGGGCAGGCCAGTCCCAGGTGGGTATCTGTCACCTGAAAGGGCCTGAGGAAGGGCAGCTGTGTAAAGAAAACTTATTTTGTTTGGTTTAACATCCGTTGAGTCAGAAGAGCAAGCTGTGGATCACCAGGCATCCTTAGTAATGGTTCCCCAGCCTCCTGAACGTCTTTCTTGTAATCCCTCTCCTTCAAGCTCCACCACCTCCACATCTAACTGCCTTATTTTGTTGTTTTGGTTTCTAGCTTGTAACTATTCCTTAGATGCTTCCATGTTTCTTCATCTCCTTCCTAGTCCAAGTTCAAATCATCTCCTGTCTGAATCACTGCACTGGCATCCTAGATAGATTCCTTTATTTTCATCTAGTCAATCCCTGGTACACAATAGTGATTTTTTAAAAATAAAACATAAAATAAGCTTTCCAAGATAAAAACCTATTTCCATTACAACCATGCTTAAAATCACTCAGTGATCTCTTCTAGAATGCCTTTAGATAGAAATGATCTTTAAGCTGGAGTATCTGGTCCTTTAGATCTGCCTCCTGCCTACTCTCCAGCTTCAACTGCCACCATTCCCTGCCTTGCACCTCATTGTTCAATCCTGTTGCTTTACATTCCTTGAAGTACCAAGTTCCCTTGTTCCTCTGGCTTTTCACACACACTTTGTGATATTTATTTAGTTCTCTCCTTCTCCCCCTTGACTGTAATTAGGACATGGACTGAACCATGCTGCTCATCTTTCTCATTGTTGTGCCCCAGTGACTAACAGAGAACCTGACCTTGTGATAGGCATTCAGTACATATGTGATGAATGAATGGATGGACAGATGAAGAGATGAAGCAAAGAAGAGTCAATGTCTGGAACAGACTTTTTGTACTATAGCTCCTTCCACATATTGTACAATCATTGAATTTAGAGATAGAGGCCAAACAGGGAGGGACCTTAGGGAGAATATGACCAGCCACCTCATTTGATAGGTGAGGAAACCAAGTCAAGTGATTCACTCAACATCATACAGCTGCTAGTGGGCCAAGACTAGAATCAAGGTCTTCTACTGCCTATTCTATTAATCCTATATCCCTTGCCATACCTCTAAAGATTTCATATTTGTCAGCTCTTAGAACTTTAGAGCTGGGAGGAATTTCTTTGTCATTTTATGAGTGAGGAACATTGTTGAGGGTCAGAGAGGTAGAGGGACTTCCTCCAGGTCAGTTTTTGCAAATTGACCAAGTCCTAGAGAACAGGATGGGCACCAGCCATTCAGTTGGAGCCACTGCCAAGCTGAAGTGAGGCAACTCTTGAGCCAAGAGCACATGACTTTTGACTATGCATGAGGCCAGGATGGTGCCCCTAGCAAATGGTCAGAATTCAGATTCAGCTATGCCAGTTTCACATTTCCTCTGCCTTCGCCCAGCTGAGAGCTGGTTCTGCCTTTGTCTTACTGCTCTGGCACTTTAGAACCCTAGGCAGGTCCTGTAAACTGCCAACAGATTCTAGACCAGCCAGGTGGAGTTCCAGATCTACCCCTTGGGCAGTGGGGAGCCATGGAACCACTCACCTTTCTGTGCTTTGGTTCCTCCCTTGGCTGAATCAGGAGGCATCCAGGGCCTGGGAGATGACTTTACTGTATTACCGTGAAAATGTACATAAAATCCTTTGGGCTCCTTAGGGAAAAGGACAGTGTAAATTCCAGACATCTTTGTTATTTCTTTCTGTAGAAAAAGACCTGATTTGAGGCTTAGAAGCTAAGCAAATAGGGACTGAGAAGCTTTGTGAGATCATTTTGCTTACTAACAGGCCATGAGGAATGTCAGGAGAACATGGAGGATAGTCACCTTGGAGAGGCCCATCAGCCCTCAAATCCCCTGTTCTGGGGTAATGTTTAGGAGGGTGACTGTGGGGAGGAGTGGTTTAGACAAGATTGATTTTCCTTTGCTAAAACTTAATCCTGACTGGCAGCAGGAGATTGAGTTTCTCTCTATTCCTCGAGGTCTGAGGAATGGGTACAACAGAGAGAGGTCAGGACAATTCAGTTTGTGAAATGCATTCCAGAGGTCTTTCCATTAGTGCCGGGAAGATGTCAGGACCTGAGTGGTCTGGAGTAACTGAGCTCCCCAGGACCACTCCAGATGTACTTTATCATGGGTGGGTGGCCAAGGCTGTGGGTGGTGATGGCTTCCTTTTCATTCTCATTTGTGGGGGCTGGTCTTGGTCCTTTCAGGGAAGGAGGATTGAGGAAATTCAGGGATCAGAATTTCTTACTGAGAAGGCCCCAGGGTCCTGAAGTTCAGGGCTTCTTCACTTTCATCTCCTATGCAAGATAAATTTACCCAGATTCCTGCAAGTCCTCCTGCAGTCTTCCCAAGAGGTAGATTCTTGGGGACAGGGTGCAATAACAGAGAAAATGAAAACCAAGCAGGGTGGGAGATGGCAGAAGGTGGGGCTAGGGAGAGCTCTCTCCATGACTCGCACAACCTTCCTCTTCTTGATCGGGCACCAGTGGGTGGAAGAGCACAAGGTGGGTTCTACTTGGTGGCACAAATTTTATTGTATCTCACAGTTTTGGTGGGTCAGGTGTCCGGACATGGCTTAGCTGTATGGTTTAGGCTCAGGGTCTCTCCTCAGGTTGCAGTCAAGTTGTTGGTCAAGGCTGCAGTCATCTGAAAGCTTGACTGGGGCTGGAGGATCTGCTTCTGTGATGGCTCATTCTTGGCCTCAATCACTCACTATGTGTACCTCTCTGTAGGGCTACTTGACTGAGCTCATGACATGGTAGCTGCCTTCCCCAGAGGAATTGATGTGTAACCTAAATTTGTGAGTTATGTGCTATCACTTCCACCACATTCTATTTATTGCAAGTGAGTTGCTAAAGAAAAAAAAAAAAACGAAGAAGGAGTATTAGAGAACGTGTGGACAGCCTGTTACCCAAGGCATCCCAATCTTAGGGACCTATGTTTTCCATCTTCATGTCAAGTGAATGTGGGCACTGGAATTTTCCATTCCTCGCCTGCAGTGGGACCCAACCCCAAGAAAGACACATTGCATTCTGGCCCACTGAGGTAGCATCATGCATCAGGGAGTGTGGATGGCATAAGCAAGCAGTCACTTCTGGTAACATCTTTCAGTGCCCTGCTGACTGTGGGGAGGCTAGTTCTCCAAATGAAGTCCTTTTAGCAAAAGAGAACAAAGGTGTACAACATTGTAAATCGACTGTACTTTAATAAAAAATGATAAAAATGATTTAAAAAAGAGAGAACAAAGGTACATACATCCTCATGCTGCATGTATTTGTTTTAACCCTTACCTAATGCCCTGACATAAGTGCTACCATACAATTGGTAACATCAGTTTGGTATGGCAGTGAATTTTTCTGTACACAATAGGGAGATGTGAAAACATCAGGGTGGGTGGGAGTCTAGGGCTTCACCCAGTTATCCCTGTCATGGTAATAATTGATAACACTCAGAGAACACTTAAAAGGATCCAATCACTGTTTTAAGCAGTGTTAACTAATTTTCTTCACTCAACAATTCTGTGAAATAAATGCTGTAATTCATTTACAGGTAAGAAAACTGAAACACAAAGAGGGTATATAACATATCCAAAGTCAAATAAGCAGCAGAATGTTTTTGAGCCCAGCAGCGTCTGGCTGCTGAATCTGGGCTCTTAGACGTAAGTCCTGGTGGCTTTACACATAGCCTTGAATGAAAAACAAACACACAAACACACAAACAAAAAAACTCCCCCCAAAACAGGGGATAAGGCAATGTTTCTCGATTTGTAATGTGAGTATACATCTCCCAGAGTCCAGGGAAATCTCTTAAGATGCAGGTTCTGATTCAGTAGGTCAGTTGGGGGCTGAGTCTACATTTTTAACTCATTTAACTCATTTAACTCATTTTAAGTCTACATTTTTAATTCTTTTGAGAAAAAGGTTCTCCGCCCAGTCTGGACTTGAGAATCACGGGGGTAGAGTGGAGGAGGGAGATGTTAAAGAAAACAAAAATGAGAACAACCCTTCTGCCCAAGTTCCACCCTGAAAAGTTCTGATTCACTTGGTCTGGGGTGTCTTCCTGGGGAAGCAGTATTTTTAGAAGCACTCCAGGTGATTCTCATGTGCAGCTAGGGTGTAGAACCAATACCCTAGGGATAAATCTGCAGTCCAGGACCAGACTAGTCTTATTTCTTTTGGCAGAAGCTGTGGCATAGGGTCCCCAAGGTGAGGGCCACCCCATGCTGGGCCAGGCATTATCAAACTCTTTATCCGCTATGGAGCTGCTGAAGGGATTGGGGACAGAGCAGCTCAGAGCTACGTTACTTATGCAACAGAATATTCTCGGAGCAGAGCACTAATGGGCTGCCTTGCTTTGGGGGAGAACAGCAGGTCCCAGGCTGGAAAGCCTGCTTGCTGTTCCGGCCAGCGTGTGCTGGGGATGCAGTACACGCGCCTGGCTGGGCTTCCTCTGGCATCGCATTTTGCATGACACTTTTTGTTTTCATTATGCCTAAATTTGGCCTGCCCAGAGAGCGTGATTAAAATGAAAACCTTATTCTAACCGGGCTCAGAAAATGGGGGAAGGAATCTAAAAATAGGCCACGGAAAAGGGAAGAACTCAAATGGTATAATGACCAAGTTGGTTCAAACACACACACTTGCAGTAATTTCTCTTGGAGAGAGAAGACAGCAGTGACATCCACACAGGTGTTTGTATAATCCAGGTCACATCAAACTCCTCTCTGCTTTACAAATTCAAAGCCCTGGAAAAATGGAAGCAGACAGTAATAGGAGATAATAAGAGGAATAACAAGTCTCACTCCCTGCTTCTCGCACAGTGGTGCTTGGTGTGCCAAGAGGGTGTCTGTAATGCACTTTTGTTCTCTGCAGAGAAATACTGGATGGTGGGAAGAAACATGTCCTTAACTTTCTAACACAAAGCCTGAAGAGGACTGGCTATGGACACTTGGTTTCTAGTTTCATTCCTTGCTTTCTCTGTAATTAGATAACCCACCCTTAAGAGCTCAGCTTAAATTTAACTCCCTGTAGAAGGCGCCCTCTAGTCCCCTGGCCTAAGTTAAGTTCTCCAGTTCCCAACACCACCTCCGTTTCCCCATTAGGGGACTTGCTTCTCTTGATTACTTTTGTTTGATCTGTGTTTAGCTCAGCCGTACACCTCCATGGTCTTTTACAATACAAGACACTTATTAGATGCTTAGTATGAATGAATGAATGAATGAATGTATGAAGTCTTGGGAAAGACATTTAAGTTCCCTGGGCCTCCTTGTTCAAGTCAGTAAAATATTGATAGAGAGGAGTTTGGGCAGGTGACCTCAAAACTCCCTTTCTCTTCTGAGTCTCCATTAAGAAGGCTTTACTTTTTGTGGCCTAGCAGTCCACTCTTGAGGGACAGAGTGGTTGGCTGGGCACACCAGTGGCAGAATGCATGGCCCCAGCCTTGTTGCTAAGACTTAGGAGCAGAAAAGATCACTAGAAGAGATACCATCTTGCAATCACATTGTGTATTCATCTCACACCTCATCCCCTCAACACATTCGTGCTGTGTGACCTGTAATTTATTCTAGTGGTTTGGTGTTGTGTGTGTAGGCTCTGGGGTCTTACCCTGGCTCAAATCCCAGGCTTTACTAAGCTGTGTGACCTAGAGCAAATTACTACTTTCCCTCCCAGTGCCTCCATCTTGCCCCTTGTAAAACAGGAAGGATAATTTTTCTACTTTTTAAGGTTGTTATGAGGATTTAATGAGTTAATACACATAAAGCACTTAAAGCAGGGCCCAAAGTAGGCACTCAATAAACGTCAAGTTTTTTTTTTTTTTTTTTTGGTA
This sequence comes from Delphinus delphis, assembly GCF_949987515.2. Classification (NCBI taxonomy): domain Eukaryota; kingdom Metazoa; phylum Chordata; class Mammalia; order Artiodactyla; family Delphinidae; genus Delphinus; species Delphinus delphis. The sequence continues at coordinate 66,910,189 of NC_082694.2, forward strand.
GGAGTTTATTAATTAATTAATTTATTTATTTTTGGATGTGTTGGGTCTTCATTTCTGTGTGAGGGCTTTCTCTAGTTGTGGCAAGCAGGGACCACTCTTCATCGCGGTGCGCGGGCCTCTCATGGTGCGCGGGCCTCTCTTGTTGCGGAGCACAAGCTCCAGATGCGCAGGCTCAGTAGTTGTGGCTCACGGGCCTAGTTGCTCCGCGGCATGTGGGATCCTCCCAGACCAGGGCTCGAACCCGTGTCCCCTGCATTAGCAGGCAGAGTCTCAACCACTGTGCCACCAGGGAAGCCCGTGTTTTTTTTATTATTCCCATTCTCTTGTATATTCCTGTCTCTGCCCCTTTGTCTTTATTCATGAGCTCCCACTCCTCTACTGAAATCTGATTCAGCTTTCAAGGCCCAGCCCCTCATAGACCATAGATCACAGCCTGTCAAGCTGGGAGGAGCTGTGCAGATAATTAAATCCAAATAACCTCATTTTACAGATGAGAAGTCGGAGGCACAGGGAGTCTCAGCCAATTGCTCAGGGTAGCAGAGTCAGCTGGTGTAGCACTAGCCCCAAACCTGGGGGACGGACCCTACAGCTAGGGTTTTCCTTCTGACACTGGGTAGCCTCCCTCTTTGGAGCTCAGAGCTCTTCTTGTTGGCGTCTTTCCTTCTGGTGCTTGCTCTCTTATGAAGTCTTTTCAGTAGGATGTGGTTAGTAATCACTTTTAGAATAGACTTTCTTGATTAATCTTACATCCCCATTTGTTAAGCAGGTTGTTTTTGTCCATAGTAGGTATTCACCTCTAATAATAATGAGCTATATTGGATTAGGACATCATTATTTACAAAGTACTTTCTGATATGTTGCTATCTCATTGATACAAAAATGCCAAGAGGCAGGGATTATTTTTATCTTCTCTAGAGAAGAGGAAACAGGGTTAGAGAAAGGAAGAGAATTGCTCAGAGCCACCCAGCCAACACAGAGGGGAACTTGTCTGTCTGCAAATGGCCCTGCTCTTCCTTGCTTGCCCGAATGAATGAATCTATTACTTAACGTTTCATGTGGATTTGTCTTGTTTCCTTCACTAGAAGGCCTGGGCCGTGTGTTAAGAATTATTTATATTCTCAAAGGGTCTACAGCAATCACAGCAGTCTCACAATATGTGTTTGTTGAAGAAATAAGTAACAGTTTTCACTGCTGCCTTCAACCTTAAAGAGGTAGGGTCTGTCCAGATACACACATATCGTTGGCTGTGTGGCCTTAATCCACTTACTTCCCAGTCTGTGTTTCTCTTTTCTGTACAATGTGGTTAAAGCTATTTGCCTCCTTTCAAATTGTTGATGATGCTTTGAGAGCAGGCTGGCAACTAAACTTTTGTGGTCTCCTCAAGCTGTTAGAGCATAACCCCGGGAGAAAGAGTGGGTATGGGAGCTTTAGAGGCTCAGTCTTGGGGCAGAGTCTTTCAGGATTGTATCAGGAAGCAAAAGTTGGTGGGGGGGGGGCATGTTCAGGAGGTGGGAGGGAGGCACATGACTAACCCACTCCCACACCCTGTTCCCTCAATCTTTAATTTCATCCTTATTTCATGAATTAATGATGACACCACTGCCTTAATGTTATTCATTAAAGCAGTTGATTCCATGCACCTCTGCATGGCCTCCTCTCTGAATCCCACAGAGAGACCTCTCCACAATCTAACAGCAGAGGCTTCCAAGAGCAAACCTCCTCTCTCAGAGAGGAACCAGCACAAGAAGGGGGCTTGTGCAGTATCCAGGTGCCTCCCTTGCCTTCTAGGTCCCACCAAAGAAATCTGTTTAAACAGATGATGGACCAGGAATACTGGAGTCACTCAAAGACTTGAATGAACAGTCCCTACCCCCTCCGTTTTATTTTTAAATAAATTAGGAATAGCCGTAGAAACATAGAAAATTTAAATTGAACCCAGAGGGGTTACAAATTTAAATGCCTATAGGTGTAGGCAATTTATGTAATGAAATGAAAGAATGAAAAAAGCCCAGTCTGATAAAATGGTACAAGCTGGCTTCAATGAAAGAGGTCAGGCTTAAGTGGACTCTTGCCTTATGGGAATGTGGGACCATAAATGAAGGCTTGCTGTTTTTAAGTGTTGGCAACTGATTTAAATAAAAACAAATTAAAATGACACACACAAAAACTGTGGGATAAACAAGACTGTAGGGCAGGATGCAACCTTGGATACCAATTTGAGATATGGGATGGGTGACCGCATTCATGTAGCTGACACCAAAGGCCCTAGCCTTGGGTGGGAGAGAAGCTTTTTTTTTTTTTTTTTTTTGCGGTATGCAGGCCTCTCACTGTTGTGGCCTCTCCTGTTGCGGAGCACAGGCTCCGGACGCGCAGGCTCAGCGGCCATGGCTCACAGGCCCAGCCGCTCCTCAGAGTGTGGGATCTTCCTGGACCGGGGCACGAACCCGTGTCCCCTGCATCGGCAGGCAGACTCTCAACCACTGCGCCGCCAGGGAAGCCCGGAGAGAAGCTTTTGAACACGTCTGGAGGTCAGAAAGTTTTGGCTACACACTTCCTTTTTTAAAGTGTGCCCCTAAGCGGTGTTTAGTGGTGATTCTATAAAGAAATGCAGGTACTGTGTTAAATACTGTACACACTTTGACTCATCCTCACAGCTTTGCAGTTTGGCTATTATCATCCCCATTTGGCAGAGAAGAAAACAAAGGCTAAGGAAGCCTAAGTAACTTACCCAAAGTCACACAGTTGTGAAGTGACAGAAGTAGGGTTTAACCCTAATTTGGACTGCTGTGCTAGGAATATCTGAGATTCCAGACACAGTCACAAAGCACTCTAGATTTTTATGGTTCTCTGCTTGTAGCCGGCAACATACCAGAAAGCATATAACACTAACGCTGGATCTGCTCATGTATTATCCTTTTATTCATTCCAGATTGGATTAGAGGGTCTCTAAGACTTGACATTCTGTGGTTCTGGGACACAAACACAACTACTACTGCTACTAACATTTCCCTGTGTCGACAGCTTACTAGTTGCCAAGCTCATTTAACTGCATGTAATTCTCACACCAACCCTATGACATAGGTATTAGTCCCATTTCACAGAGGAGGAAACTGAGGCTCAGAGAAGTTAAATAACTTGCTCAAGCATGCAGTTAATAAGGCAGTCCCAGGATTGGGGCTCAGGTAGGTCTGACTCTTAACCCCTGAGCAAAGGTGAGGTGCAGGTTTGGAAAACAGGCGTGGTCTGTCTTCCCAAGGGCCCTGGAAGAGCACTACTGAATCACAGCTCCACCACGTACATTAAGTACAGTGTGACACGAGCAAATCACTTAGCCTCACTAGTGCCTCTTCTGTAAAATGAGGTAATAGTAGCACACCTCCCTCCTGGGGTTGTTGTTGAGTTCACCTGTGTAGAGTGCGTGGAGCCATGCCTGACACATACTGAAGTGTTCCATGTTGTTTCACTTTCTTTTTCCATTGCCCAGAACCTGTGCTCTCACTCCCTAGGAGGTCAGCTGCACATCTGTTCCTCCCTTGAACCACTGTGGGGGAGATTTGGCCCAGACTTCTGGAGAGAAGCTTAAAAGATGTTACGGAAACATTAACTTATCCTTTGTTCCTCTCCTTAAGTGTCTTTCAGCCATGACAGCCACGGACTTAATAGAATTCAGTTCACTAAAGTTCTATTAGTTCTGGATATGAGTTATAGAAGGAGGTTTCCCAGGCAGCTGCTTATGGGACTGGCAGTATAATAGCTATTTGCCACATAATTATGGATTAAAGGATTCCACAAAGACAGCACACTTAGATAGTTTAGATGAGGGACTCAGGGCAGGCAGGGCAGGTGTGGATGCTGCAAGGGTGTGTTGTAGAGTTCAGCATTGGTCCAGGGAACAAGTTGTCAAACTACAATGGAGCATTATTTGTGCAGGGGGAGGGGGCCTTCTGTTTTTTGAGGAAACATGCAACCAAGTTCTAGGAGGTTGATTTTTATGCTTCTATTTTCATCTAAGTAATGAATTCAATAGACTGTCTTGAGGGAGACATTGCCCCCCTGTTTGTGATGTAACAAGAATGTGTATTCAGCCTTGCAGCCCTCGATAGGTTTATTTCCTTAGCCTGCTTCCCTCCTCCCCAATCCGCTCTCTAATTCTTACACCTCCGTCCTTAGCGCCAGAGATTCTAGCTTGTGACACCTCTGCTGTGCCCTTCTTTGAAGCTTGCTGGCCAGACTGAAAGGGATGAGTGGCACCTTCACCTAAATACAAGAAAGAGAATGCTGACCAGAGGGAGGGGAACCCCAGAAAAGACATCTTCGTGTCTCCTTTGACATCTGGCACAGTGTGAAAACTTAGTAGGTGCTCAGCAAATGCTGGCTGGAGGAAGGCATGAACATGCTGTGCTCATAATCAGCCAGATTTATGGGGATGCTTCTCAGTCCTCCATCACATCCTCTATGAAGTCTTTCCTGGTTGCATCTTCATCCAGAAATAATGTCTTCCAATCTAAAATCCCATGAAGTTTATTACCTCTTAAGAGAGTACCACACTTCACTTCTGTCGTATGTAAGTCTTGGTTCCCTGGCAGGACTGCACACATCTTCAAGTCAGGACCAGTTTGACCCCATCTTTATTATCTGTATGGTACTAGCATGAGCCCATTAGTGAGAAGTGTGCGCATGTGTATATGTATGTGTGAACTTGAACAGCACTTTTTCTGTGAGGGTAGTCCACACTGCAACTCCTAAGTCTGTCTCTCCCACCAAATTGTGAGCTTCTCCAGGCCAGAGGTTGTGTCCTACACATCTTCGCCTCACTAGCGCATGGCAGAACCTCATGCTCCTCACACAGCCATGTGTATATTCCCCTACGTGACTGTGCTCGCCATCTCTTTGCCAGGGATGCACATTTCTACTTTCTTTCAAGACCCTGCTCAATTACTTCACGCCCACCAGAAGAAGATGCACTGAGAAGAGATGATTTCTCCTTTATCTGTGCCATCACTATACCTAATAGAGAGCCTGGCGTATAGTAGCCGGGCAAAGAGATTGTTGAATAAATAACATACAATTAATACTTTATACTTTCTGAATAGAAGATGGACTCTGGGAAAGGAGACCAGACTCCACTGTGCACCTATTTCTTTTTTTTAAAATTTAATTTAATTAATTAATTTATATATTTATTTATTTTGATATGTATGTCTTTTTTCTTTTTTAAAAATTTAATTTAATTTTTTATACAGCAGGTTCTTATTAGTTATTCATTTTATACATATTAGTGTATATATGTCAATCCCAATCTCCCAATTCATCCCAGCACCACCACCCCCGCCACCACTTTCCCCCCTTGGTGTCCATACGTTTGTCCTCTACATCTGTGTCTCTATTTCTGCCTTGCAAACTGGTTCATCTGTACCATTTTTCTAGGTTCCACATATATGCGTTAATATACAATATTTGTTTTTCTCTTTCTGACTTACTTCACTCTCTATGACAGTCTCTACGTCCATCCACGTCTCTACAAATTTCGTTCCTTTTTATAGCTAATATTCCATTGTATATATGTGACACATCTTCTTTATCCATTCATTTGTCGATGGGCATTTAGGTTGATTCCATGACCTGGCTATTGTAAATAGTGCTGCCGTGAACGTTGGGGTGCATGTGTCTTTCTGAATATGGTTTTCTCTGGGTATATGCCCACTAGTGGGATTGCTGGGTCATATGCTAATTCTATTTTAGTTTCTTAAGGAACCTCCATCCTGTTCTCCATAGTGGCTGTATCAATTTACATTCCCACCAACAGTGCGAGAGGGTTCCCTTTTCTTCACATCCTCTCCAGCATTTGTTGATTGTAGATTTTCTGAGGGATGCTTATTCTAACCGGTGTGTGATGATACCTCATTGTAGTTTTGATTTGCATTTCTTTAATAATTAGTGATGTTGAGCAGCTTTTCAGGTGCCTCTTGGCCATCTGTATGTCTTCTTTGAAGAAATGTCTATTTAGGTCTTCTGCCTATTTTTGGATTGGCTTGTTTGTTTTATTAGTATTGAGCTGCATAAGCAGTTTATATATTTTGGAGATTACTCCTTTGTCCGTTGATTCGTTTGCAGATATTTTCTCCCATTCTGAGGGTTGTTTTTTGTCTTGTTTATAGTTTCCTTTGCTGTGCAAAAGCTTTTTTTTTTTTTTTTTTTTTTTTTTTTTTTGGCTGCATTGAGTCTTCATTGCTGCACTCAGGCTTTCTCTAGTTGCCTTGAGCAGGGGCTACTCTTCATTGTGGTGCGTGGGCTTCTCATTGCAGTGGCTTCTCTTGTTGCAGAGCGCGGGCTCTAGGCACATGGGCTCCAGTAGTTGTGGCACAAGGGCTCAGTAGTTGTGGCTCACAGGCTGTAGAGCGCAGGCTCAGTAATTGTGGCACACAGGCTTAGTTGCTCCGTGGCATGTGGGATGTTCCCGGACCAGGGCTCGAACCCGTGTCCCCTGCATTGGCAGGCAGATTCTTAACCCCAGTGCCACCAGGGAAGTCCCTGTGCAAAAGCTTTTAAGTTTCATTAGGTCCTATTTGTTTATTTTTATTTCCTTTACTCTAGGAGGTGGGTCAAAGAAGATCTTGCTGTGATTTATGTCAAAGAGTGTTCTTCCTATGTTTTCCTCTAAGAGTTTGATAGTGTCCCGTCTTACATTTAGGTGTTTAATACATTTTGAGTTTATTTTTGTGTATGGTGTTAGGGAGTGTTCTAATTTCATTCTTTTACATGTAACTCTCCAGTTTTCCCAGCACCACTTATTGAAGAGACTGTCTTTTCTCCATTGTATATCCTTGCCTCCTTTGTCAGAGATTGGTTGACCATAGGTACATGGGTTTATCTCTGGGCTTTCTATCCTGTTCCATTGATCTATATTTATGTTTTTGTGCCAGTACCACATTGTCTTGATTACTGTAGCTTTGTAGTATAGTCTGACGTGAGGGAGTCTGATTTCTCCAGCTCTGTTTTCTTCCCTCAAGATTGCTTTGGCTATTTGGGGTCTTCTGTGTCTCCATAGAAATTTTAAGATTTTTTGCTCTAGTTCTGTAAAAAATGCCATTGGTAATTTGATAGGCATTGCATTGAATCTGTAGACTGCTTTGGGTAGTGTAGTCATTTTCACAATATTGTTTCTTCCGAACCAAGAACATGGTATATCCCTCCATGTGTTGGTATCATCTTTGATTTCTTTCCTCAGTGTCTTATAGTTTTCTGGGCACAGGTATTTTACCTCCTTAGGTAGGTTTATTCCTAGGTATTTTATTCTTTTTGTTGCAGTGGTGAATGGGATTGTTTCCTTAATTTGTCTTTCTGATCTTTTGTTGTTAGTGTATAGGAATCCGGGAGATTTCTGTGCATTGATTTTGCATCCTGCAATTTACCAAATTCATTGATGAGCTCTAGTAGTTTTCTGGTGGCATCTTTAGGATTATCTATGTAGAGTATCATGTCATCTGCAAACAGTGACGGTTTTAATTCTTCTTTTCCAATTTGGATTCCTTTTATTTCTTTTTCTTCTGTGACTGCTGTGGCTAGAACTTCCAAAACTATGTTGAATAATAGTGGCAAGAGTGGACATCCTTGTCTTGTTCCTGATGTTAGAGGAAATGCTTTCATTTTTTCATCATTGAGAATGATTTTTGCTGTGGGTTTGTTGTCTATGGCCTTTATTATGTTGAGGTAGTTTTCCCCTATGCCCACTTTCTGGAGAGTTTTTAACATAAATGGGTGTTGAATTTTGTCAAAAGCTTTTTCTGCATCTATTGAGTTGATCATATGGTTTTTATTCTTCAATTTGTTAATATGGTGTATCACATTGACTGAATTCCATATATTGAAGAATCCTTGCATCCCTGGGATAAATCCCACTTGATCATGGTGTATGATCCTTTTAATGTGTTGTTGGATTCTGTTTGCTAGTATTTTGTTGAGGATTTTTACATCTATATTCATCAGTGATATTGGTCTGTAAATTTGTTTTTCTGTAGTATCTTTGTCTGGTTTTGGTATCAGGGTGATGGTGGCCTTATAGAATGAGTTCCTCTGCAATTTTTTGGAAGAGTTTGAGGAGGATGGGTGTTAGCTCGTCTCTAAATATTTGATTGTTTCACCTGTGAAACCATCTGGTCCTGGACTTCTGTTTGTTGGAAGATTTTTAATCACAGTTTCTATTTCATGACTTGTGATTGGTCTGTTCATATTTTCTATTTCTTCCTGGTTCAGTCTTGGAAGGTTATACCTTTCTAAGAATTTGTCCATTTCTTCCAGGTTGTCCATTTTATTGACATAGATAGTCTCTTATGATGCTTTGTATTTCTGTGGTGTCCATTGTAACTTCTCCTTTTTCATTTTTAATTGTATTGATTTGAGTCCTCTCCCTCTTTTTCTTGATGAGTCTGGCTAAACATTTATCAATTTTGTTTATCTTCTCAAAGAACCAGGTTTTAGTTTTATTGATCTTTGGTATTGTTTTCTTTGTTTCTATTTCATTTATTTCTGTTCTGGTCTTTATGATTTCTTTCCTTCTACTAACTTTGGGTTTTGTTCGTTCTTCTTGCTATAGTTCCTTTAGGTGTAAGGTTCGATTGTTTATTTGAGATGTTTTTTGTTTCTTGAGGTAAGATTGTATAGCTATAAACTTCCCTCTTAGAACTGCTTTTGCTGCATCCCATAGGTTTTGGATTGTTTTTGTTGCCCTTTGTCTCTAGGTATTTTTGATTTCCTCTTTGATTCATCAGTGATCGCTTGGTTTTTTAGTAACGTATTTTTTAGCCTCCATATGTTTGTGTTTTTTACATTGTTTTCCCTGTAATTGATTTCTAATCTCATAGTGTTGTGGTCAGAAAAGATGCATGATATGAGTTCAGTTTTCCTAAATTTACTGAGGCTTGATTTGTGACCCAGGATGTGATCTCTCCTGGAGAATGGTCCGTGTGCACTTGAGAAGAAAGTGTAATATGCTGTTTTTGGATGGAATGCCATATAAATATGAATTAAATCTATCAGGTCTATTTTGTCATTTAAAGCTTGTGTTTCCTTATTAATTTTCTGTCTGGATGATCTGCCCATTAGTGTAAGTGAGGTGTTAACTTCCCCTGCTATTATTGTGTTACTGTCGATTTCCTCTTTCATAGCTGTTAGCATTTTCCTTATGTATTGCGGTGCTCCTCTGTTGGGTGCATATATATTTATAATTGTTATACCTTTTTCTTGGATTGATCCCTTGATCACTATGTAGTGTCCTTCCTTGTCTCTTGTAACATTCTTTATTTTAAAGTCTATTTTGTGTGATACGAGAATTGCTACTCCAGCTTTCTTTTGATTTCCATTTGCATGGAATATCTTTTTCCATCCCCTCACTTTCAGTCTGTATGTGTCCCTAGGTCTGAAGTGGGTCTCTTGTAGACAGCATAAATATGGGTCTTGTTTTTGTATCCATTCAGGGAGCCTGTGTCTTTCGGTTGGAGCATTTAATCCATTCACATTTAGGGTAATTATTGATATGTATGTTCCTATTACCATTTTCTTAATTGTTTTGGGTTTTTTTTGCAGGTCCTTTCCTTCTCTTGTGTTTCCCACTTAGAGAAGTTCCTTTAGCATTTGTTGTAGAGCTGGTTTGGTGGTGCTGAATTCTCTTAGCTTTTGCCTGTCTGTAAAGCTTTTGATTTCTCTGTTGAATCTGAATATGATCCTTTCCAGGTAGAGTAATCTTGGTTGTAGGTTCTTCCCTTTCATCACTGTAAATATATCATGCCACTCCCTTCTGGCTTGTAGAGTTTCTGCTGAGAAATCAGCTGTTAACCTTATGGGAGTTCCCTTGTATGTTATTTGTCATTTTTCCCTTGTTGCTTTCAATAATTTTTCTTTGTCTTTTATTTTTGTCAATTTGATTAATATGTGTCTCGGCATGTTTCTCCTTGGATTCATCCTGCCTGGGACTCTCTTTGCTTCCTGGACTTGGGTGGCTGTTTCCTTTCCCATGTTGGGGAAGTTTTTGACTATAATCTCTTCAAATATTTTCTCGGGTCCTGTCTTTTTCCCTTCTCCTTTTGGGACCCCTATAATGTGAGTGTTGGTGCATTTAAAGTTGTCCCAGAGGTCTCTTAGGCTGTCATCATTTCTTTTCATTCTTTTTTCTTTATTCTGTCCATGGCAGTGAATTCCACCATTCTGTCATCCAGGTCACTTATCCATTTTTCTGCCTCAGTTATTCTTCTATGGATTCCTTCTAGTTTATTTTTCATTTCAGTTATTGTATTGTTCATCTCTGTTTGTTCTTTAAGTCTTCTAGGTCTTTGTTAAAAATTTCTTTCTTCTTCTTGATCTTTGCCTCCATTCTTTTTCTGAGGTCCTGGATCATCTTCACTATCATTATTCTGAATTCTTTTTCTGGAAGGTTGCCTATCTCCACTTCATTTAGTTGTTTTTCTGGGCTTTTATCTTGTTCCTTCATCCACTACATAGTCCTCTGCCTTTTCATTTTGTCTCTCTTTCTGTGAATGTGGGTTTTGTTCCATAGGCTGCAGGATTGTAGTTCTTCTTGCTTCTGCTATCTGCGCTCTGGTGGATGAGGCTATCGAAGAGGCTTGTGCAAGTTTCCTGATGGGAGGGACTGGTGGTTGGTAGAGCTGTGTGTTGCTCTGGTGAGGAGAGCTCAGTTAAACTTTAATCGCTTGTCTGCTGATGGGTGGGGCTGAGTTCTCTCCATTTGTTGTTTTGCCTGAGGTGACCCAACACTGGAGCCTGTGGGCTCTTTGGTGGGGCTAATGGTGGACTTCTGGAGGGCTCACACCAAGGAGTACTTCCCAGAACTTCTGCTGTCAGTGTCCTTTTCCCTGTGGTGAGCCACAGCCGCCCACGCCTCTGCAGGAGACCCTCCAACACTAGCAGGTAGGTCTGGTTCAGTCTCCTATGGGGCCACTGCTTCTTCCCCCTGGGTCCTGATGCACACACTACTTTGTGTTTGCCCTTCAAGAGTGGAGTCTCTGTTTCCCCCAGTCCTGTCAAAGTCCTGCAGTCAAATCCACTAGCCTTCGAAGTCTGATTATCTGGAGTTCCTCCCGTTGCTGTACCCCCAGGTTGGGAAGCCTGATGTGGGGCTCAGAACCTTTACTCCAGTGGGTGGACTTCTGTTGTATAATTGTTCTCCAGTTTGTGAGTCACCTATCCAGCAGTTATGGGATTTCATTTTATTGTGATTGCACCCCTCCTACCATCTCATTGCAGCTTCTCCTTTGTCTTTGGATTTGGGGTATCTTTTTTGGTGAATTCCAGTGTCCCCCTGTTGATGATTGCTCAGTAGTTAGTTGTGCTTCCAGTGCTCTTGCAAGAGGGAGTGAGAGCACGTTCTTCTACTCCGCCATCTTGAACCAATCTCCTGCACTTATTTCATTGTCATATTTTATGTCTGTCTCCTCTCCTAGACTGTGTATGTGTGTGCGAGCACGTGCATGTATGTGTGTGTGTGTGTGTGTGTGTGTGTGTGTGCATGTGTATGTGTAGCCCGAGTTCCCAGCTCAGTGCCTGATACATAATAAGTGACCCATAAATATGTGCTGAATGCCAGAAACCCAGGTGAGAGATGTTATGGGAGGAAAAACAGCCAGGAATGATTGGAGCATGGTGGACTCTGTGAAGGACCTTGGGGGTTGAGGTCTCCCTATAGATATGGCATCTGTAGTGATGGTTGAGATCTCCCCTCCCCTTCATGTGGCATCAGCCTAAATCAGCTGAGCCAAATCAGTGGTTCTTTGTACTTCATTGGGCTTCTGGTTCCTAGAGCCAGGCTCCATTTTGGTGACACCAGTATTGTTACAATTCCTCAATAGAAGGCAAATGGAATTTAATCTGAAACCCCATGAAATAGGAATGGGATATATATGGAATAATAATGTAAAGTTCTTGGGGGGCAGTGCTGCAAAAAGATACTCAGTGGTTGGTATTAGCCCTGTGTTTTCCTCCCCTCAGGGGTGTGTTGGAGTTCAGCTCACACAGGCCCCTGACAGCCAATTATGTGCGTTTCTTCCAAATCCTGTTCAGCAGCTTTTTGTTGATAGCCAGAAATTGACAATTGTGGGAGTATTTACACCACAGAAATCGGCAAATGCTACAAATCAGAGCTTATCTCCTCTCTTATCCCCAAAGTTGGCTGTTAAACATTTATCAGTGTACCCATGACACCCCCCTTCCCTCTCCTCCAGGTTTTGCTTGTGCATACTTGATTTTTTGTTGCGTGTAGCTTCAATGGGTCCAAGCATAGTGAGATATGTGAAGGAGAATTGGGTGAAGGTGGACTGTGCTGTAACCTGGGTCTCATATCTTCTTCTTTCTTCAGGCACCTGCATCCCCCCGGCTAACACTTGGTAGGCACAAAGAGGCATGGAGGACCTAATTACTGTCATTTAAAAATAGGGATTTACCTTGTCCTCTTTCATATTTGTCTGTGTCCCACCCCCCACCCCCCTTTAGTTTCTTTCCCCTTGCATCCTCTACTTAATTTTTTTCAAGACTTTACTCTATTTGTGCCATCACTTTGCCACATTAGCATCACAGAATCTGGGAACATTTGAAAAGGAAAGGACTTAGACATCATCTGTTACCTAGGAAGGTATAACATAAATATATGTTATTTCTTGTACCAGATTGAATCCACTGATTGAGGCGGCCCTGTATTCTGAGTCTGTATGTGAGCTCAGTGGGAATGAGAGCCAGAATTGATTATTTATGTCTGTTAAGGGTGTGGGATGTGGTAAGCAGGTCTGGCTTTGTGCATGTCATGTAGTTGAAGATCCTAAGTTCAATCCATCTCATGAAATAGATAAGAAAACTGAGGATCAGAAGATTAAATGGGTTGCCAGGGTCACACAGCTTGTAAGTGGGTAACCTGGGATTCAAACCCAATTTCTTTTTCAATGCCTCACCTTGGATTTCATTTCTGCAATGAGATATTCAGCCTTGATGGAGGAGAAGAAAATCATCAATAACATGAATTTTAAATCCAGATCAGAACTAGGAATGGAGAGGCAGAGAGATTACAAATCTTACAACATAATCTACCATCCTCTCCTTGGTTTTGTTGCTTTTGTGCTTCAGAGTTACCTCCTTGTGTGAAATTAGCGTGTGTTAAGTGAAGAACAGGATATTTCTTGTTTGAGGCAAACAATTAGTCCCATCTCACCCCCTGTCAGTGAGTTATATGCTTGATAATTTGGAAGCTCTGCCTATGCATAGCCTTTGGAACCAGAGAACATCCAGTTTGGAGGGACTATTAAATTTGGTCTAATCCTCTTCTCTTAAGAAATGGTTTGACCTCATGATGATGCAGTGTAACTACTACTATTTTTTAGTATCTCATGGGTTGGCAATCTCCACATCTCTTTTAGGTACTTATGGGAAAGATTTTGACCCCATCCTACCAAACCTCTCTCCATTGTGCTACCTCCTCAAGCTCCTCCCCTGTATCATGCTCTTAAATTCCGAAGGAGGAGTTAAGATGTGCCCTTCCTACCTTTCCACCTTGCCCTTTCTTCCTCACAGCCTGGCGTTAGACTATGTGAATTCTCCTCATTTTTGTGTCATTTTACAACTCTTTTAAGACTTCATCTCTTTGGACCCTGTATGAGTCTGTTCAGCTGCTGTAACAAATATCACAGACTGGGTGATTTAAACAATAGGAGTGTATTTTCTCACAGTTCTGGAAATTGGAAGTCCAAAATCAATGAAGGTGCCTTCAGGATTGGTTTCTGGTAAGGCTTCTCTTTCTGGCTTATGGATGACCACCTTCTCACTGTGTCCTCACATGGCCTTTCCTCTGTGGGTATGTGGAGAAAGCTATCTCTGGTGTCTCTTCATTTTCTTATAAGGAAACCCATCCTACCAAAGTAAGGCCCCTCATTTAACCTGATTACCTCCCTAAAGGCCCTATCTCCATTATCTCCTCTTACGGCTTCAACCTATACATTCTGGGGGAACACAATTCAGTCCATAACAGACCCTTAATATAAAGCCCAGGAGATAGTAGGACAGGTGTTGTGATTGCCTTTTTATCAGCCTAGGGTCTGAGGCTCAGAAAGCTGACAGTGTTGCCAAGTGACTTGCATAGTTTGCCAGGCTGGCCAGTGTTGAAACTGAGGAGAGAAGCTGTTTTCTGACTCTGCTCCTGACCTCTTCCCATTGTCCTCTGAGGTCCCTCAACACAAGTCACCCCCAACTACAAAATACAACAGTTTTCTTCTCAGTCTTCATCTTCTTGACATTTAACAATATGACTACATACCCATTATTTTTTTTAATGATGACATCTTAATTAATTTAAATCGTAAAGGAGAAACTGTACCCGGAACACCACCATCTTGACACCATAGCTCTTCTCTTTCGTCTGTGTTACATTTCAAGTTTTGTCCATTTGTATTCATTAGACTCAGATGTAATGAGTAAATTGGAGCAGGAAATCCATGGGCTTGTCAAGCTTTTCCAGTCAATGACTTGGGAGGATTCTAAAGCTATGGGCAGATACAAGCCCAAGCAGTACGAACTGGTTGCAGATAGACTGGTCCTTTTCCATGAGGCTGGACTATCCAGCAGTTACTTTGTTGCTGTCTTCATAAACCAACTGGCCAATACTAGTTGCTCTCAGGAATTTTCTGGCTTTATGTATATCTCTGGGAAGTAATCATTTGAATTCAGGACAGGGCAGCAGAAGATACATCAAGAGCCCCATGAGGCCTATGCTTTGACTGTATCTCAACATGGTAAGTGGGTGTCATTGGGATTTCATATACTATTCCGAATGTCCTGCATACCCACCCCTACCATCAGGATAAAGGCCTTGAGGAAGCAAGGTGCTAGGCATATATATCAAGAAGCAGCGCTCTCCTGCCCTTAAACCAAGCTTCCTTAATGACAGGGAAGTAGTGAAGGCTAGTAGAATGAATATTGATGGAATCAGACCAAGTATAGTTCACATTCCAACTCTGCCATGCAGCCGTTCATTCTTTAATATCCTCCCTTGTTCCAGCAAAATTTTAAAAAGCCCTGCTGCCTTGTTACTTGCCATTGGGGTGACATTTGTAAGATACTTAACTGATTTCTGACTTTCGGTATAATGGAGATTCTAAGAGCCACTTTGCAAGGCTATTTGGAGAATTAAACAAAATAACGTGTGAAAGTTCCAAGTGTAACACGTGGCACATAGTAGGTGCCCAGAAAACAGTATCTGTTCTTTAAAAAATGGATGTGTGTGCTTGTGTTTGCAAAGCCTTGTATAAGAAAATGTCCCTCATCCATATTCTTCTTTAAAACTCATATGCTAGTGGATGCAGTTTAGCTTCTGCATAAAGTTTATGCTGCCCTGGCATCATCAGTAAGGGGCTCAGTGGTCTGATGAAGCAACCCCTGGAAAGGCTTTAGGATTTGAGAACAGCAGGTGATTATGGGTGGGGCTAAATTATTTACTTCATCAACGTGTCTCTGGGCTTTATCATGCAGACCTGTCATAGGAAGCTGTACATAAAGATGAATAATGGATCCTTTAACTCAGGGATCTGAAAGGTCACTGGGGCCATGACAGTCATATAAAGTTGTGTCTTCTGCATCCATCAAGATGCAGTTGTGTATGGATGTGAGGCATGGCAGGCAGCATGAGGCTGGATTTTGCTTTCCACTTAGTATTCTGGCCACACTGGGCTGCCATGTGGAAAGGCGATGATTAGCCCTCTGGAGGCCCAGAATACTGTACTTAACACCATTCTTTGCAGCCACTACCTCCTGTGGTGGTGCATTCAGGCCAACAGAGGTGTTGGAGAATGGACCAGGGAGTGTAGGATAAGGGCGTGTCTGTTTTTCCATCTGAGAGGCATCCTGGCTTGAGCTCACTTGTTATCTCCAGGGACCTAGGAAATTGATGGAAAAGGAAAAGAAAATGAGGCAAAGAGACTAATTCTGTCACCACCATGTGATGTACCCAGTGGGGGTCAATTGACTGTTCTTTGTACGTTTCTTGGCCTGATAAGGAGGGACTGACTCCTGCCGAGGCTCCTGGGTCCCAGAGTTTTAGAGAAGTCATGTGGCTTCTCTGAGCTCCACATGCTTTTTGGACAAGGCTGACTTTCACCTTCTCTCCTCCTTCATAGGGGCCCAGCAACAGGAGTGGAAGACACCAACCAAATGTGCCACTTTGGGCAAGCCATTTCCTGCTCTGGGCCCTTGTTCTCTGAGCTCCAGTCACATTAGTGCCGCATCATCCATGTCCTATTTGTGTAACATGTACTTAATATTTTTTTAAATGGACTAATTTTTTACTTCAGTAAATTTATGTTTAAAGAAGAAACCTCATGTCATTATAGCAAATGGATATGGAAAATACTTGAAAGAATATTTAAAATGAATACCGAGCAATGAGATTAAATTCTTGCTAGATGCTTTGGCTAAATCAAAGGTTCTACACCTGAAGCTTGCTCTCTCTCTGTTAAAAAGGGAGCTTGACAAGTGTTAGAGAAGTGTTAAAGACATAGTAGCATCCAATTGAGACTTTGTTTTTGAGGTACTCAGAAGGGATAAAAGAGAACTGAAACAGGAGTAACTTTCTCACGATGTAATTTAATGACATTTAATATCTTGTCCTTGTGTCACCTGCAGCGTTCCCTGGCCCATCTAAAATCCTAACATACTAACAGTGGTATGAATCCTATACTTTGGGGGAAACTGTACTAGGAAGCTTTAGTTCCCTTTCAACTCCAGATTTTTATTACTTCCATCTATTATCCCTAATGATCCCGTAATTAACTGTTTCTATTTCCACTTTCACTTCTACTTGCTTACTGGCTGTATTAAGCCGATATTTGCTTGAACCACCCACCCAGCACTTTGCACCTTCAAAAAGCTCCCACATGCTAATTAAAAACTACTGACACTTAAATAGCAAATTACTGGAACCTGGAAGCAGACCAAGGAAGGAGCCCCTGAGAATCCCCCTGCCCATGGCTCCTGCCCCTGGCATGCCTTGGGCCCTTGAGTGCAGAGCCCTCCCTAAGGGCTGCTGCCATTCCGGTGAGTAATGCTTTGAGACAGATGCAAAATCGATAGCACTAGACTCACACTGCTCCAGTTATCTTACATTCTTTTTCGTTCACCCTCCCTTGGCTTCCCCTAGGTGAGAGTATGGGGAGAGATTCATCTCCTCCCTTGTTTCTTATTGTATTACTGTTATAGCCACAGGGATGAGAGTGACAGATATTTCTAGGTTGTCAAGGGAGAGATGAGAAAGATGAGCTCTTTGTAGCACCTGACAACTCACCATAAAGACCCAAAGTGCTATTTGTGTTTTTTTTTTTTAAATAATGTTTTAATTGTCATCTTCGGTCTGCACAGATTGTAATCCTTGCTGAGGATCACTCCCAAGTGAAAGTGCTTTAGGTGGTTGAATTGTCTGAGATCTCTTTAATGAAGAGGTATGTCTGTGTGTGTGTGTGTTTGTACGTCTATGTTTTCCCTGACAATTGTCTAACATAGACCTAAGATCTTTTCCTTCAAGACCCCTGCTTGTCCTTTTTACCACCATCTAAGTTGAGACCTTCCTCTGCGACTCCCTCTTTTTGCTTCCTTTCTCTTAGACATCCAGAAATAGCTCGCTACCCAGGCCTGGATGTTCCTTGTGTGGCAGGAAAGTTGTCATGAATCAGTCATTTTGTCCCTATTCTTGCCTCATTTTATAGGCGATGGATCTCAGGAACAGAGAGGGTAGGCATATTCTGAAAGGTCAGAAGTAGGACTAATGGGCGGCACCCTCACATCTGGTGAGCACCCTAAACCAAATGCTGGCCTTCCTCTAGCAAATGGAAAGCACCAGAGGTATGGTGGGAGCCATGGGCCCTACCTCCAGGCAAGGAAGTTTTTATTAGCTTGAGAATCTCTCTGACCTTCTGTTGCCTTATCTGACAAATATGGACAGTCCTCCAGGCTTTACTTACCTCACCTCATGGTCATGGTCATGGTCATGGTCACAAGCTGCATGTGAGGTGGTGGTATGAAAGTCCTTTGTGACCTAAAGAATGCTGGGCCAAATATAAGGCTTCAGGGACCAATTCATACCCTACACCCAGCCCCTCTTCAGTTCCTACGATGTCCTTAGTTCCAGGTGGAATGACATGGCATCAAGGGGGGCAGAGCACTGGCTGCTTGTGAGCCCCGCTCACCTGTCTGCGGGGTCAGAGGCAGCAGGCAGGCACCCTTAATGTGCACTTAGAAATTCATCTGTAAATACAGTGGTTAGCTTTTGGAGGATGAGATAATTGTTCTGAAAATATTGTAACTGTTGGCTTTACAGATAGGCAGTCTTTTACATCTGCAATACAGTAACAAGAAAAAGAAAAGGAGATTTCGTTTTCCTGGTTTGCCTCTGAGTATTGTCTAATTGTCTTCAAAAACAATTGACTTGGTGTTTCTTACCCAGCTTCTAATACTCAGCATACATATATTATGTCTCCCAGCTTACTTATCTATTTACCATTGTTGCTTGGGGAAGGTTAATTTCCTCAGTCTAAGTTGTTTGTTCCCTGAAAATGCTGCCTTTAAGGGACACTGAGGCCAATCCCATGGAGATGAGCAGGGAAATGGAGAGCGATGTGGTTTACTGAGACACAGATCCGCAGAATGGTTTGGGTCCCCTCCCCCAGCCCTCCACCTCCAAGCTTGGGATCCCGTTATCTAGCTGCATAACTGTCTTTAATCTACATTTCACTGTAGACAACCCGAAACAATGTTTATTCTACATGAATGAATCAACCCTGGTGCAGCCAATTTATTTCTCGTAGTAGGATAAAAAGACAATTTCCACATGATGGATCTGAACAAACATACAGCAACCTGAATTAATGGTTAAGAAGGTGAAGACCAGCACCCTGACAGCCCAATGTTATTTTTATCTCTAAACAGAGCCAGAGACCATTGAAACTCTCTATTCAATTTTCCACACCTTGACTATGATGAATACCCCAAACATGATAGTGGGATGGCAGACTCGTGCAAACGACCAATTACTATTTTAAGAAGTTAATGACAAGTTGCTGGTCATTTAATTATGATTAAACAACCAGTTGGGCTTCCCTGGTGGCGCAGTGGTTGGGAGTCCGCCTGCCGATGCAGGGGACACGGGTTAGTGCCCCGGTCCAGGAAGATCTCACGTGCTGCGGAGCGGCTGGGCCCGTGAGCCATGGCTGTTAAGCCTGCGCATCCGGAGCCTGTGCTTCAACAACCAGTTGAAGTCAACAGACAAGGGTTTGCTTGTCCATATTCAGCTTTCCAATACTAGCTTGCGGGAGCTGGATCTCTTCTGGCCCACTCCCTGCCCAAGTCTGCTGCCTGATGAGCTAAGTTGTTCAGAACCTCACATTAATGGAGTTGTGGCAATGGTCTGAATTTGGTCTGAATTACATGGACAATTGCCCAAATTGCCACTTTGTTTTGCTCGCAACGACACAGCTTGTTGAGAACGAGTATCTCCCTGAGGTTGCTTTAAAAAAAAAAAGACTTGGCATTTAATAAAAGCAATTCCTTACTTGCATTATAGTTCAAGCCATTTAGATAATTAAAGAATTCCTTTGAATACATCTTAACTATTTTTAAAAGTTCTCTTATTTTTTAAAAATCCCATTTAGGTTATTTGCACATTCAAAAGGAAACAGAGAAACTGGACTAAACCAGAATGCATGGTTTGGGGTTTGGTATAGAGAGGATGGCTATAATTGTCTAAAATATGTCTTGGACTTTCTTTTTGATTTTCAACCTCCTCCTCTTTTGTCATTGTTGTTATAAACCCAACTGATAACCAGATTAGTTTCAGGGTTTTGTTTCTTTTCCCCTTTCCAGTGTAGGTACAAGGGAAGAGAACAGTGGTTTAAAACTCATGCTGGCAGGGGGAGATGGGAAAAACAAAGATCCTGCATAATCTGCCAACTTAATAATGAGCCCCTGAATACAGAATTGGCTATGAGAGGTCCTCCCCATTTCCCTTTAGTGACAGGCAAGACCATGGAGTTGCCCACTACAATCAACTATTCAGCTTTCTTCTCCTCTCATTCACTCTCCATACTTTTTTTTTTCTTTTTTTTTTTTTTAACGGTACGCGGGCCTCTCACTGTTGTGGCCTCTCCCGTTGCGGACCACAGGCTCCAGACGCGCAGGCCCAGCAGCCATGGCTCACGGGCCCAGCCGCTCTGCGGCATGTGGGATCTTCCCAGACCGGGGCACGCACTCGTGTCCCCTGCATCGGCAGGCGGACTGTCAACCACTGCGCCACCAGGGAAGCCCCACTCTCCATACTTTGACTGAGCTTAAGTGCGTGACTATTTTGGGAGGCATGAATGGGTTTCTTATGTGACTGAGCAAAACATATTTGTACTTAATTTGGTCTGGGAGATTTTATTTTGTTTTGTTTTGATGTTTAAACCAAATCAACATTTGAAACAGAACTATTTTCTTTGATAGTACAGTTTACCTTATAGAACTAGAGGTAGGTTTTGATTTGGAATATATTATTATTGTCATCATTATTATTTATGCCCTTCTAGACCCAGGGGTTAAGAAGTTGTTAATTCTGTGATGTCCCAAACAGTTTTACCCTGAGACTGCATTGCAGTGCAGTGGTAGAAAGAATCCTAACATAGGAGTTAAGTGATCTGGGATCCTAGAGCTGACTCTTCAGTCAACAACTGTGACTTCAGGCTGTGATTTCTCAGCCTCAGTTTCCTCAATATGAAATGATGGGTTCCTGGAAGATTTCTAGAGCCTCTTTTAACTTTAATGGTCTGTGTTCTCCTGGCAAATAGAGAGGTACATTTCTTTTCTCCTGGAAAAAGAGAGAAGTCAGACAGGGATTCAGCAGAAAG
Source organism: Delphinus delphis (assembly GCF_949987515.2). NCBI lineage: Eukaryota > Metazoa > Chordata > Mammalia > Artiodactyla > Delphinidae > Delphinus > Delphinus delphis. The sequence continues at coordinate 66,931,101 of NC_082694.2, forward strand.
AAAGAAAGCAAAAATGAAAACGTTAAAGGAAGAAAATGAAGCAAAAACAAGGAATAGAGACCAGTTTCTCTTGAAGTGGCTGTGTTGCCTTCTGATCCTTGAAGGAGGCTGAAGGTAGCACAGCAACAGCATACACAATGCACAATACAGGCGAAACCTATATGTCTTGGTGCTGAATTCACAATCATTAAAAACATGAGAAAACTGAAGCTTTGCTCAGTACACGTGGCAACTAGAATGCTCTCACTCTCTTTTTTTTAACAAAACAGTCTCTGGGATGGAGCGATAGATGACTAGTCATTGAGCTTAAACAATTCTATGCATTTTTCAAATTAGATGCAATGAAGGGGAACTGCAAATTGGGAAAGCAAATGGGTTATTGTTTCCTATGTTTCTTGTTTTCTTCTCTTACTCTTGGTAGGAGACATTTCTCACACCACCCACTGGTTATTACATATAGTTTTTCTTTTCCTCCGTTAAGTAGGTGGGAGAGAGGTCTCCTGCTCCGTCATCTTTTCTGGCTTAAAGGATGTACCTATCTTTCTATCTGTGGATTCCTGGGAGCCTGGGGTGGCTGCTTCAACACCTGTCCCTCCCTGGGGAAGGAGAAGGCTGTGCATGCCCTTAGGGTTGTTCTGCTCTGTGAGTAGGACCCATCTGAATCTAGATGAGAGAGAGAGAGACAGAGACAGAGAGAGGGAGAGTGAGCCTATGGGAACTAACAACATGCCTACTCTCAGCTGCAAGGCTCTGTTCTGTTACCATGTATCAGAGTTGTAAAATGACTAAGCTGTGAGTTAGCTCCCCAAATTGTCTTGCTCAGGACCTGGAGGCCCCAAGCCTTGGGGAAGCTGTAGTTCTTCCCTTCTGCCTGCATTCCTTGGTGGTGGTTGTGGATGGGATAGATTTGAGCCAAAGGACTCTTCTTGGATCTCAAAGAGAAAAATCGGCTATTAAGTCCAATGTGGGGGAAATCTGAATGCCTCAGGGCCCTGGCCCCTCTGAAAGCTCTCCAGTTGTCAGCTGGAAGCTCCGGGGCCCTTAACCCCAGTGTTGTTTTTTTTGGGGGGGGGGTTGTTATAAGGGGCTGTGAGCAGTCTGTCCCTAGTGAACAGCTGCTTCTAACAGGGATCCTGTTCCACAGCAACTTATTCTCTGTGTAGACCTAAACTCCTCCTTCCAACTCGCTTTTATAGAACCATCTTAAGATTACGTTTAAAACAAGACAGGGTATAAATAACAAATAAGTTAAATGAATGAATGGTTCAGGGATTGCTGGATTGATGAAGATACATGCAAGGATTTATTGGTCTGCCCAGAGGAATGTTAAGGGCTGACTCAACCTGAGGCCTTTCCTTTGGCCAGCATGGTGGTGGCTGGACCTACCTTAGGTCTTTATTCTCTGAGAGACTGATCCTGCTGTCTCTTGGCCATGAACTCCCTGCCCCAGCTTTCACCCTTTTTAGCCTCAGTCAGGGCATCACCTCCTCTGAGGGATTTCCTCCCTCTCCCATGTTCCTCCCCATCACTCACTTCTAAGCAGTGTGGGTGTCCCTCTTCTGGGCCACCATCATTCTTAGAGGATTGAATGTACCACAGTGAACTACAGTTGTTACTTTGCATATTTGCCTCCCCTATTTGGAGGTAGGGCCTTTGCCCTCTTCTGCACCCAAAGGCTACACAGTGCCTGGCACAGAGAAAATTCTGAATGCAGGTACACTGAGTGAATAAATGAATATATGACCACTGGCATCATGCCTTTTGGGAATCCACGTTTGCACTCCTTGTTCAGTCAAATGCGATTTGTTAATGATAGTACAGTAGTATGTCTCTCATTTTGAGATCTTTTTTTATCATGATTTTTTATCCATTTCTCTTTTTGGCCAACTATTCTCTAACTTTTAAAAAACGCTGAAATTCTAAGGTTCTTAAAGTGATGTTTGGTCATTCTTTCCAACCCATTTCTTCCCTATAGCCCTTTTCAGAACCACTTCAGCATCCTCTTTGCTGCCCTGGCTGGATCTCAGTGGATCACTCAGGAGGTTTTTTTGTTTGTTTGTTTGTTTTTAAAATTGGAAGTTTCTGAAAATGTTTCTTCTTTAGTCAAAAGAGAAATGAAGTGAAAAAAACATGGAATGAAGATCTCTGGAAGCTTTATTGGTTCTGTTGTAATCTTTCTGGTGAGAAATGCCACACCAAAAAGAGCTAGCTGGTGCAGCTAGCTAGGTTTAGATTTCAGATAGTTTTACATCCCCACATCTCACTGATTCCTTACCATAGCTCTGTGACAGAGGAGAGCAAATATTGATATTCCCATTTTCAAGGTGGTAAAACAGAAACTCAGAAATGCTTAATGTCTTACTCAAGTTCTCACAGATAATAAGCTCAGAGGCAGGACTAGAGTCAGGGCCCCTGATGGAACACAGTGTTCCAGCCACTACGCGCTCGCCATGCTCTCATTCTTTCTCTTTTGTTTTTCAGGAAAATTCTGCAGAAAAGTCAGAATCCCTCCCCCTCTAGGAATAAGCTTTCTGTGCATATTGCCCTTAGGGGCTGGATAAAAGCTTCTCTACCTAAATGGCATTTGAAGGATGAGTGGAGTTGTTTGGGTTACCATCATCCTACCTTTGGATGTCTGTGGAGGCACGGCAGGTTCTAGGTGTGGGGGCAATTTACAGAACATGGTCAAGGATCATCCCCTACTTCTCGAGAGCTTCGCCATTCCCTAAATGCACATGCAAGTACCTTTGCTAGAAAGACCTGGACACTAGGAGCAGGGAATTTGTAGTTTGTGATGGGAAAACCAAATTCTACATATTTTCTATCTCACACAAAGTCTATGTTATGTATTATTTCTAATTTCCAACCAATGATTCTCATTCCAGAAATATTTGAAATCATAATTTTCGAGCGGCAATAAAAAATAATTCTTAATTTCTTAGCTTTTCTTTCAATGGGATGCATGTGGATAATTTGCACCTGTGAATGAACCTATGGCTGAGAGTACTTGGCTATTTCAAAATGGAGGGTAGCTGGTGAAGGTACTGATTTCGTAATAAAGCACTCAAAATACTTTTATACATGCACACAGAAAAAGAGGATTTGGCTGTGTTAAAATTACCAAAACGATGGCAGTTATTCCCCTTTTGAATTTAGATTTCTGAGCTTGTTTCCTGATTATCTAATGTAGTAAATGATACTGGCAGGTGTGCTCACCCTCTCCTTCCTGAATCAGTGCTTGATGACAGTTCCAGTGCAGTGCTCTCCTTGGTCTTTAACCCTCAGGCAGTCTTCCCTACCCCAGCTGTAAGACTTGCTTACTGACCAGGGAGATCCAAAGCTCACCACCCACTCTCTTCTGCACATGGTCCCACCCACTCATGTATGCCTTCCCCTTGTGCCCCTTGGATGGCCAGGGCTAAAGCCTTACTTGACTCAAGCTCTTGGGTCAATGACTACATGAATATACGAGTCTAGTCCTTTGGTAAAAGTGAAAAACTCCTCACATTTCCCTCTCTTTTAAAATCTTCAACAAGTATTTATTGAACACCTACCTTGTGTATAGTTATGGACATGAGTAAGAAAGAGTCCCTGATCTTAAGGAGATTTAAAATATAAGAGTGGACAAATAACAAACCAGTGCATAAGTAGTTCATTCATTCAACAAATATTTGGTGAGTATTTATATGCCAGGCATTTGAGATATATTGATGGATGAGACAGACAAGGTCCCTGCATTCAGGGAGCCTATAATCCAGAAAGGGAGAGAGATAATTAAACAAACAGTGACAGTAAGGAGTAATAAGTGATTTGATGGGAGTAGGGAGGATGGGGTGCTCTGGGACCTCCAAGCCAAGGAGGCTACTTTAATCAACTGGGTCTTAAGTGAGATTCAAAGGAAAGAAACCAGATATGATTGGGGATGAAGGGGCAAAGATCAGAGGATGCTTCAAGGAGTATTTGAAAAAAAATCTATGAAAGATTGATGAATCATAGCAGGAGGAGAGCATTTTTGGTGGAGGGGATAGCATGAGCAACACATGGAGGTGGGAAAGCAGAGAATGTGTTCAACGAATACAGAGTTATCTGGACTGGTTAGAATACAGTGCGTTCACCCAGTTGTGGAGCCAGCACTGTTAACAGAGTTCAGAACAAATCATTTTTAAATTTATGTCAAAAATCTTTAAAAATGAGTCAAATCTGAAGAAAGGTGGCTAGAATACTATTATAAATCTCCATATACACTTCTGTTAGATTTTCCAATTCTCAATATTTTGCTACATTCTCTCTCTCTTTTTGTGTATACACACATACATGTATGTATATGCTTATATATTTGTAAAGGAAAAGCTCAGCTTTTTCCCTTTCTATGTAAGGAAAAACACAGTTCTTATCTACTGTGTCTTTCTTTATCCTGTGTGTCTCTTTTACCTTCACAGAGAACACTTCACTTCTCACCAAATATGTGGAGGATTTCCCTCGTACCAAGCAATTCTCTGCAACATAATTTAACTCGATTCTGATGCCATCTACCCGAAGACAGCGTCAGATCCCACAGATTAAAGGCTCAGTCCCACAAGACTGAGTCCCTTTAGCCCCCACACACACTTGAGACACCAGTTGCAGGCCCGGGTTATCACCTGAGCTTCTGATCCACCAGTGTAGGTCAGAGGTTCCAGTGACCCCTTCCTTGGGTTCAATTAATTTGCTAGAGCGACTCACAGAACTCAGGGAAACACTTGCTTACATTTACCAGTTTATTATAAAAGGATATGGTAAAGGATATAGATGAACATCCACATGGAAGAGATGCATAGGGCGAGGTATGTATGAAGGGACGTGGAGCTTCCACACTCTCTCTGAGTGTGCTGCTCTCCTAGCACCTCCATGTGTTCACCAACCCACAGGTTCTCCAAACCCACTACCATTAGAATTTTGTAGAGGCTTCCTCACATAGGCACAATCAATTGTTAACTCTCATCTCCAGCCCCTCTCTTCTCTCTGGAGGTTGGCCAGGGGCGTGGGGTAAAGCTGTAAATTCCAAATTTCTAATTATGGCTTGGTCTTTCTGTTGACCAGCCCCCATCCAGGAGCCCAGCCAGGGTCACCTCCTTCAAACAAAAGATGCTCCTAGTGTTCTTATCATTTAGGAAATTACAAGGGTTTTAGGAGCTCTGTGCCAGGAACTGGGGGCAGAGACCAATACATATTTATGTACATCTATATATAATTTTTTGTTATTGTTGTTGTCACTGAACCATTTGACAGTAAGTTGTAGATACCATGACCCTGTGTCTATCTCCTAAAACCAGACAAATGGGATTTTATTTGTACTTACTCTTTTACATTAACAAAAACAACTTATTAAAAGGTAGCTCAACTGCCCCCTACCGCATGACATTCATCATGCACATTTTCACACCCCACTCCCTCCAGCCTCAAGTTTCCTTTAAGGTAGTTTCATCTCCACCTGCATCTTTCTGAGCCTTGAAATGAACAGCTGCCAAGTAGCCAGGTTGCTTGGAGAAAAGGAACAAATTTAAACAACTCCAAAGTCGTTTGCAGTCTCTGCTGGCTTGGAGGAGACAGGGCCATCTGTGCTTCTTGCTCATATCTCAGGACCCGAAAGAAAGTATTCTGAGGCTTAGGAGAAAATGACATAAAATTAATCCATTCCACTCTCAGAGATCATAATGAAGCTGAAAAAGAGGTACAAAATCAATGCATTCTTATTATAATTTCCAGATTGCCATCTTCCCGCTTGTTCAGATGTGAGTCTGATGGCTCAAATTGGTCTTTGGAATATTTAAGAAGCTTTTTTGGTCCCTTAATATTGGCTTATCAGTTCCAGTAATTTTACCTCCCAGAATGAAATTGGCTGCTAACACTTGGAGGAAATCCATGCTGTATTTTTTGGTAAGTTTTGCTGATCGTCACCCACCAGGCTACAGTAAATGTGCTTCTGGTTTATTAGGAAGACAGCTGTGGAGACTGGATGCTTTATCACAAAACTTCTGGTCATCCCAGGAGCTCTTCCCCAGCAGAGAGAGCCTTTGTCAAGCATTTATCGATTTTTCTTCCTGCACAACGCCTTAGATCTCCTGTTTAGAGGCAGTCTTCCCATTTGACTTCTGGGATAAGAGAGAAAAATCAGGCCTGCAATAAGCAATCCTTTTATTCCTCCTTCAAGGCCATGTGTCTGGGTTTCATAGAGATTAAGAAGCAAGAGAATGGTAGAAAGAAAAAGTGACTGAGTTTGAAGACCAAATCCCATTTTTCAAGTGTTGCAAAGTAATAATTGGAATATGCATCTATATTCTGTTTATAAAACTTTATTGTAAAATAATACACATTATTTTTTAAATGATGGAAAATACAGAATAAAATAATAGTCCATAATTCTACCAACTAAAAATTATTATTTTTTTTAACATCTTTATTGGAGTATAATTGCTTTACAATGGTGTGTTAGTTTCTGCTTTATAACAAAGTGAATCAGTTATACATATAGATATGTTCCCATATCTCTTCCCTCTTGCATCTTCCTCCCTCCCACCCTCCCTATCCCACCCCTCTAGGTGGTCACAAAGCACCGAGCTGATCTCCCTGTGCTATGCGGCTGCTTCCCACTCGCTATCTATTTTATCTTTGGTAGTGTATATATGTCCATGCCACTCTCTCACTTTGTCACAGCTTACCCTTCCCCCTCCCCATATCCTACTAGAGAATATCCATTCTCTAGTAGGTCTGTGTCTTTATTCCCGTCTTACCCCTGGGTTCTTCAGGACCTTTTTTTTTTTCTTAGATTCCATATATATATGTGTTAGCATATGGTATTTGTTTTTCTCTTTCTGAAAAATAATTATTTTTAACAACTTAATATTTCCTGTCAGTCTCTTACTTTGTGAATTTTAAACATAGAAGTGAAAATATATTACAGGAACATTGTTTTTTTTTTTTTGCGGTACGTGGGCCTCTCACTGCTGTGGCCTCTCCCGTTGTGGAGCACAGGCTCCGGACGCGCAGGCTTAGTGGCCATGGCTCATGGGCCCAGCCGCTCTGCGGCATGTGGGATCTTCCTGGACCGGGGCATGAACCCGTGTCCCCTGCATTGGCAGGCGGACTCTTAACCACTGCGCCACCAGGGAAGCCTTTTTTTTTTTTTTTTACAAGAACATTTTTAAGATCATATTTTCACTTAACATTACATAAACTCTTAATAAACATCTTTTTTAGAGGTTACATAATATCTTATGGATGTCTGTAATTTACTTTGTCATTTCTTATTTCAGGCAGCTAGTTTGCTTCCTCGTTGTTCTGGTTTGTTTTGTGTTTCCTATAAAGATTGCAGCAATGAGTATTCTTATGCAAAAAGCTTTTATCAGATCATTTTCTTGGGATGGATTTCAATAAGTTAAATTACTGGGTCAAAAGGTAGGAACATTGTAAAGGCTATCTATGTTTGCTTTCAGAGAGTTTTAAGAAATGCTCTACCAGAACAGTTTATACTCCCACTAGCAGTATATAAGAATGCTTATCTCACTGAACACTTGCCAGAACTGAATATTACTTTAAAAATACTTTTAAATTTAATAGGTAAAGAAAAAATGCAATCTTATTTTAAATTGCAATTCTTTGCTTACTAGTGAGTTTGAACAATTTTCCACGTTTGTTAACAATTTGTGTGTGTATTTTTTTTAACATCTTTATTGGAGTATAATTGCTTTAAAATGGTGTGTTGGTTTCTACTGTATCACAATCAGCTATACGTATACATATAGCCCCATATCCCCTCCTTCTTGCCTCTCCCTCCCACCCTCCCTATCCCACCCCTCTAGGTGGACACAAAGCACCAAGCTGATCTCCCTGTGCTATGTGGCTGCTTCCCACTAGCTATCTATTTTACATTTGGTAGTGTATATATATCAATGCTACTCTCTCACTTTGTCCCAGCTTACCCTTCCCCCTCCCCATGTCCTCAAGTCCATTCTCCACGTCTGCGTCTTTATTCCTGTCCTGCCCCTAGGTTTGTGTGTATTTTTTGTTAATGTCCACAGACTTTTAACCTACTAGTCTCAGTGTTTTTCTAAATTATTTGGATGATATCAGGAGTAACCACTGTTTGTTGTAAATTTTCCCAGTTCGAAAGCCTTTTACATAATTTTTATGCAGTTTTAAAATTTCATGTTGTCAAATTTTCTTCCTTTTTCTTTTAATTTTTAAATTGCTTTTAATCTTAGAAAGTCCTTTCTTTTCTAGAGATGCATGAGATACTACTTTGTATTTCCACTGAGTTTTGTTATGGATTTTTTAAAACATATTTCATTCTATCTACCTTTTTATGTGGTGAATGATTTGGATTGAGATGCCAAATGAACTTTTTCCCACATAGTTAACCAATGGCTCCAGCAATATTTATTGAGTATCCTGCCCTCCCAACTAAACTGAGATACTGTTTTTATCATGTATTAAATTCTCACATAGACCTGGGTCTGTTGCTGAGTCTCCGTTCAGTTCCGCTGGTCTCTTTTTGTTGTCAGCATCACACTTTTTAATTTTCTTTTTCAAAAAAGATGAAAACCTTTTTAAACTATTTGTTGTAACAGAGGAATTTTAGAATAATTTTTTCGAGTTCCAAAGAAAACCTATTGGTGTTTTTGTTGAAATGGTTAAACCTATACACGAATCCAGCCTTCTTCAAGATTCCAGGTTTTTATTTCATCAGTTCATGTTATGATCAGAACTACTGATTCATAAATTAGACAGTAATACAAATTTTCAGATCACTTGGTGCATCCGAGTTGTTTGGAAAGAACTCTAAAATGGAGTGTTTCAAGTTCCCTAGAATTTCAGTTGTTAATTGATCATTAATGACAAAGTCTGTCTCTGGGTCTATATTAGACAAAACGTAGAAACTGGTTGAATGTAAGTCAATGGATGAATGAATGAGATTGCAGATGGGCCATGAAAAGCAAAAGATCTGGCTTACCAGAGGCCTTCAGTGCCATTTGGGCCAAGTGACTGTTACTTGGAAATTCCTGATTTCAAGTCTGATAGTATCTACCAGTGGTTCCCCATGTATGATACAGAGATCAGAAACTCAATATTTATTGAACTATACTAGGCATTTTGCTAGGTGCTTTTCATGTGTTATCTAACAGAAGAAAAAAAGGTAGAAGAAAGTGAGAGACTTGCCAGAAGTCATGGAGCTTGTAAGAGGTAGAGCCAGACACAAATTCACATTTCTTGGTCTATAGAGTCTTCACAGTCTGTTTCTGTTCCTATAGCCTATGCATGGGCAGGTCAAATGAATCAGTTCTTAAAGAAGGTTATTTCATCTCTTCTAATTTTAATGTGTCAAAAACAGCAAAGGAAGTAACATCTTAGAAATAGAGTCCCAGTAATGATTATTTATTCTTGGAAAAGACCCAAAGATTAATCTTTTGTCCCTATTACATGGAAGTAGATCCACAAAGACATGGGTCACAAGTCTACCAGGGGTGTGCTTGGGGACCAGAGGACTTTGCATAGATTAAAGTCCAGTCCATATCAATTGTGATTGCATAGACATGAAGGCTTGACCTGGTGTCTAGTCTTAACAAGAGCAGACCTTCTCTTATCTGCTTTCCACTCTGCTGCTCTCCATCCAGGCAAGATAGTCTAATTATGGCATATGCAGGATTATGAACTGTGGTTTACTCTTCCTAAAAAAAAAAATGACATTAATGTTGCTGTAATCATTCTTTAGCTGCATGTATTAGAGATTCCTTCCCCAGAGCCCCAAACACTTTGCAAATACGATCTCGTTAACCTACATGCCAGCCCCCTGTGGTAGGTCAACCGTCTTGGCGGCATTCGGAAATTGAATTATGCAAAGAGAAAGTGGTCTTTTCAGAGCTGCCTGTCAGCTGAGGATGGGATCAAAATTAACAAGGAATCTTAGAATGTACAGGGCCCTAGATATCACCTGGTCCAAAATTCTTGTTAAATAAACAGGAAACTGAGGCCCAGAGGGACCATATCACTAAAATCCAGGATTCTCAATCATGGCTGTTTGTTGTCATCACCTGGGAAGCTTTAAAAATATGTACCCTTGTCCAGGTTCCCATCCAGACCAGTTTAATCAGTGTCTTTGGGACCTCCCTTCATGAATGGTTTTAAAAGCTTTGTAGATGATTCTAACGAGTAGTCAGAGTTGAGAGTTAGGTGGACAAAAGCAAATCCAGGGACAAAAAAAAAAAGCAAAACCAAAACCAAAAAAAAGCAAAACCAGGGACAAAAGCAAACCCAGTTAGGGATCTGTCCATGGCATCCCTTTTTCATTCTACATCATATAGTTTGGCTTATGGCAAAAGTTCTTGAGGTTTTAACAATCCAGGCTGACATCTTTGAAACGGGAAATATCTGTAATAATTTCATCACTTTTCACTTTATTTCATCAGCAGAGACACATTGCAAAGCTGTGGAAACATGATGCTGAAGTAACTGTGTTATTCCACCGAGCCAGTCAATCAATCAGTCAGTTCACTGGACAAAATCAGTCAGATCAGCTGGTTGGCTGACTCAGCCATTTCAGGTAGAAGGGTCCGGCTAGTTGTCTAGGTGTAGACATTACTTTTCTAGACCTTGCCTTTTACAGGAAGGTGTGTTGATATTATATTCATGTGTTATATTATTTTCTGTTGTAAGCTCTGTTCTGGGGAGCACTGGAGAAGCTCAGCATTAGCCTTGTAAAGGAATAAATGAAATCCTATCCTCTGGCATTATAGGGATTAGAGATTCAAGCGTTCCTCACTGTGCCCATAGTGAGTGCTCGATAAATGGTAGCAATTTTTATGCTCACATTGCCCTGGGATATTGTAGCGACCTAGACCCAGTTCTAGACAGGCACATGTGCATGTGAGCGTCGCGCGCATGTGCGCACGGGCACACACACACACACACACACACACACACACACACACACAGAGTATACCAGTATGGAGCATGTTTTTAGATTTAGCTCTTTGCACACTTGGTTAAAGGTGAAGGTGGGAGGAAGAAACAACAATCTATTCATACTTTCACCTCCAGGAAAAAAGCAGCTCTACAGAAAGTGGCACTGATGGGGGAACTGGAAACACAAACAACATAAAGCTGTGTCTGAATCAGACAGTGCAGTTCCTCTTACCTTTTAGCCTTCTGTGAGGTACAGCTCTTGTGGGTCCCTTGGCTCCAGCTCCTTAGTCCGCTGGCTCCTGAAGCCAAAGCCCCTTGACCCTGGAACCTGGGATCACTGTTGTCCATCAGCTCTGTAGTTCTGCATATCCTTTTCAGTTTTATTATTTCTGACAATAAGCCAGTCTGATTGAAGTCCTGTCCAGTCCTGCCTGTGACCTGAGTCTCACTCAGTCTCACCTGAATCCCCAAGTCGCTGTACAACCTCGGTTCTCCCTAGCCTCTGCATCACACAAGCAACAAAAATGCTCCCAGTTTCCAAGGCAGGCTGCTGGGGATCTGTCTAGACCTCTCTGGTTTCCGCAGCTAGACCTCTTCCTTCCTTCCCTGATGAAGTCTGTTACATTCACTCGTCCACAGGAACATCCCCTCACTGCCTGCCTCTCACACACTCTAGCCCTTCTTGTCTCGAAACCCGTCATGACAGGTGCTGCAGCACGTGGCCAGGTCGTGAGCCATGTACCTGAGGCACTCGGCAAGTTATCACTAGGCTCCTTAATCTAAACAGCTGTTTCACCGTCAGATGGTTGGGTGAACTGAGACAACTGAATTTGCGGTCCTTAAAGACAGGTCACAGCCTAAAGACCAGGCAGAGGCTCTGGAGCACGTCTCTTATTGACTGTAATCACTGCTTGCTTTCAAGAAACTCTCTTACCTTCATAGAACTCCTTAATATCTGCAGCAAATGATGATGTGTTTCCATTTCTACAAACTATGCTTACATGCCATGCCTAACCAATATTTTCATATACCAACACTTTCAATAAAGACATGGATTTTAGGCTCACTTTGGTGAGATTAATGTTTACAGAAGAGTGCCAAAGAGGATCCTTGGTGACTTTGGTCCCATTCTTTGGCGTAGGGCAGAGTTGGTTATGTAGTCCCAGACACCTTTTCAGCATATGGTAAAAAAGAAATCTATCAACTCTAAAATGTTCCCTGGGTGGATGAGATTCCTCTGAACTTTTCCTGTGCATCCTAATATCAAGGGAATGGAAGATAAGGAGTAGTCAGAACCCATAGGGACGTGGTGATGGGGAGACCAGAGTAGGGGCCAGTGGTGGTTCATGGCTGCCATTCATACTAAATTCCTTTTTCTGCTGCAGGGTTCATTTTTAGTCTCATCTGCTTTCTCTCTGGGTCTTAGCCTCGTGGCCTGCACAAATTCGTTTGCCTTGCTTCTTCTTTTACACGTTTTCCCGTATCACATGGGCTCATACCCGTGTAACTCTTCTTTGTTAATGCAAGGCTGTGTGAAAGGTTGTGGAGAAATGAAACTTTTGTAAATCTAATCATCTTTCAAATGTACTCAGGAGCTTTCTATTTAATAGGAGTCAGGCTTGAGTCTTGCACAAAATGAAAAAGACTTTAGCAATCTCACTCACCAGTTTGTCTTCACTGAAAGGTTGTTTTTTTTTTTTTAAATCATGAATTTTCTTAAAGCTCTGCCTCACTTTCCTGAAGCAATGAACAGGTGTCTGCAGTTTGTAGGACCTTGGTATACTCTGCTGAAAGAGCTCTGATCTCCCCACTCCCCTCACTTACTACCCTTGCTTGTATCCAACACTTTTTACCTAACAGCACATGTGCACCCAGGTATTCTGCAGTTCTTGGAGGGAGGTAGGGCAGGTCGGGCTCATGCACAGCCATTCAAGAAATTTGTGGCAAGAATCTACACCCTGTTTTCCTGATTTATAAGCAAGTGCTTGTCCCTCACTTCGCTACACTGTCTCCCTATAGTAGGATTCACCCTACAATGGGATACTTCTTGTCAATGATTTAGAGCATGTTCACCTTGATCCCTCCTTTCTCCATCAGAGGCACATTCAAAACTGCTGTTGGTTGAAGATGCTGCCTTCTTGGATTCTTCACAGATCCTCTACTTGAACTACACTTTATAAACTAAAGCAGAAGGGAGCACTGGCTCTCTTGCTAAACAATTGGGAGAATGGTTTAGGAGGCAGTATAACATAGTGGGATGGCTGGCTTGGGTTCTTGGGTTTGATCATGGTCTAATTAATTATTATCATTGTGAACTTAGACCAGTTTCTAAACCCCTCTGAACCTCAGTTTCCTCATCTATAAGATGGATATATTAATTCAACCTCAGAAAGTTGTGAATATTAGAGAAAATGTGTATACAGCATGGTAGGTGCTGAATAAATAGAAATCATCATTATCCTTAGTGTTTACTAGAACTAAAGTTGTTTTGACCTCATCTTTGTTTTGTCCTTACCTCCCCACTTTGTCTACCCTTCTGTTTCCTGTTACACTGCTCTTCTGGTTTTCTGTTTTCTGTCTCCTCACTCCCTAATTTCTTCTTCTCTCTCTTGCTCCCTCTCACATCTAACGTTATGGTATTCCCATTCTCTTCCATCAAAGGGTCATAAAATTTCAAATCTAAAACAGCTCTTGGATATTCTTGGATCCAGCTCCTGTGTGTCCGATGAGACAACTGAAGCCCAAGGAAACTGACATTTATACAAGGTCACCAGGTAGTGGAACCCTGGAGAACTCAGGTGGATGCTCAGCCTACCTGCTCCTTTATGACTCTGTCTCGGGGGGTGAACACGTGAGGGATGACTATCCCCAGGGAGCCTAGTGGGGAGAGGGATGTTACAGTGCTTAGTCTCCCTAAAGGACAGTGTTTTTCTTCTTTCCTTTCTAACCTCTCAGGAGCATTTTATATTTCAAAGTTCTTTGATAAAACAGCTATAAACCAGCTCATCTCCTGGGGCAGCAAAACTCAGATGAGATTTCTCCTGAAACTTTCTTGTTGTTGAACTGGGGGTATTTAAAAAATTTTTTAGTCATTAAAAAAATCTACAGTTGCTCAGCAGGGATAGTACATCATGAATGAAAAGTAGTGGGCCTTTGATCTAATTTTGTGTGTGTCTGCTTTCTCAATTATAAATGGGCTTTTGTTATGAGACAAGTTGACACTTATAGAGTTTGCTTTTCATTGGTCTGTGGTGAGTTGGGAGCAGCTGAGGCTGTGTTCTCTTTTCTTAGTCCTATAGCAAGACTGTGACTTGACACCTAATTGGACATTGTTGCTTAGGCCCTTTCAATATTCCAGGCATTGAAGAGAGAGAAAATTGTGTTCCATCCAGGAGAATAACACCAAAACTAAATGTCAGGTGACAGTTTAGCATAGTGGTGCCTGATATGAACTATTGATTATGATGCTAAAAAGAGAAAAGCACATCCCCGAGAAAAAAGCAGGAAAAAATGGGGAGCCTAGAATGCAGCAGCTATCTGTAAGTCAGTGCCCTTGAGTAATGACAGATGTCTTGCGTGGGCTCAGATTTCTTTGAATCAGCCTGGAAATGGATCCCAACGCCTCTACCATCAAAGGCAGCAGGAGTGTTGATGTTAAAGCTGTTTTGAGTACTGTTAATGTTGAGGAGGATGGCTTACACAGGACATCCATCCAGAATGTGGTTGGAGGGCACTCTGCACAAGGGTCTGTGAGTAAGGACTGGGGGATCAGAACTGGCATAAACACGTCAAGAAGGCTCATTTGTCTGTGTTCTCAAACAGGCGAGGTGAGAGGCACAGGCACGTGGAAGGCTGCTCTGGGGAGCGATAATTGTGTTTGGAGCCTTTCACTCCGGTGCAGGTCACCGGTTCAGTTCAAACCCAAACTGCTGGAATTGTTATGACTTGATGGATGATGGGAAATCAGGTCGTGGCTCTCATTCGGCTTCCTAAAAGTAGTCCCTGTAATTGGTCTCCTTTCCTAGAAGACTGCCGAAGGCTGGGAAGGGTGACAGGCACAGAACTGTTCTGAGGCCAGGAGGGGGTTCTGCTGGGATGGGGAGGGGAATACATGCTGGGCGGGCACAGAGAGGAAAGGCGGAGCTGTGGAGGGAAGAAAATGCTTTATTCCTCTGGTCCCTGAAAATGCAAGCGTTGCTGGGATCCTGAGTCCAGGCTGTAGGCAGACCAGCTTGGGGACACTGGACAGAGAGTTGGACTGAGTCCCATGAAGAAACTCATGTCTGACCCACAAGCCTCTTTGTCTCTCTCTAGTTCACCTGTAGCATAATTCCAGAGAGTCCTAATCTAATTTCAGGACACGAGAGTGTAACTTGTGAGCTAGCTTCCGGATCCCTTGTTTAAACCTCCAACCTTTCAGGTATCAGGCTATTGTAAAGCCTAGGCTCTTGCAAAGCAAAAGTTTTGGCCCTTAGATTTCAACTGCTTTTCTTGGTTTTTCTACTACTGTCACCCCTTTCCTGATGCAGTGAATGGGGAAAGGCGGGTGTCAACGGGTAAGAGGAAATATATGGAATAAAAAGCCCATCAGTTATTATCTCGAGCGGTCATCCTGCTCCACTTCATTACATGTGTTTCTTTCAAGAATAACCCTATTCCTGAGCTCTAGAAGCCTGCACCCAGGCCAATCAGTGGACCCGCCTATGGGTCCATCGGCTTCTTGTCAAGGAGAAATTCTCTCTGTGGGCAATTCACAAATCCAAAAAGCCCTGCAAAGGTCTATTTTGTAGAGTGAAATAGGGGACAGAGGAAAGAGCCCATGAGAAACCTGGCTGGGTCTAATATTCTATGGCTTACAACCTTTTGGTCACAGGATAGGAGATGAGGGACAAAACTCAATACAGCTCATCACCCGTCGTAGTAAGTAGGCAGTGTCATTTTTGTATAGATGAGAAAGTTTATTTGTTTGCTTTGCACTTTGCAGACGATCTGTTTCTAAAAAGTGTGCCTAGCGTGTCAACTACGTGATCTTGGGCACCCTGGAGGTGGGAGCCCGGTTTCTGACCTGGAAGGCCCATGGGAGAGTGGGGAGGCTGGTGTGCTACAGCTATTGGTAAGCTTGGAAGAAGCCTAGAGAGTGGTTTCCACCTGTCTCTGGAGCACAGGATTTGTGCAAAAGCTTACATGATGGGGTATATTTCTTTGAGGGACTGGCTCTGCCAAGGCAGAAGGTGGGACGGAAAACAAGGGTAGTGTTCTGCAGAACAAAGCGCTACATTTGTGCTCAGTCCCAGAAGGAGGTGGATGTGTTTTAAGTATTTGTATGTATGTTTGTCCTTCATTACACGTTGAACTCCCTGAGGGTAGTATCAGAATCATCTCTGTTTCCTCCATCCCTGGTGGCTGCCAGACACGTAGTAGATACCTAGAAATTACTTCTGTTAAGAGTGAGTAAAGGGGGAGAACAGAGCGTGGGGTAGCTCTACCTTTTCTGAAGATGATGCTTGGCTGCCTTGGCATATTTTTAGTCAGTTCCTACCTGGCCTGCTCTTTGAACTACACTTAAGCATCTAGAAAGTCATCAAAAAACATTTTGCTGAGTACGCAAGAAACAGATCTTAAAAATTAGAACTTAGGTTTCCATGTGATGATAAGGTTAACGCTTGGTCAATGGAAAGGATGTTGGATGTATTTGAAGAATCTCTCGCCATCCTCACCTTCCTCAAGCAACGTGGGCTCTTCCTTGTGGCATCTGTTCCTGCTACAGTCCTCCAGTTGTGCTAACGTGAACCATTCACTTCAGCCGAGGTTGGTGCTCAGATCTTCCCTGGGTGTCCAAGGATTAGCTTTCCACACCTGGCTCCCTCCTGCATGCTCCTGACCCCACATGAACCTGTCATGTTGCAGTTAGTCCCAACCAATAGTCTTTTAAAATGAGCTTTGCCCTTTGAAAACCAGCCCTAAGCACTTTGCATTCCTTTCCTGTTTGAAAAGTTCATTTCTGTTCTATGCTTAGTTCTAAAAATACCCAAGTGAGTGGGAGGCCCAAGCCATGCAGTTCAAAGCTGTTCCAGTAGGTGAGGGTCACAAGGGCTTCACAGTGAACTCACTGAGGTGGATCCATCACCTTCACAGCTTCAGGAAATGAGCTTTGTGAAAGACAAAGTAAGAAGGTGAGCATCCCATCACCTGGCATTCTCAACTCAATGGAAGACAGGACGGCACAGAGCAAGATCCTGAAAGTTGTTGAAATGCCTGAGTCGAAAAGGGCTGTGACATGTCTTGAATTTTTTTTTCCAAGATAGATGCAGTGTTTAGACAGTATTGACTGCAAGTCAACTGATAGTCTTCAGTCTGTGTTTTTGAGTGTGCATGTGGAAATCACGGGTCGATACCCATTGTCTTCAGGGCTGGGATTCTTGATCCACAATTGATGCTGGGTATTTGCTTCTCAGCATTCCCAAGATCAAGGAGTCTTATCCAAAAGCCCCATAAATGAAAGACTGTTTCTGGGTGTGAGTGAAGTGATATACTTGTCCCCTTTACTTATAGTTGTGTCAAAGTGGGTAGCAGAGGCCTGATCTCTGTTTTGACTCCACGCCCTTGGAGAATAAAGGCACGGTGAGATACATGCTGTTCAAACACTAAGCTTTTTACACTCTGTTTATCTGATTCTTCTGTCTAATTAAAGTTACCTTCTACACTTGATTGGTTTTTAAAGCCCAATATTTAGCAATTAAACCTTCTTTATTCTAACAACTGGGTGGCACTTTTCTGAGTGATTTAGCACATGATGTATTATCTGCTAAACCAAGAACTGGCTTCCTTGGAGAGCTTCTCTTCCAGAATTTAATGCTTGGGTGACCACTAGGAACACCCACTGAGGAATCTGTAGACAGAATTGTGTGGATTCAGCTCAGGAGTCCATGGAGCAGGTGTGGGGAGATCCTTGACTTGAATTAGAATGGGGAGACCTGATTTAATCCCCAATGAGGCCACTTTTCTAGAGCTCCCTCAAGGTCTTTGAAGGTGTGCTTTATCCATGTCTATGAGTCATAGCCAGAGAAGCAGGGCGGGTGTTGGTAGGGAAGCTGGCCTGACCCCACCATCATAGAGGGAGCTAAGCCCTGCCAGCCCAGCCCTGAGCTAAGCCTCCTTGGTGTGCAGAGTGCTTGATGGGAGGATGCTGGCAGATCATCTCCACTTGGTCCTTCCTGAGAGCCCAGTCAGACCACCACAAGACTTTCCTTTTTCCAAGTCCTCTCAGACAGGAAGACCTGTGATAGGACATGCAGGGAGTGGAGGGGTGCCAATGTCATAATCAAAACCTCTCCCCTCATCTCACAAGAGTAGACTCTGTTTCCTAGTCATATTTGTTAGGTTTTTGAAGGACAGAGTTTTAGTGTCATCTTTTCCAGGGAAACAGATAGGAGGCTGTTAAGGAGATGGTAGCCGTTTTATAGAGAAAGGATCAGTACGTTTACCTCTTCCTCCCGGCCTTGCTCCTGCTGCCCTCCCAACAGACACACACACACACACACACACACACGCACACACACACGTGTGCTCATACCCCAGTGGAAACACCTGCACACACATACATGCAGGCACACATGCACATACATACAACCTTGCATGTTCAAAGCCAGTGAATCTGAGCTGTCCGGAAATTCACACATGCTGTCATTCTGGCCTGTTCTCACTCTGGTGGGAGGACGTCTTCTCCAAGTCTAGCATTTGTGCCGAAGTTTATTCAGTGACAGTGGCCCTTCCTGGGAAGCCCGGCCAGCCACAAAAGACGTTCTTTATTTGTTTGAAAGTGTTTTCAGTCTTTTATCCTCACATGTGAGTCCACAGTGATGCTTAAGGGAGGCTAAGTTACTGCCACCAAGCTGATCTGATTCGCCATGAGGTGATTAGCTCTACCACCTGACACCAAGGACGTGGGGCACATCTTAATATATTTGTATTCCCTGTACTGTGAATGCAAATGATCTAAGGTTTTTTTTAGACTTTTTATCCTTTGCTGAGGACTCCCCTGGGGAGGATAACTGGAACTATTGAAGGCCCAGTGTAGTCATTCTGGCACGTTTGTAAGCTTCCTCTGTGACACCTCTGTGCGTGGAGTTGAGGTGTCCTCCTGCTACTGGAGCCCTTCTGCATCTGAGTTCACTGTTTTCACAAGGTGGAAGACTGGGCTGTTGTGCAGGGATGGCACGGAAAGCAAGGGGCCTGTAGGAATGTTCTGGGAACTTCTGTCTGAGATGGTTCTGGGTGAGCTCATAAGCTTAGTGCAGTCAGAGCTGGAAAGGTCTCTAGTCCCTCCCCACTCAAAGTGTGGCCTGAGGACCAGAGAAACGAACATCATCCAGGAGCTCGGTAGCTGCAGTGTCGCAGCCCCCAGCTTAGGCGTGCCAAAGCAGAATCTGCATTTTCACAAGAGCCCCCAGTGATCTGCAGGCATGTAAAAGAGAACGGCCAGTCAGCTCCCTCATCTTATGGGCTATTCTAATAACTGTCCCTCTGAGATATATTGAACTGAGAAAATGTCTACATTGGGGAATGGAAAGGAAGCAATACAGCAGAAATTGGCAGTGTGGAACTCTGACTCTGGGGTCTCTGGGTGGCAGAAGGACCAAGGAACCCAAAGATAGGCAAAGAGATAGACAGTGGCATGAGAGGGCGCAGAGGGAAGGTCTGAGTCGACACAGACTTCCTTGACATCCCTTTCTCCTCTTCTTCTTCTCCATAAAGCCGCTGCCACTAACCTTGTGGGTGCCCACTTCTAGGCTGGGTGATTATTTTAAGAGACCTTGGTCTGTAAGAGTTTTATGGTGTGCTCATTTGTCCAGTCCTGCCAGAGAACTAAAGGTAAAATAACAGTAAGCTGTAAAACAGGTATGAACAGTCTCATGCAATTCTGGTTCTCCCATCAATAAATACTTTAATCTTTGCTTTAAAATAGCAAATGCGAGTTTCACGTGTGAGCCCCAGCTTTGCTGGTACCCTGGGCACATCACTGGGGAGTCAGACCCTGCCCAATGCACCCTCGTCCTGCCCTTGCGGTGGTTTGAGGAGACTCATTCCTGAGACTAGATTAGGAGACTAAGGTCCCAGCTCTGTGTCTCCCTCCCAGTGACAGAGCCACTTACCAGTAGATTGGGGACCAGAACCTGGTTTCTGGGTTCCACTTGTTGAGGCATTTCTACTCAGGTCACCAGTAATCCTAGGTCCACCTTGGCACAGCCGGCGCCCTGAAGGAATCATGAAAATAATTTTGGCTTCCAGGGCTTGACACAAACTAGGACCTAGGACCTGTTTTGAGTTTATCCACATCTTGGTGTCTGGGAGTTCTCTAGTCTTTGAAAATCATGTGACTTTTTCAAAATGATCAAGAATTTTTGAAACACCCTATGAGGCCAACACTTTTCTTGTCGTAACCTTTATGGTTCTCCTTCAAGGCAACACTTTCGCACTAAAACTTTGAATTACAGCAATTGCTCATTCTCATATTCATTGGATCGTTACTATATTCTAGCCAGGAGGCTAAGCAGCTCTACTTAATTAATTTAATCCTACAATAGCCTATGGGTCAGTACTATTATATCCCCATTTTACAGATTAAGTAACTGTCTCAAGGTCATTCAGTTAGTAAGTTGGGAAGCAACGATTTGAACACAAAGAAATCTATCCAGATGAGCCTAAGCTATTAACCACTGTGTTATCGTCCATTAAAGGTATATGGAGCCCTTCTCTCTCTCTCTATCTCTCTCTCTCTCTCTCTCTCTCTTTCTCTCTTTTCACCTCTGCTTTGGCTTTTTTTGCAGGGGAGGGAGACTACTCATATCCTGCATGGTGGAACTGGT
This sequence comes from Delphinus delphis, assembly GCF_949987515.2. Lineage (NCBI taxonomy): Eukaryota > Metazoa > Chordata > Mammalia > Artiodactyla > Delphinidae > Delphinus > Delphinus delphis. The sequence goes on from NC_082694.2 coordinate 66,951,905, forward strand.
CTACAACTATGAGTAAGAAGTTTGGGATATAACATCTCAGTCCTCCACCTCATTCTTCCATGTGGTGTTCAGCTACTTGGGAGAGGTTTCCTTCTCTCCTAGTGGCATGACTATCTCCAGTTTCTTTGGTTAGCAAAATAACAAGACTATGTCACTTTGCTTTAGGTCAAGTGTTTTGGTAACAGAAATAGTCAGCTTCAGTGAAACATTACCCTGACTTCCAAGTTAGAGAATGGTTTTGCCCACAGATTTCAGCAAGACCTGAGGGTAAGAAAGGATTTTAAAAGCCCTTTTGTCCAAATTCCTATCTAATTTATGACTCCCCTTTATAACTTTCCACCAAGCATCATGTTGTATTTTGGTTTGTCTTTTAATCAGTCAAAGGTGGCCATGTGCTTATTGACACTTTCAATGATTAAAATAAAAGATCTTTTCCCTTGCCTGTACAGATCTTCAATCTGGCTTTCTTTTCTTGTCTCCATCTTTTCTCTTCTTAGAACCTAGTTGTCTGTTTGACATGAACATCCAAGTTAATTACATCCAGAAATAAATCCCTTCTTTCAGTTATAGAATGATTAACTGTGTAAATTTAAATTAACCCAGCACCAAGTCAGCATTTTGAAATCATCTTTTTGGCAACTCTTTGGTGAAGCTTGTTTCATCTACTGATTTTTCTTGGGAGTACAATTAATACTGTCCATTTTCAAAGAGGGTCCATATATACACAACCGAAGTCATTTAATTGTTGTCTCCAGTTTTTCTATTTCTCTTTTGTCCTGAAGAGCTGTACCTTTTGTATTTTATTGGAAGAAATTTATCAGACACGTGGCATTCTATTTTTATCTCTTAGGCTCACCTCAGAGTCCAAATGTCAGCATTTTTGGAAAAAGCACTGGGCTAGAAGCCAAAACAACCGAGTGAATCCTAGGTTGGATTCTGCCCTGGGACCTTGGTCAAGGCATTAACCTTTGGGAATCCTGGTTTCATCCTCAGGAAAATGGGCATTCTGCCAGCTCTGCCCTTGTCATAGGATTGTTGAGAGGCTTGAAATAGGGAATGTATATAAGAGCACTCAGTAAACCGTAATACAGGATGGAAGATATAAGGCCGAAGCCCTGGGTTCACAGAATGGTTACAAAGTGGATAAATATGGAGATGGGGAGCCAGAGAGCATGAGAACCCCAAACTCTCAACTTGACAGTTGATTCTTATCTATCTGGAGCATGTGTGTCTGCAGATGTCAGGGAGGGGTTGAGATTAAGTTGCCTCAGAGCTGAGCTTTCTTTTCAGTGAGAAATGTGTCCGTCAGGGCATTTCAGAGCAACACAGAGAGAATGAGTTCACAGTCACTTGTACCAATGTAATGAACACTAATTAAGTATCCTGTTTGTAAATAGCACTGAAGATAGTATAACATAAACCTTACGTGGCCATTTCAGGAGGTGGCATTAACCAGAGGTGTGTTGTTCCGGCCACCACTGTGCATTGCTTTCAATTGCTCTGAGCATTGTCAGGCACCTGATTTATATTTTTCTGACATTTTCATCAACAGGATTAGCTCTCAGTTGGATATTATCCTACCAAATTGTGTTTTTCCCAAGATTTTTATAACTCCAGTGCCATCCTAGTTCTAAGACCTTCTCTTTAAGGAAGTCTTCACATAAAAGAGGTCTTCACAGATCCTCTTCCTTCTCCTGTTCCTTTCGAGATTCTAAATTAATCTCTTTCTTCTTTAAATTCTTATTTTTTATGATGCTTTCTGAAAATAATATAATTTTACGAGGAAATCCATGAAACAAAATTCAGCCCAAAACGCACATAGTGCTTAATGCAATAAATAGTTCAGCTGTCATTTCCATCATCCATCCCAATGGATAAATGTGTTACTTGTATTTCTTTGAAAAATAATGAGTCTTTCAGTTATCAATAATTCTTAATTTTATACCAAAGAAACCCATCTTTACCCATACTTATGTAGTGAGTTTTGCCTTCTATGGGCATCAATGACAATGCATTTTGGGGAAATCTACCAAGGTACTAACCGATGAAGTCAGAGCTAAACCCTCCCAAAGGGCAGAGGCTTCCTCTCCGAAGTCATAAAGAACAGAGGGGAGGGTAGAAGTCACTCTAAGAATGCAGGCTCCTGAGAGATCATTTTGGCTAAATTTCTCTAGTCAGACTTCCTTATTCCTTACTCATTCCTGAGCAATAGCTGTAGGTCCAGTGGTGTGCCTGTAAGTGTTTAACCGTTGGTACTCTGAAAAGGAAAATGTGTGTGTGTATAGACACACACACATAGACACACACACACATTTAATGTATATTTTACTGATACAAAAGATATGTACTGCACAATTTACAGATAATAATAAATAGTTTTTCTTTGTAAATTTAACTTGATTCTCACAGAATGCTTCTGTTGATTTTTGCCAATTTAAAAAAATTTGTAGGCAACATATGGTTGTAATTAACAAAGGAGTAGAGTTCCAACATCAATGGTGGTTGATATTTTTATTTATGTTACCAGGTAAGACAAACATGAAACAACAAAGATATAGGTTGAAACTCCAGCACACTGTTACGTGAGTCCCATTTTCCTGGAACTCTGAAGAGAAAGAAGTTTTTCCTCCATGTCTAACCCAAATCCCTTATGTTGCATGTTAAGCCAGTCCTCTGCTTTGAACACAAAAACAGATAGGAAAACACTATTATGATCTGGGAGAAGAAAGGGCACTCGAAAGAATGAGATTCACTCCTTTTTTACATTCTATTGTTTTATCAAAATTTGTGCCTACCTGTAGTTTAAAAAGGCAAATGGTGAACAAGTCTTGTCAATGAACACAGCAGTCCTCTGCTCCTGATCGTTTGTTTACTAGACATGCCAAGCCATGCCTTTCTTTTCCCTCCACTCTCCCTATAGTGTTACCTTTTAATTTTGTTCAAGTCAATATTCAGTGTTTATACTCTATGGCAATGCAAATTAGATTCATGGCTAAGCCTTTACTTTTCCTTTCATGCACAATCTTTTATTTTCCCTAGGGGTTTTGTTTATTTTTGTTTTGTTTTACATTTACATTTAGATTACATTATATCCTTTTATATTTGCTTAGTTTCCTCTGAATTTATCACTGTTTCAACCCCAAACTCTCTGCCAGTTTTCTAAATGTCTTCTCTACATATCTCATGTGTTCATTCACTTGCCAATCTCATCTTCTTTAAGAAATCTCTCCTGGAACCCTCTGCCCTGCTCTGAACTGGATGGGTTACACCCTGGCATCTGGGGCCCTCCCTTCTGCCTCATCCTAAGAACTTCCTTTGCCTGTCCTGTGTTAAACCCCTCTCTGCCAGTGTCCTGCTGATTCAGGTGTAACATATCCCCATGTAGTGTCCTGAGAAAGAATACAGGGAGGTAAAATATTTGAGACCTTGTATATTTGACAAAGCCATTAACTTACCTTCATATTTGATTGGTAGTTTCTCTTAGTATAGAATTCTAGGTTGAAAGTCATTTATCTTCAGATTTTTGAAGGCATCACTCCATTGTTTTCTAGCTTCCGGTATTGTTTTCTAGCTTTGCACTATCAAGAAGTTCAAAGCCTTTCAAATTCACAATCTTTGGAATGGGATCTGTTTTGCTTTTCTCTTTCTGGAAGTTTATTTGATTATATCTTTGCCCTTTGTGTTTTAAAATTTCATGACACTGTGCCTTCTGAGTTTATTTTTATATTGCTGTATGAACCCCCTTTAATCTGGAAATTCGAGTCTTTCAGTTGAGACACATTTCCTTGACTTGAGTTATTTTGTGGTTAATTTCTTTCCCTTGCGTGTGTGTGTGTGTGTGTGTGTATCTGTGTGTCTGTGTCTGTGTGTGTGTGTTGTTCTCTCTTTCTGGAACTCTTATCATTTGCATGTTGGGCATCCTGGACTTGTCATTTACTTTTCTCCTCTTTTCTGTCCTATTTTCTATCTCCTTATCTTATAACCCTCTGTTGACCTTTCCATTTTTACCATAATATTATAAATTTCATCAGTCCCTTTTTTTTATTCTCTTAGTGTTCTTTTTCTATATTATCCAGTCCTTGTTTGCATAAATGCAGTATATCTTGTTTTGTATCTTCAGGTTATTAAATATATTTTGAATATAAAATGTTTTGTTTGAATGATTCCTGTTAGGTTGCTTTTGTCCTGTGTGATTTGATTTCCATATTTCACATTAGAGACTTTTCTCATGTGTCTGTGAACTCTAGTTTCTGCTTTTATTAAGAGCAGAGCACTCAATGCTGTCTGGAAGCTCTGAGCTTGCCATTGAGGCTTGTTACCTGTGGGCTTCACTGTATGCTGTGGCTGGACTATTTTGCTGGAGAACTTCGATATCAGTGTCTTTAGGTCTTTCTGCTTACCATGTTCATATCCCCTTAGGAAAGCCCTCTCAGTCTCCTGCTTACAGGTACAGGTCTGGTGGCTACATTTGTGGAAACCCAGTGGGGAAGAAGGTTGGAGGTCTCGGTATTTAAGATGTAAATGCCCACTCTTTCCCCTGTGTCCAGTACTCTTCCCTCTTCCTCTAGTTGTGCCTGGTGTCCCCTGGACCAGTGGGTCTCCATCTCTCCCAATCCAGATAGCAAATGCACATTTCATTCCTGCTGTGGATTCCACTGCTTCTCAAGTAGAATTTGATCAAGCTTCTTTACTTAGCTCCCCTCCTGTCCCACATTTGCAGAGGTGGTAGAGTCAATTCCTCCTCCTTTTGAGGGGTTCTGCTGGGAAAATGGGGCTGCTTCTAGGCCTCCACAGTGTCAGCTGAGGATACAGCTTTCTCAGATCTGTTAAATCAATTGAATATTAGTCTACTCATCCATTTGCTGTCCAGTTTCCAAACTGTTGCTGCTCTTGTCTGCTTTCTCATTCTCTTTGTCCTTGCGAGTTTACACTCCCCTCTCCTCCCACAGCATTTCAGCGCACATTTGTTTCATGGTACCTCTTTTTGTGTGTTATAGTTCACTGTAAACCTGTCTAATGTCTCCTCTGAAGAGGGAGCTCCTCTGAAGGAAGAGATGCATGCATCCCACATATTCAATAGCCCTTGGTACTTAGCGGTGAGAGACAGCGTGTGCTGAAATGCACCTACACTGAGGTCAGTTCAGTGGCCTGGCTGGCACGGGGCTAGGTGCTGAGGCCCAGAGACTGGGGGCCCAGTCTCTGCCCTCAAGGAGCTTATGGTTGGGTGCTGTTTTCCTCCTTCCAACCATAGGGGGTCTGGTTCTGACTATTGGCCTTTCAGTGGCTAAAGAAAGAAGTGATGGTTCTAATCACAAACTTTCCTTGTTCTCTCTTTATCAGAAAAGAGACATAGAGGGAGGTGAAGACAGCCTAGAAACAAAGAGATACAATGTCTGTAGATGGTAAAGTAAAGGAAGGGCTGGGGTGAGGATGAAAGTGAAGAGGCCCAAGCCCCTTTCCATACTCTTCTTTTATATGAAAGATTGTTTTCTGATTATGCAGTAATGCAAGGTCATTCTGTATTTGAGAACTAGAGAGAAGTTAAATAAAAAACTTGAAGTTGCTGATAATCCCACCACCTTAACATATTCTGTTGTGTGTATATATACAAATACACACACAAACATAATTTAGAATCATACTGAATACAATTTATACATATACTGCCTTTACGCTTAATGTTACATTGTGAGCTTTTCTTACACCACTAAATTTCCTTTGAAAGCATGAGTCTTAATAATTGTAAAATTCTACTGTGTAGATGTATTTTGTATTTTAAACTATTTAGACTCTTAAAAAAATTTTCATTATTATAAATAATGCTTAATTAATAATCTACAATATCATTTTAACCCATTTCTAATTATTTCTTTAGAATTTATGCAAATGGTTTACTGGGTTATGGAAAAAGGACTTTTTAAAAGATCATAATGCCTATTATCAAGCTGCTGAACACAAAAGTTGCACTCATACTTAGTACCACCAGCTGATGATAAAAGACTATTTCTCTAGTCCCTTACACTCGTGTGTGTGTGTGTGCATGTGTTTGTGTGCATTTCACAAGCAAATTTCATTAAGTTTGCATCTCCATATTTGATTAAACTATCCCCTTATTATTTTTTTTAGCTATTGGGTAGCTACTTTTAAAATCACTGTCTTGTTCAGTTTTGCCCATTTTAATATTCTCAGGTTTATAATTTTTAATTGATTATCAAGAACGTTATATATCAATGTAATCAAACTTTTGTTGTGTCTTTTCCTTTGGTTTCTTCTTTCTTTTTTTACTTTTGACATCTTCTGACATACAAATTAGTAGATTTTTATGTTATCAAAGCTGTTTTTCTCTCTATGCAGTTTCTTCTTGCTTTATACCAGGAAAGTATACTGAGTAGATGTCCTAACAAGGACGTGAAGAAGTTTATTTCTCAAAAAGCCATCAGACTTTCCCGGAGTGGCTCAATTACCATTTATTAGGCCCACATTTACTCAGAATCTGAAGGCAGGCTCAGATACTGGATGTGAAGATTAGGCTCTTTAGAGCTCTGGCTCCCTTTGCTAAATGTGTCCATTGTCCCCTCTGCCACTTACACAGAGAGGATGTGCTGGCTGCTGGCAGAACCACAGACATTGCCACAGCTGTCATCAGGTCTCTAAATCATGAAAATTCCCTGGTATCCCCTTGAGATACTCCAGCCTATAATCCACCTTAATTTGAAAGTCCTAGGACCCTCTCCAGAAGACTTGCTTAAACAAGAATTAGCAAAGGCTGCTTCAGGCACCAACTGACAGCCGGATGGTAACAAGTCATTTTTCTCTTCTTGTAGCTACCTAATGAGTAATCGTCAGAACTTCCCCCAGACTGGGGCTAGAAGATGAGCAGTGTTTCTTGGAGTTATGTCCTTTCATCTTGCCTGCTTGACATCCCTGTTGACAGGACACGAGATTCTGGGCCAGATGGTGCTAGGAACATTATACAGATGAGTGGCAGGAGTCCAGGTGTGCTGAGCAGGGGAAGGAGGCAGGAGAGAGACTGGGTATTTCATCACTGGAGTGTACTAGAAAGAACAGTTCCAGCTGGGGTCTGTCTCTTCTTGAGAGCCCAAGTGATTGATGTTAGAAACAGATTCTGAAATGCCTGTTTCACTAAGGGCCCAGGAAAAATGAATACGTGCATCGTAATGACTTCATCTTCCATTATGAAGAGAGAAAGTATAGTTTGCGATAGAAAGAGTGCTGTGCCAGGAGTCAGAGGTCCTGGGTTCTACTTCCTCATAGGGGGACAAACCGTGCTGGTTTGCCTGGGACTGATGGTTTGCCCAGGACATAGGATGCTTCATTTTAAAACTGCAATAGTCCTGGGCAAACTGGAATGTTTGGTCTCCTAATCTAGCTATGTGGCCTTAACCGTGTTGTTTACCCTGCTGAGCGACTGTCTCCTGACATCTATCCCTGCTCTGCCTTTAAAAAGTTGAAGTAAGAATCACCAAGGTATTGGGAAGCAGAGCAATTTATAACTTGGGTGACCTTAATCAGGTTACTTAAAATGTTTAAACTAGATCTTACTTCATTGTCTCTACAATGAGGGTAATACTAGTGAATACCTCATCAGATTACTGTGAGAATCAAATGAAAAATGAAAATTATATGAAAATTCCTGATCACAGTCCCTGGCACATAGTAGACCCTATTATATGTTAGCCATGGTTCTCATTATTAATGTATGTAGACCACTGTCAAAAGTAAACTATACTGATGTCATTATTACTGGAAGAACCCTTGAATTTAGGGAAGTCACCTCTGCCCTCTTTGGGTTGGATTGCCCTCATCCAAGAGCCAGGAGTCTCAGAAGTCCAGGGTGTACAGTGGCTTCCAGAAGAGCCTTTTGGAGGCTGGGCTCTGGGCTAGTTAGGAACCACACCCAGAACCTGGCAGTAAAGATCTCTTCCTCTTCCCCTGGACATGTATTCCAGTTCTGTCAAGGACAGTCATATGCTTCTTATTCAAAAGTAAGGTTGAGGTGAGGTGTTGCAGGTGAGTTATATAAAGGATTTTATTTAACAATCGTTTATTAAGCTCCAGCTCTGCTCTAAGCCTGATGCTTGTTGTCCTGCATATAAATATGAGGAAGACTCAGTTCCAATCAGATCCTCAGGCACTCACAGTCCTGTTTTGGAGACAGATATATGTAAGTTTAGATCATAGACATTTGTTTAGGTGCCATAACAGAGATGTGTGTGCAGTGCTGGGAAGCCCAGGGAAAGCACCGACTTCCTGGGATATGTCTTGAAGAATGAGCAGAGGATGAGAAGAAAGTTTCAGAAAGTGGAGAGACTATGCACAACTATACAGGCACAGCCTGCATGGAGTATATGGAGTGATTCTTGGTGGCTGAGGAAGAGAATGGAACCTACACTGTGTAAATTTAAATGCCCAGCTTGCAGGTCTGAGAGGTCCAGAGCAGCCTGAAGGGCACTGAACACACTATGAAGGAGCTGGGCTTTGTGGGAGATCCAAGGGGGTCCATCCTAGGTGTTTAACGAAGAGATAGAGAAGGTCAGATTTCTGGATTTGAGCTTGCTTTGTCTACACAGATTTATCCTCGGTTCTGTTCCCCATAGCACTGTTTATAGTAGCAAACGTTAGAGTTGTTATGGATTCCACTGAGTCAGTTATGCATTGATACAATAGAATATCATATGGCTATTTAAAATTATATTGGTGGGGACTTCGGTTAAGACTCCGCGCTCCCAATGTGGGGGGTGTGGGTTCGATCCCTGGTCAGGGAACTAGAGCCCACGTGCCGCAACTAAGAGCCCGCGTGCCGCAACTAAGAGCCCGCGTGCTGCAACTAAGACCTGGCACAGCCAAATAAATAAATAAATATTAAAAAATTATATTGGTGATGTATATTCACTGGCATGGAGAAGTCAAGGGATTAACCTCGAATAGGGAATCGATTGGACACATTGGATTAGGGTTGAGGGAAAGCTGTGTTCTATTCATGATTGACCACACAGAGGTTACAGGATGTCTCGGGTCCCTGTCCTCTCACTTGTCCCTTAGAGATTAATGATCTCCATCTCCCAGAGTGGCTGTGAGGGCAAAATAAATAAGTTGGTACTGGAGGGAGTTCTAAGGATTCTTGTAAGTGGTCTTCCCTTTCTTTCTGTTTCACCCATTTACAGCTCCCACCACTCCTCCCCTCTGGCCCCAGCCCAGAAAATTGGCCCTGGCCCTATTACATGGGAATAGGAGCCAAGACTCCCTTTTGGTGTCCTAGGGCTAGGGGACGTGGGTTAAGATTTCAGGGGTCTCAGAGGACTGAGACAAATCATCAATAACTATGGAGTGCAGCCTTCAAAATTATACGAAGGGACAACAGGACAGCACCCTCCACCCTTCTGCTACCCCCTGTGACCTGTCAGGCAGGGCCAATTGGTTTCTTGCAGCAGAGGTGCTATGAGCTCCTCCAGAGGCAGCTGGGTCTCCAGTATCCGATAAACATGGGGGCTGAACTTGGTTTGATGGGGAAACACTTAATTTCCTGGTTTATGAAGCGCTCATTTTTATTAACTGTCCTATTTTATTAGACCTCATTCATGGCCTGGAAAAATACCTATCCTTGAAGGTCCCAATGCCAAGATCTCCATCCAAGCAGAGGGAAGCTCAAGGGTCACATCTCTGGGGGAAAAGCTGACTCTCAAAGTGCCTAGAAAGAGATAATGTTATTTATATCATTGTAATAATACTAGTTGGGCCTACTATGCGTCTGATCCGAGACTGGTGCCTTATATGTCATCTAATCCTCAATGCACCCCTATATAGTGGATATCATTACCCCCATTATACAGATGAAGAAATCGAGGTTTAGCAAAAGTATACAACTTGCTCAATGTCATACAGCCAGATAGTGGTGGTACATGACCTATACCTAGGTTACCTGACTCCAGAACCATTGTTGAGGCACTACCATAGATTTCTGGATCTAGGAAGGGCCTTAGAGCTCCCCCCACCCCAGGCTCCTTGTGTGGCTGGGTGCCTCCTGCTAGTTGCTTAAGCCTCCCTGTATTCCCATTTCCTCTTCTGCTTCACAGTTCAGAGACACAGTGGGGTGCATCTCCAAAAACTGCTTATATTTTAAGCACTGACATCATCTCAGTCACAATGGAGTCCTAACTAATCCTTTACTCTCTCTCTCTCCTGCAACATGGATTTGGCATGATGCTTTCTCTTGTCAGGTAGATCGAGGTCTATAAGTTGCTCCACAATATATACTCATGGGGCAACTGCAAAATGCAACCCTCCACTCAGCTATTAAAATAACCTTCCCTCTGTAATGGATTAGTTACTTCAGCAATGAGGCCCATTTGAAGGGAAATCATGAGATAATTGACTGTCGAGCAGTTGAGCAATGTTAAGGTCAATTGTAGTAGAGGTCAATTCATTTGAACAATGGGCTTGCTTCTGTCGGGCCTCATAATGTTGATAATAATAACTTTGGTTTAATGGAAGTGTTCACTGATGTTAGAGAAGAATGAACTATTAGACGTTCAGATTAAGTATTGTCTAAACTCAGAAGGTTTTGGAGCTGGTTTGGTCATAGCAAATGTAAAATCCTCGGCTAGGGAAAAACGACTTTAAAGAACAGATGGATTTAATGTCAAAGGCAAATGATTTTCTTTCCCCCTACACCGATTGACTTGAATTTACACTGTGTAGACCGTGATTATTCCCTGACTCTATATTTACAGCTTCTCATTGGTATTTTCCAGAATAATTAAGAATTTAACCTAGAACAGGCCATTTTTAAGTAGAGGTGAATGCTTTTTGATTTTTAAGTGAACTGTCTAAATTAGGTACTAAATATGCATTGTATTCTCCTTACCTCCTGTTTAAAGGCCTTCTAAACTTCTGGACTCATTACTGGAACCCAAGGGAAGAGACTGCTCACCCCATCCAGAAGTCTGTTTTTGTCTGGGGGGGGTTCCTCTCATCCACAGAGGGCGAGCTGTTTCACAAACGTGCCGCTCTCCCTGGGGTTGTGTGGAACCTGAGGACAAGCCCAGTGGTCTCTTTAATGGGGGCACCAAGGGACTCCCCAGTGAGTCCCCAGCAGACAGCTGCAGGGGAAGGCAGCTCTGTAGTTTTTGCTTCAATTCCACTGGAAATCATTTCCAATCTATTTCTGTTTTGCTTGACAGTGCTGGCTCTTCCTTGTTCCTTTAAAGGATTTACTTCTCCAGGAAGAGTGTAACTCTGCATTCCCCCGAGTAAGGCTGCCCTCCAGGTTCAGCTGAGAAGGAGGGAGATACTCCTCAGGAGTGCCTGCTTTTCCGGTGGAGAGTCTTCATCCTTATTATTGCCACCATTTGGCACAGGAAGGCTGACGTGGCCGGGAAAACTAGGAGCTCTACTCTCATCTGTCTGCCTTAAATGTCTGCCTACTCTTCCTCTCTGCCAAGCTACCTCCCACATTTATAAATGGGGCCTGTTCTCTTAGTTCTCCAGCAATGAAGCCCTGTGTCTGTCCCCTAAGCTCATTCTTTTTTAGTGGGAAGGGGCCCCTAAGGCCCAGTCACCCTGCAGCTGCTGGATTCTACAATGTAACAACAGTTCCTAAGAGAGGGGATGTATTCTTTCTGGGAAGGTGGGCCCTGTGTCCCTGGAAGGCAGATTAGAGCTGCAGAGATAATTCACCAGAAATTTCTGGGAAACCTGCAGCCACAAGCAGTTGTTTCTTTCCTTAGAGCAGAAGGGAAGGCGGGGGCACTGTGAGGCTTTGGAGGGGTGTAGGCATGAAAACAGTCAGAGGTGCGTTCAGAGTTCCAGGATGGAGACGAAGGCATGATGAGGCATGTTGAAGACAGCTCACCTGATCTTACTAAAGGTTAGTGAGTTGTCTGCATTCCAGGGTACCAAGCACTCCTTCTACCTTAAACAAAACTGAGCAGGGATCCCAGCATTTGTGTGTATAATGCCTGTTGCAGGAGAGAGAAATGCCAGTCAAACAGGGCAACTCATGAATCCATGGCACTCACCTGGACCACGTCAGAGGTCAGACTAGTTAACAAAGATCACGGAGGAGGGCTTTATGGAATCTGATGGGTCCATTTAGCTTTTGAAGTCTAGTGTTTGGAACATCTCCAGGAACGGTGGGCCTCAGTGCATTCTGCACTGGGGTAGCTTGGCCAACAATAATAATACTTGCTGACATTTAGTAAGCCCTTACTATGTGCCGGTGTGGCAGCCGAGAGAATGACGTGCATTTTCTCACTTCATCCTTACCCAGTAAGGATGCAAATATTATTATTACCGCCCCCCCCCATAGTCAAATGAAGAAACTGAGACTTAGAGGGGGAAATAGCGTGCCTGAGGTCACTCAGATAATAAGTACGGGAACCAAGAGTCTCACACAAGTTACTTAGACTGCTGAGACAGGCTGAACATAAGTGTGTGTGTGTGTGTGTGTGTGTGTGTGTGTGTGTGTGTGCAGGGCGGGTGGGGGGGCAGTGATTAACCGGGGGGGGAAGATTTTGCCTACTTCACATTTGTCTTGAATTGTGCTGGCTCCCTTGTGAATATATGGAAAATACCAAATACATATATATATATATATATATATATATATATATATACACTACAGAAATTCACAAAATGAACTACATTTACCATCACCTTCTCCCCCACAGTTAGGGCTATCAGACAAGATTCTCAGTATAAATGGTGATCAGCCATTGCTATATGGACTTCTATTTATCTGGAAGGCCGATATAAAATTCACAGCCAGAGTAAAGCAATTATCAAAGCTAGTTCTCTAATATTAACAAGAAAAAAACATAAAATTGATACATAACCAATGAATAGTCCTGTCCTGAAGATCTTCTAAGTAACTCTCTTTTAGAATTCATCTTCCTACTTTCAGGCTAGACAGAATGAGGCCAAACATCTTGCCTGGTCTGAAAGCAGGAGTAGAATGGTGGCTGAGTAAAATACTTCTAGCTTAGTCACACTTCCTCTGACTTTACCTCCATGAGAATGATAGGCAGAGGTTTTAAAAAATCCTGTAGTACTGCCTTTGTTTTGGTTTCAAACATGCTGTTGATAACAGCTGTTACTAGTGTACAGTGTGTTTATTGTTGAGTAATTATGTCTTACATTCATATTGGCAAAGCTCTTATTTGCACTCTTACGAGCAGTGGACATCTTGTGTGCACAAATGAATTAATGTGACAATGGCTTTTGACTTTGGAAGCAGTGACTTATTAATACTTTCATCCATACTGTTGTTAAATAAATATTCAGATCTCTCAACATGGTACCTATCACTGATGAGTTTCTCCAGCTACAAATTCCACAGGATCATGTAACCCAGAGGACCAAATTATAGAAAAGAGAGATAGAAACTAGGGACATCTTTCTTATTATGATTTTAAAATCCTGTCCAAAAGCCATAGAGTGTTTCTGATTTAAAACAGTCAGATTGGTCATAGCCAGACATTGGAAACTCCCCAGAGAGGATATCAAGAGGAAGACCTCCTGTGCTATATCCTGTCCCTAGAAGACTAAATCAAAATGACATACCTCTTCTTCCACCCCACACACGTGCATGCACACACATGCATATCCATGGATCTTTTATTTCTCTAGAACTTCCTAAGTCCCTGGTGGAGGGCTCAGTCAATAGTATTGCTTGGTTGTTTTATTATTACTTACTATTTATTATATACCAGCTAAATCAGCCACTAAATTGGAAAAATGGAAAGGCCGACAGAAAACCTAAGTTAGGTGAAGGATGATGAATGTTTTCAAGGAACAGGAAGGTACAATAATGAAGAAAAAGGTCTTGTGTGAGGATCCTGCAGACTTGCATTTAAATTGGTTAACTTCAGAAAAGAGATGAGGCTGGCAAGCAGTGAGGAGACAGCTTGGAAGCACAGAGAAAGGGGATGGGACATGAAAGAACTGCACTTGGAAAATAATCTAGTGCCTTCATTATGTGCAAAGTGAAGTGTGGATTGCAGAGAGAGAGAGAGACAGACAGACAGAGACGGCTTTTAATTCTCAGAGAAGTTAAATTCTACGACAGTGTACACCAAGCATATAAAGAGGAAGTGATCTCCACGCATACAAAGGGACTTGGTAAGACATGGTGAGAACAAAAGGAAAACAAGACGTTACCTTTGAGACTTTTCCGGGCAAATCTGAAATGTCCAGGAAATGGGAGACTTGAAGGTCTGATGGAGTAGGAAATGTATTTTGACTGAAGCCTTTTTAATTGGGAGGAGGAGAAAGAAAGAAGCAATAGAGGTCTGGAGGGGGTCACCCATGGGGACAGGTGATGAATAAGGCAGGAGCGAAGCCTGGGGAGAGAAGAAGAAGCTGAGGAGAGCGCAGGGTTCCACATGCACACACACAGGGTTGGAGAGCAGAAAGGAGCCCGAGGAGGCTTGGTCCACAAGGTGCAGCTCTCGCTCATCTCTGAAACATCCCATGGGCAGGGAAGCCCTGTGGTCAAATCACCATCCCAGACACAACTAGGACAAACCTGATCCTCAGAAAAGGCTTCTCCAGTGCTTCGTTAGTCAGGAACCATGACTGCACGGTATGCCAAAGTGAGTGCCAACCCTGAGTCCAGCAGGCAACCATTCCTCCAGCCAATGTTGAACCAAAAATCAGCCAACCCTTTCATGCTCCCCAAATAAGAGTACTGTGGGTAAGGTGTGAACACTGTCTCTTAGGACTCTGCGAGAGTTTTCTCGAGTGCAAAGAACCAAGACCTAAGTAAGACCATGTCTGTCTGGTACTCAGAACCTTCTAGATCAAGGATCAGAAACTGCAGATGGCATGCCCTGTGTGCTAAGAATGGTTTTCAAAGCATTGCTAAAAACAAACAACAGCAAACAAAAAGAAAAGAAAAAAAGAACTAGTGAAAAATGTGACAGAGGCTGTATGTGGCTTTCAAAGCCCAAAATATTTATTAAATGATCCTTTGTAGAAAAAATTTGCTGACCTCTGCTCTAAAGGATTTCAGGACGTTTAGGAAGAAATCCAGGTGATGTTGACAGACCTGACCAAAAAAATAAAAAAAACAATGGCAACAGCAACAAACACAGGATGCCAACACAATATTTGAGATACTCTTAAACTAAAAAATCACTTGTTGTTTATCTGAAATTCAGATGTAACTAGGCATCCTTATTTCCTTATTTTATCTCGCAACCTGTGTACAGGGCATAAAGGGGTGGTATAACAAGACCCTGGCTTCTGGAATCAGACCACCTGGGTTCAAATCCCAACTCTCCCACTTATATCACTGGGCAGGCAGTTGGCCTTTCTATGCCTCTGCCTTGTCATCTGTAAAATGGGGATGATGGGCTCTCCTAGGGCACCTGAAACAGTGCCTGGCATCAGCCACTGTTACTATATCATCGTGCTCCAGGCCACCCCTCTGACTTCACCTCCTGCTTCTCTCCCCTCCCAGTCTTCACTCCAGCCACAGTGGCCTCCTGGCCCTTTCTGGACCCTGCCACACAGACTCCTGCCTTAAAATCTTCGCACCCATACTATCCTCGACCCAGAACTCTCCTCTTTCTTTCAGTGTCACCTGCTGTTCTTGACCTCCATGCATACAGGATTCTGATCAGCTGCTATCTTCTTAGGGGCCTTCCCTGACCACTCTGACACTCCCTAGCCCCCTGTTCTGCTTTACTTTGTCATCGTAGCTTTTACCTCTCCCTGACGTTATATATCTGTCCTACTTGTTCCTGGTCTGCTCTCCCACTTAGAATGTCAGTTTCCTGGGGGGCAGGATCTTGCTCTTCTTTTCTTTAATTTTTGAATTTTATTTAATTTATTTTTTTATACAGCAGGTTCTTATTAGTCATCAATTTTATACCCATCAGTGTATACATGTCAATCCCAATCTCCCAATTCATCCCACCACTAACCTCCCCGTGGCTTTCCCCCACTTGGTGTCCGTACATTTGTTCTCTACATCTGTGTCTCTATTTCTGCCCTGC
This sequence comes from Delphinus delphis, assembly GCF_949987515.2. Taxonomy (NCBI): domain Eukaryota; kingdom Metazoa; phylum Chordata; class Mammalia; order Artiodactyla; family Delphinidae; genus Delphinus; species Delphinus delphis. The sequence continues at coordinate 66,967,924 of NC_082694.2, forward strand.
ACACCGGTTCATCTTGCTGTTCTTATTCACTGTTATCCCAGTTCGGTATCTGGCTCTTATTTGAAGAATAAATGAATGAATGAATAAATGATGGACTGTACTTCCATACAGGGCTTAGTTCTGTTCTCTTAAAGTCCCAAGGCAGTTCTAAAGCAATCAACATATATTTACAAGGGTCTGCTATGTGGTGGGGAAGAAACAGATGGGTCCTGGCTCCCTTTTGAGTTCACAGCCTGGCTGGGAAGGCAGATACTGCACAAGCACTTAGGAATGATGAAGTAGAAAATCTGAAAAGGGCTGTCAAGGAAAAGTCTTGGGGCCCTTGAGAGCATTTGGGAGGTCAGGGAAGGCCTCTTCCAGGAGGGGGCCTCTGAGCTGAGTCCTGAAGCGAGACCAGCAGGTAGCCAAGTAAAGAGGGGGAAGAGCACTGGAGGCTGAAGATGTGGGCCAGGTGTCTCAGATTCCGCAGCCTATCTGTCCTGTGTGTGTCATTTAGGTTTTGTCATTAGCGTTCTGGCTCCATGCTATGTCAGTACTACTGAGATGGATCTGGGCTAACAGCAGCCTCCTTGCATGTACTTTTCAAAATGTATAGATATTATTCTTTTTGAGTCATTTTAGCACTGGTGGAAAGGGAGGAACTGGCAGGTCTGAAGAGTAATCCATAGGTCGATGATATGTCATAGATACCATGAGGGTCCCAAACCTTCTTCATTGCCATTTTCTTCATCCATTAGGAAGAGCACAGGCTTCCAGCCATGCCTCAGTGTTCTTCTGCCGACCAGCTGCGACCTTGTGCAAGTTAGCTACCCTTTCAGAGCCTCAATTTCCCCCTGTACAAAATGGGGAGGTGGATATTAATACGTGCCTCACAAAGTTAATAAGAGAATTACATGAGAAGGAATGTCATGTGCTCAGTTTGTTGCCCGGCAGAGTCAAGGCACCCAGGAATGGACAGCTCCTGTCTCCCACTTCCCCCTTCTGAAACCCAGCCGTCTTCTATAGGCAGGATCCAGTCTGAGGAGAAGGAAGATGTCAGGTTAGCATTTTCCACCATGTGCCCTTTGAATCTCGGTCCCCTGAGATAGTCTGCAGACAGGTGTCGTGGTAAAATAGGTCCCTGGAGAACAGCTCCCCCAGACCTCAGTGTTTTTCCTCAAAGCACCAACCAATGGCTTTGTCTCAGAACAGAGCCAAGGATGTTTGGGTGTTTGAGACATTGGGTCTTCCTGGCCAAAGCGTTTTGCGATGCAGCCTGGACCCTCATATAGTGCCTCTCCCCTGTGGAGAGTCAGGGCCCCTGAGTGCGGGGTTGAGGTTGAAGCAGGCTGGTCCCTTGAGGGGAGCTGGAGCTAAGAAGCCAACAGCCCACAGACAGTGATGTTGGCTGCCAGTTTCAGAATGAAATCACTTCATTGTGGGAAACTGCTAGAGGGTCCCTCACTGCCACTCCCCACCGATCCCCTCGCCTCCACCTCCCAAAGTTAGTGCTGTTAGAGAAGCTACTAGAGGAGAAACTTCGTAAACATTCCTTCGTAGGCAGCCAAGCTCAAAGTCACCCACTCATACATGCTTCATACCAGCTCTGGGGCTGGGCCTGATAGAAGAGCCCATCTCATATCCATACTGGCTCCCAGCAGCTCCTTAGACTGAGGAGCTATTTTCTCCTGCACATTCTATACTACTTTTCTTCAAATGAATTTAGAAGCTATTGTGCTTAGAAAAATATAAACTCACTCAGAATCATTTTTCTTGTTGATTAATAACAATATCAGTGGCTACTCAGGTACAGCTAACAACATGCATAGGTTGGCAAAAATGTTTAGCCTGAAAATAGATCTTCGTTGCCATATCGTTTTGGAACACTGCTTTAGAATATGCGGTATTCCCTCATCAGAGATGAAGAAACTGAGTCAGGGAGCGGCTGGTATCCTGCCTAGAGTCAGTAAGGGTGGGCAGGGGAGGGGTGTGTGTGTGTGTGTGTGTGTGTGTGTGTGTGTGTGTGTGTGTGTGTGTGTGTGTGTGTGTGTGTGTGTGTGTGTGTGTGTGTGTGTGTGTGTGTGTGTGTGTGTGTGTGTGTGTGTGTGTGTGTGTGTGTGTGTGTGTGTGTGTGTGTGTGTGTGTGTGTGTGTGTGATGGGTCACGCTTCAAACTGCCCTGCTCCAGATATCCTTCTGCAGAGAGATGCACCTGGGGGAGAAAGAATGCTGTATCCTTCCTTCTGCCATGCTTGTTCATGATTACCCTAGATGGCCTGGCTGTCTTATCTGATAAGCCCACTCCCATGCTTGGGCTGGCAGCATCCTGCAAAGGCATATGACAGAGTAGAAAGAGAACTGCATTAGAAGTCAGAAAACCTGGATTCTAATCCAGCTTAACCATTTATTATCCTTGTGGTTTGCGGTCAGTCAGTTCATCCTTTTTTTTTCTTTTTGGTTTCCACACTCACATCTGTATAAGGGGGGAAAATCTCCTTTGCCTTCCTTACAAAGATGCTACAAAGTAACAAGATTTAAAGCATTTTGAAAACATTTAAAGGAATTTAGCCAGATTCAGGCTGCTGATTGTGTTTAGATGCTAGTGCCAAAAGTGAATGTTTTCTTTTGGCATGTTTAGCATCAAATTCATGGCCTGGAATTATCAAAAACTGACCAGAAAAAGTTTCTTAGAGTCTTTCAAGGGCACCCTGTTATAGTGCAGTCGAGTTTAAACCTTGGGAAGTTGCAGGCTGAAACTGGAAATCGCCCTGGGTAATGGAGAGCCAAACTGGGCCTTACAGCAGAGAGCAGGGTGACTTATTTTTAATGTTTCCAACATGAAAGAATACAATCGATTTTTTTCCTCCTTAATCTCTCCAACTCCCTAGCTTTTATTGTTTCTAAAATAAGATAAACCAAGCAGGTGTTATTTCAGCTCCGTAAACAATCTTTATTTTTCTGGCCGATAGGAATAGAAATTGAGACGGAGACCAGGATTGCAAGAGGAGGAAGCAAGGTAATCAGGGAAATCATTGATCTTAACTTAGTCAACTACTACCACTTCTGCAAATGCTCACAGTGGCTGCGCCTCCCCCCCCCCCATAACTCACCCTCCAGTCTTTGTCCATACCTCATGAACGTGCGGAGCCTCCAGTAGCAAAATCTTCAGGTGCTCTGGTTCCTTGCTCAGATCAAATCACACTCATTTTTTTTAAGATTAGTGGCTGCTCCAAAAATGACTTCACTTTCTTGATCCAGGCAAATAATTGTCAAATGATTTTGTTTTAATGCCTCAGTGCTGGGAACATTGGAAGGGTTTCCATTTTATTGCACATTCTGAAGTTCTCAACCTGTTTCTCTACCCTTTGTGTGTTTCTGCCATGGGCAGAGCCATGTTAGCTTCAAAGACCTTTTCTGAGTTGGAAGACTGTTGGCAGGATGTTGACAAAAGTAGAAATGAGACTGATGGGCCTAGCAGAGGAGATGGGCACTTATCCTGGGCTTGGTATGAACACAAGGGCTGGAACGCACACAGCCCCACTAGCCTCAACAGCTGGTGGCAGCTGGACATGGGCAATGCACAGGACATCTACTGTGGCTTCACTTGCAGACCGTGGCAGACACCCAGCTAGCTGCTGCTGGGGGTGGGCATCCAGCCAGCCGAGCGCCAGTCCCTGCTTCAGCTCCGAATCCTCTCGCTCACTCTTGGGTGTGTCCTTCGAATTCTTGGGGAGCAAGGTTTTTCCTTCTTCCTACCTTTAAGGGCCATTCTACAGTGTTGGTATAGTTTTGTTTGTTTTTGTTTATGAAATGTGTTTATTAACTGCATGTAATTGGGTTTTCTTGAGAAACACAGTAACCTCAATTTAGGAACTCTGTGCCCATATATGTAACCTGTGATATGAATTATGATAAACAGAAACTCTGCATTGTCCATGGACAAAGATTTGAACCATTTCCCCACCTTTGAAAATAAAATAAACCCCCCTTCCTTAAGTGTAGACATTTGTAGGGTACAGATGCCTTTATACATTCCATTGTGTGTAATCCTCAGCATGGTCCCCACAAGAGAAATTAAATAACCTGGGGCTCCAGGTCAGGCTAAATGACTATTTGAGGTCACTCTGATGGTCAGATGACAAGACTATTTTTCCTTCTTCCTACCTTCCAGGGCCATTCTGCCATGTTGGTGTCCTTTGTGAGGGGAGAAGCAGCAGGGTATGGAGGACAGGGAAGGTCTTTGGTGACAGACAGACCTGGGTTAGACAGTGGTAGCTTTGTGTAATTACCTTAGCTTTTTGAGTCTCTGTTTCCTTATCTCTAAAATGGGACCGACATTACCTATACCATGAGACTCAAAAATGTTAATTAAAATTACCATCATTGTTCTTTTGAGGTTATTATTAATAGTGTTTCTAGGGTTTATATATATTTTCATCACCAAAGATTGGGGCTTGTGGTCAAACAAGACAGAATATCTGAACTGGAAAGTGTCCCCCAAATCCAGAGCATGAGAACACGATCAGCACGCCCTCTGCCGCTACCTCACCCAGCTACATGTCACCCCATGGAAGGCAGCTTCTGCCTCAGAATTGTCCCTAAGCTTTGGCAGCTTGGAGCTTTACACAGGTAGGGTTCTGACCATTGGGATCCTGTCCTGCCTTGGAAACCAGCTGTCTGGTGTCATTCATTAACTCAGAAGGCAAGAGAAGCAGAAAATGCAGTCGTTGCCTAGGAAGAGAAAAAGAAACTGACATGCTCATACCCAAGATGCATGCGACCCAATGCCTTCACCAGCACCGAGACCACAGGACAGGCCAAACCCAATAACACTACTTCTCCGGTCCCAGCTCCAAGCACTCACATGCGCAGCTGAGGTGCTGTCTGTCTGGGATGACTTCTTTGGCTGCTGCCTCTTCCCTGAGATACTTCTCAAGGCTGCCCTTGAGATGCTGACATGAACCTGATTTCAAGGGTCTGGGGCTGTTTGAGGGAAGGGGCCACACCTCTAATTATCACAGGTCCCAGGGAGAATGTGTTACCATTCTGTGAAATGAGAACTCATTTCTCCTCTCCCTGTCTTGTGGGAATCTGGGGAAGAACTCGATGAACTAGAAAGTGTCACCCTACTTTCCATATAGGCAAGCTGTTGGACTAAAGCAAAGCTACCCTCATGTGGGCCAATAAATGATTGAGCTCATCTGGTTGAAGGTGTCTGAGTTGGAGGAAGTTATGACCTCTTTTTCTTTGGGGACTGAGAGGGAGAATGGGGTCCCACCACCCTGTGTAGGAGCTTTCCTCCTCCTCAGCAAGGATTAGGTCTTTCCTTGGGCTTGGTCCTAAGGACTTCCTTTGGGGATAGAAGGCGCAGCACATCTGGGACCCCTGCCCCTAGTCAGCAAGAAGTCCCACAGGTCCTTCTGGTGCCCTGAGGACATTTATTTAATTCTGTTGTCTATTCAGGATTAGTGTGCTTAGAACTTGAGGAGCTGTTTAAAAAGACATACCACCAGCCCCACACCCCCAAAGAATGTCATAATGAGGGTGGGTAGGTAGGGGTGAGTTGAAAAGCTGCTTTGGTGATTTTAATAAGATTACCTTTCACCTAGACCCCTGGTTTCCAAAATGTAGTAGCCAGAGCAGCAAGGTCAGCATCATTTGGAAACTTGTTAGCAATGCAAATTCTCCGATGCCACACCAGACCTACTTAAATCAGAAACTCTGGCCGTGGGCTGAGAAATCCATGCTTTAACAAGTCCTCCAGGTGGTTTTGATGCATCCTAAAGTTTGAGAGCCACTGTCCTAAGTGGTCAGGAGGACTGGATGCAGGTGAGTTATTTCTGCTCGGTACAGGCCAGGGGACATGCCTTCCATAAAATCTTCTGTTAGTAGCGTTTAAAGTTCTGTCCACTAACTGCCTTCTATGAATCACTCAGGGTTCCTGGGCCTCACTTCAGATTTGCTGAATCAAAATCTTTGCATTTGGGGATCTAGGGAGAGTGCTTGCTTAACATGTCCCCAAGAAGCTTCTTAAGCCTAGTTACTTCTAGTAATTACCTCATTGTACAGACCATCATTACTCAAAGTATAGTCTATGAACCAGCAGCATGGACATCACCTGGGAGCTTGTTAGAAATTCAGAATCTCAGGCCAAACCAGAACTATAGAGTCAAGACCTGAATTTCTAACATGATCCCCAGGTAATTCATATACATGCTAACATTTGAGAAGCATCGCCTTAGACCGTTGGCTTGGACCACCTGCTACATGTGGACAGCTGCTTCTTAAAGCCGTGAGTGGGAAGTGCCATGCCAGAGTAGACCAAGGACTCTCACACAGTACCAGTGTCCCGTGGGTCCTGCCTCAGACATCCTGGAGCATGTCCTGACGTGTAATTAATGGGGTAATAGATGCCCTTGCAAACCACTGGAGAGCTGGTCAACACCTAAGGAGTGTAGGGTTGTGGGTCTTACATCTTTTAAGAACAGAAGTTCACTCAAACATCTTTCCAAACTACCTTTTGTTCTTTCCAGAGGAGAAAGGAAAACCCAGTTCACTCATCACCACCTAGCCCAGAGAGGCAAGGTTTAGGACTCACTGGACTCATTCTTTTGTTTGTAGTTAGTTTCATGTAGCTTTCCAGAAAATACTTGCCAGTAGTTCTTTACACCTTAGTGTGAGTTGAGGTTAATTCATCTTTTCTTTGGATCTTGACACTTTTGAAGGGAAGGCTTGACAATATGTGCTGGAACAGGCTCTACTCTTCCATTCAAGGAACTTTAGGCATCAATAGCAGATGAAAAGGTGTTTGGGGGAGGGGACATTCAAATAATGAGCCTTCCAAGAACTCCTCAGTCACGTCTAGTACCTGGACCTAACCTCTGAGTATTGCTGGTTTGTTTCTCTTTTATATTTCTGGGAGGAAAATTGTTGGGCTGAATGGTCTCTGGGACTCTTTCCTTTTTTGGAAATTCTTTGGAGTGTTTGTTGAACGTTCATTCTGTGCTAAGTCCTTTGCTGGATATTGAGGGGATGGGAAATTTAAGGTGATGCTTCCTCTGGTCTCCCGGGCTGGAGACCAGAGGAGGACAGAGTTATTCTCTTCCTCTCACTTCAAAATGGATGTACTTGGGTGGTGACCCAGGAGTATCTATAAAGAATATAATGGAAACCTCTACTTTTATTGATGTGAAGAAACTAGTTCATCCATTCATTTGTTCAACAGGTTTTTTTAATGTCTACTACTTGTAGATAGTTCTTCATGAGATTTATTTGATTATGGAAGAAATCTTTCTTGAAAGCACCTGCTTCCAAAGATAAGTTTTTAAAATTTCAGACTAGTTGGAACATATAATGGATAGAGCACTGATTAGAAGAAAAGAACTATTTTCCCACCAGTTTCCCAAAGGGCATTTTGAGGGAAGTCAAGTTGAAATTGTAAATAAGGAGGACCTTTCCATCAGTCAGTACTGGCCACCCATGGATTAGAGTGACCCATCCCCCTCAGAAATACAAACACACACACACACATACACACATGGAACTGGTGGAGGAGAGGCAGAAGGGTCAGCTGTCATTGCCAAGGGCTTTGAGATGAGACATGCACTTGGTGGCCTCCTGAAGTGTCTTTCAGCCCTGAGATTTTGTGAGAAATACAGAATTGCATGAGATTCATCTGAAGAATTGTAGTTCTTTTAGCATAACAATATCTACATGGCTTATTCCATTATGTTTCTGCAGGATGAATAGAAGGACTGGCAAATGCAAGCTAGATTTTATTTTTCTGTCCCAAGTGAGAAGACACTGGGAATATGGTTCAGATATAATGGACTGAGTAGAAAACATCAAAGGCTTAGAATTAAAAGGGCAATAGACATCGTAAGGCTAGTAACTGAGAAAAATTATAGGAACATTTTCCTCCTAAATTGGCCTAAAGTTCTAGAATTGTGGAGGAGCCCAGAAGATATCAAGCTTCATTTACTAACGGGTCTCCGAGTTAGTGTCACAAGACCCAACTAGGGGAGGTACTGGAGGTGGCATGGGAGCTGATTTCTGCATAAAATTCTATCACTAGGTAGAAAACTGAGAGTTTAGATTAAGTCATCCTCCTATTTAAAGGGTTCAAACAAAACCAGATCTTGTCATATTTGACTGTATTTGTCTTCTAAAGATCCAGGCTTGAAGAGGCTCATAAATAGTTCTCCTATAATTTGGGTACCTGTCACCAGCATGCACAGACCCAGTCCAAATATTAGCTTTATGCCAGGAATGCGTTTCCAGAGATTTTTGTATGCAATTCTTATTTTTCACAAAAATTAATTGTTCAAAATTGATTTCCAGCTGCTTTTTCTTATCAGATCTTTACACACACCCATACTTAGCAGTATAGCCCAGTAGCTAAGAGATCAGGTATGGAGTCAAACAGACCTCAGTGGAAATCTTAGCTTTGATTCTTTTTAGCAGTGTTAAATGAGGGCAAGTTATATATCTTCTCTGGACCTCAGTTTCATCAGCTAGAAAATGGGAATATTTCTAATATCTATCCCAGAGGGTTGTTGTAGGACTAAATGAGAAAATATTCATAAAGTGCTGGCAGAGTATCTGACTCATAGAAAGTACTTCATTAAGATCACTTTTATTATACCCGATTTTTTCATAGTGGGGCTTGAGGATGTGGACCAATATCCTAGCATCCTAGAGGTCAGTAATTAATCTCAAGATTTTAACAGTCTAGGATTCCTTCCTTCTTTCATTTCTAACAAATATTTATTTAGTACCTACTCTCTGCTAGGCAGTATTTTAGCACTTGGCATAGATGCATAAGATAGAGATTATCGCTGCCCTCATGGGGTTTGCACTCTAGGAGGGGAGCCAGACAGTGAGCAAGTGGCTAAACAGAGATGTGGTTACAGATTGGGATGAGCAACGTGAAGAAAGCAAATGATGGGTAGTAATGGATCATACCAGCATATGGGAACCTCCTCTAACAGGGTGATCAGAGAAGGACTGTTTAAGTAGGTGACATCTAAGCTGGGCCTGAAGAATGAAAAAGATCCAGCCAGGCAAAGAACCACTGACCCCTCCATTAGTACACGAGGTAGACAGAGTTTCACCAGGAGTACTCCATCCAAGTTGATAGCCCCAGCTTTCTTCCCATCTGTACAGGAAAAAGACTTTGCCAGCAAGTGGGAAAGAGAGTTTTCCTAATTTTATTGCATATGATGGAAGGTTCAATCATATCACAGTTCTCTAGGGCTCAGCATATTTTAGGATTTGCACCACGTATAAACGTTCTCCAGAGAAACAGAACCAAAATGAGATAGAATATATGTGTATGTTTATACATATAAAATGAGATTTATGATAAGGAATTGGGTCATGAGAATATGGAGGCTGAGAAGTCCCATGGTCTGCAGTCCATAAGCTGGAGACCCAGGAAAGGTGGTGGTGTAAATTCTAGTCTAAGTCTGAAGGCCTGAGAACCAGGAGTGATGCTGATGGTGTAAGTTCCAGTCCAAGGTCAAGAGAAGACTGATTTTCAGCTTAAACAGTCAGGCAAAGAGGGAAAATTCAACTTTCTCTGCCTTTTTGTTCCATTCAAGCCCTCAGTAGATTGGATGGTACCCACTCTCATTGGGGAGGGCCATCTGATTTACTCAGCCCACCAATTCAAATGCTAATCTCTTCTAGAAACACCTTTACAGACTACCCAGAAATAATGTATAACCAGATATCTGGGCATCCCTTGGCCCAGTTAAGTTGACATGTAAAATTAACCATAACACATCACCAATATACAGTTTCTGTCTATTGCTGAAGAAGTGTAACTTGTGAAAAGAGATTTAGAACCAGAATACAACATTTCTCTGCCACTTCCTAGTTGAGTGAGCTTCAGCAAATTAATCTCTGAGTCTTAGTTTTCTCATCGGTAAAATGTGAGTGTAGCTTCTGTTGTTGTTAGAATTGACATTGAAATGAGATAATGCATACAAAGTGTTCAAGGACTTCCCTGGTGACACAGTGGTTAAGAATCCGCCTGCCAATGCAGGGGACACGTGTTTGAGCCCTGGTCCGGGAAGATCCCACATGCCGCGGAGCAAATAATCCCGTGCGCCACAACTACTGAGCCTGCACTCTAGAGCCCATGAGCCACAGCTACTGAGCCTGCGCTCTAGAGCCCACGTGCCACAACTACTGAAGCCCGTGTGCCTAGAGCCCGTGCTCCGCAACAAGAGAAGCCACTGCGATGTGAAGCCCGTGCACTGCAACGAAGAGTAGCCCCTGCTTGCCGCAACTAGAGAAAGCCCACACACAGCAACGAAGACCCAACACAGCCAAAAATAAATAAATAAATAAATAAATGAAGTGTTCAGTCTAGTGCCTTATATATAGTATTCACAGAGTAAAACAAGTTTTCCTGTGGGATTGTTTAAAATAGTGTAAACCACCCCTATTTTCTACCCCATGTGGTTAAAAAAAGTCTTTGGCATATGTGATGGCTTTGAAACATGTCTGCCAACTCATTGACACTCCTTCTGTCAAGAGGTGGGGTGTAATTCCCTTTTTAAAAGTGGACTTTCCTAGTGACTCATACCTAACTGAGAGTAGCAGAAGGGACACTGAGTGACTTCTGAGGCTACATTGGAAAAGGTAACAGCTTCCATCTTGCTCTCCCCCTCTTGGGGTGTTCCCCCACCACCACCCTTGGTGCTCAGCCACCAGACTGTGATGAAGATAGGCAGCCACATGGAAAGGCCACTCATAGATATTCCAGCCACTGCCCTGGGTGAGGTCCCCACCAAGAGCCAGCATCAACCCCCAGACATGTGAGTGAGCAAGCCTTTGGATAATTCCAGCCCCCAGGCTTCAGATACCCCTGCTGACCCTCAGTGGAGCAGGGATGAGCTGCACCTGCCAAGCCCTGCTCAAACTGCATATTTGTGAGCAAAATAAATGTTGTCATTGTTTTAAGCCCTAAGTATTGGAGTGGTTTGATACACAGCAATAGGTAACTGGAATAGCACCCTTCCCTGCCTTGGTCCATTCCACCCCCTACCATAGTGTCTTTCCTTCCATCCACTCTGGGTCCAGAGTAGCAGAGATATTAGGAAGGACATTGTATTGTAGTGAGATCTTGTTTCTTCCAACACCCTGCAAAGTTTTGGGCAAGTAGCTTCTTCTCTGTGGGCTTTAGTTTCCTCCTCTGTGTGCTGGCTTTGGACTAGATACTCTCTCATGCATTTGCTAGTCCCAAGGTCATGTAGGAAACCAATATGGAAATAGGGAAAGTTGCGCGCTTTAGGCATTTTGGATTGTATGTCTAAGTTTTGCATGCTGTAGTATAGAAATCCAGTGTTCTCTGAGAGCCTTCTTTGTGAATTTTCAATTAAAGAAAACATAGCCTAAGCACTTTTGATTTGAGAGGGAGATTTTACGTCTCAAGACCTCCAGGTGAACTACGAATGGGCTTCGTTGGAGCCTCGCAGGCCCGTCTTGATCCAATTTTCTAGTAATTCCCATAGAGTCCTCACTAGAACCTGTGCCCTGAAGAGGCCTACAATTCCTGGGGGCCCATTTAACACCTGTAAATTCTCTTTTTTTTTTTTACATCTTTATTGGAGTATAATTGCTTTACAATGGTGTGTTAGTTTCTGCTTTATAACAAAGTGAATCAGTTATACATATACATATGTTCCCATATCTCTTCCCTCTTGTGTCTCCCTCCCTCCCACCCTCCCTGTCCCACCCCTCTAGGTGGTCACAAAGCACCGAGCTGATCTCCCTGTGCTATGCGGCTGCTTCCCACTAGCTATCTATTTTACGTTTGGTAGTGTATATATGTCCATGCCACTCTCTCACTTTGTCCCAGCTTACCCTACCCCCTCCTCATATCCTCAAGTCCATTCTCTAGTAGGTCTGTGTCTTTATTCCTGTCTTACCCCTAGGTTCTTCATGACATTTTTTTTTCTTAAATTCCATATATATGTGTTAGCATATGGTATTTGTCTTTCTCTTTCTGACTTCACTCTGTATGACAGACTCTAGGTCTATCCACCTCATTACAAATAGCTCAATTTCGTTTCTTTTTATGGCTGAGTAATATTTCATTGTATGTATGTGCCACATCTTCTTTATCCATTTATCTGTCGATGGACATTTAGGTTGGTTCCATGTCCTGACTATTGTAAATAGTGCTGCAGTGAACATTGTGGTGTATGTCTCTTTTTGAATTACGGTTTTCTCAGGGTATACGCCCAGTAGTGGGATTGCTGGGTCATATGGTAGTTCTATTTGTAGTTTTTTAAGGAACCCGCATACTGTTCTCCATAGTGGCTGTACCAATTCACATTCCCACCAGCAGTGCAAGAGTGTTCCCTTTTCTCCACACCCTCTCCAGCATTTATTGTTTGTAGATTTTTTGATGATGGCCATTCTGACTGGTGTGAGATGATATCTCATTGTAGTTTTGATTTGCATTTCTCTAATGATTAATGGTGTTGAGCATTCTTTCATGTGTTTGTTGGCAGTCTGTATCTCTTCTTTGGAGAAGTGTCTATTTAGGTCTTCTGCCCATTTTTGGATTGGGTTGTTTGTTTTTTTGTTATTGAGCTGCATGAGCTGCTTATAAATTTTGGAGATTGATCCTTTGTCAGTTGCTTCATTTGCAAATATTTTCTCCCATTCTGAGGGTTGTCTTTTGGTCTTGTTTATGGTTTCCTTTGCTGTGCAAAAGCTTTGAAGTTTCATTAGGTCCCATTTGTTTATTTTTTTTTGTTATTTCCATTTCTCTAGGAGGTGGGTCAAAAAGAATCTTGCTGTAATTTATGTCATAGAGTGTTCTGCCTATGTTTTCCTCTAAGAGTTTGCTAGTTTCTGGCCTTACATTTAGGTCTTTAATCCATTTTGAGCTTATTTTTGTGTATGGTGTTAGGGAGTGATTAATCTCATACTTTTACATGTAGCTGTCCAGTTTCCCCAGCACCACTTATTGAAGAGGCTGTCTTTTCTCCAGTGTATATTCTTGCCTCCTTTATCAAAGATAAGGTGACCATATGTGCATGGGTTTATCTCTGGGCTTTTATCCTGTTCCATTGATCTATCTTTCTGTTTTTGTGCCAGTACCATACTGTCTTGATTACTGTAGCTTTGTAGTATAGTCTGAAGTCAGGGAGCCTGATTCCTCCAGCTCTGTTTTTCGTTCTCAAGATTGCTTTGGCTATTCGGGGTCTTTTGTGTTTCCATACAAATTGTGAAATTTTTTGTTCTAGTTCTGTGAAAAATGCCTATGGTAGTTTGATAGGGATTGCATTGAATCTGTAGATTGCTTTGAGTAGTAGAGTCATTTTCACAATGTTGATTCTACCAATCCAAGAACATGGTATATCTCTCCATCTGTTTGTATCATCTTTAATTTCTTTCATCAGTGTCTTATAATTTTCTGCATACAGGTCTTTTGTCTCCTTAGGTAGGTTTATTCCTAGATATTTTATTCTTTTTGTTGCAATGGTAAATGAGAGTGTTTTCTTGATTTCACTTTCAGATTTTTCATCATTAGTGTATAGGAATGCCAGAGATTTCTGTGCATTAATTTTGTATCCTGCTACTTTACCAAATTCATTGATTAGCTCTAGTAGTTTTCTGGTAGCATCTTTAGGATTCTCTGTGTATAGTATTATGCCCCCATCTGTTGAGTGATTTCTGGCAGATGGTCTCTAAAGGGTGCTGTTTGTTTTATCATTTCAGTTTCTTCTGAAGAAGGATTTGAAATCAATTTAGGGATCATGTTTGGGGACTTTGTCAAAACTACAGGCTCCAGCTCAAACAGGAATTGGTCCTCAGGGGCTCTCTGATGACAAAGTGAAAGTGATCTGGGCTGTTCCCTGTATCCTTGTTCTCATCCCCTTCCTGTGCCAAGTGGTTGGCTTTTCTTTCCAAGTCTATTGCCTCCTTCAATTATTCTTTTATTTCATACCACTGAGGTGCGTCCTGCTCTGTCTTGTGTACAAAACTGTCATGGGCTAGGCTTTTCTGTTGGACAAAAGCTAGCCTGCCTGAAAGGGTCGCTTTGAAAGCCAGGTCTCCAAATCAAATGTCATACCTCTAATAGAAACAGGAGAAACTCTTCTAATTAAATAGTACTTCTGGGCAAGCTTTGGAGAAAAAAAAAAAAAAAAAAGATTGTAGAGGCTTTAGAGATCTCAGCTAGCTTATAGAATATCAATGTGGAAAAATGGATTTGTTTGTTTATCTACCCCCTCACCTCCAACCATGGATAGGCAGATCACGAAACTCAATGTCAGAAAACATTAGTCCTGAGAGCCCAGCCGGAACACAACTTGTTTTTCTTAGTCTGTTTAAGGCTGCTGAGATTGGATTATATCCCTGGGATATTGCGTTTTCTATCCTTCTACTGCCTAGAGCTTGGCCATTATTGTGATATTGGCAGAGATGTTGCCAAAGTACAAAAGGTGCTTGGTGTTATGAGTCCTTAACTGAAGGATGGCTGGCACATGAAGGACCCTGTTCCTCAGCTGGGCTTTGCAGCTGTTGTCCTGACTGCAGCTGTGTGTAAGGTTGGCTCTCGCTGTGGGATGCTCTATCAGTCTTAGAGCAAAGGAAAAGGAGGTAATAAGAGGTTTGGTATTGGAACCTCAATTGAAATTGCAACCCAAGGCATCTTTTATCACCTAGCTAGAATGGGAGAGTAGGTCAGGTTTGACATGCCAGTGGTCTCCTGCCTGAGGTTCTCTGTCCCTGAGCTGTGGTTGTTGGCTTCAGTTGGTTAGAGCACTAAACTAAGGGGTGGACATCCAGTGTTGGATCCCCAGCTTGGTGGAGGATCTAAGATGTGGATATAAAGGCTGTAGGTAAAACGAGAGCCACAGCCAGGGACTAATTTGCCCACAACCTGTAACAGAGGCAGGGCGGCCCATCTCTTCTCTCAGCTCCAGCCCAGGTCTCTGTCCAAGTCCGGCAGCCTGTAAATGGAGTCCGTTGATCACAAGGGTGACTGGAGAAGGGTGTTAGCACTAGTAGCCCATGCCTACTATGGGAAAAGCAATTTTGAGTGCTTGCCCTACAGGTGTTCGTCAGCAGTGCCACCTTAGGGTTAAAGATGGTACCTTACGTAATGAACCTGGCCTTGCAGTCTCCTCTAGTAATAGGGCCCTGGGCAAAATAACCTCCCTCCCCAGTTCATCCATAGTCATACAGGCCCTGCCTGAGGTGAGGCTGAATGGAAACTCAGGCCTTGTCAAGTGATAGAGATTGTCTCCAAGTCCCAGGGGAGCCCTGTGGCTGTGAAGTTGTTGGCATGCAGGAGGCCAGTGTTCTCACTGATAGGGGAAGCAGATATCAGGTTTTACTGCAAAAATATTTAGCTTGTTTTTCATGAGTGACTAAACCTTGAGTCCCAGCACTTTGGCTGAGTGATTCTCCTCCCCACCTCAGCTCCTCCTCCAAATCCCCTTTGGACCTCAGTCATGTAACTGCTAGGCCTTACCAACTAGGGTCCCTCATAGCTATGTAGGAGCTATGCAGCTTAAGTCCCCTTCAGTCTATATATATGGCGCCTTCAGCTTGCCCCGGGAACTTTACAAGCGGATGAGGGCCAAAGAGACTTTTGTTTTGGAAGAATCATCAGGACGACTCTAATTTTAAGAAAGGGGTAGATCTTGGTCCCTGTGGGCTTCCCAATGACTAGACGAATGTCACTGGGGGAAACGTGGGCAGGCTAGATTTATTAACCAAGTAGCTCGACTGAAAAGTTCAGAATGAATCTGACCTCTTTTTCAGATTGTTTTTTGAAATTGATTGGCTTCAGTAGGCAGATTATAGGAATTTTAAAAAATCAAGTATTCTTATGTTAGTGTGATTTGTCTGTTTTATTTGACACTTAATATTGACACTCTTCATTACCATTTAGAACCTAATGCTTTCATTTTTAAAATGTTTGTTTCAGTAGCCCATGAAATAGGTAAGAACTGTCATGGTCAAAAGATAAGAGAACAAGAGGATAAGTAAGAGTCTATCAGTCTGTTGATTATCCCTCTGTGTGTCTAACCACCTATCCCTCTGTCTGTCTGACTGTCCTTTGTACTTCTGACTGCCATCTGTCTATCTGTGTGTGACTGACTAGGGGTGCCTCTCCTTCCCTCTTTCAGAATGTCTTCCCTTCTTCCATCCTTTCCTTTCTTTCTTCCCTTTTTTATTGAATAATTGTTTGATTTCCTACTATGTGGGAAGCATTATTTTTTGTTAATTCATGAAGCTGATAGAACTCCTTAGTACCAGAGTGAAGCTTAAAGGTCAAGTATATTGACCCTGCAGAGTTGGGGCCAGAAAACTTCTCAGTGTCAGAATGAGAGATGTGAAACACCAGTCTCTCATCTCACAGAGAAATGCAATAGCTCTTTGAAGTTCCACTAAACTAGAGAATGAATATGGATGGTGTAGGCATTCAATAAATGTTTGCTGAATTGAATGCAATAAAAATGATAAAAGAGACATTATAAATGCATTTTTTAAAACTTCATTACATGCACTGAAAGATGTTTTTGACATTTTATCTACATTCCTAGTTACATCCCGAATGCCTGGCACGTATGATGATAGAGTTCCTTGCAGTGCCATGTTGTGAATCAGTGGCTGCAGCGTCAAAACCCATGCTGGCCTCCAACAATTTAATTCTAATGTGGGGCGGGGAGGAGACTCACATTAAAGCAGTCATTGATATATGCTTGGTATTCACAATACACATCTCATGAAATCTTTTAGTAATTACATAAAGTGGAATTTATATCCCCATTCCATTTTTTAACAGATGACAAAACTGAGACGCAAATACATTCATTAATCTGCCTCTGTCACATACCTAATAAGTGGTAGGATGGAAATGTAAATCCAGGTTTATCAAACTTTGCAAAATATTTAACCATGTTTTTTGTACCCTTTTCTATGCACCCTTCAAATCACATGTCACAGAAATTATTTTTTGCTATTTTGAGATTTGAGTTATCAATAACAACTATTCTTCCATGTTCTAACTTACAAACATTTCATTTTGAGTCTCATGAAACTTTAAGCATAAAGCTTCAAAATGTCAGATAGGGCCAATTATGTACTTAAGTTCAGGCCAGTCTTTAATGAATTCAGTTCCAATAGGGAATAAATGAGTCTGTCTCCAACAGTCCTTGTATGATCATTTCAGTTTTTCATTTGACACCCTTTCCCCATGTTGAAAGTCCTAAGATATATATACCTAAAACATGCCTCAAAATTTTCCTGGTCTTAAAAACCTGGGCAACCTCCTCTAAATATGAGCAGGGACTTCTTCATGAGCTGCGTTATCACCACCCTGTAAATCTGGGGTGACAACGAAGTAGTAGATGGCTGTGCAAGTTAAAGAATTTGCCCAGTGGGCTCCTATGCTAAATTATGCTGTCAGGACATAAACATGGAAGCCTATTTTCTGATAAAAAGTAATGATATGGGGCTTCCCTGGTGGCGCAGTGGTTGAGAGTCCGCCTGCCGATGCAGGGGACACGGGTTCGTGCCCCGGTCCGGGAGGATCCCACGTGCCGCGGAGCGGCTGGGCCCATGTGAGCCCAGTGAGCCATGGCCGCTGAGCCTGCACGTCTGGAGCCTGTGCTCCGCAACGGGAGAGGCCACAACAGAGAGGCCCGCCTACCGCAAAAAAAAAAAAAAAAAAAAAAAAAAGTAATGATACGTAGAATTTGAGCATGATTCTTCTGCAAAAAGAACATGTAAATTTGTAATGTGTTATTTACTTTTCAACAAAGTCCATTTGGTTGTTCTTTTTCTATTGACACAGGCTCCAAACTCCATGAGGGCCAGGGCCACTTGGGTATGAAACTCAGTTTTATGTCTACAGCACCCAAGTCCTCAGGTAGTATTTGGTACATAAATGAATGAGTATAATATAGCATAAGCTCCTCCCAGATCTGAGACTGCCCAAGCTGTCTTTCTGTCTTGCTGTTGCTGGTGATCTCTCTGCTTCTCAACTCCTCCCATGCCAGGCTTTGGGTTTCTAGGCTCTCATTAGGCCCACCAGCCTTTCAGTTTTGCTCATCCCCTCTTGTGCCTGTCTTTCTCCTTCTCAGCTTAGCTCAGATACTCTCAACAGGATCATGTGTTCCTCCTGGCTCTAAAGTGCAGGGTCTGAAGTTCAACTCCAACCATTTCCCATCCTCTGTGCAGACAAATGTACTGTGTTATTCTGGGGAACCAGCCCAGGATGTTTCCTAGTGGTAGAAACAGGGAGGATTATGTAAAATACAGCAGATACCAAGCTGGGAAGGATGGTAGAGGTAATACCTTCAGTAGACTCTTCTTTCCTGGGCAAACCTTGCTCATAGCAGATGTCCCTGCTACCTGCTTGTTTTGCTCTGGACTCCCTGGTTTGTTGGTTCTTTTCCTAAAACAACATAAGAACTAAATGCAGTTATTATCAATGTTCTTTGCCCACTGCAGAGCCCAGGGGAGTCAATGCTGCCTATAGTTTGGAGGTTTTGCTGCTAGTGGTGTCACTTAAGATTGGAATTAACGTCTTTTTAGCTGCCATGCTGCATTGCTAGCTATATAAGAGCTTAGGGCAATCATACATCCAGACTTTTTTTTTACATGAAATATTGTAAAATCAGCACCAACTACAACACCCTAAAACACATTCTGTAGTTGTATAGAGGATATTTTTACATTTTTAAAAAAGTAATTCACATTCAACAGGGTATAATGAAAAAAATACAAATATACAAAACTACCCATAATTATACCATTCAACAATATCTTCTGCTAACATTTTAATGTCTAGCCTTCCAATGTGTATTCCATGCATTTATCTGTAGCTATCTATCACATATGTATTTTTTTTTCACATATGTATTTTAACTAAACTAGGATCACACTGTTTGTATTGTTTTATAACTTGCCTTTTTTACTTAACATATTATAATATTTCTAAATCAATAAATAAATTTCTACAATATCCTTTTACTGAGTAATGTTGTATTTTAAGGATACCCATAGTATATGTAACCTGTCATCACTGTTATATATCTACCTGTTTCTAATCTTTAAGTGTTACCAAGTATTACAGGGGATATCATTCAGGCTAAGTCTTTGTGCATATTCTTCATTATTTCCTTGGGATGTTTCTAGAATTAGAAGCAAAGCAATGGATAAATCATTTTAAGGCTTTTGATATGTAAACAATTGATACTTTGAAAACTTCAATGAGTATTATATTTCATCCTGTATTTGGCTTAGATAATTTCAAATCTTGAGTCTGTTTTCTGTTGTATCAGTTGTCACTACAAATTCCATAAACATCTCTTCGATGCCTTGTCACTGATTTTTAAAAAAATATTAAACAAGACAAGGTCACTCGTTTGGCAGGTATTTGCCAAAAGTTAACACTGTGTAAGGCACTCTGTTCTTGATCCTCTTTAATTTACATAATACAGGAAGCATTGTTCCATTAATAAATAATTCAAGATATTTTCTGTTAAATTTGTTCCCTTTCTTTTTTTTAAAGTTATTTATTTATTTTTGCTGTGTTGGGTCTTCGTTTCTGTGCGAGGACTTTCTCTAGTTGCGGCGAGCAGGGGCCACTCTTCATCGCGGTGCGCGGGCCTCTCACTATCGCGGCCTCTCTTGTTGCGGAGCACAGGCTCCAGACGTGCAGGCTCAGTAGTTGTGGCTCATGGGCCTAGTTGCTCCACGGCATGTGGGATCTTCCCAGACCAGGGCTCGAACCCGTGTCCCATTCATTAGCAGGCAGATTCTCAACCACTGCGCCACCAGGGATGCCCCCCCTTTCTTAATGCACTAAATATGTTACTTTGTCAAATTTTATTTTATTTTATTTATTTATTTTATTAATTAATTGATTTATTTTTGGCTTCATTGGTTCTTCGTTGCTGCCAGCGGGTTTTTCTCTAGTTGTGGCGAGTAGTGGCTACTCTTCGTTGCGGTGCGGGCTTCTCATTGTGGTGGCTTCTCTTTGTTGCGGAGCACGGGCTCTAGGCCCACGGGCTTCAGTAGTTGTGGCACATGGGCTTAGTTGCTCCACGGCATGTGGGATCTTCCTGGACCAGGACTCGAACCCATGTCCCCTGCATTGGCAGGCCGATTCTTAACCACTGCGCCACAAGGGAAGTCCCTCAAATTTTAAAATACATTGTCGAAATGGAAATAAGGGTAATTTGGCATGAGGATGACTTCCTTGTTTTTCACCCTGGATTTAAAAATAATTAAAAATATAAAGAGCACCTGCTTACTTTAGTAAATTAGAAAAATTCAGAAAAATATAAAGAAGAAAATAAATGACTCATAACCAAACCATTCAAAGACAATTACTGTTAATTGGTGTATTTCCTTCCAGGCATTTTCTTTGTATATTTTTTACATAGCTGAGATCATACTATATAGGCAAGTTTTCAAGAGTATAATGTAAATATTTCCTCTTGTTATGAAAAACTCTCTGAAAACGTTATCTCTAATGGCTTCATAATATTTCATCATGGAAATAAATATATAGAATTTGACGGTTAATAGTAAAAATGCTAGAGTAAAATTGCATGGGTTCTAGTCCTGATGCTGCCATGGTTATCTTCTGATCTTGAGAAGTTACTTTTCTGCGGCTCAGTTTCCTTATATACAAAATAGGGATAATTACAACCTCTATCTTTTAAAGTTTCTGTAAGGAATACATAAGACAATTCAAATAAAGCTTAAACTGGTACCTGGCACATAATGAGCATACAATGAAAGTTATTATTATTTTTCCTATTACTACTTAATCATTCTACCTATTGCTAGATATTTATCTCAATGTTACTGAGATAACATTTACCATTATAAAATTACTGTAGAGTATAATTCTTCACAAACATTTTTATAACCTTAGAATGTTTTTCATAAGATAGAATCAAATTCAGTGATATGAACACTGTTAAGATTCTAAATATTGCCAAAATTGCTTATGTACAGTATAATGCAGTATTGTTATTCTCATCAGAGAGGTATTGATAGTTATGTGCAAATCGGGATCACCTGTGGGACTTTTTTTTTTTTTAAAGAAGATGTTGGGGGTAGGAGTTTAGTAATTTATTTATTTATTTTTGCTGTGTCGGGTCTTCGTTTCTGTGCGAGGGCTTTCTCTAGTTGTGGCAAGCGGGGACCACTCTTCATCGTGGTGCGCGGGCCTCTCACTGTCGCGGCCTCTCTTGTTGCAGAGCACAGGCTCCAGACGCGCAGGCTCAGTAGTTGTGGCTCACGGGCCTAGTTGCTCCGCGGTATATGGGATTCTCCCAGACCAGGAGCTCGAACCCGTGTCCCCTGCATTAGCAGGCAGATTCTCAACCACTGCGCCACCAGGGAAGCCCACCTGTGGGACTTTTTAATCCTCTCCTCTCATCCTCTCCCCACTCACCCTCATCCTCCCTCTCCCAGATGACATGTGATAATCAGAATCTCTGGGGCATTTGGACACTCTTATCCTTTTAATTTCTTCAGATGCAAAATGAGGATATCCGATATCTATTTCATAGGGTTGTTGTAATAAAATAAAATGATGCATGTGTATAGGGCTTTATACATAGTAAGCACTCAGTGTTAGCCATCATTACTTTATTATTACAAATGACATTAAATTTATAATTTATACTCCTACCAGGGAAGTATAAAATTGTCTGTCTCATTGCCCCTCATCAGTGTTCTGCATAATTATTTTAAAATTTATTTTAAATTTAGTTTAAATTAATTCAAGCTATTTAAAGTATTAATTATTTTAAAATATTTTCTGATTCAGTAAGTAAAAGGTAGCATTTCAGTGTTTTAATTTGCTTTCCTTTCATTACTGTTGGAGTGGAACTTTTGTCAAATATTTATTAGCCATTTGTATTACTGTATATGAGTGTAGGAAGGGGAGGGAGGGAGAGAGAGATAGACGGACAGACACAGGGAGGGAGTAAGGGAGGAAAGGAGATCAGGATCTATTTATTTTATAGGGGTCTTGATTTTGTACTTTTTCTTTTTGCAGGGAGGAGATCTGTTGCTCTTTGGTTAGTAAGAATGTTATCCTTAATCTGACCATGTTTTATTCCTACTGAACTCGTTTTGTTTCCCTATGATCAGTATATGTTTCTAAAGTTTTCCAAGCCCTCTGGTTAATTATCCATTTTAGAATTTTGCCAGAGAGCATTGTTAAGCTTTTAAGTCTATGGTCTCTTAACTCCATTCTTTTTTCTCATTAAAAAAAAAAAAAATCTGAAAACATTAGCCAGTCTCCTATTCTCTGGCACAACTTGAAATCTCCATGATTGCTCAGAGCTTCCAGACGGTGATGGAGATTGTCTGCAGCAGCACTGTATGTCTGGGCTTGAATGTGGGTGAGGGGAATGAATATAAAGAGCACAGATGACTCGGTTGCAGTCAACGAATCCAGGAAACAGGGTCAGAAAGAGGCTGACACCTGAGTCGAGTGTTGGTTCTATGCCCTGTCCCTCTGCTTGTTCTCCAAGTCTCCCTCCTAATTGGGTACCTAATTTGTTTTTCCATGCCTGAGTTCTCACCTTGGTAACCTCTCAGACTGACAATGTATCTGGCCCTCTCCACCCTTTGTAAGCATCGGAACTCTACATTCAGGCCATCGACTATTGGCCTCTCTGACACAGGCCAGTAGTCTGCCAGGATCTGCAGGTCCAAGCTCTCATTGCCACCTTTTCTGGAGACCACCCCTTCAACCCCCACTGTCACTGTCTACACAGCTCTGAAAACCTGCCCCGTCTATGTGGCTGTGTATGGATTTCAGGTCTTTGCCTGCTGCCCACAAAACTCATGTTCTCCCTCTTAGGCACCATGTGGACTCTCCCTGAAATTTTAGAACTCAGACTTCTTAATGGATGTGCTCAAATTTTGTCCAGCATTTCCTTTATTTACTGTAATAATAATACATTATTGTTTATGGTGATATAAATAGCATTTACTGCATGCTTACTGTACGTAAGGCATTGTGCTAAGTGGTTCATAGGCACTTTCTCATGGAATCTTCAAGGCAAGTATATAAGGTTGAGCCTATTATTGTTCCCACATCACAGATGAGGAAAGCGAAGCTTAGGGAAGTTGAGTAGCTTGCCTGAGGTCACCCTGGTGGTAGTAAGTGTTGGAGCTGTGAGTTGATTTCAGGTCAGTCTCATGTCTAAGCCCATGATCTAAACTCCAAGATGATATTATACCATCTGGGACTCCCCATCTGGCATCCTCTTCCTAATCTAGTTTACGGCTCCTTTTATAAACCTACACCTCCTATCACATATCTCTATAAAAAATGATAATTCAAAACTGGAAGGGGCCCTGGCTGCCATTTCATTCTGCTGGGGTGACATCAGGTTTTGTCCTCCCTGACCATGCTTGTTAATTTCTACATGACTTCTGGGGAGCCCGGCTGGGTTACTCTTCTTCAGTTCCCCCTTGCACTAGCAGGGTGAGGGCCCCACTAGCCACCTGTATGTCTCTCTCTTTGCTGTCATGCTCTCCTATTGGCTCTGTGAGTGGATTTTCATCTACTCACTTCCTAGCTTTTTTCTTGCTCTCACCAGCAGGCTGCTTCTCATTCTGGAGCTTCTCTCTGTTGGTCTAACATCCGTTCCACTTATATCCACTCTGGAAGGTCAGGAGCCCAATGTCTTTACTTTTGGGGTCTCCCTAACAATTAGCAACCCACAAACATGTCTCCCTTCAGTTTTTTCACCTCATGGGTGAGTTAACCCTATTGTGGATATAATTGCTACTTATCTTGGACAAGAAAACTGCACAGATCTACAAATCTGGAGAGTGAGGAAGCCACAGATAGAACTTCTAGGGTGTGTGCTAACAATTCTTGCCTCCCCTCTGCTTGTTTCAAAGTCTGGAACCCAAGCATACCCCCAGTGAACCCCAGTGTACCTGGAAAAGTAGCTTTGGGATCTGGCTTTATCCCTGTAACTTTCACATTCTGACTACAGCAACTTCTTAGTAGTGGCAGATTTAACAGTCATAGTTTCTACTATTTGAAAGTGTCTCTAAATTCCACTATATGTAACAAATCTTCATTTTGTTTAGGTAAGAATTTGAAAGCCTCATACCCTTAGGCTGGGTGTGGGCACAAGTCGCTTAGTGGGTAATTTGATTTTTCTATCTATTGTGGCAATGCATTTTATGGAGGAAATGATATGCTACTTATTCACCTGTGTCAGGATTCCAGAAGTCTCTGGATGTGTCCCCGTGCAAAAAAAACCTAGAGTTTATTTACCCTGTGTGAAAGGTTCAGGGCAAAGTGATGCCTCCCCTCCCACTGCTAATCTGTTGCTGAGTGTGAACAATTAGTAGGGAATTGACTTCACCTTCCTACAATGCCTTTCCAGGTCATGGACAGAACCTCCCTAGAGGTCAGGTGCCTTCTTATACACAATTATAAGTAATATAAGTAGTAGTATCCAATTAGCTTGTGTTTCATTCATCTGCTCCAAATATTTTTAATTCTCAATCCTGGCTGCTTCTCTTGGGCTGGATCAATACAGGGCATGCTATCCTGATGAGAATGGAAACCTTTGGTTTGCATTTGGAGATAGGGAACTGAGGAAATATTTTCATTTCCCATCCAGAAGTTTAATGTTGTGTAGATGCTGCTTGAGTGTAAACTACTCGTATTGAATATAACGTTTTATTCAGCAGGGTTTTATTCAGAGGGTTTAGATTCTTATACACACGTGCTGGTAGCCATCATGTCCCAGTGCTGCCCAGAATCTCCAATGACAGCAAAACCTAGGAAGTCTTGGGGAGAGTGCCCATTATCTTGGAAGCTACTCCTGGAATCATTGCCAAAGGCAATTCCTCAGAGTTTATGCTCAAACCTTAGAAGGCTCCTCCTGCCACTATGATTGAAGGGGCAAGGGAGGGAGCCAAGCCGGCTTGGTCAGCAGATGTCATCAGTCACGATGAGTCACTAATTCTGATGAGACTTCCGATAAGACTCCGGTATGATGACAGATGAGGCCACTATAGCAGTTAACTCAGTCATTTGTAATCATTACTTTTGGACCATTCAATAACCATCCTGTGAAATTATTTTCTGAATTTCCCAGAGTAGAGAAAGGAGCTGAGTTTCAACCCTTTTCTTGGTGAAGCATCTTGGCAGTTATAAACGCTTGCAGGGAACTTTCTAAGGCATTATCAGATCCAACTTTAAGACCCTTATTTACCAAAATCACCTGCTTTGTGTGGGTGATGACACAGTGTTGGACACACCTGCTCTTTTCCTGACTCTGCCCATGGAGTAAGTCCCGGATTCCTCTGTGGCTAACATCTCTGTTTTTGTTTCAAAGTGTCCCCAGGGCAAGATGCAAGGGCGCTCTCTGTCACTTCTCATAATTGTGACTGTGGCCATACCTCTTGGCCCAGAGCTTTCTTCCCCAACAGTGTGCCGTGTCATGGGTGTGTTGTAGATGGCCAGCTGGCAGGCAGAGATACCAAACTGTTGAGGCCCTCAGCAACTCTGGGAGGCTGAGGTGGACCAGGTGTGGCTAAAGTCCCACCCTCACCCGAAGCCAGTTGCCTTCTGTTTATCCCAGTGGGCCATACAAATATTATCATTTTCTCTGTGTGTCATGATATAGAAAAAGGTTAGGAAGCACTGACTTAACCTCTTTGATTTTCATTTTCTTCCTCTCTAAGTTGGGATTTTTAAAAATATCTTACACAGTCATTGTAAGAATCAAAGGCGTGAATGCATATGAAGGGGCTTTAAGAGCTGTCATGCATTTGTTGGGTATATCATCGGCCACAGAGAGATAGAACTCTGTCTTTAGTTTACCCTCCTTGATTGTCCCTTTGAGAATAAGATGGAATTTCTCTTTTTAAAACAATCTTTCCTAAGTTATGAAATCAGAGTACTGCATCTATCCTTGAGGTTCAAGCACTGAAATACATTTCCTACAATCTTGTGACTCCTTTAAGGCATCTACTGGAGCAGAAGTTCTTTGCCTCTGCCCAGTGAAGTGCAGTGATGCTGAGGGTACACAGCATCCCCTGACTTATCTGTATTCACATCTCAGCTGCTCTCAACTCTACCCAGTCCAGGGTCCCGCCTTCCCACTAAAGACTGTCCTGTGTTGCCTTTGACTGCAGGCCCATGCTGTGGGCGGAGAGCGTCTCAAGTTTCCATGGTTTTAGCATCTGTGCCCCAAGGTGTGAGCTGGCTGGTGCTGGCCCACAGGTCTTCTGGAGATGACGTCTCTCAGTCCTGCAGACACAGATCTCACGGGTGGAGAGTAACTCCATCTCCTCAACAGACCTTAAGCCAAATGCTATCTTGATAAGCAAGTGAAAACCAAGTCACAAAACAATATACTCTAAAAGGGTAACACTGGCTTTCTGGATGCGGAGGTATGGGTCATATTTATTTTCTTCTCTAGACCTTCCTGATTTTTTTTCGGATTTTCTGTAGTGAAACTGAAAGAGTATTTGAAATTATCTTTCTAAAAGATGCACTCAAGATGTGCTGCATGAAGGCAAATAACAGCTCCGACATTCCTTCACACTTGCTGGCTCCAAACTACTGCCTCTGCTTTCAGAGTCAGGCGATTTGGAGGCGGTGCAAGCCAGGAGGCAGCAATGTGGGCCATTGAATTTTCTCTTTTCACACATTGCTCTGGCAGCTAATTCCAGGGTGCTCATCTGTATGGTGGCAGCATGACTTTCATGTTTTCCCCAAGGTGTTTTATGGCTTTTTTACAGAGGTACTTTGAATAACTTTCAAAGTCTGCCACCTAGTTGTGGCACGTGGGCTCAGTAGTTGTGGCTTGTGAGCTCTAGAGCGCAGGCTCAGTAGTTGTGGCACACGGGCTTAGTTGCTCCGCGGCGTGTGGGGTCTTCTTGGACCACGGCTTGAACCTGTGTCCGCTGCATTGGCAGGCGGATTCTTAACCACTGCACCACCAGGGAAGCCCCATCTATCTCTCCTTTATAACGTGCACCAACCCTGAGATGTTGCAATGATTTGTGAAGTTGTTGGACTGCTGTCTGTTGCTGCCCCACCACACTCTAAGCTCCTCAGCCTGTAAGCTTTAAGAGAGATGTTTAATTCTATTTACTAATACATCCTAACTGTCAAGGGCAGAGCTTGGCACATAGGAGATGCTCAATAAATACTCATCAAATGAATTAATCTTAGCTCCTTCCCTTTTGGCTCCAGGGCCTTGGGCAAGTTACTTAATCTCTCTGAGCCTTAGGTCTCATTAGAAATGGGGATAATAATCCCCCTTTGAGAAAATTGTGAGATTGACATGGGACAATGGTTATAAAATACCCAGTATGGGGCCTGTATGCATAATTGGCACACATGAAGTATTGGCTTTTCCCTTACTTTCTTTTTCATCCCAGAGTATTGCACAGAGCAGTAGTTTAAAGGTTTAAGGAACAAAATATATGTCACTCTATTTCTTTCCCCTCCTTCTTTCTTTATTACTTTCTTCCATGGTTAGGCGAGACACAGAATGAAGGGTCAGAAGATCAGTTTCTCGAGTTTTCACTAATGAGATGACTTTGGGTAAAGCACTGGTCCTTCCTGTGTTTCAGCTTCCTCGTATATACGATGGGAAGACATACATAAACAGTATTTACAATCCTTCCCAACTCTCTCACCCTGGGTCTCCGCATAGGAGTCAAGGGTAACATTGACCACTGCTGTTCACAGTGCAAGATGAATGGAAGCAAGAGGGAAATGCAGCACCAGAACAGGGAGAAGCAAATTAGGTTATTGGCTTATCTGTTTTAATTTAAGTTGAGTTTATTTTAGTAATACAGGTGAAGAATGTTTTAAAATGTATCATCATGACAGTGCCCTTTGGTAACAGCACAAGGATTTCTGATGTATCTTTCTTCAAAAGAGCCTGAGGGCTTTGTATATACTGTCTCATTAATTCTCAGAGCATCCCTAAAGTTGGATGGGAAAGCACGATGAGTTCAGTTTTAAAGGTAGAGAAACAACGCTTCAAAAATGTTAAGTAGCTAACCCAAGGTCTCACGGTAACATCACTGTTCCCAGGAACCCAGGTCTCTATCTAACACAGCAGCCTGTAGACTATTTTGCTTCCGGTTTCTAGAAATGTGTCCAGCCATGGGTGAAAGGTCTTTGTTCTGAGCAAAGTAGTATTTAAAGTGTGGTTTCCTGGAGGATAGACTCTTTTTTTTCTGGAATGAGAGGAGTGACAAGTAGGTAAAGAAGGATTGAAAGGGCTGGAAGTTACTAGAAAGTATTCTGCCCCTCTCCATCTCCCCATCCCAAATGTCATTTCCCTGGACCAGCCAAGGCCCCATTTCAAGGCCAAGCATCAGACCTGGTGGTTGTCATGGAAACAGTGCTGGCTGAGCTTGAGGCCCTGGAGAGCCAGCTGCCCTGTCTGAAGGTGTGTGTTTCTAGGTCACCTTCTTGGTTGACCTGAAGGGATTCTGTAGTCCTCAGTTAGGAGAATGCTTCAGGCACCTGCAATCTGATCGGTGTTTCTTCTGTATTTCACACACTGTCACTGTTCTCCAGGGCAATCAACATCATCTCCAAGAGGTCTGTGTTGAAGAGTGGCATTTCTGGTTGGTCCATATATCAGGGTCTTCAGTCCAATGTCCTATCATGATTCTCACTATGTGACCTTGGGTAGGGCAGTTGTGTTTTCTGAGTTTCAGTCTTCTCATCTGTAAAAGGGGTTAACTAATCAGACTATTGTAAGGATTATGAGAGTGAAAGGCCCTGAAAGGCATCAGTAAGTCATAAACCACAGTGATTGTGTAAGTAGTTAGGATCCACTCCTCTACGCTGGAGGTCACGTCTTCTAGTGTAAATGGGCCATGCCCTCCCCAGGGCTCACCCTTGTAACTGTCGCTTCCTAACTAGAAATATCAGGTCAAGAGAAGACTAGTTGTTTATGGATAGTTTGTAGCTTCTTGTCCAACTTAGCCAGAGACTACTGGGCCTGCTGGTGGCAGTTGTCCCCACAGTCACTCCCTCACCTGGAAAGAGAAGGGTCCTTCATTGAGGGACTAGTTCCCTAGGCTGCCTGGGCTTTATGTCGCTTGTGGTACATTAGTTATTTAGTGCCTGGTAAAGCT
Organism: Delphinus delphis; assembly: GCF_949987515.2. NCBI lineage: Eukaryota > Metazoa > Chordata > Mammalia > Artiodactyla > Delphinidae > Delphinus > Delphinus delphis. Next base: position 66,997,065 of record NC_082694.2, read on the forward strand.
CTCTGAGATCACAAAATGAAAGGCCCGGTGGCAGTTCAAAGTCTTCCTTTTGATTATTATTCTAGTCAGTGTATTTTGGGGGGAGAAGATAGGTTCGAGATCACAGTGGAGGAAATTTCATAAAGAGAGTATGAACAAGCCACAGAAACGGACCCAGAACACAGGGTCACATTGCCCTGCTGATGGAAGCGCTCCGGCCTGGGAGGAGTGCTTGTGTGTGTGTGTGTGTGTGTGTGTGTGTGTGTGTGTGAAGCATCAGGCTATCTGGAGAGTGATACCTTCTTTGTTGCGTTCTTGGCTTAGTTCAAATGCCAATTATTCTTCCTCTACTACCAAAAAAGCCAGTGAGTCTACCTGGCCTAGGTAGGTAGGACCAGGGACCAAGCACACCTGGAGCAGGGATTCCACGGCAAGAGGAGACATTGCAGGCTCACAGGCCAGTCAGGAGCTCTTTCTTGGGACACTGAGGTCATCTCTAGATAGGTCACAATGTAGTGACTTGGGACACAAAGTCTAAAGGGGCAACATTGAATGTCATATTACCTTCATTGTCTGGCTTTGACCATGAATTATGAGTCACTGATGGCCTACACAGACATGGTATCAGGGCTTACCTGGGGTCTATGCCCCTGATCTGGCCCTGACCTTGACCTTGGGAAGCATATACTACATGAGACAGAACAACAGCCTCCATGAAAAGTTTTTGCTAATTTCTTCTAAATCTATGAGCTTGAGACTTGTGAATGAAATTAATAAAGTATTATACTTCATTGTCACGAACAACCAAGGTAGTTTGAACAGCCTGTTTGATAAGTGGTCTAATGGCACCTTCCTAGGTGGCAATAAGCTGTAGTGGTTAAGGAGGAGGAAGGCCCAGTCAAGTTTTCTCTGGGCCACTCCAGATCCCAGCTCAACTGCTTTGATGGGGCTCCAGCTCAGGAAAGATGGGCAACCTTGGAGAAGGAGGGATTCGGTTTCGGCCTTTAAGAAAGGGTAGAATTTAGGAAAGCAGCAGGTCAAGAAGGACGTTCTAGGCAGCTTGGGCAAAAGATTGGAGACTTACGTGTAACGGAGACCATAGAATGTGAAAGGATTCTGAGTGGGAAATAAGGACGAAAAAGCAAGTAGTGGCCAAAGTGTGATGGCTTCAAATTTACACATTTTAGCCATTTCTGCAGCAGCCTCTTTGTGATTCCCTTTCTCATTTGGGTCTAATATACCCTGCAGGTAACCAATCCCCAAGAGCTAGAACCATGCTGACAATTTCCTTTGTGTTGCATCAATATTCCTTAATGCCATGCCTTGGGAAGGAATGCCTGCTTTTATTGACTGACATATGGGGTTCACCGCTGAATGAACTCAGTAGTTATACACAGGTCCTTTTGGGATCGGGTAGAGGCAAGGAACATGTGTTGAAACTATGCCTTTCAGTGGTACAAGAGAACATTATGAGAAATAATAATTTTTGCTTCAGGACTTGAGCTACCAAGAAAGAACACAAACCTTCCTGTCAGGGGGAGTGGGGTTTAGTGAAAGGTGAGGTGGAGTGGGGGCCTTTTAGTTCCCATTCAAATTCCGCCCTGACACTAATAGCTCCTCTCTGAATGAGCCAGCTGGAAGGAAATGTGAAAGCAAACTCCACGAGAATTGACTATGTGAACTGGAGAAGAGCTTAGTGAACCTCTAGTTCAGCCCCCTCAATTTCCAGGCCTGGAGAAGGTGTGGAGAGGTCTTTGTGTTTAGGACAAAGGACACATCTGCTAATTCTCCCTCTTCTGTCTGAAAATCACATATCAGTTTTTCAGACTAAATGAACTGCCTGTCACAACTCCAACATCACCGCTGACTCTAGTAGTCATGTAAATTCACTGAGAAGGTTTCTTCGGCTGCACAGGTGTGGGATCCGCCCCGTGAATACTGAAACTGTTTCCCTGGGCTGCCAGTCCCAGGCAGGAGGCCTCTCCTGTGCACCGGGCCTTGCTGTGCCCGCTCACTGCTGTTTGACATCTGGACAGCTATTTATTTGGTCACATTAAGCTTTGCTTCGTGTGACACAAAATCATTGTAAAAGAATGCATTATTAAGTGTGTTTTCAAATAAGGGGAGAAACTAGCAGGCTGTCACTGATTGTTTTATTGTTGAGAGGAAAATAAATAAGTAAAATGTGTATAAGGCAAGGCAGGAGCAGTTCCAAGGAGCGTTTAGAAGAGAAGCATTTTTACATTTTATTGATGGAGGTTTGTAAAACATGCTTGCTAGTGAACCCATGTAAAGTATGTGATTAGCCTGAGTTAAACAGCTAATAAGTACCAGAGCTAATAATTTTCTCAAAGGCTCTGGTTTCATTATTTGACAAATATTTATTGAGTGCCTACTATGTGCCAGACATGGGGACATAGCAGTGACTAAGGAGAGACACAATAAACAGATGAATATAAATATAAGCAATAATAAATGCAGGTCAAGGTGATAGAGAGTGGTTAATGGGGTGTGCTATTTTCCTATAGGATGATCGGGAAGCTCTCTCTGAGGAGGTGACATTTGGGCAGAGACCTGGATGGAGAGAGGAAATGACCTGTGACTCTAGGGGAGAGGAGCTTTTTAGGCTGAGAGACCCACCAGTGCAAAGGCCATGAGATGGAAGTGTATTTGGCGAGTTTAGGAATAGAAAGGAGGCCTGTGGGGCTGGAGCTCCATGATCAAGGGAAATATGTTTGGAAATGAAGTCAGAGAGAGAACCGGGGCCAGATCATGTGGGACCTTAAAGGGCTAGGCTATGGCTGAATGCTATTTCAGGGCTGGAGTGTCAATCTGACTGCTGTGTGGAGAGCACACTGAAGGTGAGCAATAGTAGAAGCAGGGAACCAGCTGGGAGCTTATAGCAGTTGTCAGGGTAAGAGGTGATGTGGGGAGAGAAGAGAGGGACAAAATGCAGGTAGAGTCATCAAAATTGTTTGATAAACTGATGTGGGGTGTGGGAAAAAGAAGTTAAGGATTCCTCCTTGGTTTTGACCCAAGTAACCAGGAGAGTTTTGTCATCGCTATCTGAAATAGGGAACACCTTGGGTTTCGGTGGAGGGACATCAAGTTTTTATTTTTGCATGTGTTAAGTTTGTGATACTTACCCAGGAATAAAATGGAGATTTCAAACTGGCAGTTGGACATACATTCTGCTGTTCAGGGGAGAGGTGGGGCCTTGAGATATAAATTTAGTAGTATTAATATGTAGATGGTATTTAAAGCTTTGAAATTGGATGAGATCATTTTTGGGAGTGAGTTTAGATGGAGAAGAGAAATGTCCCAAGTCACCCAACTTTTAACAACTATCAAATAATAAAACAGAGATTCCCTCCCCCATCACATTTTTTAAAAAGAAAAAAAAAAAGCTGAGCTTATTTACATGTCGGGCAAGAAATTCACTGAGTAGTTCTCTAAGGAATAAAAGTCAAATTTTTTTTTTTTTTTCTTTTTTTGGTACGCGGGCCTCTCACTGTCGTGGCCTCTCCCGTTGCGGAGCACAGGCTCCGGACACGCAGGCTCAGCGGCCATGGCTCACGGGCCCAGCCGCTCCGCGGCATGTGGGATCTTCCCGGACTGGGGCATGAACCCGCATCCCCTGCATCGGCAGGCGGACTCCCAACCACTGTGCCACCAGGGAAGCCCAAGTCAGAGTTTTTAAAGCCTAAGGAAGAAGGTTACATGGTGGTCATACTAATTCAGAATTGAAAATCAGCACTTTGCATAGGAGAGAATGAATTCATAAGTCTGAACATGCTTGTTTAAAACAAGTCCCTTGTTCATTGGTTAAGAGACTTTAGTGAAGTTCAGGAAGGGTCTGGTGTCCTGGGGTCACTTGAAATTCATGGTCATTGATCATTGTCAGCTGGTTAAAACCACTGTGATGAAATACAGTATTCAGCCATGAAATCTCCTGGGAAGTTACTGCTGGCAAGTGGAGAATGTTCCTTTTGTACAGCCCGGAAAATGAGGAGAATCTGGCAAAGAAGAGTAGAGAGGACCTTCCACCGAACTAGGAGGCAAGAACTATGGCAACCAAGGACCATGTGGTCACTGAGATGTTAAGAATCCAAGAAGCAGAGAGGATCGGCGAGGTCCAATGCTGCTGAGAGGTCTGGTAAGAGAAGGACCAAGACTCGTTCATTGTGTATGCAACTTGGGGTCTTTGATGACCTTGACCTGGAGTAGTGGAGACAATCCTGATTTAATTGAGTTTAAAAGAAAATGAGAGGGGATGGGCTTCCCTGGTGGCACAGTGGATAAGAATCTGCCTGCCAATGCTGGGGACACAGGTTCGATCCCTGGTCTGGGAAGATCCCACATGCCGCGGAGCAAATAATCCCGTGTGCCACAACTACTGAGCCCGTGCTCTAGAGCCTGTGAGCCACAACTACTGAGCCTGCGTGCCACACTACTGAAGCCCACACGACTAGAGCCCGTGCTCTGCAACAAGAGAAGCCACCGCAATGAGAAGCACGTGCACCGCAATGAAGAGTAGTCCCCGCTCACTGCAACTAGAAAAAGCCTGCGTGCAGCAACGAAGACCCAATGCAGCCAAAAATAAATAAATAAAATAAAAATAAAAAAGACATTAAGAGAAAAGAGAAAATGAGAGGAGAAAACTAGAGACAGAAGCATAGGCAAATCTTTTTAAGGTATTTAGCTGTGAAGGAGAGCAAGTAATTGGATGATGGCTGAAGAAGAGTGTGAAGGTCAAGGAAGTTTTTTCTTTTCTTTTTTTAAGATGGTGTATGTTTGCTGCAGATGAGATTGGCTTGGAAGAGGGGGAAATTGTTGATGCAGGAGAAAGGGCAGACTATTGCAACAGCTGATTTCTTGGGAAGTGATGAGATTAGCACCAAAGTGGAGAGGCTGCCACTGCTTAGGAATGTAGACAGCATATCTGTTACAACAGGACAGAAGGTAGCATATATAGGTACTGATACCTGTAAGTTGGTAGATTTGTTTCTCTTTTTTCAGTGAAACAAGTTCACTAGCTGAGAAAGTAGAGGAGTGGGGGTGGAGGATTGGAAGCTTGAAGGTAAGAGAAACTTGGAAGGAGTGGGTCTAGAGAGAGGGAGGGTGAATTGAGCCCATTAGCAAATTCAGAAGGATTCCTGGGCAGTCCTGCCTGAGGGTCCTCTTGAGGTTTGTTGTGATTTTTAAGTGAGACTTGTCAGCATCTGGTGTACTCCCCCTCCCCTTTTGCTCCCCTCCTCTCCTACCACCACATACAGCTGCTCAGGACAATTGTGAAGGACAGAAGAAGGAAGTGAGTTGCAGTTGTTTGCAAGGGAATTATTACAGTGGAATTATAATAGTGTTGAACACTGGAATCTAAGCTGAGGATGCAAGAGGGGTGGTGCACAGTGGAAAAAGCTGCGTCAAGAGGTTGGGGGTTTCATTCTGCCTAGACACCCTGTGGTGCCTGGAAAAGGGCTCAGGATATCATCTCCATCTCCCCCACCCCAAAGGAAAAACATAAAACTATCTTATCTGTAACCAATCGGTAATGCCCTCAGTCCAGAATATATTTCCTTACTTTTCTCCTCAGGTGGTCTTGGCCATCACTTGGGCACCTGGAAGCTCTTGCTCCTACTTTCAGCTCTCCTTTCCTTTCTGCCTCTCTCCCCGGGATTCCAAGATACACTCTACTTGAGCCAGCGGGTCTTAATTCACACCGTCACCCCATAAGTCTGTGCTGGTGAGACCCATTTTACTCTGATCCTCACGTTCTCAGAGGGAAGCACCAAAGAGCCAAGTTTTTTTTGTTTTTTTGGTTTTTTTTTTTGCGGTACACAGGCCTCTCACTGTTGTGGCCTCTCTCGTTGCGGAGCACAGCCTCCAGACGCGCAGGCCCAGCAGCCATGGCTCACGGGCCCAGCCACTCCGCGGCATGTGGGATCTTCCCGGACCGGGGCCCGAACCCGTGTCCCCTGCATCGGCAGGCAGACTTTCAACTACTGCGCCACCAGAAAAGCCCTTTTTTTAAAAAATTTTGTTTTAATATTTATTTTATTTTATTTTATTTGGCTGCATCGGGTCTTAGTTGCAGCACACGGGATCTTTCCTTGTGGTGAGTGGGCTCTTCATTGCAGTGCATGGGCTTCTCTCTACTTACGGCACACAAGCGCAGTAGTTGCGGCACGCAGACTTAGTTGCCCTGCGGCATGTGGGATCTTAGTTCCCTCACCAGGGATCGAACCAGCATCCCCTGCACTGCAAGACAGATTCTTAACCACTGGACCACCAGGGAAGTCCCTAAGAGCCAAGATTTTTTCTTGCTTAAATGGATTGCTTCTTATGGCATAGCTTTCCTCTATGCCGGAAACCCCCATTCCCACCAGGGCTGAGGATGGGGGGTAGGTGGTGGAGATGGAGTGTGAAGGGAGCAGAGAGCCTCTTCCCTGCACTTAAATGCAGTACTTTCTTTTTTCTCTTCTAAATGTATGCATATTCTATTAACTTTAATTAGAGCACATTTCTGTGTCAGTGCTTCTGATTTGGGCAAACAACCTCATTCATGCAGACTGCGTCTTTCTCGGTCCTCACCTTCTCAGGTGAGGAGGCTCATCCTCTTGGTTGATGCCTCCATTAGCTTGCCCAGCCTGATCCGGCAAATCACTATCCACTTCCCTCTGAGGACCGTGTGAACCCAACCTACTAGCAGAAATTCTGGGAGTTCCCATAGGGGCGGGATGAAAATGCTTGCTTTCTCTTCAGTATTTAACTTTGAAGGTGCCCAAGTATTTATTGGCATTTTTGGATATAAAATGGTTTAAGCTTATGTCTTTAGGAATGACCCACAGTGATGCCCATGGCTCCTTGCTGGGCCATGACTCAGCCCTCAGAGCCCTTCCTTTTGAATGATTTCAGATATTTCTTTTCCCTGAATATATAACCTGGCCCTCATCCATATTAAAAGTCATCTGCCACTCTGTGCAAACCCACAGATTCATAAGTGCTTCCTGAAGTCTAGCCCCATCCACTTGGTGCTTCACATCCAGGAAGAAGTTAATACCATTCCCAAACTGTATGGCTAAGAAAAAATGACATCATTGTGAAATAGGGAAATGTTGCCTAGACTTGGTCTTCCTGTTGCTTCAGAATTGCTTAAAATTTGAACTATGCTGATGACGCAGACATAGAGATGCCGATTTTTAATCACATGGGGGTTATTGCAAGGAGTTGGTTGTCAGAGCCTTCTCACATCCCTCGCACTGTTGCCCCATTCTGGAGCATACTCTCATCTCTGACCTTAGCCATTGACTCGTGGGGATGCTGGAGGGCCCTGTAGAGAACTGAGAAGCACCATGCAGTAGTTTGTGGGGGTCCATGAAGGGTGGTGGAAGGAGCATGGGCAATAGCATCAGGCCAATCTGGTCTGTTGCCTCTGGTCTCCTGCCTGGCCACGTGGCCACAGTTAGGGCATCCAAGCTCTCTCAGCCTCAGTTTCCCTGGGCTCAAAATAAGGCCCAATAATAGTATTGATACTTATTCACGAGGTTGTTTTAAGAAGTGAATGTAATCACACACTTAAAGCACTTAGCACAATGCCTGGTCCATGTGTGCTCAGTTAATATTATTAATTCTTTAAAAGTCTAATAAACTCAAGCCTGCTCCTAAGTAGACGTGTGTGGTCTTGGACCTCACTTCTCTCAGCCCCATTGCCCATCTATAAAACAGAGTTGATGTGAGGGTGAAATGAGATGGCTGCTCTCTGAAACTTACTAACATAATTTCTGACCCCTTTCAGTGCATTCCTCTAAGCCATTTTGGAGAAATGCTGCAAAAGATGTATCTGGGTACTAACCAATTCAATTCTTATCTCTTTAGATCAGATGTGGGAGAAAAGTCAAAAACTCTTTTCTTTGTACTCAGAAGCCAGCACTTCCAGGTCAAATCTTTGGAAGGCAGAAAGAAGAGTGTTTCTTTTAGGAAGGAGAACGTAGAATGCCCATTCTGTTCTAGTGGCAGGAACAAGTGGGCTTCACCCAAAGGCAGCACCTGTAGATAAAACAGTAGAGTGGTCTGGAAACAAAAGTCTGCTGTGGCCACTCAGGGCAGTTACTTCCTTAAAGTGTGTGAAGAGGGATTGATACTAAAAGAGGGTTGAAGGAGGATCGCGTGCTGGAGGTGATGTGGAAGAATCTACAAAGCAAATAGGCTAAAAAAATGCTTCTGCTACTGTTGCTTCCTTTTATTCTTTCTCTTCTTCCTCCTCTTCCTCTTTGTGAAATCAGTCCAGGTGGTTTAACAATTACTGTCTGAGTAGCAAACCAGCCCACCCATGGTATAGCATGGCCTCCTGAGGCCAGGCAAAACTGGCTTCAGTTTCAGATTCCATCATTTGCCCCTCTGAGCCTCAGTTGTTGCATATGTGAAACAGGATGGTAATGCTTATCTCAGAGAGTCACTGCGAAATTATGTGGGTTAAGAGCCCAGCATGGTGCCTCGCCCTTGGAAGCTGCAGAAGAAATTCCCTTCCTTCCCTTCTCCCCACACTCAGTCTTGCTACATGTCTATCTCCTAAACAGAACTGATTCCCAAACTGATTCTATTTTTTTAACAGAAAAAGCTTTGCCTGCCTTAAAACGTTAGCAAATAGTGATTGAGTTGGGGATTTCTGGGAAGAGCTGCATAAGAGCATGCAGCCTGTGTTCATTTGATTTGTAGATATATTATAATTACTTTTCATCCCACAAAACCCACTTGAGGTACTGTTAAGCAAAGGAATAATGCTGCTTTTGCTCCTTTTCTCTCAACCCTTCTTTCTCTCATGCAAATCAGAAACATTAATCCTTTGTGGCTCCCTGGACTCTTAGTTATGGGAAAACTCATCACCTAGCTTTTTTTTTTTTTCCTGAAAATAACACAGTTGTCAAAACTCATAACTTCTGAGTGCAGTTTCAACACTCTCATTGATAAGGCAATAACCCAAGCAAACAACGTTAGATGAAATTACAAGTCGGAACATAAAGTAGAGTGGAGGCATTATTTAAATGAGATGAGTTAAAGTTCTCTGTAAAGTTGCACAAATTCTGATAAGCAGAATAGACTTTGGATAGAGCTATTAGGCCAAGCCATTAAGTAGCCTGGCTTCTAGTTCATCTCCCAGAGATCTTTGGCATGGCCTAGGTCGCAAGATTCGGACTTCTTCGATCTGGCTGCCCTTGGTAGAAAATGTGCAGTGAGGTCCTGAGGTCAATTCAACCTACTCGTGACTCAGTCTTTTTTCCCCTCATTTTCCAACTGATGTCATGAAAGCCTTTTATGAATTTTCTTTTATAAGCAATATGAGTGACAGCTAAAAGACACATCCCAAGGGCAAAGATCGGTGTTCTCTTTGTCTTTTCAGGTTCCCGTCAGAGCTCCTTGGAGTCACCAGCAAACCTGCCTTCTCTTCCTCCTGATTCTCTTGCCTGGAATCTGACCTGGATAATGAAAGATTCCTTCCCTTTCCTGTCTCATCGCAGCCGATATGGTAAGTATATTTTGATAGTTATTTGTGATGTACAGTCACCATCTCATAATTAAAGAAGTTGTGAGTCTCAGCTTGTGATGTATGGCTTGTCGGGGAGGAAGTCTTTCTGTACCCTTAGTCTCCATTGATACCCAATTTAAGACCGTTTCCCCCAGGACTGGCTTCTCCAGACTGACAGCTGCCTTATGTATCCTGGAGGAAGCCAAGGGCTTTGTTGCTGCCATATCTCATCCCCCCAGCCTTTATATGTGTGGTATTCCTGACATCCCCTTACCAGTCATTAGATGTAATGCTTATTTGCATTTTGACTGTAGCTTTCTAGATACAGGGTTCTAACCCATGAGTGTTTCTAATAGTGATCTCTTGAAGAGAGGATTGTTATTATGAGGGTCTTCTGGGGCCCCTCAAGTGATTTCCTTATGTTTAGGTACCTCCTTAAAAGTACCCAGACGTGTTCCTAGGTATTATTTTCAGTTCATTTGATTCTGCAATAACCTCAGAGGTAAGGAGGCCAAGTCCCATTCCATTTTTAAAGATGCAGAAATTGAGCATAATAAGATCATACAAAGTGGATTTTCTAACTACAAAAGCAGAATTCTTCCCTTCACTTTTTCTCCTAGGGAGCTACCTACGCAGACTGCTAGGGTGAGGCCATATTTACATGGTGTAGCATTCCTCATCTTCCATGTTCATCCTAATAGCTCACAGGAGCTGGCCTCTGCAGAGGAAAGGGGTAGGTTTGGAGGAGAGCTGATGTATTTCAACTTGGACATTTTTTTCTTCTCTTGAACTCCTTTAGGGTGAACCCCATGAGGGCAGGCACAAATCTGTTTGCTCCCCACTTTATCCCATCACATAGAAGAAACTCAGAGGCTTGTGCATGATAAATGAATGCAGAGGTCTTTAGGGATGGAACTCACTCATCAGGCCTGATTCAACTAAGTATTTATGAACCTGGTATACACTGAGCTCTAGATTCCCTTCTGGGAATATTTACCTATTCCCGCCACTCAGTCTCTGCCCCTGGGCCTGAGCTTTTTAAAGTGCACCTAACAGACCTTCCACCTGCTAGTGTCCCTCTTTCGTAGAGCAGTAAGTCTTGGTTCATATTAATTGTACCTTCATTTCAAACTTAAAAAAATAAATGCATGAAAAACCCTAGGGCAGTTTAGAATTGTACTCTGCTGGGATGTTTTCTGCTATGCTGCTAAGCCTCCCCGGTTGCAGGGGAAGATCAGTAGTTGTCAGGAGATTCCAGATAAGAATTACTTCTTGATTTTATTTAAGCCAGACACTGAGTATCACCTTAGGATAAGGGCAGGTGTTTATAAATAATTGAAATCTTGTCCTTTATACTGTTATTGCTTTGTAAAACCAGATTTGTGATAGAACCAGTCTTTGGATAACGTTTTTTGAATTTGCTCTCAAAGTCATTCAGTATCTACACAACTTCTATAAAATGTAGAATGTCCAAAACAGGCCGGTCTGCCTCCTGCATGACACAGAGGACATTTCATTTGTTCTCTCTGAAGCATCTAGAAAGAGATTTCAGGTTGAAAGGAGAAAACCACCAGAGCTTATTTAAACTGCTACATGCCCACTGCTTGGCTCTGATACACCTGTTTCCTCTCCCTGGGCCTCACCTATCTCATGTATAAAATGAGGGTGGGGTGGCATGCTCCTTGGGCAAAGGAATAGATATGCAAGACTCCTAGGATTCCTTTCAAATGCTCCTTTTAGCCTAGAAGCCTCATGATTTCCCTTCTTGGCGGAGGAGGGAACCCAAACCATTGGTCAGGCCTTGCTGAAATGCTCAGTGAGGGTGCCAAAGTCAGCACCGTCATTGCTACCGAGTCACAGGGTGAGAATAGATGATTCTTGGTTGGTGGCTCCTTGACTGAGTGCGGTGGTAATCTCAGAGCCTTTTCATCTCTTCCTATATTTAATTCAGCGGAGACTCATAAGGACCCACCTGTCCCCACCACCACCGGTGTGTGCCTGGTTCAGTGCCAGATGTTAGAGGTGATACAGAAACAAACATAAGTGAGACTTGCTCCTGCTCTCTCAGAGCTTATTGTCCAGAGAAACAATCCTGTAGGGAGCTCAGCCCGTTGCCACAAAGAGCACCTCTGGGGCACTGAGGTTGAAGACTAGTCCTGAGACACACAGCAGAGCAAACTGAGACTCCTGTTCTCTTAAAGATGTTTGCGGGGCTCAGCCCATATCTCTCTATGAACCAAAGAGGCCAGCAGGCTCACTGGTGGCAAATCCACACCTTTCAACTGCCGCAAAAGACATTTTAAGAAATGTTAACAACTTCATTAATTTTAAGACCTCAAACTTGGGCAGAGAAATTTGACTGGAAAATTGCCGCCTGAAGGGATAGTTCTTCAGACAGTGAGAAGTAACCAAGACTCAGCAAGCCGATGCGGGCCCTGAGTGGTGGAGCTTGGTGCCTGGCTGGCTGTCTTCACCTGCGTTCTGGGGTGGAGGTGGGCGGGGACGTCCGGAGGGGGAGGTAGGAGAGGGCGGCAAAGGTAGGCATCAACAACCCGACCACAGGCATCATGATAGGCAGTGGCGGGCCATCCCTCTCAGGCAAGCTTGTCCAGTCCTGAATTGAGTATGGCTTTCTTTTCATGGGTGTTTTATGAGAAGAGATGAGGTGGAGAGAGACTAATAAGATTTACTCAACCCAGTCTGTAATTATCTGCTTGAGGAAAAAGTTTGACCTACCTTTTTGAAGTCTCCCCATATTTCTTCTAATTTACGTTGGGGCCTTTTATGTTGTGTAAAATATATTTTCTTCAATGGCATTTGGTATCAGATTCCAGCTCTTTCTTGTCTCTTGTCTTGAATGATGGGAGCCTGCTAATTTCATCATCAACAAGCAGAGCTGCACATTCTTCCCCCAAGGCTTTGAAGAAGCTGGGGGCGGGGGTGGGGGGACATCTAAAGAAAGAATTTGTTTCCTTTTATCATCCAGCTCTGATGCCTTAAGACTTATTTACAGGCTTGGCTAAAGGATTGGACTCCAACTCCCTACCCAGATAAAAACCTGTTTTATTTGGTAACTGCAGGTAGCTAAGAGATTGAGGCCACTGGGGGTTTTAATCACTTTGAGTTCTAGAGCCACAGAAGCAGATGATATCCTGCCCACCTTTAATTCATGTTTGCCTATTCTGGGTGTATGAAGAATCAGATCACCTTTTAAAGTAGAATAACCAAAGTTTCTACCCAGATGAGGCAGAGAAAGAGGATTTTCATTTATTGGAAAAAAAAAAGTTTGATACTTTGCAAAACTCTTCCATGCCCCCCTTTCTCACTTAAGCTTGTCATAAAATTGTGGTGAGTGAAAATTATTTTATATCCCACTTTTATAGAAATGTAAATTGAGGGCTGAAGACATTCATTAACCGTGCTCCCAAGTTATGGAGCTGGTGAGCATTAGAGAAGACTGAACCCAGATTTTCTGACTTCAAGTCTAGTGCTCTTTCTACCACATCAAAAAGTTAATTCAAAGATGAAGTCCCCACTCTATGGAGAGGGCACTCATTCCCTGGACAACCTGGTGTTTGGACTGAATGACCAATCTGATATCCAAGATGTGGGCAGCTGTAGGACCAAGGCTTGGTGTCCCCAGATTGAGACTATCCCAGGTAGGCCAGGTAATTCACCTCATCCTAGACATGGATGTAGGCCCCCCCAGGCACTATGGGCAGTCTTGCCTTCCCTACCATAGACTCTGGTCCCTGCTATGGGTTCAATATACCCCTAGTGTCCATGAATGTGGCCTTATTTTAAAATAGGGTCTTTGTAGATGCAATTAAGTTGAGTCCATACTGGATTAGAGTAGGCCCTAATCCAATATAACTGATGTCCTTATAAGAAGAGAAAACAGAGATACAGGCATGACACATAGGATGAACACCATGTAAAAATGGAGGCAGAGATTAGAATGACGCATCTTCAAGCCAAGGAATGCCAAGGATTGCCAGCAACCACCAAAAGCTAGGGAAAGGCCTGGGACAGATCCTCCTAGAGCCATCAGAGCATGGTCCTGTTAACGTCTTGATCTCAGACTTCTGGCCTCCAAAGCTGTGAGAGAATAAATTCCTGCTATTCGAAGCCACCCATTTTGTAGTGTTTTGTTATGACAGCCCTAGTAAACTAATGTAATCCTTCATCCCTCCAGTCCTCCAGTGTCCAGAGCACTGAATCCTGGAAAAGAAAGATTCCTCCTAAAATCTCAGCATCAGGGCACAACAAAGCCATTGTTGGACTTTAAATAAAAGTTCTATTAAAACTTTGTCTGCTTTCAAGCCCATTGGGACCCCCATCCAATTTAGGGACTGGTGCTTTTGGAAACAAAGAAAGATTAGACTTTTTAATTACTTCCCCTGCTGCTGCTACCACCAACACCAGTCTTGTTAATGTATCAATTTCTCTGATTGAAAAGACTGGGTAAATTAAATCTCTCTCTCTCAAAAAAAAAAAAAAAATCAACCTACCACAGAATCAAAAATGGAAAGCAAATAAGTCCTCCAGCCCCCCGTGGGATTTGCTTCATAGCTCTGGCAGGAAGTCAGTTTGATCACATTTCTGAAATTACTTATTTAATGTGGCTGGCCGTGATCTGCCATTCTGCCCTCAGAAGCCTGGTGTCAGTGAAAAGCAGCTCCACAAGGGAGCATCCCTTGTGGACCATTGTCAGGGCTGAAAGCTTTCTTACCAATTCCTCTGCCCTGATAGGCCAGGCCTTTTTGTGTTCTCTTCCCAGCCCTGTTCCACTGAGCTGGGAAGTCAAGTTCATTCCTAGCCCTTGCCTCTGTATTTTTATCTACAACATGGTAAGCACAAGGCTCTGCACGTATTCACCAAAAAGGCTGAGTCCCAAAGGGGACAGCAGTGCCAGCAGTCATACAAGACCGAGGGCAGGGAACATCTGTTACCCTGAGGACCAGTGACCTGCTGGGAACCAATGAACTCAGTCTGTGGAAATCAAGTGAAAAGCAGTTGGCTCAGGTGTTTCAAGGAGATACTTGTTTAAAATGCTCCACTGGATCACATTCCTTGCCTTTAAAATAAAGACATATAGACCCACTCAATAAATAACAACAATTTATCTCTGTGTTAATGGCAGACTGAGTGAGGAGAAACGGAAAGGAAACAAGTCAGATTAAAAGATAATAAAAGAATGATTAACTAACTGACACAAAAGCAAGAAAAAGAAGTCAAAAGAGATCCATTTAAAATGACTGTCACAGACAGGGAAAGGAATTGACAAAAGGGAAAGAGAGAGATGAATGGGGGAACAGAGACAGAGACACACCAACAGATAGACAATGTGGAAAGGATCACTCAGGGTTGTGTGGTCTCCTGGCCTTGTATTCTTTCTCCTATTAACATGATCTCAGCTCTCACACCTGGGCAGGTGGCTCCCTAAAGCTTGCTCCAATCTTGAGCAACCTCCTCCTGAGGGTTGTTTCTGCATCCCTACCTATCTGCCTGCATCATTTCCCCCTTAGTGTCCCAGAGAATGAGGTAATGTATATAAACATTCTTTGAGCACCAACTGTATGCCTGGCTCTGCTCTAGACATGGCCATGATAAATACAAATAGTACAAGGAGCTCTTGAGGAAGAGGCAGACATGCCTGCTGTATGACAGGTGCAGTAACAGAGGCGTGGCCAAAGCTCCCTGAAACACAGGGAGGGAAAGACAGTTCTGCGGAGGACTTAGGAAGGCAGATGTTCTGGAGACAGAGACTGCTGAGCTGGGCCTTGGACCCCAGGCACCACTGAGATCAGTGAGAAGGGCTTTCCAGGCAGAGGGAATGCATGTGCAAAATGGTGTCCAGGAACAGGTCAAGCCCAGTGACACAGGGTAAAGATGGTCTGGGAGAGATGAGCCTGGAGAAACAGTTAATTCTGGGTGTACTAAGGGTTTAGATATGATCTTACATGTGAAGCATAGGTTGGAAAAGGAAGGGCAGGAGGGGAACCTGGGAGAGATTCTGGCTATAAGGTGAGAATGACTTGGTTGCCCACGTGGGAGAGTCCAGCTTGAGTAATTGAATAGATGGAGATCCCATTATCAGAGTAGGGAGGAGGAGAAACATTTGGCAAGGAGGGATGGTGACCGCGACGTCTAGAGGGAGAGGAGAAGATGGTGAGATCTTTGTTGAACAAGTTACATTTGAAGTGCGTTCAGGACATGCAAGTGAAGAAGGCCAGTAGAGAGTTGTAAATCCATGCCTTGGCTTTGAGGAGAGGGGTGTGATAGAGAATTATTAGCATAGGCTATGGTTGAGACTGTGATTGGAGGTTGAAGACTCAGAAAGGATACAGAAAGTTGCATTTAAGAAGTAAACAGAAGAGGAGCATGACAAACAGAGATGAAGAAATAGGAAAGATAGGAGGAGAACCAGAAGGTGGAATAGCCACAGAAACCAAACGGGTAAAGAATTTTACATGTGGGAGTCACCAACAGTGTCGAAGCCACCCAACGAACAAGGACTGTGAGAAGGCCTTTCCTCACTCTGGTAAATACCCTTTCTGTTTTACATACCTCCTCCTTCCCCCATGTTTCCTTCTTTCTCATTCCATTTTGTCCACAGTTAATTTGTTTTTCCTTCCCTTGAACCTGTCTCCCTAGATTCTACCTGCTCTAGCTTGCAAGGCCCAGCTCAGTCCCTGCTTCTATCTCAGAGCTTTTCCTGAGTACCCAGGGTGCCCTGAGTCTCTTTCGCCTTGGAATTTTTCTTATGGAAAAAGTTGATGGAATTTTTTGTAACACTAGGGTGGTATCATCCCCCTCTTGAAATCTGAGAACATTCTGACTGTTTCCCAAACATCCCGAATTCTCCAAGAATCCCACTGTGTGACACCAACTCCACAAAACCCTGGACTCCCCAGATGTTTCTTATGACTCAAGTTACTTTCCTAGTTTGTATTTCATCCTTTTTATGGCCCAAGTGTAAACTAGGTCATATAATAAAGCAATCATGGATGAGTCTAATTTATCCAACCCAAGGTAGAGAAGATGATAAATGTCACTTTTATCTATCTATCTATCTATCTAATCTACCATCTATCTATCGTATATCCACTCATCCAATGGGTGTCTACAGTTTGCCAAGCTCTTTGCTCCTGCCCCTCATAGAGATTCTAGCCTAGTTCACTTTTATCATAGGCCTAAGATGGTCCTAAATGTCCATCTGAATGGTGCTGCTTAAATACTTGTCTGATTGTTTTGTATATATGTGCAATACCCCTGGGTCTGATGGACCATCAAACCTAATAGGAAGGTTTACTTGGGAAATAAGGCTTTTAAGCCTGTGGCATTTGTCAAGACTTCTAGAAATGTATGCCCAAATGAGGACATTTTACTGTATGTAAATTTCAAAATAAATAATCAAACATTAAAAAAATAAAATAAAATCCTTATTCATTCTTTAAAAAAAAGAGATAGTCTGCCTGTTATATTTAGTAGAGCTTCTTTTTGGAAACCATATAGTGAGCATTCACACCCCACAGCTGGTGACCAAATTAACCCCAAATTAGAACAACCTGCAAGGTTGTAGACCTCACTGTTCCCATTTTTCTCACTAAGGAAGGTTATATAATGTCTTTCCACAGCACTTTGCATGTCTGATGTCACACTTTTCTTCATATCTTAGTTATGTGTGGCCCTGAATCATCATGATTCCTAGACTGTAAGCTCTTAGAGGTCAAGTAATCTGCATCTTGTTTCCTTTGCATCCCCAGTACTTACGCCAGTATTTTGTACTTGGTTGGGTTCTTAGTAAACATACACTAGATGAAATTGCAACATTTGCTGAACAATCCAGGGGCAAACTAGGAGTATACTCGAGTCTCTCAATTCCCAATCTGGAGCTTTTCTGCCCCTGAGGATCTCTATTTTAGTAAAAGGTATGGATGTTCCCATAAACGCTCTTATTCCTAATGTCATATTAATTGGTTTCAGAACAGACGTGTGTAAGGGGAGAACAGTTCCTGGCCTGGGCATATTTTCATTTAGAAGTCAAAGCTGTGTCTTTAACTACTTTGGGCAGGTTGTTTTTGTTTGTTTGTTTGTTTGTTTTCCCCTCAATCTAAAACATATTTAGCAGACATGAGTGAGCTGGGAAATTTTTGTTTTGACAGCTTTGGGACATCTGAGACATTGTATACAGAGCATTTCTAACCAGTCTAGAAAGACATGTGTCCAAAACATATGCGGGAAAATGACTGATCAAGAGTGAGAAAAATGAGAGCAAATCCTCTTAAAATGAAATGTTTTGTCAAGAACAATCTCAGGTGCAAAACTTCATGTCAGAAGAACCCTCAGATTAACAAGACTTTAACCCGCCCATTTGAGTAGATGCCTAGAATAATTTGGTCTGTGAGAAATTCATGGAGATTGTGAGCTGTCAGGGCCCACAGCAGTCTGGTCAAACAGCCTCATCTTACAGCTGAGGAAACGAGGCGCAGAGAGGTCAGTGATCTGCCCAGGGCTAGTGGCAGAGCTGAGATTCACACTCAGGCTGCCCGCTTGGCAGAGCCCCCATCTAACCCTCCACAGCAGACACGTGGGTGATGGCTCATATTTCCTCAGTACTTGGGCTGCAGAGAATTTCCTCACATGTTACTTCTGAGCGTTGCTTTACTCATATCATCACTTTGATTCCTTCGATCTCTGTCAGCTCAGCGGGTTCATGCTGCCCTAAGGGTTGCATCAGTGTAGGGTCCGTACCATCCCGGTGTGGGTAAAGTCACATCCAGGCTCAGGCTACTTGCCTCACCATCACCTGGAGAGCTTCTTAAAAACAAGATTCTGGGGCCTGGGGACTGTAGGATTAGGTTTGGGAACCACAGGTCTTTCATTCACCTCCTAGTTGCCTATTTGAATCTCCTCTGTGACATCCAAGCAAGACATATCCCAGCCTCTGTTTGAACAGTGGGGAAGAAACTCAAGTTGGGATTGAGTTGTGGAATTCATTGCCAGCTCTGGTTCTTATGAGTGTTATTACCTTCAGTGACTCAAGCCACTCTCTTTGATTCTGATTGTCATCTGAAAAATGGGAATGGTCATGATTCCTAATTGACAGCATTACTGTCAGGACTGACTATAAGGATAGAGTTCCATGTGCTGGAGCACAGGTGCCTCACTAATGCTCTCTGAAGAGGAATCAGACCCACTCCAGTGAGAAGCCAATAGCCTGCATTTTGGTGGCATGGCTCTATTTGCTAGAAAATATTTCCTTAACTTTCTTTAAGTCCCTAACTTTGTCCTCTGGGACCTGAAAGCACTTTACCTTTAACCATGATACTATCTGAGCTGGAATTTAATGCTATGCAGTCCAGCTTCAAAATTCATACAACTACATAAAAATAAGCAATACTAGTTACCCACCTCCCTGGAATAACCTCATTCCTTCCTCTATTCTTAACAAACTTCCTAGCTAAACCTCTATCATCTGTCAAAATCCTTCCATCCTTCAAGATGCAGCCCAAAAGTTGCCTTCTCCCTGAGCCTGTGATCCTTCAGGCAGAAGGTCTCTCTTGTTCTGTGTCCTCCTGGCTTCACCAGGTCTGCTTACCGTGAGAGCCAGGCGTGAGTAAGTCCATCTCTCCCACTAGATTGGGAGTTTCTGAAGGTCACAGGGTTTGTACTAGGGAAGCCTGTGTTTTGAGATTGGCATCAGGGAGGAACCTCATGTTCACCTCCAACACTCAGGAGATCCTCACCAGAAGAGACAGAAGAGTAAGTGGGGAGGACCGTCTTGCATGTTCTGAGGTCAAGGCTTCCCAAGACCTTTTCTGGTTATTGGGGCTACCACACTACTCAGAGCTCTCCTCCAACCATCTGGTTTCAGGAATGATCTCATCTGGGTGGATGTCATGCTGAGCAGTGTACAAATTACCAAGGTTTTCACCATGCTCTCTGGAGCTGGCCTCATTCTCTTAGAGGTACCATGTTCTGCATAAATGCTTCCTGGAAATTGTAGGCAGAAAACTGGACTGGAAGTCCAATCTGGATTTTGGTCTTAGCTTTCTGCTTCTCCAGGCCCTAGGCCATTCCACTTTGGCCAAGTCACTTCACCTTCCTGAGCCTCAGTTTTCCCATCTATAAAATGAGGAGGCTGTTAACTTCAGAAGTCTAATTATTTTCAATTTTCTGTTCTGGGATGAAGAGCCAAGTCCCATTTCTTCAATCTGTAACATTGTTATGTCCACAGATAAGAGAAATGAGAATTGAGCTTTCTGTGCCAATCTCCCACCATTGTGAACATGCATGCACACACATCCTTTTCTGAGATTGTCTTCCGAGGCTGCATTTATATAATTAATTGATTGAAGGAGACTTGGCCCTTCTTTGCTGCAGCTTGATTATAAGTGAGCTAAACAGATGTCTTGAATTGGGCAATTGGTTCCCAGATGCATTGTAGGGGGCAAGCGGTGGGAAAGAATTGAATGATTTCAGTTCTGGGACACCACGACAAATGAACAGTGGTTGGTGGGAGGGGGGCAGACGGGGGGCAGGTCTTACAAAGTGTGTGACAAGATGTTGATGGCAGCTGGTGGATTAACATCAAAGGTGATTGGTGGGCTAAGTGCTCCTTTAGGAGATAACCCAGAAAGGGGGAGTGGAAGTCTCTAATCATCTGAGCCTGAGCTAGAAGTCAGGAATCTTGGGATTCTGCTGACCAGCTGGCTAGAACCAAGTTAGAGCGCTTGCTTCAGCCATCTGTCCAAAGGGGAAATTGGTCTTAGAATGGTGGAGATGGATGAGACTCATCTCATTCCACTACTTTATTTTTCAGATGAGGAAACTGAGGCCTAGAGAGGTTAAGGGACTAGCTTGAAGTAACACCTCAGAGCCAGGGCTAGAACCTAGATCTTCTTACTCAAGGTCTAGCATGACTTCACTTCCAAAGGGAAGCTTGATCAGCACATCAAAAAACAAAGATTGAGTGAGGAGCTTCAACAAAGTTTGACATAGGCAAAGTTCTGCCTTCAGTGCTGGACATGCCTTTTATCTCCCCTCTGTCGTGGCTGAGCCTGGAGCCACCTGGAGAGCAAGAGCAATGACTGCCATCACTTAGTAATAATCGAACGATGTGCAAGTCCCCACGCCAGGTGCTTGATGTGTGTATTGCATTTAATCCTCCTCACGGTTTCCTGAGGTGGCCCCTGTTTTAATCCCTATTTTAAAGTGAAAAAATTGAGCCACAGGGAGATTAAATAATTTGCCCTGGGATAACACAGCTAGTAAGTGACAGAGCCAAGCTTTCACCTTGAGCAGCCAAACCGCACGCAGGATCTATGCTTCTGTTTATCCCCCAGACACCCTGGTGCCCCTCTGAGGTTTTGATACAAGACAGGGCAAGGGAGGAGGGTATCTGTTCTGGATAGCATCTCCCTGAGTCCTCCAAGCTCAAGTCAGTTCAGCTCATCTCCAGGTTCCTGGTGGTAAACCTGAGGCACAGGGAGATCAAGTGATGTTGATGTGTTCTGCAGCACAGGCCCTAGGTGGTAAGGATATCCACATATAGTATCTCACTGGTAAGAGAGCACTTCCACATTCGTTACCGTATTTGATTGTCACAGCAGATATTATTATTATTTTTATCAACATCATTACTGTGATAATTCTCTCTGGTTTATCCATGAGGAAATCCAGACTCAAGTGGTTAAATAAATTGCCCAAAAGCACAAGGCTGATTGGCCCAGAGCCGGAAGAGTTTCCAAGAATACTCTAGTGATCTTCCCCTTTCACTCCTAGGCCACCCTTTTTCCTCCCTTTGTTCTCACTGTAGCTTCTGGCCTGTGCACAGACTTGCTCTCCAGCAGGAGATTCCAGCAACCATCAAAAAGCAGCTTGTTGGCAGAAGAGGACATTTAGGATGAAAGAAGCCAGAAAGCCTTATTGGAGATTATCTGAGCCATCAAATCATTGGGAAATGGTTGAAACCTAGCCATGTATGTTTTTGCCAGCTTATTCCAGAAAAACACAGTATAGATTTTTTAGAATTTTAATAATTATTTAAGGTATTGTTTTGTTTGTTTTTTACCCACAGCTTTGAATGAAAATAGTAAAAATTGCAAGGTCAGGAACTGGATTTTAGTATCAATCCTGCAACTCACCCACCATGCATCCTTTGGCAAGCCCCATCATGTCTCTGGGCCTCAGTTTCTTCCTCTAAGATGGTCCTCAAGGTCCTTCATGACCTTGAGGTCAACAATTGGAAAGTTCTGGGGAATCCCTTGAGAAAAGGAGACCCCATTTTGTGCCTTAGGATTGGTGGCAGCCGAGGGAGTTCCCTTGAACTGGATACAATTCTTAAAGACGGACAGTATTTCGAGAATGCTGGTTCCTGGAGCTTTATGTAATGAACTGTAGTTTCAAATATAAAGCTCTATTTTATGGCCTCTAAGGCCACCTATAAGAAAATTGCCACATGTGTATGAAGCTTCACATGGTTCTTTACTGAATATACAAATCAGGTTTGTCAGGAATACATTGGCATTTGTATATGCCGCCCATGAATCAATCCAGCCTCGGCTTAAATGTGCCAATAAGCCAGGCCTGAGGAGGGGAGAGCTGGTGATTCAGTAACTCTGATTTTCAGCCCGGCCCAGGCCTGGTGCCTACTGGAGAGGATGGCATTCGGAAAGGCCTCCACAGCCAGGAGAAATGCCCTCCGTACTGTGTGTGAAGGACTTCCTGACCAGCCACATGACCCTGGATAAGTCTTTTCCGTTGCCTGGGTCTTGGTGTTTTCACCTGTCCAATGGAAGAAACAACCTCAAATGTCACTTCAAGTTCTAACAGCTGACTCTGCGAATATCACCTTCAGACCGAACTACCGACTTTCCCACGGTACAGCAGAATACTAAGGAAATGGCCATGTGCCATCAGTTGACTGCCCCACATAAATACCGTTTCTC
This sequence comes from Delphinus delphis, assembly GCF_949987515.2. Taxonomy (NCBI): domain Eukaryota; kingdom Metazoa; phylum Chordata; class Mammalia; order Artiodactyla; family Delphinidae; genus Delphinus; species Delphinus delphis. The sequence continues at coordinate 67,019,523 of NC_082694.2, forward strand.
CTGGTAAACAGAAAGCTGTGTTCAAAAGGGCATGGCTATGTAAATTCTGAATCAGCTAATGTGCACTGGAAATTCTCCATTCCAAGCACATGGATCATCTCACTGAGTCCTCCTAGCAGTTCTGGGAAGTTAATCTTATCACTAAGATGACTGAGACTCAGAGAGAGGGAGAGAGTGCCCTGCACTGCACAGCTGACAAGTGGCAGGATTGGAGTCAAATCTCAGGTCTTGTGCCCTATCCCTGAGAAACAACCATGATGGTGTTAAGGTTGCTTAATGAATAAGACATATGGGCAGAGACACATAGGAAAAGACTGCAGAGCTGGGTAGGACCAGAGAGACCACCATTCAGCAAGTGAAGGGCATCAGGCCCCGTGTCAGGCTATCAGCATCCCAGTAGTTAAACACTGGGTCAAGATAACTAGAGACAGAAAAGTAACCCCAAGACAAAATCACAGTCATGTTGCCATATTTAAACTAGTAGCAAACCTGATAATTCTCTGTTTTCAGATGCAGATCCCAGGGCCGAGTATACAGTTGAATAAACTCTCTTGTGGGCCCCTTATGGCCAAAGAAAACTTGCCCATCCCACTGTCAGTTCCCTTACCTGTAACCCTCATCCCTACCGAGGAAACACAAAGGATATCCCAGAAGATGTCAGGAAACATAGACACGAACATTGAGCCCCAGACTTTAATGCACCTGTAGGCTTGGCTTCCTGAGTCATGCCTACGGGGATTAAGACTTGGATCTTATGGGTGTATATACTGACTCAGTCCTCACCTAGGGTATCCCAAGTCCACCTTTGTGAAGGTGGGATCAGGGCCTTTAAGGACAGCTCAGATGCTTCGGCTTCTGTCCTGCCTCCAGCGTGTCCCTGCCTGTCCCTGCATGGGCCCAGTTCCTGTCCTCCCTCACTGCAGGTCTGACTCCTGTTGGTGTCTGTGGCTCTAAATGAGGGGAGGTCTTTCTGCTACCTTTTCAGTTCATAATTCCGTTTGTGAGATACTGACATCAAGGCCTTGTGGTCCCATGGAGGAAGCAGGTCAGTGGAAGCCCAAACAGTCACTTCCTGTCTGAGTAACTTCAGGTGTGACTTCATTTCTCTAAGCCCCAGTGTCGTCCTCTGTCAAATGGGGATAAGAGTCCTGCCTACTTCATAGGGATTCAATAAGATAATGATGTAGGGTGCCTGGCATACTGTCTGACCATGGTAAGCCCTCAGTAAATGTTATCAATTAAGCAAGTACTTCCCACAGGCCTTCATGGAGTTCCCCCTGTCTGGACTCTTCTGTAAACATATGCCCCGTGCTACCAGAGTCGAGAGCATAAGTCCAACCCCAAGCTTGACTTCTGGAACACGTGTAATAAGAGACAAAATGAAGGGTGAAGTATCATGGGATTGATAAACATGGCATTCTTCTCTTTTTTTATGACTCTGCTTTTCACTCTGTGTTATTTGCTTCCAGTCCTCGAGCTGGGCTGAGGCTGGGCGACATCAACCAGTGGGCTCCTATGGACCTGCCCAGGCTGGCATCTGCCACCTGTGGTCATCTGGAAACCAGCCAGCCTTGGGAGGCATGTCTTAAAATCTAAAGGAGGCCCCTAATTTGAATTAGGAAACTACAGGGTTAGGATGAAGGAGGTACAAAGGACCTTGATCTAAGGGATTTTTTGGGAGCCTGAGGTCAATCTGGATACATAGGAGGGCTGTTGGATTTTCTAAGTCCACCCAAGGGAAGACCCAAGGGTCCAAAGTACACCACGTCTCCCTGTTACCCTTCTGTGGTGTTATGGACAGTGCCTGAAACGTCCATGCAATCTCCTTCTTGTAGCGCAGACTGGGAAGATCCCCATCTCCAAGTGGCCAAGGCTTGCTTCCTAGGCACAGGTGTTGGGCATGATTGCTTTGGTAGTTTCACACATTCCCAGAGGCTAGATTTCCACCTTCAGATTCAGTGTCAAAGTGCTTGGTCACTGCCAACTCACTACAGCCAAGGGAACTGCATCACTCCGGGCAGGGCCACCACAGGGTTCTTCTGATGGGTTACTGTGCTGTTCTTCTGAATGGCTGTGTTTTATACTAGAACAATTCCTTGAAGCTAACTGTTAATTCAGTTTTTGAAATATGATTCATATCCTGGAAGATTTCAGAATATGGGTACAGACTGATAAAAATGCATGAATACACACACAGACACACACACACAGACACACACAGACACACACACACACACACACACACACATTCACCCTCGCACAGTCATCTGTAAAACTTGCCTGAACCTTCCTTCTTAATTCTTTGACAATCTTGAGGCAAACTGAGACCCCATGGAGTGTGATGCACATTCCACCTCCTTCCCTGGGGAACCTGCTTTAGGGATGACAGCAGGCCCTCATTTAGAGGCAGGCAGGGTGAGGGGACCAACGGTCTGTAAGTTTGGTTGTGTTGGCCAAAGATGAGCTCTATAGAATCACTGACCTTCAGAGATGGAGGGCACCGTAGAGGGGGTATGCTTCATCTCTTTCATTTTCAAATGCAGAAAGCCAGACACAGAAATAGGAATGGACGTGCTGAGGCCCCTCAGCTGCTGTGTGCAGGACTGAGCCTGGAACTATCCTCACTGCTCTACCAAGACCTTTCCCTTCACAGCACTTGACACTCCTCTCAGCAGGCCAACTATTTCCAGAAGATTCCATTACTTTATCTTTCTTCCATGATGGAAGTGACTAGAAAGTGGGGAGCAGTGATTTCAACTATGTGTTTAGCAGGTTCTGGAAAGTTAGATTCTCCTGGTTCCAAACAGGTATGTAAAAAGGAAGGTCGAAATCTCTGGATTCTTCTGCAGGTCAGTCACTTTGTAAAATGGACCTGACACAGAGGAAATATAGATCTGTCTCCTTAGGGTAGTACAGAAGCCTTTACAGGTATGAAAAGGTTGCAGACTTAGTATCTAATAATAACTGAAATATAGCACTTCATAGGTTTCTCATATATAATTTAATCTGTTGGCCCTGGATTAAAATTCTGAAGCTGTGGAGGTGTGATGAATAACATCTAGATCTTCAGCATTAACCAGCCCTGGGTCACATTCTGGCTCTGCCGTAGGGTAGTCCTTTGGTCTTTGTACAAGTAGAGTAAACTTCCTGAGCCTCAGTTTCCTCAGCTTTAAAGAGAAGACACAATTCCCTTCTCAGTTTTGTTCAGTAGATTAAATACAGTGATATAAGAAACTCCTTAGCACAGTCCCTGGCAGACAGCCGGGGTCAGTGAATGTGATTTCCCGCCCCTCTCCTTGGGCATGGACCTGTTCAACCATTGGGTTGCTTAAGGCTGAACACCTCACGGAAACCCTTAGCCCCTCTGAGTCCTGCCTGTAGGAGAGACTCTACAGCACCCACCACAAAGGGGCGGAGTCAGAGGAGGGCTAAAGAGAGAGATCCAAGAAGCACCCTAGGTCTAGAAACTCAGAAAAGGCCTAAGGAAAATGAGGCTTAACCTGGTGTTTTTAGAGAAGGCAAATCCCAGGTATTATTGCTCGAAAGGCACAGAGGCTAGCAAAGGAGAGAGAAACCTGTGTAGAAATTTTATAAGAAATTAAATCAGAATATAGAAAAGCCCAATCTGATTTCACCCAAAATGAGCAATAACGTTAACTCCATTCCTATTTAAAGCCAAAGAGTACATCTTTGACAGCTAAAGAGAAGCTGCCTCAGGGCAAGAATTTCAAAATGAACCCATTTGATAACAGGAGTATCTGCCTAGCTTGTTTTACTAGGCAGGGTCTGACCCAAACACAGCTGATTATCAGACTCTCCGGAGTTCAAAGATCCAAGGACTGATGGCACTTGAGACTGGGGTTGTAGATTCTGTTGTCTGTTTGTCTAATATGCACACAGAGCGCATTTGCCAGGCAGTGTCTGAGCTGGCATGCCACACTTCTGTCCCAAATAGAAATAGGATGACTTTAATTGGAGAAGAAAAGTCAAGATGGAGGATGGGCCTCAGAAGTTGAAGCTTTGGGAAAGGTACCAGTAATTGTTGATGTGGGAAGGAGGTGGCCAGTAGCTTTCTCTCCCACCTTCTGACTTGATCATTCACTAATGTGGATGGGTCTTGTTAATCATCCCCAGAGGAGCCAGATTTAATGGCTACACCTTTCGTTATAAGAATAATTTTTGTGCTACAAAGTACAAAATGTTGGATCGGTTTTCTTCTTGCATTCTGCTATCAAACCAGGTTCCTGGCAAGCAAGTCTTTAAGATTAAGACAGCCTACAATTCATGGACACCAACTCATAGCAGCAGCTCAGCCCCCAGAGGCAGGTAGAAATTCTTCAAGGCTGATAAAATATGTAGGCAGCAAGTGGCCTGTCAACTCAAACAAGGCTAGCCCTGCCTGTTTCAGCTTGACATTATAAAGGTGAATTGTCTGAATCGTGAAAGGGCGAGTGGTATTAACCTTAGGACCAGAAGGATGGCAGCTCCTGGAGAGCAGCTGGTACATAAATCTCTGCTGGTTGAGAAGTAGAAAGATACTTTAATAGAAGGGTAATTGAAGGATTTTTTTCTTCCCCCCCTAAACTTAGATCGTTTGGCCAATGTCAGTGGGCATTATTTTGCTCCCACTCCAGGGCAGGGCCGTCTTCTATGGTGTAACTAAAGGACATTCCAGTGACTGGCTACCTGCACTAGTCTTGGCCCTACTTCTCCTCTGCCTCCTGAAATTCCCAACAGAGACTCATCTTGGAGATCAAGGTAGCAGTAGCTCCAGAAGCAGCTGTTAAAATGCACAATGATAATTGGGAGTTAGTAGTCTTTAGCACCACCGCACAGATTGATTTATCAAATTAGTTATAACCCTTCTGAGAGCAAGGACTTTGGAATCTTAAAAAAGTCAAATCAGCAGGAATAAAGACGCAGAGGTAGGGAATGGACTTGAGGACACGGGGAAGGGGAAGGGTAAGCTGGGATGAAGTGAGAGAGTAGCATTGACATATATACACTACCAAATGTAAAATAGATAGCTAGTGGGAAGCAGCCGCATAGCACAGGGAGATAAGCTCGGTGCTTTGTGACCACCTAGAGGGATGGGATAGGGAGGGGATATGAGGATATACATATAGCTGATTCACTTTGTTATACAGCAGAAACTAACACACCATTGTAAAGCAATTATACTCCAATAAAGATGTTAAAAAAAAAAGTCGAATCAGGAAGGAGCTTTAGAAGACATCTAGTGTGGGTCTCATTCTGTATTTGATGAATTTAAGGCCCAGAGAGGTTAAGTGGCTTATTCAAGGTAACCAGCAAATCAATGGCAGAGTTGGAGCTGGAACCCAGGTTTCACTGGGTACTTGTTTCTAGAATCATCAAGTCTAAACCTCTTATTTATGGATGAGGGCACCAAGTTCCATATGTGAGAAGAGACTGGCCAAGCCTGGATACCAATCAAATTCCCCATATTCCCATCCAATGGTCTTTATATGAAATTTTCCCTTTCTTCACACCCCCAGGGCTAAAGGGAGATGATGAAGTAAAGGGTGGATGACTAATTTGGTTTTTGGCACATTCTATTGATCCATCAGTGAGCATTGAGGCCTTCTAGGTACAAAGTACTTCAGCCACTTTGGGTAATAAACAACAAGCAAGGCAAGGGAAAGAGAAGGTAAGTGTATCCTAAAAGTAGGGCAGACGTGGAATGATTGGACACAAGGATGATTCATGCAAAGAAGCCCAGAAAGCGATCACACAGAGTCCCAGGACACAGCCTCTTTCTGCCTCTTCTCTCTCTCCTTACCCAGTGACCTTCCCCATTCCCTCCCCAAGAGAGAATAAACTCATTAGCTATCACAGCCTTGGCTCTCCTCTCTGGAGGGTGATTGAAGAATAGATGATAGGGCTGTCAAACAGGGTTGTGAGTAGCTTAAGTTCCCTTTGGCCTTCTCTTCTCAGTTAGGATCCTGATGAGGATTTTTCCTGAGCATCAACTGTGGACCAGACTCATGTGTACAGATAATGAATTATACTGCTAGTTCTTACAGCAATCTCCAGAGGTAGAAATTATCATCCCCAATGTACAAGTGAGGAAATTTCAGGCCAGAGAGGCCTGACTTAGATTCAGACCCATCTGGTTGCAAAGCCAGGCTCTGCCCACTTGACCTCAGGCCCTCTCCATGTCACCAGGTAACCTTACAAGATGCAAAACTTTTCATGGTCCGACTTGTTTAGCTCTTTTTTTACCTGCCTTCTGTGAAGATACCTCCCATAATCTGAGTTATATAAAGAACACTTTTTTTCTCTTGTAGTCTCCTTTTCTCTTGTAGTCTCCTTTTCTCTTGTAGTCTCCTTTTCATGGAGCTCAGCCACCTGTGGAATTGACAGCCTGCCATACCTCATTAGGGTGAAGGTTGTGGGTGAGATGGAGGCCAACTTCCTGGAGTGGAGGAGTGGGGCTGGAAGGTCACATTTGGGAGACAGTTTGCTCCACTGACCATTGGCTGTCCTTGCAGGTCTGGAGTGCAGCTTTGACTTCCCCTGTGAGCTGGAGTATTCCCCTCCACTGCACAACCTTGGGAACCAGAGCTGGTCCTGGCGCCGTGTCCCTGCCGAGGAGGCTTCCCAGATGGACCTGTTGGATGGGCCCGAAGAGGAGCATGCCAAGGAGATGCCCAGAGGTAAGGGTAGAGGCCACTGCAAAGCGTCCCAGATGGGCCAGGATGGGGCTGGGATGTCTATTTCTGTTTGAAATTTTGAGGCTTCTCCACCCCTGTTCCATCCCGTTTCCTTTGAAACCTGTTTGTAATATCTGTGCCTCTTCATGTCTTCTTGGGCTATACAAGGAAGAGGAGGTTGCAAGTCCAATTTCAGGATCAATCCAACCCTTTACGCTCTTATTAATGAAAGAAAATAGGATTTCATAGCTCTCTTTCATGCAGATTTCCCAATGTAAGATATAGAAGAAAATGTTAATCTGTTTGTTCATTTGGAATGGGGTTGCCAGTTAAAACACAGGACATCCAGTTAACTTTGGGCTTCCAGTGAATAACAAATGATTTTTTAGTATAAGTATGTCTCATGCAATAGTTGGGACATACTTATACTTAAAAATTATTCAAATTATACTAAAAAATTCAAATGTAATTGAGTGTTGTACATTTTTATTTGCTAAATCTGGCAATCCTAATTTGGAAGGTGTTGTATAACTGAGTTAAATGTTAGTTTCAAAGCCATTAATGAATATTTAGACTGCATATTAGTTCTGCAAGGTGCTTCCAGTAGTTCTTTGCTGTTTATGAACATCCTCTTCTAAATTATCAGGACTGGAAAAGGTAGGCTGAGGGTAAGTAGTGGGTGCTTGTTAAATATTTGCTGAGTTTTTAGAGAGAGATGTGGAGGCACTAAGCCCTAGCACTGCCTCAGGTCTCTTTAAGGCAAATCTTAGAGCTCCCAATTCCTTGGACTCAGAAAACTTTACTGACCCAGAATAGACCACCTATATTTCTAACTTTCAGGAAGAAATGATAACTGACATAGTACTGGACTTACTGGACATTCAGAGTAGTATTTTCAGTTTGCAAAGCCCTTCCAACTGCACTCTCATTGGATTCCAATTTTGTGAGGGAGTCAGGACAGATGGGAAAGCTAGGGCTCAGAGAGGGGAAGCAACTTGCTAAAGATCAGCTTATACATGTGGGTCCAGGTCTAGATGTCTGCCGTGATGAGTCATAGACCAGAATACTTTTCACCATATCATGTTTCTGTCTTTGTAGCGAAAGCTGTGGTGACAGCCTGCTGTGGGCCCAGTTCTTAGGGGTGATTATCTCAGGCAGATGCTCTTGGGAAACTAACAGGGACAGGGCTCAAGTACGCTCATGGGAGACTAATAACTAGTAACTAATGCTCCCAGGCTCCTACATCAGCCTTGAGCCCTGAACTATGAGGCACCTTTCTTTTCTACACACTCTCCCAGGCTGACCTTTTCTATTTTTATGACTCTCTTGAAATTTCTTGACTTTGATACATATTTTAAGCTGCTTTCATCTGGATACTGTTGTGTAACGTAGGGTGTGTATGTGTGTAGGTGTGTGCTCTTAACCCAATAATGCCTCCGAATATTCTGGAGAACTTATAAAAAAATACTTCCTAAGCGCTATAGCCTAATTCTGATTCAGTAGATTTGAGATAGAGCCTAGAAATCTGTAGATTTTAAAATTTTACTATAAAAGCTAGCATGTGCGAAAAAGTAGATATAACATATATGCAAGGATTAAAGATTACAATAAAATCAGTACTTGTATTCTCATCACCAAGTGTAAGAATTTGAATGCTGTCAGTCCCTTTACAATCTCTTCTGTCCCCCACCCAGATCAAAAATCTCTCCCTTTCCCCAGAGGTAAATATTATCCTGCACTTTGTGTTAATCATTCATTTGCTTTCTTTGTGGCCTTACCACTTATGTATATAGCCTCAAACAACATATAGATTAGATTTGCAACCTGTTATATAAATGGAATAATGTTTTTGTTCTGTGATTTGCTCATTTTGACGCATGTAGCTGTGGTTCATTTGGTTTTGAATCCATTGCAGAAAAATACCACAATTTCTCTCTTCCACGTCATTAGATATTTGGGTTGTTTCCAGGCTTTTGCTATTACCAACAACTCTACTGTCAGCATTTTTGTGCATGCCTCTTGGTGCGTATGCACGTCCAAGAGTTTCTCTAGAGCGTAGAACTTGGAGTGGAATTTCTGGGTCACAAGGTACAGCTTCCATTTCAATAGATAATCCAATGTATTTTCCAAAGTGGTGGCACCAAGTTATACTCCCTCTAGTGATGTATTAGTACATCCGGGATCCTACATCCTCACCAGTACCCGGTATTGCCAGACTTTGTCATTTTTGTTCATCTGGTGGATGGAATACAGTATGTCATTGCAGCTTTGATTTCTATGGGACTCCGTTTTATTTTATGGTTGTGTAAGTTTCTCAGGTGATTCTGAGGTTTACTGTACTATTGGTGTGGACCCTTTTTCAGGCGTACTCCCATTCAGCCACCCTTAGGGATGTCTCTGGATCCCAATTCCTAACCTCTAGAAACAGTCCTGGCAGTACATGCAGTTTTGGTCATTGTACGGTTTTTTTATCTGATAACTATTGAATTGTGATTACAGTTCAGTGAGATCAGGAGAGAGGGACAAGTGGCAACTGTCCACAGATGTTGTGGTGTCAGACTTTATAACTTTGAAGATCAGTGCTTTTTAAATTTTTAAACAAGTTTTAAAGCAGTGCCAATAGATTATGTATTGCCACTCTCTGACCGGTTTCTCCTCCTCCATCCTCGATCTTATGATCTTTAGAATCTGCCCGTTACTCCCTGTACCGTGAGAAAAAATAAGGAAGGAGAGGAGGGAAGAAAGAAATACTCACTTCTCGGTGGTCCTGACTGTGGAAATATATTGAGGCCTTTATGTTTCTATAAAGCTGAGTCCCAAGGGCCAAAGCATGCATTGAATGTGAACCATTTCCCATTAGATGAATCAGCCAGGATTCGAATCTCCACTTTTTAGTAAGTATTGCCAACTTCCATCTCTCTGAAAAATCACCGCTCTTCCTAGCGTGGTAGAATCTCACATCACTGAAGATGATGATGGGAACAACCATGACAAAGCCGCTGTGGATATACCAGTTCATTTTATCAAGTTCTTTAGTGAACAAACACATCCAAACATAACTTGGGGGAATCTCACCATTATCAAATACTTGTGTTTATTTTTTTGGGGGTCTAATGGAGGGATCTATATTCCACAGCCTTGGTCAGTCTTAGAAACAAGAGACTATCCTCCCAGCTTTTGTAGCGATGCTTCTGGAAGGTCACTGAGAGGTGTTCAGAATTTCCAGTAATGGACCACTCATTGATTTTTGAGTCAACTGATTACATCGCTATCTGTTCCCTGAAGTAGGGTTGCTCCTCATGAAGCAGGCTGATGTATTGTAATGTCCCTTGGCCTTCAGGGAAAGAGGTGAAGGTGAGGGGAGAGGAAATGACATGCCCAATCCAGACAGCAGCAAAGCAAGGACCTAACTCTCAACTCTTTAGAATCTCACTTTCTCTGTCATTTCGGCAGAAATAATACCATTGGTGGAGATAAAAAGGAGTGATGGAGTGCCCTTTAGGGCACTGTAGTCAATAGAGTTTTTTTTTTTTCTTGTTTGTTTTTTAAACTCAACATTTATTGGTTGGATGGTATTTAGACTCTATTACAATAATTCTTGTCAGGGGATATAGAAGAGCCAGAGAAAGGCAGCGAGATAATACCAATCACATATAATGAACTGTAGGAGTATAAATTCTGAATGAATTTAATTTATGGCCCCTGTAGCTGAGAATAATAAGGGAGAAACAATTCAGAGCAGCAAGATAATAAAAAGTGATGATCTTGATAGAACACAATACTATAGATTAATAAAATCTTGAGGAATCATCAGGTGGAGGCATTCTGTGACTTTTTAAGAAGTGTCAGGGGCATGTTTAATGTCTACTACTTCTGGAATTAGCGAGATAAGATTTTGATCTCTAGCTAAGCTTTAGCTTTTTTTTTTTTTAACATCTTTATTACAGTATAATTGCTTTACAATGGTGTGTTAGTTTCTGCTTTATAACAGAGTGAATCAGCTATATATATACATATATCCCCATATCTCTACCTTCTTGCGTCTCCCGCGTCTCCCTCCCACCCTCCCTGCCACCCCTCTAGGTGTTCACAAAGCACCGAGCTGATCTCCCTGAGCTATGTGGCTGCTTCCCACTAGCTATCTGTTTTACATTTGGTAGTATATATAACTCCATGGCACGCTCTCACTTAATCACAGCTTACCCTTCCCCCACCCCATGACCTCAAGTCCATTCTCTACGTCTGTGTCTTTATTCCTGTCCTGCCCCTAGGTTTTTCAGAACCATTTTTTTTTAAAATTCCGTTTTAGTTCTTTAAGGAACCTCCATACTGTTCTCCATAGTGGCTGTATCAATTTACATTCCCACCAACAGAGCAAGAGGATTCCCTTTTCTCCACACCCTCTCCAGCATTTATTGTTTGTAGATTTTTTGATGATGGCCATTCTTACCTGTGTTAGGTGATACCTCATTGTACTTTTGATTTTCATTTCTCTAATGATTAATGATGTTGAGCATTCTTTCATGTGTTTGTTCGCAGTCTGTATATCTTCTTTGGAGAAATGTCTATTTAGGTCTTCTGCCCATTTTTGGATTGGGTTGTTTGTTTTTTTGATATTGAGCTGCATGAGCTGCTTGTAAATTTTGGAGATTAATGCTTTGTCAGTTGCTTCATTTGCAAATATTTTCTCCCATTCTAAGTGTTGTATTTTTGTCTTGTTTATGGTTTCCCTTGCTGTGAAAAGCTTTTAAGTTTCATTAGTTGCCATTTGATTATTTTTGTTTTTATTTTCATTTATCTAGGACGTGGGTCAGAAAGGGTCTTGCTGTGACTTAGGTCATAGAGTGTTCTGCCTATGTTTTCCTCTAAGAGTTTTATAGTGTCTGGCCTTACATTTAGGTCTTTAATCCATTTTGAGTTTATTTTTGTGTATGGTGTTAGGGAGTATTCTACTTTCATTATTTTACATGTAGCTGTCCAGTTTCCCTAGCACCACTTATTGAAGAGGCTGTCTTTTATCCATTGTATATTCTTGCCTCCTTTATCAAAGATAAGGTGACCATATGTGGTTGGTTTATCTCTGGGCTTTCTATCCTGTTCCATTGATCTATATTTCTGTTTTTGTGCCAGTACCATACTGTCTTGATTACTGCAGCTTTTTAGTATAGTCTGAAGTCAGGGAGCCTGATTCCTCCAGCTCCATTTTTCTTTCTCAAGATTGCTTTGGCTCTTCGGGGTCTTTTGTGTTTCTGTACAAATTGTGAATTTTTTTGTTCTAGTTCTGTGAAAAATGCCAGTGGTAATTTGATAGGGATTGCATTGAATCTGTAGATTGCTTTGGGTAGTAGAGTCATTTTCACAATGTTGATTCTTCCAATCCAACAACATGGTATGTCTCTCCATCTGCTTGTATCATCTTTAATTTCTTTCATCAGTGTCTTATAGTTTTCTGCCTACAGGTCTTTTGTCTCCTTAGGTAGGTTTATTCCTAAGTATTTTTATTCTTTTTGTTGCAATGGTAATTGGGAGTGTTTCCTTAATTTCTCTTTCAGATTTTTCATCATTAGTGTATAGGAATGCAAGTGATTTCTGTGCATTAATTTTGTATCCTGCTACTTTACCAGATTCATTGATTAGCTCTAGTAGTTTTCTGGTAGCATCTTTAGGATTCTCTGTATATAGTATCATGTCATCTGCAAATAGCGACAGCTTGACTTCTTCTTTTCCGATTTGGATTCCTTTTATTTATTTTTCTTCTCTGATTGCTGTGGCTGAAACTTCCAAAACTACGTTGAATAATAGTGGTGAGAGTGCGCAACCTTGTCTTATTCCTGATCTTAGTGGAAATGTTTTCAGTTTTTCACCATTGAGAATGATGTTGGCTGTGGATTTGTCATATATGGCCTTGTCATGTATGGTCTTTTTTATGTTGAGGAACATTCCCTCTATGCCTACTTTATCAAGGGTTTTTATCAAACATGGGTGTTGAATTTTGTCAAAAGCTTTTTCTGCATCTATTGCGATGATCATATGGTTTTTATTCTTCAGTTTGTTAATATGGTGTATCACATTGATTGATTTGCACATATTGAAGAATCCTTGCATTCCTGGGATAAACCTCACTTGATCATGGTGTATCATCCTTTTAATGTACTGTTGGATTCTGTTTGCTAGTATTTTGTTCAGGATGTTTGCATCTATGTTCATCAGTGATATTGGCCTGTAGTTTTCTTTCTTTGTGACATCTTTGTCTGGTTTTGGTATCAGGGTGATGGTGGCCTCGTAGAATGAGTTTGGGAGTGTTCCTCCCTCTGCTGTATTTTGGAAGAGTTTGAGAAGGGTAGGTGTTAGTTAGCTCTTCTCTAAATGTTTGATAGAATTGGCCTATGAAGCTGTCTGTTCCTGGGCTTTTGTTTGTTGGAAGATTTTTAATCACAGTCTCAATTTCAGTGCTTGTGATTGGTCTGTTTATATTTTCTATTTCTTCCTGGTTCAGTCTCAGAAAGTTGTGCTTTTCTAAGAATGTGTCCATTTCTTCCAGGTTGTCCATTTTATTGGCATATAGTTGCTTGTAGTAATCTCTCATGATCCTTTGTATTTCTGCAGTGTCAGTTGTTACGTCTCCTTTTTCATTTCTAATTCTACTGATTTGAATCTTCTCCCTTTTTTTCTTGATGAGTCTGGCTAATGGTTTATCAATTTTGTTTATCTTCAGAAAGAACCAGCTTTTAGTTTTATTGATCTTTGCTATTCTTTCCTTCATTTCTTTTTCATTTATTTCTGATCTGATCTTTATGATTTCTTTCCTTCCGCTAACTTTGGGGGTTTTTTTGTTCTTCTTTCTCTAATTGCTTTAGTTGTAAGGTTAGGTTGTTTATTTGAGATGTTTCTTGTTTCTTGAGGTAGGATTGTATTGCTGTAAACTTCCCTCTTAGAACTGCTTTTGCTGCATCCCCTTGGTTTGGGGTCATTGTGTTTTCATTGTCATTTGTTTCTAGGTTTTTTTTTTTGGTTTGTTTGTTTCTAGGTATTTTTTGATTTCCTCTTTGATTTCTTCAGTGATCTCTTGGTTATTTAGCAGTGTACTGTGTAGCATCCATGTTTTTGTATTTTTTACCAATCTTTTTCCTGTAATTGATATCTAGTCTCATAGCGTTGTGGTCGGAAAAGATACTTGATATGATTTCAATTTTCTTAAATTTACCAAGGGTTGATTTGTGACCCAAGATATGCTCTATCCTGGAGAATGTTCCATGAGCACTTGAGAAGAAAGTATATTCTGTTGTTTTTGGATGGAATGTCCTATAAATATCAATTAAGTCCATCTTGTTTAATGTATCACTTAAAGCTGTGTTTCCTTATTTATTTTCATTTTGGATGATCTGTCCATTGGTGAAAGTGGGGTGGTAAAGTCCCCTACTATGATTGTGTTACTGTTGATTTTGCCTTTTATGTCTGTTAGCATTTGCCTTATGTATTGAGATGCTCCTGTGTTGGGTGCATAAATATTTACAATTGTTATATCTTCTTCTTGGATTGATCCTTTGATCATTATGTAGTGTCCCTCCTTATCTCTTGTAACGGTCTTTATTTTAAAGTCTCTAAGACTGTCCTCAATTCTTTTCATTTCTTTTTCTTTATTCTGCTCTGCAGTAGTTATTTCCACTATTTTATCTTCCAGGTCATTTTGCTTAACTTACTGTGTTTGGTGTGTCTCCTTTCACAGGCTGCAGGTTCATAGTTCCTTTGTTTTCGGTGTCTGCCCCCAGTGGCTAAGGTTGGTTCAGTGGGTTGTGCAGGCTTCCTGGTGGAGGGGACTGTGTTCTGGTAGATGAGGCTGGATGTTATCTTTCTAGTGGGCAGGACCTCATCCAGTGGTGTGTTTTGGGGTGTCTGTGACCTCATTATGTTATTAGGCAGCCAGTCTTAAGGTCTAGCTTTAAAATGGACAACAGATTAGCAGTTCCTCCCCAAAACTCCTCCCCGACCCCTCGCTCATATGCATACACAGGAAGAATGGGAGTAGACTCAGCTGGGAGTCTAGAGTCTTCCTGTATCAACTCAATTCTCTTCCAGGGCAGTGATTCTCAAGTTTCTACTTTCTTTTGTTTTGTTTTTGGTGGAGGGCCTGGATGGAACTCTGCTACTGAGATTTTCCTGTTTATCTAAGTAGCTTAGTTTTCAAAAAGTTGAGAAATACTGTTCTGGAGCTCTGAAATGACTAGCGAAGCTGCCACAGATGACGAGGTACTGCAGTGCCAGAGTGGGGTCATTTAGCCTTTTGGTCCACTCCTGTTGTACCCTTCTGTGTTAGATTCTAGTAGTTGCTGCAACAAATGAACACAAACTGGGTAGCTTAAAACAACAGAAATTGTGCTTCCCTGGTGGCACGGTGGTTAAGAATCCATCTGCCAATGCAGGGGACACAGGTTTGATACCTGGTCCAGGAAGATCCCACATGCCGCAGAGCACCTAAGCCCGTGCACCACAACTACTGAGCCTGCACTCTAGAGCCCGTGAGGCACAACTACTGAGCCTGTGTGCCACAACTACTGAAGCCCACATGCCAGAGCCCATACTCCACAACAAGATAAACCACGGCAATGAGTAGCCTGCACACCACAACGAAGAGTAGCCCCCACTTGCCACAACCAGAGAAAAGCCCATGTGCAGCAACAAAGACCCAACACAGCCAAAAATAAAATAAATAAAATAAAATAAATAAATTTATTTTAAAAAAACTACAGAAATTAATGTTTTCCAGTTCTGGAAGCCAGCAGTCTGAAATCAAAATGTTGGTATGTTTGGTACCTTCTGGAGGTTCTGCAGGAGGATCCATTCCATACCTCTTCCCTAGCTTCTGGTGGTCAATAATTGCTCCCCTCACTTTGTCTGTATAATCAGTCTTTAGCAAAGACCTCTGGTTTTAGAAGGATGTTGAAGCTGGGAGAGCAGTCAGGAGAGATAGGCAAACTGGAATAGAAGAAACATGTAATTGGAAACACACACACACACACACACACACACACACTCTCTCTCTCTCTCTCTCTCTCTCTCTCTCTCTCTCTCTCTCTCTCTCTCTCTCTCTCCAGGACAGTACAATGTTCCTTTCTTTTCACTTACATCAAATGGGGTGATCCAAACTGGGACTGTCTATCTATGTCGAGTGTTCCCCTGAAGCTCCCTTCCTATTCTGCTCACGCTGTCTACTATGAAGTTTCTGGTTTAAGGCAGTGGTCTCTAAACTTTATTTTATTGTATGCCCCATTAGTAAAATATTTCTGAGCACCCCTGCTATGTATGTATTCATCAATTATATGTATATATTTGTTTCTATTGTATAATACTATTGGTAAAGCTTATTTTGTTTCTTCTTTAAATTAAAATAAAAATAATCATGCACACACTTTGGAGACCACCTCAGGACATCTGTCCTCTATAAATGGGATTGGGTTTGCTAAGGCATGTCACCCAGCCCCAGAGTCATTGATATCTCTGTACCTTTCCAGTCCTTTAAGAAGCCTTCTGGGCAGACTTCCCCCTGTCTATTCATCTACCATGTCCTGAGCTGCGCTGGCTGGACACTCTCCATCAACAAGGCCTTTCAGACAGGTTTAGCTCTTGTGGTCACTCTGAGTTTCAAAGACCATTTAGTCTCTTTTTTCAGAATCTATATGGTTTGAAAAGGAAAGGAATCACTTCTTGTCTAAGTGCTATTAATGTACTAACTCACCATCAAGAATCAAAAGATATTTTTCTCTATAGACTACCTGACAGGCCTGAGGAACAGGGTTGCAACCAAATATTTTCTATTGGCTTATCTAAAAACGTATCTTGGGGGTGTTGTTTATCATGGTGAAAAACTAGAAATCATTTAAATGCTCAAACAATAAGGATTTAGTTAAATAAGATATAGTATACCTAAATATTATGCAGCCATTATATTTATGCTATATAAAAATATTTAGTAATATGGGAAAGTATTCAAGGCCTATTATTAGATTTTTTTAAAAAAGGTTAAACGATGTGTGTTATATAACTTGTTTTGTAAAAGAGAAAACTATATGTATATAAAAAAAAAGTCTTATAAGGAAATATACTAACATAGTAGCAGAAGTTATTTCTAGATGACTCAATTATCAGTGGTTTTTATTCTCTCCTATGTGCTCTTGGTATTTTCCAGATTTGAGTCCATAAGCATGTACTACTTTTATAATAAGATAAAACATGTCATTATTTTTTTAATATAAGGAGATAAAAAATTCTCATTTGAGGCGATGTATTATTGAATTATTTTAGACTTCTTTGGGAAAAAAAAATGTTAAAACATGTTAACTATTTTCTGCCACAATGACCAAAGAATCCAGCTGTACTGGCTTGGGTGAGATAGACAAGCAGATGGACAAGCAGGTTGCGTTCCTGCCTGCCTGAGTAGGTTACAGGGCACCAGCAGTTCACATCTTCTCACAAATCCACTGTACCCCCACCCCACCCTCTTTCTGCTCCGCTTATCCTTGAAGGGTTACAAAGGGTGACCACTTGTGCATAAGGCTCAGGAATGGACCCAGGGGCCAAGTGCAGCATGTAAGCAGGAGTGACATCAGCGTGACCTATTTCTATTCAATCTTTGCCCCTTCAGATGTATCAGAAGGGTTCTGGGTAGTCATGCATTTCATATGAACACAACTTCTCATCATACTAAGGTCACTGGGGCTATTTGTAGCCTCTTATCCCTGCCCCTCTTCTGGAACTCACCATGAGAGGCCATATTAGTTCCCTGGTTCTGCTTACAGAAATGTGTCTGTCATCTCCTGAGCAATCAGGTCACTGGGACTTAGATCTTGACCCCTCAACAAGCTGTGACTTGTGATTCTTTCATACTAATGAGATTCTGGTGCCAACCTGGCAGCTGGACCTTGAGCTCCAGAGAGGGATTTGCCTTAATGAGTTGGCATGTTTTCAGGGTGTCTGGTGAAGTATTTCTTGCCTCCCCATCAGAATGGGCCTCTTCCAGGGTGTTGCCTTTGCCTTCTACAGGAAGCCTTCAGTGGGAAGGGATGGATTATGGTTGTCTGGTGAAGATTGTGCCCTTCCTTAGCTGAATCTAACAACCCTGCCCACAAGGCATGTGGAGTAAGAGAGGAAGACAAGAGTTGGAGGGAAAAGGAACCTGACTCTTGTCACAACTTTGCCATAAGGGATGTCACTTTACCTCTCTGGGCTGTAGGTTCCTCATCTGTAAGGTAAAAGTCTTAGACTAGATTGTCACTAAGGCTACTTCCTGCTCTGATATAAGACTGGGTGTAGGCATATCCAATACAAAAGATAGCCATATACCTGGCACAAAATTTGTGAGCCACAGAAATCCCCACCAGCCTCAAGAGATATACCCATTCCCAAAGACTTAGCCATGGGTTCTGGAAGCTGGACACCCTCATGGCTCAAGTCACTCTTCAGACCACAGCACCAAGATGGGGCATTGCCTCTGGAAACCTATATGGCACTCTTGAGGGGAGGAAGAGGAGCTCCTTGAGAGGCTAGCAAGTCTGAGGAGTGTTCACAGCATAGTGCCGTGAGCTGGTGTGGCAGGTAAAATTAGGGCCACCCAAAGAAGCCCTAATCCCAGAACCTATGAATATGTTGCCTTACATGGCACAAGGGACTTTGCAGGTGAGATTATCCTGGATTTTCCAGATGAGCCCAATGGAATCACAAGTGTCCTGATAAATGAAAGAGGGAGGCAGGAGAGCCAGAGTCAGAGAAGATGTGATGATGGAATCAGAGGCCAGAGAGAGACAGAGATTTGAAATCATTTAATTATGTGCTATTTGTATCAATTTTTAAATTCCATTTATTCTTTGAATCGTATATTTCTTCCCTAAATCAACAATTGGTAATCCCCTACTGAATGCAGGGCACTATAAATTAAAATCTAAGTCAAGGGACACCTAAAATCAAGGGGGGGAAACAGTTCCACGTAAAGTGGCAGCACAGCAGCTGCTGGTGTTGAAGATGGAGGAAGAGGCCATGAGAGAAGGAATGCAGGCAACTTCTAGAAGCCAGAAAAAGTAAGAAAATAGATTTGCCCTTGAATCTCATCCAGAAGGAACATAGCCCACCAACTCATTTTAGACTTCTGACCTCTTGAACTGTAAGATAATAAATTTGTATTTTTTTAAGCCACTAAGTTTCTGATAATTCATAATAGCAGCCATAGGAAACTAATACTGCTGGTCTTGAGGAACTTTGGAGGAAAAGTCATATGCTTTTGAGGCACCATTCTGGAAAGAGCAGGGCTCAGAGGACTAACTGGGCCTTAGAGACACATTTCCTTGTAGTTACTGTAGGAGATGTCCTTTGAGTTATTGCTGGGAAGGCAGTCGGTAGACTTCTCCCTGTACAGGGAACAGGGCAAACATCTCTGTGGACCAGAAATGGAACAGAAAGAGCAGCAGCAGGAGCTGAGGCTAGAAGTATGCAGCTGCATCTGGGAGTCTGGCTCCTGTGGGTAAGAAGGACTGAAGACACCCCAGGCTAGTAGCTGGAGAGGCTCACTGCTCAAAATGGAGGAGCTGGGGTGAGGCTACCTCACCTGTGGAAGGAAGCTGTGATGCTGCCCAGGACAGTTGCTATGAAGCTCCAGTGAGAGGTAGGTGGAAGATGCAGTGAAAGTACACATGCAGGGCCAGTGGTGAGTGGCTGCCAGTCAGGCCCTGGGCTCTGTCTCAAGAGAAACGGGAAAGAGCTATAGTCTGCAAAGTGATTTTCCATCCATGATTACCTTTGATTCTCATAAAACAACGATACAGGTAGTGTTGGTGTCCCTAATGTATAGGTTGGTAAACTAAGGCTAAGGTAAGTTGCTCATCTACAAAGTCTACAAAGCTGGAATGCGGCAGAGCCAGGTCTTGAACTCCAGTTTTTGAATACTGAATTTCATATTTTTTCCATTATATCAAACTCTTCATAAAACACCGTGCTTCCCAGGCTACTCCTATATAAGACTTACTCTCATGAGATGTCTAACAGTATTCAGAAGTTCAGGGCATCGTGCACACACCAGTGATGCTTGGGAGACTCCCTCTGTTCCATGACACAGCCTATCCACTGTGGTATCTGGTAAGGGCAGTGTCTTCAGAAGGATCTGGGGAAGGCTACTCTCACCCATGTCTTCTCTGCAGATGGCCAGGGCAAGGAGTGCTGCCTCAGGCAGCCACAGCATGAAGCTTGCCATCTGGGCTACATAGCGATTCAATCAGTATGAGAAGATGGAATCCGGTTACTGCAACTAGAACTGCCCTTCCAGAAACGTAGGGAGCATTGTGCTGAGAGTTGGGAGTGGTGGGCTGCCCTCGGCTAACATGCGAACTCAGGCCTCAGTTTTTCAGTTGGTAAATTGAGTGTGTAGGCTCTTAGATAGGCTCTAAGAGCATGTGGAGTTGTCTTTCTGATTTTCTACTTCCTCTTATTAAGGTTTTTTATTAGTGTTATCTGGATTTTTAGCCTCACTGATTTCTGTATATCAAATGGTTCAGATAAGACGCATCTTAAAGAAATATGGGCTCTGTTAAAGAAAAGCTATGAACCGCTTGGAATTTATGCTTGAAGAGAATTGAGGGAAAGCCAAGACCTAGCAAAGAGGAATAAAATAAAATTCTCTTGAATGGGGATAACTACAGTGTAATTCTACTTACAGTGGAAAGATAATCTTTACTCATTCAAGATGGAGAAAGACTGGTCTAATGTAAGTTGAAGAGAGACCTGGGGGTCATTTTCTCTCTATCGCTCTCTTTCCTGACTTGTTATAAAAATGAATGGAGATGATGCACAAGAGACCACTCTGTAAACAGGAAAATGGCATAGCAGAGTAACACATAGCCCAGCCTAATAACAGTCATCCCAGCCACAGCAGTCTGAAGCAAGGGGTACTGCTCTGTCTTGATTTAAGAATCTTGACCCTAAAAGCCTTATTTGGCCCAGGTGTCCATGTATAACATATTTAAGACTTTTTTGACGTGACAAAAGAATTTGCTGAGAAGGACTGTGCACAGTTTCAAATCTAGTGTCCAGTTTTCCTACTGAAGGATTGGTAAGGACCTTTTACCTGGTTGCTATTGTAAGAGTCTAGGTTTTTCTTATCTAAAGCATTATGATCTATCTTGATTCTCTCCACTTCTTGCTTTAGAATTTTTAGTACTAATTGCTAGTCATACTTAATTGAAACATATTTATTTGGTATCAGTTCTTTCTTAGCTAATTTTTGTGGAAGCTGTTATTATTTGAAAGTATGCTGGATTTACTAGACTTACTTGTTAATGAAACTGCCCGCATGCATGGTGTGGCAGCTCCCTGTGTCTCTGTTGTGGAGTACCCCGACCTGCACTTGTTTTCTCTTTGCCACCTGTCTTCTGTCTGATGTGATTGGCATTCTCTGCACTGGGAAGCAATGGAAGAGGTATTTGAAGTATTATGCTGGCAATAAAGAATTAGTTACTCCTTGTAAATAAAATTAGAATGGTCTAAAATGCGAATGTTGCAAATGAGAATGGTCTTCTCATTCTGAAGTAGAATTAAATTCACTTCTGCAGCAAAGGTATAAGATGCTCCTGTTCAATACCTTCCCCTCCAATATTGCTTGCACTAACACAAGTACAAAATATTATTCGGGTATCGTTCCTGAGACTATATACTCTGCCTCTCCTAAGAATTATTTTTCTTCATTTATTAAGAAACTGCATTTATACCCCAAAGGTATCCATTCCAACAGTGGTATGTACTCAGGGAGCTGCCAAGTGTGGGGGGAATCAGTGCATTGCTGCTGTCCCTCCCATGTCCAAGCTCTTAACACAGATTCTTCCCTATTTAGTCTTTAAATATAAATTACATCAAAAACATTGAGCATATTAAAATATAGAGCAATCAAAATAATCAGTGTTTCAAAAAGAAGAATTTGGAGAAGTTAATAGTCTCAATTCTTTGGGCTTGGCAACCCTCCAGAGATCAACGGCAATTGTCTAGCCTTCACATGAGTGCTTCATTCCTTTCTCTCATTTTTTCTGTCTTTCCTTTTCCGTCTGTCTTCTATCCTTGTGTCCTGTGGCCCTCTTCCCTCCTCAACTTCTATTTCTCCTCAAAAGCGAATGCATCCTTCACATAAACAACTCTGGAGGCAGAATAGGCAGGAGCAGCAGGATCAGCTGACACACAGACTGGAAGTAGGCTTCTCCTACCGATAAAGACAAATTCAGACCTGTTGCCTTTTGTGTGATACTTGTACAAGGATAAATTTGAGAAATATTGCTTGCTAGAGAAACAAGAAAGTTGGGCAAATTCTGGAAGTCTTGTGTTTCAAGAGGAAATACTTAAAATTAAAACCTCATGTAAGAGAAAAATAAGCTGAGTCAATTGGCTTCTTTGTCCCTGAGGTCAGAGTCAAGATGGAGAGTCAGTGTTCTTCAGAAGGGAACCAGGTGCTAGGATGGTGTGGAAGAAGGATCCCTAGTGAGTCATATCTTTCAGAGGGATTTATATATTGAGCTTCTGCAGGAAATGTAGTTAGCCATACTTTTCCCAACACCTCTATCAGCGGCAGTGGCAGCCCACAACTTTTTAAAAACCCATGTTTTCACAAAGCATGAATAGAGTCATTGAGTCCATTTACCCTGGAAAAGGAAAAGAAAAAATAAAGTGAAAATAGAGGAGAAACAACCAAAAGGCATGATATTGATAAGGAGCTTTCCTGTAAACATGTTGGACCAGATCAAGAAAAAGGATTTAGCCTGCTCAAGAAGGGCTAAGGTCAAGGGGAGGTAAGGCAGCCCTGGGACAAGCTAGGCTATATGGAACCTCTGTGTGAATTTGAAGAAGTTGCCTCCACTGGGTGAAGGAATTAGGAGAAAATGCCTCTTCTGGTTGTGTGCAGCCAGTGCTAAAACTCATAACTTGACAAGCAGAACATGAGCTGAATCTCAGCCCCACTTGCCCCCTCACTTAACACATTTGTGCAGGGCACAATCCACCCAACTGTATACAATGACCCTGTCAATGATTACCAAGGGCTTACTTTACGCCAAGTACTTATCATACTATGCCTTATATGATTCTCTCAATAAGCCCATAAAGTAGTTTCAGAGAAATGAATATCCATGTTTCAGACTAATAAAATAAGTTTCAGAGAAGTAAGGTGAGGCAGGATTTCCAGCTATGGCCAAGTGAAGGGACTGGCAAATTATCTCCCTGAAAAGAAACTCCAAAGCTGGACTAAATTGACAAAAACAACCATATGAGTGCTCTGAATATTGGCCAAATGAATCTAACAATCTGAGAAGCATTTGTGCTTAAGAAGCTGTTGAACTTCTATCTTTCCTTCAGTGTGTGGTTGCAGATAAGACCCAGGTAAGAACGTGGGAGTCTGTGGCATTCTGACCTGGTGCTTCTCCTGTCTACCTAACTTAGTCTACACAGAGGTCCTGCCAAAGTAGGGTACACCGTGAAGACCAACAGCTTCTGTGCCACACTTGAAGGGGGCTCACTTGATTTGGAGGAGGAGGTAAAGTACTTGCCTGGCAGTGTTGTAGGTGAAAGTGAAAACCTATGACTCAACTGGCCTGCGACTCTGTCATGGTTGGGTCAGGCACATTCATGATTGAGACTATGTATATTTCCAGTGGAGATGGGAAAGAGTCCAAGCCAGCCACAACTTTCTAGTCAACCCTAAGACTGGGAATATATGCAGAGGAGACATGAAAGAGATGAGCAGCCCAAGCACTGAATGCACTTTTTTACCCACAAACAGACCTACTGGCAAAAGACAGAAGTCTTACTGGTTCAAGGTGTTTGAGCATATCCTCTGCCCAAATATCTGCAGACCACTAAGCTACACACAAATGACCCATAGGAATTCAGGATAAAAAGTAAAATGAAAACGTTAAAAAAAAGAAAAACTGAACAGAGACATCAGCAGCCACACATTATAGGGAAGATGGATTTCACAGATGTAGCTCAGCCAAGTGATTAAACAAAGGAACTAACTTAAGAAAGAAAACAAAACAAAACAGCAACAACAAAAGGACCATCAACAATCTTCAGGGAAGAAAATTAGAATACACAGTTGTTAGCAGACCTGCCTTACAATAAATATTAAAGTAAGACCTTCAGAGTGAAATGAAATTATAGTAGGAGATAACTTGTATCCATGGGAAGAAATGAAGAACACCAGAAATAGTAAATATGTGAGTTAATATAAAAGACTCAATAATTATTTTTTTCTTATTTTTTCTTAACATTTTTGAAAGATATAAGATTATATAAATGCACAATTACAAAGCTTTATTGTTGACTTTATACATATATAGATATAGTATGTAAGACAATAATAGAACAAAGGGTAGGAAATGGAAAGGAGCTATATTTGAACAAAGTTTCTGTATTTTACTGGAGTTAGGTTAGTATTAATCTGAAGTAGACTGTGATAAGTTCAGATGCATAACGTCGAGCAACCACTAAGAAAATAGCTCCAAAAACATTTTTAAAAATTCAACAGAAGTTTTTAAATGGTACATTGCAAAATACTTGGCAGTCAAGAAGGAACAAAGGAACTAAAAAGACAGGAGACATGTAAAAAACAAATAGCAAAAAGACAAGTGTAAATACAACCAAATCACTAGTTATATTGAACGTAAATAGCCCAAACATTGAATCGAAAGACAGAGATTGACAGACTAGATAAAAAAAGCAAGATCCAACTATGTGCTTTCTACAAGAGGTACATCATAGATTCAAAGACAAAAATAGGTTGAAAGTAAAAGGGTAGAAAAATAAATATTTGCAAACAGTAGCCATAGGAGAACTGAAGTAGCTATATTCATATCAGAAAAATTTAAGATTTTAAGACAAGAAACATTACTAAGGAAAAGATGGAAATTTTACAATGATAAAAGAGTCAATTTACCAGGAAGATATAACAATTATAAATGTATATGCATCTAACAGCAGAACTCAAAATACATGAAACAAAGCTCTCACAATTGAGAGGAGAAACAGATAATTTAACAGTTCTAGTTGGAGAGCTCAATAACCCCCTCCCAATAATGAATAGAACAATAAGCAGAAAAGGATATAGAGGACTTTAACAATACTAACAACCAACTCAACCTAACTGACAAATATAGAACACTCTACTCGAGAACTATAGAATGCACATTCCTTTCAAGTGCACAGAAAACTTTCTCCAGGAGAGACCATGTGTGAGGCCATAAAACAGTCTCAGTAATGGAATCCATACAAAGTATATACTCCAACCACAATGGAATGAATTAGAAGTTGACAACAGAAATAAATCTGGGAAATCCACAAATATTAGGAAATTAAACACATAATTCATGCATAAAATAAGAAATAACAAGGGAAATTAGAAAAGTTTAACTAAATGGAAATTAAAATAAAACATAAAAATTAGGGGATAAAACTAAAAAAAATTGCTTAGAGAAAAGTGAA
Source organism: Delphinus delphis (assembly GCF_949987515.2). NCBI lineage: Eukaryota > Metazoa > Chordata > Mammalia > Artiodactyla > Delphinidae > Delphinus > Delphinus delphis. The sequence goes on from NC_082694.2 coordinate 67,044,692, forward strand.
TAGATTTACATGCCTATGTTAGAAAAGAAGAAAAGTCTCAAAAAGAAAGGAAAGTAAACCCAGGCATGGAGAAGAAAAGAAACATAGATTAGAACAGAAATTAATAAAATAGAAAACAGAAAACAGTAGTGAGAATCAATGAAACCAAAAGTTGGTTCTTGGAATGAGCAATAAAATTTAACTGGATTAACCATGGGGAAAAAGAGAAGATAAAGCAAATTACCAAAATCAGCAAAGCAAAAGCAAACATCACTACAGACCCTAAAGAAATTAAATGAATATAAGGACATGGTAAATATTGTTTACAATATTACAATAAGTTGTAAATAAATTAAACAACTTGTATGAAATGGACAAATTCCTAGAAGGGCACAAATTATCAGAACTAATTCAAGAAAAAAATAGAAAAATTTGAAGAGATCTATAACAGGTAAATAACCTGAATTAGTAATTAAAAACCTTCCCACAGAGAAAAGCCCAAACCTAGATGTCTTCACTGATGAATTCTAGCAAATATTTAAAGAACAAATATTGGTAACTTTCTTTTAGAAAATAGAGGAATGAACACCCCAACTCACACTATAAGACCACTCACTTTTCCCAGATACTAAAGGTAGAAAAAGACATCACAAGGAAAAAAAACACCAATATCCGTCTTGAACATAGATACAAAAAGCCTTATGAAAATAAGCAAATAAAATTTAGCAACATATGAAAAGAATGATACTGTGATCAACTGGAAATTATCCAAGAATACAAGATTGGTTTAACATTCTCAAAAAAATTAATGTAATACACTATATTAATAGGATAAAGGACATAAACAATATGACCATCTCAATAGAAACAGAAAAGGCATTTGAGAAAATCCAACATCCATTTATGATAAAATCTCTCTACAGACTGGTAATAGAAGGGCATTTCCTAAACCTGATGAACAGCATCTATGAAAAACCCATACCTAACAACATACTTGATGAAAGACTGAAAGCTTTCTCCCAAGATGGTGGACATGGCTTTCATCACTTCTGTTCAACGTTGAAACTTACCAGTGCAATAAGGACAGGAAAGAAAGAAAGATGAGAGAAGGAGGGAAGGAAGGATGGGAGGGAGGGAAGAAGGGAGAAATTAAAGGTAAACAGATTGAAAAGGGAAAAAGAAAATTTTCTGTATTACCAGGTAACATGATCCTTTATTTAGAAAATCCAAAAGAATTTACATAAGAAAGCAAAAACTAATAGAACAAAAAAATGAATTTAGGAACATCACAAGATACAAATTCATATACAAAAAATAATTATATTTCTATGTTCTAACAACAGAAAATTCTCAAAGGGAATTAAGAAATCAATTCAAATGATAAAAGCATCAAAAAGAACAAAATACTTAGGAATAGATTTAACAAAAGTGTAAGCCTTGCACACTGAAAATTACAGAGCATTGCTGAGAGAAATTAAGGGATAATATAAATAAAAGGAGAGCCATTATATTTTCATTGATTGGAAAACTCAATAGTGTAAGATGGCATTACTCACCAAATTGGTCTGTAAATTCAATGCAATCCCTACCAAGATCCCAGCAGGTTTTTTTTTTTTCTCCTCCCCTCTCCCCTCCTCTCCCCTCCCCTCCCCTCCCCTTCCCTCCCCTCTACTTCCTTCCTTTACCCTAAAATCTGTATGAAGATGCAAAGGACCTAGAATATATAAGACAATTTTTTTGTGTAAATTTATTTATTTATTTATTTTTGGCTGCATTGGGTTTTTGTTGCTGCACGTGGGCTTTCTCTCGTTGTGGCGAGCAGGGGCTGCTCTTCATTGCAGCGCCCGGGGCCTCATTGCTGTGGCTTCTCTTGTTGTGGAGCATGGGCTCTAGGTGTGTGGGCTTCAGTAGTTGCGGCACATAGGCTCAGTAGTTGTGGTGCACGGGCTTAGTTGCTCTGCGGCATGTGGGAATCTTCCCGGACCAGGGCTCGAACCCATGTCCCCTGCATTGGCAGGCGGATTCTTATCCACTGTGCCACCAGGGAAGTCCTATAAGACCATTTTTTAAAAGAAGAAGAAAAATTTGGAAGATTTACATTATCTTCTTTCAAAACTTACTATAAAGCCAAAGTAGTAAAGACAGTGTGATATTGGGGCAAGGAGAGGCATATATATCAATGGGACAGATTTGAGAGTGCAGAAATAATTCCTAACATTTACGATCAATTGATTTTTGACAAAGGTGCCTAGGCAATTCAATGCGGGAAAGGTAGTCTTTTCAACAAACAGTGCTGGGATAATTGGATATCCATATACAAAAAACCAAATTTAGACCCCTATTTCACACCATATACAAAAATTAACTCAAAATGAATATAGACCTAAATGTGAGAGCTGAAACTGTACAGTTTCTAGGAAAAAAAAAAAAAAAGGATAAAATCTTTTACCTGGAGTTGGGAAAATAGTTCTTCAATATGACACTACAATCACAATCAATAAAAGGAAAATTAATAAATTGTACCTTATCAAAATTTAAAACTTTTGTACTTAAAAGACACCATAAGAAAATGAAATAAGCCACAGCCTGGTGGAAAATATTTAGAAATTATATATTATGTAAACAATGTGTATAACTCTTGCAATTCACTAATAAGCCTAAAAATCCAATTAAAAATGAGAGTTATATCATCCACTTCAAAGGGATTTAGTGAAAATTAAACAAGATAATACACTAAAGCTCTCCTTTGGCAGTATTTGGCATATGGTAAATAATAAATGGCAGTGAGAGTTATGATCAGAAAAGTTATCACTATTTTATAAATAAACAATTTGAGCTCCAGAAAAGGTAAAGAACTTGCCCTAGGACACTCAGGGTATAAGCAGCAGCATGAACCAGACTCCAGCTTGCAGTGCCCAAGGAGGATTTAGAAAATTTCACAGTGAACTTCAGATTGGGTGAGTGAAAGGTGCTCCTTTGTGCCATCCCATCATTCAAGGTGACCAAGGATGGGGCCACCTCCAGTATCCCTGTCCCATCAAGTTCTGCTATTAGGGGAGGTTGTGGGGAGAGGGAGAGGAAGGAGCAGCCTGCCTTTAGCGGGCAACTCTCACGGTCTCACAGCTCTCACTCTTTCCCTCACTTGATTTTCATTAATTGTTTAAACATTATCACAGTTCATTGTCATTAGTATTTGCAATAGAGAAAACTTGGAAGCTACTTTAGATGTCTGTTAATAAGAACTGGCCAAATTAACTAGGATTTAATAACAAGTCTAATTACAAAATTTAATTACATAATTAATTACAAAATTATTACATACTTATTGTGAAAAAAATTTGGATAGGTATATGTACTGACATGGAAATGTATTGATACATAGTAAAATGAAAAATGTAAGTTGTAAAGTACTGTGAGTATTATGACCTCATTTTGGCTTATATGTGTTTATTTATGTATAGAAAATATCCAGGAAGCATTTATATCAAATCGTTATCACCAGTTACTTTTGGAGGGTAGGATCTTGGTTGGAGAGACAAGGGGATAATACACTTTTGTGTCGTTAGAATTTTTCATATATTTCTTTTGTAATTAAAAATGAAAGAAGTCCTGATTCAGTCTTGGCAGGTTGTGCATTTCTAAGAATTTGTCCATTTCTTCCAGATTGTCCATTTTATTGGCATAGAGTTGCTTGTAGTAATCTCTCATGATCTCTTTTATTTCTGCAGTGTCAGTTGTTACCTCTCCTTTTTCATTTCTAATTCTATTGATTTGAGTCTTCTCCCTTTTTTTCTTGATAAGTCTGGCTAGTGGTTTATCTATTTTGTTTATCTTCTCAAAGAACCAGCTTTTAGTTTCATTGATCTTTGCTATTGTTTCCTTCATTTCTTTTTCATTTATTTCTGATCTGATTTTTATGATTTCTTTCCTTCTGCTAGCTTTGGGGTTTTTTTGTTCTTCTTTCTCTAATTGCTTGAGGTGCAAGGTTAGGTTGTTTATTCTAGATGTCTCCTGCTTCTTAAGGTGGGCTTGTATTGCTATAAACTTCCCCCTTAGAACTGCTTTTGCTGCATCCCACAGGTTATGGGTCGTTGTGTCTCCATTGTCATTTGTTTCTAGGTATTTTTTGATTTCCTCTTTGATTTCTTCAGTGATCACTTCATTATTAAGTAGTGTATTGTTTAGCCTCCATGTGTTTGTATTTTTTACAGATCTTTTCCTGTAATTGATATCTAGTCTCATGGCGTTGTGGTCAGAAAAGATACTTGATACAATTTCAATTTTCTTAAATTTGCCAAGGCTTGATTTGTGACCCAAGATATGATCTATCCTGGAGAATGTTCCGTGAGCACTTGAGAAAAATGTGTATTCTGTTGTTTTTGGATGGAGTGTCCTATAAATATCAATTAAGTCCATCTTGTTTAATGTATCATTTAAAGCTTGTGTTTCCTTATTTATTTTCATTTTGGATGATCTGTCCATGGGTGAAAGTGGGGTGTTTAAGTCCCCTACTATGAATGTGTTACTGTCAATTTCCCCTTTTATGGCTGTTAGTATTTGCCTTATGTATTGAGGTGCTCCTATGTTGGGTGCATAAATATTTACAATTGTTATATCTAAAATATGAACAGACCAATCACAAGCACTGAAATTGAAACTGTGATTAAAAATCTTCCAACAAAGAAAAGCCCAGGACCAGATGGCTTCACAGGCGAATTCTATCAAACATTTAGAGAAGAGCTAACACCTATCCTTCTCAAACTCTTCCAAAATATAGCAGAGGGAGGAACACTCCCAAACTCATTCTACGAGGCCACCATCACCTTGATACCAAAACCAGGCAAGGATGTCACAAAGAAAGAAAACTACAGACCAATATCACTGATGAACATAGATGCAAAAATCCTCAACAAAATACTAGCAAACAGAATCCAACAGCACATTAAAAGGATCATACACCATGATCAGGTGGGGTTTGTTCCAGGAATGCAAGGATTCTTCAATATACGCAAATCTATCAATGTGATAAACCATATTAACAAACTGAAGGAGAAAAACCATATGATCATCTCAATAGATGCAGAGAAAGCTTTTGACAAAATTCAACACCCATTTATGATAAAAACCCTGCAGAAAGTAGGCATAGAGGGAACTTTCCTCAACATAATAAAGGCCATATACGACAAGCCCACAGCAAACATCATCCTCAATGGTGAAAAACTGAAAGCATTTCCACTAAGATCAGGAACAAGACAAGGGTGCCCACTCTCACCACTCTTATTCAACATAGTTTTGGAAGTTTTAGCCACAGCAATCAGAGAAGAGAAGGAAATAAAAGGAATCCAAATCGGAAAAGAAGAAGTAAAGCTGTCACTGTTTGCAGATGACATGATCCTATACATAGAGAAGCCTAAAGATGCTACCAGAAAACTACTAGAGCTAATCAATGAATTTGGTAAAGTAGCAGGATACAAAATTAATGCACAGAAATCTCTGGCATTCCTATATACTAATGATGAAAAATCTGAAAGTGAAATCAAGAAAACACTCCCATTTACCATTGCAACAAAAAGAATAAAATATCTAGGAATAAACCTACCTAAGGAGACAAAAGACCTGTATGCAGAAAACTATAAGACACTGATGAAAGAAATTAAAGATGATACAAATAGATGGAGACATATACCATGTTCTTGGATTGGAAGAATCAACATTGTGAAAATGACTCTACTACCCAAAGCAATCTATAGATTCAATGCAATCCCTATCAAACTACCACTGGCATTTTTCACAGAACTAGAACAAAAAATTTCGCAATTTGTATGGAAACACAAAAGACCCCGAATAGCCAAAGCAATCTTGAGAACAAAAAAAGGAACTGGAGGAATCAGGCTCCCTGACTTCAGACTATACTACAAAGCTACAGTTATCAAGACAGTATGGTACTGGCACAAAAACAGAAAGATAGATCAATGGAACAGGATAGAAAGCCCAGAGATAAACCCATGCACATATGGACACCTTATCTTTGATAAAGGTGGCAGGAATGTACAGTGGAAAAAGGACAGCCTCTTCAATAAATGGTGCTGGGAAAACTGGACAGGTACATGTAAAAGAATGAAATTAGAACACTCCCTAACACCATACACAAAAATAAGCTCAAAATGGATTAAAGACCTAAATATAAGGCCAGAAACTATCAAACTATTAGAGGAAAACATAGGCAGAACACTCTATGACATAAATCACAGCAAGATTCTTTCTGACCCACCCCCTAGAGTAATGGAAATAAAAACAAAAATAAACAAATGGGACCTAATGAAACTTCAAAGCTTTTGCACAGCAAAGGAAACCATAAACAAGACCAAAAGACAACCCTCAGAATGGGAGAAAATATTTGCAAATGAAGCAACTGACAAAGGATTAATCTCCAAAATTTACAAGCAGCTCATGCAGCTCAACAACAACAAAAAAACAAACAACCCAATCCAAAAATGGGCAGAAGACCTAAATAGACATTTCTCCAAAGAAGATATACAGACTGCCAACAAACACATGAAAGAATGCTCAACATCATTAATCATTAGAGAAATGCAAATCAAAACTACAATGAGATATCATCTCACACCAGTCAGAATGGCCATCATCAATAAATCTAGAAACAATAAATGCTGGAGAGGGTGTGGAGAAAAGGGAACCCTCTTGCACTGCTGGTGGGAATGTGAATTGGTTCAGCCACTATGGAGAACAGTATGGAGGTTCCTTAAAAAACTACAAATAGAACTACCATATGACCCAGCAATCCCACTACTGGGCATATACCCTGAGAAAACCGAAATTCAAAAAGAGTCATGTACCAAAATGTTCATCGCAGCTCTATTTACAATAGCCCGGAGATGGAAACAACCTAAGTGCCCATCATCGGATGAATGGATAAAGAAGATGTGGCACATATATACAATGGAATATTACTCAGCCATAAAAAGAAACGAAATTGAGCTATTTGTAATGAGGTGGATAGACCTAGAGTCTGTCATACACAGTGAAGTAAGTCAGAACGAAAAAGACAAATACAGTATGCTAACACATATATATGGAATTTAAGAAAAAAAAAAATGTCATGAAGAACCTAGGGGTAAGGCAGGAATAAAGACGCAGACCTCCTAGAGAACGGACTTGAGGTTATGGGGAGGGGGAAGGGTGAGCTGTGACGGGGCGAGAGAGAGTCATGGACATATACACACTAACAAACGTAGTAAGGTAGATAGCTAGAGGGAAGCAGCCGCATGGCACGGGGATATTGGCTCGGTGCTCTGTGACAGCCTGGAGGGGTGGGATAGGGAGGGTGGGAGGGAGGGAGACGCAAGAGGGAAGAGATATGGGAACATATGTATATGTATAACTGATTCACTTTGTTATAAAGCAGAAACTAACACACCATTGTAAAGTAATTATACCCCAATAAAGATGTTAATAAAAAAAATAAATAAATAAAAAAAAAAAAAAAAAAAAAAAATGAAAGAAGTATAACATTTTAAAATGCTTTTATTTAAAAATTCTTATTTTTGTCTCATTAAAAAAAGAAATAAAGTTACTTAAAGTCACACAGCTAGTAAATGGCACACTCAGGATTTGAACTGAGGATCAGATATATGCCTTCTTCAGCATACCATCCTCCTTTAGAAGGAACCTGGATGAGAAATGAGGAAGTGCTTCCTAAGCATTGTGAATCACTGATTCAATTATCAAAAGAGGTCTCAGATTCTCCTGTTTGGGAAATCTTGAAAAATGGATAGTGGTCTAGAATGGTTCAGGAAGGCGATGAGAGTCTTGTGAAGAAACAAGGGCATTGACCAAGTGACTCCTAGAAGCGCCTTTCTTATTCTTTTGTGATGCAACAGAATAAGGAAATACCATTATGTTGGTAGTATCAAATTAGGTAGCAAACTTTCAAAGCAGCAAGGGAAAAAGGGATCCTAGAAACTACCATCTAGTAATTCAATCCCTGTTAAAACAGTGGAACAAATATTAAGAGGAAAAAAATACTATCTAAGATAATGGAATTATGAGCAATAGGCATTATGGGTTTTAAAAGAACAAATCATGCCAGACAAAGTTGATTGCTTTTTTGATTAGTAGACTAAGGGGATAGAGTAGTCGTAATATATCTTGATTTTAGCAAAAGGTTTGATAGTGTCTCGTGAAATTTTACTCAGGAAATTAATTGAAAATGGCCTAGAGATGAGCACTGTTGTGTGAACTTCAGTGTGGTGGCAGGACAGCAGAAGGGAATGAGAAACAGCAATGTATCATAGTGGGGAGATGTGGGGTGGGAAGGTTCAGGTTAGGGGTCAGTTCTATTTAATTATTTCATTACTTCTCAGGAAGAAGAGGAGGCAGCTCTTACGTGAGTGAAATATATATTATATCTTATCTGTGTGCTTTAATGAAAAAATCCTTTAAAAGCTAGCAAGTCTACCTGGTTTCCAGTCCCAGTTGTAGCCTTGGTCTGGGTCCCAGAAGGAGCCGTATGGATTCAAACAATATCATGTGATCCTATAATGAACTTCAGCTCTAATTCTGAATGATGAGTTAAATATAATGGCCTTAGCCAAGAGCCCTACCTATCCTTGTCACCATGCCCTTATCCTGCCTAGGCTCCCTCTCAACCCCTAATACCTGGGAGCTCTCCAACATCTTGGAGCCCAGCACTCAACCCTAAAATCAACTCTTATTACCTACTATGTGCCAGGCCCATGGTGGACATAAAGGATGAAGAATGTCATAAATGCGTAAGACATGAAGGATAGTTAAGTGACAGAGACATTAAACTGATAGTGATCACTGCTGTAATCAAGTTTAAGGAACATTCTATGGAAAAATAGAGGAGGCTGAGTAGAGGAGAGAGAAGGGGAATTTGGGAGAGCCAAAGGTTGCTGAGGCCAGCTTCAAAGAGGAGGTGCTATTTGACCAGGGGCTTAAAAAAATATTACGTAAGATGGGCAAGGAAAGGGCAATTCACCCAGGGGATGGAGACAAGTTACTCAGCCTCTGTAATTGATCTGTAAAATTCTAACAGTAATCATATCAGCTGTGAGCATTGTTGGGGGGATAAAGTGAAGTGTTATCTGTATAGAACATAGCACTGTGCAGAGCACAGAGAGAGGTTCAACAGTTGGAAGCCATTATGCTGCTGCTGATGGTTGGGGCAAGGGGCAACGTGGGATGGGGTTGTGGTGGGACACAAGGATGGAAAGACATGTTTAGAACCAACTTGTAAAGAAGGACCTTAAAAGTCCCATTAAGGAATCCAGACTTTATAAGGCAGACAATAGGAGGATGTTAATGGGCTTATAAACAGAGGCGGTAACTTGGCCAGATCTTGTTTTACCAAGATCAGTCTGATAGTGATGGAGGAAGAATATAAAGAAAGAGTCAGGTAAGAGGCTACTCAAGTACAAATGAGGACCCAAACTGGGACAGTCCCACTGGGGGTAGGAAAAAGGCTGTGAATCTGTGGTCTGTCTTGATAACTGAGGGAAAGAGAATCAATATTAACTTGATTGCATGGTTTCAGCAACTAGATATTTTGTAATGCCATTATCTGAAAAATGGAGCTCAGAAACAGAAAGAGCAGATCACGAGTTTGATTTTCTATCATTCCATGGAAAGTTTCTGTGGACTTATGCAAATCGTGGCTCTGAATTGTGGTGAGAATGCCCTTCCATCATTACTACCTTTGCTTGTAGAAGTGAGATTTTAATAGGCTGACACTGAGCTGTCTCTCTCAGCTCTCAGAGACATTGACAATAGGAGCAGTGTTGTAGGAGAATCATCTCTGGACGTTTTACCTGGGGAAGAATTGGAAAAATTATACTAATCAGGAGGAAGTAAATGAGGAACCAAGAAAACAAGGGAGTTCCCAGAGATATTACACTTCTCTATTTTTTCCCTCTTATTTTTTTGTTTCAGCAAACAAAGAAACATTCAAAAGTCCCTCTCAGGGTGTTTTCAGTACAGAGCCAAACATTTCATTATTTCCCTATTTGACACATAGGCAAGCACAAGAGAGAAGTATTATAAATATCCCGACCTGAAACATATCAGGTTATAGACTAGACCTATTTGTTGTGATTTCCCTGCATTGCTACATGTGGAACCAAGTCTAAACTCTCTCAACCCCCGATGTCCAATGTTAGATTTTGTCCTATGCTTTCCTTTAAACATTAAACAAAAGAGAATGAAAAATAGCTGAAGAGATTGCCTGGCTCATTGAACCCTGTTGTGAGAACATATTCAGTATGTCTTATATACACGACACATCTGTGAGTCATCCAAAATACAATCCAGTCCTCTTGAAATGGTCCTCGTGAGGTTAAACTCAATAGAGGGAAATTGCTCCAGCACAGCTGTCATCACTGCCTGTGGTTCTTCTTGGGTAAAAGTTGCTGAGAGAATGGGGAAGGGAGTGAAGGAAGATGATGGGAAGGAAACAGAGAGGGAAAGCAATCATTTTTGGACCAAGAATTTTCTTTCAATTTCTTCTCTTAAAGTTTGATTGATTATGTTTACTTTGACTCACCTGAAGTGATTAATAAGAGCATGGCTTTGTGAAAGAATTTTGTGTCAGTGCAATCAAGACAGTTTTACTTAAACTTATTTCAGTTTCCCCAAGACATAATCACTAGGTCATTTTGGAATCATGTTTTATGGTTGGTTGGAAAGATGAATATTATGAGTTTCAGTGGGGGGAAATTAGGCCCACAATTTAGTCTGCTCTGATTTATGAATTGCCCTTTAAGGAAATATAGTGGTAGTCGAACATGGAGTTATGGAAAGTCAGTGTTGTTCAGAGAATGTGTACAGTGAAGGGAGTATTAGTCCAACAGCCAAACTTTCTATGAGTTGACATAGGAATATGCAGATCTCTGGTTTCTTGTCAATTTTCTAACAGCTCTTAAGCACTTAGTATCTACTAGACACTTTTCTAGGCCTAATGGGAAATACATAGCAGTGTAAAGATATGTTACTTTTTCCAAGGAGCTTATACTTTCATGAAAGTGATGTCACAAGCTTGTGGCAAGGGTTTAACTGTATTGTAAAAGTTGGCACACAGGGCTTCCCTGGTGGCGCAATGGTTGAGAGTCCGCCTGCCGATGCAGGGGACACGGGTTCATGCCCCGGTCCGGGAGGATCCCACATGCCGCGGAGCGGCTGGGCCCGTGAGCCATGGCCGCTGAGCCTGTGCGTCCGGAGCCTGTGCTCCGCAACGGGAGAGGCCACAACAGTGAGAGGCCTGCATACCGCAAAAAAAAAAAAAAAAAAAAAAAAAAAAGTTGGCACACAGTTTCCTCTGGGGGAGAAACTGTCTTTTATTTGGAAAAATATATTCATACAAATTGCTTGAGGGTTAGATAGTAGATCTGTAGTCATGGATGTACACGTATTGTGGTGAAAATAATGAGAGGACATTTCCTGAAAGAAGAGAAATGGGAGAGAGGACCGGTGAAGCCATTGTTGATAGTTTCCTACTGGAGGAGTTGTTGAAGGGCTGTAGGAGCTGGCATGACTAATGTTCATTTTGAGGTCATTTGTATTCCTCTGATGTAAATTCCTACTCTGAATTTATTGTTGTGCCTGACTACAAAACTATTGTTTTCTAGTAACACACAAATTGCCTTGTATAAGTGGCCTTTTTGATGGAACTCAGGGAAGGGGTCAAGTTTCACCTTGGGGCCAACTTGTTGTAAGACAAACATGACATTGGCACAAATGAGACAATTTACAAGTTTGAAGCCAGAAATGGCCATGAGCACCTGGGAATTTTGGAAATCTTAATTTGAATTTGAAAATTTTAAACTTCCACAAAGTATGGAATTAGAGGTTTAAGCTCATCTTCTCTAAACCTCAGAGGGCAGGGAAGCAGGCCCTAGCTGACTTCTAGACAGCATATGCGTTGAAAAGACAGCTATAAAAGACATAGTATGAAACCTGCTACGTAAGTGAGACTTTAGCAGATAAGAGCTTTTCTTACATTGGCCTCTGTTAGACCAAAGTTTCCTGCTATGCAGATTCTAAATGATGTAGAACAGCCATTTCAGTAAGTGTGTAAGTAGAGTATAGAGTGGTTACAAGGACCATGGAGTCAAACTGCTTGAGTTCGTGTCTTGGCTCCATATTTATTAGCTGTATGACCTTGGGAAAGTTACTTTATTTCTCATATGCGCAATCCAAATAAAGAATCCTACCTTGCAGGGGTATAGTGAGGATTAAATGATTAGTACATGGCAAGACCTTCAAACACCACCTGTAAGTCCTAAACAATCATTGTTCTTTCTGTTGTTAGGGTTCAAAGGAATTTCACATTCATGTGTCCTCACAACATTGCCATGAACTATTCTTATCTCAGTCATAGAAATGGAAACATTTGTTTATTCATTAAATGAAACTATAATGAGCCAGACAGTGTGGTCGGTCTTAGGGATACATCCCAAATCACAGAAGCAGTGCAAAATTAATTTATCATCTGTAAAATAGGACTAATAATAATACCTACTTGTAGGACTATGATGAGATTTCTGTGAGGCAACATATATAAAATCCCTAGACCAGTGATTAATACTCAATAAATATTGATATCTTCCCTTTCTTTCCATAACTATGTTACCAGGAGCTAGAGATAAACAGAGGGGCAGTGAGTGCTTTTGACCACATAGGAAGAGGCCCACCATGAGGGCTTCATGGGAGAAGTCAACCAAGTGAGAAGTACGGCGAGCACCACGGTTTCAGTCAGGGCAACCTAATTCTTCTATGCCGCTACGGCCAAAGCAGTGCTTCCAGGTGGGGGTGGGGGAGGGCTGTGTAATCACATTTAGGAGGAGACAAGAAATACAGAAAATAGTGGAAATGAAGAAGATCCCAAAGAGAAGATCAGTGCACTTGGTGCAGCTGTGCACACTTTTGACTAGAAGGAAAGTTCCAGCCTTACTGGCTTCCTGCCTGATGCCTCTATCCACGCTTTTTCCCACCTCTCTTTGCCCTCCTTCTCCCCTCTCCCTTGGCCGTATCTCTAGTTCTCCTCTTTTTCTTCTTCCCAGTTTTCACCTGATTTTCTTTATCCCCCTTTTGCCCTTACTGCCTCCTATATATCTTTCCTTCCTCATCACACCCCATCTATTGGAAAGAAAGAGGGGACAGAATTAAGCATTGGTCTGAGGATTGACAGAACTGGCATCCGGGGAGTGGCCCCAGCCCCACAGGTGACCTCTGGATGAGAATGGCCTTCAGGAGAGCAGCTGAGACCTGCCACTCTTCTGTTCCTTGCTCCTCTGAACAAATTGGACACAGATGACTCAGGCTTTAAAGTGTTCTTCCGTCTGTGTTCACAGTTAGTCCACGTGCTTTCCTTTTTCAGCGGGTACAGCATCTCCTGGACCAGAGTTTAATCACACAACCAGTCAGCCAGCGTGTCTGGGAGTCTGGGAGTGCAGAGCCCTGGTTGGGCCTGAGCCCCAGAGAGACCCATCTCACCTCCATTTTCCACTTTACATCAGGGACTTGCTTGCTAAGGTCAAGGCTTCCTTCCAAAATTGTACATATTAAACAGCTGTTTATTTTATGATGTCTTGGGATAGGAGTGTTGATCTTTTCAAAAGATATTCCAGCTAATAATACAGAAAATAAGGATAGGTAAGAAAGGGCCATATTAGGGCAAAGAAAAGGGAAGAAGAAGTGAGGAGAGATGAGAAAAGTGAGAAGATGGAAGGGTATATAAAGAGTGCAGATAGGAAGAGAATAGAAGGAGAAAGGGTATCTCTAAGAGACTGGTTAAACTGCTTATATTAAATTTTTTATGAAGATCAAGACCTGAAAATAAAAATAGATACACACACATACATACATAATACATAAATTAAATTTAAAAAACTAACATCCATACTCACTTTCCAAGTGAATACTGAGTTAGAGTGAATTGTCAGAAATGCCTGGTCCCTGATGACATATATTATAAGTGTGAAAATGAGTTGGCTTTTATTTTGGAGTCTGTTTACCTGATAGGTTGGTGCAGTTTGTTCGCTTGCTCTTTTAATATATGAGGTCTAGTCTCGGCCCTGAGAGACTACGTAATTTGCTTCATTTCCCTGAACTTCCAGTCTCCCGATGTAGAACACAGCAATTTGAATGTCTCACGTTCCTGCTCATTTAAAGTGCCTGGCAAGCTTTTGTGAGCAGTCCAGGTCCTACGCAGTGCTGAGTCACAGCAGACGACAGCGGCAACTCATAGTGGAGACTCCATCCCATCTCCTCAGCTCACTTTCCCAAGGCAGAGGAGCCCACTCCTAATTGCAGTGATGTTAGTCATACACACTTGCCTACCTGAGACCCTCACCAACTGATTTGCCGCGGGACATGAACTGCTGTCAGTGAATGCAATGCTTGTTTCATTAAGTAGCATTGTTCCTGGTAAGACTGCAAACCTCCCTATCAGCCACTAATTGTTTTGTTTGAATGGGTTTAGAGGATCCCGATCATTTCTGTTAACTACCTGCAGGGGGCTGACAGTGAATGTGCATGCTAGGAGGTGGCAGGAGAGGGACCACAGTTCTTGAGCACCTGGATAGACATTAAAACTTGGGCTTTGGGCTTCCCTGGTGACACAGTGGTTGAGAGTCCGCCTGCCGATGCAGCGTACACGGGTTCGTGCCCTGGTCCGGGAGGATCCCACATGCCGCGGAGCGGCTGGGCCCGTGAGCCATGGCCGCTGAGCCTGTGCGTCCGGAGCCTGTGCTCCGCAACGGGAGAGGCCACAACAGTGAGAGGCCCGCATACCACAAAAACAAAAAACAAAAAAACTTGGGCTTTAACTTCACAGTCTTTTATTCAAAAGGAGGTGGAGGGAAGGCTACTGTGAAAGCCTGGTAAGATGTATGTGGTGACTTGTGATAATGAGCCCATCCCCAGCTGATTTTTTCTTTTTGCTGAAAACTTTATAATCTTAAATAAAATATAAGAGATTTAAAACCCACAGCAGCTGAACAGTAGCTTAAACTGGCTCAAAGAGGGGACTAAACTTATGGTCCCTGCTTCAGTGTAGTTTATAAGTCTCTCTATCTTGGTTTATTCTAGGGGTGAGTATGTAATAAATATTATATATGTGTATTATATATTATGCAAAACATATAATTAAGAAAACTTGTATCACTTAAGCCACCCTAGAAAGTAAATATACTAGCACGAATATGCATGCTCAACAAAATGGCATTCAATGTCCTTGCGTATTACATGTCTAAAGAAAAATTGCTAGTATTTTTTGAGGCCAGGTCAACCTCTGTACAAATACGTGGGTGTTTTGATCAAGCACTTTCTTGGCCCTGGCTCTCCCATCTCCGAAGAGGGGCTCTACCGGACCAGTGACGTCTTTCTGAAAGGATATTCAGTAGTATCTGCCAAATGCTTGACATTTCTTTGAGAAAGGATATATTTATTAACTCACATTTCCTGATGCTAGACGAGATGCCAAATGCACATCTTTCCATGCAGGTGGGCAGTTCAGGTGAGCTAAGGGAAGCCTGGAGAAGTTAAGCAACCTTATCATGGCTCTAAAGCTCTTCAGTGGGAGAGGTGGGCCTATAGTCCACTCTATAGTGGACTTTTAACTGATGTATAGAGGCAGGAATAACCTCATTCTAAGTAGTTTTATGATATATAGAGGCAGGAATAACCTCATTCTAAGTAAATGAGGTTATTTAAATGATGTATAGAGGCAGGAATAACCTTATTCTAAGTATTTTTGTTTCCTTTGTATCTCGTGGAATTACTACAGTCTTTCAACTCGCCTTGAGTGGATCATGGAGCAGTGGGTGGGGGTTGGGGGGAACAGGAAGAACCCCAGAAGCTCCTGTTTTTGTCAGCCTTGTGGTTGGCCACACCTCCTACTCCCAGAACCGGGGACAAATGCATGTCCTGGAGACACTCCTGCCATCCCTCCAGCTGTTCAGATGAGTGAGACAGATGCTTTGGCCGGCAAGTGACCTGAAGTGACTGGCAAAAATTAATTAACTTGCTGTGGAACTAATAATAAGCTGCTGGTTTGTTTTCTCTTTCCCTAACACCAGTCACCAAAGAGTTTTTCATTAGGGGCTGAATGCTTCCTTTGTAACCAGAATAACCTCATTAGTTACAGTTCCATCGTGGCTGGAGAGTTAGACAACAAATCACTGTCTCCTCCTCAGCCACCGTGACCTAACTTGTCATCTTTTATAGTCTTGCTGGGAGGAGTGTCTCTGCACCCCCAACATCCTCCATCCTTTCTTCAAGGTCTCCTTCCAAAGTGACTTTCAAATATACCTACTTACAGTTAGTTTTTTTGTTGTTGTTGTTGTTTTTTCTTGACAGCAGAGCTATTTTGTGTTTGTTGACTCAGGCATTTGTTGGAAAGACAGGGATTCTGGTTGATCTATGTTCATACTCCCAACTCCCCTGGCCCCTTTGTCTAGCCACCTTGGGTTGGTACTCTGCCATTTTCATTCAGATTTGCTGTGTGCTTTACAAGGTGCACATCAGTTTCAAAGACATCTTTCGTCTTCACAGCAACCCTATGTGCTATCCCCATTTTATGGATGAGGTCATTGAGGTTCACAGAGGTAAAATATCCAGAATTATGCTTCTACTGAAAGATGCAACTGGTACAGAGACCAAGACTTTTGACCCCAAGTTAAGTGTTCTTTCTAACATCAAAGCTGTCTCTCGGCTCCCTGTTTTTCCATGTTATCTTTGCAGTCCAGATTTTGCATTCCCCCCCAGCGCACACAGTCTTTCACCTTAGCCCTGTTGCTCCTTTCTTTAAGACTTTTGGGCCCAACTAATTGTCTTAAAACCACCATAAGTAGGTAGCAGGGCAGGGGCACTGGATTGCAAAAGATCGCCTCGTGTGGCTCATCCTCCTTGTAACTTCAGAAATCTTGCTTCTAGCTGGCAGCTTACCCAAACCAATGCCCTAGTGCTTGATGGATACTTTGAGTGAGTGCTTAGTGAGAAGGAGAAAATGAGAAGGCAGACCAGGGAGACACTGTGCTCCTTAACTAAATAGGAAAAAGTTTCTAAGATTTCTTCCTTGACCAATTTTATTCCATGCAAAGAGAAATGGAGAATGAGGAGCTAGGACAATGAAGTCTGTGATGGGGACTCACAGGCTCCAAAACTCCAGATCTACCTTGGCACAGGGTATAGTTGTTTTACTCCTCCCTCATTGGATACCGAGTCTCCCCACAGAGACTCCAATCTCAGGGTCAGACTGCCCGGCTTAAATCCTGGCTTTACTACTGACTTGCTGTTTGACTTTGAATAGGTCACTTAACCTCTCTGTGTTTCAGATTCCCCATGTGTAAGGTTGAGACAGTAATAATCTCAACTTCATAGTGCTGTTGTATTAAATAAATTAATATGTCCATGTCACATAGAAATGCTTGACACACAGTTAATATTTAATAAATATTAGGGGGCTTCCCTGGTGGCGCAGTGGTTGAGAATACACCTGCCGATGCAGGGGACACGGGTTCATGCCCCGGTCCAGGAAGATCCCACATGCCGCAGAGCGGCTGGGCCCGTGAGCCATGGCCACTGAGCCTGCGCGTCCGGAGCCTGTGCTCCGCAACAGGAGAGGCCACAGCAGTGAGAGGCCCGCGTACCGCCAAAAAAAAAAAGAAAGAAAAGAAAGATATATTAGGTAGTACTATTACATTAGCTAAGAATTGAAATTTAACATTTTTTTCTTTCAATATGTTCCTCTGGATATGGAAAGAAATGTGTGTATATATGTTAGCCAGGTTTCAAAACATGCTTATGGTCATTAGTTCTCCTATAAGTGTTCTGCAGGATAGAAATTTAAAGTGTTTGATTTGGGGTGGTTTAAATATATTCATATAATACTTGAGTTGGAAGGGACATTTGTAAAATTTACCCTTTGTAGCATACAGTCCCATGAGTTTTGAAAAAAACATACACAGCTGTGAAACCACTACCACAATCAAGAAAAAAAATTCTGTCACCTCAAAAATTTCTGTCATGTCTCCTCTGTGCATTTGAATTTGTATGTACATGTAAGCTTTTGACCCTCAGACAGAATTATATATTCTTAGAGGAAGAAGTCTATGGATGTAGAGATAGAGATAGAGATATAGGCATTTAGCAGAATGGAGACTCAGCTCCCTTGACCCAGTCTTCGGCTATTGTATGATCACATGTCAATCGATAGAGAAATGCAAGAAGTATTGAGAAACTTGAGATTTAATCCAGCATTTTCCCAAGCTGTTTAAATTCAGTCACTCAGAAAAGAGAAATGCATCTCAATTTTTTCAGTTTTTTTC
The DNA here is from genome assembly GCF_949987515.2 of Delphinus delphis. Taxonomy (NCBI): domain Eukaryota; kingdom Metazoa; phylum Chordata; class Mammalia; order Artiodactyla; family Delphinidae; genus Delphinus; species Delphinus delphis. The sequence goes on from NC_082694.2 coordinate 67,063,036, forward strand.
TACAAAGAGTGTCTAGATTAGTTTATAATTTTTCAAAGCAATTATATGATACATGTTTGTGAGTTTGTTTTAAGAAACTTGATCTCTGAATGGAACTAATTGAGACTTTACAAACAAGCTGAGGATGAGAGTCCAGAGATCATGAGCCTAGAAACTAAGGGACTATCTTCTTGCCCAATGTGGTCATTACTGAGATGTTCTAGGCCCCACTGGACATAGCTCAGAATAATCAAAGGGAGAACTTGATGAGTTCCTCACGGAATCCGTTGTTAGTAAGATTTCAATGTTATTGTACATCTCCTAAGATACTATTTTCAGTGTCTTTCCAAGCAACCAGAAGACTGGCTTAGAGAAACACCATAGGGAACTGGTATATTATAATTTACTATTCCATTGGACATCTTGATATCTTTCCAAAATCATGAACCTCAAACCATTTAATTATGTCCACAAAATGTTACAGTTCCCAGTTTCTCCAAATCTCTAGGTTATTAGTCCTATTATATTCGGTACCTACCAACATTTCTACAATATTCCGAAGTTGCCATTTTTCTACCTACAGGAGCATCTCAAGATCACTTTTCTCTAATCCAGACACACAGAACCTTCTTAGACTTTGAGGGTTAATAAATCAGAGATAAACGTGACTTGTCCTCTTTGTTTTTTGCATATTCCTAATAGGTTTTTTTTTTTTTTTTTTCTGTGTTGCGTCTTTGTTTCTGTGCGAGGGCTTTCTCTAGTTGTGGCAAGCGGGGGCCACTCTTCATCATGGTGTGCAGGCCTCTCACTATCGTGGCCTATCTTATTGTGGAGCACAGGCTCCAGATGAGCAGGCTCAGTAGTTGTGGCTCATGGGCCTAGTTGCTCTGCAGCATGTGGGATCCTCCCAGACCAGGGCTCGAACCCGTGTCCCCTGCATTAGCAAGCAGATTCTCAACCACTGCACCACCAGGGAAGCCCCTAATAGTATTTTTTAACGTTTCTCTGAATTCTATTTCTGGGAACCAATATCTGGTCTTTAGCCGTTCTGATCCATTAAGCTTCTTGATGATGTCTCTAGTTGGTAGAACAAAAGAACTTGTTTTATTGGCCTACAGTAAGCTACCAATGACAGAAGCAGCCAGTTTATCATCTTTTCTTTATTAACGGACATCAGAGTAATTGATGAGGACTTTTTTTTCAACCTCTGGTGTATTTTTTAAATGGATTGATTCTGGGGCATTTCAGTTCATTTACTGACAACGTCTTAAGGAGTAGAATGTGACTGTAATCAATTTTCATTATCATTGTGTGGCTAATAGGGCTAAAAATAAGAACTCTTAATTTGCTGTGGCATGATTGATTATCCAAGAAGGATATGGAAATAACATCTTTTAATATGCCTGGAGAGCTACATTAGACCTTTAAATTTTTCTTCCTCAAAACATATCACTTCCTGTAGTTTTCTATCCACTAATAAAACAACTCAGGACTTATAACATCACTTTTCTCCAGACCTTAATTTCAAGTGATCTCCAGTTGCAGTTTTCATATTCAGTGTTCCCCTGCATACAAGCTCATGGCCAAAGCTTTCTTTTTAATAGATTCTCTCCATCCTGTGTCTCTTGAAATAATTCTTTGAAGCTGTGCTAGATTTGGAAGACCCAGAGCAGCTTCCTAGAGTCCTGACTCTGCTTGTATATGTTCTCTCTAGACCAGAAGTTGGCCATCTGGAGTATGGGGTTCATCACGGAGTCTCCAAGGTGGTATGGTAAAGACAGAAATTTGGAGACCATAAGGCCTCATGAGCAAAGTACTAGGCTGGGAATAAGGAGACATTGGGTCTAGTTCCAACTCTGTTCCTTCATCTTAGCCAGCTCTTACTCTTTGGGGCTTCAGCTTCCTCCTCTGTAAAATGAATTTAATGCCTGTCCTGTCGCACAGCGTTGTTGGGATATGCCAGTGATACAGCGTGTATAAATTTTTGCTTTGTAACTATAAAATTCTGTATATTATATTTATTACTTCTCATATTCTTTCCCTCTCTATTTTTCATCTTCTGTTTCTATGCCTTACAACTTTCCCATTTCCTTACTTTCCAGTAACTTTGGTTACCCTTTGCTCCTGCCTAATAGTTATTGAGCATCTACACATTTCTGGTCCTTTGGGATACGTTGAAGCATCTAATACTCACATTACCTCTGTGGAATACTTATTGCCATGATCTTTTACAGACAAGAGACTGATGTTCAGCTTAAGTTAACTTAGGTAAACAAGTGGTAGAGTCGTGATTTGAACTGAAGACTATCTGATTCTAGGGAACTGTTCCTCAATAGAGTGTTTCTCAGATCTGAAGAGGTTGCTATTTCCTGGCCTGACCTAATTAAAAGATGTGTTGTACTCAAAGGCACAGCCAAAAGAACAGGAATTGGAGAAAGTCCCAAGTGGATAAATTGATGACTTTCTTCCTCTTTAGAAATCGATATTGCTTGTGGCCTTCAATCTGTTCAGGAAACTTTCATTACGGGAAAGAGTAGCTCTCAGTAGAATACCTTCGTCAATCTCCTCATGATTTCAAATCACTGTTATACAAGAGAATTTCTTACCACTTCATTAACCAGCCTCATTCATTTTTTATTCTACTATGGGCAGGAAACTCTAGGCCAGGGAAGGAGGTCCCAACGTGAGGACTCTTATGCCTGGGGATCTATGATAAGGAATCCCAAAATCTGTTCATAGATGAAAAGGTAAAATGCTATCTAGATGCTGTTTTTCAATGCTCAACATCACTAATCATTGGAGAGATGCAGATCAAAGCTGCAATGAGGTATCACCTAACACCAGTCAGAATAGCCATCATCAAAAAATCTAGAATCAATAAATGCTGGAGAGGGTGTAGAGAAGGGGGGACCCTTTTGCACTGTTAGTGGGAATGTGAATTGATACAGCCACTGTGGAGAACAGTGTGGAGATTCCTTAAAAAACTAAAAATGGAACTACCATACGACCCAGCAATTCCACTACTGGGCATATACCCTGAGAAAACCATAATTCAAAAAGAGTCATGTACCACAATGTTCAGTGCAGCTCTATTTACAATAGCCAGGACATGGAAGCAACCTAAGTGTCCATCAACGGATGAATGAATGAGGAAGATGGGGCACATATATACAATGGAATATTACTCAGCCATAAAAAGAAACGAAATTGAATTATTTGTAGTGAGGTGGATGGACCTAGAGTCTGTCATACAGAGTGAAGTAAGTCAGAATGAGAAAAACAAATACCGTATGCTAACACATATATATGGAATCAAAAAAAAAAGGTTCTGAATAACCTAGGGGCAGGACAGGAATAAAGACGCAGACGTAGAGAATGGACTTGAGGACATGGGGTGGGGGAAGGGTAAGCTGGGACGAAGTGAGAGAGTGGCATGGACTTATATATACTACCAAATGTAAAATAGATAGCTAGTGGGAAGCAGCCACATAGCACAGGGAGATCAGTTCAGTGCTTTGTGACCACCTAGAGGGGAGAGATAGGGAGGATGGGAGGGAGATGCAAGAGGGAGAAGATATGGGGATATATGTATATGTATATCTGATTCACTTTGGTATAAAGCAGAAACTAAGACACCATTGTAAAGCAATTATACCCCAATAAAGATGTTAAAAAAAAAACATATAGAAGCAATAGTGAAGAACAAAATACAAATTCATTTAAGAGCATCACTAAATTCACAGGACAGTAGAAGCTGTCTTCATTAACCTCCACTTTTACCAACCCACTGTATTAACTGCTCCCTCTGTAAAGCATCGTGATTGATGCTAACAACAGCCTGAACACTCGAGGTCAACAGGCTATTCTCTAGCATACCTGCACCCTTCTGCTGCCATCAGTTAAGATGTTAGCTTCCCAAGAGTCCCTTGTTTTATTTGTTAGCAAAGATATTTATGGTAATTACAAAATTCAATTACAATGCAAGAACAGAGCCATTGTTTTTATGAAAATTCAGTTGAATGCTTTGGAAAGATTCAATAAAGGCAAGCCACTAAAAAAAGAAGTTGCTGCTGAATGATGCAGGGCCACTCAGAAAGGCTCTGCCGGTTGTCACAGAACAGTTCTGAGGAACACTCTGGATGACACCCCCTCGAATTGTATAGGGCACAACTGCAAGGCAGTGCACAGAGCATTTGCGTTGGGAGTAAGATGACCATAAAAGTTTGGAAAGAAAAGCATGAATATCTTTACGAAGTCTATTCAAAATTCTCTGCAAATCCTTTTAGGTTCCTGTTCTTCTTTATATAAACCCAAATGGGAAATTGTAGGCAATGTGTTATGGATATGGGGACTGTAAGAAAGATGACTCACAGAGGACCCAAGACCTTGGCCTTGGCCCTACATCAAGATGGGTATGTGAATATATGTACCTGTCTTCTAGTTTATTTCTATTTTGAATGTTTAAGTGTCCTATTTTATAATTCTCTGTCTTAACTGGCTTTTTGGATTAATACATGAACTGCTCGTCCTGGGAGCTCTAACCTTTATTTGTTTACGTGTTTTCAACCAGCAGATACTCAAAGTATAGCCATGATCATGTCATGAAGGGTGGTCTATGAAAAGTTTTGAAGTTAAAAAGATTTGTTTTGGTGGCACTCAGCTATCTGTTAACTGAGCACAGGGCTAGGTAATGCTGTCATTGTCAGAGAGGGGACCTAGATTCCTACAAACACCCATATCAGTTTCTGTGCAGGCCACATGCTCTCTGAATAGCCCACACCACTGTTGTTCCAAGAGCTTGAAGTCACTAGCAGACTCTGCATTCTCCATAATTACACCCAATTTTCCAATTGAATTATCGCATGATTTAATTCATTGGCTGCATCTGGAGAGCATCAGCATTGTGCAGCTGTTGCAGCTTCAAGAGCTAATTGTTGCTAAGCACATTAAAAGTAGCCCTATTGCAGTGCACTGCAGTCAGAAAGGGAGGGGGTGCAAACTTTCATTTCCCATTTTCTCTTTGGTTGAATCATCACCCAAAGAGCCTAAGGGGTAGAAAACATTTAAGCCCTGTTAACATGGAGACCTCATTGGGTATGGTTACTGTCACTGGATGAAAGCGCTTAAGTGAGTCAGACATATCCAGATACCAAAATGCATAGAGACCTGAAAGCTTTATTTGGCATGTCTCACAGAATCATGACAAATAAGATTAGGTTAGAAATTAAAGGCTCTGTTAAAGGGGAGGCAGTGCATCATCGAAAAAGGAAGCCAATTGTTGATGAGGCACCGAGACATCTGAAGACCCCCAAATCTTAGTTCCAGTAAGAAGTTACCATATATCTGCCACACGACCCTTATGTTAAATTCACCTTAATATGTTTTCATAGAGCATCAACTATGTGCATAGTCATTTGAAGGCTTGCTTCAGTCTAAATATTTCCTGATACTCATCTTCAATCTCTTGTTATTTGGTATCTTAAAGTCAGGGATCTGAAACTCTGAAAAGCATGAATTGGGTATTTCCCTTACCTCCTTCCCTTCCCTGTGGTTCCAAGTACTTAGAGTTTGACTTCCAAAAAATCTTCATCCTCTGCCTAGATTTAGGGCTCTACTCATAGGTTCTATTTTTACTTGAAAGGTAACATTTATGGGCTCATTAAAAGATATCAGGGATGTTCTGTCTGAACTGAAGGCTGGCACGGGAGGAAAGCAGGCCTTGGGGGAGCCATATGTAAAGGCTGAAGGTGGAAATGTGTCAACTGGGGGGAAGAATAGAGGGATGCAAAATGGAATCTGAGGAGAGTCCAGGAGACAGGCAGAAGTGAGGTCATGGGTTTACACCATACTAACTACTAGGGGATTAAGGGAGAGTCTGTATCCTAAATGGTGAGATTCCCAGGCTTATTCCTCCCCAACCAAAGACTTCAGGAGAGTGGCAGTCAGGCATATGCCTACCTATCCAGGCAGGAAAGCAGAAGGAGCCTCCATTAAGAGATTGACAAGCCCAAGAGAAAAATCTATTCATATTGACAGGGAGGGGGGACCCTTTACACAATGGTTAACTCCTGGCCCAATCATCCTCCTGTGAACTTTACAAAGCAATTGACCCCATCCATGCACACAGAGATTCCAACTGGCTTTTTGTTTTTTTCTTAACAACTTTATTGGAGTATAATTGCTTTACAATGATGTGTTAGTTTCTGCTTTATAACAAAGTGAATCAGCTATACATATACATATATCCCCATATCCCCTCCCACTCGTGTCTCCCTGACACCCTCCCTATCCCACCCCTCTGTGTGGTCGCAAAGCACCGAGCTGATCTCCTTGTCCTATGTGGCTGCTTCCCATTAGCTATTTTACATGTCGTAGTGTATGTATGTCCATGCCACTTTCTCACTTCATCCCAACTTACCCTTCCCCCTCCGCGTGTCCTCAAGTCCATTCTCTACATCTGCGTCTTTATTCACGTCCTGCCCCTAGGTTCTTCAGAACCATTTTTTTGTTTGTTTGTTTCCGTATATATGTGTTAGCATACGGTATTTGTTTTTCTCTTTCTGACTTACTTCACTCTGTATGAAAGATTCTAGGTCCATCCACCTCACTACAAATAACTAAATTTCATTTCTTTTTATGGCTGAGTAATACTCCATTGTATATATGTGCCACATCTTCTTTATCCATTCGTCTGTCAGTGGACACTTAGGTTGCTTCCATGTCCTGGCTATTGTAAATAGAGCTGCACTGAACATTGTGGTACATGACTCTTTTTGAATTATGGTTTTCTCAGGGTATATGCCCAGTAGTGGGATTACTGGGTCGTATGGTAGTTCTACTTTTAGTTTTTAAAGGAACCTCCATGCTGTTCTCCATAGTGGCTGTATCAATTTACATTCCCACCACCAGTGCAAGAGGGTTCCCTTTTCTCCATACCCTCTCCAGCATTTATTATTTGTAGATTTTTTGATGATGGCCATTCTGACTGGTGTGAGGTGATACCTCATTGTAGTTTTCACTTTCATTTCTCTAATGATTAGTGATGTTGAGCATCCTTTCATGTGTTTGTTGGCAATCTGTAAATCTTCTTTGGAGAAATGTCTGTTTAGGTCTTCTGCCCATTTTTGGTTTGGGTTGTTTGTTTTTTTGATATTGAGCTGCATGAGCTGCTTGTAAATTTTGGAGATTAATGTTTTGTCAGTTGCTTCATTAGCAAATATTTTCTCCCATTCTGAGGGCTGTCTTTTCATCTTGTTTATGTTGTCCTTTGCTGTGCAAAAGCTTTTAAGTTTCATTAGCTCCCATTTGTTTATTTTTGTGTTTATTTCCATTTTTCTAGGAGGTGGGTCAAAAAGGACCTTGCTGTGATTTATGTCATAGAGTGTTCTGCCTATGTTTTCCACTAAGAGTTTGATAGTGTCTGGCCTTACTCTTAGGTCTTTAATCCAGTTTGAGATTACTTTTGTGTATGGTGTTAGGGAGTGTTCTAATTTCATTCTTTTACATGTAGCTGTCCAGTTTTCCCAGCACCACTTATTGAAGAGGCTGTCTTTTCTCCATTGTATACTCTTGCCTCCTTGATCAAAGATAAGGTGACCATAAGTGTGTGGGTTTATCTCTGGGCTTTCTATCCTATTCCAATGATCTATATTTCTGTTTTTGTGCCAGTACCATACTGTCTTGATTACTGTAGCTTTGCATTATAGTCTGAAGTCCAGGAGCCTGATTCCTCCAATTCTGTTTTTCTGTCTCAAGATTGCTTTGGCTATTCGGGGTCTTTTGTATTTCCATACAAATTGTGCAATTTTTTGTTCTAGTTTGGTGAAAAATGCTGTTGGTAGTTTGATAGGGATTGCATTGAATCTGTATATTGCTTTGGGTAGTATAGTGATTTTCACAATGTTGATTCTTCCAATCCAAGGACATGGTATATCTCTCCATCTGTTTGTATCTTCTTTAATTTCTTTCATCAGTGTCTTACAGTTTTCTGCATACAGGTCTTTTGTCTCCTTAGGTAGGGTTATTCTTAGGTATTTTATTCTTTTTGTTGCAATAGTAAATGAGAGTGTTTCCTTAATTTCTCTTTCAGATGTTTCATCATTAGTGTATAGGAATGCAAGAGATTTCTGTGCGTTAATTTTATATCCTGCTACTTAACCAAATTCATTGATTAGCTCTAGTAGTTTTCTGGTAGCCTCTTTAGGAGTTTCTATGTATAGTGTCATGTCATATGCAAACAGTGACAGTTTTACTTCTTCTTTTCTGATTTGGATTCCTTTTATTTCTTTTTCTCCTCTGATTGCTGTGGCTAAAACTTCCAAAACTATGTTGAATAATAGTGGTGAAAGTGGGCATCCTTGTCTTGTTCCTGATCCTCGAGGAAATGGTTTCAGTTTTTCACCATTGAGAATGATGTTGACTGTGGGTTTGTCATATATGGCCTTTAATATGTTGAGGTAAGTTCCCTCTATGCCTACTTTCTGGAGGGTTTTTTTATCATAAATGGATGTTGAATTTTGTCAAAAGCTTTTTTCTGCATCTAGTGAGAAGATCATATGGTTTTTATCCTTCAGTTTCTTAATATGGTGTATCACATTGATTGATTTGTATATATTGAAGAATCCTTGCATTCCTGGGATAAACCCCACTTGATCATGGTGTATGGTCCTTTTAATCTGCTGTTGGATTCTGTTTGCTAGTATTTTGTTGAGGATTCTTGCATCTATGTTCATTAGTGATATTGGCCTGTAGTTTTCTTTCTTTGTAACATCTTTGTCTTGTTGTGGTTTCAGGGTGTCAGTGGCCTCATAGAATGAGTTTGGGAGTGTTCCTCCCTCTGCTATATTTTGGAAGAGTTTGAGAATGATAGGTGTTAACGCTTCTCTAAATGTTTGGTAGAATTCACCTGTGAAGCCATCTAGGCCTGGGCTTTTGTTTCTTGGAAGATTTTTAATCACAGTCTCAATTTCAGTGCTTATGATTGGTCTGTTTATATTTTCTATTTCTTCCTGGTTCAGTCTCAGAAGGTTGTGCTTTTCTAAGAATGTGTCCATTTCTTCCAGGTTGTCCATTTTATTGGCATATAGTTGCTTGTAGTAATCTCTCATGATTCTTTGTATTTCTGCAGTGTCAGTTGTTACGTCTCCTTTTTCATTTCTAATTCTACTGATTTGAATCATCTCCCTTTTTTTCTTCATGAGTCTGGCTAATGGTTTATCAGTTTTGTTTATCCTCTCAAAGGAGCAGCTTTCACTTGTATTAATCTTTGCTATTCTTTTCTTCATTTCTTTTTCATTTATTTCTGATCTGATCTTTATGATTTCTTTCTTTCCACTAACTTTGGGGTTTTTTGTTCTCCTTTCCCTAATTGCATTAGGTGTAAGGTTAGATTGTTTATTTGAGATGTTTCTTGTTTCTTGAGGTAGGATTGCATTGCTATAAACTTCCCTCTTAGAACTGCTTTTGCTGCATCCCATAGGTTTTGGGTCATCGTGTTTTCATTGACATTTGTTTCTAGGTATTTTTTGATTTCCTCTTTGATTTCTTCAGTGATCTCTTGGTTATTTAGTAGTGTATTGTTTATCCTCCATGTGTTTGTATTTTTTACAGATTTTTTCCTTTAATTGATATCTAGTCTTATAGCGTTGTCGTCAGAAAAGATACTTGACATTATTTCAATTTTTTTGAAATTTACCAAGGCTTGATTTGTGTCCCAAGAAATGCTCTATCTTCGAGAATGTTCCATGAGTACTTGAGAAGAAAGTGTATTCTATTGTTTTTGGTTGGAATGTCCTATAAATATCAATTAAATCCATCTTGTTTAAGGTATCATTTAAGGTTTGTGTTTCCTTATTTATTTTCATTTTGGTTGATCTGTCCATTAGTGAAAGTGAGGTGTTAAGGTCCCCTACTATGATTATGTTACTGTCGATTTTCCCTTTCATGTCTGTTAGCATTTGCTTTAAGTATTGAGGTGTTCCTGTGTTGGGTGCCTAAATATTTACAATTGTTATATCTTCTTCTTGCATTGATTCCTTGATCATTATGTAGTGTCCTTCTTTGTCTTTGTAACAGTCTTTATTTTAGAGTGTATTTTTTCTGATATGAGTATTGCTACTCCAGCTTTCTTTTGATTTCCTTTTGCATGGACTATCTTTTTCCATCCCCTCACTTTCAGTCTATGTGTCCCTAGGTCTGAAGTGGGTGTCTTGTAGATAGCATATTTATGGGTCTTCTTTCTGTATCCATTCAGCCAGTCTGTGTCTTTTGGTTGGAGCATTTAATCCATTTACATTTAAGGTGCTTACCGATATGTATTTCCTTATTACCATTTTCTTAATTGTTTGGGGTTTGTTATTGTACATCTTTTCCTTCTCTTGTGTTTCCTGCCTAGAGAAGTTCCTTTAGCATTTGTTCTAAAGCTGGTTTGGTGGTGCTGAATTCTCTTAGCCTTTGCTTGTCTGTATAGGTTTTAATTTCTCTGTTGAATCTGAATGAGGGCCTTGCTGGGTAGAGTAATCTTGGTTGTAAGGTTTTCCCGTTCATCACTTTAAATATGTCCTGCCACTCCCTTCTGGCTTGCAGAGTTTCTGCAGAAAGATCATCTGTTAACCTTATGGGGATTCCCTTATATGTTATTTGTTGTTTTTCCCTTGTGGTTTTAACATTTTTTCTTTGTATGTAATTTTTGATAGTTTGATTAGTATGTGTCTTGGCATATTTCTCCTTGGATTTATCCTGTATGGGACTCTCTGCAATTCCTGGACTTGATTGACTATTTCCTTTCCCATATTAAGGAAGTTTTCAACTGTAATCTCTTCAAATATTTTCTCAGTGCCTTTCTTTTTCTCTTCTTCTTCTGATACCCCTATAATTTGAATGTTGGTGTGCTTAATGTTGTCCCAGAGGTCTCTAAGACTGTCCTCAATTCTTTTCATTCTTTTTTCTTTATTCTGCTCTGGGGTAGTTATTTCCACTATTTTATCTTCCAAGTCACTTATCTGTTCTTCTGCCTCAGTTATTCTGCTATTGATTCCTTCTAGAGAATTTTAAATTTCATTTATTGTGTTGTTCATCATTGTTTGTTTGCTCTTTAGCTCTTGTAGGTCCTTGTTAAAGTTTCTTGTATTTTCTCCATTCTATTTGCAAGATTTTGGGTCATCTTTACTATCATTACTCTGAATTCTTTTTCAGGTAGACTGCTTATTTCCTCTTCATTTGTTTGGTCTGGTGGGTTTTCGCCTTGCTCCTTCATCTGCTGTGTGTTTCTCTGTCTTTTCATTTTGCTTGACTTACTGTGTTTGGGGTCTCATTTTTGCAGGCTGCAGGTTCATAGTTCCCATTTTTTTTTGGTGTCTGCCCCCAGTGGCTAAGGTTGGTTCAGTGGGTTGTGTAGGCTTCCTGGTAGAGGGGCCTGGTGCCTGTTTTCTGGTGCATGAGGATGGATCTTGTCTTTCTGGTGGGCAGGAGTGCATCTGGTGGTGTGTTTTGGGGAGTCTGTGACCTTATTATGATTTTAGGCAGCCTCTCTGCTAATGCGTGGGGTTGTGTTCCTGTCCTGCTAGTTGTTTGGCATAGGATGTCCAGCACTGTAGCTTACTGGTCATTTAGTGGAATTGGGTCTTAGCATTGAGATGGAGATCTCTGGGAGAGTTTTCGCCATTTGACATTATGTGGGGTTGGGAGGTCTCTGGTGGACCAATGTCTGAACTTGGCTCTCCCACCTCTGAGGCACAGACCTGACACCTGGTTGGAGCACCAAGATCCTGTCAACCACACGGCTCAGAAGAAAGGGGAGAAAAAAAGAAAGAAAGAAAAAATAAAATAAAATAAAGTTATTAAAATAAAAAATATAAAAATTATTAAAAATTGAAAAGTAATTAATAAAAGAAAGAAAGAAGAGAGCACCCAAACCAAAAAACAAACCCACCAATGACAGCAAGCACTAAAAACTATACTAAAAAAAAAAAAAAAAAGCCAAAAAACGGACAGAGAGGACCCTAGGACAAATGGTAAAAGCAATGCTATATAGACAAAATCACCCAAAGAAGCATACACATCCACACTCACAAAAAGAGAAAGAGGAAAAAATACATATATATCTATATATATATAAAAGAGAAGAGAGCAACCAAATCAATAAACAAATCTAAAAATGAAAATAAACTCTAAATACTAAAGCATAAAACTAGAAACAAATTAGATGCAGAAAGCAAACCCCAAGTCTACAGTTGCTCCCAAAGTCCCCCGCCTCAGTTTTGGGATGATTCGTTGTCTGTTCAGGTGTTCCACAGATGCAGGATACATTAAGTTGATTGTGGAGATTTAATCCACTGCTCCTGAGGCTGCTGGGAGATATTTCCCTTTCTCTTCTTTGTTTGCACAGCTCCTGAGGTCAGCTTTGGATGTGGCCCTGCCTCTGCATGTAGGTCACATGAGGGTGTCTGTTCCTGCCCTGACAGTGCGGGGGTTAAAGTAGCAGCTGATTCAGGGGCTTTGGCTCAGTCAAGCTAGGGGGAGGGAGGGATACAGAATGCAGGACAAGCCTGCAGCGGCAGAGGCCAGTGTGAGGTTGCAGCAGCCTGAGCCAAGCCGTTTTTTCTCCTGAGGAAGTTGTCCCTGGATCACGGGACCCCGGCAGTGGCAGGCTGCACAGGCTTCTGGTACAGGAGGTGTGGAGAGTGACCTGTGCTTGCACACAGGCTTCTTGGTGGCTGCAGCAGCAGCCTTAGCGTTCCATGCCTGTCTCTGGTGTCCACACTGGTAGCCGTGGCTCACACCCATCTTTGGAGCTCATTTAGGTGGTGCTCTGAATCCCCTCTCCTTGCACATCCTGAAACAATGGTCTCTTGCCTCTTAGGCAGTTCCAGACTGTTTCCGGGACTCCCTCACTGTTAGCTGTGACACACTAGCCCCCTTCAGGCCGTTTTCACACAGCCAACCCCAGTCCTCTCCCTGGGATCTGACCTCTGAAGCCCGAGCCTCAGCTCTCAGCCGCCACCTTCCCAGTGGGTGAGCAGACAACCTCTCAGGCTGGTGAGTGCTCGTTGGCAGTGATCCTCTGTGTGGGAATCTCTCCGCTTTGCCCTCTGCACCCCTGTTACTGCGCTCTCCTCTGTGGCTCCAAAGCTTCCCCCCGGCCCACCCCTGTCTCTGCCAGTGAAGGGGCTTCCTACTGTGTGGAAACTTTTCCTCCTTCACAGCTCCCTCGCAAAGGTGCAAGTCCCGTCCCTATTCTTTTGTGTCTGTTTATTCTTTTTTCCTTTGCCCTACCCAGGTACGTGGGGAGTTTCTTGCCTTTTGGGAAGTCTGAGGTCTTCTGCCAGCATTCAGTAGGTGTTCTGTAGGAGTTGTTCCACATGTAGATGTATTTCTGATGTATTTGTGGGGAGGAAGGTGATCCTTTCAAGAAAATTGAAATCATATCAAGCATCTTTTCTGACCACAATGCTATGAAATTAGAAATCACTTACCTTGAAAAAGACATTAAAAAAAACCAAACACATGGAGGCTACACAATACATTACTAAATAACCAAGAGATCACTGAAGAAATCAAAGAGGAAATCAAAAAATACGTAGAGACAAATGACAATCCAAACCTTATGGATTGGATTGAAAAACACGACAATCCAAAACCTATGGGATGGAGCAAAAGCAGTTCTAAGAGGGAAGTTTATAGCTATACGATCCTACCTCAAGAAACAAGAAAAATCTCAAATAAACAATGTAACGTTATACCTAAAAGAACTAGAGATAGAAGAACAAAGAAAACCCAAAGTTAGCAGAAGGAAAGAAATTGTAAAGATCAGAGCAGAAATAAATGAAATAGAATCAAAGCAAACAATAGCAAAGATCAATAAAACTAAAAGCTGGTTCTTTGAGAAGATAAACAAAATTGATAAACCTTTAGCCAGAGTCATCAAGAAAAAAGAGGGAGAGCACTCAAATCAATAGGATTAGAAATGAAAAAGGAGAAGTTACAACAGACACCACAGAAATACAAAGCATCTTAAGAGACTACTACAAGCAACTCTATGCCAATAAAATAAACAACCTGGAAAAAATGGACAAATTCTTAGAAACGTATAATCTTCCAAGACTGAACCAGGAAGAAATAGAAAATATGAACAGACCAATCACAAGTCATGAAATAGAAACTGTGATTAAAAATCTTCCAACAAACAAAAGTCCAGGTGAATTCTATCAAACATTTAGAGAAGAGCTAACACCCATCCTTCTCAAACTCTTCCAAAAAATTGCAGAGGAAGGAAAACTCCCAAATTCATTCTATGAGGCCACCATCACCCTGATACCAAAACCAGACAAAGATACTACAAAAAAATAAAATTACAGACCAATATCACTGATGAATATAGATGTAAAAATCATCAATGAAATACTAGCAAACAGAGTCCAACAACACATTAAAAGGATCATACACCATGATCAAGTGGGATATATCCCAGAGATGCAAGGATTTTTCAATATATGCAAATCAGTCAACGTAATACACCATATTAACGAATTGAAGGAGAAAAACCATATGATCACCTCAATAGATGCAGAAAAACCTTTTGACAAAATTCAACACACATGTATGATAAAAACTCTCCAGAAAGTGGGCATAGAGGGAACCTACTTCAAAATAATAAAGGCCATATATGACAAACCCACAGCAAACATCATTCTGAATGGTGAAAAACTGAAAGCATTTCCTCCACGATCAGGAAGAAGACAAGGATGCCCACTCTCACCACTATTATTCAACATAGTTTTGGAAGTCCTAGCCACAGCAATCAGAGAAGAAAAAGAAATAAAAGGAATACAAATTGGAAAAGAAGAAGTAAAACTGTCACTGTTTGCAGATGACATGATAATATACATAGAGAATCCTAAAGATGCCACCAGGAAACTATTAGAGCTAATGAACGAATTTGGTAAAGTTGCAGGATACAAAATTAATACACAGAAACCCCTTGCATTTCTATACACTAATGATGAAAAATCTGAAAGAGAAATTAAGGAAACACTCCCATTTACCATTGCAACAAAAAGAATAAAATACCTAGGAATATACCTACCTAGGGAGAGAAAAGACCTGTATGCAGAAAACTGCAAGACACTGATGAAAGAAATTAAAGATGATACCAACAGACGGAGAGATATACCATGTTGTTGGATTGGAAGAATCAACATTGTGAAAATGACTATACTACCCAAAGCAATCTACAGATTCAATGCAATCCCTATCAAGTTACCAACGGCATTTTTTACAGAACTAGAACAAAAAAATCTTAAAATTTGTATGGAGACACAAAAGACCCCGAATAGCCAAAGCAGTCTTGAGGGAAAAAAATGGAGCTGGAGCAATCAGACTCCCTGACTTCAGACTATACTACAAAGCTAAAGTAATCAAGATAATATGGTACTGGCACAAAAACAGAAACATAGATCAATAGAACAAGATAGAAAGCCCAGAGATAAACCCATGCACCTATGGTCAACTAATCTATGACAAAGGAGGCAAAGATATACAGTGGAGAAAAGATAGCTTTTTCAATAAGTGGTGCTGGGAAAACTGGACAGCTACATGTAAAAGAATGAATTTAGAACACTTCCTAACACCATACAGAAAAATAAACTCAAAATGGATTAGAACCCTAAATGTAAGTTTGGACACTCTAAAACTCTTAGAGGAAAACATAAGAAGAACGCTCTTTGACATAAATCATAGCAAGATCTTTTTTGATCCACCTCCTAGAGTAATGGAAATAAAAACAAAAATAAACAAATGGGAGCTAATGAAACTTAAAAGGTTTTGCACAGCAAAGGAAACCTTAAACAAGACGAAAACAAAACCCTCAGAATGGGAGAAAATATTTGCAAACGAATCATCAGACAAAGGATTAATCTCCATAATATATAAACAGCTCATGCAGCTCAATATTAAAAAATCCAAAAATCGGCAGAAGACCTAAATAGACATTCTCTAAAGAAAACATACAGATGGCCAAGAAGCAAATGAAAAGCTGCTCAACATCACTAATTATTAGAGAAATGCAAATCAAAACTACAGTGAGATATCACCTCACACCAGTTTGAATGGCCTCATCAGAAAATCTACAAACAACAAATGCTGGAGAGGGTGTGGAGAAAAGGGGACCGTCTTGCTGTTGGTGGGAATGTAAAATGATACAGCCACTATGGAGAACAGTATGGAGTTTCTTAAAAAACTAAAAATAGAATTACCATATGACCCAGCAATCCCACTACTGGGCATATACCCAGAGAGAACCATAATTGAAAAAGACACATGCACCCCAATATTCATTGCAGCACCATTCACAATAGCCAGGTCATTGAAGCAACCTAAATGCCCATCAACAGATGAATGCATAAAGAAGACATGGTTCATGTATACATTGGAATATACTCAGCCATAAAAAGGAGCAAAATTGGGTCTTTTGTAGAGACGTGGATGCATCTGGAGACTGTCTTACAGAGTGAAGTACATCAGAAAGAGAACAAGAAATATCATATATTAACGCATATATGTGGAACCTATAAAATGGTACAGATGAACCCGTTTGCAGGGCAGAAGTTGAGACACAGATGTAGAGAACAAACGTATGGACACCAAGGGGGGAAAGCCGCGGGGGGTGGGGCGTGTGTGTGATGAGTTGGGAGATTGGGATTGACATGTATACACTGATGTGGATAAAATGTATGACTAATAAGAACCTGCTGTATTAAAAAAAAGAAAGAAAGAAAAGAAAAATAAAAACAGAGATCAAAACCAAGAAGCAAAATAAAGAAAGGGATGGGATTCTCAGAGTCAGTGTTGGGAGCAGGAATAAAACTTAAACACACACACACACACACACACACTAATGATAACCACAGAAAGTGCTCAGCACAATTAGCTCCAAAATACAAAAGGTATACATGATAGCACATAATTGTGAAATTTTTAAAAAATAGAGAATGAGGAAAGATCATACATCTTTCAGAAGAAAAAATATAGATCACATACAAATAATAAAGAATCAGAGTAATATCTGCCTTAACATCAGCAACTTGGGGATCTAGAAGTCAATTGATAAATGTAATCAAAATCCCAAAGGTAAATAATTTCCAAGCCAAATTTTCATATCCAGTCAAACTTCCATTAAACATGAAGTTAAGGGCTTCCCTGGTGGCGCAGTGGTTGGGAGTCCGCCTGCCAATGCAGGGGGCGCAGGCTCGTGCCCCGGTCCAGGATGATCCCACGTGACACAAAGCCGCTGAGCCTGCGTGTCCAGAGCCTGTGCTCTGCAGCAGGAGAGGCCACAGTGGTGAGAGGCCCGCGTACCACACACACACAAAAAAAAAATGAAGTTAAAATAAAGATACTTTCATAAATTTAAGGTCTAAAAAATTTACCTTTTATGCACCCTTTCTTAAAAAGATACGGGAGGATGTGCCACATGGAAATAAGACAATAAAACATGGAATAGGAAAATATGGGAACCATGAAACTGAAACAAAAGACCCATCCCAGAAGAGAAACAAAGAGAATTCTGAATATAATGGCAAAAGGAATTCCTGAAGTGAATTAAAACTGTTGCATGCTACACAATGAATGAACCTCGAAATCATTATGCTAAGTGAAATAACCTAGTCACAAAAAGACAAATACTGTATGATTGCACTCATATGAGGTACCTAGATTAGTCAAATTCATAGAGACAGAAAGTAGAGTGGCACCCTCCAGGAGCTA
Source organism: Delphinus delphis (assembly GCF_949987515.2). Classification (NCBI taxonomy): domain Eukaryota; kingdom Metazoa; phylum Chordata; class Mammalia; order Artiodactyla; family Delphinidae; genus Delphinus; species Delphinus delphis. Next base: position 67,080,775 of record NC_082694.2, read on the forward strand.
GGAGGATGGGAAATGAGGAATTATTGTTTAGTGGGTATGGAGTTCCAGTTTGTAAAGAAGAAAACAGTTCAGGAGATGGACAGTAGTGATGATTGCACAACAATGTGCCACTGAACTCTACACTTAAAAGTGGTTAAAGTGGTAAATTTTATGTTGTGTGTATTTTACCACAATTAAAAAAAAATAATCTAAAGTGTTTGTTCTGGAGAGTGGGAATTAGGGAGAAGGGAAAACTGCTTTCTGTTAAAAGCCTAGAGTCCTAGTTGACTTCTTAAATTATGTATGTGTAATACTTTAATAAAAATATTTTTTTCAACTAAAACTAAATGTTAATGCGATAGGCATTCTAGGCAAAAGGAACAAGTGCATGAACAAACTCAGGAAGGCATGAAACAGCATGAGGAGAACCATAGGAAAGTCCACACTCCTGGAGGGTGTTGAACAGGCCATGGGAAGGAGCTGGGGCTTTACTCTCTAGGCCAGTGTTTCCCACAGTGGTGTGCACTTACAGATGTACCTGATGATCTTTGTCATTTAATAGTTATATATTTAATTTTAAAGTACCTTCTATTCATAACAAATGACACTGATTTTTAGTTTATGGTGATGATACAAATTCCTTAAACGAAGTTTATAAATGTGAGTTGGTTTTAAGAAAAACATTAAGTTGATAATAATACGAGATGCACACAACTGTGGCAAAAAATCATGAAGGTGGTGCATGGATGATTAAGGTAGAGGAAACACTTTTCTAGGTGATAGGGAGCGCTTGCTGGTTTACATGAGGCAGAGTGTCCAGGCCGAGTTTGAGTCCCATATCAATCCAGGGAATATGAACTGCCTTCTACAACTCTGAGACCTGGAGGCATCTTCAGAGGCAGTCTTGAGGTGGGGCTAGAGCTTCAAATAGCGACTCTCTGTTCTGTAAGTCTGCCTACAAGTAAAAAGAAGTGGCCATTAAAAAATAAAAGATTGAAGACCACAAAAATAGATCATTCTGGTTGTAGGGAACGGGGTGGAGAATTAAGGGAGAAAGGCTGAGGAACAGAAAGACCAACAGAGCAGCTTCTGCAAGTGACCTAGGAGGAGACTATGGCCTGGCCTGGGACAGTATGTAGGAAGAGGGGGAGATAGATTAGAGAGGTAGAGCTCCTGACTGCAGGCATAGTGTTCTACCTGGTGGCAGCCCATCTGAACTGCAAGTATACGCTTATAAAGAAATACACAGCTCTTAGAGAACAAGCCTTATCTGCCCAAATAAAGAAGTGATGGCAGAAGTTTATTGCCATATCGAATTTTCCAACATTAGTTACACTATTAGGAGCAGTTGTATTAGAAACTGATTTTTCCAAGCCCAGAAAAGTATGAAAGTAACAGAGGAACCATATGTTATAGTAGGAGACTGGACTTGGAGCCATCATTCATTCCCTCCTTCACTCATTCGTTTATCCATCGATTCATACAACAACTATTTATTCAACACATATGTGTAAGGAACTGTTCTATGTACTGGAGACCCATCAGTGAACAGAATTGACATCAATTCCTGCTTTCCTGATGCTTATATTCTTGTAGAAAAAAACAAAAAAATAAGTTAGTAAAATATACAATGTGTTAGAAGAGAATAAATTCTATAAAAAATAATAAAGCCGGGAAGGTCAGAATGACAGGGCAAAATTTTTTAAAGGGTGGTCAGTTAAAGCCTTGTGTGAGGGTTGACATTTGAGCAAAGACTTGAAGGAGGTAAGATAATGAGCCATGCAGACATCTTGGGGAAGAGCATTCAGGATGAGGGAGTAGCAAGCACAAAGGCTCTGAGGCAGGAGAACGACTAGAAGGTTCAGGAATAGCCAGGAGGCCAAGGTGACTGGAGCAGAGTAAGTCAGGGGATGAGTAGCAGGAGATGAGGTCAGGGAGGTTTGAGGGAGTTGGGGGGCAAGATGTATGGTCTTGTAGACCATTGTAAGGACTTTGGCTTTTACTCTTTGAGAAAAGGAAGGCCTTTGGAAGGTTTGGAGGCAAGGGGTGACATGCTCTACCTTAAGTTTTAAAAGGATCACTTTAGCTGGTATGTTGAGACTAGACTACAAGAGCTGAGGCAGGTAGATATGTAGAAGGCATTTGCAAGAATCTAGGCAAGAAAAAAAGGTAACTTGAACCAGATGCTAGCAGGACAAGTAGTAAGGAGTGGTCAGATTTGAGGTGTATTTTGGAGGTATTGCCTACCGATGATTTGGAAAGTTTGGGCCTGGAAGGATGGAGTCACAATAACTGGGGTTAGGAATGACCTTGGATAGATCAAGTTTGTATGGGTCGATCATGAATTCAGTTTTGACATGAAAAATTTGAAACATCTATTAGTTGTCCAAGTGGAGACCTTAAGAAAGCAGAGAGATAAATGGGCCTGGAAGTCAAGGAAATGGTTTGGGCTGAATATACAACTCAGGGTCTTTACTAAGGAGGTGAGGTTAGCCAAGGAATGAGTGTAGCTAGAGAAGAGCAGAGGTCCAAAGGCTGAGCCCTGGCGACCTCCAACAAGTTGGGGAGATGAGGAGGAACCAGCAAAAGGGATGGAAGAGAGGACGGTGAGGTAGGAGGAAACCCAAGAAGGTCCTGTGTCCTGGAAGTCACGTGAAGACACTATGGGAGTGGGAGTGATCAGTTATGGATAAATGCTGCTGATGGTCCAGGAAGAACACCTGAGGCTGAGGATTGACCACTGGATTTAATAACATGGAGGTGACTGGTGACCTTGGCAGGAGCATCTTGGTGGAAGATGGGACAAAAGCCTGATTGAAATCATAGTTGCTGGGCTCTGGTCCATACCACTAACATGCTGGGTGACTTTGAATAAATCATGCAACTTCTCTGGGGTCCGTTTCCTCATTTGTCAAATGGCGGGGTTTGAAGTAGAAGATCTTTAAAGCCCCTTCTAGCGCTAAAATTAAAAGATTTTGTGATGATTCTAATAAAGCGGGTTTTTCTTTTCATGAAACTGATACCCCAAAAGTATTTGGAATCTGAAACTTGCATGTGGGGCTTCTCTTTTCTCAGAGTGAAGAAAATGTGGGTGGAAATGCAAGACATTCAGCAAACTGACCACTGGGTCTAATGTGAAAGAAGCCAAGTTAGTTCATCGTTTGTTTCAAGATAATGGAACACACATGCACAGACACATTTTCTGACTTTTCCCACAAGGAAAGACACCTCATTTACATTTGTATTTTTGTTTTTATTCTGCGTGTAATATTGATCCCATTTAATTAAGATTTCCAGTCTCTCATTAAACAGTTTGTTTTGGTAATTTCCTGAAAGTGAGCCTATACACTTTGATAGCTCCACCTTTGCCATGGAAGCACCTACCTACTACCACCTGGTGGAAGCAAAAATATTACAAAATAGAGGAAAAGAGAAAAGTAAAGACACTTTCTTAGTTCACTGCTCCCAAGGATTGGTCCTAGGTCTTTCCAGGTAATACTGACTTTGTGATGTCTCCAAGGCCTTGGAGGCTGTGGGAATCTGCATGACCCCATGGAGATCTGACACCTGGGGCTTGGCATGGCTTCCTTACATTCAAAGCCAATGAAATCCAGACATGCAGAATATTCACTGAGTATTCCTGGGGGAATGAACTAAGTAAGTGAGGGTCATTAAAATTAATCCTGGTTTTCTGAAACCACTTTAACTCTCTACTTAAGAAATTACCTATGCAAGCATTGTTTTAAAAAATACCTTTTTGAAGAAGTATTCTTAGAAAACTGTTTTTAGTAGAGGTTGAGTTTTGTATTTTTAAGATCTTCCATTCATGTCATAGACAAACTGTGAGCATACCTGGTTGCTAAGGGTTATAAACTTCTTTAAATTATCAGCAAACATGATAGCTAACAACTGGATTCCTACATGAATGGAGAAGATTCTGCTATCTCTGGAGAGTAAAAAACAAAGCAAAACAAACAAAAAAAAACCCTTTAATTTGAAAAAAAATAGTCACTGGCATTTAATATGCTAATGCAAAGACACACCAACATGACTATAATCTCTGTGTTTATGAAACTTCAGGGAAAGCTGGAAGCAACTCTAAGCAAGGAATAATAAAAGATGACAGGAAACTGCTAGATTTCTATCACTATAGAACCCCATTCCCTCTCCTCCCCTGATTTTTCTGAGCCAGCTCAGAGAAGAGGGTCTGAGTTACAAGACAGAGCGAGCCAGAGTTGTGACACTGAGGAGAAGGGAGATTTTCCCCAAAGAAGTCTGTACTGTTCCCGAACAACCCTAGGATTCAACACCATATCGAATGAGTGAGATAAAAATATTGGAGTTTCTCTTAATAAAGGAAGCGATTAAATATCACATGAATTTAAGATCACTTTAAAGGATGACTTGACCTGGGTGTTTATTTAGTGAAATAGTTCTGCATAAATGTATAACATTTTAAAATTGTACTACTTGATATTGAGTGGCAGTTTTGCCAATCATGGCAGAAAATAAGGGGAAACAGGGAGGACCCAACTAATGATAGAGACCTACTACATACTATGATCCAAATTTTTAATTTGATATAGGAAGAAATAAGAAATCATTGAAAGCCTGAAATGATCTTAGTTGGAGCAGCAGGCAGGCCAAGTAAATTTAGTAGTAGAAGTGTCAAATGATCAGTGAGTTGGCATTGGAAAGGAGAAAATGTGGCGTATTTGAGTGATGTCATAGAGAGTGAAACAGCTGGTCTTCATAAGCTCCTTCCTGTCACAGTGGAAAGACTTAGAGAGTTAGACTGTGGATCTTCTGGTCTACTCCTCTACACTTTAGATGCAAACTCAAGGCCAGAGAAGTAGGATTACCTACCCAAGTATCAAGGGAATTAGTGCAGAATCAAGACTAGAATCTGTGTTTCCCAGGCTAGTGCTTTCCCAATGCTTCAACGACATCTTTAAGTCCTCTGTGAAGCTTAAACCTTAAGGGACATATCTAAATGAGGAACTTTGGTGGAGATGGGCAGGGAAAGCTGCTGTGAAGGACAGATGGGTGGGGGGTGGGGTAGGTAGATAAGAAGGGATCTTCAGCTCTGCTATTATATAGATTTTAGAACATCCAACTAAACACCCTCGGTGCCTTCCTCTTCTTCCTCTTTCTCCTGTCTCATTCAATCCCATGGCCTCAACTCTCATCTCTAAGATAAATGATCCCCAAATCACTTCCTTCAATCTCTTCCAATCTCCAGTTCTATATTTCCAATTGCCTGCTAGACATTTCCTCCTAGATTCCCACTGGAGTCTTAGGCTGAAGATGCCCAATTGGAATTTATTGCCTTTCCTTCAAAATAACTGTCTTAGTTCCCTGATTAGTACCATCATCCTCCCAGACATCCAGATCCAAGCTTTTAGCATTATTTTTACTTCTTTCTCTTCCTTGCAAATCCCTGATGAATTGCAATCTACTTAGATGCCATCATCACTGCATCTCTTGTCCCTGCCCCCTCTTCTCTGCCTGCCCTTAGCTCATGCCTTCATTGCCCTGTACGAAGCCTTTTATGATACCCTTCCTTTGGGCTTTCAATGTCCTATACTCTTTTATCAGGATTTTCCTCCAAAATCTCAGACTTGGCTGTGTCACTCCTCTATGAGAAAGCCTTCAGTGTCTTGTATTGCTAATATAATTAAGTTCAAATTTCTTAGCCTAAAATTTAAAACCTCCATAATTGTTCCAACATATTTTTCCATTACTTTACCTGCACACAGGGGCCACTGAAGTCAACTTTGCTAGATTCAGCTGTTTACTAACCCTATATATGTGGTAAGCACCAGGCCTTTGCCATATGCTGTTCTCTTTGCTGGTGATGTCTTTCTTTCCATTGCCAGCCCTGGAAGATTAAACATCTACCCATATTATTATTATTATTTTCACTCTTTGATGCATGTTTCAAACCCACTGTAACCCTTAAAAAACTTTTATTATTCTTCCCCAGACAAAAGGATTCTCTCCTTTAACTTTCTCCCAAACCGTTTTATCTCTTTCTCTTTAGAAATCTTCACTTTTCACTTTCTGTTAGGTATTATTATTTCTGAAGTTTAAATCCCCAATAAATTATGAGCCCCCAGAGGGTAGAGGTGGGTTTGATTTAATCCCACCTAGTATGATACTTGGGTATCATGCTAAGTAGGTGCTCAATAAATGTTAATTAAGTGAATGACTGAGTGAATGTTAATGAATACATTTCTGAAGACAGTCGGCAAGTTGGTTTTGAATGAAGTAGAGAGGTAGGAATGGAAAGAGATTTGGAATTTATTCATATTCTACTGATGGTGGAAATTACACAGGTTTTTATGGTTGTTGCTTTTTTTTTTTTTAAGATGAGGTGAAAAGGCGAGATCCAGGTCTGAGTCAGGGAAACTGCAGAACATAACCCAGGATGAGAAGGGCCCAGTGAAAAAGGAAGCTGAAAGGGAAAAGGATATACAATACCCCTGAAAAGAAATTTATGCAGACCCAGATTTGAAGCCAACCTCTGATTATCTACTATTTATTTATTTTAAAGAAATATGCACCAGATTTTAGTGCTTCCTTTTTTGTTTGTCTCCCAATATATGCATGTGCCAGAAAAATCCAGGACTTGATTTACCTTTGCTGATCCGGCTTCTTTTCTCTGAGCTTATTTATGGCCTTGAGAGAGACATCGTGTCCTTGCTGATAAAGGACAACTGAACTGTATTCTAGGCTCAGTCGCCAAGTTGCTGTACGACTCCTAGAAAGTTGCTTTCTTACCCAGCTGCCAAGTTTTCCTGAACTATAGGAAATGAGGACCACGTGTGAAAGGTAGAGTCCTAGACTAGAGCATCTCAAAATTTAAAGTGCCTTCAGTCTCCTGGGACACTTGTTAAAAAAAGTTGATTATGGGGCTTCCCTGGTGGCGCAGTGGTTAAGAATCCGCCTGCCAAGGCAGGGGATACGGGTTTGAGCCCTGGTCCGGGAAGATCCCACATGCCACGGAGCAACTAAGCCCATGTGCCACAACTACTGAGCTTGTGCTCTAGAGCCCGTGAGCCACAACTACTGAGCCCGTGTGCCATAACTACAGAAGCCCTTGCACCTAGAGCCAGTGCTCTGCAACAAGAGAAGCCACCATGATGAGAAGCCGCGCACCCCAATGAAGAGTAGTCCCCACTCGCTGTACCTAGAGAAAGCCCACATGCAGCAACGAAGACCCAATGCAGCCAAAAATAAATAAATAAGTAAATAAATAAAAATTTTAAAAAAAAGTTGATTATGTTTCAGTAAGTCTAGGCTGGAGCCTGAGATTTGCCACGTCTAACAAACTCCCAGCTGGACCCACATTGAATAACAGGGTCCTTTTGAATACAAGAGGAACCTTAGAGATCAGCCAAGCCAGTGGTTCACAGCCCCAACTAATCCTTAGGATCAACTGGGGAGCATCTAAGAATACAGATACCCAGGCTTCACACCCAGAGGCTTGGATGGGGCCCAGACAAGTGAGGTTTTAATAAGCTCCCCAGCTCATTCTGATGCATGGCCAGGTTTGAGAACCACAAATATTGTCTGGCCGCCACCCCCAACTAGAGATGGCAAAACCGAGGCCCAGAGACTACCTGAATTCCACGAAGAAAGATTTTGTTCATTTGAAAGGGGTTTTCCTGAAAAAATTACCCCTATGCATTTCGTTACTGTAAGTGAAAGTTCCCCTTTAAAGCCACAGAAATAACTGGGTCCTGTATAAAATTTATTTCTTAAAAGCTACTAACAGAGAAAACCAATGTTTTCAGTCTCTTTTAGAGTGATAAATTCTCTAGGTTACTTTAGTTTCATCCTAATGTAGGGGGTGGTGGTAGGTGGTGGTAAGTGGTGGTAAGGAATGGCTATTAAGCAATTATGTTATTCAAACACATCATTATTATTATTACCATGATGAGTGGACTCATTATAATCAAACAATAAAAGTGTGAATGACTTTGCATTGTTATTAGTGTCTGTCTCAGTGCCCCTGCCTTTCCCAGGGGCTACTGCGTTCAGCAGAGATGATTCACCATGTACCGTACTTGTAGTGCTCAACTTGTAAGCTGTTGGATTAGTTTTCAGAATCCAATGTGGTCATCTTTTCTTTGCTGGTGCTGACCTGTTGTTCATTTAAGATTCTTGCTTCCCCCTCGCCCAAATAACCTAATCTTAGGAAGCCTATGGCGTCCCTGTATCCACCCTTGTTGTTTTCCCATCCTTTCTTTCACACAGCAACTAGTGATCATCAGAATTATGAACCGACATTATAATCCCCCTACTTAAAACTTGCCAGTGGCTGCCTGTTTCTTTTAGGATAAAATAAAAATCCTTAGCAGGTCTTCCCAGACCCTTAATAAACTGTTCCACTTCCTTTCAGCAGCCTCATTACCAGACATTCTTCCTTTCCCTCTTGCCATACTGTTTTGGGCTTCTGGGATATTCTAACATCTCCAGTTTCTGGAATGTTTTAACATCTCTCACCTAGGGACTTTATATATGCTCTTCTCTCCATTTATAAGATTTTACCCAGCTACATCATCCTCATCCTTCAGCTCTTAGCTTAAATTTCTGTTGCTCAGGGAGCCTTCCCTGACCACCAGACTAAATTAACACCCCCAGTCAATCTCTTCCGTAAGATCTGGTGCTTCTCCATTGGTAACAGTGACTACACCAGTAATGACTTGCTCAATATCTTTCTTCCTTCACTCATGATAAGCCTCAAATGGACACAGCTGTCCTTTCAAAGCTAATTTCTCATTGTCCAACACATACCTGGCTTAATAGTTGTTGGAGGAATGAGTGTAAGAATCACCAGGCACTTGAACTGACCATACAGAATCCCAGAGATCTAAGGGGAAACAAAGACACTGAGCCTCCTTCTGTCTAATTCTCTGAGTTAAGGGCTTCCCTCCTTTTCCCAGTATCCACATCTCCCCCCAGATACATTTTTAGAAACTCTAAGTGATTAAAATATTTCACCCCTAAACTGAACATCTAGTCCCAGCATCTTAGATCTACGTTTCCTAGAACTGCTGTTGCAGTGTTACTCTTGGAGGATACATGGGTGAAGCTACACAGAGCCCAGAACTGTACTTCTGTGGAGATACTGTTGTGGATGCCATTTGCTACAGCACTCCATGTCCCCTATGGAAAGGCCCACCCAAGAAATGGCTCTTTTAGATTTAATGTCAGGAAGAGCTTTGCTTCCTTGGGGAACTGGTGAGTGCTTTCCTTATGCCTACTGAATTTCTGTACCACATTATTCTCTCTTAGCTTTTGTTGCCAGGAAGCTCAAAGCCATATTCTCAGCTCAACTTTTGTAACTGTGGAAGCCTATGGCTTGTGTACTTGCAATATAAATTTGCCCTGGTCTTGATTTTCTATTCTAAATGTACTTTCTCTGCTCTTGATTTATTAAATTATTTATAGCTTTCTATTTTAGAGTACGAAGTCTTATAAGCTTCCTCAAATCCTTAGTGGCATGAGGCAGGGAGATATACGAAAGAAAGAAATTCATGAGGCTCTGAGATACATTCCCTTTAAAGTCCAGAGGGTTCCTTTCGCAGGTGGTACTGGCAGGAGCCATGAATAGAGGGAGTCCGGCTGGCAAGGGTGTTCCTTGCCATGCAGAGACATGGCAGAGCTTCTGGGAGAGGGAACCCTTTTGGAACAGCTTATTGAGGTGATTTTGTTTCTGATTCTTGCCAAAGCTATCCTCAAGTGACCCAGAAGTGTTAGTGTCTCTGTCCTCCCCTTGAATTGTTTTCTGGGGAGGGGCTAAATAGAGTAAGCTTTGTAATCTGTCCTGGAATTCCATGTGAAAGCTACATTTCCATTGGCATAAATCTTCTATTATAAGGTCAGAATTAGAGTGCTTTTGTAGACAAGAGTGTAATTTTACTTACTTTCCAATTCTACTTAAGTGTCCAGCATTGCAGTGGAAACCCTGTTTACTTTAAGAATTCATTTCTGTCCCTAAAGGAAACAACAATGAGCATATGTTCCACATGTACTGTATGCTGGATACTATGTATGTACCTCAGAGCTGATTTAACTCCTGTATCCACCCTGTGCACCAGGCTCATTATCTGCATTTTATACATGGATAAAACAAGGCTCAGAGAGAGACTTGCCCAACATCACCTGGATAATGGGAGGTGGTGCCAGGATTATATCAGACCTTCTGAGCCCAACAAGGCTGATCTTCTACAGTCTACTGGGAAGATCACGTGAAAGCAGGATAAGCTTAGGGCAAAAACCAGGCTGCTCAATGGGTAAGATAAAGAGCAGGCACACGTGGAGCTGGGAAAGGACTCAGAGGCAGGCAGAAGAGAAAAGAAGAGACCTCACTGAGTCCCTGGCCTCATGAAGATGCTCCAGCCCACTTCCATCTCCTTCCTCCATCCTGTCATCTTTGGTATACTACTGTTGCCACAAACAATTTTCCTGACATTCTAGGCTATCCTGGCTGTCAGCATTTTTGCCACTTGGAAATTAGATACAGATAGATATAGGTATAGCTATAAATATAGACACAGACACAGACACAGACATAGATATATCCACAGCATTCTTCTGGGTGGGAGATGCTTCTTGAAGGTGAATACTAATCACTGACTATTGATATTGGCAGAAGTTGCTATATATTGAGGTATTGTCATGTTCTGGATCCTTTAGAGGTCTTATCTCATTTAAGCTTCACAAAAGCCTAACATGGTAGACATTATTATCTCTGCATTGCAAGTGAGAAAGCTGAGGATTGCAGAGGTTGTCCATGGTCATGCTGTAAGCAAGTACTGATGCCCCAGTTTCCTGCCTCCATTTTCTATCATTGCTGAGATGCTAGCCATGGTCAGGAGAATTCTCTAAGTATTAAGTTTGAGGTGCCGCTTTAGGGAGAATGGAGTCAATAAAGAGGAATGAATTTCACAGACATTCATAAAGCTCTGATTTGAACATTAGATCTCTCCACTCACTTCATTGACATGGATATTGAGTTTTAATAGCAACTATATATTTTAATTAACTTTAAAATTTTGAGGTAATTATAGATTCACATGCAATTGTAAGAAATAATGTAGAAGATTCCATTTGCTCTTTACCCAGTTTCTACCAATGGTAATATCTTGTAAAACTGAAGTGTAATATCACAGCCAGAATGTTGAGATTGATAGAGTTAAGATACAGAATAGTTTCAACACCACAAGGATGCCTCATATTGCCCTTTATAGCCACAGCACTTCCCTTCCATCCCCATCTCTTCCTTTACCCTGGCACCCACTGTTCTGTTCTCTATTTCTATAATTTTATAATTTCAACAATACTGGATAAATGGAACCATACAGTACGTAACCTTTTGGGATTGGCTTTTTTCACTCACGATGAATTCTTTGGAGACTCACCCAAATTGTTGCATACATCAGTAGTTCATTCCTTTTTCTTGCTTAGTAGTATTCCATAGTATACAAGTACCATAATTTGTTTAACCAGTTACCCACTGAACAGCATTGGGGTTTCTAGTTTGGGGCTAGAAATAAAGCTGCTCTAAACATTCAAGTACAGGTTTTTGTGTGAAAATGTCTTCATTTCTCTGGGATAAATTCCTAGGAGTTCAGTTGCTAGGTGCTATGATAATCACATGTTTAGTTTCATATGAGATTGCCAAATTGTCTTCCAGAGTGGCTGGACCATTTTATATTCCCACCAGCAAGGTGAGAGTGCTGTAGTTTCTCTTCATCCTTTCTAGTATTTAGTATTGTCACTTTTTAAGATTTTAGCCATTCTGATAGGCATGTAATATATTATTGTAGTTTTTTTTTTTACATCTTTATTGGAGTATAATTGCTCCACAATGGTGTGTTAGTTTCTGCTTTATAACAAAGTGAATCAGCCATACATATACATACATCCCCATATCCCCTCCCTCTTGCGTCTCCCCATTCCACCCCCGCAGGTGGTCACAAAGCACCAAGCCGAACTCCCTGTGCTATGTGGCTGCTTCCCACTAGCTATCTATTATTGTAGTTTTAATTTGCATTTCCCTAATAGTGATGTTTAACCTCTTTCCTGTGCTTATTTGCTATCTATATATCATCTTTGGTGAAATGTCTGTTCACGTCTTCTGCCTGTTTTCTCATTGGACTGTTTGTTTGTTACTATTGAGTTTTGAGTTTCTTTATATACTCTAGTTACCAGTCTTTACTCAGATACGTGGTCTGCAAATATTTTTTCCCAATCTATAGCTTGTCTTTTCATCTTCTTTTTTTTTAAATTAATTAATTAATTAATTTATTTATGGCTGCGTTAGGTCTTTGTTGCTGTGCGCGGGCTTTGTCTAGTTGCGGCGAGCGGTGGCTACTCTTAGTTGTGGTGCGCGGGCTTTTCGTTGCAGTGGCTTCTCTTATTGTGGAGCACAGGCTCTAGGCACATGGGCTTCAGTAGCTGTGGCTCAAAGGCTCTAGAGCGCAGGCTCAGTAGTTGTGGCGCACAGGCTTAGTTGCTCTGCTGCATGTGGGATCTTCCCGGACCAGGGCTCGAACCTGTGTTCTCTGCATTGGCAGGCAGATTCTTAACCACTGCACCACCAGGGAAGCCCTGTCCTTCCATCTTCTTAACAGGGTCTTTTGCAGAGCAGAAGTTTTTAAAGTTGATGAAATCCAAATTATCAATTTTTCCTTTAATGGATAGTGTTTTTGACGTCAGGTCTAAGGTTCTTTGCCTTGCCCTATATATCCAAAATTTTCTCCTATATTTTTTCTCAGAGTGTTATATTATTTCATCTTCCATAAGTCCATGATCCATTTTTAGTTAATGTACAATTGCTCCAAGACCATTTGCAAAGCCTATCCTTCTTCCATTGAATTGCTTTAGCACCTTTGTTAAGAATATGGGCATGCTTTGTGTGGAGTCTATTTCTGTGTTCTCACTCTATTCCATGGATCTATGTGTCTGTCCCTCCACCAACAGCACACAGTCTTGATTACTATAGCTATATAGTATCTTGGAATCAATAGAGTGATTCTTCCCACTTTATTCTTATTTTTCAGAAGTGTTTTAGCTATTCTAGATCCCTTTTCTTTCTATATAAATTTAAGAATAATCTTGTCTATGTCTACCAAAATCTTCCTGGGATTTCTATAGGAATTGTATTAGACCTTATTATTAGTTTCCTGTGGCTGCTATAACAAATTACCACAAACTTGGTGGCTTAAAATGACAGAAATATGTTCTCTCAGAGTTCTAGAGCCAAAAATCTACAACTGAGCTGTCAGTAGGGCCAGTCTCCCCCAGGAGGCTCTAAGAGGGGAATCCTTTTCTTGCCTCCAGCTCTGGTGATTTCCAGAATTCCTTGGCCACATCACTCTGCTCTCTGCCTCTGTCATTACATCACCTTCTCCTGTGTTTGTATAATTGCCCTCTACCATAAGGACACTTCTGATTGGATTTATCCAACACTTGGATAATCCATAATGATCTCCCCATGCCAAGATCCTTAACTTAATCACATCTGCAAAGACCCTTTTTCCTTATAAGGTAATAGTTAATTTACAGATTCCAAGGATTAGGACCTGGTATCTTTGTGTTCCTACTGTAAACCTATATACATGTCAATTGGGGAAAATTGAGATCTTTACTATGTTGAGTCTTCTAATCCATGAATTTGGTATGTGTCTCCATTCATTTGGACCTTTTTTCATTTCTTTCATCAGCTTTTTGTAGTTTTCAGCACACAAGTTATATACAGGTTTTGTTAGATTTATATATAAGTATTCAATTTTTTGAGCAATTGTAAATGATACCGCATTTAAAATTTTGATGCCCATATGTCCATTGCAGATAAACAGAAATACAATTGATTTTTGTATGTTAATCTTGTATCCTGCAACCTTGCTAAATTCACTTATTAGTTATGTGATTTTTTAAATTGATTCCTTGGGATTTTCTATGTAGACACTCATGTCATCTAAAAATCAGGGCAAATTCAGCAACCATTCATAATAAAAACTATCATCAAAATAGGTACAGAAAGAACATAGCTCAACATAATAAAGGCCATTTATGACAGACTCACAGCCAGCATCATACTCAATGGTGAAAAGCTGAAAGCCTTACCACTAAATTCAGGAACAAGACAAGGATGCCCCACTTGTATTTAACATAGTATTAGAAGTCCTAGCCACAGCAATCAAGCAAGGAAAAAAAAAAAATAAAAGGTTTTCAAATTGGAAGGGAAGAGGTAAAACTGTCACTATTTGCAGATGACATGATACTTTATATAGAAAACCCTAAAGTCTTCACCACAAACCTATCAGAACTAATAAATGAATTCTGCAGAGTTACAGGATACAAGATTAGTATACAGAAATTTGTTGCTATACAGTAATAATAATGAAATATCAGAAAGAGAAAGTAAAAAAATGTCATTTAAAATTGCAACAGATTTAAAATCACATCAAAAAGAATAAAATACCTACGAATAAACTTAACGGAGGTGAAAGACCTATATTCTGAAAACTATAAAACATTGATGAAGGAAGTTAAAGATGATACAAAGAAATGGAAAGATATCCCATGCTCTTGGATTAGAAGAACTAATATTGTTTAAAAGGCCATACTACTCAAAGCAATTTACAGAATTAATGCAACCCCTATCAAAATACCCATGACATTTTTCACAGAACTAGAACAAATAATCCTAAAATTCATGTGGAACCACAAAAGACCCTGAATTGCCAAAGCATCTTGAGGAAAAAGAACAAAGCTGGAAATATAACCCTCTCAGACTTCAGGCTATACTACAAAACTACAGTAATCGAAGTGTGGTACTGGCACAAAAACAGACACGCGGATCAATGGAACAGAATAGAGAGGCCAGAAATAAACCCACACACCTATGGTCAAATAATCTATGACAAAGGAGATGATTATACAATAAAGAAAAGGCAGTCTCTTCTTCCCATCCAAATGGTGATGGGACAACTGGACAGCTACATGTAAAACAATGAGATTAGAACATTCCTTCACACCATTTACAAAAATAAACTCAAAATGGTTTAAAGACCCAAACCATAAAACTCCTAGAAGAGAACCTAGGCAGAATACTCTTTGACATGAATTGTAGCAATATTTTTTTGAATCATTCTCCTAAGGCAAAAGAAATAAAAGCAAAAATAAACAAATGGAACTTACCTAAACTTAAAAGCTTTTACACAGCAAAGGAAATCATTGACAAAATGAAAAGACAACTTACTGAATGGGAGAAAATATTTGCAAATGATGTGACCAACAAGGGGTTAATATCCAAAATATATAAACAGCTCGTACAACTCAAGATAAAAAAAAAAAAAAAAAAAAACCCAATCAAAAAATGGGCAGAAGACTTGAATAGACATTTCTCCAAAGAAGACATACCAATGGCTAATAGGAACATGAAAAGATGCTCAACATCACTAATTATTAGAGAGATGCAAATCAAAACCACAATGAGATATCACCTCACACCTGTCAGAATGGCTGTCATCAAAAAGTCTACAAATAACAAATGGCAAAAGTATGTGGAGAAAAGGGAACTGTCCTACACTGTTGGTGGGAATGTCAATTGGTGCAGCCAGCTTGGAAAATAGTATGGGATTTTCTGTGTAGACACTCATATCATCTAAAAATCAGGACTTTGTTCAGGCTTTGTTTTTTTTCCTCAAGATTGCTTTGGCAATTAAGGGTCTTTTGTGGTTCGTCAAAAAAACTAAAAATAGAACTACCATATGATCCAGCAATTCCACTCCTGGGTATATAGCTGGAAAAAATGAAAACATTAATTCAAAAAGATATATGCACCCCAATGTTCATAGCAGCACTATTTACAATAGCCAAGACATGGAAGCAACTCAAGTGCCTATCAACAGGCAATTGGATTAAGAAGATATGTTGTTTATATATATAATGGAATATTACTCAGCCATAAAAATAATGAAATTCCGCCATTTGCAGCAATGTGGGTGGACCTAGAGAATATTGTACTCAGTGAAATAATTCAGACAGAGAAAGATAAATACTGCATGATATCACTTATATGTGGAATCTAAAAAAGTAATACAAGTGAATGTATATGCAAAATAGCAACAGACTCACAGGTACAGAAAACAAACTAGTGGCTACCAAAGGGGAGAGGGAGAAATTAGGGGTATGGGATTAACAGTTACAAACTACTATGTATAAAATAGATAAGCAACAAGGATATGCTGCATAGCATAGGGAATTAAAGTCATTATCTTGTAATAACTTAAAATGAAGTATAATCTGCAAAAATACTGAATCACTATGATATATACCCGAAACTAATATAATATTGTAATTCAACTATACTTCAATAAAAAATTCCATTTTCATAAAAAATAAAAATAAGGACTATTTTATTTCTTCCTTTTTGATACATATGCCTCTTATTCACCCCCCCCCCTTTGTTTTTGCCTTATTGTCCTTGCTATAACTTTCAGTGCTATATTGGATAGCAGTCGTTAGAGTGGACATCTTGTCTGTTCTCAACTTGTAAAGCATTCTGTCTTTTACCATTAAGTATGATGTTAACTATAGGTTTTTTGTAGACTTCTTTTATCAAGTTAAAAAGTACCCCCCTCTGTTCTTAGTTTCTTTAGAGTTTTTATCATGAATGGCTGTTGAATTAGTCTATTGCTTTTTCTACATCAATTGATATGATTATGTGATTTTTTTCTTTAGCTTGCCAATATGGTGGGTTATACTGATTGATTTTTGAGTGTGGAATCAGCTTTGCATCCCTAGAATAATTCCCACTTGGTCATGGTGCGTAGTTATTTTTATATATTGCTGATTTTTTTGGTCAATATTTTGTTAAGGATTTTTGCATATATATGCAGAGAGGATATTGGACCATAGTTTCTTTTTTTGTACTCTGTCTAGTTTTGGTATCAGGGTAGTTTTGGCTTTATAAGATGAATTGGGAAGTGTACCTCTTCTATTTTCTGGAAGAGATTATGTAGAATTGGTGTTAACTCTTCTTTAAATGTTTGGTGGGATTCTCCAATGAAACCATCTGGGCCTGGAGATTTCTTTGGGGGGAGTTTTTAAATGATGAATTCAATTTCCTTAATAGTTGTAGGGCTGTTCAAATTAATTATCTATTTCATATTGGAAAAATTGTGATAGTTTGTGGTTTTGAGTATCGGTCTATTTTATCTACACTGTTAAACTGATATATGTGGAATTGTTTGTAATATAATCATATTATACTTTTGATGTCTGTGGGATCTATAGGATCCCTTGATTTGGTCTTCATATTGATAATTTGCTTCTTGCCTTTTTTTTACCTTTGTTATTCTTGCTGGAAGTCTGTCAATTTTATTGATCTTTTCAAAGAACCAGCTCTTTGCATTATTGATTTTTCTATTGTTTATTCTGTTTCCAGTTTTATTGATTTCTGCTCGTAGATTTATTATGCCCTTCCTTCTGCTTGTTTTGGGTTCATCTGGGGTTTTTTTCTTCTTTTTTTGGTTTCTTGAGTTGAGAGTATATGTTATTGATTTGAGAATTTTATTCCTTTCTAATGTAAGCATTTGGCGATATATAATTCCCTTTCAGGGATATTGGCTTTATCTGTGTCCCACAAACTTTGATATGTTGTTTTTCATTTTCACTCAGTTCAATGTATTTTAAGATTTCCTTTGAGAATACCTTTTGACCCACAGGTAGTTTTTAACGTGATAAAGCTATCCCACACCTGAGCACATACCCAAAGTGGAGCCTCTTCATGTTCTAAAGAAAATTTTTGACATGATCATTGTTATGACTATGATGAAACAGTTTCTACCAGACAAAGAAGTGAGAAATGAAGCCCATTAAACTCATGAAGTAGGTCATCATGGACTCAGTTCACCCCCAACCCAAGGTGCAGTATGTACCCCTGCTGTCTAGTCTGCTGGGGATGTCATAACAAAATACCATAGACTGGGGGGCCTGAACAGTGGAAATTCATTTTCCCATAGTTCTTCAGGCTAGAAGTACAAGATCAGAGTGCCAGCATGGTTGGTTTCTGGTGAGAGCCTTCTTCCAGGTTTGCCAGTGGTCACCTTTTCACTGTGTCCTCACGTATATGAGAGTGAGAGAGATCTCTTCCTCTTAAAAAGGCCACCAATCCTATTGGATTAGGGCTCTACCCTTCATTACCCTTTTAAACCTTATTTATTTAAACTTTATTTAACTTTATCTTAACCCTGTTCAACCTTAATTGAACCTTAATTATTTAACATTAATTACCTCCTCAATCATGTAAATTTAACCTTAATCGCTTTCTAAACTTAACCTTATTTACCTCCTAAATTACCTAAATTTAACCTTAATTACGTCCTTAAAGCTGTATCTCTAAATACAGTCACCATGGGGGCTAGGACTTCAACATATGAATTTGTGGGGGAGTGACACAATTCAGTCCATAGCAGCTACATTCCCACCAGCCCTATACCCTGAGAGTAGAACCTGGCTCTCTCGGCTCTCATGGGCTCAGTTCAGCATCACTCACTTTTATTGACTTCGTACTTCATGCAAAGTTATGCACCAGACAGCATGGAAGTGGAAAGGGAGAAGTCTCAGCCTTTAGGAGTTTACCACCTACTCTAGGTAGAGACTTGCAGAAACTCTCTGCAGGAGGCAGCTCTAAGAGACAGATCTGGACCCACCTCATGACTCCACCACTTACTAGTCATGTGAGACCTGTGCAGTTCACTTATTTTCACCCTTATATGCTAATTAGAGACAATCCCTATTCTGCCTGCCTCAAAGGGTTAGGATGATCAAACGAGGTATGCACGGGAAACACAAATGAAGTGCTTTGCAAAGTTGCCACATGGGAGAAAATGGGGATTTGATTCACATTGTGGGAGCAGAGGATACATAGATCAATGGAGAGGAAACTGAAGCAGGGTACATGGGATGGGAGAAGAGGGTGTAGAGCAGCGGTCCCCAACATTTTTGGCTGGTTGGTTTCGTGGAAGACAATTTTTCCACGGATGGTGGGTCGGGGGGAATGGTTCAGGCAGTAATGTGAGCGATGGGAGAGATGGGGTGTGGCAGATGAAGCTTTTCTCGCTTGCCCACTGTTCACCTCCTGCTGTGCGACCTGGTTCCTAACAGGCCACGGACCAGTACTGGTCCAAGCCGGGGGCGGGTTGGGGACCCCTGGTGTAGAGCATGGAAGGCTGTGTTGCAAGCTCTAAATTTCATTCTTAAGCAGGTTAACTGTGGAGTTCAATGCTTATTTTTCAGCTTTCAGAAGACCTTGACATCCATTTTCATTTGATGAACAAATAGTGCTTTGAATTGCTCAGGGCAGATATTACTTTCTCAGTTTTAGCCGTTAAAAAAAAAAGAAGAAACTCAGAAAGGTTAACTAATTTGCCAAGGTCACAGAGCTAATAACTGGTAGAGCTGGAATTTCTAACTCCTATTCTAGTCCTTTGTCTACTGTCCCGCCAGCTGCTGTAGAAAGGCACAGCCAATCCCTTGATGGGATCTAGAATTAAAGCACATTTTCATTCTCACAGATTCACACATATTAGCAGAGCCAGAAGTAGAGGCTCATCCATGTTACCAAGATTTCCCTGATTGATTTCAATTCTCTTGAATTTATGAACAGCTTAGACTCCTACCTGGAATGATTATAAAGGCTAGGTTTCCTTTGATTTGTTTTTGAGTTAGTTTTAGACGTAGTCTTCATCATCCTCATCATGAGATATGCCCCAGGGGCCAAAAGCATCACTTATTCAATGATATCTATTAATGAAAAATTTTCTTAAATGAATCTTAATGAACAACATGTATGATACAGAGAATGCATCAATGCTTTATAAATCTTAAAGCTCTCTATATAACTGTAAGAGCTTGATATTCACTTATTTTTATGTAGTTTGTATATATTTAGTACAGTTTTACTTTGGTCATTTTATCTATAGACCCAGTGAATTGACTTTCTTATTTGAATATCTTGAAAATGTACATTTTTATATCCTGAACTTTCACAAAGAACCTAAAGTACCATGTACTACACAAATCACACCTAAATACATCTGTCTAAAGAGGGATTAGTAATAATGGATCCTTGGCCAATGTGATGCTGGGGCTTGAAAAGTTAGCCCACAAGAAAAAGTAGACATCAGTAGGTAACTAGGCTATGAGTCATGCAGGGTGAATACCAAAGTTTCTCAAAGACATAGATAACCAAATTTCAAAAGATCACTTATGATGACTGTAGTATATATTTCCTCCTATATGTGTTTACTAAGTTAGCAAAGCATTAATCTAGGAGGACTGCTATAACATTTATTGTGATACCCTTAAGAATAATATTTTAAAAATTATATTAAAATTGTAAGTACCTAGTACACTCAGGTACTCAATGATTGCCAATCTTGATTCCATCTCTCTTTTTCTTCTCTGCTTTCAGTAAAAACATTTTCTTCTCATTTATGGTAGTTTGAGTGTCAAAGTCCCTGAGCTACCATATAACTCCCCAGTGCTTGGAATTAGAGACCCTGTACTTAGGCTTAATATCACTTTCAAAAAAGTGAAATAAAATTCCTTATCTCTGATGGCTCCATTAATTCCAGAAAGTCCCTAAGGTTGCCTTTTAGCTACTGTTTTACTTTCCTCCTTCTTTGCAAGGAGAGACTTTTACTTTCTCCCCACTGGCTTTGGAAAAAGCCAGAAGAGAAGGAATATCTGCAGTCCACTTAGGGTACCTTCCTGTGCATCCACAGCTACTGTACTCCTACCAAGTGCCTTCCACCTCACCCTCTTTCATGCCATTGCCAGCACTTTAAGGTACATGTGGCTATTAACGCTTAGTCAGGTTTCTGTCTAGACTCTGAATTGTAGCTGTGGTGCCTCAGGAAGAAACTGACATAAACTACCTAAAAAATAATGTTTTACTATTTATGATTAAAGAACTTTTATAGGCAATGATGGAACATAGAATGGGAGCTGCATTTGTTGGGTACACTACTGCCTCTAGGGTATGCCCATCATTTTATAGGTCTAGAAATGTGAGGCAACCTCCCAGGGTCAGCTTGTTTTCAGTTAGCTTAATGGTTAAGACTCTGGGTGTGGAGTCAGACTGACCTGCATTCAGTTCCTGTCCCTTACCTGCTGCAGTGTGACTTACTGCTCTAAGACTCCATCTATAAAATGGGAATAATAACAGTACTCACCTCAGAGTGTTGCTATCAGGATTAACGGAGATCATGTATGTAAAGGACTGCACAGAGCCTGGCAACTCAACAATATTGAATGTTGTTGTTGAAAGATATATAGTGATTACTAAGTGGACAGCAATGCCTTGGATTGTGGTTTTTTGGAATCTGTGCTTGATGTAACAGAAATAACTACAAGAACAATTTAAGATTATTCAATTTAAGATTCTCCTGTATACCTTAGCTTTAAAAATCCTAAAAGAAGGGCTTCCCTGGTGGCGCAGTGGTTGAGAGTCCGCCTGCCGGTGCAGGGGACACGGGTTCGTGCCCCGGTCCGGGAAGATCCCACGTGCCGCGGAGTGGCTGGGCGCGTGAGCCATGGCCACTGAGCCTGCGCATCCGGAGCCTGTGCTCCGCAACGGAAGAGGCCACAACAGTGAGAGGCCCGCGTACCGAAAAAAAAAAAAAAAAAATTTCTAAAAGAAGAGTTTGACTACTACGTGGGGGAATTCAATATTCCATTTCAAGAAAGGTTCAAACAAACTCCTGTTGTAGGCCATTATGAACCTGTTCACTACCATAGATGTCTGCTGGATAAAACACTTGTGCTTAGAAAGCAATTTTCCACTTGCTCCATTCCTTCCTTAGAATCTCGAACTTTCTAGCACTTGTATATAGTTACTTTGTTAAATATAATTAGGTTTAAAATATTTGATATGAAAAATTATTTTAACCATAGTTAATAGGCAGTAGTCCTGTGGATTGACTTTGAGTGTGGGGCTTCTTAAGCACCCAGAAACATGTGTGAGGGGGAAATTCTCCCAGGGTGCCCAGGTCTAGATCTGACTTCATTGCTATAGCACGCATATAACTAGACAGCGCTCTGTGTGCCTTCTTTAAATAACAACTTGCAGCTTATCATAGAAAGCATGTAATTTTGCCTTCTAAACCCTCTCATAGCAGGCTTAGGCTCCATTTTTATTTTAGTTCCTTGCATCTTCTCTACAAAAGAAAGAATGACAGCCCTGTGTATGTTTGGCGGTGTGCTGCAGCTTCTGTGGAGAGACAAATCACAGAGTTTTGAACATACTTAATCTGTATTATGTAGCTCTTTTATTATGGTCTTTTAAAATTTTTTTTACAGACTTTCTGGTATTTAGATAGCTTCTCCTTTAAAGCTTCATTAATTTAAAAGTTATTTGCATTGAATTGCTTGGGTTACATAGGAACTATTTTAGCAAACAGGTTCTGCAGTCTGGTTTCTGCCAAGGATATGGTTTTAGTTATTAAGGTAGCTAGACATATTTTTCTGACTCAAGCATTTTAAGCAGAATTCTACTAAGTTTTAAAACAGAACTGCACACGATCCTCTTTGTAACAACGTAGTAGGTTTGCTATGCAATAACAAATGAATACAGTATAATAGTTGTGAAGTGGTAAAACTGAATTCTGTCCAAGCAAATTCTGCCATATGGTTCCTGCTGCTCATAAGTTTGGCTGAAATCCTAAAGCATTCTCCTGGTAACTATGGCTGCTTATACATTTAAGTCCCATGGAGTCACGAAAAATTGCAGTAAAGTGAAAATTTGCTATATAACATGTTTTAATGGGGAATACATGTGATTCATCCTGAATGTGCCAAGATTATACAGAAAAGCATAAATTTTTCTTATGGTTTTGTGGGACGATTTAATGCTCATAGATTTCATGTTGACAAAGGTAGAATGCTTTCAGTGAATCATAAGAGGACTAAATGGTGCTTTTATTATATTTGTGGGTCTCAAGGAAACATATATCTGAAATCATAATGGAAGTCAAAGGGAAAAGAATATGGCTTAATACTTACTTTTTAACTTTACACATAGCTGTTTGGGGACTGCCTGAGATGCATAAAGTAAGATGAAGCTTCACTGAATTTACTAATTCTTCATCTGAAGAATTCTTCAACTAAGCCCTGTTGATTTCTCCACTGAATTCTGAAAGAGAATTAATGATATTTCCCAAACCAAATCAAGGTTTGATGCTCTAAAGATTACTTCACTCCTTTTCCCTTTTTCAGCAGTTTCTTTCAACTTGGGCCCTTTGCAGTGCCATCAAAAATGGAACACGCTAAACTTTTCTGTCTTTAAACACACTGTCTTCTTGCTTAAATGGTAATGAATAAATTACTTTCTGCCACCTGACAGAAAGATGAATTGTTTAGCACTTATTATGCAGCCATCTACTTTAAGCCCTGATTACAGTTCAATTCATATTTGATTCATAGAACTTGAAGTGTTCATCATTCCACCCTCTTTCCCGCTTTGAAAAGTCCTGGGACATCTTCATGTTGTAACAAACAAGACGTGACTCATGCCTTCTCATTCCTGTCTCCTGCTGGGGTCTTAGCAGTAAAGCAGCCAGAGACACGTTTGCAAGAAACAAGACTTAAGTTGGATGGATCAAGTGCTTCACAATTCCCTGGCCCACTGCAGTTCACACAATGTAAATATAATACTCATCTTCATTCGCTAAATTAGGGAACAGAAATGGACTACCAGCCATCTGATGCAGAAATTTGCAGCATCAACAGTGAGCGGTGTTTTGGGAGAGAGGGAGTGGAGAGCAGACAAGTGTTCTTCCTTGCAAACAGCCCTGCTTTAGAATGCATGAAAAAATGTTATCCTCTCTTGGTTCTGTGTAGAGGGTGGCTGGGGCCAGAGAACAGAGGAGAATTTTCTCTTATAATTGGGCTAGAGAGAAATCTTTTATGAAACAGAGCCATGGTGGTCTGGAAAAGGCTGCTGTTTGCCTTCTGGAGTGTGTCTTGCCCAGCCAAGCCTCTTTGCGTCAGCCAGGCCTCAGAGCCACTGCGGTGCCTGGCATTAAGCATCATTAGAGAATGATGAGCATGATTACCTGACACTGGTATCTTTCTCTTTTGGAAACTGCACCCAGACTCCTAGAAGCAGGTCTAATAACTGCAGTGGGTAGATTGCAGATGGTTTTGGAGAAGCCCCTGGATGCAGTGATGTTTGACAGCTGGGGAAGGAATAAGAGGAGCATTCTTTTCACTGCAAGTCTCTCCTACTCCTTGAACCTCTACCATCATCTCTGCAGAGATGGAGACCTGTCTTGCTAGAAGGCAATCATGTTTGAAGCAGAAAAGTAGAGTGAAAAAAATCACACTGTCATGGTCTTCTCGGGCTGCTATAACAAAATACCACAGACAGGGTGGCTAAACAACAGAAATTTATTTCTCACAGTTTTGGAGCCTGGGAAGTTCATGATCAGGGTGCCAGCGTGGTCAGGTTTTTGGTGAGGACTGTCTTCCTGGCTTACAGATGGTTTCCTTCTTGCTGTGTCTTCACATGGTGGAAAGAGAGCTCCCATTTCTTGTAAGGACACTAATCTCGTCATGACCTCATCTAAACCTAATTCCACCACCCTCATGACCTCACCTAAACCTAATTCCCTCCTAAAGGCCTCACTTCCTAATACCATCACACTGGGGGTTAGGGCTTCAACATATGAATTGAGGGGACACAAACACTCAGTCTCTTATACATATCGTGAACAGTTTTCCAGAGCCCTGTGCTTCTTCTCACTTCTTTGCATTTTTACAGGTTGTTTCCTCTGATGGGAATACCTTCGTCTATCTTGCCTCTCTTGGCAAACCCATGTTTAAGATGCAGATTGTATCTTAAGTGTAAGAGGGTTCTCTTTTCTCCACATCCTCTCCAGTAGTTGTTATTTGTAGACTTTTAAATTTTTTTAAATTTATTTTTATCTTTTTAACATCTTTATTGGAGTATAATTGCTTTACAATGGTGTGTTAGTTTCTGTTTTATAACAAAGTGAATCAGCTATACATATACATATATCCCTATATCTCTTCCCTCTTGTGTCTCCCTCCCACCCTCCCTATCCCACCCCTCTAGGTGGACACAAGGCACTGAGCTGATCTCTCTGTGCTATGCAGCTGCTTCCCACTAGCTATCTGTTTTACATTTGGTAGTGTATATATATCCATGCCACTCTCTCACTTTGTCCCAGCTTACCCTTCCCCCTCCCCATGTCCTCAAGTCCATTCTCTATGTCTGCGTCTTTATTCCTGTCCTGCCCCTAGGTTGTTCAGAACCTTTTTTTGTTTGTTTTCTTAGATTCCTTATATATGTGTTAGCATATGGTATTTGTTTTTCTCTTTCTGACTTACTTCACTCTGTATGACAGACTGTAAGTCCATCCACCTCACTACAAATACCTCAATTTCGTTTCTTTTCATGGCTGAGTAATATTGCATTGTGTATATGTGCCACATCTTCTTTATCCATTCATCTGTCAATGGACACTTAGGTTGCTTCCATGTCCTGGCTATTGTAAATAGAGCTGCAGTGAACATTGTGTTACATGGCTCTTTTTGAATTACGGTTTTCTCAGGGTATATGCCCAGTAGTGGGATTGCTGGGTCGTATGGTAGTTCTAGCTTTAGTTTTTTAAGGAACCTCCGTGCTGTTCTCCATAGTGGCTGTATCAATTTACATTCCCACCACCAGTGCGGGAGGGTTCCCTTTTCTCCACACCCTGTCCAGCATTTATTGTTTGTAGATTTTTTAGACTTTTTAATGATGACCATTCTGACCAGTGTAGGTGTTACCTTATTGTAGTTTTGATTTTCATTTCTCTAATAATTAGTGATGTTGAGCATCTTTTCATTTGCCTGTTGGCCATCTGTATGTCTTCTTGGAGAAATGTCTGTTTAGGTCTTCTGCCCATTTTTTGTTTGGGTCATAACCATGATTTTTAATGGTCATGAAACATTGCATTGGATTGCAATTTAACTACTCCTCTGTTATTGGACATTTAAATTCATTCCAGGTATTTTCTATTTTAAGTAATGCTGCCCTGAATATCATCATGGTGATCACTTTGTCACAGCTTATATTATTTTCTGAAGAGAGATTCTCAGGAGTGTCAAGGTCAAAGGCTATGATGTTACTATTGTGTGTGATGTGTCTTGCCAAATGGCTTTCCAAGGGCCTTGAGACAATTTATATTTCCACCACAAAGTAGAAGTTGAGTGCTTCAATGCACCCTCAGCAGAGTCGAGTTCTGTCTTTTTTTAAATCAGCAAATTTAACAGGTAAGATAATGGCTCATTCACAAAAAATATTTTTCAGCATTTCCTAGGTGCTGGGAACTGGGTCTCACACTGGGGATGCTGAGATGGAGACCACTGGTTCTGCCTATGCTCTAGAGGAAGAAACTGGAAACTAAACTAACAATTATGACCAGAGTCGCAGTTGCTGCCAGATGCAGGGGAGGGACCCACACCTGGCCTAGGAAGTTGGGGAAGGCTTTCTGGAAGGTGTGGGCTTGAGTTTAGTCTTGAATGAAGCATAGTGGTTAGCCAGGTGGAAGGGGCCATGAAGGGCATTCCATACCAAGGGAACAGCATGTACAGTGGAGGTGTGAGGGAGCTGGCTTATTTGAGGAGCTATAAGAGATTGGATATAGGTATGTTTGAAGGAGTGTTGAGATGTGAGGCTGGGTCTAGGTCATGCAGAGAAGCTGGATTCTTTTAAAGTTACAGTCTTTAAAGGTTGTTGTTCTTTGGTTTTGATAATAAAAGCAATCTCAGTAGGACCCTGCGATGGAGTTTCTGACTGCATAAGATTAGATTTGCCGATTGGGTCACAGTATTAAATGTTACAGTAGTTTAGCTGTATGGATGCTTCACTAAGTAAACTTAACATGTAAACTACTAGTATTGCTGCTTCACTAAAATGAGGTTAACCTGTACTGTAGCCCATCTGACAGAGTAATGAAACAGGCAGAAATGATCTTCAGAGTCGTCCAGCCACCCCTATGACACCTGTTTTTTGTTCCTCTCCTCCTTCCTAGTTCCCACCACAGTCTTCGGAACCTACCATAGCCAGTTCCTCTCTAAGTAATCTCTCAACACCACAGCGTAGGATTGTTAGGACAAACTTTTACACTAAGATGCTGGTGATTAGTTAAGAGGTCTAGCCCCTCACACGTCTAGAAGAATTTGGATTTTAAAGGGAGTCACTTGGAGATAGAAATTCTTGCAACCCCAAAAAAATATCCAATGTTGGAATTTCAGGCCAGAAGCCTGGCCAGTGAAGGAACTATTTAAGCTTGGGCTGATCAAGCAGTGTCTTCCTGGCCTCTCCATCATCCAGCATAGCAGAGGGCCTTTGTGCAAGTCCAAACCTGGATGTAACCTTTTGTCCCGTGCCCAGAGGTCGGCTTCCTTCACTCAATTGCCCACTTCATCTTCTAGATGGAATGTGGGATCAGTGTCCTGGGATAGAGTGTGTGGTCAGCTGTCTCTGAGAGCTGGTCAGAATCAGGATGATGGCCAGTGGCTGGGGAGGGCTTTTGTGAAATGGCCACATCTC
Source organism: Delphinus delphis (assembly GCF_949987515.2). Lineage (NCBI taxonomy): Eukaryota > Metazoa > Chordata > Mammalia > Artiodactyla > Delphinidae > Delphinus > Delphinus delphis. The sequence continues at coordinate 67,108,403 of NC_082694.2, forward strand.
CATAATCTCAACCTCACCTACTTTTTAGCCCTGGTATTAAAAAAAAAAAAAAGAAAAGAAAAGAAAAAGAAAATCATCTAGGGCAGTGTTTTTCTTCACTCTTCAGGAAAACATTGTAATTCCCTCCCAGAAGATTTCCTAGATCTTAAATATCAGCTCAAATATTTATGCATGAAAAATTAGAGGCCATGAATGATGCATGTGTTCTAGAAACTCTGCTCGTAAATCTCCCCTCCCTCCTTTGGAAAGTCCCCCAGGATGGCAGCCAAGACCTCATTTCCAACCCCTATTTGGAAGCCACCTGAGATGAAATTTCCTATTTGTTTCCGACTTGCATGGCCTTTGAATATTAAGCCCTCCCTGTGGCAGATGAGTCTGCTGTCATCTTGTCTGAGATACTGTTCTTTTACTTGACCAGATTATAGCACAGTTGTCAGTTTGCTCTTTAAAAGTACTACTTCACAGGGGATTTGTGAGGATTAATGAAATAATATTTGAAAACCACTTTGAATTTGTATGCATTTTTTCTATGGAGACTCGGGGGTTATTATTTCTTAGTGTTTATACTGTATCTTCCATGTAAGAAGTTTTAAATGCTTTGTTAATATTTGGATGTGTTTCAGTTAGATGATGAAGCTATTGGCTGTTAGAGCTAGAGGGGCTTTTGAGATGGTCTAGTCTTAAATCTTCAGACTGAGGGGCCCAGGAAAAGCCTGAGGCCTAGAGAACCTACTCAGTGTACTCTGTACCACACAGCTGCTTAGAGTAGAGTTGGTTCTAGAATCCAGCTGTCCTGGCTCCTTGTTCGGTTCTCCATGTCTGCTGTGGAATGAATTGTGCCCCTCCAAAAATTCATATATTGAAGCCCTCACTCCCCAGTACCTCAGAATATGATTTGATTTAGAAGTAAGGTTGTTGCAGTTGTTATCAGTTAAGATGAGGTCACTCTGGAGGAGGGTGGGCCCCTAATCCAATTGACTGATGTCCTTATAAAAGGGAGAAATTTGGACACAAGCCACATAGAGGGAGAACACCATGTGAGTGTGAAGACAGCCATCTCTAAACCAATGAGAGAGGCCTGGAAGGGATCCTTTACCTCACAGCCTTCAGAAGAAAGTAACCTTGTCAACACCTTGATTTTGGACTTCTGGCCTCCAGAATTGTGAGATGATACTTTTCTGTTGTGGTACTTCTTTACAGCAGTGCTAGCAAACTAACACCAAGTCTTTCCTGTTCTGAATACTAATTATTGCCATTTAGCACATTAAGAGATTAAGACAGGAAGAAAGGGAATCATTTGGCCCCGTTGAACCCAGAAGCCCAGCTGCTTGTCCTCATTCACCCCAGGCTTCTCCTGGGGCTGCAATGGGCAGCTGCCCTTGCTTGATGTCCCTTGGAAGCCCTCACCGTGGGTATAGGCACCTGATTCAGCCCATAATACTAAGCCAGTGCCCCAGGAACTGCTTCCTGGCATTCCTCCAACATCCTTCACATCATCAGAAGGCAGCAGCAGGGCAAGTGAGGGCAGCAGCCCAGGGACCCTCGCTGCATGTTGTTCGACAATCCAGGAGGGGTCTTCAACTATAAATGAATGGAGATAGGTGCTAAAAGTCTTCTTGTGAATGAGATGCTGGCAGCTCAGAATCCATTCTCCTAGGATAGAGCACACTGTGCATCAGGGTGGGTTCCTAGGCCTGTCCACAAAGCCCATTTAAGTTGTATTATTCCAGAAGCTACATACTAGCAGCTGTTTGTGAAGTCACAGTAACATGGAAGGGCTCTTTCAGAGGAGCCATCAGGCTTGCAGGCAGATTGTGGGGCTTTTAAGAGAGGGAAGGGATTAAGAATGTAACACCTCAGAATTCACACAGTAAAAAGGGATGGAGAGAACCCAGAGAGCTAAAACTCGAGGGTTCAGCACACCCAAGGAATACTTTGGAGAGGTTGTTTTTAAACACACTGGGAAAAGCTGAGTGAATTTGAAAATCAGGAAAAGAGCCAGCCCCGTGAAATCACAAACAATCCCAGTGGAGGCCTAGAGAGGTTAAGGCATGTGTTTGAGGCCACATGGAGAGTGAGTGGCAGAGCAGGGACTCCTGGCTGCCAGCCCAGGGCTCTCTACTGTGCAGACCATCCAAACTTCAGTCCATTGTTTCCAAAGCCACATATCCCTCCTGCTGTCATTTACTTGGTATTATTATAAGTCAGTTAGCTTTTTAAAAAACTTAAATGTATTTAACTTCACCTAAAGCAGTAATATCTGCAAAATTATGGGTTTGATGTTCTAGTTATATAATTTGTTTCTTAATACATATTCAAATTAAATGCATAACTATTTTAAAGTGTTTTATTTTTAATCATCTTGCACATCACCAGTAGTAGCCACCTGTTCCAAAGTTTGGGCAACTCTGCACCAGGTGGTAGCAGGTGATGGAGAGAGGAGAACTGGGGGCGGGATCCATGTCTTCAATTCCTTGAGGGAGAGAGAGTGGACAGGTCGGTAGCACAGAGGGAGGGTTTATCTCTGGAGAGGAGGGAACTTCTTTTCCCAAAATGAGGGCAAGTGGATTCAGGGGCAGAGCATCATTGAAATGGAGGTGAAACAAAATGACAGAGCTCATGCCCACTGACCTTGTTTTTTTTTCAACAAAGCAGTATGGCAAACTGATGACAACTTGAAAGGAGCATGGAGCTTTAGGTTTTAAATTAGAATTGTATTATAGTCCCCTGAGACTCAACCTTGTTTGTCAACGGGCAGAGGCAACTTGTTTCAGGGAAAAAAAAAAAAAAAAATTGAACTCTGACCCTCAACTGTGGTTCTTAAAACACTGCTGTAATTGCTTCTGGATTGGATTTTGAAGTTGACCTTTGATCAGAGACATTGGTTTCCTAAGATGAGGCCTTTCCCTGAAAAAAGGCTGGTTTGACTGCTATGAACTAGGGTGAATGTGGGTCAAAGACTAGGAGCATTTCTAAGGAACTGGCCCATCCCCTCCCCGGCAGTAATGTAATCCCATTTGTCTGTGTTTGCTTTTGTTTCCTGTGATTTTGGTGTCACATCCAAAAGATTATTGCCAAGACCAATATGAGCCAACAATCCCACTTCTGGGTATATATCCAAAAGAGCTGAAATCAGGATCATGAAGACATATTTGCACTCCCAGGTTCATTGCAGCATTATTTACAGTAGCCAAGATATGAAAACAACCTAAATATACTTTGGCAGATGAATTGATAAAGAAAATGTGATACAGAAATAGAGACAAAATGTATATATACACACACACATACATACACACACAGTGGAATATTTTCAACTTTAAAAAAGAAGGAAACCCTGCCATTTGCAGCAACATGGATGGAACTGGGAGACATTATGCTGAGTGAAATAAGCCAGACACAGAAAGACAAATACTGCATCATCTCACTTATAAGTGGAATCTAAAGCAGTCAAACTCATAGAAACAGAGAGTAGAATGGTGGTTGCCAGGGGCTAGGAGGAGAGGGAAATGGCCAAAGGATATTTCAGTTACGTAAGATGACTAAGTTCTAGAGATCTAACGTACAGTGTGGTGATAATAGTTAACAATACTGTATTGTATAATTGAGATTTGTGAAGAGGATAACTCTTAAACTCCTCACCACACACACACACACACACACACACACACAATGGTAATTTTGTAGAGGTGATAGGTATGTTAATTAGCTTGATTGTGGTGATCTTTTCACAATGTGTACATATATCAAAACATCAAGTTATACACCTTAAATATATATAGATTTTGTATACTGAAGATACCTCAACGAAGCTATTGAAAAATGTAGAAGTAAACTGCCAGAGAGTTCATATGTGGGACCCATCAACACCTGCCATGAATTCTTTATCAGACCAGTTGTTATCAGCACAGGGACTGAGTGCGTACGGTGGGCCATGGTGACGTGAAGCTGGAGGGAAAATGCAAAGATGAGTGAGACCCACTCCTGCTGTGGAGGAGCTTCCTGGTCTAGGATTGGGGGTGGGGACAGGGCAGATATTATTAATAACAAAGATAATTATAAAATGTGAGAAGAGATAACAGCAATGGTACTGAGCACTTACTGTGAGCCAGACACTATATCCAAGCACTCAATAGAATTCATGCAACAACAGTCCAGTGTGGGGGGTAGAATTATTCTCCTCATTTATTGATGAGGGAACGGAGGTACAGACAGGTTAAATAACTTTCCCAAGGTCAAAAGTTAAAGAAAAGTGGAATTGGGGTTTGACTCCAGGCTGTCTGGTGCCGAGTCCTGTACTAGACAGGCCTTGGAAGTGGCGGTGAGGGTTGCCCGTGAAAATTGTGCAAAGGAATTGACATTATAGAAGTGAATATCATTTAACCAAGTTGGAAAGACGAGAACAGGGAACAGAAATTTCAGAAAGTCACAAGCAAGAGCACAGATGCTTGAGGTCTTGTTAAAGAAAAAAATTATTCGTGACACTTGTTAAAGAATGGTAGTGCAGACTTTATTTAAGACTATTGCAATAGAGATTTTATAGTATGGGAGACAGATTGAGCTCAGCCCCGAATACAACGAAAAGTGGGAATTTATAGCCAAGGATTGAAGGGGTGAGGGCAGAAAATTAGAAAGAGGAAATATCAGGAATAACGGGGAATTCTAGATAAATGGGCATAACAAGAGTCTTGCTGAAAGCAGGCCAGGGTGATCAGATACTGAGGATGAAAGATTCTGGCTAAACCATCTTGACAGGATTCTTGCTAAGTTGGGCTCTTGGAGGATGGGGCCTCATTGGGCTCAGCGAGCCTGACTAACATTTGATCAAGGAGAGAATACGTGTCAATCTCTGAATCATTTGGAGGGGATGGAATGTGCTATCAGTCTAGAGGGGAGAACCTTGAAGAAAAGAGACAAGCTAGGTGAGTCTCCAGGTGGAGCGAGGGCTGGAGGATAGAGAGGGAAGGGAACTAACCATAACTGAGCCTTTACTGGTACCCCAACATCATGCCAGTCACTTGAAATAGGTTAAAATTAAAAATATATATATTTTCCAGCTTTATTGAGATATAATTGACACATAATATTGTATAAGTTTAAGGTGTACAACAGTGGTGATTTGATACACTTATATACTGCAGAATGATTACCACTATAGCATTAGCTACAACCTCCATCCTGTCACAGAGTTACCATTCCTTTTTTGTGGTGAAAACATTTGAGATCTACTCTATTAGAAACACTCAAGTATATAATACAGTATGATTAGCTAAAATCAATCACCATTGTACATTAGATTCCCAAATTTCTTAATCTAGTAAGTGGAAGTTTGTACCCTTTGAGCAACATCTCCCCATTTCCCCCACCCCCTAACCCCTGGCAACCACCAGTCTACTCCCTGTTTGTCTGAGTTTGCCTATTTTAAGATTCCACATATAAGTGTTATCATACAGTATTTGTCTTTCTCAGATGGATTTATTTCACTTAGCGTAAGGCCCTCAAGGCCCATCCATATTGTCACAAAATGGCAGGACTTCCTTCTTTCTCGTGGCTGAATAATATTCCATTGTATGTATGCATGTATGTACGTATGTACATACATGCATACATACATACCACGTCTTCTTTATCCATTTATCCATTGACAAACACTTGAGTTTCCACATCTTGGCTATTGTGAATAATGCTGCAACAAACATGGGAGTGCAGATATCTTTTTTTTTTTTGATATTCTGTTTTCATTTTAAAATACGTTAAAATTTAATCATGAGGTGGGGATTATTCTTCCTGTTGAGCAAATAGAATTTCCAAGAAGTCAGGTGATACAGAGCTACAAGTGGCAGAGCTGGGGTAACTAACCAGGTCCTACTGGTGTCAGAGCCCCCTGGAACCTGCTGCAGGGGTCGCTGTCAAGGGAGGGGGTGAAGAGGCAGGGGGTGCTGGTCAGCGGGTGTCCAAGGACCCAGGGGTCCAAGAAAAGCAGGGCACTGGTTTAGGGAAGGAATGACAGGAAGAGTGGAGTGAAAGTAACCCTGCCTCTGGCTCCTCCTCACTTTTTCGGATCCTTGACATCCCTGTTGAGTCTCCTACAGCCTGAGCTCCCTGCGCCAGATCAACACTGGTTGGAAGCAAGATGATGGAGCTAGGCAGCAAACCATGGCTCTGCTTTGCTGTCCATTACTCCCTGTGCTGTGGAGCTCACCTTTTCCCTGACTCGCTAGAAGTGGCCCTGTCTCTGCTAAGCCAGAGGAAAAGCAAGTCCAGCTGAATTTGCACAAAGCTAAGTAGCCAGGCTACCGCAGGGCAGGAGTAAATCAGTCTTGATAATCGCATTTGGCAGTATTCGAAGCCATTTTGCTTGGACAGTGCAAATTCACTTAATGGTACAAAATGCTGTTTATTTGTTATGGAAAAACACTGAAGTCAGGCCCACTACCTGGTGTTCAGAATCTCTGTTCCATAGAGAAGAGGGCTTTATTTCCTTGGTGTAGGAGACATAGATGTGTAAGGTGCTTGTGTACCTAAGTGTTACATGCCCAGCTGGGGACCAAATGTCTGCTGGCGTCCACAACAAGGAAGAGCAGTGTGCGAGCCAGTGGACTGTGTTTCCATTTACACTTGTGTTTCCAAAGCTGATTTTTTTACAGTAAGGGCTTATTCCTGAAAGGAATGTCAACATCTGAAAATATTAGCTAATTTGACTTCCTGAGTAGAAATGCAAAAAGGATTGAGATGATTTATTATGTTAAAGCTCAAATAAACCTTGACAATTAAAAATGGAAAGGGAGCCAAAACTAATCAAAAGGAGAGGAGAATGAGAAATGCCAGGCATCTGGGATAAATTTATGATTGCAGTTGAGCACTAAAGTTAGCTCCAGGCTTCCTTTTGGTATAAGCATTCAAAAAATAATTTGGGTTAATAAAGTTTTTTAGGTTCATTGACAGAAAGCTACTGATATGACCACAATTGTGGCAGAACACTTATGACTAAACAGTTAATTTGGGGATTGAAATGTTAACAGGACTAGAATTCATGAACTTGCTCTCCGTTCATGTTTGCTGTTGTACTTGAACATGTATGCTTACTCCAACCCCGCCTCGTGTGAGCACATCCAGAGTGAGAGGAGGTCACGCTCCCTAAGTTTTATATTTGCTTTGATTCCTTTCTTCCCAAACTGGTCTGGCGTTGTTCTTTGATTGTTGACACGTCAAAGAGAACCAGAGCTGGACAGTGGTTACAGCAGTAAAAACAGATTTGACTCGGGAAGAATTGCAGTAGGAGAAAAGAGACCCCAGTACAGAACAGAGCTCAATTCTGAATACAACAAGGAGAAGTGGGCATTTATAGCCAAAGAGCAGTTGGTGATGGAAAACCGCTCGAAAGTAGGTTAATTCTTGTTACGCTGACCTAACAGGATTCTTGCTGAAGGCAGGCCTGGGTGATCAGACATCACCTGCGGGGGGCGGGGGGGTGCCGCATGAGTAATTTGGTCAGATATCGGGGGTGGGGATCTGGATAAACTGACTTGACAGGATTCGTACTACATTTGGGCTATACAGGCCGGACAAGGAGGGACACTGAAGGTCAAGGTGCAGAGGGCTTTGAGGAGCCTGGTGAGAGTTAGGTCAAGGAGAGAGACTTTGTCCAAAGACAGGAGGGGAGACAGCAAAACTTCCTGTTCCCAGATTCCCCTCCTCCTCAACGTTAACAGCCCAAGCCCTCAGTAAGCACTGTGTAGCCCTCCCACTCCCACCCCCATCCACTTTGTGAGCTGAAGTATCTGGAGAAGTTGCCACTGTGGATTCCTCCACAGCAGGCCAGGCTTCAGGGCTTGAGGCCAAGGGAAAAGAAGGAAGAGGTCAGAAGAGCAGTGGCTGGAAAGAGAATGACCACAAGAGAGAACTCTCCTCTGGACAAGGGTGATTCCTCCTCAGCTGGCTCAGCACTTGTTGATCTCATGATAACTTTGGGAACAGAAGAGAAGTTATCCATGTTGGAAGTAGAATTCCTACATTTGTCTTCAGCTTGAAACCCTGACATGTGGACATGACTGCCAGGAATGAGTGAGACCAAGAAAGCAGAGTGAAATGAAACTTAATCAGGGACTTTAATGATCACCCGGATAAAAATTAAAAAAGCAAACTTGAGGGAGGTCCCTGGTGGCTTAGTGGTTAGGATTCCGGGCTTTCACTGCCATAGCCGGGGTTCAGTCCCTGGTCAGGGAACTGAGATACCACGAGCTTCGCGGCACAGCCAAAACAAAAAACAAAAAACCCCAGCAAACTTGAAGCTAAAAGTGAAGGGAACAGATGCAAGTTATATTAGAAAAGGCTTATTTTTTAAATTTCTTCACATTTAAAATCAGAGATACTGCTAGAACACTACCGAGATGGGATGACAAAGATATCTCCTGAGTACAAATGCATTAAACAGACCATTAACATGGCAGGCAGTGGGGTGGGGCTTGGGGAGGAGGAAACATGGGTTCTGGTGCCCACCCTGGCATCAAATCTCAGTTCAGCCACTTTCGGGCCATGTGATCTTGGGCAAGTCATCCTGCCTGGATCTGCTCTGGTAAAGAGGTAGTGGCATTAATATTGGAGAGGAAGAACTTATGTGTCTGTCTGCTGTTTGTTCATTTATTTATCCAGTCTCCCAGTAAGGTTTAAGATGGTTGACATAACCATTTAATGAAACTGCTAACAGCACACAAGCAAGCAAAAAATCCCCCAAACCCACATTACAACTCCACCTAATTCACAGGGTTATAATGAGGTTTAAATGAAGTACTATTTATGAGAATGTTTACTTTTTTGATGGGCACATAGTAGATACTTAGTAAATGTTTGTTGAATCTGAAAATATGCTTCCATAGCCCAAGGAGGCAAAGCATTATGGGTTTTGCCCACAAAGCACCAAGGAGAGCTAGAGAAAATATCCTCTGCAGCCTCCTTTCCCTATACAACGTCTCACATCTTCCATCCCCTCAAGGCCTATACTTTTTTTTTAAACATCTTTGTTGGAGTATAATTGCTTTACAATGGTGTGTTAGTTTTTGCTTTATAACAAAGTGAATCAGCTCTACATATACATATATCCCCGTATCTCCTCCCTCTTGCATCTCCCTCCCACCCTCCCTATCCCGCCCCTCTAGGTGGTCACAGAGCACCGAGCTGATCTCCCTGTGCTATGCAGCTGCTTCCCACTAGCTATCTATTTTACATTTGGTAGTGTACATATGTCCATAAGGCCTATACTTTTGATGGTGCTCTTGCTGCCATTCTCCTGCAGCCCACCATCCCTGGAGTCTATCAGATAAATCGCATTTGGTCTGATGGGTAACATTTCCCTGACTGCCCCCTCCCATACCCTGCCTTTATTAGTGACCCAGGTCATGTGAAGGAAACATCTGTTCTTCCTTAGGAGCTGAAGCCTGAGAAATGGGCTACAACAGGAATCCGGGAGAATCAATTAATGGTCCCAGATACCTTCAATACATTTTGCAGTGGGGTCCTGAGGAAAGTACAGCATCAGCAACTCCAGACTGATTTCGGTATAAGTGAAATGTATTCAAGTAACAAAATTCACAAGCAGACATAGAGCATGATTTTATTGAGTCATTTTTTTAATTACTGCTGAGAGGCAGGATCTAGTTACAGAGAAATGATTTGATGCTGATGCCCAGACTCTAGCTGAAAAATGAGATACAGGGTAACATTTGCCCAATGACCTTTTCCTTCCTCAGGACAATTAATAGATCTTATTTTTGTAGAGCTATGATCTTGTCAGTTTAAATCCGGCTTGCTGACCAAACTGGAGAGAAACCATTGTCTCCAGAAGACCAAATGCCCCTGTCTGCTGCTGCCTGGAGTCTAGTTTGCTGGATGGTGTGAGTGGAATTTTAGCTTTATCAGGCCAGGAGTGGAGTGGAAATAGTAAACATGGAATTCGAATGAAGGGAAAGCAGAAAGTAGAACTCATCTAAGCAGAATGAAACCCTTTAAATGAAACTGCATCTTTCTCAATAATAGCAATTCTAATGTTCTTAGAGTCGTTATCATAAGAGCTTTCTCTGGAGTATGTACTACATTAGGAAATCCAAGTCAGAGCAAAGGACAAGTAGTCCCGAATCTTTTGTCCACTGTGCCAACAGTGAGTCATCTGCCATCCATATGCCTTGGTTTCTCCATCCACACCATGGTAATGGCAGTACTTTTAACTCCATTGCTGCCTGGGGGTAAATAGAAAGATTTATTAGCCAATATTCATTTTAATAGCCAAAAGAGTTATATTGGTATCTAGGTCCAGCACGAATGGATCTAGTGCTTTTTTGTATGCTCACAGGACTATTTGAAGACCTGGCAATAAAGTGAAAGGTGAGATTTACATGAGACTAGGTCTCAAGAACAAAACCAAGACCAATGGGCAGAGGCTTTAGGTGAGGCTGTTTTTGACTCAACCTAAGGAAAGTTACATGAGAGTAAAAATATTTTGTTGATAAAGAGGCTCAAGTGGAGGTGACCCTCATGTCACAGATGTTTCAGGGGTCACTGGACTGATGCAAAATGGTGGGACAATATGACATTGGTGATTCCATCCAAATCTAAGATTCTGGGTTCTAAGATGTTATTCACTTTGAATGGAGAGATGAGTGAGGGAAGACCTCTGTAACAATGGTTCTTAACATTTTTCTTACGTGGGCCACCAGGACGGGCTAAAGATCTCACAGAACCCCTGGCACTCCCCACTGGCCACTGTATAGCAGAACCTTCTCAAAATGAAAGGGCAGACTCAGTGCTTTGGACTAGACTCTGGTGAGGGTAACAAAATTAAAACCATTCACCTTGCTAAGGTGTGGGCATTACAAACTAGAAGTGCAAATATGGGAGACCAACCAGGAGATACAGGGGCACGCGACAAACCACACAAGATACTCACTACTTAATAATAGTCATAGTTTAGAAAGCTGGAAAGGTTAGCTTAAATGTGAGGTAAAAATTCATTTCACGCTCCAGAATCCTCTAAGATTTATGCCACAAGAAGGAGTAATGGCTGCTTAAGGACAAAAACCTTGGTCTCAAAGGGTCATTTTGGTGGTAACAAGGAGCCTCGGGAAGAACCTGGCCTAGAGGTCAAGGGTTAAGTTGCCATTATCTGTTCAAAGTCGGCCTTCACTGAAAAACTACATGAGAGGGCTTCCCTGGTGGCGCAGTGGTTGAGAGTCCGCCTGCCGATGCAGGAGACACAGGTTTGTGCCCCGGTCCGGGAAGATCCCACATGCCGCGGAGCGGCTGGGCCCGTGAGCCATGGCCGCTGAGCCTGCACATCCGGAGCCTGTGCTCCGCAGCGGGAGAGGCCACAACAGTGAGAGGCCCGCGTACCGCAAAAAAAAAAAAAAGCTACATGAGAGCAGAAATGGAACCTGTGTCCACACCCCCCCATCAATCACATGACCAGGATTCATATATCAGTTTTGCCACTTACAAGCCATGTGATTTGAGGCAAAAAGACCTAAACTTAGCTTCCTCAGCTATGAAATCATGTTGACTCCTAGAATCCCGAGGCAGGCAACTCACACCTTTATTCATCCACCCTGAAGCATTTACTGAGGGCCTACTATGCGTCTTCCAGGGTTTTAGGCCCTTGGATTGTATCAGAGAACAAAAAAGTACCTGCATTCATAAAGCTTATGTTCTAATGAGGGAAAACAACCGAGAAATAACTAAATATATTTAGAGAGGATTTCAGATGGTAATAAGTGCTAAGAAGAAAAAAAAAAAGCATGCTAAGGGAGCACTGGTAGGCAGGAGTGAGGGGTGAGGGTGATATTTATACATATATTTACAGAGAGTGATCAGGGAGGACCTTACTGATAATGTGGTATTTTAGCAAAAACATGGAAAGAAGTGAGCCAAGCAAATTTCTGGGGAAAGAACATTCCAGACTGAGGATAGAGATAGAAATGTGGGAGTCACTGGCATTTAAAGCCATGAGACAGGATGAGATCACCTAGAGAACATGTAGGTGGAGAGAGGCATTCTAGTGAGGTGCCTTAGGGAATTCCAGCATTTGGAGGTCAGGGGGATTATGGCGACCCATGGAATACTAAGAAGGAGGGGCTGGTGAGGTAGGAGGAGAGTAGGATCCCAGAAGCCAAGAGAGGGAAGTGTTTGGGGAGAAGGCTCATTATCTGTAGAATACTGTAGATATTCTGAGTACAATGACTGAAACTTGACCTTGGGTTTAGCCACACGGAGGTTGTGGTGACCTCGACAAGAGCCATTTCAGGGGAGTGGTAGGGGAAAAAGCCTCAGTAGAGTGGGTTCGAGAGAGAGTAGGAAGAGGGAATTGGGGGAGATGAGTATAGACAATGTTTTAGGGAAGGTCTGTTATAAATGTCAGCAGAGGAATGGGGATGGGGTTCAAGAGAGTGTTGGTTTGCTTTTTGAGATGAAAGATATGTTCTTTGCTCAGGAATAATCCAATAAAGAGGGAAAATATGATGATATTGGAGAGGGAATCCTCCGGCCCACTGAGGGTTCTTCCCAATTTCTAATGCTGCCACCTCCTCGAGGAGAGAGGCACTGCTCCCTGTACCACTCTGGCCTAAGGGGGAATACCACAGCCCTTATTGTAAGGATATAATACCAGAAATGGTGAACTAGGTTGGGGGTGGCAGACTTTTTCTGTAAAGGGCTAGTAAATGTTTTAGGCCTACTGAGGCTCAGTCTCTGTCACAAACTACTCAACTCTCCTATTATAGCACAAAGGCAACCATAGTTAATAGGTAAATCGTAGGTGTGGCTCAGTTTTGATAAAACTTTATTTACAAAAACAGGCAACAAGCTAGATTTGGCCAACCATTGAACCAGATAATCTGCATCAAGAGGTGAACTCATTCTTCTTCAGTACAACTGCCCACAGGGGTGCCCAGTTTCTAGCTACTTCTATGTGGCAGGGGCTGTTGTTTCTTTCCCTTACACTTAGGAGAACTCTCAAATACACTTAAATTCTTTGAAGTTCAACACAGAGGCCCAAGACCTGTAATGGCCCATTTAGATTCCCATTTCCTTCCTGGGGTCCTGCCCCTTTTCTCTATGATTGATACCAGGAATATCTACTCTTTATGCCATTTTCACAAGACACCTGTTTGGGTCCAAACTGAAAGCAACTCTTAACGATCCACATTGTGGCTTATCCAGTAAGGCTTTCACTTACTTGCAACTCATTTCCTCATTCCTGGGAGGGAGTCAGGGAAGGGAAATGAAGTGAGCATCTAACACATTGGCTGCTTATTTTCTCTATTGAAAACTTTATTGGAAATATGAGACTTGGAAGCATATCGTATAAAGAATGGTTAGGAAATGTTAGCTTACTGGGCCTAGAAAAAGATGGCTGGTAAGGTTATGGGGATGTGGCAACGGGTGTGAGAGGTGGGGACACATGGCATAGTCATGGGCCTCTTTCATGGAAGGGAAATGGAATCCAAAGGATGGAACCAAGAATATGAGGTCAGACTTACAGGGAACAAATTTCCATTGATGATCATTAGTCATTTTGATTCTGTTAGAGGGGTGGGGAGGCGGCATCACATGAGAATTCAAGCAGAAACTATGGAAAGGACACTCAAAATTCAGGTGTGTGGATGGGCTGGCTTTTTAGTCACCTTGGGTTCCTATAACAAAATATCGAGCCTGGGAGGCTTTAACAGTAAATATTTATTTCTCTCAGTCTGGAGGCTGAGAAGTCCAAGATCAAGGTCCTGGCAGATTCAGCTCCAGGTGAGAGCTCTCCTTCTGACCTGCAGATGCCTAATCCTGCATAGCTGCTGTCTAGCTATGTCATCACATGTTGGAGAGAGAGAGAGAGAGCACTCTGGTCTCTATTCCTCTTCTTATAAGGACACTAATCCCATCATGGGGGTCCCACCCTCACGACCTCATCTAAACCTAATTACATGCCAAAGGCCCCACCTTTATCATCACATTGGGGTTTAGGGCTGCAACACATGAATTTTAGAAGGACATATTCAGTCTTTAACAGCTAGATGACCTTTTAAGACCTCTTCCAATCCTGAGAGTTTATGAGATCGAAGCTATCAACTCAAACTTGGTTTCCTCTGAGCTTTAGATTATTGCCTTCCCCATAGCTTCCTCCAGCAGCTACCCTAGCCCCCAGTGTCATTAAACATCACCTATTTTTATTAGTTGAAATATGCTTGAATATTCCAATGGCAATGATTGAAGGAAGGATTCACTGACTTTTCGAGAGACTTGAATTAACACCAGTATTGCTGCCTTAATACAGCTGGTTTGAGCAGAGCACTCTAATCCAGGGACATTTGTTTGCACAGGCCTGTGGCTTTGTTCCCATGTCAGAAATGTGAGCAGGAACAAAAGCAAGATAAAGCAGAGCGATGTGGCTGGCGTCAGAACATGAAACTCCTGCGGTTGTTGCATATTGTAGTAGAATGGAAAGAAACCTCAACTTCAGCACAAACAGAACACATCAGGCCCCTTTTCACCAGAAACGCTTTATCCCTGTAAGTGTCTTTTCTCAGGGAGGTGTTCAAAGTGGCTTTTAACAAAGCACCTTTTATCCCAGGTCCTTGGGGATATTTACCTGTCACGGATATCTAGAAAACCGGCTGTGAGGGCCAGGTTAGATTCTGGGCCGTGGTTTTTGCAGTCCTTGTTGTCAGTTTGGAGAAATTCAATAAGTGGAAACGCTGCAGGAGTTTGAAAGGTCTGAGTTTAATCCCTGACACATGTCTGAACTTCAGCATGGCCCTTCTCTGCTTTTCTTCTCTGTTGTAACTACTCAGCTCTGCCATTGTAATACAAAAGCAGCCAGAGTCGATATTTAAATGAAGGAGCATGGCTGTGTTCCAATAAAACTTTATTTATGAACATTGAAATTTGAATCTCAAATAATTTTCACATGTCACAGAATATTATACTTTTGATTTTTCCCCAGCAATTTAAAAGTGGAAAAATTATTCTCAGTTCTTGGTTCATACAAAAGCAGGCAGCAGGCCAGATTTGGCCCACAAGCAGTAGTTTGCCAACCTCTGTGTTTGACCTTGAGTATACAATGACAGATGCGATCCTAGCCTCGTGGCACTTATTGTTGATGGAAGAGATGGATATTGAACAAATAATTTGAATCGTTTTTATGTAATTACTAATGTCATAGGAAGGAAA
The DNA here is from genome assembly GCF_949987515.2 of Delphinus delphis. Taxonomy (NCBI): domain Eukaryota; kingdom Metazoa; phylum Chordata; class Mammalia; order Artiodactyla; family Delphinidae; genus Delphinus; species Delphinus delphis. The sequence continues at coordinate 67,123,607 of NC_082694.2, forward strand.
ATAAAGAGTTAATTAGGAATTATAACAGTGAAATATCATTTAAATTGGGGAATCAGAAAATGAAATGAGAACAGAGACCTAAAGATGAGTGATATCCAGCCAGGAAAGAGTGGCTAAAAAAGGAAGTCTTGGGCTTCCCTGGTGGCACAGTGGTTGAGAGTCCGCCTGCCGATGCAGGGGACACGGGTTCTTGCCCCGGTCCAGGAAGATCCCACATGCCGCGGAGCGGCTGGGCCTGTGAGCCATGGCTGTTGAGCCTGCGCGTCCGGAGCCTGTGCTCCGTTGCAGTGGGAGGCAGAGAGGAATTATAAGGTCAAACTGATAAACTGACTGGTGAGTTTTAATCCTTCACAGTCTTATCAGGTAAGTAAATGCTCCAGGAAGTTTTCAGAGAGAATGTGGTGGCCCAGTGTGCTGGGGGCAGTGTGAGGGAATGACCTTGTCTCCAAATGTGACACAGGAGAGGGAGTTCCCTGTGCCTTCCTTACTGTCTTCCTATATTTTCCCAGAGGTTCTGGCCTCTTCATCCTGCTCTTTTTTCCTCGCCTGGGAGGCAGGTGAGAGGTAGTGACATTGTGAAGCAGAACAGGAACTCTGCAACTGAGAGTCAGGTGTGCTGTGTTCTGGATTCAGTACTGCCATCCCTTGTCATGTGGTCCTGGGCACATTGCTTACCCTTCCCTAAACTGAAAAATAAAGGACTTTTATACATCAAGAGTCTCCAGGCAGGTGACCTAAGAATGACCGAGTGGAGGGACTCCAGGGCCCTTCAGAGCAGGAGTTCATTCAAAAATAGAGTTCCATGAAAGGCCATTGGACTTGGTGACTGCTGGGTCCTCCCCAGGCCTGGCTCTCTGTGATTCTGTGAAAAGAGTCTTTTCTACAAGCCTGTCCATGTTGGATCCCGAGCTAGGAGGGAACCCAGGTCTGGCTACTCCCTGGGTCAATGGAATGTGGTAGTACCTGTCCAAGCCCTGTGTAACAAGAATCAGGGAAAGATCAAGCCACTTTCTTCAGGAAAATGATAACTTCTATCCTGTTGGCAAACTATGAGGAAAAAACAAAAATATATGATTCATATCAAGGTTGTTCAGATTTCTATTACTTCAGTGGCAGCACAGGTAATTAGTGACATAAACTAGGTGGCAGGCATTTAACTTCCCAGTAAATCAGCATCTTACCATGAGAGGCTCACACCCCAGAGAATTCTGAGCCAGGCCAAGTTTCTGTCCCCTCACACCTTGAGGTGTCATAGGAGGCAGCCTCAGGGCTTCTGGCCAGCTCTATCTAGCTTCCTTCTGTGCCACCGTGAAGCTGCTTGCCTCAGAGCTTCTATCTCCCCCTCCGGTCTGATGATCCAGTAGGCTTTGCGTCTGAGTCTGCTAAGGGACATCCAGACCACACATGGCATGACAAGGTTCTGGACCCGTTTTATTGAAATCTGCCCAAACTGTGTTCCGAGTCACCTGAACCCAGCACTGCTCCCCTGGACGTGTTCTTCAGGCCTATTTGTATGAGGTTCCTGCCTGCCTTTTTTTTTTTTTTCTCTTCTGGGAATGTCTTCCCACGGCTCTCTTGACTCTACAGAACCCTCAGAGAAGCTGCGTGAGCACCATAATTCTGTCCTGTTCTCTTTGTGCAGTCATCACACAAACCCACAGGTACTCTTGACACTCCCACTGGGAAGAATGGAGTCTTTAGAATCCAGGCCTTGGGTTGTACCTACTTCCCCTGGGAATATCCCCCTAAGTCACTACCCTGATTTCACATCGCAGTTAATAAAGTCTTTTCATTCATATCCTTGCAATGGACACTCCAGATATCCTCACAGGAAGGTGGAGGAGTTATGATTATCCACTGGGACACATGGGGAAGCTGAGGCCCCAGGATCAAGTCATTAAATCAGGATGGAGCTATAACTGGTACCCAAGATCTTGATTAAGTATGAAATTAATATTTGTAAAGTACTCAGAACCAGTCTGCGGGGCTTGTTTCAACACCAAGCTCCCACTCCCTGGTCCCCTCTGATATTTCTGTACTGTTCACAGAGACCACTTGCCAAGCTCTGAATTGGCTAGTTTGAAACTACTTTTAGAAGGGGCATCAGACAGAAGAAATTTCTCTGCATATAGGCAGAGCTGTGTGCAAATGCCATTTTGGTTATTTTAAACTATTTCACAGTGAATTTGAGCTCCAGAACTGAGTGATTTCTGAGGAGTTGTAAATAGGTTACAAACCCTATTCTGAAACCATTAACCAAGTATAGTCGATGACCCAAACAGCCCTCTCCATTTCCACGTAGATGGATATCCCCTGGGCTTGCCTGTTAAGGAATTTGCCATTAAGCTTCAGCAGAGACACTTAGCCCTCTCTTAATTCTCCAAGCTAAGCTGCCTATTTCCAAATATATGACCTGAGTTCCTTCCTAACCCCCCACCAACCCACCACCATGCCTCTGTGCTCTAATTTCTATTTTATAGCTTATTCACTAGCCCAGCTGTTGAAGTGCCCAGCCCCTCCCTTTGAGTCATCTCATCCTACCATCTAGCTCCCAAAAAGTTCAGCCCTACCTGAATCCTCTGAGCTCCCAGGCCCACCACACTGTGCGACCAACATGGCGCACAAGCAGTGCCTTGCACCCAGGCAGCAACGTGGTCTCGGTGGGACATCTCGCCTTGTCTCCCAGCACCTTTCAGAGTCTGCTTCCCTCATCCCTGTCTTCTGGTTTGCTTCTCCTCTGATGCCAGGAGCTATGTCTTCAGCCTCAACATTTCGTTTTCCACATAAACAATGATTTAATTTCTTCTTTTACAGCCTTCATTTCCAAAATGTCTATGGATTTTCTTTCTTGGAACCCCCTCTTGTTATTCCATATCTTATATTCTTTTCCATGAATGCTATTGCCTCCTTTATCTCTTTGAGTTTCTTAAAGATACTCACTCAGAAGCTCACTTAAGGTTATTCTAGTATCTTTATTCACCTCAGGTAAGTTCTTCTGTTTGTCGTCTGCCTTTCAAGGTGTTATTCTCCCACACAGGCTGGAGGATTTCTGGTTTGTGAGCTCATCTTCTACTAGAGGTTTTACCTCTGAATATTCTAGGTGCTACCCCAGAGAAACCATCTTGCAGGGCCTCAGCTCCAGGCTTGAAGGGAAGTGGCTGCTCATCAGGCCTGTGCTGGTCACTGGTTTGACCCCTTCCTGGATGGGTGGTGTGGTTCCCAGCCCATCCTCACTGGTGCAGGGCAGCTCTGGGTCCTGGTCTCATATGACTGGAGCTTTCCTAACCTAGACACAGGTGAGCAGCTCAACACTGCCTGCACCCCAACCTTGGTATGATGGCAGGAGTGGGAGATGACATAGCTTAGTTCTGCAACACCTATGAGCATCATGACCCAGCTCCCACCCTCCTGAGGATGGTCTTGGCTTCACTGTAGGCAAAAAGCATTGGCCCTGTTGCCCATTAAAGATTCCCTTTTTTCTTTATCTCTTTTGAGGTTTAAGGAATCACTATTTGTCTAGTGAGAAGTCTCTTTCTTGCTTTTCAGTATGAGATATATATTAGTTAACTCTTATTATTCAAATATTGTTCTATCCTTTCCTGTGTTTGGTGTACAAAAGTGAGGTATAGCTTATGCTCATTTTCCCATCTTGAACAGAAAGTACAAGTTCAGATACTACCCTTCTGATCCAGGCAGATCCCTGAGAGCCTGCATTTTCTTACAGGCCCTGCCAACAAAGCCCTGGTCACATTCTTATACCCCAAGAGCAGGCCGATTCAACAGCTTAACCTAAAAGCCCCCTTGGTACCTCATGATTCGAGCCCCCAGCTTTCTTAATGGCAACTTCTCATCCCCTGCTAAGGGATTTTTCAGCTTAAAAACGTGTTATCACGTAAAAGAGCCACCATCCTATTCCTGGCGGTCAGTCCCTCGTTGACTTTCAAACATTAAAAAGTACTTAAGAGCTCACACTTGTATTTTATCACATTTGGGATTCTCCCTTATTCTAAGGATGTTCTTGTTACACCATAGGCTTTTCAATTACATAGCACTCCTCTAGGACAGAGTGTAATATTTTTTTGCGGAGTCAGATATTTAAGTGAATTTTATTGTCAGATTTTCTTTGTAGTCATTTTAAAGCCAGACACTGTTTCTTAAGTTACCTTTGCGGGTAACTTATCTGTTGATGACACAGCTATATCTTTTTACAGTGTTCCAGACCATACAACTTAAGTGCCTGGACATTGTTATTTTAAAGTAGAGATTTTTTTTTTTTCTTTTTTTTGGTTTGTGATTTTCTATGTGTCCTTTTACTTGTAGTTTTAGCTGTTCATATATTTTATCATAGGGAACAGAAGTATGGTTTAAGGTGCCTTATAATTTAAAACATAATACTTACTTGAATAATATGAATGATATGTTTATAAGTTTTTCTATTATAAAAGCAATTCATGCCCATTGTAGAATATTCATTAAGTATACAAATGTATAAAATAAGAAAATAAAAATTATTCATACTCCTATCAACCAGAGCCTTTTAATCACTATTAATATTTGGGAGCATTTCCTTCCAGTCTTTTTTCAATGTATGTGAGTGTACATATATATTATATATTCCATAATTAGAAGCAGTACATGTGTGTGTGTATATATATATATATATATATACACTATGCATATATATATATATAATTTTTATAGACCACTGTTTTCACTTAGTATCGTGTAATTTTAAATCGAGAGCCAACTGCCCTTTGCTTTCTATATCTGTTGCAGCTCCCTTCCTTCTTTATAAAGTTATGAAGCCATGCACTTTCACGGTGTCCCTGATAAAAGGTATTAGGATGAGAGCAGTTTGCTTTAGGGTCATGCACTGCCTTAGTGTCACCCCTATTTTTCTATACTGAGTCCTATTACACTAGTCCATGTGCAAAGAAAACAAAAAAACACAGTGCGTGTTTTTTAAAAGTACTCTCTGATCCTCAGTTTTTTCCTCCCTTAAAGTGAGGAGATAGAGTAGGTGGTCAAATTTTGGCCCAGCGTCCTTTGGCGGAAACTGGCATTGGCATCAGCACAGTCCTCGTGTGAGCAGCGCTTAGCCCCTCTCCTCTCAATCCTCCTCGGCCCTGCATCCCCTACCTGCCCTGCTGTCCTCTTCCTACGCTAGAGGCATTCTGCATCTCCTCATCTGGTGAAAAGAAAAGAGAGCTCTCTAGGAGCTTTCAAGGTTTTAATTAAACATGACATCAGCTGAGTAGCAGTACGTATTAAAACTTTTATTAAAAACACTGCTAAGGTTCCACGTTAATCAGGAAGCCACATCTTCCCTTAATGGACAGAATTACTGATTAGATCATTAGAACCAGTGAGACCTCTCAGCTGTCAGACTTGTTTTCCCTAATGCAAAAATCTGTGTGAGTCACTCTCATGTTAGGTATTAATAAATTTATTATTTGATTGGTTATGTAATTTTAAGAAAAGGGCACCTGGCTTTGTTGAGGAATTTCTGACGACTCCATGGCAAATGGAAGGACTCGGCACCAAATTAGCAGCATCAATTCATATTCCTATAGGATTTATCATCTTTCACATGCTCTGAAGCACAACAGATATGATGGCTCTGGGAATGAGCACTAAATCTCCTCTCCCTCAACACCGTGTTGACAGTAGCTACTTAAGTAGAGTCTGATTTGTGAGGCTGGCCAGGCTCACTGTCCACTACCTCTGTCACCGCCAGTCAGGGGACTGGATTTCCAAAAGACTGTCTCTTTTCTTTCAAGTTCCTTCAGCTAACTTTTATTAATAGTCTCATATTTCCCAGGTACTTTTCTGTGACCTTAAAGAATTTCATTGATTTTATCTTACTCCCAGTGTTGGAGTGAGTGGTATCTTCATGTCCATTTTGAAGTCTGGAGGTGCTAAGAGATATAGGTACTGACTGGCCCATAGTTACACAAACTAAAAACCCAATGGCCCAGACTGGAATGCTCCCTCTGGGGAGGAATTCAGTACCAGAAAGGCCCCTTTGACCCTCACCACAAAGAGTAATGATGAAAGACCTCATGGACCACTTGATGAGGTCTGACCTCATTCAAGGTGTAGAAGTCAGTATGCGCTCCAGAAATACTCCTGTTAAACTCCACACCTGCTCTCAATGCTCCTTATTAGGAGTCAGACCTGCCCCAGTGTGCCCGGGAAATTCTCAGGTGGCTGGAGACCTTGCCACCACGTCAACACTCTTCTGGAGTCTATTTTCTCAAGGACTGTTTTGTCTACAGCCAGCCCCTTACTGTTAGAGCTCCCCACTGGGTTTCATGAGCAACTCATAAATCCTTAACATGGCTCAAGGCTCTCAAAATCTGGCCCTGATCACCTCTCCAGGCTCTGCTTTCCCCTCCCCATCTCCCAGTCATCCTGAATTTCTGTCATTTCTTTAGGGGTCCATACTCTTCTCTTGACTTCAGTCTTCAGACATATTTCTCCCTTTGCCTAGAACACTTTCAGGTAGGGGAAGATGGTTTGGGAAAGAGAAGATGAGTTGTTTAGGACATGTCGAGTGAAGCTGACAGCAAAATATTCTGAATACCTATAGGCTACTAAAAATATAGGACATGGAGAATGCAAGAGACTGAGACTCAAGCCGTAGATCTAAGAGTCATTTTCAGAGAGAGGGTGATTCCCATCAGTGTGAATAAAAGGAGAAGTGAGAAGTGCATAGGTCCCAGAACAGAGCTTCTAGTGCGGTTTGGGGAAAGAAAAATCTAGCAAAAGGGTGAGGTAGAAACAGGTTCAACTGGGGAGATCAGAGGTAAGAAGAAAATAATAGTGTGTCATTGGAAGTAAGAGAGGAGAGCTAACACTTGTTGAGTGTCTAGTCAGTGCCAACTCTGTATTGGGTAATTTATACACATGTAGCTGAAACTCAAACCTAAAGTTTAGGTTCACCCCAAAGATGATTCCAGTGACAAGTATTACAGAGATCAGTAGGATGAAGGTTGAGAACAATCATTAAATCAAGCTAAGGAAATCATTGATAATTAACAACAGATGAGACACTGTTGAAATGAGGTGTAGTTTTTATTAGTATTTATCATCTTTGGGGTATAATAAAAGAAGCACTGGACTAGAAATGCAGAGGATCTATTCTTAACTCTTCAATTAACTAAGTCCCCAATGCATTTGACTTCGTTTTCCACAACTGTGAAATGGGATATGTTACTAAAGGATTTGGTCCTCCAGCTCTTTCTGGAATCCATAATCCTAACCAAGTGAATTTTTCAGGAAATGTACATATCCGACGTACTGCTATGTGAGGCAGAAACATTGCCTACTTTTTTCACTATTGTGTCCACAGAACCTAAAACAGTACCTGGAACATAATAGACAGTAAATATTTCTCAGTTACATATATCTTTTATTAATCTAAAGAAAAAAATAGGCATTATCACATGCAGAACTTGGATAGTTAGGACAGTATATTAAAATTCAAACTTCAAGAATAACAGGTAAAAATTACTGATCGTTCTGAAATAAAGTGAATATTCACATATATTTTCTTTCTAGTTAGAAAATAGTGGGAATTAGAGTTGAAATTGAGAGATGGGCCAAGAAGTTTGAGAATCACTGGTCTAAATTGCTCTGCCTTTGAGCTATTAAAATCAGAAAGATGTAAGTCAATCCAAGTCTTTACTATATAGCCGAAATATCATTATTCAGACGGTGTTCATGAAATTGCAGAAAACAAACCCAAACTGCAACAAGGACAATTCAGTGCTGCGTTTTGGGCTGACCATGTGGATTATACTATAACCTGGGAAGACACGGACCTTTTAAATATACTTACTGTGTTCATCTTCTCTTTTGAGAACCAACTTTTTTTTTTTCTGGTTATAAATTAGCCCCTGTTTATGACAGAACATTTTGGAAATGCAGAACTGTAGAAAGAAGAAAATAGAAACGACCCATAACCCTAGCTAGTAGTGATGCCCTGTTTTATATTTGGAATGTTCCCTCCTGTCTTTTTTCTAGGATACTAATTTTTCATGTAGCCCCTCAAGCTGAGGTTAACTTAGCCATTGGTAGACGGACATTTGGGAGGCCCAGCAGTTAACTTATGCGCTCTCCACGCCCACCTCCACCTTCTGGAGAGCGAGGACGGGGCTCAGTTGTCTGGGTCCCCAGGGTCTGAGTGGACACTGTCCTTTACCCACAACTCCTCAAACACAGTCCTAGCCCCGTTTCCTCATTGTCCAGCCAGCTCGCATCTCCTGAAGCGCAAGATGCCTCGTCTCCGGCCACAGTTCACTCCTGTCATTGTCTGGGGCTCTCCTGTGCTCTCCCCTCAGTTCAGAATTCTCTCAGCTTCAGAGAACCTCTCCCCTGGGCTTCGCTCTCAAAGCCACCACTTTATCTCATCAGACTTCTTTCATTCGCGTACTTGGTTCTAAAATTCATAAAATTTTCCTTTACTTGAAAATGTTCTGTTTTTTCTCTTTGTTTTCCTCTCGCCACCCCCCACCACATTTTCTTATTGAGGGAGGCTGTTTTAAATCCATTACCACACAGAGTAATCTCAGTTATACACACAGCAAGTAGGCAAATCTGGGCGAGGCAGCCACTGTCTAGTGCCCACCCTGGTTTCCAATGTGGATCATTCTGAAACCAAGTTCTACTTTAGCAAAATTGAAAGTGCTTTCACATATCTGAGCAGCAAGAAAAAAGTGGAAAATCATCTTAATATTTCCTAATATTGAGATATTACGCTTCATGTAATCTAAATGTTTGAGTATTCATCTACTTGGCATCACTCAGACATCTGAGTGAAAGATTGATTGTTCAGTTTTCATCCAGATGTTTTAATAGTGTAAAAAGATAGATTTGGATGCATGACTTCCTTTCCATTTAGAATTATTTCTTGTAAACACCCAATTTTTCCATTTCTTCCTTTTGCATTTTTATATGGGACTTTATTTCTCTAGCCTCCTTTGTCCCCCCTCCCAGTTTTTGTTTAGAAAAAATGGAGATCTCCATTTCACTGTGTTCTTCTGAGAGAAGTAAAAAATGAAAGAGAAAATCCCACTGCCCTTCAGATACCCTATACCTATGTGTACCTGAAGTGGTGTGCTATTGAATATTTAACAATTAGATCTCCAAAAAAAAGAGGAGACCTTATATGTAGTGTTTGCCTATTTCCATGGTGTAAATCTGCGCATCATGGCTAGTTTGAAGTTACTGACATGATTTTACTGAATGTGGTGTTGGGAAGAGATGCACAGGTCACACCATTATATAGTATTTCCACCATGCAGATACAATATGTGCAGAAATCTATAACCTCAAAAACATAGATGCTAGTAAATAATTAGGAAGTGATGAATTTGATGTATTGATTGCCTTTGTTTTTAATTTAATTTTTGTAATTCAGGATTTCTCACCCTTGGTACTGTTGACATTTGGGGCTGGGTAATTTTTTGTTAGGGGTCTGGCCTGTGATTATAGGATGTTCAGCAGCATCCCTTAGCCTCCACCCACAAGAGACCAGTAGCACTCCTAAGTTGTGACAACCAAAAACCTCTCCAGACATTGCCAGTGTCTCCTGGGGTGCAAAATCGCCCCCTGGTGACAAGCACTGATTTTTTTTTTGCGGTACGCGGGCCTCTCACTGTTGTGGCCTCTCCCGTTGCGGAGCACAGGCTCCGGATGCGCAGGCTCAGCGGCCATGGCTCACGGGCCCAGCCGCTCCGCGGCATGTGGGATCTTCCCGGACCGGGGCACGAACTCATGTCCCCTGCATCGGCAGGCGGACTCTCAACCACTGCGCCACCAGGGAAGCCCCAAGCACTGATTTTAATTGTAAGTTTTTATACTTTAACTTTAATAATAGCGGTACTTAACAACCTTCTCTCAAAATTCCTGAAAATTTAACAATCAGCTCTTGCTCTCTCACCACTGTATCTCCCATAGAGAAGCTTGTCTAGAGAATATACTGCTTTGCCATGGTCACATAGTGTATCAGAGAAAATAAAAAGAGGAGTGTTCACCTTCTGACCTTTTTGGTTTCTGCAGTTAACCACTGGGTTTGTCCCCTCCCCATAAGCATTGCAACATCTTTCTTTCATTTCTATGAATTAAAGAGTGTCTTGGCCGACTGCCTAACTTTCTTCCAAAGTGGACTTTACTTTGTGCACAGCCCTAGAGTTTCTTCTAAGTGAATGTGATTTTCTGCTCAGCCAGACTTAAGAATCTCTCCCAGATCCTTATGTGCTTTACAAGGAAGCCAGCTTTGGAGTGGGAGGTGAGAAGCAGGCAGAAAATGAAGGGAGAAGGGGCTGCTAAGTCAGTGATAGGCAGTGATCTAGGTGAAGAAGGGCCAACTATCCCAGTCTTGGGAGAGACTATGTCCTGGAATAAGAAATTCTAGTCTGTCCCCATCTCTCCACTCCAGGGGAAGGGGAGCTGGAATGTGAAAATGTGAACTGAGAGTTCTGCCAAGCCATGGGGCTGGGGGGCCCTACCTGTCTCATCCATAGGCAATAAGGTTAGTCTTTGTAGCTATTTGAGGTCATTTCCAACCATCTCCCTTTCTGGGCCTTTCCTGACCTGATGCCCTCACCTTTTGCTCTAACCAAATGCCCAATGGCCCTTCACAGACCGAAGTTACCTTTGGCTTCACGCAAAGCTTCTACTGCACATGCCAACCAGGCACGGGGGAGCATAACCTGTGGGTTAATTTGTCCCAACTTGTGAGAACCAAATTTTAACCCACTGTCCTTTCTGTGTCAAAGAAATGTTCCAATATTGGTAGAGTTTGCTTAGCGGGATATATTAGTTTCCAAGGGCTGCCGCAGCAAATTACCACACACCAGGTGGCTTAAGACAACAGGAATTTATTCTCTTATAAGTCTGTTGGTTTTAAAGTCTGAAGTCAAGGTGTCGATAGGGCCAAGTTCCTTCCGAAGTCTCTAGGGGAGGATCCTTCCTTGTCTCTTCCGGCTTCTGGCGGCTCCTGGTATTCCTTGGCCTATGTTAGTACTCTAATCTCTGCCTCCATCTTCACACGTCTTTCTTCCCTGTGCCTCTGTGTCTCAAATTTCCCTCTCCTGTCTCTTATAAAGATGCCAGACATTGGATTCAGGGTCCTTCTGAACTAAAATCATCTGCAAAGACCCTATTTCCAAATAAGGTCACCTTCACAGGTGCTGGACTCGAGGACTAGGACACATCTTTTTGAGGGACACTATTCAACCCACTGCAGGGGAACTGGGAATGAGGGTCATTTCTTCTGCTTCACCAAACACTGAACCTAGCCAGGAAGTGAGGAGAAGGAAGTCGCCAGCGCCGGCAATCCCTCTCTCCAGGTGTCGGAAAGATGAAACACTGGCAAAAAGAGATCTTAAGCCAAAAAGGCTAAAGATGGACCCGTGAGAAAGGCAGCAGAAAGACTAAAACCCAGAAAGAATTCAGGCCCTGAAAATGCTAGTGACGGCCCCAAAGGTTTGTTTTAGCTCTGTTAACAGTGATAAAGAGAGGGCACAGGCCCACAGCTGGGGGAAGACAAAGTAATATACGTAACTAAGGTTCTGGGCATTGATTAGTTTTGAAAAAAGCCTTCTTTTTTTCTCCTTTCTCCTACCAGCCCCCCTCCTTCCTCTCCTCCCATTTCTCTCTCTGTCTTTGCTGCTTTCCTTCCTTGCCTCCCTTTTCTATCTGACCTTCGGTAAGAAAAATCCAAAGCACAGTCTCCAAGGGGTTGCTTTAGCGCTCTGCGTTTATTTCTGTCTCTTTAAATTCTGATGGAGTCTAGCCTCTGCCTGTGCTCCTCCAGTGTTTTATACTCTCCTGTCTTCCTAGCCATCAACATTAATGTTTCAGGACTTTGTGGTGTAATGAAAGAGGCAGCCATTCCCACTCACCTGAGTCCAGCCCTCCTGTGTGCTTCTCTGTCTTGTTTTCTATGCTTCCCTTTGTTTACTGTCCTAGCTGTGGCTGGCTGGATGCTTTGGTAAGCCTGATATTGCTGGAGGTCCCAAATTTAAGAGGAGCTTTAACTCTTTGAACTTCTTTCTAGTGACTAAAAGGAATGAGAGGAGCATTTCGTGTCAGAATGAGGCACTCCAAAGGACCTGAGAAGTGAAACTGGTTTAGGTGGCATCATGAGTGTTTTGTTTTAATATGGGGGCTACTGAACAGGAACATGAGTTTGGATGTAAAACAGTCAACCTTTAGGGGCTTCCCTGGTGGCGCAGTGGTTGAGAGTCCACCTGCCGATGCAGGGGACACGGGTTCGTGCCCCGGTCCGGGAAGATCCCACATGCCGCGGAGCGGCTGGGCCCGTGAGCCATGGCCGCTGAGCCTGCGCGTCCGGAGCCTGTGCTCCGCAACGGGAGAGGCCACAACAGTGAGAGGCCCGCGTACCGCAAAAAAAAAAAAAAAAAAAATCAACCTTTAAAAGTAGCCAACTGAAAACAAACTCTGGAACCATGCATGCACATGATTTGGGTATTTCACTGTAGACTGATTAATGCAATACAAATTAGTGACCAGTTTTCAAGGAATTAAAACATAATAAAATTACCAATAGCATTATGTTTAGAAGAATTAAATTGTTTCATGGTTGAGGATGCATGTGTCCTTAGCGTGCCCCTAGTCATAGTTATGCACACGGTCATCACTGCCCTGTAGACCTGGGCACAGGTTGGCTAACAAGAAGTCCTTCTGATGACAAGCCAGACAAGCCAGCTTTGGCTGGATGGCATTTGGGGGAGACTCTTCCCCAATGTGCTCAACAACGTCCTATTCCCTGGCACGTAGAGAATTTGACTTGATGACCCCAAAGTCCTTCCACACTGGCAATTAGACAAGCCTGCTACAGGGTACTTCACTGTTTACTTTCCATTCTGCCAAAGAGCTTCCACCTCATACAGAGATAACCACTCTTTGGTCACCAATTCTGTCTTTATAGAAGCACTTTATGCCAGTTCTGTGAATATTGATTGGATCCTCTAGGTCACTAGCTGAATGTTTACTCATCCATAAAATGGGGATAGTGCAACTTCCCATGCTGGCACCATGGATGAGAAGGCCCCGACTGTACAATAATGGCGGAGTGACCCAATGCTTTAGGTTATTGTCATAGTCATGGCCTGAAAACAGCAGACTGAGTTTTTGAGGTTTCTCTGGCCCTTGTGATACTGAACGCTGTGTGGTATAGCAAAGCCCACAAAGTTCAGGACCCTAGAGACCTGCATTAGAGCTCCAACTCTACTGCTTATAAGCTGTGTGACCTTGAGCACGTTGCTTGGTCTCTGCCCCTCAGTTTGTGCTGTGTGCAGACATGGGCCCACCACATTTTTCCTGGGCCCTTCCTTATGCAGGGCTGTTATGAAGACCTTTACCCATCTGAAAAAGAATGAGCTTGGACCAGGTCAGAGCTTCTCCACCTTCACCTGTCACACAGCTCTGGGGCATCCCTGACAGCTGGTCTTGCCTGTGAACTTCACCTGTCATTCATGTCTTGGGAAACCCCCTCTTACTACCCTAAGAGAGCAGATCAGAATGAAGTGAGAGAGAATAGCACTCTTATAATGAAAATGTCAAATCTGCTCTAATTTTTGAATAGACATTAATCCCTCGCAAGCTTTGGTAGTTTATTATTGGTAGCAAATTACTTATGATACACCTCACCTGTCACCGCTCCATGGTTGAAAACTGCAGAGATAATAAGATTTCTTCCACCTCTCGAAATCTCAAACCTCAGCCATGTGTTCAGGCTGTATAAATATAATTGTTGACTACGATGATACCAAATGTATACAGAGAACAGAACCAACAGAGCACCTCCCAGAAGAGAACAAGGGGCTCGTCCACAAGTACCCAAGTGTGTTCACACAGGTGAGAGAATAGCATGGGGGTCAGCTATGACCTGCAGGCCAAATCTGGCCCTTGAGTTAAGAATGGCTTTTACATTTCAAATGGTTAAAAAATATATCAAAAGAAGAAAACTATTTTGTAACACATGAAAATTATGTGAAATTAAAATCTCTGTGTCCATAAATAAAGTTTTTTGGAACAAAACCAAGCACATTTGTTTACATATTATCTATTACCACTTTCTCTGCACCAGCCAAGTTGAGTTAGTTGTAATAGAAACTGTCTGGCCCACAAGGCCAGAAATATTTACTATCTGATCCTTTACAGAAAATGTTCGCCAACTCCTGGAATAGCGTGTGACTCATCTTACCTCAATCCCCAAATCTAGAGAGAAAATGAGAATTTAATTTCTACTTCATCTCTTTCTCTACAAATAATTAGGGTAACTGTATAATTTATCATCCAAACTGAGACCTTTGTGAGAGTGCCTTAGTCTATTCAGGCTGCTGTAACAAAATACCATAGACTGGGTAGCTTATAAACAAACAGAAACTTATTTCTCACAGTTCTAGAGGCTGGAAGTCTGAGATCAGGATACCAGTATGGTCAAGTGAGGGCTCCACCCTCATGATTTAAGCACCTCCCAAAGGACCACCTCCTAATACCATTACAGGGGGCATTAGAATTTCAACACACATTCAGACCACAGCAGAGAGTGAAAGGGACAATGGTGTAAACTGAGACAAAACTGGGAAAGCTAGGACACATGGTCACCCTACTTAAAATCCTTGGTGTGAACAAACTAGAGTAAATTTGTCCTGGTGGGGGTGTGGGGCGGAGAGGTAGGGGGACAGAAGGCCTTGTTGACCCAAACTCTAAGGGGTTCGTTCTCTGGCTTCTTGAACTAGAAGAAGCATCTCTGCACAAGATTGGAGAGGAGGACTGGATCTGGGAGGGTTGACCTCCCCTCACTCTGCCCGCCCACTTCTTTCCTGTCCCACACCCTCATTGTTTAGGTAATATTTCAATATTCCTGTACATTCTTGCTTTTGGAGGGATAAGCTACTTAACTTTATTTTTTAGTACATAAGAGAATATTGAACACAACATAAACACAGTCTCTCACCTTTATTTGTTTTTTTTTTTTGAAATTTACTAAAAGATGTCACCCAACCTCTAGTTATTTGTTTGGGAGATCTGGAATGAAAGAAGCTAAAGAAGGAAATGTGAAGCTGCTGACAGGCATTTTCAGGAAAACCAAAAGCAAAATGCTAAGTATTTGCCCCAGGCCAGAGAACTGACAGTAGCATGTGGTTGAACTGAAAAGGGAAGTGGTTTTCAGGTACTGAGACCTTTGGTTCCTCCAACTAGTTCATCTCAGGGAAAAAAAGAAACCTGACTGACTCTGATAGAGGCAGAAGGAGAAGTGATCTCTCAAAAAAGTCAGGGCCATATCACCTTGGGCTTTATATTTCATTGTGAAATCGATGCTTTGAGTTGTGCTTAAAAATAAGCTCACAGCCTAAGCCAGTTATGAAAGACAGATATAACACATCAAGTAACAGCCAGGGATCATGTGTCTGCTGTACAGGAGACCAGGGACTTTGTGTCTGTGCCTGGGTCTGAAACTTGGGAATATACTGTCCCTCTTCCACATGCAGGGGAATTAGATTACTCTCCCTCCAATTAATTGCCCTGGGGTGTCTCCTAACTCATCAGTGGAGAAAGGCCCACTGTGGGAGCAGAGCTAATTCTCAGGCTAAGGGGAGGGGGGAGCAGGAGGATGCAGGTGCAAAGCTGTGCTTTAGGCCCCGCCCTCACAGGCAGGTGAGGCCATGCCCACCTCAGCCTTATGGATCCCCCATCCCAATGTTCCTTCATCCTGGGTTTTGTCCTGTTGAATCTGGGACTCTTAGCTAAAAAGTCCTGGAAAATAATCACTACGTATAAAATAAATAAGCTACAAGGATTTATTGTACAGCACAGGGAATATAGCCAATATTTTATAATAACTTTAAATGGAGTATAATCTATAAAAATTTTGAATCACTATGTTGTACACCTCAAACTAACATAATATTATAAATCAACTTTACATCAATATAAAAAGTTTGTATTTTTTAAACTCCTAATTCTCTTAGGAATTTATCCTAAAATAATAATTTAAAACTTGAACAAAAATATATTCTAGGAAGATCTTTACACAGTTATATTTATAACATCAAAAAACAAAATAAAACCCTGAAAACATGCTAAATGCCCACAAATAGGAAAGCATTAAATACATAGAGAATATTTAAAGTAACAGAGGGCTTCCCTGGTGGCACAGTGGTTAAAAATCTGCCTGCCAATGCAGGGGACACGGGTTTGAGCCCTGGTTCCAGAAGATCCCACATGCCATGGAGCAACTAAGCCCATGCACCACAACTACTGAGCCTGTGCTATACAATATATCTTTGTAACTTATTTATTTTATACATAGTAGTTTGTACCTCTTAATCTCTTACCCCTATCTTACCCCTTGCCCACTCCCTACCCCCACTGGTATCTACTAGTTTGTTCTCTATACCTGTGAATGTTTCTTTTTTGTTATATTCACTAGTTTGTTTTATGTTTTAGATTCCACATATAAGTGATAACATACAGTATTTGTCTTTCTCTGCCTGACTTATTTCACTAAGCATAATACCCTCGAGGTCCATCCATGTTGTTGCAAATGGCAAAATTTCATTCTTTTTTATGGCTGAGTAGTATTCCACTATTTAGCTCTCTCTCTCTCTCTATCTATCTATCTACTTACCTACCTATATCTACCACATCTTCTTTATCCATTCATCTATTTATGGACACTTAGGTTGCTTTCATATCTCAGGTATTATAAATAATGGTACTATGAACATGTGGGTGCATGTATCTTTTCAAATTGGTGTTCTTATTTTCTTCAGATTATACTCAGGAGTGGAATTGCTAGATGGATCATATGGTAGTTCTATTTTTAGTTTTATGAGGAGCTTCCATAATGTACCCACAGTGACTGCACAAATTTACATTCCCACCAACAGTGTACAATGGTTCCCTTTTTTCCACGTCCTTTCCAACATTTGTTATTTGTCATGTTTTTGATGATAGCCATTATGATAGGTATGAGGTGATATCTCACTGTGGTTGTGATTTGCATTTCTCTGATGATTAGCAGTGTTGAGTATATTTTCATATGCCTATTGGCCATCTGTATGTCTTTGGGAAAGTGTCTATTCAGGTTTTCTGCCCATTTTTTAATTGGGTTGTTTGGTTTCTTTTGATATTGAGTTGTATGACCTGTTTTGACATAGAGTTGATGAGCTATGTTTTGGCTATTAACTCCTTATCATTCATATTATTTGTAAATATTTTCTCCCACTCAGTAGGTTGTCTTTTTGTTTTGTTGATGGTTTCCGTTGCTAAACAAAAGTGTTTGTATAATTAGGTCCCATTTGTTTATTTTTGCTTTTGTTTCCTTTGCCTTAGAAGGCAGATCCAAAAATAAAATATTGTTACAATTTATGTCAAAGAGTGTCTACCTATGTTCTCTTCTGAGAGTTTTATGGTCTCCAGTTTTACATTTAGGTCTTTAATCCATTTTGAGTTTATTTTTGTATATGGTATGAGAAAATGTTGTAATTTCATTCTTTTACATGTAGCTGTCCAACTTTCCCAGCACCACTTATTGAAGAGACTGTCTTTCTCCATTGTATATTCTTGCCTCCTTTGTTGTAGATTAATTGCCCATTAAGTGTGGGTTTGTTTCTGGGCTCTCTATTCTGTTCCATTGATCTGTGTGTCGGTTTTTGTGCCGGTACCATACTGTTTTGATGACTGTAGCTTTGTAGTACAGTTTGAAGTCAGGGAGCATGATACCTCCAGCTCTGTTCTTCTTTCTCAAGGTTGTTTTGGGTGTTTGGGGTCTTTAGTGTTTCCATACAAATTTTGAAATTATTTGTTCTAGTTCTGTGAAAAATGCCATTGGTATTTTGATAGGGATTGCATTGAATCTGTATATTGCTTTGGGTAGTAAGGTCGTTTTAACAATATTAATTCTTCCTAACCTTATACCTAAAGGAACTAGAAAAATAAGAACAAACAAAACCCACAGTTAGTAAAAGGAAAGAAATCATAAAGATCAGAGCAGATATAAGTGAAATAGGGACTCAAAAAAAATTGAAAAGATCAATGAAACTGAAAGCTGCTTCTTTAAAAAGCTAAACAGAATTGATAAACCTTTAGCCAGACTCATCAAGAAAAAAAGAGAGAGGGTCCAAATTAATAAAATCAGAAATGAAAATGAAGAAGTTAAAAGCAACACCACAGAAATCCAAAGGATCATAAGAGATTACTAAGAACAACTATATGACAATATAATGGAAAATCTAGAAGAAATGGATAAATTCATAGAAATGTTCAATCTTCCAAGACTAAAGCAGGAAGAAATAGAAAATGTGAACAGACCAATTACCAGTAATGAAATTGAATCAGTAATTTAAAAAAAAAAAAAACTCCCAACAAACAAAAATCCAGGACCAGATAGTTTCACAGGTGAATTCTTCCAAACACTTAGAGAAAACTTAACACCTATCTTTCTCAAACTATTCCAAAAAATTACAGAGGAAGGAACTCTTCCAAACTCATTCTCTGTGACCAGCATCACCTTGATACCAAAACCAGACAAAGATATCCAAGAAAAGAAAATTACAGGCCAATATCACTGATGAACATAGTTGCAAAAATCCTCAACAAAATATTAGCAAACCGAATCCAACAATACATTAAGATGATCATATGGCATGATCAAATGGGATTTACCCTAGGGATGTGAGGATGGTTCAAAATCCACAAATCTATCAATGTGATACACCACAGTAACAAACTGAAGAATAAAAACTGTATGGTTTTTATGATCATCTCAATAGTTGCAGAAAAACCTTTTGACAAAATTCAACATCCATATATGATAAAAACTCTCAACAAAGTGCCCTTGGAGGGAACATACCTCAACATAATGAAGACCATATATGATAAGTCCACAGCTAACATACTCAGTGGTGAAAAGCTGAAAACATTTCCTCTGAGATCAGGAATAAGACAAGGATGCCTACTCCCACCACTTCTATTCAACATAGTATTGGAAGTCTTAGACATAGCAGTTGGACAAGAAAAAGAAATAAGAGGAATCTGATTTGGGAGGGAAGAAGTACAATTATCACTGTTTGCAGATAACATGATACTAAACATAGAAAATCCTATAGATGTCACCAAAAAACCACTAAAGGTCATCAATGAATTCGATAAAGTTGCAGGATACAAAATTAATGTATAGAAATATGTTACATTTCTATACACTAACTGCAAACTTTCAGAAAGAGAAATTAAGGAAACAACCCCATTTATAAACACATCAAAATGAATAAAATACCTAGGAATAAACCTACCTAAGGAGGTAAAAGATTTGTACTTAGAAAAGGATAAGACACCATGAAAGAAATTGAAGAAGACACAAACAGATGAAAAGATATACTGTGTTTATGGATTTCTGCAGATCCTTAATTACCAAGTTTCTCTGTGAGAAAAGGAATCATTTCCACGATCACAGGAGTATAAAGTCACATGTGTACTCTGTGTGCCTTTCCGAGAGTCCCAATGCATGATTACTATATCAAACTTTGTTAAATTCAGGTTTGCCCAAATTTATTTGACTAATATCTTTGCAAAATTCCTGTTGAGATCCTGATGAACCAGCCATTAGTCCTCAGATTTTGCTTTGGAAAAATTCCCAAGGAACATTTATTGCTTTTAAAAGTAGAGGAACAACATTTAACAAATAATAAAAGCGGAAGCTCCCTGTATGATGGAGTGACTGTAAGTGTGGTATTTTATGGACTTACTACCTCCTTGACCTTACATTAAATCCTACTAGATTTGACTCCAGGATGCTTCCTAGGGACTCATTCTCACAGAAACCCCATTCAGATTTGGTGACTTTGGAGGTTTTGGGGGGAGTGGGCTCTGTCTTTTGAGTTTCCACCCCCCACCACCACATCTCGGCCTTGCCTTTAGCACTCTGCTTCCTGCTGCTCCAGAGCCAAGATCCAGGAAAGACAGAGCTCATTTTCCTTGTTACGTGCCGTGGCTAGAGTGGCCAGAATGCAGAGCTGGAGAAGGTGGTGAGACCTTGATGGACACAGAGTAAATAAATCAGGCCTCTAATTAAATTTACATGATAAATAAATAGGTTGTCTCATTTATTTGGTAAACAAATTTAGGCAGATAATGAGATTTCTACTAGAGGCCAGTACAATGCCCCAGAGGCATATGCCAGCTATCACCCTGTTAACATTCCACGTTTTCTGTAAAGGGCTTATCTGGCTCATCAAGTGGTTGTGTATGTAGGAGAAGGGACACGTGACAGCAAGCAAGATACATGCTGGTACATACAGGAGTCTGTCCTTCCATTTATGGCCACAGAAGAAATCAGAGAATAGCACCCAAGAACGGGTTTTCTTTTTAGGGAAGAAGGAAGCAGGTTTGTCATGGTCAAGGAACAGAACAGATGGAGCATTTATATCTCAGTGTTAAAAATCAGGAAACTGAGGTCAAGAGAATTAGAATCAAGACATGTTCTCTCCTCAGGGCTCTGCTGTGACTAGAGGTCTAGCAGAGAGCCAGGACGTTTGGTTGCATGGAAGAAGCTTCCTTGAGTTAGAGAGGCAGGCTATGGGATTTCCTCCTGGCCAGTGAGGTGGCCTTAAGCAGATCACTCCATGTCTGTGTGACTTAATTTCTTCATCTCTAAACAGAGACTGATAATGGTGGAAGGATCAACAAATGTTTGTGAGATTTGGAACTCTTTACAAATTGTAAGGCATGATGCAAATGTTTTGTTTTATTTTAACATTATGTAAATAACAGTAGGAAGCAAAGTATAGTAGAAAAAACAATTTCTCTGGATTAAGAAGAGTGCTGGCCTTGAATTCTGACTTTTCATTCTTTTCCCTGTGTGAAGATGACACTGGAAAAAATTCTGCCTGTCTCTGATTCAGCCTGTTTGTCTTTCTGTGTATCCATTCTTGTACTCTTTATTTCTCTAGTTCTGTCTATGAAACAAACATGATCACTTCTTGGAAGGGAATCTTGATGCCAGACTTCGGAGAATCCTGTTCCCTAGAATTACTGTGCAGGTGAACGTTCTTTCGAGCATCGACATAGGAACTAACAAAATGAGTGTCCCTTTAATTCATGAGCCTCTCTAGCCCTGGAAAAGCTGGCAGTTACAGGACAGCTGAGAATGTCTTGGATGGGGTTTCTGAACAATCTGACATGTTCATGGTTCCTCCCCAAACCCAAGGCCTCAATTTTAGGTCCTAATTATCAGACTGGTCCTATGAGCTCCTGCCTCAAATTCCCTCTCTGGGCCTTATTGCCAGAATACAGGAAAAAGTCCATTCTGCATTAGAAAAAAACAAAATAAAAACACATAGAAGGAAAGTGAGTGAGATTCCCATTCTTCCAGGATTTGGGATGGAGTTTATAAGCTCCACTCAAATCTCCCTCCTCCTTGAGCCCTTCAGGATTGCCTCAGCTAGAAGGCCATTCCCCTCTGCTGCACCTGCATGGTGTTTTGTTTCTAACACTTTTAGGCTCTAGTCTCGTTCTCTTCTCCAGATACATTTTTGTCCATGCAGATCTTCTCCTATATAAACAGTGCAAACAACATGAGGTCAGGCCTTTCAAACAGACAGGGCCTGATAAATGCTTGTTGAGTCAATGTTCGGCTTGAGTCTACACCCAAGGACAGGGGAGAGAGAATTGCACCATGACCATCACCTTGCAGCCCACTCTGCAGAGGTGCCACATATTCACCCAGGCCCACGCTACCCTTATCCTGGCTTTTCTCACGTTTCTCTCTGCTTAAGAGATGAGGAAATGAGGCAGGATGAGCATATAAGCGATCCCTGGGCAAAAACTTAGAGCCAGATGCCCATCTTCTCAAAAATTATTCTCACTTGAAAAGGAGTAGGAAGAGAGAATAAAGAGACTCCTTCCTGATTCGTGAGTCCAGGAGCTGGGGTCCCTGCTTTACCTGCACTTCCCTAGTCATCTCTGATGGTCAGCATTTCCTGCAGCTCTGGCTATTGGTCCAAGTGCCTCCCACCTCTAGCCTTGACCTGCAATCTCTAGCCCTCAAGATACCCCACCTTCCCAGCGTCTCCTCCTCTAGTGCTCTGACTGCAGGGAGTGGTGAGCAGAGCCTGGCGGGAAGTGGGCACAGCAGAGTGGTCCTTGTGGGTGTTCCCTGGGCTCTGGGGCTCTGGGTGAATTCCACCAGGGAAGGCCCTTCTTCTGAACTGTTGCTGCACACAGGCTCTATCCCAAGCAGTTCTTGGGATAGAACTGCTTGGGATAGTAGGGACTTAGAGCTGCGTAGAAAACCTCAACCTTGGGAAAAGAGGCACCATATATTCACCATTACTAATTCACCCCTGAGTCCTGGCCTTTTCTTTGTCTCTGCCTGAGACATGAGGAAACTAAGATAGAAAAGGCCTTTAAGCTATCACTCAGCAGAACCCGACAGGGCTGACCACTGTGGAAACCCGTGGGCGAGCTGCCGTTCAGCCTCTTTGAATTGCCGCCTCTGGGCAGCAGGATGGCATAAATAGCCCCAAACCACGTCAGGGCCCGTCTCTGTTCAAGCTGAATTAAACTGTCATATGGATGGCAACTTTCCCCTCCACATCTGTTTAGCATAATTTAAAAATCACAGCCCTTGCACCTACACTATCAGCACCACATGTGGTTCATCTTCCTTATTATCCTAAATTAAAGCGCTGCCTGGTGTCTGGATTTTCTGCATTGACCGTAATAATGGAGCTCTAATCTGACTCCCAATCCAACTTTGGGAGACAGCACGTTGAGGCGGAGGGGAGTTATGTAAACCTGATTTCCGAGGGCCACAGCAAAGGAGACCTCCACTGTGGCTGGGCCTGAAATCCCAGGCTTAGGTTATAATGACATTCAGATGCCAGCGCTGGCCTTGCGGTTGGCTCCTGTGCGTGACAGAGAGAGGGAGAGCGAGAGAGTACACGGAAGCAAGTGCATCTGGGCTTCGTTAGTTGGAATGTAATTTACGAAAGGCAGCTTTTCAGATGTTGGGATAATCAGCAGGCTGTTATCGAGGTAGCGCATGGTAATCATGGGTTGACATGAGCAATCCATGCTCAGTGAAATAAATGGGCTTGACTGGCAGGGCAGCGGTTGGACTTTAATAAAAAACAAATTGAATTTTTTTCCTGCAACTTAATATAAGAATCATCTGGACATATGCATAAAACCCACACAGTAGCAAAAACCCCTCACAGAAAGAAAAATGCCACAGCGCCGGGTCTCAGAGCCAATTTCAGCGTTATAAATTCTGCACATGTTTGGGCAGTGGTTGAGACGGGGGTGGGTGAGGTGAGGAGGGGAAAGCAATGCAGGGACCTCTCAGCCTGATCCCAGCATAAATCACATAATAATGGAAAAGTAATTTAATAGCATCCTGAAGCCTCGAAGTGAATCAGTGCTTTTCCTACGATGAGGCTGGGCTCTGGTGGGTGAAGAACTTGAGGCTGTTGACTCCTAGAATTATGCCCTCTTTGGGGGCCGTATACCCACGTGCCTTGCTCGGTCAAGACTGGAGTCTTCGCTAAGGGGTCTGTTCACCTTTCCTCTATATGCCCAGTGTCCAGAGCACATGGATGCTGTGGCTACTCACCCAGAGCCTTCAGTCTGCCCCGCGCACCATCTCTGCTGTCCTAAGGGCTCCACAGGGCACCCCCCTCCATGCCTCGGAGCAGCTGTTTCATAGTCCAACTAGTTGGCTGTATGCACAGCTTTTCAAGTCTGGCACGTAACAGGTGCTCTTGGACAAGCCTTGGGATGGCTCATGTATGCTGAGTCAGTTTGCAGGGCATAGAGGAAAAGGGCAAAATTTCAGCAAAGAGCACTGAGGACATCGATGAGGGTGTGCAGGAGGCCACTGGAGTTTCTTTGCATATAACAATACAGGTTATCATCAAAGCTGGGCTGAACATTTTCTGTCATGTCACCCCACCAAGTGGACCAGAATGTCATCTTTTTGAAGGTCAGATTAAATAAGCCATGGGCATCTTTAAGGCACCTGAAGCTTATAAGGATACAAAAGGGCAGCAGAGACTTATTTTTCATGGCAAGTTGATTTTAAATATAGACATTTGTACGAGGATGACGTCATCATTAAAGATCAGAGAAAGCCTAGAATTCTAAAGCTGGAATGATCTTAGAAATTATCCATCTGTAGATGAGGAGGCTTGAAGACATAATTACTTGCCCAAGGTCACACAACAAATTGGCTGCAGAGGCAGGGCTAGAACCCCAGGCTCTGGGGTGTTTGGCGCCGCTCCATGTCCTATGGAGTCCCAGACCCATTCAGCAGAGCTACCTACAGATGCTGTAGAAAGGGCCTGGCAAACCAGGAACTCCTTGAAATATCTCACAGCAGATAGCTGCTGCTTCTTCCAGACTGTGCACTCCCCTGTCGACGTTGCTTAGACACCCTTCCACTTCCCACATTCCACTGCCCGTGACTACAGCTCCTGGCATCACCAGCCGGGACAGCATGGAGATAGCAATCAGATTGCTTGAAGGGCAGGCTGTGGGGGAAGAGCTTGACTAACCAGCCGGGATTTGTACTAACCAGCTGGGAGACCTTGGAGAAGTCAGGCTCCTTTGACTCTCAAATGTGGACATGGGATAAACAACTCTGGGGCTTTCGTGGCAGTTTTTGTTTTGCTGCAGTGGAACCCTTTTATACCAGGTGAACCCTTCATTGGCCACACCCTCCAGCATTAAGAAAGAGATGGAGTGGAGTGGTTCTGGTCGAAGGTGGAGAGGAACATGTGCCTTCTTTCTCTCCGCTGCACACTCCTAGCAGACCCTGAGATCGCCTCTCAAGCTCAGGACTCTGCAGAGCATGGTTAGAAAAGCACTGGAATAAGCTGTCTCAAAGGCCCTTTCAGCTTCAGCATTTTATGATTCTGTTAATAGCCCGGACTCAGGTGTCTGAACAGAGACCATATTAATTCAGGGCACTGTACCCTGTGACCCCTCCCGAAGCTATTGCAGATCAAGATCCTCTCCTGCTCTTCTTTGACCAGGGGAGAGAGCCCAGTGCAGTCAGGGGGTGCTGCCCTGGGCCTGCCCACCTCCCTGGTACCCAGTGCCTCTCTCTGCTTTCCCCTGATCTAAGAAGCAGCATAGCTTCAAGGATTGAATACCCTATCCTGCAAGAAGAAAGACCTTAGGTGTCTTGAGAATTGGATTAGGCTTTCCGTTTAGGTTGCTGGAAAAGACTCATCACCTGCCAACTCATATGAGAACTGGGGCAGAGATTCACCAAGCACATGCATCGCTCTCAGATCAGTGGGGTTTTTTGTTGTTGTTGTTGATTTATTTATTTGGCTGTGCCCGGTCTTAGTTGTGACACGTGAGATCTTTGTGGCAGCACATGGGATCCTTAGTTGTGGCATGAGGGATGTTTAGTTGCGGCATGTGAACTCTTAGTTGAGGTATGTGGGATCTAGTTCCCTGACCAGGGATGGAACCTGAGTCCGCTGTCCTGGGAGCGTGGAGTCTAGCTACTGGACCACCAGGGAAGTCCTGGGTCAGTGTTTTAAGCCATCTGGGAAACAAGGAAGTTGTGAGACATGTTCCTATATTTTGCAAAGCTGGGGGTGGATTACACATGCTAAAATGGTGGTCCCGTGATGGGCAGTGATGCACGGAGCTGCAGCATCCCCTCAGATAGGACCCTCATCTCCTCTCTCTGCCTTTACTAATCCTTCACTGTCTCAGCCCCAAATCCCCTCCGTGTGGACTTAACCAGCCCGCCCCCTGCACCCATATATTATTATCTGTGTTATATAAGGCAATTAGACGCACTGTGAGCACTGGACTGCTCACCAAATCCCTTCTTGCATGTTTCGCACCTCAGGCAAGGAAGTGCGATTTATTCAGTGACTGCTGGATGCCAGCACAGGTTGTATGCAGACTGTTACAAAAAGTTATCTGTTTTAAGCTCATCTGAAGTGTATATCTTTATTTTCAAGTGAGGAAACTGAGGCTCAGAGGGATAAAATGACTCAAAAAGAATAAAGAGAAGGCCCAATATTTGAACCCAGACACACCAGAGGGTATTTTATGAACTCCAGTGCCACTTCACGCAAGGGCATGAAGTCTTGGGCTCCCGAGGAGCAGGAGGGGGCTGACAGGTAGCTAGGAAATTCTGCTAAGGACCCGAGAAGGGACTGCCAGGGGCATCTGCAATCAGCAGGTAGATTTCCTGAGGGTACTGGGTGGACAGAAAAGAGATGGAACCAGGAGGGAGCAAGGGCCGCGCCCATTTCCTGAGCAAACCTGACAGAGCACCCGCTGAGGATGAGAGCCGCTCCCTCACCACGTTGGCAGTGGCCGTTGAGGGCGGGGGGCTGCCAAGCTAGCCTGCGGTCCCAGGGGAGCATGCAGGGTGCTAAGAAGGAAACCGATGCAGGAAAATGAAGAGCACCACCCAGGCTGGGACCTGCAGCCATGGCCCTAGACAGGCAGGAAAGGGGGACTCGGAGTTTTGCTCCTGGTCTCTGAGAGCTTAAAGATCAGGTGAGTTTGGGGCAAAGCATACTTGTAAACTGGGCCATTTGGAATATATAGGCAACCCCTGCTTTTTATCAATACAACATATTTCTCTGTTTCATTCATTTCAAATGAAATGAAATTCATTAATTTCTCCAAAATGTACTTCGGCGAATCAGTCAGCCACACCCCTGTGCATCTGCCATTTCACAGAAAAGGGGTCACCGCAGGCTCTTCCCTGGAGCACCTCCTCGTTGTTTCTTCAGCAGTGAGACTAGCAGGAACCTGCAGGCAGTCTTGAGTGGGGAGGTTGATAAGGGAACAGTGTGTTCTCAAATAAAAACGTTTCCCCTGCGACACTCTATACCTCTCAGGATATGCCATTCAGGAGCATATCAACGTGTCCCTGACGTGAAGCCCCCCTGCACTCCATTCTGGCCGTGTGCTTGGTAAGCCTGGCGCTAGGCAGACTTGGCCGACAGAAACACCGCTCCAGGGCCACAGCACTGCAGAAGAGCAATCTTCTGCCCAGAAACTTTCCAGAAGGCTGGGAACTCGCTTATCTGCTGGCAAAATTGCCAACTGGGGGATTCAGCGCTGCTTCTCTGCAAAACAGGCGCTGAATTACCCCACACTTAACAAATGGTTGCCCTGCTCTCCTAAGCTTCCAACACAAATTGAATTGTATTTTTTCATTCGTGTATACAGTGGGTGTGCTCTAGCGCCAGCACTAATTTCCCCCAAGCAAGATAAATGCACAGACCTGAGCCTTCCTGCTTATATTATGTCTCATTCCAGCAAATTAAAATGTCACAAAGTTCCAGGATTATTTAGGAGACCCGGTCAGATGGGAGTGGTGCAGTGGAGGCGGGAGACTATCATCTGCTTTCACACCTCAGCCATCACTTAGATAACGAAGAATGAACACTGATCAAAACCTGGTTAAACACTCACCACTTGCCATAAGATGAGAGTCTGTAGAAGGCAGTGTCGATGGAACCTTGCGAGAAGCAAGAATCTCTTGTTTTGGCAGTTTTCTTAAGTTATTTTTACGTTACTGGTATCCTGTTGTGGATCATCCCCCCCCCCCCCCCCCCCGCATTCACTCTTATAACCAACCACAATCAATTTGGCTTAATTCGGTCCTATAAAAATTTTCACCTAGAGTGGCCACTTGGTGAATCAAAGTTCATGAGTAAACAAAGTTCACACGATGAGAATTAGAGTTTGATTTCAAGAGGCTCTGAGAGGAGAATAGCAGTAGGAAATGGAATTGAGTTTGCAGCTGGAATGCCACTGGTTGTGCCCGCCTGAATTCTCTGAAGTTGCCAAAGAACAGGTATTAATAGTTTAATACATTGCTTACGCATGACCCTTTTCTCACTGGTATCTCCCAGGCGTCAAAGGGCACTGCAGCAGCTCACTTTTGTCCCTAAGGCATCCTTTTAGGAAAGGGGGTGTGAGTCATCCCATTTTCCAGAGCAGAAAACACAGGCCCCTAAAATCCTCCTGAGTACTGAGCAGTACCTGAGAGAGGAATGCAGTGCCGCCCCACTCCTCGCCTGCAAAATGGTGGAAGCACTGACCTCAAAGCAATTCTAGGGAACTTTTCCCTGTTCCCGCCCAGAGGTCAGGCTTTTCGCACCAAATCTTCATGAACGAGGGTCTGCAAAGGGGCAGGCACTTCATGTGAGAAGTAGTCAAGAGAGGTAGTTCGGAGACTAAAATATGTGACTTTCTGGGACATTTCAATGGTTTATAGAGCCAGTGGGACCAAACACATGAAGTCAAAGCTGTCCCAGAAAATTCAAGATAAATGGTAGCCAACCGATGGGGGCTGACAGTCAAAAGCAGGGGCCACCAAAAAGGCAGGCAGGTAGAAGCCCATCGTAATGATACTTAACCCCCTCATGTGTGTTTCAGTTTAGAAAGAGCCTTCAAATTCATCTTATTCAGCATCCTGGGGTCAGAGGTGTCATGGCCCTGCTTTACAGGTAAGGAGGCAGGGCGAGGCTCAGGGAGACGGAACGTCAAGAACAAATCTCTGAGCACAGCTGGGATCCAGACACAGCTCTCCTGGTGTGCAGCCACATTCTGACCACTGCACCACACTCCCTCTCCACACAGGGTTAGAAACAGAGGAGCTTGCTGTCTCTGCTCCAGTATAAATGATGACTGCAAGGGAAGTTTTCAGATGGAAGGTTCTGGCCAAGGACTCTCCTCACTTGAAGCCTTAATACCTGGGGTTCTCACTGCCTGAAATCCTCTCCCCGTCTCATCCAGGTCCCCTCCTGTACGTCCCTCAGGTCTCTGCTCAAATGCCAGCTCGCCAGGGGGGTCTCTTCTTGCTACCTACCCATGCCCATCAAAGTTATCCTCCTTACCTTCTTAAAGTTTTCTCCATAGCATTCTCACTTTTTATTTGTCAGTGACCTGTCTCCTTCCTCTGAGTCCAGCCGTGAGAGCTGAGACTTTGTCATCCTTGTTGCTCTATCCCTGTGTCTAGATTAGGAGTTGGCTGTTTCTGTAAAGGGTCACGTAGTAAATAGTTTAGACTTTGGGAGCTGTACATTCTCTGTTGCCACCATTCAGCTCTGTCACTGTAGCGTGAAAGCAGCCATAGACAATGCGTATATCAATGGGCATGACTGTGTCCCAGTAAAACTTTATGGACACTGAAATTTGAATTTTATATAATTTTTATATGTCATAAAATATTCTCCCCACCCCACCCCCCCCACCCAGCCATTTCAAAAGATAAAAAACATTCTTACCTTTTGTATGGGCCGTACAAGACATGTTGGGCTCAATTTGCCTTCAGGCCATAGATTGCTGACCTCCTCGTCTAGCTCAGTGGCTGGCACAGAATAGGCACACTGTAAATAATTGTTGAACGAGTGACTGAACAAATACTTGCCTTAACCATATCATGCAGTTTTGTCAGGCAACAGGTAATCAGCCATCCGGTGTTGTTTAAGAGGCAGGTGCCATGAAGGGGGCTCTGGAAGTCAGACTTGGCCCTGTGCGCAGGGAGCCCTCAGTCTTGTTGTGCATGTAAGGGGAGGGAGGGCAAGGAGGGGACGAAGGCAAGGCAGGAGCTGTAGGAGCTTTTCATCAAAACAAGGGGAAGCCAGGGAATTATCCCATCTTCCCTGAAGCTTACCCAGAGACTGGTCCCCTTAATAAAAACCTCTTTGGACCTACGGATGGACAGGATGATGGAACAGACCCACAGATATAGAGATCAAACTAGTGGTTACCAAAGGGGAGAGGGAAGGGGGAGAGGCAAATTAGGGGTATGAGATCAAGAGGTACAAACTACTGTGTATAAAATAGATACGCAACAAAGATATATTGTATAGCATAGGGAATTACAGCCATTATCTTATAATAACTTTTAGTGGAATATAATCTGTAAAAATACTAAATCACTATGCTGTACAGCTGAAACTAACGTAATATTGTAAATCAACTATACTTCAATAAATAATAAAATACTTAAAAAAAAAAAAAAAGAGCTCAGTAGCCACAGCCTGAGGGGGGCAGTGTTGCCTTGGAGGCCTGATTCTCTAAAGAAACACTGCAGAACGCTTGTCCCTTAGAGACACACAGACAACTACAGTGCTGTGCGTCTGGGACTGGGGAAGGAATGCACTGGACACTGTGGGACGGCAGGGGAAGAGGCCCCTCCCACAGGCTGGAGAAGTAAGGTGGATCAGAGGCATTTCTCAGAGGAAATAGCTGAGAGAAACCTTCATTCATACATTCAACTACCAAGTGTTGAGAGGCACTGGGGTAGGAGCTGAAGATAAAGACAGGCGTGGGCTTTACTTTGAAGAACTCAACAATTGCTAGAGGTTCATAGTTAACTATTATTTCATTAAATTGGTGGTAGGTGCTATGGAGAAGAAATAGAAGGTGTCATGAGAATACAATAGGCACCCAGGCTAGGTGCCAAGGAGGGTATGGGTTTGTCTGGCAGACAAGTGGGAAGGGACGTGCCAGGCCTGTGCAAAGGCTCAGTGGCATGAAGGAGCCATCAGTATGGCCACAGTGTGAGGTGTGTGCTGGGGAGAGGGGGTAAGGACTCCCCCTGAGGGGGTGCCCAGCTACCCCAGGGTCTTGTGTGTGGTGCTGAGGAGTTTGGGTTCAATCGTAAAGTCTGAAATTTTTCATTTGAATGGTGGCCAACCATGTCTCTGGATGGTCTAAAATCTTGAGTTCTCCATCAAGGGCTTAAGACCTGTCATCGAATCTGCCTCACAGGAGAATTTGCAAGAAAAGAACTTGCCACCTATACTTAGGGTTGAGCAAACCCCAGACAGCTCGTGATGTCAGCCGAGATATTCTAAACAAAGCATCACAATCGGGAAATGACACTCTGAACACAGACCTGTTTTTCTTTAAAATGGGACATGATTCTACCCATTTTGCAGGATGAAAAGTTCAGAGTTGTCTCCAGTGAAAGTGAGGGTAAGATGATTTCCCTCACATCAGTTCTTAACCTTTTGTCACTCATTCTGACACATTCTTCAGCTGGGTTTTCTTTGTGTTTGCAAGTGTTCTTGTTTGTAAACCACCCCTTTGCATGGCTGAGCTCCTGTGGGTCTCTGGATGCCTCTGAGTATGTGGCTCTGTGTGGCTCAGTGTAGATCTCCTTGGTCCCTCTGCAGACTATTCGTTTTCATCTTTCACCCTGATGGGGGGAAGGAAACCTGTGATGCCATGCCTCCCCCACTCCCTCTGGGCCTGTAGGCTCCTTCTATGGTCCTCTGTTTCCATTTTTCTCTCCTCCAACTTTCTCTTTCCCCTCTTTTGTCCCCCTTCCCCTCTCCCTGCCTCTCTGCTCCATAATTGTCCGTAATATAGACAGAAAATTGTATTATTTTGTTATAATTATTTGAAAAGATTTTATGTTTCCTGCTTTTCATTTAAAAGGCTGATGAGAGAACAGTATTATATTCCTCTCTCAGAAACCGGTAAATAAAAGGTTTTCTTTGTGGATGAGCCCTCCCTGGCTACAGCGTTCTCCATCTGCTTTCTACACAAGGGTGCCCTACGCCGGGGAACTCCGTTCTCATCAAAATCACTCTTGCTAGAGCAGCCAGCTTTACTGTGGGGAGAGTGAAAACTCTAAGAGAGATAAGCTCCAGGGAGCCCTCCTCTGGAGCTGAAGTCACCCAAGTTCTGAGGAAGAACTTTCTCCACGGGCTCAGCCTTAGATCCCGCTTGCCCTGAGACTGTTTGCATCTCTGTATGAGACCCTGTGGTTTGGACTGGAAGAGGTCCTGAAAATAAGCCAGTTTCACATACTGAGACAACTACATATGCATATAGCAACTCTTTTCCTTAAATCATCTTCCAGGTCTAATGTCCCTGTAATATCTTGAGAATCGATCTTAGTTGTGTTTATCTTCTCTTTCTTTTTAGAAATTCATTAGAATCCTAGGTTTTAATAGTTGCATCCTTGATATAAGGAGTTTAATTGTGCAGCTCCTAGCATGCCCTCGAGAGTCTAATGAGGAATAAATAATCCTAAGTAGCCTCCCTTAGGGATGAGGAATATACTCTTTACCCAGAGGCTCTTGTTAAGGAGATTTGCTAATTGTTTCTACAGTGATAGGCTACTCCCCAATTAGGTAGGAGATTCCCTCAGGGCTGGAATCATTTCTTATCCTCTGAGGGTGTTCCCTTAAGTCCTTAACACAGGGCCCAGGCAGAGGAAGGATTCCAGACTGTCCCCAGGAGTGCTTCTGTGCCCTCGGATTGTTTAAGCAATGGTTAAGGAACTCTATCAGTTTTCTTCTTGCCTTCATGTCCTCATCTGTAGAAGGAGACACTCTCTCTGGACCTCATTTAGGGGAAGAAAAGGGAAAGAAAGTCCCATTTATTGAGCATGAGTGACATCCTGTGCTTTCCCATCTGCTCTTACCCCTGACTTCTATGAGGCACATTTTAGTAGGAACTCAGGCTCAGTAAGGCTAAGTGATTTACCAAGTAATGCAGTTAAGTGTTAGAAATGGGACTAAGTGACTTCTGGGTAAGGACCTAGAATAGCGGTGGTAAGGGGTCAGTAGGTGTTGATCACTGTTTCTATCACTGCCGTAGTCACAAAACCAAGCTATTGGATTTCCAAGCCCATGCTGTAAGGGTGAATGAGAGGAAACATGCAGAATTCACTGAGGTAGGATGAAGAGCCTTGTACATTGGGTGAAATTCAAGTAGTTTCCATCACATGTAAACTACAAGTTAACAGCCAATGTGGAAAGGGTTTGCCAGTGGGGCTGTACAGGTGGAAGCCTCCCTCCTTGGGTCTCTGGCCTCCTTCTTCCAGCCCAGCCTCCTTCCTTGGGTGGAAAGAAGGCTACTACAGAGGGCCCAGGCTACAGTCTTAAAAAAAAAGACTAATTTTTCCCAGGGCAAGAAGTGGAGAGACCCAGCATAATTTTGGAGCGTGTTCTGTCAGTCCCTCCTGCAGACTGCACCCAGGAGTCAGGCTGATGAAATGGCACCGCCCATGACCACTCCAGTGCCAAGCAACTGCTTTTCCCACCCAGCCCTGCTGAGAATGCACTGGCAACACACACCAATTTTACAAACAAGAAAGCAGGATCCAGAGGAAAGAAGCGTTTTCTCCCCAATTGAAGTTCGTTCTTTCCCCTGTTTTTACCATCTCCGCCGACCAGGGGCCCAGCTCACATTTCCTCTTTCTTCACTTCAGAGGCTGTGGGATCAGTGTGCAGGTGGAGCTGGGGAGGGAAGGGGGACCCCTTGACGCCCAGGTTCCCGAGGCTTTGCTGCGTCCAGAGACCAGTAGGAACCTGGACTTGAAGGGTTTGAGTCACCCGCCTGGAAAGCACACACTCATTCAGAGTTACTGACTGAAACTGGTTCCCAACTCGATTTTCTCTGCCCCTTCTCATTTTCCTGCCTAAACTTAAGCATTGACACTTGTCGCTGCTATAAAATGTAGCCGTGGGGGGGAAAAAATGTCTCTGTGCGGTTGACAAAAGAGAAAAGGCACTCTGTTCAATCAACTGTGGGAGAGACAGAATTATTTATGCTGCCTTTATCAGTCACTGGAAAAGGTAATTTCATTGCTGAATTTCAAGTTTTTCATTAATTAACCACTTTTTCAGTTCAGTGCTCCGCAGCTAGGCAAAAACCCATGGCAGAGCCGTTTTGGAAGGGGGCTGGGGGGAACTTGGCTTTGGCCCTAATGCTCCCAGTGACATATGGATGTTTTCATGTGTTTGTTTTCTGCAGTTTCTTTGGCTGTGTGCTGGTGCAGATGTTGGTTGTTTCATTTAAGACTCAGAGTCTCACCCAAACTGTCTGCAATTTAGTATGTCATAATATATACGTGGGTAAATCATCTCTGTGTCATCTTTCTCAACGTTCCGTTATTAAAGCCCATTTATCACGGTAGAATGTCCCTCCAAGAGATGACACAAGGTGCACACGTCCCCGAGTCTGGTATTTAACACTAATAGGCTGAGCTTTCTCTCTGAAGCTAAACTAGGAATTGAGAAAACGCAGCGGAATGAATCAGGAAAATGCTTTCTTGGAGATGGAATGAGATTGAGACTAGAAAGGGGATTCGGAAGAAACCTGAACTCTCCAGATAATTGCTTCCTCTTTTCCACTTCGCTCAGAAAGTGGAAACCTGGCGAGACTTGCCTAGGGAACAGCGAGTGACTTGTTTCAGGGAGTCCGTGCGGCGGCTCTCCATGAGATAGAGGCGTGCAAAGTTTTCAGAACGTTTTCAAGCGTAGCAATGAATGGATGATATTGTGTGATTGTGACATTTCTGTCTGAAGACATCTTTTGGGATCAGAGTCTTTGAAATGTCATTCTGCCAAAACAGAGAGCAGATAAAAGCTTTGTCGATTCCGAGACACCTGAGTGGCTACTATGTACCAGGCTCAGGACAGGTTCTAGGCGTGTGGAGAAGAATGTGCGCTTGGTCCCCATGAGCTTATGAGTGAATGAACAGTGAAAAATGGCAGCAGGGCCTGCCTGTTGGCTCTTAGCAAGGCCAGTATTTCTGGGCCCTGGTCACATGATCCCACAGTATCTGTAGGGAATCAATTACCTAAGCCATAGGTAATCAGTTTGTCAGCTGGGATGACTTGAGTATGTAGTGAGTTTTTAATGTCTGAGAATACCGAAGGCAGTGAGACAACCAAATAGTGTGATCTAGCTTCTGTAGCCTTTGGTCACAGAGCAGCTGGCTTTCCTTAAAGGCCCCTCCTCACTAGGATTTCTTCATTTACAGAAATCACCACCCAGAGTTCCTTACATCTTAAAAAAAAAAAAAAAAAAACTTTTATAATTTATTTTTATTAAAATAACATATTCATTGTGAAAATTTGAGAAACCAAAGCCAAAAAGGTAGAAAAATTACTCATAACTGTATGACTTCAAGATGACCACATTTAACATTTTGGTGCATATCCCCCCAGTTTCTTTCTATGCATATATCTATGTTACATAGTTCATAGATCATACTACAGTTCTGTTTTGTGACTTTTTTATTACATAGAAATATATCATAATCATCTTCCAGGTCGGTTGTTCTCCTCCAGCTTTATCTCCTCTTCACATTGTATGCATGAATTACTTCACTTAACCATTCTCCTTTTTAGGCTGTTTCTTTCTTTCCTTACTATTATCAATATGTCATAATGTTCTGGAAACTAAATTTTACTCACCTCCATATCATTTCTATTAAACAAATTTTCAGTTTTGAATTGCCGAGGCTAAGGTTTTTGCCACATTTCAAAGTTATTGCCAAATTTTCCACCAGAAATCTTCAACCAATTTACGTTCCTGCCAGCAACATGTGTGGCAACTTGTTTCTCAGCATTCTTGCCTTGGTTTCTTACAAGGGTTAACTTCTTAACAACACATGAGTGCTTTGGGGATACAC
Source organism: Delphinus delphis (assembly GCF_949987515.2). Taxonomy (NCBI): domain Eukaryota; kingdom Metazoa; phylum Chordata; class Mammalia; order Artiodactyla; family Delphinidae; genus Delphinus; species Delphinus delphis. Next base: position 67,159,083 of record NC_082694.2, read on the forward strand.
CCAGAACATCTTATTTCTTGTATTGGGAGACAGCAAGTTAATTCTGCTACTATTACTGGTTTCTTAAATATAATGGGACAAGCTAGTGGTGCCTCCTCGATGCTCGAGTGAGTTCTGTGTAAACCCAAGATGTCCCGACCAAGCATGATGTGGCCACTTGAATCCCCGGGAGCCTAATAACTGGTTAAGGTTCAGCCGTGGTGAGTGCCATCATGAATAGGCCAGGATAAACTGAACAGCTCATAAAGTGATCCAGGCAGGGTGGCTCTGGCTGGGCCTTAGCCTGTTTTCCTGACCTGGCTTTCCTCCCCGCAAGCTTGTAGCTCAAGCATGGGACACTAGGTTCAACTTGCCATAAAGGGCAGCTCCGGTAGACCCTGTATAACTAGCCACACTGGAAAAGTCTCTCAAGGCAGTAAAAGCTAATTCGGTGCTGATACACAAAATTCTGAGTGTTAGTAGTGGTTCCCACACATGCCCATAGATTTTTCTCTTTCTTTTCTCTTCTCTTTCCTTCCTTTTTTCTTCTTCCTTTCCTCTTCTCTTTCCCTTTCTGCTCCTTCCTCTTCCTGTTCCTCCTCTTCTTCTTTTTCTCTTTTAACTGCTCTAATTTAATCCCACCAAGTATTGAACTCATATGCAAAAGGTAATAAAATCCTTCTATGAGAAAAACAGAGTTTATGTTCAGAATAACAACCTCTGTATTTTGCAAGATTCTGTGAAGTTGCTGCTGTGCGACAGGGACTGGGTGAGGGGAGGCTGGCTGCTTTTGTCTTGCCGCTCTGCTTTGCCATGTGATAAACCGATCCCGGGGAGAGGTGGCTGCTGGCAATTAAGAGAGCTGGGCCACTGCCTTGGGGATTCTCCACTGAATAATCTGACTGAGAAGGAGATCCCTAGGGTTCCTCTCATTTGTTTGGGCTCTGTTGTTGTTTATTCAGGAGCTAACAAATATTATTTTTCCATAATCCACTTGCTTGATGCCTGGTTTCTAACACTTGATTGGTTTTCTCCTCCCTTTGCTCTTGCTACCCTTCCCTCACTAATTGTAAGCTTCTCTTAGGCTTGCCAAACAGGGTCCTGGGATATCTATCTATATCCATCTACCTATCTATCTATCTATCTTCCTGCACTTCAGTGCCCTTCATGCTCACCATTAGGAAGCTACATGCTAGCAAAACCTAAGTTTAAATTTCCGTTTCACTGTTTGGGGTCTTTTTTATTCTTAGATTTGAATCTTCTTTGCCTCAGTTTTGTCATCTGCAAAAATAGGTATACTAATCCTCTCTCCCAGGGATTTATGTAAGGATGGAATGAGACTACATTAAATCATCCTGCCATGCAGAGCCACAACAGCCCCACAGTTCACATTGTCAGCTGGAGCTGTGCTGTGCAGTCATTTTCCCCAGCGCCATGCCTGGCACAGCGAGGTGATCGGTAAATGGAAGCAGCTGCTGCTGCCTTTCTACTTCCTTCTGAAAACAGCCTCAGGTCAGTAGGCTGTACTGTTATCCCCAGTTGTACATGGGCTGCAAGTCTGGGGTCCCAGTGAGAGGTCAGCTGTCCTGACTCTCTGGAAAGGTCTATGAATGGTGGATCTGAAAGCAGACAAAGTCTTCTCCTTCCCAAGGAAGGAAGCAGAGTGCCTAGGAGGGCACATCACATATCCATTGTCTAGGCAGAGCCTAGTCTCTAGAAATGTCATTCTAGTCTCATAGAAATGTCATCCATACCTATGAGAATGAAACTGGTTGCCTTACCTGAGCTGTCCTAAAATCCCCAGCAGACTGCTGACATTCACCTGGTGAGAGTTTGGAACTGATCTAACTAACAAACTATGCAATTCCTGGATCTCTTCTAGAAACAATGCTTTCCATCAGTTCATCCTGGTGGTTCTCAAATTTATCTGCACATTAGAATTTCCTGGAAATTTTAAAAAATTGTCACAGCCCAGGTCCCACTCAGACCAGTTAGTCACAATCTTGGGGGTGAGACACAGATACCAGTGTTTTTTTCAAGGCACCAGGTGATTCCCATGGCAGACCAGTTTGAGAAGCACTTGATTTAGCCTAAGGTGCAAAGAAGGTGAAGACGGTGCAGTGACTCAGAGCCCAGCATGGTCCGTGCCTGCCATTATCTGGTCCACCATAGCACTGCCTGCCCCCAGGAAGGTTGCTGGGAAATTTGCTATGGGCCGTGTTCTGTTCCATTGATTGTGATGCTGTTATGTCTCTTGCTAAGGCCTCCTTGCCACATGCGTCCGAGGCATAGCATCTAATCTCTGTTTTCCTTGGAAGAACTCAGAGGAGGCTTTGCAAATACCATAGTGAGAGCCTTAAGGGAAAGTAAACCAGAGTAGAAGTTTTCAATCACTTTGCCCTCAGCAGGCAGGACCCCATTCCCTAGTCTCTCTGTAATAAAGCAAGAGGCCCAGGGGTCCTCTCAGATCAAACCCTGGAAGAACCATAGAAAAACCAAGTTATTGCAGCACAAACACACCAAAACGTAAAGCAACAACCCAAAGATAACAACTTGTCTCTGACTCAGAGCAGAGCTTTAGATGTCAGCACCCTTCTTAAGGCCTCTGATTCCTCACTCACGATGATCTCAGTGGATAAACTGAGCTCTTCCATTCCAGGACTCTGTAAATATGAGTGCTTTTTATTATTATCATTTATTTCTTAGGAGGGAAATGGAGGGAAAAAAAGAAATAAATGGGAGGATAGACTGAGCAACCCAGGGTGAGGCATCCCTACAGATGACCTTGGTAGTGACAAGAAATCTTGGAGGAGATGGGCATTTTGCCACATGGTCTCAATAGAGGTAGGAAACAGTGGTCTTTCCTTCTATAAGGATGGGAAGTGGTAGAGGAGATCCTCCATGCCAGGCACAGGACTAGGTGTTCTGTGAACACCCATTTGACAGTGTCTACTCCTCTGTTGATTTGATTTTGTTTCAATTTTGATAGTTAAAAAGATAATACAGGTAAGAGAAAATGTCTGTCACCCACTTGAGACTGGCCTTTGAGAGTCCAAGTTAGAATGGTCTGTTCCCAAGGTTCAGAAGGATTATCCCCTGAGAGGAGGGTATATTATCCCCAGGGATGGGGGAGGCAACTCCCCACATCAGAGATAGACTATGGGTTTGTATGTTACAAAACCATCAATTGCCCTACCTCCCCCTGGTGTGTCATTCAGCCTCTGCCATGTCTGTCTGTAGAGTTTTGCTAATTTCAGGGGGGAAGGATCCATGATCCACGTGAGCAGCATCACTGTGGATGAGGATGCGTTAGGCTTTGAAAATCATCCTAGTCTACAGATGGTCTCAAGATCAGGCAGGAAGACTAGATATTCCTGAGTTTTTCTATTGCTTCCCTGGATCTTCTCCCAACTCTAACATCAACCCTTCCTCCCCCTGGAGTCGAGTGATCTTTTCTGAATGGTAATCAGTGTCTCCCTTTCATTCTTTAATCCAAGTTACCCCCTTGCAAAAATTGAAAATATTTATATCATAAAAATATGTAAAAGCCTCCTACCAGGGTATCTAGCACAGAGTGAGTGTTCCATGTAAGTAAACTGAATTTGAAATGAATTGTCTTTGGAGAGAGATTTGGGTAATTAATTGTTAAACAGCTAATACTTTCTACCATGTTCTAGGCCCTATGCCAGCACAGAGGAGTCAAACTGACCACTGCTTTGGGAGGCCATGTTTTTGTGAGCAAAGCAATATAAAGACCAGCTTCAATTCACAGCAGTTTAAATGGCCTGTCTAGGCAGGGGATGTAATGGCCTGTCTAGGCAGGGGATGTAATCTTCATTTGATCTTACCCTTGGGAACCAAGTCACGTCTCCAAATAGAAGGTACCCTACCCAGGATGGACTAGCCCTTTCAGATCTGCTAAGCCCTTTGCTGAGTAATGTCATTTTGCCAAGGATCCCAACCTCTGGTCACTGGAGCACTTGATAGAAGGCTAACAGTTAAGAAACGTTAGAACAAAGAGAAATCTTTTCTCTGCCCCCAAGCCCTCCATTCTTGTAAATTGGGTCCACGTTCACTCCAGTGAGTATGTTGTGAAGTGCCAGAGGCAAATGTTAAAATTTTGCAGATGGAAAATGTCGGGAATCTAGCTTCCCCTTTACTTTCTTCTTCCCTCCCCGCTTCCCGGTTGTTCTGCTGTTGAGCCAATTACGAGGAGTGTAATGGCCTGATCAAGGAAAGAAATTGTCCTGCTGTACTTGGCCCTGAGCACACACCATCAGGAGAATGAACATTTGGAGTCTCCACATTTTAAAGAGGAAATTGACAAATACATGCTGAGAAGGTTATAGGCCTAGAGAGGGGGCACGCCTGATCAAAGAACTGGGGGTATACAGCGTAGAAAAGAGAGAACCTAGAGGTCCTGATAACTGTTTTCAAATAGTGGAAAGAACATTGTGTGGGGAGAGGATAGACTTCCTCAGTCCTGTCCAGATGGCAGGATAGGACCCGTGAATGGACATTAGAGAGCAGCAGGTTTGAGCTTGGACTAGGTCAGACACAGCTCACAATGAAAGCTCATCCGATACAGAAGGCGCTGTCCCATAAGCTGCAGGCAGCACCCTCCTCAAGGTGCTCCAGCAGAAGTTGGGTGGCTGCCAGGGAGAGCAGAGGGGGATTCCTGCCCTGGCTGGTCAGAGGATTGCAAGGTTTGTGTGGCCGGTGGGAGTCTGTGCTTCCTCCTTGTCCATTTCTTCCTCTTCCTCTTTCTCTTAATCCTAAATCCATTATTATGTCCTTGCTGAGCAAGGCCGGGGATCGGTGATGCTCATGCTGGCCTACACCCGAGTCCCTTTGCAAACGTTTCAAATAGCATCACCAAGACTCCGCCCCAGACTAGTTAAATAAAAATATCTGGGGATGAAACCCAGGCATCCACATATGTTTATAGTCCCGCAGGTAATTTTAATGGGAAGCCTGAGCTGGGAACCACTGGCCCAGACAAGGAGAGAATGTGATAATAACCCTGCTCCACCCCCTGCCTACCCCAGGCCACTGACATTTACCCGTTTAACATGCTGTATGATATTATTTTTTTTAAATAAAGTTTAGTTTTGTCTCAATATATTAGTAGCATTTAAGTTTAGATCCTCGTAAGTGGTTTTAGTAGCTTATATTCTTATATTACTTTAGCAGGTAACACTGGCATTGAGAGAGATAAAGGGTGTGTGGACATGTGGATATAAATGAACATGATCCGTTTTCAGACACGGTGGATGCTCTACTGACGCTGAACTTTGTTTCCTCTTAAGCTTCTGTGCCTCACCCAGCAAAGGGCCATACCTTCCTCCATGCCCAGCCCAACACTCCTCTTCCAGTCACCAGGCTGCTGTTGTATAGTCAGTCACCTAATAACTGTAATCCGGGCAGTGCCGCCTTATTTTAAAGTCTTTTGAAGGGTGCAAGCATTCTTTTCTCTTATGGCGCTTGTTGTGAACCAGAAAGAAGGGAAGCCATTCTCTGAAATTGTAAGGAGCTGTGGAGCTATACTTAGCTGGTATCATGGGACCTTCTAAAGTTGTGCTGTCCAATAGAAATGTAATACAAGCAACATAGGCAACTTGAAATTTTCTAGTAGCCACATTAAAAAAGTAAAAATAAACAGGTGAAACTAATCTGAATACATTTTATTTAACCCAGTATAGCCAAATCATTATAATTTCAATATGTAAATGATATAAAAATTATTACATTAAAAATCACATTTTAAGTTATTATATATTAATAAGATATTGAGTATAATTTACATAGTACAAAATTTTCTCATTTTAGGTATAAGAGTCAATGATTTTTAGTAATTTTATAGAGTTAGACTGTGGTGTGCAGCTACCACTACAATCTAATTTTAAAACAGGTCCATCATGCCCCAGAAAGCATTCAGCCTATTTGTAACCATTCTCAGTTCCCAGCCCCAGCCCCAGGCAACCACTAATCTAGTTCCTGTCTCTATAGCTTTAAAGGTAATTGTAAAATATGTGTCTTCTGTGTTTAGCTTCTTTCATTTAACATAATGTTTTTGACATCCATTCGTGGTGTAGCGTGTATCAGTACTTTGTTCCTTTTTATTGTTGAATAATATTCCATTTTAAGGATATGCCACAATTTGTTTATCCACTCACCAGTTAATGGACACTTGAGTTGTTTCAAGTCTTTGGCTATTACATATGAATAAAATGCTGTGAACATTCACATACAAATTTTGTGTAGACAAACACAGGAAATGTTTTCATTTCTCTCGGGTAGGTACCTAAGAACGGAATTGCTAGGTATACGTTAACTTTATGTTTAACATTTTAAGAATCTTCAAAACTGCTTTCCAAATAATGAGATATTTTACATTTTTAAAAATGTATTCAAAATCTGCTGTGTGTTTTATACTTTATAACACATTCAGTTTGGACTAGACACATTTCAAAAGCTCAATAGCCACATGGGACTTGGGGCTACTGTATTGGACAGTACAGATCAAAAGTGTCTGCCCAGACAGACATCCTATTGGAATCCCAAGCCAGGTCAGAAGAACACACACAAAAACACACACACGTCCATGCATCTCTAAACACACACATATATGCTCACCATAAACTCATGCACAGCAGTTCCACTCTTATTACTCTTCTTCTATGACTTATTCGTTTGCCTTTACTGAATGTTGCAATAATTAGATTGTACTAAATAAATATGCTTTACAATAATTTATCCGTGGCTTGCTGAAATACATTTCTCACGGAACCAAAGGTGATAAATTAACAGAAGTATATCCCCCTAAATGAAGATATAGAACCTCATGAAGAGTTGATGGCAAATATTCAGAGTATGGCCAGGCAACGAAGATTAGAAAGCTGAACATGATAAAAATTATGTCATAGTTCTGGAAATCTCTATTTCTTGTCAGTGGCGACGAGTGATTAGCCAGTGCTTCTTCTGGCAGGAGTCTGGGGCTACACCTCTTACTCCATCACTCTGACCCAGTTATCAAAGATCTCGAGATGTTTGGTCTCTTGGCTCTCTGGATCCCTACCAAATAGCCTCGGATGTAATTCTGAGTCTTCAAAACCACCTACAGAGTAAGGGTCTCCAGACCATCAGATGGGTCCCCCTTCAATACACAAATTCCTGGAAAGGCTGTTGAAGTTCCGTTTAGGGTTATCTATACCACTTAAGGCAGCTAAGCTAACATCCGTCCACCTTTTCAGGAACTCTCTTTGCTTTCAGATCTGGGTAGACCTGTCAGAATCTTTCAGAGTGTATCAGATACTGGATGTATATTGACTAGAAAGGTAACTTTCCCACCTGTGCATGTTTATGGTAGTGTTTATGAACAGAAAATTGTAGGCTACCCTCTTAAACTTTTCAGGTTTGATCTGTTATAGCAATTAATGGATTATTTCACATTTCTAAACCTAAAATCCCTGTCAGTTTAATTCAGGAGTCACTTATGGGTATCTCCTATCTGCAGGGACTGGGAGAAATGCTGGGGAGAATGAATAAATAAATGAATGGATGAATTCTGAATGAATGAATCACGATGTGCACCCTTGGGGAGAACATAGACTAGCTGGAAACATGGGCACAAGTCATAATAAGGCACTAAGTTTTGGAAAATGTTATACACAATGTTATGGATGTAGGAAAGGAAAATAAGACTAACTTTGCTTGAGGAAGTTGGAAAAGGCATATCAGAAGGGCAACCTTTGACTATGCCTTAAAGGGTGAGTAGGAGATTTCTAGGTGGAGAAGGGGAGGAAGGGCAGAGGGGATGGTCTGTGCAAAGGCTTGGTGGCATGGAAGAGAACAGCCCAGGATAGCAGTGACCAGCTCTGTGGATTGGGGGCTGGGTCACAGAGTGAACGGAAGGACCTGGGGGCAGGGAGATGTAAAGGTGATGCTGAGTCAGGCTAAGGAGTTTGGGCTTCATTCTATAGGCAAAACTAACAGTAAAAAGGACTCCTGGGAGAGGCAGAATCCATTTAGCCAAGGATTAACTCTGAGATGAGCAAAAGCGTGTCAGTATGGAATCAAAAATTTTCAAATCTAGGAGTCCTTCCAAGTCTAGAGTTCTATGATTCTGTGAATGACCTAAAGCATTATAACACATGCCGTAAACAGATAAACATGGTTGAAAATGAAGAAGAGATAGGCCTTTGATTAAGAATGATCATATAGTATTTATGGAAGCCAGAAAGAAGGAAGAACTTTTCAGATCGGATTTTGTTGGCATCAGTGTTTTCCACCAACCAGAGAATTTTTGAAACACAAGGACTCAAATGAGGAATGCAGTGCAGACATCATTAGCCAGACATGGGAGGAGGAAAGAGACAGCCTTTCATGTCTTTAAAGGCACTATGGACTCTTAGCCCAGAGGACCCCTTTGCCAGGGCTTCAGAAGAGCACATGCATGCAAGCCCAGACTCCCTGAGTCAGCTTGGAGGAGAAGGCACAGGAGACGGCACATATGCAAATGTCCATCTTAACTCACAACCTAAAATCCCAGCATCCATTATTTTACAGCTCTTTGGCACCCATGGCCTACCTGTGCCTTTTGTTTTGCTCTTACTTCTCTTTCCATTATATGTTCCTTGAGGACAAGGAGGGTACATATACCCCTTTAGAGTCTTCCCCCACCCCATTCAATATAATGCTCTATGTAGTAGATCTAAAATCTGTTTTGTAACCTATCAGTGGGTGTTTCAGATGAAGGAGAATGCTTTCATTTGGGGGCCCTTGGTCAGTTTTGTCTAGTACCCATCTGTTAGTTAAAGGGTTAAAGTAAAGGATGCTGACCTGTCTCTACTACCTGTTCCCAGTCTGCCAACCTGCTGAAACATCCCTCTTGCCAAATGCCCCAGGTTCTGAGACCAGGGAGCTCTGAGGCCTGAGCCCTGAGGGTCTGATTGGAATTATTTCAAAAGTAGTTCCCTAAGAGAGTGTCAGCATCCTTGGCTGGATAGGAAATACCTACATTTCTCAAGACCATTTGGTTCCTGAAAACCAAGCACTTTCAATATGTCTTAATGTTTCCAAATAGGCTATTTGATGACCTGCTCTAGGCTACTTATAAGCAGAATTTAGAGGATATGTCTCAATTTCAAGGTTATGCTTAGTGCCCTTATTCTTTTCTTTTTTTCCATTAAAAAAGGTTGTGTTTGCTTTTTTTCAGTCATCAATCAGTCAGTGAATATCTAGCTGTCTAAAACTTGCACAGTACTTAGAGAACAAAGTATATGTGATTTTTTTTATACCTTTGTAGGATAAATGTTCTAATCCATGGAATAGACCACATGCTGTATGAAATATTGTAGACTGGAGTCAGATAATAAAACTGAAACATTTGTAAAGATATTTCTGATTTAACCAGATAGTATTAAAAGAAGGAAGAAATCAAAATATAGAAACGTAATTTAATACAAGTTCGCTGGACGAGAGATATTTATAATGTGTAACAGGCTAAACCTTGTAAGTATATACACTACGAATGCAGGCTAGCTTTGGTCCGTTGAGGCCTAGTAACAAACTTCCAGAAACCTAGGAAATATCATGAGTATAAACCTGTGCAGGTAGAATATTGATCAGAAAACCCTAAGCTGGATGTCACTTCCAGGTTTAAATGAAACCTGGATAGTTCTCATAGGCCCCACTAAAATTACTAGGAAAACCTAAGATGTCTTGATAATAACTTTTATTTAAAGGAGAGTGAACCCATGAAGTCACAGTGGCTGCCTTTCTTATGTCCCTCCCTGGCCCACTGCCATTCAGGTCACTATACAGTGACTGTGACCCTGAGAATGTGTCCCTGCTTCATTTCTTGTATCCTTCATCACTGAAAGTTGTCAACAACAATTTAAGTGCTCAGGACAGTCTTATTTATGATAGTAATGATTGTGATGACAGTAATAATGAGAATGAATAGTTACTGGGCCTTTGATGAACACCAGAGAGGATACTAAGTGCTTTTACATGGTTTCCCTCGATGAATCCCCACCACAACACTATAAGAGGGTCCTATCACTGTCCCTATCTTACAAATGCCTTAGAGAGGCTGTTTACCTCATTGTACAGTAAGATCACACCTCATATAATAGAGCCAGGATTTGGCCCAGGTGGTCAAAGCCTCAAGTGCTGGGACCAAAGCTCCAAGTGCTGGGGCCATGACCACTCCAGGCTGCAGCATCTCTCAGGTAGGCTCCCAGATACCAGTTGGGCCGTTACAGGTACAGAGCTCTGATGCCAAGTTCCCCTTGGGGCCAATTTTGCCCATCTTCTCACTCGGTAGGGTTGCAGCTGCTCAGGATTTCAATCCTTTTCTCCTACGTTATGATCCTTTAGCTTGGCTCTTAAGGCAGTTTCCTTCTGCACAAACTTACACCTAAAATAGCCTGAAAAGCTATTATTTCTTCCATAACCAAGTGTTTTTTTCTAAACTGTTTTTGTAAATATTTGACAATTATCCTTTTCTTTTTATTTAGTCCTAAACAACTGACTGATCTTTTTTTTCTGATTTTTGAAACTCCAAGCATTCTTATTTTCCAAAGAAATTGAGAGTCTGCCCTTATTTATTTACCATGATTACCTGTATTAGGATGTAAGATACAAGATACCAACTGCATCTTCAGACTCTCACAATGAGTGTCATTTAACCATCTGCTTCTTTAGCTGGACTTTAGTTATAGAATTTCTGAATTGAAGGCAACATAAATTATATTCATTAGGTCCAAACCAAGGGAACAAAGAGGAGAGCCAAGTGTTGGGTAGGGGTAGGAAGTAGGCAGCAAATTCCACTTATAGAAATGGGCAGATCAAATACTCAGATTGACTCTTCCTGGTTCAGAAGCACTGGATTTAAAATGAATCCTCGTAGCTCCATGGTTGAGATTACCACACAGATTCCAAGAGTCTGATTTGATGTCATAAACTAAAACTCAAATGCCTACAGCAGCCTGTCAGACCAAGTAATTAATGAAGTGCGCCAAGAGTATGATGATAAATGGCCACTGACCCTTATCCTCAGTGATGGGACACTAGGGAGTGGTGGGGACTATGGAGAAGTAAGAGCACATTGAGACCACTGAGTGGGTAGCAGATATTCAACTCTGGCCAATTACTGCCACCAAAAAACCAGGCCCATTCTTGCCAGACTTTCTTTTTTTCCCCCCAGAGCAGCTGGATATGCAGATATTAATGTGATTGATGTTTCCTGACTTTTAAACATTGACTACCAATCCAAATTTAAAAGCCAGTGCTGACCAAGACCTGGGCCAAAGGAAAGCCCACCCATGGACAATGGCTTCTGAGGACTGATGATTTGCCAACTCTTTCCTAAACCTTCTTCTCCAGGCCTGATATTGTTTCACAATTTAGATGTCACTTGAAATTTAGGGCTTTTCTCTCTCCCTAGCTGTAATAGCTAAGGAAGTCCTAAAGAAAGCTTAGTTTACAATATAAATTCAGTGACTTCACTTAGATTTTCTTTTTTTTTTTCACTTACTGATTTCTATGAATATAATTACGCTTAGAAGTTCCATCCAATACTCATAAAGCAATTGGTGTACCTTTAAATATAGTAATTATTCTTATCAAATATTATTGAAGTTAATACTAAGGAAAGCCATTATAGAACACTCAAGTTCATCAATATAAAATGGCAAATTGGTAAACTTTATACGTAAGATTTGATAGCGTAAAATTGTTCACATTGTTTACATTAAAAACAAAATTAAATGACAAAGAACAAATGGGAATGATTTCTTTTAGCAAATATAATAGACAAAGGGTTAATAGCCTTGCTTTAAAGAATTCTTACAAAATCAATGAGGAAAACACTAAATTTCCTACAGATAACTGAACAAAAGAAATGAACAGACAATTCACAAAAGAGGAGAAATAACTAATTAAAGAACATATGGGGAAATGATTCAACCTCACTAGTAATTAAAAAAATGCAAATTGAAACAACAAACATCATAATTGCAGGCAAGAGTGCAATGAAACAGGTACCTCTATGCATTGCTGATGGACAAAATAGAAAGCCTTGTCGACAAGCAATTAGTTACTATAAACCAAGAGTTCAGTTCTGTTAAGTAAGTATTGAGCTCCTTCTGTGTGCTAAGCATTGGTATATGCAGATGACAAAGGCCTACCCTTATTCTCAATGAGTGAGTGTGTTCTGTATGAGAGAAAGACACAGGTAACTCCATCATTAAGAGGTAAATGGCAGAGGCATCCACAGCATGTGAGAAATGCAGGAGTAAGACCATCACTCAACCTGGAGAGTTCAGAAGGATTATTTGAAGAAATGACCCTGAGCTGACTCTTACAGGGTGATTAGAATGTGGCTGGATGAAGAAGGGCAATGAGAAGGAAAAAAAAAAGAATAGGAGGCGACCTCTGCAAAAGGTAGAGCATGGGCAAAGAGACCTGGTGTCTGCAGGAAGTTTGGAACTGCTGCAGCATCCAGTGTGAAGCAGGAGGCTGCAGAGGGAGCCCAGGTGGCCCATGCTTTGGTAGCATGAACTTCAAACCAAAGGCAGCGCAAGCAGGGAAAGGACACAATTAGATATGCATTTTCACAGTCCCTCATAAAAGTGACTGTGGTTTACTTTTCTAATTTAAAAAGTAACAGATGAAAACAAACAACCCAATTAGAAATTGGGCAAAAGACTTAAATAGACATTTCTCCAAAGAAGATACACAAATGACTAATAAGCACGTGAAAAGATGTTCAGCATCCCTAGCCGTTAAGGAAATGCAAATCAAAACCACAGTGGATACCATTTCATACCCATTAGGATGGCTATTATTGTTTTTTAAGTAAAAAAAAAAATGGTGAGAATGTAGAGAAATTGAAATTGTTGCACGATGCTGATGGGCATATAAACAGTTCAGCAGTTCCTCAAAAAGTGGTATTTCTTAAACATAGAATTACCATATGACCCAGCAATTCCATTCCTAGGTATATACCCAAAAGAATTGAAAGCAGGGACTCAGAAAGATACTTGTACACCAATGTTTATAGCAACATTATTTACAATAGGCAACATTATTTACAGCAACCCAAATGTCCAGCAACAGAAGAATAGATAAACAAAATGGGGTATATATACACTATATATATTATTTAGCTGTAAAAAGAAATGAAATTCTGACAAATGGTACAACATGGATAAACCTTGAAGAAATTATACTAAATTAAAAAGGACATTCATAAAAAAGGCAAATACTGTATGATTGCACTTATATGAGGTACCCAGAGTAGTCAAATTCACAGAGACAGAAGGTAGAATAGAGGCTACCAGGGGCTGCAGGAAGTGGGTAAATGGGAGCTTCTGTTTGGGATGATAAAAGAGTTCTGGAATTGGGTAGTTGTGATAATTGAACAGCGTTGTGAGTGTACTTAATGCCACTGATTTGTACACTTAAAATGGTTAAAATGGTAAATTTCATGTTGTGTACATTTTACTATAATAAAAAATACTGGAGAAGTAACAGGTGTTTTGGAAAATTCAAAAAAGTATAAAGAAAAATATTCTACCATCCAGAGTTACCCATTTAACTTTTTGGTGAATAATCTCAGGTATTTTCTTTTTCCATATATATATTCATGTATTTATTATAAGTATCTTACCATATCAGGTCATTGCTATCCATGCTATTTTGTAACTGCCTTTTCCATCTAATGATCAAGGGTGAACATCCTAGGTGTTTATACAGTGTGGCGGTTAAGGGGGTAGTAAGCCCTGGAGACAGACCAACAGTTCTGTGTCTTGATTCTGTTGGTTACTTGGCTACCAGCTGTGTGGCTCTGAGAGGTCACCAAACCCTCTAAGCTTGTTTCTGCATCTTTACAAAGAAGATGATAATAATAGTACCAAACACATGGTTGTTGAGATTAAATTAGATCCTAAATATGTATAAGCACAGTGCTTGGTAGTCAATAAAGGAAAGCTATTAGTAGTAGTAGTAGCAGTATTTAATAATCCTCACTTATTTTTTTTAATTATTTATTTATTTATGGCTGTGTTGGGTCTTCGTTTCTGTGCGAGGGCTTTCTCCAGTTGTGGCAAGCGGGGGCCACTCTTCATCGTGGTGCGTGGGCCTCTCACTATCGCGGCCTCTCTTGTTGCGGAGCACAGGCTCCAGACGCGCAGGCTCAGTAGTTGTGGCTCACGGGCCTAGTTGCTCCGCGGCATGTGGGATCTTCCCAGACCAGGGCTCGAACCTGTGTCCCCTGCATTGGCAGGCAGATTCCCAACCACTGCGCCACCAGGGAAGCCCCTCACTTATTTTTAAGACGGTATTTTTAGTGGCTTCATGAAGTACTTCATCACATGGATACACCATACATTACTTAACTAATCTCCTATGTCCAACATTGACCGTTTCTAAATATTTTGCTCACATAAATAGTGCAGAGCAACTTTCCAAAAAAGTATTTTTGGATAACTATTTTTTTTTTTCAAAGCAAATTCCTAGAAAGGAAACTGTTGGGTCAAAGAATGTGCACAGTTTAAGGTTTTTGATACATGTTGGTGGACTACCCCTCCAGAAAGACTGTACTATTCCGGGGAGCAAGAGAACAACTTTTTCTATAATCGCAAAAAATTGGAAACAACCTAATTGTCTAAACTAAGGAAATAGCTTGAATGTTATATCCACTTACTTGGAATATTATACAAGTATTTATAAATATGTTTGTAAAGCCTACATAAGAGCATAGAAAATGCTTATGACATAATGTTAAGTGAAAGAACAAGGGATAAAGTATACTTAGTGAGATTATAAATTTTAAAAATTCTATGCGTATGGAGGAACAAAAAAACAAAATAGAAATTTCGAGTAGTAGAACTAGAGATAAATTTTTTCTCTTCCTTTTTTTTTTTCCTAAATTGTTTTTAATGAGCATACAGAAAAGAAAAATAATTTCACTGGGAAAGTATGATTTGCCCCTATATTTGAAGGCTATTATTATATTTAGTTTCAAATTGCAAGTAGATCTTTAAATAAGCACCCATGGTAATGAAGCCCATATTTCAATTTTCTGGTTGAAAATATTTCAGATACAAAGTCACCTTCTTGAGCCTTGTCTATATTTTCAAAGACTGTGGCTCTTGGAGATTTCTACTGTATGGTATTGGAATCAGCAGCAAGATCAGCAGACATCATTCCCAAAGGAAATTAAGCTAACAGGATTCTGGGAGATACAGCTACATTACCCAGACACAGCCCAGCTGCTTTTGCAAGGGCCATCATCCAGGGAAAGGCTGTAAGTGTTCAGTCATTTGTATGGACCCCCTAGGCTCTGGGCCCCTCCATCTGCACCACCTTGAGCTGATAGGCAGGTTAACTGATATCTCTGAACCTTAGTTACCTCATCTAAAAAGTGGGTATAATAATCACATACCTACCTTACTAAGCTGTTTAAAATCAAATGCAGTAAACCTTGTAAAATGTTCACCTAGTGCCCAGGACATGTTAGGCACTCATTAAATGTTAGCCATCATTATCATTATATTATTATCATCCTATAGTTCACTTGCTGTTTTTACAGATAACAGTGAGGCCTAGGGAGATGTGACTTGTAGTTTAGCAGAAAGAGCCATGAATTTGGAGTCACATGATCTGGACTGTAACAGTGCTTGAAGCACGTACTCATCCAGTGGCCTAGGGCAAGACACTTGATCCTCAGAGCAAGGCTGCCCAATAGAAATATAATATGAGCCAAAAATGTAATTTTCGATTTTCTAGAAACCACATTACAAAAAGTAAAAAGAGACAGGTGAACTAAATTTTAATAATATATTTAACTCAATATATCCAATGTTATCATTTCAACATGTTATCAATATAAAAATTATTCATGAAATATTGTATATTCTTTTTTCTGTACTAAATCTTTGAAATCCATTATACCTTTTATACCTACAGTACATGTCAATTTGAGGCTAGATTTTCATCTGAAATAGTTGATCTGTATTTCATAAAATTTATGGTTGAAAAATTAGATTTGCATACCCAAGTTGTTCCAAACATATTTTTCTATTAACTAAATCAAGTATCACTTTTTAAATTTAATTTTTAAATTAAATTTAAAATTTTTTAAATTAAATAAAATGAAGAATTCAGTTTCTTAGTTTCATCAGCTTCATTTCAAGTACTCAGTATCCACGTGTGGCTAGTGGCTGCCATGGTAGACACAGGTACAACTGGGGAAAGCATCTGTTTCACTGAGTTGTTATAGGATTGTTTGTATGGGAGAGTTTTATAAATCATAAAATTCTGTCCAAATAGATTTCTTCTCCTCCCCAAATCACCCACCTAATGAGAGGTGGCCCAGGGAACAGAGCCCAGCCAGTATAATTTCCATGTATGAACATTTGAAATGTGAACAATACTCACCTTGAGCTTTTCAATTTTTTTTAACCATGACCCACAGTAAGAAGTATATTTTACATAACAACATGGTACACAGAAACGTGTGAGTGTGTGTGTGTGTGTATACATATAGATCAGCAGCCGTTATTTCCCAAGGGAAAATTGCAATATGGATATTTTTAAATTTCATTTTTTTCCTCTTCCTGATCCCCTTCTCTTCTTCCTTCTCATCCTTTTTATTTAATGCTGGGCACTCTATGAACACAATTCTGCTTACATTTCGTTGGCCAGAACCGTGTCACTATCTGTGAGGAAGGCCTGTTAAATCAAGTCATTTTGAAACTTCCAGTCTCAATAAAAGAGAAAGACAAGAGAGAAGGAAGTTGGTCTGGGTGTTGAGTGAGCCAACCTAAGGTATCTGCTACCAGTCTGTTCCCCTCTGGCCTTCCTTGTAGATCATAGTAAGGAATTTGGATTTTAATCTATTGTCAGTAGGAAACCGTTGAAGACTTTAAAACAAGGGAGTGTGACTGACTAAATTATATTTAAGAAGATGGCTATGGCTGCTGTCTGCAGAATGTATGGGGGGAGGGTGAGTGGGACGTGGGAAGACCACTTAGAAGAAGCTGGATCATTCTAGAACATTTGAGAGCTCAGCCTAGACCTTTTTCTCTGCCCAACCCTCCTCAGGCAGGTCCATTATCTTCCTGCACATGAGTTTCCTCTTCTGAAGAACAAAGAGTTGGGGGGGAAGGTCTCTTGGTGCTCCATGGATCATTTCCATAGTAGCATGTGGTGACATGGTAGCCTTCCCCTGCTTTGTGGCTTTGTGGTATGGTTGTCAATGTTTGTCCAGGCTTCGTGCTCCTTCTTCAACCGTGGGGTGACTGAAAGCCACAGCACATGAAATGTCAGAGCTTATTACTATGAGGCTGAGATCCTGTGAGACTTCCACAAGGATATGGGTCAAAAATTGCTTTTTCAAATTTTTAATTTAAAAAAATGCGAAGAACAGCACAAATAAAGTAATACAATCTGCTACCTCTTAGCACAATTTCAAAAGTAAAATGGAAGATTCTTATACCCTGACATCTGGGACCTAAAGCAAAAATTGAACAATTTAGGCTTCCCTGGTGGCGCAGTGATTGAGAGTCCGCCTCCTGATGCAGGGGACATGGGTTCATGCCCCGGTCCGGGAAGATCCCACATGCCACGGAGAGGCTAGGCCCGTGAACCATGGCCACTGAGCCTGCGTGTCCGGAGCCTGTGCTCTGCAATGGGAAAAGCCACAACAGTGAGAGGCCTGCGTACCACAAAAAAAAAAAAAAAAAAAAAAAAAAAAAGAACAATATGATTCCAGAGTTAAGAACCTACATAGAAAAGGGAAAACTTGAGGGAGACCTTCAAGATGCTGGAGGAGTAAGATGTAGAAATCACGTTTCTCCTCAAAAATATATCAGAAATACACTACATGTGGAGCAACTCCTACAGAACACCTACTGAACGCTGACAGAAGACCTCAGACTTCCCAAAAGATATCTATATCTATATCTATATCTATCTATATATATATATATATATATTTCCTTTTTTCTGAGTGTGTATGTGTATGCTTCCTTGTGTAATTTTGTCTCTATAGCTTTGCTTTTACCATTTGTCCTAGGGTTCTGTCTGTCCTTTTTTTTCTTTTTTTTTAAGTATAGATTTTAGTGCTTGTTATCATTGGTGGATTTGTTTTTTGGTTAGGTTGCACTCTTCTTTCTTTCTTTCTTTCTTTTTATTACTTTATTTTTTTTTAAATTTTTGATAAATTAATTTTTTTTTATTTTAATCACTTTCTTTTCTTTTCTTTTCCTTTTTTCTTTATTTCTTTATTTTTTTCTCCCTTTTCTTCTGAGCCATGTGGCTGCCAGGGTCTTGGTGCTCCAGACGAGTGTCACACCTGTGCCTCTGAGGTGGCAGAGCTGAGTTCAGGACATTGGTCCACCAGAGACCTCCCGGCTCCATGTAATATCAAACAGCGAAAGCTCTCCCACATATCACCATCTCAACGCTAAGACCCAGCTCCACTCAACGACCAGCAAGCTACAGTGCAGGACACCCTATGCAAAACAACTGGGAAGACAGGAACACAACCCCACCCATTAGCAGAGAGACTGCCTAAAATCATAAAAAGGTCACAGACACCCCAAAGCACACCACAGGACACGGTCCTGCCCACCAGAAAGACAAGATCCAGCCTCATCCACCAGAATACAGGCACTACTCCCAACCACCAGGAAGCCTACACAACACACTGAAAAAACCTTAGCCACTGTGGGCAGCCACCAAAAAAACAGGAACTACGAACTTGCAGCCTCTGAAAAGGAGACCCCAAACAGAGTAAGTTAAGCAAAATGAGAAGACAGAGAAACACACAGCAGACGAAGGAGCAAGGTGAAAACCCACCAGACCAAACAAATGAAGAGGAAATAGAAGTCTACCTGAAAAAGAACTCAGAGTAATGATATTAAAGATGATCCAAAATCTTGGAAATAGAATGGAGAAAATACAAGAAATGTTTAACAAGGACCTAGAAGAACTAAAGAGCAAGCAAACAGTGATGAACAACACAATAACTGAAATTAAAAATTCTCTAGAAGGAAACAATAGCAGAATAACTGAGGCAAAAGAACGGGTAAGTGACCTGGAAGATAAAATAGCGGAAATAACTACCACAGAGAAGAATAAAGAAAAAAGGATGAAAAGAATTGAGGACAGTTTCAGAGACCTCTGGGACAATCTTAAACACACCAATATTCAAATTATAGGCGTCCCAGAAGAAGAAGAGAAAAAGAAACGGACTGAGAAAATATGTGAAGAGATTATAGTGGAAAACTTCCCTAATATGGGAAATAGTCAATGAAGTGCAGGAAGCACAGAGAGTCCCATACAGGATAAATCCAAGGAGAAACACCCCAAGACACATATTAATCAAACTATCAAAAATTAAATACAAAGAAAAAATATTAAAAGCAGCAAGGGAAAAACAACAAATAACATACAAGGGAATCCCCATAAGGTTAACCGCTGATCTTTCAGCAGAAACTCTGCAAGCCAAAAGGGAGTGTCAGGACATACTTAAAGTGATGAAAGGGAAAAACCTACAACCAAGATTATGCTACCCAGCAAGGATGTCATTCAGATTCGATGGAGAAATTAATCTAAATTTGACAGACAAGCAAAAGCTAAGAGAATTCAGCACCACCAAAGCAGCTTTAGAACAAATGCTAAAGGAACTTCTCTAGGCAGGAAACACAAGAGAAGGAAAAGACCTACAAAAACAAACCCCAAAAAATTAAGAAAATGGTAATAGGAACATACATATCAATAATTACCTTAAATGTAAATGGATGAAATGGCTGAATGGATACAAAAACAAGACCCATATATATGCTGTCTCCAAGAGACCCACTTCAGACCTAGGGACACATACAGACTGAAAGTGAGGGAATGGAAAAAGATATTCCATGCAAATGGAAATCAAAAGAAAGCTGGAGTAGCAATTCTCATATCAGACAAAATTGACTTTAAGATAAACACTATTACAAGAGACAAAGAAGGACGCTACATAATGATCAAGGGATCAATCTAAGAAGACGATGTAACAATTGTAAATATTTATGCACCCAAAATAATTACATCTCAGTACATAAGGCAAATGCTAACAGCCATAAAAGGGGAAATCGACAGTAACACAATCATAGTAGGGAACTATAACACCCCACTTTCACCAATGGACACATCATCCAAAATGAAAATAAATAAGGAAACACAAGCCTTAAATGATACATTAAACAAGATGTTCTTGTTATTTATAGGACATTCCATCCAAAAACAATAGAACACACTTTCTTCTCAAGTGCTCATGGAACATTCTCTAGGATAGATCATATCTTGGGTCACCAATCAAGCCTTGGTAAATTTCAGAAAATTGAAATCATGTCAAGTATATTTTCTGACCACAAGGCTATGAGACTAGGTATCAATTACAGGAAAAAAAATGTAAAAAATACAAACACATGGAGGCTAAACAATACACTACTAAATAACCAAGAGATCATTGAAGAAATCAAAAAAGAAATCAAAAAAATACCTAGAAACAAATGACCATGAAAACACGACGACCCAAAACCTATGGGATGCAGCAAAAGCAGTTCTAAGAGGGAAATTTACAGCAATAGAATCCTACCTCCATAAATAAGAAACATCTCAAATAAACAACCTAACCTTACACCTAAAGCAATTAGGCAAAGAAGGACCAAAAAACACCAAAGTTAGCAGAAGGAAAGAAATGATAAAGATCACATCATAAACACATGAAAAAGAAATAAAGGAAACAATAGCAAAGATCAATAAAACCAAAAGCTGGTTCTTTCAGAAGATAAACAAAATTGATAAACCATTAGCCAGACTCATCAAGAAAAAAAGGGAGAAGATTCAAATCAGTAGAATTAGAAATGAAAAAGGAGACGTAACAACTGACACTGCAGAAATACAAAGGATCATGAGAGATTACTACAAGCAACTATATGCCAATAAAATGGACAACCTGGAAGAAATGGACACATTCTTAGAAAAGTACAACCTTCCAAGACTGAACCAGGAAGAAATAGAAAATATAAACAGACCTATCACAAGCACTGAAATTGAGACTGTGATTAAAAATCTTCCAACAAACAAAAGCCCAGGACCAGATGTCTTCACAGGCGAATTCTATCAAACATTTAGAGAAGCGCTAACACCTATCCTTCTCAAACTCTTCCAAAATATAGCAGAGGGAGGAACACTCCCAAATTCCTTCTACGAGGCCACCATCACCTTGATACCAAAACCAGACAAATATGTCACGCGGAAAGAAAACTACAGGCCAATATCACTGATGAACATAGATGCAAACATCCTGAACAAAATACTAGCAAACAGAATCCAACAGCACATTAAAAGGATGATACACCATGATCAAGTGGGGTTTATCCCAGGAATGCAAGGATTCTTCAATATACGCATATCAATCAATGTGATACACCATATTAAAAAATTGAAAGGTAAAAACCATATGACCATCTCAATAGATGAAGAAAAAGCTTTTGACAAAATTCAGCACCGATTTATGAGAAAAACCCTCCAGAAAGTAGGCATAGAGGGAACTTACCTCAACATAATAAAGGCCATATATGACAAACCCACAGCCAACATCATCCTCAATGGTGAAAAACTGAAACCATTTCCTCTAGGATCAGGAAAAAGACAAGGATACCCACTCTCACCACTATTATTCAACATAGTTTTGGAAGTTTCAGCCACAGCAATCAGAGAAGAAAAAGAAATAAAAGGAATTCGAATCAGAAAAGAAGAAGTAAAGCAGTCACTGTTTGCAGATGACATGATACTATACATAGAGAATCCCAAAGATGCTACCAGAAAACTACTAGAGCTAATCAATGAATTTGGTAAAGTAGCAGTGTACAAAATTAATGCACAGAAATCTCTTGTATTCCTATACACTATTGATAAAAAATCTGAAAGAGAATTTAAGGAAACACTCCCACTTACCATTGCAACAAAAATAATAAAATACCTAAGAATAAACTTATCTAAGGAGACAAAAGACCTGTATGCAGAAAACTATGACACTGATGAAAGAAATTAAAGATGGAGAGACATAGCATGTTCTTGGATTGGAAGAATCAACATTGTGAAAATGACTATACTACCCAAAGCAATCTACAAATTCAATGCAATCACTATCAAACTACCAATGGCATTTTTCACGGACCTAGAAAAAAAAATTCACAATTTGTATGGAAACACAAAAGACCCCGAATAGCCAAAGCAATCTTGAGAAAGAAAAACGGAGCTGGAGGAATCAGGCTCCCAGACTTCAGACTATACTACAAAGTTACAGTAATCAAGACAGTATGGTACTAGCACAGAAACAGAAATATAGATCAATGGAACAGGATAGAAAGTCCAGAGATAAACCCATGGACATATGTTCACCTTATATTTGATAAAGGAGGCAAGAATATAGAATGGAGAAAGGACAGCCTGTTTAATAAGTGGTGCTGGGAAAACTGGACAGCTACATGTAAAAGAATGAAATTAGAACACTCTCTAACACCATACAAAAAAAATAAACTGAAAATGGATTAAAGACCTAAATGTGGGCTTCCCTGGTGGCGCAGTGGTTGAGAGTCAGCCTGCCGATGCAGGGGACACGGGTTCGTGCCCTGGTCCGGGAAGATCCCACATGCCGCGGAGCGGCTAGGCCTGTGAACCATGGCCGCTGAGCCTGTGCGTCCGGAGCCTGTGCTCCGCAACGGGAGAGACCACAACAGTGAGAGGCCCGCATACCACAATGAAAAAAAGACCTAAATGTAAGGCCAGACACTATAAAACTCTTAGAAGAAAACAGAGGCAGAACACTCTTTGACACAGATCACAGCAAGATCATTTTTGATCCACCTCCTAGAGGCATGGAAATAAGAACAAAAGTAAACAAATGGGACCTAATGTAACTTAAAAGCTTTTGCACAGCAAAGGAAACCATAAACAAGTTGAAAAGACAACCCTCAGAATGGGAGAAAATATTTGCAAATGAAGCAACTGACAAAGGATTAATCTCCAAAATTTACAAGCAGCTCATGCAGCTCAATATCAAAATAACAAACAACCCAATCCAAATATGGGCAGAAGACCTAAATAGATATTTCTCCAAAGGAGATATACAGATTGCCAACAAACACATGAAAGAATGCTCAACATCATTAATCATTAGAGAAATGCAAATCAAAACTACAATGAGGTATCACCTCACACCAGTCAGAATGGCCATCATCACAAAATCTACAAACAGTCAATGCTGGAGAGGGTGTGGAGAAAAGGGAACCCTCTTGCACTGTTGGTGGGAATGTAAATTGATACAGCCATTATGGAGAATAGTATGGAGGTTCCTTAGAAAACTAAAAATAGAACTACCATGTGACCCAGCAATCCCACTACTGGGCATATACCCAGAGAGAACCATAATTCAAAAGGAGTCATGTACCACAATGTTCATTGCAACTCCCTTTACAATAGCCAGGACATGGAAGCAACCTAAGTGTCCATTGACAGATGAATGGATGAGGAAGTTGTGGCACAGTTATAGAATGGAATATTACTCAGCCATAAAAAGAAACGAAATTGAGTTATTTGTAGTGAGGTGGATGGACCTAGAGTCTGTCATACAGAATGAAGTAAGTCATAAAGAGAAAAACAAATACCATATGGTAACACATATATATGGAATCTAAAAAAACCTGAAAAAAATGGTTCTGAAGAACCTAGGGGCAGAACAGGAATAAAGATGCAGATGTAGAAAATGGACTTGAGGACACGGGGAGGGGGAAGGGTAAGCTGGGACGATGTGAGAGAGTGGCATGGACATATATACACTGCCAAATGTAAAATAGGTAGCTAGTGGGAAGCAGCCCCATAGCACAGGGAGATCAGCTGGGTGCTTGTGTCCACCGAGAGGGGTGGTATAGGGAAGGTGGGAGGGAGATGCAAGAGGGAGGAGATATGGGGATATATGTATACATATAGCTGATTCACTTTGTTATACAGCAGAAACTAACACAACATTGTAAAGCAATTATACTCCAATAAAGATGTTAAAAAAAAAAATAAGGAAAACTTCATTTCATGCTTCTCTCCTTCCAAAGTGGATTTTGTTACACCAAAGGTACTTTAGTCCCCTAACTCCTCCCTTCCCTACCCCGCCTACAGCAAATACTTTTATCTCTCCTTCCTCCTTCTCTTTGAATTAAATCAAATGTTTAGTTTTCCTTTGGCTTCTGCTTTCTCTGTCTCATCAAATCAAGTGCTGCTCCATTTTGCTTGAGGATTATCGCAATAAGCTCTTAGGGAAAAGAGGTTTCTCAGCACTTCAGCTTGTTTCCTTCTAGTTATTTGCTTTGCCTTTTATTATCTTTTTTTTGCTGAGTCCCCAGGACACAGAGACACACAGAGTATGTAGAGATCTTTGGCCTTTTCCTTTTTTCCTAAATGAAACCTGTTGGTTAAAAAAAACATAAACAAGAAAAACATGTCTCCCACAAAAAGGTTTGTCCTTTTTAACAGGGTCAGAGATCTAAAATGAGATCTACATAAACATACACACATACACACGGATATATACATGTAAATATATGTATGTATGTATCTATCTATCTATATATATATACACACACATATAGAGTATGTCTACACATGCACACACACAAATATACATGTATTCACTGTATATACACACAAGCATAAATATATGTTACCATTTCTAGGGAGCTTTTTGCCTCAGTTAACTTGGACCTGAGAGATAGTTTACAGAAATCCACCAAATAGGCAAATGTACTACCACTTTACGCTACAACTGAACTCATAGTGTTAAGATTAATAATACTGTTAATAAAAATCAACTCCTTCTACGTCCCTTTCCTCCCTTAATGAACACACTTGGTTTTTCTAATCATTAGATCTCAAAAACCAATACCATTTCTCTTCAAAGTACTTCATGATGAAGGTGCAGTAAAGCAATACATTTAAGTTCTGGTGGTGGCGGGTAACAGAGCTAATTCCAAGTATGTGACATCATAGCAGAGTGAGACAGTAAAAGTGCCCAGGGCTGGGACTGGAGGAGCTGGGTCCTAACACAGCTCAGCTGCCTGCTGTGGAACCCAGGCATATCCCTTCAACCCCCTGGACTGAACGTCTCACCTGCCAGGTGAAAAGGTTGGACTAAATAACTCCCAAGGGCTCTAAGTCTGGATTCCTAAGTTATCCCACTTTTAGGCAAGGCATGGCAATGAGGACAATCCCACCTATTCCTTCCTGTAAATTTCAAAACTTTGAACTAAAACCTAAAACCTGAGTTGAGATTACATGGGGTAGCAGAATTCGAATTTGGAAAATAAACAATAAAGGAGCTCTCTCAGTGCCCCCAATTTGGCTTGGCACTTCATAAGACCACGTGAACAGAGGAGACCCTCAAATACTTCCCAGACTGGGGGGACTACCCTAAGCCCCTATGAGTGATTTCCAGAGGATAACTCATCCATCTGGTTCCCACCTGCTCAGGCTTTAGTCTGTGACTTTAGATATGGGGCAGTCAGATAGATGGGCTTGATGCAATCTACTGGAGCCCGATCCTTAGAGCTGTGAAAGTGCAAGGAAAGAAGGTGATGTCTGGGGCAACTGGAGACCAAGCCATAGAACATTTGACCAAAAATATCATCATAAAACTCTATTATGGGCAGGCAGATACTGGGTGTTCCACTGGACAGGGTGTCTGAAAACCTTGCTCCTGGTTCCAGATCTACCACTGATCTGCAGCGTGACCTTGGGCAAGTGTTTAACTTATTTGCTTCTTGGTTTTCTCCCCAGTACAGCAAGGGATTAAGCTATGTGACCACCATGTTTGTTTCTAGCTCTGACATTCTGAAAGTCAGATGTGGAATGTAGCATCTTTAAATATCCTCAGGTAGAGAGACAGACATAGTAACCCAGAGGAGGCTTTCCAAAAGCATGATTCTGCTATAAGAATCTTAGTTTTTGATGAGAGGACAGTTTGAAAGTCATACAAAGAGAGAAGATTTAAGAGATGACATAGATGTAGATATAGATATATTATTCACTTCTACACTACCTTCATTCTTATCATGATGGTTATTTCCTTTCTCACTTTCTGCAGATGGTCTCTAGAGCAGAAATAGAATAGAGTTTTCAAAGCATATTCCATGGTACATGATACGCAACAGCAAAAGAGTTCTGTGCCCAAAGGAGTTTGGGAAATTTCATTTTATGTTTTACTCTTGAAGAGTCACAAATCTTAATGGCATATTAAGGTTCTAAGATGTCCTGCAAGGAAAGAACCTGTTTGCTTTTGTTTAACTCTGTAATCCTCAAACTTACTTGATCCCAGAGCTTTCTCATACTACCTATTAACACCTTGTGGGGCTGGTGTTCTGTGGAACATACTCTGGGGGATGGCATTATTCCCTGACGCTGCACCTAGTGGCATGTGTCTGCACATTGCACTTCTTCTGTCCATATTCCAGCCCAATAAACCTCTGTTGTTCTTTAAGCCCCCCATGATATGAATGGCATCATTATCAATCAATAGCTTGTAATAATGATTTAATAGTTTAATTGCAATATAGACAATTAGCCAGAGGTGCCAGAACTGTGTGTGATTTATTGAGATGGAAATTTGTCCATTCATGCATTTGTTTATTTGTGTTCTCAGGCAAAGAAAATGATTAAGAGCCTTATGGTTCAGGGTGGTGGACTGAGCACACATTTGTCTTCTCTCCTGCAGTTCCACTAAAGCAATAATAAGGGATTCAACAGAGGAATAAATCCTGAATAGCAAACAGAGCAGGAAGGGAACCATGAGTGAATTCTAGAGCACAAAGAGGAGATGGAAGCTGTTGATGGAGGAAATAAAGTGACCAAAGCTGAGAAAATGCTCCCTTTAGAGCAGAGGAGGGAGCCCATCTGCTGGGAGGCACCATGAGTACTGATAAGGGATCCTCTGAAGTAAAGATGAGAGTCAGGAGGAAGAATGAGATTCCTCTGTGGTGTGGTTAACCCATATTGTCTCTGCCGCCTTTTAA
Source organism: Delphinus delphis (assembly GCF_949987515.2). Lineage (NCBI taxonomy): Eukaryota > Metazoa > Chordata > Mammalia > Artiodactyla > Delphinidae > Delphinus > Delphinus delphis. The sequence goes on from NC_082694.2 coordinate 67,186,184, forward strand.
CCCCATTTTCCCAGATGAAAACATAGCAGGGTGCTTAACCATGAGGGAGAGAAACAGGGGGCTCTTCTCTAAACATTCAAGTGGACTTGGGAGAACTAGGGCTGCTAGTGGGTGTGTTCATGGTTCATGCAGAGCGTGACTAGTCCATGATGCTGGAGTTGGGGACCGGGCACTGCAGGATGGCCGGCTCCCCACCAGCCATCAGGCCAATTCTGACATGGAGAGCAAGCACTGACTGTGTGCAGAGAAGTTTCTATCTGTGCTCCTCGTTTCTCCTGTTTCTGTATGAGGGGCTGATCCAGGACCACCCTACATATGATAGCCCAGAAACATGAAAAAGAAATAGCAACAAAAAAAATTGACTCCAGAGGAAACAAAGATAAATTAGGTAATAGAAGTTAACTTGAGGGATAAATCTCTTCAGAAAGATTTAAGACTGAGAAGAGGGAAATGAAAATATCAGAGAAATAATAAAACAAATTTATCAGAGATGAAAGAAATGTGTTTTCTGATTGAAAGAGCCCACCAAATGCTACCGCAGAATTTTTACAGAGATCCATTCCTAGATCCATTGTATTGAAATTTCAGCACCTCCTAAAGAAAGATCCTGAAGGCTTCCAAAGGGGGCGGGGGGAAAGCAGGCTGACTACAAAGAAATTAACAGTAAAACCAGCCTCAGACTTCACCTCAGTCACACAGATGCTAGACAGCACTAAAGCTAGGCCTTCAAATTTCTGAAGCAAAATTTCTGATCTATAAACTATAGCCAGAAAATCTATTAACCAAGTATGAAAACAAAATAAAAATATTGCAGATATTCAAAGATTCGCCAAGAAGCTTTCCCCTGAGGAAATTTCCTGAGGATGGTGGGACTAATGGAAGAGCTCTAGTGAAAATGAATTCCAGAATAATAGCTGTACTGGAGGCCCGGAAAGCAACTGGTACAAATTAAAAACAGGGTGTCAACGTCTTCAAGAAGGGAGAGATTTTTCAAGGAATGTGTAGAAGTGCTAGAGATATGGTGCAAAAGGCAAATAGAAAATAAATAAAAGAGAAAAACAATTAGAAATTTCTGAAAAAACAAAGTGCACAAGAGATTCCTGATTCAAATAAATATAAGGCAAATTATAACGTGCCACAATTTTGACAAGTGACAATGTAAGACAGAGGAGAGAGAATGAATATTCATTTACTCTTGATGTTAGAAACATTCTCTGTGGAGTGGGATGCATTACTGGACCTATAAAGACGTTTATAAGTATAACCATTGGTCACTGTAGTGAAAATATATATATATAGTTTTCAGTATAAAAGCTCTGTTTATTGATTTTCAACATTTAGCATCAACCTATAAACAAAACACAAGAATTAATCATTCTTACACAACCTTGACAATATAGAGGAAAACATAGCTGCCTTGGGAGGTGGACGTGGAAAAATGCAGAAGAGCAGGAAGACTAATAGCATCATCTTCCAGGGAGGAGAGTCAGGTGATGCTGTCTAAAGCTGATGGAACAAGTGATACATTTGCCATGAAGAGTTAAAAAGGAAAGTAATAAAAAAAGTAAAAGGGGATTAAAAAAATAAAGAATTCGAAGGGGGATAGTATCATTTTTTTTTACTGTACCATCAGTGTTAAGGAGCCAAAATTGTTGCACCAACAAATAACTCTGTGATCATAATATCTAGAATCATGAAGGCAGCTGCCAAAAGAAACTAGAAATCCTTAAAAATATTTTTGGGACTTGGTGAGAGGAGCAGGATTCGGGGATAGGTTTTTTTTTAAAATTATTATTGTGAGCTACTTTGAACTATTTAACTCCTCACCATATGTATAAATTACTTTCATTTTTAAAGTCATTGAGTGCCTGCCATATGGCAAGCATTGTGTTAAATACGAGACATTTAGAGGGGGTACCAGCCTGATAGCATCAGCATCTATAGAAACAAATGATGCTAGGACAGGAGCCCTTCCCAGGGATGCATTCATGTGAATTGGAAGAGAGGAGTCAGGGCAGGGAATCACAGTTTACAGAATATTTGGCCAACTGACTGAAACTGTTGGCATAGAAGCCTCAGAGAGGTGAATTAGGAGAAGTCTTTAGGACTTAGGAGCTTGGAGATTTGACATGTTTCCTTTAGATTAATAATATTCTAGGCAGGCAGATAGAGTTACTGACAGTTTGGAGCTCTAAGCGTCCTCAGAGAGACTCTATCCAACCTTTTCATTTTACAGACAAAGGAACCTTGGTAGTGGCAGAGCCAGGGCTCAAATTCAGTCCTTCTGATTCCAAGTTTAGTGATAGATAAAAGGAGCTCCAGACTGAGACACCCCTCAAAGCTGGAAATCAACATTCCTCACATACCTACTAAGGGCCAGGCACTGAACTGGCCACTCCATGCATGTAGTTTAATTTAATCTCCACAACAGCCATATGAGGGAGGCTCTACCCATATTAAATCTGAGCAAACTAAGGCTTAAAGAGTTTAAATGATTCGTCTGAAGCCTAGAACTGGATAGAGATAGAGCCTGAATATGAAAGAGTCTGTCTGATCTCAATATTCATGCCCCTTGGTTTCTGGCTCATAATTTGAGCCCTGCTGGCTGGGATAAGAGCAACACATCCCTATGCCGGTGACCAGAGATAAAAATAATAACCACTTCATATTTAATCATTGAACACATCAACACAATCCAATAATAAGGAAACCATGATCGTGGCACCGTGTAAGCAGGGCTCTTTGATCTGCCTCTCCACCCCTCCACGGCCCACACTGGGGGAAGATCTGTGAGATGCCAGGCCATCCTTCTTAGTTAGAAGGGACCCCAGGAGCCTTCCCATAGCCCCAAGCTATTCTGAGCAAACTAAACAGGAAACAGGGAAAGAGGAGAGAGAAATTCTCACTGACTTTAAAAGATTTATACTGACAATATCCCAAGGAGCTTACGAAATGTATTTTTTCCTTTTGTTTTATTTTTTGAGGTAGAGGAAAGCTGCTGATGAAGAGAGAGCTCTCAACTATGGAGTTTCATTGAGAGTGAAAATATTTTAAGCTCAGTCCCTTGTTGATAGTCCAGTTGCACAAAATAAAATTCATATAAACATTATCTCACATATTAGAACTGGAAAAGTAATCCATCTTCCAGTCAACTTTGAAAGAGTCTCATTATTGAGGTACTGAATCACAGGAAAGAATTTAAATGTGTTTCCACACCCAGGAGGGAGGAACAGTGGTACAGGATAAGCCCCAAAGCCCCAGCAACTTCAGCTTCATTTGCTCCTGCTGGGAACTTGAGTTTCGCAGGGGTGCGTGTGTGTGTGCGCGTTCGTGCACACACGCACACACAAGCACACTTGCATGTTATCTTTCTGAGAAAAAGGGAAGCACCTCCTTTATTTTGCCCACACTCTTTCTTTTAGTAGCTCAGAAAACTGGTTTCAATCCAACTTTCCACCAACTAAAAATACCAGAGTAGGGTCTCAGACCAAGACACAATTGTTGCTCCCTAATATGTGGCATGTGTGGCTTCATCCTAACCCCGGAATGCACCCCCAATGTGTCTGCAGCAAGACTGTGCCCCCAGAGATGCTTCCAGGGCTCTCACTTGCTCTGAAAAGATATACGCTAGCCTAGTGTTAGAAGCCCCGGTAGAGTCCCAAAGTCTGCCCCTAACATAGCACCTTTGCTTACAGAGGTAACATGCGAAACACATCACATTTGCATGTAGTCTCGTCCTTGCCTAGTGTGAACTGGTGGTAGAGGATGAGGTTGGGTCAGTTTTGATCCCTCCTGCCCCCCACCATACCAAATTCATCTTCCTGAAGCACCACCCTGATGATGTCCCCGTCCTGCTCAAAAACCGCTTCTGGCTCCCTGTTATCCACAAAGTAAAGTTGGACATCTTTAGCTGGGAATGAAGTGTTCTCTGTGGTCTGGTCCACACTCACTGCCCTTCCTCATTTCTCAGCCTTCTCGTCACGTGTGCCACTCGGCAGCCAAACGCCACTACACCTTTTCTACATTTCTGCCTTCACTCCTCTTCCTCTCAACTCTTGCACAGCTGTTTCTGCCAGTATCCTTGTTTTTCTCTCCCTTTAAGACCTACGTCAAAGGTCATCTTCTTTATGAGTCTTCCCAGCTGAACCTAATGTCTCTTTCATGGAGCCTCCCAAAGTGCTTTATGTCTTATGTGTCTTATGACTCTATAACCTCTACTTTTGATTAAAATTAGTGCAGACATGTCATCACCCCTACGGGACCTCGAGTTCCTTGAAAGCCAGAACTGTCTGGCTCATGTCTGTGTCCCCAGGGCAGAGCCAGTGGTTGGATGTTTGCTCAAAGCAGGCATCCAATAAATGAAATTTGAGGGCAGAAAGGAGTAAGGAATCCAGTGAACAAATGGATTTGGTCCAGTACCCATCTGCCCGCCTTTCTCCCTTCCCATCCGTCTGGGCTCCTGAGATATACAACTTGCCCGCAAGGCACCCTGGTCATATTTTAGGATAAAGAATACAGTGGGACAATGAGAAAGATACAAGGGAAAGAACACTGGTTAGGAGTCCAGAGACCTGGAGTCTGGTCGGTCTCTGGACTTTCAAATTAAGACTGGGCAAGTCATTTCCTCATTCTGATCTCCAGTCTGCTTCTCTAGAAAAGAGAAGACATTATATTAGATAATCTTAAAGTCCTTTTTTTTTTTTAAAATTATAACTTTAATATCCACAAATGAGAACTTTATATAAACTCATATAAAGTAGTTAGAATTGGCTGATAGCAACAAGACTTGACGTGATAGTTGAAACAAGTAGAAAGTTGCTATTTTAGTTTGTAATAAATCATAGAAAAAGACAGTTTCTAGCCCGGGCTCAGCAGTTGTACATTGCCAGGGTTTGTAAATGTATTAACTTTTTCCATATAGTCACAAGGTGGTTGCTACATATTAGCTGTCACAACCTCATTCAAGGCAGCAAGAAGGAAATAGTGGTGGGAGTGACACCATCCCTTCTGTAAAGAAAGGAAACTCTTCCCAAGACACGGCCAGTGGATCTCTGCTTACAGAACTCCTTGTTCAAAGCCAAGTTCACTGCTAACTGAAATGAAGGCTTGAGACATGAACATTTAATCAGACTTACAGTACCCCACTTGGCAAGAAAGAATAGTGAATTGGATGAGGAGTAGATAACCAAGAACTTCAACATCATTGGTGTAGCCTCTTATTATTTATAAAAACAGTTTCATATCAAAGGATGATCCCTGTAAGGATAGAATTATTTAGGAGCACTTTTTTAAAAGGAACTAAAGGCAACCCCAATCTAAACAGTATCAGAAGCAATAGTTTACCTTATTAGAAACAAATTTTGGAAAGGCCCATAAGTTTAAATGAGTCATATTCCTACCTAAAACACTGCATTTGTTAATATGCATTTGTTTAATTTACTTTGTTTGAATATGTTTATATAACTTCTATGTTTTCAAGGCAGAACTGGGATAGAGGAGGAGGAAAACATTTAAAAGTACCTCCAATTCCTTCTGGTCCCATTTCCTATTTTCATCTATTAATAATCCCACATAGCTTTCACTATTTAAAGTCCTTTCTAATTCTGAGTCTTTAATTCTAATTCCTTTCTTTTACCTCTGTGCCTGTGACAAGAATGTCTCCCCCATGGTAAAACAGGATAATAATATAGATTATTTACTGAGGGTTGTAGAGCACTTTTCAAAGGCCCATAGGCCATGCTGAAACTTCCCAGTAATTACAGAGGGTTCAGTTTCCAGTACTGACCCAAGTCCCTGATTCAACTCAGAAACAGTCTTGTGCTGACCTCATCGTGATTGTACTTAGAAGTCACATTTATTTACTTCTAGAACATTGCACCTCTCCAAATTCCTGACACAATATGTGTGCTTAGAAATGCTTTGCTTCTGGTAAGAATCCCCTTCCTTCATCTGCATCATTCTTTATTGTAGTCTGCTAGTTCCCTTTGCCTGCTCGGTAAATTGGGTTATCTGCAGAAGGAGACTAATTCAAAGCACTGGGGGGTGATTAAAGAAGGCTGAGCACTTGTTAGCTGGTTTCTACAGGAGTTGGGAATCTTGTGGGACTAGGCTTTCACTGCAAAAGGAGCAGCATCTAAAGGTCCAAAACTTCAGTGCAGAGTGTAGCGAGTAAAATTAATGCACCAGAAGGAATACCGGGAACGTAAAATGGTGCCGTGCTTTTATGCCGACAGTAATCCCCATGAATACAAGGTGCTTTTAGGTCTCTTGGACTGTGCTACTGGAGTTAGGGTTGACTTGCCCCAGAGGGAAACTCTACAGGCATGGCACCAGGAGGGATTTGTAGAGCTCTCTTTGTGGAGACCAGTTGCAAATGCATATGATTCATAAACTCAGGAGCTGAAATGAATCTTAAGAGATGACTGACTTCAGCCAACCCTTCCCGCCCCGTTTTATAAATGAGGAAACCGAGAAAGTTAGTGCTTTGCCCAAGATCACTTAGCTAGAAAGCAAAGGAGTGGGAGCCATGATCTTAGCTACATAATAAGTGACCCAAATAAGCCACCCACCTGTCAGAGAAAACCTTGAACTGGTCATAACTATTTGGGAAGCCTAGAGCCAACCCATACATTCCTGGGAAACTCTGAATTGTCCAGCAGATGTCAGTTGAGTCCGAAGTTGGCTTGAGTGTGATATGGAGAACTCAGGTCAGCTCTGATTTAAACTGTGACCCATAGTGTGGCCTGAGATACCCCAGAATGTCCTGGTTCGTGAGGTGTGGAGATACGCTACGTGGTTGTTTATAAGATGGAACTGATGTCCTGCCTCCACTCTGGGAACGTGTACGGAGGGAGGGACTCTCTTTAGGCTGCCCTCCTCCACCAAGAACATCTTAGCACTGGGTTGAGTTTCTGACTCTCATCACTCTTTGGGGATTAAATAATCTGTCCTAGTCTTCTGCTTCTTATGGGACTTTGTTAATTGTGCCTACTGGCTGGGAATCATCTCTAACTTAGAAGACAGTCATCTCTAACTTAGAAGAGTGTCATCTCTAACTTAGAAGACAGTGAGTGTCATCTCTAACTTAGAAGACAGTCAAAATCAAATAATTGATTATTTTATAAGGGTGCTTCCTCTCTACCTAAAACTGTGTAACGTGCTCTCCATGCTTACCTCACATAATCCTCACAACCACTGAAGTAGATGTTTTCATTCCCATTTTACAGATGAGGGACCTGAGTCTCAAGAACATAGAGCTAGTAAGTAGGGGAGCTGAGGTGAGAACCTTGATCTGCCTGATGATAAAGCCCGAGTCCCAGGTCACCATCCTCTTGCCTCAGGCTTTGCTTTTTACAGAGACAACCTAAGAGAGGGGGAAGAGGGCCAGGTGTGTGTAAGGAAGGCAAGAAAGGCCTCCAGCATCGCTGACTCTGACGCCATTGGTCTCTAAATCCCGCCACAGAGCTTATGCTGGTCCTCCCTTCTGGACACGCTGCAGAGTCACTTTCCCTGTCTCTTGGCAGGCGCCTTCCTCCTCCTCAACACCTCGATGAACTCCAGGCACAGCATCTTGAGTCCATGGGTGAGAAGCAGCAGCGAGCACTGCAGGCTGGCCGTCTCGGTGCACAGGCACCTGCAGCCCTCCGGGAGGTACGTCGCCCGGCTGCTGCCCCACAGTGAGGCTGGAAGAGAGATCCCCCTGGTACCCACTCCAGGAAAGCATGGGTAAGTCCTTCCCCGTGTCCAAAACCCATTATGTAAATGGAGATTTGGCTTTGGGCTACAAATTTCCAGAACACCCTGGAAATTTGACATCTACTTAATTGACATCTATTTAAAACTCACAATCGTCCTTTAATGGGTAGTAGGGTCCAGATGGAGCCATTACTGCTAATATTCCCTGCATGGTGTCTTGGGCACTGATCTGTGGGGTCCTCTGGCTGCCCAGGCTGACGGTCCTTCCAGAGGCCAGAGGACCAGCTGGCAGAGTGGACATTTAATGAGTGGCTATTAAAGATATTCATTTCCCAAAGTCCAGATGGGGCCAAGAAGAAAACAGCCAAGGGGAGTGTTGAAAGGCCAATATGAAAGTAATTGAATATGCTGGAAACTGGGTTTTACCAGAAGAAATCTGGCGGGAAGGGAAAGAGCAAACAATTGTGGCTGCCCAAGCAGGTCCTACAGCAGTGTGGGACACCACAGCAGAATAGGTCAGGGATGCCGCATGGTATCAGTTCAGGAGAGGAACATGATCTGTTCTAGAACCTCTAAGGCTTGCACAACATTGAAGTCATACCCAATACCCGTGTCAGTGAACTTAAGCCTCCTGGACACACTCACATGCTTCCTCAGTGACCCATCAGGCCTCTAGAAGTAGTGACGCTGGAAAGCAAACCTGAACAAGGGAACCTCTGTGCCTGCCTTTTTTCTCATTCCATAAGACTTCAGTTTTGAGGGGTCCCTGCTCCGATAATCAACAAGAGTGCGAGATCCTTCTTTGTGGCGCGTTTGCTAGAGAAAGACCTCAAATTTTTCCTTCTAAGAAAATACGTTTCAGAAAGGCTCCATCTGAGCAATGATGTTCCCCATCTCCATGGTGTGCTGGGTCAGTGGGGAGATCCTGCCTACTGCAATTCCCATGAAGCTATATGGCCTCCTTGCTCATTTCTTGAAAGTCTCCACCCCACTCCCCTGCTACTGGCCCATCTGTATTTATTTGTGTTTCAAAGAACTACAAGCTGCTACAATCCCAACAGGAATGAAATCTTGGCTTCAGAAAAGGTGTTCTCCTCATACCTAAACTCATATCTATCTTCTTGCCTCTGAAATGTCTCGTTGGACTGGCTGGGAGGGACCCAGCCACCAATTGTGTCTGTTCACCAGAAATCAGGAATGTCAGGTGTGTGAGCTGCCCACTATTAGGGATGAGCCGTCTTCTGATGGCCAAGGCTTCCTCCAGCATAGCCTCCTTTTCTTGTGAGAAGCCCCAGATGGCAAGGTCTCCCATCCATGGGTGGGGATGGCGGTGGCCTCGGCTGCAGTGCCATCCTGTATGTGTTTGCCCAGCCCCATGAGCTGTTTGTTTTGACTTCTGCTCAACATTCCTGCCCCACCAAGCCTGGCAGAGACCAGAGAATTCTTCCTGGGGCTGCTGGGACTTCAAGCAATCAATCTGTTGAGGTGCTAGGTAGAGGGTAGGGAGACATTGATGTTGCAGGTGGACATGGAGTTTGGGGTCTCCCTGAAATGCAGGCTGAGAATGAGCATGTGTGTGAGAGGACAGGTGCTGCAGGATTTCAGCACTTCCTAAGTAGCAGGGCCTGGTCCCTGTCTAGCATCCTCAGGAAAACGATAGCGCCTCGGTGTGACGGGCCACGGGGGCTTGCTAAGAGCTTTCCCCTCTTTATCTTCCTGTGCTCATAACTACCAGCTGAGTTCCCATTAACAAACAGGAAAACTGAGGCAGAGAGCAGAGGTAGGCAGCCTATTTATAGTTGCCTTAACTGGACCCCAGGTCTCCCCTTTCCTCATTCGGGCTGTTTTTCAGGGGGTAAAGGATGGGGTTGGGAAAGAGGAAATGGAAGATGAAGGAACCGTGCAAAAAGAGCTGATCTAGATTCTTTGAAGAGCCAGGGAGCATGTGATGGCAGCCTTTCCTCCTCATGTGTTGAGAACAAGGAGACCAAGACTGCGCGGTACAGGAGGCTGTAAGCGTCCCCTGAGGCTGCCCTGGCCGCCAGTCTCCGTGTCCACCCTGCTGGCCAATGCATTTTCTTCCCAACCTGACTCTTCCGTCACCAGGATTGGTCTGCACCCTGGAGGGTGGGAGCTGAGCCAGGAGAAAGGGAGCAGGGGTGCTGGGCAAGCCCATTGACCTGATGGCTTTGCTAGGGCTGTCCCTACATCTTCAGGGGCTTTGCCTCAGGCCAGGCTCTGTGTGTCTTGTGCCGAGATGTTCTCCCCTCTCCCTGGCAGGGCCATCGTGGAGTTTGGTGATGAGCAAGAGTGATTCCAGTTTAAGTTAAAGATGCCTGAGCTATAGCCTCCCCACTAACAAGATCAGCGTGCTGAGGGCACAAGGGCGCAGCTGAAGGGGCGACCCGTAGACTGCTTTGCTGCGTGGAGGAGCTCTGCTGCTGGGCCTGGCAAGCTGCAGGTCACAGGCACTTGTCCAACAACTCAGAGAGCTCTGGCTATTCACGTCGGCCTGGATCCGAGTTGCTCAGCCTCGGTACTATTGACGTCTAGGGCCGGACAATTCTTTTTGTGGGCACTGCACTGAGCATGGTCCTCGGCTTCCCAGGCCTCTACCCACTAGATGCCAGTAGCACCTCCCCTGGTTGTGACAACAGAAATGTTTCCAGACATTGCCAGATGTTTCCTGGGGAGCAGAATTGCCCCACTGAGACCACTGAAATAAATAGAGCATTTTAGAGCGGGGAGGAGCCCTGGGATTTACCCGCTTCAACCGTGTCAGTTCACAGGTGTGGGAACTAAGGCCAGGAGAGGTAAGGGACTTGCTCCCTGTCACGTGATGAGTGTCAGTGTTGGGAGGCAAGTGTCTTGAGCCCTACACTCATGTGTATGTGCCAGCCACTGTACCAGGTACCGGGTTTCACAGACACATAAGGCCCATCCCTACCCTATAACAATAGTAATTGTTATTACTCTTACAATAGTAGTAACTATTGTTAACACTAATTACACACTTCCTAGATGTGCCAGCCAATCACTGCTGTGCACTTTACATGCCTTTTCTTATTTAATACTCAGCAACACAATGAAGCAGGTACTGTTATTATCTTCCATTTCACAGATGAAGAAATTCAGTGAAGCCAAATAACTTGCCCAAGGTCACTGGCTAGACAGGGAGGAGGGGGTCTGAACCTAACCAGCCTGACTTCAGACTGTTTTTACCCATTGCTGGAAGAGCTCAATTGGACCACAGTAGTGCAGCAGAAAAATTATTATGCCCTTGAATCAAAGCCCTAAATTTAAGTCCTATTTCACTATTCAATCGTCAGTTCAATGAACAATCATTTATCGGGTATTTTGTATTTGTTAGGACCATAGAGGTGATAGGGATACAGAAGGCCAGCCTTTGATGGTTCATGAAAGGATATTCCATGAATGAGCTCTATGACCTGAGGCAAATTCCATCCCCACCTAAGCCTTGGTTTCCCCATCTGTAAAGTGGGGATGATGATGCTGGCCCAGCTCACATGGTCACGTGGGGTCATGTGGGGTCATGTGGGGTCAGTGCACTTAAGGATGTGAAGGGCTTTGCACACTCTGAGCAGGATACAAATGTAAGAGGCCATTACTTAATACCCTCATCTGCTCTGTTCTGCTCTGCTCTGCTTACAATTGGGGATCACAAAGGATTGAGACTCGTCTGCTCTCTGATTATGGAGTCAGTGTCAGACTCAAGAATCTGTTGGTTTTGAGGTCCTTGGCAGTTTGCCCTGCTGGAAGCTCATTCCCTTTAATATCAGAGATGACCCCAGCAGCCCGTCATTGTGGTCAGGGGGACATGGTGAAATCTTGGCGGTGAGTGATGACTACAGATGGCTTCCTCTCAGAGCAGAACATGGTGGTTCAGGGACCGCTACTGGGAGAACAACATTCGGCATTTGTAGTGGCGAGGAAGGAAGTTGTCACAGCAAAGTCGGCTGGGGTGAGTCTGACTCAGAGGAAAGACAAGTCAGAGGCCACCAAGTCCCCAGGAAACCACTAAGTCGTGAGCACTCGGTGCAGCAGCCTGCGTGGAGGCACGGGAGGCTGGGGGAGGCTGCTGGGGAAGCCCCTCCTCATTGCCTGGAAGGCCGCAGCAGCGTGCGTGACATCTAAGTGATTCAGAGCGCGAGCGCCTGAGTCTGCCAAGGCAGCCTGGCTCGGCCCGGGGCTTCCCAGGGGACAGCCGACGATGCGTGCCTGGCCTGCTCATCTGCCTGGCCAGAGCGGCCACAGAAGCAAGGAAGCAGAGAAATGGGCTGTCAGACAGCCAGCCCCGCTGGCCACAGAATCCAGCAGGCAGAGGACATCTTAACTCTGAATTAGAGACCACGAAGTTCCATGAATTGAATGAATATAATAATACCTATTTAATATGATGAGTCGTGAAACGGCATGAGGAAGATGGCTCACATTGTACCCAACTGTAGTAGATACTTAATACATGCTAGATCCTTCTCACTCATAATTCATTTAACTCCCATGGATGGAGCGCCACTGTGTAATAGGTGCTAGGAATACATAGCCGGAGATGACACAGGCACGGCCTTCAAGGAGCATCCAGTCCAGTAAGGGAGAAACAAGTAAAAACATCTGCTTATGCAGATGTTTTAAAATTAGGGCCCAGAAATTTTAAGAGGCTGAGCTAAGATCACTGGCCAGCAAAGCCAGCACAGGCAGCCCAGCTGCTGCTTCTGCCTCCAGCACGTCCCTGCCTTTCAGCTGAAAGAGCAGTCAGCAGCAGTTGGCAGTGTGAAACCGGTGCCTTCCTGGACCCAAGAACACAAGCACAAGGGCTGGCGGTGTCTCAGGCTGTAAGAGCGACTCTCCAGGCCTCCTTCCAGGACATCGTCCCGAGTCCTCCTTCCTCTTCACGCACACAGTTTCTCCTGCAGCCTCGGGTGTCTGGGGACTTTATTATGTGTGACCAGAACTACACAGTGTGTAGTGGGAAGAATTGGACACTGAGGGGATAGAAGTTGCCAATCTTTTGAATTACTAATTCTTTTTTTTTTTTTTTTTTGTGATACGCGGGCCTCTCAGTGTTGTGGCCTCTCCCGTTGTGGAGCACAGGCTCCGGACGCGCAGGCTCAGCGGCCATGGCTCACGGGCCCAGCTGCTCCGCGGCATGTGGGATCTTCCTAGACCGGGGCACAAACCTGTGTCCCCTGCATCGGCAGGCGGACTCTCAACCACTGCACCACCAGGGAAGCCCTGAATTACTAATTCTTGAAAAGATGTTTTAAACCTAAAGGATTTGGTGATACCCGGGCTTGAGCCAAGATAAGTGGTCCGGGCCTTTTCACAGCACAAACAAGGCTCATTCCAGTGGGTAGCAGAGAAACAAGATTCTTCATGGCATGAAGCTTCACCTTTCTGTGGGAGCTTAACCCCTACACTCAAAGGAGACTTGAGTTCCATCTGTCCCGTTGATTTCCTGATGTGGGAAGCCAGGCCTAGAGGCCTGATGAGGTATGATGAAGGTCAAAGTGCAGGCTCCTGACAAAGCCAGGACTCACGCCCATGTTGGGCCCCAGAGCCGAGTTCTCCTGTGCTCTCTTTTGTCTGTCTCCCAGCTGAATAGTTGCATTAAGAAATTCTCAAATTCATTGCCCTTGGACTAAAAACTGCAGCCCCCTGCCCAGGTGAAGAAAAACCCATGTCCGTGCTGTGTACCCACACAGCTGCCATGTTTATTTAAACCAGTCAGTTCTGACCAAAGAGTCCAGCTTTAAAACCAGGAACAATCCTAATGGGAGACCTGCCGAAGGAATTTAACCCAAAGCGATATTGATTCGTGGGCGTCAGGAAGTGTGCTGTCGGTCGGGCCTCCACCGCTAATTTGCAGTGTGGTAGTAGAACAACCACAGCTCTTCCCCACCTCAGCTTCTTACCTCCTGAGGTGGGGATTCCAGTGCCCCCGCCCCTTCCTCCATCCTGCAACGCCAATACGCCACCTCAGGTTGCCACTCAGGATGGAAGAGCAGGAAATGCTAGACTCTGCTCTATGTATGGGCCCCCCAGTCTGGCACACAGGACAGTTACCCACTACTGACCCACAGAGACCTTCCACCGCTAATGTACAGAACCTGGATTTTCCTATAAACAGACCGGTTGGTCTCAGCAGGCTGAGTGAGGGACAGGCTCAGGGTAGGGTAACGTGGAAAGATGACGCAGGGCATTTGATCATTTATTGGAATTGATGACGCAGGGCAGGTGATCATTTATGGAAATTGATGCCCTTGAGTGGCAGTGTCACAATGCTTTAATTTCAGGCCCAGCTTCTTCTCACTTTCAAAGTCATTCGTAGTGTCAGCTTTTCCCTTTTCCCCTTGGTCTGAATAACACACTAATAAATGTACAATAAGAGCTTTAATGTCCGGGTGATTTACACTAAAAAGAGAGAGCCATTCAAAGGCTTTAAAGATGATTTTTAAAAGCCTTAAAACTCACACCTAGGCTTGTCAGGGACATATTTCCCGGACACCCCGTCACAGGAACAGTCGTGCAGCCGGGAGCTCTCTGAGCAGAGGCGGTCGTGAGATTCCAGTCCTAAGTGTGCGGAGAGGTAGGCCCCACACACAGTGTGGGCTTGGGCAAGTCTCTGAGTCTCTGGGAGCCTCAGCTTTCCTATCTGTATAATGGTAATAACCAAACCACCTCATAGGGCGGTTGTGAAGTTAAATTAGATAATGCAGGGTGGGTGTTCCCCTCACCCCTCCCAGCTGCCCCTCTCAGGGCTCCTGGGCCAGTCTTCCTCCAGGCTGCTCAGGGTTGTAGGGGAGTGGGTGTAAGAAGGGCCAAGGTTAGCAATTTCATGCCCCTCGGAAAAATCTAGGTTGCACTCCAAAGTACCAGTCCCACTGACTGTGCCTGGATGTATCCTATTTCTCACCCCTTTAAGTAGTAATATTGAAACAGTGATTAAATGCTAGTCTTCTCTAGCACATGGACTTTAAGCCATCGAAATGGTAGGTCTCAAGATTTGGGGGTACAAATAAGAACCACACAGTTTACAAAATCCATACAGCTGAATTTCCCCCCAGTTGATTCTGATTTTATTAGTCTTGGGAAGGGGCATGAGCATAAGAATTTTTAGAAGTGCCACCAGGATTCTGATGTGCATCAAAAATTAAGAATGACAGCTAATATCTCAGTTTGACTTGCTTGATCACATAAGCGGGTAGCTTTCTATAACTATTTACTAAACACGAAAGAGGAAAGTTAAAAAGAAAGCTTGGAGAGGAGAGATGGACTTGTGTGCAGGGTGGAGAGTCATTTCTCTCTCCCTTATGGGTAGACATCCTAGTGACAAGGCTATCCAAGCCTGGCCTGATCCTGCCTGCTGTGCAGCTCCCAAGCTGGGGTAGCTGGGTGTATCCCAGGTCATGGATGGGACTGGTCTCCACTGGTTGGTCTTCTCAGAACACATCTGTTATTCTTTCTTCAAAAGGACTGTGGCTTTCAAGGCCATGGAGACTGAGAAGAATACATAGTGGACTAGAGGGAGCCTGACCTTTTAGAGTCAGAGGGAGTCTCCATCCCATCTATCCATCCATCTATCCATCCATCCATCCACTATTCACCCACCATCTACCATGCATCTTGTTCTTCAGAATGCCGTATATTGTCTCTCATCTAGTTCCCAGGTTAACAGCAGGGCCATGGCACTCTTTTTTGTTCTTAGGAGGTAGACACTATGTTGTCAATATTCATGGTAAATATCTGCACAGTGCTTGTTCAGGGTACCAGATACATCAACATCCATCGACTCATTTCATCTTCACTGCAATCTGTGTCGTATATATTATTATCCTCACTTTACAGATGGGTAAACTGAATCTGAGTGATGAGTAAACTGAATCACTGAAAAGAGGTTCAGTGATTTGTCGATAGTCATGGGTAACACACAGGGGAACACAGGCCTTTTGTGTCTTTTTAAAATCTCATGTTATTTCCCCGAGGAAGCCTTGTAGTTGAACCCTTGTAGCACACCTGGCTCTGAGGAAATTAAGACCTGTTCTCAACCAGTCAGGAAAAGCTCATCTGATATTTGGTCATCTAGTTCTGGGCCACGCGCCTTGAAGCTAGAGTCCTTGGTTTGTACATCTTCTCATTCTTCACAGTGCCTGGCACGGCATCTAGCACATAGAAGGTGTTCTGTGTTAGGTGAACGGACACCAGATCAGTTTACAATAGTTCTGCGATGCAAGTCTTCTTAAACCTAAGCTCTGAAAATTAAAAGTTCAGCCTGAGATCAGAGAAGAGTCTCCAATCAGTCAAAAGATAAAAAGTACTTCTCCCCACCCTCTGCCCACGCCCAGGGATAGATGTGTGATTCTCCCTGGGGCTCAGGAAGCAGCTGTCAGAGTATACCTCAACTGTGAAGGTTGCCACTAAGTACAAAGGACAATTCCTTTCCTGGCAGGTACAACTTTTACTCACGATTGCTTTCATTGATGGGCGTCAAGAAAAATAAATGAAAAGACCATCGGCTTCTGCCAGTTTTGACCTTCGAGATTTGACAGCCCTAGGCTTGTAGTGGGGCTCTTTTGAGCTGATTGCTTTCATTTTCCCACTGTGCCCTGGATATTTGATGGATTGAACACTAGGAAGATTAGAGAACTGTGAATACCTGTAAACCCCTCTGGCAAATCCCATAATGATAAATATATGTTATATGCAAAGAGAAGTCAAAATGCATAAAAGCAATCACTTCTCATCTCAGGAGTGCTTACTGAGCTTCACCATTTCCCAGTGGGGAGGGAGATATTAAGAACAGGTGGAGGAATTAGGCGATACACCACTGGTGTCAAGGAATTCACCCATTCATTCTATCATGCGTTCTGTCAACAAACGTTTATGAGTCTTACTCTGTCCCAGGCAGTGGTTGGACTCTGATGGTTCATCCTGCCTTCAAGGGGCTCAGAATGAGGTTTGGTGTTGGACGACATCAGGGACAGTTGCAGTGCTGTGATGGGTATGTGCGCAGGTGCCGCGGAGGTGCTGGTGACAAGCTGGCACGGAGAAGACAACTGAGCTGGCTCTGATGGGAGAAGGGGAGTGGTCAGGCGGACAGTGAGAGGAAGGCACCCCATACAAAGGGGGCACATACGCCAAGGCCTGGCAGCCTGAGAAAGGAGGTGGTGTGCTGGGGCCGCGTGATCGCTCCGCCACCCTGCCCCATCCAGTCTCTCAGCGTGCCCAGACTCTCAGGTGTCTGTCCCACTGGCTTGCGTGGCAACAGAACCCATCCACTTCCCACCGAGGCAGTCTCCAGACAGAAACGTCTCTAGACCCCCACCCCTAGCCCACCTCTTCTTGTAGCAAACATCCTGCTACAAGTGCTCAAAAGATTTCACCCTGGGTCCAGGCACTTTTCATACTTTCTCTTTCCCTCTGGTAGGATCTACCTCCCTGGAGACAGTCCATGTATGCAACTATTTTCTGCTCCAGCACAAGTGGATTTCAGAGTACAAGCTCTTTATGCTTTTTGGCCACTGTTGGCTCAGACCCCAGGACTCTCCTGTCATCTTTCCTTCCTCCCCTCCTCCTTTGCAGGAAGAGTAGCTAAGGCACGTTATTCCTCATGGATTGCCCTCCACCTCATTCTCTGCCAGAGATCCTTATTCATTCTTCAGCCCCCAGTTCAATATCTCCTCCTCTGAGAAGCTCTTTTAGGGTTCCTGGAATGGCATTGGCCCTGTGGCCTGTGATGATCCAGCTGCAGTCCTGGCTCTCCCACTAGTCGACAGGGATCCGGTGCTCTCTCATGGCTGACTTCTTCCTAAGTGCCAACACATAGAGAACAGAGAAGGAGTGAGGCTGCTGGCAGGGGATGAGCCGGCACCCTGGCAGCCTGAGTAGGGGCTTGCCTCCCTTCCTTCATTCCTCTTAGTTTGTATAATAATAATAATAATAATAATAAGGATGAGACGGAAAATTTTAGTCCTTGTTTAGGCTGCTATAGCAAAATGCCACTGATTGGGTGGCTAATAAACAACAGAAGTTTATTTCTTACAGTTCTGGGGTCTGGAGGTCCAAGATCAGGGTGCCAGCAGGAAGAGGGCGCTCTTCCTGGTTCATAGTTAGTGCCATCTCTCTGTGTCCTCACATGGTGGAAGGGGCAAGGGAGCTCTCTGGAGCCTCTTTTATAAGAGCACTAATCCCATTCATGAGGGCTTCACCCTCATGACCTAATCACATCCCAAAGGCCCCACCTCCTAATGCTACCACATTGGGACTTAGATTTCCACATGTGAATTTGGGGCTCAGACCATAGCCAGGAGATAACTGGTGCTTCCTGTGTGGTGCTGGGCGTTGGTCTAAGTGTCTTCCATGTGTCATCTCACTTAACACTATGCTTACCACCACTCAACCGGGGAGGCACTTTTATTACCTGCATCTTATAGTGGGGAGGAAGCTGAAGCTCAGTGTGGTTAAGTAACTTCCCCAGAGTCACACAGCTAGTACAGCAGACCAGATTTGAACCCAAGTAGTCCAGCTCCAGAGTCCATGCTCTCAATCACTATGCTACGGGCTTCCCTATCGCCAATAATTAGGAATACATTATCATTTATGTGTGATGATTAACCTTTGATTATTCTTAATAAATGCCCAGCTGCATATTTTCTATGGTATATATATATATATATATATATATATATATATATATATATATATATATATATATGATCCTTCCCATCCAAAATTAAGGGCAAAATTCTAAGGCCTCAGCCCACAGAAGAAACACATTTTGGAGAGCAGGCAGCCCTGAGAACAGGAACTAGAAAGCATTATGCCTGGCCCTGCAGAAGGTCATAGAAAGTCCAACCAGGGAATGTGGCCTCGGATTCCTATTTCCTGAAGCTCTGTTCCAATCCTGCCCCCTGCCTGCAGGTATCAGGTCTCTGTCTGTGGCAAGGAGGCAAAAACAGGTGATGGAATCGTCAGCTCTTTTAGCTGTAGTGGAGAAAGGTTAGGTGACCGGTGCTGACAGCACAGGAGTAAAGAAACACCACAACCTGCATAATCACCCAGGTCAGCCTTGTACTCACTCTAGGCCTCAAAGTAAAGCTCCCTGTTTTTCATTACCTGGCCTGCTTCTAAGTTTTCTTTTTTCCTTTTTGTTTTGTTTGTAGTGCCACACTCACATGTCTAGCTAAACCCCTTGCTGTTAGAAGAGAGATGCATTCTTTTATGGTTCAAAGCCTATGTTAAGAGCTGATCAACCAAGGGATTTCACATTTAAAAGGCTTTACAAAAATCTACACACGGATTTGGTGCAATGTCTCTTCCTGAGAGGATCTTACATCACTAAACTCCAAGAGGAGAGTTCCCACTGCTTTCAGATTACTGATAGCTTTCCCTCTGCCAGTGGGTAAGTCTTGTGGTGGCAAGAAAGGGGAGGGCTTGAAAGGAAGGCCACAGCTTTCGAATAGAGCAGGCTGAGCCCAGGCGTGCGAACTACCATTGCCAGTGGCTTGGATATTTCGTGAGGCCATTCACCCAAAGGCACCAGGTTACCTGAGTGTCTGGGGCCTTCCTCCACCCACGGGGTAACTTTGCTGAAATGACTGGTGAGCAATGGGCCTCTGAGGAGAGAGTCTGTTTCCTCCGTGGCCCTGCTGCTTGACTCAGATTTTCAGTCCATTTGAAGGAGTGTGAGGGAGAAGCCAAAGCCGAATTGTTATTCTGTGTTGTACTGTTAATTCTGTGGAACGTTCCTTGAAGCCTTCGAGGATGATAACCTCAGTGACTCTTCCTGGGTATTAGGAAGTCCCAAAACGGAGCAAATCAAGACCTTAAGGAGAGAACTGGCAGGTGAATATTGCAGGCTGCTGTTAATCCTTTGCTTCAAACCCTTCAGTAAAACCCTGTCCAACCCAGGCTCAAGTCTGAGGCCATTGGCATGGCACCAACCCTGACCTGGCCCCGCCTCTCTTGAGCCTGCCTCACCCCATTCCCTTAGACCCGTACTTCATTTACATCAACTACTTACAGTTGCCCCCAAGTAAAGCAAGTTGTTTCAAGCCCTCTTGTCCCCCTCCACACACACACACACACACACACCTGCCTGACCACCACATACAGTCTTTCTCCTCTTTCAAGAATGAATCTCTTAGTTCCTCTTCCATCAAGCCTTTCCTGAGACTCCACACCCACCCCAAGCCATGTTAATTACACTGTCCTTTGCACCAACTTTTGTTGCCTGTTCCACATCTCTATTAGAGCTCTCAGCACTGTACCACGTCTGTTTCTTTACACGTCTTTCTCACCAAGTAGGCTCCCTAAGAATAGGGATGGGCATTATTTATCATTTTATCTCCAGTGCTTAGCACAGTGCCTGACTCACAGTGTATGTTCAAGAAATGCTATCTAGGGACTTCCCTGGCAGTCCAGGGGTGAATACTCCACGCTTCCACTGCAGGGGGACGCAGGTTCGATCCCTGGTTGGGGAACTAAGATGCCGCATGGCACAGCCAGAAAAAAAGAAGAAAAGAAAGGGGCCAAGAACTCTTCAAGAACTTAAGATACAGTTTTAAGGGGAAAAAAATGCACCTAGAAAGCTCTTGACCAAAATTTTACCTCTATCTTCCACAACAACTTGCTTCCTTCTACCCAACCCCAAATATATTGACTGTCCTCAGCCTGTGTCATCATTTGTAGCCTAACCATCCCACACTGCTAAGCAGATGCCGGCATACATTAGCCTCAGAAATAAGTGGTTCCAATGTTTTCTGATTACCCCACTGTGATCCTTTTATCCCTTGTAATTTTCTAAGTAATTTCCTATATATTTTTTCTATGTTTCCTAATCTTCTACTTGGTACTTTTCCCCCAGTTTCTCCCCCTCCTTAGTTTATTGAAGTCTTTACATCCCCACTTTAAGCACACTGGCTCCTATTGAGTTTTTTATCGTTTCATACAAGCTAGGATGAATTCCAGTTGTATTCTCTCCACTGTTCCTTGAATATCCCCTCCATTATCTTGTTTTTCTCTCCCAGGACTACCATTCCTCCCTGACTGCATGGAATTTTATTCATTATTCTATCTCTATCGGATGTTTACCTGCAGGCCTGAGAGAGACTCCTCTGTCTGGAGTTTTGCAGCCTGGTCACTCTCCATAGGGAGCCTCTTGGTGCCCATTGGGTCATCCTCTCAGTAGACCTAGATGATTTCCATTTCTAAAAATCCCCATTTGTCTGTCATCTTTCTTGATTAACCTTCTGTCACCTTGTCTAAGTTGTCTAACTGGCCTCTGGGGTGTGGGGAGCCAGCGACAGCAGATCCATTGTGTACGGAATGTGAGCCAGATGAATTTGGTGGTTGACAAAGCCAGAATTCAGATAAAAATAAAAACTCCTGCATTTCACTGTATGTCCA
The DNA here is from genome assembly GCF_949987515.2 of Delphinus delphis. Classification (NCBI taxonomy): domain Eukaryota; kingdom Metazoa; phylum Chordata; class Mammalia; order Artiodactyla; family Delphinidae; genus Delphinus; species Delphinus delphis. The sequence continues at coordinate 67,207,304 of NC_082694.2, forward strand.
TGGTCCTTGGGTCCTTGGCCTTCTTCTGTGTCTCCAAGTTCACATTCCCACTTAACCTTTTATGCTAAGATGGGTTAAAGGCATAGTCTAGCTAGCAGAACTTGGAAAATATTTCAGTCATAGAATTATCAAGCATTAAAGAAGCTTAAAGGTTATTGAATTCATGATACAGCCAGTATGGAGAACAATGGAGGTTCCTTAAATAACTAAAAGTAGAACTACCATACGACTCATCGGTCCCACTACTGGGCATATACCCTGAGAAAACCATAATTCAAAAAGAGTCATGTACTACAATGTTCATTGCAGCTCTATTTACAATAGCCAGGACATGGAAGCAACCTAAGTGTCCATCAACAGATGAATGGATAAAGAAGATGTGGCACATATATACAATGGAATATTACTCATTCATAAAAAGGAACGAAATTGAGTTATTTGTAGTGAGGTGGATGGACCTAGAGACTGTCATACAGAGTGAAGTAAGTCAGAAAGAGAAAAACAAATACCATATGCTAACACATATACATGGAATCTAAAAAAAAAAAAAAAAATGGTTCTGAAGAACCTAGGGGCAGGACAGGAATAAAGACTCAGATGTAGAGAATGGACTTGAGGACACGGGGATGGGGAAGGGTAAGCTGGGACGAAGTGAGAGAGTGGCATGGACTTACATACACTACCAAATGTAAAATAGCTAGTGGGAAGCAGCCGTAAAGCACAGGGAGATCAGCTCGGTGCTTTGTGATCACCTAGAGTGATGGGATAGGGAAGGTGGGAGGGAGACGCAAGAGGGAGGAGATATGGGGATATATGTATATGTATAGCTGATTCACTTTGTTATACAGCAGAAACTAACACACCATCGTAAAGCAATTATACTCCAACAAAGATGTTAAAAAAAAGTTATTGAATTCAACCTCTAACCAATGCAAAACCCTCTTCCTAAGCTCCTCTGACTTTAGTTCACCTGGCTCCAACCAGTAGCACACTCACCATCTTGCACAGCAGACCACCCCATCACGGGGCAGCTAGAGCTGCTAGGAAAAACTTGCTAATGGCCCCCTCATTGGCTTTGTTCCCTTGGAAAGTTATTGAATGTCTCTAAAAAGTTATTTAATTTCCTCAAGCCTCTGGTGTCTCATCCATAAAATGGGAACAGTAATACCTACCTTGTAGGATCTTTGTGAGGATTATTGCTTTGAACAATGATAGCTAATATATATTGAGTTCTTACCATGGTCATAGCACCAAAGCATATGATGGCATTTAATACCGCCATTTCCCTATGAAGCAGTACTATGATAATGTATACAAGGCACCTAGGATCATTGGAGTAGACAATATATGTTAGTCCCGTTCCCATTTCACCATTATCTTGATCCTCTATTTCTCCTCTGAAATCACATAGAACAAGCCTACTTTCTCCTAACAAAGCAGTTTTTCATTTGAGGATAGTTTTCATGTCTCTTCTTAGCTTTCTTCCCCAGGCTAAACAATTTTATTTCTTCTCTAGCATATTTTCCAGAGCCACATTCTTCCAATGTGATCTTACTAGTGAAGGACTTATTCTTCAGTGATCTGGAAAACCCCACCCACCAATGTAGGGTAAACTTGACTCTTTCTTCCACTAGCTGTATCTACTGTTTGAAACCCAGACACCCGCAAGTTGACACCATTAGGAACCAGGGAGGCTGCCAGAGCATTCCATCAAAGTCACGTCTCAGACTGTTCCCATCGGTTTTTGCCGATGGAGAATCCTCACGTTTCTCTTGTGAAGAATGCTTTTGTTTACTACTGACATTCCCCAAAATGTCTGATTCAAAAAGAAAATTAATTCTGGCCCCAGCTTTCACGTCATCTTCTTTGTCTGTCATCCTTGTGGTCTGCCAGTTTTGCCCCTTTGTTCCCCTAATTGCCGGAGACATTTTTATACTGAGTAAATTGCATCAGGCTCACTGCAAAATGAATCAATTTGGAAAGACTATGAGCTGCACTGTTGTCTTAAGTGTGCATTAACATTTAGATGTGTTATTTAAAACAGGTCTGGGGTCAGTGCCAGGGAGACAGCCTCATGACTATTCTGACTCACTCTCTGTGGCTGAACTTCACAGAAGGGAACTGGGGAACCCTGTAACCCATCACCAGCCCTGTTTAATTCTCCATCCCTCTAGGGAACACTGAACTAGGTAAGATCTTTTAAGAGCTCAGATTTGGGAACTTGATTGACAAACTGAGCTTGACTTGGTGATCTCTGAGTGAAACACAGCTGGAAGTAGGAGCCGACGGGGTGGGAGTGGGGGGGGAGCATCTCTTCCTCTTTCACCATCCATCAGACACACACATGACATCTAGGTTTAAGCGCAAACCAGACAGCCAGAGTCCTTGGCAGTAAAACATAGCACACACAAAGAAACAAAACACGCCAGCCACCCTCTCCAGTGTAAAAATTAAACAATGCTCTGGAAACCAGTGAAAAAGAAAAGCTGCCATCCGGATGATCAGGTGGTGATTCAATGAGCTAATTCTTTTACCATCAGGAAAGTCGGGTAATATCTCCATTAGTAGCAGAAGGTTTAAAAATTGGAGAGAGTGGCAACACCAGGACAATTGTCTGATTTATGCTTTCTCAGTCACCTGAGCTCATGGCCTAAACTGGTAATGGACTCCATCCATCAAAAAATTATCCCATCTGGCATCCTGGTTTCTGAAGAAATCTGGACATCCTCGTAGAGAACTGGCTAAATGATATAATGTGTGTGAAAGCCCTTAGCGCAGTTCCTCAGTAAAAGGGGGTTGAATCCATTCAGTCTATTTTAATTTTATGTTCAGAGATATGATGGTGCATTAGATTACACAAGAGAAATAAAGCATCAGTTGTATAATGCTATAATTAAGATCTCAAAGCCTGAGATGTATAACCATGAGGATTGTAAGAATGGCACCTTCTCAGGGAGATCTGCCGGACATCTCCGTCCCTGTGTGTCCCTTCTCTCTTAGCCCCTAAGACTCTTTGTGAGTAATGGCGCCAATCTCATGGAAGGTCACCAACTGTGCATATCTGCCCATTTCTCTCAGTGGAGCCCCAGCTTCATGCAGGCTTTCATTTTGGTGTCTACAGAGTCCAAAACAGTGCCTGGCACACAATACATATTCAATAAGTATTTGTTGACTGAGAAATATTTCCAAATAGAACTCAAAAATATTGTCATGCTAATTTCTGAGTTGAAGTAGATGATAGGTAAGGGTATCTGCCTCTGTGCTAGGCAGGCAGAAAGTTGTAGAATCTCTGACCAGAGATAGAACACAATGCATAAAGACCGCTGCTGCCACTTGCATAGCACTTACTATATGGTGGGCATTGTTCTAAGAGCCTTTACCTATATTCACCTATTTAATCTTCACCATAGTTCTGTGAGGTATCACTGTTATTATCCCCATTTTATGGATGAAGGCACTGAGCTTGCCCACAGTCCCACTAGTACTGATCAGAGCTGGGATTTGAACCCACAGGGTCTCACTCCAGAGCCCAGGGAAGGGGAGGCAGGGGGAGGATCAGATCTGTGCTCCAACCAAGTCCCCAGTAGTGCACTTATTTCCTTTTATTTATAGGCAAAATTGAAAAACCACTAAGGGGAGGGACACAAACATAACATTTTGCTGGATAAACTGAGGCAGGATGGAGGTAAGGAAGTCTGCATGCATTCTGCTGCTGTGTGGGAACCCCCGCTGAGCTGGGACCCAGACTCCTGCTCTCCCACTGCCCGAGCCCCCCTCAAATCGCTGGACCCTGCCTTCCTCAGCCCTGCTCAGTCAGACTTGAACTGACCATTCACATCTGTGTGAATAGGATTTCCAAAAGCTCTAGAGGAAAAGTGCAAAAAATCTGTCTCTTTTCCAATTGGCTCTGAAAATATCTTCCTCTACTTGAACCTTCCCCTCTTGCTAATGCCTTTTGATGCCTGCACTTAATTGCTTTTAAACAGGAAGCTGCTGTGATCAGAGAATTCAGAGTTACATCTGCATCTTTTGTGCTGAAACTATTTTACCATACGCTTTTAAAGCTGTTTACAGGTTGACTTTGATGAGAGCAATGTAGGTCTCACCGGTCTTGCTATAATTTGACTGGGGAGAGAAAATTATTTATTGATTCTCACTTCAAAAAGAAAATCCACAAGCGTGTTTCCCACAACCACGTAATTACATTCTGACCCCCATCTTGGTGAGATCTTGCACCGTGGCCCACCTCCCTCTCTCTTTCTGTCCAGGGTTGCCTTTCTCTTTGCTTCATTCATTCACTCGTTCATTCATTCATTCACTAAATACTTAATGAGTATTCCTCTACTACATGCAGGGAAATATACGGGATGGTGGGGAAAAAGCTGAGAACAAGCAGAAAAAATTGCTGTCCTCAGGAAGCTTGCATTCTAGAGGATGAAATGAATATTACGTTACTAATTACATGTATAATCATGCAGTTGCCATAATGATACATGACGAAGGAGTATAGGCTTCTATGAGCTCTTAAAAGAGGGAACCTGACCCCGGCCAGGGGATCAGATGAGCCTTCCAGAGGAAGTGGCCTTTGAACTGAAGTCTGAAGAAAGAGTAGTATTATGACTAGTGGGAAGATTCTTTCTGGGAGTAGAACAGCATATGAAGGCCCTGAAGGTGAGATATTTTTGAGGAAATAAAGGAAAACTGATGCATCTGGGTCTGAAAGTAAAGAGAGGGCTTACTGGGGAAAAGGATGGGGAGAAAGGCAGAGGAGGGATCAGACACATTTAGGACCACAACCTTTATCTTAAGAGCCAAGGAAAGCTGATGTAGAGTTTTAAGGATAGAACCGTGAGTGAATTGGAGGTAGAGTAAAAGTGGCTGGAGACTCCAGACCTTTTCAGTGGTCCAGAGGACGGGGAGGGTAGTCCTGTAGTCAGAAAGTGAGGTATAGAGAGACGTGAACAGGCTTGTACATATCTATGTACAAGGTACAATGGACAAGATTAGTGCTGGATTGGATACAGGTGAGAGAGAAAGGAAGGTATTTTTGCCTTGACCAGTTGGGTAGATGGAGCGATTCATTAAAACAGGCAAAAGTGAAGGAGGCACACGTGTGGAGAGGAAAGTAGAAATTTTAGTTTGGAGATGGAGTTTTTAGAATCTTATAAACATCCAAGTGGATATGCAGGTGGACATGGGGCTCTGGAGCTCAGAGAAAAGATCTGGGCTGAATAAAAATAAATTTGGGAGTTGTTAGCATGTTGGCATGACTTTGAAGCCAATGGGAACGTATTAAAATGCTTAGGAAATTAACTGGTAATAGATCATCGACCTAAATGTAAAATCTAAAACTATGAAATTTCTGGAAGAAAAGATAGAGAAAATTGCAGCAAAGTTGTGTAAGCAAAGGTTTCTTAGCACACGAAATGTATAAACTATACAACAAAATATTGATCAATTGGAATTTATCAAAATTAAATACTTTTGCTCTTCAAAGGATTCCATTTAAAAAAAGAAACAACAGAATAGGAGAAAATATTTGAGATTTTATCTATGCCTATATCTATACCTATATATCTGACAAACGGCTTGCACCCACCCAGTTAAGAAATGGTCAAAAGACTTTAATGGACACTACACAAAAGAAGATACAGAAATGCCATTAGTAGGTGTGGAAGTGGGTGTGCAGGTGGTTAGCTTGGAACTGGTGAGAGATGGCAGCTGGAGGGGCAGAGGAATCAAGGTCACTTATTTGTGCCCCACTTGTCCCTTGGTCTGACTTACATGGCTAGAATACAGCTAGTCAGAATGGAGCCCCTGATTCATGAATCACCTCCCTCACGAAGGCTTCCTGGGAGACTTCAGCCCACTCTGTTCTCTTTATTTCTCAATTCCATATAACTATCTAAACTAAATGACACTCCGGTGTCCCATCCCATCAGAGAATGCCTGTAGGTTGCTATACTAAATTCTTTGTTTACTTAGTCTATCAACATCCAGTGCTCTCTTTGTTCACAAATTGTTTTGTATAGATGTTTCTGGTTTCCCCAACGGGACTGTTCTTACTGTTCTTTTGCTATTAGTTATTGAATTTTTTTGTATAAGTTAGGCACTTTACAAATATTGTAGGTATTGAATACTTGTAAAAGCCTATGAAGTAAATGTTACTAACTTCAGTTTACAGGGAAGACACTAAGGCTAAGGGAAATCAAATAACTTCCCAAAGCATTAGAACAGGATTTGAACTTCGGTTTTTGTGGGTTCTGAGTTCTCAGTTCTTTCTGAGTTCTAAAGCCTGCTCGTAAGCACTGGAGACGTGGTCTCCTTCCAGTTGGGGCCATGTTTTATACTTACTTTGCACACCTTTGTGATTGGCATGGTGCTAAGCACATGGCACACGCTAAACAAATATTGATTTGTTCACTGATTCCCTCAACTAATACTTTTATGCTTTGAAATAGCAACCACCTGCCGTGAGGGACTCTTAAGGGGCTTTAAGAATGTCAGTTATTGGGCACACGTCATCCTTGCCAGAGCAGATGAAGAAATTAACTAAAGGAGCTCCAGACATTTTGTCACCGCCTTGGTTTGAGAAGAGGAAGGCAGAGCAGCTTCCTACTCTCTGCTCATCCCAGCTGCCTTTCCACCTCTTCTGAGACTTCTCTTTCCTTCTTCCAGAAAAGCCACAGGAATGTCAGGAGATTGACTGGTCACCTTGACCCAGATCCAACGTAGTAAATTGTGTTACACCCATGATCCCCATAAGGAATTCTAGAGCAGGGAGTGGTGGCTAAAGCCACTGCTTGGTCTTTCTTCTTCTGATTGCAAAGTGACAAATCCCAAATGTGAACACAAACAGATAACAAGTATCTTGCAAATAAACCTCCCTCACACGTAATCACCTAATCTCTCTCTCTCTCCCTCCCTCTTTCTCTGTCTCTCTCTGACTCTCTGTCTCTGTCTCTCTCTGTCTCTCTCTCTCTCTCTCTCTCTCTCTAGCTCTCTCTCTCTCTCTCTCTCTCTCTCTCTAATGCTACCTTCTTTCTTTCTTCCTGGCACTCTAAAGGCCAAACAAGTCTCCATTACAATTGCTTACCTAAAAGGTTTTCTTAGTTGTAAAAGGCATTCTATCGGAAATAGACTGGAATAGATTCCAGTTATGTAGCCTTGATTTTTGCATAATTTAGGGTGAGTCACTGTTCTTTGATGAGTCAGTTCAGGGATAAGAATTCATTCATGAATTAAGGTTTCCAAGGATTCATGAGGACCCAGAGTGAGATACTTGCCTAGAAGGTAGAAAGGCTCTTTTCTTCCATATTTCAGACTTTATATTCAGCGAAAAGCTCAAGAGTAGGCGGGACCAAAGGGATTGTACAAGTAAGTACAGAAAGCTTTTGCTGATCTAATTTACTCTTTTGTGTGTGTGTGCGTGTGAAAACATTTTATGTATTAGATACAAATAGTGTATTTATGAATATATTTAAGATATTGTAAAATTCAGACACTTGGGGCATTTAAGTTTCAGAGCCACTGAATGTTTCCTGTTCCTTAATTTCTGTTTGTATATTTTATTTTATTTATTGTTTTTAATAGATCTTTATTGGAGTATAATTGCGTCACAATACTGTGTTAGTTTCTGTTGTACAGCAAAGTGAATCAGCCATATGCATACATATGTCCCCATATCCCCTGTCTCTTGAGCCTCCCTCCCGTCCTCCCTATCCCACCCCTCTAGGCCATTGCAGAGCACCTAGGCAATCTCCCTGTGCTATGCTGCTGCTTCCCACCAGCCAACTATTTTATATTCGGTTGTGTATGTATGTCGATGCTACTCTCACGTCACCCCAGCTTCACCCTCCCACCCCATGTCATCAAGTCCATTCTCTGTGTCTACCTCTTTACTCCTGCCCTGCAACTAGGTTCATCAGTACCATTTTTTCTTTTTTTTTTTTTAGATTCCATATATACGCGTTAGCATACGGTATTTGTTTTTCTCTTTCTGACTTACTTCACTCTATATGACAGACTCTAGGTCTGTCCACCTCACTACAAATAACTCAATTTCATTTCTTTTTATGGCTGAGTAATATTCCATTGTATCTATGTGCCACATCTTCTTTATCCATTCATCTGTTGATGATGCACATTTAGGTTGGTTCCATGTCCTGGCTATTGTAAATAGTGCTGCGGTGAACACTGTGGTGCATATCTCTTGTTGAACTATGGTTTTCTCAGGGTATATATCCAGTAGTGGGATTGCTGGGTCGTATGGTAGTTCTATTTTTAGTTTTTTAAGGAACCTCCATACTGTTTTCCATAGTGGTTGTATCAATTTACATTCCCACCAACAGTGTAGGAGGGTTCCCTTTTCACCACACCCTTTCCAGCATTTATTGTTTCTAGCTTTTTTGATGATGGCCATTCTGACCGGTATGAGGTGATACCTCACTGTAGTTTTGATTTGAATTTCTCTAATAATTAGTGATGTTGAGCATCTTTTTATGTGCCACTTGGCCATCTGTATGTCTTCCTTGGTGAAATGTCTATTTAGGTCTTCCGCCCATTTTTTTAACTGGATTGTTTGTTTTTTTTGATATTGAGCTCCATGAGCTGTTTGTATATTTTGGAGATTAATCCTTTGTCTGTTGTTTCATTTGTAAGTATATTCTCCCATTCTGAGGGTTGTCTTTTTGTCTTCTTTATGGTTTCCTTTTCTGTGCAAAGGGTTTTAAGCTTAATTAAGTCCCATTTGTTTATTTTTGTTTTAATTTCCCTTATTCTAGGAGGTGGGTCAAAAAAGATCTTGCTGTGGTTTATGTCAAAGAGTGTTTTTCCTATATTTTACCCTAAAAGTTTTATAGTGTCCGGTCTTACATTTAATATTTAATCAATTTGGAGTTTATTTTTGTATATGGTGTTAGGTAGTGTTCTAATTTCATTCTTTTACATGTAGCAGTCCAGTTTTCCCTGCACCACTTATTGAAGAGGCTGTCTTTCCTCCATTGTATGTTCTTGCCTCCTTTGTTGTAAATTAGGTCCCCATATGTGCGTGGGTTTATCTCTAGGTATTGTATCCTGTACCATTGATCTATATTTCTGTTTTTGTGCCAGTACCATACTGTCTTCATTACTGTAGCTTTATGGTATAGTTTGAAGTCAGGGAGCCTGATTCCTCCAACTCCATTTTTCTTTCTCAAGATTGCTTTGGCTATTCAGGGTCTTTTGTGTTTCCATTCAAATTGTAAGATTTTGTGTTCTAATTCTCTGAAGAATGCCATTGGTAGTTTGATAGGGATTGCACTGAATCTGTAGATTGCTTTGGGTAGTATAGTCATTTTCACAATTTTGATTCTTCCAATCCATGGACATGGTATATTTCTCCATCTGTTTATGTCATCTTTGATTTCTTTCATCAGTGTTTTATAGTTTTCTGAGTACAAGTCTTTCTCCTCCTTAGGCAGGTTTATTCCTAGGTATTTTATTCTTTTTGTTACAGTGGTAAATGGGAGTGTTTCCTTAATTTCTCTTTCTGATCTTTTGTTGTTAGTGTATAGGAATGCAAAAGATTTCTGTGTATTAATTTTGTACCCTGCAACTTTACCAAATTCATTGTTGAGCTCTAGTTTTCTGGTGGCATCTTTAGGATTCTCTATGTATAGTATCATGTCATCTGCAAACAGTGACAGTTTTACTTCTTCTTTACCAATTAGGATTCCTTTTATTTCTTTTTCTTCTCTAATTGCTGTAGCTAGGACCTCCAAAACTATGATGAATAATAGTGGTGAGAGTGGACATCCTTGTCTTGTTCCTGATCTTGGAGGAAATGCTTTCAGTTTTTCACCATTGAGAATGATGCTTGCTGTGGGTCTGTCATATATGGCCTTTATTATGTTGAGGTAGGTTCCCTCTATGCCCACTTTCTGGAGAGTTTTTATCATAAATAGGTGTTGAATTTTGTCAAAAGCATTTTCTGCATCTATTGAGATGGCCATATGATTTTTATTCCTTAATTTGTTAATGTGGTGTATCACATTGATTGACTTGCATATATTGAAGAATCCTTGCATCCCTGGGATAAATCCCACTTGATCATGGTATACGATCCTTTTAATGTGCTGTTGGATTCTGTTTGCTAGTATTTTGTTCAGGATTTTTGTATCTATGTTCATCAGTGATATTGGTCTATAATTTTCTTTTTTTATGATATCTTTTTCAGTTTTGGTATCAGGGTGATGGTGGCTTTGTACAATGAATTTGGGAGTGTTTCTCCCTCTGCAATTTTTTGGATGCATTTGAGAAGGATCGGTGTTAGCTCTTCTCTAAATTCATAGAATTCACCATCTGGTCCTGGACTTTTGTTTATTGGAAAAATTTTAATTACGGTTTCAATTTCATTACTTGTGATAGGTCTGTTTATATTTTCTAATTCTTCCTGTTTGTGTCTTGGAAAATTGTACCTTTCCAAGAATTTGTCCATTTCTTCATGGTTGTTCATTTTACTGGCATACAGTTGTTTGTAGTTGTCTCTTACAATCCTTTGTATTTCTGCAGTGTCAGTTGTGAGTTCTCCTTTTTCATTTCTAATTTTATTGATTTGTGTCCTCTCTCTTTTTTTCTTGATGAGTCTGGCTAATGGTTTATCAATTTTGTTTATCTTCTCAAAGAACCAGCTTTTAGTTTTACTGACTTATGCTATTTTTTTCTTCATTTCTGTTTATTTCTGCTCTGATCTTTATGATTTCTTTCCTTCTACTGAATTTGGGTTTTCTTTGTTCTTCTTTCTCTAGTTGTTTTAGGTGTAGGGTTAGATTGTTTATTTGAGACTTTTCTTGTTTCTTGAGGTGAGACTGAATTGCTATAAACTTCCCTCTTAGAACTGCTTTTGCTGAGTCCCATAGGTTTAGGGTCATCGTGTTTTCATTGTCATTTGTTTCTATGTATTATTTTATTTCTCCTTTGATTTCTTGGTTATTTAGTAGTGCACTGTTTAGCCTCCATGTATTTGCGTTTTTTACAGTTTTTTTCCTGTAATTGATTTCCAATCTCATAGTGCTGTGGTTAGAAAAGATACTTGATATGATTTCAATTTTCTTCAATTTTCCGAGGCTCAATTTGTGACCCAAGATGTGATCTATCCTGGAGAATGTTCCACGTGCACTTGAGAAGAAAGTGTATTCTGCCACTTTTGGGTGGAATGTTCTATAAATATCAATTAAATCTATCTGGTCTATTGTGTCATTTAAAGCTTGTGTTTCCTTATTCATTTTCTGTTTGGATTATCTGTCCATTGGTATAGGTGGGGTGTTAAAGTCCCCTACTATTATTGTGTTACTGTTGATTTCTCCTTTCATGGTTGTTAGCATTTGCCTTATGTGTTGAGGTGCTTCTATGTTGGGTGCATAAACATTTATAATTGTTACATATTCTTCTTGGATTGATCCTTTGATCATTATGTAGTGTCCCTCCTTATCTCTTGTAACAGTCTTTATTTTAAAGTCTTTTTTATCTGATATAAGTATTGCTACTCCAGCTTTTTTTTTGATTTCCATTTGCATGGAATATCTCTCTCCATCCCTTCACTTTCAGTCTGTATGTGTCCCTAGGTCTGAAGTGGGTCTCTTGTAGACAGCATATATATGGGTCTTGTTTTTGTATCCATTCAGCCAGTCTCTCTTTTGGTTGCAGCATTTAATCCATTTACATTCAAGGTTGTTATCGATATGTATGTTCCTATTACCATTTTCTTAATTGTTTTGGGTTTGTTTTTGTGAGTCTTTTTCTTCTCTTGTGTTTCCCGCCTAGAGAAGTTTCTTTAGCATTTGTTGTAAAGCTGATTTGGTGGTGCTGAATTCTCTTAGCTTTTGCTTGTCTGAAAAGCTTTTGATTTCTGCGTCGAATCTGAATGAGATCCTTGCTGGGTAGAGTAATCTTCATTGTAGGTTTTTCTCTTTCATCACTTTAAGTATGTCCTGACACTCCCTTTTGGCTTGCAGAGTTTCTGCTGAAATATCAGCTGATAACCTTATGGGGATTCCTTTGTATGTTATTTTTTGTATTTCCCTCACAGCTTTTAATATTTTTTCTTTGAATTTAATTTTTGTTAGTTTAATATGTGCCTTGGTGTGTTTTTCCCAGGGTTGATCCTGTATGGGACGCTCTGTTCTTCCTGGACTTGGGTGACTATTTCCTTTCCCATGTTAGGGAAGTTTTCCACTACAATCTCTTCAAATAATTTCTCAGACCCTTTCTTTTTCTCTTCTTCTTCTGGGATCCCTATAATTCAAATATTGGTGCATTTATTGTTGTCCCAGAGGTCTCTGAGATTGTCTTCAATTCTTTTCATTCTTTTTTCTTTATTCTGCTCCTCGGCAGTTATTTCCACCATTTTGTCTTCCAGCTCACTTATCCATTCTTCTGCCTCAGTTATTCTGTTATTGATCCCTTCTAGTGTATTTTTCATTTCAGTTATTGTGTTGTTCATCACTGTTTGTTTGTTCTTTAGTTCTTCCAGATGTTTGTTAAACATTTCTTGTATTTTCTCAATCCATACTCCATTCTATTTCCGAGATTCTGGATCATCTTTACTATCATTACTCTGAATTATTTTTCAGGTAGACTGCCTATTTCCTCTTCATTTATTTGGTCTTGTAGGTTTTTACCTTGCTCCTTCATCTGTGATATATTTTTTTGCTGTCTCATTTTTTTTTTTTTTTTATGAGTGGGATTGTGTTCCTATCTTACTGGTTGTTTGGCCTGAGGCTTCCAACACTGGAGTTTGTAGGCCATTGGGTAGAGCTGGGTCTTGGTGCTGAGATGAGGAGCTCTGTGAGACCTCACTCCAATGAATATTCCCTGGGGTCTGAGGTTCTCTGTTAGTCGCTCCACCCCCAGCTTGTGAACCAAGATCCCGCGATATGGGGTGGCAAAAAAAACATGAATAATAACAAAGTAAAAAATAAAATTTAGACTAGGAAACTAACAAATATGTTAGAAAGAATATAAAGATAAATATATAGATGAATCAACAATTGGAAGGTACATCAGTACCACAATAATTAAAAAGAGGAGGAAGGAAAGGAAAAAAAAAAAGAAAGAAAAAAAAAAACGGGGGGAGGCCTTAGCTGTGGAGGGTGGGGCCTAAGCAAGGGGGAGGTTTGGGTGGTGGGCGGGGCCAATGCTCAGGACCCACAGGGCTGGAAAAGGCCCTGGGAGCTGTGGGGGGTGGGACTTAGGCTCAAGGAACAGAAGGGGCCCAGGCGTGCCCCCCACCCCTGGTCTCAGCGGGCAGGGGACCTCACCTGGGAGCTCAGCAGGCTTCCTGGGCTCGAGTGGGTGGGACAAACGCCCTCCTCTCCTCTCCTGCTCCTCCAGGACCGGAGAGCCAATCCCAGCTGCACTCCTCATCTCCCCGGCCTCCCTCCTATGCCCTCAGGACCAATGTGGCTGGGGGGAGGGGCACCCTGGGAGGGCAGGGGACAGGCCTGGGAGCCCAGCAGGCTCCCTGGGCCTGAGTGGGTGGGGTAATTGCCCTCTGCTCCTCTCCCGCTCCTCCCGGAGGGCCCCTCCCACCTGCCTTTCCTGATCTCCCCGGCCTCAGGGACGAGGATCCTGTCTGGCCTCCACTTCCCCTCCCGCCTCAGTCCCCCCACATCGTACCGGTTCACTTGGGGGTTCCTCCTGTCTCCTTGGGTGGCAGGGTCCCCCACGAGCAGTGGTCAGGCACCCTAGTTGTGGGGAGACGGTAACTCGGAGTCTTACCACACTGCCATCTTGACTCTGTCCCCTAATTTACTCTTAAAACAGCCTTCTCCATGGTTGAAGGATTCCCTGTTCTCTTTAAAGCCTTTGTATCTTGGCTACATTTTTTTTTTAAAAAAAAAAGCTTCTTTTAATGTATCGGGGGAAACCAGGGATGTGAAGGAGGTGCTTCAGTGAGAGAGGAGGCTGAAATCAGTAATGCTGGAAAAGGTCAGAGCCAGAATTGTTATTTAAATACTGAATACCCCAAATTTGCTACAAGTTGCTTATGAACATTCACAGAAGTCAGCATCCATTCCCTCTAGAAGCTTTCATTATAAGGAAGCCCCCTGCACATGACATTAGCACCTTAGGCTGTGTGTGTGTGTGTGTGTGTGTGTGTGTGTGTGTGTGTCCCGGAAACAAGCATCTTTTTATAGCATGGCTTAAATATCCCTCTTTCCTGACTCTTCGCACATTGTGGTACCTGCGCACACTACTCACATGCCATTTCCACTACTGAATCAGAATCTCCGGGAGGAGGAGCCTGGGACTCTCTTTAATAGTGCCTGCCAGATGACTCCCAGGAGTGGGCGAGCATGGGGAACAGGAATGAGATGGTTTATTGTGCTTATGAACCACCCAGAGATCTAGTTAAATCCAGATTCCGTTTAAGTGGGTCCGGGATGGAGCTGAAATCTGCATTTGTAACAAGCTCCCCAGGTGATGCTGATGCTACTCCAACCACTTTGCTTAGCAAGGGTCTAAAGGAAAGGCAGTGAATGTCCACAAGCAGGTGTTGATTGGGGCTAGAGGCGAGAATAATTAGAGAGGGACCGAGCAGACTTTCTGCTCTCCTTGCTCATCTGATGAGTGATGGTAGAAACGATTCTCGATTCTTGAGAAAGCCAGCAAGGCCCTCCAGGGTGGTAATTCCTCAGTAGACTCACCGAGTTCTAGACCAGACCTTCAGTTTTGCAGGACCAGTCATACGCAAGACTCAGGCAAACCACACTCCCGAAGAACATATGTAAGTCATATATGCTAATTTTTAAATGCCCGATAAAACATATAATGATTGGTTAGAATCCTCTCTTTGGCCAACATATGTGTTCTCTGCCCACAAGCAGATCCACATGGGCAGCTAAAACTCAGATCACAGTCAGCAGGTGGCTTGGTGAGCAGACCTTCAGAAGCGTCAGCTGAGTGATTTCAGTGACCTCTCACGCTGCCGTGGGGACACACCTTAAGTCATGTCTCAGTCAGCCTGGCCTGCCTTTCCTGCTCCTATTCTTGCTTCTCCTGAAGCGTTTAAGTTCCACTCATTCCTTTTGTCGCTCAAACACGAAACACTTCTAAGCCCCAGGCACTGGGCTGGGCACTGGGTCACAAAAATGTTAGTGAAAATTGAGCCCTACTCTTCCTGATTTTATCTCTTACTTGTTAAAAAATAATTTTTAATTTAAAATTTTAATAATGGTAAAATACACATAAAATTTACCATCGTAAGCATTTTTTAAAATATTTATTTATTTAATTATTTGGCTGTGCCGAGTCTTAGTTGTTGCATGCAGATCTTTTAGTTGCAGCATGCAGACTCTTAGTTGAGGCATGCATGTGGGACCTAGTTCCCCAACCAGGGATTGAACCTGGGCCCCCTGCATTGGGAGCACGGAGTCTTACCCACTGGATGACCAAGGAAGTACCTACCATCTTAAGCATTTTTAAGTGTACAGTTCAATTGTGTTAAGTACATTTAAGGTGTTGTACAACCATTACTAACTATGCATTTCCAGAATTTTTCATCCCCAAACTGAAACTCTGTATCCATTTAACAACAACTCCCTATTCCCCTTACCCCCAGTCCCTGGCAACCACTATTCTACTTTGTGTCTCTATAAATTTTACTACCCTAGGTACTCCTATATAAGTGGAATCATACAGTATTTGTACTTTGGTGACTGACTTATTTCACTTAGCGTAATGTCCTTGAGATTCATCCATGATGTAGTATGCTTCAGAATTTCCTTCATTTTAAAGGCTGAATAATATTCCATTCCATCTTTATACCACATTTTATTAATCCATTCAACTGTCAATGGACATTTAAGTTGCTTCTACATTTTGGCTTGTGAATAATGCTGCTATGAACACGTATGTACATATATCTTTGAGGCCTGCTTTCAATTCTTTTAGATATATACCCAGAAGTGGAATTGTTGGATCATGTGGTAATTCTATTTTTAATTTTTTGAGGAACCACCATTCTATTGCCATGGTGGTCGCATCATTTTACATTCCCATCAACAGTGCACAAGGATTCCAATATCCTTGCCAATACTTCTGCCTCTTACTTCAAGCAACTTCCTTAGTTATAATCTGGGCCGTTGCCCCAATGTCCCACCCAAAATATACTCTCTCAGTCTTCCCTGCCCCCTCCAAATTCTGCTCAATCTCTAAAGCTAAGTCCCATGTTTTCTAAAAGTCCAAGGTCATTAGCCAATGATGAACTCACCTCATCTTTATCTGAGACCACTCCTGTTTTCCCTTGATGATGAGTATCTCATTCTCTAATCACCTCCTGTTACTCCAAGTCATGTTCTATGCTCATTGGTTTTTACCCAGCAGTGAAAGCAATTGGTATTTATTGTAACGTGCTTGATAGAATAAGAAAAGCAAGAAGTGTGCAGACAAAAAGGGATCAAATGCCCAAAGCTTGATTCCTGATCTAAGAACTCTGTACATGGAGAAAAGAGCCCGAGTCCTATTGCCCCAGAACACTGTCTCTGGTGGAGGCTTACTAAGAGCCTCTGCACCGTCTAGTCGGACGTCCTTCCCCCAGCCACAGTCACCCTGGAGAGCACTGACCGTAAACATCATCAGTTGAGGAGAGATGCTTCTCAGAGGAGAACTGGCTCTGGGAGTGCTAACCACAAATTGTAGCCAACCAGAATTCATTAGTTCAGGGGACTGCTGCAGAAGTCTGTGTGAGTTTTATTACAACGTCTGCAGCCATTTACATTACACAAGGGCCAGGTTTTCTTCCATATCCATTCACCCCATGGTGGATGCCAGCAAATAATCCCAGTGGGGCTGCTGCTGGCTACCAAACCAAACAAACGTGATTTTTTTCCCAATTAATCTGTCGCCTTTTGAGTTTGAACTCTTCCCGACCCTTCATTGTGTTCTCTTTAGGGATGCTATAGAAACCCTTGGCTGTCTTATGTTATAGAAAGAGTCTATCAGTGCTGGCGTTGGCCTCTTGGAATGATGATTTCTCTGCCATCACATGAATGCTCTGATGTGTGACATGGCCTCTGCTCTCCATGGCTTGCCCTGCACCCATTTATCAGCATGAAGCAACTCCCTGAAGCCCCAGCCACCACTAATGGCATGGGCAGCAGAGGGCTCAGTTCCAATGTCCCTTCAAGCTCTTCCACCCAGAACGGAATTTCAATCATGTCAGGAGTGTCTGACCCAACACAGATCTCCCAAGCTCATCAGAACCCAAGGGGAACTGGAAGCTCTGGCAGGAAGGAGACTTTTAGGATATTTAAAGCAACTTCCAGCTGGTATTTGAAGGCCTGCCAAGTGGTTGTCGGCCTGTTTGAACTTCTGTGACAGGGAACTCACTGCCCTCCAGGCACTTCAGTCATCTCTAGACAGCACTTTTGTTCTGGAGCTGTTGATGCCCCAGTCTGCTGAGAAGGAACTGGCATATACGTAGGGAGAAGCCCCCTCTCTGGCTCTGGGGTAAGAATTCGCCTTCCTGCCCTGAGAACAACAGAGCATCCCATCTGTTCCCAAGTTATGCCTCATCAAGAGGCCCCAAAGGTTTTGGAGTTACTCTGTACCCAGCTGGCTACCCTTACCGTGGTCCAGTTACTACCCACTCCCCTCCCCAGTGGGAACCACGTTTCCCTCATAATCCTAACAGCTGGACCCCCGGGGTGTCAGCAGACCATAAGCAGCCCAGGGTCTCTGCCCTACTTCAAGCCCTCATCACCTCTTGTCTTGACCATTACAGTCACCCTGGACTCACCTCTCTGTCTCTAGGCACCTTGCCTCCTCTCTCCATGCAGCTGTCAAAACAACCTTCTAAAATGCCAATCTGACAATGGTATCATGCTCAGCATCAGGGCATCCCTCTTCTGTGAAATCAAGCCCATCTTACTGCCGAGCCTCGGGGTCTCTCTGGTTCTCCAGGTTAGTCCACCCCTGGCTGCTTCCCCGACTCCATCTCAGGAAGGACCCCACCATCCCAGCATTACCCAAGGCTGGGATTCTTCCTCATCTCCTCCTTCACCCCTCACCCATATCCACTCTGAGAGCAAGTCCCACCCATTCTACCTACAAAATATATATTTAGCCACTTACCCCCACTCTCCCACCTCCCTGGTCCAAGCCACCATCATCTCTCACCTGGGTGACAACAGTAGTCTCCTAACTGGCCTTCCTACTTCCACTTTTGCTCCCTTCTAATTCATTCTCTACATAGCAGTGAAAATAAACTTTAAAAGTATAATTGAAATTATGTCATTTCACTGTAAACATTTGAATGGCTTCTTATTGGTCTTAGAATAAAATCTGGACCAAAGCCCTGTATGACCTTGCTTTGCCCACATATCTGACCACCTCTCATACTAGTCTCTACAGTCATTGTGCATCTGTCTCTACCAACCACAGGCCCTTTGCACTTCCTGCTCCCCCAGCGTGGAACACCCTTTCCGTGGCTCTATAATCTGCTGCTCATCCTTTAGGTCTCAGCTGAAACATCACCACCTGTGGAACGCTTGCTGTGACCTGTTTTTCTCTATTACACCACCTTGTTTAGTTCATTTTAGCACTACTCACAATCTGTAACTAATTAGTGTACTTGACTCCTTGTTTATTGTCTAACTCGCTCAATAGAAAGAAAGGTCCATGGAGGCAAGGACCTCTCTCTTTCACTATATCCACTGGATTAACCACATCGAACACACTTCATACCATGTGGTAGGTCCTCTATAAATTTTGTCCACTGGATGCTAAATGAATCCAGCCCCTGCTGCTTCTTCAGTCTTTCTCCTCTGCCACTCCTCACCATGACACCCACATTCCAGCCATGCTGATTGGAATTCCCTGAAGATGCACACTGTTTTCCATCTCTGTGCCTTTGCACATGCCCCTGGGCTGGGATTCTTGATCTACTATGTCTAACTAGAAAACTCCTCTGATTGAAATATCATCTCTTCTCCACAGCCTTTCCAGCCTCACAAAGCAAAGTTAGTCCCCCAGACCTCCATGGCCACAGTATGGTGCCCGTGGCTCTATTCTTGCTCTTGGAAACTTGGTTATAATGATTCGTTTTCCTATCTCTGTCCTCTGTAAACTCTGATATCCCTGAGGAAATAGAGCATGTCTCCATCTCCCCAACCTTCATGCACAATCAAGTCTAGAACCTCGAATATATTAGTTGCTCAACAAACATTTGTTGAAAAGATGACAATGAAGTGGAAGAGCAGTCCCTGCATGTAAATTCAACAGGCCAGGTTACTAATCTCAGCCCCCTGGTAATTGGGTAACTCATAATGCCACTTTGTGTCTCAGTTTCTTCACCTGTAAATTGGGAATAATAAATCATTACCTATCTAAGGATAGTTTAAGAATAAAATAAAATAGTAAATACAAAAACCGTTTGAAAAATATAAACTCATTCATTTCAAAAATACTTGAGTCCTTCCTTAGTGCTAAGGCACTCAAGTTACAAATATGGAGACATGATCTTTTAAAGGGTTTTACTTCTTCAAGATGGCATTAGCCACCCACCATTAAGACACGTCTACCTCCTACTGACTTGGTTCTTGGTCTGCTGCATCTTTGCGTGAACCCTTTGGTTCTGGATTCACTACATACCTGTATAGTCTCGTTTTACTGAAGGTCTCTGCATGCTTTTCAGCTATAATCATGGCTGAGAAATTCCCTTACCAATCCTGGTTCCACTTCAGGAAAACTGTCAGCAGTACACACAGCCCCAGGCCCATCCATCTGTGTAAGAGATAATGCAATTCTAAGACAATATTTAACATTGTGAGATGAGGCATAAACTCAATATGTTTTCAGGCAGAATAGAAAAAAATATGTGCCTCATCTCATTAATCACAATAAGAATGAGGGATGGGGCAGGTACCCAGGCTGGTGCTCTTCCCTTCAAGTTAATCTGTCTTAATACTAGGCCCTTGATAAAAAGAATGCCCATGCCGTTGTTCTGCTTGCTCAATGGCAATTTACATTGGTGGAGCACAAGATTTATGGAGTAACAAGAACCTCTCAGTGATAAAAAACTTGAGTGATCCGTGCTGTGTTTGGAGGTAACCTACTGCAAACACTCTCTGGGGTGAAACTTCAAGAGAAGGATTTCAAGGTAGGTATTTATAAAACTGATCTATTCACAAGTGCCTATTGGGTTCATTCATTCACTCAATGAACAAATTTCTACTGGGCACTGACTCTTGCAAGAGGCTCTGTTAGGGGTTTGAAGCTGCCAAAGAAACCAGATATGCTCTGTACCCTGGAGGGACCCGCATTTGGGGATATGCAACTCATACACAATAATGAGGGCGCCACGGGGACTGCAAGCTCTGCTGTACACCAGTGCCTGTCACGGAGCCTGGCATGGAAAAGCTCATTAAAAATCTGTTAATGGCAAGTGCCCATCAACAGATGAATGGATAAAATGTGGTACATGTGTGCAACGGAATATTATTCAGCCTTAAAAAGGAAGGAAATTCTGACACATGCTACAACCTAGACAAACCTTGAGGACATTATGCTCAGTGAAATAAGCCAGTCACAAAAGCACAAATACTATGAGTCCACTTATATGAGAACCCTAGGGAGGTAAGGTTCATGGAGAGAGAAAGCAGAATGATGGTTGTCAGAGGCTGGAGGTAGGAGGGAATGGCGAGTTATTGTTTAACGGGGGCAGAGTTTTGGTTTTGCAAGATGAAAAATGTTCTGGAGACAGATGGTGGTGATGGTTGTAGACCAGAGTGAATGTACTTAATGCCAGTGAACTGTACACTAAAAAATGGTTAAGATGCTAAATTTTATGTTGTGTATAGTTTAACCACCACAACAACAAATTTTAAAGGTCTATCGGGATGTCTAGAGAGAGCTTGAGGCCAGAGATGCAATGGAGTGTTCCACAGAGAAGGGATCACTGGGAGGATATGGGCTTTCCCAGGGAGGTAGGAAGAAGAGGGCGTAGAATTGTGCCAAGGCCACACTCCAGCGGGTCAAGGAAGGGAAGTGTGGTCAGAACTTGCAGGAGCAGTGGGCCAGTTAGGGACATGGAAATGAAGGATCAGAGAGTTCCAAGGAGATCATTTTAGAGCATGACAGACGTTGACCAAAGCCTTTGCATTTGACAAGTAAGAGGTAACAGGCAACCCCTAGGAGAGCTTCTTCAGAGAATTGTGTTGGCAGTGAGACTGCAAAAGGTTAAATACCAAGCGAATGGAGAATAAGACATTGAAGTTTGATAGTAAAGGAAGGAGAATGATGGCAGAAACTTGAAGGAATCAGTGGACAGGGGAGAAGAAAGATTTAGCAAGGGACACAGGGATTGAAAGAAAAGGAGAGATGTTCTAGAAGGATCTGGAATGGTTGGGAAGGATGCTTTGGGGGATTCCTTCTCCCGTTGAAACAAGAAGGCAGGATAAGGAGATGGAGGAGGTATCAGGAAGAAATAAGGCGGAGAACAGGGAGCTGAAGGGCTCCTGTCTCCTCAGGGAAGTGGGAAGCAAGACCGAGTGCTGACAGTGAGAAGACGCGAATGTGCCAGAGAAGAGTTGAGAGTTTGGAGACAGTGTTGTAGGGAATGTGGACCGGCATGGATTCAGCTGAGATCAGAGCCCCTGTGCGTGTGGGAAGCCCAACAATGCTCAGCTGCTGGTGGCCTGAAGGAAGAGAGCACATGGAACATTTCCCAGAGAGACAGGCTTCCCAGGATGGGCAAGGGCATGGGTAAATCCCACCTCCACGAGGCCTGGGCTGGATGGCAAGGAAATCAGGATCCAAAGGAGCTAGGAAGGTGTGAAGTCAGGGACTAGGGTTCATGATGACGGTGAGGAGATGGTTCCGGAAGAAAGAGAAGGAACTTTGGAGCCTGAAGTCCTGGTCGAGCAGCTGTGTGGGATGGCAGCGTCCAGGTGAGTGGTGCTGACAGGGAGTGGACACCATCCAGGTACAGGAACTGTGAGGTCCACATATTTGTGGGATGTTGAAATGTCCCCAGAGATGGTGACAGGGTGATGAGGTGGGAACAAATGTTAGATGAATGAGAAAACCAACCACCAGGGAGGGAAGATGGTGTGAAGAAGAAAGTTTACTTGGCTGGCTAGGACAGGAAGGGGAAGAGCTTGTTGAAAGACAGAGGCGCCACTGTGGGGGGATGGGAGCTGAGGGTACCACAAGACCCAATCAGTCAGGAAGAAACGGGCTGGGGGCAGGAATCAACTTCCACTGAGGAAGGTTCACTGTGGGAGAAGCGGAGGCCACCCATGAAGAAAGGAGGGCTGGAAGGAGAAGGTGCTGGAGTTTGGAATTTATAGCTTGAGCAATAATTGTGAACAAGCTGGATGAGGAGTCAGGCTAGAGGGACTAGAGGGACGGGAGGGGGTTCCAGACGGAGGCCTCAGGGAGATGTGGTGAGAAAGCGTTCACACTCCAAGCGTCCGTGAACCTAGTGAGCCCTCAGCCTGATGGAGAGGACCCCTGGGAAGGAGGTCAAGGGCAGTACTCAGTGGGTGGATTCTCAAGTGCAGCAAAGCTGGGCTGACAAGCATGTGTCTTGGGACTGGAGGACTCCTATGTGCAAGCATGCCAGCCAGGACACCAGGGTTCTCATTCCAGCTGCCACCAGCCAGCTGTATGAACCTAAGTAATAAGCCTTTTCTTTTTCTTTCTTTTTTTTATTTTTTTTATTTTGAGGGTTAGGGGAGCTACTCTGAGTCTTGGACTCCTTTTCTGAAAAATGGGAGTGTTTAGAATAGGTGATCTTTCAGCTTCAAGATGCTGTGATGCTGTGAATCTGTTCCTTGGTGTCTTCATGCCACCACTTCTGCCCGTGTTCCATTATGATGATCCAAGTCCGCCCTGTCTCCATTGGTGGGAAGGATAGACGCTCATTAGAAAAAAGTAGAAGCCCTTGGCTGAGGAAGAATGTCATTACATACTTAATCCGGGCAGCTGCGAGCACAAACGTCTCCTTCTTCCAAATCAGATACAGCCCTCCGGCTCTCGGGAGACAAATGAGCAAAAGGCTGAGGCTCGGCACGTGGAGCCGGGCTGGATCGGGGACCCCTCCTCCCCTCAGCAGGATGCTTCAGCACAGGCCCCAGGCTGCACAGCTCCGACTGATTTTGATTCTTGTGACAACAGAAGTGTCATTGAGGGCACGTGAGCACTCCCATTTTACAGACGAGGAAACCAGAAACCAGAAAGCTGCGGTTACTTCCCCCGCATCTTGTACGCCCTCCACACACACACTCCAATTCTTTGGATCCTGCTTTGGATTCCTGAAAAGTGTCACATTTCAAAGCTCCTCTGTATTTTTGCGTATTTTATATCAATGAGTATTTCCTTGCCTAAATAGCTTAACACTTCATGGATACCTCCTCCTCCACAACCCCCTCAACCCAGTCATCATGCCTCCCATTCCACTTTCCAAACCATATTTGGACATTAATCCCATCACCCACAGTCAAAATGCCATCTAATCTGGAAGGAATACAGTTGCAATATTAGGAGAGCAGAGAATAAATACTGAAACCCATAACACTTTGTCATCCTCTTAGCTCCTGTATGCACTTACTGAAATGCATTTGGCCAAATGAGAAGAGGGGGAAAGAGAAATGAATGCTAACGAAATTAATAGCAATGGCATAAAGAAATTGTATTTTGACTTATACTATTATTACTTATTATAAGTGATACTATTATAAAGATCTCAGGCACTTTCAGTTAGTTCTGTGTTTCTTGGACTTAAGAAGAGAGAAAAAATTTAAACTTACTTCCTGGACCAGGAGAGTAATAATCATTTTATGACTATGTATATTCATTTTCTTAGCCTCAGACGAAAAAGGTGACCAGGGACTAGTGATAACAAATGTTCATGCTTTGTCAGGGCACCCTACATGACCAAAACAATATGGTTTATGGAGTTCCCATGAGAGCAGAGTATTGAACCTAAATGGAAGAAAAAGATTCTGTCTTCAAGGGATTTGCCTTCTCGGTGGGAATATAGGGCCTAGCCACATAAAAGAGTTATAATCAGTTTTACAAAGACTTGCAAGTCACCGCCAAGTGCTGATTGGTAGGGAGCAACAGAGCGTGGGTCTGTGTGGAGCTGACAGAGGAGAAAAGGGCCCTGAATGATCTGAGGTTGGTGAGGACATGCATAGAGCTGGGAGACCAGGTCACTCTGGGTTACAAGCACAGTGTTTGACATAGACCAAGGCTTTGTTCATATTCAGTCAATATTTGAGGCAGAGCATATGTTGGTGGAGAGGTGGGCGCCAGGTATTGCCAATAGAGGGAATGGTATGCCAAGCTGTAGACAACATCCCCAGAGCTCTGGTAGAAGTTTTGTGTTCTCCTCTAACAACAGTCATCATCATATTCCAGGCCCTGTAGGTTCATCATCCTGAGATCCTTACAACTACCCTCTCACGCAGTGATGGCAAATGGGCGTCAGCCAACCCCAATTGGCTGTTAGTAGTTGCTTGGGGCATCATGTGGGTGGCATCCAGGCTTGGTGAGAAAGGGAGTCCTGATGGGCTGTGGGATCTGCCATCGGCAGAGAGTGATGTGGTACCCACAAATGTATTTGCCATCTCTATTCTAAGAGATGCCCACTGATTAGATTAGGAAACTAGGGTTAAGTTAAAGAACGTTCATAAACTCATATAGTTGCTTTTTGTGAAGCTAGGGAAGGGTGATATTAGAAAAATGAATCCCTTTTTCAAGACATTTTCCTTTCATCTGTTGTAAAATTGTCATAACATAACAACTTTAACAGAGCAAAAGCCACTCTACCACCACCTCCTGGAAAGTTGTCCCCAAAAAGAAATAAAGATCTATAGCATCTGTGATGTGAATGCCTTAGATGTGGCATCCTTGTGCAGGACACAGCCTGCACAGCTATACATTGATGACCCCGAACCAGGATTTGAAACGAGATGATCTATAGTGGTTCCACTGCCCCACACTGCCTTAAGGAAAAAGTGAGGCAGTTGTAGGGGAAAGGCAGTAAGGTTTTAGAGGGCCTTCAAATTTTGCCTAAAGAGCTTGGATCTGATGTAATAGGTAAGGTGAAAAGGGCTGTTTATATGCATATGCTCTCCTTAAATCAGATGTTTATAGGTTGAGTACCTATAAAGTTTCGCATTTTGCGAAGCGTGTTACTTTTTTTGTTTTGTTTTGTTTGTTTTCTGCGGTACGCGTACGCGGGCCTCTCACTGTTGTGGCCTCTCCCGTTGCGGAGCACAGGCTCTGGACGCGCAGGCTCAGTGGCCATGGCTCATGGGCACAGCCGCTCCGCGGCATGTGGGATCTTCCCGGACCAGGGCACGAACCCGTGTCCCCTGCATCGGCAGGTGGACTCTCAACCACTGCGCCATCAGGGAAGCCCATTACATTTTTTAAAATACTTCAGATAGGTTATTTCGTTTGATCCCTACATGTGAAACTACAGTAGATTCCTGAACAAGGAATCATCATCAGTTGTGGGGGAACTGGGGCATGAATCTCAGAGCAGAAGTTATATAAAGCTTCCCTCTTTTAAAAAAGGCATGCGAGGTTGTACTCCTTTCCTCAACTAGGTTTGAATTCTCTTAACTGAAACTGAAATGTGCATTTCATTATTTGATTCATCAGCATCTCGAGTAGACTTGCTAAATCATAGCTCCAGTCACGGGATGTGCCAGAATAATTAATTACACTGTGAATCCTCCTGACAGCATTTTCCAGGGACTGAGGGGGGGAAAAAAAAAAAGACTAAACATAAGAAAACTGAAAAATCTGGGTCAACTTTCTATATATTCATCCTGGGCTTCTTCCATTTGAGTCCTGGCTTTCTGTAATTGAGTGACCTTGAGCAAGTCACCTCCTGAGTTTCCTCCCCTAATAAAAATGAGAAGGTGGGAATAGATTATCATTCAAGGTGGCAGAAGGGAAAGAGATGATATATTCAATTAGATAATTTGAGGTGCATTTAAGAGAGAAGATTCTTTATAAAAGTGTGGGCAGGGTAAGGGAACCACCAGGGATAGAGCAGTAGCCCAGGGCCAGTAACCACAGGCCGTTACTGCCCCAGTCCTGAAGGGAAAGTGGAGCGCAATTACCAGAATCCAGAGGAAGAGAGCTGTGGAGAGAAGGCTGCCTTGAGAAGGGCAGTGACCTTTACTGAGGCACAGACTGGCATGCCGCAGCAAAGGAAGTAGAGAAGTAGATTCCCCAATGCTACTCTCCTTCCTCCCTCTAATCTACAGTGATGCTCCCCATTGGCCAAACCCAACTAGAAGACAGAAAGCAAAGGATCTGGGGATGTACTCCATGCAGCTCAGCCTCCTGCAGCCAAAAACAGGGAGAAGGGCAGAGAGGGAGTCAGGGGTTGGGCAGGAGATGCCCAGCACACTCCCTGAGTTCATCCAATATGAACATACTCAGTGTACATCAAACACCCTATCCTCTTAAAGCATGCCAAATGGAAACATGTTAGAATTTTTTTTTTTTTTTGAGTAGAGAATGTGCTGGCAACTTAGGGGAACATGGCATAAAGCACGGAGTCTGCCATGGTAGGTGAGCAGAATACATTTACAGAATGAACAAATACATGAAAGAAAGGAAATAGCCCCAACTGAGGTCTAACAGCAAAGAACTATGACTCGCTACACATACACACACACATGCACACACACAGACCGTCTCTAAAGTAAACTTTAAGCTTCTCACAGTGACATGGAATTTACTAGGCAGTGAGTCAATTCTGAGATTCCAACCTTGAGGCGGAATCACTGAGGCACCCAAAAGGTCCATTGTTATGCTGTGTCACAAGCCTGGGCAGACCTGGAATCCCATGATTTTAAGTCTGGGAAGGACTTGAGGAAGCAGCTAGTTCAACCTGCCCCTTTCTATTGCAGGGTGGGTTCCATGAGCTGCAGAAGGGCCTGTCAGATACCCACCTGGACGGGGCAGAACCTGTGTGGGAGCCATACCCAACCCCTGCTTCCCCACCCGCCCCCTTTAGGACTCAATGCTTCACTCCAGTGTGGCAGTTCTCGTGAGTGTGGGAAAGCTTGCTGGTTTAAAAACTTTCAGATCCTAAAAGATCTCAGAGCCCCAAACTTCGTGGGCCTTCTAAATATCCTTTCTGCAATCTTAGCATTCACCTCTCATCACGATTTTCCCACAGCTTCTGCCCAAATTGTCTTAACTGCACTCTCCTTCGCCATTAACAGAGCCCCTGAAGTGGACTAATACCAGGTCTGAAGACCTAAAGGCTTGGGCTGTTCTTGATACTAATACTACAGATAATTATAAAACCTGCCATTTATTCATCACTTTCTGGATGTAAGGCTCTGATCCAGACAATCTCACATTCCTTATCTCAACTAACCCTCCCCAGACCCATCGAGTTGGGGATTCTGATTCTTGTTGCTCATTTGGGGGCTCTGGGGTAATTGCCCCAGACACTGAGCAGCCTGCGTGCCTGCCAAGTTAGTGGGAGACTCAACGTATTTCTCTGCACTCACCCCGATGTCTCCCCTGTGCTCTGCAAAGACCTTCAAGGGTAGGAAGAACCTGCTACTTCACGTGTTTGGGGACCTGTTATCCTGGTAGTGATGGCCTTGCAAAGAGGGATTCTGTGGACTGTATCACTAACCAAGCCCCAAGGGCTCTGCAGGGCCTTCTCAGGGAGCCTTGTTCAGCCTCTTCACCGCATGCAAGTCCTAGACCTGGGTGCTGGAAGACAGGGGGTAGCTAACATTATTGAGGGCCTACTCTGTGCTTTGTGCTTCAGAGAGTCCATGTGACTTAATCCTCCCACAACCTTGTAAAGTCCGAATTATAATTCCCGTTGTACAGATAAGGAAACTGAGATTTGCCAAAAGAGTAAAAAGTGAAGTCAGTTCTGTTTTGAAAGCAAATATTCTTTTCACTACACACTGCTCCCTCAGATAATGAAAGAAAAAAGGGAAGACAGGAAAGCTTCAGAGATCATCTTGGTCAGCCTGTCACTGATGCAGGGACCTCCTAGAAGGACAGCTCATTCTGTTACGGGACGACTGGAGAAAACATTCTCTGATATAATATGACTTTGGCCTTGGCTGGGTTGGGGGACAGAATTTAAGAATGAGGGGAGACCAGGGCCTGGACCAGAGGACTCCCTGAGGCAACTGGAAATGCCAGAATCACGGGAGTGAGCTACCCAGGTGGAACCATATGAAAATATGATCAGCCAGCCTTCCAGTCTTCATCCCAGTGTTGGATAAAAACCTCTAATAGGACAGGGCAGAGGGCAGAGAGACATTAATCCACACTCCTTTGCTGTTGAAGCTCAAGTAACTGTAAATCCACTTATCCACATCTATCTTATTACTTGAAAGGATAGCAGGAGAGATTTCATCGAAAGCTGAAATGAGATGCATGTTCTCTGCTGCATTACTCCCCGACCTGTGCCAGGCCTAACAGAGAGAAAACGACATTGGTTTGCATGCCTGATTCTGAATTTACCCGTAGTAGCTTTTCAGTGATCCCTGCATTCTTTTCTAAATGCTCCCAAACCATCTGGTTAGATTAAAATTGAGCCGAGGATCTATGCCAGGATTCCCACTATGAAATGGATTTTTAAAATTCAGAACACTTACCTACATCTAAGCTGCAACAGGCATCTGTGTAATCAAGACAGCCTTGAGTTACCTGCATGACTTAGACAACCACACCCTTGATATCACATCCAGCCTCAGAACTCACCTTTAAGAACCTTTATGAACACAAGACATTTCTCTCAGTTTCATTCTTGTTAGCAGAACCGCTGGACCAAAATGAAGTCAACGAGTTTTTGCTAAGCCCCACTTTGTGCCAGACACTGAGCCAGGCCCTGGAGAAGCCAGAACTGAATAGGGCCCAGTCCAGGCCAATTCAGAGTCTCACCCTAAGGTCCTGATTCTTTCTTCCCATCCCTAATGCCTTCTCCCACTCTTTTTAAGCCACTCTGACCTGAACCACCAAGGACTCACACCGTTGTCTCTTCTCTCCTCAAGGTCAGGGACTGTTTTATTTCTCCATGCCTGCCCAGTAGAGAGCCCCATGTCTTCCACGGAAAAAACACTCGATACACACATGTAGCAAGAGTAACAGTGTTGCTGATGGGTTGGGGAAAGAAGACACAGCCTAAAGATAAATTAGTTTCTGGTTTAGAAGGAAGGGATTACAAAACACATTAACTGTAGTGTTGCCGATTAATATGATTGAGTATTAAAACAGATCCTGCAATACTGTAATTTGGAATGGAAACCATGACATATGCTTCCAGTCAAGCCAAGGGTGGTATTTTTCATTATTAGCTTTTGATTAATCCTGCTAGATTAATCCTACAGCCTATACATTTGTTCTTAAGGGTTTAGTTGCTGTTATGTAAATGAATTTTCAGCATCCAGTTCACCTTTAAGGTAATTAAATTAAGTGTGGTTAGTTAAGGACATTAGGCATCTATGAAAAGTGCCTGAGAAAAATTTCATTTGCTCAGATGAGAAGGTGGCCTTCTCTGCTTCTTTTCCTTCGTTCCTGTTTCTCCCAGGTCTTGGGTCCTCCACATCCCCTCCCAGCCTCCTCTCCTGCTGACTCCAACTAATTTGTCAGTTAAAAAAGGACACATGGGGCTTCCCTGGTGGCGCAGTGGTTGAGAGTCCGCCTGCCGATGCAGGGGACATGGGTTCGTGCCCCGGTCCGGGAAGATCCCACATGCCGCAGAGCGGTTGGGCCCGGGAGCCATGGCCGCTGAGCCTGTGCGTCCGGAGCCTGTGCTCCGCAACAGTGAGAGGCCCACGTACCGCAAAAAAAAAAAAGGACACATGTTGAGTAAAAGTAACAACCTGTTTCATAAACAAGCTCAGCTGCTTCTGACTCAATTCGTTGAATTGTATTCCAGTTTTGATGGTGTAATGTTGCTCACGCACGAACTGTGTATTTAACATGAATTTTAGAATCAAAACTCAGCTGTTGGGTCTAGCAGATTAGAGAACTGAACTTACCTTTTCCTGCCTCCTGGGTAAATATGAAGAAATGTCCCCTTTTAATAGTGGATGCATAGCATAGGGTGGATGGGGAGTAGAAAGAGCATGGACTTTTGAGGTAGGCAGGCTTGGCTTTCAGCCCGTCCAATTCAGTTCATTCGTTCATTCATTCATTCATTCGGTGAATACTTATTGAGCACATACTGTGGACCCACCCCATTCTGGGCATAGGGGAGAAGCAAAGAAAACCGCATTTTATGAGCATTGCCTGCTATTGGTCTTCTTTTTAACATGTTTCTCCCTTCTATGGGGCCACGTCCTCTTCAGAACACCTGCGTAACCAGCAATACCTATTGCCATGTCCTTCAGATTCCAGATCCTGGGCCTTTGCCAGGCTCAGCACCTGAGACAACTCCTCATTTTGGAATAAGCTTCTAGGGCCCAGGTTCTGCCTGCTTCAGTTAACCCATCCTTCTGGAGTTTACACACCCTATTATGCCCCAGTTAACACATTTGTCATGCTTTGTGATTTGGGGCAGGATCAAGCCCCAAAGATTAATATAACATCTTTGGAAGTACTTATGCTTGTGGAATATTTAGCTCAATTAATCATTTATTGAGCATCTATTAAGTGCTATGTATTATGCCAAGCCTCAGGGATATAAAAGGGAAAAAACTAAGATTCAGACCTTGTTTTGAGAAATGTACAGACTAATATGAGATGTAAACATATAAATAAATAATTGTGGTCTCTTTTCCTCTCCTTTGCATAATGCATATTCATTTGCATAGTTCTGCTCTAGTTCATAGTTCATCTCTAATTCTTCTTTAAGTGGAGTTTTTGTTTTTCTTTTTATCCTGAAGATGACTGGTTGTGAATTCTCCTTTAGCAAGCTTTTAGTCCTTTGCTTTCTTCTCAGAGCTTGTAGCCCCACTCACTACTCCAGTGATCCCAGTGATCATGGGTGTTGAGCTGGTGCTAATAAAGTGATATCCCTCTCCTTTGCTCCATGAAACCAAAGTCATGGGCTTGGACAAAGACCACAGCTTTCCCAGGTGGAGGAGGACCAGGCTTGATCACAAGTGCTCAACTAACTTCACCTTCCTGCTAAGTCTACCTGATATTCACACCTCTAAAGCTCTCATCTCCCTTTAAAGATACACCATGGTTCTGGGGCTCCACTGGATCTGATGTTCTCCCCATAGACCGGATCTGATGTTCTCCCCATAGACTGGATCTGGTGTTCTCCCCATAGACCGTCATTACTAAGTGAGAGGTAGAGATCATGAGTAAATTATAAGGAAAAGAATGTTAGATGCCATTTTTTTTCCATTCTTTGCTTTTTCAACCAACCTCAGTGTAATTTATGAAACATGACCATGAAGGCTATCTCGATTCTTAGCAATGTTATCCAACCTAAACCAACCCTACAGCTCCAATGCGATCAGTCATGCTGGGGGAGCTGCTTGACATCCCCTGAACTAGTGCTGCTCTGCTCCAGAGCTGCTGAGATTAATTAGATGTTTAGGAGAGATGGGGAGTCACCAGTGTTTGAGCATCAGTTTAGGAAGTGACCCCAGCATTCTGCTGAATATAACAGCGCGATGAAACACAACTTATATAATAGCAAGTAGGCACCTGGTAGAGCATGGTGACAAATTATCAAGGAGTAAATAATAGGAACTTGTCAGTTGCCCAAAAAGCAGCCTACGAAACTAAAAGAATGCAAAAAGTTTAATCATTTACATAGGCGTATATTAATAGCACCTGTTTTGTGCAGAGAACGGTCCTAGGATTACCTAGACTTGCATATGAGTTAATCCCTGCTGCTATGAAGCCAGGGTCTAAGTAGGGCAGGCAGAATGTCAAAGGCTGTTTGTGTGTCTATGTATGCATGCATGTGTGCATAACTATTATGGAAGAGTCCAACAGAAACAAAAAAACAATCTAAGAAAATATGCTGAGCAGAGAAGACCAAAATAACTCCAGCCACACTGGGTCCCTCTTGCCTTTGAATGTGGACTGAGATCCAGGAATAAGCACAGGATAACATGAGGCCTGCGGGGAGGGGGTCAGACACACAAGCTGTCAGTGCTGGGTCTGGCCCTGTCTATGACTCTGATTCTGTCTCATAAAGTGACAGATGAGTAAATGAGCAGGAAATTCAATGAAGTAATGTTTAATACCTAGTAAGGTGAGTGGTACATAGTTTGCATGGAGTAAATGTCTCCCCATCTCCTGAATCATCTACCATTAACCCCATTTTACGGATTAGGAAACAGCTTCAGAGAGGTTAAGTGAGCTGCCCAAGGTCACAGGACTGTTAACTACAGAGACAGGACTTCCAACCTTGCATCTGGTGCTCTGAACAATGTACCATGTTGCCTCCCATTTCACATTTTCATGGATTAACCATCTCAAGTGGAGTCCTTTCTTCAGCTGATGTTGGAGTTCATAAGTAGCACGATTCTAATCAGATGCAACCACCTTTCCTCAAAATCCACGCTGGGACTTGGAAGAACAGTGCCACCTTATCATCTAACCTGAATCCTATTCCCTCAGCTTCAGATTCAGTCAGAGCCACAGACAACTGTCTGGGGGCTCAGCAGTTCCCTCCCACACAGCTCTCCCACCTCATGCCCGGCTGCTGTTCCAAATGCAGCAGAGAGCCGATGGGAAACCCCCATTCAAGCTCCCCCACATGCTACTCTGTTTATTTCAGTCCCTTTTGGGCCATGATCCCAAACTGGCAATCCTTAGAAATCCAATTTTTGTCTACTTTTTTGATGAGTCCAGAGTTCAGAAAGTTAGAGTTGCTTTTTAATTAATTCTACCTTCCAGAAGCTGGAAATGCATAGTCCTGCTAACAGTGGTCCCCTCTAACTCCTCTGGAAAATGTGTATGGACCTGTTAGTGGCATTGTTTTGGGTCATTATTTTTCTCTTAAGACTCTACTTTAGAAGAACTTGCATTTTTGAAATCGCTGTCCTTTAATTCCATAGGCAGTTGATTTAAGCTTCATTTTTTTCCATTAAATGAAAATTAAATTAAGCTCATTATTGTATTCAGCAGGCATTGATTGTACTCACTTTGTTTTTAATTAAATGCTACTATTCATTATTTCCTCCCGTGTAGTACTTTTAATTTTGTTTGGTATATAATTTGGGGTAACAACAATATCAGTAAATTATCTCACATAAATAATATTCAAAGAGAAAAACATACAGAACACACTGTGAAAGCAATTTGAAGGTATTTGCTTATTGTTTTTAATTTACTGGTAGAATATTTATCAGGGAATATTTTTCCATGTTGTTCCTTTGTGATAAAACAGGGCATGCTCATATCTCTCTTCAGCAGCTCTGACTTTTGTAGTTAATGGATGACTTCAAGATGTCATTGATCTTAAAATGTGCTGACTTTATGTGCAACACTGAAGGTATGGTCCAGGGGGTAGATGCTTGAATTTAAGTCTAACAACATTATCAGAAAGCTTCAGAAGAACGTCCAGAGAAGCTTATTTAGTTTTTTCCTATAGCATTTGTGAAGCACTCATTTCATGCCAGTCTCCTGGGTTCTGGAAATGCATGGAATGATGGAGGACCACGGACCTTGTCCTTCTGGTACTTGTATTCTAAAAGCTAGGAGATAACCTAATATATACTGACTCCAACCCTCCAAGAAAACAAGACTCCCATTAACCTGCTGGCAATGCCTAGGCCTTCCTCTACAAGTCTAGACTTTGAGGAAGATCATGTATTTTGCACTCCCTTCCTCTAAATATATCAGAATCATAGGTATGGAATAACATAACTGAGCTCAAAAGTACAGACACCATCTCTCAAATCCAGAACAGAAGTGGAAAATAGTGAGTAGATCAAGCTGCAGGCCTCCAGGGCTCTGGGTAGAGAAGCAGTCCATTCAGCTAGGAATTTGGCCCCTACTTGTAAGTAGTTCTAAGGGTGACCACCAAGATGAGAGCTCAGTGGTCAGTGCTTTAGCCAGGGTTGACAATGGGATAAGCTCCCCCAGTCATACAGGGAGCCTAGGCCAGTGTTTTTAGCAAGCCGTAGTCCTATGGGGAATGTCGTGTGACCTGGAACTGAAGCAAATTGCCAGTGATTGGATCTGATTTTGGCCTTGAGAGAGTTGCAAGTGCCACGCAGACAACTACACAAGGAGGGGTAAGCCTGGCTGGGAAGAGGAGGACATGTAAACAAACAAATCACTCAAAATGAGCCTAGCCTTCAAGTACAAAATCCGAAAATGTAAAAACATGTCAAGAAGGAAGGCTAAAATCAATGATCAGGATATGAATGCTCTTCAGATTAAAAGAAACTTATGTACCAGTCTGAATTGGTTTTAAAACAAGTACATTTAGTATATACTCAAATAGATACATAAAGGAAACTTCTGTTTAAAAAGTTACGAAACAAAAGTTATGAAACAAAAGCAGGCTGACATGAAATCAGAACAGGGAGATATGAAAAGGAACCAACTATAAATATTAGAAATAAAAAGATAGTCATTAAAAATAAAATTTTAAGTAAAATTTAGCAGCTTACTAGATGAGATGAACTCTGGAATGGTCTTGTTCAAATGGAAAATTAGTGGAGTTTATGATTATACTCAAGGATTCACCCAGAATGCAGCAGAGAGAGACAAAGAGACTTTCTCAGTTTTTAAAAAAGCCGTTGAAGACGTGGAAGATAGAGAGGGTCTTACATAGTCAGGTGTCAGGAGAGAGTAGAAGGGATAGAGGAGAATCAATACTTGGGGAAATAATATGAGAATTTTCCAGATGTGAAGAAAGGCAGAATTATTTAGATAAAAAGTTCACTCCAAGTATGCAGCAGAATTAAGGAATATATATACATATATTCCTTAATTATATGTATATATCAAGGATAATAAAGAGAAAATCCTTAAAAAACTAGTAGAATATTTTTATTTGAGGTATAATTGATATATTAGTTTTGGGTATATAACATAATGATTTGGTATTTGTATACATTGCCCAAGTAGAATATTTTTTAAAGGGATTAGCTATAATCAGAATGTCAAACTTCTCATTAGCAACAAAAGATACCAGAAAACAGTAGTCTGATAATATCTTCAAATTGCTGAAGGAAAGCTGTCAACCTAGAATTTTTTTTCTTTAAAACATTTTAAAAAATTTTTTATACAAGTTTAAAAGGTTACTTTCCATTTACAGTTATTACAAAATGTTGGCTATATTCCCTGTGTTGTACAACACATCCTTGAGCCTATCTTATACCCAATAGGTTGTGCCTTCTACTTCCCCACCCCGATATTGCCCCTCCCCCCCAACTGGTAACCACTAGTTTGTTCTCTCTATCTGTGAATATGCTTCTTTCTTGTTATATTCGCTAGTTTGTTGTATTTTTTAGATTCTACATATAAGTGATATCATACAGTATTTGTCTTTGTCTGTCTGACTTATTTCACTTAGCATAATGCCTTCCAGGTCCATCCACATTGCTGCAAATGGCAAAATTTTGTTCTTTTTTTATGGCTGAGTAGTATTCCATTGTGTGTACATACTACATCTTCTTTATCCATTCATCTGTTGATGGACACTTAGGTTGCTTCTGTATATTGGCAATTGTAAATAATGCTGCTAGGAACATTGGGGTGCATGTATCTTTTTGAAATAGTGTTTTTGTTTTCTTCAGATATATGCCTGGGAGTGGAATTGCTGGATCATATGGTAGTTCTATTGTTTTTTTTCTTTTTTGAGAAACCTCCATACTATTTTCCGTACTGGCTGCACCAACTTACATTCGTACCAGTGGTGTATGAGGGTTTCCTTTTCTCCACATCCTCTCTAACATTTGTTATTTGTGTTTTTTGATGATAACCATTTTGACAGGTGTGAGGTGATATCTCACTGTGGTTGTGAATTGAATTTCCCTGATGAATAGCAATGTCGAGCATCTTTTCATGTGCCTGTTGGCCATGTGCATTTCCTCTTTTGAAAAATGTCTATTTAGGTCTTCTGTCCATTTTTTTAATTGGGCTGTTTGTTTCTTTGATGTTGAGTTGTATAAGATGTTTAGATATGTTGGATATTAATCTCTTATCAGTCATATCATTTCTTTTTTTTTAACAAATTGCAATAAGCTTGAAAGCAATTGTTGTTTCTACTTATAGTCATATCATTTCTAAATATTTTCTCCCATTGAGTAGGTTGTCTTTTTGTTTTGTTGATGGTTTCCTTTTCTGTACAAAAGCTTTTAAGTTTAATTAGGTTCCATTTGTTTATATTTACTTTTGTTTCTTTTACTTTAGGAGATGGATCCAAAAAAATATTCCTGCGATTTATGTCAAAGAGTGTTCTGCCTACATTTTCCTCTAGGAGTTTTATAGTATCTGGTCTTACATTTAGGTCTTGAATCCAATTAGGGTTTTTTTTTTTAACATCTTTATTGGAGTATAATTGCTTTACAATGGTGTGTTAGTTTCTGCTTTATAACAAAGTGAATCAGATATACATATACATATATCCCCATATCTCCTCCCTCTTGCATCTCCCTCCCACCCTCCCTATCCCACCTATCTAGGTGGTCACAAAGCACCAAGCTGATCTCCCTGTGCTATGTGGCTGCTTCCCACTAGCTATTTTACATTTGGTAGTGTATGTAAGTCCATGCCACTCCCTCACTTTGTCCCAGCTCACCCTTCCCCCTCCCCATGTCCTCAAGTCCATCCTCTACATCTGAGTCTTTATTCCTGTCCTGCCCCTAGGTTCTTCAGAAACATTTTGGGGTTTTTTTAGATTCCATACATATGTATTAGCATACGGTATTTGTTTTTCTCTTTCTGACTTACTTCACTGTGTATGACAGACTCCATCCACCTCACTACAAATAACTCAATTTTGTTTCTTTTTATGGCTGAGCAATATTCCATTGTATATATGTGCCACATCTTCTTTATCCATTCATCTGTCAATGGACACTTAGGTTGCTTCCATGTCCTGGCTATTGTAAATAGAGCTGCAATGAACATTGTTGTACATGACTTGTTTGAATTATGGTTTTCTCAGGGTATATGCCCAGTAGTGGGATTGCGGGGTCATATGGTAGTTCTATTTTTAGTTTTTTAAGGAACCTCCATACTGTTCTCCATAGTGGCTGTATCAATTTACATTTGCACCAACAGTGCAAGAGGGTTCCCTTTTCTCCACACCCTCTCCAACATGTATTGTTTGTAGATTTTTTGATAATGGCCATTCTGACCAGTGTGAGGTGATACCTCACTGTAGTTTTGATTTGCATTTCTCTAATGATTAATGATGTTGAGCATCCTTTCATGTGTTTGTTGGCAGTCTGTAAATCTTCTTTGGAGAAATGTCTATTTAGGTCTTCTGCCCATTTTTGGATTAGGTTGTTTGGTTTTTTGATATTGAGATGCATGAGCTGCTTGTAAATTTTAGAGATTAATCCTTTGTCAGTTGCTTCATTTGCAAATATTTTCTCCCACTCTGAGGGTTGTCTTTTCGTATTGTTTATGGTTTCCCTTGCTGTGCAAAAGCTTTTAAGTTTCATTAGGTCCCATTTATTTATTTTTGTTTTTATTTCCATTTCCCTAGCAGGTGGGTCAAAAAGGATCTTGCTGTGATTTATGTCATAGAGTGTTCTGCCTCTGTTTTCCTCTAAGAGTTTTATAGTGTCTGGCCTTACATTTAGGTCTTTAATTCATTTTTGTATATGGGTTTAGAAGAATGTTCAAATTTCTTTCTTTTACATGCAACTGTCCAGTTTTCCCAGCACCAATCGTTTCTCCATTGTATATTCTTGCCTTCTTTGTCATAGATTAATTGATCATAAGTGCATGGGTTTATTTCTGGGCTCTCTATCCTGTTCCATGGATCTATGTGTCTATTTTTGTGGCAGTACCGTACTGTTTTGATGACTTTAGCTTTGTAGTCTGAAATCAGGGAGAGTGATTCCTCCAACTCTGTTCTTCTTTCTCAGGATTGTGTTGGATATTCAGTCAACCTAGAACTTTAAAGTCATGTAAAGTATCATTAAGGAATAGGGTCAAAACTAAGACATTTTCAGAATTATTAGGACTAAGAGACTTTACAATCCATAAAATCTCATGAAAAGAATATTCAAGAATGTATTTCATCAAAAAGGAAAATAAATCTGGAGGCAAGGTATGGGATAGAAGAAAGAGTAGCTCAGAAATGATTAAAATATGTTGGTAAATTTTAAGATATTATAACTAATCATTGATTATAAGAAATAACTTAGGATATTTTAAACGGTAAAACTAAAACTCTAAAAAAAGTAAAACAAGATTGGAAGTGGTGTTCAATATGTACTTTAAGGATTATAAGTTCCATGTTGTTTTGGGGAGAAGGATAGAAACACAGAAAAAAATTCAATTTAGTTTTTCTTAAAAATAAATTATAGTTAAGTATGTATATAAAATGTTAAGACTGTTTCAAAGAATAGAAAGATAATCTATAGCTTCTAATTGAGGTGAGGATAAAGTTAATATAATATGCATAGCATATACTATATATGCTATAGTATATATGGTATCTATACTATATATGCTATAGTATAGTATCTATCTAATAGAAGGTAAGGGGAAAAATAAAAGCAAGAAAATTGTAAAATATCAAAGAGATAATGATGGTTGTTGGTTGAAATAGGTTAAATATATCAGTAATCACACAAAAAGATAAATTAACTAAAGTCACCTATTTAGAAGACAGATTTTCACAATGAATTTAAAAAGATAAACATAATCTAGCTACCTACTCCTTACAAGAAGCACACCTAAACAAAACCACACAGAAAGATCGAAAATAAGGATATGAAAAAAGACACACCATGTGACCAGAAGAAATGATTAATATCAGACAAAATGGAACTCTGAGCAAAAGCTTGTAATATGGATAAGGGACACAACAAAAATAATAAAAGAAGACTCTAGCAAGAAGACATAGCAGCAGTAAATGTTCATGTACTTAATGATGTGGCCTAGTTATATGTAAAGTAAAAGAAAACTGAGCAAAAACAAAGAGGAACTGAAAAAGCCACTCTATCAGAAATTTGAAAAACAGAAAAATAATTAGTAAGGATACAGAAAATTTTAAAGAAATTAACATGTAGCATCTTATTATGAACCCAATAAGTATAGAGTTGGCATTCTTTCCACAGACACATAAAACAGTTACAAAAATGTACCACATTCTATATTCAGAAGTCTTACATTTCCCAGGACTGATGCCATAGAAATCATATTCTCTGATCACAGAGCAATTAAATTTAAAATAAAAATAATACCAACATATGTTTGAAAACATAAAAATGTCCTAAATGACTCATGTATTAAAAGACAACCACAGTGGAAATTACTAAGTATTTAGAACTGATATACAATAAAAGTGCTAATAAAAATTTGTGAAATGCAGCTACAGTGAATTTTGAGATCAAATTTATAGCCTTATATACAGTTTCCGAACAAATTTATGATTTAGGGGCTTCCCTGGTGGCACAGTGGTTGAGAGTCTGCCTGCCGATGCAGGGGACATGGGTTCATGCCCCGGTCCGGGAAGATCCCACATGCCGCGGAGCGGTTGGGCCCGGGAGCCATGGCCGCTGAGCCTGCACGTCCAGAGCCTGTGCTCCTCAACGGGAGAGGCCACAGCAGTGAGAGGCCCTCATACCGCCAAAAAAAAAAAAAAAAAATTATGATTTAACTCAACAAGTTACAAATTTAAAACCTAATAAAACTTAAATTAAAAAAAAATTTTAAGTTTTTTTTCTTTTTTTAAAAAAATTTATTTTTGCTGTGTTGGGTCTTTGTTTCTGTGTGAGGGCTTTCTCTAGTTGTGGCAAGTGGGGGCCACTCTTCATCGCGGTGCGCGGGCCTCTCTTGTTACGGAGCACAGGCTCCAGACGCGCAGGCTCTGTAGTTGTGGCTCATGGGCCTAGTTGCTCCGCGGCATGTGGGATCCCCCCAGAACAGGGCTCGAACCCATGTCCCCTGCATTAGCAGGCAGATTCTCAACCACTGCGCCACCAGGGAAGCCCAGAAAATATTTTTTTTAAAAGGGTAATAAAGAGTGGTTAGCAAAGCTGGTTCTTTGGAAAAAACTAATAAGTCAAACAAAAGAGAAAAAGGAAAATCAGGCAATAACTACAGCTACAGTAGAACTTTTTAAAAATAAATTCAGTGTCAATAAATTTGAAAACTTAGATGAAACACAATTTTCTGGAAACATAAATTGCAAACATTGACTCAAAAAGAAACAGAAATGCCAAATAAACTGATAATGATTAATGAAAGTGAATCAATGAAACTTAGATGAAACACAATTTTCTGGAAACAGATAAATTGCAAACATTGACTCAAAAAGAAACAGAAATGCCAAATAAACTGATAATGATTAATGAAAGTGAATCTTCAACACCCCGTAAAAGATGCAAGATCCTTTCTAACCCCCCCAGAAACAGATAAATAAACCTTATCTTTTACAAACTATTTCAAAGAATAGAAAAAAAGGTAAAACTACCTAACTCTTTTAATATGGCCAGCATACTCTTGATAACAAAACTGACAATAAAGTAACACTTTAGACCAATCTCATTTAATACCATAAGCCCTAAATAAAATACAAGCAACCAAATACATCAGTGTATTTTAAAAGTATATATAGCATAACCCATTATGATTCGTCCCAGGAATGCAGGGATGGATCAGTAACGGAAAACCTATTAAATAGACAAAGCCATTTTATCTATCTATCTAACTATCTATCTATCTATCTATCTAATTACCTACCTGTATAATAATAATATAAAAACATTCATGAAATAGAAAAAGACTGAAGTCACGATAGTGACTACATCTATGAAGAGATGGAAAAAATAGGATTCAGGAGGATAGATAGAGTGGCTTCAACTTAAAATATATATTATTACATTAAACAAAACCTAAATCAAAATGGTAAAAAAATAATGATTTGATAAAGCTGGGTTGGGCACACAGGTGTTATTTAAATTATTCTCTAAGGGTTTCTACGTGTTAAAAGTATCTCACAATTTAAAGTAAAATGTTACTTAGGGATCATCTGTCTTGGGACTTCTCATCCTTGGATGTACATGTAAATCATATGAGAATCTTACTAAAATGCAGATGCCCGTTGGGTAGGTCTCTGGGCTGGGGCCTGAGATTCTGTACTTCTGAAACGTTCCCAGGTGATACTGATGCTACTGGTGCATGGACCACCACGCAAGAGTAGTTCTCAAACCTGGACATACATTAGAGTTGGTTGGGG
The DNA here is from genome assembly GCF_949987515.2 of Delphinus delphis. Classification (NCBI taxonomy): domain Eukaryota; kingdom Metazoa; phylum Chordata; class Mammalia; order Artiodactyla; family Delphinidae; genus Delphinus; species Delphinus delphis. Next base: position 67,248,645 of record NC_082694.2, read on the forward strand.
AGCTTTAAAGAGAACCTGATGCCTGTGCCCCTGCCCCAGAGATTCTGATTCAGTTGGTCTGGGGTGGTGCCTACACACCGGTCCTTTTGGAAAGCTCCTCAAGTGATGCTAGCATACAGATGTGATTTAAAACCATTGAGTGCAACTCATTTTATAGCTAAGGAAACTAAGGCTCAGGAGAGGCAGATCCGTGTTCGGGTTGTGCAGCTTGCTGGTCACTAGAACCTACTCTTGAAATTCCTTTTCCAGTTGTCTTTCTAGGCACAATATTTTTACTTCAATCCCTTCCAAGCTCCTGCCCTTCAGGTTTCCAGTTTTAGGGTGTCTGTTGCTCATTCACTCTTAGCCCAATAACTGTGTAGTCATAGCCGAGTGAAATAGGATTGGGCAGATCCAAAGCATGATTGTAAATCGAGTCAGGCTGCCACTGGCACTCTTCAGCCACCTCCCTTCCCATCCATTGCCCCTCCGGGTACAAACGGAAACCCTCTTGTGGAAGTTCTTGCCATGGATTTGAATAAATGACCTCACGGAGGAATAAAGAACTTTCTTCTCCAAAGTTCTTCAGGTTTTTGTTTTGTTTTGTTTTGCTTTGTTTTCTCTTGCACAGCACTCTCCTGCTCTCTCATCAGCTGAAATATACAACACTGCAGTCATTCCATTGCACTAACAACACTCATTTATGTGCAAAGGACCCGTGAGAACCACACATGTATCTCATGCCGAAGAAAGCCTTAGTACGTGACCTCTTGTCACGCTATTAACTTGACACAGGTTTAAAACATTAGGTAAACTTTTCCCAGGTGTTCCCAGCTTTCATTCTTCTAGCCTTGATCTCTGTTTTTCCTTACTAATCCACACTGATTTGATAATCCTCCCTCAGATGTAGGCATAGACATCTTTCACCCTTAGTTCTCCTTGACCTTGAACAAGTAGGATTTATGCCTGAACTTCAAGTCCACCTTCAGATACAGAATTCTGGAACTACAGACTTTAAGAGTTTAGACACTAGAAAATCTCACAAATCAACCTTCCCTTTTGTAAAACCACAGCGGTGGCATAACTTACTTCTACTCATGGCATGTTTTCCAGTGGTATATCTCATACTGACCAGCTGAATCCTACCCCTAGCAATACCTTTCCAAGCCCAGAGAGAGTCTTTATGGTTCAAACACTAGTGGGGGTTTCATTTCTAATACTGGTCTCATACCAGGACTGTCTCAGGGGAAATAGGCAATGACTGGTTAGGATTCACCCAGGGGTTACACTAAAGGTTTATACTTTGTCCATTTGGGATCTGTGGTCACAGGCAAAAAGGGAAAGGCACAATTGGCTTAATTAGGATTTCTAACAAGCCCACTGAACGGGCTGTATTCTTCGGGCCGTATTCTTTCTTCTAAGGCAGGTAGGATGTGGGGCAATTAATTACTTTCCTTTTTTTGTAAGAAGAACTGAGGTTTAAGAAAATCAATCCACAAGTCATTCTGTTGCTGGGTTTTAAATAGTACCTTGACCCTCTTCCCTGAATACAAAGTAACTACTGTATCAATAGTCATTCCTTTCTACTTATCATTTTTCACGGCAGGAAAGCTGTGAACCATGTAAAGAGAAAAATGACAGCTGCAGAGGAGTCCCAGAAAATCATATTTAAGGTATACAAAGAAGAAAACTTAAGACTCAAAAATCATCAGAAATGAAAAGAACTTAGAGACAATGAGTCTAACACCATTGAAGAAATTGAAGCCTAAAGAAGTAGCTTTGCCAAAGTCAGAGACTCTAGAAAGCTAAAGAAAGACAGGGACCTAGGGTCTGGCAGGCACAGAATAATCAGTTAAGGTGGGCCTTTATTTATGCAATGTGTGCTGATAAAATAGTACACATAAATTGATTTTTGGTAAAATCAAATCATAAGTGAAGTCTATTATAGGAGCTTGCAGTTTACAGGAATCCTGTGATAAAGACTGAAAAACAAATTTCCCTTCCCCATTGCTTAATCTGGGTTTGTCCACGGGGAGTTGCTTGGAGCCAAATATGTTGGCAAGTTAATGAGTTCTTTCTTACTGCTGAGTCTGTTTTCTTACTAAGATGAAAATGATGAAATGGTAAAATAGTTAAAGCAATAAACTACAGGTCAGGAATCCAAGTTCTAGTTCAGATCTGCAATGCCACTAACCAGTGACGTGGGCTTGGGTGAGTCACTGAACCTCCATAGGCAGCTAATTCCTCACCAGCTGTTTTAGAATAATCTCTAAGGCCTCCCCTTCCCTAAATCTGTTACTGATCCTCGACGCAGGAACATGGGCCCCCAGTAGAGGAATACACTCAGGTGCTATATGCAGTGACTCAGAGGACCGCACGCAATCTCTTTCCTTGTTTAGGACATCGCTCAGAGTGATCCTTGCTCATCTGCAGCATTACCACCTGCGAGCTCATTAGAAACGCGGAATCTCAGGCCCACCCAGACCTCCAAATCGCCAAATCTGCATTTTTAGCAAGGTCTCTCGGGGATTCATATGCGCATTGGGAAGCATTGGCTCAGGACACCTCGTCCAGCTTCCCAGATGATAGATAGTTTTTCTTGGAGCTTCCTCGCTGCCCGTTTTCGCATCCACCCGTGTGTTGATAGTGCCTGTCAGGCTCTAGCGGACCCGGCCAGCCCCAGTTCTGCCTCCCTTCCTGTGTCTGACTGACCTCTCCTCTCGGCTGGTGTGTAAAGTAATGGCGTAGGTTGACAGACAAGATCAAGAAAGGTAAACATGTCCCTGGGGCAGGGGGACAACAAAAAAGCAGAGACAAGACATATAAACAGACAACCTGGAATCAGTTCAGAGATAAAGTCCCATACAACTCAATCAGCTCTGAAAATACTTACAATATGTTATGTCTATTTAAGGAGTCATTAGACAAGTTTTTCTAGGTCGAGAATAAAAAACAAAAAGACAAACAAATAAAAGAAAAATAAGAATATAAACAGGCAGTTCACAAAAGAGAAGTAGAATGGTCAATAAATCCATGAAAAGATGTTCAACCTCAGGGAATTAAAATTAAAGCAACAAGATAACCATTTCAACATCTCTCCAAATGGCAAAAAATGTATCTTTTATTCTTTTTTAAAATAATATTTTACTTTTAATTGTGAAATATTGCAGACATACAGAAAATAATATAACAAACACCCATGTACCCACTGCTTAGAATAGATATTAACATTTTGCCCTATTTGCTTTTTTTCTTTTACCCCTTTTTCAGTTAAGGCTAAGGCTTGGCTCCATTCCCCCTTCATCTCCCCCATCACTCTCCTGAAGTTGCTGGGTGTTATTCCATGTGAGACTTGGTACTTTTCCTACATATGAATGTGTCCACAGTCAATGCATATTCTTGTTTTGATCATACTATATATGTCTTTTAGAACTTGTATTTCTTCACTCCACATTGGGGGATTTTTCTGTGTTGATATATAGTTTATCCATTCTTTTTAAATGGCTTTTTATCATTTAACTGAATGAATACAACAGTGAGTCACAGGTTGAAGGGAATGAAAAAAAGACTAACAAATTTTAGTTCTTTGTCTAGTATATTTTAGCTCAAAGATTTCTGTACCAGATTCCAAGAATCCCATGCCCCTTTTCCTGGTCTAAACCTGTGGCTTCCACCCCTGAGATGAATGCTCTCCTCCACATTTTACTAACCTCTCCCAAGGTCACTGCCAGAATGGAAGCACTCCTGTCTCTCGGTGGTGGCAGAAAGGCAGAGGACCAGCAACCCTTAGGGCCTACAGTAAAGCTGCCTCATGGTCCCCTGTCTTACCCCATAGTCTGCAATCAAAGTGTCCATGATTGGAAAAGGCTCAACTCCCTGCATCCAACAGTACAGGGGGAAAATGCAAATACTTTAACGCTGCAATTTATCCTAAAGGAGATTTGCAAAGCCGCATGCCTGAGATTTATGGTGTGACATCCAGAGATTTCATGCACTGTATTTCTCATTTATGGGCCTCAGTTTAGTTAAGAGAAAAGAAGCTATCTAGAGCAAAAACACCCTAAAGCTTTGGTAAAATGGGATATTGAATTAATTCCAAAATCACCATGTGGATAAAAAGTGAGTTTCAGACCCATGTGTTCAAGCATCCCCTGGCCTGCTTATTAGCTCCCTCCTAGGTCTTGTTGACAGCGCTGTGCTCTGAGAAACCTGTGCTTAAGAGCGCAAATCCTACAGCTCTCTCATGCAGGCCTGGAGCCTAGAAAGCTCAGGGTGGAACCTTTCCCCTAAGTAACCTGGTGATGTGACTTGATTTGCATATGCAAATGACTCATTCCTAGTTGGTCTGCAGGAGCCTGGAGAGCACAAAATAAGTCCTCTACTTCAAAGCTCTCCTGAAAAAGCACAGGGTAAGGGAGTAGTGAAGAGAAAGCAGTGGCCACCAGGGAGACAAGTCCTCCACCTGCCCATGGCTGTTTCCACATGCACACACGGATGACAGCACCTGTCCTACCTTTCTTGGAAGGAGCTTGAGTGACTCATGGCAGACAATGGATGTGAGGGCTGTCTTGAGGCTGCAATGCACTTTATACAAAATAAGGATCATTATAGTCACGTGCACAGTACAAGATGGTTTGTTGATTGACTCTAAAAAGAGATTACAGGAGGGAGACGTATACCACATTCATTTATAGGTTTATGTTTTATATGTATGAACATGTTTATGTTCACCTGTGTGTTTGTATTCATATTCATATTTGTGATTATATTGATATTCATATTTCTGTCTATTCGGTCTGGAGCCAAAAGCAGGGAACCTAGAGAGCTCTGAGAAGCTGAAAGTGAGGCAGTCTCTTCAATTCTTATGGATGGAGAAGCATACACCAAGTGGGGCAGTGCTTTGTACAGCTTATCAATATTGAACTCAGACTTGGGAAAATAGTCTTTTTTCTTTGTTGTTTAAAATCGATGTGTTATCTGCTGGCAGAAGATCTTGCCTTGCCTTGCCTATATGCTCCTGCACAGCACCTCCATGTAGAACCTGAGCTGTCTTGATTCTAAATCACATTCAGCTGCAGCTCACATTTCCTGACTGCCGGCCTCATGCTGGCCGGGTAAGTAATTTGCCCTAAGCCATCCAGGCCCATCTGAAGTCCCCACCTTTCTCATTGCCCCTTACCACACTGAGACCCCACTTTCCTTTGCATCTTTCCACATGCCCGATGCTTGCCATCCCTGCACCTCTAAAACTGGCAGCTGGTTAGGATCTATCACCCTCAGAACTGCTGTCTCCCAGAGCAGAAGAGCTGGAAATTGCGAAATGTTACCCCTTTAGTCTATGACCTTCAAAATCTGGGAACCACTCCAGGTTGTTAAGAACCACGTAATGTCTCTGATGAAGCAGCCTGAACCTGAGGGTGGGGACTTAACTGACTTGCTTAGCTGGGAAGGAAAGAAAATCAAACATCAATTGAACACACATTGTGCGCCAGGCACTCTCCTAGACAATTTCACAGTTTCCATCTTCCTAAATCCTCACCACAACTAGAGAGACAAGTGTTGTAGTTTATTTTATGATATGGAATCTCAGAAAGGTAAGCATTGTATCTCAGACCACACAGCTGGTAAGTGATAGAGCAACTTTCTGTGTTGCGTGCTGCGCCTCTGGCCTGTGGGATGAGGTGGTACTAGGCATGTTGATATGGGTTTATAATCTGCAGGTCCCTGGCTCATTCCAGTCTCTATGACCCACTCAAACCCTCTGTGCCAGGCATCATCTCCCTGTTCCTCTTCACTTACCCAAACCTAACCCAACCTGCATTGCTCAGCTCAGCTCTCTGATGGATCACCTCTTCCTGTAGAGCCACAGTCTTTCTAGTCTGGCGTCCCCACTCTACTGATCCTCCGCCCACCAAGTGATAAATGGGAATCCCGCCTCCGCATCACCCAGTCACGTCCCTGAAGGCATAGTGCAGGGCCCAGGACAGCCATCTGTGGCCCTCCATGTGGCTGGAATGCCATTGTTAGCATTCCATTATTTGGTTCAAGAATTTGTCTTTGCTAATAGGGAAGGTAATAATGCACTAAGCCTTACTGGGCATTTACATCATTCTTTGATTTCACTTTATGAAAGCAGTTTTGATAAGAACAAGACTAGTAGGAAGTCTATTGGAGTTGCTCAAGGACAATTAAAAGAAGAATAGCAGTTGAGAAGAAGATTGAGTGGGAGAGGGGTGACAGAGGACAAGGTTGACCTCACCTGAATGCTGACTTGGCCTAAGGGCCAGATAGGTGTTGACTGATTGGTCAAGGATTCTGGAAGGGAGAAGTAGAATAATTCTTAGGGATCATCTAGGCCTGTTGGCAGAAATTACAAAAAAAGAAGCTAAGGTTCAACAGAGGTAGCCGTCAATCTTTTTTAAAACACACATCTGACTGTGCCAATCCCATACTACAAGCTATTCAACTGTTGGCCACGGCAGCCAGGCTTAGATGGAGACAAACCTCACGCAGGACACACACCCATTAGCATATGCAGATTCTGACTTTCCTTCCATTCAGTACATAATTATTTAGTGCCTGATACGTTTCAGCCCCTTTAGGAACCAAGTGAAATGTCATTTCCTCAGTGATTTCTTCATTGCTCCCAGTCTGATTAGTCCTCCCATGCAGAACCCCTGTGCTATTCTTCCATAGTATTTGTCACCCTTTGTAATGAAACATTTATTGGTGTCTTTATTCGCTTAAAGTCTGCCCCTCACACCCGAACTAAGCCGTAAACTTCACGAGGCTGGGAGGTTTGTTCGACATAGTGAAGTGAGTTGGTTGTCCAACGCATAGTAGATATTCAATAAATACGTCTTAAATGAATAAATGAATGAATAAAATGTGCTAGGGACTGGAGATATAGCTAACAATAAGACGATATGGAGTCCACCCTCACAGAACTTAATCAGGACAGAAAGGGGAGGCAAAGCAGACAGTTATCAATGGGGCAGGAGTAATGATGCTGATGCAGATTTCCAGGGGAATGGGGTGGGGGGCACCATCCTTGCTCTACTCTGCCCCTTTCCCATCCACTCTTGAAACTGACTAGAATGCAAGTGAGTGAGAGTGAGGTGCACAGTGACTGCTCTAAAGAAAAACAACTATAAAAAGGCAAGTCAATCAGTACCTGAAGAATCATTGTTAACAAATTACTAGCAATGCCTCTCACAACAAATTTCTGCATGTGACATTACAGCGAGAGAGGCTACAGGATGGAATCCTAGTTCCTTCTGCCCGTGGGGTTGCTTTGCAACCTGCCTGACCTGTCTTTTCCCTCCTCTCATCTCTTTTCCCTGGGTGCCCTCACATACCCTGAGTCCCAGCCCACATGCCATGCTTTCCTGCCCTTTCCTGTGCTCCCTCCCACCTGGAAGCACCGCCCTCCTCCACCTGGAAAGCCCTCCTGACTGCCTGGGCTGCCAACTCCCTCTCTCTTCTGTGCTCCTGCCCACTCTCTGCCTCTTCCACCATGGCCCTGGTCATGAGCTATATCCATATCCCTAAATACATACAGTAGTTGTTTCTGTATAGTGGGATTATGTGTGGTTTTTATTTCCTTCTGGATACTTTCAGAAATTTTCCTTTTTTTTCTACAATGTATCTTTCCTACAATTATCTTTATAAATGGAGGGAAAAACTGCTGGTGTTTAAAAAAGATTGTGGGTATTGTATGTCTGTCACTTCCGCAATACTCTGGGAACATCAAGGCCAGAAACACGGTCTTTTTTGTTTCATCTTCAAACTTAGAACCTATCGTGTGCTCATTGTATGTCAGATGGACAGATGGATGGATGGATGGACGAATGGGGAGAAGAGGGCAGCAACTGAGTTGACAACTAAAGACATGGACCTGAGCCTCAGTTTATCATCAGGAAAGTGAATAACAAATCCTATCGGTCTCAGCATCACAAATTAATAGATCATTCCCAGGGAGTCTCGTGGCCATTCCCTCCCATAGCAAGTGCTGGTGGGGCTTGCAGCTCCCTGGGATCTCTGGCCCACTGTCCCCACGCTATCTGTCTGAAGTTAGCCCTACATGGCACAACTGAGACTCTCCTTTCATTGCGGTTGTGGAACTCGATGTCACCAGTCGCATTGCTGCCTGTCTGGCATTTTATAGACATGCTTTCTCTGTTTATGGTGATGTCAGTTTGCACAGTTTCTCTTCAGGAGCTCAGAGCCTTTCAAGCATGAGGCTCCTGGAGATGAATGAGCCTTTATCGGGACCTCAGCGCTCTTTACTCAGTGGGAGCCAGCTGTGCTCTCAGCTGTCTTAACTTTTCAGCCGGAATTTTCAAACCTTTGACTGAGAGGCCAGGGCCAAATGGAGACTGGCCCCAGGGGTTTGCCGATATCTCCACGGAGGAGCGGGGATTCGGCCACACACTAAAGGGGAGGGAGTGAGGACGGTGACACGTGCCTCCCTCTGGTGCCCTCTGGAAAGGCCTGGAGATGTCATCTCATGCAGCTAACCCAAGTGGCCCAGAGTGTTCACCAGTGTGAGGGCTTGGAGAAGGGAGGAAGCCCCGCAGGGTAGGGAGGGCCTAGGGGATAAGACAGAAGGAGATTCTGCCACCTACAAAGTATGCGGCCTTGGGCAGGGCATTTCCCCTCCCTGAGCCTATTTCCTCTTTAGCCAAATGGCAATGGTGTGAGCTGAGATAATGTGGAACACTAATAAGAGACAGGAAAAAATAAGGAAAAAAATAAGGAAAGCCCTCCTGTTTGAAGGTTGCCTTTGGGCTCCCTGCGCCCCGTGGCACCGAGATGTTCCTCTGGTTCAGCTGCGGGCCGGGCGCTGGGGGGCGGATCTCCAGGGCTGCCTGCTGACCTGCCTGCTGCCTTACTCACTGTCTCCTCTCCACTCCCCTCCCTCACTGCCGCTCCAGGAGGTGAGCTGCAGAATCAGAGGCAGAGTTGACGCTGAGTGGGGGAGATAGGAAAGGACCTCAGATTAGACAGAGGAGCCCTGAGGCAGCTTCTTCTGCAGAAACTTCGAGGGTCCTCTAAGGTCTCCCTTCAAAGTGACGCCAAAGCCTGGGCCTTGACAAGTGGCAGGAGTGGCAGACAGGCCCGACAGGCAAAGCACTTTGAGTAGTTAGTTAGTTCAGGTTTTTGTGCTCCTCTGTCTTTGCCTTTCAACTTGATCTGATGAATCAACCTTCCCCACAACCGTCTTTCTCTTCTGGCCCCGACTGACTTTTATTCCTCTAGAAGACCAATCTGAACTAAACTTCCCCCAGTCCAACAGAATAAGAAATGAATTCAGGAGTAAGTTTCTATACTGCAATGCCATCTTGTGAAAGAGGGCTAATTCCTGAATTCAAAATTTTTTCCCAGAGGCAAAATAGGTAGTATTGCTCCAGAGTTAGTTACACAGTGGTAACTGGAACTCTGTTCGTGACAGTTACACGGAGCCCACTCCTTGGGCGTTTGGGAAAAGAAACACAGTTCTGCTGAGGAACAGAAAATCATCACTGCTGCCGTCAGCATCCCCAGCCACCACTCATGTCTTTTCTTCTTTGAATATTTTAAATGAAATATAATACATATGCTAAAAACCACACATCAGTGCATAAATTCTTACAAAATGAAATTATTCATAAAACTACCACACAGACCGAGACATGAAACATTTCCCAGCGCGCGAGAAGCCTCCCTATGCCCCTTCTGGTCATTACAGATTCCTTAAAAATATTCATTATTTGGACTTCTTTCCCTATAGACTAGGCTTTCCTGCTTTTAAAATGTATATAATTTTATATGAATGAGCATATGAATAATATTAACTGTTCTTTGTCTGTGAGCTATTTCCATTTAGTTGTATGTACTGGCAATTCCATTTTCATTGTGTAATATTCCATTTTATAGATGTACCCCAGTTTATCCAGTGAATTAGGTTGTTCATGTACATGTCTTTCAGTGCACATATGTTTGCATTTCTTTCAGATATTTACTTAGGAGGGTCAAAAATGTGTGTTGGGCTTCCCTGGTGGCGCAGTGGTTGAGAATCCACTTGCCGATGCAGGGGACGTGGGTTCGGGCCCCGGTCTGGGAGGATCCCACATGCCGCGGAGCGGCTGGGCCCATGAGCCATGGCCGCTGCACCTGCACGTCCGGAGCCTGTGCTCCCCAACGGGAGAGGCCACAACAGTGAGAGGCCCGCGTATCGAAAAAAAAGTGTGTGTTTGTTCAGCCTTAGAAGATATTGCTAAGCATTTTGCCAAAGTGGTTGTACCAATTTACACTCCCTCCAGCAGTATATGAGACTTCTAGCTGCTCCATATTCTCAACTTGGTAGGGTCGGGTTTTTGTTTATTTTGTTCTGTTATGTTTGTGTTTAGCCATTCTACAGGGTGTGAAGTGGTATTTCATTGTTGTTTAACTTTTCATTTCTTTGATGAATAATGATGTTGAACATCTTTTCATATGCTTATTGGACCTGTGCAAATCTTTTGCTCTTTTTTGATGTTATTGTACTATATTTTTTTTACTATTTATTTTAGGAGTCCCTTATGTATTTTGAACAAAAGTCCTTTATCAGATATATGCATTATAAATACTGCACATCTTTTTCGCCAGTTCGTGGTCTGCCTTTCCAATTACTTAACAGTATCTTCTAATGAGAAGAACTTTTAAATTTTTATGAACTCCTTTTTACTAATTTGGGGTTATGGTTAGTCCTATTTATGTCCTGTTTAGGAAATATTTACCTACACCAATGTCATAAATATATGCTCCTATGCTATCTTCTAGAAGCTGTATTATTTTGCCTTTCATATTTAGGATTATAATTTATTTAATGTGGATTTTTATATATGGCATGAAGTGGAGATGCAGACTCACTTTTTCAAATAGGTAGCCCATTAATCCAGCACTATTTGTTGAGAAGATTATCTTTTTCCCATTGCATTTCAATGGCATCTTTGTTATAAATCAGGTGATTATAAGTTTGTTTCTGAACTCTATTCTATTCAGTTGGTCTCTATGTGTCTGTCTTTGTGTCAGTACCACTCTGTTTTCATTAATGTAGCTTTATGATTTATCTTGATATCTGGTACTCTAAATGCTCCAACTTTGTTCTTCTTCAAGATTGTCTTTGCCATGCTTAGCCCTTTACATTTCCATATACATTTTAGAATCACCACACACACACACACACACACACACACACAAATCTGATTGGGATTGCATTGAATCTCTCGATTAACTTGAGGAGAGTTGATATTCTCACGGTACTGAGTCTTCCAATCCATTAGCGTAATAGAGCCTTCCATTTACTTAGGTCTTCCTTAATTTCTCTCAGTAATATTTTGTAGGTTTCCTTGTGTTCTTGCCAGTATTTCTTTAGATTCATTCCTTTGTGATCTTTAAGTGCTTTTGTAAAAGTTGTTTTAAAATTTTTATTTTTCTTTTATGACTAGGTTTTTTTAAATATAATTTTTGTTGTATATTGATGCTGTATCCAAAGACTATGCTAAATTTACATATTGATTCTAAAAGTTTATAGATTATTTTGGATTTTCTATCCTGTTATCTGCCAAAGTTGACAGTTTTATTTTTTCCTAAATATTATTCCTTTTATTTCTTTTCCTTGCCTTGTTGTATTGGCTAAGAGAGCCAGTAAAATGTATATTAGAAGTGGTGATAATGGATATCATTGTTTCATTCCTTAACTCAGAGGAAAGCTTTCAGTATCTCATCATTATATATGATGTTAGCTGTAGGGTTTTCAAAGATGTCTTTATCAGGTTGAGGAAGTTTCCTTCTGTTCCAGTTCCTATGGTTGCATCACAAAACTTAGTGGCAAAAAATGTCCATTTATTAGGCTTGAAGATTCTGAGAGTCAAGAATTTATACAGAGGCTAGTAAGGAAGGCTTATCTCTGCCTCACAATATCTGGGGCCTCAGTTGGAAGACTTGAAGTTGAGGGGATGGAATCATTTGAAAGCTTGTTCATTCACATCTGGTGGTTGATGCTGGCTGTTGGCTGGGGGCCTCTCTACTTGGGCTTCTACATACAGTCTCTCCATACAGGCTAATTTGAGCTTTCTCATAGCATGGGGAATAGGTTCCAATAGCAAGTATCCTGCAAGAGGTCAGGGTGGAAGCTGCATTCCCTTTTATGGTCTAGCCTCAAAAGTCACACGGCCACACTTATTATATTCTATTCAGCAAGCTACTCACAGAGTCCTGCAAGCTCTGGCAGAGCGTGGGGGGGCAGCATATTGCTGTGGCCATGTTTGGAAAATATAGTCTGCCACAACTTCTATAGCTAATGGGCTGAGGGTTTTAATCATTAATGGGTGATGAATTGTGTCCAATTCTTTTTCCATATCTATCAAGTCATTTATATAATATTTATTCTTTTTTCTGTTAAAGCAGTGAATTACACTGACTGAATCTTGAGAATGAAACCAACCTTATATCTCAGAGTTAAGCCCAACTTGTGGTGATGGATTACCTACTTTACATGTAACTCATGTTGATTTGCTCATATTTTGTTTAGAACTTTTGCATCTGCGTTCATGAGAGAGATTGGCCTGTAATTTTTCCTCCTAGTAAGCCTTCTTGGCTTTTGTTATCAAAGGTATGGTAACCTTGTGAAACAAAATGGGAAGTCTCCCTTATTTTTTTTATTTGCTGTTGAGTTTGTATGAAATTGGTTGTACTGCATCTTTAAATATTTGGAAGAATTCACTGGTAAAGCCTAGAATAACCTTTATGGAAAAGTACTTGATTATGTACCATATTACTATGCCGTTAATTGTTACCTAGAGATCACTAAAGTATATATTAAATTAGTATGCTTACCATTCCTGTACAAGGCAAGAACCTTAGATTACTTAAATTCCATTTACTCCCACCCTATCTTTTGTCCTTTTGTTGTTATATATTTTATTGATACACATATTTTAAACCTCTCAAGGCAGTATTACTGTGTCAAAATAAATAGTCAAAATTTATTTAAATATTCTTGCACATTTTTCCTTCCCAGTGCCCTTGAATTCCTTACATTACTGTGCTTCTACCTGGAACCATTTTCCTATCGCCTCAAGAACTCTTCTTAATATTCCTTTTAATGAAGGTCTGCTGGGGAAAAACTGCTCAGCTATTTTGACTGAAAGTGTCTTTATTTTACTTTCATCTTTGAAGACAGTTTTCACTGGGTAAATAATTCTTGCCTGACGGTCATTTTCTTTCTGTGCTTTACGTATATCACTGTTCTCTTCTGGCCTTCATTGCTTCTGTTGAAAAGTCAGTGTTCAGGTTTATTGATGCTTCCTTAGAGGTAATATGTGTTTCCCCTCTAGCTATTTTAAAGATTCTCTTTTTGTCTTTGATTTTAAGCAGCTTTATTATGATATGACTATTTATGTTTATTCTGTTTGGGGCTTATAAAGAAACAATGTTTTGTTAATTTCAAAAAAAAATTTTTTTTTTCTTCAGATACTGCCTCTGTCCTTTTCTCTTTCTCCTCTCTTTCTAGGACTTCAGATTACATCTATTTTACACCTTTTCATTGTGTCTCATATGTCTCTCTGACTCTTTTCTGTGTTTTCCATTCTTTTTTTTTTTTCTCCCTGTGATTCAATCTGGCTATTTTCTACTGGCCTCTCTTTTAGTTTACTAATTCTCTCTTCTGCTGTGTCCAATCTGCTATTAAGCCCATCTATTGAATTAATGATTTCAGTTATTGTATTTTTCACTTCTAGAATTTCCAGTTGATCCTTATTTCATAGATTCATGTTCTCTGATGAAATTCTTTATATTTCACTGATTTTCTTGAACATATTTTTCAGATAATTATTTTAAAATATGTATTTGATAACTCCAGTACCAGACTTCAAGGTCTGTTTTTCTCTTTGTTTTTTTATCTTGGCTTTGGGTCATTTGGCTCTGTTTCCTGTCATTCCTGGTAATATTTTATTGAATTCCAGAAGCTTTAGATGATGTTCTTCTTCTTCAGAAAAGTTTCATTTTCTTTGGCAGGCAGGTCACGTTGATTCAATCAAGGAGTAGATGATTCAGGGCTGTGGAGTCTCAGTGAAAGCCTGGGTAGAATTGGCAGAAATCAGCAACTTACTGAAAGACAGTGAAGGGGCTGGCCTGAGGAAAGGAGGTAGATTAGTATTGGCAAGAGAGAAAGAGAAGTCAAACACTCTAAGCTGAGAACCTCAGTGACAAGGAGAATGATGCCATTAGGAGAGCTGCAAGGAGGATCCGAATTGGGAAAGAATAGGGAGGGATTTGATTGCCATGGAGTTGGAGCATGCCTGTGAAAGGATGTTGGGGCTGAATAGACACAGTGATTTCAGCTTTTTGGAGAGAAGCCCTTGAAATACAAGTTAAAACTTAGAGTCAGAGGGACCTTATCAAAATACTTAGGCTAATAAAAGCTGCAATATCCAAAGACCACCTGCTGCTTTCTTATTTGATATTCTTGTTGACATCACTGGCTCTTCCCAGGCCCTGTCAAATCAAAGGTTCTGGTATGGAGAAGTCAGTTTGCCACAAGATAATGGCTAATGTTCACTGATTTGGGTAATTCCTTATGTTGGTCCAACATATCCACAGATGTGAATAGATTGAACATTTATCTTTTCATTATCTTGTTGACAGGATGCCTGCTCCTTCATTCAGATTGGCGGTGAGAATAGCTTCCTTAGGAAAGCTTCTTAGCACCATCTTTACCTTCTCAGGCCTCACTAGGGCTGGCTACTTCCAAGACACACCAGTCTGTACCATTAACGGTGAGGCAGTTACTGCAGTTTGTTTTGTGCCAATTCAGTTTGAACCTGACCTTTTCATCTATGAGGATAGAAGGGAGAAATGTACGCTCGTGAACTTATATTGTACCCACACCTCCAGTAAGCTGACATTCTTCTAGTCTGTTATGTCCATGGCTCCTCAGTTTCACCACAAAATATATCTATTGGCTCACCGACTGTTCAGCACTGGTCTAGATTAGCAGGACTCAAACTTTTTTGTCCCAGAATCACTTGACAGTCTTACAGATTATTGAGGGCCCCCCCAATTTTTGTTTGTGTGGGTTAAATGTATTGATTTTATATTATTATTAACCTCAGAAATTTAAAAAATATTTATCTATTAATACATTTGCAAATAATAGTAAATCAATTACACAGAAACATAACATATTTTAAGAAAAATAAAACATTTTTACCAAAACGAAAACAAATTTAGTGAGAAGAGTGGCATCGTTACACATTTTTTTGCAGATCTCTTTAATGTCTGCCTTAGTAGAAATCATGTAGTTTCTGGAAAACTCTACCATATTCTCATGAGAGAATGAGAGCAGAAAAGGCAAAGAACATCTAAATATGATTATGAAAATAGTTTTGCCCTTATGGATCCCCTGAAAAACACTCAGGAACCCCCAGGGATCTCTGAGGCACACTTGGAGAAGCACCGGTCTAGCTGATTAGCTTTTATACTAGAAAGAGTGAGAGGATTCCAAGTTCTGGTCTTCAGTCAAGCTCTTCTTTTTAAATGATCCTCTCAGCTTTTAAAATCAGATTTAAGAGTGTGTTTGAACTCTTTCAAGTGACAGAGATTAAAGGTAAACTAAGTGAAAAAGCAAGATTAATTGGCTCATGTAACTGGGAAGTCTAAAATACTAGGATTGGGCTTCAGATTCCACCCTGTCAAGGGGCTCAAGAATTCCCTAGAATGTAAGCATTTAGAGGACTTGTTCACTGCCACACCCTCAAGGCCAAGAACAGTGCTAAACACATCATAAGTACTCTATATAGGCTTGCTAATTAATTAAACAATAGATTAAGTACTGTTAGCAGGACTCTGTTTCCATTCCTCAACTCTGCTTACCTCTTATTTCTATTATCATTTCCCTAGAAGCTGTAGTCAAACTTGGTTCTCAGTGCTCAGAATCCTAGAGAAGACATTTTTTTCTTCACACAGCATCTATATAATTCCCAAGAAAGGAAAATCATTGCCCTTTCTTGGGCCATGTGCCCAAGCTGGATCAATTATTGTATGTGAGGGGAATGGGTATCCCCAACTTAGAAGGAGAAGGGGAGGGGATTATTAACAACCCCACCAGAATCAAATCAAGTGAAAATGTGGCAGTTCCCCAGATGAAGGAACTAAGCATACATCACACAAAATTACGGATGTCCACTAAAGATTTCATAGATAATAACCTATCAACAAATATCTAATCACATAACTCAAATTATCAGATGTATAATATGTGGTCTGGTCACTCAGTGATCCAGAAAACTGGATGCCACCCAAGTTAACAACTGGGTGATTGATTTGTGATTATTCAAGTTAGTTTTAGTCACTGAGCTCTAGAACAAACTATTTGACTTTTCTCTACCTCACTTCATCAAATCTAAAATATGTGAGGGCATTGCTGTCCTGTGTCACACCATTTAGAAACCGTCAGTGATTGCTTGTTACATATAAGAAAGAATCTCAAGGCCAAGTCCTTTCATCCAACACAGTGGTTCCATGGTTCCTGGCCTTTTCAAAATTGAGGAGCCCTTTTTTTTTTTAAATTTTAATTTTTTTTTTTTTTGCGGTACACGGGCGTCTCACTGTTGTGGCCTCTCCCATTGCGGAGCACAGGCTCCGGACGCGCAGGCTCAGCGGCCATGGCTCACGGGCCCAGCCGCTCCGCGGCATGTGGGATACTCCCGGACCGGGGCACGAACCCGCGGCCCCTGCATCGGCAGGCAGACTCTCAACCACTGCGCCACCAGGGAAACCCGAGGAGCCCTTTTAATGACTCCCATGTAGTAGAAGTTGTTTAGTCATAAACATTAATTGATTAAAAAAATGATAGTCTTATCAATTTAATAACACTTTAAAATTTGCACCATTAGAGCGTCAACATGTATTTGAATATTGTTATGCATATTTTGTGTGGCATATTTGACAGTCAGTCTCCAAATAAAGTTTGATGTGTGTGTGTGTGTGTGTGTGTGTGTGTGTGTGTGTGTGCGGTTTCCATGACTCTCTGGACATAGAATGACAACAGATACTGAGAACTAAGATATCAACACATTAGAGAGGTTTGGAAATTCTTTTCTAAGGTCTTTACTAATATTTTCATGGAAGAAACAACCCATGTGGTGCCCTGGGACCATGAAAAGTTGAATAATTAGTTGAATTTTTAAAATTCAATTTTAGCTCCATTTATTAGCTGTATTTCTTTGTTTTTATATCTTAGTGGGTTTTTTAGAGTTTTTAGTATTCATCTTAAAGTTATCAAAACCTACCTTTAAATAATATTGCTTCATGTGTAGTATAAGGTATATTGGTGTATGTGCAGTCCCCACCCCCCAGCCTTTGTACTGTTGTTGTTATACACTTTAATTCTACATGTTATAAATCCCACAATACCTTATTATTTTTGCTTTATGCTGTCAGTCCTTTAAAGGAATTGAAAAATGAGACCAAGTGTCTCTTATGTTTACCTACATATTTACTCTTTCTGGCATTCTTCATTCCTTTGTGTAGATCCGAATTTCCATCTGGTATTTTCCTTCTGCCTGAAGAACTTCCTTTAACATGTCTTATAGTGAAAGTTTCTATCAGCTTTTTGTTGCAAAACTTTTACTTTGCTTTCATTTTTTAAAAATGTTTTTGCTTAAAAAAATGTCAAAGTTGACAGTTTTTTCTTTCAGCACTTTAAAGATGTTGCTCTGTTGTCTTCTGGCATGACTTCTAACAATGAGTTGGCTGCCATTCTTATGTTTGCTCCCCTGTACATAATGTATGCTTCTTCTCTGGATGCTTTAAACATTTTTTTAATCATTGTTTTTAAGCAATTTGATTATGATAGGTCTTGATATGACTTTTTGTTTTTTTCAGGTTGGGGTTCATTGAACATTGAACATAACTTAACCCTATTACTACTAAAGTGTGATTCTTCTGAGTACTTTACTGAATGGTATTACTAGGTCTGTCCACTCTGGCTGGTGGCTCCAGGAATTGTAGCCTATTGCTTTCTGGTGCTTCTTTTCTTGTCCTCTGGTGGTTTTCTCACATACATCCATGAATTCATACTCAACCAAAGGGGATTCCTCTGCAGATTTCCAGGGTGTTCATGTTCTCTCTCTCTCTCTCTCTCTCTCTCTCTCTCTCTCTTTCTCTCTCTCTCTCCATCTTCCTCTCTGGTATCTTGCCTGGAAACCATAGATAGCTACTTTGGTTTTCTTTCCAAACTTCCATCTTGGCCTCAACGCAGCAAAGTCCACACGCTCTGTTTGGGCTTGCTTGCCCTTAATTGCAACCTGAAAGCTTCTTCCAGGCAATAACCTGGGGAAATTATAAGGCTCATCTCATTTCTTTCCCTTCTGTCATGTACCACAGTCTTGTGCTGCCTGTTGTTCAATACCTGAAACCCACCACTTTATATGGATTTCTGATTGTTTATGACAGGAGACCAATCCCTATAGCAGTTAATGTACATGGGCAGAAGCAGAAGTCCCGTAAGGAGCTTTGAATAAATGAAAGCAACAGCAGACTTTTACATTTAAGACATTTTTTCAGTATTTAACCTGCCATTGTGGATCTCAGAACAACAGTCATCATTTTCCGTGGTATTTCAAATGAATATTTGGAATCTATCTGCTTGCTGCAGGAGTCAGTCCAAAACAAGGGAGTGCATAAGTGCTGATTTCCCTGGATACTTCACATTTATAAGAGAAGTGAGCATCTACATTGTCCTGTAAAGTTCCAGCTGAAGTCTCAAAGAAGCAAATAAAATTATCACCCACATGTTTTTGCTTTATTATTGATAGCATGTTAGTTTTAGGTCAGATTATGGTATAGATTTTTATGTTTATATTATATGACTGCTTTGATTATACAATAATCCCAAATGTGCTATAATATGTTCAATATATTCATTCCCATTTTATAGGAGCTGGAACATAATTTAATTATTTCAAATGATGTTACATTTTGCTCCTGAGCCTTGTTATTGGCTATATTTATAATTAATTGGATCCTACATCTTTGGTTAGGAGCACAACCCTTTTTATGGCATAATTCCTATGGGGGAAATAAGAATCATTTTATAATTATTTGCTTTATAACACTGTTTTCAGGGACATATTGTGGCAAAAGTAGCCTTTGCTTTAAACAGCTTTAGTTTAACTCCTGCATTGCTCCTCAACACAGTATGTGTATATGTCTTATCTGCTGAACTAGGTAACAATGTGCTGAAAACAAAGATCAAGTATTGTAGTCTTTTGTATCTACAATTCCTTACATATAAGGGGAAAACAGCAAGGCATAATGCTACTTTATTTTAAACTATATTTTAAATCAGCAGAACCCTTTCTTCAAATTATGTTTTATATTTGACAGTCCAATTTATAAAATAGATTAATAAGAATTATCCTAGTTGAAGTGGGATAAGGGGCCCAGACCCCCACTCACTTGTATTGCAAGGTAGTCACTGGAACACCTTTATTGTACAGTGAGGCTCCAGGGTAGGTGGTTCAGGATTTAGAGTCAGTCCATCTGAGTTCAAGTCCAGGACCCACTATTTACTCGCTAAGAGATTTTAAGCAAGTAACTTAACCTTCTCTGTGGCTGTTTTCTATAAAAGAAGGATTTTAATAATTATAACACCTCTGGATCAGTTAGGGATGCTTTTAGCTAAAGGTGACAGAGAAAATCTAATTTAGAGTGCACCCTCAAAAAAAACCCAAAAAACCCAGAGGTTCCTTTTTTTCCTTTCTTGTAATTAAGAACAAGTTCAGATGTATTCAGTTGCTGAGGGTTTTTTTTTCACAGTTTAAGTGGTATTGTTGAAGACCCCCAGATCATTTTATCTTTCTGCTCCACCATATTTAGCATCTGGGCTTTCATCCTTATACTTGTTGCTTTACAGTCACGAGATGACTATTCATTTATGAGTTTCTGAAAGAAAGAAGGGGCAGGCATTCGCCTCAGGAAGTTGTTTTTTAGTTCAGGAAGGGGAATTCTCCCCAGTGTACTTCTTTTTATATCTCATTAGCTAGAACATGCCCATTTTTTGCCAATCAGTTGCCTGAAGTAGTGTGTTTGGACGTCAAAAAAATTTCCCTGGACAGGATACGGGACCCATGTTTCCAGGTTTCATGGGATCTCCAGCCCAAGAGATAAATGCATCAGGATGCTGCTGGCGGAGAAGAAGAGAGCTCTCTGGTGTCTGCCGTGTCTGCCCCCACACCTACCTGATGGCGTTTAGATGGCTGCTGTGAGCTTCAATGAGGGCGTACATGAAAGTGATTTTCAAACTGCAAAAGCACCATCCACATGGGATTCTTTATTATATTAACTTCTTGGTGAATGTTTGAGAAGTGAATGAAGGTGAAAATTTCAGTAGAGAGTAGGAATGACATTGCAAGTCCTCAATCAGTGATTATCAAAGTATACCCCCCGATGCCTATATTAGAAGGCATCAGAAAGATTGATAATTAAAAATATAAGTTCAGACCTACTAAAATGTTAGGTGAGTCCCAGAAACCTATATTTTAATACATTTCCCAAGTAATCCTTATGCCCCTTAAAATGGAGAACCATGACCCTGCATGACTGGGGACAACCCAGTGAGGTAGAGCCAGGTGTTCTTGCATAGATGTGCACATGCAGTGGGTTTTTTGAGGAACGAGGGAGGGGAACACCAAACAAAGGAGCAGACTGCTGAATAGCAACCATACCTTCTCTTAAACCTGAAACACACTGTAAGCACTCAATAATGTTGGCAACTTTTATTATTATTGACAATTTTCTGCAGCACCAGGAGACCTAGATCTTAATGGAAACTTCAGCTATGGTTCAGTTGTTCAGTCACCGTCTGTGAAATGAACTCACTATCGCCCAAGCTTGCTAGCAGTAGACACCATGGAAGTCTCCTAATTCAATCCACAGGAAACAATAGGAAGTTTTCCAGTGCATTCCATAGGTCAATAAGAAATCTCAAGACTCAAGACTGTTTCGAAGTTATTTGCAAGACTTATGTAGTATCTTTAAAGGGTATAGACTCCCTCAAAAGAAAGAGAGAGTAAAACAAATTCAAGCTGTAATGATTAGTGGCATCTCCTTAGCCCAGGGTGTTGGGAAGGGCAGATGATGAATTACTACAAAATCCTTGACAGAAATACTGAAAAGGTCTACATAATATAACGACATAGCATGTCTGAAGCTAAGTATCTGGGTATGATTAAGCAGATCCTTTCCTGGTTGATTTTGAAACAAATTAATCAAGTTATAGGTGATCATTCTAGGCTGTGTGTCCCAAGTTGTATAACTGGAGCTGAAAAATATTTGTGTATATATATATAGAGAGAGAGAGATAGATAGATATGTGTGTGTGTGTGCGTGTGTGTGTGTGGAGGCACATATACACATATATACATATATGTTTACATTTATATAGATATACATATATACACACGTTGTAAAAATACTGAGAGTCACATGGTCAATATGGTTATTGGTTTAAAAAAAGCAGATTGCAAATGTTCATTTGTCATTCTTTGAGCCTTTTTCCTACAAGCCAAGCACACCTCTAGAGCTTGCACCAAGGCTATTTGTAAGCACAGCACCTGAGAACTTCCTAAACTTTCTAACATGTTAACGGTACCTTCAAGGTGCTGAAAAGTTAGGAAGAGCAGGGGGAGAAGTATATGGAAATAAGGAGGATTTTTTTTTTTACCTTGGACAAGACACCTAGGCTCTCTCAACTTCCATTTTTGCACTCATGAGATGGGAATAATAATACTGACAACACAGCTGTTCTAGGGATCAAATGGAATAATGTGTAAAGCACCTAGTACAGTCGCCAGTACATAGTAAGCCCTTGATAAACCACTGTTATTTTTACTTTTATACCCTCTATACTTAGATGTGATAGGTTTGAAGAAGTGATTTGAGCCTAAGCTCCCTGATTCATAGTGTTCAAAGGTACCACCTGAGAAAAAGAGGGACAGTCCCGGCCTGACCTGGCCAGGTATGCTGGGGGCTCAGGGCCTGGCCTGGGCTCCTGTTGGAAGAGTTCTTCCTGAAACCTGCAGGCTGCAACCTGCTCTCCAACAGGGAGCCACAGATGTACCAAAAGTTGGATTTGGAAGAAGGCTTAGAGAAACACTCTTTGGCATCATCCTTTAGAAGTCCAGGTCCAGCCAGCTGCGGAACCCCTCCCCACTCCTGCCTCAAGCAGGGACTGCCCTCCAGTCTACCTCCTCATCCTGTTTCTGAAGGTCACCTGAGCATAGGTGGGCAGGTGTGTAGATCCCCACCCAGAAACACCATTCAGCAAGGTGGATGAGATTCTGGTTCCCACGCCTGAATTAAGCTGGTGCTAAAATGTTTGTCGGCCCAATGAACTAGGTAGGTTAGGATGCTTTCCTTCACTTTTGAGACCTAGAAAGGTATTTCTCTCTTCTTGTTTTAAACTCAAGAGAGATTTGCAATGGTTCCTCAGGTGCACCTTTCTGCCTTCACTTTGCTTTAAGGAATAAATTATTCTTAAGGCATAAAATAGAAGGAAGCAAGTTCTCCAGACTCACTTATAATTGTGTTCCTTCTTTGAGTATGATCATCTTTGTGCAGAAATGTTATTCTGTGTCATCTCCATCTGTGTGGCCACTTTTCAGTTATAATCTTGTAAGGCAAGGAGAGGCTTCGTGAAAATTAGATATGCTCTGTGGGGAAGGAAACCAGTATGTGTTGAACAACTACAGTGTGACAGGCATCATTCTAGATATTTCACGTATGATAACCAATTTAATCTTTAAAATAACCCAGTAAGTTAGATGGTAATATTTCCATTTTTTTACTATGGTAAAGTATACATAAAATGAAATTGACCATTTTAAATGTAAAGTTCAGATGGCACTCACATTTTTCTGCAACTGTCACCACCATTCATCTCCAGAACCTTTTGCATCTTCGCAACTTGAAATTCTGTACCCATTAAACACAAACTCCCTATTTCCCTCTCCTCCCAGCCCCTGGCAACCGCATTCTATTTTCTGTCTCTATGAATTTGACTACTCTAGGTACCTCATGTAAATGCAATCATACAGCATTTGTTCTCTTGTGTCTGGCTCATTTCACTTAGTATAATGTCTTCAATGTTCATCTATGTTGTAGTGTATGTCAGAATTTCCTTCCTTTTTAAGGTTAAAAATATTCCACTATATGTACATACCATATTTTGTTTATCCATTCACCTGTCAGAGGGCACTTGGGTTGTTTCCACTTTTGGATTATTGTGAAAATGTTGCTATGAACATTGGTGTACAAGTATCTGAGTCCCTGCTTTCAGTTTTCTTGGGTATATACCTAGGAGTGGAATTGCTGGCTCATGTGGTAATTCCATGATTAACTTTTTGGGGAACTGCTAAAATGTTTCCACAGTGTCTACATCATTTTCT
Organism: Delphinus delphis; assembly: GCF_949987515.2. Taxonomy (NCBI): domain Eukaryota; kingdom Metazoa; phylum Chordata; class Mammalia; order Artiodactyla; family Delphinidae; genus Delphinus; species Delphinus delphis. Next base: position 67,272,098 of record NC_082694.2, read on the forward strand.
ATTCCTACCAACGATGCAAGAGGGTTCCAATTTCTCTATATCCTCACCAACACTTGTTATTTTCTGGTTGTTCTTGTTGTTTGATTATAGCCATCCTAATGGATGTGAAGTGGCATTCCCGTATTATAGGTGAGGAAGCTGAGGGTCAAAAATCTAGGGTAACTTATTCAACAGCAAGCTATTAGTAAGCAAAAGAGGCTCAGTTCTAACCTAGAGCTCCTAGGCCTCAAACTTTTTGCTGTATTCCTTGCATCAGCACAATGCTCAGAACTCAGGGCCCTTGGGAAAACCATAGAGGAGAGAGTCTGTTTAAGAGAAGAGCTCCATTGAGTCTGTTTCTATCTTGAAAAGCCACCCAAGGATGGACAGACTGTTTCCATGATGTAATTACCTGGTCAAGAGCACAGCTCAAAATTTCAGTTTCCACAGTTATAAATAGAGGCTTTTGAATTCCCGTTTCTCTCACTTCTCTTGGGCAGTCAAGTGGTTTTTGACCTTGTTCCAACTAAGGTTCCCGCTGAGGATATCATGCATGTTCCTTTCTGCAGCCAATTAGATTGTTCTGACTGTGGAGCTAACAAACAGTTCTTGTTTGAAAACTCAGAGTGAGAGAGAGAGAGACAGAAAGACAATGAAATAGAAGCATGAGGGAGAGAAAAAGATAGTAGATTCTGAGGTTGGTGTAATTAGCATGGTGTAAACAGCATTTCAGCAAGTTAAACAACTTCCGTGTCTGTCGCTGGCATACAGGACGACAGGAGTCTCCAACTGGAGACCAGACATAAGGTCCCACCTTGCAGCTTTCCTGGGATAGGAGAGGCTTCCATATCTTTGTCATCTGACAGATGACACCAGCCAATGCTTGGACAGGGCAAATGCCTTGACTGAGATCCCACAGCTAATAATATGAGAGGCAAGAAAGGCCCCCAGTCTGCTGACAGTTCCCCTGGGCTTCTGCACTGTTCCACTGGCCTCCTGCTTCAACACTTTGTGAAAGAGGGTGACCAAGGGCCCCTTTCTATTAAAGTCTAGTCTATCCCACCTGCTAATGCCTACTATTAGCAGCGTGAAAGATGGGGCAGAGCAGTGTGGAGTCAGAACAGATGATGTCTAAGACCCTTTCAAGAGCTTTGGATGAGCGGGAGCTGGGCTTGAGTTCTGGCTTCATGACTTAAGTGCTGTGTAAATTAGGATCGGTCATCTCACTCTCTGAGCTTCATTTTCCTCATCTGTGAAGCAGAAATATTAACGTAATTTCAAAGGGTTTTTACTGTGAACAGCTAAGGAAGTATGTAACTAGATGCTAGGCACACAATTAGTCATTTATAGATAGAATTGAAATAATGTTCATCAGTGAAATTTCATTCCTTGTACTGGAAAGACATGTCAAATTTTGAGCCCTTCTTATGTCCTTAAATTTGGAGGACAGCGCAGCACATGAGTTTTTACATCCTGCACTTGAAAATAAATTCAGTTCTGTAGGCCATCCCAGGATGGGCTGTTTCACTGAATTAATTTTGCTCCAATGTCCAACAGTCTATAGAGACTCACTTACTCAAGCCCTCAGGACCCAGGCCTTAGACTGTGCCAGTTCAGTTCAGCAGCCAAAGTTATTAACCTGCCCACCGAAAGCTGGAGAGTTCTCTTAGGAAGGCATTGCATGTGTTAATCCAACCACTGCATTTAAGCCAAGTCATTAACTACTTTAAATCGAATTCAGTAAATGTGTATCGAACACCTAGAATGTGGCATGGGCGCTGGGTTCCGGGAACACAAAGGTAAATAGCCATAGCCCCTGCTTGGGGCATATCCCCGAGCCCTTGTGTATCTAGGCCATGTGACAGATGCTGTGAGTGAGCCTTTTCCTTGAGGACCTTAACAGGGCTGTTATGTTTCACATCTTCTGAGTCTTCCCAAAGGCGTGCACTCCCTTCTTCCCACACTTCCTCCAATTCTTCTTCCTCCCTTCCCTCCCTCTTTCCCTCAACAATTTTCTCCCTTACTCTATTCCATCCTTCTTTCTTCCTTCTCACCTTCCTCCCATTCACAAATAATTAGCTAATTCCTACTATGTAAAAGGTACTGTTCTAGAACAAGACAGATAAGCCCTTGCTCTCAAAAGCTTATATTTTTTTAGAAAAATCTTTTATTTTAAGATAATTTTAGACTTATGTAAAAGTTATAAAAATAGTACAGAGTTCCTATATACCCTTCACCTAACTTCCCCTTCCACCAACATCTTATATAACCATAGTATAAATACTGAAACCAGGAAATTAACAGTCCTACAGATATTATTAGCATTTTTTTCCAGTTTTCCTACTCCTTTTTCTGGTTCAGGAACCAGTATAGGTTCCTGTATCATGTTTAGTCATCACGTCTCCTTATTTTTCTCCAGTCTGACAATCCTTCAGTCATGACCTTGACACTTTTGAGTAGAACTGGTCAGATATTCTGTGGAATGTCACTGAATTTGAGATTGTCTAATGTCTCATGCTTAGATTGTGGTTCTGCATTATTGGGAGGATACCACAATAGTGATGTACTTGATGTCAAAATGTTTTGTCACTGGTGCTGTCAACCCTGGGTTACATTTGGAAAGTTAACACTTGGTATGGGTGGTTTCTGATAGTTTTCTCCTCTGTAATAAAGTTACCCTTTTCTCCTTTATAATTAATTAGTATCTTGGGAGATAGTTTGAAACTATGCAAATATCTTCTTTCTCATCATGCTTTCACCCACGGATTTTATTACACATTGGTATTTGAGTGCTTCCTTAAGAAGCCCATCTTTTATTAGGAAGAGTTAGACAATAAAGAAGAAGCGAACTAAATTAGATGATTTTAGACAGTGAAAGGGTTGTAAGGAAAATATGAGAAGGTGGGGTGACAGAAAGAGAGGCCTATTTTAGACGGCACATCAGGGACATCCTCTCTATGTAGGTGACATTTGAGCTGAGACCTGAGTAACAAAATCCCAGCTGAATGAGATCTGAGAGAAAAGCACTCGAGGCAAAGCACAGGGCAAGAGCAAGAGCCTGGAGACCAGCATGAGCAAGGCCTGCTTAAGAAAAGGAAACAAGCCAGGCCTGGCTGGCGTGGGGGTGAGTAAGGGGTAAAGTGGTGGGAGCTAAGGATGCAGAAGTAGGGAGAACCAGATCAGGTGAACCTTGAAGGTAGGGCAGCAAGCTTAAAAGTTTTTTAAGTGCAGTGCATCTTCCTCCATTAAATATGTTCTCTCTGTGCTGCCCCATAGTATATTCGTTAGCCACATCCGCAACTTAAATTTACATTTCGATTTGCTAAAATAAAATAAAATTGAAAATTGACTTCCTCAGTCACACTAGCCACATTTTAAGTGCTCAAGGGTTCCACTGTGGCTAATGACTACCCCATTGGATGACACAGATATGTAAATTTCCACCATGGCAGAAAGCTCTATCGGATAGCCCACTTACGTATGCCTTCTGGAGGTCATTTATTAGGTGTGTTTCTATGGGTGATACAGAGTTGAGTGAGTTACGGGCCCGGCTCTCCAGTAACTTTAAGGCTAGTAGACAAATAGGCAAATAAGCACAATACTAGGTAGCATGTATTAAGACCATGGCATAGCACAGAAAAAAATACTGTAGGGTTTGGACGAAGCACTTGTAACTGGATGGCCAGAAGAGGCTTCTGAAGAAGCAGTGCTTAGATGTCTGGAAAGATCTAGAAGGATGGTAAGATTCTGATGGGTTGAGATGAAGAAGTTTGGTGTGAGCCGAAGTTCTGGAGATGTAAAGTTCCAGATGAGGATGACGAGTAGTCTAGATTGGCTGGCGTTTGGGGGTGTGTGTAGGAGAATGTAAGGGGAAGATTAGCTGGCAGGTGAGCCATATCGTGTGAAAGGCCTGGAAGCCAGGCCAAGGAGTTTTATCTTTATCCCATAGGCAGTGGGGAGCCACTGGTGGGTTTTTTGGCGAAAGGAGTAACCTTACAGAACCATGGTATATGAGGTGGACTATGGTTGGGGAGAGAGACAGACTGCAGGGAGAAGGTTGGAAATCCATGTGCAGTAGAGCAAGCGTGAGGTCATTCCTATTCCACCATATATTTTTCTAAAACCTAAAAGCATTCTCAAGCACATAAAGTTAGGCTGCTTGAAATGTAACATTTTGAAGATAAATGTAACATTTTGAAATAAACTTTGAGCCTTGAAAATATACTATTTACTCCGTATAACAAACAGATATGTTACATAACTATAGTATAAATACTGAAAGCATGAAGTTGATATTAACATATAAAGCCCACAGGATCTGATTTGGGTATAAACAGGTGTTCTTTGTGAATGTTTATTCACCAAAATCAGGGTTTTTTAGACATTAGGCTTCATAAAAATGACCCGGGCAACATGCAGCAGCGCAGACTGCTGGGTCCCACCCCAGGGGTTCTGATTTTTTAGGTATGGGATGGGGCCTGGTGACATGGATTTTAACAAAAGAAGCAGTAATCTGAGGAAAGTCACCCAAGAAACACTACCCAGTCCTAGTTCCTTATGAGCTCTCTGTCTTCAAGTTAACAGATTCCCCTCTTCATTAGTTATAGGCTATAGCCCTGCAGATATAAAAAAAGAAATGTTCCCCTTTCATTATGCCTTTTTCTCCCACCTCCATGAAGTAGTAGACTTAAGAGGACTGTAACATATTCTTCCACTTACAATTTCTTTTATCCAGTTTAAATAGGCTTAAAGAAGTATCCCATCATTTTCCTCTTTTTCTCCCAAGTGCTGATTTCCAGAGCTTGATCTGTCCACCTTTCTCCCATGCTTCCCTTATAGAGACATTAGTTTTGCATTGCCCCGTCCACCCTGCACAGCTAAAGCTCCTGCGAGCACAATGACCTTGTTGAAGTCACTTCCACGGACCTTGCAGGGCTCTGCCAGTGCCCTGGGATTACCACATCTAGCACTTGTAGGACCCTCAGAGCTCTGGTCCAACTGGTACCATGAGTGTTCTAATAATCCTGCAGAGCTAGAGTTGCTACCAAAGCCATTTCACAGATGAGATTACCCAATCTCAGCAGGCTTAACTGGCATCCTTAGGGGCACACAGTAATTATCTGAGTGATTTTGAACATAGGTCTCTGAACCCAGCGTCCCACATAGGTTTTTGGTTTTTTTGTTTGTTTGTTTTGTTTTTTGCGGTACGCAGGCCCCTCACTGTTGTGGCCTCTCCCGTTGCAGAGCACAGGCTCTGGACGCACAAGCCCAGCAGCCGTGGCTCATGGGCCCAGCCGCTACACGGCATGTGGGATCTTCCCGGACCAGGGCACGAACCCATGTCCCCTGCATCGTCAGGCGGACTCCCAACCACTGCGCCGCCAGGGAAGCCCCAGGAGCTTTCATATTTAACATGGCCCCTTTCTTCCAAATACATCACATTGCAGACAAACTGCTTGCGAAAGGAACTTCAAGATTTCCCTTGGCAATCCATGCCTCTGTGAAACAGATGGGGGTTTTGACACAAGAGCCTCATATGCACAGACAGTTCCTGTAGGGAAGTGACTGGGGAGGGAACTATCATCCAGGAGCCGTCGGGTTCTTCGGCCAGATCCTCAGGGCCATTGTCCCCTCGGAGGGCTTCCCTGCTCCAGATGCCGTGCCTCCAGGTACAAACACAGGTGAAGCAAGCTGGGTCTGGACTGTGAGCAGAAACATACCTAAGAGTCCAGACTGTCAGAACCTGCGTTAATGGAGACCCCAACACAGTGACTCGCCAGACCCCGATGTGCAAATATCCTCTTGAGACATTTGCCCGGCAGCTTGAAGAGAAGGTAGGAAACATGTAGCCCTCAGAGTGCAAGACCACAGCCACCGCCTTGGGAGGCCTTCTCTGCTTCCACTCACCTCCCTCCCACCAGGCAGATAAATATGCTTTCCTGTAGGCCCCCATGGACATTGTTTAGACCTTCACTTACCACAAAAAATTCAACTTAGTTGATAAGGTATATAGTTCCCTACGGTACTGTGAGAGCAGGTTCCGTGTTCTCCAAATCCTAGCCCTGGACCCTGCTTTCTGGCATGTAGTAGATGCTCAATACAGGTTCAGCTAATGAATGAACAAATAAATAAATTACAGGGCGTGACAGCTGTCTGCCACTCTTGGAAGACTGTCATGCCAAGAGGGATTATTTCTGCCCTTTGTGCACCAGTGGATAGAACTAGGATCAAGCAGTAGACGCGATGATTTTAACAACATAAAGTAGAGGGGTTTGTTTCATTTCGCTTTCTAACCGCCTGGACAATGGGAAGTTGAGATGGGTTAACTGCTGTGGAGCAGGCAGTGAGAGCCCCATCACAGGGGTTCAAACCGGTAAGTGGAGGAGGATATGCAAAGATGTTAAGGGGACACAAGCATGGGTGTCTGGATGGGCGGCTGGTCTAGTCACCTTTAAAGTGTCTTCCAACCTTGAGACTTTGATTTCAGGATTTGTTTTTATTTACCTGCATGGCTACTTTATTGGCCTGAATATATATGGGGATATTTTTCATCTTCCAGAGTAATCCGAAGGCAGCCTCTCCACTTACCTAGAAGCTTTTGGTGGGCAGCATGGATTGACTTATAGTGGGGCTGACTTGCATGTTGCATGATTCACTGTGCTCTATAGATGCCCCCAAACACGTATATCATTGTGTCTGCTGTTCCAAGATGACACTGTTATTTCCCACCTGTGCAAATACAGCTGTAAAAAAATGATGCCTGGCCAGCCATCCCTTCCCTAGAGTGTAGACAGAGAGCACACACCCTCGGGCCTAACACGCCCAAGAGGCACACACACCCTCTTCTGAATTTCAGTACTGGTTTTCAAGCCGGTTGAGAAGGGAAGAGAATTGCAAATGAACTCACATTACCAGCAAAACCAAGCCAGCCTCTCCCCTAAATTACTTTGTATATTAAGTCTGTGGACTGCAGAAACCCCTGCGTCCTCTGTGGCTTCTTGGAAAATCAAAAAGGTTTCCAGCAGTTTCAGCAAACAAGCAGACTCTGAGCCTTCTCTCTTTGTTAGAGATTTGATTCAAACTGTGTCTGCTAGCAGTGAAATACAAAGGGAAAGAAAGTCAGTATGGTATAACTTTGAAATTTTAGCAAGCGCCACGGGAAAGAATAATAAACTATAAATTGCTGCATCTGGCCCTAAATTTACAAAGAAAACAATAATACCGGAAACTAAAAATGTTCCTCTCCTTTGTCATTTAAAAAAAATAGTTTCCGACTCTTCATCACTTTTTGTTCACCCTTTTCCTTCACCAATTGTTGAACTGCATCAAAAGCAACATCGCTTTCTCCCCACCCCTCCCTTAGACAATACACTTGTGAGGAAAACTCCACACTAATTCACGCAGCAGAGAGATGGGGAAAAGTTGAGAGTGGTAAGGCCCTCCGCCCCAAAGACGAGAGGTGTGGGTGCGTTTTTGATTAGGAAGCAAAGGCAGGAACTTACCCGGAAGACCAGTGCCATTGACCCTGAGATGTAAAGTGACATCTGTGTTCAAGGTGAAATCCCTGCATTTCTCCCCCAGCCACCCTCTTTTCTTAACCAAAGTTGCCATTGAATCGTGTCATCTCCTAATAGAAACAGACTGAAGAGAAGGACGGGGCCTGACTCCATTTTCCCTTCTTTTATGTGTGTTCAGCAAACCAGGACCAATTCTATTCTATTTCATTCATTCAGGGCAATCATCTTGGACTGCATTATGATGAACACATAGGATTTTTCCCCCTCCTGAAACCACTGCTTGCTGTGCTGCTCAAAATAATTTCCCAATCTGACAAAAGCACCGCATGTCAGCAGACCTGTTCTGTGTGTACCCTCGGTCCCCATGCTACCCAGATGTTGTGGTGGCTTAAACTGAATGCCTCCAGCCCAGAGGCGAGTGTACCTACGAGAGTGGTTTCTGCAAGAAATCACAGCGGGCTGCTCTTAAAAAAACAACAGAAAATGACCTCTGGACAAGTAATAGGGCTTGGCCCCTAGAGGGTCAGGGTTAAGGGAGGTCTGTTCCCTGCTTCCTCCGTTATCTCAGGATGGATGGAAGCAGGAGGAGGCCGGATGACATATCAGGGTTAGTGCAGCTGTACCATCGTCGTGGGTAATGAACCAAGTGGGTGGCAGAATCAGAGGACATAGAGAGGGTCTCTAGGCACAGGGAGGGAGCCGCATCATTTCCTCTCTCTGCAGCCTGGCTCCTCTAGGTATATTAAAGGTATTGACACCTGGGCCTCACTGCTGAGGTTCCATTTAATTGTTCAGGAAGGAGGCTGAGCACTGATAGGTTTCAAATCTCCCCAGGTGATGTTAGTGTGCAGCCAGGGTTGAAAACCTCTTGTCCAGACTTCGGAGGAGCAGAAGAAGGTTGCAGAGCACCCGACGCAGGGTTAATGGACAGTACATGTGAGCTCTTCTCATGAACGTTATTATCGTTAAGCCAAAGACTGGTTGCACATCCTAGGAGCATCGGGATTGTAATCCCCTGGAGGGGCTGGCCTTGTCCCAGAATTCGTGTCTGCTCACGAGTTTCCACCCGCGAAGATGTTCAGTAAATATAGCCTGATTTGTTAAGGTGACCCCTAGGAAGCAGTTCAACTTGATTTTTTTTGTGCTTATAGCTGTGAGCTATGACCATGATGCAATTGTTTTGAAGCATTCTGGAGTTGGGTCAGGACACATGGGTTCTTGTTCAAGCTCTGCCACCTTGATCAAGTCCCTTCCCTTCTCTTAGCCTCAATTTACCCATTTGTAGAACAAGGGTGTTGGATTATTTGATCACTAGAGACTCACCTGCTCTGTCTTTGGCTTTAGAAGCAGAAGTTAGCAAAGCACTCCTGTTTGTCTACTAACAGGAGACTCAGGCTAGGAGCAGTGATTTAATAATGCTCTTTGGTATTTGGAAAATAAGCAATATCAGAGGCACAGATCCAGGGAGGGGTAAACATGTTTGGAAGGATACTTAATATTACATACTAAACACATGGGGAAGAGGGGAGAAGGGGGAGAGATTCTGGTGGAAAGGTCAGTTGGGTCTAGGTTATGAACAGTCTTGAGTGCCTTGATCAAGTATTTGGACTTTATTCAGAACAGAATCGGGCACCAACCATGAATGTATGTCAGGAAACTGATGCCCAGCTGTGTTGTAGCAGCCAACTCTGGCATCCACATTGCCAGGGAGTCCTTAAGGGAGGACTCGGACCTTACTCTGCTTCCATCACTAAGTGCCTGGCACCATCATTGTTCAATGATTAATGAATGAAAGACTGCTTAACTGATGTCCGATATCATGATGAGTACTGAAAAGGGATCATGATCAGCTGGTAAGCCACACAGTAAACTCTAGGTTCCCTAACATCCGTATTTTCTTAAACACCTGGAAGGGTGACTGACGTTTAAAATATTCTTCCTGATTCTTCCGAGGATATAAACAGCCTTTGGCCACCAGATCTTTCTAAGCCAACACAGGGACACTATTTGCACATAATTTTGCATGAAATGTAGTCATTTACATATATTTGCATAGTGCTTTCAAAAAGTCTTAATTCCAAGTATGTCAAATAAAATAAAACAAATTCGTGTAATCTACTGCCATTGTATGTTGGCCCAGCTTGGGGATCCTGGTGGTGATGGGGCCAGATTTTAGAAAGCTGTGACCACCCCTGGCTCAGTGTATCCAGGGGAAACAGACACGGTGAAGTGTGAGAACAGGGGACTCTCTGGCAGGGTCAAGTTTCAAGCATCTGGACAGCGCTCTGTAGTTCACAAACCCAATGTACATCCCTTATTTCATTTAAGCCTCACCAAAACCTGTGTGCTTGGTAAGGCTGGGGTTGCTATAAACTTTTCATTAGCAAGGAGGTTACAGAGGTGAAGTGACTTGCTCGTGTCACGGTAGTAAATGGTCATGCCTAGACTTTATTCCAAATCTAGGCCTCTTGGTCCTTGGAGACTTTATGCTCTGAGAATTGATCCAGAGTTCCGTTGAGAAGAGGCAGAATGTCCCCATTTACTGCTAATCCAGTGTCTCCTCTTCAGCCTCCACACTGCCATTGGGAAACTGTACAAGGGAACCCCTGATGGCTCAAAGACAGTGTCGCCTAGCCTGTGATGCATCTGGCCCTAAGTAATTGCCTTTTTATTGTTTGAGACAGTTAGCTGAAAGTTATGGTAATGGGGTGAAACTATAAGCAGCTTACAGGTTACCAGAACATGAATCCTTTCTTTTTTCCCTCTGATTTCTTTTTCCCTCTGAGCATCTCTGTGGGACCTTTTCCACTGCATTAGGTAGAATTTATTTTTAGACTTTTCTCCTTATGACATACTATCACCTATCCACCCTTGCTTAATTACTCATTTCCATATTTGCTAAGATATAGATATAGTTATATAGAAACATCTATCATATAGATAGATAGATAGATAGATAGATAGGTAGGTAGGTAGATAGATGTTTCTGATGTAGGTCCCAGACAGGAAGACCTCTGGTCTAGGGAGTAGTGTTCAGGAGCACCAGATACACACAGATACACACAATGGGAAGTGGGAGTCAAATCACGGGCTTTGGGGCCAGACGGAACAAAGTTCAAAACCTGGCCCCTCCATCTTGGGTAACTTGACCTTGGCCTCTTTGAGCTTCAGTATCTTCATCTGTAAAGGCAATGGGGCATCTGCACCTCCTAGAAGCTCAGACTGATGCTTTGAGGCTGATCCTATGCATTTGGGTGAGCCTGGACTGGACGGGCTTGAGCAGACCTGAAGGGCCATCCTAGGAGGCAAGGAATGTTCCCACGCTGCTGACTAATCCCTGAGGCACAGCCCACACAGTGCCTATGGCTCACAAATACTTTTAAGGCCCCATGAAAACATTTTAATTTCTTTGAAAATCATAGGGAGGAAAATGAGCTTTTAGGTGGAATAAAATGTTTTAACATATAATATTAATATATTGGTTTGGCCGAAAAGTTCGTTCGGGTTTTGCCGTAGCATGAAAAACCCGAACGAACTTTTTGGCCAAGCCAATATTTGTACACCAACGCAATTGTAAAATCGAATTTTTAATGTGTTTTGTGGAGGAAGGGTCCCATGATGGCAAAAGTGCCCAGGCCCTTGGAAGTCATAACGCAGCCCTGGATGCTACAGCCTGGCCCTCTGTCGTCCCCTGGGCACCCAGTCTTCATCTATTCAATCTCCACCTTTTCATTTACAAAAGAGCATCCAAACTGTGGGCCTTTGGTCACCTAGCCCCCAACATTTCAAGATGCCCAGTGAGAACTGGCTTTTCTGAGAAGGTCATTTATATCAAAATCACCGTTGGTTTGTCCAGACTTGGCTACTTGCTTGCCCTGTGGCTTGCATCAGCCAGTGTTTTTTTGCGGTACGCGGGCCTCTCACTGTTGTGGCCTCTCGCGTTGCGGAGCACAGGCTCCGGACGCGCAGGCTCAGCGGCCATGGCCCACGGGCCCAGCCGCTCCGCGGCATGTGGGATCTTCCCAGACCGGGGCACGAACCCATGTCCCCTGCATCAGCAGGCAGACTCTCAACCACTGCGCCACCAGGGAAGCCCCAGCCAGTGTTCTTCCACACTTCTCAGTTTTCCTCATGTTCCTGCCCACAGCCCTCCAGCTGCCTCAAGCCAAGCAAGAGAAGGGACAGAGGACAGAGGAAGGAGAGAGTGCAGAACTGGCAGCTCCTGGCCCCCTGTCCCATGGCACACCTTCTGTCCTCTGTCCTCTTCATTCACGGATTGCTCAAACAGGATAAATAAATAGTCCATTAGCAATTACATTGTTCTTTATTGTAGTTTGATATAAACTTCTGTGAACATAGGAGAACCAATGCCAATCATGATGTGACTTTCTCCTTTCTGTGCCTCAGTTTCTCCATATGCAATTTGGGGATAATAAGAGCAGCTTTGTAGGAGCACTGGAAAAGGGAAGGAAATTATAGCTAGAAAGGTGCAGAACCTTCAGAAGAAACATTCTGCCTGAACTAGGAGTTATTATTAGCCTGATTATCCGTGAGCTCAAGCCTCTCAGAGTCGCCCGGGCATAAGGACTTACTGTGTTTATAGGACTAAACAGTCTCCTCCACTTCTTTCCTGAATTGCCATCCATTAATTTCATCACTAGTGAAAGGGCCCTGATGTTTTTATTACTTTCAGTCCACCCCCATGACCTGTGAAAGGGGAAAGCAGTTTGTTCAGCTTAGAGACTTAGCAGCGCCCCTTCCCAACCACTTCTGAAATGCTTGGACCATCTCCTGGCAGAGCTGAGGTCGAACTGTGAGGAAACAACAGCAAGAAGGGGAGAGCGAGAAGAGAAAAGGAAGAAGGGGAGGTCATAGGGAAGGGAAAGGCCACCCTCAGCTGCCAGCATGTCACTCCAGGCCTGGGCCGTCGTTCTCCATCCCACGGTCATCCTTTGAGCAGAACACTCAGGAAGTGCTCCCTGACCCCTGCATCCTTGTCGAGTTGTGACTTTGCCCTGTCAAATTCTGAGTTAGGATCAGAGGCCTTTGACCCGGGAAGGACACTGGGAATCATTTGTCCAAAATTGTCCTTTTACAGATGAGGAAATTGAAGCCCAGAAGCCTAAGGTACTTGTCCAAGTTCACACAGCAAAGAAGCCAGGACTAAAACCCAGTGTTCTGATGTCCAGCCCAGTGTCCATTTCACTGTAGTGCATAGGGTTTTTAGGTATGTGGGTGTATGTGTGTGGATACACACATACGCACACATACATACACCCACACACACATTTCCACATGCTTGGGAGTCTAGGTGTGCTTTCATTATTTTATTCATAATTACAGCAACCAGGCCTGGAAAATAAGTAATATAGCCCCATTTTTACCAGTGAAGAATCTGAATCTCAAACAGGCTAAAGGAGAGTATTCAAGATCACCCAGGTGGTAGAAAAGCTGGTATAAAACCCAGTCTCCTGACCCCAAGATAGCACACTTCCCACCGCCCCACACTGCCTCCGAGCCAACTGTCCAGAGCTCTTGGCTAGGGCTGTTATGAAGGAGCCAGGATTCCCATCCATATTTATAGGAAAACTTTTGGCTCAACTGCATTCATGCTTAGAAGTCTCAACATTTTTTTAATTTATCAGAGGAAAGAGAGTAACAGTGGAGTTGATGGGTAATTTGTGTAATGAATGCCCCAGAGCTCCCTGTACTATAAGGTTTTTTGATTCAGTGCATTTTCTCCACAGATGCTCTTTTTACTGGTCAAGTGGCATTATCATGAGGATTATAAAGGAGGGGAAAGATGCCTGCCGGAGGAGGGTGGAGGGTAGGCATGATTTGGGTTTGTCATTAGTGATCTTAGGTATACTTTGGTGTACCTATGAGCCTGCTTCCTGCAAAGATTTGAATGATGAAACTAGCAAGACCAGAGAAGGAGTTGGACATCTACTTCTAAATTAGTGCTAATTTAGCTTGTCTAGAAATGATTTGTGCCTCTACAAGACAGCATAACCTAAAGTTGTTTTCTTTCCTATGACCATAATTTTTACTTTTCTCACAATGGGCCAGATGGACGCAGCCGAGGGGACTTGCTGGGCTTCAGAGGAATGATGTATATTTCCTGTTCCTGCCAATGTTTGAAAAGACATTGTTACACCTTAATCTCAGTATAATCATAATACCCAAATCAAGGTCTTGAGAGAACATCCAGCCCCTTCCAAAGCACTTCATGGAAGCATGTAGTTGGCCCTTCTGTGGTTCTTAAGCCAGTACTGATGTTCAGGTGGTACACACCAATATGATTACGCTGGTTATAAAAACATTGACATATTTCCAGATCAGCTGGAAAATAGCCAGTTCTCTGAGCCCTACAAGTTTCCCATCACTTCTCCAGCTGCTCCAGAGTCAGGAGCCCAGGTGAGCACCAATAAGGAGCTGCCCTGGCACCTACTAATCTTGTGTTTCAATCACTTTGGTACCAAAGAGTGATGATTTCATTGTCATGACACATGAAAAAAGAAGTGAGGCAAACATGGTGTGGGTTCAGGTCCCTGATGGCCGAAAGACCACAGAGGACCCAGATAAAAGAAGGGTTTGCAGCAGCTGGCACAGCAAAACCCTTGGTAGAATTGATTCATCACACAACTCACACCGAGTTGGGAGTAAAGGCATGTCAACCTGAAAAGACCTGGATTAGTTTTCTGGGGCTGCTGTAACGAAGGACTACAGACTGGATGGCTTATTCTCTCACCATCTTGATGGCCAGAAGCCTGCGATCAAGGTGTCAGCTGGACTTTGCTCCCTCTGAGAGTCTGAGTAGAATCCTTCTTTGCCTCTTCCTAGCCAATGGTGGTGGCCATTGATGCTTGGCATTCCTTGGCTTGCAGCGACATCACTCCAATCTCTGCCTCTATCATCACAGGCCCTTCCCTCTGTGTGGCTTTCCTTTTTCTCCTTGTTAGAACATCAGTCATATTGGATTAGGACTCACCCTAATGACCTCATCTTAACTTGATTACATCTACAGAGACTTCATATAAGGTCACATTCACAGCTACCCAGGGCTAGGACTTCAGCATATCTTTTTGGAGGGTACAATTCAACCCAAAATAGAACCTGAGTAGAAGCAGTCTGATGCCCTATGTGTCCTGTGAGCAGGAACGTGTTTCAGTCAACAGCACCTGCATCACACTGAATTGTCTGTTAATTTGAATTCCATGGTTTTGTACATTTGTTTGTATTTACTTCGCAAATAATTATTGAATTATTTTGTTTGGTTTCAATAGTCATGCAAAGGTTATAAGCATAAGGAGTTTATACCCACTTCTACGTTATATATTTTAAAATAACATTACAATACGAACAGTTTGTCAGTTCAGGTAGTCCTTGACAATATTCATTTGTTCTATTTAAAGTACCTGCACGTTGTATCAGTACTGTAGCCCCTGGGGTCTAGATGAATGCCAGATGTGAGAGGAGATGGTGGCTTTGTAAACCTTGTATGTGTGAGTAAATCTGTTAAAAGCAGCTTGCCTGGGCACGTGGTCAGATTTCAAACTCCCTGCAGGCTTGTGTACCTCTTAGGACCAGCGTATGCCCTAGGGTAAATGTTGGGCCTTGACATGGCCTGGAGCCAAGGCCAGTTCCCTTAGGATCCTCTCCCACCGCACGCATGCTTCTCAGCAGTACTATCTGGTCCAAAGAGGGGCCAGATTCTGGCTTGAGTCCCACAGGGAGGTCTGGCCTCGAGATTGCCAAGCTCCAGAATTCTAAAGAAGAACTGGCGTCCAGGACAAGTCCACAGCTCCCCTCCCCCAGAATCAATAGAAGCCCCAGGGTACACGAAACCCTACTCCATTGACCCTAATGGCCCCGAGGACAAATTTGCCCTCAGCAGTGAAACAAGAGAGCCAGTCCAAGGTGTTTGCTTCATGCTTTTTGATCCAGAGATGGATTGATGGACATTAGATGGAATTCTCAGCTCCACTTAAATATCCCTAAATGCAGACCCCTGGAGGGTGGGGACGATATCTGGGAGAGTAGCCTTAAGTCACTTGCAGCAAATAACAAATATCTTTGTTCTCTTTTTATCTTTAACTTTTTCTTGAGTTTTCCAAAACGTTTAAACCTCATTCTTTTAAAAAATATTAAACTAACTTATTTCCTCAAAAATCTTATATTAAAATCAATGCTTCTAAAAGATATTTCAGATTTATTCCATAACATTGTGCCTACCACCAACCTCATTCCCTTCTCACCTGCAATCTCCAGTTGGTGAAGCATTAACAAATAGTTGAGGGGCTTCTTTCTTCTAGGACCAGCCAAGGGGAGAAAACACTGAGTATGGAACAAGCAGACTTGGCTTAATCGCTGATTCCAATACTTAATAGATATTTGAATTTACACAACCCATTTAACTACATGGGGCCTCAATTCCCTAATCTGGAAAATGGGTACAATAATACCTCTCATCTTCCTCATAGTCATGAAGATTGAATAAAATAATGCTTGTGAAAGTTTTTTAAAGGGTAAATTTCTATTTAAATGTGAGCTATTTTTATCACTTGTCAATGTCCTTCAGGCAAAGGCCACCAGTAACACACCTGTAGCTACACAAGCTGGGTTTATTACTAGTTGCAGTACAGAAAAGACACCATGGGAAGCATGGGGTGTTTCAGTAAGAGGGTGTTAGAAGGAACCTACCATAGGATTTGGGCTTTGGTTGGATGATTTGAGGGAGGTTTAGGGAAGAAGGGGGTTGCTCTAAATTGGATTCTGTACAAAAGTAGGGACAATTCTATGATTGGGTCTCTCAATAAATCTTCTCAGAGAGGAAAGACTAGAATGAGGATCATGCTGCAATTGTAATTGGTAAAGAAGAAGTAGTAACTCATCTTTGTTGCAAGAGGGAGGTGTCTGGTATTTTGTATGCAGCACAGTGATCTTATTTCCATCAGTGCTTAGAAGGGCCCATGCTTTGTCTCATTTTATCATGATCTCAGAGTAACCCTGTCCGAGCTTAGTATTCTGTGTTCGTTTCTGATAGGAGAATAACGTGGCCGAGCTGTGAGAGCCAGGCCGGCTTCTGCATGTCAGGGGCCGCTCTTCTTTCTCACATCACACGTATTCAAACCAACAGTTTCCCTGTAGAACCATGGGCCTAAATGTAGTTTCAAAAATAGATGCACCTAGAGTAGGTAAGAGAGAGAAGGAAGAAAGGAGGGAAAAGAATAAGGAGGAGGGAATGAGACACTTAGAGGGAAAAGAAGTTACGAGGCTGTCGTGTATCCACCCCAAGAGGCCCTAGGAAGAGAGGAAAAGCTCAAATAAATTGAGTTGATTCCACTTCATAATTGGTCACCATTGGAGGCAGCATCAAAAGGACAGCCTAGAAAACACCAATGCTATTCAATTCCCTTCAGTGGCTCCAGTTTAACCAAATCCTGTGGATTTGGCCCTAACTGTTACCTCTCCCACTCCCCCTGAATTCTATGTCACATAGCCCTTGGGGTCTGTGCTTGCTAATGGTTTGAGGAGAATTTCAGAGCCATTTTCTCCTCTGGTCTATGATCAAATTGCACAGATGTTTCATAAAACTTAAAATGACTAAGCCATTTACCTCAGGTGGCTGATGAAGCAGGTTTAAAGAATTTCAAGGTATCAAGGAACCACAAGTGCTGAGTGGAAATTGAATTGCCGTCACAGATACAGTTTGTCCATTAAAAGCTCAACTTGATGGGCTAATAGAGAGTTATCAGCTGATGAGCAAACATCAGTATGATAGCAACAAAACTGGCCTCTGTTGAAAGGGGCTCTTCTCAAAGACCTCATGATACCCAGTAGAAGATGAACTCTTGATACCTGCTATGTCTCAGTTAATAGCATCAGTTGAATCAGATTAATTTAAAGGGACTAATGAAAATGATGTAAGAGAAGAGTTTGGAGGTTATAATTTGATGTGGCAATATCAGCTGAAAGATTATGAAACCAGTCCCCTTGGGAATAGGTACAAGTGATAGAAGTTAGAAGGGAGCAAAGGGTCCTGGCCTCATTTCTGTCAGTTCACCATGTCTTCTCAGGAAGATGTAGCAAAATTGGTTGACATCTATCGGTAAATTTTTTAAATGACTATCAGATTTCTAAGGAGTTCAAGTCTTACTGATGGTTTTGTAATAAATGGATCTTACACTTTTCTTGCATTACTAAAAATGTTCTCTGGCTGTACCTGCTATGCCTCTTGGCCTCTAGCTATCTCTTTTTTTTTTTTTTTTTTTTTGTGGACCAAAGTTATACTCAAAGTCAAATCTTAGCATTATTGAGTCCATGTCTTATACAGAAAAATAAAAATACCAAAGGCAAAGGTGGAAAATTAAATGGTCAACAAGTGGGAGGAAAGAATCTTAATGACCAAATGGATCCTACCTTTGCTACTTGTGGTAGTATGCTCAGGCTGCTATAATAAGAATACTACAGACTAGGTAGCCTAAATAACAAACGTTTTCTCAAAGTTCTGGAGATTGGGAAGGCCAAGATCAAGACACCAGGTGATTCGGCATCTAGAGAGAACCCACTTCCTGGTTTGCAGACAGCCACTTTCTTGCTATATCTTGACGCGGTGAAGAGAGGAAGCTCTGGTCTCTTCATCCCCTTATAAGACCACTAATTCCATCACGACAGCTCCACTCTTATGGCCTAATCGCCTCCCAAAGACCCTGCCTCCCATCACATTGGGGATTTAGTCTCCAAAATATTAATTTGGGGGGAAGAGTGGACACAAACAGTGTATAGCACTATAAGGGTTAAAGTTGCCAAAATCTGTCTAGCTGACTGCTCTTGACACAGTTCCTCAATAAAATTGGCAAAAGGGTGAAGCTTGTATTGCCTTTTGGAGTCAACTTTACCTGTATTCAAATCTTAGCTTCAGATTTTATTACCTCTGTGACCTTGGATAGACTTCATAAAACTTGTACAAACTTCACTATTCTTATGTTTATATACATATATGTGGGGGAGAGGGCAATACCTCACTGTGTAATTGCCAGAACCAGGTGAGATCATGGATATAAAAGCACCTAGCATTGCACTTGGAGGTTCAAAAACTTTGAGATGTTATGTTGTTCTCAGTTATCTTCTTGTTTACAGCACCCGGCAGGGCCACCTCTGACAGATGTGTAAAGGGATTACTCTTGAAGTAGATCCAGCAGAGTGGTTCTGGTGGGCTGAACACTGCTGTGAGTCTTCATGTTGAGAAATGAGCTTTGACATTCCAGGTGAAAGAGTTTGATGACTATTTGGCATTTAATCATTTGAGTGCCAGGCATATAGTAGGCTCAATATATATTGTGTGTAATGAATGAATGTCAAGTGGTAGAAACTCTGTTTCCTTTAATTGATTAGTTCATTTCCCCTGTGTTTTGGGTCAAAGCCACAAAAATCTATTGGTAGAAATGGTAATGGCCCACTAAATTGGGAGCTTCCAAGGACACTGCTTAATACAAAGCAAGTACTTTCTTGAACTGTACTGGGTTCTTTAAATAGTTGTACGACCTTGGGCAAATCAGTTCAGTTCTGTAGTCTTAGTTTCCTTATCTACTAAATGACAGCTTCGGGCTGGAAGATTTCCACCATTCCTTCCAGTTCTAATGATCTGTGATCCGAAATTGTGTCACTGCAAATGGATTTCCTACTGACCTAATGGGAAACATACAATTGCCTTATCTGCCAACCATGAACCCAGCAATGTCCATTAGAATTAGAAGGCGACTCTCCGACTCTCCGTTGTAAGTGGATGTTCTATGTGTTGGGGAGTGATCAATGCCTTTCCTTTGTGAGCGAGGTGTGATTTTGATAAACGCCTATCTTATGAATTTTAATCATGTGGCTTGTCAGCGCTCCTCAAACTCTAAATACCAAACTATTGTTATTACTCATGGACTGATTTAGAACCAGGTCAAAAAAACAAGTCCCAAACGTTAACAGCTGAAATATTTATGATGCAACTAGCGTTGCTTCCAAGTAATGCACACCATATTCAGGAAAAAACACTTTATGGCAATCCAGGCCTTAAATTGATGAACATGTTTCCATTTTAGCCTGCAAATTGTTCATCAGAGAGCAATCCATGTGAATTTGATATTCCTAGGAGGCAAAGCCGGGGTGAGAGTGAGCCTTGGGACTGATTCTGCTTGTCACCTTTCAGAAAAGGAATAAGCTATCCCCAATATCCCATTGTAGCCCCAACCCTATTTTCATTAGTCCATTATGCCCCTCCGTCCTCTTTTTTAAAGGACAATGTGCCTACTTAGAGTGTATCATATAGATAGC
Source organism: Delphinus delphis (assembly GCF_949987515.2). Lineage (NCBI taxonomy): Eukaryota > Metazoa > Chordata > Mammalia > Artiodactyla > Delphinidae > Delphinus > Delphinus delphis. Next base: position 67,291,918 of record NC_082694.2, read on the forward strand.
TATATAAGATTGATACAGGAGTTTTTGAAAATATTCAGTTAAAAACTGCATGCATTCCCTTAGGAAATGTAACCAAGGATGATACATTAGGGATTCTTGTACAGGTGCAAGTGGTGACGTGATATGGAAAACATCCTTTATAAAACTGCAGGCAAAAGTATGCACCCCTATGCCCACTACTTCTTCACACTTTCCTTTACTTTACAAACACCCAGTGACTGATCCAGATATTGGGAGTTTGGGGTCAAAGAAGCTCTGAGTTTTGAAACATCTTGTAGATATTCCATTAAATTTGGCCCAAGAGATCCAGAAAGCCTTAATAGGAATTACCAGCAGGACAGGGTGTGTACACCAGGTAGGAGAAGCCATTTAGGCTAAATTGGCCAAGGTAGTGAAGAAGGAAAGAGATACATTTTCTTGTAACTTTTAACAAAAGAGTAAAATCCATCAATCAGTGAGCAAGCACTTACTAGGCACCTGCCCTGAGCAAGGCCTTGGGGTAAGCACTTGGGGAGAGTACAAGTTAGCAGAAATTTGGTATTCTTTCAGATATAGTATCAGGCCTCCTAATACTGGTCTCTTGTCCTCTCGTCAAAACCCTCCAGAACCTTGCTACTCAAAGTGTAGTGCACATCAGCATTACCTGGGAGCTTGTTACAAATACAGAATCTTTAGCCCCACTCTGGACCTACTGAATCAGAATCTACATTTTAACAAAATCCTCCTGTGACTTACATGCACGTTAAAGTTTAAGAAGCACTGCGGAGACCAGAGGAGTCTGAGAAACTGTCACTTAGCTAAGCAAAGGGTACTTACAGGGGGCGTCCTGAAGTCCCTACCATGCATCCAGTATTGTCATAACAGACTTTTATATCAGTAGTTGTTAAACATTGCCTGGTCACTTGGGAGACAGAGATTTTCTCTACAAGTCTGATAAAGAGGACATTTTTGTTGATTATGTGAAATCATAGATGGTCCAGCTGGGTAGGATCTTACTGACTACAGATTCCCTCCTGGTAGAGATAAGGAAGCCCAGAGCAGGGAAACGATCAATGGCCCATGACTAGTAAGTGGGAGAGCTGGGGCTAGAACTGAGGTTTCTGAACTCACTGCTTATTCACCTCCACTTCACTGAGAAATGAGGACAGAGGCCCAAGGGCATGTCTGGATGAATCACTTACAAATCAATTGCTGGTCGATGGATCAGATAGGCAAAAAATGACATCTAATTTACCATTAGGTAATCCACTGCTTAGAGTCGAATTCTCAAGGGGAAAAAATGGAATCATAATAACACAGTCATTTGTACTGTAATCAATGCCATGGCATGAGTAAGGACAAAATTGATACTGACCAAGTTTCATCAAATAAATGACCTAGTTATCATAAAATCTAAAGTTATTTGTCCCAGTACAAACCCAGGAAATAACTGTGTCAGAGAGAGGCCTACGTACCTGTAACCTAGGCTTCAGGGATTGAGGGGGTCTCCCCAAAGTTCCTTTTATGCTAAATGTCTGCCCTCAAGTTCCATCCTTCAAGAGCCCGTAAAATGCTGCCTCTGCACTCAGCGAGTGGGAATGAGAATGGAATGAGATGAAATGGTGCAGAACACTTGCTCCTATACTGACCTGGGAGCTCCTAAAGACAGAATGCACATCTGATTCATATCTGCTTCCCAAAACATCTAGTACTTAGTAGGCTCTCAATCCCTATTTGGTTGGTGGAACTTTTAGGGGGGTGCTCTTTTGTAAATCACAGGTCGATTCAGCTTCTATAGCAGGAATCACTGCAGCAACTTCGGGGAGCCTCAAATCTGCTGGCAGCCATCACCAGAGGCACAGACCTACCTGAACAACCCCAAAGTCCCTGTTGCTGTTCTTGCTTGCAGTTGGTGCAGTACACATACCTGTCAGTCAGCTGAGTCAAGGGGCAAGTAGACAATTTGCACGTAATCCTGAGCAAGAAGAAAGGTTTAACCAGATTCATTAGTCAGTCCTCATGTGCCTAGAATAGACCATTATGAATGGAGAAGACAAATCACTTCAGTGGTTTTGATTTGTGATTTAGTTTTGGCTAAAATTCAGAGTTAGTTGCTTACAGGAGTCAAGAGGATTGACTCTCACCTCCTAGTTAATCCATTAGCCTGAATGTTCCGCTCTTCACCCTGTTGTTTTCTGTCTTGCAGACATAGCCTTGAATACAAAGTAATGACTCTTGGGGGACACAACCTGAGAGCATGTTATCTTCTCATATTTCTCATTTGGTTTGATTTTCCAAACTCCTAGGTCCCTCTGTGTCTTCAGCTATTTTAGTGTTGTCCTTTCTGGTTTGTTCCTTATAATAGTTCTCTTGTCTCTGGCATCTCCAAATTTATTTTTTGTGGAAGTGATTATGTTTCCAAGAACTCTTACTTTTACCCCCTAGTTATAGAAAAAAGCCATCCCTTTGCAACGTAGCTCCTTGACCTCACCTTGCATTGCAGCCCAGCTGCACTTCATCTGGAATGCTGACAGAGTGTACCAGCACTGCCCTGACTGGGCTCTCAATCAAGATGCCCCCAAACATAGGAGATTTGTGTGGAATCTAGCATCAGAAAACATGGGAGACCATATACAATATGTGGCCTATGCCTTGCACATTCATTTCTTTGTTCATTCATTAAACACTATTCATTAGTTGTTCTCTTTACATCAGGCAATGAGCACCTGTCACAGTCTGGGTATGCCCATAGGGTCCATTGTATCTCCACAGTTGACTTATTAGCTTTACCTCTTTGCTTTTTTTATTTTTTAGGAGTTGCTGTTGTGCAGGGATTGGCAAACTATGACCCTCAGGGCAGCTACCTGTTTTTATAAATAAAACTTTATTAGAATACAGCCATGTTTATCTGTTATACATGTTCTGTTGCTGCTTTTGTGCTACAATAGCAAAGTTGAGTAGTTGTAATAAAGACTGTGTGACCCTCAAACCTAATATATTTACCATATGGCCTTTTACAGAAAAAGTTCCCCTACAGTTGGTTTACAGCATACTTTGCACATTTTAAAATTGGCTTATATGGTTTTTTGTTAATGAGTTCTAAGAGTTTTTTGTATATTCTGGATAACACGCCCCTTATCAGTTATATAATTTGCAAATATCTTCTCTCATTCTGTGAGTTATCTTTACACTTTCCTGATGATACCCTTTAAAATGCAAAAGTTTTTAATTCGGGTGAATTCCAATTTCTCCATTTTTTTCTTTTGTTGCTTATATTTTTTGTGTTATATCTAAGATTCCATTGCCAAATATAAGGTCATGAAGATTTACTCCTATGTTTCCTTCTAAGAATTTTATAGTTTTAGCACTTAATTTAAGCTTTTGACTCTCTTGAGTTAACTTTTCTATGGTATGAGGTAGGGCTCTAACTTTATTCTTTTGCATTCAATATCCAGTTGTCTCAGCAACATTTTTTGAAAAGACTATTTTTCCCCCATTAAATTGTCTGGGTATCCTCTCAAAAATCAATTAGCCATAAATGTGAGAGTTTATTTCAATTCTATTCCATTGATCTATGTATTTATAGTTATGCCAGTATCACATTGTCTTGAATACTGTCGCATTATAGTAAGTTTGAAATCAGGAAGTATAAATCATCCTATTTTGTTCTTATTAAAATCTGGGTCACTTAAACTTTTATATGAATTTCAGGATCAGCTTCTCAATTTCTACCAAAAAGTCACCTGAGATTCTGATAGAATTACACTTAATCTGTAGATCAATTTGGAGACTATTGGCATCATATCAACAGTGATGATGAACATGGATTTTTAAAATTTATTTAGATATTTTTTATTTCTTTCAACAATATTTTGTAGTTTTTAAGAGTATAAGTGTTGTACTTCTTTTATTAAATTTATTTCTAAATATATTTTTGATACTATTTTGATACTATTTTGATACTATTATAATGGGATTGTTTTCTAATTTCCTTTTTTGGATGGTACATTGCAAGTGTATTGAAATACAATTGATTTTTGTATCCTGCAAACTTGCTGAACTTGTTTACTTGTTTACTAATTCTAATATTTGTTAGTGAATTCCTTAGGATTTTCTGTATATAAGATCATGTCATTTGCAAATAGAGAGAGTTTTACTTCTTCCTTTCCAATCCTTCCTTTCCTTATTTTTCATGCCTAATGCCTTGGCTAGTACCCCCAGTATTGAATGGAAGTGGCATGACGTGATATCTTTCTCTTCTTCCTGATCTTAGAGGAAACCATTCAGTCTTCTGTAATTAAGTATGATGTTAGCTGTGGATTTTTTGATAGATGCTCTTTATTAGTTGTCTTATATTCCTAGTTGTTGATTATTTTATCATGAAAGGGTGTTGGATTTTGTCAAATGTTTTTTCTGTATCTATTGAGATGATCCTGTGGTTTTGTTTTGTATTCTACTGATATGGTATATGACATTAATTGATTTTGAAATATTAAACCAATCTTACATACATCCCACTTTGGCATGGTGTAAAACCCCTTTCATATGTTGCTGGATTCACTTTGCTAGTATTTTGTTGAGGATATTTGTCTATATCCATGAGAGGTACTGCTCTGTAGTTTTCTTTTCTCATCACGTCCTTGTTTTTGGTATCAAGGTAATACTGGCCTCATAGAATAAATTGAGGGGTTCCCTCCTCTTCTATTTTTTGGAAGAGTTTGTGAAGAATTTGTATTATTTCTTTAAATGTTTGGTAGAATTAAGCAGTGAAGTCATCTGGACCTGAGATTTTCTTTGTGGACAGGTTTTTTTCTTTATTGCTAATTTAATAAACTCTCACATATAACCTAGTTGGTATCTACCTAGGACTTTGTCTACTTCATCTAAGTCATCTAATTTACTGGCACATTTAAAAAATAGTATTCCATTACAATCCTTTTTATTTTGTAAGGTTGGTATTATAGTAGTGTGCCTTCTTTCATTCCTGATTTTGGTGATTTTCGTCTTCTCTATTTTATTCTTGGTCAACCTAGCTAAAATTTACCAATTTTAGTGATGTTTGCAAACAACCAACTTTGATTTTCCCTATTTTTTCCTGTTCTCTATTTCATTAATTTCTGCTCTAATCTTTATTATTTCCTTCCTCTGATTGATTTAGGCTTAGTCTGCCCTTCTTTTCTAGGGTCTTAAGGTGGGTGGTTAGGTTATAGATTTGAGACCTTTCTTCTTTTTTAATGCAGGCATTTACAGCTATAAATTTCCATCTAAGCACTGCATTAGCTGCATCCCACAAGTTTTGGCGCATTATTTCTTCATTTTAATTCACCTAATTCTTCTTTGACCCTGCTATTTAGAAGTGTGTTGTTTAATTTCCATGAATTTACCAAATATGTTTCTGCTGTTGTTTTCTAATTTTATTCTGTCATGTTCAGAGAAAATAATTTGTGTGATTTCGATCCTTTTAAATTTAATGAGGCTTGTTTTATGGCCTAGTATGTGGTCTATCCCAGAGAATGTTCCATGTACACTTGAGAAGCATTTATATTATGCTATTGTTGGATTAGATGTTCTATATCCTTCTATTAGGTCTAGCTGATTTATAATGCTGTTCTATTCTTCTATTTCCTTGTTGATCTTCTGCCTAATTTCTATCCATTGTTGAAAGAGGATACTGAAGTTTCTATTATTGTGAATTGTCTATTTCTCCCTCCAATTCTATCAGTTTTTGTTTCATGTATTTTAGGACTCTATTGTTACATATGTTTATGTTTATAATTTTTATATCTTCCTAATATATTGATCCTCATAATTATGAAATATCCTTTTTATATATAATAACATTTTTTGTTTTAATATCACTTTTGTCTGATATTAGCATACCCACTCCAGCTTTCTTATGATTCCTGTTTACATGACATATATTTTTCCAGCTTTTCACTTTCAGCCTGTTTGTGTTTTTAAAATAACATGTATCTCCTAAAGACAGCACATAGATGGATTTAGGTTACCCGCTAACCTTTCAGTATTTTGTATATATCATCCCACTCTCTTCTGGCCTCTATTGTTTCTGATGAGAAGACAGCTGTTGATCTTATTGGGGTTCCTTTGTAAGTAACAAGTCACTTTTCTCTTGCTGCTTTAAAATTTTTCTCTTTGTCTTTGACATTGAGCATTTTTACTGCAATAAGTCTGTGTGTGGATATTATGTGTTGAATTGTGTCCCCAAAAGAGATATGTTGAAGCCCTAACCCCCAGTGCCCGTGATGTAACTTTATTTGGCTTCAGTGAGGTCTATTTCCCTTGCAGGGTGAAGATTCTGAAGTCACTCTTCAGTCTTGGTTATGCTAGGATGACATCCTGCAACGTCAGTGGTATTAACAGGGCTCTCTTGAACTGTCTCTTTCCCTGACTCTGTTAAATTGTCTGCTTCTAGCATCACATCCAGCTGTTGGCTGCCACAAATTATTATCTGATAGCTCTATTGTTTTTGGCAAAGTTCTGGGGACATATATTCCTCCAGTCTGATCCAATTAAATGTGGGTCCCTTTGCATTCTTTGAAGTTTCTTTTGAACTCAGCTGGGCTCTTCCTAGCTGTCTCTTTCCCTGGTTCTCTCTGGTAAAATAGCTGTCCTACTGTTTACCTTCTGCTCTCATGAACCTACCAGTCTCTCAATTATTTACCACCAAAATCACCATTGTTTTCAAGAGCATCTTTAGGCCTGAACTCTTCCACACTGTTTCAAATAAAGTCAGTTCCTTTCAAGAGAACTTTGGAGATATCTGTTCTTATAGCCTGCCTCTCCCTGGGGCTGGGGACTGTTTCTCTTGGAGTGACACCCTACTTTATGGGCAGGGTGCTGGGCAGGGTTAGTAGCTTCTCTTCTTCTCAACTTGCCTATTCCAGCTTGGCACCTCCATCCTACACATGAACTGTGGTCAGGGTAATCAAGACCCCAACATTCTCAGTGTCCCATGTTTCAAGTAGAGCCTCTACTCTATGAGTGGGGTTGGGTGTGGTAAGAGAGCCTTGACCTCTTGACCACACTTGCCTGGAGTTTAGCCTCTACTACACATGGCTGGGGAAGATGAAAACTGTTATTGGCCTGCCCCTCCTGGAGAGGCTCCAGAACCCTGGATCAGGAGCTGGGGATAGAGGGAGCCCTGTGTTCTTCGCTGAAACTGCCTGGAGTGGAGTTTCCATCATGTTGAGCAGGGAGAGGGAAGGAGGGTTCAAATGTCACAGATGCTCACTGTTCTTACCGAGTTTTAGTAGGTTTTCTTGAATAAATGTTTTTTCATTTGCTGTATGTCCTCAGACAATTTCCAGAGGCATTAAATGATTAGGTTTTTTAAAACAATTTTCACCAGTTATGCGTCTTTCACTGGGGAACAGGTCTTCAGAGCTCCTCATGTCACCATTCCAAAAGTGGAGCCCCTCTGCAATTCTTTATCTTTCTGTCTCTCTCAGACCAGATGGGGAGCTCCTTTGGAATAGGGGCTGTATCCAAATAATAATTGCTGCCTACATTTACTCTGCACTATGCTTGGTGCTCTGTGAATATTATTTCTAATCCCCTCAATAGCAAGTTGGTTATTATCATCCCTCCATAGGTGAGGAAATTGAAGCTAAAGACAGCAAGTGACTTGCCTGAAATCTCGCTGTTAGTAAGTATTGGAGCCAAGAGCCCAAACCAAGTCACTCTCTCTAACGTCTGTGGTCTTCCCACTTCACCATACTGCCATTGTGCTCTAGTGTCTGGCATAGTGCTTGGAATACAGGTACTGGCTGAATGAATGAAAAAAAATTACAAATGAATGGATAAATAATTGAACTCTCAGGCATAACAAGCCCAAGAACATCTATCAGCACACAGCTCTTCTCTCTCCTTTCACGTTTTGCTTTCAGGCTGATTAGTGCATCTTCATAGCAACTTCTCTGACTTTGCTAATTAGTTCCTTTGCCTTAATGGCAATCATAATATGTAAGAACAACTTTAATCCTAAATTTGTTAAATTAAATCAATGGGTACTATATAGTCACAATGTTCAGGAAGTATAGTACTAAGCTCTCTGGAATTTGCAAAAGGTCTTCCTTTGAGTTTATTTCAGCAACAGATCATAGTAGTATTATTTTGTGCTATCTGATTTTTGCATAATTCGTCAGTTTGGCACCTTTTAGGTTAGTGATCTTTAATGCTGTATTGTTCAGAAACTCAGATCAGGTATGTCATTAGCAGTATGACTGTACCTGAGTCTATTTCTGACAAATACAATGATCTGTTGGACACCCTAAAAGTTGAATCAGTAGCTTCATTCCTAAAGTGAGCTTTATTTTTTCTAAGTTTCACTTTTTCTTTCTCTTCTCTTTTCTTTTTTTGAATTAAATTTTCATTACCCAAGTAACACATGAATTTATTCTTCTTGTGGAAATTTCTATGGATACATATTTGTGTGTGCATTTGTAAGACACAAGAAGATACATACCCAAACTTAATATAGTGATTACCTCTAGGGAAGGAAGTGGGAAGGGGAAGAAGGGAGCCTGCTGGTGAAAGAGGACACTAGGCTGATCTGTAATGTTTTAATATTTTACAAGGAGAATGTTTCCTCTTCCTCTTTGTTCCCTTTGTTCTCTGTCATTCTTAGTGCAAACATGTGAGAATGTGTAAATCCCTACCTGTACACGAGGTAAGTTCAGCCAGAACCGCCGAGTGAGCCTCCCCAGTGGCCAGAGGAATCATTCACCCCCTCTTAATTGTTCTTATTGAGTCGGAGAATGGGGGTGTCATTATTCTCGCCTGTGCCTTTTTCATCTACAATGTACATTTTCTGTTAGCTTGTCCTGCTGCAGTTGATGGCGGTTTTATTGATTAGATCATTTGCCTGTAAACACCAGCTTGATCACGAAGAAGCAGGGAGAATTGAAGACGTACTTCTAAAGGCATATTCTGTTACCAGTAGCAAGCCGCTGACTTACTTGCATCTTCAAGCTGAGGCAGCCTGGAGAAGACAGATTGAGATGTAGCATAACCTAGGCATTGACTCTGACCATCTTCCCAATTGATGCTAATTGATCCCATGTAGTTAGTCACAAAAGGATGCAGATTGTTGGTTAGGTCGATGCAACGTGGTGGGGGAGCCAGGACTTTAGGGTTTTGATCCTGATACAAATCCTAGTTTCACCACTAGCTGAAGGGATCATAGGCAAGTAACAGTCGTTTTTAAGTCAGTTTTAGTATCTTTCCTCCCCTTCCTCCTCTTCATTCTCCTCCTCCTTTTAGATTTAGAATTAAGTGAAATTACATGCGAAAGAATGTAGTTTCATGAACGCTGGGGCACATAGAGATAGTCTGTGATCGACTGCCAGATTTGTTTCCCTGGGCTAAGACAAAAAAACAAACAAACAAACAAAGAAACCTCTTCTCTTTCTCCTTCTCACACTAATGTGCTCTCCATTTCTCCTCCTAAAAATATAAGGAGTAGTCCTCACCCATGCCCATCTCCCCTGGCATTGTTGGTGACATACTTACAGGTAAGATCCCTTAGACTAAACAGAGATTTGATGCAGAAAAAAAATAAAGTACCAAATGCTGTTCTGATTGAGGTTTGGGGTTGTCATAGACCCAGGCACCACTTCCGAAGCAGTTCCTGAAACAACTTTTAAGATGAAAGACTTCCAATATCTATAGAAAGAGTAAGACTTGGGATCCTTGAGGAACAATAACCCCAGGCCATGCTGAGTGCTTCCATCCTTTATATGGGGACTCTCATGAAGAAACAGCAGCTGGCAGGAGATGTCACTGGCATTTCTTATTTCCATTTGATAAGCTTGGTGTAAAGGATATCCAACAAGTCTCAAAAAGAAAACAAACTAAATAAAAGCTTCTTGAGCAGCATGTTGCTTTCATCAAACATTTCCTCAGAAAGTAAGTGTCAGGGCAGCTGGAAGAGAGAAAGGTGAGTGTCGCATTCGACTGGCACCTCAGGAAACACTCAGACCTACTAAGGCCGAGGTGCTGCTCTAGGTGGTAAGAAGCCTGGGACCAGAGAGGCCTCCCATAGGAGCAGGGATGAGGTTTTTCTGAGTGAGTAGATCCCACCAATGTGCGGCCTGCAGTTAGTCATTCCTAAGGCTGTCCCTGTGCAGAGGGGGACTGTGTTTTCTGTTAGTGAGAAAGTAACCCTCCTGGATCTCACCCAATTTTGCTGGGTACCTTTAGGTTCTTCTGAAAGGACTGGACTATCATTAAAGTCAGCCCTTTACTTCTGTGATCCTGGCCTAGAGGGACTGAGCCACACCTACCTTACCTCCAGGCTCTTAAGAGACCACCTGGTTTCAGTCTCAGACTCACAGCCCTTGGCCTCTCCTCATAGACAAAGCCCAAGGAGCCTCAGTGTGGAATGAAGTTGTCCAGGAAAATTCCAGAATGGGGTTCCTCTAACAGCTGATCCTAATCATTCTTAGAAGTTAAGAAAAAAAGAAGTTGACTATAAAATGAGTTGCTTTTCTAGGATTTCTAGCAAACAAAGGCTCTTCTTGACAGTGAGGTGTCCCATAGAGTTTACGATTTGCAGAATGGGGCTTTGCAGGGAAGTTCAAAAGTAAGGGCTCTTCTTTACCCCCACTGTGGCTGTGATCTGGGCAGAGGTGGCTCAAGATGCCTGACCAAAGCCTGGCACTTAGGGTTCTCCTGCCTGACTCAGATGCTCTGGCTTTCTGAGACATACGCGGCAGCCAAGCTGAGCGTGAAACAGTGAACTTGGAGTCAGGAACCACATCTGTAACCCATTGCTCATCCCTGGTGGGGTCAGAGAGCCCAGTCTCCCACTCACATACTGTTGGAGTAGGAAGAGGCCTTAGAAATAATGTCCAACACCTTTGCGTTTAAAGGAAACAGGCCCGGAGACATCAAATAGCCTTCCAAATGCCTCCTCTCCCAGAATGCCCCTCAAAAATCTCATTTATCTTAATATTCTCAGCCGCCTGCAGACATATGACATCCGCTCAACGAATGTTGAATGAACGAATGTACATTGTGGTGGTGACTCAGTGGCAGAGCTGACATTAGCACACAAAACTCTCTTTCCTACCCCATCACTCAATAAGTCAACACTTAACACGACTTAATCAGCACGTTCAAGCACAGTCATTTGGAGCCAAAGGCAGACTCACAGAAGGTGGCCTCCTGCTTGCACTCAATCTGGACAGCTTTTCCTCTCATTGCTCAGTTGACTTCTGGATTGAGGGGCTGCAGCTTGCAGTACCAGCAGAGGATATTCATTGACTCAGGGAATGGATTGGAGCCAGTTTCCCCTTTGGATACCAGGCGCCACCAGGGAAGCCCGATCACTCATTCATTTTATATTCATTCATCATTTAAAAAATTATTTATTAAGAGTATGCATCATGGGGCTTCCCAGGTGGTGCAGTGATTGAGAGTCTGCCTGCCGATGCAGGGGACACGGGTTCGTGCCCCGGTCCGGGAAGATCCCACATGCCGCGGAGCGGCTGGGCCCGTGAGCCATGGCCGCTGAGCCTGCGCGTCAGGAGCCTGTGCTCTGCAACGGGAGAGGCCACAGCAATGAGAGGCCCGCAAAAAAGCAAACAAAAAAAAAAATGAATGAGTGATCAACAAATTAGTTAATACTAGACAAACTTCCCCTTAACCTCTAATCTCTATTTTCCTATGCCACCCAAAGCAAAGAAACTCACTTCTTAGTAATATGATTTGAAAAGCAAGGTAATAAAATATCTGTTAGTAATTATGCTTTTTTTTTTTTCTCTGAACTCCTTGTTTGAAAAAATACTATAAGGGAGTAGAGTATAAAAGCTTGGAACTAAAGGCTGGGTTTTCTGGTCCCAGGAATCCCCAAGGAGCACTGAGGTATAGAGGTTGGAAAACATAAGGAATTAGACCAACCAGAGCACATAGAGGCTGACTGCTTTCTGGTCTAGGTGAATATTTTTTAATTGCAGAGTTGATTCAGGCCTCAAAGGTCATGAACTGGGAAATCTAGCTCTCTGTGGTTTTACTCAAATTAAGGACTAATCGAATCCAGCCAGTAAAAGCAAACCACTTCTTGTGGGTTGTGAGTATAGGGTAAGAGAAGAAAACCAGCAAGCAAGAACTTATAGGGGTTCTGTGCCCCAGGATTGTGAAGCTTACAGGTCTCTTCTGTAGATTTTCGCAAATAGAATTACAACTGAACTTGTGGCAAATAAATACATAAAATAAACATGTCCTGAAGCATACTAATTAAAAGCCCAGCCACTAGGGTTAGTGAACTCTCAATGTTAAGCATGGTATTCGGCTGAATTCCAGTACATGGGACCATGATTCTTAGCAGCTGCAAGACTAGAACACAGCAGTTCCATTCCTTATGCATGTAAAGCACAAGGGATGGGACAGCATTGGGGAAGAGTCTCTTCCTGGTGTCATATCTGGGCTTTTTATCTGGCTTGGAAATTGTCTAGTTGGTGATCACAGGATGTAGGCTAGAGGCTGCTTAATCAGAAGAAAGAGCCTTGCCTTGGAATTAATATACTCTGTCACTAGCTGTGTGGTCTTGGGCAAATCAGGTCCTTCGCCATCAGTCTCTTCATCTGGTGAACTAAGGGATTAGAACAGAGGGTCTCTCCTTTCAACCCTAGGGCTCTCTTTTGTGGATGAAATTCTATGTGTCTGTGAATATTTGTTCTTTGTAGCATCTATAGGACTATCACTTTGAAGTATAAGTTTGCCTCTTGAACAGATTCAGGAATTTTGAGGAAAGGAAGGAGAATGGGTTTCAGAGGTTGATTCACAAAGCAAAGGAAGGATGCTAACATTGCTTGACCTGAGAGAATCTCTAACAGGAGTAATTCTTGTCTTACGAACAAATATTTATTGACTGCATACTACAAGGCAGGTGTTGAGTCAGGTATTGGAGGTGCAACGTGGAGCTTATAGTCTAATGCCATTTTACGCGTGGAAAAGCTGACTTTTAGAGGGGTTAAGTAATTGGCACAGGGTCAGGTAGCTATTGGTGGATGAAATCTGAATTTGAACCCTCATCCCTCTGACTGCTGTAGTATGTCACATTGCATCCTGGGAATCGAGACAAAAGGACCAAAAGGAGCCTGAGACTGGATCTGAAGTCTTGATATTCTTCCTCGTGGCTCCACGAAAGTGAGTTATTCATGCTTCCTGACACTATCCCCAAAGTCTGATAGCCTCTGAAAATCCCTTGTCTCCCGTAATGATTATTGTTGAACCATCTTCTGTTAACTCATGCTAATCCCTTGGAAAACTGCTTCTGGAAAACTCAAAACTAAACTTCTGAAGCCTGGCCCTTGGGTGCCATATTTGATATTTCTAGAAGCTAAAAGGGGACTTAGTCCTATTTCACATCACAAATCAGGTACAGGAAGAAATAGCTAAAAAGATGGCTCTCCTGCAAATTGGAGTTCCATTCCCTAATCCCATTCCCCAAAGCCCCTGGCTTCTTGTTGGATTGGCATATAGGCATTCAGGCTCCTGGCAGAGATTGTGAAGAGCGGGTTCTGTACCCATCCCACCCTCCCACTTCTGACCTGCAGCCTTCGGGTCTCAAAACAGTGAATCTGACTGGGGAGCCTGCTCATTACAAACCAATGGATTGAAGAAGTAATTCACCACCCTAAGGTCACTCCTTGCTCACAGTCTCTTGTAGAGATGCAGGGTAGAGATCTGAAGGATCTAAGGGATCAGGATGGGGCTGGGGAAAGGGTAATGACCTGAGTTTAGACTCCATCTTATGCTAAAAGGATAAAAAGAGTTTTTGAGAAAAGCATGCCAGGTTAGGTGACCAAAAAGAGCTTTAGCAGAAGGAACTAGACTAGGGATAAAGGATGTGCTTTGGGAGCAGAGTGGAAAGATTATGGGTTTGAATGCCAGCTCAGCGTACTAACCATGCACTTTGGGTTACTAGGCATCAGTGTCTGTGCCAGTTGAATGGAGATAACACATCCTGTGGAAGGTTGTGAAGATAGTTGCTAACAAAAGTCGAGTTTGCAGTAAAAGTTTCCTGCTATTATTTTGCTGTATTTGTATTGTATTATCCTTCATGAATCAGGCAGGATTTCAGACCCAGCATGTCAGCACCATAGCATTCTGGATAGTCACTTGTTAGTGAGGGAAGGGGAAGCTTAACTGTGAACAGAAACATGTGATTTTGTTGTACATATGTGTGAGGTGCATATATGTGCACGTGTGAGTGTGCCCATATCCTGTGCAGACATGCAGGTGTATGCGTGTCCCTGGGCCTGGAGCCACACCTCCAAGTGGCATTCTTTGAAGTGACTGGGGGTTCTGATAACCTCCCTTTTCATGCAGCCTGCCTTGAATGTGGCAGTTTGAGAATCCCAATTATAGACTCTGGTCTCAAAACAGCCTAGAAAAAATCAAGACAAGCCTCACAAACATTGTCTCATTAGTTCAGTGAAACCTTACTAATTTACCCTAATTGTAGGGAAGGATTGTTTTCATGCGGGAAATGTCTGAAAGGGGCTTGCTTTAATAAATAGACAGGACTTGTTTGTAATTAGTGGTGCCACTCACACACAAACAATCAATGTGCTTAGTCCTTAAAAACGCTTTGTTCTCGTAAGCGGGTTGCACATTCCCACTGCCATCTTGAAGCTGCTAGTGTAAGGGGTGACCTGGGAGCAAGGGTCTTTTATTTTCCTTCTTATTTCCAAGTAAACAACAACCTAACAGACGGCCAAGGGGATTGAACTAGGGCTCTTTACAGGGAGAGAGGGAGACAACAACAGCAAAGCTGGAGAGTTTTGGCAAGAGTTAAGACTCAAAAATCCTAAATGCTAATCCCAGCTCAGTCCCCAAGCGGTCAAGTTACTTTATCTCTCTGGGTCTCAGTTTCTTATCTCTCAAGTGAATGAGTTTACCACAATGGTTTCTCATTGCTGTTAAATCATAGCATTTCAGGGCTGGAAGAGGTCCTAGAGATCATCTGATTCAACCCCTTGATTTCCTTGTGTTCTTCTCATACTCTGAAGCTTCCTGAGCTGCAAATTATGAAGGTTGAATATATGTTTAATGATACATGTGACTGAGATAAAGGCTCAGGCAAGAGGGTGGGACTCGAAGAACTTGACTTGAATCAAGTTCCAAGCAGAGAACAGATGAGCAGCCAACAGGGCACCTGGAGACTGGGCAGCCAGAGAAGCCAGAAAGGGGCAATGGGGTAGAGAAGTGGGCAGGAGGACCTAGGGTTCAACAAGCAAAATAGGTCACCAACAGAGCAGGCAGCAGGCAGGTGGGAAGCCCCTTAGGAATCAAGAACCCAGAGAAGAAGAGCCTTAGCAATGAAAGGCAAAAGTCAGCAAAAATATAAGGCCACAGCCCCAAAGTCCCAAAGAAGAGGATGAGGCCTGATGGAGAGCCATTGGCCCTGCCAATCGTGGTAATTACAAGGCTGGAGGTCCAAAGGTCTCTTCTCTGATTAAAGCAATTCAAGGAAGCCCTGGGCTTGTGAATTGTTTCCTACCCTCTGGAGACATGTAGAATAATGGATGGGAGGACTGGCTGATTGAAGGGAGCACCATGTGGTGGGGGACAGCCGGGAAGAAATGGTTCAAAGCAGCAGGAAGTGCAGCACTGGTGGCCCAGGTGACCCATCGGATCAGAGCTGGAGCTGAAGATCTGAAAGTCATCTGCACAGAAAGCAGCACTGAACCTGTGAGAATGGGCAAGCTCTCTGCAGAGAGAGAAAGAAAAAGGTCAAAGACGACCTCAGAGAACACTTTATTCTGGCTGGATAAACAAATTGAAAGGTGACCTATCCTCTTACCTCACTTGAAGCTAATAGTGAAGTATGTATTGAGGACAAGTGGAGAAAAGACAAGTGACATTTTAGAGGACACAAGAATAAATATGGGCTTTCTTCCTTGAGTTGCATGTTACCAGGTCCAGCTGTCTGTGCCTCCCCTCCACTTGCATTACTGTCCACCGATGAGATGGCATCTCCATTGTCTCCAGAATGCAAACAACAACTAAATGAGTCCCTGGTTTTCTTTTCCTTTAGAGAATATGGGTTGAGATGTGGAAGACACAGAAATAAATCAGCCTCTCCATGTGGTTGTTTGTGTGTTTCCTTCTCCCTGGGCAATTCTATGCCAAAGAAAATATCAGTTTTCTAACTGAGCATCTTCATGCTCAAAACTGGTGACCTTGAGGCAGTTGTCTGGGGCAGCAATCTCAGAAAGGTCTGCCTGCCTCCTAAATGCTCGTCTTCTCAGCCTGAAATTCCTAGAACTAAAAATTATCTCATCCACTCATCCTCCTTTTTTTTTTTAACATGAAGAACCAGTCCAGGAGAGATGAAATGGCTCACTCAAGGTCATTAGTACATATAATGGTTAGATAATATTTCTCAAATCAGAGTATTGTATGAGCCCTTTTTAAAGTAAAAAAAAGATACTTTATGGGTCCCTGTAACACATGCTTTTTCCTCCAGGGAACCCCAGACTCCAGGTTAAGAGTGCAGAGATTAGTTCAAGGTGACTGGTGGTAGGGACTTGTCTCCCAAAGGGCCAGGCTAAGACATTTTGTGTGCTCCTCTCTCAGCGGCATCCTGAGCTCCAGTTGGCTCATTGCCCTGTATGGCCCACGCCCATCCGGAGCTCCTGGCACGTTCTATAAACAAGGTCTTTTCCTGAATACTTTGGCCTCTAGGAGTCTTCCCAGACCCCACCCCGGAGCCTGCTCACTCTTCCTCCTTTGACTATGGTGATACATGTTTCTGTGCCTCCAGTCCTAAGGGTCTCTGTCACTGTTTGGTTTCCAAGGCACACCATGAGGTATTGGCCTTTGTTTGGCTCACCTGCTCTCTAAAATCTACACTCATCCAAGGTGAGGCAGAGGAGGATGGAGGAGACGCCAGGCGATGTGATGGCTGGGCCGCCATGACATGGCACGTGGGGGAGAGAAAAGTCAGCGGCCCCATAGGAAGAGGGCACAAGCCCAGGAAGCTCTGAATGGAATGTGGGTAGAAAAGGCTGCTAGTCAAAGAGGGTGTTGTGAGGACTTGATCTATAGCATGTGGGAACTGGAGGTCCCTCGGGAAGGCCTAGACCTACGCCCCTATTTTGCAAATAAAGAAGAAACCAAGTCCCAGAGACCCAAAGGAGCTTGCCTGGTCCCACATGGATCAGGAGGCAGTACAGGTAGTGGTTAAGAGCAGTAGTTTTGAAGTTGAGCAGACCTGAGTCCTCAGTTCACACTATATCTGTTACTAGCTGGGTGACCTTGAGCAAATCACCTAACTTTCTTCAGTTTCTGTTTCCTCATCATGATAGACCTACCTCATATGGTGAAGGTTGAATGAAAAAAATGGATAGACGTGCTTAACACAACATCCATTAGAACTGAACTTAACACAACATCCATTAGAACAATTAGAACTCAGTAAATGTTGACTATGAACAGCAGCAAAGGTGGAATTAGAAGCCAGGTTTCCTGAAGCCCTTATCTGGGATGTTGCACATCTCACCCATAGGGGATAAATTCATAGGTTTACTTATGGTTGAGCCTGGGTGGAAAATATGGTCTGCTAAGAAGATAAAGAACTGCCTCAGATCAGAAAGTTAGGAATTCTAGGCAGCTGGAAGTGTTGCCTAGAGAGCTGAGGGACAGTTCTGCCTGCCCAGGCTTGAGCAAGGAGCACAGGTGATGCCTGTGGACTCCAGGCACAGAATCAGATGTGCTGCTAATTGGGACGGCTGACACACGGACAAGATCAGAGTCTGCCACGGATGGGGGATCAGGAAGTTCTGCCTCCCCATCAATATTCATGCCTGTTCTTTCCTGAAAATTCTGTTCTAATTTCATAATACAGAAGGTCCATGAATTGGGCAGCCATCTCAGCTCTACGCAGACTCTGCAGATGAGTAGAGAAACCATCAGTGATGGTTGGACCTGACTTCAGAAGTGTTAGTCATCGGTCAGACTGAGGCCCCTGAGCCTAAGAGGGACCTCATATTTACTGAAGGCAATCTTGAGAATGGGCTGGGAACAGTTCAGCTCATAGCCTCACAGATTTTCATTCCACCTCAACTTCTAAGGAGTCTCAGTACAAAGGGGTTCTGGGCAGAAGGAATGGAGAGTGAAGAGGTGTGGGAGAGGGGCTTCAGGAGGTCAGAGTCCCAGAGAAGCCTAGGGAAGACACAGGCATATCTGGTGGAATGATGTGTTCGTTCCTTTGACCTTTTCTATAGAAGGTGCCATGGCCTTCCCTGAATTGCATCCCCAGGGAACAGTAGAGGGTGACTTGTCCCAAGGTCATGCTCATCAGTGATAGGGATGGAGAAATGTCACTCTGGGCCTTGCTGGCTCTGCAATTAGTCAAATGCTTTGCTTATAATACAATCACAGCTCTCAGCTCTGATTATTGGCATCATCAACATCATCTATTAATGGATTTTGAGCTGCTCTGGGTACAGGGCATTGTACAAGATGCTAAACAGTGCCAGATTCAGAAAGTGAAAGACAGAAAAGAGCAGAAAGTGGACCAAATCAGGCATCATTCTGTGTAGCAAGATTTAAATCAGCCTGAATCCATTCGTGTGTGCTAATCTTAAAGGGCCAGGGCCTTCTAAATTTCAGAAAGGCATTAATTATTCCAGAGTCTTCTGTATCCTTCCTCTCTCCATTATTTTCAACTGCTTACTTTTAACTAGAAGTATTTAAACTTCTATTAGTTTTCTTTTATCCCTTTTGTTAAATAAACTTTCCTTTATCACCTCACAGTCTCTCCTGGTGAGGCTGTCTGCAGGAGGAGAACTAAGCAGAAATCCAACAGTTAGAACAAAATAAATAGGTAAAGGAGGACTTGCCTCCAAGTGAGCCAGAGCGTGCTGTGTTTGCACAGTGGTGCCTTGCTACCTGGCATTTCTACCTGAGGTTTCTTTAGTAGCTTAGCACAGTGAGGAGACACACTTTGCTGAAAATGCCCATCACCCTGGCATGAAATGTGCTCTACCCGCTACAGAGCTCCAAACATCTGTTCTGCCTCCTTTCATGCATGTGCTTTTAAGCTGATGGTGGGAGACAACCTGCCAGAAATGTCTGAGTTTCCACCAAAGACCTATTATAGGTTAGAAGGCAGACAGCATTGTTGTACTGAAAACCTGTTCATCAGAATTTCCAGAAGGAACAGATATGAAAGGTTCAAATGAACTCTTCAGGGTTTCTCCATCTAACCAGGCCTGAAGCTCTGCCCCTCATTAATCTTTAATGAACAACAAAGAAAAATGTGTCGCTGGCCAATTATCATGTAGGGTGGCAGATGCTGAGAGAGGAAGAGTCCCCAGAGTCACATCATTTAAAGGGACACTGTCAAAAAGAACGTCTTATTTTGAAACGGATTCCCTGACCTGTAACATTGTCTATTTCTTGTTAAACTTGAATTGTGCTTCTCTCTCGACACTTCTACCATTGTCTCTGTCTTGGGGATTTGAACTTTAAAACTCTGGAGCAATCAGGTGACAGAAACTGAAGGACTGACGTGCTTTTCCTTGTGTCATGATGCCTACTTGGACTGTCTTTTCCCTGCCTCTATTTCCTTCAGATTTCCTCCTAATTAATCTTGTCCCATGCTGAGCTAGGCTCTCCCTGACTTTGAGTTTTCTTAAGCAGTCTCAACATGTGAATATAAGTCCCTTTAGGGCAGGATCTATGTCTCATCTATATCCAGGACCTACCACGTGCCTGGTACACAATATGCTCAGTAAGTGTTTATTGAATTCAGTGAAATTGCTTGTATGCACCTTGGGCTAATCTATTTCTTATTCCATGCTACCTCTTTAGCCTTCACAATTAAAACATTCCTTGAGGGTAGGATTCCTGTGTTATTCTCCCTTTGCCCTACCGCTAAAACACTTGCTACAGATTAATGTAACAGGACCTCCACATGTTGTGTGGCCACATTAATTGTTGTTCAAAGTCAGATTTTTATACCAACCCAGCGTGAACTATATAAAGTGTCCTGTTGGAGTGCATCGTTATGTGCTCTCTATATAAGATGAAACTAGGCTAATCTGACTAGATTTCCTTTTATAGACAATTTTATTTTTAGGTTTAAATGCAAGGATCTCAATGCTATATTTTTAGGATTCTATTTACATCAGGAGTCAATCAGAAAATGTTTTGAATTTAAAAATATTAACCCCAGTTAAATTCTAAACAAGTTGCTGAAGAAGTAGTTTTGGAACTTTTAGAAAAGAATGCGGCAATTCCAAGAGTCAACACAGGCTCACCTAAAGCCAGTCCTGGAAAACCCTTTCTTCAGAAGGGGTGTGAGATTAGGAGGATAAGGGAAAGTGACAGACAGAGCATCTTGATTTAAGCACCCATTTGACAGTGTTTCCCTTAATATTCTGGTAGATGAGTCTGCAGCAAACTGAACGCTTGTATCCGAAGAGGCATAGTGAGTGAGCTCTGTCCATCTGAAAGGTGTCTCTAAGAGAAATGAGAAAGGGCTTTGCCTTGACCTTTGATGACTCTTCCATGTTTTTAATGCATGACCGAAATGGTGGCAGAGAGGGGATCAACATTTGTTCAGACCTATGACATTCTAGAAGCCACATGTTCATTATCTCATTTCATAGGGGGGCTGATCTACTGATGACACCAAGCTTGGTAGGAAGGCTGATACTACAGATTCTAAATTCTGGAAACCAAACCAGTTAAAATTTGCTGCAGGAAATGTGATGGTCCTGCACTCAGGTTCTAAACAATCTGCTGCTTTGAGCCACAACCTATAAGAACTGGCTTGGAAACAGCTTGTGGGAAGAGGATTAGAGAGGGGTGGGAAGGTGGAGAGATTCCGATTGATTACAGGTTAACATAAAGCCCTGGTGTCCTGCAGCTGCTTGAGAAGACAACGCCCTAAGGGGCAGCAGGTGCAGAACCAAATCCTAGGGAGGGTTGACCAGTATTCCCTGCATCAGCCAATCCAGTGCAGGGCACTGCCAGCGCCCTAGTATCCAGGAGCTGAAATCAGCTTCAGGAGTCATCTAGCTGTATTTTTGTTGACGAATTGTAAAGGGACAAACTTAAAAGACGTCCAGAGGAGAACGACCACATCAAGGCAGGTACCAGATATCAAAACAATAGAAATCTATTATAACATATATTTTCAAAGCACTCTCCTATTCATTCTACCATGTAGTCCTTCCAACAGTCCTGTGAGGAAGTCAGTGAAATAGAGGAGCCGTGAACAGAGAGGTGAGGTGACTTGGCCAAACCACCAGCCAGTGAAAAAGCCAGATCTCAAGCCAGGATCTCTGGACTCTCAGCCCAGCGCTCTTCCTAGGAGCCATGCTGCCTGTCCAAGTCAGCTCCCGGGCCAGCCCTCACCCAGCAGCTGCTCCCTGCAGGGCCTGGCGCAGAGCAGCTGCATAACAGACAACTGCACCCGTGGCTTTCAGCAGAGCTGGAGCTGGAGTGCCCTGGGGAATGGCTCTGCCAGGTTTTCACTCAACACCCTTCTGCCAAGCCCACCCTCCCTGCCTGCACTGCTCTTTTGTGAAGTGAGGGATGTAAAACACAACCAAATGCAAACCTGTGGTCCCCTGCCAGCCTGGCCCTCAGAGCTGCCCCTACTCCTAGAAACAGCACCCTGATTATCATTCATTATTTCTACTTCTTAGTATTAAAGCTCTTTTAATATGGCATTGGAGACCACTGGGGAGTTTTAAATTTCATGTCAAATCAGAATTTATGGGCCAGTTCTGAAATGTTACCTCTGGGCTCAATAATTGCAATTCCCTTTTAATCGCTCTCTTAGACACCTCTGTTAAAAGACTTCAGTTATTTGCACACAGTGGCCCCCGGGATTGGGCCAATCTGAATACTCAATTCGTGTCACCCTCTTTTGGAATCTTGCATATGAGGCTTTAGCCATGGGCCCAGTTTGAAGATACCAGGTCTAACAAACAGTCCCACAAGGAACCTGGGAGGGTTCTTAGGAATCTCCCCTCACAGGGAGTTGGAAGTTCAGGGATCGTACCTCCATCTACCCCTCCCCCTCCACTCCCCAATAGGAAGCAAGAAATGAATGCGTTAGGACGTGCATGTTCCACCATGCTTGTTGTGAAAGCTGTACGATTCTGGAAACATGCAAATGATGTTGGGAATTTTTCCATGGGAAATAGCTTAAAGGAATATGATTTGAGGATTCAGGTGGGAGGGTCAGGGAGGGGAGAGATCCTTTAACTGAGCCCTAGGGAGCCCTGTGATGTTTGGGGGAAAGTGAAAGCAGGTGTTATCTGAGGGGTTGTACAGTATTGGAAAGGAACCCCCATCACCAAGGACAGAAAGAGGATACAGGAGCAGCAACAGCCTGTGAAGGGCAACCATGTCACAGAGAAGAGAGAACAGCTGGAGTGACAGCAAGCTCTTACCCTCTTCCCAAACATCCAGCTGGACCAGGGTGTAGTGAAGGGGCTAAGACAGAATGCTGGGGGCAGGAGTAGCTAAAGGAGCTACCTCTGAGGTGTCACTAGTGCTTTATAGCTGGTGACAGCAATTTGTATGGGAGAAATGCACCGCTCTGTATCCAGAATCACCAGTTGCTGAAAGAAGGTTTAATTGTGGGGCTGAAAACATTTGCTTCTGTTTGACAGTGGGCTGGGTGGGGGACAGAGCTCAGACTGGGAAAAGGGGACTTCACCAAAGAGGCTTGGGAGGAAAAGAGAAAACCCAGGACTCAGGGCCTCATACACTGATGCTCCAGTCCTGACCTTGAGTGAAGGCAGCCAGGAGGGAATGAGACTCCTCGATCTTGGCGAGGAGGTACCCCAGGCCCTCTGTCATCAGCCCTTTACAGGCTACAGAGGGATTTTCTGCACTGGCTGGCGCAACCTGTGAGAAGACAATTAGTGGCCTGGTCCAAAGCACGAAGAGCCTTCATCACTCAAGAGTATTGATCTAACAAGGCAGTGGACTAAGGGGCATCTCCAAACAGAGTGTAGTCACCCCATGGGCAAAATGATTCATTGGGGGTACTATTAACATAGCAACTTATATGTATTACTCATCTAAAAATAAGATATTAAATTCTACTAATATTTGATATCAGATTGACAGGGGTATGTGTGCATGCTCTAAAGACTTTTATAATAAAGGAAAATAAGTAATAAGATCTTTTAAATTAGATGATGTACTTGATACTAAAGGATACAGTGACATATAATTTAATTCAATACGGGACTTTAGCCCCTGGTCCACCCAAGGCACCTGCCCACAAAACACAAAACAGAGCCAAGTCATAGGTGAGGACTAAAGGGCCCCAGTTACCTTTACTCAGTTCAGTAAGAGGCAACGAGGATTAGGTGTCAGATACTGGCCCTGAGTTTCTAGCGTCTGTGATCTTTTTCTATTTAAAAAACTGAGTTCCATTTCCTTCTGCTTTTCATGCCTCAATTTTCTCATCTGTAAAATGGGAAGAGTTATATATTATCCCTGTCCCATAAGAACTGATATTTATTTTCATCCATGTAAAAATGCCAGGGAAAGAGGAGGCTCCCAACTCAGATTTTTCCCAGGCCCCTCCCTACACACATGTTTTTCATGCCCCCGCCAAGGGATGGCTCTAGAAACAGAACATCATTAGCGAGGCTCCACATGTACCAGTGTCAGGCAGACATCATGGCAGCCAATCCCCACACGCCGAGGCCCTTCCTGTTTCTGGAGTCTTCAGGGGATGGAGAAGAGAGCACCAGCCTGGGAATCACGAGACCAAGCCCTGGCACTTCCTATCTAGTCCTCTGAGGAAGCCCTGTAACCCTTTATTCCACTCTACCTGGCTGTGGGACTGAGGATAAGAGCACCTGTGTTCTTGTCCCCCAGGGGGGCTGTAAGAATCAGGTGAGAGGGTGTGTGTGGAAACATGGAGCCACTCAGATGGGAGCCAGTGTGCTGAGGCAGTGGTCCCATGGCTGTCCCAAGAAGCACTCACCCTGTGAACCTGAGGATTCTGGCCTGGGGGTCCATCTTCACCCTGAGCCCATCTCTGGTCTAGATCTCCTGATACATGCAGTAAGTTCTGTGCTCTGCACGCGGTGGGCCCTCAAGAAACTATCTCAGCCGTCTCTGGGATACCTCTCAGCTCTGAAGATGTGGGATCTCTGAGTGTCTGAGGCCAGCCTCCCCATCTCCTACAGCAGCCCAGGCTACATCCTGTTTCTGTGGGAAGCCAAGGCATAGAGAGACATCCACGGACTTCAAGTTTGACAGGCCAGAGTTTGAATCTCAGCTTATGAAATGTTGCTTACTAAATCGAGAGCAAGATAATTCGCCTGCTGGAATTTCAGTTTCCTCATCTGTACGATGGGGCACCAACTCCTACCTCTCACAGCCCCTAAGAGGATTAAATGAGATGGCTGTGTAGAGTTCCTTTTTATCCAAGAGTGGTCAGTATTATAACAGTTATAATAATCTAATAGCAATATAGCAAGTATTACCATCATTGCTGGATGTCGCCGCTGGCGGGTTTCCAAAGGCAGAGATGCTAGCAGAACAGATTCCCTTCCACATCCTTCAGGGTCCACCGACAGCAGCGCCTGCTACCCAGCCCCTGCTCTGTGAGCATGAAGAGCCAGAGATGAGTGTCTGCCACCTGCTCGGTGCAGAGGCAACCAGCCCCTAGAATCAAAGGCTCAGGGCTGTTTTGAATGATGTCTCTGAACCTGCTGCAAGCTGTCAGCAGAGCTTTGGAAACACCCACAGTGCTCACACTAGCCAGGAGCTCCTTTGCTGGACTCTGCCCAGCCTTTGTCACCGTCTGCTCCTGCAGTCCTCTGTCCTTTGAGGATGCCTTAGACTGAGGAGGGGAAGAGGACTCTGCTTGCCCTCTGGGCTCCACGAGAAACATGCCAACCATTGGATAGGCTCCAGCTTCCATGATCTGTCAGTACAAGGCCTGAGCAAAAGGGTGGGTCTTACAACCTCATCCCCAGGAGTCAGTTGTTTTGACTCTTTGGAGGTCTCTGCTTGCCTTGGTTTTAACAAAACTGCATTTCAGCCTCACCGGTGGCTCTGGTGACCTTTGTAATACAGTAGGCACTCAGGCAGCCCTTTCTAAGGCACTGTGAGAGGCATACATCCCTTGAGAGGCAGGTAAAGGAAGATAGGCTATTCCTGTCTTATAGGTGAGTGTTCCCCAAGCCCTTGTTGATTAAATAGACCCCTGAAGGGGGAACAGGGAGCCTGCCCTTTCCAGAAAATTGCAGTTTCCAGTATATAGGGCCAGGGCCAATGTCAAAAGATTCTGAGTGTTCAAGGCTTTCTTATTATAAATATTCATAGTCCAAGATGAATTGAGAAGGGGGAGGAAAGCTTAGCCCACGCCTAGGGATTCCTGCCCACCCCTAACCCCAGCCCACATCTTTCTGGCTCTGCTTCGCAAGTGCTCTGCTTCTAGCGCATCCTTGCAAAGCTCCAGGTCACTCTTTTGAGCTGACCCTTTCCTGTCATGTGAGAACTGGTGGTGGAAATTTCAGCCCAGAAATTGGCTCCCGGCTAAACATACCATGGGCACAATCTCAGGGCCCCTCAAGTGGTTCCATCTGCTACGTTCTAGAGAGCTCCCACATGGCTGACACAGTAGAATCCTGAAGTTCAAATTCCATTAGTTTCTTCAAGCATGGCTTAAAGGTATGAGCATCACCCAGGCGAATCTAATGGGCCCGTGGCTCCTGGGTTAGTAGCCAGCACTTGCTAGTATCATTCTAAAGTGGGGCCTCCCCGAGGCTAAGGTGATATTGCTCATCCGGGAGCCTGAGGTAAATGTGTAGGAAAGTGCCCAGCGCTCTTTCTGGCCCCAAGGAAAATGGGGCTCCTCTGCGAGAAATGAACTCTTTTCCCAGCAGCCTGTGGGCTGCCTGTCCGTGGCGGGGGTCGTCACATAGAGGGGTGATGCCACGCGTCATCCACCGTCAGTAAAAATATTGTAAAGTTTGTTTCTCCACTTGTGGGGGGGGATATTTTTTTCTTTTCTGTTATCGTTTATCATAAAATACTGAGTATAGTTCCCTGGGCTATACAGTAGGTTCTTGTTGTTTATCCATTCTGTATATAAACGCTTACATCCGCTAACCCCAGCCTCCCAGTCCATCCCTCCCCCAACCCCCTCCCCCTTGGCAACCACAAGTCTGTCCTCTATGTCCCTGAGTCTGTTTCTGTTTCGTAGATAGGTTCATTTGTGTCATACTCTAGATTCCACATATAAGTGATATCATATGGTATTTGTCTTTCTCTTTCTGACTTACTTCACTTAGTAGGATAATCTCTAGGTCCATCTGTATTGCTGCAAATGGCATTATTTCTTTTTTTATGGCTGAGTAATATTCCATTGTATATCCGTACCACATCTTCTTTATCCATTCATCTGTTGATGGACATTTAAGTTGCTTCCATGTCTTGACTATTGTCAGTAGTGCTGCTATGAACACAGGGTTGCATATATCATTTTGGATTAGAATTTTGTCTGGATATATGCCCAGGAGTGGGATTGCTGGATCATATGATAATTCTATTCTTAGTTTTTTGGGTTTTTTTTTTTTTTGCGGTATGCCAGCCTCTCACTGTTGTGGCCTCTCCCGTTGCAGAGCACAGGCTCCGGACGTGCAGGGTCAGTGGCAGTGGCTCACCGGCCTAGCCGCTCCGCGGCATGTGGGATCTTCCCAGACTGGGGCACGAACCCGTGCCCCCTGCATCGGCAGGCGGACTCTCAACCACTGCGCCACCAGGGAAACCCCTATTCTTAGTTTTTTGAGGAACCTCCATACCGTTTTCCATAGTGGCTGTATCAACTTACATTCTGGTGGGGATGATTTTGAACTATCCACTTATATTGGTTTGCTAGGGCTACCATAAGAAAGAACAAACTATAACAAACTGGATGGCTTAAACAACAAACCTTAATTGTCTCACAGTTCCGGAAGTCCAAGCTCAGGGTGGCACCAGGGCTGCTTCCTTCTGAGGGCTGTGAGGGAGAACCTGCTGCACACCTCTCTCCTAGTTTCTGGTGGTTTGTTGGCAATCTTTGGAATTCCTTGACTGGAAGATGCATCACCCCAAACCTCTGCCTTCATCTTCATGTGGCATTCTCTGTGTGTGTGTGCCTGTCTCTGTGTCCAAATTTCCCCTTATTATAATCCCCTTATTATAAGAACATGGTCATATTGGATTAGGGCCCACCCTGATGACCTCACTTGAAATTGATTACCTTTCTAAAGACTCTATTTCCAAATAAGGTCACATTGGGAGGCACTGGGAGTTAGGACTTCAACATAGCTTTTTAGAGTGACACAATTCAACACAAAACACCACCATTTCTAAACATCCCTTCTAGGACCAGAGTAGACCAGCCAGAAATAACAAATGTCACTTCCTTCAAGAAGCTTTTCTACAAATGTCTCAGGGAGAGTCAGGCACATCTTGCCCTTGCTCCCCTGTACCAGTCATTCGGTCCAACCTGGAAGATGAATTCCCTAATCAATGAAGAACAGCCCAGTAGAGAAAACATAGAAAAGGGATGCTGGGTACAGGGAACCCCCTGAGCACATGCACAGGGGCAGGAAAGAGCCCTGCCATATACGGGGAACCAGAGGCGGGTCTTGAGGGCAATGGAGAGGGCAATGGTCATGCTTGAGTTTTAAAGAAATTATTCCAGACACATGTATAGAATAGAACCCTTCTGTGTCTACAGAGTAGAGGAGAATAGTTCAGGCCTCAGTCCTTCTCTGCCACGTGACAGGATTGAACATGGTGATTTCCAAGGTTTCCAAGATTCATGCCAGATTTACATCTTTCAACCCCACAATAACGTCATCTACTATACCTGCCACAGTACAGTTTAGGCTCTAGCAGGGCCGCTGAGCCTCTCTGTGCCAGGGGCTCGGCATATGGTCCATCAGTGCCTCTGGCAGTTGCCTCCATGCCCCTGGATGGCCACCCAGCAAAGGGGCAGTACAGGAGCAGTGTGTGAAATGGGGACAAACCTGTGGGCTGTCCTGACCCCGCCCAGCCAGGACCCTCCATCCTTTTCCAGCTGACCACTATCCCAGCCCCAGAATTTGCTTACAGCGCCACAGTTTATGGCCAGGTCTACCCTACCGTATACGGTTTCAGTACAGTGGCCTGACTTGGCCAGAGATTTATGACTGAAATGGAGCCTCCTCTGGGCTTGGGCATCAGCATTTTGCTTGGCACAGAGGCTTGAGTTCACACTGAATGAATCAATACATTAACGCATTAAATGGCATTTAGGCTGGTTCTCTAGGGAGCGAGATGGGAGACTGGATCTCATTTGAGCACAGGCAAGGAGGACAGCTTGCCTGGGCTCAATTCCTGGGCCTTGAGGCAGGGACACAGGTTTAAAGCTCCAACCCCTGCCGCATTCAGGACTGAGGGCTCAAGCTGGAGGCAGACTGGGCCAAAGGAGGGATCCTCCAGAAAATGGCCACATTTCAGGTTTCAGTGTTTTCTTCATCTTCTTTATCTGGCTCTGCGGAGGATGTATTTTAAAAAAACAAAAACAAAAGAACTAACTGCATCGAGTTGGCTTGAAAAAAATGATTGTATTTGAAAAGAACAGGTGGTGCTAAAATTTTATTGGAAGGAAGAGAAAGTTAGGAAAACAGATTCCAGACTCGCCCTGGCTGCTGGTGGGTGATGTGCCCAAATCCCCATACAGAAGAAGTTCCATGGGCGAAATGATCACCTGAGCCTCTACTCAGAGAAAAGCCACCACCCACCCTGCCAGAGAGACTGAAGAGTCTGTGGAATGGGGAACCCCTCTGGGATCCCCTCCTGTGCTCTTTTCTGTAATTTTAAATGATTCCTGGAATGCTGGTACCAACCAAACTCTCTCCCTTCTCACTTCCCTGGCCCAGAATCCCGCTGGTCCCTCCACACAGCCCCCGATGGGGGAGGCTCATGGGATGCTGGAGGAGATAGTGACTGGCATGGGACCTAATCCAAAATTCAGAGAAATCAAAGGGGGCCTCAGGGCTCTCAGGCTCACTACTTCTGACTTGAAGAAGTTTTCTCTCACTTGATTTTTTGCCTAAGTAATCAGTGTTCCCTCCTTTAAAAAAAAGAAAACCGCTAGTGAATCCTCCGTGTATTTTTTTTAATCTTATTTATTTATTTATTTTAGCTGCATTGGGTCTTTGTTGCTGCACGTGGGTTTTCTCTAGTTGCGGTGAGCGGGGGCTACTCCTCGTTGCAGTGTGCGGGCTTCTCACTGTGGTGGCTTCTCTTATTGCAGTGCACAGACTCTAGGCACGCAGGCTTCAGTAGTTGTGGCACTCGGGCTCAGTAGTTGTGGCTTGCAGGCTCTAGAGCGCAGGTTCAGTAGTTGTGGCGCACGGGCTTAGTTGCTCCGCAGCATGTGGGATCTTTCCAGACCAGGGCTCGAACCCGTGTCTCCTGCATTGGCAGGCGGATTGTTAACCACTGAGCCACCAGGGAAGCCCTCTAGGTATTTTTAAATACAAACTAGAGCAAAGAAATGTTCTTGGACAATAAGCTTAAAACCAATAGTTGCTTGACAATCAACTTACACCCTTAAACATTTTATTTTAATTTGCAATTTCTAAGCATATGCTAATTCACCAGTCTCTTGCTGTAGGGCCAAGGCCTTTGCTTCCAGTGTGGCCCTGTTGATTGGGAGTTTTGCATTGTCTTTCCATGTAAGTCACATTCATGACACCATGACACCACAGCCACGATTTTCAGTTTCAGTTTCTCTAAGATGGAAATAATTTTAAAACACTCGTGAACCAATCTGAAGGTTTTGGGATTTTTAAGGTTTTTTTCCCTTGATCTTTTCTGTTGCCCTATTCACATCTAGTTAAACAGCAATTATTTTTAGTGACTTACCTCTACTAGTCTTCACAAAGTAATTCCAATTTTTCTTGCTCACATTGTATCAATTTAATGAGTACAGTTGGCATAAACAGAATTGGGAATAGCTAAATTAGCTCAGGTGATAGGGGTGGAAAGTATAGGAGCACTAGAGAGTAACCTTGAACATTCAGTAACCTTAAACATTCAGAGCAAGTGTGTTCCACTGAAAATAGAATGTAGAGATTATGCTAATCCAGGAAGCAAATTGGTCACCAGGAGGTCATTTAAGAACATTTCTTCTACTAACATTTTTTCTTATAACTGTGGCTATAATCAGTCTACTCCCCTCCACCCCACCCCCAGTGGTTTAGGGGTGAGGTCTGCAGAGGTCGACTCTCAGTCTCCTCTTCGTGGCCTGGTATATAGAATGTAGGAAAAAACTCTCAGCCAGGGACCAGGGTGGATATCTGCCTCCCTCCCACAAACCCATGTATTCCAACCTGGTTATGATGATGTGGAACTAGAGGAGAGAAGGAATAAGACAGCCTGGGACCTCACTGGGAGAAGCCAAAATATTTCTTGGAGAAGGCCTTTTCTGAGCACTGCTACTCTTCAAATACTAGCCACCCCCAACCCACTAGAAAGCTCTTCTATAAAACTAGCTATTTACATTTAACATAAATTTACACCCATGTGCAATATAGTAGAAAGTGCAACAGTTTTGAAGATAAATCGTCTTCGGTTCATATTGCCTCTTACCATTTACTACCTGGGCAAGGTTATAAGTTCTCTGAGCCTCAATTTTCTCTCTTATAAAATAAGGATGACAATATCTGTTTCATGCATTTATTGTGAAAATTAAATGAGATAAAGTAAGATAGCTGCCTTAAATCCTTTCTGGAATGAATAAACACACACACACAAATAAATGAAATGTATATCGAGTGCCGGGCACAATGTTCCCTGGGGTATCTGCATTTGTGCATTTGTCTCTTTAGCTCCCCATGGGAGACTGGAAGGAATCCCAAAAGTTTTGCTGTTCTGGGGTGGGAGGCTCTCCCCAAATCCCTGAAATCCTGTCACACATGGTCAGTCTCCTGTTTCACCTTCTTGTAAAGTCATTCCTTGTAAGGTCATCCGCCGTAGTGGGTGTAGGAGAGAAAAGAAACACTAGCATAATAATAACAGTATTAACCAATGCATATTAATAACAGTATTAGCTAATGCTTACTGTCAGCTAAGTACTGTACATGTCTCAACCCACATGGTCTTCACCACATCCCTATAAGGCTCTATTATTATCCCCACTTCTTAATGATGGAACTGGGCACAGAGAGGTTAGGTAGGTAGCTGGCCAGAGGTCACAGCCAGTAAGAGGCAGAATTTAGATTATAAAACTGGAAGTCTGCCTCCAAAGTTTCCACTCTTAATTAATATATTTCTCCTGAAGGAAGGAAAGAAAAAGGGAAGGGAGGGAGGGAAGGAGGAAGGAAGGAAGGAAGGAAGGAAGGAAGGAAGGAGGGAGGGAAGGAGGAAGGAAGGAAGGAAGGAAGGAAGGAAGGAGGGAGGGAAGGAGGGAAGGAAAGAAGGAGGGAAAGAAGGAAGGGAGGATGGAGGGAAGGAGGGAGGGAGGGAGGAGGTAAAATTAGAAGAAGCTAAAGAGAGGCCAGGAAAAAGAGCCCAACACCATTCAATTTTGTTCTTTGCTCAAAAGCATGACAGAAGAATTAGGGGAAACGCAGTCTGGGAACAGTGTCTTGGCCCCCGCCTCAGGAAGGCTGGGCCACCTTCTGGATGCCTGTCACCCATACGGTATCTCTGATAGAAATCAAAACTGCTTTCCAGCCGCCAGTGCTAAGGTCGCAGTAGAGTCCACTGTGGCCCCAGGGAGCCCAACCCTGTCTCAGCACCCCTCTGCTCCCACAGCTCCCCTCCAGCAGAGCCAGAGGCCACCCTCAGCCTCAGGGCAGCTCTTTTCCACCACAGGCTCGTGGGAACCACATCCTGAATCAACCTGAAACCTAGCTTCCATCCAGATCCAGTCCTCTCCAGGACACATGCATCTAACTTCTGGGAAATTTTGAAGGACAAGGAATAACAAAGCCAGGGCTACTTGGGTAAAAGACCCCACACCACATGCCAAGTGTTATTATTACAGAAACTTCACTAGACAAAGGACTCTCCAGTAAAATTTACATTGATCTGGCATTTTTTACTCCTGCTCTCTCCCATAAAAATGCTTTCAAAGCAGGCTGGTTTAATGGAAACAATAAAAAGTAGTGCTGAAAGGTTTATATTTGCTGCAGAACTACTACAAGGTCTATTTTTAAAAAACCTTGAAAGTTATGTGTGTTTTATTCCTTTAGGATGAGATTAGGGAGAGAAGTGCAATTGAGTTTTTTTTTTTTTAATTGATCTAGACAAGCTCCCACAGGCCCAATTCCTTATTTCTAATGAATCTTCACACGGACGTCCGGCCACTTGTCAAGAGAGAGTCTTAGCAAAGGGACATGTGGAGTAATGTCAGCTGTGAGGTCTGAGTCTTGACAGTGTTATGCTCGGTAGTAATAATAATCATATGACTGAGCTCCGTGTGAAAAAGACGTTGCTGGCTGTCTAATTGTGTGGTTTCCATCATCCTCAACTTAACCCATGAGCTTGGCTATCCCAGCACGGGGTTAGTCGCCACCTGAATGACTTGGCTGTTGTAGCCACTACAGAACATGAGAGTGACCACATCTTTTAGCTTCAGATCCCCAACCGTGTTCACCAGGGCCAGAAGTTGAAACAAAGGCTCAGGAGGACATGGTTTCTAACCTTAAGAAGCTTAAAAGAGACAGTTTAAGGGGGTGTTCATAGGGACTATGGAGTCACATGACGCTGGGTTTAAAATTCAGCAAGAAGAGCAGAGCATACAGTAGGCCGTCAATGTTAACTGTTGCTGTTGATCACGTTATTAGTGCTGTTATTATTATCACTGGAATTGTTGCTCTTGTTAATATTCATATTGCTAAAGATGGCAGTGTGGGAATATGTGGAGTTAGCGTCTCCCCACAACTAGGGTGCCTGCGGCCGCTGGTCAGAAACCCTGACACCCAAGGAGATGGGAGGAACCCCAGAGTGAACCAGTAGGATGTAGGGGGACTGAGGCGGGTGGAGAAGTGGAGGCCAGACAGGATCGGCGCCCCTGAGGCCGGAGAGATCAGGAGAGGCAGGCGGGAGGGACTCTCCGGGAAGAGCGAGAGAGGAGCGGAGGGCGATCGCCTGGCCCACTGGGGCCCTGGGAGCCTGCTGAGCACCCAGGCCAGTACCCTGCCCTACAAACCCCCTCCAGGCCACGTGGGTCTTTGCGGGCATAGGAAGGAGGCTGAGGGGAGAACAGGAGAGGCAGGCAGGAGGGGGCCGTCAGAGACCTTTCTCTGATGGAGTCTCTTACTGCTTCGCAGCTGAGCTGCGGTTTGTCACGTCTCACTGTCTTTTGTGTACATGGTTCTCACTCTTCCCGTCATACCTTCCCTATCTCTCTGGGCAGTATTTGACTTCTGCCTGAGGTTTGAGTCATTCCTTACCTCCTTACTCACATCCTGTTTCTCCATGAAAACCTCCGTGATGACCCCGCTCACTTCGATCTCCTCGTTCTCTAATTTCGTATACACTCTGATCCGTACCAGCCTGTTGCTATTTGTTATCTTGGGTTTTGTCCTCTGATTGCTTTATTTGGGCAGATCTTCTATTGTGTTAGAAAAATCTTCAACTTTAAATGGACTGTGAGAGCATTTTGTACTTTCGTATTCACTGTAGCACATAGCACAGAATAGGTGCTTAATAAATACTTGCTAACTCATCAATAACTGAAGCAGAAAGGCACTCACCACGACTAAAGGATTTTGTCTACAAATTTGGTTGGCCTTTCTGCTCTGTTCCACTGGCCTATTTGAATATCCCTGTGTTAGTACTGAACTTCATAATTACTATAGTTTTTTAATTTATTTTTTTCTTTTCTTTTTTTTTTTTTTTTTGCGGTACGTGGGCCTCTCACTGTTGTGGCCTCTCCCGTTGCGGAGCACAGACTCCGGACGCGCAGACTCAACAGCCATGGCTCACAGGCCCAGCCGCTCCGCGGCATGTGGGATCTTCCCGGACCAGGGACGAACCCGTGTCCCCAGCATCGGCAGGCAGACTCTCAACCACTGCGCCACCAGGGAAGCCCTATAGTTTTTTTAAAAAATAAATCTTGATATCTAGAGGAAAGCCTCCTATCTTTTTCTTGAACAGTGTCCTGCCTGTTTGGCCCTTATACATTCAAACTTCCTTATAAATTTTAGAATAAGTTGTTAAGTTTCTTTAAAAAAAATGTGTTGCAAGAGGGATGGGGGGCTGGGCGAAGTAGGTGAAGGGGATTAAGAGGCAGAAACTTGTAGTTAAGAAATAAGTCACGGGGATGGAACCTACAGCATAGGGAACATGGTCGGTAATGTTGTAATAACTTTGTAGTGACAGAGGTAACTAGACTTATTGTGGTGATCAATTCATAATGTATATAAATGTCGAATCACTATGTTGTACACCTGAAGCTAGTATAATATTTATGTCAACTACACTTCAATTAGAAAAATAAAAAGGAAAAATAAATAAATAAGGTGATAAATATATCTCCAGGGCAAGAAAATATTATTTTGCAAGTACAAACTGGAATTATATCTCAAAAGAAGTGCTTGTCACAAAATTAAAGTTTTTTTTGCACCTTAATAGAAAGTTAACTTTTAGACAGATAAATTAACAAATTATGTTAATGTTATTTTTAGTGTCAAAAAATAAAAAATATCCGTTGAAGTTTTAGTTGGTGTTACATATAAACCTTAAATCAGTTTGAGAACTGACATCTTTACAATATTCAGTCTTTTAATCGTAAGCTTGGGATATTGCTTTATTTAATTGGGTCCTTTAAAAATATCTCAATAAAAGTTTATGATTTTCTCTACAGATATTTTGTACTTGTTTTGTTAGGTCTATTCCTAGGTACTTTAGACTTTTTGATGCTCTTGTAAGTGGTATCCTTTTAACTTGAAACCCAGAAGTACACAGCAGAGATGGAAAGAAAGCTCAAAGAGAAGCCCTGTTTGTGGTCTGAGGAGCAGGAAAGGGGTCTCCTGCTAGACAGAAAGTGGAGGAAGTCCCTGTTTTCTTTTGTGATTGCTCTTTTTTACGTCTTTGGTTCTTTCCCACCGCAGTCCCTAGGCAGTCCTGCATGTTGTAATAGCAGCAGGGGATGGCCACGCACCTAAAACCCCAAGGGAGGGGAACCCTTGTTTCTGGCCAGAGAAACTGTGGTCCCAGGAACAGGGATGGAATCCCCATTAGTTTTTCTTCTTTTTTCTTACTGCTTGGCCCCATAGGCAGAGTCAATCTCAAAAAGTTATATGACAGGGGCTCCCCTGGTGGCGCAGTGGTTAAGAATCCGCCTGCCAATGCAGGAGACACGGGTTTGAGCCCTGGTTGGGGAAGATCCCACATGCCGCGGAGCAACTAAGCAACTAAGCCACAGCTACTGAGCCTGCATGCCACAACTACTGAAGCCCGTGTGCCTAGAGCCCGTGCTCCACAACAAGAGAAGCCACCACAGTGAGAAGCCTGCACACTGCAACCAAGCGTAGCCCCCGCTCGCCGCAACTAGAGAAAGCCCACGTGCACCAACAAAGACCCAACGAAGCCAAAAATAAAAATAAATAAAACAAACAAACAAACAAGAAGGTTATATGACAGAGCAGGGAAATTAAAGCCTAGGCATTCTACCCAGAGTATCAGGAAGGGGTGCCTCTGGGAGCAGGAAAGTGTCAAGGAGACCGTGGTGAGGAAGGAGCTCAAGGAAGTGATCTCAGAATGGTGGGCTTACTGCCAGGTTGTGTGTGCATGCGTCTGACCACGGGCTTCGGTCTCCTGCACAGACCACTGCCCAGGTCTCAGACTGACTGCTGGGTGGCTCAGCACACGAGACAGATCCCAAATAGGCTTTGGCAACTGAACTGACGTTCGAGCCACAGTCACAGAAGATGGGTGGGAACTGCCAGCCTGAAACTAACCGCCTGCTAACTGTCGAATGCCTGCTAAAACAGAACAGAGCAAAACAGTCAGCACTCTCCATGGAATTTAAGCAAGACCCAAAGTCCTGTAAAATAATGTTCATACTGTACAGGATACAGTCCAAAATTGCTCCAGATATGAAAAGCCAGGAAAATCTCACCAACTCTCAAGGAAAAGGACGATCAAAAGATGCCAACCCTGAGATTATACAGACGTTTATCAGATAAAGATTTTAAAGAATATATTATAACCCTCTAAGAATTAAGGGTGAACCCTCTTGAGACAAATAGAAAATTTCAGCAGAGACATGAAGGTATAAAAAAAGAACCAATAATTCATATACACACGCACACACACATGAGTACAAGTAAAACTGAGGTAATCTAAGATTGGTGGATTGTAGCAATGTCGGTATCCTGGTTGTGCTTTTATGCTATAGTTTTGTAAAATGTCACCTTTGGGGAAAACTGGGTAAAGTGTGCAAGAGATCTCCCGATACTGTTTTTTACAACTGCATATGAATTTCCAGTTATCTCAAAATTTTCAAATAAAAGGAAAGACTCAAACGGATACTTTAGGACTGAAAAATATAACTGAAAATAAGAAATTACTCTGTGGGTTGACTTCACAGAGTCTCTCTCCCCCACCCCCCAACCCAGTTTCTGCTGTTGTGGTTCTGGCCCTCACTCCTGGCCTCTGCTTCCAGTCTCTCCTCCTCTGGTTCCTTCTAAGCTTTGCTGTTGGGGTAATGTTATTCACCTGTGACTGTTCATGCCATTCCTCCTTTCCAAAGCCCATCAGAGGCTCATTCCTTACTGAAGAGCTCCGGTTCCTTTGCCAGCACCGTTACCCTCTAAGATTTTACTGTGGCCCATCTATCCAGGTTACTTCTCCTGTGTCCCCCCAAAATCCATTTTATTCCAGCCAAGCTACTCATCCTTCTCTGACCCTGTCTTTCTTTAAGTTTTTTTTTTCTTTTTATCCATCCAAAATGGCAACCTTCAGTTCTTTCTGATCATACCTCCAGTATTCACTGGAGGAAATCTGCCGTATCTCTCAAGACCCATATTGGAATGTGATCTTCTTTTTCTTTTTTTTTATTTGAGTATAATTGCTTTACAATGGTGTGTTAGTTTCTGCTTCACAACAAAATGAATCAGTTATATATATACATATGTTCCCATATCTCTTCCTGCTTGCATCTCCCTCCCTCCCACCCTCCCTATCCCACCACTCCAGGCAGTCACAAAGCACCGAGCTGATCTCCCTGTGCTATGCGGCTGCTTCCCACTAGCTATTTACCTTACATTTGGTAGTGTATATATGTCCATGCCTCTCTCCCGCTTTGTCACAGCTTACCCTTCCCCCTCCCCATATCCTTAAGTCCATTCTCTAGTAGGTCTGTGTCTTTATTCCTGTCTTACCCCTAGGTTCTTCATGACATTTTTTTTTCTTAAATTCCATATATATGTGTTAGCATACGGTATTTGTCTCTCTGTTTCTGACTTACTTCACTCTGTATGACAGACTCTAGGTCTATCCACCTCATTACAAGTAGCTCAATTTCGTTTCTTTTCATGGCTGAGTAATATTCCATTGTGTATATGTGCCACATCTTCTTTATCCATTCATCCGATGATGGACACTTAGGTTGTTTCCATCTCCGGGCTATTGTAAATAGAGCTGCAATGAACATTGTGGTACATGACTCTTTTTGAATTATGGTTTTCTCAGGGTATATGCCCAGTAGTGGGATTGCTGGGTCATATGGTAGTTCTATTTGTAGTTTTTTAAGGAACCTCCATACTGTTCTCCACAGTGGCTGTACCAATTCACATTCCCACCAACAGTGCAAGAGGGTTCCCTTTTCTCCACACCCTCTCCAGCATTTGGAATGTGATCTTCTTGATGAGGCATTAATTTATCTTTATAACCATGATTATTGTCTCCTCCTTCTATGCTAGGGCTTATATCAAACATGTCCTCATATTATGGTTATTCATGTCTTTCTGCCACACCAAATTGAAAAGGTCTTCCTTTAGGGCTGGGACCATGGCTTGTTTTGTTTGCTCAGAGTGCCAAGCTCATTTTTCACCCAGAACGCTTTGTAAGTGAGTAGAATTGGAATGGATGCTTGATGGAATTAGAAACTGGGTGGAGTCCATTAGGTTTCTTATTTACATAGTTTGGTTCTGTAGAATTGAAACAGAAGTCTTAATATTAAGTAGAGTATCATTCATGAGCTCTCTTTTAAAATCAGTGTTTTGGGGGAGTTGGGTGTAGTGAGAGTCAGGTAGTCATTCAGAGAGTACAGGGTTTCTTACTATCTGACTCTGACTTAAATGAATAATTGCTTTAATGATTTGCAGAAATTTTTACCGCAAATTTACTATCTAAATAGACAGTCTGCTACAATGAGTTTGCCTGCACACGCCAGTGAAATCATGAGTTGTTTGCAGGCCTTAGTAAGTGTGCAGCCGTCACAGCTGTACCAGGTTTGCTTTGCATGCCAGCACTGTGCAGACACACTAAGAGTGCACTAAGTATCAGACACTTAGATAGCTGGGTTTTAAATGCTCTATATTATTTAGAATTCCTTAGTGGATTTTTAACTAGGTGGAAAAGATACTTTAGTGATATTTGGGGAAAGTGATTGGGGTTTTCAGATGGGCTTAAGAATACATTCTTTTCTTTCCCCTTTAAATAATGAAACATTGGGGAAACACTTTCTCTGGTTGAGAAGACAATTTGATCAGAAAACATCCCAAATTTCAGGCATTCAGAGTAAACTACCTTGTTCAAAGTCATCAGGCAAATGGTGAGCAGAGCCAGAACTGGAAGTGGACAGCTCCAGAGAGACAACTGGAAGATAATGGATGGCGACAGGCCATCCACACTGTGCCTTTGGCTTCCCAAAGTCCGGATGGCCTCCCCTCACTGTCATATTGATTGACTAAAGCACCAATGCTGAGATGGCCACAAATCCCCAGCACATGGGTACAGCTGCACTTGTGTCTCTAGGAGGCTCTAGGTTAGAACATAACCTTCCCCTTTGCAAGCAGAAGTAGAGTTGCCACCAGCCAAAGAGGAAAACAGGACCCTGATGAGCTAGTTTCATGACCACTGCGATGTCAACAAAGAAAATGGAGGCAGAGAGAAAAGAGAGCTTGAGTTTTTTTTCACAGGGTTTTTGCTGTCTCTTACACAAATCTGAGCCTAGGTCTAAGCTTGCCCTTTTTCAGTCCCAACTTCCCTGGTTATAAAATCACGTTTGGCAACTACTCTGAAAGTTATTAAAGTTGCAGCAGGAAACTATGGGAGGCCAGAGAATTTCAGACAAAAGTTATTGCATCACTAACTCAGAAACTAATCCCTAAAACAATTGACACATTTTTCCAGAGGGCTAGTGCCAATACAGAAATGGAAATCATTGTCAAGGGCCACTGTGTACCTGGAATTAAAATCCATCATTCCTCAGAGCAGAGAGCTATGATTTTGGAAGAATATGAATAGTCATGCCTTTTATCACCATATTTCCTCGAAAATAAGAGTCCTTTATTTTTCAAAAGAACAAGAAAAATTCTGCTCTCTTTGTGTTTTTCCTTAAGGACCCCTCATTTACATTTTCTTTTCAAATTTTTTTTCTTTGACAGTCACACATTTAAACAGAAGGCCTCCTTTTCCTTATTCAATTGTACTGGTTTTATTTTGGATAGAAATCCTGTTGGGTACAGTAACAGAGAACAAACTACAACAGCAGTAATCCCTTCTACAGCATCTATTGTTGGGAAACTTAATACACTTTTTTTTTTAACATCTTTATTGGAGTATAATTGCTTTACAATGGCGTGTTAGTTTTTGCTGTATAACAAAGTGGATCAGCTATACATTTAATACACTTTTATTAAATGGCTGAGGCACTGGCTCCAGTGATCTGAATTAACTACAGAAGAGCACAGAAAGGGAACAGAAATGCCTTCTGCCTTCAGCAGAGCGCACTGCATGCCCAACAACATGGCAGGGACCGGAGACAAAAACTCCCATCCAGGAACACCCACCTGAAAGACCATAGATTGCCTTAGGCGGCGCCTTCATTACCAAAAGTTAACAGATGGAAAAGATTTAATGGGATCTTGGGAATTCCCTTGCTGTCCAGTGGCTAGGACTCTGCTCTTTCACTGCCGAGGGCCCAGTTAAATCCCTGGTGGGGGAACTAAGATCCCGCAAGCTGTGCAGTGCGACCAAAAAAAAAAAGATTTGATGGGATCCAGTGTTAACAAGCAAATAAGCAAATGGAGAAATGGGCCTTCTGATTCACTGTTGGAGGACTGACAACATCCTCAGAGTTTTAAATGTATGTACACTTTGACCCAGGTTCTAAGAATTTGTTCTAAGTTAGTATTTACATAAGCACACAGGGTTAGCCTCAGCATGAGAAGAAAAATCAGGAACAATGCACAAATCATTAAAAATGCAATCATTGAACTGATCATGTAATTTATATTTATTGTCTTGTGACATACTGTTGAGTGGCAAAGTGCAGTCACAGCAAGCTTATGTGTGTATGACCTTATCTGTGTAAAACTGTAGCTAAAAGGCTGTTCACAGAGGAGTTCACCATGGTAGTCTCTGGATGACCTTCTGGGTGACTTTTACTTTCCTTGACCAACTTTTCTGGATTTTTAATATTTTTTTAAAAAAAATATTTATTAAAAAAAAATTTTTTTTAATATTTTTTATACTTGGGGTTTGGGAGGGTGCTTTAAATTTTTTTCAAACAGAAAGCTAGTCTTTCCCTAAGTTTCCCTAAGTTCCTTCGTACTTGTACTGCCATACCTAAGCCCAACCTAGTGGCAAAACACTATGAAACATTGTGATGAGTTCATGGGTGTATCCAAATGTGAAAATTCATCGAATTGTACACTTTTGTACATGTGATTTATTTATTGTACATCAGTTACACCTCAATAAAATTGTTTCTCTTTAAAAGGAAAGAAAATACAAAATAGTCCAGGTAATTTCCATTCTCCACACAAAATTGTCAAAATAACTATATACATAAAAAAAAAACCCTGAATCAATTTTGGAAGTAAATTTGATGTTCCAGTCAGTGACAGGAGGCTACTCCAAGAGGTTAACAGCCTGAGTGAGGTGTAAAAATGTTCATTTAGCTTATTCTCCGTTCTCCAGCGGTGTCAGTGTCCTTGATTATAGATAGATGCAGTGCTCAGTGTTTGACCAGCTTCCGTCTTCTTCTGTTTGAACCTTTTTGCGGAGTCCATGTCAATCTTAGGTAACTTTTACCCCAAAGCATATGCTTCAGTGCACTTTAATTTTCCTTCAGTAAATAAATAGCACTTGCTAGCTTCCCTTAAGTAGCTATATAGCAAACCTGAGGGTTCTGAGACTTTGGGATCTGATAAAATTACAAAAACCAAGCATTCTTTCCAGAGATAATAATGAATACACTGATAAATGCTTTGAAGACAATTCCTTCACTCTGCTGGCAGATTTTCTCAGACATGTATATTCTTTTCCTGTAAGACTAGCTACTGAAGTAGTCCAAAGGTCTGCAGTTGCCTAAAAAGTATGACAAAAGGAACACCAATGGCTACAGTGGGTTTAAGAATTGGGTCTCTGAGTTAGCTGGACAAGAAAGAAACAAATGTGTGTGTGTTGCCGTCAGAGTCACCATCCTCAGAGTTTTAAATGTACATGTGCTTTGACCCAGGTTCTAAGCATTTGTCCTAAGGCAGTATTTACATAAGCACATAGGGTTAGCCTCAGCACAATCAGAAAGCGGAAAAAGGGTTCCACCTGTTGGTGCGGCATGAAGAATGTGGGCCAGTGCAGGGGTAGGACCTCTCTGCGGGTTAGGTCTGCTTCTCATCACCGTTTTTCTATGCTTTTCCCCTCTGCTTTCCAATGCAACCAGTTGGACTGTGCTGCAGGGAAGAATTGGGCGCCCAGAGAACCCGTTCCGAGTGGCCCTGGAATACATCTCGAGTGGAAACCGAAGCTTGTCTGCAGTGGACTTCTTTGCCCTGAAAAACTGCAGCGAAGGTATCTGAATCTGGCTTTCCCCTCTACTCCTTGGTAGCTTGTTGTCTTAAGTGGGTCAATTACCTGCCGCCATGATTAGCTGGGAATGTGCTCACTTATATAGAAATGTCTACAGTGCTTTGGGTCTGATTGTGAGTATTGTCAAGTGCTCCAGAGCTCAGCTGATCAATTTTCAAAGATCGAGTATAGTATTATATCTGCTTAACTTAAAACTTTATCAAATAGAATATAGTCTTTGTTAGATAACACATTAGCTTAACTCCCCTGGCTGT
Source organism: Delphinus delphis (assembly GCF_949987515.2). NCBI lineage: Eukaryota > Metazoa > Chordata > Mammalia > Artiodactyla > Delphinidae > Delphinus > Delphinus delphis. The sequence goes on from NC_082694.2 coordinate 67,334,211, forward strand.
CAAATACTTTCAGCTGTGGTTTTGTTTTGTTTCGTGGAAATTTTCAAATGTTCACAATTGAATAGAATAGTGCAGTGAACCGCCATGTACCCTCAACCCAGTTTCAACAGTTATCAACATTCTGCCATTTTTGTTTCACCTATATCTCCACCCCACTAACTTGATAATGATTAGTATTTTACTTTTCTTCCTGAGGTAAAATCTACAACTATGTATTTTTAATGATTTGATTTAAGCTGTCGTTAAGGGACAATGTGGGAAATGGTTATATGTGAATTTTTTTGCTTATTTTGTAAAAATCATTAGGGCATGGTCCACTGTGTCATTGAATTTCTTTTGCATAAGCCCTATATTGTGAATTTATTTCAAGATTTATTACCAAGAGAGGGCATCTCTCTCCTGAAGAATAATTTGTTGATTTTTTTTTCTTTTTGCCTTTGTTGCCAGGCAACTCTGAACTAAATGCAGTACTTAATCACAATAATTATATCTGTGTAGTTTTTGTTGAGCTTATTTCCCCCTCCCTCTACAGAGTTTTTGATCTTCTATTCTTATTTTCAAGATCATGTTTTATATGTATCTTTCATTAGACGTTGCCTCAAGTCTGACTGGTATGCAGGATAAGATTGACCATCAATACATATATGAGGTCGATCTTTCCTTGGTTCTTCAGAAGACCTAGGGTCATAATTATAAACATCCTTTATTATTTCCCACATGTAGAGGGTATACAAGATGGGCTTGAATTATACAAATCTTCAGGGAAAGAGTTGCTTTCGTTGCCACTGTTCTCCTGCTGTGCCTGCCTCTTCCCAGTGGCTCACTGGGAAGGGAGCTCTCACCTGTGCCATGGAACCTGTGGTCTGGCGGCCCAAGAATGAAGTGTTGACAGGAAGGAAGCCTGTGGCACTCCCAGACCTAACCTCTGCATTTAGACTGTTCATGAACAACCATGAAGGCCCATGACACACAGCCATCTGTTGCAGGTAGAGGCCCCGTTTTGAATCTGGAGCTGGTATACGAAGCGGACCCCCTTTGGTAGGGAGCCCACTGACCACCCAGTTCCTTACGTTGCTGTAGCTCTTCATTCATTGCTGGCCTTGCAAGAACTTTGAAAAAGCGTATTTGTTTCTTTTTTTCTTTAATCAAAACTGATTTACGTGTGGGAAAAAGAGAAGTCACCATAACATGATAGATTGAACTTCAGTTCAAGTTGAAAAGTTGCTTAGCCTGTGATGTGAGGCACTGTACAAGAAACATGTGGTTTGGGAGAAAGCCAGGAGCTTGTACGAACGTTTCCACACTCACGAGCTTAGGGATTTGTGAACCTCTCTGTCTTCACAAATGTCAAGGGTCTACCTACGTACTGTCCAAAAGAGGCCATGTGTTGAAATGGAGCCGGTTAACAAGAATGTGTCAAGGAGAAGGCATTAGTTCCCAGAACTGGCCTAATTGCATTTGAACAACATCAGGAGAAGGGAATAAGTGACTACAAAACTCCAGGTATCAGGCCCAGCACAAATAGTCCTGCAAAAATTCTTTCTACCTTTGAAGGACATCAGCCAGTTGTGCACAATTTTCGTCCCTTAGAACTTCCTTTCAGCTACAAAAGTTTTCCTCTGTAGCTTATGTTGCATTTGCAGTGACCTGTTGCACAGTTTAAAAGACATGTTTCTTTTCTGCTTCTCTACCTTTATGAAGCCAAGAGAGATGACCTCTCTAACTTTCTCTAATGATCCAGAAAGTGTTTCTTCTGGCAGGACACCCTCTTAAGGAGGGAGAAAAGAAGTCTTCATCTGATTCCCTAGGGGAAGTAGACTGGCCAGGAAACCCAGGGAGGTTCTCATGGCCCAGCTACCTTCCTTCAGAGGCTCCAAGTCCAAGAACAGATGGCTTCCATAGGGAACAGGTGTCCTTTACGCTCCTTCTCAGGCTTAGAATCCTGTGACCACCAAGGGGTGTGAAGGGATCACTGTGGATCTGTGTAAGGCAGAGAAGAACAAAGTGATCCCAGTGTGTCCTGAGAACTTCTAACTCTTCCTCCTGTTACAGAACAAATTCAGGTGCATATCAGTTGGTGTGGACTAGTTGCAAACATAAGAAGCACCCTAAAGCTACCCTCATATATTTAAAGGGAAAGAGTTGTTTTGGAGGCGTACTCAAGGCCTGTTTGATATAGACAAATGTCTGCGTTTTCTGAGGTCATTGCTTTAGTTAGGTCATGAAGAGGAGGAGCTAAGAGGAGAGAAGTAATATCTTTGAGGGGGTGATGCTGATGACATGCTAGCCAGATTGTTAATAGGTTTGCAGGTTGTCTGGTCTACTTTCTATAGAACTCTACAACCCTTCCTTGTCCCACGTGAAAAGAGGTCCCTTTTTTTTTAAGAAGATGTTGGGGGAGGAGTTTATTAACTACTTAATTTATTTTGGCTGTGTTCGGTCTTCGTTTCTGTGCGAGGGCTTTCTCTAGTTGCGGCGAGCGGGGGCCACTCTTCATCGCGGTGCGCGGGCCTCTCACTATCGCGGCATCTCGTTGCAGAGCACAGGCTCCAGACGCGCAGGCTCAGTAGTTGTGGCTCACGGGCCCAGTTGCTCCGCGGCATGTGGGATCCTCCCCGACCAGGGCTCGAACCCGTGTCCCCTGCATTGGCAGGCGATTCTCAACCACTGCGCCACCAGGGAAGCCCCCAAGAGGTGCCATTTTAATTAAACTGGAGAAAGGGGAAGTTGGACAATTTTCCTCGCATAGGAGATGATATCTATCTGTGGGTGTCATCAGGGCAGAGGTCGTGCCTCTTTCCTCTCTGAATCCTGACACCTATCACAGTATGTAACAGTTAATAGCCGCTCAGTTAATAAGCAATAAAAGCTCACATCTGTGGAGCACTTACCATGTGCACAGGCAAAGTGCTGATCCCTTTAGGTGTGTTAGTTATCTCCTGCGAGCTTTACAATAATACTAAAACATAGGTACTATTATCCTCATTTTACGTGTGGGGAAACTGAAGTTCACAGAAGTTTCTAAAGTTGCCATAGTCATTCAGTTAGGGAAAAGTATAGCCAAACTCAATCCCAAGTCAACTGGATCACCAAGCCAGTATTTCTGTCCATGACATTCTGCTGCCTTAATGGAATGTGTAAAGGCTGGAGTTTTGTAGATTACTGGAAACCTTAAAATTACCCTTGACTCTTCCTCTTATCCCTACATCCAGATGGTCAAGTCTTGAGCTCTAGGCTTGTGGCTGCCTCACAGTCTATCTGTTGCTATCTAGATGCTACTGTTACTGCTTCTCAAGTTTATCCTTCTGACTTCATTTCTCAGCCATGTGCCTTATCCAGGCCTTCACATATGCATACTGGGACTTTGGCAAGAGCCAGCTGGTCTCCCCGACATCATTATCCATCCTTCGCACATTACCAGGAAAATCTCCCCCAAATTCCTTTTCTTGTGGCACTTTCATGAGGATTTCAGTAACTTCTTATTGTCTACCACGCCAGAAATATGAGGGCTAGAATGGACCACCTCACTCATTTCCTGGGGCCAGGAAAATGATAGGCTGGGGGTCACCCAGCCAGTTGATGGTAGAGCTGGACCATCTTGACTCTGACCTTGGTATTTTCACCACTGCTCAGTCTTGCCTGGAAAGCCCCAGTGTCTCTGCCTGATTTCCAAGGTTCTTACAATCTGGCCCCCCTGTATCTGTTCAACATTATGGCCTCTGTTCTCTACACCTTCTGTCCTCTAGTCAGACTGGTGTTCTGTACACTATGCCAGGAGTGCCCTACTTGGTCCCAGGCCTTTCATTTTGAACACTGATTGATCATTTATGATCTAGCTTGGAGCCCAAACCCTCCAGAACATCATTCTCAGCTAAAGAAATTCTTCTCGGAAGACTTTGCTCTCTGCATCTAAATTTAGTAGCTGTTTTATAATTATTTCTCAACTAGTCATTTTAGGACCCTAACTTGAGGTTCAGAACCTTGTCTTCTATTTCTTTTATTTCTCCAGGGGGCAGTTAACGCCATGCTAAATACATAAGAAACACAATGTAAATATTTGTTGACTGATTGGCTAATCAATCAATTGATAAATGCTACTCCTGCTTTTATAGCTTTGGGCTACTACTCCCAAAAGAAAGTAGCAGTGAGTGGAAATTACTTGGAAGAGGTTTTCCCCTCATCTTGAAAGAGCAGTGTGTATGTTCAGCACTGAGGGGAGGGATGTCAGCTCCTAGAGACACCCATGCCCTGGCTCCCAGGGAACCCTTAACCCTTTCAAAACGACCTTTCTTCAGCAGACAACCCGGAGCAATAGGATTGTGAAGGACACTCATGGGGACCCCTCATGTTCAGAGAAAGCTACAGAAAGACATATGTCAGAATGGCAGGATTAGCATACTGAAAAGGATTTGAAAACTATCAGTGTGCCTCTGACCAGCTCATAAAAATACATATTGCAAACACCCATCTAGCACCTTCTATGTGCCAGGTCCTGTTCTAAGCACATTGCTTATAGTACTCATTAAGTCCTTATTGCTGTGAGGCATACGTTATTATTATCATCACTCCCATTATATGGATGGGGAGATCGAGGCACAGAGGCCTAAGTAATTTACCCAAAGTCTCACCGCTTTGGCTCCAACTGGCTCCAGCATCCATACTCTTATCTACCACACATTGCTGCTACCTGTAGAAGGTCCCTGCTGGACAGGACCTCAGAAAGCATCTAATCTGCCTCCCTCCACCATGTGGAAATTGAATGCACAAACACCTAAAGATTTACCTCGAACTTTGACACACTAAATTACTGATTAGCCCAATGTGCTTTCTACTTCCATCTCAGGGTTGTCAAGTTCTCACTTTTTCTAAGAAACCAATTTAGAATTTCCCTCTCCCTGCCCAGATGGGTCAAAGGCAGTTTAGGAGGACCACCACCCCCTGATCAACAGTGGGCAAATCAAGGAACTAAAAATGGCTCCAGTGTAAGCTTAAGCCTATTTTACTGCAGGTCACCATAGTTCCACTTCTCTCTAATGAACCTGCAAGAATCTCACAGCTGAGGTCTCCCAGGTCAGCGCCACATTCAGCTCACTCACAGATTTCTCAACAAGAAGTGCTCTTGACCCCTTACCCTATCAAGACATCTCCCTACACATTACCTCTTCTGATCCATTCAGAGAGGGTGTCAGAATCTTCACATTACCCGTGGTGGGGGGCAGGGTGGGTATTTCGCTAACTTCTGTAGTTCAGGAAAGGGAAGAAATCCAAGGTGTCAAATGCAGTCCAACCACCGTGGGTACCTTAAAACATGTGTCCCAGAAGAGTTGGAGATGCACAGATCTCTTAACCTCTCTGGGCCTAAAATGAGTGCATCTGAACTAGATCCACAGTCCTTAAACATTTTTTAGAGGCTGAACTCTTAATTCAAATAAAATCTTATATAGAAGTCCAGTATATAAAATTACACAAGCAGAGCTGCCCTTGAGGAAGTGAGGGTGGGAAACCCACCCGTTCCACAGCCCTTGACACACCCTCCAAATGGGTTTTCATGAAGTACAGTTTGAGAACCCCTGGACAGTCTGATTTTCAACTCTCGTATTAACTCCCGCTTTTTGATCCTATCATATTGTACTTATTTAAAATGTGATAGACAAAAGTAGTTACATTAACCATACCTTCTTTAAATGATTAAGACTAAGCCCAAGGCTATTGTACTTTGAATATGGGCCATTTCCACAAGACAGATTTTTGTCACTGTGGGTCCTGGCTTTGAGATGCTAGGTATGGAGCTGGTATGAATGTTTCCAGTAAAACATGCGTGGCATCTCCTGGCCTTGTCTCCTCTCTCTTCTGACTTCACCAAAGATAGTGATGGGCAGTGGAGGATGTCCTCCTTAGACCATGAGTTGACAAGAGGAAATGAGAGAAGCTAAACAAACAGATTCTAATCTTTGGCCAGCCATGTGGAACCAATTAGCCTCTAGAGTAAGCTCCAAAATCCAGCTGGGTAAAATGAAGGAGTACCTCATGGGCTCCTGGAAGCTTGGCCCAAACTGGGCATTTTCTGTTCCAAAAGCAAGCAATGCCCTGCAGGATCGTCAGTCTGTGCTTGTAAAATGAAGATTACTATGACACACTGTCTTGGGGCTGCTAGCAGAAAACTCTCTATGTAACAGACTCATTTATCCCTCTATCCATCCATGCATTCACTCACTCATTCGACAGATATTTACTGAGCAGTACTAAACTAAACACAATATGTATATAGTGACACTGATATAAACTTGTTTCTGTCTTAGGACTTAGTTTTGGTGTGGTGGCTTTAAGATCTCCATTCTACTTGGCACAAACATGCTTTCCAAAAGACCTCCCTGGCTTACATTTAGTGTGCAACGGAGGTATTGAATATGTGTTCCATTTGTAGAGATGTCTTCCTCCAAACTAGTTGCAATGCGCCTTTCTCAGACCACAGAACGTGCGCTGAATCAGCAATCAGGGGATTTAAGTCCCCTTTCCACCTCTTATTTGCCATAGACTAGCCAACTCTGTGGATCAGAAGGGACATTAAAGGTGTCCCCCAGAATTGGCACACTGATCGTTTTTTAGTTTAAAATAAGAATAACAATATGTCAATGGCTGTCCTGAAATTGACCTTAATCATGAGGGTCAAAAGAGAAGATGGCTGTGGAGGTGTGTTTGTAGGTATTGCCCTGAGCTACCTGACTTCTCTGCCCTCACCTGGCCTGAGGCCTTTAAAAATGAAGCTGCTCGCTTTCTGCTGCTCGGTTTCTCATGGAGAAACTACTATTCACAGAAATAAACTGGCTCTTCTGACGCCTCCTGCAAACGTTTCATGTTAATGATAACCAAATGCCAAGTGGGCAGTGGGAGCTGCACCATTGCCAACCTGACGCTGGCACCCAGGTGGACACCACCTGGGTTGGTCTCTTTAAGGGACTGAATCAACTGTGCGGTGGTGGGAGCTATTGCTTGGAAGTGAAAGCCAAGGAGAAATGGGAGCCACAGCCTGGTGTCCTCACTTAGTTCTCACTGTGTCTTCCAGGTGGAGGGTGAGCCCCGTTTACCAAACACTCCCCTTCTTAATTCCCAGTTTCTAAAGCTTCTTGCCCATAATTTATCTGTGGACTATACTGTTTAAAATGATGATTTCATCTTGCCACTGAGATCTACTCACATTTCCCCAAATGCCTCCCCACCTCAAGCTTTCGCTCCAGCTCTGCCCCCCTCCCCCATTCCCAATATCTGCCTGTCCCAGTCCTACAGGTCTTTTAAAATCTCAGCTCAAATGCTGTCTTCTCCAAGAAGTCTCAGCCCAGAATTGTGTTTCCATATATTTCTGTTTTAGAACAGTCTACTTCCTTCCAGAGTTATTTATGTCTTGCTCAATAGATGGATGCTAGGTTCTAGTTTTAAAAAGACCGTGTCTTTTTTTTTTAATCTCCTATATCCCAGTTAGCAACTAACAGTGTTTTTCCCATGGTAAGCAATGAATAAAGGTTTTGCTGTTACAACGTAGGAGAGAGATTACAGGCTTTGGAATCAGACAGAATGAGTGTAGAATTCCAGCTCCATCACTTACCACCCTTTTGAGCTCAGAAGAGGTTTTTTGTTTGTTTGTTAGTTTGTTTTTATCTATGAGTTTGGGTTTTCTCATAAGTAAATGGAGCTAATAATATATAATTATGGGTTTGCTGGGAAATTAAAACTGATATTGTGTGAAGAGCCCCTAGGACAGTGTTTGGCACAGTAAATACCATCTTCCTCTCTCTCCCATGTCCCCTGACTGAGCTAAATGTCCTCATTCTGGAACCAGGGCTGAATAATTCTGCACGACTAGCCCAGGGTATGTTATATATTTGCAGGGTCACACCCACCTTTCACTTTAATTTTTATTGTTTTTTCTTTAATATATTACCTTTTTAATAATATATTTTATTTAATTGTTAGTTTATAGAATTTAATTTTCAATAGTAATTGTTTATCAGCTAGCTCACAAAATTTCTGAAAATTTAATAATCAGCTCTTGCCAATGAGTATGAGCTGGCTGTAACCCACCACTGCACTCTTTCCTTCCCAGACTGCTTTTTCTAAACCCCAGACATTATATCATCTTATTCATAAACATTTCAGCATACACCTCTAAAAGATAAAGACTCTTTAAGAAAAAAAAGAAAGAACCGTAATATCATTATCACACATAACAATTTTAATAATAATTCCTTAATATTCCCTAATAGTTCTCTAATCGGCATGTAAATTGAATCTACCTTTCACTCTCACTCTGGGCATTGTCTGAACCATTGGGCCGAGGGAGAGGTTATCCCATGTCCAACAAAGACCCTGACAGCCCAGATCTACATTCTGATTTTGAAGGAAGCTGCTTCTGTATGCTTTTATCTCTAATACAGTCATTTTTTCCTTTGTGACTCAGTGCACAGAATCCACTGTGTCCCCAAAGGAGAAAGACCGTTTAATCCTGTGGAGATGATTGGAGACAAAGGAAGAGCCTAAAAGTCCTTTGACCTGCTTATCACACTGTCTCCTCAAGCAGACTAAACATGGGGTCTAAAACAACCAGGCCCCCAGCTTGTGGAACCAGAAAAGAACTTTGTCCGCCCCTCCTTTCCCTACTGATGCATAGCTGCTGTTGGCTTATGAATGGCTTATTCATAATCACTAATAAAGCCAATGAGAAATGCCCCACGAAGTGCTTGGGAACAATAATGACTGCTTGGGTGACTATTTTAAATATTCGACCATTGAAAACCACCTGGAAATGGGGGCAGACACAAAAGGTCTTAAAATATAAATAGATAAGGAACCAGTGTGCTGAGGTCATTGTACTCCCAAAAGAAAATTACTTCCAAATTACAACTACATAAAAGAAATAATTGAAAAGATTAATCACACTAAAATAATTGGTCTATCTGACAAGTAATTTGGAGCAATATTCAGTCATTGACATCAAAGTCTAGTAGTAAAATAGTAATGAATTTCATTCTCTGACTAATGTATTTATTTTATTAATGGTACTAAATGGTGTTGTTACTGCTTATAAATATTTCATAACTTTTAATTCATTAAAATGTTCAAGAAATTTCCAAAAGTATTTATTAGCTTTAAATCATTCTTAGTGTTCAATATGCGATTACCACTCTGCCTGGGTAATTAAAAAAATTATTATTTTGGGTAATGGGAGCCTCTTTGAATGCGGAGGATTAAGCCCTGGTTATTAATGGGACTATCGCTCCAGCTGGTGAGGAATGAGGGACTTGGTGAAGCTGTGTTCTCTCTTCAGGTCTCTAAGGCCCTTCTGTAGCCATTCCTTAACACCTAGGGCTGTGAGGCAAACGGGGCGGACCCAGATAATTTAATTCTGGAGATGATAACCCATGTCTAAACTGACACTTCTCTTTCAATCCACCACCTCTCCCAGCCCCGTTTCATCTTCCTGGAACAGCTGAGAAAAAAATTCGTATATTCCAGCCTCGCCCCTTCTGTTTCTTTCATTCTTTGATAGAGGCCATAACAGGTGAAACGGGCAAAAAGATGCAACAGAAAGAACAACAAGGGACACCACATAATGAATAGTGGAAGGAGGATAGGATTTGGATGAGGAAAACATGGATTTGGGTCCTGAGTTGTTTGGGTGCGGCGCATCCGTTACATCCTGCGGTACTGGATAATTCGTGTGTGAAATGAAGACAGTGGTACCTGCCCCAGGGTCCGTGTGGGCATTAAATATGTTAGTCTGGGTGCCCACATGCCTAGAATCTAGTGGGAAATCAAACAGGGTTAGTTCTACTCTTCTCTAAGTCCAAAGAGTGTGTCATGGTGGTATTGATCCAATGGCCTTGGCACCTCTTAATTAACCTAGTACAAACAGTTGGTATGAGTCATCAAGGAAAATCAGGCCAACAGTGAGCTGTACAGCTCAGGGACTTGGTGAAGTCTAAGGACAGGACGTCCCCTGGAGGAGGGCTGGGATAACTCCGCTCTCAGTGCTCTGCCCCATAGGTCTGAGATCAGGCTCACTGCACTGCCTCCACAGGCTCATCCGCACAGGGGATGGCTGAAGGCATTTGGTTGTGGGCAAATGGGGAGGGGGCAGGACCCACCAAGTGGCTTGAGGTGAAGTGTGGCCAGCGCTTCTCACACTGGGATGCGTGTGCCTCAAGAATATATAGTGATGTTCTGGGAGTTTCCAAACCCACAGAATCCACATGGTACAGCTTTCCAGACTGGAGTGGAAGGACATTTTCTATTAAAATTTTCAGGACTATATATTGGGCTCCAGTGAAAACTGTGCACAAATTTAAGATAAAAGACCTTTTCTGCTCGTAGTGATTCCCCAGATTCTGGGAGGTGACTTCACCCTTCTCTGCCATTGGGGGAACATCAGAGGGTATGTTGGTGAAGCACCATTCCAGGGGGACAGAGGGACATGGGTAAGAGGAGGTACAGCCAGGCCTGGGGTCACCCACTGGAAACCATTGGGCTGGTGCCAAAGGGAAGGTATCCTCTCAATGCAAGCCATGGATGGGCAGAATGGCAGGCAGAACCCAGGTGACACCGGAAATCAGCAGTGAGGCCCTCATCTACCAAATGAAGCAGAGAAGGGCTCAGTTCCTAAAATTTAGGTACCAGATCAGGGACGGACTATCAACTATGAGATTGCAAAGTCCCCTGTGCATTGGCCTGAAGCTTCTTAAATTTCCCCAAGGACAGAATTGATCTCAGAGTTGGTTTGGTTTGGTTTTTGTTTGAAGGGGGACACAGGGAGGGGTACCAAACCTTTGAAGATCTGGGAGACATCTTACTTCCTCTCTTCCTGGGCCCCTGGACAGAGCGCCTCACATCAGGGGTCTGGGAACGTCCGGAGTGGAGGACAGTGAGGGTGGGCTGAGGGAGCCGCCTGCTCTGCTCGCTGATGGGCGTAGACTTGGGAGCTCAGGAGCCTGCACTGCTGCTCTCTTCACTCATGGTTATGTTGCCATTTGGGGCCCTCTCTGTCTTCAAGTTATGCTGTGAGCATAGCTTTTGTGGAACTTTAGTTTGCCTTTCTTGTTGTGATTTGCTTGGGGAAGAAACACTGGGAATTGCTCCTCAGCTGCCTGGAAAGCCCCACAATGCACAGTTTGCAAACTGCAGGGCAAAAGGTCTCTGGGATCCCTGCTTCCCTAGGCTCCGACATTCTGGGATTCTCTGAGAAGCTTATGGGTGGTTGTAGAGTCTTTCGGCTTTGGCCGCTTTTGCTTCTTCATTTAGCTCTTAGCCAGCATTTTGTGTCTATAAAACACTTAACAAACATTGACTAATTACTCCTCATTAATCATTCATGCAACTGGTAGACCAGGGTCTTATCATTTCCTTCAAGAACACGGGTGTAATATCCTGTCTGGATCCCAGGTCACACTCAGGGGGGCGATGGGGTCATCATGGCAGCACTGGGATCCTCCAGAGCTCGGTGGGGGAGTGGGCCGGAAGGCGGGCACAGGCTCTGTGAGGCTACAGCCACACTAGGATGCCCTTCCGCTCTATGAACAGGAAGGACAAGCGGCAGCGCCAGCCAGTGGCAGCTGAGAGGCAATAAGCTTTAATCAGAGGCTTCTTCCTGGAAATTCACATGAACATGATAAGTCTGTTGTCTTAAAAGGCCCAAGGAGGTTAAATGCCTCAACTTTCTTTTGCTTTTATAAGCTGATCCTTTCACTATTTGTGAAATGTAAATATAATGAAAACATTGGCTCTGATGAGCTCCCCAGTGCTACGGGGACAGGCAGCCCAAGTCTAGGGTCAGGAGGCAGCCTATCTGTAGGTTTATGGCTCAGTGCAGGTGAACGGGCTGTCACAGCTGGGAACAGCAGCAGAAGGGACCCTGGAGAAGGTCACTTGGGTCTCTAGGAGGGTCAGGAATGGAGCAAGCTCCCTGCACCCCAGTCCCCAGAGGCTGAGGAGAGCCTGTGAGTAGCCCAAAGCCTCTGTCCTATGGACTTGGGCCCATGAGTGTATATAGCTGGAGTGAGAAATGCCCAGAATTACATTATGTGGGTTAGAACAGAAAGCAGAAAATTAGAAGGAAAGATGGTGTCTGTTTTCCTTCCTATCTTACCATCTCAGGAATGATATCTTTCTTTCTTGTTAGTGCACAGACACAGACGCTTGCTCACTAGCTATCACGTGCTCTCTCTCTCTCTCTCTCTCTCTTATTTTATCTACAGAGCATGTGTGTACACTGATGTTACAGGCCTGTCATCTAGGCCATCCTTCCCCTGGTGTGGCCCTTTTCCCCATTCCTTTCTCTCACCTCTTACCTGTGGCTGTGTGTAATGCCAAAGCTTCTCCTCCTTTCAGAGTCCTGTCATGTGTTCACTCTGTGATAATAAATAAGTAAAGGCAGACAGATCACTTTCCTTCTATTGTTTCTTGGGGCATCCCGTCGACAGCCTCTCGCTACATCTCCCTGCCCTCAGCCTCTCTTCCCTCTATCTCTCCCAGACTCTGGATATCTTTGTCTTTTTGTCTGTTAACTCACTCTCTTCTCATCTTTCTTCCTCTCCTTGTGAGGAAAAGAAAAGTGGGCCGTGGAATAGCCTTGGGCTGGCTGTGGCCGCCTCCATTATCGGTGAGCCCTGCTCTGCTTTCACTCCAGGCACAGGCCTGAGGCTCTGCGCCCACAGACAACAGCTGAGACAGGCAGGTTGGCTACACCGGGGTGGATCTGGGGTGTGTGCACATGGAGTCTTCCTCTTTTCTTCCTGATTCTAAGCAGAGATTTTCTCCTCTCCTCCTTTTGCCCTTTCCCCATGTTTCCTCCTTTCCTTTCATGTAGCTGTCACGCTCTCATTCAGCAACCTCACCACTGCCCCAAAACACACACGCTCCCTCTCTCTCTCTCTCTCTCTCTCTCTCTCTCTCTCTCTCTCACACACACACACACACACACACACACAGAGAGAGAGAGAGAGAGAGAGGGAGAGAGAGAGGCACGTACATACTCATGAGCAGTGAGGAATTTTGAGGGACATTTGGATACGGTGACCCTGAGGAGGGCCTTAGGGGCAAGACCACCGTCTTTAGTTGAGAGTGAGGTCTCACCTAAGATGGAAGTCTTTCCTGGTGTTAATCACATGGCAAAGGCAAGGATCTGGGTAGATAAGAGGGTCTGGTGTTTTCCTCTTGGGGGTCAAGAAATGGAATTGGAGTGAGCTCTTGGGTACTGGAGCTGAGGTTGCGCTCACTGCATGGGAAGACACTAGAAGCTAGATAGGAAAACTAGCTGGGCTTGGGAAAACTTTCTTCTCTTCTGGGGTCAGCAAAGCACAGAGTCTAAGCTCATGGTGCACACCTGAAGTTTTCTCCCTTGTCTTTCCCAGTCTTTAGTAGAGTTGTGTTGAACGTTCCAGCTTACCTTGCTTGTACTCCAAGAGTTTTGTCTGGATACTGTCCAGGGTCTTAAAGGATTTAAATGTCACTCCTGAGACCAGATTGAAGATGGCAGTAGTGGTCCACAGGATTCTCCAAGGAAATGACAAACCTTAGAAAAAGAAGGAGGAAGGGAGGGAAGAAAAGCAGAAGAGAGGGAGCAAAAGCTTGAAGTCTAGCCCCTCCCCCCCAACCAGGAAGTCCTCCTTCTGGGCCAAACTTGGAGGTTCTGATCTTGCATTGATTAAGGAAGGTGGAATCTCCCTACCTGGTATATGTCCAGATGTATAAATTGGGCTTCCCATTTTCCCACCATCTACTAACTGGACTCCACAACAGAAATCCAGGCTTCCAGAACCAAGGCTGGAGACCTTACTAAAGAATCCAATCTCTTGAGACTTTTCTAGATTTAAAAATCTTTATTTTCACTTCCATGTTATTATATAATCTGGTGCAACTTCATCAGAGGCCCCACTGACATATGAGGTTCCCCCGTCTCTAATTGTTGGTTGTTGCTTTTCAGAGACAAAAACTAGAAAAGGAGTCACACAGTCACTACGAATGGGCTCTTTTGTCAGGTGCAGAACTCCTCAACTGCACCTCCACCCCAGCCCTTGGTTCCCACGCAGACAACTCCAGTAAGTGTGGTAGGAGAGGTAGCCCAGGGCTCTGTGTGCAGAGCTCCAGCAAGGCTTTACAGGACTCGGGTGGGTCATCCAAGTACCAAAGCCTGCTTGACTTCTGCTTCTGTTATTTCCCCCTCCTGCTAAGTTGCAAGCCTTCCACCTTATCTCTGTATCCCTAGCTCTTGGCTCAAAGCCTGCCACATGATAGGGGCTCTATGAGTTTTTATAGAGTGTTGAATGAGTGAACGAAAAAATGAGTTAAGAGGGAACAGTGTGGAAAGTGTCTGTGAAGGCCAAGCGGAGTGGAAAATTGAGATCAGCAGCTGGAAATTGTAAACAAGGCAAATGTATCAATGTTTCAGATGATTTCAGATATTTGCGTAATCATTTAGGTGGACATTCTACTTTGTAAGTATAGGCAAAGACAAACGCACCCTATAGCATAAGCTTAAATTCCAGATTCTCCCCTGCCAAAATAATAATAATAATTATTATTATTAGGACTTCCCTCGTGGCACAGTGGTTAAGAATCCGCCTGCCAATGCAGGGGACACGGGTTCGAGCCCTGGTTCGGGAAGATCCCACATGCCGCAGAGCAAGTAAGCCTGTGTGCCACAACTACTGAGCCTGCGCTCTAGAGCCTGTGAGTCACAACTACTGAGCCCGTGTGCCACAGCTACTGAAGCCCGTGCGCCTAGAGCCCGTGCTCTGCAACAAGAGAAGCCACCGCAATGAGAAGCCCACGCACTGCAGCGAAGAGTAGCCCCCACTCGCAGCAACTAGAGAAAGCCCGCGTGCAGCAACAGACCCAACGCAGCCAAAAATACAATAAATTTATTTTTAAAAGAAATTAAACTTAAGTTGGCTCTTCGGAGAACCCCCCATTTCCATGGATGGCAAACAGTTAATCTAAAGTCAACTCTGAATGGGAATTTTCTTTGTCCCTTTTGAGTAGTTCAGAATTCTCCCCTTTGCCCTTCCCATTCCTCTGGGGAGCAAGTAAAAATGGGAAGGTTTCTGTGCCATGTGGTAATGAAAGAGCCATCCACTCTGGGCTCCCTTAAGACATTCATTCAATCTCTGTTGGCCTTTGGTCATCGGACCAGGCCCGTGAGAGTGACTGAAAGAGGGAGTCTTGCTTGCAGGTCCACATGGATCGCTCCAGCTCCGTCCGCAAGCCTCTGCAGCTCTGCCCACGCCCACTCAGCCACCTCTGGGCTCCTCTCGGGGAGACTCTGAGGCCCTTGACACCCTCCCATGCTGCTCTGGGTTCAGGAGCACTTTCTACCCTCAGCCTCCCAGCCGCCCCATTCCACTCTCCTGACCCTACTGAAACAGGCCCAGTGCTAACCCAGGGCACACAGGTCTTCTTACTTGCAACTACCCTCAACCTCTGGTCTTTGTCTCTTTCCCACACCCTCGCCAGGCCATGTCCCAGGTAGGAAATGCACAGACCTCGTTGCCCTAGCAGGGCCACTCCTTTGCTCCCCTTTTCTAATTGTCTGTGGGGTCTATCCCACACCATTGTCCGTTCTGCCCCACTCTATGTTTTTATCTAGGCAGTTTCAGGCCTGTGTTTTGGGGCCTCATCGATTCCTGGTGCCAGATACACCAGACTCAATTTTTTTAACTCCAAGATCTGGTTCACTCTCCAGAAGTCCAGATCTTACCATTGAACATCTGTTTTTCCAGTGTATCTGCCCTCCCCCATCCAAGGCAGTGTCTGGAGAAAGCAACAGCAACTCTCTAAATGGAGGCGAATGAGGAAGTGGGTCTGCAAAGCTTAGGAAAAAGAAACCTCAGATGATGCTCCAAAATATTATCATATTTGGAATCATAATTTTCATAAATATCATATCATCACACCCCCGCCTCCAGCTGTGCCTCCAGCTAGACAATCCCCGGGGGGCGTTTCCAGTGCCCCTTTCTAACGACCTTCATGGAAAGCATCCCCACGGCAATTCTGATGGGAGACAAAGGACTCTGAATACTTCAAAATTCTAAGATGTTCCAGCCAACACCCGCTCCTTCTGGGTGCGGATTGTCGTCCTGAGTCGAGCTCAGAGCCCCACAGATCTGCGTGTGCATCTCTGTGGTTCCCCCCATGGTCTTCCCTGGCAAAAGATCATGACCTAAGGCAAACCCAGCCTGGGTTGTGTGATGGCCAGATTCATTTTTTGAAAGCACCTCTTCATCTGTTTCCTCCTCAAGATCCCTATAACCTGTGGAGTCAAGGTCAAATACCTTGAATCCTCACTTCTCTGCCCCAACCTGCCAGCCCAGACTTCTCCATCTTGGCCTCTGACTAAATCCCACAGTCCAACCCACCAAATCAACAACCTGTCCTCCGAACAGGCCAGAGATGGTCATTCCACTGGTCCCAGCCCCCTCTGTTCATCAGGGACCATCACAACTCTCAACTCATCCCCCAGTGACGTCCGTGAGCACTTCCCACAGTATTGTCGTTTAAACCACACATCTGGCACTAACTAGCCTTAAGGCATCCACTGCTCATGGCTTCTCATAGAAAGTGATTTCACTTTTAGTGCTAGTCTATGTGTTATGCAGAGTCTACCAACTCTTGATTCCTCCAGCCCCCATGAGAATGTGTCCCTGCCCGTCTAGATGGTACACTCTCTGAGGACCATGCACCGCAGTGAAACGGATTTTGGAGCCACACCCCAAAATCACCTAACTCAGCCTCTCTAAGCATTGGCTATTTCTCATTGTAAAATGAGAGTCATTATAATGCCAACTTTGGAGCAATGGGCTTAGACTCAGTGAGACAACCTGTGTAACAAATTGGCACAGGAAATTTTCAAAACCTTCTCTTCCTTCTTTCTCTTTAGAGTTCTATATTTCTTCCTCCTTCCTGCCCCCACTCACCAAAATGGGTCCTACCAGCTCACACAATGGCCCAATGCCTGAAACATAATAAGTCCTCAATAAAGATGTGCTTGATGGATGAAAGATAAATAGATGAATGAATTAATGAGAACAAACAGCATGTTAGGATCATTCTATTCCCACACTTGCTCTCTATTCCACATTCAGTCTCCACCAGGACAGCTGCACCCAGGCTCTGAGAGGCCTCCTGACCACTGCCCTGAGCCCCAGCTCTCCTTCATTCGTTTTGCTAAGGAAGAGCTTGACAAGGATCCCTGAGCAGGCTTCGGTTTCCTGGACAGTGAAAACCAGGGCACTTGCAAGGAACGATAGTTGGCGCTTTCCTCAAGGACAATGTGTCCTTCAGAAACAACTGGCAGGATTTCTATCAGAACTGATTCCGTCTTAGCACAAGTGTACTAGGGGCTTCCAGCTTTCCTAAGCAGTAACATGAGGCCCACAGCAAGCCAACCTCATTAGCTGGAACCTTCCCCAGGTTAACACCTGCCCTGTGTTTCAGAGAAATCGCCACATCTCCTCACGCTGTTCTGTTCCCCTTTCCAGGAGCCATGAGGCAATGTGATCATTACCTAAGCTGGGCACTTCTGTTCCAGGTCTGAGAACACCAGATGTCTTGCCGTGGAGGTGGGGTAGCTGTCTTAGACATAGGAATCTGGATGAAAATCCTCCTTTTAATTAATCTCTCATCATGAAAGACTGCAATTCAACGTAGAACATTAACTCAGTCATATTTAGTTGTTTCCCATTTTGAATATGTGTTTACGGCCCATAATAATGAGGGACTGTGAGGTTGGGTGACATTTTTAAGGGCTTAGATGTATTTCAGAGAGACCATTAGAGTTTCTTAATCTCAGTCCCAGGATGGGAGGAAGAAGGAGGTCTCATAGGGAAAGCTGTGTCAGTCCGCAGCAGTGGTACCCCAGTTTCCAGCTACGGTATTATATTCTCCCAATGCTTTTCACAAACAGATTGCAATCTGGTTTCTTCTATACACTTCTTAATAACTTTTCTGAAGAGATGACTGAGTCTGAATTGTTGACAAATTCTACAGCTTTCCAAGTATCCTGCTTTCACAGTGGGAATGATGAATTGAAGAGTTATTTCTGTTTTTAAAATGTGTCCATCACTGAGGTCCCTGGGCTTGTGTACAAAGATTAAAAGACACAATTCCCTCAGAAAAATATACTGAGTAACCTATATGTAGGCCAAGCCAACTACAGTCTAGACAATCCTCAAACCTACCCCTTAGATCCAGAGGTGACAGTGGTCCAGGGAGCTCATAGACCTAGTGGACATGTCCCAGTAGAAGTGAAGGTTTCATGAGGGTATGAGGGAGGAGGACAGCTGACTTCCACCTACACTTGACTTCCCAGTCAAGAGACCAACCTCTTTGGGGCTGAGTGCTGTGAGCTCAGAGAGGCACCACTCCATGGAAAAGGCCCTGCCTCCAATTCCCTGGATATGCTGTTTTCCAGAAAATAGCCCAACAGCAATGGATGAAGGCCCCAGGAATAAGGAAGCCAAAGTGGGGTCTGTGCTCCCAGGAAACAGACATTCCCAAAGCCATTGATTCATTATGTTAGTCCACACCCCAGGCTGTGCCTGAGAAGAGATCCCTGAAACCCCACACTTGTAGGAAAAGGCTCTAGACATCCAGGATGAAAGGGAAACTGGGGCTCACCCCCTTTCACTCAGGATCCCTGGAGAGGGGGAGAGGCAGGTGCAAAAGAAAGGGAAGGGAAGGGAGAGGCGGGGAAAAGAGGGAAGGCAAGGCATGGATGTTGATAAAAGCATTCAGAGGAACATCTTTGCCTTTTCCACCCCAAATATCAGCAATGTGGTGGAAATGCTGGCTAGAAAGTTAGTTGTGGTGGTAGCCCATGTAGATGGGAACCAGTAGAAGGGAAATTACATATGCCTAACACTTTCATTCAATGCAGTTTTGTTATTGTTCTGGGGGGGGCTGGAGTTTGGGGGGTTGTGGTTTCTTTCAGCATCTGCTCTTTGCTGGCTCCGAGCTAGATCCTGGGCAATATAAATATAAAAGCAACTAAACCAAGTTTCCTGGCCTTAAAGAGCTCAGCCTAGTGCGTAAGGCAGGCCCTGAAGGAAGTGATTACGATACGGTGAGGTGAATGCTGATAAAATGGTTTCTCAGCACTGTGGAAATAGGGAGAATGCAGTGACTAACTCGGGGCTTGCGTGAAGATAATTCAGCAAAGCTTTAGAGGGGAAGCTGCGTATAGAAAAGCACAGAAATTCTTCTCTTCCTCTAGAGAGATCCATCTAGCTCCATGAGGCTCCCTGACCCCCCTTCCCTCCCCCGTCCCGTACGATCGATCCACTCCCCTTGCTGCATACACACCTCTCCTGTGAGAGTCTTTCCGCACCTTGTCACACAGTAAACACTCTGCCTCCTCCTAATATACTGTGAGCTCCTTTGCACGCAAGGACCATGTTGTGCTCACGTTTGCACCTTTAGCACCTAGGCCATTGATGTAGAATGTTGTGTGTCAGGTCGTGGGTTGCTAATAAGTGTTTGTTGGAAGGAAAGAAGGAAGGAAGGAGGGAGGGAGGGAAAGAGGAACTGAACTTCTTAAACTTCCAGCACTTACCTCCAGAACCTCTGCCATCTCCTGTATTTGGTCTCCTTCCAGTACCGCCTTCTCCATGATTGTCTCCACGATTGTCCCTCTTTCCCACACACACTGCTAATTCTCGCCCCCCATCCATGCCTGCACTCCCCGCATCCATCCACACTCTCCCTTTCTCTGTTTCTCCTCCTTTTCCAGCCCCTTCCCACTTCCCGTCTTACCCCCCAAGCCTTTTTGTCCTTTCCCCATCCTTCTCTCCCTAATTTCCCATTACTTTAATGGGGTCAGAGGTCTGATACGGATCATGAAAAGCAATGAAGTGAGGGAAAGGATGAGCCCAGTGTAATTTGTTTCCAGTCTTCTTACGCCTTAGGTCAGTGAGGAGCAAAGAAGAACCCTGGCCCAGTGCCTCCACAGCCTTCACTCTCTGGGTTGCTGGCAGTGGGTAGACCGCAGTATCCAAGGATCACATGGCCAATCCATTTTGAAAGTTTCCAGCCCAAAGCAAGAGTCATGCAGAGCCCCTGCTCTGCTGAAAAAGAGCCCACCCAGTGAGCCCAAACTGTAGATCTCACGGGAATCACCCATCCCGGCCTCCTTACTTCACAGCTTAGGAAACCCAGGCACCAGAGAAATCAAGTGACTGACTCAAGGTCTCACAGCAAGTCACGACTGAGCCAAAACCAGAATCTGGTCTCCAGACAACTAGTGCAGTGTTTTTCCCACTACAGTGCATTGCCTCTGCCTGTGGCATACATTTCCTGCATGCCAGGATTGATGCAGCACACACACACACACACACACACACACACACACACTCTCTCACACACACACACACACACACACACACACACACACACACACACAAGGGGTCATTCTTCCTGCAGAGAAATGCATCCAGTTATGGGGAGGAAAGTGACAGCTGCTTAATAGCAGCTCTGTGGGATGGTTCTGGACTTAGAATGTGGAATATTATCTCCCATTAATAAGTTAGAGGAGGCTTGGGGAAACAGAATGTAATTACCCAAACGACTCTTTTTCCCAGATACCAAAACCAATTCTCCTGCCCTGGTGAATAATGCTGACGGGTCTTTTTTTTTTTTTAACATCTTTATTGGGGTATAATTGCTTTACAATGGTGTGGTAGTTTCTGCTTTATAACAAAGTGAATCAGTTATACATATACATATGTTCCCATATCTCTTCCCTCTTGCGTCTCCCTCCCTCCCACCCTCCCTATCCCACCCCTCCAGGCGGTCACAAAGCACCGAGCTGATCTCCCTGTGCTATGCGGCTGCTTCCCACTAGCTATCTACCTTACGTTTGGTAGTATACATATATCCATGCCTCTCTCTCTCTTTGTCACAGCTCACCCTTCCCCCTCCCCATATCCTCAAGTCCATTCTCTAGTAGATCTGTGTCTTTATTCCTGTCTTACCCCTAGGTTCTTCATGACATTTTTTTTTTCTTAAATTCCATATATATGTGTTAGCATATGGTATTTGTCTTTCTCTTTCTGACTTACTTCACTCTGTATGACAGACTCTAGGTCTATCCACCTCATTACAAATAGCTCAATTTTGTTTCTTTTTATGGCTGAGTAATATTCCATTGTATATATGTGCCACATCTTCTTTATCCATTCATCCGATGATGGGCACTTAGGTTGTTTCCATCTCCGGGCTATTGTAAATAGAGCTGCAATGAACATTTTGGTACATGACTCTTTTTGAATTATGGTTTTCTCAGGGTATGCCCCGTCTGAAAGCTGTCACCACTGCTAACAGCACGGGGACCTGTTTTGTCACTCCGGGGTGTGGATTTGAGGTGCATCAGTTTCCTGAGGGCTCCTGAG
Source organism: Delphinus delphis (assembly GCF_949987515.2). Lineage (NCBI taxonomy): Eukaryota > Metazoa > Chordata > Mammalia > Artiodactyla > Delphinidae > Delphinus > Delphinus delphis. The sequence continues at coordinate 67,355,639 of NC_082694.2, forward strand.
AGAGTCTTTCCAACAAGGAGGATCTGGGCAACTTTGCTGCTCAGCTTCTGACGGCGCAGCCTCCGGGAACCCCCCTCAGATGTGGCCGTTCTTCTCCACTTCTCCTGGCCTCTCACTGAGCCCCTGGCAGCCTCTTTGGCTCCAGGCCCCAGTGACAGGATGAGTAGAGAGTGGGGATTCAGAGAAACACTCTATCCTTGGAAGAACCAAGAACAAGTGGGCTTCCTACCACCCCTCTTTCAACAAACCTCATACACAAGCATCTCAACTATAAAGCACAAAATTTAAGCATAACTAATTCATCTCGTCAACCTAGAAATAACTTCTCCTCCTCTAAATGTCTGCAGGCTTTTATTTTTACCACCATTATGGTACTTATGTTTTACCACAATTCCTTGTTATTTGTTCTCCTATCATATCTGCCCTAACACTGCTACTCTTAGAGGATAAGAGTCCATGAATCATCTCTGTATTTCTGCAGCACCAGACATCTACCACAGAGCCGTACACATGGAAGATGCCCAATGAGTAAAACCTTAACATGAAGTCACTAAAAAAACAGGTTCAATACATGGCTTTAGAGCAAAGAACCCACTGTATGCAGGGGTGAGCCTTGTGTAGGAAGCTCTGGGTAATGTGTGTCCTTTGTACTTCCTACTCTGCAGAGGCCAGTAGGCCTCCCAGAGGCTAGACCTGAGATGGGGGAGGGTTGTGTGGCCAGCGCAGGACAGCGTACAGACTCTGCAGCAGCTCACTATGCAGAAAGAAAGGAAACGGAACCCACTCAGGCTCAAATGGAGACTGAGACAGAAGGCTCCCTCATGGCTGTGTGCCTCTGCCTTCCCGAGCAGAGTCAGTGGACGGCAGAAGGCCAGGGACACTTGAGATGAGGTGGAAAAGCCACAACTCACGGCTTGTAAATCTGATCAGGCTTTCGGACTGTGGACACCCACTGCCCTGGACATGAGAAGGGAATTGAAATGCACATCTTCTTCCCCACAGCAATGTGGAAACATTTGGACAAAGTCTGCAAAGACGTAGGCACCACCAGAGGGCCGAGCTGCCTCAACTCTGTGTCAGGTAGAATACAAGATGGAGAGAGGAGGGGAGACGGTGGTGAGACCACCCAACCAGGCCGCCTGCTCGGGAGATGTGCAGCCTGGGGATGAGCTGGGTGGTGCTGGCACCCTTCTGGGAGGTGAGCTGGTCGGAGCAGCCCACTAATGATACCGAGAGCCTGTATCAACTGGGTCTCTGGAAGTCCAACTAGAGAGTGTATTGATCCCAAAGTCACCCTCAGGTGGAACAGCCATAAATTACCCGTCAGCTTTTATTATGTGAGAGACTTTCACATCCTGAGAGTTTGCCTTTCTCCCTTTGATTATCCTAATGAAATACCATGACTTGGCCCAACCCCAAGAAAACACCCAAAGAAGAGGGAACAGGATTTCTAGGCTAATTGACTAAGCTCCCCGCTGAGAAGGCTGGGACACCAGCCCTGCCAGGAACTCTGCTGTGGGGGCGGGTGGGGTGGGGGGGACAGTCTGAAAGCCGTATAGCACAGCTTCAGTGGAGCTTGAAGGGGATGGAGGTTAGGATCTCGGTGCAGAGGAGCAATGGGTCAGCCTAAATAACCCCTCTGTCAAGGCATGGGGGACGGTCTGCAGTGCAAACCCTGATTTGATGATCCAGGGAAGACACCAGTCCCAGTTTGCATGACTGCCGATACTACAGTGCAAGTTGAAAGGCTCCTTTTAAATTCTGCTTTGGGCCATCCTTCTAGATATACTTAGAATATTTCTAATTGTTCATCCCTTAGTTGAAAAAGTCCTCTGCTGGAACCATTTATTTATTAATTCCCCAAATACATATTAATCACCTAGGAATGTGCATAGTAGGGAATCTCTGATCCTCACAGAGCTTGTGCCGTCGTCAAGAAGAAGGATATATGACAACCAGTTATAACAGAATGAAAGGCCACCGTGGGGGAAGCTGTGGAAACAGAGAAGAGCAGGTGACTCCAAACGGGAGAGGTGGCATCAGTGCCTGCCTCTCTCTGAGACCACACACCATTGATTTTATGGAGATGCAGATGAGAAGCTGTGCAGAGAGGTGGGCACCCACGAGTAGAGTAAATCCGCATTCAGGTAGAACTGGTGAACAATCGACTTTCCCGATGCTTGAGCAAAATTAAGATGGAAATGGTTCCTCCGGAGCCCTTAGAAGAATTTGCTTTCAGCCGGACTGCTTCCTGGGGGCCAAATGCCGGGAGACTTTTGTTCTTATCTGGAGACAAACAAGACGGAGAGCCCTACACGGTAGGCTGATTCCCTAACGTTCCTCCTGAGGCTCAAATATTTATCTGAGTAAGGGATCTTCATCTTTACTTTTCACCTTAGACTAAAACATTTATTAAAAATTATAGAGTTTGGTTAGTCTTATCAGTCATCATTCAGAGAATTAAAGTTCCAAATAAATAAGATAAAATATCTTCGGAATACGTTGCTGAATTCAAAGAACAAAGCCTATCGTTGGATTTTTTCCTACATTTCTGTAAGTTGTCCATCACACACACACACACACACACACACACACACACACACACACACACACACACACAACTTCAGAGATACCTTGACAAACTCGGTATCGTATCGGTTAAGAACTCTGGCTCTGCAGTCTGACATTCTGAGCTCAAGTCTCCATCCTGCTATTTACTGGCAGTGTGAACTTGGTCAGTTCCTTTTCTTCTCTTAGTCTCAACTTAGCCATCTGTAAAATACTGATAATAATAGTACTTATCTCATAGAGATGCTGAGTGGAGTAAATAAAGAATTGTATATTCTGGCTTTAGCACAGTGATTAGTACATCAGGAGGTTCGATAACTAGTAATTATTGGATTATAAAGACCCGGGAAATGACCAAGCCAATGAGATATCATTAAGCATCTCAGAAATCAAGGGGATAGTTCCTGAGATACACCGTCGACCACCACATGTAAGAAGAGCGCTCTTTCTGCCCACCCTTCCAGGAGACCCTGCTAAGTCAGCCTGCAGATTCTGCAAAGGGGAATTGTTAACAAAAAAGAACACGCCAGGTAGAGTCCCAGCCAGAGCTTGGCACTTCACACGGGGTACTTTTTAATTTTTTTAAATTTTATTTTATTTATTTATTTTTTATACAGCAGGTTCTTATGAGTTATCCATTTCATACATATTGGTGTACATATGTCAGTCCCAATCTCTCCATTCATTCCACCACCACCACCCCCTCCCCCCCACTTTCCCCCCTTGGTGCCCATACGTTTGTTCTCTACATCTGTGTCTCTATTTCTACCTTGCAAACCGGTTCATCTGTACCATTTTTCTAGATTCCACATATATGTATTAATATACGATACTTGTTTTTCTCCTTCTGACTTACTTCACTCTGTATGACAGTCTCTAGGTCCATCCACATCAATGCTCCATTTCTCAAGCGTCGGGAAATTCGACCGTTCACCGGTTCTACTTGAATGCGGATTTACGCTACTCGTGGTGCCCAATTTCATTCCTTTCTATGGCTGAGTAATATTCCACTGTATACACATACCACATCTTCTTTATCCATTCATCTGTCAATGGGCATTTAGGTTGCTTCCGTGTCCTGGCTATTGTAAATAGTGCTGCAATGAACATTGGCGTGCATGTGTCTTTTTGAACTGTGGTTTTCTCTGGGTATATGCCCAGTAGTGGGACTGCTGGGTCATATGGTAATTCTATTTTTAGTTTTTTAAGGAACCTCCATACTGTTCTCCATAGTGGCTGTATCAATTTACATTCCCACCAACAGTGCAAGAGGGTTCCCTTTTCTCCACACCCTCTCCAGCATTTGTTGTTTGCAGATCTTCTGAGGGATGCCCATTCTAACTGGCATGAGGTGATACCTCATTGTAGTTTTGATTTGCATTTCTCTAATAATTAGTGATGTTGAGCAGCTTTTCATGTGCCTCTTGGCCATCTGTATGTCTTCTCTGGAGAAATGTCTATTTAGGTCTTCTGCCCATTTTTGGATTGGGTTTTTTGTTTTTTTAATATTGAGCTGCATGAGCTGTTTACATATTTTAGAGATTAAGCTTTTGTCCATTGATTCATTTGCAAATATTTTCTCCTGTTCTGAGGGTTGTCTTTTCATCTTATTTGTAGTTTCCTTTGCTGTGCAAAAGCTTTTAAGTTTCATTAGGTCCCATTTGTTTATTTTTATTTTCATTACTCTAGGAGGTGGGTCAAAAAAGATCTTGCTGTGATTTATGTCAGAGAGTTCTTCCTATGTTTTCCTCTAAGAGTTTTATAGTATCTGGTCTTACATTTGGGTCTTTAAACCATTTTGAGTTTATTTCTGTGTATGGTGTTAGGGAGTGTTCTAATTTCATTGTTTTACATGTAACTGTCCAATTTTCCCAGCACCACTTATTGAAGAGATTATCTTTTCTCCATTGTATATCCTTGCCTCCTTTATCATAGATTAGTTGACCATGGGTGCATGGGTTTATCTCTGGACTTTCTGTCCTGTTCCATTGATCTATATTTTTGTTTTTGTGCCAGTACCATATTTTCTTGATTACTGTAGCTTTGTAGTATAGTCTGAAGTCAGGGAGTCTGATTCCTCCAGTTCCATTTGTTCCCTCAGGATTGCTTTGGCTATTCGGGGTCTTTTGTGTCTCCATACAAATTTTAACATCTTTTGTTCTAGTTCTGTAAAAAATGCCATTGGTAATTTGATAAGGATGGCATTGAATCTACAGATTGCTTTGGGTAGCATAGTCATTTTCACAATATTGATTCTTCCAATCCAAGAACGTGGTATATCTCTCCATCTGTTTGTTTCATCTTTGATTTCTTTCATCAGTGTCTTATAGTTTTCTGAGTACAGGTCTTTTACCTCCTTAGGCAGGTTTATTCCTAGGTATTTTATTCTTTTTGTTGCAATGGTGAATGGGAGTGTTTCCTTAATTTCTCTTTCTGATCTTTTGTTGTTAGTGTATAGGAATGCAGGAGATTTCTGTGCCTTGATTTTGCATCCTGCAACTTTACCAAATTCACTGATTAGCTCTAGTAGTTTTCTGGTAGCACCTTTAGGATTCTCCATGTAGATTATCATGTCATCTGCAAACAGTGACAGTTTTACTTCTTCTTTTCCAATTTGGATTCCTTTTATTTCTTTTTCTTCTGTGATTGCTGTGGCTAGGAGTTCCAAAACTATGTTGAATAATAGTGGCGAGAGTGGACATCTTTGTCTTGTTCCTGATCTTAGAAGAAGTGGTTTCAGTTTTTCACCATTGAGAATGATGTTTGCTGTGGGTTTATTGTATATGGCCTTTATTATGTTGAGGTAGGTTCCCTCTATGCCCACTTTCTGGAGAGTTTTTATCATAAATGGGTGTTGAATTTTGTCAAAAGCTTTTTCTGCATGTATTGAGATGATCATATGGGGGTTTTTTGTTTTTGTTTTTTTCTTTGCATTACGTGGGCCTCTCACCATTGTGGCCTCTCCCGTTGCGGAGCACAGGCTCCAGACACGCAGGCTCAGCGGCCATGGCTCACGGGCCCAGCCGCTCCGCGGCACGTGGGATCTTCCCGGACCGGGGCATGCACCTGTGTCCCCTGCATCGGTAGGCAGACTCTCAACCACTGCGCCACCAGGGAAGCCCGATCATATGGTTTTTATTCTTCTGTTTGTTATTATGATGTGTCACATTGATTGATTTGCGTATATTGAAAAATCCGTGAATGCCTGCAATAAATCCCACCTGATCGTGGTGTTTGATCCTTTTAATGTGCTGTTGGACTCGGTTTGCTAGTATTTTGTTGATGATTTTTGCATCTGTATTCATCAGTGATATTGGTCTGTAATTTTCTTTTTTTGTAGTATCTTTGTCTGGTTTTGGTATCAGGGTGATGGTGGCCTTGTAGAATGCGTTTGGGCGTGTTCCTTCCTCTGCAATTTTTTTGGAAGAGTTTGAGAAGGATGGATGTTAGCTCTTCTCTAAATGTTTGCTAGAACACATGGGGTACCTTGAACATTCCAGAGCGCAGGGAGAACTGGGAGGTTGGCACAGCACTCACCTATGACCAGGAGGACAGGATGAGTTTTGAATCTGGCCATGGTATGACCCTAAATAGCAAAGGCACCTGCCGTGAAAGTTTGCCAAGATTGCTGAGACTTCAGAAATAATATAACTGATTTTCTAGAAGCTAAAATCAGTGACCTCTTCTCCCTGGAAGAGCCACCCAAGTCTTCAAAGAAGAACCATCTGAGCTGGGCCTTGCCAGGGGGTAGAACTTGGACAGAGAGATGTGGAGGGTGATCCAGGTGAGGGGACAGTGAGAACAGTGTTGAGGAGGGAATGAGGGCAAAGCACTCTCATCCACCTCGTCACCATTAATCAGAGCCGACCCATATTTAGTCCTGGCCAGGTACCAAACCTTGTGCTAGGCCTTTAGATGGGTTATCTTATTATCCTCACCCGAACCCACATGGTAGCTCATTATCCCAATATATATATTTTTAATTTATTTATTTTTATTTTTGACTGCCTTAGGTCTTTGTTGCTGCGCACGGGCTTTCTCTAGTTGTGGCGAGTGGGGGCTACTCTTCGTTGCGGTTTGCAGGCTTCTCATTGGGTGGCTTCTCGTTGCAGAGCACAGGCTTTAAGCTCATGGGCTTCAGTAGTTGTGGCACGCAGGCTCAGTAGTTGTGGCTCGCGGGCTCTAGAGCGCAGGCTCCATAGATGTGGCGCACGGGCTTAGTTACTCCGCGACATGTGGGATCTTCCCAGACCAGGGCACGAACCTGTGTCCCCTGCACTGGCAGGTGGATTCTTAACCACTGCACCACCAGGGAAGTCCTATCCCAATTTTAATACAGAGAATTGGAGATGCTGAGGCTTTCATTAGAGCTAATATATAAGAACAAAGTGACAACCACGGTCCTGACTAAACCTTTTCATTCAATTCGATGGGGAAAAGGCCTGGGGCTTGCTTAGGAAACTGTGACTAGTGGAGGTGGCTGAAGGTCCTGAGGGTGGGGTTGGGAGTTTCTGAGGAAAGTTAGACTTGGGGCAGTCCAGGGAGTGTTACAAATGGTGGGGAAGGCTTCAGGCACTAATAGGTTTCAGTTCCTATCCAGGAACCTGGAAGAGTCTTTACCCTCAGCTGCACTCAGGTCTCTCCTTCCCTGTCCAAGGCAGCCCAGAATAAACAGCACCCAGCAGCTGCACAGGAGCCCATGCTGTGTGCAGAGCCCAGATGGTGTGCTTGATTTTCTTTATTTATTTAGGTGTCATTTTCAGCATGATTGAGTGATTCCACCACCCCAGTGGGTCTGCTCGGTCTCCTGTCCCAAAATCAGACAGGAGGAGTGGAGCAAGCTTGGGGTTTCTGAAGTATACTTATCACTCATTGATTGAGCCAACTCTGAGCAAGCAGTTTCTACTAAATTGAGAACCAGGGGTAGCAAAATGCAGGAGGGTAGAAGGGAATACTCAGGTCCCTCGATTAATACTTTAGTGAAAATGTTAATTTTCTAATATTTTTTTACCTGGGAGTTTTTTCCCCCAAGTTAAATCTAATGTAAAGAAGCAAAAGAGTGAGAGTTAAAGATGAATGGATAAAGAAGATGTGGCACATAGGTACAATGGACTATTACTCAGCCATTGAAAGAAACAAAACTGAGTTATTTGTAGTGAGGTGGATGGACCTAGAGTCTGTCATACAGAGTGAAGTAAGTCAGAAAGAGAAAAACAAATACCGTATGCTAACACATATATATGGAATCTAAGGAAAAAAATGGTTCTGAAGAACCTAGGAGCAGGACAGAATAAAAACACAGACGTAGATAATGGACTTGAGGACATGGGGAGGGAGAAGGGTAAGCTGGGATGAAGTGAGAGAGTAGCAATGACATATGCACACTACCAAATGTAAAATAGATAGCCAGTGGGAAGCAACCGCACAGCACAGGGAGATCAGCTTGGTGCTTTGTGACCACCTAGAGGGGTGGGATAGGGAGGAGATATGGGGATATATGTATACGTATAGCTGATTCACTTTGTTATACAGCAGGATCAAACACAACAATGTAAAGCAATTATACTCCAATAAAGATGTTAAAAAAATAAAAAATAAATTAAGAAAAAAAAGATTGAGAGTTAAAAGTCAGACTGCCTGAATTCAAATCCTGGTTCCATCTTTACTAGCTGTGTGATCTGCAGTGAGTTACTTGACCTCTCTGAGCCTCATTTTTTCATCTGCAAAAAGGCAGTTACTAATACTACCTACTGTTAGGGTCATAAGGAGATAAAGTGGGTCAATACTTGTAAAACCTCAGCACAGAAGCTGGCACATGTTTAGTGCTCAGTAAAGGTCAGCTGCTATTAGTCTGTGGAACGAACAAAAGCAGGGCTGCCGGGGTTGCATGGGGACTGAGGGGCCTGCAGTTCTGCCCCTTCAGCCTCCACCCACACTCTCCATGCAGGCTCTCGTGGTCCCTCTGGGGGCCCTGGGCAGTGGTGAGCCAGCACATGTTTAACAACTGCCTCTCCAGAGGGGTAGGAGAGAGGGGGCCCTGATTTTAGCATTTGTCAGTTTCTGTAGTGCAGACATTCTCATGGCCAATTTTAAAATACCACCCTGAGGTGACTGAACATGGACTTGGGAAGAGATGCAGGCACACGATTGGCTCCGGCACACCACTGGACCTAGGGCTCTGAGGAGCCTGGTGCAGAGCCCAGGGAGTCTTACTCCCCTCCTGGCTCTGGCTTTGTATATCCCACCTCAGGGTAACCCAAACTTTGGAGCTAAGCTTCCCCTAATGTTGGGCAAACATCAGGAATGGGCAGAGTATGGAGCAAGAAGAAAAAGGCTTGGAGAGTTCAGGGTCTTAGTTTTATGCCTAATCCAAAAGGCAATGTGTCTGACAGTTCAGTGATTCTTAATTAGATGAGATTGAATCAGCAGAACTGCTTCTGTGGCTTAAAGGATTTCCCTTCGAGTGCAGCCATTCAATTACTGCCAGGGCCCATTGGGCAACAAGCCTCAGCTGAGGGATGAGAGCACGGCATAATGGTGTGCATTGCAGAGACCTGGAAGGGTGGTGTGTGTGTGTGCGCGATGTGAGAGCACCTCACCTCTGCCCCTATGAGGCAGGGATAATTAAAGCCTCTGAGTTTCAGTTCTTCTATGTCTAAAATTGCGATAAGGAGGAGAAAGGATAAAGAGGAAGATAAAGAGTTGGCCTGGTGTCCCGTGCACCCCTGATGGGATGCTGCTGTCGCCTTGCTCTGCTAAAGAGCTGCCGCTTAACCTCAGCTGGAACGTGGCCCAGAATGGCTGCCTCGGCCCCAAATCCACCCCAGGACCCTTCAGCTGAGCCCTCACAGGCAACCAGCACTGCCTCAGTCTCAAATTCTGAAGAAAGCCATCTGACTGGCCCAGATAGACCTTTCAAGCAAGGGCAACTAAACAACGGGTGCTCAGCTAGCCTGTGGTGGGGCTGCCCTTCAGTTTTGGCCAGGAAGGGGTCATACAGCATGGAGAGAACGCAGCCACTTAAGGCACGACAGACTCCTTTAGAGCCAGTGCCGGTAGCAGCCTCTCTTCAACCTCCTGCCTTCCTTGGACACGTGTCCAGTCTTTTGTGGCCCCTACATACTCAGATAAAATTCTGAAAGACCTTGTGGCTGGCACATGAGACCACCGGAAGGTCACACAAAAGGTGCAGGTGTTAGTGGGAGGATAATGTGGGACGTTTGAGCTGCAAGTGAAGGAAGTGCCTCTGTCTCAGAGTTGAGGCTCTCCTGCAAATAGGGACCAAATGGTTGTCCTTTGTTCAAAGTTTCAGCATTTGTCCCTTTCTCTCCCTCACTTTGAGTCTCACTATCCTAATCAGGGAAAAAGCAGTGAAGATGTTTTCCTTGTGGAGTGTTTATGAAGAATTTCGCAGCGTCTGTATGCATTAGGTTGAATCATATGAAATTGTGGTGTTCGTGGGTCCAAAATGGTCCATTGTAGGCAATTTCAACCTAGTAGGAAGCGTTCAATAAATATTTTCCCTTGAGCCCCTCACTTCGCCATGACCTCCTCCACGCGAAAATACGGAAGCCTCAGCACTCTGCCCTCGGGTCCCTTACAGCTCAACACAAGCGTGAGCACAACACCTCTCCCTGCTGTGCAGACGGGCGGCTTCAGCTCAGACAGCGTCTTGTAAACCCCTGCGCTCTGCCCTCTAGAGACGGGGCCTGGCTGTGCGTGGTGCCAGACCCAGACTCGGCAGCACAACAAGAGCTCTGTGCTCTCAGGCTGGAAAGTTCCAGAGATGAGTCTTCAATCAGGTTTTGTTTTGTTTCTCCTCTCTTTCCTGGAATTTGGAGTAATTGCAAATGTAAGTACAGAAAAAGGTGAAAAATTGACGGTTGATTGATAGGGAAGAACAATGCCCCCAACTCGTTACCCTCCCTTGGAGCAGCCCTCTGCCAGCCCAGTAGCTCTTCTCAGCCCCTGTGGCCCAGCCGGGCCTGGTGAAGGAGGTGGGCCACGGAGGAAAGGGAGGTCGCTGAGGCAGAACCCGGAAGATGCCGGCCTGGGGGCCAAGTCAACCCCTAACGTCAGGGGACTCAGGACTAGCCCCTCCCCTCAGATTCCTCATCTGCAAGATGATCAATCAGTCAGGTGTGCTCTCACTCCAGTTCAGCATCAGTGATGTCTGAGACAGGGGTGCCTATGGTCAGATACCCTGGAATGAGAGGGGCAGCCAGGTGAGCCCTGTGCCAACTGTGGTGCTGAATGAGTGGTCCCTGCCCATTCACTCCCACTCCCTTGACCCTTCTCACCTTTCTCCCTTCCCAGAGACGCCCTCCCTCAGGCACCGTTGAGCTCTGCCCCCTCCCCACACCCCCTATTCCTCACTGTCCCCCAGACAACACCTTCTGACCTCTCCTCTCCCTCCTCTTACCCATCACCGTCCCGGTGCCTTGGGGTCACTGCTCTACAGATGGATCTGAGGTGCCCGACTTGCTCATCGCGGATTAATTCGTCAGCATCGCGATCTCACATAACCCTTCTGGGCCTCAGTTTCCCCAGTTGACCTGCTGTTTCCTGTGCCTTCGCTTGAGCACGTTCACGATCGCCACCGGGCACACACGTGACTTTGGGGGCGATATGGGAGAGCAGGGCTGGGGCGCGGCCCTCACGCTGTACCCGCCTCGGGACCTCGTGGTCCACTACAGCTGGAGACTTGTTCGCGGCGTTCCCGCAGGCATCGCCGGCCACCCCGTGGCTTTTAAAGCATCTCCGCCTTTCCTCCTTACCTACATTCCACAACTGATAACAGTAATAAACCTGGACCCCTCGTGAGGCTGACCAAGGGCTTTCACACACGGCACTGCCTTTGCTCTTCCCCACACTCCTTATTGTGTCCGGGTTACCAGTGGAGGAGGTGAGGGCGCAGATAGACGTGAAGTGGAATGGCTACCGGTCGGCACACTGGAACACAGACGGCTGACTTCTAGCCCCCTGCCCTCTCCATAATACTGCACCACCTTGCTCTTCCACCTGTAGAGGCTAGAAGAAGAGATGGTGGCCGCAAACGTTGGGGCGATGACAGGGCTGGCTTCGCTGGGGCCAGGCCTCAGGAGGTTCTGAATTCCCAGGGCTACGCGGTCCCCAGCAGGAGCGTTCTTGGCTTTTACAGCCAACATCTGCTCTTCACGTGGATCAGCCCCAACCGAGTGTCGGTTCCTCTCATCTTCTTCCAGCCAGAGCCCTCTGCTTAAGGAATAAGCACGCGCCTTCCCCACGGCCCCCCGCGGCCCCCCCCCGGCCCCCCGCTGAGGTAACTGAACAGCACCTGGCCCATCCGGTTCTCTCCAGCCCATCCGGTTCTCTCCAGCCTGACTCCACCTCAAGAATTTTCAGCGGCAGTTGTTGCCACAAATCACTGAGTCTTTCCATGTATTTGCCCAGATTTCCCAAGTTGAGAATCTGATGGCTCCAGCTTACTTCTTTGAGCTGGACCACATACGTTCACATACGTCCAGGTTATGGACAGCCTAGGGATTGGTTGTCCCTGGCTCAGTCAGATGAGGTGGAGATGAGGATACAGGAACTCGGGGCAGTGCAGGCAGCAAGACTGACACATCCCGTGTGGGCATGTTATTTGTGCGCTGGCCTTTGCCTGGGACACCCTCCCGTCCGTCCTTGTCAGGTGGTCCCTACTGATCTGCCATGGCCCAACCCAAGTGTTGTCTCCTTTGAGAAGCCTTCAGTGAGTGTGAGTCAGTCCTACCTCTAAACTCTAATACATGTCTCCTCGGTTTTCCCATATGTCTTAACCCCCACAAGAATATAAGGTCCCAAAAGAATAAAAGTATGTTTCATCTATCTTTAATAATTCTATATATTAATTCCAAAAAAAAAGCCATGATATAACACAGTATCTCCTACCACTGTTGGGGTGAAAAAGTGCCCCCTGTTCAAATACATGTAATGAATGTTGAGTTTTAAAATGTTGCCCAAATTTCTCTAGTATTGGGCTTCTCAGAGCCTTTAATTTGCTAGCTAACGTGCAATGTTAGACAAGAGTCAAACTCAGCAGCCCGAATTCAGAGCCCAGTTCAGGACCCGTTCTGCCTCATTCCTTCCATGTGGTCTGGACAAGAACCAAACCTCTTAGTGGCTTTATAGCGACTTCATAGAATTATAACAAAGATGAAATCGCATAATATGTGTCAAAGTGCTTCAGAAACCATGACGTTGACCATATGAGTGATTTACACTTGCTGTTGTATGAAGAACCAGTGTGTGAAGAACTCTGGTCCTGTTACTAACTGGCTTTGTGAATTGGGGCCTCTGAACTTCAGCTTTTCAACCATAGAATGATACTATTGATACATGGCCACCTTCTCACCTTGCTTCCTACCAACCTGATTGTCCAAGCTGTTGTAAAGCCCCAGCGAACTGAGGCCCATGGGTGCCCTGAGGACCCACAGTGCACCCTATGAATGAAAAGCATTTATTATGATGATGATTGGGCTGAGGTGCCCTCTCCAGAGAGCTGCCAGCTCTTTACAGACACAGTTCATTCATTCTCCTAAGCAGACCCATATGGACCATCCTGGGGGACCATCTGGCTGGGTAGATATGCCAAGTCAGCCTGGGAGAGATGAGGAGACTGCCTCACTGGGGTGGGGGCAGAATCCCATAACTCATGCTGTCAACCCACGGCCAACCTGGCACAGACTGTGTTGTCTCTGAGAGAAGGGAGTAGACTCCCTCGCTCCCAAATTTCCCCAGTCCTCAGGGACCAGTTTGTCATGTTAATAGGCAGGCCATCAAGGTGACGCAGCAAAGCCCCATAGCTGTTCCTTATAGCCAAACCCTTACAGCAGAGGTTCTCAAGATGTGTTAAAGGACCACAGCACTGTCATAATTAGAAATGCAAATTATCAGGCTCTATCCTAGACCTGTTGAATGAAAGATTCTGGGGGTTTTAAGAAAACAGATTGTGATGCGTGCCAAAGTTTGAGAACCACTTTCTTGGAGTAATTCGCAGTTTCAGGTGCAGAGCTCCTCTGTGGCTCATGGGAGGCGTTACGCGGACGTGGAGGGTTAGCTCGAAGGCAGCCCAGTTCCTGAGCAGTCATTATTCTAAGGGCTGGAGCCGGAGAGGCGATGGAAGTTAAAGTCTCCCCCTCACAACCCCGTTACTGCCCCTTCCTTCCCCCTTGTTGCCCAAGTAGCCCCTGCATCTTAGGAGTGGATGGGACAGTAATCCAGTTCTTTTATAATTAATTCTTTTATAATCTTATTAGATGTAAGAGGAGACAGGCTTCCCAAATTCTTTTGCTTAGGAGCCCGGAATGTGGACCTAAATCTCCTCTCTGCCTTCTAAGAAAGGCGCCAAGGTCTTAGCTGCAGGCAGACCCCAGCAAGCTCAGAGTATCGGCCGTGTCACTCCTTCCCCACCCACCCCACCCCAACCAAACCAAATGATTAGCTTTAGTGGTCTTGTTTGGTATTTCTTCCAAGTGTTAATGGAACTGCTCCCCCCTCTCATTGCTAAGCAGGGACATCTGCTCTGACAGGTAGCCCCAGGTTAATTAATAACCAGGATGTGATCAGAAGCAAGTAGGCACACTCTCTGTTTAGCCTGGCATCCCCCAGCAACATTGTCTTATCTGACTTGGGAACCTCAGGGCCAAAGGCCATGCTGTGTCATTTATCTCTGCAGTCCCACATGGCATGTAGAGGCTGCTCTGCAGCTGTTTTGATTGGGGAGAATCTGCCCTGGGTTCACCAGAGTGTTATCAGCAGAGCCTGGATTGAAGTTCAGCGCCAAGCTGCAGCCCTGTAGCTGGCAGGCAGCAGTCCCGGGAGGCTTGGGGTTTGCCAAGGTCAGTGCCTGCAAGGATGTGGATCTGACTCACGATGCAGGTCAGGGGAAGCTTGAGACTGGCCTGAGGCAAGCAGGAATTGCTACCAAAGATGTTGGCACTGACTGTGGCAGAGAACCCATTGCCATCCCCTGTCTGCATCATCAGGGACCTCTCCACCCATGAAGAGGCAGGGGGCAAGGGGAGGGGCTTAGGTTTCGGAGCCTGAAAAATGACTCGAAAACTAAACAATTGAGTGGTCTTTGGCAAGTTACTAGACCCCTGAAAATTCTTTACCATCTGGATTAGGGAGAGAGCAAAACATATGTTGCAGGGTTGCTGTGAGAATCAAGTGAGCTATCATATACAAAGTACCTTATCACATAGGGTCACTTTCTCTTCTCCCCAGCCCCTCTGGGAACTCGATACTTTGAGGTAAGGATATAGGATTTTACTCAAATTTCCTAAAATTTGAGTATAACAGATTCCAAATTAGTTGCATAATGGCTTGCAAAGTGAAATAATGGAATGGTCTGTCCACACCAATACTTGGAGTTGGTGTTGGCCACTGGCTGATTGGAGTAGCTTCTCAGAAGCTTGTCATGTGTCCCTCCACGTGTAGACACTAACCCCAAACAGAAGCCTCCCCATTGCGTGCCCCCCCGCCACCCTCCAGGGTCTAGGCTCTGAACTCAGTGGGTGGCATTATCAAGAATGGAGAAGGAGAAAGACTCCGTACCACATGATTCCATTTATCTAAAATGCAACCGAATCTAGCGTGACGAAATGCAGACCAGTACCGGGACCCAGGGCTAGAGGGAAAGGATGGGCTGAAAAGGAGCATGAGGAATTTCTTGGGGGGTGATGGAGAGATACTCTATTTTAATTATGGTAATGGCGTCACGGGTATATATCACTGTCATACTTCATCAATTTGTACACTTCAAATGAATGTGGCTTATTATGCATAAAATATTCGTCAGTAAAGTTGTCAGAAAAAAAGAAGGGAAGATGTCTCGGCTCCTGAAAATTATTGTGAGGATGATTCAGCAAATGTAGGCTACATGCTTATTCTACCTTGGTATAAAAGAACAGTCAGGACTTGAACAGGTATTCATACACCAGTGTTCATAGCAGCATTATTCATAACAGCCGAAAATGTAGAAACAATCTGTGTCCATCAGTAGATAAACAAATTGTATATGCATACAATGAATTATTTGAATAATGAGGCTGAATACCTTAAAAAGGAATGAAATTCTGACACAGGCTACAACATGGATGAACCCTGAGGACATTATGCTATGTGAAGTAAGTCAGTCACAAAAGGACAATTGTGATTCCACTTATGTGGAGTCCACAGAGTAGTCAAATTCGTCAAGACAGAAAGTAGAAGAGCAGTTTCCAGAGGCTTAGGGAGGGGGCAATGGGGAGTCAGTGTTTAATGGATACAGAATTTCAGTTTCGCAAGACAAAAAGAGTTCTGGAGGTGGATGGTGGCAATGGTGACACAGCAGTATGAATGTACATAATGCCACCGAACTGTACACTTAAAAATGGTTAAGATGGTACATTTTATGTGTATTTTACCACTATTTTTTAAAATTTTAAGTATGAAAAAGGGAGGGGACACCAGCTGGCTGGCTAGTAGTCATGCTGCCTGGTCAGTGTGCCCTCTACCAGCGCAGCAGCCCACCTGGAAAATCAGATTCCAGCAGAGGCAGAGTACCAGAGCTTCCGAGGAATGGTCAGGGCCCTTTTGTTCAGGCAGGGTAAGAGATCTCACTCTTAGAAGGCTCTAGGATGTTCTAGAAGGTGTATTGGACTGGCAACCAGGAGATCATGACTCTGGTCTTGCTCTACCCCTTACAACCCATCTGACCTTGAACCAGCTTTCTCATCTGTAAAACGGAGGTGGACAATAATATGTCGTAGAATTATAGTCAAGATCAAATGAAATAATTTATGTTATTGAGCTTCAAAAAATGAAGAGTGCTGTGCAAATGAAGGCCTTTATTATTCTGAGTCACTGCTCTACAAGAGAGACAAGTGAGGTCAGTGGAGCAGGCGTAGACCAAGTCTGACCATCAGGGCAGAAATTAGGAGTGGAATTATCCCACTGATTGTAATGGAAGCGTGTTGCAGAGTGAACGACCAGCTCTTAGGGACTGCCTGGCCAGGTCAGCTGCCTCCGATTCATTCATCTCCTCCCAGTTGAGAGACTGACAGATGGACGCAGGAATTGCTTCCTAGTTCAGTGAGTGAAATGGATGCAGTGAATAGTTGACAGTTTACCCCTGAGCCAGTAAGTCCAAACTCCTCTGCACTGTGTTGGGCCTGGAACACATTCAATCTGACATAAGACAGAACAGAAAATGTATCAGAGTTTAGTTGATTTGTTTACTTAGCTGTCAAAGGAAATCAGATGTCGAGATCAGCAGTGCAAAGTAGCAATTTGTGCCTCTGTCAGAAGTGTGGGTCTAAACCTTGACTTAGAAGCCTTGCCAGAGCACTATGGACATCTTGGGGATGCAGTAGCCCTGAGAAGGGCCAACAGCTTGGTGGTCCAGCGTGGGTAAGGTCCGTCTCCCCATCCCTACCTACCACAGGGCTCGCTGTACCAGCAGGAGGTTCTCGGGTGTGGGTCAGGGGTGTGGTTGAGATATGGATTCCTGAAAATAAAGCAGAGACTCCATTCAGATGGTACCTTGCTAAGCATGATGTTTTCCTCTCTAAAAATGTATGGAATCCCTGCTCTGCCTGCCTCCTGGAGTGACTGTGAAAAACTAATGAGATAATGGAAGTCAAAGTGTTCGAAGGGTTTCACGAATAGAAACGCAGGACGAATTGGTCTCCTTAGAATGTAAGCCTTGGTCTAGGAAGAGGGAGAGGATTGACTCTCTTCGTGCTTCTTTTAGGGTAACTTTACTTCCTTTTTTCTGATTATAAAAGTTATATATGCCCATTATAGATCACATAAATTCAGAAAAGGTAGAATAAAGAAAACTCAAAGCATTCAAAATCCTCCAGCTCAGAGGTAACTTTGGCTGACAATTTGATATATTCCTTCTAGTTTTTCTCTGTTTTTTTCTCATGGGTTTTGCCATGCTGTCTCAGCATTCTTAGAAACAGGAGGGTTTGTCTTTTTTTTTTAAGTTAATTTACCATGAAAATGTTCTCATGTTAGTAAAAGTGTTTAGAAACATCTCTTTGTGTGACACAGCTGTGCCAACTGTAATTACCATTCCCCTGTCATTGGATTTCTTCCTTCTTTGTTTTTACTTTTATGTTATTATAATCTGCTATGAATGTCTTTGGGTCTAAATTATCTGTATAACTCTCTATTTCCTCAAGGATGTTTCCTAGAAGGGGAACTTTGGGGTTTTAGAGTCTGAGCAAAATTGTAAAGCTTCTTGTAACCAATTTCCAAACATTTCTAGAAAAGTTCTATCAGTTCATATTCTCACCAGCAGTATGTAGAAGTCCCTAACCCACTACATCCTTGCTAGTAATGAATATTATTTAAAAATCTTTGCTAATTTAATGCAGCCCAGCTTTCTAAGATCTAACCCTCAGTTGACTTATGTGCTTCAGAGATACCACTATAAAAAATGGCTAAATGAACTTGCTGTTGTATTGGCTTTACAGATGCAGGTGAAGGTGTTAACTATAACACTGATGAGGACCTGGGAAACCGTTTCTCTTAGAGCTCAATGTCAGAAAAAGCATTCTCCTAAGAACACTTTGAACCTTATAATGGATCCTGTTTCCTTTTTTGCTTTGGCTACTAGGAAGCACAGAAATGTACTTTAGCCAAATTTTAGTTATCATGTAGAAATTCTATGGCACATTTGTACTAAAATATTACCCTTAGATCACCCTGATTTATTTATTTATATCTCTTATTACATGTAATTGCAGGTAACCTCAAATCCTTTTCCGAACAACCTAGAAACAGTTGAGTTTTTCATCTGTTATCTTCAAGGACTTGAGCTTGTTTATTCCCCCTGAAGAGAGTAACTTTGCTTTCAGTAGAGTGTACTTTATAAGAAGTTCTGACTTGTGGTCCTCACCTTCATTTCCTTTCTGAAACTTAAACTCAGAGTTATGCACACAGAGGTCTCCAGCACCAGAGTCTTGGTACAATTTAAATGTGCTGCAAGTTCCACCCCACCACACCTACCCCTTCCCATCCCCTCCCCCGCTTCTACCTTCCATTGGCGGGAGGCCTTCGAAGTTTGACATGACCGTAGCAGGAAGTAGACTGCTTAGCTCAAAGATGTCTGTGCTCAAGCATCTTCCTGAGAGTCTTTTCTTTGCTGGAGCCTACTTTAGACATAAGACATCCCAAACCAGCAGATCTGGCCCCATCGATAACTTGGATGAGTCCCAGTCGTCAGCACTGCTGGTGCTGGTCCTTGGCCCGGGGTCTGCAATAGGCAAAGAGGCTGCCCCGCCAGCACGCTGGCGATGCTGCAAGGAGGTCCGGAAGTGGCTCTGCTGCTGCTCCGAATGCCAGGATCAGACTGCAGAGCTGCCCAAACCTGGGGTCTGAGCCAGCATCCTCCTCCCACCTGGCGCCTGCCCTCTCCCCTCGGCGGTGCTGAGCACTTCCACCAAGAGCTGCGAGGGGAATGCAGCACAGAGCAGCCCCCTCTGAAGCCAGGGCCTGCCATCGTCCACCAAGAGGCAGGTGTGTGCCAAGCAGCAAGGGGGGCCTCGTCCACCCAGAACTGCTCAGCTGACAAGGCGGGCCAGTGACTGCCAGTCCAAGCTCAGAGCAGAGCTGCCTGTCCATTCTCCTCATCGGTAAGGTGGAATCCCAGGTGTGAAGACTGGAGAGGGAAGTGTTATGGGCCAGCCTCTCTCTGACTGCTCTCCTAAATGCTGCTTAACCCTTACAATTACCTTGCAAAAGAAAAAGACATTTTTCTCATTTTCAAGAAGAGGAAGCTGAGGCTCAGAGAGGTTGGACACATCCAGGGTCCCACAAATATTAAGCGGCTGAGCTGGGCTTGAATGTGGTCTGCTACTTGCAGAGCCTTCAGTCCCTCCACTCACTGTGCTCAGAGGCAGGCGGCGGGGGCTGTGGCTGGGAAGGCTGGGACCCATGGGGAGAAGCCCTGTGCGATCTCCATCACAGGGAGCAAGGCCAAAGCCGTGACGCATCTGCCCGCCCCTCCCCAGACACCATGACACGGCCATGCCAGGGCCGGGCTCCACACGCTGCTGGCACGCGGTACGGGTGGTGAGGAGGAAGAAATAGACCCCTGGAGCAGAGGAGGAGAGGGGAGAAGGCACCCCTACATCTTCAGGCCAGTCTTGGCTTCACTAAGAGTCCATGACCCGTAAACCACTGCAGTGACTACAGGGTAGGGAGGGGCTGTGGAGCCCTCCGCTCTCGGAGCTTCAAGGACCACCCCTCGTGACAAGCTGGGGGAGGGCAGCAGACAGGAGCTTGTGATGGGGAAGCTAAGTTAACAGGGACCGACCGGGACCAGCTGGATCCCAAGGCTCTCTGCCCACACCTCACCCTTCTGCAGCCTGTGGGTGTGTCCACACACAAGACCCCTGTGCCAGCTCCTTCTAGAGCCGTGCCTTCCCAGAATGCTCCCTCACCTCCGGACCATCCTGCACGTGCTACCCTGAGCCACAGTCGGAGTCCTCCTGGCACTCCCCGAGCTCCCTGATGTAACCCTGTCCCTGGGCCCTAACACCACGGCAGCCGCCCTGGGAGGCCCCGCAAGAAGAAGGGGTGTGGGTGGTCCAGCTCACTGCCCCTCGGCACCATCCCAGCCAGCAGTAGCCTACTTCTCTCATCTGCCTTTGCAGATAAAGGTCCACGAGTGCCCGAGGCTTAAGCCTCAGTGCCGTCTTGTACGTCTTCCTCCATCATGCCATAGTCCTATCCTGACGACTCTATTTTTGAAAGAGTTCTCACCAGCCCCCTTCTCTCCACCCCACAGTCCTATCCTGGCCTAGATCTGCCTAGATTCCTGCGATGGCCCTCTGGCCACCAGCATCTCTGTCCCCCAGCTCCACCCTACCCCACACCTTTCTCCACACCCTCTAGGACACGGTCCTAGTCCTGTGTCCTGCTCTGGTCCTGTCCCTTCTGAAAGTATTTTAGATATTCTTTGTCATCTGTGGGCTTGCATTCCCTCTTGTCTATGCCTGAGATTCTAAAATGGCCTTTTCCACCCTGGTGGGTCTACCACATTGGTTAAGAGCATAGACTTCAGAGTCAGGCGGGCCTGTTAGAATTCTGGCTCTGCCAATCCTCTGTGACCTTGCAAAGGACTCTGCAAATCATTGGATCCCAGTTTCCTTCTCAGTAAAATGTAGACAATGACAACAACTTCGTGTAGATGCTATGTGGTCTGAATAAGATAACGCATGTTGGCTTTTCACGAATTGCTTCCGGCTTCTTTTTCCAGCTTGCCCCAACCCCCCAGCTCATACTTGGGGTCACCCAGACAACCTGCTGTTCCCTGAGCATGCTGTCCTCTTCCTGGGGCTCCCTTGTCCTTTCTCCTTATTTGGTGAACTCCTGCCCATTCTCTGAGCACAACTCAAGTGTTGCCTCTTTTCTAGAGTCTTCCTTTACCCCATAATCAGACACCTCTCCTCTGTGTGCCTGTCATTCGTACGTTCCAGCTTCTTATTTCTGAGTAGCAGATACTCCAGAGTGCAGCTGCTTAAAACAACTATTCTGCCTCACAGTTTTGTGGGACAAGAATTCAGGCAGACCTCAGCTAGGTAATTTTTTTAGTACCACGTGGCACTGATAGAGGTCACACAGTGGTGTCCAGCTGGCAGACCGACTGATGGGCAGGGTCCAGGATGGCTTTTCTGCATGTCTGCTGCATTGGCAAAGACGGCAGGGAGGCTGGGCTCAGCTGGGACTGTCCCCTGGGTGCCTACACATGACCTCTCCAGCATGGTAGCCTTGGAGGAGTCAGTCTTCTTACATAGAAGCTCCAGGCTCCAGGGCCAAATATATCCATGAACAAGTGCTCTAGTCTCAAAAGTCACATGGTGGCTTCTACCATATGCAGTTCGTCCAAGCAGTCCTGGATTCAAGAGAAGGAGACAGAGATCTCCACCTCCCAATAACCCTCTCGAGAGGATTATTAATGAATGTATAGATCAGTTTTAAAACTGTCACAGTACACCTCTGTTACCTATTTTAACACTTATCAGATGATGATTACCATGATGAAAACTATTTGTCCACATATTTGCCCCAACACACAGGATGGCCTCAAGAGGGTAGACTATGTCTTCTTCATCATCTACCATTTATTGAACACCTATTATGTACCGGGCACTGAGGTTCATCTCTAATATATCTAAACCTTAAAACAACCCTGCAGGATGGATGTTGAAGCTCAAGGCAATTGAGTACTTTGTACAAGACCAAGTGGTGAAGTCAGAATTCAGATTTGGTCCATCTGCCTCCAAAACCAATCCTCTTTGCTTAGCCTCTGCACAGTTTGGCAGATTACAAAGACCAGTGGAGATTTGGGACAGCAACACAATTAAAAAACTTTCCATCAGGTCCATCTAAAATGGGTCGTCCTCATACTCCCAGAAGTTCCCTATCAGAACCGCTCTCCTCTCTGGACCCTCCCTGAACTGAGAGAGGACACGTGTCTGTGCCCCTGAGACTTTGTAGGTCTGCCTAAGACCTGTGGGCATGAACAGTCCTGTAGGTGTCCTCAAATATCTGTTCCATCAAAATCTTGCCTCTTTTCTCACCTATTTTCTCTAAAAGAAATTGTAAACTCTGTTCAGTAGCACTTTACTCTCAAGCATAGAGTACCAGGCAGGAACCCCCCTGGGTGTTCAGGAAATACTAATAGAAGTGGAAATGGAGCCCTGTGTGCCTGGGGATCTGCTGGGCCTGAAGCAGCCCTCAGCATGATGTGCCCTACATTTATTTAATAGCAAGAGTAGAGGCTGAGAGGACTCTAGCTGAGCTGGGAGCCTCCCCATAGGCTTTCCAAATTGTCTTTCACATTTATCACCATTACTCCCCCCAGCCCACCTGGCACCCTCCTCCTACAAATGGAACTCTTCTCCACTATTCCCTGTGGTTGGCTGAGTCTTTGACCCACGGCAGTGGGGAGGGAGCCCCTTACAGCTCATCTGGTCCAACCCCATCACTTCACAGATAAGCAGACCGAGGCCAAGAGGGCGCAAGCCTGGTCCAACATCACTCGGCTGGTGCGTGGCAGTGTCAGGGCAGATCTGAGGCCTCCTCACCCCCAGGCCAGTGTGTTCTTGCTGCATCCAGTGCCTCACACACCAGCATATTCCACTGGAAGCCAAACAGAAGGGGGATTTAAAAGAAGAGGAAAGAAGAAGAAGAACCTGAACTTCTCGGAGAGCCACCGCAACGGGCTTTTCTCATGAGGCCGTATTGATGTCTTCTTGCCCTGCCGTCTTAATTAGGGCTTATTTTCAAGGCCAGCATAAATCAATAGGCTGATAATCATACTTAAGAAAGCCAGCATAATCATCTTCTTGGGTTTTTTTAAATTGTGGTAAAATACATATAACATGAAACCCTTTTTAAGTGTACAGTTCAGTAGTGTTAAAAATATTCATGTTATGCAACCAATTACCAGAACTCTTTCATCTTGCAAAACTGAAACTCTGTACCCAGGAAACAACAATTCCGCATTCTCCCCTCTCCCCATTCCCTGGAAACCAGCACTCCACTATTTGTGGAAGTTGAATTTCTATGAATTTGGCTACTCTAGGTACCTCATGTAAGTGGCACCACACAGTATTTATCTTTTTGTGGCTGGCTTGTGTCACTGAGCATAATGTCCTTAGGGTTCATCCGTGTTGTAGCATGTGTCAGAATTGCCTTCCTTTTTCAGGTTGAATAATATTCTGTTGCATGTATATACCACATTTTATTTATCCATTCATCTGTTGATGGACATTTGGGTTGCTTTCATCTTTTGGCTATTGTGAATAATGCTGCTATGAACATGAATATACAAATATCTCTTCTAAACCTCGCTTTCAGTTATTTTGGATATATACCCAGAAGTGAATACCTGCATCACATGGTAATTATATGTTTAACTTTTTGAGGAACACCGTACGGTTTTTCGCATTGGCTGCACATATTACATTCCTACCAACAGTGTACGGGGCTCCAATTTCTTCTCCACATCCTGCCAACACTTGCTATTTTCCACATTTTTATGGTAACCATTCTAAATCACGCATCTTCTTATGTATTTCAGTTATGTCCATTCAAAGAATCAAGTGAAAGATAATACACACAAAAAATGGCTGGTATACAGTAGGTACCCATTGAATATTATTTCTTTTTATTATTATTATTTTAGCCTTCTTCCCTGCCTGTCATCCAGCTTTCCTTCTTCATTAGATTTCTCCCAATTTTGTGGTTCTGAGAAGGTCAGACCCCAACATGAGAGTCTTAGAAGAGAACTAAAAACCAAAAAATGTAGAGAGATTCTTGACTCCTAGACAAAGCAAGTGACCTTGATCATTTCATAGGAGACTCTACCCCCTTTCCAGATTTCTTTGCCTATCTAAATGAATAACACAGAAGCTCTTCACACTTCCTCCAAGGAAAACTTTGCTTCATCTTGACTCTGACTGGAACACTGAACATTCATAGCTTGGGGCCTGGTCCCAGCCTCCCTCTTAGTTTTGAGCCTGGAATGGAAAGTACTTTCTGACAGTGTCTCAGCCTCTCGCTACCTACTGTGAATCGGCCATCACATCTTTCCTCCCACCCCGTGTGGCAAGGTCCCAGCAGCCCCTGCCTGCTGCAGCTTCCTCAACAGCCCACCTTCCCCAGTTAGTGCTTCACCGTACGTGTGAGTGTGCAGCCATCGTCCTGAACTGGGTTGGCAGCACTGAGTGAGGTCTTTAGACAGAGCAGGCCACAATCACTGCAGTGAGCCTCTTACATGACTTGGTTGTTATATAGACGAATCCCAGCTATGTACACATGGAGCCATGGGGGTTGGGACTAGGTGAAGTCCTCCTCAGTGAAATGCCTTTTCTCAAAAATACAAATTCTAAATTGTGAGTAAAACATAAGTCCTGCTTCTGAAACCACTGCCCAAAGTTATTTACTGAAGAGTGTATATAACCTGTTCTTTTTTTTTTGCGGTACACAGGCCTCTCACTGCTGTGGCCTCTCGCGTTGCGGAGCACAGGCTCCGGACGCGCAGGCTCAGCAGCCATGGCTCACGGGCCCAGCCGCTCCGCGGCATGTGGGATCTTCCCGGACTGGGGCACGAACCCATGTCCCCTGCATCGGCAGGCGGACTCTCAACCACTGCGCCACCAGGGAAGCCCTATAACCTATTCTTTTAACAACTTTTATTGAGAGCCCACTATATGCCAGGCACTGTTCTAGGAACTGGGAATTCAGCAGTGAAAACACAGACTAAGCTCTCCATCCATCCTCTTAATGCTAGTGGAGGAGAAAGACTACCAACAAAATGAATAAGGACATTGTATATTTGCCCAACTGTAAGTAGCAAGGAGAAATAATACAGCAGGGAAGGGAAACAGGAAATGTCTAGGGTGGAGTCAGGGGAGAGACTTTAGGTCAGGTCACCAGGGAAAGCCTCACTGAGAAGGTGACATTTCAGTAAAGACAAAGGAGGTGAGTAGTGAGCCTGTTGTGGCTTCGGTGAGATCCTATGGGAATGTCAGGTGGTTAATAATAAAAATAAAATCTTAATCATTTGCTACACTCACTGGTTTACAGAGTACTTTTCCATAGCTATCTCCTTTGACCCCAAAAGCCTCTGATAAAGATGAGATTTTTGTCCAGTCCAGGGAATAAACTATGAATTCTGATATTCAAGTCCTATCTTATTCCCCTATGCCTGGACCGTGTCTTAGCACCTACCTGGTACATCGCTCCCCTAAAAACATTTGACCAGCACTTGAGGGGCCAGAAGCCAGTCCAGAGCCTGAGCCAGCCTCACCCTCCACCCCTCCACATTCCCAAGACTATGGGGCCTCTGTCTCCAGCTCATCTTCTCTCTGTCACTCCACTTGCTTGCAGTCCGCCAGCCTCCCTCTTGTTTATTTCTGGGGCTACTAACATGGCCTTTTCCACCTGGTAGGTCTAGCATATTGATTAAGATCATGGGCTTCAGAGTCAGGTAGACATCAAATCTGTCTCTATGACCTTGGGTTCCAGTTTCCTTCTCAGTAAATTGGAGATAATAACTACTTCATAAAGTTGCTGTAGGTCTAAATAAAATAATGCGTAGAAAGCCTTTAACACAGTCCCTAGAAGATGATAAGCACTCTGCGAATGGTGAGGGTGGTAGTTATTCTCATCGTGACTGATATCTGTATCAGCACCCAATGGCTATCTTGTCTCTTCATCAAGCAGCCGTTCCTTCCACCATGGCTTCCATGGATGGAATGGAGGCAAGATGACCTCCCATCTGTCTTCAAGAAGTCGAATCTCCCCGACTCCCTTCTGTGGAGGTGCCTCATGGGACCACTCCCCCTAATCAGCGTTCCTGTCTCTACTCCTCCAGCCTGAA
This sequence comes from Delphinus delphis, assembly GCF_949987515.2. Classification (NCBI taxonomy): domain Eukaryota; kingdom Metazoa; phylum Chordata; class Mammalia; order Artiodactyla; family Delphinidae; genus Delphinus; species Delphinus delphis. The sequence continues at coordinate 67,381,617 of NC_082694.2, forward strand.
TGATCTCTACTCCCCCTCGCTCTCCATCCCAAGCAGCCTTCTCCACTGTGTAATCTGCATAGTCCCTCCAGTGGTCTCATTGTAGATGTAATTTGTTTGTGATTAGTATTAATTCTCCAAGGTGCAACTGGAATTGTTCATTGTTTACTGAACAAGCAAGAGGAGAAAATGACATAGTGTATGGGGAGCTGTGGTGCAGAATGGTTAAATGTCATCGCTTTTTAGGGAGATTAATGGTAAATGTGCACCGAGGTCATTTATAACATTAAAAATAAAATTATTGCTTTGTCTTTTCAGCAAAGCAATGAAGATGAATGTCACATAGAGAAACCTTGGGAAAAGGACCATGCAACAAAATCAAGGGGTGTTGAGGCTACAGAGAGAAAATTTTTAATTTTTTAGGAGAGCTCAACCGCAGAAATGAAACACATACTGCTTTCCTACTGATGGCCTGCAGGAATCCTTGTGGTTCTTCATAAGTTTATATGAAGACCAACCCTGAGGAACTGGGATTTTGAAACCAGCTCTGTCATGTCAGCTGGCAACCATGCTTTCACCCTAGCACCATCCTTGATGTCCCCTCTCCCTCAGCCTCACCTCCAGGCCATCAGCCTGTCCTGTCAGGGTCACCTCCAACATGAAGCTCACATCACTCACTTCTTACCAGCTCCACCACCAGCAGGCTCAGGCAGGTTGCCTCCATCACCTGCTTGGTCACTTACAATGGTCTATGAGCTTGTTTTCCCACTTCTATTGCCCTCTCTAATCCATTCTCCCTAAATCGCTCAGAATGACCTCTTTAAAAATCAGTGACAGGGCTTCCCTGGTGGCGCAGTGGTTGAGAGTCCGCCTGCCGATGCAGGGGACACGGGTTCGTGCCCCGGTCAGCGAAGATCCCACATGCCACGGAGCGGCTGGGCCCGTGAGCCATGGCCGCTGAGCCTGTGCGTCCAGAGCCTGTGCTCCGCAACGGGAGAGGCCACAACAGTGAGAAGCCTGCGTACCGCAAAAAAAAAAAAAAAAAAAATCAATGACATTATTTTCAGTCTCTTGCCTAAACCCCTTAAGCAAAATTCACACCCCTCCTCACAGCCTGCAAGATCCTGCCCAACTAGGCCTCGACCTTCCTCCCCAGTGACCCTTCATGACCCAACCCTTTGTGACTTTTTGAGCCACACTGGCCTTTGCTCTGTTCCTAGATCATTAGCGTCATTTCTCACCGCCAGCAATGCACTCCCTACTCCTCCACAGCCTTTTCACACGGCTGACTTCTCTTATTTTTCAGTATCAGCTCAAATATCTCCTCCCCAGAGAGGGCTCCCATGGCCCACCTATCAAACTAGGTCACCCATGTCACCCTCTGTTCACTATTCTAACCCCAGGCTCTTAGTAGAAGCTCTGAACATAGTCGTTCAATAATTGTAAGCTTGAATGGGATTTGGCTGCGGGGGGATGTGTGTGTGGAATTGCTACAGTATAACCTAAAGGAATTAGCAGTTTCCAGAATGCAAGGAAATCCTACCTCACCCTGTTCTTCTGCTTAAACCTGGTGATCTCTCTTGTACTTCAACATGCATTCATTAGCGCTTGCCATGTGCCAGGCACTCTCCAGGAGATAAAATAAGTACGACAGACCCCCTGCCTCAAAGAATTTAGAATTTAGTGGGAGAAGCTAGCAATGCGGACATAATTGCCCAATGTGAGAGACGAGTTCACAGTTACAGGTGTATAGCGATTGCCAGAGCGCCCCAGAGGGAGGCACATGTCTTCCTTCAAGAGAGAAGAACAAGCAGCTGGGGAAGGTTACACCTGAGTTAGGAGGAGTTGCTCAGATGGAGAAGATGATTCTAGCCCACCCAATCGGCTTACACAAAGGCTGAAGCCGTGGCTGCGTGTTCAAAACACCGCAAGTCATGGTCTTGAGCTGAAGGTGCAAAGGAACACGGTGATCTGGGGAAGTGGGCTGTTCCGGGTGTGCTAAGCCTCAATTTGGACTGAATCCCGGGGAAACCAGCAAAGGTTTGGATTCGGACCCGAAAGGAGCTGGGCTCAGAAAGCTAACTGGTGGTAGGGGTGACTCCAGAGACAAATAATCTTGAAAATTCATCATTGCAATTACTCTTCATAGCTATTATTTATGTTGCAAATTACCATTGCGTTTGTTTCTGCCACTGCTTTGCTGAAAAGGTCTGGCCCTGTAGATCGTCGCCTCTACTGTGCGATGTGAGGGATCCCCAAAGGTGCTCTCTGTCCCCCAAATTTGGCCTGTCCAACCCCTCCATTGACCACTTCCCACCCAACTTCCATGGCCAATTCTCCCAAACTCCTTGGGACACTCTCTAAAATTAGCTCATAAGAACCCCACATACTGTTTTATGTACCCAATGTCATTTGATCCTCACAGAAATCCTGTAAATTAGATAGCCTCTCCAACTTGCAGAAGAGAGAAGCCTGTGAGCTGTGTCAGGGTTCACACCACTAGCTAGCAGAAGAGAAGACTGGTAGCTAGTGTTAGTTTCTCTGTACCTTAGGGGTCTCTTCAACACAAACTAACGAAGTGGTGCCTTGGGCCTGCTGGAGTCATAACAGAAATGGAATCTAGGCATGAAAGGAGCTCTGACAGCTCTGAACCAAGGAAGGAATTGTCCGGTGAGAGAGAGGGTGGTGCTGGAAGGCTTGGGATTCTTCCAAGGGGAGAAGGAACTGAAGATCCATTCATTTCCCTAACACTAGAGGTCCTCAGGTTGTGGTGCACCCAGTTTTCACCCAGGGAGCTTGTGGAACATGCTGGATCCAGAGTCCCCCCGAGATGTTCTGACCCTGTAGGTCTGCAGTGGGGCCCCAGAAGCAGCCTGATTTCCAAGCTCCATGTGACGGATGCAGAGGGTCTACAGACGCACCATCAAGGCAGTAGCCTAAGCCCGTGGTCCATGTGAGTGGCTGGCTGCGGAGAGTCTACAAACAAGGCAACTGAGGCCCAGAGGAGTGACCTGCTCATGGCCCCAGAGGCCTCGTGGCAAAAGGCGAGGCCTCGAACCAGCTCTCCAGACTTCCAGCACAGCACTTCCTCACCCAGCCCGCTGGGCCCTCTGTAGCCGGGCCCTCTCCTCACCGATTTATATTTTGAGTAGGAACCCAAGATGCCAGTTCTTTAATGAGGTTGTCCACACTACAATTTATGAGGCCAAAGCCCTCGGCAGGACTGGTCTCTGCCAGGCTTAATTTACACAGTTCTCAGACCTTCCAACATCCCCATTAACGTCCACGCAGAGGCGGCGGCTGTTAGCCTGTGAGCACTGTGGCTACGTCCTCATCATGTCACCATCCATTTTCGTGTCTCTGGGCTTCTTTACCCTTGAGCACCGGATTCTCCTCGTCCCGCGAAGCAGTAAGTTTCCACTGGGAGCCTGGCCCAGCCTCTGGGCTCCAGCCAGCCCCACTCCTGACCTCCCTATGCTGTGGAAGTCAGCCTCCTCCCACACGTCATCTCTCCTTCTCTTTAATTAAGAGCAAGACCCCCTTCTCACTGATGCAGCACTCAATTTTTCCCCCTTTAATGAGTGTCATTAGTTAGGCAAGAGCAAGCAGGTGGGAGATGGCCTGAAAGCTGATACAAATGCGCCTTTTTTAATGCTACATAAATCACCGTAATTAAAAATTAATTAAGTGCCCTAAAACTTGACATTTGTTTAAAAAAAATTGAGTTAAGAGAGTTGTGTAGATTTTGTAGCATCAAATCTCCAAGACATGATTGAAGGAGGGGAGTATGTGTGGGTTTCTGTTTTGAATGCGCAATTAGGGAGAAGGAATCACTCCCAGCGAGTGAACCCAGTTAGTCACCCATGGTGTCAAATAGAGGTTCATGTAACCTCACCCAGGCCACACGTGTCTCAGGTGCAAATCTGAACCGATTTCTACTGCACCCAGAGGAGAGAAATGGGCAAGCAAGTGTCATGCTGTTTCAGGAGAGATGTTCCAGGATGCAAATGACAGATGACTGAGACAGGAAAAGCCAACATGAGGAAACCAGGGGAAGCTTGGTGGGTGAGTGACTTGGCAGCAGGCTCCAGGAAGTCATTAAATGGTCAGCATTAATAAAGACGACACACACTATACCAGGTCAACCCTGTAAACAGAGAGCCACCAACAACCATTGCTCAGAACTGCAGAATCAGGATGTCGAAGATGGAAGGGGTCTTGGAGGTCGGGTTTGAGGCCACCCCCCCTCATTGTACCAGGGGGCAGTGGAGAACCCAAGGGGTAAAAGACCCACCTAAGACACACAGGTGCTCAGGGGCAAATCCGCCAGCCTCCAAGGAAGTGGTTCTCAACCCTGTGCTCATGAAAATCATGCCCAGAGCTTTTAAAACCACCAGTGCCAAGGGCCCGTCCTCCAAAGATACTGGTTTCATTGGTCCAGGTGGGCCCTGAACATCAACAGTATTTCCAACTTCCAAAGTGACTCGCTGGGCCGTCAGGGTGCTGCTCCAGAAGACGATCTAATCCAAGTGATGGGAGAAGAACCCCACCCGGGATCATCTGACCAGGTTCTGGGCCTTCCCTGTGGTTTACTAGCTGTGAGACCTCAGGCAAAGCACCTAGCAAGCAATTGGTTGCATTTTGTAGCGCCTTACTGCTTAGAAAGCATTTCTCTATCCATTATTTAATCTCTTGAGTCCTCAGTCTTCTGATTAATCAAATGGGAATAATAATAACTATTCTACCAGTTTTTTATGAAGTTCAAAGAGAGAAGGATTAGGAAAGCACATTGTAAGCTCTTACAATGCTATACAAAGGTAAGGAATGGTGACAGTTTACTACCCCCAGTGACTTATATTGTTATTCTGGGAAGAGCTACCTTTTCAAAGGTAATAAATAAATTTCCGTACAGAAGACCCTTGCTAACAAAAGGTCCCCAGGCAAGAGTTCTCCCCAGAGTGGCTTGATCTTAGCTCTCCCTAATCTTGCTGTGATTAGGGCATTTGGTGTTTCAGTGGTTTCCAGGAATCACAGGCACTCGTGGTGGGAAGGCATCAGGATGTGCCAGAAGAAAGTGGGTGCTGGATCTTCTTGTCTAAGCTCTGCCCCTTCCTTGCTGCATTGGAGCAGGTTGTGACCATCCAGGGCCTCAGGTTACCCTATTCCACAAGCCAGAACAATCATTTCACAACCACAGAAAGGATGCTGTTTCAGAAACTCAGGCCCTTGATTAAAACCATTCACCAAGGGTACTTTCCTCCTTGGAATTTATGGGGCCCGTAAAAAAAAGAACTGGAGAAGACAGAGCAGTTGTTTTTTTGTTGTGCTTCATTAGTTTTGAGTTTGGGCTGCTAGAAGAGATCAGAGTACTAGGCATCCATCTAATTGAATCTCTCACAAGCATAAAGTTCCCTGTGGTATGGAGGAGGCTGTACGTCGCCAGCCAGGGAGAGGAGGTAGGGAGGGGCAGGTAGAAGCAGGGCCTAAGGGGCTGACTTCTCTGGGCTGTGGCTGTGCAACAGAGAGGTCCTGGGGATAAACACTGGGGCATCCAGAGAGTGGAAGCGGCACACCCCTCCCACGACTGGACCCCTTCTTTGTCCAGGTTTGGGAGTAAAGGGCAGGGATACTGACTCCCTGCCCTTTCATACCCATTATCACCACTCCTGAGGACACTCATCACCTGGGGAGGGGGGACCCCATAGACAGACACGGTACAAAGGATAGAGAACAAGATGTGAAAATGTGGGTTTCCACCAATCTCTCCAGCAGTCCATGTAACCACTCAGAGCCTTTGTATTCTCAACTATAAAATGGGCATGATGATAGCTTCAATGGATAAGTTCAAGTCCCAAATATTGGGGTGGGGAGACCTCTATACAAGGTACTGTTATAGATTCATGGAGATAAGACTTGATCCCTTCCTTCAAGTCACTTAGAGTTTGGTGAGGAAGACAGGCATGCAAACAGCTGGTTATAACGTATCAGCAGAACGTCTGCCAAGTTAAATGCAAGAAGAAGTACTGTGCTGTGGTATCCCAGGGGAAAGGACAGTCCATGGATGGGGAGAGAATGGGAGAGTCCATGAAAATGTCACAAATGAGGGGCTGAGATCTGTATCCCCATTGCTGAAAGAGGAGGAGTTGGTGGAAGACGTTCCCTGATGAGAGGGCAACCTTAGCAATGAGAGAGCAAACCAAGACCTACGAAAGGCGACCCACACGTTACCTACCAACCCCACATGGAACAAATTCTCTAAGGTGCAAAAGAAGAAGAAGAAATCACCAAGGAAAATATGGTTAGGTTTAGATTACATACAAATTTTAAACTCCTAGATATCATTATAAACAGAATGAAAATACACGTAAAATACTGGGGGAAAATGTGAAGCATGTAATAAATAGTTTCACATCCTTATTAATAATGTCGTACAATTCAATAGGAAAACGTGAATACCCTAACAGATAAACTGGCAAAAGGAAGTGGGCAATTCCCTAAAAATCAGAGTAAAATAAAGCTAATAACACGTGCAAAAAAATATTCACCCTCGCAATCACAGAAATACAAATAAAACAGCAGGGGGATACTTTTAGTTAAAAATAGTGATAATATTCAGGGTTGGCCAGGATGTAGTAAGAGGAACATGCATGTATGAACACAGCTGGTGAGAGTGTAAATTGGATTAATTTCTAGAAAGCAATTTGGCAATATGTGTCAAGGGCCTTTAAAATGTTTATACCCTTTGATTCAGTAATTCCACTTCTGGGAATCTATCCTATGAAAATAATCTGAAAAGCGGGTGAAAGTTTATGCTCAAAGATACTCTTCAAAGTGTTATTATAAACAATCTAACACTGCAGTCATTGACTGATGTTGAAATAAATTATGGTACGTATCACGTAGTATTATAGCCATTAAAAAGTATTCTTATGAGGACTTTTTAAGCCCTTGGAAAAGCTTGTGATATAATTTTAATTAATTTAAGCAACATACATATATGACACAACTATACACACCTTTAAAGCACAGGCCAAAAAACACGAAAGAGAAATCTACCGAGATGTAAAAAAATGACGGCTTCTGGATAGTGGGATTCTGGGCATTGTTTTGTTGATTTTTACCCTGGTTTTGAACTTTAGACAATAGGCATATATTTTTCAAGTGAAGGAAAGTAAAAGAAACTGTAAAAGTAAAAGCTCTTTGGGGAATGACAAGTAAGTGGTATATGAAACGTGCATGTGTTCGTGAAAACACACGATGAGAAACAAGGCCTAATCATAAGGTGTGAAGAAAACAGGACACAGCTTACATTTGTTTCCAAGTTGAGGAAGGCTTGACAGGCGTTTTATGTGGCTCATGTTTTCTTCGGTCGGGCTGGGAATGAGGGCCATAAGGTCCTAACTGTATTTCGTGATCATGTACAAGGCATAGGAAAAAATACTTTGGAAACTAGAAATCACCAAGCAAAAGTGAAGGAGAATTTTTCTTATTATCCTAAATACGTCGACGTCTTCCTCACATTACTCCAAACTCTTGCTGCTATCACCAGGTCTACTTCGTACTTTGACCTTCTTGTCACCCTCCTATCAGAACCCTGTGATTATATTGGGCCCGCCTGGATAAGCAGGATAATCTCCCACCTCATGATCCTTGTCTTGATCTCACCAGTAGTCTCTTTCACCACATAAAGTAACATATTCACAGGTTTGGGGGATTAGGATATGGGTATTGGGGCAGGGTGGGGGGACACAGCATTATTCAGCCAGCCACAGAAGCATAACCTAATGTGCAGGGTTTTTGTGAACCCTCCCAGGGGCCAGGCACTGGCTAGGGCTGGGAACACACAGAGACTCAAGCAGCTTAGTGGAGAAGATGGGAGCATACACGTGTGTTCTAGTGCCAGGTTGCAACGAACCAATGCCAGATGCATCTAGAGCACAGTGTTCATGGGGAGAGACAGAGAGAGGTGAGACGGGAAAGGAAATTTGGGCCCACATCACAAAGGACCTTTAAGAACAGGTTAAAGGGTTTGGATGTGATTCCCTGAAAGAAGAAGGGCCTGTGTTTCCCATGCCCAGGAACTACTGAGAACGCCCAGCCAGGCTGGAGGCTGGTCTGACAATGCCAGGTAGCCATCCGCCATCAGCTGACACATTGAGCCTTATCTGGACTAGCCTGTGAAAGAGGGCCCAGGGCCACCTCCAACACCCCCTTCCATGAGATGGAGAGGCCAGCTTTGCAGTCTGACAAGCTGGGTCTAAATCCCACTTATCAGCTGTGTGACCTTAGGCAAGTCACTTAACCACTCTGACTCCATTTCCCCACTTAGGAAATGGACACTATTAAGACTTGCCTGGCTTCTTTACAGAACCAGATGGGCTGAGGTATACAGAGAGATTCTAGAAGTAAAGAGGCTGGACTTGATGTTAGTTTCAGTGCTGTTGGGAACCAGAAAATCATGGAATTTTAAAGATCATCTAACCTGGAGAGTCCCACATCACAATCAGCTGTCAGGTTTTATTAAAATAAAATTTAGTAAAGAAGAGTCTAATTTCACAGCCAGGGTTAAAGAAGCCCGCCCCTCATGTGAGGCCCAGAGAAGCTGTGGGGCTTGGCCAGGTGAGGGTCCTGGTTCATCCTCTCCACCACCCAGCTGAGCATTGAGGTAGGTAGTATGGGGGTGGGAGGACTGTTGAGGCACTAGCTACCATCGGGATAGAGCTAGGAAATAGGACAGAGAGCAAGGCAGCCAGACCTGGGGGGTGGGGATAGGAGGTCAACCCAGGTGGGCCCTGCCCTCTCATCTCCACAGGGGCTAGAGGCTCCCCCATCCCATACCAACCGAGGCTGGGTATCAGGAGGCACAGTCAGAAATACCAGCCAGGCCCTTGCTAGGCGGTCCCCAGGCAAGGGACCCATTCAGTAGGCAGGCTGGGCCAGGCCAGCTGAAGCTTGGCTCTCTGAGGTCACAGGTTAATAAATTATCATAACTCATCATTCTTGATACAAAAGCATATATCTGCTAATATGTTTGCTATAAACTGCCCCCTCTCCCTTCCTCCACTGGATAATATGACTTATATAAGAATTTCAGAATCAGACAAGGCCTTGGAAATACCATAAAAACCCCTCCTTTTGTAGATGGGGAGACAGGGGGCCAGAAAGAGAAGGAACAGGGTCAGCATCACACAGCCATTCATGGAGGAGCCGATCCAGGGCCCAGAGCCCTGCTCTTACGACGGCGTTCTTTTCATTTCAAAACAGGAAGTGCTGTGTGTTTTAGTCACTCCAGTGGTGGAATCTGGGGTCAAGAGCATGGGGACGATATACTGGACCAGATATGCCTGTTGGTACCCCAAATTTGACCTTGAGGGGAAAGCTGTCTGTGTGCAGATGAGACTCCACCTGTAGCTGTCCACCTGGCACACTAAAGCCGTGGGTTGGAGGACCCCAAAGTGTTAGGGAACATGGCTCAAACCTCGGCCCACTCTACTACTCACATCACAGCCAGGGGGCTGGGGGGTTAGGCCTTTGACTTCCTCTTAGCCTCCTGGTGTTGACCCTGGTTTCGGCCAGATGAGAATGGGGTAGTCTCAGACCTTGAGATGTGAACGGCGTGGGAGGGATGCTCTCCCCGCAGCCTTCCCACGGGGCCACCCAAGCTGACCAGTGTCATGTGTCTCTGTGTGCTCTCCAGGAACATCCCCGGGCTCCAAGATGGCCTTGCAGAGTTCCTTCACTTGCTGGAACGGAACAGTCCTCCAGCTCGGGCAGGCCTGCGACTTCCACCGGGACTGTGCCCAGGGAGAAGATGAGGGCCAGCTGTGCAGTGAGTAAATGGGGCTGCTTCGCCCGCCCTGCCCCACCCATGCCCACATGCCCTCCTTCCCCCACCATCAGAGGCTTGAATGACCTCCCTTATGACCAGGGCCACTTGTGTCCTTCTGGTGGCAACTTTCAAAAGCTACACAGTCTTCAAAAGACAGGGCTAAGACCCATGGTCTAGAAACAGCATATAATTAAGAACCAAGCAAGATCTTATAAGTTTTGCTCTCAATAGCCTCATGTATAGAGAAAAAGTGCAGACTAAAGCCCAACTCTAACGTGACATGAGAAGCCCTCTACGCCAGGACCTCCGTCACATTTTAAGCCTTTCTTTCATCACCCACCTGCCTCCCTCCTCCCCGCAACCTTCCATGTACCCCAGCTCCAGCCATATCAAACCACCTCTCAGCTCCCTCACACCTCCCTGGCTTTGTTTGTGTCCTATCCTTTCCCCAGAATGCCCTTTCCCATCTTAAGTCATATCTGCTCCTTCAAGACTCACCTCAAGAGTCAGTCCTTCTGGGAAGCCTCTTCTGACCATTTCCCACAAGTATAGTTGGTTCTTCTCCCTCTGGAACCCGCCCCCTGGAATCCATGCACCGTAACGTTTATTACTTTTTAACAGCTTTTTAAAGATATAATTTACATACCATACAATTCACTCGTTTGAAGTGTACGATTTAGTGTAGTCACAACTGAGCAACCATCACCACAATCTAATTTTCGAACATTTTTATCACTCCAAAAAGAAACCCCTCGCAATCTCTCCTCATGTACCTCCAATCCCTCCCCCCGACCGACCCCCTCACCCACTGCCTAGCCCTAAGTAACCACTAATCTACTTACTGTTTCTACAGATGGGCATTTCATATAAATGGAATCATATAATATGAGGTCTTTTATGATTAACTTCTTTCACTTAGCGCAATGTTTTTGAGGCCCATCCGTGCTGTAGAATATATCAGTACTTCATTCCTTTTTATCGCCAAAAAATATTTCATTGTAGGGCTGTACCACATTTTGTTGATCCATTCATCAACGGATGGGCATTTGGGTCGTTTCCACTTTTTGGCTATTATGAAAAATGCTGCTGTGAACATTCATGTATGAGGTTTTGTGTAGACAGATGTTTCATTTCTCTTGGAAACGAAATTTCCTACCTAGGAGTAGAATTGCTGGGTCGGATGGTGACTCTATATTTAACATTTGGAGGAACTTCCAAGCTGCTTTCCAGAATGGCTATACCATCTGACAGTCCCACCAGTATTGTGTAAGGATTCCCATTTCTCCATATCCTCAGCAAAACTTACTCTTTTCTGCCTTTTTTTTTTTTTTTTTTTTTTTGCGGTATGCGGGCCTCTCACTGCTGTTGCTTCTCCCGTTGTGGAGCACAGGCTCCGGACGTGCAGGCTCAGCGGCCATGGCTCACGGGCCCAGCCGTGAGAGAGCTTTTCCCGGGGATCTTGTGGGATCTTGTGGGATCATGTGGGATCTTCCCGGACCGGGGCGCGAACCCGCGTCCCCTGCATCAGCAAGCGGACTCCCAACCACTGCGCCACCAGGGAAGCCCTATCTGCCTTTTTATGTTAGCTCTCCTAGTGTGTGTGCATCCGTCACATTTCATGGAGGTGGCTTCCATGTCTCTCTCCCTCACTGTGGACAGAGTGGGCCTAGTACTCTTCCCCATACCAAGATCTCAAACGATTTCTGGCACAGCATAGGTGCTCATTGACTCTTTGTTGATCAAAATGAATAAATGGGTTGGGAAACCTGGGTTCCCTAGAGGAAGCCGGTTGCTGAGGTCGCACTGGTAGTCAAGGGCAGAGTTAGACTCCCAGCACAGTGCTCCCTCCACTTGAAGACAGTGTTCTCAGCTGCTCCCTGGCAAGGAGTAAACACTCTAGAAGTTTTTTCCAGGGAAACCACGGACACTTCTAGCACACATATATAATGAGCTAAAAAGTAAACTAGATCCTGGAGCAGGGACAAGTAACACGGCATCTGTCCCTGTAGTGCTGTAAATCCAACACAGGGGCAGGGAGTGAAACAAGGGTGTTGTGGTTGGGAAAGGATGCAGCAGCCTGGGGTGCTGTGGGACTCGGACACCCAACAAATGCCCCTCCCCTCAGATACACCGGCCCCAAGATGCTGTGACCTGCCAAATAGCTTTTAAGAAGGTAACAGTGTCCCCCAGGTCATTTGGAGGACAGATCTTCCCTTAGGGAAAGAAAGGTTTTATTTATTCCTTTTTAAATGAAACTATAAAGAAATCCATTTTTCAATTTGAAAATCGTCCTTTTTTACAAAACATTCCGATGAAGTTTTCCAATAATCATGGAATAGTGGTTGGTCAGATAAAGCTCAGGAAAGAGTTGCAGGTAAAGCCCTTTGCTTGTTCCGCACTGTTCTGCTCCTGGCTTCCTCTCGGAGCTCTCACTACACACATGGACCAAGAGGAAGCTAGGCCTGCCCATGTTGCCCTGGACAGGGACCTGTCTGTGTGTCTCTCTAGTTATTTGTCTCTGTATTATTTCCAGCAGTGCCTCTGAGCTGTGTGACTTTGTTTTGGCCTTTTTAAAGTTTTTGATACCCACTTCCCAGCTGAGACACAGGTCAGGGAGTCCATGTCCTGATTTACAACTGGGGAAATGAAAGCACAGAGAAGGTAATTGATTTGTTCAGGGTCACACAGCATGTCAGGAACAGAGCCATGATTAGAGCTTGGAGCCTGCAGGATCCAGCCCATTATTGTGGACTTAGGGCACTTTCCCACCATTTCGGGGCTTGCCATTAATGTGTTTTCAGAGCCAACTCCAAGCTTGAGGGCAGCCTGGTCCCAGTAAGGAAGGCAGGTGCCTGGAGCCCAGAAGGCTTTTCAACCACACTTGAAAAGCTGTTCTGACCAGCTGTCAGAATGACCACTCCGCCCTGAAGAACACCCCCATGGAGCTCTTTGCTACAGAAGTCGGTTGCTAGAAGGGAAGGGGAGTTCAGTTAGAAGGAGGATTCTTCCAATCTTTTGGCCACTCTGACCTTGGCAGTACTCAGCAAGTATCCTTTTCCTTTTTGGGCGCCCCACTCTCTCTGGCATTTTTGCTGTTTTCCCTACCACACTGGCTGATGTTGATTCTGGAAACCATCCCCATGAAAATAACAACAATAATAATAGTAGCAGCTAACATTATTGAGTACTTTCTATATGCCAGGAGCTGCTCCAAACACTCTTCGTGCGTTAACTTATTTCACCCTCACAGCAATCCTATGTGATGCTATTATGCCCATCTTACAGATGAGGAACCAGATTAGTCCATGATCAGACTGTTAGCCAGTGGCTGAGCAGTGATTCAGACCCAGTCTGATTCCAAAGCCCATGCTCTTAATCACCGCAAGCCAGTTTCACTTGTTTCGTGAGTTTCCAGCAGTTTCTAGCACAGCCTTCACTACATATCTACCCAGGATGAAGGGATGAGGAAAAGGCAGGGAAGGTCCAGGGCTCTTCTGGGGGATACTCAGATCATTCATCTCCACCCTCTAGGCCTCACTTTCCTCGTTTCTAATATGAATTGGAACATGATGCCCGCTGACGTGCTGACGCCCATGATGCATTAAGGGCAGTGCTCTTGACCTCACTTGGTCCTTCCCAGGTGGTCTGGAACCTGTTAGAACATTTTCTCTGAGCAGTGGTCACTTTAAGCCTGTTGGGGATGTCCAGGTCTTCTAAGGAACCCCCATGAGGGTCAGTAATCTTGAGCGAGAGTTTTCAACAAAAAACTGCCACGGCTAGAATTTGGAGGGGAAACGTAGGTTGTGTCCTGTCAACTCCCAGCCTCAGCCCCCCACATTTTCTCTAGAAGGAATTACACGCACACACTACAGCTTCATTCAGATTACCAGACGCAACCTTGTGGGACATTTCTGGCTGGGACAAGTAGGGGACCTGAAATGGAGGTGGTACCGCCCTTGCCCTTCTCCATCCGATCCATTCACACCCCGTCCTCCAAGCCCACACACCATACACCGCACACCTTCTCTTTCTAATTAAACATTGCCGATCCATGTTTACATTCCAGGATGCTGTAACCCACTGAAGGGTGTCTTCAAGGTTCCCTGTGTGTCCTGAGCAATGGCCTCAACGGCATGCAGTGCCCCAGAAAAGGGTCAGGTGGCCCCGCTTCATCCCTTGGATGGGTCATTGACTCTCTCAGTATTGCAGGCAGCTCAGTCCCCCTCCACGTACTCAATAATCTCATCGGTTTGGTGGGCATACACTTCCTATCAGGCAAAAACAGGTTTTTTTAAAAGTTTATTTCTTTATTGTAAAGTAAAACATGTTGGTTGTAAAACATTTGGAAAATCAAAAAAGTACACAGGAGAAAATAATTATTGCCCATAAGCCTCCCTCTCAGACATTCAGAGATAACCATAATATTTTGATGTATTTCTTCTAGCACTTTTCCCATGACTCTATATTTTCAAGGAAATGTATAACACATATTTATCAAAAATGTTAACAGCGGGGCTTCCCTGGTGGCGCAGTGGTTCAGAGTCCACCTGCCGATGCAGGGGATACGGGTTCGTGACCCGGTCTGGGAAGATCCCGCATGCCGCGGAGCGGCTGGGCCTGTGAGCCATGGCCGCTGAGCCTGCGCGTCTGGAGCCTGTGCTCCACAACGGGAGAGGCAACAGCAGTGAGAGGCCCGCATACCGCAAAAAAAAAAAAAAAAAAAAAAATTGTTAACAACGTTGTGAGAAGAAGTAGTGTCATCTGGCCTGGAGTTTACACTTGGCAGCTCCTGGCAGCTGGTGCTAAGGTCACATCTCTATGACTCTATCAATTTGTGTCTCTTAGAGTGGAATCAGGTGTCGTAAGTGCCAAATGTTCTGGGATTGATTGACCCACACACAGCCGATTTGGCCATCCAGCCAACAGAATAACTGGCTGCAGCCCAAGAAGGGGGTGGGTTAGAGCAGCGCTTCTCAGACATTAAGGTGCAAAGGAGTCACCTGGAGAGCATTAAAAATGCAGATTCTGATTCACTAGGTCGGGAAGTAGGAAGGAGAGACCTGAGATTCTGCACGTCTAACAGTCTCACAGGTGATGCAAATGTGACTGGTCCCTGGACCACATTTTGAGTGGCAAAGGGTTAGGAGACTGAACCCACTCCCATGTCATTCAGCAAATAAGTATTTCGGTCCTACAGTGTGCCAAGCACTGAGCAGGTGATCAAAGGGGGTGACACCTTAGACACGACACTGGGCGCCAACACTGCTCAGCAGTGGACTTCCCAGCAATTTCCCCAACCCGGCCTGATCTGCCAAGGGCTCGGTGCTGGTACCCACCCCACCATCGTCCTCAGGACTGTTCCTGCTGAGCACATGCCCTGATGTGCTTACAGTGTTGGAAATCCTCTCGGCACTCCTGCCCACCCTTCAAGGTTTTAATTGACACGTAAATTGCCCGTTGACCTAACTATTTTTGCCTACCTCGTCTCCTTTTATTCAGTCAACCAAAAAGAAAGGGGCTTCCACTCCCAGCTCACCCTGGACCCTTTGTCAAGCTGGGACAAGGACGGGCCTCCAGAAGGTGGAGAGTGCCAGTGACTTTCCTCATTCCTGTCCCAGCGGGAGGCATAGGCATTTCCGGAGAGGCAGCTGAGGGACCTGGCTCTGCCTCTAGGGCAGTGTTGGCAGTTTCAGCCTCTCCCCTGCTGCTAAGTTTCCCTGTCCCGGGTATGAGTGATCATTAATAACGCCACCGCCGCTGTATGTTTGCTCAACTCTGTTTGCAGAATGTTTCCACTCTCTCTCCCTTACTTTGTCCTCAAAACAGCCCTTCAAAATATACAGTAATCTTACCCCACTGTATAGATGAGGGAGCTGAGGCTCTGAGGAAGGAAGTGACTTACCTGAGGTCACAGAGCGGAAGGCAGTGAGGCCAGGACCAGAGCCCAGGTGTCCGGTTCTGATGAGGTACCAACACCCATAAGTCAGGCTAAGTTCTCTGCCTCTACCTCCTAAAAGGGTAAGGAGGGAATGATACACTGTGCAGGACCCAGCTCAGCCCTGCCTCTTCCTTCTACCAGGGGCCCATTGCCTGCTAGAATCTTCCATCACGGTATTCAGTTTAAAGCATATGTGTGAAGGACGCTTTGTGGAAGGTCACTTCCAGCTACCAGTTAGTTTTTGCTAAAGAAGTGAATGTGAGATCCCTTGAGGGGGGCATAAAAAATAAAATAGATCTCCTTAGTTTTTGGATTTTTAATCAGGGGAACATGCGGCGCTTGCGGGGGGGATGATTTCTTCAGGGGGGTATAAATGGGAAGAGATGCTCAAAGTCAGTGACAGCCTGTTTTAATTTATAATTCTGCCTCTGTGTGAAATGCACAGAGAATCAGGGAGAAATGAGTAATAATTCACTAAGGTGCTGTCACAGCCAGGAAGCGGTAGGGCCGTCTTTGTCAGCCTGCTGTTGCCAAGAAGGCTGAGACAGAGGAAGGACACTGAGAGCGGTGGGTCCGGCTCGAGAGCTGCTGTGTGGAGACAGGCCTGGCCGGGGCTGTTGGGTACTATCAGGGTAGCCGCCTGGAATGGCCCACTGGCTCCTCGGGGCTGAGAGCCTTCCCTGCAGCCATTCTCCAAGTAAACTGGAGCAAGGGAGCTCTCTCTACCCCTCTCCTCCTGTCCTCCTCCTTCTGTGGGCAGTGGGGAAATATATGGTGTATAGAACTGACTGTGACCTCTTTAATGGGACCCGAGGTCGGGCTGATGTAGGGAAAAGCGTTAACAGGGCCCTTTATGCTGAGCCAACAGATGATATAAAGAGGCCCCAGGGACTGGGATTGCTTGGTCAGGATAGGCTCGGTTATGCGGCAGTAATAAACCATCTCCAGATTTCCGTGGCCTAACATAACATTTACGGCACCTGTCCACTAAGCGTTGGGGTGGGAGGGGCCTCTACTCCTTGGGATCTCTCGTGCTGGCAGAAACGCCGCCATCATGCAGCAGCACCAGGAACGAGAACTCTCCTTGGCTGCTTTAGCAGAAGAGAGAGTCTGAAAATGACACCAGGGCTTTTCACAGCCTCAATCCACAGGAGATGCACAACACTTCCACTCACGTGTCATTGGCCAGAACTAGCCATGTGGCTTCACTTAACTGCAAGGGGGTTGGGAAATAAAGGTGAGCAAATAGATAGTTTTGAGCAATATGTGTCTCTGCACGCAGGGGTGATTTGAGGGACCCAAACCAACCAACCCCCAGCCAACACTACCACTGCCACCACCACACTCTGATCATTGTGCCATTAGAAATGCCTTTCAGTGAGTTATACACTGGCTTTTCTAGGATCATGTTCATGGTGGATCTGTATAAAGAGCACAGAATTTAAAAGCAGAAGAGCTGGGTTCAAATCCCAGCTGGGTTACCTGTCGGCTGTGTGACCTTGGTCAGGTTGCTTAACATCTCTGAGCCTCTGCTTTTTCATATATAAAACTGGGTTAGCAATACCCCATATTATTATTTTTTGAAGATCAGAAAAGTATAAACCAGCACACGTACAAGTTAGGGATTGGGCTTCTCTTCACTATGAGCATGATTAGACATTGAGGGTCTGGCTGGGGAGCTATCATTAACGAGGATGGTCATGCCTGGCTAACTTTACTTGCTGTTGGCATATTTTGCCTTTAGCAGTCCTGGAAATGACTGTACCCCTGTGCTCTCCCTGAAGGTAAACTCCCTGCTGGTTTTTACTGCAACTTCGAGGATGGATTCTGTGGCTGGACCCAAAGCTCACTGTCACCCCACACGCCCCAGTGGCAAGTCAGGACCTTAAAGGATGCCCGGTTCCCGGACCACCAAGGTACCACCCTCTCTTCCCTTCCCCTGGTGCTCACCTGGCCAGACAATAGACTTGGGGTACCACCCCAGAGGCACTGGACCTCCCCCAAGGACCTGCCCTGGGGTACACCTACACAATTCCCTCTTCACACTCTCTTGAGCATTAGAATGATTGAATCAAGCCAAGGCTAATGTCACCTTTTGATCCTTAAAATGAGAACTTTGATCAAGGATTAGCTGGAAGATAAGAATAAAAGCAGCAATAATAATAATCCATTCATCTGACAAGTGTTTGTTGAAACCTATTACGCATCAGGAACAGAAATCCTTGAGAGATAAGGAAAACTGTAGCCCTCTTTATGACCGGGGAGGCTAAGGCTCAGGTAGGCCGTTGCGTCATTTGCCCCAGAACTGTGCCCTGGGAACCTTGCCCCATATCTAGACCATTGCCTGCGGCCCGCCTTCCTCGGTCATACCCCCCCAACCCCGCATCCAGCTGCCCCTGGCAACTCCCACCCTCCCCTCATTAGAGTCCCTGCTTGACTGCCAGAGGGGCAGAGGGCCTCCACACACCCAAGAGATGCCACCCATGCTGGGCTGGGCTGACTCCACGCCCGGAGGAACTGGCCTCGGGATCAGAGGAGGTCTGTGAGGCCAGCATATCTCCAAGAGCTGGGCAACTGGAGAGGCCAGACCACCCAGCCATGGGCCTATCCTAGGTCTGTACACAACTGCTAGGGCTGAGCAGGCCCTGGGGCCCACTTCTCTGCAGGATGGCGGGCAGGGGCGTCTCTCTCCCTTCCCCTCCCCTGTATCTACCTGCTCTTTGTGGAGCTAGAGTCCCTTGTACCAAAATTTCTCTCTTTCCAAGCAACGATCATACATCCTACAGATTCCTTTAAGGATTCATAATAATGATAAATGTGAGAGAAGACAATGTCCAGATCAACCACTGAGGGTCTCAGAGCCCGTGCAGTCCTGTCCTCGGTCCCCAGAGCTGGCTGCCTCTAGTGAGTTGGCTTTGGGCCCCATTAAAACGGAGGCTGAGTCATGGCACCACAGGGGAGCGCTGCAGGGCCCTCCCCAGACGTAGAGGCCAAGAGCGCCTGCTTCTCCTCCCGGCCTCCTCACCGCTCTGTTGAATACCTCTAGTGACAGGGCTCTCACTGCCTCCAAAAGTAGCCCTTTCCATTGTTTAACAGGTCAGAATCAAACACCGCTTTTCTTCGTCGAGCCCCACCCCTCTGTAAATTCTACTCATTGGCCCTGATTTCTGTCTCCTGGAAGCCCACAGAACTGGACTACACCCTCTCCCACAGAGGCAGCCCTTCAGATATTTGAAGACAACCATCATGACCTACCGACCACGAAAGGCCTTTTCTCTCCAGGGTCACATGACCCCAGCCACTTGATGTCTCCTCAAGGATGGGCAGGGTGCTTTCTAAGATTTCTGGCCTGGCCTAGTTACTCAGCTCTGGACCCACCTGAATTTGTTACTTGGTAGTAACTCTATAAAGACTTTGCTAAGAGAGAAAAATAGAAATGAAGGACTGAGTTCCTACTTGGGGTTCTCTGAGGCCCCTAAAAAGTCGTGAGCTCACTCTGGCCCCATCTCCATAGCACCTACCAGCTACAAAATACTCCTGGAGGTTTGCAGATGCTTCTTCCCACCACCACGTGGGGCTGGGGCTCATGTTCTGCCAGGTTTTCAGGCAGGTCAGTGCTTAGAAAACAATAAGTGAGTCTTCCTGGTCAGGGCATGGGGCACAGGATGACCTGGGCTCCGGAGAGGGGAGAAGACAGTGAAGGTTTAGAGACCATTGGAGGGCAAAGCGCTGGCATGACTGGATACGGGGGGCAGGGGTGGGCCTGGGGGAGTCCAGCATACTTCAGGCAGCTCCCGGGCTAGGGGCTGAAGCTGGTGACCTTGGGAGATCAAGGACGCAGTAACCCAGGTGTATGGTGCTGGGGCATTGCAGGCCATTTGGAATGAAGACCTTTGCATGAGCTAAGTTTTGTAGACAGTGGTCAGCAGGCTGTCTTCTCCATTAGAGGCCGCAGAAAACCTGTATCCTTAGAGATGTCCTGAGGCTAGAGAAGCATGGTGCAGGGCCCATTAACCCTGCACCCCGAGGCCCTTCAGTGTGCGAGGTTGGTGCGTCTTTGACTCTTTTCCTCTCTGCCCAGGCCACGCCCTGTTGCTCAGCACCACCGATGCCCCCACCTCTGAAAGTGCTACGGTGACCAGCGCTACGTTTCCTGCACCGATGAAGAACTCTCCATGCGAGGCAAGTCTCACTGTTCCTCTAGTTCTCTGCCTTCTCCTCCCACCTCTGGGCACTTCCAGATGAACCCACACAGATGAGCAAAGTAGCCTGACGGTCGGGCTGCTTGTTCTCTTGCAGGAGGACAAGAGGGCCATTTGAGCCAACTTCTAGGCAGACAGTACCCACCAACGTGGTAAAGTCCCATCTGCAGAGAATCTTACCTTAAACACCATACTCAGCTTCACTGAACTATTTGCAATAGGACCTTGATTTAAACAAAACCAAAAAGTATTTCCAAGGCACAGCAGGGGAGGGTAACAGCGACTTGCTACAGAATCCTTTTTAAAAATGTCAATCTCTTATAATACATTTTAAATATTATAGAACATCAAAACTTTGACTTACATAAATTTCTCTAAGGCATCAATGGCATTCAGTGAGGTACCTCCAGAGCCACTTAACCAAATGATTCGTGTAGCTGTTACCTCTTTAATGTGAAGACTGAAGGTGCCATGATTCTTAACACAAGGTCACATTCTCTAGGGACCAGGAGATGTGCTAGACCCCAGCAGGGCCCAGTGATTAAGCTCGTGGACTCTGGAATCAACTACCTAAGTCCAAGTCAGGTTCCATCACTGACTGGCTGTACAATTTGTTTGATCAGCTAATAACCTCTCAGGACCACAGTTTCCCCACCTGGAAAGTAGAGACAATAAGAGTGCCTACCCCAAGGAGGGGAGGCTTAAATGGGTTAATATATGTAAAGGGCTTATCACAAGGTCTGGCACAACGTAGGTACTACAATAGTTAACCAACAGTCTCTGGTACCCTGTATAATTATGCAAAGGAGAAAGGGAGAGAGGAAGAGGACTTAGCCAAAAACCTGCCTCCATGCTCTTGGAGAGCCGGGCCATGCCTGTGCTTCTCTGCACTCCCACCAAGCACTGCGTCAACGCCTTGCACACAGTAGAAAGCCAGCACAGAGTTTACATTCGTCTGTCCTCTCTTTCTGGAAACTCATAGGTGAAACACCTTTCTGGCTTCATTTCAGGAAAAGCTCTGTGCCCTTGGAGCAATTTGTTCCCTTTGAAACAGTGGGCATTGTGAAACCGACTAGATTCGCTTCCCCTCTGAGGGGCTGCCGGCAATCCCAGGCAGGTGGGGCTTTGACCAGCAGAGATGCAGGAAAGAGCCTCCCCCTGCTTAGGGGTACAGGCAAATTCAAGCCCTCCAGGCTTTTTGTGAAATAAAAACCCACAAACATAAAAAAAAAGAATGGAAGAGATGTATCAATGATTTTTTTTTTAAATCAGAAGAATGGTCAGATTAAATCTCAGGCTTTACCCAGTAGGCAAATAGGGGTTCATGATGTGTAGTTTGTAGCAGCCTTACTCCTGGTTCAATTTTATAACTACGTTTGCCCCATCTTCCTTACCCTCTCCTAGTTTATGTTATCTGACTAGGTTTTGTGTATCTCTGTGAGCCACCTTAAATCCTTTCTTGAAGAAGTCAGGGCACAAATAAATAAAGTCATTATGTTAAATTGTATTTGAGAAACCACGCTTTCTGGTGCAGATGATGGAATTACTCAGTCATCATTGATATTTCTCGGGTGCCACAGAGCAGCACCTAGAAAGGGAGCTTCTTAAGAGGAGATCTAAATGAGGAGAGTTGGTTGGCCCATCTGAGAGGTGAGGGGGATCCTTAAAAGCATTTCATCTTTAAATTTATTCTTCACTGGATTTAATATGAGGCTGATTTCAGAAAAAGAAATGTCAAGGTAAAACTGGTATTTTTCTAATACTTCATCATTTCCCTAATAACCTTTGGGTTGATCAATAGCTTCAACAGGTGTTTTGTTTTACTGGCCTGTTCTATTATTCCTCCAGTCACATTTGCTCTGGGCGGTTTCCGCTATTTCCTGCCCTTTTCCAGAACTTGGCTCAGCACAAGGAGTGAAGGGAAAGCAATGAGTCCAGTCTGCGATCAGCTCAGTTATTTCGCATTCGGGTTTCAGACTATTCATCTCAGGCTGATGGGTCTTTGAATTCCCAACGTTGGGGGAAATGTTTTCATCAGAAAAATAAATGACCAAGATAGAAATATGCATTTCCAGGTTCGTAAGCCCTGCCATCTATTTCACTCGAATCCTAAATGCCGAAGGCAGGAAGTTGATTTCCATCTCTCTGGCTGGCTGAATGTCAGCGACGGGGAAACGGATGTTGCATTGCTGTGTGAGACTGTGTGAGGTTAACCCCTCAGCCCTAAAGAGGCCTCCGATGGCTGTGGGGCCCTAGTGCAGGAAGGCGGACACCGGATAGAGCCAGGGGTGAAGGTCTCTGATGAGGGGCGAGCCCACGGGAGCAGGCGGCCGGCTGAGCTGAGCTCCAGGCTGACACCCACCACTGAGCATCTTCTCTAAACCCTAACAGTCCTGGTCCATGGCCTCCAGGGAGCTGAAGTAATTGCAGAATAGCTCAAAATACCCCAAGAAACCCCACAGTCGTCAGTGGGTTCCATAGGGGAATTGGTGTCGCCTTCGATGCCTTTCCTTGGAAATCTAGCTGTAAGCGGACTAGTAGGCCTAGGTTTCTCCAGCTGTGGTCACTTGGAAAACATGACAAATGCAGATTCTTGGGACCCACCCCAGACTTCCTGAATGACGTACCTGACAGGGGCCCGGGGATCTGCATTTTCAAACCCCACACTTGGTGATTTAGGTGAGACTTAAGAGCGACTGGCCATAGGCGTCCTTGCCAGTTGTGACCGAAATTCATTCTGAGCTCACGCTGAGAGTTGTCCTCCATTACCTGGGACTCCAAAGAATGTGCTGTGATTTGCCTTTTAGAAAGATGAGTCACAGAAGGGGGCAGAAATGACAGGGCGGGGGACAGACGTGGTGGAGACAGAAGGGGCTGGGAGAGCACCTCTCAGAGCCCGTGTGGAGCCGGGTCAGGTGCCCACCGAGAACGGAGACAGAGCCAGGGTGTGTCTTTGTGCCAGCCAGCTTGCAGAGCACTCAGAAGCCTTCCAGCTCCGGCCTCCTCCCTCCAGACCCCTGCAGCACCGCAGCCAGCCGCCCCTCTCCACCGTCTGCTCTCGGTGCACACGCTGCGTCCACCCCGGCCTGCACGCTTGCACGAGGGGCTTGAATATTTAAAGACTTCCGCCCAGCCCTGCCCCGCCCACCTACCACCAGCTATTCCCTGCGGGAAAGTGAGGCACCACTTATGATATATTCCGATTTTATTTTATTTTTATTTTGCTGAGCTCCAGTTCAATTAATTAAAGTTGCCTCTGGGGAGGGGAGCCTCACGGTGGCTTTCCTGCACTCGCTTGCTGTCAGAACTGCTGGCCTCCGCTGTGGCTGGGAGACACACTGGGATGTGTTTAGCATTGCAGCTGCTGGTAATAAGAAGGACGGGAGAGTGGCAGAGGCCGTCTCCACCCCTCCCCTGCCTTTCACACATCCTAGAAGCCCGAATGTCTCAACAAGCCCAGTGTGGCTTGAAGTTCTATTTTATTTGAATAGCCTGCCTGTGACTAGAATAGTTTATGCCATGTTCTCAGGACAGAACAAGGCTGGGGGGGCGGGCGGGGAAATGGGCTTCCCTCAATCTCCTCCCCCCTCCAAAACATGGAAGTAGTTTTTCATCTATGAGCTGCAGGAATGAAAGGGACACAGGAAGCGGCACGTGAGCCACTTAATTTGTGGTGACAGCCTAGGGCAGGCCAATTCCTGGCTACTGGTCTTCTGATCTTGCCAAAGCTGCAGCCGCCTCTGAGCTCTCCCTGCACACGCGTGCGAACACGCAGGCACACACACGCTAGGGCTGGCGCACGGCCGGTCCTTTCTACTCCTGGCATCAGCCCTGTGGTGATAAAAGCTTTCATTAGCGGCTAGGAGCTGCTGAGATGGGAGCAGAAGGCGACCAGAGGGCCTCCTCCATGTCGGCATAAGCTATCTGGCCTGCAGGGAAGGAGACCTCAGCTCCGTGTCATTAAAACCAGCAAATGTGGCCAGAGGAACATGAGAGAGGAGGCTGGCATCTGGAATTGCCTTCTGCCACCTGTTAAGTTCTGCTCAAAGGCCCGCTGAGGAGGAGCCTGCTACGCAGGCAGGGCCCCCAAGGCTGGAGGCGAGGGAGTTGTTCAGCGAATTGCACTCTGGTTGATTTTGTAAGGCTTTCCAGGCTGCTGGTGACCATTCCTGGACACAGGGCCCATCCTTTCCCAGGGATTTGGCTGGTGGGGCATTCTCCAGCATCTCGGTGTAACCCACAGTGAGTGTCATGGCTGTGCTGATGGGGCTTGGTCAAGCTGGCCTCACTCCCTCCCCATGGGCAGACAAACAGGACTTCCAGATAGGAAGAAGACAGGAACTTCGTGACTCCTGTGTTTTAACAGTTTATTAAATTCAATAGCAAAATCCCCCTTGGAAAGGCAAAAAAAGGAGAATAAGAGTAACAATAATTCCTCTAGGATGGCTTGAGGTAGAAAAAAATGCAAAACCTGAATGGCTCTTCCTTTGTCAGCCCCACCAAACCCTCAACAAGCAGGAGCTAAAGATGCTAAGAATATTCTATGCAGCTCACTTTCTGGAGTAGATCCTAGGTGTCAGGGGCTGCCCCGCCCGTGATCTGGGTCAGGGTTCATGCAGGGCTGCCCAGGGGATGGAGCGTTCCATCTGTTCAGGACAGGAAAGAAATGTACCCAGAGCTGCACAGCCAGTACATACAAAATCAGGATCAAACTCAGGCCTTATGACTTCAAGCCTTGTGCTCTTTCTGTCACATTGCCCTGTCCCCGGCAATGGTGGTACCTTCTCAGTTTCTGGGGAGTTGATGTGGGCCTCAGAAGCATCCCTGAGGACTGGCATGGCTCTCACCTAACCCAGAGCCCTCACCCTACCTCACCATAGATTCCTCATCTCCAGAGGCAGGAAAGGAATTCATACCATTTTGTAGCAGACTAGTTACCCACTTTGCCTCTCCTCAAGCTGGGACTAGTTGCTGGGTCTAATTCCTGAGCAACCGAGGCGACACTGCCACTCACCTTGTATGTGCCTTGTTCTCAGCCCCACGTGCTCTCACTTATTTTAGCAAATCAGGAAGGAGAAGCTACCCCAAGGGGCTTCACGAGCTTGATCCCGAGTAAGGCTGTCATTTCCTGGATTCATTCAACATTCTTCCTAGAACATGAGCCCACCTGGGGAGAAGCAAACTTCAGCCTTCCCTTCTCCCTACTTACCGTCCTCCCCTGTGTCTCAGCTGAGTGCTGACTGGGGGAAGAGCAAGCAGTTTCTTCCAGAGTCCACCTAGGACAGCCTCTGCCTTGTGTGGCCAAGCAATGCTGCACAAACACTTTGTGGTGGCTGCAGAAACCCTCTTTGTAAACAGTTAGGGCTCAATGCCAAGCTAGGGGGGATTCTGGGGCAACACCATGCCTAGCTCCCCTCCCACGAGCCTGAGCACCTTTGCACGGTGTTTGAGGTCTGGATATCCAGCTCCCATCTCATCTAATGCTGTGACATCCACTGCAGTGACAGAACGCTCACCGACTCACAGGCAAGTCCCGCTCGTCTTCGGACAGCTCCAGGCTTCAGTGTTTGCTTAAATCAAGAGCGAATCCAGCTAGATTTGCCAGGGCTTGCTTTTGCACCCTCTACTCTCTGCACCCCTCCTCTTCGGCTTCGAGGAGCCTTGAAGAAGCAGGGATAGAACTCCATGCTTCCTGTGCGACATCCCGCTGGGCTGTCCATCTCTGTCCAGGACGTCATGGTGGGCCCAGCAGGAAGCACAGGGCCCCTCTGGCTCCCGTGTGGTGATGCTGACATCTCAAGCAAGTCAGAGCAGCGCGGTGGCCCCAGGCAGCTGCCTCCCCCGCTGCCCCATGGCCCGAGAGTTGTGACATCTCCCATGTCCAGAGGAACCCAGCTGGTCATTCGGGGTCAGGACAAAAGGAGCATCACCAAGGCAGTGTGACGTGATAGGAGAAGCAGCACCTGGAGGTCATTCAGACCTTGGTGGAATCCTGCCACTTTCTAGCAGGGTGACCTTGTGCAAACACCTCACTCTTCTCAGCTTCAGTATCCTCTGCAGGGCTGTTGGGAGAAACAAGTAGCCAAGATAGAAGAGTGCCCGGCCCGGATCTGGACACATGGTAGATGCTTAATAAGTGTGGTTTCTGCTCCTCCACTGCTGCTATTACTATTATTACCTTTTTTTTTTTTTTTTTTTTTTTTGCGGTACGTGGGCCTCTCACTTTTGTGGCCTCTCCCGTTGCGGAGCACAGGCTCCGGCCGCGCAGGCCCAGCGGCCATGGCTCACGGGCCCAGCCGCTCCGCAGCATGTGGGATCCTCCCGGACCGGTGCACGAACCCGTGTCCCCTGCATCGGCAGGCGGACTCTCAACCACTGCGCCACCAGGGAAGCCCTACTATTATTACTTTTGTGATGAGTCCAAGGTCAAAGGCCAGAGCCTGCCCTATCCTGAATCTGGAGAACTTGGTCAGGGGTGGCACCCTCAGGACGAGATACATGGCAGCTGCCAGGATGGGACCAGAAAGGCAGCGTGGAACTTGGCTGGGTTCGATGGGCGCACAGATGCCTGGTGAGAGGACTGAGGAAGGGAGGGGCACAGAGGGTCCTCACTCAGGCGGGGAGCCAGCGAGTATTCATTTCAAACACACCATGTGACCAGCCGTGCAGGAGACAGACCGCAGGAATCTGGGAACTTTTTAGTGTTTATTCAGCAGAAAAGTTAAGAACACTTACTTTCAGTATGACAGGTCCTGGTCTCCAAGTTACTTATGAACCACGTGGCTATGTTACATTAAAAAGCAAGCCAAAATTCTTAAATAGAGCCCTCAAACACCCTAAATCTTTGTACTCCTAGGAGAAAGAAACCTTCCCTTAGTCTGGGGCTAAGGGAGGGACCCTTAATAACTGTAGAGTAACTAAAGGAGTACGGTAGCCCCCCCTTATCAATGGAGGATACGTTCCAAGACCCCCAGTGGATGCCTGAAACCACAGATAGTACCAAACCCCATATACACTATGTTTTATCCTGTACTGACACGTGGGTAGTGTATACAGCATGGATACACTGGCCAAAAGGATGATTCATGTCCCAGGCGCGACAGAGCGGGTCAGCAGGAGATTTCATCATTTTGTTCTGCTACTCAGAACGGTGCAGAATTTAAAACTTATGAATTGTTTATTTCTGGAATTTTCCATTTCATATTTTTGGACTGCAGTTGACCTTAGGTAACTGAAACTACAGAAAGGGAAACAGCTGATTAAGGGGACTACTATATTTTTTAAATAGTGATCCCCTCCTGTGTGTCTGGCACTGTGCTAAGCATCTCACTTGCGTTATCTTATTAACAAAACAGACTTGTGAGGAATTGTTACCCCCATTTACTGATGCAGAATCTGGGGCTTCAAAAGCTTAAGTAACTTACTAGTCACCCTTGCTAGTGAAAGGCAGAGCCAGGATTCAAAACAGGTCTGTCCAACTCCAAAGCCAATCCTGCAAACACCCTAAGGTCACTGGACTAGACTTAGGTCACTCAAGTCAGTCAGTCTCCCTAATTGGGAATAAAACTGCCTGTGTTACTTGCTCGAGGATCAGATGAAAATAGGAAAGCTCTTTGCAATCTCTACAATATTTTATGAATGGCAGAAATTATTATTATCCCTCTTCTTACTCTGCATAGGCGTGAAGAAGCCACTGCTGACATAAATTCAGACGTTCTTATTTCTCCTCTGGGTCAATTAGCAACATGCAGACAGCTTGGGAGCATTCTTTTGCACAGTTCCTAGTATTAGCACCGGGGGGATGTGCCCAATGAACCTGCTTCATCATAATTAATTAATTAATCGTGCAGCTTCTCAATCGTGAGTATAACCTTGATCCAGGATAAGCGCAAACAAGGAGACTCCTCATCGATTCTCAAGGGTCCAACCAATATAGCCCTACTGAGATTTGGAGTCCAAATAATTCTTACCTCAGTACCTAGAGCTGGGAAGCCACTGGAACCTAGCATTCTGTCACCACTTACTGTAATGTGGTTGATGCTGCCAGAACACGTGCTAATGGGCTAAAGTAATCAACAGCCATTGTAATTACAGTCAGACATAATTAATTTAATACCTTTGAGTCATTCAAACTTAATACCTCAGCCATTACATGATGAAACTGAGGCATAGAAGAATTACTGTCAAGGCTCGTGGGTGTGAATAAAGTCCTCCTGGGCACTTGGCAGAGATTTGGGTCCGATTCCAAGTCCACCTGTTCATCATACGCCCCCTTGTGGCTCCCACTAGTGGTGATCATTATAACACGTTCGTGTGGTCCACATGCACGGGCCAACCTGTTGAAAGCACACTCTCCCCAGCTGTCAGGGCATAAACACTCCCCAGGCGGCTTTGCGACTTGCAGATACTCTCGTGCCTGGAGTCCATTCTCTTTCTGATGGCTGTTCATGAAGGTTGTAGGAATTTCATTTCACAGAGTCAATCCTGTTCCCCAGCTAAAGGATTTCAAAGCTGTTTCTCAGCATCATCTCTATCACCTACAGAGAAACTGAGGCACAGAGGAGGTTGTTTGCCCAAGATCACCTCATTACAATGTAACTCAAAAGAAAATATTGTTTCCTTCCCACAAGACTGGAAAGATAATTCTATAGGGAACCTGGAATATAAAACACTGGGCTGAAATTTTTAATACAGCATCCTTCATCCTGTCCTATTCTGCTTTTTGTGAGCTGTTTATCTCTGTCGTTGTTCCCTACCTGCTTTTTCCAATACAGGAAGAGGAACTAACATTGATAAATGTATCTGGTAAACTGGGCACTGGGCTCACATAATCCTATTAAAGTCTCCTAGTGACTCTATAAGGAGAGTACGGTTGGCCCCATTTCACAAATGAAGACTGAGGCCCTGAGATATTATGTCATAAATAAAGACAGAAATGTTCTTTCTGATTCCAGAGCCACAGCATGACCCCACTTCATTCCCCCAGAAGCTCCCACCTTCCCTTGGTCTTCCTTGCAAAACCCACAGTTCAGGCCAGAGAACCTGATCCTCCCCAAAGCAGTGAAAAGA
The DNA here is from genome assembly GCF_949987515.2 of Delphinus delphis. Taxonomy (NCBI): domain Eukaryota; kingdom Metazoa; phylum Chordata; class Mammalia; order Artiodactyla; family Delphinidae; genus Delphinus; species Delphinus delphis. Next base: position 67,410,634 of record NC_082694.2, read on the forward strand.
CAGCATTCTCTTCTCCCACTTTCCAATGATATCGGAATCCTCCCTTGATGCCTTTTTTAATGCAGTGTTTATTGTTTTTTCTGATTACAGAAACGCTCTGCATTCATTGTAGAACATTAGGAAAAACTAAAGAAGAAAATTGAAATTGCCCAGTTTTACCCTCCAAAGATAACCCCTGTTACCATGTTTGTAAATTTCTTTCCAGGCAGATAAATGTAGATTTGAGCAGAGGGATAGATAGATAAAGGGTTTATACAAATTTGGTATCATACCGTATAAGCATTTTGTGTCTTCTTCATTACTTAATATTGTATTTTCCTAGATCAATATCATTCTTCATAAATATGATTTTACCCTAAATTTATTCATTTTGTTCTAGTTATCAAAAGTAATGGATGTTCATTGTAAAAAATTTAGAAAAGAAAGAAAATACCAAAGAAGGAAAAAAATACCCGTAACTTCGTAACTTCACCAGCCAGGTCCAACAAATATATAATCTTCATTGCTTTTCTTGCTGTGTTTTTGCAAAGGGGACATGTGGATGTCCCTGGCTGGGTGTTCTATGGCTTCAGTGTGATGCCTGAGAAAGAAGGAAAGACATGGGGTGCTGTTTTCAGAAAGGATCTCAATGTTTTAAGTCTCTTACATGGCCAGGAATCCTTATGCCTCCGTAACTGCAAGTATTTCCCAGCATATTTTATTTGCTTGTTATCAGAAATCTGCATCTGGCCTGCTTCTTGCTGAGTTGGGTTGATTTTTCATTAGGCTATTTATAGCTAGAGAGTTGGTGTTTATTTTTTCTGGGTGAATTAGAAGATGGTGTACAAAACACTGGGTTTTGCAGTGAATCAGTACTCTCAGTTAAAATTAATAAGACCATATTGAAACCAAGGACCTCTTAAAATTACAAATTCAACCAAGGGAGAAAGGGGGGTGGTGGGAGGAATTGGGAGATTGGGATTGACATATACACACTATTGATACTATGTATAAAATAGATAACTAATGAGAACATACTGTATAGCACAGGGAACTCTACTTAATGCACTGTGGTGACCTAAATGGGAAGGAAAAAGAGGGGAAATACATATATGCATAGCTGATTCACTTTGCTGTGCAGTAGAAACTGACACAACATTGTAAAGCAGCTATACTCCGATAAAAATTAATTAAAAAAAATAAAATTACAAGTTCACACCCAGAATTAACAGCCCTGTTGCATCTTAGATTGGGAAGAAGCTTTAGCCTCCATTCAAAGCTTGGATGTCCTTGACGACATCCCTAATCCTGGCCATCCAGTGAGTGCTGGGTGACCCATAGTGTGGGGAATATCGAAGGAGTACCCACCCCACCGCCACAAACAAGCTCATTTCTGAGCATCTCAGTCTGTTAAAATGTGTTTTCTTCTGTTTAAGTGAAATACGCACTAGAACATCCATTCTTGGTTTTGTCTCTACTGCTAGAATACATGCAGCCCTTCAGAAATTCAAAGAAACGTAGCACCTCCCCTTCATAGCATTTCCTATATTTGGGGGTGCTGCCTGCTAGTAGACATTATTTGATACCATTGAGTCTCTTTTGTCCAACTTCAGCCTAAATTCCATACTGATTTTTTTTTAATTGGTTCAAGAGAAACTTGTGAAGTTGCCACAAGATATGCATAGCAAACAGGGGGCATATTCTAGACATAAAATTGCAGTCATTACCTCTGGAGGAGGAAAGGGCCGTGAGAGAAATAATAGCATTAGGCCTGGCCACGAGGCTGCTCCTGCTTTGCATACAGAACTTTAATTAATAAAATGACAAACACTGGTAGCACATAATTGGAAAGTCTATTGGGCCCCACCAAGAGGGAGGGAAAAATGGCCCAGAAAGGGCAGGCTGGGGCCAGAAAATACAATTGCTGGTGGCGTGCTCCTGGCGTTGTCTCTTTTCACTTGTCTCATTTGTTGTCTGCATGTAAAAGGGTTTATTAGTCAAAAGCTGTCACTTATGATCTATATCTATTAGAATGGGTCTAGAAAGGATCAAAAATTTTATTGTTACAGGCTCCGACAAGTGTTACTTCCCACAAATATTATGTAGGATTTGTATAAGATTTCCCATATTTGTGTGAATACATTTGAGGTACACCACACACACACACACACACACACACACACACACACACACGTATTTGTGACTATTAATTGTCTGGCAGAGGCAGAAACAAAGGTTGTAAATGGTTTAAAATGCACTATCTCGGTAATTCCCCCAATATGAAGATGCTTCTATGATAAGATCTTATTAAAATATAAATTCTGATTCAGTAGGTCAAGGGTAAGGCCTGAGACCCTACATTTCTAACAAACTCCCAGTCATGCCAACACTGCTGGTCCACAGACCACACTTTGAGCAACGAGTATCCAGAAAACCTTCACAAGACACACCCAAAAGATTTATGTATTACCGTAATATGTTACATGTGTATAGCTCTGTAGATACGGTAGAAGGAACATAGAACCTAGTATGGAACCCAGGTCTGCAGCATATGGGCTTAGTGACCATGCATGACATACTTAACCTTTCTAAGCCTTAGATTCCACATCCGAAAAATGGGTATGATAATATATACAGGAAGGGATGTTGTGAGTGTAAAATGAGACAGCATGTACGAGTGCCTAGTATAGCTCTCTAATATTCAATAAAAAGTCAGTTAATGCAGGAATAAATTGCAGACATAGAGAATGGATTTGAGGACACGGGGAGGGGAAGGGTAAGCTGGGGCGAAGTGAGAGAGTGGCATGGACATATATACACTACCAAATGTAAAATAGATAGCTAGTGGGAAGCAGCTGTATCACACGGGGAGATCAGCTCGGTGCTTTGTGACCGCCTAGAGGGGTGGGATAAGGAGGGTGGGAGGGAGACACAAGAGGGAGTGGATATGGGGATATATGTATACATATAGCTGATTGACTTTGTTATACAACAGAAACTAACACACCATTGTAAAGCAATTATACTCCAATAAAGATGTTAAAAAAAAGAAAGTCAATTAATGAAGTGCTTTATCCTGTAGGGCACCCAGATAGAAATTGGTCTCATTAAGATCAAATTCCAAGAGAGTTTTTTGCCTACTCTGGGTACCTGAACTTGACTGTCAAGATCAAACCAGGTCTACCTGATTTGAGTATCCATATATAATGACATCAAAAGGGTTATTTAACCTAGGGCTATATAAAGAAAATGGAAGACTTCAAAAAGGACTTCAGCCTTCAATCTGTTCTGGGAATCACATATAGCTGCTCTATACACTTAGATACAAGTAATTAATAAGGGATATTCTGTAAGAATTGATATCCGTCCTCCAGTTCTTCTGTTGAAGAAATTGTTGAGGACCTTATCCTGTAGGTCCAAGATGATAGTTCTGGTCCTGTTTGCATCCTCAGATCATCCCTGCTCACCCTCAGCCCACGGATCTCTCACTCTCAAGGTCATTCTCAGGCTTTGCCCAAGGATTGTGTGGCAGCCACATGAAGACCCTCTGCTGAGGACTGTGTCCTCCCCCACTGCAGGAAAAACACTCCTTCTATACCTTGGTGGTGGTGAGCACAGCATAAGCCATTTTTTAGCTATTTAATGATTGCCTTTTACTCAAAGTCCAAGGTGAAAATGGACCCCTCATGGAGAAGGCCAGGCTGCTTCCTGCACTAAGTAGCCCCATCTTCCCAGTGGTCTCAGCCTGGCTGCATTTTAGAATCACCTGGAGAGATTTGAAAAACTGTCAGTGCCCAGGACCTACCCAAGGCCAATTAAATCAGAATCTCTGGGGGTGGAGCCCAGATGTGGGTAGTCCCGAAAGTTCCCCAGGTGATCCTAATCTGCAAAGCATGTTGAAAACCACAGGTTTAACCATTTCATTCACTATATGTGAGCTCTACTTTCACATTCTTTAGTTCACTCAATCTTTTTTTTTTTCTTTTTTTTTTTTTTTTTTTTTTGCGGTACGCAGGCCTCTCACTGTTGTGGCCTCTCCCGTTGCGGAGCACAGGCTCTGTATGCACAGGCTCAGCGGCCATGGCTCACGGGCCCAGCCGCTCCGCGGCATATGGGATCTTCCCGGACCGGGCCCGAACCTGTGTCCCCCGCATCGGCAGGCCGACTCTCAACCACTGTGCCACCAGGGAAGCCCCACTCAATCTTTATAAGCACTTTTAAGGCCAGCAGGGATGGTATGGTTATTATCACAAGTTTGTCTATAAGAAAATAGAGGTTCAGAAGGGGTAAGTGGTTGGCTTAAACTCATACAGTTAATTCTTTCTGGCCTTGGAGAACAAACTCCAAGTTATCCCATTGTCAACAGGCAAGGAAACAAGGAGAGTCTGACAAGCCACCTGAGAATGAATGTTGATACAAAGAGCAGTTGCTTCTGGCATGTTCTGGAAAGGCAGTGGGACGAGTGATAGAAGCAGAGGGGCAAGGCCCTAGAAGCTGCTCTCTAGTTCCATGCTTCTCTGCAGATTTTGATGCAGTAGGTCTGGGGTCGGGCCAGAGATTCTGAATCTCTAATGAGTTCCCAGGCAACATGGATGACACCAGCCTGAAGAGCCCTCCTTGAGTAGCAAAGCACTGACTGACTCTTAGAAGCAGAATCTGGAATCACTGGGTTTAAGTACAGGTGAGAAATGGTTAAGTGAAAGGCTTTAGGTTCTGCACTGCCTGTATCTTGAGAAAGAACAGCATCTGCCTGGCTACCTCACATCTTACCAGACACTCAGTGGATGAAAAACATAAATGGCCAAAAAGCATGCTTTGCTAGCTGCTCACTGACTGCCAGCAGGCAATCTTATTCCAAACCATTTGCATCCATTTCCAGAACTAGACTTTGCTGAAACTCAGACAGTGCACACCTCGGCTTGAGCTTGGCTATAGGTACCTGTTTCCTAAATAGGTGGTAATATTGTAAGATGAAAGTTAATTTTTAATTCTTCTATTTATTCATAGCACTAAACTGGATTAAGCGGCCATCTTGACCCAAATCCTGACTATCTTATGTCAAGTGTCTTGACTTGACTGTCTTATGTCCTCACTGTCAAGTGGCTCTGATTACTTTCCCTTTTGCTGTACTCAGCACAATTGCAATTACTCATTTAAATTCAGACTTCCTGACTAGACGATAAGCTCCTTGAGGGCAGGGAAGAGATGCATAATGTACAGCACAGAGTAGGTATGCAATAAATATTTGTTGAATGAATGGATGGTCATCTCTCTCAAGGACTGATACCCAGAGGGAGCCCGGTAGACCTCTTAAGGAGCTAAGGATGCCATCCTAGGCACCATCCCTTGGCAGCCAGCCCAGTTCTCTCTTGCCCAGGCTTATTGTCATAAAATACAGTGCAGGAAGATGGAGAAGCTCAGCAGTCACTGGTCTATGGCCCCGTGTCTATTGTATAAGACAGGACTATATCTCACCGACATGCTCATGCCACTAGCAGAATCTACTTCAAATGTAGTTTCCTAAGAGCAACTGAGAACTATACAGTTTGCCTACAGCCAGTTGGCTGCGAAGTGGGTAGACCCTCCCCCCTTTCCGGGAACCTGACCCCTGGAATGCAGGCAAATGCTAAGGAGCTTCACAGGATGCAGAGCTGGTTTCTGTCCCTGAGAGGGGGAACCTGGTAAAGAGGAGGGTCTTCTTGTGTATGTATACATTTTTATTCCTTCTTACATTGATCAGCTCCTACCATGTGCCTACACTTGACAACTACTGTGAATTCAAGATGAATAAGACAGTCTCTGCCATGAAGCAACTTGTGGCCCAAGGGGGATGAGGGTAGGAGGGAAGACAAGGCAGCAGAGCTACACCCCGTGATGGTCCCACCAGCCTCCATTATAAGAGTTCAGACAAGGGGGATGTCATTTCTAAGACAGGTTAGAAGAAATGGCTCCATGAACAAAAAAAAAAAAAAGATTTATTTTTTAAGCGGCAAGAAGGAAAGAGGAGGTAGAAGAAATGGAAGGATCAAAAGCACAGAAGCAGAAAAACGTGGCAGGTGCAAATCTGGCATGTAGACCTGTGGGGGGAATCTAGGAACCCACACTCCTTTAGCCCCAACCTGTGGACTCCTGGGTGAAAACTCTGGCAGTTCCCACGACTTATCTGGTCACTCTAAGGTAATACACACCTAAAGTCTCTTCAAAACCCAAAACACATGCGTATTGAGAAATCAAAATTCCCATCCCGTCAAAACTTCTGTCTTGCTTAAAGTCAGGGCTTCTTCCTTTCCCCTCCGCCTACCACTCTCGGCCCTGTTGCAGATTAAAAGCCTGGAATCTGGAAGACGGTGATCATTGGCCTCTTTCTTCTTCATCCAACTCTCCTCCTCTTCTTGCTAACTTCTGACCCTTCAAGATCTTAAGTGCAGGGAAAGAGAAGAGGTAAGGAGAATAGGGAAGCTCTTACTTGGCCCAGACTGTTATAGTGACCTGCGTTGGTATTCTCCAGATGTGACAGGTATTTAAGGCTTACTATTTCTCACAGGGGGCACTTTTGCGGTTTGTTTGGAGGTCTACCTTTCTCCCCAGTCCCTCCACTATGGCTGGGAATCTTTTGCCTTGACTAGGGCATATGTGTCTCCCATCCAGTTGGTCACTTACTGCTTACTCTGCCTTTGGACATCTCAGGATATCTGCAGCTTCCTTCTGCTGAGTTCTATTTACCCCTCCAAGCAGCCCTTGCAGGCAAGATCTAAAATGACTGGCATGGGCTCCTTTGTACACGGCCCCCTCTAGTGTAGTTTATGTGCAGCCCTCATGCATTTTTTTTGCCCCAGCAAACTCTGGGAGCTCAGGCCACCCAAAATTGTCACTTCTCCCTTGTTCTGCCATCAAAGCAGCTAACCACCCTCTTGTTCATACTTTAGATTTTCCAGGTGAGAGATTGACACTAATCCGCTGTGCTCCCAAATTGCAGGGGGTAAATATTGAGTACTTGTTATGGTAGCACTAAAACCACTCTCTCCTGAGTTGGGATGAAAAGGGAGCCTTCTTCACAGGAAGGTGAAGTGAGGTGAAACTCATGATACACCAGAAGCACCTTCCCAAGACTCTCTCTTAGGAGTCAACCACCAACTTTTTTATATCCAAAGTCTGGTTGAGGGATTAAGAAGTGTGTACCCTATTTTCATCCACGTCTCTTGAAAGCCCTGTATCTCGCTATGCTGTCAGACTTCCCATTGAAATGTAATATCTATTGCCTCAGGGCTTGAGCCAAAATTCCTTTTTAATATTTTGTTGCACTATGTATTATCTCATCTAATTGGCCCTATAACCTTGTAAGGTAGATAAAACAATTCCCTTCTTAGAGAATAGAGAACTGAGCTTCAAATTGACCAAAGTGGCAAGAACAAGTTTTGAATCCAGATCTCTCAGACTCTAGAGCTCTTAGACCATCCTAGGAGGATACATGTGGCTCAGCAAAAGTACTTGATAGATATCCATTGAATGATTGGAAAGTTGATTTGTCTAGATTATAGAGGAATGTGAATGGCTTGATATTAATTGATAGGGAGTGAGAAACCATTGCAGAATCACAGCTGGCAGTGATAAACAGGAAAATGTGACAGAGATATACTGAAGAATTTAGAAGGGAGAAAGAATGGATAGGGAGAGGCACTTTTGGAGGCTATGGAAAGAGTACAAAGAGAAAGTTATAGAGGACGTGGTGAATGTTACTTTAGAGTCATGAGGGTAGAAGCCAGATTGAAGGAATTTAAAGAGAGAATGGGCAACAAGGAAATAAAGGCAGTGGTTACGTACCAGTTATCCAAAATGTTAACATCTGAATGGAGGTACAGAAATAGGTTGCAAGCCACAGGAGCTAGCAGGATCAAATAAAAAATATTTTTCCAGGATATGTGAAACCTGATCTTGTTTGTAAATAGAGGAGCCAGAAAGTAGAGAGACTCTGAAGGTACTGAAGAAAGGAAGAGCTGTTATTGAGAGCAAGGACGAGGGTAGCAGGGTGGAAAGAGAAGGGGTTAGAAGAAAGTGAAGGACACATCTTCCTATAAGACGAAGGAAGAGAGAAGGTAGGTAAATAGATAATTATGCTGTGGGGAAAAAAAAGAGGTTGAAGGAGATTGCACCTGGCCAGTAAATCTTTATCAGTAAAGTAGGAATCAAAATAATGGATCGGGAATTGGGGACCAAGAGGTGACAGCATCAGTGATTGAGGAAGAGTTTGAAACACCCACTGTGCTATGTGTGTTAAGAAATCAACTGTGGAAATCACCAGTGGATGAATAAGTACCATGAACATGAACCATCCAGGACATTAAGGTTCAACAGTCCAAATCAGCAATATTCTGTGGCCAGGGAGCAAAAGGAGAAAAAGCATGTAGCAAGCATTGCCCCAAGCTGGTCGCTGCAGGATAATGAGCTGAGGGCTGAGAGGGTTTAGTTAGCAAGAGTAGGATTAAAATTTCCAGTCATGGCATCCAGACTGCTCAAGAAAGCCAAGTGGGACCAGTGAAAAAATTTAACAGATTTGTGAGATTATCCTGGGACATGCAGTGGAGACAAGTATTTGCTACACTGGATTTGGGAAAATGGGAAAGGTATAAGCGAAGAGGTTATATGGTTAGATAGACCAGGCTTACCAGGCTCAGGGGTGGCCTTCTTAGTGAAGGGTTGATATGCAACAGAGCCGGGAGTCTTCTGCTTCAGTGCCTCATGGTACGTAACCTCTTCGATCAGATTGTGAGTCAACCATGAGTTTAGAGTCTAGGAGAAAAGCAGTAGTGGTTTACAGAGAGGCATGTTTTCAAACAATGAGAATCAGAGAAAAGGAGGGATCATAGCTGATGAAAACTCCAGGTTGCCATAGGACATAATTTATCTTCCTTTCTATAATAGCCATTTTTATTACAGGATCTGAACAGGAATATTTAGGACAATGATACGCTGTAGTTGTCCTAAGTTTTAAATGTTGTTTATAGATTGTCTATCAAACGTACAAGCTCTATTATTTTAAACACAAAGAGCAGAGACCTTGTTTGTAGTGTATACTGCCTCTGGGCATGACTGTACTTAAACTTTCTGAGATAGATTGGGTACAGTTCCCTTTCACATGTCTTAGGGTACAATGCCATAGAAACCTATAATAAAGACACAATGAAAACATATAATTATATCTTGCCTTAGGCAAAGTGTGCACCCTCATTCTGAAAGATACCACATTAAAAGATCTTTATAGGTAGATTCTTATCTCACTTTTGCCCACCAGTGACCACAGGTATCAAGTCATAGGGTCTCCAGTTAGCTAAGACATGACATGGTACCATTCAAATAAGATTATTACACTCTTTGGGGAAGGAATAAAAATCAATGATTCCTAAATCGCTAAAAGAAATTGAATCACAAAATCACTTGCCCAAGGTCACAAAGTGAATTGGGGCCACAGACAATAATCTTTGGGTCCTGTTTAGGAAGTTCATTTAATACCCTGTTGATCTCGATATACCCTTAGAGGCAGAATCTTGTGAAGTTTAAGATGATGACATCAACCTGAACAAAGTTCCAAAATTGCCCATCAGTTTCCCCCTCTCACCTCCTTGAACCTTGGTGAAAGCCACTTCGGGAGACCGCGAGTGAGATCAGGCTGTGGGTGACCAGCTCTCCTCACGGGGAAGACCCTGGCTGAGTCTCCAGCCAAATCCTTGAGAATTCCAGGAAGGTAAGTAACATCTAGTCTTTCTGGCTCTTCTCTCCCTTGCAGCTCCGAATGTCCTGGCTCATCCGTGGAGTGTTGCAGGGAAATGTCTCCTTGGTGCTGGTGGAGAACAAAACCGGGAAGGAACAAAGCAGAATGATCTGGCATGTTGCCACCACGGAAGGCTTGAGCCTGTGGCAGTGGACGGCGCTGCCTCTCCTTGATGTGGCCGACAGGTGGGCCTTTACCCAGCCCCATCAATCCCTTTTCCTGTATCAGCCAAAATGCAGAGGGGCCCTTGTCTTCCCTCCCCCTATTCCTTCTACCCAAGACACACATCCAGATACGCACAGACACGTGCACACACAAATGTGCACACACATTCTTCCTGCAGACTTACAGGAAGCACTGAGTTTCTCTGAGGGGTTTCCATGCTAATGAGATGAGTATCTCTCACACCTCTGGCCTGGCCTGATTGGCTGCCTCCAGTGTCTGTAGGAAAAAGTAGAACCGAACAACTCATATGACCCCCAAAGAATAATCAGGCTTTATGTGTATATGGCATTTGCTCTTAATTAATGGATTTTGCCTTACTTTTCCATCTGACGTTCTATTTATTCCTTATTAACAATAAGAAAACCTGTGACATAGGTAGGACAGACCTTATGGAGCCTCATTCCTGCCCTTTTACAGGGTTCTCCTTCACTGAGAACCAAAGAGGTGAAGCAACAGCAAGTCGGCATTGGAGTGAGGACTGGTGCTCTGGCCAATCCCAGTCCGTGCTCTGTGGAGCCTGGTCCCCAAAGCAGGTGGATGAGAAATTCTTCAGTAAACAGGGGAGTGCTTCTACCAAAGGCCCCGATTCCTAGTTAGATTCTAGGACTAATGCCCTTTGTAACCTTGAACTTCTCTGGACCTCAGTTTCCTCATCTTTAAACTGAGAGGGTTGGACTAGAGGATCATTAACTCCACGTGGCTCAGAAATGGAGCAGTAACTTCTCTGCTCAGCTGCCACTTGTCTCCCCAGGATGGCACCAGTCTGCCACCTGCAGTCGGCCTGGAGCCAGCAGTGCCTGACCAGCACAGTTGCTAATGTGATGCTCCGCTGTGTCACACTGAACTCTCACAGTTGGTGCTGGTCTGTTCCGGACCAAAAAGTGACGGGGAGGGAGGGACTCATTTATATAAATGGGACAGAAAACTGGATCTGGAAGGGATCTTTAAGCCATCTTTAATCTTTACTAGGCTAAATGTCAAAGCCTACGATCCAGGGCAGCCTCTGCTTTTGACTCCCCAGTACATTCAAATTGCTGTTCTAGTGGATCCTTCGAAAAATGAGGGCAAAGAGCTTAAGACAAAGTGGAGGGTGATGCCCGTTGACACACAGCTTTGTAAATATATAGCTGGGTCCCAAACTCTTCACCCAGATTTCAGAGTCTGCTATTTCCAAGAGCTCATAACTCAAGCTGTGCTGTCATACGAAGCTGCCATCAACCTCTAAGCAGCAGCTTCCCGCTCCTTCAGACGTGTGTGGGTTAAAGATCAAAGCACTTGGACATCCCAGGGCTCACTGCTGCCCCCAGGACAAATGGATTTAATTAAAACGGAGGAAGGGGCAGTGTGGGCGCCCTCACCATAGACTAGTCTTTTGTCCTTCGGGATTGCAGGGGCTCGTGTGCAGGGCATGGGGAACAGGTGGGTAATGCCAGAGTCCTCCCTCCTGGGAAATGCTAAATTAATTCAGATGAATCAAAAGGTTTTTTTCTCCTCGATCCAGCAAGTCCTCTCTCTTTCATAGCCACTCCAGGGGATTTAAGGCAAGTAAGATGTTGACTCTGTTCACTCCCGTCGGCTAGAGTTTTGTTTGAAGGAGACTTTGTTCTTAGCCTCCCTCCTTCCTGTTAAAGGCTGTTTACCAGACTGACATTTCCAATACTGATATTGAGACCAAACCGTCCTGTGGGGATTCAGACAAAGGCCAGCTTGGTTGAATGATGCCTCGTGACCTAATAAATGTGCAATTACACAAGTGGCCCCATTCACCGGGCGCCTGCCCACCACTGACATGCTCTGATGTGGGATGCTGCCCTCCCCACTCCCTGGAACTAGAGATGATATAGGAGGCATCAAGACCCAGAGGCAAATGGAACTGGAAGAGAATGAGGCAGAGCAGCTTTCACTCGCTGAAATCCAGCTAGGCTGTAGATGTGACTGCCCCATAAAACCAAAGCAGACCTGTGGATGACAGAGCACAGGCTTTAGAGTCAGAGAGTCCCAAGTTTAAACACTGGCTCAGCCACTAACTAGTGTGACCTCGGCCAATTACTGAACCTCTCTGGGCCTTGGCACCTACATCTGCAAAATGAGTATAACATCAGTACAATTTTACAGGATTATTACAAAACTAACTAAAGTAACTGTCAAAAGCATCTATGTGTAGTACATGTCAGTGAAGTTTATTTCCCACACCCTGCATCATCATCCCTTAGTTTTGTGGCCTCAGATAATTTATTGAATACGTGGTACAAATCACAACCGCTGATCTTCCAAGTCAAGTCATATGCTATTATTTTTTAAATGTATTTATTTTATTTATTTATTTTTGGCTGCATTGGGTCTTCTTTGCGGTGCAGGGGCTTATTGCAGTGGCTTCTGTTGTTGCGGAGCACAGGCTCTAGATGTGCGGGCTTCAGTAGTTGTGGCATGCAGGCTCAGTAGTTGTGGCTCACGGGCTTAGTTGCTCCGTGGCTTGTGGGATCTTCCAGGACCAGGGATTGAACCCATGTCCCCTGCATCAGCAGGCAGATTCTTAACCACTGCACCACCGGGGAAGTCCCAAGCCATATTCTATTAAACAAAGATAATAAAGTCTATCTCTTAGGCTTGGAGAAGTAAAGTGCTTGGTGAACTGCCTGGCTCACAGTAAATGCTTAGTCAGTAGTAACTACTAACAATAACTATGATATAATAATAATAATAATAATAATAATAATAATAATATCTCCCCATCTAATGCCTCAGAAAAGGCTAAGATGGACAGTTTAGCAATAATAACCAGTCATGCAACCCTAAGATGGGGGTACGTGTGCATGTGAATTTGTGGTCGTTAGTGCTCTGTAGACTTCTTATAAAGGGGAAGCACATACTCCCTCTTACTTTCAGGGAGAGTGAGCTATAGCTGCCCAGATTGCCAGAAAATGAAAATGGGAGGATGGAGAAGGTAGAGGAAGAAAATAAATAAGGGAAAGAGACAAAGAAAATGGATAAAAGGCAAAGACCAACTCCCTTCCTCCCGACCCTGAGATAGACATTGGCACCTTACCATCTGCCCACATGCCATGAAGTGTCATTAGGCAGGTCCTGGCTTCAGCTATTCAGCACCTGCCTCTTGGACAGCTCTCCAGCCATGGACCTTGAGAGGGCAAGGACTTCATTCCCTATGTTGTCCCAAATCACCTCTGCTCCCAGGTTCCCCAACCTCCAGACATTACAAAGTTTTAAAAGCAACTTTATTAGGGCTTATGGATTAGCCCTAAAGAGCTCCCAGGCTCTAGAAACTCGTCAGAGCCCCCAGACATTACATGAAACTAGCCTCCACCTAGATATGGCAGTGACCTCCTGTCTTGTCTCCTTGCCTCCATTTTTTATCCCCACCCAATCCAGTCTACACAAGGAAGCTGGAATAAACTTTCTGAAATGTAAATCTAATTATTTCTCATTTTTTACATCCTTCCATGGCTTCTGTGGTTTTTAGAGTGCCTTTCAATTTCCTTTAAAGAGACCTTCATTTAGGCCCACATGTGCTCTATCCAACCATAACCTCACCAGCCCCTTTTTATACACTCTTCTATTACTCTACCTGGTAACCTCACTAAACTTCTTTCAACTCAGTTGCATCATGATAAGTTCTTACTTCCAGGCTTTTGCACCTGCCATTCTCTCCACACGCAATGTTATTCTACCTTCCATCTCCTTGATTACTACCCTTCCTTAACTTTTTAAAGAAGCGTCTCCAGACCCCTAGACTGTATAGTATACATACAATACAGTCTCATCACCCTTGAAACACCCTTATAATGACTTATCACTCTTTTCTGTCTGTTTTTTATTATCTAAATATACACACCAACAAGGCAGGAATCAGGCCTCTCTTATATTGCGGTTTCCTGATTGTGTAGTACCATACCTAACACATATGCCCAATAAATGCATGTTGACACAATAAAGTATTGAGGGAAATTGCATGTATTTTCAAATTCCAGCTGAATTAACTGAGAATTTCACTTACTGGAATCCATCTAATATTCTTCCTCTCTTCAAACTACGTCTAACAAAACAGATAGAATCACAGTTTAAGAAATACTACTGTACAGTGTTCTGTATATCAGAACAATACCTGTGTCCCATCAGATGAACCCAAACAGCATTTGTTACTCTTGTGACAGGGAGTTCTCTTTAGACACTTGCCTGGTACCTGCACTCTCTTTGTCTCTGGGCACTGTCCTGCCACAATCACTTTGTAAGAAAGACTTTGATCTTAATTGTGTGCCCTGGTCCTTGTGAGTAGGGAGACCCAGAACTGGGCACTTGAGAGTAAAGAGCCGTATTCAGATTGCTCCCACCTCACAGTAGTCCTTCTGTCAAGACTCAGAGAATGTGCCATAGGTGTATACGGGCCGCTGACAGGGAGGCATTGATCCATGGAAGGATATTTCTTCTGTCCGCTTACAAACCGGCAAAGTGATAGAAACAATGCCATAGTCTGTCTTCATCATGAAGTGATAGGAACTTTACAACCTACTATAAATAGTAGCAAGAAAAAGCTCCAAAAGCCGTGCCCAAGATGCTTTGAGCAGTGGCAGTGTCCCTGGAGTAGAGACATGTGCTCTCAAGGTAATTTTTTTTCTATTTTTTTTAACCTTTCTTTTTTTTAAAATTTAATTTTATTTACTTTTTTATACAGCAGGTTCTTATTACTCATCCATTTTATACACATCAGTGTGTACATGTCAATCCCAATCTCCCAATTCATCCCACCCCCCCCACCCCCCGCTGCTTTCCCCCCTTGGTGTCCATATGTTTGTTCTCTACATCTGTGTCTCTATTTCTGCCCTGGAAACCGGTTCATCTGTACCATTTTTCTAGGTTCCACATATATGTGTTAATATACGATATTTGTTTTTCTCTTTCTGACTTACTTCACTCTGTATGACAGTCTCTAGATCCATCCACGTCTCTACAAATGACCCAATTTTGTTCCTTGTATGGCTGAGTAATATTCCATTGTATATATGTGCCACATCTTCTTTATCCAGGCGTCTGTCAATGGGCATTTAGGTTGCTTCCATGACTTGGCTATCGTAAATAGTGCTGCAATGAACATTGGGGTGCATGTGTCTTTTTTTTTTTTTTTTTTTTTTTTTGTGGTACGCGGGCCTCTCACTGTTGTGGCCTCTCCCATTGCTGAGCACAGGCTCCGGACATGCAGGCTCAGCGGCCATGGCTCATGGGCCCAGGCGCTCCGCGGCATGTGGGATCTTCCCGGACCGGGGCACAAACCCGTGTTCCCTGCATCGGCAGGCGGACTCTCAACCACTGCGCCACCAGGGAAGCCCTGCATGTGTCTTTCTGAATTATGGTTCTCTCTTGGTATATGCCCACTAGTGGGATTGCTGGGCTGTATGGTAGTTCTATTTTTAGTTTTTTAAGGAACCTCCATACTGTTCTCCATAGTAGCTGTATCAATTTACATTCCCGCCAACAGTGCAAGAGGGTTCCCTTTTCTCCACACCCTCTCCAGCGTTTGTTGTTTGTAGATTTTCTGATGATGCCCATTCTAACTGGTGTGAGGTGATACCTCACTGTAGTTTTGATTTGCATTTCCCTAATAATTAGTGATGGTGAGCAGCTTTTCATGTGCTTCTTGGCCATCTGTATGTCTTCTTTGGAGAAATGTCTATTTAGGTCTTCTGCCCATTTTTGGATTGGGTTGTTTGTTTTTTTAATATTGAGCTGCATGAGCTGTTTATATATTTTGGAGATTAAGCCTTTGTCCGTTGATTCGTTTGCAAATATTTTCTCCCAATCTGAGGGTTGTCTTTTCATCTTGTTTATGGTTTCCTTTGCTGTGCAACATTAGGTCCCATTTGTTTATTTTTGTTTTTATTTCCATTACTCTAGGAGGTGGATCAAAAAAGATCTTGCAGTGATTTATGTCAAAGAGTTTTCTTCCTACGTTTTCCTCTAAGAGTTTTATAGTGTCCCATCTTACATTTAGGTCTCTAATCCATTTCGAGTTTATTTTTGTGTATGGTGTTAGGGAGTGTTCTAATTTCATTCTTTTACATGTAGCTGTCCAGCACGACTTATTGAAGAGACTGTCTTTTCTCCATTGTATATCCTTGCCTCCTTTGCCATAGCCTAGTTGACCATAGGTGCATGGGTTTATCCCTGGACTTTCTATCTTGTTCCATTGATCTATATTTCTGTTTTTGTGCCAGTATCGTGTTGTCTTGATGACTGTAGCTTTGTAGTATAGTCTGAAGTCAGGGAGACTGATTCCTCCAGCTCTGTTTTTTTCCCTCAAGACTGCTTTGGCTATTCGGGGTCTTTTGTGTCTCCATACAAATTTTAAGATTTTTTGTTCTAGTTCTGTAAAAAATGCCATTGGTAATTTGATAGGGATTGCATTGAATCTGTAGATTGCTTTGGATAGTATAGTCATTTTCACAATACTGATTCTTCCAATCCAAGAACATGGTATATCTCTTCATCCGTTGGTATCATCTTTAATTTCTTTCATCAGTGTCCTATAGTTTTCTGCATACAGGTCTTTTGTCTCCCTAGGTAGGTTTATTCCTAGATATTTTATTCTTTTTGTTGCAACGATAAATGGGAGTGTTTCCTTAATTTCTCTTTCAGATTTTTCATCATTAGTATATAGGCATGCAAGAGATTTCTGTGCATTAATTTTTTATCCTGCAACTTTCCAAATTCAGTGATTAGCTCTAGTAGTTTTCTGGGGGCATCTTTAGGATTCTCTATGTATAATATCATGTCATCTGCAAACAGTGACAGTTTTACTTCTTCTTTTCCAAATTGTATTCCTTTTATGTCTTTTTCTTCTCTGATTGCTGTGGCTAGGACTTCCAAAACTATGTTGAATAAAAGTGGTGAGAGTGGACATCCTTGTCTTGTTCCTGATCTTGGTGGAAATGGTTTCAGTTTTTCACCATTGAGAATGATGTTTGCTGTGGGTTTGTCATATATGGCCTTTATTATGTTGAGGTAGAGTCCCTCTATGCCCACTTTCTGGAAAGTTTTTTATCATAAATGGATGTTGGATTCTGTCAAAAGCTTTTTCTGCATCTATTGAGATGATCATATGGTTTTTATTCATCGATTTGTTAATATGGTGTATCACATTGATTGATTTGCGTACATTGAAGAATCCTTGCATCCCTGGGATAAATCCCACTTGATCATGGTGTATGATCCTCTTAATATGTTGTTGGATTCTGTTTGCTAGTGTTTTGTTGAGGATTCTTGCATCTATATTCATTAGTGATATTGGTCCGTAATTTTCTTTTTTTGTAGTATCTTTGTCTGGCTTTGGTATCAGGGCGATGGTGGCCTCATAGAATGAGTTTGGGAGTGTTCCTTCCTCTGAAATTTTTTGGAAGCGTTTCAGAAGGATGGGTGTTAGCTCTTCTCTAAACGTTTGATAGAATTCACCTGTGAAGTCATCTGGTCCTGGACTTTTGTTTGTTGGAATATTTTTAATCACAGTTTCAATTTCATTCCTTGTGATTGGTCTGTTCATATTTTCTATTTCTTCCTGGTTCAGTCTTGGAAGGTTATACCTTTCTAAGAATTTGCCCATTTCTTCCAGGTTGTCCATTTTATTGGCATAGAGTTGCTTGTAGTAGTCTCTTAGGATGCTTTGTATTTCTGTTGGTGTCTGTTGTAACTTCGTTTTCATTTCTAATTTTATTGACTTGAGTCCTCTCTCTTTTTTGGATGAGTCTGACTAATGGTTTATCAATTTTGTTTATCTTCTCAAAGAACCAGCTTTAGTTTTATTGATCTTTGCTATAGTTTTCTTTGTTTCTATTTCATTTATTTCTGCTCTGATCTTTATGATTTCTTTCCTTCTGCTAACTTTGGGTTTTCTTTGTTCTTTTTTCTCTAGTTCCTTTAGGTGTAAGGTTAGATTCTTTATTTCAGATTTTTCTTGTTTCTTAAGGTAGGCTTCTATAGCTATAAACTTCCCTCTTAGAACTGCTTTTCCTGCATCCCATAGATTTTGCATTGTCATGTTTTCATTGTCATTTGTCTCTAGGTATGTTTTGATTTCCTCTTTGATTTCTTCAGTGATCTCTTGGTTATTTAGTAACATATTGTTTAGCCTCCATGTGTTTGTGTTTTTTACATTTTTTTCCCTGTAATTGATTTCTAATCTTATAGCATTGTGGTCAGAAAAGATGCTTGATATGATTTCAGTTTTCTTAAATTTACTGAGGCTTGTTTTGTGACCCAAGATGGGATCTATCCTGGAGAATGTTCCGTGCGCACTTGAGAAGAAAGTGTAATCTGCTGTTTTTGGATGGAATGTTCTATAAATATCAATTAAATCTATCTGGTCTATTGTGTCATTTAAAGCTTGTGTTTCCTTATTAATTTTCTGTTTGGATGATCTGTCCATTGGTGTTAAGTGAGGTGTTAAAGTCCCCTACTATTATTGTGTTACTGTCAATTTCCTCTTTTATAGCTGTTAGCAGTTGCCTTATGTATTGGGGTGCTCCTACGTTGGGTGCATATGTATTTATATTTGTTATATCTTCTTCTTGGATTGATCCCTTGATCATTATGTAGTGTCCTTCCTTATTTCTTGTAATATTCTTTATTTTAAAGTCTATTTTATCTGCTATGAGTATTGCTACTCCAGCTTTCTTTTGATTTCCACTTGCATGGAATATCTTTTTCCATCCCCTCACTTTCAGTCTGTATGTGTCCCTAGGTCTGAAGTGGGTCTCTTGTAGACAGCATATATATGGGTCTTGTTTTTGTATCCATTCAGTGAGCCTGTGTCTTTTGGTTGGAGCATTTAATCCATTCGCGTTTTAGGTAATTATCGATATGTATGTTCCTATTACCATTTTCTTAATTGTTTTGGGATTTTGTTTTGCTTTGTTTTGTTTTTGCGGTATGCAGGCCTCTCACTGTCGCAGCCTCTTCCATTGCGGAGCACAGGCTCCGGATGCGCAGGCTCAGTGGCCATGGCTCATGGGCCCAGCCACTCCGCGGCATGTGGGATCTTCCCAGACGGGGCACGAACCTGTGTCCCCTGCATCAGCAGGCGGACTCTCAACCACTGCACCACCAGGGAAGCCCTGGGTTTGTTTTTGTAGGTCTTTTTCTTCTCTTGTGTTTCCCACTTTGAAAAGTTCTTTTAGCATTTGTTGTAGAGCTGGTTTTGTGGTGCTGAATTCTCTTGGCTTTTGCTTGTCTGTAAAGCATTTGATTTCTCCATCGAATGTGAATGAGATCCTTGCTGGGTAGAGTAATCTTGGTTGTAGGTTCTTCCCTTTCATCACTTTAAGTATATCATGCCACGCCCTTCTGGCTTGTAGAGTTTCTACTGAGAAATCAGCTCTGTTAACCTTTTGGGAGTTTCCTTGTATGTTATTTGTCATTTTTCCCTTGCTGCTTTCAATAATTTTTCTTTGCCTTTAATTTTTGCCAATTTGATTACTATGTGTCTCTGTGTTTTTCTCCTTGGATTTATCCTGTATGGGACTCTCTGTGCTTCCTGGACTTAGGTGACTATTTCCTATCCCATGTTAGGGAAGTTTTCGACTATAATCTCTTCAAATATTTTCTCAGGTCCTTTCTCTCTCTTCTCCTTTTGGGACCCCTATAATACGAATGTTGTTGCGTTTAATGTTGTCCCAGAGGTCTCTTAGGCTGTCTTCATTTCTTTTCACTCTTTTTTCTTTATTCTGTTCTGCAGCAGTGAATTCCACCACTCTGTCTTCCAGGTCACTTATCCGTTCTTCTGCCTCAGTTATTCTGCTACTGATTCCTTCTAGTGTAGTTTTCATTTCAGTTATTGTATTGTTCATCTCTGTTTGTTTGTTCTTTAATTCTTCTAGGTCTGTGTTAAACATTTCTTGCATCTTCTCAATCTTTGCCTCCATTCTTTTTCTGAGGTCCTGGATCATCTTCACTATCATTCTGAATTCTTTTTCTGGAAGGTTGCCTATCTCCACTTCAGTTAGTTGTTTTTCTGGGGTTTTATCTTGTTCCTTCATCTCGTACATAGCCCACTGCCTTTTCATGTTGTCTACCTTTCTGTGAATGTGGTTTTTGTTCCACAGGCTGGAGGATTGTGGTCTCTCAAGGTAATTTTGAAGGACAGCACCAATTCAAATACTGTCTTGATGTGTACTTAGAAGTTATCTCATTACTTTATATCTCCCTCGTATAACTGGTTTTCTCCATTCTCTCCCCACTTCATCAGCTTCCCCCCTCCCCCCGCCATTCAACTGCCACTCCTTCTGTTGGAATTAATTCTACCTTTTCTCAAAATGGAAGAAACGCAAGTTCTCTCCCTTTATTCTAATTGTCAGTCTCTTGCAGGGACATACCCTAGTTTTCCTCTTTATAATTATATATCCTAATAAATTAAGCACAATCCTCCCACACCATCCTAAGCTTTGACATGCTTACAGTGCAGAAGCAGATGCTAAGTTCAACTCATTACGAGATGGATTTGGAAACACCGTGAATCAAGCCATGCCCTACAAATCACTGCAATCGTACCGCCAAATAGAACGTACATAACTTATCACACGTATGTAGGCTCTATTCCCCAGGACTATCACTGTAGAGGCTTTTAGCCACACAGTTTAACAAGAAGAAAATGTTCCCTCTGGAGACATTTAGATTTCTGTTCCCTTTGCATCCTTGGTCCTAATGACAAGTGGTGTGTTTCACAAAGGCATCTTTCAAATGGGATTAATTAGACTGAGAGTTATGGCTTCATGTACTTAGACCAAAAACTCCTCAGAGTCAAGATTTTTCTCCTAGTCCATTCTTGTTTCTCATTCACAGAATCCCTGTTTTATATACGCAATACTTTCTCTTTGTGTAGCATCTTCTGTGTTGAGAAGGGCATTAGAGGGACATTTTCATTACTTATTCTTACCTGAGTAGAGAAGTACTCTACTCAGTGAGTGAAAATCCAAAGTGGAGATCCAGAGATTTCTAATGAACGTTAGTTTGCAGGTCTAGTTACGCCCCTGAAAGAGTTGTGTTTGATTCCTATTTTTGTGAGTTGAATCACAGCTTCCTCATAGAGCCATGGAAGTTATAAATGATGATGATTAGAGCTAGCATTTGTTGAGTCCTCACTGCATGGCAGTCACTATAACAAGTACTTAAAATACATTATCTCATTTCATCCTTAAAACAGTCCCTTGGGGGTAGATACTATAATTAATCCCTTTTGTATAAGAGGAAACTGAGGTCTAAAGAGGTGAAATAATTTTCTCTTGCTCCTGAGGCTAGTCCGCTTCCTATGTACATGTGTGAAGAAATGAAAGCACAGTGCTTGGCATATAGTTGAAAACTTGGTATATAGTAGCCATTACAATTAACAAAATATTTTGGTTTGGGGATTTTTTTAGGCCACACCTCTTACTCATTTTGAGTTAGTTTCCTTTGCTTCATCCACCCCCTGAGATCCATTGTCTTAATTCCCCACCACCAGCTCCTGCTAGAGACCTCCCCCGACCCAGCCCCACCCTGCCTGCCTTCCTTCTCTCACACCTCCAGCGGGGCAGCATCACAAGCCCAGGGAGATTCTCCACTCTTCCTTCCAGAGAACACCATCAGGATAAGCAGAGGCTTCGAGACAGGAATGGGGTTTTTTTGTTTTGTTTTGTTTGTTTGTTTTTTGCGGTACACGGGCCTCTCACTGCTGTGGCCTCTCCCGTCGCGGAGCACAGGCTCCGGATGCGCAGGCTCAGCGGCCATGGCTCACGGGCCCAGCCGCTCCGCGGCATGTGGGATCTTCCCAGACCGGGGCACGAACCCGCGTCCCCTGCATCGGCAGGCGGACTCTCAACCACTGCGCCACCAGGGAAGCCCCGAGACAGGGATGTTTTATGTGCGTTCAAGAATAGCCAAGTAGGCTGTGTCAGAGAATCCTGAGCCGTCTCCTTGGAGAGGGTGGCTGTGGATATTAGGTCAAGTATCTTGGACTCTGGGCTGTGGGGAATAGAGAGCCATGAGCAAAGCGATGCGATGGAGGATGGGAAACTGAGATTGAAGACTGTTGGAGGCTCTTGTGAGGGACCAAACATTATCTGAGCCTCAGAGTGGAGCTCAGAAACGGAGAAGAGGAGCTGCGGGAGGCGCTGCCTACCAAATGGCACCATCAGCCTGGGACAGGCTTGGGTCAGGCCTCCGAGAAGAGGGAGAGAGTGGCTGGGGTCTTAGCAATGCAGTGTGCAACCAGGCATTGACATATACAAATCAAACATTCATAACTCTGGAAGGATCTGGCCTTGTTTCTTTCTCAGAAAACATCCCAGATCATTGGAGCAAGGAGTAGATTAGCAGCTCTGAGCTTTAAATCCTATTTCTAACACTGATTTACTGTGATGTTTGGAACAACTTGTTGCTTTTGATTGCTACATTTCCACAATCAAGAGTGCAAAACAGTGAGACAGATCCGGCCTGTGAGGCTGGTTTAAGAAGTAGTTGCTCAAAACAGCAATAAATGAAGCCCTTTAGAATAACAGGATGTTCAGATCTGCTCGAGATTTTATTGGTCATATCCACAGCTCAGTTTACAAGAAAAAGGCATACATTTTTCTTAACTCTTAGTGCCTCTGAAAATGTAGCCCTGTGTTCTCAGCCCCTTCTCTTCCCAGGCACAAGGTTTGGAATTGAGGAGATACCAGGGCTGTTGCTATTTGAAGCAAAGCAGCTGGATTTCCAGCCGCCTGATTGACCTCCCACCCACACCTTCAACCTGGCTCCCAACCCCACACCTCACTCCTGAGTGATTCTCCCGTCCACAGCACTACCATTCTTTTCTAGGCATTCAGTTCTTCAGTCTTCCTTGACTTCTCTCACTGCCCAGATTCAATGTTTTCTCAAGTTGTGTAGACTCTAGCTCTATGGGGGCAGAACCAATAGGGACTTGACAAATCTCATGGTCAGAGAATAATATGAATTACAAGTCTGTCTGTATTCCTCAAGGTCCAGTTCCATGTCTTATACATCTCTATACTCCCAGCTACAGACACAGTGCCTGACTCATAGAAGGTGCTCAAATAATCTTTGCTTGAAGGCAGAGGAGGAGATATGTAACTTATAATACTGCCCGAGGAAGTACAGATTTCTAAAAATAATATAAAACAGAAACAACAAACTAGAATCTCCCATACTGAAGAAGGGCTTCCAATATGAAAGTACTCATAT
Organism: Delphinus delphis; assembly: GCF_949987515.2. Taxonomy (NCBI): domain Eukaryota; kingdom Metazoa; phylum Chordata; class Mammalia; order Artiodactyla; family Delphinidae; genus Delphinus; species Delphinus delphis. The sequence continues at coordinate 67,433,822 of NC_082694.2, forward strand.
TACATAGATTTTAAAAAACCATAGGTGCACCTGACAAGTTTCAGTGACTTGCCCAGGGTCCCACCAAGTATACAGCCCATTCTTCACCTCACTTTACCTTTTGAGACTCTGCTTCCACCACGCAGAGAAGGCTGCTACTTCACCCTCATAAAGATATTTGTGTCAGGGAGAAGGGAACCAGCAACCACCCTTTCCCTGGATCTCCTCTCCATGGGGAGGGCCGCCATCTCTGGCACCATCTGAGCCCTCCAAGCCACAGGCTAGCTCAGCAGCAGTGGGTAGAGGATGAGGCTAGTGTTGGAAATGTCTGTGTGTCCTGAGAAAGGTGGAGCAGGTGTCCCAGTCTTTCTGAGATGAGTGGGTATAGGCGCTTTCTGGCTCTGAGGGGCTGACTGTACTTCACCAGTAGTATGGAGGACATAAGAGGCTAAGCGAGATTAAAAGAGTTTGGATGGTTCTGCAAGGGATGGCAAAAAAAAGTGGCTGGGAAAGCAAGAGGCCCGGGTTCCCATCTTCCCTCTGCTACTGTCTCCCTGTGTGACCTGGCAAGTCAGATGATGCTCCCAGGAGGTCCCTGCCCTTCCTTCTTCAGCTCTCTTCTTATGCTGGTGCCCCCAGAGATAATCTAGCCTCAGTAACTCAGAAGGGGACATCAAGCCCGAGAAGCTCGCTCTCATGCTCTCGCTCTCAATCTCTCTCTCTCTCTCTCTCCCTCTCCCTCCCTCTCCCTCTCCCTCTCCCTCTCCACCTCTCCCTGGGGAAAGTACATTAATTCTCCTCCCTTGGGGCACTTGACACACTCGAGCCTGTGGGGCAGGTTTTTTTGTGCACAGATACCTCCCGATGGGCCAGGGCTCCAGGAAGCAAGATTTCCCTTTCACCTTTCCCCTGAAAGCCTGGGGCCCAGGGATAGCTCAATATATGGGACACAGAATGAGAGAATGAAAGAGCAAACTGGGAACTTGCTGGAGAAGGGCTTCTCCCCGCTCTGCAGCCTGGCAGTACATCCTTGTGGTGGGCCTTTCCGATAGGAGGCAAGCCAGAGCAAATGTGGGCGCCAGATCCTTAAGAGTCAGCCTCCAAAATGAGCAGAGACAGCCAGTGCCTGGAAGGCTGGGACTGGGAAGGTTGGAGCGTTCTCCATGCTTGCTCAGCCGGACGGAAGATTCATTTTCTCCCCAATTTCACCCCAAAGCGCTCCCTCACAGAAGGCAGATTCACTGTGAAAGATCTGTGTGGCCCTTGGCAGCCCTGGAATTGCTCTGTAATGACTTTTCCCCTCTCTGTTCTTGATGTCATTATGCCCAGAGGGGAGACCATGTCAGGAGATGGTAAATTACTCTGCAAATGGGACTGCCGGGGAAGCAGGGGGCTCCCAACTGCTGAGTGTGGCCTAGAATGTCCAGCCCACTGCTACTCTACCGTGCCGGAGCCAAAGACTCCTAGCATCAGGGCACACGTGCCTGGCCCTGGCCGCGTTGATCCTAGCCAAGGCTGGTCCCAGGCACCCAAGGCTGGCCATCAGCCCTTCTTCTTCCACTGGTAACTGAAGTCAATTATGCAGATAATAGGATGGATGCAGCAGGACTTTGTCATCACATACATCGTTCTAATAGAAATGCATACAGCGACCCGAGCTTTGCGACGGTCCATTTTAGAAGCCTTTTGCGGAGCAAGTCAACTGCACGGTGAGAACTGGAAGAAAGCGTGTCTCCTCAGCATATCTGCCAGCCCGATTCTAAGCAGCCAGAGCCCGGAGAGCCCCAGCTGCAGAGAGGGATGTGGGACGCTCCCACCTCCCAAGCCCGCTGAATGGTCAAGCTGCAGAGAGGGATGCGGGACGCTCCCACCTCCCAAGCCCGCTGAATGGTCCACAGAGTAATCCAAGACGTGCAGAAAGGGATGCGGGACACTCCCACCTCCCAAGCCTGCTGAATGGTCAAGCTGCAGAGAGGGATGCGGGACGCTCCCACCTCCCAAGCCCGCTGAATGGTCCACAGAGTAATCCAAGACGTGCAGAAAGGGATGCGGGACACTCCCACCTCCCAAGCCCGCCGAATGGTCCACAGAGAAATCCAAGACGTGGTGCCTAGCCATCAAATGCCTGTCACCCAGCCCGCCCATTCTTTCTTCTCTCTCTCCAAAGCCTTCCTATTCCCTCAGTCCACATTCAGACGCACACCTTTTTGTCAGCTATTTAAAATCAGTAAGTGAACTTAATTAGGTTTGTCAATCCCTAAGGCTGGCAAGGTGGCAAGTAAGGCATTATATCCACCGTCCATTAACAATCTGTGGCCTGAACGAGGTTGTGCGTTTCTGAGCTCTGCGTGAGCTGCCTCCGCACCTCCCATGCAGACATCTGCCCCGTGGGTCTGGGCGGCACCTGATGCCAAGGCCGCCCCTCTACCCTGGCCCTCTGCCCCAATGGCCAGCTCACAGAAGCCCCCTGGGTCAGCTGTCAACAGGCCTCTCTGTAAAGCTAAACGAGACAGAGTCGGGGGGCTGTTCTTCATGCAAAGCCAGGCTCCAGCCAAGAGCTCTAGCCAAGTCTGTGTTAGCAACAAGCTCCAAACCCCACTGGCTGGAAAAGAGGGAAAAAGCAACGACCACCCAGGCAATCAAAAGCGTCTTCTTTGGAGAAAGAGAAAGCCCTGAGGAGGCGTGAACTGTGGAGGGGCAGGGAGTGAAATCCCCACGGCTGAGGGCCAGACGGAGGGATCTCAGCTGCCACGCTCTGAAGTGACACAGCTCAGTAAGGGAGCTGGACAAGCCCCAGAGAGCTGGCTTTTCCTTGTCGCTGACCAGGCTGCCCACAGAGAGGGAGAGGGAGGCTGTGCCGGCCCTGAGGCTCTGCTTCCTTTCCCCACACAGAGCTGAGGCTTTGGGGCAGCAGAGTAACCCGTGCACTTGTTAGAACCACCTGGCCCCTGCCATCCTGGCAGTAATGTGGCATGGACCTTGTTTTCTCTCAGACCCAGAGCAGTCCTCCTGGTATGTGCTAAGACCCAAGACCTGAAGCCGCGGCTGACTCTGGAGCGTGACTTGGTGTCTGCACTTAGATCGGAAAGACTCTGAGAGCCTTGAGGGAGTCTCACCCATCCCCAGCTAGGAGAGGGCAAGCAGAGCCAGGAACAAACTCTCCTTCACCTGAAGTTCAGGCAAAGGTACTCTGCGAGGTACCATCCAAAGTAGAGAAGGCTGGATCTGGGGGGCCCTGATCGCCACCTGGTCTCCTTGCTAGTGGTCCCACAGAAAAGAAGCTCCTAGGTTGGGTCTTCTGTTCCCTCCCTGCCCCATCATCCCCAGACCCCACTCCCCAACTGCCTCTGCTTCACCCCTGCCCCCCCCCACTTCCCAGCCTGATCCACCTGTCCCCTCCCTGCATCCTCCAGAGTCTGGAGCATTTGGGGGAGGGTTGGCAGCATGGCCTCCTGGGTGGACAGAGGCAGCATCACATGTTTACATCTGATTCGGCATCTGACTGAGTCTTCCCTGATTGTTATGAGTGTTCCTGACTCAAAATATGTGCAATTCCCAGTGTCAGTCAAACTCTTTGAGACAGGAGCTGCCACTGCCGTTGCCTTGCGGAGCGCTTTAGAAACTCTTCTATTTAGGAACCACTCCAGCACCAGCATGCATCGTGCCATCCATGCTAAGAGGCCCAGTGGCTGGATGAGAACTTTGCAGCTCTAATCTCTCAGTAATAAGAAGGAAGGCAAGAGAGGGGCAGGGAGAGCAGAGAGGGAAGGGGAGACATGCATTTAGGGGAAGAGATCAGTTAGGGGGAAACAGGGGTTTCGGCCCTCTCCCCCATGCTCGATAGGCAGACAGGTGTAACTTACTTTCTCATGTTCCCCAGGCCCTCCTGGAAAGTACTCCCATGATGCACCTCAGCACTGAAATCGGTGCCTGGCCTGGCCCCTTGGCCTATGGAGGACAGTCTAGGAGATGATGAGTCTGAGTGGAGAATTGGAAAGGTGGACGGAGGGCCCCTTCCCCGCTGCTGTGCAGGAGCGTCGGGCAGATTTGCCTCCCTGATGTTCCACCAGGGAACGTGATTCTTCCTAGTCACCCTCTCCAAGTAGCTCTAAGCACCTGTTTTCTTGCTGCCTGGGAGCAGTCTCTCCCTAACCCTGGCAACTGCTGTAAAGAGAATGAGACAGCAATATTAGGGCGCTTGTTTGCCCCTTGAGAATCCCAGGTCTGGCTGTGCCTGGGGGTTACACAGGCTCCAGCTAGGAGTTCATCTGTAGACCACGTCCCCTGTGGAGATCCAGGAAAACCACACCTCTGACCTCGCCAAGACTCGTGGAGAAACCCAGTGCAGGTGTACTCCCCATCTCCGCGGCCTGGTGGAATTCTCCCTTCCTCTGAGTTCTCAGAGCATCTTACCGCCACCCCTCACGTGGCATCCACCTCCTTCTAACTGATTCTACACCAACATAGACACCCTTTGTCTCTCCACTGGTCAGCAAGCAACTTGAATGCAGCATCTTGTCTGATTTCTTTTAGAATCCCTTGTAGGTCTGAAGTAGGACCCAATACATATACATGAGAGGTGTACGTGAAACGAAAATCCTCTCAGTGGGTGCTTGTCAAGGTCATCACGAAAGACGCCTCTCAGAGGCCTGTGCCAACAGCTGGCTGGACAAGTTGGGTGGGTTCGGCCCCTCCTGCACAGTCATCCAGCCCAGAGCAGGATCTGGGGACTCTCCACTGGGCACTCTTCTTTCCAAGCCCAGCCAACCGCCAGCCCTCTGTACTGGTCTATCCTAATGGAGGCACGTGGGCCCCATCATGGGGAATACGGCCTGAAGGCGCCAGTGCGGTTGGCGTGAGTACAGCGGGTTCAGGCCTTGCCTCTTCAGAATCAAACCAGGTTTGGGCCCCCTAATCGTGACTTTCAAATAAGAAGGATTACTTGTGATCGACCAGATTTCATAAGACAGGTAAAGGCATAGACGGATGTACGGAGTAGCTTGGTTAAGAGTAACTGATCACAAAAACACTATTTAGATAAAAGTTTGATTTTGTTTTCAAGTCTTTCCCCCACAAGAGGCAGTACTTCTTCTCTGGTCCCAGCATTGAGCCCTTCTACGTGTGGATCAGAGGCCATCCGCTCACGGGCACGATGGGGGCTTTCGGCCTCTGTGGCAGTTCACGCACTGACTATAAAGCTTTGCTGCCCTCACTGCAAATCATAAGCAGACATTCTTTCTCCTCAGGTTTCTTTCCTTTGTGCCTCTCCTCCCTCTGCTAAGGCTGTTTCCTGTGTTTGCTCTGCTCTCTTTGCCCCGCCTTCTGCATGCTGTCAATCTCCCACTCCTGCCAGCGCTTCTGTGTTCTGCTCTTGCTACCCCACACTGCCAGCTCCACTGTCTGAGTTCCCTCTCCCCTTTTGTTATACCAGCATTTTTGAACTATAATTTGCATACCATCAATTCACCTGTTTTAAGTGTGCACATCAATGACTTTTAGCAAATGTACGGAGTTGTGCAAAGAACACCACACTCCAGTTGCAGAATGTTTTCGTCCCCCCAAAAAGAACTCTTGTGTTGGTTTACAGTCAATACTGTTCTCCTTCCCAGGAAACCGCTAATCTGCTTTCAATCTCTATAGATTTGCCTCTTCTATACGTTTCATATAAGTGGGAAAATGTAGATGAATAGTGTCGTGAGGCCTTTAATTACCATCTGGCTTCTTTAACTTAGCATAATGTTTTTGAGGTCTATCCATTTTATAGCCTATAACCATGCCCGTTCTTTTATATTGGGGAGTAGCATTCCATTGTATGGCCACCGCATGCGTGGTTTATCCAGTCACCCATTGGTGGGCATGGGTTGTCTCTCTTGATATTTTAACATCCACACCAGAGACTGTGCCTGCTTCTGTGCAATCCAAGGTCATGCTGGATTGACTTTCTGAAAGGTGGGAGAGGGTTTTTAAGTTCTCAGGAAACTCACTTTACAGCAGGACAGGGCTGGCTATCTGAAGTCTTCCAGGAGGATGACTTCCCAGGAAACAGATGAACCAAAGGTATTTTCTATTTATCCCACTCTAAAGCCTTCCCTGGCCACAGTCCCAGGATCTGATCCTCCAAGGCTGTGAAAGAGATGGAAGGAAACAGTACGTCATGGGTTTACTGTTAACATTTATGGCCCCCTCCGTGTTGCTTACAAACACTCCCAGGGATCACACTCAAATCATTTAATATTTAACAGTCAGTCGGGCACTGCAGAGACCAACCCCAGTCAGAACTGATACTGAGCAAGACATGGGTTCCTCGAGATCCCTCTCTGTGTGAGGAGTTAACCTTTCAGTTGCTGGATAATGAGGAATCCAGGGGGCTCCCGGGACAGAGCCGTGCTGCCTGAGGCAATCAACAAGCAGAGGACACGTGGGGGACAGAGGCGCCTTATCAGTTGGCACAGGAGCATCTCAATAGTTTAATAATGTCTTCAGCCCCGCCTGTGAGCACCAGCTGGTACGAAGCCTAGCCCTTCTGCCCACCCTGCACACCCAGAACGCACAAGAGGTCTCCTCAGAGTATCCGGGAGTCCTGATCTCAGGCCCCAAGCTCCAAATTCCATTAACCTACAGAGCAGTCCCACAGAAAGGGAAGTGCCCTGTGCTGGAGAAGCAGGGAGATGTTGACGGCTCCCCGCTCGCCGCCTCCCTGAGATTAGATGAGGCTGATAACAGCTACAGTTGCGAGCCGGGTCATCAGTGCACATTGGGATCGTGCTGGACGTTGAATCCAGGACATGACCCACCCGCGTAGTTTCTCACACCCGCTCCTCTTCACACGCCTACAGGTTCTGGTTGCAGATCGTTGCCTGGTGGGAACAAGGATCCAGAGCCACCGTGGCTTTCAACAATATCTCCATCAGCCTGGACTGCTACCTCACCAGTGAGTGCACCCTGTCCCCAGCACTTGCCCCCAACCCAGGCTATCCTGGACCTCACAGTCCCTCTTAGACCCAAGCCCGTGGTCTCTGCCACCTTCCCCAGGGCACGCTCATCTCTCTCCCTTAAGCCGAACCTCACTTAACTCAGCCCGTGGGGTCTTCTCTATTCTAGTTGGTGGGGAGGACAAGATGCTGCAGAATACGGCACCCAAGTCAAGAAATCTGTTTGAGGGAAACCCAAACAAGGAGACAAAACCCTGGGAAAGCACACCAAAAGAGAACCCCGTCTTTGACCCTACAGGTAAGGGTTCAACTTACATATCTGAGCAAAGTGATCTTATGTCGCAAAAGGTAGAAGAAAGATATGTGCTGTGATTGGGGTGGGGAGAGGTGTTCATAGAATAAAATAGTCGACCTTTAGAAAGAACATCACCTACACCCTGGCTAATGGGCTCCAAGAGGAAGCTGTTTGGTTGTCCTGTTCCCCGGGGAAACGGAGCTTCTGAAAGTTGTGCAAAGGAGCAACTGTCCTCCATGGCTGGGAAGTACCCAGGCCCCGGCACAAACAGGGGAACCAAGCTGGTACCCTTGTCTCAACTCAGTCCTTCGAAACCACTCCCCATTTACTGAACAAAGCAAACCTTCCATCGATTTCTTCTCCTCATAAAGAGGGCTGGGCCCAAGGCCAAGGTTATCCGTTGCTCAAAGGCAGACTAGCTCATCAGCGGTAAAACTCTCCAAAGCTTCAGGTTCACCGCATTTCCCCAGAGCTTGACTCCCTTCTGAAGCTGTTTAGTTCAGCATCCCCTGCACTGAAGGGCTTCTCGTGGGGCCCTTGCTGCTTCACACATAGGCCTCTTCAGCCTCTGGCCCTAAACTGCGGGTGTGACTTCTCATTAAGTTTTATTTGGGGCAATATGAGGACGATAGCCCAGGAGACGGCATTTCACGTAGCTCTGAGAGACTGCTCTGAAGAGGCAGGGGGGAGAGTCAGTGTATATGTGGTTTTGGTGAAGGGGGAGCACGTGCAGTGCAGCACACAGGACAGAAGGTTGCTGCTAGTCTCATGAAGGTTACAGCTGGCCACAAGGAGCAGACACCACCACGAAAGAGTTTAGTGCTTTCTCTAGATATAAGGAGATGCAAGGATTGGGCTCATACAATATTCTCCTGTGGCTTCCCTGGTGGCACAGTGGTTGAGAGTCCGCCTGCCGATGCAGGGGACACGGGTTCGTGCCCCGGTCCGGGAGGGTCCCACATACTGCGGAGCGGCTGGGCCCGTGAGCCATGGCCGCTGAGCCTGCGCGTCCGGAGCCTGTGCTCCGCAACGGGAGAGGCCACAACAGTGAGAGGCCCGCGTACCGCAAAAAAAAAAAAAAAAATTCTTCTGAAAGTATCTAACTATTTGAAGGCCTGTTCTGCCAGTTTTTTTAGAGCACAGAGTGTCTCATTCCTGATCTACCCCCTGAACTCCTTTCAGGGTGACTGGAAGGTCAGCGGTCACAGCAGCTTATGATTTGATCCTTGTAGAGGTAGATGCCAAGTGCCAATTTGTAGTTGACAAGCTTAACCTAACTCAGAGCTTCTACCCGGGAGAGGCCCCTGGAGAGGAAGGGAGGGCTGGGGGCAGAGGGAAGGGGAAGGAAAGAACAGTCAGTGAGCACACCTGACCCTGGGCTGGGGCGTCTCACACATCTACTCCTCTAGTCCTCACTCTGGCCCAGGGCCCGCTGCCGTTATTAGAACTGCAGGGAGGAGAGCGATGATGGGGAAGAATGTAAACATCCCGCAGCTGGTAGGAAACGGGGCCCAGACGTAGCCCTGAAGTCTGCACTCTTCAGCCAACTGAGCTACTGCGAGTATCTAATTCTCCTATCAGAGATCAGCGCTGTAGACGGAAAAGAGCTGGGAGAGTGGCCCAGACGAGAGCCCCTGCATGATCAGTAAACAGATCTGCTCCCAGCCATCCCGACAAAGGACAGAGGAGGCTGGATAATAAGATTTTCTCCCCAAAGTTCAGCACTGTCAGTTTCTGCTGGGCTTGGAACAAGGGTGGCTGGTGGCATTTCCACTCTCCTCCCGGCAGGCTTTCGAGCAACTCCTAGAAATGCAAACGCCATTTGGGTCTTCTGAAAACCTTCGCTCGCAAAGCTTCCAAATTTCTAAACGCTCCTCACGTCCCCCAAGCCAGCCCTTCCCTCTGATGAGGGCCTGACCCTCTGGGTCTGGGGATTTCCTTGCGCCCAGCCCACGGGGCAGAGCTGAGCCGCTGTAGCATCCAGGCAGGGAATAGCCTGTCCAGGTGCTTCACGGAACATTCTCAGAAGCCTCTGAGTCACTTCACCTAATCAGATGAAGAAACTGAGAGAGAAATGGGGCGAGTATTAAGGCTGAGAAATTACGTTTGTCCGCTTTGCACATATAGTGACACTAACCATATGGTCGGGATGATGCAATCACAGGCTGCAGAGCTCGTGCGCGCTCTCTCTCTCTCTCTCTCTCTCTCTCTCCCCCCCCCCCCCGCCCCCCAGCAGTAATGACCACTGGGGTGAGGAGGTGAATGCAGGCTCCGTCACCTTCTCTCTCTCTAAAAGCCCAGGTAAGGACAGGCAGGACCCTCCCCCGACCCCGGGCCAGATGGCTCTGCCTCGGCTTCCTAACCCATCTCTCCTCTTTCGAGCTTACGTATTGTGTAGGAGGGCAGGATGGAATCAGCTCAGTTTACATGCAAACAAGCCCAACCCACAGGTATCCATAACTTGCAGAACCCTGGCATCAAGCCACAGTCTTGCCTTTGAGTTCGTTGGTGACAGTTGGTTTACTGTATTCTGAATACACGTCTGTGCCAAAGGTTGGTGGGGAGACAATTAAAAATGTGTGGAAAAGAGCACTGGACCAGGAGTCAGAACTCCCGGCTGGCCTACACTAGCAAGCTGTGGTCCTAAGACAGGTCTCACCTCTGTCCGGCCTTCCATCCCCTCATCTGATGGCTGGGGCACGTCAGCAAACCCTCAGGTAACAGTTCGTGTTTGAGGGAATAACGCAAACACAGACAAAGGAGAGAAAACTGCTACTTTTGAAAATCAAGGTTGAAGTAGACAGTCTCCAGGTCCCTCGCCATCCCCAGCTCCATGGTTCTAAGAGCTGAGGGGATTTGGCATAAGGGAGCCAGAGCTCTCCTTGGCCCACTGCTAATGTGCCCAGAAGCGAGGGTGACGCACTGTCCATTTCCACACACACTCCTATGATTCAAGGACAGATGCCAATTCCAATGAGAAAGTTTTATGTGTTTCACATAAATTGATTGGGTCTATTTCTGCTAAATGCATTATCCTTTCACCACAGAACAACTATTAGAGTTAATAGAATTTGTAGCTAGAGCCATTATGCTCCAAGCACACCCTTCTGGGGATGACAGCGTTATTGGAAGGCAGGCTTCACGGGGCCTGGCCTCGCTCACTCAGAGCTGTCTTCTCACTCACTGGGGGTCTTTGTTTCCATCAGAGCCTTTCGCACCTACAGGCCCAGCCAGGCTCATTTCAGCGGCATACCCCATTAGTGAAGATGTACCAGTTCCTAAAGAAATGCATGTGTCTCATCCAGTTCCAGAAAATCCTATCGTCTTATCAGCTGTTGGCATTACAGACGACCTCATGCCAGGTTGGAGGTACAGAGGCGGCTGGCATCCCTGCTTTAGCCGGGGCTCTTTACTGTGTGCCAGTTTTGAAGGCAGGAGGCCCCCAAAGCATTGGGAGGACAGGCAACAAGTAAAGGTAGACGCCCCACTCACTCCAGGGGGACCTCAGAATAGACTTCTTAACAGCTTCTTCCAGAAATAACCAGTGACGAACTGGGACTGCATGAATGCAGCAGCGAGCAGGTCGGCTGTTGGGGACCTAGATCTGGCCCAGGGTTTGTCTGTGTCATCACGTCATCTGCTTCTGGTTACCTGGCTGGGGGAGGGAGGACCCACAAGCGCTCCTGGTTAAAATGCTGATTCCTGGGCCCCGCGGACCTGTGTAATCTTAATGTCTGAGAACGAGAGGTCAAGCTCTGCCTTTTTAACAAACTCACAAGGAAAACCTGGTTTGAAACAGAGTTTAGGAACCCCAGGCTGCAGCCCGACCTCCTCGATGCAGACGGGTGTGGACCTTGGGATGGAGAGGAGGCGGGCTCGAGGCCACACAACATCCTCCGAGGGTTCAGCTCTCAGACAGTAAAGGCCTCGCCTCATGCGTCTCCTCGTTACACAACAATAATAACCACGATCACTGAGCACCGCCATGTGCTGGGCTCTTTCACGTGCATTATCTCATTTGCTCGTACTATAATATTACCCCCCATTTACAGATGAGGAACTTGAGGCCCACAGAGAGGAAGTAACTTGCTCTAAGTTATACAAGTTGTGTAAAACGTTAAAATCACATGCAAAGTAAAGTTTTCTAAGTCAAATAGCATTTGGAAGGGCAACGTTTCCTTCAAGAAACCTTAAAGGAATCCCACTGTTGAACGGGTCTTCTAGAGGAATCTCTCTTTGAAAAACCCTGAACTGAAAATGTCAGTTTTTGCTTAAACAGAGCACATAGGCATCTTCACTAATATTCAAAACAGCACACCAGGCGTACAATGCACCTCCGCACATGTAAGAAAGCTGATCATTGCAGCTAATTTGCGTCTCTCCGTGCACCCCAGCCTTCGTGGGTGCACATGAAAGGCACTTCTGTCGGCACCCGTTCAACTGCGGGGAGCCCCTCTTTGAGAGCTGGGCCGGCACGGGGCTGTAGATATAATCCTCGGAACCCGTTCGGGCACTGGCCGTTTCCCTGCTCAGCTGGCCTGCTGTTTAACCATGTGCTGCGCGTTCTCTCTTATCCACTGATTTTAGATTATCACCTATTTATAGCCAGAGTACTAGTGATAACGCGTGAAGCACCAGCTCTAACAAGGCTCGTGGGCCCCCAGTCACTGCGGCAGGCTCGGCGCCCTCCAATTAGGATGTCACTCTTCGTTTGGGTGCAGCTCCCTTCCCCAGGAGCTAGCGCGGCTGTGCTCCAGGGAGAGAGGTAGCTTGGAACTAATTCGTGACTCACAATCCCCATTACTCATGTTAACAAGTCCCTCCCAGAGCAAGAGGCTTTCAAGCTGGGGCGCCAGTCAGCATCCCCAGGAGCTGGCCGACACCAAGACCCAGGGGCAGCTTGGTGGCCGAGGGAGAGACAGCACTTCTGCAGGGACCCGGTGATGGTGACAGGGAGGAACTGAAGGCTGGATAAGAAGCCATGCTCCCTGAGCAGAGCACCCACTGGCAGCAGAGCTTCATGGGTTTGCAGACGGCCCCCTTCCCTCTGCACGCCCGTCTCCAGCTATTAAGCACACTAGGTGTCTCTCATGTGATCCTTACAGACTCTCCCCACCATTCCCCCAGGAGAGACATCACGGTCCATCTCCCAGCCCTGCCACCTACTTAAAGCCACTCACTTCTCCTTTCTATGCCTTTGTTTCCTCACATCCAGAAAAATGGCGCTTATATTGTTAGGGCTTCCATCTCATAGGTTTGAGGAAAGGATCACATACGTGAATTGGTGTCAAGGGCTTAGAGAGGTGCTTGACCCAAAGTGAGCTACATGAGCTGTCATTATTTTCCCTATTTTAGAATTGGGAAGACAGAATCAGAAAGGTTATGCGGCTTACCTCACCAATCAGCTGCAGACCCAGGGTTCCCACTCAAGCCGGCTCACCCCAGAGTCTTCCCGCTCTAGCCCCATGCCCACTAGGAACAATCCCAGATACCACCCAGCTGCTGACTGTGGTTAGGGAGAAGCTCTTGCTACATCCAGACTGGGTACATCCATCTTCTCTTTCCACGAGGAGATTCAGCTCAGCGTTCAACACAGAAAACCTCATTGCTTTCTAGTTAATGTGTTCACAATTCCCTGAATCTCTCTCCTAGAAAAAAAAAAAAAATCACATCGAGCCGAGTTTAATTTAACAGGCCTGTGCTGGTGCCCGCTCCGTGCCCTGTCCCGTGCTGGGTGCCTTGGGGCCTGCAGCTGCGAACAAGCCAAAGCGCCCCTCATGGAAAATGTACCAGCCAGAGCGGGGCCCACATAAGCCCGACATGAAGCCACTGTTACCCCAGTACAAGGGAGTCTCTGCATCCCTTTTCAGGTGTCCAGTTCTGATCACAGCTGGAATTAGGTCAGGTGCCCCCACTCCCCAGCTCTGCCTTTATCCTGCCCTGGATGGTGAAAGGGTCTCCATCCAAGACTGGTGCATTGCAAATTATGCTGAACTGATCATCATTTTTGAAAAGAAATCCAGTGTCCTTTGAGAAAGCAAGGAATCAACAGTGTACTTCATAACTGCCCGACCCTGGGCCCCACTGGAAAAATAGTGCAGCAGCATCCAGCTCTGGCAGACTCAAAAACGCTTCACGAACCTCCAGCCTAATACGACGTGCTGGTTGGCATTATGGCGAAGCTGCAGACAAAATGCCTTCACACCATGCCGTGGTTCCTCTCAGTAGCAGAGAGGACCCATTGCCTTTCTCTCTCCTGGCTGGCCTGAGAAAACATGTTGTTTTTCCCATTTGTTTTAGTGAAAGATTACATAAGTGAGAGACAGTAAATGACCTGGGAACTCTGAGCTCAGCACGCCTTGATTAAGATCGTTTAGCTCCAAGACTAACAGGACGCAAAGGCCCCTCCGTCAGTGCAGGTGCGTTAAGCACTTGTTATTTGGGAAGCCCGCTTTTAATTATTGTCCTTCTCTCAGACTTGCTTGTTCTGCCTGCAAAATAACCCTGCATCCCCTCGGGGCCTATTCAGCTCTTTGCTTGTTAGAGCAAAGCTTCAGCGATCCTGGACAGAGAGGTTTTTTAAAATTTATCTGGACCCAGAGCTGGACAGTGGAACTAGGGGGAGAAAGGCTGAAATGCTAACTCTAGATCCCAAAAGGCTGTTCCTCCCTGCTTGCCCCTACATTGCCAAAAGGAAAAGGAACAAGAGGTGGAATCACCTTAGCCATCACTGAGTCAGGGAGAAGAGAGAGGGCACAGGGAATAAATGGGCCCACCAGCGCCCTCCACACTGGGTGCTTACCAAGAAGATGAGGCCAAAGAAAGCATTGGTTTCTGGGGAGGGCTTTGGGGTATACAGATGGGTATCTATTGCTTTGAAATGAACTACCATAAAAATATAGTGGCTTAAAACAACACACATTTGTTATATCAGTTTCTGTGGGTCAAGAAACCAGGCACAGCTTAGCTGGGTCCTCTGCTTCATAGTTTCTCATAAGCTTGCATAAGATGTTAGCCAGGGCTGGGTCTCATCTGAAAGCTCAGTTGGGGAACGAATTACTCCCAAGCTCACATGGTTGTTGGCAATTCCTGGAGAAGCTGATGATGAGAAAGAGAAAGAGAGACAGAGACAGAGAAATAGGGAGTCTACTAGCAAGATGGAAGTTACAATCTTATGTAACATAGTCATGAATATAACATCCTGTCACCTTTGTCATAGTCTGTTGGTTAGAAGCAACTCACAGGTCTCGCCCACACTCAAAGGGAAGGGATTATGCAAGCGTGTGGCTACCAGGAGGTAGAGATCACTGGGGCCACCTGACAGCCTACCTGCAGTGGCTTTTGTGTGTCAACCAGTCACCAGGAAACTTTGAGAGCTCATTGTGGATTCTGATGGGCAGAATTCCTGGCAGCAATCTCAAGCCTCTCTGTTCAACATTCCACAGACACTTAAATATTCACTAAGTACCTACTGAGTGCCAGTCCATAGCAGAATGGAAAATGGACCAACAAAGAATTCTAGAGACCGTGGTTCCAGCTGTGGGACTTCAGGAGAGTCAAACATTCTGAGCCCCAGTTTTTTCTTTATTCATAAAGTAGTGGTAATAATTACCTGCCACAGTTCTTTTTCAGAGCTGGCTATTGTAGTGAGCAAATGAGATCATTTGCTTTGAAAGGTACAAAAGAATATGCTAATATAAAATGTGTGATATTATTATTAACATTATTAAACTACATAACAGAAAAGACTAAGCCAGTTCCCTTGTCCCTCATCTGTTGCCTTCTCTACATTTTCAGTGTATTTATAATCCTCCTCCTCCACCTATGAGCTGTGCACTCTTTTATTTGTATGTAAGTATGTGTTCTGGGCATATTTTTCCTTAATTTTTTTAATTTAATTTTATTTTTTTTGCGGTACACGGGCCTCTCACTGCCGTGGCCTCTCCTGTTGCGGAGCACAGGCTCCGGACACGCAGGCTCAGCGGCCATGGCTCACGGGCCCAGCCGCTCTGCGGCATGTGGGATCTTCCCAGACCGGGGCACGAACCCATGTCCCCTGCATCGGCAGGCGGATCCCCAACCACTGCGCCACCAGGGAAGCCCTCCTTAATTTTTTTGCAAAAGTTTCAAGCACATTCTAGTTTTTGCCCTCTTAAAGCTAACCGTCTTAAGAAAAAAGGGGGCAGTATTTTGCATGTTGGGTCCTTTTGTTCAATCAATTCCCCCAACCCAGCTGATCATCAATTTGTAGGTGAAACCCTCAAACTCCACTTGGGGGAAATATGTGACTTGAGTAAGGACATAGAAGATTGCCCCCCAAAAGGCCCACTCATCAGTATAAATTGAAAGAGGGTTTCTAGTCTTTCAAAGCTTGCCAAGATCTCAGAAATAATGGGGACGTCAGGACTTTCTCCAGGGACAGCTTTTCAAACAAGTCCCAGGTGGTTGGATCTGAGGGGCCTGATTTGGTTTTTATAGTGAGTATTGACAGTGACTGCATAATAATGTGAGAGTATATTTTATTCTTTTCATTGTTATTTTTTATTGAGTGACTGACAGACTCAATGACCCAGTTCTGGGATTAATGTTCACAAGTAAGGAAAATAAGGTACAGCTTGGGCTTCTTCAGCAACCCAGCTGAAAGTCAGAAAAACTCCTGGGCCTCAGAAGAGCTCCCTGAAAAAGAGGAGTATTTCTTTTCCTTCACCCAGATGTATGACTTGGAGCCTACTAACTGGTCCATTCAGTCTAACAGCTGATCGGCTCCCTCAACCGTGGGGCCGGTGGCGTGTCCACACTGCTAAGGAACAGGACTCGACTGTTTTCTTAGAGACACTGCAGGGCTCCCTGCCTCTCAGTTATGTGGGTGTGGGTGTGCGAGCGTGAGTGTGTGCTGGTGTGTGTGCGAGTGTGTGAAGGTGTGTGCCGGCGCCTTGGGAGCCTACCCCCTCTCTGCTGTGCAGTCATGAGTAAGACAAAATTTGCCTTTCGACACATCCATCTGTACCACCAGAACGCCTCTGGTCCGCTCCATCCTATGATGTTCTAACGCTAATACAAGAGCTCCAAAGGGTCAAAGATGCTTCCTTTGAAGTGTGCACAGTACGCGCAGCATGTGTGAGCTCCCCCTTCTAACCCCTCAGGTGGGTGTGGCGGCTGGCGTTTGGCCTACTCTCTTTTTTCTATTTTTTTTTCTTGGTTTTGTTTTTGTTTTTCATTTAACAAAGGTTTATTAACTATCTTCTGTGTGACTGGCACTGTTTTAGGTCCTGGAGACAAACAGTGAACAAAATCGGCTAAGCTTCAATCTTGTAAAGTTTGCACACTAGAGGGAAAAACAGGAAACAAACAAGTGTACAGATGATGTAGTTTCAGATGGTGATGTGTTATGAAGAAAATAAAGCAAGTTAAGGGGACAGAGATGACAGTGGCAGAGCATGTGTGCTATAACGATGGGTGTTAAGGGAGAGAACTCAAGGTTTCGTCAGGTGTGCCTCAGAGCAGAACCGGGATAATACTATTTGTTACTATCGTCAAGACCCCACTTTTTACTCCTGGGCTGGCGTGGCCTGGGGAACCTCTGAGGCCCCTCTACAACGTAACTACTGCTCTCATAAACTCTAGAGGCCTTGACCATGAAGTGTGCAGACACAGAGCAGAGTGTGGTAGAGAAGGGGGAGCACCCCTGGGCTGAGCAGGCTGGGCCAGGGGAGTGACCCAGACACCTGCTCTCCTCCAAGGAAGGCAGGCTGAAGGCCACACACAGTTTCTAAAGAAGCATTGGAAACCCGGTCCCAATCCGGCCTGGCATTGCTGTTGGAGCGAGAGCAGCAGGACTCTCTGGTCAGTGGTGTTTTCTTTGCCAGTTGGGAGGAGATCTGTATTCTAGGAAGGCTCCATCCACATTACGTCTGATCCAGCCAATGTCCAGCAGCCCAAGGAAGTGTCCAGTCCAATAACAAAGATTACTGTTTAGTTGACTGCTGATGTGGGTTCGGGGGCCCTATACATGACTAGTCTCATTAGTTCAATGACTGATGGTGTCAAGACTCACATCTCTGTGATCTTTTTTTTTTTTTTTTTTTTGGCGGTACGCGGGCCTCTCACTTTTGCGGCCTCTCCCGTTGCGGAGCACAGGCTCCGGACGCGCAGGCTCAGCGGCCATGGCTCACGGGCCCAGCTGCTCCGCAGCATGTGGGATCTTCCCGGACCGGGGCACGAACCCGTGTCCCCTGCATCGGCAGGCGGACTCTCAACCACTGCGCCACCAGGGAAGCCCCTCTCTCTGATCTTTTTGGCCTTTTCCTCATGCTTGTTGCCTCATGGCCACTGCATCTCCAGGTACCATGACTGCCCTCAAGCGGGAATAGGAGAGACTTGCCTCTTCCCTTCTCTTCTCTAGTATAACATAGTTTGTCTTCTGTCTTTGGTCCACCATTTGGTCCTACTTGCTCCCCCACGACTTCCCTTTCTGCCCTGGACATTTGGATTCCCCCCTTTTCACGTGTCCCTGTTCTCCAATTCATCTTAGAAGGTCCGGGACCCTGACCCAGGAGTCAGGACATTTGTTCTTCTAGCTCCTAAGCACTTGGCCACTTGGGCTGCCTGCACCTCCATCTGCCCATCTGTCAGAGGTGTTACAGTCCCAAGGCCTTGTAAGGATTTCACCCTTCATGATTTAGAACCAAACAATAAGCAAGAACTAGTAACAATAAAGCAGTGAGGGGTGCTGGCCTCCCACACTGTTGCCTCTCTCCCAGGAGCCAGTGGACCTTACAACAGGAGGTACCAGACCAGGGTTTTCTCTCCCAGGTCTGTGGACAAGAGCAGATGAGGGCAGAAATCAATGACGCTTCAGGCCTGAGTGTGGCAAGGCGGGTATTTGAACCACTGCTACTTCCCACTTAAGCCTCAGAACCAAATCCAGTACGTGTGACCCCCAGCGGGGTGAGTCTGCAGCACCCGTCTCAATGTCAAATACTTTATTAACACAACTCTGGCCTGAAGCCAACTTGGGAATAACCAAATTAGCCCTGAGGCCTCCCTTAACTTAATTTTTACAGCTCTGCTTTCAGGATAGTGTCTTTCCTGTGACCTTTCCGCTCTCACGTGTTACTCACTTCCCCTCAGGGAGAAGGGGGTGGCTGAGAACACAACACAGACGCCATCACAGGAGCCATTAAAAACTGCCTCAGATTGCCAGGCGTCAGAGCTGTTTAGGGTAATTCAGTCCTGAAAGCAGCTTTTATCTCAACAGCCCAGATTTGCTGCCCTATTGATGGGGGGCCGGCTTGTTCAGAGGTTCCTCTTCGCGAAGGGATGTCTGCCTCCCAGCAGAGAGGGATGTGGGCCTCTGGTCTTTGTTCCCCAGGAGACCTTGGCTTTTACAGGCATCCTGCCCATCTAGAGGAACTGCGTGAGGGTCTAGGGAGACAAAGATGTAAAAGTGAAGAAGAGATTATGTGTGTGAGCACGTCTAGTACAAAAGACAGAGCTGGTATTACAATTACTGTTGTTACCCCCTCCTAACTTCTCATCATCAAAATAGAACAAGAGAGAAATGACCAGAAAGCTACGCATGAGTAAACGAGGGGTGTGTGTGTGTGTGTGTGTGTGTGTGTGTGTGTGTGTGTGTAGATGCAAACAAATTCAGTCTGAGAAACAAAGTAGAACAACAAGGAAAATTCATCAATTGAAAACTGTTGTAGAAAGAGTAAATGTGATGTTCCCCTTCTCACTTAGTCTCTGTAACCACAGGCCATTTCTTTAACTTTTCTACATGGTTGCCTATCTTATGAGATAAACGTAACAGTTCTTCCCCCTTCCCTATCTACTGACCTAACATGGTTTTAAGAAACTAAACTAACTGGAGGATGGAGGTGCACCATCCGTGTACTGTAATTAAGTACATTGAAACTGAGGGACTAAAGATTTCCAGTCTTGTTGGTTCAGAATCACAGCAGCATCCTTTTATCTGAGGATAGAAGATCCTTCTAGTACCTTCTACCATCCACCAAATATAAGTACCAAAATATAAATACATTCCAAAACTCTGAAATAAAGGTTTTTTGTAGCTAGCTGCCCCTCAGTCTGATGCACAGAGAGGTATAGGGCCCTTCTCATGCCCTCACCCAACATTAGGTACCAAATAAGGTTAATCAGAGAACATCCTGAACCACTGAGAAAGCATACCTGACAGTAGAGAGAGAGGACAGTGAGTTAATATAAAATATTTATATCTGCAGCCATTTAGTAAAGGGTCAAAGAGCCCTAAACAACTTAAGTCCAAGTGGCACTATCAAGAGGAAGTTAAATTATACTTAGTGGGCTGTATCCAAAAAAAGGGCAGAATATGATGTAACAGCAAGTTCTAGGCCATGGTCAGTGGGGATGTCCCTGAGGTGAAGTCCGAAAAACCCTGCAGTCTCAGGCGTAGAAATACAGGTGAGGAGCCTGACCAGAGAGATGGTATAATAGCATCTGATAGCATATGATGGTATGACACCATCATAGCAGATGGTGTCAAGTGATTCCTAAATTTTAAAAAATTTTAAGGATTCTGGAAAGACGGCAGTGATGCCAGTAACAGCATAGTTTTTTTGTTTTTGTTTTTTTATCTCTCTGAATCCCTATGCAAAAATCAAGGAAACGTGTATCAAAACTGAAAACCCACGTATATTTACAAAAAAAAATATTTTGCAAATATATTCCCCTCCAACCCCAAAATACAAGTGAGTGAAGACAGAGCACCAACAACCATAAGACCTGCATAGTATCAGCATCTGAACAAGGGGAAGAGAAGAAAGGCTATCTTACAAACCTGAGAACAGGAGAACCCCCAAATAGCTGACAGGTATTTGCTAGAAATGACAGACAATCTGAAAATAGCTACTGAAACTAGGAGAGTTCTTCCCCAACCCAGTGGTGTGTGAGAGCAAGGGGCCTTTGGTAAGATCTGAAGGAGCTAGAAGAGTCTGGCCACTGAGCATCCTTTCCGGGAAACGACCCACACTGAGAAGAACTTTCTAGGACTGGAATCAATATTGACTAGGATAGGGATAATAGGGACCACAAAAAGAGAAGATATCCAGATTCAAGTGGGGGAAACAAATAGAGCCAGAAACGTCGGAAAGCAAACTGCCATAGTTTTTAACACTATATGAAAATTTAAAAAGTGTAGAGGGAGCTGTGTAAAGTTAGAAAAGCTCCTGGATCCTAAAAGTTCTAGCAAATTAATTTTATGTTAGAATGCATAAGTATCAAGATCGAACCCCATCCAAATTACAATAAGAATTTTAAAAGAACAGAGAGGACATAATAACATCCCTACAGAAAAATGAAAGCATACCAGAAAGACAGGCCCACAGAGGAGATGACAATTGTAAGCTATTTCAAAATGAGTTAACAGACAAGAAAACAATGAAAATAACATAAATCATTATTATAAAAATCAGAAACTAGATGGTAGATCTCTCTAAAGAATTTGAAATAAAAGGAAAAAATAATTTCAGAAATGAAGACTAAATTAGAAGGTGTGCAAAAGCAAATAAACATAACAGTTAATGCCTTATGAGAAATAGAAGGTGAAAAGAGAAACTTTTTTAAAATCAAAAAGATGGTACACATCAAAGAGAGGCAAAGAAGATCGAACACACAGATAACAAGAGTGCCTGAATAAAGAAAACCAAAGAAGGGAGACAAAACAAATATTTAAAGCTATAATTCAAGAAAAATGTTCTTACTGAAACTACTTATTAAAAGAGCGTATCTGTATATCTGAGAATACTGACTCATATTGAGCAACACCAAAGTATCAGTATATTATAGTAGAATTGCTGTCCCTTAAGGAAAAAAAAAATACTGTGGGCACCTAAGCAAAAACAGCTAATGATTTATTAGAGAATGAAATTTGGGTTATCATCAGAGTGTTTGACAGCAATACTTTATACCAGAAGAAAATGGAGTAATATATTTAATATACTCAAAAGGAAAAAATATTATCAACATTCAAGAACTCAAGGAATATTGCTCCTATGAGCCCCTCCTAAGGAATCTACTTGAAAACAAACTTCAAACAACCAAAGTGACTAGAGATATATCAACGTGATTGATATGGGCATTAAGCATACACTAGTTACAGACTAACTAAAGGTTAAAGAGGAAAGAGTAGTATATGTAATGGCAATGTGCCCAAACAATGTAGATAATGTTCAACTTCGAGAAATTTTAGGAGAATAGAGAGCACATATACCAAAAAAAATGTTTTTACAGATCTCAGTTTTTCTATTGATTATGGTATAGCAGTAGTATTGTTACTCTGATACTATTGTGTGTATAATGGAGGATAAAGTGAATGAGTAATTATAGAATATTCTAATTCCATTATCACCTTTGTTCTTGAAAACCAAGACTCTCAGTGTGGAAAAAGAAATACAGATGTAATATAGAAGAGGATAAATGAAAAACCCTGTAGTCCTGAATTTGATTTGGAACTGTCAGTGTGAACTCATGGGTATTTTGTCATATAAATTGTGTGTGTGTGTGTGTGTGTGTGTGTGTGTGTGTGTGTGTGTATTTATACTGATATACATATGTATACAACATGTATATTTCCTAGCTCTGTCCACTAAAGAAGCCTAGAAACAATCACCAACCCAGTAGCAGTAAGTGTCTATAGCACCCAGATTTTATACTTAAAAAACCTTTTTTCACTGAAAGAAACCAAAGCTTTTGAAAAAATGGCTGAGCCCAGGTCGGGGGAAGGAACATTTCATCATACCAGGTAGCAAGGAAGTAAAAGAACTCAGGAAGCTACCGCTGACCAAAAATGTGACAATTTGAGCTTCTAAGGAATAATAATTATGATTAATTAAAACTCAAAATATGTTTAAATTCATGTATTCATAATGATATGCAAACAACTAATTAGTCGACTTCAGAGGATGATAGAGGACCAGTTCATTACCTTGAACACTGCAAATAAGGAGAAAGAATTGAGCATTTATCCTGCCTTTCCTATATGAACTATACCACTGGGTAACAACATGGTAGGTGAGAGGAAGCATCTCTTTATAAATATATGTCAACTAATAAATAAGGAAAAAAGTATATAATTTGAATATCATTATTTTGCAACTCCCAATAAATAAACGAACCTAGGCATTAAGCTTCAACAACTGTTAACATCAAAAAAAGACAGCAATAATCAGACATTGATCTTGTATCTAGAAGGGGATGCTACTCCATTCTTTAAAGAGTTGAAATGTTTTAACCTCACAATGGCAACGATATGTATATTGCTTTCATTTTGCCCTAATAAGGAGAACAACTTATTAATTTTCACCATGTATTCACAAGAAGGGCTACTTTCTCCAATTTATAATAAAGAATAGTGTCATATACATTTATGGATGGTGAATGATTATATTTACTTGGATTTTTGGTCATTATTTTGCTTAGCAAGATCTACGGTGGCCATCAAAATGGTTCAATACGCCACAGCTCCCATGAAGTTCAGCTCAGTCAACAGATATGGATAAAATTGAGCTCCGTGGATCAGAATAAAAATGGTATATAAGATCCACAAGAGCCATTGAGCACTCTTCTGTGGCACAACCATGTAGGCCTTTGATGTGAGGCAGATCCTTATTATTGTGATTAGTAATGATAGTTGAGAACTTATTTTCCTTTGTAGCACGTTTTATTTCTTTGCATTCAATTGAGCAGATGAGATGGCTTAGCAACAGTAATAAAACCAGCACGATCACTACCTAGCCTATTTTTTTAACATTGTGCTGTGTATTACTAATTGATTTGTTTCTTCTTGGAGGGGGCTGCAATATACTTAAAATGAAACCCAGTGCTTGATGGATTTTTCTTTCCTCAGCTGTCTATAACCAATCAGTATTTTGATGTTTGTGGGTTCTTTATACAATATAGCTGTGAGTATTAAACTAGGTTTCCAGTGGGTGGTATAATTAAGAACAAGATAAAGCAGTTCTTGTCTTTTCTCTCTCATGAATGAGTTTTAATACAATGGTTGTTTTTTTGTTTGTTTTTTAAGTAAGAGAAGAGGAAAGAGCCGGGTTTCCTCCCTCGCCTGCTCCCAATCCAGTCTCCTCCTTGGGGGCCATTTAATCCTCCTACAGCTCCACAGAGCCTCAGGGATCAGTGTAGACTCTCAGCTGGGGAAATGTGAGGCCCCTTGAACTCTGATTGGCAACTTGGCATCAAGCTCACCTCACTGCTGGTCTCACTGTGACCTTGATCTTCTCTTTAAAAACCAAGATTTTCCCTTGTTGCTTATTACCCAGTCCCTCTCATATGTCTGCTTGCTGATCTTGTAAACATTCCAGTTACCAGATTCCCTTTTGACACCCCCTGGCTCCCCATGGCCTCTCGGGGGGCCAGAGTCCTGACACTGGGCACCTGTTTTCCCTGGTTTGCACCCATGACCCCCTAAAGTGCACCCTCTGCTAGGCTAAGCTACTGTGGGACTTTCTGAGGCTGAGGGTCTACCTACCACATACCCTGACCAGACTCCTCTCCCCTCATGGTGGCCTGCCTACTCTCTGGTCCTGAGCAAACTTGGTCGGGTTTAACTGAGCTCTGGGCTCATAGATTTAAAAAGGGGGGAAAAAAAAAAACAGACTTGCAGAAAGGTTCCATGAGGATTTCATGGTGACTCTAGCACCTTTTCAAGTCTTGAACTTAAACTTGGAAGATCTATGTTTAACTCCTAGCTTGACTGATTATCCACTCTGTTTACAGCAGGCTGGCTTTCCTGGAAAAGTTGTCATATAATGCAAATATTGTCCTCCCTCCACCGTGGCCCCAACCTAGTATCTACTAATCTGAATCTTCAGGGCCCTGGAATCTGTATTTTAAAGGTCCTTAGGTGGTTTGGGAACCACTGAATTCAGATATCTCCAAGGTCCCATCTTGCTGTGGCATTCTGTGATGTCTGTGAGATTCCAAACAGAATGAGCAAAGAGAACCGACAGGATGAAGCCTTAGTAAGACAAGCCACACACATCAGAAGCAGGACAGCCCTTCACAATGGGCAATAAACTCAGAGAATTCATACCCCCAAGAAATGCTGCTGGTGGGACACAGAAATTAATTCCAAACAACTTTGGGCAGATTTACGAGAGTCAGAGCCATCCAAGGGAGCAGGGAGGACCACCATGCCTCGAAGGCTGTGGGAGCAACAGAATTCCAGCTGGGTGAATCATGGGTTTGACCTGGGATGGCAAATCCTCTATTCCCATGGAATCTACTTTAGAAAGAATTCCCGCTCTGGACCTCTCCATCAGCAGTTGCTGAAAATGAAAACAGAATTTTGTGCATAGAAACCACCTGAGACTAATATATGTCCACTGAGTTGGGAAAATATTGAGAAACAGCCCTTAGAGTCCCTTCTTTATGGACTGGGGAACATAAATCTTGAGATTGGGTGTCTCTGCTTCCTTACAGTCAAAAACTGAGCAGGAAGTTACACACTTTTTAAACTATATTCACTATGCGTCTCTAATGCATAATGTTGTTCTAAGCACTTTGCTTAGGTCATCATTTAATACTCCACAGCATGTCTAAGTACTAGGTGTTATTACCTCCACTTGTTCAGATTAAGAACTTGAGGCTCAGAGAGGATGTGGAGTTTACCCCAGTTCTCATACCTCATCAGAGGTAAAATCCAATGAGAAAATTTGGCCCATCTGGATCCAAAGCCCATTCCCCTCTTCCTACCCCGTCAGATGCCCAACTTGGCCAAGAAGTAGAAGCCCACCCTCTCTGGGAACATCTCAGAAGCTTCAGAGCAATGTTAAGCGAGGCAGAAGAGGGTCCTGCTGAAGGACGTGCTCCAGTAGGGTGCCGAGCCCACGCCTGCCTTGAACTGTCTTCCTCAGCACACTCTTCAGGGGAAAAAAAATACATATTTATATTTATGTCTAAATTCTTTAATTTCCAGGACTGAACTAACTAAGTGAACCGTCATGCTTCTGCCCCAGATTGATAAGGCTGCCCCCAAACCCAGGCTGCTCGCTATAGGCACAGACTGAACCTGCAGAATAGGCTTCAAGGAGCTAGAGACCACGGGGAGGAGTGTACTTTTTAACTTCTTTTCTGAGCTGTTCTTTTTTCCCTGCTCCTATCGTCATCCCCAACTCACCGAGTTTAAATTCCTAGGTGCTGTTGGCGGAGGGATCCCTATACACAGAAATTCTGTCCGCATTTCCCATCGTCAGGAACAGCACCGGCCTTGGGTGCAGGCAGGTGTCAGCGACACAGCTCACATTTTTAGAGTTTTGGACTTTACAGTGACCTTTCATACCCCTCGCTTTCTTTAATCCTCATGGCAACCCAGCCCCTTTCACAGACAATGGGACATGATCAAGGTCCCATAATCAACAATGATGAGGCTGCTCCCGAACTCGGATGTTCGTGCTGATTTCAAAGCCTGAATCCTTTCCGCTTCTCCCCTCTGGCGCAGCCCACACATGTGATTTGAACACTGGAGAGGGTGAAAGGACATCTGGCCAAGACAGCTCTGCTGAAATGCCTCCAGTAGAGAGTTAGTCCTTTGAATGAACAGGTTACCCCTTATAATACAAATAGATGAGAAAATTAACAATCAGCCATTCACACCAAAGATGAATGGATTCGTCACCTTCTTGCCCTTGAAACAACCTTCAGAAACCAAATAGAAACCAACATCTTCATTCAAAAAAATGAAGCCAAGAAAGGTATTGAGTGCTCAGTATTGAGTAGCTGTATGCGTGAGAACCCCAACTAGAGCTTCGGTCTCCCCACCTCAGCTCTGGGGCAGTGTCACAAAAGCCCACCACAGCCAGCCCGGTTTTCAGATTATCAAGACTGCCCAGTGTAATCTCAATCTGATTGCTAATAATTAGCAACCCAAATTAACCTTTCATTTTTGCATCAAGTTAGCTGAAAGTCATCAAAAGAATTTCATGCTTCAGCAAACAAAACTATATACACCCAAATTAATTTTTTCATAATTTTCTGTAGGTAGAGTTCGACTTAATCACTTTAAAGGGAAATAATTTCTTCAACCTTATAATGAGATTTTTGTATTTTAAGTAAAAGTGATTTATCAAGAGCACATTTTTTTGGAAGTTTTTATAGGTTGTAAACATGTTAAAATTCCTGCCAGGATGAAATCTGACAATTCCCCAAGGTCCAGCCAGGCTCAAAGATAGAAAGTTTGGAAGGAATGGCCCAGTGGCAGTGGAGGGGTGGGGATGTGCTGGGTGTTCCTGAGGCACCCCCAGAAGGCCACCTAAGAGCATTGGGTGCTCCGGGGGAGGACAGAGCACCAGGAAGCGGTGAGGGGCTTGGAAAAGAACGTGCACCAAAGGCAGATGTGACCTGTTTCCCATTTTTTACACTCTGTTACATAGAGAGCCTGAGAGCTGCTTCTAATGCATTTCCAAACCCAACCAATGTGGGGGAGGAGGGCATGGAGCTGACTCTGTGTCCACTTTACTCTTCTGATCTTCTCCAAGCTAAGAAGATCCTATATGCAGATATCAAACTTTCGGAAGCGGGTTAGATCCAGTCACAATAGCACAGATTGAGCACCTGTTCTTTGCCCAGCACTGTGCTGGACTCATTGAGAAACCAGGAGAGGACCTGGCCACCGCCCGCCTGTCTCACCTGAGAGGGGTCTTCTCTCCCTCCTCAGAACCTTCACAGTGCAATGTTAGCCAGACCCTCTTGAAGCTCTTTTTCTGTTACTGTCCTATCTTGTTGCATCCCTTTGGGTCTCCCTTTAGTAGGCTGTAAGCTTCTTTAGGTCAGGCTCCAAGTCTGCTCCATTTGTGTCGCTCCCTTAGTATCTATCTGGTCCAGGGCCTGGCACACAGTAGATCTTCAACAGAAGTTTCCGGTTCAAATGACTGATTAGTGTTCCTTGCCCCGAAATGGGTACCATCTTGGAACGTGGGTTTGGCCTCATGGAGCGGACAGCTCAGAGGCAGCAGAGGGAGGCCCACGGAGGAGGGAGGGCCAGGCCAAGTGAGTGATCGCCTTTCCTCTTGTGTGCAGTTCACTGGCTGTTCACCACATGCGGGGCCAGTGGGCCCCACGGCCCGACGCAGGCCCAGTGCAACAATGCCTACCGGAACTCCAACCTGAGCGTGGTGGTGGGGAGCGAGGGCCCCCTGAAGGGCATCCAGACCTGGAAGGTGCCAGCCACCGACACCTACAGGTGGGTATGGGGGAGGGGGAGGGCAAGGGGCAGATCCACCCTCCCGAAGAGGACTGGGGTCCTGCCGTTGGGTGCATGCCTGCTGTCCTGGGGTGCCCGGGCAGGCCAAGGCTCCGAGGCCACAGACTCTGGCCCACATGGGAGTGTAAGGGCTGGAGCTGGGGAGATTTGGGATAATGGAGTATGGCAAGAAAAGAAGCTGTGTCCTCTGTCCTCAAGGAGCCCAGACTCATGTGTGGAGATGATATGCATGCGTGCACCAGCTTCAGAACATTCTCTAGCTTTATTAATAACTGTAATTATAGTGAGCTGTTCTTTGAACTTCATGCTGTTCAAATAGGCAATGAATGTCAGAATGTTTGGGAGACAAAAGTGTGCTACACGTGCAAGACGATTTCTTACGCTTGAGCCTCCTTTCCTGGGCCTTCACTGTGTGCAAGTGAAGCAACTATTCTGGAACTCCTATCCCAGGCCCAACCCCACAGTGTTCCACCAGAGCCAGGCCAGGCTGGAGGGAGGCCCGACTCCAACGGGCACTCAGCTAAGCGAAGCTAATGGCAAGGCCTAGACCAGTGGCTCCTAACCTTGAGCGGGCATCGGAATGACAGGAAGGCCAGTTAAAACAGAGATTGCTGGTTCCACTCGTGGAGTGTATGATTTTATAGGTCTGGACTGGGGTCCAAGAATATGAATTTCTTTTTTTCATGCTAAACATTTTTACATTAATGAAGCAAATATGACAAAACACTGACATTTATTGGATGCAGGTTGAGGAGGGAGACACCAGTGGTACTCACTGTACTCATGGTATCCATCCATATTCATTCATTCACCGAGAATCTGAATTTCTAGCAAGTTCCCAGATGACGCCAATGCAGCCGCTGGGTTGACCACAGCACATGCTGTCATCCTCGCTCAGCTCGATGCCGTGGGCAAGGCCAGTGCCGCAGTCCTCATTTTACAGTTGAGAAAACGGAGGCTCAGAGCGTCAGGAGCTTCCCACGGCCACGTGGTCAAGAAATGGCCTCCAAGCCCAGACTTCAGAGGCGCAGCTCTGCAGAGGTTCCTCCCACCGCACACGGCTGGGCTGTGTAAACAGGAAGCATCGTAATTTTGCTGTCATTTGTGCAGATGCCCCCTAGAGGCTGAACACAGTGGGAAGTGAGCTGCTTCCCCTCCCGCGGCCCCCAACCCCCGGCACATCCTCAGCCGCCTGGGAAGGAAAGGGGCTTCTCAGGTTGCCCTGTTTTCCGCACATTCCCACCCCTGGGACTTCAGTGTAAATGCGTTCCGGGGAAAGCCCTGAGTGCTTTTTAAATGACATTCTGGGCAGGAATGCAATAACAAGGCTTGACTGCAATCAGATTAGCTGCTCCAGGTCCCACACATCCCTTGTAAATGGCCAAAGACCTCCGGCTACCCTTGGCCACGCCATACTGAGCAGGCCGGGCCTCCCCTTCCGACCTGGCTGAATTTCCAGGGGTCATCCACTGTCCTAGAGAGAAGGGGATGCATATCTGTTGAGGACCCACTAGGTATTCCTCCTCCTTTTCGCAATGAGGTAGATGTTATTACTATTGTTTTTATCCATATTCCCTTGATTCCGTATGAAGAAACGTGTCAGGAAGCTTAGCAATAGATCTAAGGCCACTCAGTCAGTGACAAAGCTGGAATTTGAACCCAGGACCCTCAGTCTCAAAGTCTGTTGGTTCTTTCCATTAAAACTCCCACTCAGGAAACAGGAAATGGAAGGGGGCATAGGAATCATGCAGCACCCACCTCCAGGAAGCCTCCAGAAGTGAGAGCCTGGGAGGGGAGGCCCCACCGCCTGAAGGGATAGTGGCCAGCCCAGCCCTTGGTGCAGATCCCCACATACAAAAAGCAATGTGAAGAAGAAAGCAGAGGAGCTGTAAGGCAGACAGAGACCTCAACACTTTACCCCCAGCAAAACCCATTGTCCCATCCCTGCCCAGGGCAACTCCCAGGCTAGACTGGCTCGAAGTCCTCTGCGACTTATGGAGGTCCTCTTGAGCTGCGTTCCTCCTGAGATAGTGTGAATCAGACCCACTTCCAAACTCGGGTGGGTTATTTAATCTCTTGAGACTCTGTTTCCCCACCTGTAAAAGGCGAAGGTTGGGGGTTGCTAACACCTGCCCTGTTGGTTGCAAAGATCACGTACAAGTGCCTCGCACATGCCCTGCACGTGGCAGGTGCTCCCCAGCCCAGGTGACGGCAGCGAAATCCCCTGGAGTGGTGTCAGGCAGTGGCCAGACAGCATTTCCAGGAACAGCCGTAGTTCCTGACTTCTCTGCTTCCAAGGACTTTTTTCTGACTTCTTCAGCTAGGCCCTGCCTTTTGAAAGGTTTTGCCTGCCAAACTACACTTATTAAGTAATAATTCATTTTCCTATTTTTTATTAATCACAGCCACATCTAAGTCTAGCCAGGTTTCTGATCTGTGTAAATTGCCACGGTATAACCACCCGTGTTGCTACAAGCCCAGCCCAAATCAGAGAACGGTTTCCGTTTCTCTCTTTGGAATATTGAGACTAGCTCCCAGCCCCCAGCACCGCCCGCTGAACACTCCGAAACACGCGCAGGAGCCGTTTCTCTGTTGAAGCAGGACACTTCGAAGTACCCACATTTGTAAAGGGGACTTCTGATCGGGACTTTTTGGAACTGGCCTGAGAAGCACCATATCAAAATGGAAGAATCAAAGCCAAACAATGTTGCCTTTGGGTTTTTGTTGTTGCTGTTGACTCCTTGTTTTTTAACCCAACAAAGACTTACAGATATTCCTGACCCCCACCTCATCCTTGACCCTGGATGAGGCTTGAGACTTGGACAATAATGTCTACTGGTCACATAACATCGCATCAAAGAAGCAGACCATTTAATGATTTGCTATACAGACCACATCGAAATGTCCCCAAGTCAGAATATCCAGGTTGAGAAGTCAGGTGCCCTTTTTCTGGAAGATATTTTCTCCATATTAACTAATTCTTATTTAGTAAGTGCAGTTCGTCTAGTGAGACAAATGTAGGACACACAGGAGGATGGATGTAAAAGGTTCTTGAGAACAGAAAGGTTGGAATCATTCCTTAGGGAGTCCATCTATTCCTGGAAGAGTGTGGCGCTCAGCTAGTTCTGCCTGGCTGCAGCTTGAGGCCTGGCACGATTATTGCTACAGTCAAGGTCTCTACCTACTGCTCAGAGAGGTGAGGGAAAGCGAGCTATACTTATCAAGCACCCACTGTGTGCCACAGTGAGACGTCATTGCCTGGGGCTTGCTCAGGGATGCATACAGGTAAAAAAAAAAAAAGAAAGAAAAAAAGAATCTTTTTTTTAAATTAATTTTTATTGGAGTATAGTTGATTTACAATGTTGTGTTAGTTTCTGCTGTACAGCAAAGTGAATCTGTTATACGTATACATATATCCGCTCTTTGTTAGATTCTTTTTCCATATAGGTCATTACGGACTACTGAGTAGAGTTCCCTGTGCTATACAGTGAGTTCTTATTAGTCATCTATTTTATATATAGTAATGAAAACACCTCCACTCTTAATTAACCGGTCATTTACCCGGTGTTCCTCTCCCATCTTCTACACCTTTGTCTACTACCACGAAGAGGGAGAGGAAGGACAGGCCAGGAAGGAGACAGGTGGGACATGCCAGGCTAAGGTGGGGCTTTAGGGGCAAAACCTAAATCCCCATCTCCTCCCCACACACGCACACACTGCTTTCCTGCCCTGGGCTTCCCCTTCCCCTGGTTTTGCCACTTCCTCTGTCAGAACAGGACAGGTGTCCATACCTGCTCCCCTCCTGCTTTGCACGTCTCAGCGGACCATATTAAGCACCTGTTAGGACACTATGCCTATATAAAGAGGTGCAAGACCCAGTTTCTGCCCAAGAGGAGCCCCAGTCAGCGGTAGATGTAGGAACAAAGCATTTCAGTGTGATGTAGAAAGTACTGCAATGGAGGATTACACACAGCCCTGTGTCAGAGGCCAGGGGAAGGGCCTGAGTTCATGGATGGCTTCCACAGGGAGACAGAAGCCTGAGTTAAGTCTTAAAGGTGACAGAGTTGTCTACGAAGACGAGGGGAGGGACTTCCTGGTGGAAGGAGCCCCTGTGGCCAGCCAGGGCCTGCAGGAGCTGAAGCAGGACCTGGCCCTGAGGCTGGAGCCTCACCTCCCGAACACGTTCAGCTCCTTCTGGTGCCAGCGTGATGGTGGTGGTGAGAGAAGCAAGTGGGGAGGCAGGGAAAACAGAGGGAAGGCTGGTGAGGTCATGGAGGCAAGAGTCACATGGGGCTAAACCAGGGCAGGAGAAACATGGCGGGAGAGGCCGAAATATTTGGGAGGTAGAATCGGCATGACTGGAGGACTGGGTGGGTGGGATGGGAGCGGGAGGGACACCTGATCTGGGAGATTTCCAAATCTTGGTTCTGAGTGCCCATGGAGGAGGGCAGCTAAGGTGGATCAGAGCAGGAGCGTGGACTGTGGGGTGTGTGCTGGGGCAGGAGCCTCAGCCTCCGCCTAAAATGGAGACACACACTGACTGAGTCCGGCTCCAAGGCCCGGGGGCATTTAGTGCGATTCGGTGTGTGACACCCCGCGCAGGGCCAGTCGCATGCAGACGTCAGCCAGCCAGCCTCTCGCTGTCCTGACTTCTTCCCCTCTTCATCCTTCCCTCCCTCCGCCCAGCCCACAGCCTGTTCTCCTGCCTCTCCATATCCTTCCCTGTCCCCCTCCTCCCCCAGCTTCCCACGTACACACACAAATACACACACGCACATGCAAGCGCACGTGCCCACGTGCACACAGATCGTCTACAAAAACTTAGATCAAGCACAGCCCGCAGCTCCTGATGACAGTTCTCACATGGTTCACTTGTTCCTCGGACATCACGTACAAGAGGTCTCAGATCCCAGCTGGAGCCAGCAAAGCCCCCCAGCCAACCTGGGCCACAGCTGTTCCTAACGGCCTCCATCACTGACGCTAGTTTCCTCACCTGGCTCCACAGACCAGCACGTGCAGCTGGATGACACCATCGTTCAAATCCACAGGCGTCCCATGGAGCGCCTACTGCCTGCCCGGCTCTGAGCCGGGGTGGTGCGGGGCGAGGGGCCTCCGGTCGTCTGCCAGGCCCTGAATAGATGCTGCAGAACTCGTAGAGAGGACTGAGCCTCTGGGGCCTTGCAGTCTTTGCAAAGGCCACAGGGCAGAAAAGTTCAATAACAGTCCACAATGCCAATCAAGTTCTAAACAATTGTAGAAGAGAGTCACAAGTCATGATTCATTGCCAGAGTAATTGTGCAGATAGCCATGAAGAGCACAGAGCAGGGAAAGTGGAGGGAGGGGGGCAGCACTGAGCAAAGATCCATGAGCCGCAGGCAGAATGAAGTTTGGGTTCAACTTCTGACACACTGTATGACCTTGAAAGTGTGCTGCCCCTGCTCTCATCTGTTGAAGGAGGGGTTGGAGAGAGAGGTCACTGACACCTCTTCCAGCTCTGATATTCCTGGGTCAGGAAGGTGGTAGGGAATGAGTGGACGATGAGTCTTACACATTGGTGCAAAACTGGAATGGAACTGGGGCAGCAAGGAGCACACGCCTCCACCGCTGACCCCCGGGGGTGTCATCTGATGGCTCGCTTGACCCATCTGGATCATACGCCTGTGTACCTGCACAGAGCTCTCGCCCTGACCAAGCCCTGCACATACCCAATGTCTCCTGTGCTCTCACGGCAGACCTGGAGGCAGGATGGATACACAGGGCGGACCTAACTCTTCTGATTTCACAGAGGAGGAAACCGAGACACAGAGGATGGAAGGGACTCACTCAAGGTCCCACTGGGTGTTAGAGGCAGAGCCCAGAGCAGGTGTGGAAGAGAAATGAGGTGCTTCCTGCTTCCCCTGGGGGGGGTCCTCTCACTCCTTCCCCCCCTCCACCGCCCCCGGCAGCCCCACCAAGCGTGCCGCTGACACCGCCATCACGCTGCACACCAGCTGTGCTCTCCTTTCAGGTTCCAGCAGGCAGCCACTTTGATTTGCAGCTAATTCTTTATTTTAAGAAGATTCACAACTCAATTACATCACGTAACGATAGCTCACAGTCAATAATACAAAACGCAAACCCAATAAACATCCATGCTGACTAGGGGACGTGGGTTTAGATGAAGACAAACAAAAAAATTACAGCATCAGCTCGTTGAGAACAGTATCCTGTAACTTCCAGTAAATTGGAATCACTGCGAGGCATTTTCCCCACTTGAGTGGCAAGTATTTTAATTTGTTGTCATTTGTCAACCATCCAAATAAGTTGTTTACAAGCGATGGGAAAAGGCTTCGAAGATTCAGACTGAGGTCATTATTCTGGCACAAGTTTGTGTAACATGATTCGTACAGTTCGGGGGTCCTCAGAAGCGCCAGGGCTGGCTTTATGCTCCCACTGCCTCCCTGTGGAAGTAGGTCCTGGGTGAAACTGAACACCCTTGACCCTGGCTCCTCGGCCACACCCTGCTCCACCTATTGCCCTGCTCTCTAGAATCCGGGGCCTTATTCACTCACCCGCTTCTGCTTCTCAGAAGTCACCCCAGGAGAGGAGTGGACAGGCTCCCCCAGGTGTACATTAGCACAGCAGTTACTATTTGTTACTCACTAGCTACCCTCCAGGGGCTGAACTAGGCCCCTTATAAGGGGCATTATCTCATATAACTCTCACAACAACCTTTTAAGGTAAATATTCTTATCCCCCTTTTATAGATGAGGAAACTGGAGCTCAGAGAGGGTACATAAACTACCCAAGGTCACACAGCTGGCGAGTAACAGGGCCAGAACCAGGAGAGGTAAGCAAGGTGCCTTGGACACAAAAGTTCAGGAGGCTCTGGCTCTCAAGGTTGACCAAGTGCAAGGCCAACACCCGGGCAGGAGATGTCTAACCCAGTTCCTGGCCCTGAGTGAAGGAGTTGGATTTGGATCCAGGTCTGTCTGCATCCAGCCTGTGCTCTTTTCACTGTGGCGCAGCCCACCCAGGAGGAGATGGGCCTTCTAGTAGCAGCTAGAAGTTTCCAAAGGAGTGAAGCTCTGTGGTGGGATTTCAGGCCTCACAGGGCTGATGAGGGAGGCACTACCCCCTACCAGTAGCCCAGGTGGGCAGCCGCCAGTCCCGTGTCTTTAAGCCAGTAATAGTCCAGGTGGAAACGTGGGGCTGAGGCCATCACGCAGGAAAGCAAACTCCAGCTGCTGACACCTGGGTGCCAATCTCTACTGTCTCCTTTGGGGTCTGTAGAGCTGACCCCAGCCCAGAGTCCCCCTTGCACTTGGGAGCAGTTTGTAATCTTTTCAAACCCACTACTTACCCTCATGAGGGCAGGGGTCCTCATTTTTTTCCTTGGTAGGGGAAGCTGAGGCTCTGAGAGGTTAAGCAAGTTGCCCCAAGTCACACAGCCAGCAGAGCGCCCAGGGTATGACTCAGAACTCAGGGCTCTTTCCATCCACTTCACTGCCAACAGCCAGGTCAAGACCCAAATGGGGCTGGAGTTCAGACTCGGTTGGGGGCAAGAGAAATAGGAAAGAAGGCTTAGAGAGGGGAAAACGTGTCAGGAACAAGCAACTTCTAAAATATAATGCTTTGGCTAAATTTAAACATGTGAAAGAGTTCAGAACGATTCATAATGCATGCGAATATGCAGAAAGGATGAGCCGGGTACAGCTTTCCTCTCAGACATAGCAGGAGTGGGCAGGGTGAGGACTCCCTCTTGGGCCGCAGTTTTCCAAGCCCACAACACCTTCAGATGGAAACGACTTTCTTAGGTAAACTGCCAAAGCCCCGGAACCTTGGAGGGGCCAGCAGGATAGATGTGGCCCGTCTACGCCCACGTTGCTGTCTCTACACTCCACAGAGTCTCTGGAATGCCCAGCACCACCCCGGCCCCAGGCTTGCCTTCTCTGAGCTAAATAATTCTGCTGTTTTCCTTTCACCAATGAGCCTTCCTTCTTCCTCAGCCTTTTAATTGTCCTTATCACCTCTCCTTTTCCAATGGGTCAGGAGCGAGGGTGTGGCTGAGGGTCTGAGTGAATTAGAATGGGCCAGTAGCTTCTCAGACCACTCTCGTGCATCATATAACCTCGCAGCAGCATGTCGGAGGGGAAATGGGCTCCATGAGGGGAAATGTAGAGCTCTGGACCAGGGTTTGCCCGGTCCAAACGAACCCCTCTGGGCCTCGGTTTCCTCAACTGCCAAGTGAGATTGCTAACAGCTACTGTCTACGGCTGCTGGGGGGACGCCATAGGCACTCACGCCTGGCACATTGCAGGACGCTCAGGAATTGGCCCTACTTCCCTCTGCAGAGCTACGACGCCCCACTCCCCCACCCCAGCGCCTAGGTTTCCTGCCTCTTCATTCACGTTCACACAAGCCTGACTCGTACCCTCCACCTCTTTCTGCTTGTCTGGGTCCTACCCAACCATCATCTCCACCATGAAGCCGACTTCAGACCCACACCCCACACGCCCCAAACCAGCCAAGGCCTCCAGCTCCGCTGCCTCAATGTCTGTCGCAGTCCTCCGCCTCTTTCCCGGACCCTGAGCACCTGATGGCCCTGATTTGTGCCGAGACCTGCCACTTTCTCGGGGCTTTCACCCATTATCTCCTTCAGATGTTGAACCTTCCCATGCCCCTGTGAGTTCGGAAAGGAAAGAATGGTCCCTCTTTGACGAGGGAAGGATCTGGGACTCTGAGAGGTCCACTCCTCACATGGAACCCCAGAGCCCTTTGGTGCCTCCGCTTTGCCTCCCCGATATAACCACCCCCACAGGGAGATGTCATGACTCTGTCTCCCCAATTTCTTTAGAAGCCCCCCGAGGGCCTGGAGCCCATCTCCCGCCTCGTCTTAGGCACGTGGCCTTATGCCAGTTTGCAACGATCTCCCATCGGTGCCGGGCCCCGGAGACAGGACAGTGGGCTCAATTCTCCTTCGCTCTCTACAGAGACCTCAGGTCCTCACCTGCCACGTTAGCCATCAGCTGGCCCTCCAGGCTTGTCTCCGCAGAACAGGCCCGGGCTCTGCCTTAGGAAGGCCTCCAGGAGGCCCCTCCCATGCTTGGAACACAGGACATTTCCTAGAAGTATAGGTGGAGAAGCCGCCATGTGCGCACGTGTGCAAAACCATCTTGCAGCTCTCCCCGGAAGCTTTTCTTCAAGGACCTTGGATCTGAATATGCAGGGACTTGAAAGCCCCCCAAGTGCCTCTCCCTGGCAGCCGGTCTCTGGGGAGGCGTGTCTATCGGGCACACGAGCTGTCTTCAGGGCACACCGCTCTTCTGATACGGTTCATCAGTTGGGTCCTTTCTCCCCCATCCCTGCTTGACTTCAACCCAACAACCTAAGAGGCAGCAGAAATGCTCCCGCATCCCCACTTGCTGGTTTTATTTTCATCATGATTGGTTGTTTGTTGTCCGCACACACGTTGCTCCAGAAGGAGTTGCTGGCGGGATGCGAATAAACAGTCTGTGCTCGTAAACACCGCTCTCCTCAATCATCATGTGGGACTCCTTGTGTCTAGACCCCATAGGGAGACTTTAAAACATTGTACCAACTCAATTACTGTTCCTTCAGTCAGTAAGAATAATAATAAATACTTAGTGGGTGCTTCTTATGTGCCAGCCACAATTCTGAGACTTGCGACACTTCATTTCTTCAATCTTCACCACACACCTGGGCTAGAAGGTAGGTTTTTCTTATCCCCATTTTACAGATGAGGAACAGGAAAGTTCAGTTACTTGTCTAAGGTTGACCACATGAGTCCTTTGCTCTTGGACAGGGAGAGAAGTCCATAACAGGAAACCCCAGGTATTCAGGACACCATTACCCCAACAGCCCACATTAATACAGACTCCCCCTGTCTTCATCTCTTCTCTCTCTCCCTGCCCCCCTTCTCCCTCTCTTCCTCTCTTCTACCCCTTACTAGTTCTTTACCTTCCTAGCTCTGTGAATGAGGCATCTCCCTGCCCCTCTCTGAACTTGACCTCCCTCTCCTGACAGTGGGGAGAGGACCCTCCTTGCTGACCTCATGGGCTGATGCAGGGGAGAGACTTCCAGCACGAGGGTGGTGCGCTCGGCCTGTTAGGAGCCGCTGGGTTGGCAGGAGGGGAGTCAGTTTTCATACCATGGCAGGAACCCATGCGCTCTGTCCTGTTGCAGCATATCAGGCTACGGAGCTGCTGGCGGGAAAGGCGGGAAGAACACGATGATGCGATCCCACGGCGTGTCTGTGCTGGGCATCTTCAACCTGGAGAAGGATGACGTGCTGTACATCCTGGTCGGGCAGCAGGGGGAAGATGCTTGCCCCAGTGTAAGTGCCCAGAGCGGGGGTTTCTCCTCCACACTCACCAGTAGCCAGGCAGGTCCCTCAGAGGACACAAACACTGCACACATGCCTTCGGAGACCTCACGTTCAAAGATGGCGGGACTCACCCTTTGTTCTGCCTGCAAACGCTCCTCCCTTTCCAGGGCCATTTGGGTGCATGAGAAGGTGGGTGGTGTGGCTTTGGGGGTCGCACATCCCTACAGGCACCAAGGCTGAGGCATGGGTTTCATGAGCAATCTTTCAAACTGAAGAGCTGAATTCTGCTAAAATGGACAAATGGTGGTTCCTCTTCGCACAAGTGCGAGTTGAAGCCCACTGCCTAAGCTTTCTTGCAAGGGCACCATTGTCTTTAGCCATATTATCATAAACAGGAAAATACCAGACTAAACATGTCTTGTTCAGCTCAAAATCACAGACTCATAGCCACATATATGCATATAAAACCATAGGAAAAGTTCTGAAAGATACAGATAACAGTGGTTGTTTCTGGAGAGGGGACTGGAGTTGAGGGTGCTTTGTCAGTAATGTCTGATATTGTTACAAAAATAATGCATTCACATATTATTTATTATTTGTGTGATTAAATTTTTTTAAGTATTTTAAGCACAGACTCAGAGCTGAAAGACCATGTAATCCACTACCCCCATTTCACAGATGAGAACATGGAGACCACAGAAGTGAAGGGACTTGTCCAGAGTCACTCATAATGCAGCACAGAGACTCTGGCTCCTATTTTTGCTGCCCCAAACTTGCTTGGGGCTCAGTTTCTACAGCCTTTTCCCCTTTTCCACTTATAACACATCTCTAGACAAGCCAGACTGTCATCCTCTGCAGCCCCAGAGACAACCCTTCATTCTGGTTCCTGACCCCACTGGGGGTGTCCAGCTGTCAAACAGGGAGAGCTCCAACAGCAGTACTTAAGAAAGCCAGTAGTGGTCTACAATGACCAGGAAGGGGAGACAGTGGAGACTGATAAAGCAGCAGCCATGCCTCTTGCCTGTGCTGGGGGACGCAGGACCCTGGTGGTGCTGGCTGTCTTGATGGGAACTCAGCACTCTGCAGGGGGTTCTTGGCATTGGGCCAGGCCACGCCCTCACCTGAGGGTGAGCTTCTGCACTGGGTGGGACCGGGGCAGGGATCTGGGTTCTAGGTCTCAGGACCCAGGGCTCCTTCCCCAGAAACTTATTCAAGAGCAGAGTTGGAAGACAGATGTGGGAACAAGAGCTATGAGAAAGCAGTTCAATTCCACTGAATAACCTCAAGGCTCCTAAGAGCCAGGCCCCAGGCTGGGAGCCAGGAGTAAAGTATGTGCCCTACCCCCAACCCCACCTTAGAGGCTGAAAACCAAGCAACAGGAGTAAGCTGCGCAGGCGCAAGCTTGTGCATGAGAAATGTCTGGACTCTTTTATTTAGCAACTATAATCAGGACTTTCCAACCTGATTGTTAAGTGTTAAGCCATTACATTACAAGCCGCTGTAATTTTCACAGGAATTTATTGAGTGCTAATGTAATTCTTCCATCTAAGCAGAAAGATTGCATTGACTTCCGCAAGGAACTTTTACTTGATTGGATTGTCATCAATTACGTCTTTTCACAGGACTGAGTCCTTCTTTTTTAATTCAATTGTAATCTACTTGTTCCTCTGGACTGCTGCATTTTATCATTTTATTAATCAACCTACTTGCTCTCAAACCTTGGATGTGCCAGGGAAGTTCCAAAGAAGCCAGGGACGGAGAGCAGCCCCCTCTGCTGGTCGGGTCGGGCATAGCATGGGCGTGGGGAAAAGAATTGCTCTTCCCAGTTGCTCCACACCTCCGCCCCTCAGGAGTCATTTGAGAAAGGGAGAAAGACCTTTTACAGGCACTACCTCAATCTCCAGTCCTCCCTAGGCCGAAAAATGGACTTCACTAGAGAACGAAGTGGACCCCAAGAATTAAACTTGCAGGCTTTGGCAGCTCTGCTGGTTCTACTGCATTTCTGCGTGGAGTGGCTCTTCCCGTGTGCCTGGCCAACCCAAGCCTGGAATGGGCTCCAGCTGCTGGAACCACCCCCCCATACACACACACACACACACACACACACACACACACACACACACACACACACACACACACACACACACACACACACACACACACACACACACACACACACACACACACACACACACACCCCTCAGCCCCCGTCCTGTACACTGTAGGCTGTTTAGCAGCATCCCTGGCCTCTACCCACCAGATGCCAGTAGCATCCCTCAGAAATGACCATCGAAAATGCCTCCAGACATTTCCAAACATCCCCAGGGGAGCAAAACCATAGGTCTAAATGTTAGCTTCCACCACTACCATCACTCACAAGGCAAGTATTGTGAAGGGCCAGCCCACACCCACCCAGTTCCCAAGTCTTTCAAATGTATTCAGCAAATATGTATTGAGTACCTACTACACGCCAGTCACAGTTCTAGGAACTGGGGAGATATTCATGAACAAAAGGAAGATCCTTTGCTCTCATGGAGCTTACATTGACTCCAGGGGAAGAGGGACAAACAGACAATAACCAGTAAACGTAAGTTCCTCAGGACACCCAAAAGAGACAGGGTTAAGGTGCATAGAATTAGGGTGAAGGGGAGTCAGGTGTGCTGGAGTTCAGAGGCAGGTTGCAATCGTAAATAGAGTGGTGAAGGGAAGCCTACCGAGAAAAAGACAGCTGAGCAGAGCCCTGAAAGAGCTGAGGGACTGAACCAGGAAAATAAGTGGGGACTCCGGCAGAGCAGAGGCCGAGTCCCCAGGCGGGAGCGTGCCTGGTGTGCTCAAGGAGCAGCCAGGATGAGTGGGTAGAACAGGAGGGAGAGTAGGTGAGAGACGAGGGAGGGGTGATGGGGACCAGGTCAGGCCATCAGAAGAACATACTGAAGCCATAGGACGGTTTTGAGCAGAATAGTGACCTGAAGCGATTTGCATATTAGCTCCTCTGGCTACAATGTGGAGAACAGACCACTTGGGCCCAAGGGAGGAGTCGGGGGCAATGAATCTAATGGCTATTGCATTAATCCAGGCAAGATGATGGTGGCTTGGATAAAGACAGTAACAGTGAAGGTGGTGAAAAGCGGCTGAATTCTGGGTGTATTTAGAATATAAAATCCAAGAACTATGCCCGAGCCACTGGAAGGAGGGAGCTGCCTTCACGAGAGCTGGGGCCCGCTGCGGAAGGAGCAGGTTCACTGAGCTCAGCTGATCTGGTAGACGGCCAAGGGGAGGCTGCTTGTGGACAAGGAAGACAGGCCACTGGCGTTCAGGAGAGAGGTCTGGAAAGGAGATGCAAATCCAGGAGAGGTCAGCATAAACTGAGACAGGTTGAGATTGTCTAGGGAGTGGTGTAGATGGAGAGGACCACGGGCTGAACCCTGCAGACCCCCAACATCTAGAAATGGAGAAAAGAGGAACCAACAAAAGAGGCGGGGAGGGGGGAGCCAGGGATGTAGAGGAGACTCCAGAAGTCAGGTCAAGAAAGCGAATCATGGAAAAGTGATCATCTCCTCCAAATGCAGCTGTGGACCCAGCAAGATGCGGACTGAGAAGCGAAGCAACTCTTCCCTCCCCCCACCCCATTCAAAGGAGACACCTGAGCCGCCGGGGCAGCGGGGAATGCGCTGACGCTGGGCTCTAGTTAGACAAAGGCCATCCTGCAGCCCAACTGCTCCCTCCAGCAATCTCCAGCCATCGGCAAGTCCCGTTCAAGGGAAGAGGGCATCCCCAAGGGGTGGGGGCCCCACTGCTGCCAGGCAGAGGAGAGGAGGAAAGGGAACATGGTCAGAGGGGATGGACCTTCTTAGCACCACTGGTTCACACTGGGCAGCTCCCCAATTTCTTTTAGTTATTTATTTAGACTTTTTGGCTGCATCGGGTCTTAGTTGCATCATGTGGGATCTTTCGTGGCGACGCGTGGGCTTCTCTCTAGTTGTGGCGCGTGGGCTTAGTTGCCCTGTGCCATGTGGGATCTTAGTTCCCCGACCAGGGCTCGAACCCGCGTCCCCTGCATTGGAAGGCCGATTCTTAACCACTGGACCACCGGGGCAGTCCCGCAGCTCTCCAGTTAATAGAGGAGGACAGATCCAGACAGATGGCCCAGCAAAGCTCCAGTCAGGAAGTGAGACTGGACACTGTCTTCTGTGCTCTGCTCTGCCTAGCTGGCAGCACACACTTCCATGCCCTGTCCCTGGCTCTGCCCTCAGAGCATGCCCCTTGCATCTCAGGCCCTCCCCAGGCAGCGGTTGGCAGGGTTTCCTTCCAGCAGACTCCATGCCACTCGGCCCCTGCCCCAGCCCTGAA
This sequence comes from Delphinus delphis, assembly GCF_949987515.2. Classification (NCBI taxonomy): domain Eukaryota; kingdom Metazoa; phylum Chordata; class Mammalia; order Artiodactyla; family Delphinidae; genus Delphinus; species Delphinus delphis. Next base: position 67,475,959 of record NC_082694.2, read on the forward strand.
TGGCATTGCACATACACAGGAGAAATGTCAGCTGTCCACAGTAGCAATTCAGACCCTTCCACCCACACTAAATCCACTCTAAAACATATCAAATTATTTCCATCATTAAATCCAAAATGCCATAAAACAAATTGCATCTCAGCTATTTATCTGGAAATTTCTCTAGTACTCATTCCCGGCACCCCTGAGTGCTTTAGCATAAGGAGTCACTCAAGATGAATTGCCACGTCCACTGGCTGGTTACACAGCAACATTCGATGAAAATTTGATGTTTTGTTGGCCTTTTTTCTATTAAGCGAAAGCAGTCATTTTCCTCCAAGGTCAGGCCAATGCGTGGAGAGTTCGTCTCAGCTGCTGTGACTGACAAGCAGGGTGGCTGTTCTTGAAACGCTGCCCTCTTTATTCAGGGATTCCAGGCTTCTGGGTCACAGGAATTTCCAGCATGTCCCCAGAGACTCCCAGGTGCCTGGGCCCACACCAGGTGGAATAAAATCTGAGTTTGGCCTCCCACTGTTTTCTTCTCTTTACAAGATACTTCAAACTGCAACTTCTCAAAAAACCTCAGTGGCTCCTCGCTGCTTAGAGAATGAAGTCCAGCTCCTTCTCTGTTTGTACTCAAGGCCTCTGTCCAGGATCTGACTGTCCAGTTAGGTTCCCTCTACCCGCTCCCATTTACACTCCCGCCAGCACTGTCTTACCGCATGGGGCCTTTATCACCCCCTCTTCAGAATCCAAAGGACCCTAACAGGTCCTCCTGGACCACCTCTCTGTCCTCAGATGGACTTTTCTGAGCCAGAGAGACTCCTTATACTTTTCCTCCCAAATACCACGCTCACCTCCTTCCCTCTGGACTCATGCTGATCTCCTCCCCTGTAATGTCCTAATTTTCTCCCATTCTCAGTGTTTAAAAATCTCCCCATCCTTCAAGGCCCAAGTGAATGCCACCTCCCCCAGGCAGTCCTCCCTGCTCTCCAGTCCAGCAACAAAGCCTCACTCTCCCTCCTCAACTTCCCATGCATTTTCTTCTAAGCTGTCCCTGTGGTCCTTCTCCAATACTGCCCAGAGTGACAGTTATCTGTGTGTAGTTTTTGTCTCCTCAATTCAACGGCAAGCTATTTGAGAGATCGTCAGACCCTATCTTTAAACATAGAAGGTCTGTGTGCTGGGAGGTAGAGAACCCTGGGCACAAACCTGAGGTGCTTTTTGTTTCTCCAGACAAACCAACTAATCCAGAAAGTCTGCATTGGAGAGAACAACGTGATAGAAGAAGAAATCCGCGTGAACAAAAGTGTGCACGAGTGGGCAGGAGGGGGCGGCGGAGGGGGCGGAGCCACCTACGTATTTAAGGTGAGGTCTGGGTGCCAGCTTCCCCAGGGCAGCGCCTTCTCTGTGTCCTGGTGTTGGATCCTCAGGACAGACCTGGGAATGAAGCACCTCGAGTGCTCTTAGCCCCGTTTAAAGTTGAGGAAACCAAGACCCAGAGGGAATATAAGGTTCCCTGTCCGTCCAGGAAAGGGCAGGCCCTTCTCATGTTGATATGCCAGCTGGATTTCACCACGCACACCTTTGCCATCCTGCTTCAGAGTCCCAGAGGGTCCCACTGTGCCCTCCTCTGTCCTAAGGTGGACTTTTCTTACGTCATCGAAAATAGGCAAAGGTTTCCTGCTGGGTCTTCCTGCAGGGACGGTGATGCTGAGGGCTTATTCTTGAAGTTGTGGGGATCAGAGCAGAGACCCCTGAGTGTGCAGAGGAAGGAGAGAGGGAGAGAGACCTGCTTCTGCACACCAGCTGCCAGACCCCTGAGGCTAGAGAGGAACTTCAGGAAAGGGGCTGTAGAAACAGCCTCCTCGTATGCAGAAACATTTCTGTCGCCTAGTGCTTTTGCTTCACGTACTGAACCTGGACTAATACACGAGCCCGGGGCTGGAGGGGATGGAAGAGCTGATGGGTTGTTTTAACATGAGATCAGGGCCCTCAGACCACTGAGATGTCACCCACTGCCCAGCAAACACTCGGCCACATTTAAATTGCTCAGGGGTCTCCAGAGTGGGAACCCCACTCGGTTTCTCAATCTCTGAATGTCTCCCCTGGGCAGATGAAGGATGGAGTGCCAGTGCCCCTGATCATTGCGGCCGGCGGTGGCGGCAGGGCCTACGGAGCCAAGACAGACACGTTCCACCCAGAGAGACTGGAGAATAACTCCTCAGTTCTAGGGCTGAATGGCAATTCCGGAGCCGCAGGTAAACCACTGCAAGCCCACCCTCTCCCAGAACATTCTCCCGGGACTGTGTGAGCTTCAGCTCGGCCGGGCGCCATCACACACCTGTGGGCATCTTAGTCGCTGGCCCTTGAGATGCTGGGAGCTCTGGATACTGGTACCGGGATCAAGAGAGGAAGGGCAGGCCACACGCTGGGGACCCAGAGGCCGCCTTGCCAGCACGGGGTTTGGACTTGCAGAAGGTCACTGAGAAAATGAGGCAGGCGGCAGCAGTCTGACCGCCAACCCAACCGTACCCGGGTTTTACCAAATGCAACTGGATGTGAGCAGGTGGAAGGAATCTGGGCAGAGTCAGGCCCCCGGGCCCCTGTGGCTTGTTCGTACTTCCGGGCCCCGGGCTGCCAGGGCACACATCTCCTTGCTGGAAAATCTCTTTCTGGAATCTCCATGGTTGGGCTCTCTGTCTCCTTAATGAGAGCCAGCAACGCAGAAATAGGGGGCAGACACCAAAGGGGATGTGAATTCTCTGATTCCTCCCAAGTCAGCCATTCCTCTTTGTATTTTCTTTTTTCCACAATCAGATCGAGGGAGGATTTTTGAAGGTGTTTAAGATTTGAGATTAATTAAAATAAACACTCAGACTTTCTCTTCAATTGAGAGAGAGATAGAAGAAAGAGGAGAAGCGGTCACAGCGAGGAATTACCGCAGTGATACAGTGCCCCTTACATCCGTCCAGCATGTAATAAATTACAAAGCACTTCCACATCTATTATACATGTGCTTTTCAAAACAGTCCTGTAGGGTTTTCCAAACATATCATTTCATTTTACAGAAGAGTCAACAAGCTCATGGAAAGTTGGTGGATTTTTTTCCTCAAAATGGCCAAACTGTTTCGTACTTAATCAGTTTTTTAAAACACTGCTGTTGCTGTTTTTATTTTTACGTCCATCGTTTTCTTTTCCACACGTTTGCTTGAAGGCTGCAAGATAGAGTGGGGGTCGGAAACCAACTTAGCTGGGGACTGTGCAGGACGCAAGGGTAGGGTGCTCCGGGCAGGAGGGCAGACCTGGTATCAGGCCCATCTCGTCCTAACTTGTTCACTAAGCTCACGGCCCCAAATAGCCAGCAGAGCCCACTTCCGACTAACGGCGCTGAGGGGCCTTCCCTCCACCACGTGACATCAACCACCTTGACTGGCCCCATACCCACCCTCTGGCTGGCAAAGGGAGGCCAAACACTTGGAGTCCTGTAGCTTCCGAAGCTGACAGAAGGTCCTCACGACTTGTCCAGGACCTCATTTCAGCTCTGCTTGTCTCTGTTCCAGACCCAAGCTTCTTCCTCACCTCGACCTCATTTCCTGAAACCTGTCTCCCTCTTTCTAGCACCATAGTCATCCCTGTCTGCAGCTTTCCCCACCTAGACGTCCCTCTGCTGCCCCCTCTGGGTCCAGAAGAACCTTGGCCACAAGTTCTCCCAGAGGACCCTTCCGGGCAGGTTGACCCTTCCGGGCAGGTTAACCCTTACGGTTCCAGCAGACACACGCACAGCTGTTTGCTGTTTTTCCCGGTTCCCACCTGCCAGCATCTGCTGGAGCAGAAAGGGCTTTGGGGTCTTCTGGAGTAAACTGCCTCTTGAAATGTCACACAAAACGATATGGGGAGACAAGGTGGGCGTCCTGGAATTTCCAGGGCCTCGGGAGAGATGTACTGTGGTCTGCCTGTGGCCTTAAGATACAGTTACGTTCAACCTAGCTCTGTAAAGAACATTTCGTTTGCAAGAGCTCAGAGCAGGCCCAGGCGTTGGGAAGCACAGCTCCAGCTGCTGCCACTGTAGCCAGAGCATCACCACCTCCACCCACAGCTCTCTTTGCTCTTGACCTCGGAGCAGCTCCTTAGAAGCAGGCAGGCAAGACACTGCCTGAGCGTCAGAGTGTGAGGCCTTCTGCCTGTGTGTGTCCTGCCTCACAAACGCCCAGCGAGCCCTCCACTTGGCGGTTTGTAAAATATTTCATACGCTCCCTGTCTTCTTTGATCCTAACATCCACCCCATGAGGTGTCTCATTATCTCCAAGTGACAGGTGAGGAAACCAAGTCTCAGGCCGGGGAAGTTCTTGCCTAGCAGACAATTAAAGCACTTTGGGTTATCTGGTGCCTTAATCCAGGGCTCCTGCTAGGAATTTCACTGCCGTGACCTCGGCAGGGTTTTGACAGCTGGTCCCGGTTCTTTGAGATGGGAAGCAGTTAATGAAATGCAGGCCGGGCGCTTCAGGAGTTGGCAGGCATAGAGGGAAGGCAGAGGCAGAGTTTAGTAGTCGTGCAGCCTGTCCCCTCCCCCGTCCCTCACCGAGCACACTGCCGGGCTCTTGAGCCAGAGGCCTGACAAGAAGCTGGGGCGCGAGGGGCTCCCATCGGGACATGCACGACTGTGGCCAGAGCAGCTCTCCCTCGGGCAAAGGGCACGCTCGGCCGTGGACTCTGAAGGCCCCAGGCCCCACTGAGGACAGGGCCCCTGGGCACTGGACAGGGGCAAGCACCCCTCGAAGACACCGAGCCCCGCTTCCTTCGCCAGGCCCAGCTGCTGCCCAAACCCAGCCAGCACCCTCACCTCGGCGTTTCTCCGTCTCTTCCCACAGGTGGCGGAGGTGGCTGGAATGATAACACTTCCTTGCTCTGGTCTGGAAAGTCTTTGCTGGAAGGTGCCACCGGAGGACATTCCTGCCCCCAGGCCGTGAAGAAGTGGGGGTGGGAGACCAGAGGGGGTTTCGGAGGGGGTGGAGGGGGGTGCTCCTCAGGTGGAGGAGGCGGAGGATATATAGGTAAAGATGATTCGCGTTCAAGGTGTCACTGCCCTCCCCACTTAGTCCTAGGCACCTCACCTCCCTGTCTGCCCCCCGTCCCCTGCCTGCACGCCCCTGGCCCACCCCCAGTGTGGACTGTAATGTGACCTTGCACGCCTTCCCCCCAGCCCCACCACACGAGCCAGAGGCAGGGTGTTGGCTTTCGAGCCAGCATCCTGCCTCGAGGTTTCGATAGGACAGCATCAAGATCCCATATGATTCTTGATCTCCCCCAAAGCCAATGATACAGGGGCTTTGGCTTCCCAGCCTCTCCTCTGGGCCTCCCCCAAGGACGCACTGGCCTGAGAGCCTTGGAGGCCAGACTCCTCTACCCCGTGCCTCCCTTCGGATGGCCTGGCCCGAGTCCTTGCCGATCCCGCTCCCTGAGGGCCTGGTGTGCAGCTTCTGGCCTCGTGGACTCCCCACACTCCCTTTCCTGCCCCAGCCCGCCAGCTTCCAGAAGGGCGCCATTCCCCCTGCTGATGGGTGCTTGCCCTGAGGGCAGCTGCGGGCAGTCCCAGCCCAGCCCTTCAGCAAGCAGCTGGCCCCTGGCCCCAGCTCTCCTCTGGGCTTCAGAGCAGAGGAGAAGAGCCTTCTGAAGCTGAGAAGCATCCCCACAGACTAGGACACAATGCATGCACGCGCTGTGATGTGCTGTCCGTGTTTTGCTTTACACTGTGTGTGAGATGCTCGTGTTGACCAGATGCTCTTCTTTTCCAAGCCTAGGGTGGGTGGGCGGAGCCCAAGGGGAGGAGCCCAAAGATAACCCAACCCCCACTGAAAGGAGGGACAGGAGCCTAGAGGCACAGGGGCCCATCCCCCCTGCCCCAACCCAGACCGGATGGGACAGGACAGCCACTCCTCGGTGCTACTGCCCGGCCAGTCCTGGAAGAGGGGCCAAGGGGCCAACCCAGCCCGGGGAGACTAGAACTCTTCTGACTCTTGCTAACATGGACTGCTTCCTGGGGGGGCCCAGCAGAGTGGTGAAGACCCCCCAGCGGGAGCTGGCCCAGACCTGGAGGAGAAAGTGGCCCACACACCAGGCTTCTACTGAGCCGAGCCCCAAGTGCAGCCCCTGTGCCCTGAGCCTCCCTTCCCTCCCCACCGCCCCACCCTCGAGGCCCCTCCCTGACCCCGCTGCTTGCCCTGCTGATGCGCACATGTGTCCAGACTTGGGCACCCACCTCTCTGCGTTAAACTCTCCTCTGGTTTGCCACAGGTGGCAATGCAGCCTCAAACAATGACCCCGAGATGGACGGAGAGGATGGGGTTTCCTTCATCAATCCACTGGGCATCCTGTACACCCCGGCTTTAAAAGGTACCCCCTCTGCCAGGTGGCACAACCAGCTTCCTTAAGCCAGTTCTCCCTCCCGGCTAAAACTCCAGGGCTACTGATGTGAGTCCAGGACACAAAGGTGTGATCGTGGGTCCCTTGCAGGCAAGTCTACTTAGTGGTCATCTCACGAAGTTTCCTGGAAATCAGGATGTGTGATCTGATTTGGACACAGAAGGAGAAGACTGGCCAGCCCTAGAAAGTGCAACAGTAATAGGCCCGGTACCTGTACCAACCTAAGTGACCCTCGTGTGGACCCTCCCACTTGCCTGCCTGGCCTCTGTCTGAGTTCCCCTCACCAGATGCGCTGTGGACTTTCCTGCACAGGCAGCGCTCCCAGCGGCAATGGGACGTAGGAGCAGGGACCAGAGAACCTGCCCTGACCAGCTGGAGACAGAGCGCAGAGCCTGAGGGTGGGGTTCAGGGCGGCCTCCGCCCGAGGCTGACCCTCCCTCCTTCTCACCAGTGATGGAGGGCCACGGGGAAGTGAATATTAAGCATTACCTGAACTGCAGCCACTGTGAGGTAGATGAGTGCCACATGGACCCCGAGAGCCACAGGGTCATCTGCTTCTGTGACCATGGGACAGTGCTGGCCGAGGACGGTGTCTCCTGCATAGGTAAGGGGGTGGGGGAGGGAGCCCAGAGCTTGAGCCACAGCTGGTTTCTTTGGTTCTGGGACACCTCAGATGCAGTTTTGTAAACTTCCTGACACCCCGTCTGCCCCCAGCACCAGTGCTCTGCTGATGGGTAGAGGGACCTGTGTGTGAAAGGTGGGTCACGGCCTAAGAAGGAGTCGCAAGTCACCTAGTCCCACCCCTAATCCCGGATGTGACCCCCACATCCCCACCAGGGGACCGGCCCATCTCCACTGGACCCCCCAGCGCCAGGGACCTCAGTACTCCTAAGGCACAGCGTCCCATCGGGGAGTCACAGCACCAGACCCGTTCCTTCCAGCTTCCACTCCTGGGCTCCCTGCTCACAGGGGCCCTTCAGGCGCGGCGTCTGAACACAGCGCTGCCGTCCTCCTCCTCAAGTCTTTTCCACATTAAATAACCCGTTTATTTCCATCCATTCATGTGGGACACAGGTTTATGCCTCCTTCTCATCCTGGTGTTCCAGTTGTCAACGTCCCTTTTGAAATGCAGTGTCCGGGCCCAGGCACGGTGCCTCGGTGTGGTCGATGCCAGTGTGCACCCGGGCGCTCCCTCCCATGCGCTGGGCCCGGTGCGCTCGCGGACAGAGAATCAAGTCAGCCTCTAGAGTCTAACTGACCGGGACGCTCTGTCGCTGGGTCGTACTGAGCTTGTAGTCCTCTAAGGTGCCTGAATCTCTTCTGCAGCCGCTGCTGGCTCTCCTTTCATCCTCATCCTGTCATGCACATTTGATGTTTTGGATCAATGTCCAGATTTTGATATTTATCCCTTTTACATATTCCCTCCCCACGAAAGCTACTGTTGAAAGTTGTAAAACCAGGACAAACCTGCTTCATGCCCTGGTCCTCTGAAAAGGATGGTGGTCCAGGTGTCCAAGGCCGGGGAGGGTCTTTCTGACTTGGGGCCAGCTCAGAGGAGAATCCGTGTGGTCATTGGTGCCCCGTGGGGACCTGTCTTCCAGTGTCGCCCACCCCGGAGCCCCACCTGCCACTCTCGCTGATCCTCTCCGTCGTGACCTCTGCCCTCGTGGCCGCCCTCGTCCTGGCTTTCTCCGGCATCATGATCGGTGAGTGTCCCAGAGCCCCAGCACTTCCAAAGCGGGGCAGGGAAGGCAGACCTGGCAGAAGAGAACAGCATCTCAGGCTGTGCCGTGGATGCCGAGGTTTCACTCCGGGTGGGCAGTGATGAGGGCAGCCACGCCAAGCCAAAACAGAAGGCCCCCTCACTCCACCCCCTGCACATCCCTGCTTCCTAGGAGCCATGATTCTGAACCTCAGCCCTGTGCATAGCCCCCTGGTTGCTCAAGGAGGGGGCACTCTTCAGAGTGCTAAAGGTCAGCCCCACCCCAGGCCTCCCTTTCAGCTCTCATCAGACCTGGGCTTCTTCTAGTCTGGCTCGCTTCCTGTGTCACGCCTCCAGCCCGCCCTTCCCCACTCCATGCAGAGAATGCAGAGCTGGTTTCTGACTGTTTCCAATTAGGCCAGTGAGCCAGGGGGTGCTGACCTGCAGGTCGCAGAGGGCCCTGCATGGTCCAGCCAGGCTCTTCCTGCTGGAAATGCCCGGGACAGGTGGGCAGGGACCTGAGGGGAAGCAGAAGGAAAGGCTCAGCTCCGGACAGCACTTTCAGGCCAGCCACTCGAGGGCAGGGAATCTGGGGGGTGACAGGGAGGTGGCAGCTAATGTGATCCCTGTGATGCCATCCTGCAAAGGGCAGGATGACGAGAGCTACCTGGCTGCACGCTTACCACGCGATGGGTGACTGACACATTTTAGTTCACCAGACCCTCAAAGAACCCTATGATCACGGTCGGCATATTTCACAGAGGAGGAACTGAGCGCACAGGAGTTGACTCACTTGCCCCGGCCCCGCCCTGTGAATCACCTCCCATGGAGTCTGCCTTATATATAGAATGTTCTCACACATAGTAGTAACAGTGATAGTGGTCACTTGTACTGGGAAAGCTGTTTAGAACTTTCCAAAACCACTTCTTTCCTTTCTTTCCTCCTTTCTTTCTTTCCTCCTTCCTTCCTTCCTTCCTTCCTGCCTTTATTTATTTATTTTCGTGGCACTGCACAGCTTGTGGGATCTTAGTTCCCTGACCAGGGATTGAACCCACACCCCGGCAGTGAGAGCATCATGTCCTAAACACTGGACCACCAGGGAATTCCCTCCAAAACCATTTTATGTTGGTGAATTCATTTCATTATCACAAACCTAGGGGACGGGGAGTGGGGCTTTAGGAGACAGGGCAGGAGTTATTGTCCCTGCTTACAGAGAAGGAGACTGAGATCCAAAGAGGTCACGTGTCGCTTGTCAGTGTCACAGCTTGTAAGTAACAAAGGCAGAATTAGAACTCAGGCACCAGCTTAGACCCAGTTTAGAGACCTTTCACTCTGTGACAGTCTCCAGCTATGTGGCTTGGCGGTTCTTCAACTGTAGGAAACACAGGTGACCAAGAACCCCAGCTGTACTCTCAAATCCATTGCCATGCTTGCCTCACCCAGCGCCTGGGCAGAGCAGAGCTGCTAAGGCAGGCCCCCTCCTGGAGGCATGGGACTCCTCTGACAGCCGACTGCAGATCGGCTGAAATATGTCCTTCACATGGGGTCAGACTTTCAACACAGTATGGTGGCTTCCCAGCCTTCCTGGGTTCCCTCCCAATTATCTCTCACAGGCATTTCCCCTAGTAAAATCCTTGCCTGTTTAATCCTGTCTTGGGTCTGCTTCTCAGAGGACCCAAACTAATGTGCCTCTGCCCCTGCACGATACAATAAATGTTTCCATTCATATGATTTTAAGGTTTACATTTACTTTCATCTTTCAATTAAAGGTACGCTTTCACATCTGTAATCATTTTGTTCGTATGACTAAGTGTGATGGAAAGATTTAGATCCCTGTGGAGGAGCTGGAGATCCAGGAAGGCTTCCTGGAGGAGGTGGCCTGGCTGCCTGGCCCGGGCCACCTTGCGCTGACCTCCATGTGTCTGCAGTGTACCGCCGGAAGCACCAGGAGCTGCAAGCCATGCAGATGGAGCTGCAGAGCCCCGAGTACAAGCTGAGCAAGCTCCGCACCTCCACCATCATGACCGACTACAACCCCAACTACTGTTTTGCCGGCAAAACCTCCTCCATCAGTGACCTGAAGGAGGTGCCCAGGAAAAACATCACCCTCATCCGGTGAGTGCCCATCACTGTCCTGGGGGGCAGCGGGGGGTGTGGGGGCGGCAGGGAAGGGAGAGCTCCAGGGGGCTGGATGTCATCCCTGCACCACGAATTCCTCCGGCAGCAAGAAGCCAGTAGAGCCACCCCTCGGGGCCCCCCCAGCCCCCCCAGGGAGAGAAGGTTCAGTGTTCAGGGCCATTGGGGGGGTGTTTGCTTGTTCAACACCCCATATACACATGGGGTTGGTACAATGAGAGGAGGATTAGATGGGAGGAATGGGGCTCTCCTCAAAATCCGCCCAAGTGCCCCTCCCCAGGCCTTGCTCCCCTCCCCACTCCCAGAGCACCCTGTGCACGTGTCTGTCACTCACCAAGCACACTCCAGGGGGTGTCCACCAGCTGTCTGTGCCCCTCCCCACCGGCCCCAGGGAGCACAGGCCTCCCTGGCGGGCTGAGCCTTAGTCCCCTCTAGGCCCCTGGCAAATATTAGAGGCTCAGTAAGTGTTCACAGAAGGAATGTCCAGCCAGTGTCCTGAATCCTGGCTTGGAAACTTTCTTGCCAGGTAGACCAATGGAGGCCAGGACCGACGAGCAAAGCCAGATTGAGGGCGTTACCCTTGAGGGTGTGCGTGACCCCCTGGCTCCCGTGTGCGTCCACTAAATGTGCCCCCGTCTCATCTCGCCTTCTCTTTGAACAGGGGTCTGGGCCACGGCGCGTTTGGGGAGGTGTATGAAGGTCAGGTGTCTGGAATGCCCAACGACCCGAGCCCCCTGCAAGTGGCTGTAAAGGTAAGAGACGGCTCCCTTGTGGGCCTGACCTTGGCCAGGGGTCTCTGTAAGTGTGGCTCTCTGCTGAAAGCCTCTGACCTCTGCGGCTCACAGCCTCCTTCTCCTTCCCACCCTCCCTTCTGCGCCCAGACGCTGCCTGAGGTGTGTTCCGAACAGGACGAACTGGATTTCCTCATGGAAGCCCTGATCATCAGGTAACGATACAGGGAGACACCCCACACCACTGCCCCAAGCCTGTAAGGGACACGAGATATTTCTAACAGGCACATCTCCGAGGGAAACAGGACTGTCCTGCAGCATAGCCCTCCCTCTCCAACAGGAGACTCTCTAAATTCTTAGCACGTCTTACCAGAGTGGAACCAGCCCCCTGTCTTAGAAAAAGAATCCAATCGATAGCGCTCCACCTTCAGTCCGCATCCCTGTGTCACCAGCTGGTTCTTTTCCCCCTTTTCTTAAGAAACAGAGCAGCTGGTTGTTGACAGTAGAAGATACAATCCTCCTCCAGGTATCTCTTCCACCAGGTGCTGGCGCCAACCCCAGCTCTCAGCCCTCATGTAAAGGAAATGGGCCCCCAAGTGATGGAAGGCGCCCACCCTGGTCCACCCAGCTGGCCTGACCCTTCAATTGGTGGATCTGGGGCCCCCCACGGGGAGTCTCAGTGGCCGGGGCTCTGAGAGCAGATGTTGGACCTTGAGATCTGGCCAGGCTCATGGCCTCCTGGTGCACTGGGGAACCTCAAACATCCTGAAGGCTGGGGCAGCCCGAGGTCTCCACTTGACAGAAGTGGAACGAGTCCAGAGCAGCATGTGTGGTGCGCTGGGTCCATAGGAGGATAGCAGCAGGCTCAGCCCCTGCTTTAAAAATGACGTATTTTCTGACTGAGCATGTAGTATGTGATTATTGAATAAAACCTGGAAAGTAGGAGAGTAGATGGAAGGAGACCCGAATCAGTCCATCTCCGTACTTGGCAGTAACTAAGCAGCATTATATTTGGGTGTACAGTCACCCGGTGTGTCACCTCTGCACGCGTGGGCCCACGTGGAGTTCCCTGGCCCCGCTGCCTCACGTGTCCCGATAGGATCACGTTAACAGGAAAACCCGAATCTCAGAGCCCCCATGAGGAGTCCACAGTGGGATCCGTGGCCCACTTCCTTGTTCTCTTCCACACACGATCACCTGGCAGGTCTCACGCAGTCCCTCGGGAAAGCAGTTCCTCTTCCGCCTGAGGCCTTCCTCTGAAAACCCAAACCCTAAACGTGAATCCTGGCCAGCAGTCCGCGCCCCAGCCTCAAAGCCCTCCTCTCCCCACCCCGCCCCACCTGCTCACCCAAGTTCCTCCTCACCCCCTCGCCCCCAAGCAAGTTCTTTCAAGCAGACTGAGCTCCCGCCAGACCTGCCCTCTGGTTCTCCCAGCTGCTGAGCAGCCGGATTATCCTCTGCTTAGGCCCAGCCTGGGAGCCCTGCTTCCCACATTTACAGAAAGCATTTACAAAATGCGGCTTCTGAAAGCATAAATCTGTACCCGGCTTTGCCCACTTAAGGTTTTCCCAGACTCAGCTCAGTTAAATTCGGTTACTCCCCTCTGCTCTGCAGCAAGTTCAACCACCAGAACATCGTGCGCTGTATCGGGGTGAGTCTGCAAGCCCTGCCCCGATTTATCCTGCTGGAGCTCATGGCGGGAGGAGACCTCAAGTCCTTCCTCCGAGAGACGCGCCCTCGCCCGGTGAGTGAGAACCAGCCTTTCCCAGTAGCTGTGCTGGGGGACGGAGCAGGGGGAGGAAGGAGCCAGGGTGGGCAGCCTGGGAAGCAACATACTCAGTGGGACCGAGGGAGTCGGCCCATGGGCTCGGATCTGGGGGAAAGGCGGGAGAGAGGGGCCAGAAGGTGGCCGATGGCTGAGCCCAGCCCCAGGGATCTTGTGCAAGTCTTGTGCAACAGCTTCTCCAGGCTGTATCTATTTTTATGGCCTGCTGATTGTGGAAAACCAAAACTAGGGACAAGCACAGTGGGGGGACTTTCATGCCGGCTGTGTCACTCACTCAACCAGCTGACTTGGGGCAGGTCACTCTGCATCCACCTGTTCTGAGCCCCACTGTCCTCATCTCTCAAATGTGGACATCCTGACCTTGTAGTTTTCCTATCAAAGTAGAGTGCTGGGGTATTTAGGAAGGTGCTGCATACATGTTATGGTTAAAGGGCTAGAGCTTGGGGGAGTGAAGAAACCTAAGTGACCCACCCACGCCCAGCCCTGCTTGGCCATTAGACAACCTGCTTAGGGCAGCCAACCCCCTCTAACCTCAGCATCTGCAACGTGAACTCCTCGGGCTAGGCTAGAACATGTCGGACAGAGATCATTTATAAAATACAGCACACTGGGAGAGCCCGGAGTCCAGCTGTCCACTCCTGTCACTGCCGGGGTCTTCAAGAAGCCTGGACCCTGGAAACTGGAGCAGAGCAGACCCCTGAGTTAGGACCTGACTTCCTCTGGTTGCCACTGGACTATGAGAACTACGGGGAAGACTTGTACCCTCCCCACCCCCAGGACAACAGAGAAAGACCGACAACCGCTCTGCCACAGCAAGACCAGAACGGAACGCTCTCCTCACGAGGACCCCAAGTGGTTGCGGAAACCTCGGAAGGTCACGCCTGCTCCAGTCCACGCCTTCGCTCAGGCTCAGTTTAGAAACCGCATCCTTAGTAGCCTCCACACCGTTCCCACAAGCCTCTGGGTGGCCTCTCTCGGCATCTAAGAGGAATCCGCTCTAACGCCTCGAGAAGATGAGTGTGTGTGCACCTGAGCACACCTGGCAGGAGGAAGGGGCTGGGGGAGGGGCAGAGAGAACTAAGCCCACCTCACGGTAATCCTCATCTGCATTGTCACAACCACCCTGTGAAGGAGACGGTACAGATCTCACCCCATTCTGGAGACGGGAAAACAGTGGCTCAGGGCGGTCATGTGACTTGCCGAGGTGCACAGGCAGTGAAAGAGCTGGGGCTGGAGCTCAGGTCTGGTGGATCCTGATTCCATGCTCTCTCCAGCCTGCTGTGCTGTTTATCCAGATGGTCCCCTTCGAGAAGCCCTGAGTGCCAAGGTGAGGGTGGGTTGTTCAGAGCAAATGCCGCCAGCTATGCCGGCATCTCTGCCAGGTCTGGGCACCAGCCTTGGCTTTCCCACCAGCACCCAGCAAGGCTGAGCGGTGCTGGGAAGCAGTGCCTCTGGCAGACGTCACACGGAACACTTGGTATCACACTTTGGGCAGAGGCATAGCTCTGGCTTTCCCACTGGAGATTCCTGGGGCTTGAGGACAAGAAAGTATTGTGACCTCCTTGTAAAGGGAATCTGGGAACCCTTCACTTGGCAAGTCCGAGGACTTGCAGGCAAAGGTATCTCTCTCCCTTGATGATGAAAGAGGATTTGGATGTTGTCTCAAAGAACGAAGCACCAGCAAGGACAAGCAGGTCACGGATCTCTCCCACCACCTCCAGCCCCAGTGCTGCCCCCAGGAGGCTCAGAGCAGGAGCCTGCTGCCGAGTCCCGACCTCTAGCTGCAGCTACCGCCCGAGGGATGCCCACAGCCAGCAGAAGGTCCACTCTGCTTGGGAGAGCCGCTTCTAAGGGTCGGGATTCCCCCGACCAAATCTGCCCGTTAACCCTTGACCCTGCTCTTCTGTGTGGCTCTCCCTGCCAACCGTGCCCCTTGGTAGCACCCCAGTCCTCCTCATTACCCCTTTACACACCCACTCGTCTCAGGTGAGCTGGTCGTTCCTGAGGTACTGCCCACGATGGGTGATTTAAAACGTCGGATCACAGCCTCCAGAGTGACCCCGTGCAAATGTGTTTGTAGCAGCAACTTCCGGCCGTGGGTGGAAGGGGTGGGGAGGTGGGGAGGAGGTTGCTAGGTGTCCTGCATGATTCTCAGAACCACAAAATCCAGCTTAGTGGAGTGGGGGTCAGGTTGACTGTGAGAAAGGAGCGCGATTTAGAAGTGGACCGAGGGGGCTAATATCAGCAAATCCTACACATGATGAAGAAGGGAGGGGCTGGCTGATGGACATCAGGGCCGGAGAGATACACGCCCTGAGGAGAGCGTGGGCAGAGTCGTGCCTCCAGCCTGTGGAGCTCACTGGATTCAAAGGCCTGAAGTCCACCTGATTCATTTGTTTGAAGTCCTTAAGTCTCCAGGCTTACCTGATGATGACCTGATGTGTGCAGGCACCCGGCTGGGCACTCAGAGTCACACGAGCACTCTGTACTCACTTCCTGCCATCCCCGGGGCTCAGTGGCTCCATGGACCATCAGCATAGAAGGACATGAAGTAATGATGGATATACAGACTCAGAAGACAGAATGGGTACCTGGGCCAACCATGTCTGTCATGGAAATGAAATTCATGGGTACAGAGGAAAACATCGTTTGGTCCCAGGACCCACCTCCTCAAGAAGGAAGGACCCTTTTAATGTCAAAATAACTTTGCAGATGCTCTCTTTATTGAACAAATTTTTATTGAGGGTTTAATATATGCCAGATGTAGGCTAGTAGCTGTCTTTTAATATCAGTTGATTCAATCAATAATGACAAAGACCATTAAGGAGTCAGTAATCTCTTTATTCAAGGTGGCGGTCATTGACTGCTATAGTGTCTATAGCTGTTTGGAACATGGTAATCCTGTAGGTAATGGCTCTAGAGAAGAGGCTCAGTACAAGACGGCTTCTTGGATGTCAGAGGTGAACAGCACAGAGGTGAGAACCTCTGGTTGCAACTAATGCTTAGGTTTTCATCTTTGGCTTCAACTTTGCCAAATACCAATGCTGCCTCCAAAACGCATGGAGGGGTATTTTCTCGGCCATGTCAGGAGCCAGGAATATGAGGGCCCAGCACCGTTCGCATCTCATCACTTTTCAAAATGGATTTTTGCCACGTTTAGTATTTTGTGTCCCCTGTCTGCATTCTTTGCTTCTTCCTTTCATCTTTCCCTCTTACCCTCATATGTGTCCATGTTAAAATATACCCCTAGTCTGTTTTTCACTTGGTGAAACAGTTCCTCCCCCATGTCCTGTGACCCTTCATCTCTAAATGCAGAAGCTACTTAAGGAAGGAACAGGTATCAATATTATTCTGTCTTTTGTTAGTATATACATTATCCTTTGGAAATAGCCCCTCAGAAACTGCGAGCAAAGAAATTATTCCACTTCAGTGGGCCTCTTTTATCCCGTGTCAAAGTAGGATATTGGTCAAAACAGTGTCCCTGAAGGGAACTCCGGTACCCTGAGGTGCTGCACACTCACACACACGCTCAGGAGAATTCCTCGGTCAAGCAAACATCAGAGCCACGCAGACTCCTCTCTTACCGATTCTCAACACACATTAGCGTATAGCAAAGACTCTGATCATTTCTGTGATAAGGAAGCCTATTTAACCCAGGAATTCCCATGCCTGTTTGATTGAATTCCATCCCACAGCCTGCTTTGGGAAATACTGCACAAAATCCTCTCTGAGTACTGGGCAGGCTACACCCATAACCATGGCTGCCCGAGTTGCCAAAGGAAGTGCCGCATTCAGTGGCGAATAGGGGGCAGAAACCCTGGCTCCAAGGCCTTCTTTGCCCAGGAAGGATAGAAATGACACTGAGCACACTGGCTACACTCTGCACTGCTAGTTTTAAGTATCGGTTTTGCCACAGCATCCACACCTCCGCCACCGCGCGCGCGCACGCACACACACACACACACACACACACGCACACACACACACACACACACACACACACACACACCCACGGGTTACCGTCTGTCTGCTCTGTTCAGACTGATTAGCGGCGCGGTTAATTTGCTCTGAGCAGCCAAAGACAGGGAGCCGAGATAATCCCGGCCCGTGGGTTAATGCATGGGAAGATTTAGTCCCTGCAGCACACCAGACTCATGGAGCATTTGAGACGTCAGTGGTCCTTGCATCCTGAGTGATGGGGGCTAAGACACAAAGAGACCCGGGGGGAGCTAGGACTGGGTCCTCTTTGGCAGGAACAGAAAGCAATTTGAAAGAAAGAGAGAGAAAAGATTGTTCTAATACTATAGCAAGATGGATGCATATTCCCCTTGGAAATATATTACTTTCCTTTTCCCCAGGAGAAGGGGACTGTCTCTCACAGTGCCCAGTACTTCTCAGCCTGACAAGGTCCCGGGAGAAGCCCAACACAAGAGCCATTTCCCGAGACCCCACAGCACCCCCAGGAGCAGCCCCCTGCATAACTGCAGAGCCCTCTGTGAAGCGCTCACTCTGTGCCTCTGACTGTAGGTGCTCTTAACCATCCAGGGAGGCCAAGAGTGTCATGCTGATTTCACAGACCAGGACACGGTGGCTTGGACAGAGGCAAAGCGGTCAGCCCCAGCTCACACAGCCAATAAGGGACGAGCAGGATGAAGCCCAGCTCAGCTCAACCGAGCACCGGAATGTGCCCTCACGGCATCTGTGTGCTGCATCCGTATTCACTTGGGTACCATGCGCTGCGCCCATGGCTACTCCGGCCCTTCTCGGACACGCTCTCCCGAGAAACTCCATTTTAACTCCTAGAATCCTACTTCCCCCAACCCAGATCCTTAAAGCCCAGTTCAGGGCAGTTTCGGCTCCACCCTGTTGACTGTGTGATCTGAGCCTCTCTGAGCCCTCAGCCCTCGCATCTTTAATACAGAAGTAACCTCTCTTCCCTACCGACCACACGGGATGTTGCATCAAAGGAGATCATGCCCTGGGACTTGCTCTGTTGCATGTAAGGCACTGCCCAGTGGTCCATGGGCAGAGACTATGCCCCTCCCTGAGTCTTCCCTCCCCAGAACTGAAGCATATGCCCTAGACAAACGCCTCTCTGCCTCCTTCAGTCCCGTGCTGTCTCTCCAAGGAGTCCCAGGGAGGTCCTGGTCTGTGGCCGGCATCTGGGTAAACCCTAGTTCCGCTGTAATCAACCAACGAACCCCCTTGTTCACTGAACCACGGCAGCGAGCTAAGGGTCGTATTGGAGACCACGGAAGTGGATGCTGAAGGCCCTGCCTCGGGTACCTCGAAGTTTCCTTGGGGACATGGTAAGATAGGCACAGAAGAGCGCAGTGAATGTGACACTGCATGACGACGTGTTGCTGCAGACTTGGGGGTTTAGGAATTTAAAAGACACCAAGGAGGGCATAGCCCTCAGAAAAGACTTCCCGGGGCTCCACCAGGCTGCGGGGAGGCAACGGCGGGGTGCATCTCGGGGGCAGCGGGGGTGAGGGGGCGGCAGCAGCTTTTGCACAAAAGAGAATCATGCAGAAAGGCCGGAGATGGCTCTTCAGCTGCCCATCGTTTTCTGGAAGCTTTCCTTTTTCAATCCACTTCAGGTCTAGGTCTTCAGGAAGAAAATTAATTTTTAAAAAAATATTTTTAAGCATTTAACTAGAGCATTTCTAAAACAATATTAGCCCCCTTTATTTCCCCACAGGCCTGTTTGTATGTTTGGGGGATCCAAATGTTTATGAAGATTGAGGTGGAAGAATGGGCAGAAAAAGTGCAAAGGGGCAGGACGTCTGCCAGTCCCGGTTCCTGTGGTTTAGGGCTCCAGCCCCGCTCATCTGGGAGCTGCGACCCTGTAAATGTTGCGCCCACCTGCAGAGATGGAGTCTTTGGTCTGGGCTGAGGCCCAGGCATCTGCATTTTTTAAGCCGCCAGGTGATTTCGAATATGCAGCCAGGGCTGAGACCCTGGGGGTGGCGCACCTGTGTGGCCTCCTAGCAAGCATGGGAAGTGTTTCAGACCTTCTCTCCCCCAAGAACTTCTCATCATCTGGTCACTTCTGTCTGCCACAGAATCAGCCCTCCTCCCTGGCCATGCTGGACCTCCTGCACGTGGCTCGGGACATCGCCTGTGGCTGCCAGTATCTAGAGGAAAATCACTTCATCCACCGGTGAGTCTAAGTGGCCTTGCTCTACCCCCACCTTCTGTATGCTTCCCTACATGTCTCAGGGCCCCAGCTCGTGCCTTCAGAGCAGAACAATAGGTCTCTCTCCAAAGCTGTTTGGATGGCTCAGCTTTGTCTTTAAGATGGTTATCACTCTACCAGGGCTTCATCTGGCCCATAGGTAAAGTGGGATCATAAGACATCCATGCCAGCACTGGAGACCCAGATGAGCTATACCTGACCCCCTGCAGGGACTCCTGCCTGTGTCAAGTCCTAGATCATGTGAACGTTTCCATATCTAGAAAACTGGGCTCCTTAAGGGAAGTTTAAGGAGTTTGTATTTTCACATATCTGACTATGAGTAACTCGAAGGCAAGGACCCTGTTTTATTCATCTTCATATCACTGGCACATGGTGGGGCACAATAAATATTTATTGGATAAATTATTTTTTTCTAAAATACTCTGAAATGAAAAATAACGATTATTTTCTCCACCTCTGTACTTCATTTCTTCTACTCTTCTACTCTACTCCTTGTGTTTAAATGGTGTTTTCATTGGTACATCAAGTCCATGTGTAATGCTATAGACATGAGAGACGACACGTATGTCTTTCCATGTGGCCATTCATGGCTTTCTCAGCAGACAGCTTGATTCTGAAACCTGAAAAGTCAAATAGATTGTTAGGCTCTTTGCAAAGCTCTTCCTAACCATTTGCTTCTAATTTAGTAAATAACAACCTGGTGAACTAATAAACATTCATTAACCCATCCAGGAGTATAAGACATGTTCCTAATAATTAGAATATGTAATACAACATAGAAAAGGAGAGAATATGTATGAGTTTAGAAATAGAAAAGTGTGTAGGTAGATAACAAGCTACGCTTCCTTCCCTAATAAAAATGGGGAAGTTGAAGGTCAAGAAATACACTGGCCTAGCTTCCCAGAACCATTCCTGAAACAAGGCGAGACGCTCACATCGGCTCATCCTTTGACTGTCACTTCATCACTTTGATCTTCAGATCTTCCTGTTGATTTTCAACCTTTCCAACTTGCAGATCATTGTGCTTGATAGAAATAACAGAAGTAAAAGAGAAGCCAGGCTCCATTCTTTCTGTTCTCCTCCAACCCTGCCATTGTTATTCTTGCCCTTTTTAATGTGTACACAGCTTTCCATAAATCTCAGCTCTGGGCTTTATTGTTGTTCAGACATGACAAGGTTGTACTCTTTTTGGAATTAGTCCTTGGCTAGAGCCATCTTGCCATCTTTTGTCCACGTCCTCTAAATCTGGGCTCATCCGAGAGCAACATGTGCTGTCACCTTGGTGAATTCAGATCTCTCCCTTCGCTTCTCCCTGAGGTCGTTTCTGCCTTTAAAAAAAAAAAAAAAAGATTTATTTATTATTTTATTTATTTTTGGCTGCTTCAGGTCTTAGTTGCGGCACGTGGGATCCTCGTTGAGGCATGCGGGCTCTTCGTTGCTGCGCACGGGCTTCTCTCTAGTTGTGGCGTGCAGGTTTTTTCTCTCTCTAGTTGTGTCGCACGGGTTCCAGAGCACGTGGGCTCTGTAGTTTGTGGCATGCAGGTTCTCTAGTTGAGGCATGCGAGCTCAGTAGTTGTGGTGCACGGGTTCAGTTGCCCCGCGGCATGTGGGATCTTAGTTCCCTGACCAGGGATCAAACCTGCATCCCCTGCATTGGAAGGTGGATTCTTCACCACTGGACCACCAGGGAAGTCCCCATTTCTGCCTTTTTATCTCCACTCCCACATTAGTCACCAAGCATCCAGATTCTCTGACTGAGGGATCATATCCATCTTTCCTCTGACGTTTTGAAATCTGCTTTCCTAGAGGCATGATAACATGTTGAGTATATCCAGTGCTGTTATTACAGATAATAAGATAACAGGATCATATTCTCTTAAGATTCTTATGGCTTTCATATCTGTAAATAGTTACTGAAGGTCAGAATTAGATCCCAGAGTAACAGTCTGTTGCTCCTTTTATCTTTTTTGAGAAATGAAATTGTCAAAGATTGAATCAATAATGTATCAGATGATCGCTTTATAAGCAAAGGGTGACTATTAGCAGAAATTGTCCATCTCGATCAGAGCTGTCTTCTGAGGTAATTGGTTTGAAGAAAGCATCTTTTACATCTTCTAACTGGCTTGAGGTCTGTGGCACACTCCCCCAATAGGTTTACCTTAATTCTCTTTCCTCCACCCAGTGTCTGCCTTAAGATTCGCAGACTCCCATGCAACCACACCTGCTGAATTCAGAGTGGAGCTCCCTCACCAGATCCACATGCTTCCATTTTTCTATTAGATCTCTTTCCTTTGGACATGCTTTATTGCCATTTCAATAAATATGTGTCATTCTACCAAGTCTTGGTGTGTTCTATCATGTTACCTTTACTTTCCTGCCATTAGATTCAAGATCAATTTTTTAAGCAACCATTCCCTGCACATCAATGGAAAGACCTTTCTGGATCCATAAATATTGTTCCTGGTCTATTTCACTGTATTTCTCTTGAGAAGCAGTGGCTATATCTCTTACTATTTTTTTCTTCTTTTTGATGTCATATATGTTATGTTTTATGGTTGCCTTAGGGCATTTTATGCGCCGTTGCTCCTCGAAATTCAACTTAAACCTTCTGGATCAGGGCAGTGGCATTAATGACATCCATCTCCCACCCTGACCCATTGTTCTGATCTCCTAAGCCATGAGGCCCTATGCAGACCCTATTTTTAATACTATCCAGTTGTTTATTCTCCATGTCCTTCTTTCTCAGCCAAAGG
This sequence comes from Delphinus delphis, assembly GCF_949987515.2. Taxonomy (NCBI): domain Eukaryota; kingdom Metazoa; phylum Chordata; class Mammalia; order Artiodactyla; family Delphinidae; genus Delphinus; species Delphinus delphis. The sequence goes on from NC_082694.2 coordinate 67,497,668, forward strand.
TCAGAACCTTCATGAAACCAACTGAAAATGTGAAAACACCACCTGTTCCCCCCAAGGAGTACTTTTTTTTTTTTCCCCGTCCAGGACTTTAATGTTATTAGAAACCCATTCCAGACTTCTTCTGGCTGCATCCTTAATCCCCACATGCATGTCAAGAATGGGTTAGCGGGGCTTCCCTGGTGGTGCAGTGGTTGAGAGTCCGCCTGCCGATGCAGGGGACACGGGTTTGTGCCCCGGTCCGGGAAAATCCCACATGCTGCGAAGCGGCTGGGCCCGTGAGTCATGGCTGCTGAGCCTGCACGTCCGGAGCCTGTTCTCTGCAACGGGAGAGGCCACAACAGTGAGAGGCCCACGTACCGTTAAAAAAAAAAAAAAAAAAAAAAAAAGAATGGGTTAGCAGTCAGTGAGTAGAAGTTGATGAATCTTGGAAAGCTTCTGATCAAGGCTTACAGGTGTGCTCTGGGAGGATAGGCCATCTGGAGAATAACAACTAAGAAGACAAGGTAACTTTCTAACTCGAAAGAAGCGATTCTTTGGCCACATAGCTATGATGCATACAGCTTAGCAAAGGCTTTAGATAAAATCACAGGTGTAAAAACCATAATGACTTATTAAAAAATAAAACTAGAAGTATTTGGGAATACTTTGACCTACTTGAATCTGGTCATGGAAATTATGCTGTTCCAGGATACTCCTTCATCCAACCGGCAAAAACCAACCAGCAATCTGTACAGAACAATAGCCTACAGCCAAACGCATTTCTTACGTCCCTCTGTTATCTTCTCTTAGCTTAAGTGTTTTTGATAAAATAAGGATAATGATAGCACCTTGTGTCTTACAGAGTTGTGAGAATTAGATATGAAGCACATAGAACAATGCTTAAGTACACAGTAAAAGGCCAATCACTTTTCTAGTTCCTATTATAGTTATTTTCATTATTATTATCCCATTAAACATTTCAATCATCTCCCCAAATCCTTTTCCATTTCCCTCTTAGTTCTTTTTTTTTTTTTTTTAACATCTTTATTGGGGTATAATTGCTTTACAATGGTGTGTTAGTTTCTGCTTTATAACAAAGTGAATCGGTCATACATAAACATATGTTCCCATATGTCTTCCCTCTTGCGTCTCCCTCCCTCCCATCCTCCCTATCCCACCCCTCCAGGCTGTCACAAAGCACCGAGCCAATATCCCTGTGCCATGCGGCTGCTTCCCACTAGCTATCTACCTTACTACGTTTGTTAGTGTGTATATGCCCATGACTCTCTCTCGCCCTGTCACAGCTCACCCTTCCCCCTCCCCATAACCTCAAGTCCGTTCTCTAGGAGGTCTGCGTCTTTATTCCTGCTTTACCCCTAGGTTCTTCATGACATTTTTTTTCTTAAATTCCATATATATGTGTTAGCATACGGTATTTGTCTTTTTCTTTCTGACTTACTTCACTCTGTATGACAGACTCTAGGTCTATCCACCTCATTACAAATAGCTCAATTTCGTTTCTTTTTATGGCTGAGTAATATTCCATTGTATATATGTGCCACATCTTCTTTATCCATTCATCCAATGATGGGCACTTAGATTGTTTCCATCTCCGGGCTATTGTAAATAGAGCTGCAATGAACATTTTGGTACATGACTCTTTTTGAATTTTGGTTTTCTCAGGGTATATGCCCAGTAGTGGGATTGCTGGGTCATATGGTAGTTCTATTTGTAGTTTTTTAAGGAACCTCCATACTGTTCTCCATAGTGGCTGAACCAATTCACATTCCCACCAGCAGTGCAAGAGTGTTCCCTTTTCTCCACACCCTCTCCAGCATTTATTGTTTCTAGATTTTTTGATGATGGCCATTCTGACTGGTGTGAGATGATATCTCATTGTAGTTTTGATTTGCATTTCTCTAATGATTAATGATGTTGAGCATTCTTTCATGTGTTTGTTGGCAGTCTGTATATCTTCTTTGGAGAAATGTCTATTTAGGTCTTCTGCCCATTTTTGGATTGGGTTGTTTGTTTTCTTGTTATTGAGCTGCATGAGCTGCTTGTAAATTTTGGAGATTAATCCTTTGTCGGTTGCTTCATTTGCAAATATTTTCTCCCATTCTGAGGGTTGTCTTTTGGTCTTGTTTATGGTTTCCTTTGCTGTGCAAAAGCTTTGAAGTTTCATTAGGTCCCATTTTTTATTTTTGTTTTTATTTCCATTACTCTAGGAGGTGGGTCAGAAAGGATCTTGCTGTGATTTATGTCATAGAGTGTTCTGCCTATGTTTTCCTCTAAGAGTTTGATAGTTTCTGGCCTTACATTTAGGTCTTTAATCCATTTTGAGCTTATTTTTGTGTATGGTGTTAGGGAGTGATCTAATCTCATACTTTTACATGTACGTGTCCAGTTTTCCCAGCACCACTTATTGAAGAGGCTGTCCTTTCTCCACTGTACATTACTGCCACCTTTATCAAAGATAAGGTGTCCATATGTACATGGGTTTATCTCTGGGCTTTCTATCCTGCTCCATTGATCTATCTTTCTGTTTTTGTGCCAGTACCATACCGTCTTGATAACTGTAGCTTTGTAGTATAGTCTGAAGTCAGGGAGCCTGATTCCTCCAGTTCCTTCTTTCGTTCTCAAGATTGCTTTGGCTATTCGGGGTCTTTTGTGTTTCCATACAAATTGCAAAATTTTTTGTTCTAGTTCTGTGAAAAATGCCAGTGGTAGTTTGATAGGGATTGCATTGAATCTATAGATTGCTTTGGGTAGTAGAGTCATTTTCACAATGTTGATTCTTCCTATCCAAGAACATGGTATATCTCTCCATCTATTTGTATCATCTTTAATTTCTTTCATCAGTGTCTTATAATTTTCTGCATACAGGTCTTTTGTCTCCTTAGGTAGGTTTATTCCTAGATATTTTATTCTTTTTGTTGCAATGGTAAATGGGAGTGTTTTCTTGATTTCACTTTCAGATTTTTCATCATTAGTATATAGGAATGCCAGAGATTTCTGTGCATTAATTTTGTATCCTGCCACTTTACCAAATTCATTGATTAGCTCTAGTAGTTTTCTGGTAGCATCTTTAGGGTTCTCTATGTATAGGATCATGTCATCTGCAAACAGTGACAGCTTTACTTCTTCTTTTCCGATTTGGATTCCTTTTATTTCCTTTTCTTCTCTGATTGCTGTGGCTAAAACTTCCAAAACTATGTTGAATAAGAGTGGTGAGAGTGGGCAACCTTGTCTTGTTCCTGATCTTAGTGGAAATGCTTTCAGTTTTTCACCATTGAGGATGATGTTTGCTGTGGGCTTGTCATATATGGCCTTTATTATGTTGAGGAAAGTTCCCTCTATGCCTACTTTCTGCAGGGTTTTTATCATAAATGGGTGTTGAATTTTGTCAAAAGCTTTTTCTTCATCTATTGAGATGATCATATGGTTTTTCTCCTTCAATTTGTTAATATGGTTTATCACATTGATAGATTTGCGTATATTGAAGAATCCTTGCATTCCTGGAATAAACCCCACTTGATCATGGTGTATGATCCTTTTAATGTGCTGTTGGATTCTGTTTGCTAGTATTTTGTTGAGGATTTTTGCATCTATGTTCATCAGTGATATTGGCCTGTAGTTTTCTTTCTTTGTGACATCCTTGTCTGGTTTTGGTATCAAGGTGATGGTGGCCTCGTAGAAGGAGTTTGGGAGTGTTCCTCCCTCTGCTATATTTTGGAAGAGTTTGAGAAGGATAGGTGTTAGCTCTTCTCTAAATGTTTGATAGAATTCGCCTGTGAAGCCATCTGGTCCTGGGCTTTTCTTTGTTGGAAGATTTTTAATCACAGTTTCAATTTCAGTGCTTGTGATTGGTCTGTTCATATTTTCTATTTCTTCCTGATTCAGTCTTGGCAGGTTGTGCATTTCTAAGAATTTGTCCATTTCTTCCAGATTGTCCATTTTATTGGCATAGAGTTGCTTGTAGTAATCTCTCATGATCTCTTATTTCTGGAGTGTCAGTTGTTACCTCTCCTTTTTCATTTCTAATTCTATTGATTTGAGTCTTCTCCCTTTTTTTCTTGATGAGTCTGGCTAGTGGTTTATCTATTTTGTTTATCTTCTCAAAGAACCAGCTTTTAGTTTTATTGATCTTTGCTATTGTTTCCTTCATTTCTTTTTCATTTATTTCTGATCTGATTTTTATGATTTCTTTCCTTCTGCTAGCTTTGGGGTTTTTTTGTTCTTCTTTCTCTAATTGCTTGAGGTGCAAGGTTAGGTTGTTTATTCGAGATGTTTCCTGCTTCTTAAGGTGGGCTTGTAGTGCTATAAACTTCCCCCTTAGAACTGCTTTTGCTGCATCCCACAGGTTTTGGGTCGTTGTGTCTCCATTGTCATTTGTTTCTAGATATTTTTTGATTTCCTCTTTGATTTCTTCAGTGATCACTTCATTATTAAGTAGTGTATTGTTTAGCCTCCGTGTGTTTGTATTTTTTACAGATCTTTTCCTGTAATTGATATCTAGTCTCATGGCGTTGTGGTCAGAAAAGATACTTGATACAATTTCAATTTTCTTAAATTTACCAAGGCTTGATTTGTGACCTAAGATATGATCTATCCTGGAGAATGTTCCATGAGCACTTGAGAAAAATGTGTATTCTGTTGTTTTTGGATGGAGTGTCCTATAAATATCAATTAAGTCCATCTTGTTTAATGTATCATTTAAAGCTTGTGTTTCCTTATTTATTTTCATTTTGGATGATCTGTCCATGGGTGAAAGTGGGGTATTTAAGTCCCCTACTATGAATGTGTTACTGTCGATTTCCCCTTTTATGGCTGTTAGTATTTGCCTTATGTATTGAGGTGCTCCTATGTTGGGTGCATAAATATTTACAATTGTTATATCTTCTTCTTGGATCGATCCCTTGATCATTATGTAGTGTCCTTCTTTGTCTCTTTTAATAGTCCTTATTTTAAAGTCTATTTTCTCTGATATGAGAATTGCTACTCCAGCTTTCTTTTGGTTTCCATTTGCATGGAATATCTTTTTCCATCCCCTTACTTTCAGTCTGTATGTGTCTCTAGGTCTGAAGTGGGTCTCTTGTAGACAGCATATATAAGGGTCTTGTTTTTGTATCCATTCAGCTAATCTGTGTCTTTTGGTGGGAGCATTTAGTCCATTTACATTTAAGGTAATTATCGATATGTATGTTCCTATTCCCATTTTCTAAACTGTCTTGGGTTCGTTATTATAGGTCTTTTCCTTCTCTTGTGTTTCTTGCCTAGAGAAGATCCTTTAGCATTTGTTGTAAAGCTGGTTTGGTGGTGCTGAACTCTCTCAGCTTTTGCTTGTCTGTAAAGGTTTTAATTTCTCCATCAAATCTGAATGAGATCCTTGCTGGGTAGAGTAGTCTTGGCTGCAGGTTTTTCTCCTTCATCACTTTCAGTATGTCCTGCCACTCCCTTCTGGCTTGTAGGGTTTCTGCTGAGAGATCAGCTGTTAACCTTATGGGGATTCCCTTATGTGTTATTTGTTGTTTTTCCCTTGCTGCTTTTAATATGCTTTCTTTGTATTAAATTTTTGACAGTTTGATTAATATGTGTCTTGGCGTATTTCTCCTTGTATTTATCCTGTATGGGACTCTCTGTGCTTCCTGGACTTGATTAACTATTTCCTTTCCCATATTAGGGAAGTTTTCAACTATAATCTCTTCAAATATTTTCTCAGTCCCTTTCTTTTTCTCTTCTTCTTCTGGAACCCCTATAATTCGAATGTTGGTGCGTTTAATGTTGTCCCAGAGGTCTCTGAGACTGTCCTCAGTTCTTTTCATTCTTTTTTCTTTATTCTGCTCTGCAGTAGTTATTTCCACTATTTTATCTTCCAGGTCACTTATCCGTTCTTCTGCCTCAGTTATTCTGCTATTGATCCCATCTAGAGTACTTTTAATTTCATTTATTGTGTTGTTCATCGTTGCTTGTTTCATCTTTAGTTCTTCTAGGTCCTTGTTAACTGATTCTTGCATTTTGTCCATTCTATTGTCCATTCTATCTCCAAGATTTCGGATCAACCTTACTATCATTATTCTGAATTCTTTTTCAGGTAGACTGCCTATTTCCTCTTCATTTGTTAGGTCTGGTGCATTTTTATCTTGCTCCTTTATCTGCTGTGTGTTTTTCTGTCTTCTCATTTTGCTTATCTTACTGTGTTTGGGGTCTCCTTTTTGCAGGCTGCAGGTTCGTAGTTCCTCCTGTTTTTGATGTCTGTCTCCAGTGGCTAAGGTTGGTTCAGTGGGTTGTGTAGGCTTCCTGGTGGAGGGGACTAGTGCCTGTGTTGTGGTGGATGAGGCTGGATCTTGTCTCTCTAGTGGGCAGGTTCACGTCTGGTGGTGTGTTTTTGGGTGTCTGTGGCCTTATTATGATTTTAGGCAGCCTCTCTGCTAATGGGTGGGGTTGTGTTCCTGTTTTGCTAGTTGTTTGGCATAGGTTTTCCAGCACTGTGGCTTGCTGGTCGTTGAGTGAAGCTGGGTGCTGGTGTTAAGATGGAGGTCTCTGGGAGATTTTCGCCGTTTGATATTATGTGGAGCTGGGAGGTCTCTTGTTGACCAGTGTCCTGAAGTTGGCTCTCCTACCTCAGAGGCAGAGCCCTGCCTCCTGGCTGGAGCACCAAGAGCTTTTCATCCACACGGCTCAGGATAAAAGGGAGAAAAAGTAGAGGGAATTAGTAGAAGTATGAGGAAAGAAAGAAGGAAAGGAGGGTAGGAAGGAAGGAAGAAAGAAAGAAAGAAGCAAAGAAGGAAAGAAGGCAAGAAGGAAAGAAAGGAGGGAGGGAGGGAGGGAGGAAGGAAGGAAGGAGGGAAAGAAGGAAAAAAGAAAGAAAGAAGATACAGTAAAAATAAAATAAAGTATAATAAAGTTATTGAATTAAAAAATTCTTATTTAGAAAAAAAAAAGGGACGGATAGAACCTTAGGACAAATGTTGTAAGCAAAGCTATACAGACAAAATCTTACACAGAAGCATACACATACACCCTCACTAAAAGAGGTAAATGGGGAAAAATCATAAATCTTGCTGTCAGAGACCACCTCCTCAATTTGGGATGATTCGTTGTCTAAAGGAGGGAAGGAAGGAAGGAAAGAAAGAAAGAACGAAAGAAAGAACGAAGGTAAAGTATAATAACGTTATTAAAATTAATTATTAAGAAAAAAAAATTTTTTAAAAAACATGGACGGATAGAACCCTAGGACAAATGGTGGAAGCAAGACTATACAGACAAGATCTCACACAGAAGCATACACATACACATTCACAAAAAGAGGAAAAAGGAAAAAATCATAGATCTTGCTCCTAAAGTCCACTTCCTTAATTTGGGATGATTGGTTGTCTATTCAGGTATTCCACAGATGCAGGGTATATCAAGTTGATTGTGGAGCTTTAATCCGCTGCTCCTGAGGCTGCTGGGAGAGATTTCCCTTTCTCTTCTTTGTTCTCACAGCTCCCAGGGGTCAGCTTTGGATTTGGCCTTGCCACTGCGTGTAGGTCGCTGGAGGGCGTCTGTTTTTTGCTCAGACAGGATGGGGTTAAAAGAGCCGCTGATTGGGGGCTCTGGCGCACTCAGGCCGGGGCGAGGGAGGGGTACGGAGTGTGGGGCGGGCCTGCGGTGGCAAAGGCCGGCGTGACTTTGCACCAGCCTGAGGCGCGCTGTGCGTTCTCCCGGGGAAGTTGTCCCTGGATCCCGGGAACCTGGCAGTGGCGGGCTGCACAGGCTCCGCGGAAGAGGGATGTGGAGAGTGACCTGTGCTCGCACACAGGCCCCTTGGTGGCGGCAGCAGCAGCCTTAACGTCTCCCGCCCGCCTCTGGATTCCGCGCTTTCAGCCGCGGCTCGCGCCCGTCTCTGGGGTCCACGCTTTTAGCCGCGGCTCGCGCCCGTCTCTGGAGTTCCTTTAAGCAGCGTTCTTAAACCCGTCTCCTCACGGCCCAGGAAACAAAGAGGGAAGGAAAAGTCTCCTGCCTCTTCAGCAGGTGCAGACTTTTCCCCGGACTCCCTCCCGGCCAGCTGTGGTGCACTAACCCCTTCAGGCTATGTTCAAGCCGCCAACCCCAGTCCTCTCCCTGAGCTCCTTCCAAAACCGAAACCCGAGCCTCAGAGCCTCAGCTCGCAGCCCCGCCCGCCCCGGCGGGTGAGCAGACAAGCCTCTCCGGCTGGTGAGTGCCGGTCGGTACCGATCCTCTGTGCGGGGATCTCTCCGCTTTGCCCTCTGCACCCCTGTTGCTGTGCTCTCCTCCGCGGCTTCGAAGCTCCCCGCTCCGCCTCCCGCAGTCTCCGCCCGCGAAGGGGCTTCCTAGTGTGTGGAAACTTTTCCTCCTTCACAGCTCCCTCCCACTGGTGCAGGTGCCGTCCCTATTCTTTTGTCTCTGTTTTTTCTTTTTTTCTTTTGCCCTACCCAGGTACGTGGGGAGTTTCTTGCCTTTTGGGAGGTCTGAGGTCTTCTGCCAGCCTTCAGTAGGTGTTCTGTAGGAGTTGTTCCACGTGTAGATGTATTTCTGGTGTATCTGTGGGGAGGAAGGTGATCTCCGCGTCTTACTCTTCCGCCATCTTCCGCCTTCCCCCCTCCCTCTTAGTTCTGAGACCTAGAATTGCTTAGCTATTTTTTTCATACTGAAGTATAATGTAGAAAGGAACTATAGGGAAGAAAAGAGAACCTTCAGATTGGAGGTGAAAATCCTTGTGCTGAGTATTATACATTTATCTTTTCAAGAATAAAATTAGGAAATGCATTTTCTCATTTTTTTTCTTCCCAGGGACATTGCTGCCAGGAACTGCCTCTTGACCTGTCCAGGCCCTGGAAGGGTGGCCAAGATTGGAGACTTCGGAATGGCTCGAGACATCTACCGGTGAGTACAGACTGCCATCACCCATCAGAGCTCACCTCCTCAGCTTAACCCCCTCAGGAGAGTGTGACAAGGCTGCTGTGCCCTAAAGCACCTCTGCTGCCTTGTCAACCCGCCACCTAAAATGTCATTAAGTTCCTTTTCAGGACATGGGAAGCCTTAATCATTGCTCATGCCTGAAGGGCTAATTCAAGGATCACACTGCCTGCGATAATTGACACTAAGCTGTTAATTAGATTGTCTTTCTGTTCCAACTCTATAGTCCTAACATGTTCTGAGACACAGAATAACCTGGATACTTGATATGGAAAATGTTTCTAAGTAAACTTTAAGTTGCTTAACCCCTTTCCTCAATACTCAGGAATTCTAAACAGGCTTAGCTTCCATCACCCCAGGCAAGAGCACCTTAGAACTGACAGGAAACTGGGCCCAGCTCATCGCTCTTCTTTTCTAACACCAGGAGACACAGGAGTGTATTCAAAGCCCATAGGTACTTAGCTCAGCTTCATTTCTTTTCCCCTGTAATATTCTTAAGGCTACATTAAAAAACAAAGTAAATTTTAATTTAAAAAAATACTCTATTATACTTTATCCCACTCTTCTCTTCCCAACCCCTAGTTTCTTTTTTTTTTTTGGTCTGTGCTGCACTGCATGGGGGATCTTAGTTCCCCAGCCAGGGATTGAACCCGTGCCCCCTGCCCTGCAGTGGAAGCGCAGAGTCCTAACCACTGAACTGCCAGGGAATTCCCGTTTCTTCTTTGTCTAATTATTTACAACAGTGACTCACTCCATTAGCTGAGCAAGGGACTCCCTTGCATGGTCACTAATTACACCTTCCCTAATCCGGAGGTAGAGTGAGGAGGGATGGTCATGTAGACCTTTCAGTCTTTGGAGAATAAGGGAGACCCTGAAGGCCTCCCACGGAACTGGTAAACAATCTCCGTGGGGTAAGAATGCCGATGGCATCCTGTTACCACAGGACAGCAGTACCTAGGAAATTAGGAGTTAGCAATGTTTTCAGCTACAGTCATCTACCACTGGTATCCACCATATACCTTGCTAATGCTCCACGTCACCCTCTTCTATCACCCAGAGTCTCAGCGTTCCTTCCCCTCCTGTCTCAGAGCACCCCGGGAGAGCCTGTGCTCTAAGACACAAATGTTGCAGTGAGACTTAGTGAGTCACATGATCTGGCCCTTCCTCTCCATCCTCAGCACCAACAGTTCCCCAGCTCTAGGCTTCACCGCCCAACTTCCCTACAGCTCCGGCTTCCCACAGGCACCGCACGACGCCACATGTCAGGAATGGTCTTCCTCGAGAGCTGCTTTGCCATTCCAGCTCCAACAGCGCCCCCAAGAAACTTCTCCTATACTCTACCCCCCCCTTTGGGTAGAACAAATGCATTCTTCATTGGTCACCGAGCTTCGTACATACCTACATCATCACGTGTTGTTCTTACTGCAGTTGATTCTGTCTGTTTCTTCCACTAAACCATACCTTGGAAGAGAGAGTCTATGACTTATTTGTGTCCTCAGCACGTGGCAGAACACCTGACACATACTAAGTACTCAGTTCATGTTTATTGGAGTAATTAATCTAGGCAGCTGGTGGGGAGCCGCCTCCCATAGCACACCAGGCATGGGAGCACAGTGGTATGAATTCAGTTATTAGTTTTTATCAGTCAGTTGCATTAATGACATCAGTGACAAAAACTAGTGAGTCACCTCGTGCCATGGAAGGCAGGTGCTCTCCTGGGGGCTCTGCTATGGCATGCAGCTTCCCGCCCGCTGCCTAGAGGGTTCCATGTCGAGCACCTGTATTGAATTAGATGCTGTGTGAGTGCCGAGGAGGATCCAGAGTAGGACACCAGCCCTGCCCTCAATTCTCCCATTTGGGATCTCGCGTTACCGTGGATCATCGAGAACAGTACTTATAAGGTTGGAGTAATGTTATGCATTGTGAGCTGTAATAAACAAAACCCATCAGGGAACTCTAACTACCTGCCAGTGGGCATTTTTAGTCATTGCGTAGCTCTTTCCTTTCACACCTGCAGTGGGCTGTTCTGTCTCCTGTGAGGTGACACTAAGGTTGTTAACTAGGTGATCTGTGTCCCCTGCTCCCCTCCTGAACCACAAGCGCCCCTTGTTAATTTCATCCGTCAACCGGTAGATGTTGTTGCCACTCTCTCAAGGTACCTGGCTCAGAGCCATTTCCAGAACCAAGTCCGCTTTTCTCTTCTCCCTGCAGAGCGAGCTACTACCGAAAGGGAGGCTGTGCGATGCTGCCGGTCAAATGGATGCCCCCGGAGGCCTTCATGGAAGGAATATTTACTTCTAAAACAGACACGTGGTGAGTCTTTCTGCCGCCCTCCTCCAGGTCCCACCGTGGGCCTTAAGGGAGAGCTCGAGAGCCAAATGATCCCACACTCTCGTGCGGAAGGGTAAGAAGAATCAACATACTCTCCTACGGGAGCTCTCAGAGGTTGGCGTACATCGAGCATCGGAACCACCGGAAAGGCTTTGGTAAAACACAGGTAAACACTGGACCCCACCCTGAGAGCTTAGGATTCAGAAGGTCTGAGGTGGCTGAGAAGTTGCATTTCTAGCAAGTTCCCAGGCAATGCTGATGCTGCAGGCTGGGGGACCACACACTGAGAGCCACACATAATAGCGAAGTTAGATTTATTCCAGGAATGCAACATTGAGTTAAGACTAGAAAAATTGATCAATGAAATTCTCCACATTGACAGAATCATGGAGAAAAGGAAATAATTATGAGCACAAAAGTGCTGCAGGTGATGGTGGTGGTGAGACCCCTTCTACAGCTAAAAATCAGTTTGGAAAACACTGTCTGCACATTAGATGTCCAGAACTTATTCATCCCGCATAACTGAGACCTTGTGCTCCTTGACCAACATCTTCCCCTTCCCCTCCCCTCAGCCCCTGGCAACCACCATTCTACTCTCCGCGTCCATGGCTCCGCTTATGAGTGTTTGTCTTTCTGTGTCTGACTTAGTTCATTTAGCCTACTGTCCTCCAGGCTCATCCATGTTGTTGCAAATGGCAAACTTCCTTCTTGTTTATGGCTGAGTAATATTCTTTGGTTTACATACATGCCACATTTTCTTTATCCATTTATCCATCAATCAATATTTAGGTTGTTTCCATATCTTGGCTATTGTGAATAATGCTTCAACGAACGTGGGAGTGCAGATACCTCTTCAGGATACTGATTTTATTTCTTTTGGATGTATACCCAGAAGTGGGATTTCTAGATCTTTAGTTCTATTTTTAATTTCTTGAGGAATCTCCATACTGTTTTACATAATTCCTGTAAGAGCAACACATAATTTTTTAAATGGCAAATTGAACCTGTGCTCCCTCCCAAAATACACACACACACACACACACACACACACACACATATACAAGGGAGTCTTTTTAGTTGCATAAAAATCCACAAGGTCAAAGACAACAACGACAAAATTTGGGAAAGTGGAGAGTTTACAGACAAGTGGTCTCTTACTTAGAAAATTAGAAAGTTGATATCTAGGGCCATCCAGAAGCAGCCTGGTTCACTCTGCCTGATCAGGAGCCCCAGAAAGGCCCAGGAATGGAAGGTGCCGGCACCTCTGAAAGTAGAGGTGCAGCAGAGAGGAAAATGAGTTACAGATCTGTTTAAAAAGTAACTAGATCATTCCCTCACCCCATCCCTCCTCTACCATCACACAGGGCTGGGGTTCCTTCTCTGAAGAGGTTGAACTAAAGTCTTTCCGGCCTTAGGGACATCAGACATCAGCAATTCTCTACTATAAGCATGCATATATATATATATATATTTTAAGTCTACCTACTTAAAGGTATAATGCCCCCTCCATCCCCTCAGTGCCAAGAACACGGCAGCTAGGCAGAAGGAGATGAGGAGATTCTTGAAGGAGGGACTGACCAATGAAGTGAAAAACTTCAGACACCACAAGTGCTAGTGGGCTGAATAATGGCCATCCAAAGGTATCAGGCCCTCATCCCAGAAACCTGCCGTTGTTCCCTTATAAGAAAAAAGGAGTCTGCAGATGTGATTAAGTTGAGGATCTTGAAGTGAGACAGTTATCCTGGATTATCCAGTGGGCCCTAAATGCCATCACAAGTGGCATGAGAGGCAGAGGGAAGTATCATACACACACAGAGGACAGAGGCAGAGGCTGAAGAGATGTGGCCACAAGCCAAGGAATTCCAGCATCCACCAGAAGCCGGAAGAGGCAAGGAACAGTTCTCCCCTAGAGCCTCTGGAGGGAGCGTGGCCCCGCGGTCACCTTGCTTTCAGCCCACGCGACTGGTTTCAGACATCCACCCTTTGGAACTGTGAGAGAATAAACTTGTGTTGCTTTAAGCCACCAAGTTTGTGGTACTTTGTTACAGCAGCCAGGAAACTAATGCACCTCATGAAACAAGCGAGCCAGTTTGCCCGCCAGTTGACAAGCTTATCTACATAAAGCTTCCCATCAGCTTTGTCGTGTCCCAGTCTTAATACATGAACAGACAGCCAAGAATCAACAAGCGCTTGAGAAAAGATTCTGATCTGAAGGAAACAAACGTATAAAAAGGAACTTGGAGGAAGAAGAATGCAGAAAGCTTAGGAAAACTTTTAAAAACAATATCCTCAAAAGTTATATTATTGCAACCATAATCTAAAGACAAAAGATTATTTAAAACAATGTTTTTAGGGAAAAAAATTCCTGGATATAAAAATATGATGAGAGAGCCCTCCAACGAGATGGAGCATTAGTTCCCCGGAGCCCATGTGGGCAGCACACGGCAGCATCCTTTCAAAGAGCACAGGGAGCGAAAAGCAGGGAGAAGAAAGAAACTTGGCAAACGCTACCTCAGCCAGGCGATCAAGGTCAATGTGAACAGTGACAGATCATGTTGCTAGCAAGTACCTTCACCTGATATGATGAAATGGCAACCTCTGTGGTCTTTCTCCCAAAACCCAATAACTCCACTCTAATCCTAAGAAAAACAGACAAATCCTAATTTGACATTCTAGAAAATTCCTGACTGGTACTCCTCGAAACTGTCAAGGTCATCAAAAACGAGGAAAATCTGAGAAGTTGCCAAAGTCAAGAGTAGCCTAAGGAAACATGACAACTAAATATAACGTGATGTTCTAATGGGGTCCTGGAACAGCAAAAGGAAATTCAGCAAAAATTAAGGAAATCTCAATAAACTATGGGCTTTAGTTAATAATAATGCCTTAATATTGGCTCGTTAATTGTAAGGAATGTATCACATTAATGTAAGATGCTAAAAATAGAGGGAACTGAGTGTGAGGTATGTGGGGACTTTCTGTATTATCTTCATAATTTCTTTACAATCTAAAACTGTTCTTAAGAAAATAAAGGTTTTGTTTTTTAAAAGATGATGATAGATGTGTGAAAGTAATGGAAAGATTGGAAGACAGAGTCGAATAAATCTTCTAGAAAATAAAACAACTATAAATAGATGGAATAGATTGAAAAGAAAAGAAAATTAAAGGGATTAGACCATTAGACCCAGTTAGCTGAGAACTAGGAGTCCCAGAAAGAATGAATAGAGGAAATGAAAGGAATAAAAATATCAAAGAAATAATCCAAGAATATTTCCCAGAAGGACATATGTTTCCAGAGTGAAAGCATCTAGCAAGTGCCAAGCACTGAATAAAGAGAGTAACACAAGAGCACATCATCATGAAATTTCAGACCAGTGGTGATCAAGATGCTGCAAGCTTCCAAGGAGACAAATAAAATCATAGTAAAAAATGATCAGAAGGGACTTCCCTGGTGGTCCAGTGGGTAAGACTCCATGCTCCCAAGGCAGGGGGCCCGGGTTTGATCCCTGGTCAGGGAACTAGATTCCACAGGCATGCCACAACTAAGAAGCCCCTGTGCCGCAACTAAAAAGATCCCACATACAGCAACGGAGTCCATGTGCCACAACTGAGACCCGGCGCAGCAAAAAAAAAAAAAAAACACAGATCAGAGATGAATGGCACAGTGGTTGAGAGTCCGCCTGCCGATGCAGGGGACACGGGTTCGTGCCCCGGTCCAGGAAGATCCCACATGCCGCGGAGCGGCTGGGCCCATGAGCCATGGCCGCCGAGCCTGCGCGTCCGTAGCCTGTGCTCCACAACGGGAGAGGCCACAACAGTGAGAGGCCCACGTAACACACACACACACACACACACACACACAAAATATATATATATATATATATATATGTATATCACTCTGGCTTCCATTGAAAATAGACTGGAGTGGGGCAGGTGAAGATGAGAAGCCAGTTAGGCGAACACTGCTTATTTCTAGATAAGAGATGAGAGGGGCTAGACCTAGTGGCGGCAGTGGAAGCCATTGGCCGTGGTCAGTTTCAAGCTCTGTCTTGAGAGTAGTCAACAAGACTGTGCTAAGTTGGATGTGGAGTGGAAGGTGTGGGGAAGAGTGAGATCAAGGACGATTCCTAGGTTTGCTGCTTGAGCAGACAGCTGGACAGTGGTACTGCCGAGCTGGAAAGACTGGAGGAGGAGAGGGTTTGGGTGCAGAAAGAGCTCGTTGGAACATGTCAAGCCTGAGTTGTCTATTAAAATAGGCCGGTGGAGATGGCGGTACATGAATTTGAAGCTCAGAGAACTGCAGCGAACTGTGGATGGAATCAGCTGGAGATTTAAATGCGATACAGTAACTTTGGGGTTCCCATTTTTCCTAAAAGTGCGCCCCACCCTCTACCATAATTGGGGCCAGTGGTGGTTCAGATGGAAGGGGCAGGCAAAGTGTGAACACGGAGACAAAATTGGAGACAATCTTCCAACTTCAAGTTATGAATAAAGGAAAATAAAGTTTAGCTTTAAAAGGTGATAAACATAGCACAGTTGTGACTTTAAATTTTTCATCAGATTATATTCATTGATTCAAATTTTTAAAATAATTTCATCAGCAATCACTTAAGCTATTTCTATAATTTCAGGCAGAGCAAGTTCAATACCAGGAGAAACAGAGTGGGATTTTTTTCTTATATTTGTTTCTGTTTGATTTTGAATGCTTTGGTGCAAAGCTTTGGACCTTGTAGTTCCTATTTAGGACAGGTTCAGCTTATAGGTGATTAAAGAACCATTTGGCATACAAAATATAGATTTACCTTATCTGTAGGATTGCTAGATAAAATACAAAATGGCCAGTTAAAATGGAATTTCAGATGAACAGTGAATAATGTTTTGGTATAAGTATGTCCCATGCAGTGTTTGGGATACACTAATACTATAAAGTATTTCTTGTTTAACTGGAATTCAGATGTTACTGAGTGTCCTGTCTGGTTATCTGCTAAATCTGACAACACTACTTACCTGAAATTATCCACGTTCTATAAACAGCATGACTTCTTGCTCCCTTGAACTCTAAAGTAAGAAAATAAACACCGATTTTCAGTCTATACAGTGGTTCTCTCAAAGGATACTGCAATCTATCTCCCTAGCTGTCTATCTAGACAAGCAGAAAACATATCGCTGGAATTCTTTAAGCCCTGCTGCCAGTTTCATCCATGATTTTGCTTATTTTGTTTTGCCTTGGGGGAAGACCACCAAACAGAGAGGAATAATATATGCACCAGGCAATCTGTAGGTAGTAGAATTAAGAGATCTAATAATGTATTCCAGTCTGTCTTGAATTAGCTGTATAATAACCTCTGCTTCAGCCTTCTCACCTAAAATATATGGAAAATATCTTTGCCCAATTCTCCTCACAAGAACCTTTGAAATTTCACCTAAATTATGTCAATAAAAAGTACTTTGTGTTCCTTAGGAGATGGAGGAACTATAGTTCTTTACAATTTTTGAGGTAATATTTATTAACATCAGAAAACTACAACCAGACACAAAAATTAAAATAGGCTCTTTTTTTGGTCAAAAAGCTAATTATGAAATTAAAGTTTTAAAATAAAAGTTTTAGTCAAAATATCAAAGCAGATGATTTTGGAACATGATAAAAATCATTATAAAGTTCATTTAAAGCAAATAAATGAGAAATCAAATACATTTCTTTAAAAAGAGAGAAATAAGGGGAAAATGCCCTACCAGATATTAAAACATAAATACACAAAAAGTAAAAGAGAGTAGTATCAGTGCAAGAAGGAGGCAAATCGATGAAGTGAATAGATAGCCTGGAACAGACCTGTTTTACTCACAAGTCAATAGTTGAAGAGAAAATTATTTTAGGAATATGTATTGTTCGAAAAGTGGTTTTAGAAGAGCTAATAAAGTGACATCCTTACCTCACACTATACACCAAACTCAATTCCGACTGGATTTGGGAAGAGAGAAAAAAACAAATACAACTGGAAGAAAATAGCAAATATTCATCTAATTGCTGGTAAAGAGAGGACTATAGAATCTATAAAACAGATGGAGGAGATCACAAAAAAAATTTTAAATAGATTTGACTACCTAAAAATAAAAACCTTTGGCATGCTAAAAAGGAGAATTAGAAAGCAACTAATAGAAGTTATTTGAATTGTGGATAAAAGGTTAACATCTTTGATATATCAAGTTTGTCTATAAATCAAAAAACTGATCGATACCAAAACAATATGTGGTTTAAAATGGACAATATGTGGTTAAATATGAACCATTCATAGGAGAAAAAAATGAATTAACACACACACTCAACCGTGTTAATTATCAAGTCAATGAACATAATTTAAAATATTCTACCATTTTTTACCTTAAAAATCAGCAGAAGTTCTCAGTGTTGGTGGGAGTGCCTGATGCACAATGCTGGCTGATGGTCAGAGTGACCCCTTGGGAAGTCAAATGGACAATATGGGTAACGAAGGTTTCAGTGTTCATATTATTTTGACCTAGTAATTCCTTTAAAATTATCCTAGATTTTACTAGATTATCCTAATTCTAAATTCAGGAAATTTATCCTAAGGAAATTATCCTTTTAAAAATGTATAAAGATGTTCAGCACAGTATTTTTAAATATTTTAAAAATGTAAAACAGTATGGAAATGATACAGCAAATTGTGGCACAGCTACTCAGTGGAACACTCTACAGCCATGTCAAATTCTATTTATAAAAATGTTGGTATTAGCATGCAGAATGTTTATGCTATAATGGAATTTGCAAAAAAAAAATCACAGCAATTATATAAAAAAAATCTAAGCACAGAAACGTGAACAAAAAAAAATAACATGCTGGTTATGTTTTTATGGAGCTTCACATGTGACTACTTTCTCATTCTTTTCTTTTTCTCCATATGAAGAGTTCTTTATTGTGGAAAAAATGTGAAATTTAAAAAATTAAAATTTTACATTGTGTACGTCTGTGTGTGTCTATGTATGTGTGTCTGTGTATGTGTTTATGACCCTGTGTATATGATATGTATGTGCGTCTGTGTATTTATGTGTGTGTCCGAGTGTGTATGTGTACACGTGTGTGTGTCAGTGCCTGTGTCTGTGTGTGTACCCGTATCCACATCTCCCGTCCTGTGCGCAGGTCCTTCGGAGTGCTTCTGTGGGAAATCTTCTCTCTTGGATACATGCCGTACCCTAGCAAAAGCAACCAGGAGGTTCTGGAGTTTGTCACCAGTGGAGGACGGATGGACCCACCTAAGAACTGCCCCGGGCCTGTGTACGACTCTTTTAGGAATTTCTACAAGTTACTAAGCACAGTTTTCCTTTTCAAGGAATATCTGCAGCCACATATGCTTTTTTGTTTTAAAATAAGGAACCAGACGGCTGACCTCATTTAATATGCCCCAAGAGAGGACTATGTCTGTGGCTTCAATGGGTTAGTCTTCCAGCCCCGTGAAAGCAATAATGTCACACCTGAAAAGGTATCCGTCGTCTGGATGGAGGCTGTGGCCTCACCAGGCTCACACGCCTCAAGCACCTCCTAGGAATCTGTGTCCCAGACTCCGCCCCTGCCGCCCTGCACCATGGGTCTTGAGTCTCCTTTAAGTGTTTCTATTCCCTGCGTTTTCTGCTGTCCTGTCTGGCATCCCTCGTTCCCACAAACAAGGCAGATGGGAAATAGAATATTCTGTCCCAGAGCTGACTTTAATTCAGGAATGGAACGAGAGGAGACATATGTAACGTAAACACCAGGATGTCCATGTTCACGAGCCCTATGTTATATACACCTTCACACTCTGCCCATCAGCAGAGGGCAACATGTGCCAACACGGGACAAGATGAGTCCCCACCCTCGAAGACAGTACCATTCCAGTCCCATTTAGAAAAGTGCTGGGGGAAAAAACGTATTTTTCATCCTGTTTCTCTTGATTCTAATTAATGTGCTTGTTCTTATTTTAGATACCGGATAATGACCCAGTGCTGGCAACATCAGCCTGAAGACAGGCCCAACTTTGCCATAATTTTGGAGAGGATTGAATACTGCACCCAGGTATAAACATTTCCGCCCCCCTTGGCCAGCGTTTATATGGAAAAGTCTTGCAGATGGCAAATACCAAAATGGGAAATAACAGTTACACCAGCCAGGAAACATGAGTTATGATCATGAGGACGAATGTTAATTATCTATAAAGTAAAATGAGTAGTAGCTCAGTTTGCCTGTTTTGTAGACAAATACTAGTCGCTGCCACTTAAGAGGAGCTGAGGCTTGGAGAGGTTTTGTCCAAGCCACACAGCTTCCCCTCCATCCCGCTCGTCCCTACGCAAATCCCGCTCCCATTTCCATCAGTAAGGACTAAGTTTTTCCTCTTTTGATAGAAATGGGATACCATTTCTGCAGACGACTATGCCTCCTACCTCCTCAAGAGAGGAGGCCATCAAGTGAGAACCCCCGCCCCCTCCGTTTCCCTCGTCTCTGCACCTGCGCCGTCCTCAGTGGAGCCGTGTCCTCCTCTCCTTCAGGGCGGCCCCTCCTTCTGCACCACTCGCACCACTTTCAGGCCAACACTTACCTCCTCTCCGCTGTATGTGCTTTCTTTCCCTCTCTTGCCCCTCATTCCGTCAGGATATCTAATTCTGGAGAACATTTTAGAAGTCAGACAATAAGCCACTACCTCTCTAAACTCCCTCTCATCTTAGCTGTGACAATAGACATACCCATTTTCACACTGTAGTCATTTCCTGTCCTCATGATTCCATCTTTTCGGGTCCTTTGGGCTCGGAAGGCATTTATCTACACAGACTTCAAGTTATTCGGGGTTCTTTCAGAGAACTTTACGTTCAGTGGCTTTTAGGTTATTATGTTGTAATATTAATGGAATACATCCACTTAAGTATATATACTTTGGAGTAATTTTCTTCTCCAAAGTACCTAAGATCCCTCTTAAAAGCAAGGAACTCTGTACAAGCATATTTTGAATGACTCACTATAGAGATTAATGATTAATAGGGAAGGAATTAAGACTAAAGCAGAGAGAATTAGAAGGTAGTTGTTTTTTACTCTTAAACTCTTTACTGATGAATACTGGACCTATATGTTTTTCTGTTAAACCGAAGTAATGGTTTTTCCAATTTGCATAAAATATTACAGAATCAAGTTTCTGCAACTTTAAGCTTTCTACCACAGATTTTCCTCAAATCTCTGGCAACTGCCTTCCGCTTTTCTGTATTAGTCTGTTGCTGTAAAAATGATCTAGCACAGAGCTGATTTTGTAAACGGTTTTCCTTGTAGCACTTCAGTATTTCCTGGGTTTCATCAGATACAAACTAGTTAAAGAACCACTGCATTGTGATATTGGCCCGTGTAATGATACGATGACTACACCCAGAAATGTTATAATCAAGTGTAGCCCATCCAAACATGATGGAAATGGAAAGACGAGAACTAGAGGTTAACCTGTTAAGCCCACATAGTGTCTCTCTCCTCTCCTACCCTCCCCTTGCCCCCAACACACACACAAACACACACACACTTGAAGTCAAACACATAGACTTTTTAGTTGAAAGGAATCATTTTTAAAAGTAATTTACAATCTTTTAAATCCATTAATCTGTAAGATTTGCCCAAAGGTGGTCTCTGCGAAGTCTTTCCTGACCCCTCTCCCCTGCCCTGGCAGTGGGCCACTTCCCGGCACCCTCTCCCAGCACCCTGCAGGCACTTCCGTAATGGTACTTATCCACCAAGCTCTCCAAAGATGAGGATGATTTCCCGTTTCTTATTCCCCCGTGCTTATAAATTAGCAGATTCCCAATGAACACTGAATAGTCTCTTCATCTGTAAAATAAGTTCGGATGACATCCGCGCTAAGGGAGCTTCCAGATCCAACATGTTTGGCCTGTGGTTCAAAGTTTCCGTCTGTCCATTT
This sequence comes from Delphinus delphis, assembly GCF_949987515.2. NCBI lineage: Eukaryota > Metazoa > Chordata > Mammalia > Artiodactyla > Delphinidae > Delphinus > Delphinus delphis. The sequence goes on from NC_082694.2 coordinate 67,518,835, forward strand.
CTCCCACCTGTAGGACCCAGATGTGATCAACACTGCTTTGCCCATAGAATACGGGCCCCTCGTGGAAGAGGAAGAGAAGGTGCCCATGAGGCCCAAGGACCCTGAGGGAATCCCTCCTCTGCTGGTCTCCGCTCCCCAGGCCAAGCGGGAGGAGGGCCGCGAGCCAGCCGCCCGCACGGCTCTGCCTTCCACCTCCTCGGGCAAAGCCGGCAAGAAGCCCGTGGCCGCAGAGGCCTCTGCCCGAGGCGCCAGGGCGCTGGCCGTGAAGGGGGGACACGTTAACATGGCATTCTCTCAGTCCAACCCGCCCTCGGAGCTGCACCAAGTCCAGGGGTCCAGAAACAAGCCCACCAGCCTATGGAACCCAACTTACGGCTCCTGGTTTACAGAGAAACCCACCAAAAAGAGCAATCCTCCGGCGAAGAAGGAGCAGCGCGAGAGGGGGAACCCGGGCGGCGAGGGCGGCCGTGCCATCCCGCCTCCCGCGGCCGCCGGCCACCGTCCAGGCACCTCTCTGCTCCTCGAGCCGTCCTCGCTGACCACCAGCCTGAGGGACGTGCCCCTGTTCAGGCTGCGCCACTTCCCGTGCGGCACCGTCCACTACGGCTACCAGCAGCAGGGCTTCCCCCCGGAGGCCGCCGCCCCGGGCCCGGGCCGCTACGAGGACCCCGCGGCCAAGAGCCAGCCTGCGCCCTGAGCCCGAGCCGCAGCCCGAGGGCGGCGTGCGCCAGGTAACGGGCCCTCCGCAAGCCCCAGAGCAAACGTCACTTTTCATTCTGTGCCAACTTGTTTTGAAGTGGCACATCACAAGCTGTATTTTCAAACTGCTTCAAGAGGTTTTGAGCACGGGTTCATCCTGTTCTTTCAAGAGGAGAAAATCTCATAAAGACGAATGATAAACACGAGTCCCGAACGGGGCTGCGCAGGGTTTTGACGCACGGCTGGTGTCCACCTCTCCCTGTTTCTTTCCAATCCTGTGCGCTCCGCCTCCACGCACGCAGAACTAGCGCTCATGTGTTTCCTAGTTGGAGTCATAGATGTTCCCTTACCTTGTTGATGTGGGCATGGACCACTTGAGGACAGAGGGAACAGAAATAAGGGAGTTCTCTGCGGTGAGTCAGCGCGGGGAAAGACATTCTTTACTTGGAAAAGAAAAATCATAGACAACTCGCTGAAACGTCACTGTGGATGACGTTTGGATGTTTTCAGTTGTGGTGATTCATCGACGATCGTAAAAATGTGGTAAATAGTTACGGTAGTAGAGAGAAAATGTGTATACACTCATCTAAATGAAATGCAAACACTCAAAGTGCTTTGAGATGACAAAACACGGGTACAGATCGAGAGATTCCAACATCCAATTAATATACCTCATGCCTTAAGAGAACCCTCCTACTAAAAGTGAACAACTGAGTGTGAGGTTTCCTACTGGGTTGAAAACTCAAGATTTAAATTATTAATTACTTATTTTAAGACTTTCCACGAAAATAAACTCCGATGATTTAAAAAGAAAAAATTTAAGCAGCAGTGATACATGGAAGCAGAGAAACATATCCACTCATGGGCATTAGTGTCAAACCTTCCAACAGTTTCAATCACGAAGCTTCCCAAGTTGAAGTTTCTACTACTAGTGGTGGATCATTGGAGTAGCAGGCCCTCCGACGGTCCTAAGAAGAGGTACGAATGCAGTATCGATCCTTCCTTCCTCGGGCTTCACCCGAGTTTTCGCTCCCTTAATCATGTGATCCTAGCATACACGGAAACACAAATTTGCTGAAATACACAGAGCATAATCTGTATACCTGTCAACTACAGGGTAAAAGAGAATTTTTTCTCTGGGTGGCAATGAGTAAAGGAACTAAGGAACACTTGGAGTGCTGAGGTTGGCAGTGACACATTAGGATGGGAGTTCTGAACTTGGTTTTCGCGGATGAAATTTATCTCCATGCAAAGGAGTTGGGAATCTCTTAAACCTTACACATGTACATATGCAGTGATGCTTTATCTCATTCTTTCTTTCTGCTCCCCTTCGTTCTCCTGCCCAGTTTCTTTTCTGGTGGTAGCTGTGCCAAAACATCACTTTGGGAGGAAAGCATCTTTTATCGCTTGTTAGGCACTAAGCATTCCCAAGCGAAAGGACAGTGTTTATCTACCTTTTCTCCTACCTTCTTAAGTTCACCTACATCAAAAGTCTCACTCTGGGGCTTCCCTGGTGGCGCAGTGGTTGAGAGTCCGCCTGCCGATGCAGGGGACGTGGGTTTGTGCCCCGGTCTGGGAGGATCCCACGTGCCATGGAGCGGCTGGGCCCATGGGCCGTGGCCGCTGAGCCTGCGCGTCCGGAGCCTGTGCTCCACGGCTGGAGAGGCCACAACGGTGAGAGGCCCACGTACTGCAAAAAAAAAAAGAAAACAAAAAGTCTCACTCTGGTTGTGGGAAAGCCACTCTGTTCTAAGCCAACACTAGACCAGTGAGTGTTGATTCCTCCCATGGCAGAGCCTTGCCCTCGTCAGTAGTTCTGCACATCTCTAGAAGCACTGACACCCTGGACACCACTTTTCCTTTAACTGCCAAAAATATTTTCATCAGACACACATGAAGATGAACCATCCATGAACTCATCTCTAAATACCTGTTATCAATAAAGTTTTAGCTCATGCCTGGTGCGAAGTCAAGTCTAATTATATAAACATTAGTCTAATTTGTAAACCACCTGAAGGGGTGCAAGAATCACACTTTGAAAAACACTCTCCTCAAAGGATGACAGAGAGCTGTCAAAACTGAGAAGAACAATTTCATTTTATATTTGTAACACCAGTAGCCAGTGAAACAGGGAGCATGTTACGTGGTTAAATAGCCAACTCTTTCATTAACAAGGAAAAACATCTTAGCCCTTTCTCTTCTTAAAAACTACAGATCCATTACATTTTCAGGTTGTGCCTTACTACCACTGAGATTGATTTGTTGATTCTCTCCAATCATCTTTATTGGTATCAATTTTCGTGTAAATGAGAGTCCAATCTTAAAAGCTTGTATACGTGGAAAATAAACAACTCCACACTGAGATATAACGTCCTCAAGATGTTTTATTTAACTCACTGTAAGCCCAGGTATTGGCACGGTATTAATCTGGACTGTTGTACACTCAATATTGCTCCAGCCATATGGCTCCAGCAATTTGTACAGATGCTGTGGACTCACATATTTATTAGTTATGATGCAAAGTCCCACCCAGAACATGAACAGGCACAATTAAAAGTCTGTAGATGTTATGGGAATTAAACCATAAGCTAGTATAATTATTCTTATTCCATGTCTAGAAAGAAGCTCATCAGAGTTCACAATCGTTCCATTGGGAAATCAGCAATCTGTGAGGAATGACCAGTTTATCCATACGTGGCACCTCAAAATGACAGCCAATCAACATAGCAGGAATGAACTTCATGTTTTAGAAAGAGTAAGGTATACTTAGTAGTTGAAAGACCAGATTCTCTAGCCCGTTAGGATGTGAGTCCTGGCTCTCCATGGCTTATCAGACCTGTCAATACCTCAACGTCTCCATATATTGTACAAAATAAGGACAATAACTTCCCTTTCTCACTGCCCCTCAGGAAGATTATAAATTGTGTGAAAGCACAAGCACTCCCTCTCATGCCTCTTGAATTCCCAAGTGATTTGGGTTGGGTGTGGGGAGAATTTCAACAGCCAGCGTGTGTCTCTACACACCTGCCCTCCCCACCACCCCCGTCTGGCCCTCCCGGCTCCCCTTCTGTGCCATGTTGGCTTTGCCTGTCACTTATTTAATGACGGTAGCAAGAACCCTACCAGAACCAAGGGCTTTCAGGGCAAAAGAAGAATGTGAAGACTCTCTACCACACTTAGTGTTAAAAAATAAGCATCAAAGGAAGATATTTAACCCATTGGATGAATTCTTTTTAAAAATTTTCTGGCCTCTCCATGTAGTGCTTGGTAAGCGCTACAGCTGTAAGATATTATGTAACCACAGATTAACTTCAGCCCATAAAATGTGAGGCTTTTGCATCCAAATCCACGTGGCACAGCACTAAGAAATTCTAAGGGATCAGGCTATTTTGCTAGATTTTTCTCCAGTAATAGTAGGATTAAAATTCACATGAGCTTTGTAGACCTAAAACATGACGCTTATGAATTTAGACTACTCTGAATAACAGACTTCCTATGACAAGATTCATAAAATGTATGAAGTGTGTTGTCAATCTGTCTTTAGCTAATGACTTTTTAAATGGGTCCCCCAAGAACATACAACTTGACTTTGCTAATTTCATTGCAGCAGATGGCTCCCTATGCTGTTGTGTGAACATACAAAACGAAAACCAGCATTCCCATAATCCTCCACAGGATGCCCTAAAATAAAAGATAATTATCAAGAACAACTGGTAAGGCTTCTATTCAGATTGTTTTGATTTGGTATCCTCAGTAGGTGTGTTTAAGTTCTAATGCACCACTCAAGTACAAAGCTATTTTTAGCCCTAGCTTAACAGCTTTAAAACATTTGGAAAGCTCAGTGCAACAAAAGAATATGGCATGGAGTTGGGGGGCAGGGAGGAACACGGACACTAACCACAGCACCAGAGCGACGTCTCTCCCCTCTTCGGCTGTTCAGGAGATGTAAACAAGCGTGTAACCCTTCCACGTAAAGACGGCACCACCAGGGTAGGAGAACCGCAGGTCCCGGGTCTGCCTGCGGCGCCGTCCGCCGTCCATTCCTCAGATCCTTCTGCTTGACATGTGCTCCAGCGGTTGCCCCACTCCGTTCATCTGCTAAGGCCTACTGCCTCCTTGAAAGCAATTGCTCACAATTAGTTATCCCGCCATCACTAAAAGGCTCGTTGGGTAGGTGCTTTTCAGCCGGTGTTAGCTGAAAGGCAGTCTTACTAAATGAACTCACTAAGCCTTAGCAACTAGTAGATTAACGCTCCCTAGAGCGTTGACATCTTGAGAGGTTATTTGCCAGTATAGATGACTATCAGACTGTTAAAACCTCAGATGGTTATGATATGTTGCATGGTTTAGCGCTCATCAATTATTTGAGAAACAGCAGGCAGACCGAGCAGGAGTTAAGGGCGTAGGTGTTAGACAGCAATTACCTACCTACATGACCCGAGCAAGTTAAACTCTCACTTTCTCATTTAAAAACATGAGCAGTTTGGTCTCAGAGGCCCCCTTCCTTTGATTCTGAAGTCTATGATTCTGTAAGACTTCACCTCTGTGTAAGGTAAATCCCAACACCTGGCCCACAGTTGGTAGGACATGACCAGTGTGTGCGTGCGCACGTGCGTGTGTGTGTGTGTGTGTGAGAGACCCTTAATTCATTCCGAGGCTAAAGCCAATTAATTCAGTGCACAATCCCAGTGAGCCAAATTATATTTAACCTTTATACAAAAGCAGACCAGAAAGAAGTTTAGCATCAGCTCTCTGTTTATTGTTCTATTCAAAGATCTCTGTAACAAATCACAAAATCATTAACATGGCAAAATGAAGTTGCTGTCTGGGGTGGTTTCCTGAAAGAAGCAAAGCTGACGCAGGACTGTGAGAATCACGTCTGTTTAGCGACCTTCACGCTCACCACGGCACCACTTACTCTCTATTACATTTGCCACAGTGGCCACCTTATTAGCAAAGTAAAATCATGCAACTTATCACTTGAAGCGTTATCTTTAACCACACCTAATACTCGATGACAGATCTGACGCACTTGCTGTCAGTGCTCATTCCCAGAGTAACAAAGCCCAGGACAGGCCACACGTTCGCGACCAGGCAGTGTGTGTGGAGTCAGGCATCTCTGAACAAGCACCATGGAACCATGATGATGAGGAATTCACTAATGACAGGAGTCTTCTCTCCCAGTCACCATTGGATTGGAGAGAATCCCTCTTTTCGGGTTTGTGGAGACACCCACTGCCACTGGAGGGCAATTTTTGGAAACCTGTTCCGAATTATATAGCGTTGTAGTGGATCTAGTAGTAGGGAATCCCCAAAAGACAGCCAACTCAAATGCCCCAGCAAAAGACCAAGAGAAGATTGTGACAACTGCAGGCAACTGTCTACATTTTAGCGCATCTAACAGTTGAGGGGAGAAAAACCAGTTTAAATATTTTTGCATTATTTCAAAATTATATTTATGTGGTAGTTCACAGTTCTCAGTAAGAAGGAAAGTAAGATTAAAGACAAATTCTTTTTCCTCATGTATGTACCAGTTAGCAGCCGGTGATGTTTTATAAAAGAAACTAAAGCAGAACATGACACTGAATTCTCCTCTGTCACACGCCAAGGAGTGTGAAGTGAGACCTCAAGAAATCTCATGCTATTTCTTACTTCCCTAAGACCTAGTCCCTTCAAGAAAGAGAAAAGATTGCTTGAGAAAAATCACAACATTTTAAACTGATACATATAATCTACTGGAATTCTTATTAGAAATCCATTTTTACTGGCAGGTTCAATAAAGGAGACTGAAAACTTTCACTTTAATCCTCTTCTCTATTGTGTATAATACAAAATCTACTTTCCCCTGTCACCAATTGGGACTTTTATGACTATTAAAATTCATTTTAAAATCCATTTTAGGATTTTTCCCAAAGATATTGTGTAGTAACACCTATCCTTCATAACAAGAACTGTCAGGGACAGCCAGTGTCATCAACAACACTGTTGACTGAGATGTAAGCTGAATCTCGGAAGTCGTATTAGAGAAAGAATAAAAAGAACGGCTTGAAGCTGTGCATGTAATTTTAACATGATTCATTTCCATGTCAGTCTGATTTGATTTGTTATGTGAAAAATAGTTAGTCCAGTCTTCAAGAAGGTAAGGGTACTTTGAGTAACACCTCTATCAGGCTGGAGGTGAAAGAACTTAACCTCTGAGATCAACACAGGTCAAGGAGAACACAGCATCTGGATATTTAAACTTCCTAAACTTTAGGAATGCTTCAAATTCAAATTCAGTTCAGCGCAAGTAGCTTCCTGATACTCCCTATTTAATTTCATCTATCCAATTCAAACAACTCCGACTAAACATCCAATCCTAAGACCAGTTCCTCCGAGGACAGAGGCGTACAAGATGTGCCTGAGTGTAAGGACCTGCGTATCTACAGGAGCAACAAACTTGACATCTGGGTTCATTTAGGGTTTTAGAGCTGAAATTAAAACCATATTTATGATCATTTGTCAAATGACGGCAGTGATCACTAGGGACAGGTTATGTTTTAAGCTAATAGGCTCAATTTAAACACCTAGAGTATCTTTACTAACATAACTCAGAACTTACTGCCCTGCTGCAGCACCACGACCACACTTCCCTATTTGAACTGAAAAATAATGAGACCTGCTGCTGCTTTATCGTGAAAATTCTATTCGTTATAAGATATTCTAAAGGGACGAGAGGAAAAAGGTTCCCACACCGCTTGGTGCCTTTCTCGTCAAGGGAAAAGGCTACAAGCAGAAAAGAAATTTCATTTCTACCACGCATAATGAAAATATATTGTTGTCAGTAACATGTGCCCATCTACTCTAATTCCTCCCCATAAACTCCTTTTTCCCTTCTGTAAAAAGGAGCACTGGCAAAAATTTTGCTAGAAAAAATTCTTTTTGCCTACGCAAAGGCATCATATCCTGCTGGTAAGAAAATCTTAACATGATCTACTTAACTTGTTCAGCCCACACACAAGCTCCACTAAGAATGTCTGTTGTATATTCAAGCAGCTTATGTGACATTGTTTGTAAATAAGAGCCTATGTACCAAGGGATATTACTAAACAATTACTAAAAATATATGTGATGTGAGTTTTGTATTACCTACTGTGTTTGTATTACAAATAAGTGTAGTGAAGCAAAGGGCATGAAGAAAAATAAAAAATAAATTCTCCTACTTGCTTGCCATGTGGTGATACATATTATATGTCTCTGAGTCAATCATTTAGATAACAAATATCCAGTGAACGGTTAAAATTACTAGATCTATTTCTTAACTAAGCATGATTCCTAACACATTAGGTCTCTAGCCTCAGTCAACGTGGCTTAAATAATATTATCACATAGCCTAAATAAGCAGGTCCAAAATAAAACTCTGAAACAAAAATGCGTGGCACCGGAAACCAATGCTGTGCACACCTGGGTGAGATCCAGTTCATCCTCTCTGTGTTAGACCACACATGTTACTGTGTTCCCTAAATTACCATCATATCACAACAGAAATTCAAACCCAGCCCCAGGGACAATAGACAGGCAGTTAGGTGACCCCACTGTGTCTTTCCTGCCCCCTTTTCTACCCCTGACACCCAACATCCTTCTATCTCCTTCATGTCACTATTTTGGGGTAAAGTTGGGCTACCATGACTCAAACCTTTCTCGTCCTTTGTCCTCCCCTACCCAGCAAAATTTACCCGTCCCACGGCCTGGTCTCTCAAGCCCACCTGGCTGAAGCTGGCGAGACAACACCTCTACTTTAAACCATCGACAGCCTCCACTGCCTCTGTTCATTTAACAAATGCTTCCCGAGCCTGCAGTAGGTGCCAAGTGTTATTCCAGGTGTTAGGGAGGAAATGATGAACAAAACAGTCAAAACCCATCCCTCAATCCAGTGAGGGACAGGACAAGTAATGAGCAAAAAGTTGTAGCATGACCAAGGGTGGTAAATGCTAAGGAGAAAAATAACACACGAGAGGGGATAAGGAGTTCGGGAGAAGACAGTGCAACGGTCTCACCAAGATTTCAATGCCTCAGCTCAGATTCCACAAATGTCTGTATCTCAACACTTTTCAGCACTTAAAAAATACTCCCATCAAATTACCTGGAAATATAGAAACAAAGCCTTTTAGTAGAATGTAGATACTTATTTATATATATTTTGAAATCTATAAATGCAAGGTTTTCTATCCAACCCTAAATAAACAAATGAAATCCCACTGATATAAAAGATAATTAAGCAATTTTAGAAAACCAAAGAAATACATTCTTTTCTTAAATGGCTCTCTGTCCATCAAAACAATATAATCGGAGAGTAGCTAAAAACATAACTTCATTTGCTGAGTAGAAGCATGGTACTTTTAAGACTCTCTATAGGACAAGGGTCCCCAACCCCTGGGCCGCACAGCAGGCGGTGAGCGGCGGGCCAGCGAGCAAAGCTTCATCTGTATTTACAGCCGCTCCCCATCGCCCACATTACTGCCTGAGCTCAGCCTCCTGTCAGATCAGCGGTGGCATTAGAGTCTCATAGGAGCGCGAACCCTACTGTGAACAGCACATGCGAGGGATCTAGGTTGCGTGCTCCTTATGCGAACCTAACGCCTGATGATCTGAGGTGGAGCTGCGGCTGTGATGCTAGCGCCGAGCAGCGGCTGCAAATACAGATTATCATTAGCAGAGAGGTTTGACTGCACAGAGACCGTAATAAATCAATTGCTTGCAGACTCATATCAAAGCCCTATCAGTGAGTGGCAAGTGAAAACAAGCTCAGGGCTCCCACTGATTTTACATTACAGTGAGTTGTATAATTATTTCATTATATATTACAATGTAATAATAATAGAAATAAAGTGCACGATAAATGTAATGTGCTTGAATCATCCCGAAACCATCCCCCCACGCCGGTCCGTGGAAGAATTGTCTTCCACGAAACCGGTCCCTGGTGCCAAAATGGTTGGAGACCACTGCTATAGGGTAAGGATGGGACAAATCCAAGTCATTACTGTAAGAAGAAAAAAGTGAACTACAAAGCATATATACTCTGAGTACCTGAGAAGAGGAGAGTTGCAGGCAGGGTCAGTGACAACATGCCACTCCAAACCAAAACAGCTTCCCTTTTTATTAATGCTCAAGACATGAACTTTGAATGACATAAGCAAAACACCAATGAAAACACCTAATTTTTATGTATAGTATATGTAAACATACACATTACATGGATTTAATAATCCTAATCTAAATATGAGAACAATTGGTTCTCTGACCTCAAAATAAATTCAGTGTTGGCATTACTGTTACTAACTTACAGGGTTTTATATTTAACAGGAAGAATTATGGACAACCAAGTTCAGTGTAGTCATGGACTTCACGGTAAGGTATAAATAGAGTTTTTAAGAAATAAACTATATAATAAAATAAGTTTACTTTTGACACAGTACAGTCACTTTCTTCAATCAAAAATATTCCTTGATTACAAAGCAGCCTTATTTTGCAAATGTATTTCAGGAAAATAGCTCTAGCAATATTTGAAATTTCACACCTTTTTAAAAAGGCAGCAAAGCAAGAGAATTTAGATTTTAAATAGTATATTGCAAAATAGTTCAATGTATTATTTCTAAAGCACAAAGCAAGCTCCGTTTTGAAGGATGCTTTTTATCTTATAAAGCAAACTATTCCACTATTTCCGTGGTAGTTTAGAGTCTAAATATCTACAATAAAAGATATATCTTTATACATACAGGACAAACTTCAATACATACCCACAACACAAATGTTCTGCATTATTACATCACTCTATTACGAAGCTTAGTTTGTTAACATGTGCTCAAAAGGAAAATAAAAACATGATACAGTTCTGCAGTTTTATAACAGGCTGAATTCTGCAACAACTGAAAATATAAAAAGAGCAACAACAGCAAACGCAACACCGGTTTTATGAATAATAACACAAAACATCAAGAAACCATAAACATTTAAATGAATAGCTACTACATTCTTCTTAACACATCTTAATTTGCTCTCTTGTCATAAATATAACTTTTTTAATGTTTTTCATATCCCTGGAGGAAATGATGGCCAATCCTCCACAAAGAGGAAAGTGCATCATGCTTTATTTTAAAAGTGCTTCATATATGTATGTTTTATAGATATGTCCCATAAGGAAGTTAATTAAGCACGTGCAAAAAATTCTAATTGTGACTTGAATTTATAAACCTAATCATGGGTTTTTGTGGTTCCTCCAGATGAGGCAGTCAGTCACTAACACAGAAGAAAGATCTGAGATGACACGCTTTGTACAGCGGAAAGAGCCCGAGCCACAGGTCAGGAGACCCACGTTCTAGTTGTAGCTCTGGTAACCAGCTAGCCTGTGACCCCGCGTGAGGAAGAGCGGCTTTAGAACCTGGCAGCGGGCAAGAGGCTGAGCTCCAGAGTCCCTTCCAGGAATGCCTTACCTACAGTCCTAATGTACCTGTAGGTGAGGCATTCCTGGAAGGGCAAATAACTTGACCCAAAGACATGAAAAATACCTAGTCACACAGCTATTATTCTCTTACTGTCCTTATTAGTACAGAAAGAAATAAAAACTCTGAAAATACTTGACAGAAAAAGGTCATGTGAAGGTCTTACGTTAACCAAAGCTAGTGAAAACCCTCACAGTTATGGCATATGGAAAATCCACTATTCTGTGCAAACATGAGACAGAGTAAGCAACATCAGTCAGTCACTTAATGGCACATTTTTTCCCAAGTCTCAGAATTCTCTTGGGTCTAAAGCTTTAAATCTTAAAAAAAAAAAAAAGGCTGATTTTGAGATTGTTTTAAGAGAACCATGATTCCCACAGTTCGTATTTCTAGCTTTTTAAAGGAGTCTCTCTGAATTGTTATAATGCTTTTCATGAAGATAGCTCTGTTTTCAAATTTTAAATAACGGCTAAAAGCTAAATAAAGTAAACCATTTGCCATGGACTCTTTATTTTACGTTGTGTGTGTGTGTGTATGAGCTCATTTAATACTGTAGAAGTTTAACTCAACAATTCTCATCCACAAGCTTTGACCCGTTTATTCCCCGGTAGGTCACTCTGCTGGGCCTCACTAGGACCCCGTGGTTTGGCCTGCAGGTGAAGTAGCGTTTGTCCCCCACTGCCCCATCATTCTTTCCCTTGGCGCTTCGAAGCTCCAGTCCAAGCCAGATCCCTGAGGCAAAGTCAGTGGGGCCCAGGTACCTAACGGTGCCCATCTCGTTGGAGCTGGTGAGGAGGACCTGGGAGCCCTCGTGCAGCCTCACGCGCCCCTCCAGGCCGCCGGCCGTGGTGCTGCTGCTCCAGCTGCGGCGCAGAGCGGGCTTCGACCTGTGCAGAGGGAACGCGAGAGAAACTCTGAAGCACAAAAGCCACGTGATGCAATTCACCGTATTCGTTTCCACAGCCAGGTTCACAAGTCATTCACAAAAGGGCATACTTTATGTTCACAACTTGATCTTTTTTACTCTAAATAGCAATATTAGGATATACTTTTCTTTAACATTAAAACGTTTTTCTCTTCTGGCTATTTTAATACTACCCTAATCTGGATTGAAGATTTCACTAGCAATTTATATATGCGCATGCCCTCGGTAAAAGAGCAATTAGAAAAAAGACACCTACACCTGCTGAACAAGCAAAAGGAAAAGAGCCTAGTGGTTTGGCCGTGGTAAATAAAATGCCATTTTGCTCACCTTTCAAATACTCCTTTACATGAAAACCATTTCTAAAAACTGTTAATCCACAACTTTAGAAACTACACACACACGCGCGCACACACACACCTTCTACGAATGAACTCCAGTTACATTTAAGGGTTTGCCACTCTCCCTGTCACTAACATTAGGAAGGACCTTAGTCGTCTGGATCAGGATCCCTCCTCTTTTCTCTACAACAAAACATTACTTACAAGGCACTGCCTCCTAGCACCCGCCACCAGCCTGACCTGATGACACAACTACTGGGCACCCACACGTGGAACCCGTCCAAGGCCTCATGCCAATGCTGCCCAGGGCTTCCTCCACTGTCCCTGGGAAGTAGCCAACTCTGCCCAAAACAGAAACATGCCCAGGAGCTTGTCCTATGACCTGAGACCTCCCAAAACAGTCATCCAGAAACCACCACCAGGGGAGCCTTCAACCCGCCAGTCCACGCCACCTCTCCTCCAGGAGAAACCCTTCTCCCAGCCCCACAGTAGAGACAACTCGGAACCTGTTACCAAAACTGCACGGAGCCTGACTGCGAGCAGAGTCTGGGTCCTGCATGGTTTCTATTTTATTCCACTCTCCGTATTTTTAAATACACTCTCACACACCATGTCTCATTTCTTCCTATTAACGACCCCGAGAAGGGAAGAGCACTCTAATTTTATGGGTAGGAAAACTGAGGCCAAAGCCTGTCCTATGCCACATCTGATAAATCCTAGTTATAAAATGTAATGAAAAAAATATCATTTACCACGTCAAATGCACGAATACAAAGTTAACAAAGAAATACGTAAGAGCTGTAAGAAAAGTATAAATCTTTACCGAAGAATATACAAAAGAAAAATGAAAAAGCTTTGTTCCTGGATAGAAACATATATATATAAATGAATCCTCCCCAAAATGATATTTTTTTTGCAACCTGATGAAATTACTCGAATTTCACATAATGACGGTATCTATCGTGTCCCGAGCACTTACTATGTGCCAAACACTTCACATACATTATCTCATCCAACCTCGCCCAGACCAGGGAGGAATTTGAGGCTAAGAAAAATCAAGCTATTTGCCTAAGGTCAGAGAGATGGTAAAGAGGAGACCTGGGGTTCAGATCCAAGGTCGTCAAGCACAAAGGCCAGGCTCTTGCTCACAACCACAATGGGTATTAATAATTAAGAAAAGGTTGAAAAATAATAATATGGCAAAATTTACATTGCCATTATGTTAAATTATAAAATTACAAAAATTAAAACAATGTGGGGACGTCCCTGGTGGCACAGTGGTTAACAATCTGCCTGTCAATGCAGGGGACACAGGTTTGATCCCTGGTCCAGGAAGATCCCACATGCCACGGAGCAACTAAGCCCGTGAGCCACAACTACTGAAGCCCGCGTGCCTAGAGCCCATGCTCCTCAACAAGAGAAGCCACCACAAAGAGAAGCCCGTGCACCGCCAACAAAGAGTAGCCCCCGCTCGCCACAACTAGAGAAAGCCTGCATGCAGCAGCAAAGACCCAACGCAGCCAAGAAATAAATTAAAAAAAAAAAATGTGGCCCTGGCATAAGAATGTACTTTTAAATGACACAGAGAAGATGTTTTAGAAAAATACATGCAATTATTTCATATGTGATAAGAAGTAAAGCTTCAAATCAGTGGGAAAGGAGTGAACATTCTAATTAGGAATGCTGTAAAACCTGGTCATTTATTTGGAAAAGAATATGATTCTTACCACACACTACATATTTTAAAAATCCCCAAGAGATTAAAGAGTTAAATGCATAAATTAAAAAAAAAGAAAGAACTAGGAAAAAATAAAGCTATTCATCTGAACACACACAGACACACATACGCGGGTGGGGAGGGGGAGGCGGACATGCGTTTAAAGAGTATGCCACCTACCATTAGTTCATGTTTTTTCACGTATTATCAAATGCCACAAAAATGTTTCATATCACAGCACAGCACAGTCTTTAAAAACACTGCAAAAGTCACACTGAGTAAAATTATTAAAGAAGAAGAATAAAATTATTATTATTATGGGATATGTTAAGGGGAAAATCTTTCAAAGAGTATATAGAGTATGATTTGTCCCACTTTGCTTAAAAATTCAGATACATGCATTAGAAAAAAGCTGGAGAAGTATATGACAAAATGCTAACAGTGATAATCTCATCTAGGTGATAAAATTACAGACGATCTTGATCTGCATTTAATTTACTGTAATTTTTTCAAATTTTGTCCAATCTACTTTCATAATCAGAAAAATTTTAAAGAAAGAAATAAGTAATAAACGAACTCGATATCCAAGCCAAAACTTAATAGTTTGGGTAAAGATTTAACATTCCAATAAGAATGATTTGATTCACGTTACGTCAAAGCTCTAAAAGCCCAGGGAAGTGAGAAATTTATAAATTACGCTACACTTGAGAGCGTTGCTTACTCCTTCAAAAACACTAACGGATCACCTATGAAATGGCAGGTCCAGAGCTAGGCTCCAGGAACTTGGGCATAGTAATCTGTAAAACGTTACAGATCCTGCAATAAAGACGGGTACAAAGCAGAAGGCGCACGAAAGAGGGAGAAATCTATCCTCACTCAAGGTCCCAGGGAAGACACTTCACCGAGGAAGTGACACTTGAACAAATCTGACAGATGAGCAGACAGAGAAGGGAAGCAGACATAGTCATGGGAGCAAAATATATTACGTGTAACTTAAAAAAAATTTTTTTGAACAGCGCAGAGAGTTTAGCAAATTGTCACTTGTGAGGATTTTACCACGAGAGCTAAGTCCAGAGAAACAGGCAGGCCTGTACACGCTATGCCAATGAATCTGGATTTCATTCCGCGTTTGAGAATTCAAAAGCTTTACGGGACAGGCAGAAAATGAGAACATGTGACGTGAAATGATGGAACCTGCAGCCAACCGGGTTATATGAGTTCTACCCAAAGACATTCAAATTTGAGCTGGCCAAATACATCATGTGGACAGGTTGGGTTCCACAGAGAGGACCCAATGGAGACTCTCAGGAGATGCACTCTGAAAACACGGGGAGAAGCTAAGTTGGTAATGATGGAAATGAGATGTAGCGACAGGTGAGCTACAGATCCCAGGCTGGATGCAGACGGTGGGAGAGAGGATGCCTGTGCCTACCAGGTGGCAGTGACACCTATGCTAACATCTCAAGCTCCCTGTGTTTATTACCCCCATGCTTGGTATTAGATATACTAAGAATTCTGAAGACAGAAGAATTGCTTCCAACACCCCCTCCATCATTTTTTCCTCTGAACGAAGGTGTTCATCACCACCACCTCAATAAGCCAACTGGAGAAGCACATCTGCCCTTTCTCAAAAACGGCGCAGCCGGCTGCTGCTTCCCTTTCCTCAGCCCTCTTTTGCAAACATGCCCTTTGCCCCAATTCCTTCCAGTTTCTTATGCAGGGATTTTCATTATCTCTGACTATATTTTCCATGTTTCTTCTGGAAGTATCTTTTATTTCCATATGAATAGACAAGAAAATGGCACAGGGTTTGATAAATGTCAATAAACTCATTTCTTCAACCCACATTCTTCAGAATACATCATGCTTCCAGATTAAAAACAGCACAATATACAATCAACTCTGTCACTTCAGCAGAAGATCATCCAATCACTACAATGTTTCTTACCCCTGAGATCAGGGACAGGTTTCCTAGGACCTAAAGTCTAAACACCTAATGTCTTTCTTTTGTTTCGTATAACACTGATCACCAAACATCTGGTCACATATTGTTTAAGTAAAAACTAAATAAGTTTTAAATTGATTATATATCCTCAATAAGAATATGTTTATTTTTTTTAAAACAGGTACTAGAGTCAATCTGTAGAAGTATCAGTAAAGCTTCATTTATTTTTATTTTCAAAGAAAACCAACAGAAGTACTGATATTTTCTTCTCATGTCAACAGATCATCTTGTACATATCCACACCTGCTGTATAATTCCCACGGTTCAGATTTCTCTCTCCTTCCCTTGCTTCTCTGTATCATGTTCTTCCCCTCACCAACATCTTGACACTGATTTTGATACCTTTCCCCCTTCAAAATCCTTTATATCCTGCTTGCCTCTTCTTAGTAATTTCTTCCATTCTGCCTAAGAACTCTTGAATATCTTCAATAAACTGGAGCATAAAGTTATTGCCCTTAAACTCTTTCAGCTACTCAAGTGAGGAGACCAATTTTAAAATCTCAGAATTGGTAGAGGTTTTGAGGAAGGGAAAAAAACAAAACAAAACCCACCCAACTCTGCTAAACAGTACCTACCAGTGCCTCAGGACCCGTCAGCGTTCTCAAGTGAAACCTCAGATCTTGGCGAGGCCTTCCAATAACTTCATGCCAGATTATTATATAAACTACCTGCCTGTTGCTCATGTGATCGTCAAGTCCTCTTGTGTGGGCTATGATTCCTAGTGGCTTCTAGGGCCCCACAACTGGTGCACTTACCTACTGAGCTAGACGTTTTTCCCCCAGGGCATTGTTCATAGATTAACTGGAAGGATTTAAAATTAAAAAACAAAAACAAACAAACAAAAAAACACCTCCTTAACCTAATCAGCCTAGAAGAGCCTCATATTCCTCAAAAGGTTAAGAAGTTCCTAAACGTCTCAGAAAACTATTAGGGGGAGTAAACTGGGTCTGAGGTCTATAAATAGCAATATAAATGAAAAAGAGAAAAGGAGATTCTCTCTACAAAGAAACAACAACAACGAAAAAGGGAGCAGTGTATTCTACAAGAGGAAGTAGGAGTATTTTTTAAAATAATAATAAGATGACCTGATGCAAATAGGCCTGACATTCCTTTTATGGACTTCCCAAAATATTAAATCAATTCTCTGACTAATCAAGTAAACAGAGTTTAAAATCAGTCCACCCTATTCAATGATAATACAGAATGTAAATTCCTCCAACTTTTATTAACAGTACTAAACCTCTTTGAAAATATATTCCGTATACTACTTTTAGTCACTGGTGACATTTTTAATTGAGCTTGCAAAGGAGGGAGGAAGAACTCTTCTCACTGACACACTCATCACACCTTTCCTCCTAAGTGTTAAAATTCTACCACGCAATGTAAAAGATACAAAATCCCACTTTTATTTCTTCACAGAATCCTGTCATGTTCATCCTGAAAGGCGTTTTTTCTAAATCTTCTTAATACTCACTTGGCAAAAGCATTTCTTCTGTTAATCTCTTTCTGGGAAGAAGCAGAAGTTGTACTGAAACTTCTCCTAAAACCTAAATATGAAAGTTAAGGTCAGATGAGGAAAACTAAATCACAAATTCACAGTCCTTGTTAAAAGTTATCTTTTATCATTTCTTCTACAGACGTTCTATTCTACCAAGTGTTTCTTTGGAAACAGAAAGCAAAGAAAATAAGTGCATGTAGATTGTAACAGTTTAGACTTCTTGACGATTGTTACCTCACCTTTCTCATCAAACTATGCACTACATGAATAAGTTAAGATCATGACATTACTTTTGGAGGTTTTTATTATAAACTTTCCTGAAAACCAAATGAAATCGAATTACACATTGATAAAGCTTAATCTTTTTACTCTCCAATATTATAATCTTGATAAATCGTATTAAAAAATAAAAGGATAAAAATGGTTTAAAAAAACACTATCACTAAATATACCCCATTTATAAAATTCTGAACAATGAATTTCAGAGCTTATGATTGTTGCCATCCCCAAATGACAGAGTTATTAAAAAAAAAAAAGAAAAAGACTTCACAAAAGGTAAAGTCTTTAAAAGATGCTTTTAAAAAAGAAAGGGATTTCCAGTTCTGGCAGTTACGGCCCACCAGATGTGCTGCGTGAATCTCCCGAATGAAGCAAGTATAATTTAAAACAACTATAATTTTTTTTAAAAAAATACTGTTGACCTCATACAAGTGGCACAATTCCAAAGAGGCCAAAAACCAAAAAGAGAAACCATGGAAGGTTTCCCCCAAAGCAACCTAACCACCTTGTACCCCAGGACTACACTGCCCTCCAGAGAAGCTGGGGCCTGCCAAGATGGGGTCCTAACAAAAGTGAGGGTCCCGAGCAGCTCATCCTCAGTGTCAAGTCAAATGAGAAACAAAATGAAGCACCACTCAGAGGAACACAAAGGAAAGCAGCTTGTGGCAACCCCACTGTGCAGAAAGCAAAATGTTCTCCCCTCCAGATCTGTGATCACCAGCCAAATTCATTTTATCTGTGTAATATAAAGACGACAACAACAACATTGCAGAGAACGTAAACTAAGGTTGGCAGTGCCTCTAGGCAACTGGCAGAAGTAAACACAGGCATACCTCAGAGAGACTGCAGGGTCGGTTCCAGACCACAGTAATGAAGCAAATATCTCAACAAAACGAGCCACAAATTTTTTGGTTTCCCAGGGCATCTAGAAGTTGTTTACACTATACTGTAGTCTATTAAGTGTGCGGTAGCATTATGTACAAAAGAAGAAAAATACACATACCTTAATTTAAAAATACCTTATTGCTAAAAACTGCTATCCATCATCTGAGCTTTCGGTGTCACAATCTTTTTGCTGGTGGAGGGTCCTGACTGATCAGGGTGGTGCTTGCTAAAAACTGGGGTGTCTATGGCAACTTCTTAAAACATGACGGCAGTGAAGTGTGCCACATCGACTGACTCTTTCTTTCACAAATGATTTCTCGATGTAGCACGCGATGCTGTTTGATAGCATTTTACCCACGGTAGAACTTCTTTCAAAATTGGAGTCAATCCTCTCAAAGCCCGCTGCTGCTGTATCAACCAAGTTTATGTAATGCTCTAAATCCTTTATTGTCATTTCAACAATCTTCACAGCATCTTCACCAGGAGTAGATTTCATCTCAAGAAACCACCTTCCTCGTTCATCCATGAGAAGCAATACCTCATCTGTTCAAGTTTTACGATGAGACTGCAGCAATTCAGTCACACCTTCAGGCTCCATTTCTAATTCTAGCTCTCTTGCTATTTCTACCACATCTGCAGGTACTTCCTCCACCGAAGTTGTGAACCCCTCAGAGTCGTCCATGAGGGTTGGAATCAACGTCTTCCAAACTCCCATTAACGTTGATATTTTGACCTCTTCCCATGAATCACGAATATTCTTAATGGCACCTAGAATGGTGAATCCTTTTCAGGTTTTCAATGAACTTTGCCCAGATCCATCAGAAGAATCACTGTCTATAGCAGCCATAGCCTTACGAAATGTATTTCTTAAATGCTAAGAGTTGGAAGTCTCAGAATTACTCCTTGACCCACAGGCTGCAGCATGGATGTTGTGTTAGCAGGCACGTAAACAACGTTAATCTCATTGTACATCTCCATCAGAGATCTTGGGTGACCAGGTGCATTGTCAATGGTAATATCTGGAAAAGAATCTTTTTTTTTTTTCTGAGCAGTAGGTCTCAACAGTGAGCTTAAAATATTCGGTCAGCCACGTTGTAAATATATGTGCTGTCCTCTAGGCTTTATTGTTCCATTTACAGAGCACTGGCAGAGTAGATATAACATAATTCTTTTTTATTAATAAATTTAGTATTTTTTAAATTTACTTTTGGCTGTGTTGGGTCTTTGTTGCTGCATGTGGTTTTTCTCTAGTTGCGGCGTGCGAGCTTCTCGTTGCGGTGGCTTCTCTTTTTGCGCAGCACGGGCTCTAGGCACACGGGCTTCAGTAGTTGTGGCACGTGGACTCAGTACTTGTGGCTCCCGGGCTCTAGAGCGCAGGCTCAGTAGTTGTGGCCCATGGGCTTAGTAGCTCTGCGGCATGTGGGATCTTCCCGGACCAGGGCTAGAACCCATGTCCCCTGCATTGGCAGGCGGATTCTCAACCACTGCGCCACCAGAGAAGTCCCAATGTAACATAATTCTTAAGGGCCCTAGGATTCTCAGAATGGTAAATGAGCACTGGCTTCAACTTAAAGTTACCAGCTGCATTAGCCACTAACAAGAAAGTCAGCCTCTCCTTTGAAGCCTCACACTGACTTCCCTTCTCTAGCGATGAGAGTCCTAGAAGGCATCTTCTTCTAGTGGAAGGCTGTATCATCTACACTGAAAACCCATTGTGTAGTGGTGCCACCTTCATAAACGACCTTAGCTAGATCTTCTGGATAACTTGCTGCAGCTTCTACATCAGCACTTGCTGCTTCACCCTGCACTCTGAGGTTATGGAGACGGCTTCTTTCCTTATGTATCATGAACAAACCTCTGCTGGCTTCAAACCTTTTCTTCTGCAGCTTCCTCACCTCTCTCAGCCTTCATAGCATTGAAGAAAGTTAGGGCCTTGCTCTGGATTAGGCTTTGGCTTCAGGGAATTCTGTGGCTGGTTTGATCTTCTGTCCAGACCATAAAAGCTCTCTCTGGATCAGCAATAAGGCTGTTTCTTACCATCTGTGCATTCGCCAGAGTGGCACTTTTGATTTCCTTCAAGAACTTTTCCTTTGCAGTCACACATGGCTAACTGTTTGGTACAAGAGGCCTAGCTTTTGACCTGTCTCTGCTTTTGACATGCCTTCCTCACTAAGCGTAATCATCTCTAGCTTTTGATTTAAAGTGAGAGACATGCAACTTTTCCTTTCACTCAGAGGCCACTGTAGGGTTATTAATTGGCCTACTTTCAAGATTTTTGAGTTTCAGGGAATAGGGAGGCCCGAGGAGAGGGAAAGAGATGGGGTAATAGCCAGTTGGTGGAGCAGTAAGAACATACACATTTATCGATTAAGTCTGTCATTTTATATGGATGCGGTTCACAGCGCCCCAAAACAATTACAATACTAACATCAAAGACTACCGATCACAGATACACCATAACAAATATAATAATAACGGAAAAGTTTGAAATATTGTGAGAATTACCGAAATGTGACCCAGAGACATAAAGTGAGCAAATGCTGTTGGAAAAATGGCGCCAACAGACTTGCTCAGTGAAGGGTTGCCACAAACCTTCAATTTGTAAAAAATGTAGTATCTGAGAAGCAAAAAAAAGCAAAGCACAATGAAACAAGATATGCCTGTATAATCTTCTCAAGAGGCATCAACCCAGGCTTAAAAGAATTCCCATACATTAAATTCTAAGTAAAATAAGCATTTCACAACAATAAATAACAAAATTCACAAGGAAAGAAGGTGCCACAAGTTAGGCTCGACAGAAACAGACGGCAGAATCAGACTCACAAAGACTTCAGATATTGAATTATTAATCATAAAAAGTAACAATATTTAAAATGTTTAATAACATAAAAGAAAAACTTGAAAATGTGGGGAAAGAATAAGTGACAATAAGTAACAACCAAACAGACTTGCAAAAAGAAAAAAAATGAAAACTTTGTAATTAAAAAACTTCGCGGCTGAATTAGGCAGTAGAATAAACATAGCAGAAGAAAGAATCAAGAAACAGAAAGATAACTCTGAAGATATCCAGAATGCAGTCCAGAGAGACAAAGTTGTGAAAAATATGAACGAGGCATGGGAAAGTGAAAATGTGGACTATACTACTCGTCAGAATTTTGGAAGGAGATAATAAAGAGCATGAAGGAAGAAATATTTTCAGTATATGGGCAAGAACTTTACAGAATTAATCAAAGATACTAATTCTGAGATCCAGAAAGACCCAAGATGCCAAACAGAATAAACAAAGGGAAATCTCCACCTAGACATAATCATAGCAAAACTGTACAACACAAAGGAAATAGAGAAGATCTTTAAAAGCAGTCAAAAAGCAAAGATAAACCACCTACAATGGTATGGATTAAGGAGACTGATAGCTGATTTCTCAAAAATTTGACAGAAGACAGAAAGCAGAAGAATTATATTGTCAATGTGCAGGGAGAAAACAGCTTTCAAACTATAATTAAAATTGCACCAATTTTTACTTTTACTCAGTAAAACTATCATTAGAAAAGACAGACAAAAACTGAGTTTCCTACCAATAGACCCTTTCTAAAAAAATATTTAAGAATATAGATGAGGTAGAAACAAAATGATTTCAAGTGTAAGTTCTAAGGATTAATGACGAAAGATATCGGTAAATATTGACATGCATGAGCAAATTAAATAAATATCAATTATATAAAAACTATTATAATAATGTGAAATTTGTGAGGGAAACAAAATAGAAACTCAGTTTCTAAGGACTTCCTATTATTTGAGAAAGAGTAAACATAATGATTAACTTTAGGCTTTGCTAAGTATGTATGTCAAAGTACCTAATTACTAGGAAGCATATTCATAGAATGTAATTTTTATACAAGTAAAAAATTAAATGGAAAAAAGAGGGGGTAGCAATATAACCAGAATGAAGTCAAGAAAGAAAAACATTTAAGTACAAAAAAGTTGAAAAATTAGAAAACAAATGAATAACAAATAAATCCAAATATATTACTAACTACAATGAATGCAAATAGGTGAAACTCAGATTAAAAAACAAAGGTTGTCTTTTTCTAAAAAAAGTAAAATCCAGTTATATTCTATTTACAAGATATTCCAGGGGCTTCCCTGGTGGCGCAGTGGTTGAGAGTCCGCCTGCCGATGCAGGGGACACGGGTTCGTGCCCCGGTCCGGGAAGATCCCACATGCCGCGGAGCGGCTGGGCCCGTGAGCCATGGCTGCTGAGCCTGCGCGTCCGGAGCCTGTGCTCCGCAACGGGAGAGGCCACAAGAGTGAGAGGCCCGCGTACCGCAAAAAAAAAAAAAAAAAAAATGATAATAGAAGATATTCCAAAGACATGAGAACATAGAAAGATTAAGGCAATGGCTAGAAAAAGATTTTTTAGGCAAGTACTTAACCACAAGAAGGCTGATACAAGGTAAAAAGAATTACTATAAAGCAATACCACTTACATTAACACCAAAATAAAAAAAGAAACAGGTAGGTATAAATCTAATAAAACGTATAGAATCTATATTAGGAAAATTATAAAACTCTGACGAAAGAAATCAAAGATCTAAATAAATGGACAAGCACTCCATGTTCATGGATAGGAAAATTCAATACTGTTAAGACATCAGTTCTTCCCAATTTCATCTATACATTCAATGTAATCCCAATCAAAATACAGCAAATTATTTTGCAGACATCAATAAACACATTGTAAAGTTTATATAGAAAGGCAAAAAGCCCAGATAAACCAGCACTACATTGAGGGAGAAGATCAAAGTCCACTACTAAACTTGAAGAATTTCTATACGGCTGCAGTAATCAATACAGTTTGGTATCAGCAAAAGAAAAAGACAAATAGATCAACAGAACAGAATAGAGAGCCCAGAGATAGACCCACACTAACACAGTCAACTGATCTTTGACAAAAGAGCAAAGGCAATTCAATGGAGAAAGGATAGCCTTTTCAACAAATATGGTGGAACAACTAAACATTCACATGCAAAATAATGAATCTAGACATCGACTTACACCTTTCACAAGAAATAACTCAATGAATCATAGATATAAATGTAAAACACTAAACTACAGGACTTCTAGGAGATAACATAGGAGAAAATCACAGTACCCTTGGGTTTGGTGGTGACATTTTTGATACAACACCAAAAGCACAAGTCATGAAAGAAAAAATTGATAACTTGGACTTCATTAAAATTAAAAACTTCCACTCTGTGATAGACACTGTTAAGACAATGAAAAGACAAGTCACAAAACATGCAAAAGCATAATGGTTTGCTATTTTGACAACTTAAAAATTAAAAACTCCTGCTCATCAAAAGATGCCAAAAAAGGAAGGGGGGGGGTGGCAAAAGACAAGTCAAAAACTGGGAAAGATATTTGCAACAAACAAAACTGACAAAATATTAGTGTCCAAAATATATAAAGAAACCTACAAATTAATAAGAAAAAAACAAACAAACCAAAAGAAGAATGGGCAGTAGACGTGAATAGGAACATCGTGGAAGAGGAAATGTTATGTGGTCCATAAACATGGAAACAGGCCCAACCTCATCTGTAATCTGAAAAGTGCAAATTAAAACCACAAGGAGATACCATTTACACCCATCAGATGGGCAAACAAGACTACTGTTGGTGAGGTGAGGAGTGACAGAGACTCTCATCCACTGCCCACGTGAACAGTTTGGCACACCCAGGAAGACTGAAGATATGAGTATCCCATGCCTGGCAATCCTGGAGACACTTCTGCAAATGTGCACAACGGCACAGTTTCTAATAGTTAAAAACAGGATATAACCCAAGTATCCATCAAATATAAAATGAATAATGTATTTTAATGGGACACTAACTAACATAGCAAACAACAATCAAAACTAAACTTGAAGACACGGGGAGGGGGAAGAGTAAGCTAGGACAAAGGGAGAGAGTGGCATGGACATATATACACTACCAAATGTAAAATAGATAGCTAGTGGGACGCAGCCACATAGCACCGGGAGATCAGCTCGGTGCTCTGTGACCATCTGGAGGGGTGGGATAGGGAGGGTGGGAGGGAGACACAAGAGGGAAGAGATACGGGGATATATGTATATGTATAGCTGATTCACTTTGTTATACAGCAGCAACTATCACAACAATGTAAAGCAATTATACTCCAATAAAGATGTTAAAAAAAAACTAAACATATATTATTTATTGACATATCTATGGGGGATAGACATAAAGAAAATCAAGGGAATAATTAACATAAAATTCAAGATGCACAACCTGAAGACAGAGTATACGAAAACGGAGGCAGGTGAGACTCAGGGGATACTCAGGGGTTTCTATAGGACATACAGGTAATCATCATCTTTGGCTATGGAGTGGGTAATAGATGTTGTTTATGATTACACAAACTATACAAATATATTTCATATACTCTTTTGTATACATATATACTTTACAATAAAAATTTTTCATTGAATAAAAGGAAAGAAATAATTATTAGGAACATAAAACTGTGTAATCTTACCAGGATACGAATGATTCTGTTTATTTGAAGAAATTTCTGAAAGAGTATCCAGGGAATCTGTTACTCTGTGAATAAAACAAGTAATGCAAACCTCATTAGAAGTAGCTGGTCTTCAGATTTAAGACTGGTGCTTAACTGAGGATTTCACACCAATGGTTCTTTCTTATTTCACTCGTTCGACAAGCATTTACTAAGCATCTATCATGAGCCAGGGATGAACTTCAATCTAGCACCACAGACAGGCAATATAAGCATAGTAAGTACAGAGAAAGTCAACTTCAGGTGACTTCATTTCAAATAGGGGCCTGACTTTGCTTCTTTGGAGCTTTATTTTCAAAGATGAAACTAAAAAATGTGAAAATTTTATTTTATGTGAAATTTAACAAATGTTAGGTTATAACTGTAAAAACACCACATTTTTACATTGAAAAAACATCAGCTGAGTTTGTGTATATATGTGATTTTTCTGATAAAACTGGCTAATACGATTCAACATGTTTTATTTTGTACTTGACTCTAAGCACAATCATAAAGGTCACGTTCACGATAGGTCTATTTCTTTGATACTCAAATCATTCTTTATTTTTAAAAAGCCAATCCTATAACAGTCTCATTTTCTTCCAGTTGTTTACTGACCTAAATCTGCAGTCTTTATTCTATCAATCACTTGCATCAGCACACTTTGTTACCATAAAGAAATCCTGCAACTCTTACAATATTTGCAATTTCATCTTGCAATTCACATGCATCATTTTCACAAGATACATAACATACAGCAATCAATGAGAGACTAATGAATGCAAAGAATATGACTTGATGAAGAGGACAGATACTTGAATTAAGCTGTGATGGAGAGTTGAGAACTTAATTCTAAAAGTGATCAGTTCATTAGTAATAAGGATGCAATGGTATGAACTGAGAATAAGAAAATTAATGCTATGCTGATAAAAACCACTTGAGTAAAAAATAGACAGAGAGAGAGAGAGAAAGATTAGATCCAGTCAGTGTCTTAGAATTTCTCTAAAGTAATATTGGTTGATATGTAAGTTAATAGAAGAAAAAGCATTAACTAGATGATACTTGGGTGATAGTAGAAAACCATTCAAGCAGAGGAAAGTACCATGTGCATTCTGGGAACTATTAAAATAAAATAATTGTAAACGGCCAGCTACAATCTGGGGAGGAGCGCAATGCAAGGTGAGGTTGTGATTGGTCACTATGTGATTGACTGTTCTCTCAGGAGTCCCTAGTTTAAAATTCTTCCTTCTTGAAGATCAGTGTTATCTTTAAAGAGCTCCAAAGCTGGTTTAAATTAGAAACTCCTCAAAATCAGGCACCATGTCTGTTTTATTTACTTATAGAACGCCTAGCACAGCACAAAGTGCTAAAAGACACTTAATAGTATTTGATGATGATGAATGAGACAATCAGAAGATGATAGGAAGACAGCTGGATAGAGAGAGCAGTTCATTTAGAGAGAGCGCCCTGCTTCTTCTAAGATGAGGGGGCTGCTTTTAAATGAATCACCTTAAAGAAGACCAAATAGATGGCAAAAAAAAGTAAAAAATGTGTGTTCCATAAACAAAGCAAGAAAAAGAAGGGAGAGAGAAAGAGGCTTCACAATATAACAGAGAAGAAAGCCGTTACAGCATAAAAACACTGAACAAAATTTGATCAATATTTACTGTGCACACAACATGCCAGAATGTGCTCCTTGGGTAATCAAACATGAGACGGAGAACCCCAGTCCTCATGACTAGGAGACAAATAAAACTTAGGAGAGACTGTAGCAATGATCAAAATTCAAAATGTGAAATACAGTTTCTACTAAACTCTTATCACTTTTGCACCACCATGAAGTCAAAAAATGGGTTAATGAAGCAATGTGTTAATGAAGATTTGTTCAAAGTAATATGAGAACCCAGAAGACTGACGGGTGACTCAGTATGGATTTTATTCCCAAATCAATCATTTATAAGGTATAGGTCCTAAAGAAAGTCACTGGGCCTCTTTTAACCATTATAGGGTAATGGTTAAGAGTACACATTCTGATACTACACTACCTGAGCTCAAATATCCACTTGGGAGCTGTGTACAACTGCACAACTCACTTAACCTCTCTGTGCCTTACTTTCCCCACCTGTGAAATAGGGATAACTGCAGTACCCGACACACAGGGTTGCTGCAGAGCAGTAAACAATACATACAGAGTACTTAAAACAGTGCCAGCACGTGTAAGTGCCACTAGCTACTACCTCTTTTTCTTCATTATAAAATGACTACCAAGAAAAACCCCAGCAAACTGCCTAAAAGCAAGGGCTTAGGAAAAAAACAACAGCAAAATAACAAACCTGGGCTGAGTCCAGCTCCACCATTAACTACTGTGCGAGATCAAAATATCCCACCCAAAACATGCCACTCTGGTGCAAAGATTATTTTGAGCTGAAGACATGTGAGAATCAACAAATGCAGGAAGAGGCTTTCTCTGAACTCCCCTTATCTGCCTAAAACAGATCTTCCCAAAAAAGAACTGAATTGTCATAAATCCCCTTCCCGGGAGTTTCATCAAGCAAAGACTGACTCTCATCACAAGAGAGAACATGAGGAGTTACCACCACACCCCACCAGACACTGTCACAGACTATCGTATCCCCATCCATTTTCCTAAGGGCCCACTAATCTTGCCTAACATCATCTGCTCCCCCACAGTGGCCGTTCTCCCCCTCCCTTTCCCGTATTGAGATGGTCTATAAACTCTTCACTCTCACCACTACTTTGGGCATTCACTGCTTTCTGTGATGCCCCCATGCATGTAAAATTAACATTTAATAAGTGTGCATGATTTTTCTCCTGTTCATCTATCTGTTGTCAGTTTAATTCATAGACAGGACAAGTTTTTCGTCCCCTACAGTAGCTATAGGACTTTAGCAAAGCTACTGTATCTCTTGTAACTTTTCTTCACCTGCAAAAATAGGAATAATCATATTACCTTATACCTCACTGGGCCTGGGGGAGATTTATGAAGTAACATGGTACAGAGCCCACCACTTACTAAATGCTCAATAACTATTTGTACAGATCCTCCTCAATTTACAACAGGGCTACGTCCCGATAAACCCATCTTAAGTTGAAAATGCATTTAATACACCTAATCTACTGAACATCATCACTTAGCCTCGCCTACCTTAAATGTGCTCAGAACACTTTCATGAGTCTACAGTTGGGCAAAGTCATCTAACACAAAGCCTATTTTACAATAAAGTGTTGAATGTCTCATGTAATTTATTGAATGCTGTACTTCAAGTGAAAAACAGAATGCTTGTATTGGTACAGAAGGGTCGTAAATGTATTGGTTGTTCACCTCGCGACCACGTGGCTGACTGGGAGCTGCTGCTGCCCTGCGCAGCCATCTCGAGGGAATATTGTACTGCACATCGCTAACTCAGGGAATGATCAAAATTCAAAATGTGAAATACAGTTTCTACTGAATTCTTATCACTTTTGCCCCACCATAAAGTCAAAAAATCGTAAGCTGAACCATTGTAAGTCAGGGACCATCTGTAGTTATTCTTTTCCAGCTCACTTGACCAAATACTTATTAGGATCAAATGAAACAACATTTAATTGAAGGTACTTTGTAAACTGAAAAGCATTATACGTTAAATGTTATAAAATCATAAATAATAAGAAAAGAATTATACTAAGTACATCATAGAAGAAGGAAAAGAATACAAAAATTACATGTAATTATTCAATAAGAAAAACAAAGTGAGAAAGAAAATGGATATAAAACCTATTAAATCTGCCAGGAGGCAGTCACACAGTCCAGTTGGAAGGGAACAAGATGGGACTCCGAGGTTGAGATCATAGATCTATTCTCATGAATGTGACTATACCATACATGTTATTTCCTATTTAAAGATGAGTATCCCATTTCCCATCCACTGAAAAGCATACCCAGCCAACTTCTTTCAGCACATTAAGTCATTTCACACAATAGTACCTGGAATTTCATGAGGACTCACTTCTGCTCAACTTTTTTTTAAAAACCCAGAGTGAGCTGGTACAAAAGTGTACTATCTTAAGAAGAAACACCGGGGAGGTATATTATATATAAATCCTTGAAGCTTCACTTCCCCCAAAGATCTACTGCTTATCTATTTTTGAAAACTAAGGAAATCAAAGGAAAAAGCCATTTTGGTTCCATTAGGTTTGTAGGAGAATGAATGGGGTGCCTGCTGGCAGGAAATTTAATGTAGTTAGGATGTGACTGAGGCAATCAGAGAGCATTTTTACTTTTGTTTGCATGACAGATTAAGCTTGCTGCTCTCACTGTTCAGAGCGGCAAACACCACTCCTACTAGCCTACACATACTCACAGGGTTTGCAAATGAGGAATAAAGGAGGTTTTTAAAACTGCAAATCCTCAGCAAAGCAAATTTAGCTTTCCATGAGCCTTCCCTCTGAAGAAGGTGGCTGGTTAACCCCTTGAAAGAAGACATGGGCTACAGTCAGGGCATGTCTTTAATATAAAATTAGGGACTCTAACTATAACCCACTGCACATTACAAAAAGTTCTTGTGAATAGTGTAAATTTCATTGTTTCTCACCTTTGTACCCTGGATGGGGGAGCAAATATTCCATATCTTGGGGAACAACTAAAATACTGCACACCTCCAACTGAACCATCATTCTTGCCATGGGGTTTATCAAGCTCTATCCCGTACCAATATCCTAGAACAAGAACATGGGATTTTAAAAGCATCTGCACTTTATCCAAAATTGTTATGCTATTATACAAACCCAAAGTCTAGATGGTTTAACATTGTCACAAATGACCAAAATCCTCATGACCATTAAACTTTCACATGATAAAATTATAAAACAAAATTTGAAAAATTTTCAACTAGAAAAACATTTTACAAGCATAATTGCAGAGTTGTACATTAGGGGAGAAAGATAAAATGTACACACACAAATTTGGCAAGGATTAGCTATTATACCAGTAGTGTATGACCAAAACATATCTAAAAGCTACAATAAGAAACTGTCCTTAACTCGGTAGCATGGTCTGTTTAACTTGAGAGCAGTGTAACATGATACCGAGATGTATAAATCATAAACTGAATATGCAATATTTTCATTTTACTCTTCCAGTATTAGAATACCACAAACAGTTCTGAAATAATTAAAGGGGGACAAAAATAATATGGAAAATATGACTAGACTTCATGGTGACTCTTCTTTTTCTTTCATTTTTTCCCTACCCAGGAAGGAAAAAAATATCATTTTTAACCTAAATGAAAAGATTTAGGTTGAGTTAATAGGAATAATTTTCTAAAAGGCTTTTAAGTATTTAAAAGCGCCCACTCTGAGGAGAGTAATAGGATTTCCTTTTCTAGAGAGCATAAAATTAAAATAGTGAGGTTGCTTTTAGTGTGGCAAATATTAGATAAATGGACATATACTCCTAGAGTAATGGCTCTGGATGAGGGTACCTCCAGTTCAGTTAAAAGTACCTGACAGTCCACTCATTTTTGTATTTAAAAGTAGAATACAATAGTAATTGTATGTGGTCTCTTAGAATCAGTAACAAATAAAAAAATAAGGATACAGATATTGAGAAACTTATGACAAATGACAAAATACAAAAATATTGTTCCCTTCAGATTAATAGTTCAAAGAGTCAATTGTATAACCTCTAAAATGACAATCTAGAAGTTCTTAATTTTTTTCCTCTTACGTTCAAAAAGATGATACCTGAGTCCATTCCCGATATTGGAGTTTGAGTTGAAAAGACTAACGTAATGCGTGTAATTGTCTTTTATACCTAAACAGTCCTACCCTGCCCAGGTACAGAGTAAGGTATACAAACCCACTGCTCAGCCATACTAATGCTCAGTCATCGCATTTCTGAATGCCGCTAACTGGGTTACTCTGGTTGCCATCGTTATTTCTGAGTGCCACGGTTATAATTTTCCAAGTTTTACTTCCTTCTGCCTTTGATGCTTTCCTATATAATTTTTGCATTTTCCCATTTTAATACACCATATCACTGCTACATGTTTACCATGTAACTCCTGAAAGTGTGTAGCACACAGCAGGAAGGCATTATGGCAAGTGTTAACCATAGTGACTGCATACTGTCTGGATACTTTCTTTCCGAGGTGGCACTGCTAAACATGCTGAAGGGGCTAAACATGCCCTCTGTCAGGTCTAGATCTTATCATCTATAAAAAGCCTAGATATTACCACTGTCCTATAGAATTGATTGATCTAAATTTTGATGCCACAAGAAATACACGCTACTTCTTTCTGAAAGAGCAGAAGGACCTTAATGAAAAATTTCAAACTTTTATATTTGCTTATTACTTCTCAAATTTCTAAATGCTCTACACTAGGAGTTTAAAAATTAAAATTCAACCTACAACAACTGCTTCCAAACAAAACAAACCGTTCGAGCCTTGTTTAATAAAACCAGAGAAAGGAAGCTCAGAAGACATAGTGATTGTGGAAAAATAACCTACCTTTGGGATTCCTAGGTTTTTATTTGAGAACCATATTAAGAACATTCTAACTAATCTCAATTACTAGCTGGTGCCCTAAGAGAGACATGAATTATAAAACATATAGCCCATCTCCAATCCATTAGTAGTTGGACTGCAATTAAAAATGGTACTAATGAAACAAGAATGTGTTGGGAGACAATTCTCCATGTTTCTACAGGCCTTATGGACAGAGGCACTGACTGTCTTTTCATGGATGTTTGTAGAGAAGATGGCCTTGGGGGATGGAGACAGAGTCTCCCCCGGCACAAAAGACAGGAATGCTTATTGTCTAGTACAAAGGTTCAGATTCCTTAAGCTCGGGGCTCCTCTCCTATAGCATAAACCACTGGGTGTACAGGTGTCACCTGGCCCTCCCTATCTCACCCCCTGGGAACTGGGCTCAGGAAACAGAAGAGAATGCTGCCACTTTGGCTACCACTATTGCAGAGAGCACTGAGGTCCTCTATCGCTGACCCAGCAGCCTACCATCTTCTGCCAGCATCTATGAAACCATGGCAATCCAACTTGTTAACTTGCAAATAGGGTAAAATCTCAGATCCTTCAGAGTTCTTGACAGAAGGCTACAAACTTTTTTTAAAACATCAATGTTCTAGGTAACCATTTCCTAAAATGCTGCAATGCCACCATGTGTCAAAACAGCATATTGCTATTTAAAAATACAAACATGATTTTATTCAACCGGCTTCTGTTTGAAATTACAATCAGAAATTACTGAAAATATAAAAGAAGGATAATCTTTACTTTTGGAAACACAATGTTAAGTCTAGATTGGAGTGAGTATATAAATACACAAACATGCATTTTTAAGATCCCACAGTGCTCAAACGTTTTTCATTTTCCTTTGAACCGCTTTGTTTGCTTTTCTCTCCGAGCCACTGTTAAAAGCTGTATCAGTAAACGCACTATCCACTCATTTTCAAGATTATGCTTAGCACAAATCTAATCCTCAAATGTTTTCTCTGTTATTTAGCACACTTGGCAATCAGTGAGAGTAAAACTGGAGAGTAACAACTAACTTTAACTTTAGACAATTTAAAACACAAACGGCAAAAAATTCATTAGTAACAATCAACCTGAGTAAAAACAGTCTGCATTTGAATCAATGTTTTCCATTTTCTGTGCCACAGCCACCACCCACAAGAACTATTCATCAA
Organism: Delphinus delphis; assembly: GCF_949987515.2. NCBI lineage: Eukaryota > Metazoa > Chordata > Mammalia > Artiodactyla > Delphinidae > Delphinus > Delphinus delphis. The sequence goes on from NC_082694.2 coordinate 67,551,938, forward strand.
GAATTCTCTATAAGTTTTATTTACATGTAAAATTTTGAACCTTTTGTTATCTAAAGAATTCAAGTTGAGCAAAGACCATACAGATGAGTTACCTGGAGCGAAGTTTGTTGTCCCAAAGAATTTAACGGTACCAATTCTCTGGCCCACCACCAACACCCTATCTCCAAGGCGGAGTTCTCCTTCGCAGCGTGCATTACTTGCTACAGATGTTGCTGAGGAATTCAAACCTGTTTTGGGGTTGGTTGGGGAAGGGGATGGGGCAGGAAAAGAGAAAAAACAAAGGGAAACTCAAAAAGCACATAAGCCAAAAAACTACTATTTATTCTAACCAGTCTAGTTAGTTGGAGATGTCAACATATGCTGCCTTTCCTTATACACAGCATCTAAGCTGTGTTTCTCACATGTGAAGTAAAGCTACTCAAAAGAAATTTGAAGGGTTTCCTGAGACAATCATTGCCACAGGAGCTTACACTTGATTCCTGGTGAAGTATCAGCTTTATCCGACTTCCTGGTGGCACTCTCTACTAGAACAGAGGTCAGCACACCTGTTCTGACTCAAGGGCTGCATAGTAAATATTTTAGGCTTTCCAAGCCATACTACTCTGCACAACTGCTCAACTCTGCGGTCACAGCACAAAAGCAGACAGACAAGATGGGCACAACATGTTCCAATACAACTTTATTTACAAAAGTAGGTGGTAGGTTGGATTTGCCCCATGGGCTATAGTCCACCCATCCTTATTCTAGTAAAACGCTAGAATCATAGTAGTTCAGTGGGACTCAGTGTAAATGATACATACATAAATGTAATTTAAAAGTGAAATTGCTATAAGATTCCAATTACCCCAAATTGATTTCCTTATTAGAAACAAAAGCACTCCCTGCCCAGACCTCGATTCAAACCTAAAGCCTGCAACTCCCGCTACTGCACATCAGGAGTCCTGGAGAAACACTGCCTTGAAAGCTGTTCAATTATAACAGAGAAGAGGTGGGCCCCTGAGGCTTCTCCCATCAGTCCATGAACAGATTTGAGTGGCTGTCATCTGAGAACGCCTAGGGAACCCTGCGTGAGGGTGCGGGATAGAGGGTAAGTCAGACTGTTAACAGGGAGAAACTAAAAACATGGTAACAAATGAGGAACACAAACTCAGGGAGAAGGAAGGTCTGGATCAAGTGTACATTAAAAAGTCCTTGGCCCTCAAAATAACTAACATTTCCCAAGCACTTCACGGTTTACAAAGCGCTTTTCGTGAGAATTATAATCATAGGTAAGAAATAAACTCAGGAATTAATGAAGACATGGTGTTCACAGGAGTCAGTGGCACACCTGACTTAAAACCCTGACCCTGTGACCAGAAACTCTCACGTCTGTCCCCACGCTGCCTGCAGACAATGGACCAAGGACAGAGAGTTCAACGTGGACTACAGTGGGGCTGAGCTCACAGACGTCCTCCCCAACCTCTCCCATCCCCCAGTCTCTTCTCTCTGCTCCTCTTTCTCCTTAATCCTCTGTCCTTAGCTTCCCCTAAATGTCTACCCTCTGCAGTCCACATCTACCCCAAATGCAAACCGACAGAGAAAGCGGAATATCCACTCACTCTAGCAATACTTTCTTAAGGAAACATCTCTGGGGTTCGGAACTTTCTCTCACACATCTCCCTCCCCTTTTAAAAGGACCTCCTTCTCACTCTAGTTGATAACTCTCTTCATCTCTACTATTATTTAGGTCCACAAACCCCTCAAATTTATAAAAAGAAAAAAAGGTTAAGTATGTAGGCACACTAGAACTATACCCTTATATAAAGGGTAAAAAAGATAATTCCATACCCACACATAAATTTTAAAATCAAGTCAATGTCAAAAGCCCAAATTCCAAATGAAGAGGGCCTTAAAATGTAAATAAAATGAGGACAAACGGGATTGCTACATCACTGCATCTTTTCACCTCTGTTCCTCACAGCATTAAAGAGAAACTGGTTTCAAGGGAAGAGGAATCTATTCAGAAAATAAATATTCAAGCAAAGTTTCCAGGTTCTCCACTTTTAGGGCCTCAACTTTTAACTTTATTATATCAGTGTTACTACTGAGGGTTTGGGGTTTTTTCCCCCATACAATAAAGTATCTTAAAGAGAAAAAGAAATCCTGTCATGAACATTTTCTACAATAAAATATTGGTTCAAGTATTAAAAGTATTAGAAAAAGAATCTAGTAATTACTATGAGGCTCATTAAAAATAAGTTATGGGCTTCCCTGGTGGCACAGTGGTTAAGAGTCTGTCTGCCAATGCAGGGGACACGGGTTCAAGCCCCAGTCCAGGAGGATCCCACATGCGGCAGAGAAGCTAAGCCCGTGTGCCACAGCTACTGAGCCTGCGAGCCACAACTACTGAGCCCACGTGCCACAACTACTGAAGCCCCCGCGCCTAGAGCCCATGCTCCGCAACAAGAAGCCACTGCAATGAGAAGCCCACACACCACAATGAAGAGCAGCCCCCACTCGCCGCAACTAGAGAAAGCCAGTGCGCAGCAACAAGACCCAACACAGCCAAAAATAAATAAATAAAACAATTTTTTTAAAATAAATAAAATATAAGTTATGCCAAAGTGGCTTCATTTTCTTTCTATGCAGGTAAACAACTGAACTGCAGTAAATTCAATATATATGTTGATTTCAACAAGAAAACGTGTTTTATATATCCTTACACATAACTGAAGAAATGTGGACTGAATGGGATCATGCAGGCTTCACAGCAAGTTAAAAAGGTTATCACTGTCAACCTCTCCTACACAGTTTTAAACAATGACTTGGCTAAAAATAGAGAAAGCATGCTTTTTAAGTAAGAAGATAACACAAAAGTGTGTGAAAAAGCTATACACAAGATATAAAAAACAAAATTCAGAGGGATAAAAATTCAAACATTAAATTAAATGAAAATAAATGTAAAGTCCTATGTCAAGCCACAAAACGAAGAGACTTAGCATAAGGCTCTGTCTGAGCCAATGACATAGTGTGGTCACCAGAACTGCATGAGTAGCCTCAGACTGGACTTGTACCGAGAGGCAGTGGTTCAGCTCTCTACCAGCAGGCTGGAAAGGGTCTGGGGACCCTACAGCATGAAGAAGAGCTGAAGGTACTTGAGACAGAGGCGGACTCTGGTAGCAGCAAAGCATCAGATAGACCTGCGGGTGAAGCCCAGGTGTGCACTTAGAAACTGCCACTGTGCACCAATGCCTAACCTCCCTAAGCCTCAGTTTCCTCATTCATAAATTGAAGATGATCATAATAGTACCTACTCCATAGGTTTATTTTGAGAATTAAATGAACTAAGGTATGTAAAATTCCTTTAATAGTACCTGAAATAGTAAATAACATGTATTGACATGTCAGTTATTATTATTAGGTTTAGATTAGAAAAGAGATAAGTAAAGAAAGAGAACAGACCGTATGGTTTCCAAGTATCTGAAGATCTATCATAAAGTTCTAACACGAACCTTACAGGGGCTAGAGTCCATAGATACATGAGGAAGAGAAGAAGTCAATCCAGACAAGGAAAAATGGTAGGAGCACGAGGGAAAGGCACAGAGATCCAGAGTGTGCTGACGAAGGGGAGGGAGGTGGGGGGCTGGGGGAGACAGGGAAGGAACAAGTAGTTCAACCTGACTGAAGTCAAGGGTTCCTTCTACACATTTAAAAAGAGCAAATCTACTTACAAACAAACCAAGATAAAAAACACCAAGAAAGCCTGGTTGAAAAAGCCATAGATACCGGCACTGGCTCTAGATGAGACAGAAGGGCTTTTGCTCATTGTCTTCTTGTTATTGCCACTTGCATTCAGTGTCTTGGAGTGACTCTGCTTGTGCTCCAAAGAAGATGTAGAGGAGGAGCTGCTGACGGATGCAAGCAGGGTAACTAAAACGGTACAGGAAAAGAACACATCAGAGGGTGGGAAATAAGAAGTGAACCAATGAGATGCTTTTCCAGGTAAATCCTTCTGAAACTCTCCACTTAGCTTCCTCAGTTGTGGATTAACTAGTGTTGAATTAAATGCCTGATTTCATCAAAATAGACTGCAGTTCATACATACAAGATTTTATAGCCCAAGCAGTTTTAAGGACCCAAAGGACCCACACTATATGATGGCAGTCTCATACAGGAGAGCGCTGTCACGTCACTAATTAGACCAACTACCTATCCTAACCACCGCTGTCTCACCTCTCACTTAAGATGAGTTAGTAGAATCACATCTTATTTATATAAAAAACATACTAATGTGTTTTTAAGGTAACAAAAGCTTAATATTAAAATGTTCTGAGTTAACCTGAAGGCAAGCAGGAATACTTCTGAATTTTCTATTTGTGCTCTATTCACCCAATGATTTGACAGCTAAAGGCAACTTTAAATGCTGTTATCAAGACATCTACACTATGGAATTTCCTTTTATTCTCTTAATCTAGTCCAGTAATTCTCTAATTTAAGTGTACATGAGAATCACAATACAGGATTTTATACAAAAAAAATATGTGTGTGTGTGTGTGTGTGTGTATACAATATATATATATATATACATATATATAATATACACACTTTATTATCAGCTGCTTAGGGGATTTTTAAGGATAAATTTTTACTGTAATGATTCTTCCCTTACAAACTTTAAACTTTAGCCTCATATAAGCTACATCACTATATTATTTTAAAGTTCAATCAGTAAATTAAATTTTGAAAATAGAAGTTATAAATTATATTACCATCTTTCTCTGCTCCAGTTTTCAATTCTTCACCAGGAGGCAATGAAAGTGTTGATTCTGAAGCACTATCTTTTTTTGATGTCATTAATCCTAGAACACAAACAAAACACTTTCAGCAGGAAAGAATTTTCTTTAACGTTAAACAAAAATATGTATTTGCTTTCTTTCCTAAATTTTATTTATTTATTTGGGGCTGCACTGGGTCTTTGTTGCTGCACGCAGCCTTTCTCTAGTTGTGGCGAGCGGGAGCTACCCTTCGGTGCAGCGCGCGGGCTTCTCATGTTACGGAGCATGGGTTCTAGACGCACTGGCTTCAGTAGTTGTGGTTTACATGAGCTCAGTAGTTGTGGTGCACGGTCTTAGTTGCTCCGCGGCATGTGGGATCTTCCTGGACCAGGGCTCGAACCCGTGACCCCTGCATTGGCAGGCGGATTCTTAACCACTGCGCCACCACGGAAGCCCTGTATTTGCTTTTTAAAGTACAGACATCCCTCATTATCTAAATCTTATCCTCTTCTGAGAACACGCTGGATGATAAATTCACAGACGGCAGGGGCCAATGTTTCATTATTTAAAGGGGGAAGAAAAGAATGTATTCCTAAGCCCATCTGAAAACCCCCATCACTTTCCCCAAATATCACTAAAGTATCTTTTCCACCTAGTTAAAAATCCACTAAGGAATTCTAAATAATATAGAGCATTTAAAACCCAGCTATCTAAGTGTCTGATACTTAATGCACTCTTAGTGTGTCTGCACAGTGCTAGCGTGTGAAGCAAACCTGGTACAGCTGTGACGGCTGCACACTTACTAAGGCCTGCAAACAACTCATGATTTCACTGGCGTGTGCAGGCAAACTCATTGTAGCAGACTGTCTATTTAGATAGTAAACTTGCGGTAAAAATTTCTGCAAATCATTATAGCAATTATTCATTTAAGTCAGAGTCAGATAGTAAGAAACCCTGTACTCTCTGAATGACTACCCGACTCTCACTACACCCAACTTCCCCAAAACACTGATTTTAAAAGAGGGCTCATGAATAATACTCTACTTAATATTAAGACTTCTGTTTCAATTCTACAGAACCAAACTATGTAAATAAGAAACCTAATGGACTCCACCCAGTTTCGAATTCCATCAGGCATCCATTCCGATTCTACTCACTTACAAAGCGTTCTGGGTGAAAAATGAGCTTGGCACTCTGAGCGTCGCAAACAAAACAAGCCATGGTCCCAGCCCTAAAGGAAGACCTTTTCAATTTGGTGTGGCAGAAAGACATGAATAACCATAATATGAGGACATGTTTGATATAAGCCCTAGCATAGAAGGAGGAGACAATAATCATGGTTATAAAGATAAATTAATGCCTCATCAAGAAGATCACATTCCAATATGGGTCTTGAGAGATACGGCAGATTTCTTCCAGTGAATACTGGAGGTATGAACAGAAAGAACTGAAGGTTGCCATTTTGGATGGATAAAAAGAAAGAAAAAAAACTTAAAGAAAGACAGGGTCAGAGAAGGATGAGTAGCTTGGCTGGAATAAAATGGATTTTAGGGGGACACAGGAGAAGTAACCTGGATAGATGGGCCACAGTAACATCTTAGAGGGTAACGGTGCTGGCAAAGGAACCGGAGCTCTTCAGTAAGGAATGAGCCTCTGATGGGCTTTGGAAAGGAGGAATGGCATGAACAGTCACAGGTGAATAACATTACCCCGACAGCAAAGTTTAGAAGGAACCAGAGGAGGAGAGACTGGAAGTAGAGGCCAGCAGTGAGGGCCAGAACCACAACAGCAGAAACTGGGTTGGGGGTGGGGGAGAGAGACTCTGTGAAGTCAACTCACAGAGTAATTGCTTATTTTCAGTTATATTTTTCAGTCCTGAAGTATCCGTTTGAGTCTTTCCTTTTATTTGAAAATTTTGAGATAACTGGAAATTCATATGCAGTTGTAAAAAACAGTATCGGGAGATCTCTTGTACACTTTACCCAGTTTTCCCCAAAGGTGACACTTTACAAAACTATAGCATAAAAGCACAACCAGGATACCGACATTGCTACAATCCACCAATCTTAGATTACCTCAGTTTTACTTGAACTCGTGTGTGTGTGCGTGTGTATATGAATTATTGCTTCTTTTTTTATACCTTCATGTCTCTGCTGAATTTTTCCATTTGTCTCAAGAGGGTTCACCCTTAATTCTTAGAGGGTTATAATATATTCTTTAAAATCTTTATCTGATAAATGTCTGTATAATCTCAGGGTTGGCATCTTTTGATCGTCCTTTTCCTTGAGAGTTGGTGAGATTTTCCTGGGTTTTCATATTTGGAGCAGCTTTGGACTGTATCCTGTACAGTATGAACATATTTTACAGGACTTTGGGTCTTGCTTAAATTCCATGGAGAGTGCTGACTGTTTTGCTCTGTTCTGTTTTAGCAGGCATTCGACAGTTAGCAGGCAGTTAGTTTCAGGCTGGCAGTTCCTACCCATCTTCTGTGACTGTGGCTCCAACGTCAGTTCAGTTGCCAAAGCCTATTTGGGATCTGTCTCGTGTGCTGAGCCACCCAGTAGTCAGTCTGAGACCTGGGCAGTGGTCTGTGCAGGAGACCGAAGCCCGTGGTCAGACGCATGCACACACAACCTGGCAGTAAGCCCACCATTCTGAGATCACTTTCTTGAGCTCCTTCCTCACCACGGTCTCCTTGACACTTTCCTGCTCCCAGAGGCACCCCTTCCTGATACTCTGGGTAGAATGCCTAGGCTTTAATTTCCCTGCTCTGTCATATAACCTTCTTGTTTGTTTGTTTTATTTATTTTTACTTTTGGCTGCATTGGGTCTTTGTTGGTGCATGTGGGCTTTCTCTAGTTGCGGAGAGCAGGGGCTACTCTTCGTTGCAGTGTGCAGGCTTCTCACTGTGGTGGCTTCTCTTGTTGTGGAGCACGGGCTCTAGGCACACGGGCTTCAGTAGTTATGGCATGCGGGCTCCGTAGTTGTGGCTTAGTTGCTCTGTGGCATGTGGGATCTTCCCCGACCAGGGCTCAAACCCCTGTCTCCTGCATCGACAGGCGGATTCTTAACCACTGCGCCACCAGGGAAGCCCCTGTCATATAACCTTTTGAGATTGACTCTGCCTATGGGGTCAAGCAGTAAGAAAAAAGAAGAAAAACTAATGGGGATTCCATCCCTGTTCTTGGGACCACAGTTTCTCTGGCCAGAAACAAGGGTTCCCCTCCCTTGGGGTTTTAGGTGCGTGGCCATCCCCTGCTGCTATTACAACATGCAGGACTGCCTAGGGACTGCGGTGGGAAAGAACCAAAGACATAAAAAAGAGCAATCACAAAAGAAAACAGGGACTTCCTCCACTTTCTGTCTAGCAGGAGACCCCTTTCCTGCTCCTCAGACCACAAACAGGGCTTCTCTTTGAGCTTTCTTTCCATATCTGCTGTGTACTTCTGGGTTTCAAGTTAAAAGGATACCACTTACAAGAGCATCAAAAAGTCTAAAGTACCTAGGAATAGACCTAACAAAACAAGTACGAAATATCTGTAGAGAAAATCATAAACTTTTATTGAGATATTTTTAAAGGACCCAATTAAATAAAGCAATATCCCAAGCTTACGATTAAAAGACTGAATATTGTAAAGATGTCAGTTCTCAAACTGATTTAAGGTTTAAATGTAACACCAACTAAAACTTCAATGGATATTTTTACTTTTTGACACTAAAAATAACATTAACATAATTTGTTAATTTATCTGTCTAGAAGTTAACTTTCTATTAAGGAGCAAAAAAAACTTTAATTTTGTGACAAGCACTTTTTTTGAGATATAATTCCAGTTTGTACTTGCAAAATAATATTTTCTTGCCCTGGAGATATACTTATCACCTTATTTATTTATTTTTCCTTTTTATTTTTCTAATTGAAGTGTAGTTGACCTAAATATTATATTAGCTTCAGGTGTACAACATAGTGATTCGACATCTATATACATTATGAATTGATCACCACAATAAGTCTAGTTACCTCTGTCACTACAAAGTTATTACAACATTACCGGCCATGTTCCCTATGCTGTAGGTTCCATTCCCGTGACTTATTTCTTAACTACAAGTTTCTGCCTCTTAATTCCCTTCACCTATTTTGCCCAGCCCCCCATCCCTCTCTCAACACATTTTTTTTTAAAGAAACTTAACAACTTATTCTAAAATTTATAAGGAAGTTTGATGTATAAGGGCCAAACAGGCAGGACACTGTTCAAGAAAAAGATAGGAGGCTTTCCTCTAGATATCAAGATTTATTTTTTAAAAAAACTATAGGGCTTCCCTGGTGGCGCAGTGGTTGAGACTCCACCTGCCAATGCGGGGGACACGGGTTCGTGCCCCGGTCCGGGAAGATCCCACATGCCGCGGAGCGGCTGGGCCCGTCAGCCATGGCCACTGAGCCTGTGCTCCGCAACGGGAGAGGCCACAACAGTGAGAGGTCCGCGTACCGCAAAAAAAAAAAAAAAGAAAGAAAGAAAAGAAAAAAATAAATAAATAAACTATAGTAATTATACAGTTCATTACTAACACAGGGATATTCAAATAGGCCAGTGGAACAGAGCAGAAAGGCCAACCAAATTTGTAGACAAAATCCTTTAGTCGTGGTGAGTGCCTTTCTGCTTCAGTTATTGATGAGTTAGCAAGTATTTATTAAGCACCTATTCTGTGCTATGTGCTACAGTGAATACGAAAGTACAAAATGCTCTCACAGTCCATTTAAAGTTGAAGATTTTTCTAACAGAATAGAAGATCTGCCCAAATAAAGCAATCAGAGGACAAAACCCAAGATAACAAATAGCAACAGGCTGGTACGGATCAGAGTGTATACGAAATTAGAGAACGAGGAGATCGAAGTGAGCGGGGTCATCACGGAGGTTTTCATGGAGAAACAGGATGTGAGTAAGGAGGTAAGGAATGACTCAAACCTCAGGCAGAAGTCAAATACTGCCCAGAGAGATAGGGAAGGTATGACGGGAAGAGTGAGAACCATGTACACAAAAGACAGTGAGACGTGACAAACCGCAGCTCAGCTGCGAAGCAGTAAGAGACTCCATCAGAGAAAGGTCTCTGACGGCCAGTTTCAAGAGTCGAAACTTTTTCTGATAAAAAAAGTCACTAAAATTCTTGAATAGGTGAGAAACATAAAGCTAGTTGTGCTGCATAAATATTTATCAGAGGTACAGAAGTCTGGCTTTGAGGTTAGATTGGGGGTGATAAAAGTATGGAAATAGAAGGGAAAAAAAGGAAGGAACAAATCTGAAAAACACTTGTCAGGGATTAAAATCATAAACCAAGAACTTTGCAGGTTTTATTAAATGCAGGTTTCACAGGCAGCTAACCAAAAAGTGTGAAGCAATTTAAATATAAGGCATTCCACAGAAAAAAGTAAAACACGAACAAGATATCAAACTTTCTGGTTTGACCTACCAGTATGTACTTTTGACGTTACATGCGCTACATCAATTTTCTGGGACCTGACGAGAGGTACAGCTTTTGTAGGAGGAGTGTGTGCTGTATTCTTCCTTCGATCTTTTGCTTTACTTATCTTTGAAAGGGGCGCAAAAATACCTAAAAGAGAATGCAGAATTTTAGTGTTAAGCAATTAAAAGCACTTCAAATAAAAGGACAAGTACAGCCATTCAGTAATATAAATCTTTAAGTTCTTTTTTAGTGTCTACTAGGTGCCCTGTAGTGAGAGACAGAGAAAAAGTGCGTCTCACTCAGTACTTGCCCTCAGAGAGTTTACAATCTAGTTGTCAAGACTAACAACATAGGGCTTCCCTGGTGGCGCAGTGGTTGAGAGTCCGCCTGCCGATGCAGGGGACATGGGTTCGTGCCCCGGTCCGGGAAGATCCCACATGCAGCAGAGCGGCTGGGCCCGTGAGCCACGGCCGCTGAGCCTGCGCATCCGGAGCCTGTGCTCTGCAACGGGAGAGGCCACAACAGTGAGAGGCCCGTGTACCGCAAAAAAAAAAAAAAAAAAGACTAACAATATACACAATAATTTAAGAAGCACATAACATTAACGAGGCACTAAGTGAAACTCAGGGAAAAGAGAATTATAATTATTTCTAAGTACTGGCAAATAACAGTGCACTATATAGTACAAAAACTATTCCTCATGTCCCTTTATCTATAGCTCCTTAGAACATATTTTTTCCCATATTATAGCTTTTTATGTTCATGTTTTATCTATCTTCCAGACTTTAGAAGACAAAATCCAATACTCATCTCTGCATTCCCCCAATGTACCTAACTATAGTGCCTTACACATAGTAGGGATATAAAAAATCTTTTTGAGTATAAAACATAATTTCCCAAGAGGCTTAGCCCTCAGCTTCTGACAACTGACAACAGAAACAATACAGTGTGTGTTGTGTGGGAAGGTATGTGGGGACAGGGGGAGGGGGCTGCCTGTTTGCTGCAGCTAGGAGTATAAAATTCCATTAAAAAAGAAATTTATCCAGGCATAAAATTACAGTATATATAAATATGCACAGACATTAGAAATAGTGAATATGGACTATAAATACCAAGATTATTTGGCTAAGACATTTAAGAAGAAAAAATAAAGACATAATATGTACATTATACACTACCATTCAGTGTTTACGCCTAATCTAACAAAGACACATTATGACTAAAATGTAATACATTAAAACAACTTGTTTTAAAATAGGTTTGATGAAATGCTCAAGATTACAAAAAGTGAGTTCTTTGTTTATAGCTAACAAGTGCAAACTATACTACTTTTCTGCTAATCTCAAAATTCTTTCCTCCATCAGATTCTACAATCCTTCCTCCTGATTTTCCTAGCTCTTTTGACTTCTCCACAATGTTTTCTCTCTTCTGTCTCCCGCCTATCAGATTCGCTTTCTATTTTTTTCTCTAAATTATTTTCCTTGCCAAATACACACACATGCACACACACACGCACTCAAGCTTGATGATGATTACATCCAGTGTTGCCAAGGGTTTGAAGAAATAAATTATTTTATACTGTGGGATGTAAATTTGTAAAATCTTACTTGAAGACAAAAATTCTGACCTAATTTACTTTATGGCATTAATTATAAGGAAATACTGTGAACAAGGTTACAAACTTACGTTTGCATATTATAAGGAGAAGATAGACTTCAAGAGCCAAAGCAATTTCTAGTTTACTATTAAAACCCAATCATACTTTTGGAAATTAATTTACGAGAAAATAATCCAAATAGGAGGAAAAGACTGCATACCTGAGTATATCATCACTGCAATACTGTATGTAGGAGAAAACAATTATTTGGCAATAGAATAAATGAATCCACTATGTTTATGAACTATGACATCACTGTTAATAAGTAAAACAATAAAGATTATGTAGAAATATAGAAATATATGAAAAGTAAATCAAGAGAACAAAAATTGAGTTGTATGTTTGATTACATTATGATTATATCTGTGAAAAGTTGTATGTGTGGATATAGGAAGGACTGTAAAAAACAGAAAACCAAAACATATTCGAGCGCAGACCATAAATTATTTTTCAAACCTGTGTCATTAATGTCACAATAATATCGTTCAATGAATGAACTACATAGCTCTTTCTCCTTGTTTTTTTTTTTTTAAATTAACTAAATCATTTGGGAAAACCAAAACTAAATTTAAAGCAATGACAGACTGGATATAATCAAAGCCCAAAGTGTGCACTGTGTATGGGTTAACCTTCCTGTTCAGAATCTCATGCTACTCAAAGTACTGACGGGACTCTCCTCAGATCTTGACATACAATGATAAGGCTTAACTAGAAATAAACACATAAGGAAGAATTATTTTTAAACAGAAGAGTAATGAATTTCTGGATAAACATGATCCATTTTGTTTAACCACAATTCCTCCCAAAACTCCACTAAAATTTTAGTAAGAAATAAAAATGGTACAAACTCTAAAGAAAAAAGAAAATGATAAAAAAAAGAGAAAAAAAGCTAAAGCTTCCAAAGAAGCTTCCAAAAACAGGGAAAAGGACAAAAACAGAAGAAAGGATGACTCTGAAACTTCTAGACAGCAGCAGTGGAAGCTCAGGATGATAGCTGGCAAACTATGGCCTGAGAGCCACATCCTCCCACCGCCTATTTTTGTACCGTTCTGTTGGAATGCAGCCACACCCATTTGTTTACATGTTGTCTACGACTGCTTATTCACTACAACAGGAGAGCTGAATAGTTTTGCAACAAGGGACTGTATGACCCATAAAACCAAAATATTTACTACCTGGCCCTTTACAAAAAAAGTTTGCCAAATTGCATTAGACAATAGAGTATCACCTTCAAAATACTGAAAAAATGTGAATTTCAACCTAACACTCCTTATCCCACTAAACTATCATATGAAGTGTAAGGGTAGAAATAAACATTTCTGGAATGTAAAGTCTCAAAAAATTCACTCCCCATGAGTCCTCTGTCAAAAAGCTACTGAAGGATGTGCTCCACCAAAACAAATAAGTAAACCAAGAAAAAAAAATGACTTAGTATGAACACCAAATCTTTCTCTTCATAGTATGAAGTCAAAAGATGTCTAAAATTGGAAAGATTCATATATTATTTAAAATATGAATATGAACATCAGAAGATACATCTAAAGAAGTCAAAAAAGTTCTTGCCTCTAAAGAACAGGTCTCAGAGTTAAGGAAGGGCAAGCCAGGAGAGGGTTTAGCTGTTGTTTTAATAAACCTTATAATACAACTTGACTTATTAAACTAGGTATATGTGTTCACTTTGGTGATTATTAAGACATAAAAATAGTATTACCAAATACTAAAAATTATAAAAAAAATTTCATAACTGCCAAAACTTAGAGAAGCAACCAAGATATCCTTTAGTAGGTGAATGGAGAAATAATGGAGGACTGTGATACCTCCAGACAATGGAGTATTATTCAGTGCTAAAAAGACATGAGCTATCAAGCCATGAAAAGACATGGAAGAAACTTAAATGCAAATTACTAAGTGAAAGAAGGCATTATTAAAAGGCTATATACTCTATGATTCCAGCTATCTGACATTCTGGAAAAGGCAAAACTATGGAGACAGTAAAATGGTCAATGGTTGCCAGGGGCTGAGGTGGGAAGGGATGAGCAGGTGGAGCACAGAGGATTTTCAGGGCAGTGAAAACACTCCGTAATACGGCAATGATGGATACATGCCCTTATACACTTGTCCAAACCCACAGATTATACAACACAAAGAGTGACCCCTAAGGCAAACTATGGACTCTGAGTGATTATGATGTGTCCATGCAGGTGCATCCACTGTAAGAAATGTACACTCTGGTGAAGGGATGTTGATAAAAGGGGAAACTGTGCATGTGTGGGCAGGAGGTATACAGGAAATCTCTGTACCTTCCTCTCAATTTTGCTATGAACCAAAAGCTGCTTTTAAAAAGATCTTTAAAAAATTATTATAAAATTTTTACAATCAAAACAATCTAATATGTGCTAGAATTAATAGATCAGTGGGACAAAACAATCCCAAAACAGACTATAGCATTTATAAGAACTTAATTTATATTAAAGGAAGTACAGCAAGCCAAAGGGAAAATGACAGATTTAGAGAGAGGGAAAAAAACCCAAAAAACTGTTGCTGAAAAGAGACAAATGCTTTCGCTTCTGCTTAGTCAGGGGGTTCTCTGCCTCTCCTGCTCCCCACACCTCAAGTACTGACAGTTTAGCAAAGATCTGGCTCAGACTACTGAGCTGGCTCAGCAGGAAGGGCTATTCCCATTTTTATATAGTCCAACACATGACCCTTGCCCCCCAACTTGCCGTAAAGTATGTAAAAGGGGATGGAGACAGGGTCCTTGCGTGTCCATCTTTGTCCTAATCAAGCATGCCTCTCCTTGGAACGATGGGATTTGGGAGGCCACATGCATTCTGTTACAATCTAAGCATTTCTCATGGCTCTGGTTTACATCTGCTCTCTGTGTTGCTAATGGTCTTGATCTTGCCCTTAGTCTGCTTGACAGTTGCCAAAATTAGCTAATAGAGTAAAACTAAACTTAAATTCTTATCCTTATACAACTAACCAAATAAACTCCAAATTAAGTAATGTGGTATTTAAAAATTAAAACATTCAAAAGAATAAAATATATAACCTATAATGAATTCTGGATTAGGAAGAACTATCTACCTTAGCATAAAAGCAGTTATAAGAAATTGTAAAGGAAAAGTCTTTTAACTGCATAAAACTACGTGTCCAAAAACACTGCAGATGAAGTTCAAAGGCAAATGACAAACTGGGCGAAATATCTGTAATAAATATAAAGGCTTAATATCCTAAAGATGCATTTATTTTTTAAAAACTCATCAGTTTTTTAAAAAGCTAACATCCCAATTTTTAACTGGCAAATAATATGAATAATTATTTCTTGGCAATTGCCAAGATAACACAAAAAATACATGTGCTACAATAGAACATTTTAGGTATCTTATTTCACCACAGTCAGAATAACATGAATTTAAACAGAAATTTTCACCCATCAAATTGGAAAAATTAAAGGAAATTGAGCCATAAAAAATCACATTTTCAAACAATATTTAAAGATTTGAGGAAATTATAATAGGATGTCAGATAAAAATGCAGACTATTTAACTATATATAATCCAAATTTTGTGGAAAAAATAAACAGAAAATATATACAGGTGATTTTATTTTTTTCTCCTTTTTTATGTTTTTTAAATCTAACGTAATGGGCATTTTTTATAAACAAAAATTTTAATAATATACCCCAAAATGAGGCTCCATCTTAAGTGTATGACAAAAGGAAACTGGTGATTTTGATAAATTCATAACAGCTAGCAAATAGTTAACATTTTGGGGGTGCTTACTGGGAACCAAGCACTATTCTAGGTGCTTTATATATTTATCAACACATTTAATTCCCACATGAACTCTTGCGGTATTGCTATCCTCATTTTACAGAAGAAAACTGAGGCACAAGAAGAGAAAGAAGGTCCCACAGCTGGTAGGTAGAGCAGCTGATTCACACCCAAGCAGTCGGGCTCCAAGGCCCATACTCTTCAACACTGTACCATATACTGCCTTCCCTGTCGAGCTATAAGATGAAATACTGCGCAACCAGGGAAATTAATGTTCTGGGAAAGTACTTCACAACAAGGAAAAATATTCACAACATAGTAAGTGACAAAAGCAAACTGAAATCAATGTGTCAAGGTGTGTGTGTGTGTGTATACGAGAGAAACAGAGAATATAAAATAAAGCAAACATTTGTCTGAAAAAGAATCATCCCAGCTCAGGAGCACAGTAATAAAGTTGGCCTCACTAGCTTTTCAAGTTTTTCAATCTCTAGAGCTCTGTATGTCCTTGGTAATAAAGAACAAAATCCCTCCTTCAGTCATGACACCACCATGAGCAGGATTCAGGAAGGTCTCCAGAGCTAGGTGCCCTCCTAGTAAGACACCCTCTCCCAAGCACAATATTGCTCACAGTAAGAAAAGGGCAGTCACTTCATTTATTACATAAGTAACCGGGGAGAAAGTTTTATTTAAAAATAATAAAAGAGTAAAATTTTATTATTTTAAATTAATTCTCATTAAATTAGATAGTATGTAACTTACCATATTTGGGGGCACATTTAAAGTACTGGACTTTCCCAACACTTCCATTGTTTTTTCCTTCTGGTTCATCCAACTCAATGCCAGCCCACTGCCCACTTGCAAATTCAGTTGTTCCACAAAATCTTAATGTTCCAACCTAAAGAAAACATAAATCAGAGTAACTTTTGAGTACTACCAGTAATTCTAAGTTTCCCACTCTTGCAACTTTATCATGGAAGTCTTTCAAAAACATTCTCTCAGGGCTTCTCTGGTGGCACAGTGGTTGAGAGTCCGCCTGCCAGTGCAGGGGACACGGGTTCATGCCCCCGTCCGGGAAGATCCCACATG
This sequence comes from Delphinus delphis, assembly GCF_949987515.2. Taxonomy (NCBI): domain Eukaryota; kingdom Metazoa; phylum Chordata; class Mammalia; order Artiodactyla; family Delphinidae; genus Delphinus; species Delphinus delphis. The sequence goes on from NC_082694.2 coordinate 67,568,668, forward strand.
TCGTAGAGCGGCTGGGCCCGTGAGCCATGGCCGCTGAGCCTGTGCGTCCGGAGCCTGTGCTCTGCAACGGGAGAGGCCACAACAGTGAGAGGCCCGCGTACCGCAAAAAAAAAAAAAAAAATTCTCTCAAAGTAGACTTCAGAAGAAGGAAAATATTACCAGGGATAAAAAGAGACATTAAATAATGATAAAAGAGTCAATGGACCAAGAAGGCATAAGAATCCTAAATCTATATGTACCTAACAACTGAGCTCCAAGACATATGAAGTGGAAACTAATAGAACTAAAAAGAGAAATAGACAAATCTACAATCACAGTGAGACTTCAACACACCTCTCTCCATAATCAACAGGCCAAGAAGGCAGAAAACCAGTAAGGATACAGAAAAACTGAAACCTGAAACCAGCTATAAGCCAGTTTGACCTGACATTTATAAAATATTCCATTCAAAACAGCAATACAAGACTTCCCTGGTGGTGCAATGGTTGAGAATCCGCCTGCCATTGCAGGGGACATGGGTTCAAGCCCTGGTCCGGGAAGATCCCACATGCTGCAGAGCAACTAAGCCCGTGCACCACAACTACTGAGCCTGCGCTCTAGAGCCCACGAACCACAACTACTGAGCCTGTGTGCCGCCACAACTACTGAAGCCCACGCGCCCAGAGCCCGTGCTCCGCAACAAGAGAAGCCACTGCAATGAGAAGGCCGCGCACCGCAACGGCCTTCCGCTCGCTCCGCAACCGCCCCCAGCTTGCCGCAATTAGAGAAAGCCCATGCACAGCAACGAAGACCCAATGCAGCCAAAAATAAATAAATAAAATAAATTTATTTTTTTAAAAAAGAGAAACACAGAGAACTAAACACACAAACCCTATCTATACCTAGCACTCTATCCAAAAATTAACTCAGAATTAAATGTAAAACTAAATATAAAACCTAAAACTGTAAACATCTAGAAGAAAACATAGTAGAAAATTTCTCAGATATTCTAAACACACAATCCATGAAATAAAATTTTGATAAAATGAACTTCATGAGAATTTAAAACGCCTGCTCTTTGAAAGACAGTCCTAAGAGAATGAAAAGACAAGCAATAGACTGAGGGTAAATATAAATGAAACAAGACTGGCTCTGAGGTGACAAAGGTAAACGCTGCCGACTGATATACGCATGTTCGTTATATGTTTCTACTTTTGTATAGCTTTAAATTACTCAAAATAAAAAGTAGTAAAATAAAACACAGAATAACTCTTCTAAAAGTCCATTCTCAGACGTAGGACAGGAATACTAAAGAAGCTGAATATTAATCCAAAGGGGACAAAATGCTATGCGTTCATAATTTCTTGGTATTTTAGCTCCACAGATAGGACAACGGAAAACTAACAAATGTCCATGAATGTATTCTTGTGGAAGTTGGTAAATGTCATTCTCAGTGTAAAGTTGCTTTTTGAAGCAACTTTCTTAGTAACTCAAATGTTCAAATTTCAGTGTTTTCTGAGAAAAGTGCATAACACTCCCCACGAAGCCACCCAGATGTTTAGCCGTAGCTATTTTAGAAATTCCACACGCAAGCGCAAATTCCCTGTCCCATTCTCCATACCGAGCTCCCAATTGGCCCCAAAAAGAGAAAAACAGCTCTCCCATAGGAGGTTTTTAAAAAGAGAGAAGGGCAACAAGTGAAAGCCACCTGGAAACTGAGGCTCTGGAGAAAGAGGTGTCCAGAGAATCTTCAGTCGGGTGGCGTTGGGAGTCCTCTTTCCCACATACATTTTCATTACCAGGTTGAAATCATATCTAAGATTTCCCTGTTTGTGGGATCAAGAAGCCAAACACCCAGGAACAGTGAGGGTCACCTTTGCTCCGTTTCTGTGCAGTAGTAGCTGTGGGAGAATCACTACTGAGGAGGGGTGCGAGCGAGCGGGGAGCTGCAAGGGAAAACCTGCAGGCTGGATGCCTCTAAATTCACTCGGCAGCTCCACTATGCTCCACTTTTCTCCCATTCAAATAAAGATGTCTTCGTTATTCAGTTTGAATAGTTTATATTCTTAAATTGTGCTTTATAGTAACCGTGCATCTAAGTTTCAAGTTTTCCATTAAGTATCCTTCTACCTACATATGGAACTTAAAAAAAAAAAAAACTCAAAACCACACTGCACCCTTGGCACACAGCCCACATAATGACCTTGGACATCGCTTTAGAGACTGCAGCTACTGACTATACCTTCTGTCTTGCAATAACGACACGATCCCCCAGCTTCAGGCCAAGTGACGTCAGCATCACCTTGCTAGTAACACGATCGTGACTTGGAAGCAAGGGCTTTGAGAGATCACACGACAGAGGCACCGCATCGAGCAGCATCTGCTTGATTTCTTTAGCAGTTGCCGCGGCATCGGCCATTTCTAAGGGCATTTCGACCGGGTCTGGGACAACGTCAGCAGGGATCTGTCCTTTGTCATTCTACAAATAAAGAGCAGAGAAATTTTTCAGTTCATATCTGCCCAGAGCTCTACACGGTCATATAAAAATATTTTTGGAAAAAGTAAGTTAAATTCATCTATCATTTATTTATTCAAAAATATTTACTAAACTTCTACCACCTGCCAGACACCATTCTAAGTGCTAAAGGCACACAGTGAAGAAAACAAAAGCCCCGCTCTCAGAAAGCACACAGCCTGGTGAGAGGCAGAACATAATCACACACATAAAACGTATGGTGTATCGAAGGGTAAAAAGTGGCAGAGAGAACAAAGCAGGTTAAGGGGGACAGGGAACACGGGCACAGAGATGGCGATTCACACACAGGGGTCAGGGAGGGCCTCGCTGCTGAGAGGCACTGGCGCAGAGGTCCAGGGAGGTGAGGGAACACAGGGCAGCTCAGCTGGTGGGGACCGAGGTCCAGGCTCAGGGAAGAGCAGGAAGGCAGTCAGTGGGAAGAGAGCCTGGCTGCACAGGCTGGAGACAGAAGTCACAGGACTGCCTGGCTTCCCAACCCCAGACCCGAGACTCCCTCCCCTCCCCCAGAGCTGCCACCTTGGCTCTGTGACCTCGACCCATCCTGCCCACTCATGGAGTGACTCAGATTTTAAGAACAGAATCTACTTCTAAAATCTGGGCTGGGATTTATCCTGCAGCAAGCAAAAATGGGCAGTCACAGGCCCACTAACATTTGCACAGTGTTTATATAAGCAAAATCCTATCATATAAATTATCTCATTTGGTTATCACAGCAAGAAAAAGCTTGTGAATAAAACAGATAAAAATTTTTACCTGTTAAGAGTCTGGACTGTAGCAGAAGACACCAACTAAACAAGTAAGATATCAATACCATTTCCAGTTTGCCAATTAGGAAAATTAGGCAAGGAGAGATGAATGACTCGCTCAGCATCATCTCCATAATTACTGCAGGGATGACACTGCAGTCCATGTCCAGCACCCACTGGACTCTCAGCCCTTCTGCTGCTCTGTGCTGTCCTACCCTCAAACAAGTTCTCTTTCTTCTGCGTTCCCTAACCAAAAACTCAGGCTTCATCAGAAAGATTCCAGACCGTAATCTTTTCTTAATAAGATGAACCAAGATTCTTTTGCTCAGAAAACTTTTTCCCTTTCCTTCTCCTCTAATAATTATCTTCAAATGCTCCATATGGATAAAAGCATGAGGCTTTTAGAACACATTTAGTTTGCAAGTGCCTCACATTTTTTATCTTAAAATTCAAGTCAGTTTCGTCCTAAGTAAAAACATGGTAGGAAGACATATTATCAAATTTCTGGGACAGTGATCAACTATTTTGATGCCCGATTTTTTTTTTTTCCAAAGAAAAAGTACAAAATGTAATGAAAATACCTATAGCGCTTATCGTACTCTTGAGAAAAAGACAGAGGGAAAAAAACTTTTTTTAATCAACAAACCTGTCATGATAAGTTGTAAATAAGCTATATTTACAATGAATATTTACTTCAGATTTTTAAGTCCTCACCTTTCTAGAGTAAGTCACACACTTCCGTCAATTCCTATATAAAATAAAACTTCTGTTTAAAAAATACTAAATAATAATAAAGTAACAATGATATCATGTTAACATAAGGCGGCTTGTTCATGATTAGCTATAGAATTCCATTTTCTTCTAAAGTAGTGGCTGTCAGGGTCTGATCCAAGGGCTACTGCTGACCCACATATTGACTGCTTTTTTTTTTTAAGTATTAACCTCCAAAATTCGGTAATCTATTAATTCTTTGGGGCCTGAATTGGTAATTTACCTCAATGACACACTTCACTGCATCTTACTGGGTTCAAAATATTCTCTCCACTAATAGGGTCTTGTCAACAGTTGTACTAGCAAAAGAAGACACGTATCACCTTCACACTCCAGCCAAACTGAATTACCATCTCCTAGCCTTTGTGCACGCTACTCTCTCTGCCTAACATGCCTTTCTCAGCTTCCTCCTGTACCTGGTTAATTCTTAACTACGTTTAAGCACTCAACATCACTTTTGCCAGGACACACTACAGTAAAACTGACTGCTCTCTTGTCTGTCCTCCCCTCTAGACAATATTCTCTTTGAGGACAGAGACGTATTTGTTGTTGTATTCTCCCAGTGCCCAATAAACAAGAGGACCTGAAGGAAGGAGGGAGGGAAGGAGGAAGAAAGGGGTTGATTAAATAATTAATTAACGGGGTTAAACAGAAAGAAAAGGGGCAAAGAAGTAGGGAGGGAAGGGAAAACAGGAAAGCAGAGAGGGAGTGAGGAAAAGAGGAAGGGAAGAGGCTTTTTCTAACATTGCCCACCCCTGCCCCTTCAAGAGAAGGCACAGACCCAATTAAGAATCCCTGCCAGAGCAAGTCACTGCTATCAATATAACAGAAAAGAACATTGAGAGCCACTTTTGGGAAGACAACAAAATACCAAATGATTTGAAGATTATGAAATTCAATCCTGTGTGTTAACTTTGTAAATGTATAACATTACCCTGAAAAAATAAATGTTTCCTTTAAGTCGATTTTAAAGGTTTACTGCACTGTTAAATATGCATTTTTTAAATTGTCTGAAATAAAATTTCTTTCCAAAAGAATTTAAAATATGATTTAATACAGAAATGTAACTTTAAAATATGTGCTTTTATTTAACAGCTAAGGTTTTATAAATATACCAAAAGCTTAAATGAAAGATATTTTTAAACTCAAAGATGATACTTTAAAGAGTATTTTACTTATCTGAATGCAAGTAAGGTTTATAGAGCTTATCAATATAAAAGGACTGAAATTCACTGCTATGCCTTAAATTTGAGACAAAAGTTTATCACCATTACTCTTTACATGCAGCACAAAAATATAAATTATTTACCTATATAAGAGCTCTACAACAACATCCAGATTCAATTCTTTCCTGGGAGATAATGTTAGATGTTTTTATTCTTTTAATATTTTTCACTTTTAATTTAACCTCTTACCCTAAATGCAGGGTTTGCTCCATGCTCCAATAAGCATTTCACAGTACCTGCACACAGGTTATATGCAGCAATATGCAGAGCTGTTCCAAAATTAAAGTCACTGCAAGTGGCATCCACATCTGCAATTAGACATCGCAAGCATATTAACAAAATTTTCAAATTAAGCTAGTATAAGGTAAAAGGAGATAGGCTGGGTTTATTTGGGGGAGGAGGGGTATTAGCTATTTATGAGACTTAAACCAACCCACTGAAAGGACGATTCTCACAATGGAACAAACTCTTCATATTACAACCTACTTAACTAATACTTTTCTTAGTACAATAAAATTTCACTATCAAATGGACTGATATTAGCATGGGTTTTCCAACCATCACAAACTAAACTATATTTTAAAGCAATTAATGGCAATAATTCATATTTGTAAAAGTAACTATCTTAACACACTCTCTCATTAAACCTCTTGCATATTTGCCATGACAACTATAATGTAGTAGGGTTTAGGTCAGGGACTAGCAAACTATGGCCATGGCCAAAACAACTTACCATCTGTCTTTGTAAATAAAGTTTTATTAGAACACAGCCACATAGTCTCTGTGGCTACTTTCACACCACAACTGCAGAATCAAGTAGTTGCAACAGAGACCATGTGGTCCACAAAACCTAAAATATTTACTATCTGCCTCTTCACGGAAAAAAATAGTAGGTAAAACAATGGAGAATTCTCAAGACAGGAATAAATTAAAGAGTAATTAAACATATGCATCATGCTTACATACTGTATTCATTCACAATACTTTATTCAACAAATGAATTTGGACTTCACAATAAGAATGGGAATCTTGCAATTCTAAAAACATTTTAATAACTTTCAACAAATCATCACGATGCTATACAGCAAATACTCCAGATTTGGGGATCCCATTTTGACTGATTTTAGAATATGGGTTTAATATACCTCTGGTTCTGCCAATCCGACCTTAATCTAACTACAGCTCCACCATCCCACACCCTACCTACTGTTGTAAACAAACTAAGACATGCTCAGGACACTCTCCTGAGCTATTAAAGACACTGTACTATCAAGAGAGGCTTTCTTCCTAACATCATTCAAAAAGTGAAAAAGTAAAAAGGTAAAGAGGAGATGGACAATTATACAAAGCACAGGTTAGAAACAGACATTCTGGGAAATTTATCTATGCCATCTCTAAAACAAGTCTTCTACAAATGGAGAAAACACTGCATACAACTTTTAACTTAAAGCAATACTACTGCACTTGCCCTCATTTTTTTCTCAAAAGAAAACTGACCCCCTGAGAGGACCCAGAGAGAATGTCTAAATACAGGACTGTGATTTAGATATTATGATGTTCAATTTTAGGATAGCATCATTAAGACAGGAAGAAAAAAAAAATGAAAATCTATCCCTTAATGGAATCACAGAATTTCAGAACTGAATGCCACCTAAAATAAATATTCTTCATGATTTCAATGTTTAGCTCTGAAGGTTTTATTGCTCTATTTCTGGCTACACAAGTAAGACAAAAGAAGTATACATAGATTCAATTACACTTTATAAAATCCATGTTATACTGGGGGACTTGAAGAGATATAAAAGGCCAGAGAACACTTTATTTCGTTTCTCTTTGTACTAAGTCTTCTGTGAAAGGATAGTAACTAATCTTCAATAAAGAAAAGTTAAACTGTTTCTGAAAAATAAAATGGGATTGGAGGTCACATGGAACAAGATGGATTAGAAGTAAAAGTATCTTTGAATTATAATTTTTATGCCACTGATAAAGTATTCAATTAATAACATCTAATGGAGATCTTACAGTACTTGCCTTTTGGTTTAGATGTCTTCAAAATCACTCTTATAAGTTCAGGGACATCAAAATAAGCAGCATAATGCAAAGCATTCATATTTGTCCAGCGACTCCGCAAACTAACATCTGCTCCCAGATCGATAAGTTGAGTTGCAAACTTTACAGCTGTATCAACATCACCTAGAGAAGGTTTTCTAAATTATTTTTCTTCAGTACAAATTCCAGTGGATGGCCATCTACTACCTCATCTAAAAAGCCAATGCAAACAGCGTACTGAATATACACTTACAACTCAAAAAATGTAACAAGGAATTTATTCCAGGAAAATAATCAAACCCAAGGGCAGATAAAACACTTGGCTGTAAAGATGTTCATCACAGCACTTTTATTATGAATAAAATTTTGAAACAACCTAAAAGTACAATAATAAGACACTGGTTAAATAAATTATGAGACATCCATATAATGCAATACTACAGAGCCATTAAAACCAGGGCTACACAGAGTGCACTCTGTGGACCACTGACGGTCCCAAACTGTAATTCATACTTTTTATAACTCTTTTCTTTTTCCCTATGTAATCATTTCTTCTGAATAAATTAACTGAAATATAATTTTAGGCTTTTGAAAAATACTTGGGCTTGTATTTTGTCTTTATCTCATTTTTCTATTACAAACTCATTTTTATTTTATTTTACAAAAGTATCACTCCATGATGGATTAGAGAAAAAAAAAAAAGTCCTTCACTATCAAGTTTAAGAAGCACTGTATCAGACTATTGAAACAGGGAGAGATGTTCACAGTATATAATTAAGTAAGAGGCAGGTGTAAAAAATAGTAAAGAACAGGCGAATATCAATTTTGGAAACTATGCACATATGTTATGTATGTAGGAACAGACCTTAGACAGACCTAAAGACCAGGTCTGTAGGATTGGGACTGCCTGGAAAACAGAGCATGGATTGTCAAACCTTGCCATAAACTCCAGGTGTTACCAGTTACTCTCACCTAGCAAACAGGCCGGTATGAAGCCTGTTCCAGAAAAGTTGGGAGGTACCAGGAGATTATAAAGACTCCCTTGAGAAAAGGGAGGAAAGGCAACAAGGTGTGTGGAAGACCTAACTGAATCCTCGCCTATTCAGGGAATATTATTATCATCAGCCAGGTGCCCTCCCAGGGACTCTGGTTGGCATAAACACAGTCATACAAGCACAAATACAGATGTCTTAAGCCATTAACAGATTCACCACACACTTACCAATACCATGAGCTCCAGATTTGCAAGTATAATGTAAAAGAGTCATATCTGTCAATCCATCTCTGTCATTCACGTTGCAACCTCTCTTAAGAATCTGAGGAAACCAAGGAAGATATTATTACAACATAACGTCTACTGATTTCAAACCAATGCTGGGAAACCAAGTTAGTCTATCTTATTAAATTAGTTCTCAGTAAAATGAGTAGACAGAACTGGCTTCTCTTAAGGATAAATTTTAAGTCTGTACCCTACAACAAAAATGAAAACTGAACTTGTCACCAGACGGAAGGAAATTCTTAAAGAGTATTCCAAAGTAATTTGGCACCCCAATATGTTCCTTAACTTCTCAAAGGACAAGCAAATTTCCTTTCTAATGGGAGTAATGGTATTTTAAAAAAGTATAAGCTCCCTCTTCTTACAACGAGACAGTATGCTGGTCAAGGAACCCAGCACTATTCTTTTATCCCTCTTTCAAAAAATCAAATATTTTTTAAAATTATATTTAAGCCTAGATCTTTACCAAGCCACCCCAAAGTATAGATAAGTGTGACAGTAATCAAATCACCTCATGAAAGTATATTTTTAAATTTACAAAATCAACTTGTACAAAGGAAGAAGGCTCCCTCTGCTCCCACCAAGAGTCAGATGTCAGAACTCCAGATGCAAGGGAGTGAGGAGCATGAGGGAATAATGGAAAGAACGTACTAACTCACTGCTCCATGAAAACCTATGAAGAACAAGCATCAGCATCTTTAAAAGGTTTCCCCTTTATCACCACCTTTCCATTCAGATGGGGGAAAAAAATCTATACAATTAACAATCCTAACAATACAAGACTTAACAACGTTAGAATTCCTTACCTCATTTCCAATAACGTCAATATTTTGCTGGACCTGAGGAACCCACTGTCTTAAAATGGCAAATAATTCTGATACAGAAGTTTTGGGATCGAAGAGAATTTCCTGGCATGATGTATCATTAGGATCAAAGAAAGAAAACTCTGTTTGAAATTTAAAAGGTGTAAGTTAAATTTGTTAAAATTTCAAAATAAATACATTGAAAATAATAAACAAGACCAGGACTCAAATGACACAAAATATTTTTAGGTGCAGAAAAAGTAGATTTACCTTAAGCAATTCTCAAAACCAAAGTCAGGACCACCAAAAATTATGAGGCATTTCTGAACTGCTATGAGAATGCAGTCACATTCATCACACTACATCTTATCACAAATGAAACAAAAATCTGAGCGTACTGATCTTAAACGCTGAAGTTTCCAACAACTTCTAAAGCACAGAAAATCTGTCAAATTTTATAGGTATTTTCACCTCTCAAAACATAAACATGTCATGAACAGTAGATCCACATCCATGATTAAAACATACATAATAGAAAGAAATACGCCAAAATCTCAACAGTGTACTAGAACAATATGTAATTTTAAGTATTCTTTTTACTTCTCTGTTTTCCTTATTTTCTATAATAAACAGGCATTACTTTGAAGCCTTGGGACAGAGTGATTGGGTTATTTTGGAGTATGTATCAGTAAAGACATGGAATACTAGACACAATTGAACATGATTTTTAAATCTTTTAAAACTTCCTTAAGATTCAGAGAGAACAGATCATCCTATGGCTAGAGAATAAAAGAGAATAGAAGAAACTCGGATTCTACTATCTTGAACAATCTATAAGAAGGTAGGGAATCTAAAAAACCAGAAGCATCTAAAGAAGAGAAGCATTAGAGAAGCAGTATTTGCTGAGTGCTTACAATTTACCAAACACCTTACAAATCTTCCCAGACACCTTACCTGACAGGTATTATTATTCTCATTTTGCAGATAAAGAAACCAAAGCTCAGACTAAATAACACCTGCTCAAACTCACACAGCTAGTAAGTGGCAGATTTGGGGTAGAAAATCAGGTCTGTCTCCAAAGTCTATCTTCTGGCCTCTATTATGCTGTCTCCCCAAGAGAATTCACTATTGAGCTCAGATTTTAACAGCATATGTGAGTAGCAGGATTTGTGTGGCTTTTTTATTTTCTTCCTTGTGTCTTTATTGATTTTCCAAAATTATACTACGTACGCACAGCTCTTACTTTTAGAATCAGGGTAACTGAACGATGAAAGGAGAAGCACAAAACCAAGGACGTGTATAAAAGTAGAGCAGTCCGGGCTTCCCTGGTGGCGCAGTGGTTGAGAGTCCGCCTGCCGATGCAGGGGACGCGGGTTCGTGCCCCAGTCCGGGAAGATCCCACATGCCGCGGAGCGGCTGGGCCCGTGAGCCATGGCCGCTGAGCCGGCGCATCCGGAGCCTGTGCTGCGCAACGGGAGAGGCCACAAAAGTGAGAGGCCCGCGTACCGCAAAAAAAAAAAAAAAAAAAAAAAAAAGTAAAGCAGTCCATCAGAAGAGAATCAGAAAGACTAAAACTAAGAGCATGTACTATTCAAAATCTCAGAGAACAAAATGGTCCTCTACAAACAGAAGAGTCAGAAGAGAATCAGTATGCAACACAGATACCAATTTCTCAAAGATGTGCGTGTGTTTCCTATAAATAGCAGTTTACTGGAATTTTTTTTTGGTCTAATTGATTCAGCCATTCAATAAATATTTATGGATCAGTGACATTTCTAGGCATTGGGCATTTCTAGTAGAGAAATTCCTAAATATATACCTAAACAGACTCTTCTGCATGTGTCTACAGGAGACATGTACAGGAATGCTTATTCTAGCATTGGTTATAATAGCAAAATAACTGGGAAACTGAAACATCTCTCCATAGAGGATGTATAGAAAGTGGTATATCCATAGGATGGATTCGATGCTTTCTTACAACGAAATAAATGAATTCGATATCTACATTATGAATTGATAAGGATAGGTCTCAAAAAAACATACTGATCAATAAAATAAGTTGAAGAATAATATACAACATCTATCGTTTCCATAAAATTACAAATACACAAAGCAATCCTATATACTGTTTATGGGTGCTCATATATGTAGTAAATGTATAATTAAATGGTCTGCAATCTTCACACTAAATATAAGATGGTGGTTGCCTCTGGGGAGCAAGGAAAATGGAACCGGAAAGGAAAATGGAGCGAATTTCAACTTTAAGGTTTTAATTCTTGTAACTGAAAAACAGGAGCTAAAGGAAATAAGATACTATGCTAATAATTATTCTTTCTGATGGTGGATATGTGTGACACATGTTTGCTATCACTATATTTTCTGCATTTTTAAATGACTTCCCATTTTTAAAAAATGAAACACAATGGAAAAAGAACATAATAACAATAAAAGTGCCAATAAATGTGTAAGGCTTATTTAAAGAAAACTGAAGTGGTGGGTGACTTAAATGGAGAGACACATCATGTTCCTGGACTGGAAGGTAAAATATTTAAGGCTGTCAAGTTTCCCAACAACAATTATTTTAAATAATTTCAATTTTAATCAATCAAAATTTCACCAAGATTTATTTGTGGGAGGAGACAGACAAAATTATTCTACTGCTCATCTGTGCCAGAGCTTCTCAAACATTAACCTAGATAGGAATCACCTAGGGATCTTGTTACGATGTAGATTCCAATCCAGTAAGTCTCAGGTGGGGGCAGGGACTGCATTCTAACAAGCTCCCAGTGATGCCAATGCCACTAGACTAAGTACCACGTGATGAGAAGCAAATATCTAGACAGTAAATGTAAGAGAAATGAGCAAGAACATTTTAACTAAGAAGAATAATGATCAGAGTAGGGGGTAAGGGACACTAGCCTAATAAATACTAAAGCATATAATAATGCTTCTGTAATTATATACTGAGATAATGACAAACAGCAGACAGCTCATTTAAATACTAATGATAATATGTTATAAAGTGTCTAATAGGTGCCAGGAACTGTTCTATGCACTTTACATATATTACCTAATTTAATCTTCATGACAGCCATATGAGGTAGGTACTTTTTTTTTTTGATGTAGGTACTATTATTGTTCTCATTTTATCAAAGAAAAAACAAAGGAATACAGAAAGTAAGCCATTTGCCCAAGATCACACAACTGTGAAGTGTGTGAACCTGTTGAGTCAGGATCCTCAATCCTGTTGAGTCAGGATTGGCCTATAATCCAAACTCACCTATAATCTTAAACTCTATGCTATACTACATATTAACGAATCTAACTACACCCAAATTTTAAGCTTCCACACAGAAAAAAAAAAAAAAAAAAAGTTTTAATCAAAAGAAAGGAGGTGAAGGGTAGATGGGAAGGATACCCCACCAAGTCAAGATGGAGTAACAGGGACCATATGTGTTCTTATTTCTGAAACAACCAAAAAACGACAACAACAAAGGAAAGAGATGAAATGAGGTTTCCAAGACACTGGATATCAGTTAATGAAAGACACAATCCCTAAGAGACAGGATACAAACAAGGGAGTCTCACAACTGCCCCCATGTCTCTGCCCTGAGACTTTCCAGATTTCAGCAGAGAGAGAGGGAAACCAAGAAAAAGCCCAGCAGACTCCTTGAGTTGCGGAGACAAAGCTGAGAGCTCAAGGAAATAAGGCAGCTAGAGTTCACAGGTCAGTGTATCAGACAGGAGAGAGATGCAAAGCAAGAGAACCCCAAAGATCTGAAGAGAGTTCCCCTTGAGTATTTAATATATGCTTATGAGGAAAAACCTGAGGTAAGGGAAAGAACCATCCAAAAGAATTAGAGGGATTAGTGACCAGTGATCATACGGAGCCTAGAACTGTGCTTGTTCCCGCTAAAAAGAGTGTGAAAAAAATTCATCAGGCTTTGGGTAGAGTACTCAGTAGTGAGGAGTAATTAGCCCCAGATTAGCACTGCTCCAGAACCACCTAACAAATCATAAAGGCAAGATCTGAAAAGGTCAAACACTTTCCAAGTAATTTAACTGCATCCCAGAACAAAGCTCAGGAATATTTACAGAAACAGAAAAATATCCAGCACCCAGCAGGTAAAATTCACAATGTCTGGCATCCAATCAAAGACTACCAGGCCTGCAAAGGGAAAAACGTGACCCATAATCAGGGGAATAGTCGATCAAAACAGATCTAGAGTTGACACAAATATTATAATTAACAGAAAAGGACATTAAAACAGCCATTGTAACTGTATTCCAAATGTTCAAAAGGTTAAACAGACCCAAATCAAACTTTAGTGATGAAAACTACATCTGAGATGAAAACTACACTGGATGAGATCATCAGCTGATTAGACACTGCAGAAGAAATGATTAATGAACCTGAAGACAGAGCAATAGAAACTACCCAAAATGAAATACAAAGAGAAAAAGAGTTCTTGAAATATGAAAAAAAGGCATCAGTGAGCTGTGGGAAAACTTCAAGCGGTCTAATATTTGTGTAACTGGAGTGTCTGAAAAGGAGGAGGGGCAGAAAAAGTATTTGAAGAAATAATGATTATCCAAACTTGATGAAAATTGAAACCTACAGACCCAAGAAGCTTAACAGTCCCCAAGCATAAGAACATAAAGAAAATTACACCAGGGCACATCACAGTAAAATAACTCAAAACCTATGATAAACAGAAAATCTTAAAAGCAGTCAGGAAAAAAAGATCATTACATACAGAGAAACACAAATGACAGCAGATTTCCCATCAAGACAAGTGGGAACACAGTGAAGCAACATCTTTAAGCACTGAAAGAAAAAACTATCAACCTAGAATTCTATACCTAACAAATATATTTTTCAAAAGAGACGATGACATAAAGATGTTTTCAGACATATAAAAGCTGAAAGGATTCCTCACCAGCAGATATGCACTGCAAGAAACATTAAAGGAAGCCCTTCAGGCAAAAGGAATGTGGCATCAGATGAAAATCTGGTCTGCACAAAGGAATGAATAACACTAGAAATGCTAACTATGTGGGTAAATAAGATTTTTTTGTTATTATTATTGCTTAAATCTCTTTAAGAGATAACTTCACTGTTTATGTAAAAATAATAACAATACACTTGGGGACTTTTAATACATGTAAACTGACTCTGAAGGCATTCAAAGCAAAATTGAGTCCAAAAATCTTTGTAGTCTTGCAGGGTAACCACCTTGAGGGTCAACACTGAGCTGAATGTCTAAGCTCTGGTTTGTGTGGGTTGGTTTCTTTTTCTTTGTTTCTTGATTTTAATCTCAGTCTCAGTCTCACATTCAATGGCTCCCATTACATTTAGGATAAAATACAAATTCCCTACCAAACGATCCTGCCTGGTCTGGGCCCTGCCTTTTCCTCTCCAACTTCATCTCCTGCCATTCTGCCCTTCAACCACTTTGCTTCTCAGCCTCAAAGGCCTTCCACTATTTCTTAGGACACACCAAAGTTTTTTCCCCGACTCTGTGCCTTTGATTTCCTATCCTTCTGCCTGGAACACTTCTCTCCAGGCTCTTCTCTCAACCAGCTGCTTCTGATTCTCCAGATGACCAGCCCATCTAAAACAGCCTCTCTGCTCCATTATCCTCTGCTGCAGCACCCTGTTGCTTTTCTCCACAGAATTCATTATAATCTATAATATTTATGATTGGTTTCTTCATTTGTTTGTTTATTGTCTGTTTTCCCTCCTAGAATGTCGGTCTTGGTCACCGTGCTATCCCCAGCATCTAGGACAGTACCTGGCATATAACAGGCCCTCAACAAATACTTACTCAATAAATACAACCCTGGATGCCACATTTTAAGGAGACACTGCCTGACTACAGCATACTAAGAAGAAAACAACTAGAGTGAAAAAGGTCTAGAAATCCTGACAATGAGAGACTGGTGAAGGAACCAGAAATGTGTAGTCTAAAGAAGTACAGACTTAATTTAAAATGTCCAAATTATCTTCAAATATTTGAAGGTCATCATATAAAGAACTGTTTGTTCTACATATCAAACCAGTTAGCCAAAGTTTCAAGGAGACATACTTTGAGTCCATATACAAAAACAATTTTATCACAACTAAAACTTTAACAATGAAATGGACTATTTCATTAGTTTCCCACTATTGACAATATCCAAGCAGCTGAATGGTTATCTATCAGAGAACCTGAAAACATAATTTCTATACTGGGAAATGAGTAGGGAAAGCTGAACTATAGGTCCATTCAGATCCTAAGAATCTATCGTTCTAAGAATACAGGCAATTTTTAATTTCACTTATACAAAGGGAATAATATCCATTATCACCTTTCATCCAATGTATTTATTCAACAAACAATGAACAACTAACATCAACAAATGACTACATTAGCCCAATGAGATAAACAAAAACAAAACATGATTCTACTCCATCCAAAGAGCTATAGTCTGGGAAAGGAAATAAGACAGTTATGACTCAAGACAGAATGAGGGAAGTGCCATTAGCAAGGTACAAAGTGCTTTTCAAGGTTGTTCCCGCATAACTGATTTTGTTGTATCTGAAAGTCAATATCCAGTCAATTTTTGTAAACACTGCAAATAACTCCCAAGATCTAGTAGGCACAGGTTTTACGTAACACCTTTGATGACTGCAAGGCAAGCTGCTATAGAATATGAACACATAAAATAGCATACCTGGAGATGAGTAGTTATTAGAATGGATATGACTAAAAAGACAAATTCACAATCCAATCATTTTATATTCACTAATATTTAAAAATTGCATTATCTCTACCTCCAAAGACAATTTGAAATGGTGGCCCAATATTTTACTTGAAAAACTCTAACTAAATTAGAAATGTAACACATCCATCAAGCTTACCTCCTGGTTTTCTTTTATTCCTTTATCAACTACCTGATAAAATAGGGTCCTGGGGAAATAAGTCTAAATAGATAAAAAACTAGAATACTCCTAAATTTACATTTTACAAAGAACATTTAAATGAACCAATTTAAATATGAATCAATCTCACGCCATGTTCCAGGGAAAGGTCTCACCCTCTCTAAGTACAGGGCTTTTATTGTTTTGTTTTACTATACTTTGTGTATACACTGATAATTACAATGGGAGACAACTGAAACAGGATCCAAATTAGGCTTGCTTGTGTATTAAAACACATCACTTGTTGTTACATTGTCACCCAAGTTTGGATCATTTCAGCAGTGATTATTTGGTTTGTTAATTGGAATCCCAGTATTGCAGAGACAACAGGGCCCTTAAAGATGGCTAGTGCACTGTGCTTTTATGTCTTTTTTTTCTTTTTCAGTACATGGCTTTTTAAGCAAGTCAATATATTTAACCAAAATAAATACATCAATAGCAGAAGAATGCTAGATGTCTAAGCACCACTGTATTCTAAAAATAAAATCCTCTGAATCCACCATGGTGCTTAAAATGAACGTTTTTACATAATAAAAATGATGACAGCAGAAATAAAGCGTTTAGCTTAAGAGGCAGAAAAAGCAATAAGCAATTGTTATTTTTGAAAAAGGAAAATTTAGCAATTTTATGAAAACCACAACAAATGGTTTCAGGAAAAATTAGGAGTACAATAAGGGTGTAAGACAGGGCTTCCCTGGTGGTGCAGTGGTTGAGAGTCCGCCTGCCGATGCAGGGGACACGGGTTCATGCCCCGGTCTGGGAAGATCCCACATGCCACGGAGCGGCTGGGCCCGTGAGCCATGGCCGCTGAGCCTGCGCGTCCGGAGCCTGTGCTCCGCAACGGGAGAGGCCACAACGGTGAGAGGCCCGCGTACCACAAAATAAAATAAAATAATAAAAGGGTGTAAGACAGAAGTCAAGTCACCAGTTCACAGAAAATAAACACAGCAACTTAACGTACCACAGTCTGAAGGCATTGGTGCTGCAGAAATGGAAAAGATAACTGGTGTATCAGAACCTTGAAATAAAAATGGGTATCTTCCAATCAACGAACTTCCTTCTAATGGAAAATCCGGAAGGTCCTCTATGGTCATCTTCTAGAAAGCCACCTTTAATGAAAGGGGGGGAAAAGCATATCTATTATATTTGTATGCAACTTAGAATAACTGCCTTCAGTCACAAAAAGCCTATTTTTAAAAAATATCTAATCTATTGACATTTTTAACTTCAACCTTCAAAAATCTATTTTAGAGAAAAAGGGAAAAATATTTCCTTTTAGCGAACTGTTGTTAAAGAATATACATTGCTTAACACTGTCTCTCAGGGTCAACAGCATATGTAATCTTTTTAGGCGAAGATCGGGAGTAATAAAAAACTACTACTATATATTTCCTAATAATAGGTGAAAACATTTTTTAAACACTGAGCTACCCTAAATGGGTGATGTTCTCTTTACTCGCAGTAACAAACGAGATGTTATCCCTTGTAGGTGCATCTCTAACTTCTCATAGGATCTGACACAGGTTCTATCATCTGTCATCCAGTAGCTCATGCCACGTGCTCATCACATGAAAAAAATCTAGTTTAAAATGTGCTCATTATTTTCCAACATCCCAGAAACCTTTACTGAAAATTGACCGTATCATTTGTACAAATTTAAATCTAGGAGCTTACCGACATGGTTTCACTTAACAATGCAGAGGATCTGTCTAGTTTGTCCCAGCAGAAGATGGAAGGCCATGCCTTTTAAACCACATCACTTATACTACCTCTCTTTTCCAGGAAACATGAGCACTCAGAATAAATATGTCTAAATTAGACAGCTGCTGCACCCCAGCACACATATCAGAGATGACACAGAATGCAGAGAAAATGTTAGTAAAACTGAACTCTGAAGCTTAAAAACCTTCCAGTTTCTTTTGCACCAAATCTTTGCAGTCTGAAATATTACGAACCTCTATATCTGTTCAAAATATAAGCAGAAAACTATATTACAAAACTAAATAAAGGTGATTTTAGATTATTTCAGTAGAAAGAATAGAATAAGTAAAGATGGTTAACAGATAGCTTACTCTAGCAGATAATGCCATGCTAGATATTATTCAATGTGTGCTCTATTATACTTGGTAAACCAACTCTATGTCTATCACCTTTACCTATCAAGCTTACCTACCATCACCACCCTGCTCCAAAGAAACAGTCACCTTTCTGAGCTAAGAGGTTTGTTTCCAATTAGATTCATATGTTTTCTGAATACCAGCAGAAACTGGTAAAGAGTAAGGCAATTTCTTTTTTCTCATAAGGTACATGTTTACATGGACATGGATATTATATATCAAATAACTTAATACAGTGTTACTATGTTAAAGGTATTCAAGGTTTCTTGGATGCTAAAATTACTCGCCACCCAATACTTTGAATCATTTTGACATTACCCTGGCCACATAAATAGGAAAAGTTGTTGCCATACAGCATGGTGAACTTCCTCAAATACTAACAATTTCAAAAAGTAGCGCCTACCACAAAGACAGCCCTCCTTCAATACTATAGCTTCTCAGTATTCAAAGTCAGTCAGGATTTCTACTTGTTGGCTTCTACAAATTACCTACCTGGCAGTAAATTTGAGCAAAATAGTCTATGCCGGGTATGAAGCATCCTTTAAAGTCAAGGACCAGAATTAAAATTTAATAAATATTAATATGTACAAGGCACTACACTATTCTAGATGTTTCAGAGAATACAAAAATGAGTAACAGATGGTCCATGCTTGTTAGGTAGCTTACAGTCTACTAGGGTGAATAAAATAGTACTAATAACTATAGACGATAAAACTGAATGAAATATGTTCCATAACCTAAGTACAAGGAACATTTGTTATGGGAGTTCCTGAGAATCAGAAATGGTGCAGTGAAAAAAGCATCACTGAGATGAGTCCTGAAAGATGAGTAGGCAGAAATAGGGGCATAAATTTAAAAGGGGAGCCCATTAAAGGAATAGCAGGCTGGAACTCAGGCACATCTAGTAAGAGGAAAGGCTGTTGTGGTTTTTTAGGACTCTCCTCAGTAGTGCTTTCTATACCTGATCAAACACCAAACCACTTAATTCCATGAGCACTGGAAACGGTTGATTTTTTAAAAGGAGACTGTCCTGATTCAAGCTGTCTTAGGAAGGTTAATCTGACTACAATCACACTTTGGGACTCAGCCATGTTTTTAATGCTCCAGCAAAATGACTAAGTGGTTTTCTTTCTGAGCTGGTTAAGAGGAAGCCACCTTTCAAAACCTCCCTTTCAAAGAGTGGGGTTTCCCATTCAAAACTATTTTTTAAAGTGATCTTCAGAGTGTACCTTTCATTTTTTTGTAGACTTGAGATCCTTAAAGACAGGAACTGTATCTTACACGACTATCACTTGCCCCAGGAGCTAGATTAGTGTTTTATACACAGTTAATAAATATTCAAATCCTAGATTTGACGTGGAAAGATGATTCATTCAACAAGATTTAATCAACTTCACTCTACATATTAGATATTTCAAACCCATAGAAGCTACTATATTACCTGAACAATGCAGTGAATATTCTTCATGTTTTGTGTCTGCATTGCATTTTCCCCTGGTCCCATTCCCTTTCTTTCACACGAAAAGCCCAACATTCTACCTTTTGTCCCACTTAAGAAAGCTATACACCTCCACAAACTTCTGTAGAGTTTTAGTTTAGAATCCTTTCCTAAAAGCGATTTCTGGGTCTAAGGATCTGGGAATCTTGGTTAAACCTAGAGATGTGCCTAGCTGGATTGAGTATATACTTTCATTTCAAATCCTACTATGGTTACTTGGTGAGAATGGATTATGTAAAGATATCCAAGATTAAAAGTTGGCCCCAATTAACTGTGTACATAACAGATGCAATAACAAGAATCAACTTCCCCAAAGTTTGATTTACATATGAATCTCATCACCCCGAATCAGCTCTGAGTAAATGCAACTTGTAACATGGCTCTAATATTTTGTATTTTTTTCAGAGATACCTGGTCAATGCGCTAACATTAACATAAGTGCTAAAAACATAAATGCTCAAAAGCCACATGTGTCTCGTGGCTACCATACTGAACACTGAAGAAAGAACACTCCCCTCATCTCAGGAAGTTCTACTGAATCAAACTCTAGACAAGAAAACAATATACAAATGCCTGAAACAACAAGGAACAAAGGCTAACAACCTAAGCAAGCCTATGGTGGCATACTTAATTATACATAATTAACAAGAGAACAGTAAGCCTAAAAGTAACCAGATGTTCGCAGATTTACACTGGGATAAAGTGTTAAGTTGATTCTGTAACATGAAGATCACTAGTATGTTTCAAAATTGGAGTTGTTATAAGCCATAAAAGACATCATATAAATATTTTTCTAAAAGCCTTGCTGATAGGGGCTGTTTCTGGTAAATCTGAAACGTCCGAAATAAATCCTGCAAAATACTATACCATGTGCCAAATCTTCTATAAAACAAATAAACAAATTCATTCTATTTCAAGATTCAATCTTACAGCCCAGGTAGTCCATATCAAACGAGAGTATTTCAAAATGCATATTTAAATTAGCAAAATAGGATGGAAACCAGGATGGCTTTGCCTCATAAAAATGCAGAAAGCTAGACTTCTGCCAATTTCAATTATCTTCTTTCTCTGCACAGTTGCTTCATGTCCCGCACCACGTGATCTTCTGCCATTTAGATGACTTTAATTCGTGCAGAAGATAATATAAATGACAAATGTCAATGTGAAAGTGAAGTACAATTAAAGTATTTGGCGGATGTTTCAAAGGAGGGTGTTTCTTCATCGAAATATTTAAAGGGCACCAATTTATACTATGACGTTGCTACAATGTGAAGCACAGTCTAGCTGGGAACATACAGCAAGTTATCATCCCATGAGAATATCCTCCTCTGATACATATCAAAACATTGCCTCAGAGTTTAAATTCAAATTGCCTACATAGTCTCTAGATTAATGAACAACCTGACATCTAATTCAAAAGAAAGCTGACATTATAAACCCACCAATTTAACCCACAAGGATGAGGAGTCTCTGTTTAGCAGTCTCAGCGCAAGTGTTTTCCCTAACTTCCCTTCCCATGATTTAGAATTAAGGAATCTCGGGGTAGCAAACGACTGGAAGCAGAGTCATTTGTCTTAGCTTTGAATTCTCACCGGCAAAAGGTTTCTCAAACAGCTTAATAAGCAAGGGGAGTAATGAGAGATGTGAAGAGGCCCCTTTCAGGAAAACCACGAAGGGCTGGGTACAGCACGCTGCCCATCGCTGCGCGCGAGACGCTCTCCCAAGGGCGTCGGGGCGGTCAAAGCTGGAGCTGCGGAGCGGGGGCCGGAACTCAGTTCCGCCCTGGGGTCCAGCCCGTCCCACACACCTGGCAGCATCGCATCCTGAAGTTAAACCGGCGGGGAGGAACAGAAACCAGAAACCCGGCTCCCCGCCTGTGGGCCGTTCCAACCCCGCCCTCGCCCCAGGGAGGCCTCCAGAAGCCGGAGACTCCGGCGCCCACTGCAGGCGACCGCGGGGCTCCCAGCGCCTCCGCGCTGCCCTCCCCGAACCGTCAACCGGCCCTCGAGCACCCGCACCCCCGCCCGCCCGGCACGGAGCCCCCGCGCCCTCCCGCCCCACCTGCCTCCTCCTGTCCTCTCCGGGCGGCCGACGGGGAACGCAGGGGCGCGGAGAGAAGGCTAAGAGGCGCGCTTCTCCTCCCCGCACCGCTCTCCGGTAGCCGGCCGCGAGGCCTCCCGCCGCGCCACGCTGCGCAGCGCAGCTCCGCGACCTCGCCCGGCCCCTCCCGCCTGCCGCCTCCGCGCCGCGCGCGCCGAAGCCTGGCCCCACGCGGGGTCGGCGCGCGCGCGCGCAGTGCAGGCGTCCCGGCGGCGCGCAGGCTTCGGCCCAGGCCCGCGCACGCGCCGGGGAGGGGAGACAGGCGGGGAGCGCGCGCCTGAGCTCGCCGCCTCCTGCCTTCGACCCCGGAGCCCCTCCGCAGAGCGACGGTTGAGGCTCGAGGTTAGAAAGGTCTGGTGGGCTTCGGGCGTCAACCCTGCGAGGATCGGGCGCCACTGTGGTATTTCCACCGCAGCCGAGGCAGGCTCTCGGCGGAACCCCGCCTGGCCTTAGGCCATGCTTGGGGAAACAGCCCATGGCACGCTGAACAGACGCTCCTCCGTCAAAGCCCTTAGCTAGACCAGTCTGACTGGCCTCCCAGTCTCACATCCCTGGGCTGGAAGCACTCCAACACCTTCTTAGGGACTGGCACCACGTCTTACCCTTTTTAGGCTCCCCAGTATCTAGCCCCATGCATGGCCCAGAATAGGGCCATCAGTCAATTACCTGTTTGCAGGTCTTGCTGTAAAAAGCCTAGTCAAGGCTATAGCCAAGTTGAATGATTACACCCAAGGGTGTCAGTGTAGAGGCAGAAGAGGATGCATGAGTAGTCGTCCCAGAAGTTTATTTCCCCTGATGCTTTGCTCCCTTCTCACCCCCTTCTCTCCTTCCCCCCTTCTCCATCCCCCAAGAATCAGAAAGTGGTGATGAATGCTGACATCCTGGTCTGTGGAAGGAAAGGTGTTACTTGACACTTAATGAAGGGACTTAATGAGTCCATTGTTTCCCCATGACTGAAGTTTGTAACAGGGAGCCAGTAGTGTTCCCCTGTAACAACTTTCTCTGAGGCCTTTTTATTCTGGCTCTGATATACCAACTACTACACTGTACTTCCACGTTCACCAAATGCAGTGCCTGGCAAGAGCAAATGTTGGACAAATTAATGTCAACCACGACTCTTCAAGAGCAGAGGTAAGTGCTCGGGCACTCAAGAGCATCTTTTCCTGTTAGAATAATTGATTCCAGACCCTGGAAAAGACCCCCCTCCATTTGCTTGAGTCCTCCTTACGATATCCTCCCACCAAGTTGCCATAGTTGAGCACCTCCAGTAACCAGGAATTCACTTCCTTTGAAAGCAGCCATTTTATCTTTGACCAGCCTTGTTGAAAAGTTCTTCCTACCTTAGAAGCTAAAATACAGTTCCCTGCATCTCTTCCTTATTGGGTTCTATTTATACCCTGAAGACTCCAGATCATGTCCAACTCCAAGGAATCCAGGGAAAGCATTCTCAGTCCTTTAGGCTGCTCCTTATGAGACATGCTTAAGATTCCACTCACCAGCATTTTAAGGGTCTCTTTATGGTGCATCCCAGCTTGTCTAGAGCTCTCTTAAATGTGACGCTCAGGAGCGAATGGGGTGTCCTGTTGAGTGCAGAGAGGAGAGAGACTGCCACCTGTTTCTTGGCCCTATGCTTCTATTAGCATAGCTCACAGTATCGAAATACTCATTTGCGACAGTCACATCCCATTGTGGAATCGGGTGGAACATACTGTCAACTAAAATTCATAGCGCTTATGCAACGTTTAAACACCATGACCATCCCACAGTCCCTGGTCAGCTGCCAGTTTCTCTGTCCCTGCAGGTTCAGCACCTTATGCACTCTCAGGGATGATGATGTGACACAGATGCTTCCTCCTCCCTTCGGGGGGTTCCGCCTCCCTCTCTCTGCTCTCATCACACCCAGTTCTCGTCTGACCCCACCCACCTCTTTGACTGGTTAAAAGAAGGAAAATAATCTGCCCTTGGTTGGCTTGAAGCAACTGTAAATAAGCCCTATTGTCAGTAAGCCACAGAAATTCATAAAGGTCTATGTGTAACAGAAGGTGCTGTTGGCAAACTTTCCACATACACAGTTCACTTTATTGCTGATTTAAATTATCCCTCTGAGAAACCACTGTTAGTGGTTGACAGGCTGTGGCTGGCTGAGTTGCTTTTCACTATAATGAAAGTCTCTGTGAGAACCAGCCAGGCCACTAGCTTTTTCTGCTACACCCAAACACTATACAGTGCCTTGGCAAATTCCCAGGATACCAAGCCATTAGAGAGAGAATCTCCCACTCACTTGCTTACATTTACTGAAAAAACTGAAGTTACTCCCTAGACCATCATCAAGAATGCAAGCACTGATTGGAGTCATGCTTCTTGGAACACCCCATGGGTTATACAATCCTCAGACCAGGAGTTGGACTGGGTAATGATATGGGGCCAGAACTGGGAACATGAAACGTCCACTGGGATGGAAAGGCACATGGGGAAATGGTCCAGCTGCAGCTGCTGAGATTCAGTTATATCTGAAGGCACAACAAGGTTCCTGGACAATGTAGCAATAAACCACAGTCCCAGGAGGTGACCAGCCTCAGTGGTCAGCATCCATGTGGAGAAGGGGACATTACTGACTGACCACAGTTTGATTCCTACCTATGGGATCTTACTTGCCTTCACTTTACCAATGAAGAATCAGACTCCAGGAGGCTGTGGAACTTGCTCACTGTACCCTGGGACAGAAATAGGATTCAAACCCTAGTCTGTCTATCATGAAGGCCTGTGTTGATCCACAATTTTGTATTATCTGCACAGGGTGTACTTTGGGGCATTCAGGACACAGAAATGCTGCGTTGAGCAGCAGGGATCATTGAGAAATTCAGATAGCCAATCAGAATGTCAGCATCAGGAAGGTCTGTCAGGGGCTAACAGGACCACAGTCCATGAGAAAATGGTTGGGGAAGAAAATCAAAAGAAGACAGTGTCAGTGCTGGTACATGGACTGAGGTATTGGGCAGGACATGATTCACGGGGGAGGAAGACAAGGGCTTGTTTCCAGAATGTGAGTGTACAGGAGACATCCAGCTATTAGAATTGGGGTGCCAGATTGGAGACCAACTAGCAGAGGTAGTTAAATATAGACTATCAGAGCCCTGGGTAGAACCCCTAAAATCTTCCTATCATGTTTGCAGATGATAAAATCATCACCATAAAAAACCCAACAGAATCAACTATTAGACATTATACGTGAGTACAACAAGGTTGCCAAATACAAGATCAATTTCTAAAAATCAGTCGTTTCCTCTACTTCATCAGTAAGCACCCAGGAAATATAATAGATTGTAAGAGACCATTCACAATATCAATAAAACTCTAAAGCACAATATTCAAGAATTCACCTAGCAACTTGCAAGAACTTTATGGAGAAAATTAAAGTTCTATTTAAGGACATAAAAGAAGATTAAAAAAAAGAAGATATACTATGGATAGGATGACTTTACAGTGTAAAAATATCCATTTAATCTCTAAATTCAACGTTATACCAACCAAAATTCCATCAGGAACTCAAATTTTAAGGAACTTCCATAAAGTTACAAAATAGATAAGGAAAAATAAAATTTTAAATAGTTAAATCAATTTTGAAAAACAAGAACAGAGAGAGGAAACCTACCCTGCCAGATATTACGTCATTACTACATAGTGATAAAAATAGTATGCTACTAGTACAGAAACAAATGGAACAGCCACACAGAATAGAACCCTCAGAAGCAGACCCCTGGGACCTCAATATATGTAAATGTGGGGCTGCAAATCAGTGAGAAAAATATAAATTATTTAGAAGATGGTTTGGGGGAAACTAGATTAGTTTAAGAAGAAAAAATAGAGTTGGATGCCCCATGTCTACCATATTCAAAGTGAACTCCAGATTGATTAAAGATCTACATTTGAAAAGTAGGTACAATGTAGGAGAAAATCTGTATGAATCAGGGATAGGGATATACTTCATAAAACAAGACGGCAAAAGTGCAAACCTTAAAACAAAAGACTAGGTGATTTGACTATATCACAGTGAAGGTTTCTCTTCAATGAAAAATACCATGGAAAAAATTAACAGGCAGCTGACAAATTGGGAGAAGATAGATATTCAAAAGCAGCTAGGGATTCATATCTAAAATATGTAAGTAACTTTTGCATATCAACAAAAAGAAGTCAGAGAATCCAATATAAAAGTGAGAAAAGGATAGGAATAGGTGATTCACAGAAGAGAAAGCCAGGATAGCAAGCACACAGAAGAGATGCTCAAACTCACTAGTAATGAGAGAAAGGAAAGACAGACAGTGTGATACTGCTGATAGCCACTGGTTTGCTGGTATATATCTTAAAAACAGCTGGGAGTTGAGGGAGAGTCCTAATTTGTAGTGTTTGTCAGTTTCCATGGTACAGATACTCTCACCCCTGCTGATTTCAAGCTACCAGTGTGAAGTCACTGAACAAGAAATTGGGAAGAAATGTGCTCAGTCAGCTCTCATGAGTCAACTCCAATGCACCACTATTTACCCATCAACCTGGCAAAAGTCAGAAAGATAATCCCCAGTACTGGCAAAGATTTGGGGAAATGGGAATCCTCATGCACTGCTGATGAGAATTTAAACTGCTAAATACATTCTGTAGAGCAATTTGGTAACATTTAGTAAAACAAACAAAAAAAATTATCAGCATTTTTTATAACTCAGCAATCGCCTTCATAGATATGCCTCAAAGGAACCATTACAAGCGTCCTATAGGAGCTTCCAAGAAGCCAGTTTCTCATTTACTAGGTGATCTCTTCCAGTCCCTGGCTTTAAATACCATCTCTATTTTCATGATTCCAAAATGTCTGTCTCCAGCCCTGAACTTCAGACATATATTCATTTGTCTACTCAACATCTAATCTAGAGTACACTCTAGATTAATAGACATCTGTTAATAGGCATCTCAAATATAACATGTTCAAAATAGAACCCTTACCCATAACCTTTTAAAAGAAGAAGCTCCAGGAGGACAGAAGTTTTCATCTATTTCTGTCACTGCCATATCCTCAGTAACTAGAACATATCTAGTATCGGGCCCATAGTAAAAATTTAATAAATATTTGTTGATTGAATAGGCCTGGTCCTTTAAGATTTCAGTCTCAGTAAAGGTAGATTATTATGTCCAAGGAATTTAGAAATCACAGAAGTTGTCTTTGTATCACATGCATGCACACACTCTAAAGTGGGAGGCATTCATACGTCACTAAAGCTACATCAAGTTGTCTTTCCAGCAGCTGTTTACAAAACCAATACAGCTTCATCTCTGTTCACTGGAAATCATCAGCTGCTATAATAACATCTTGATTAGGGGTTGAGAGAATGTCAGACCCACTGG
Organism: Delphinus delphis; assembly: GCF_949987515.2. Classification (NCBI taxonomy): domain Eukaryota; kingdom Metazoa; phylum Chordata; class Mammalia; order Artiodactyla; family Delphinidae; genus Delphinus; species Delphinus delphis. The sequence goes on from NC_082694.2 coordinate 67,596,121, forward strand.
AACTTCCTGAGAGTGGGTAGAGAGCAGCTTGCACCTTGTCAACAATGGATCAAATGACTCACCTAACAAAGAAAGCCATTGACAGACCAATTAGCTGGTACTGAGTCATGAGAAAGTCTCCTTTGTGACAAAAACAGCATTGATAATAAGATCGGTTCTGACATTCCATACCTAACCATATTTGCAACAGCAGGGAACAGTTAAAGTAAAAATAAGTGTGAATTGCTTTCTTAGATTCACACGGGGTTCAACCCAAGAAGAAGTTATAGTCTATCTTTTCAAGGCCCAGCAAAATATATCAGGCAATATCTTTATCATCATCAAGGTAATCACAACCCTAATGCACTTCTGAGGAAAAGCCACCTGAGTTTCTAACGAGGGAAAAAGAAGGAATCTGTCAGCACTCTTCAAAACAGAAACCCCGCCTAACCTTTATGTCCCATATCTGATATACTCTCTTAAGGAAAGCCTGAAACAAACGCATATTTTAAAATTCGAGCATTTTAAAGTGAAATTAAGCACCTAAGAATAGTTACCTTGAGTCTTAGCCTTTATCAATTCAATTTCTGTAGATTTTTTTAAAATAGCAAATGATTTTTATAAATGATTTCTCCACAGACAGCTTAGGTTTTATATTTAATATGTGCTCAATAATGACCTGCATTCAGAATGGAGCTGAGGCAAGTTTTACAGATGCCCTTAGGGGTTGGAAACCTACTCTTTCTGCGTTTCACATCACACTTCATCAACCACTTTGCCGCATAACAGTAACGCGGCAACCACTTAGCTATTACGTAGTAATGTAAGAATATATTAATTTTTTGGATATGTGCCCATTGCACAAAAGCACAGTGCCAGCAAAAAAAAAACCCAGCCACTCAGCTTTCTTGGCTGCTGTCCATCCAACAAGGTGCTGATGTTTCTCCAGCTTCACCCATGCCCTAACTCAGAATTCAACGCAGGGAGTCTCTCAAGGTTCAGCTTGTCAAGTGAGGCAGCACACGCCTGCTAAGGAGCTGCATTTCACCAATTTAGAGGAATCGTTGCTAGTAACAATAGCCTAGCATCTTTGCAAGCAATGGCCAGAGACATCATGGACACTGTGTGTCTCTGTTGCAAAGACTACTGGCCACGCTCAGATCTCTGATGCAGCTGAGATCGGGCACCTCCTAGCACACTGGTCCACACGGTCCTCAGCTCCTGCCATCCAAAGAGGCCCAAGAAAAGAGGTGTGACCTGTGAGGGGAGCTCCTGGTCCTCCTTTGTCAAGCATGTACTAAATAATTCTAAGTATCATAAATGCCATTAGATACTGCCCTGTCCTCAGGGAGCTTATAGCCTAACTGAGAGGAAAAAAATTAAAATTCTCCAAAAAATGGGAAGCAGGATAGAATCCCGGGCTTTGAAGTCAGACTTACAGGGTTTGCCTGGAACCGAGAGTGTTCCCAGGTTACGGCACTTTCAGTTTTAAAACAAAAACAGTGCCAGGGTTACCGGAATAAGTTGGTCACCCTACAGACAGATGAAAGTTCAAGTTTAATTACCTTTGGGACCTTAACAAATAAAATAACTTCTCAAAGAATCGGATTCCTCATTTATAAAATGGGTATCAGCGTAGTACTACCGTACCACATATTTCTTCTAAGAATTCAATAAGCTATTGTATAAAGAGAACTAAGCACAGTGCCTACTATTGAATAGTTGATCAATAAGTGTTAATTCTGTATATACAATCAATAATACAAGATAGCATATAATGAAAGACTGAATTAGATGTTTGTGGAACTAAAAACAATGGAATAAGAGATAATTGGATCATTAAGAAAAAGTTCCATAGTGATAGACTCAACAGAAAAAATATTGATTGCCCAATTCAATTTGAATGTCAGATAAACAACAAGTAATTTTTTAAGTATAAGTATGTACTGTACTTTTAAAAGTTATTTGTTATTTATCTGACATTCAACTTTAACTGTCTATCTAGGTATTTTATTTGCTTAAAATGGCAACCCTACATAGAGGAGGTAGAACTCAATTCGTCCTTTAGAGGAAGAGGGAAAAAAGAAATGCCAGGCAGAGGGATACCCATGAGCTGCAGTGGACCAAAGACAGGAGCAGTGCATGGGATGCCTTGTAAGTTTTTAGAGCAAACACTTTGAGATCCAGGCTAAAGAGGCTAGATTTAATGCAGAATATATGGGAGAGTTAGAGGTAAGGTGCAGGGTCCTGGGATAAGGTGAGAATCCAAAGGAAGAGATGCTTCACAGAAAGAATGAATGAGACATTATGAAGGAAAAGAGTGGATTCCATATTTTGAAACCAAGCCACTTTGAGCGGGACTTTGTAGCCAAGGAGATCAAGTATGTGGCTATCATTATAGTTAGGTAAGTGGCCTGAATTCAGCCACGTCACTCCTGGTGGCAGCAGGAATGGGGGGAAAAAGGGGTTGGATGCAGAGAGATATTATGAAGGAAGGCTATATGGAGAAGGCAGTAATTAAAATTCTAATGTGAATGTGTACTTGCGCTATAAAAACTTTTTTGAATCCCTGCAGGATCATTATTGGTGACCTAAATAAACAATTATGTATAACTCTAGAGAGGCATCTTGAGATAAGTTAATTCAGACCAAGAAAAAAAAAATAGGGCATTTAATGCCCTCTTTGCTCTTCCCTTAGTAGTAAGAGGAGATTAAAGCTATGGGATTCATACATTTCCCTCCTCGCTTTCCCCCCTCCTCAGAGACTCCACAGGGTTCTCCTGCCCGCCAGAAATGACAGAGCCCTTCAAAGAGAGTGAGTTCAATGCAGCCAGGCAGTGAGGGGACTGGGAAACTCAGGGCAACTTCCCTTGGGGTCTGTGTTACTATTTTGGACCTCCCAAGCAAGTTACTTTTTCCTGATATGTGTACATGAAATTCTACTCTTGTAGCAAATGAAAAAGGTACAGACCCATTTGGTAGCTTTTCCCCAGAAGGGCAGTGCTTCTCCTTAGAAACACTCCCTGGCATGAGCCTGTAACTCTGATTCAAAGAAGCAAAGGGTTCAGAATATCTGCCTTGAGGTATATGTGAAACCAAAACCCAATGATCCTACAAGAACCAGACCCCAAAGATCTGCTTAGAAGCTCAGCTCTAAGCATTTTATCAGCTTCTGATTGCTCACACTGACATTCTTTTTATTTTTTGAATTTTTGAATTTTATTTTATTTATTTTTTATACAGCAGGTTCTTATTAGTTATCTATTTTATACATATTAGTGTATATATGTCAATTCCAATCTCCCAGTTCATCCCACCACCACCACCACCACCACCACTTTCCCCCCTTGGTGTCCATACACACTGACATTCTTCAAGGTCATTTCCCACCTCTGCCAAGCGTGATAAAGCCCACCCCTTCCAGACTGCCCTCTGCATCCTTGTGCATGACATTTCTTATGCTTACACTTTGCATCCAGTCAATCTCTATCTTTCCAAATCCTGCTACTCTTCCAGAGCCTTCCTACATCTCACCTCTTCCGTGGAGAGCTGGCTCCCTATCTACTCCAAACTACTACTCCTAATTTCTCCCTTTCACTTAAGGAAGGACACATATTAAAACCCAACTGTGGGCTTCCCTGGTGGTGCAGTGGTTGAGAGTCCGCCTGCTGATGCAGGGGACATGGGTTCATGCCCCGGTCTGGGAAGATCCCACGTGCCGCGGAGCGGCTGGGCCCGTGAGCCATAGCCGCTGAGCCTGCGCGTCCGGAGCCTGTGCTCCGCAACGGGAGAGGCCACAACAGTGGGAGGCCCGCGTACCGCAAAAAAAAAAAAAAAAAAAAACTGTAAACTATTTTGTATTAGTTGCTCATATGGAGGCATTTTGTTCAGCCTTCCCAGTGAGGTCTGTAGATTCCATGAGGGCAGGAATTATTTCTTTTTGCCTAAAAGCACAAATACCTACTTTCTGTATTAAATTTTAAAAATTAAAGTCATAACAAATGTATCACACTAATGCAAGATGTGAGCAGAAACTGTGAGGGGCTTGAGAGGCTTATAGGACTTCTCTATACTGTATGCTCAATTTTCTATGAACTTAAAACTGCTCTTCAAAATTGAAGTCTACTAATTTAGAAATGTTTAATTTAATATCTTTTCCCAAATCCTGAGTTCCATCCTCTCTTTCAAGAAACAGAAAGAAGCAAAGAGAGAAAGGGGCAAAGAAGACATTTAAAAGATAGACCTACATATAAAAGTCAATTGCTTTCCTATATATTAACAATGAACAAATGGATTCAAAATTAGAAACACAACACCATAAACACTAGCACCAAAAAAAAAATCTATATGAGGAAAACTAGAAAATTCTGCTGAAAGAAAGATCTAAATAAATATAGAGGTATTCCATGTTCATGGATAGGAAGACTCAATATTATTAAGATGTCAGTTCTTCCCAACTTGATCTATACATTCAATGCATTTCCAATCAAAATCCCAGTAAATTATCTCGTGGATAAGAACAAACTGATTCTAAAGCTTATATCGAAAGGCAAAAGGCCCAGAATAATCAACCCAATATTGAAGAAGAACAAAGTCACAGGACTGACAAGACTCAATGTAAAGACTTAACCATAACGCTATAGTAATCAAGACAATGTGGTATTGGCGAAAGAAAAGACAAATAGATAAATGAAACAGAATAGAAAGCCCAAAAATATACCCACACAAATAGAGTCAACCAATCATTGAAAAAGGAACAAAGGCAATTCAATGTAAAAAGGATAGTGTTTTCAACAAATTGTGCTGGAACAACTGGACATCCACATGCAAAAAAATTAATCTAGACACAAATCTTACACCTTAAACAAAAATTAACTCCATATAGATCATAGACATAAATGTAAAATGCAAAACTGTAAAACTTCTAGAAGATAATAACATAGGAGAAAATCTAGGTGACCTTGCATTTGGTCATAACTTTTTACATACAACATCAAATACACAATTCATGGAAGAAAAAATTAACAAATTGGACCTTATTAGAATTAAAACCTTCTGCTATGCAAAAGACCCTGTTAAGAGAATGAAAAGGCATCCATAGACAGGGAGAAAATTTTTGCAAAACACATATCTGATGAAGGACTTGTACCCAAAATATACAAGAACTCCTAAAACACACCAATAAGAAATCAACCCAACTAGAAAAATGCGCAAAATATCTGAATAGCCTTGACCACAGAAAATACACATACGGATGGCAAGCAAGCACATGAAAAGATGCCCAACATTGTAAGCTATTAGGGAAGTGTAAATTAAAATGAGATATCACTACAAACCCATTAGAATGCTAAAACCCTACACAATGACAGTACCAAATTCTGGCAAGAATTTGGAACAACCAGAACTCTCATTCATTCATTGTCGATAGGATTGAAAAATGGTACAGCCACTTTGAAACGCAGTTTAACAGTTTCTTACAAAGCTGAGTATAGTCTTACCACATGATCCAGCAATCTCATTCCTAGGTGCTTACCCAAGTGATTTGAAAACATTATGTCCATACAAAACATGCACATAAATGTGTATAGCAGCTTTATTCATAATTACAAAAAGATTGGACACAACTAAGACATCCTTCAATAAGCGAATGGATAAACAGATTGTGGTACATCTATACAATGGAACATTATTCAGCAATAAAATGTAATGAGCTATCAAGCCATGAAAGACTTGGGGGGAATCTTAAATATATATTGTTAAGTGAAAGAAGCCAGTCTGAAAAATCTACAATACTATATGATTCCAACCATATGACATTCTGGAAAAGGCAAAACTGGAGACAGTAAAAAGATCATTGGTTGCCAGGGGCTGGGGAGGCAGGGAGGAAAGGACAAATATATGCAGCATGGGGATTTTTAAGGGCAGTGGAATTATTTTTTATGATATTATAATGATGAATACACAACATTATGCACTTGTCAAAACTCATAGTCTGTACAACACAAAGAATGAACTCTAATGTAAACTATGGACTTTAGTTAAAAATAATGTATCAATACTGGCTTATCAATTGTAAAAAGGAAAAAAATAAAAGGTGGATTGTGAAGCATTTTTAATTTATTCAGGTTTTTAAGCACTGAACTGACTTTCTGACTTTTTGATGCTATTGGGTAGGAAAGGATGCATTTATGTAAAACATACCTAAATTGCCTCACAGTCTATGTCCAGTTACTGAAACCTGTGTTAATTTGTCCAAAATAATAGTATGGTTTGTCCAGCATGCTCACCTGTGCCTTAGCAGAAATGAGACTTCACCAGAGGCCTAGGCGGGCACAAGATTCATTTTATGATGAAACTTACCCACATCATGTCACGGTCGTCTTAATGCCATCCAGAAAAAATTTTTTTCAATTTCTCATGGGTCTTCCTCAGCAAGGGCACAAATTGTTTAGAGTGTTGGCTGGGAGTGTATGGAAACAGGTGTATTCATAATGGGCTCCCTTGGGCCCATATGCAGATTCCAGCTAGAGAAATCCTGGGTGGTGGTGGCAGGCTTTGACTTGCCTCCCTGGGGTGGAGTCCTCCTTTAAGTGTACTAGCCTGCTTCTCTACAGGCAGCATATACACAATAATGACATTGCCTGTGGTGCTATGGTTACCAGATTTAAAGGGCCAGAGGCCATTAGCTATGACCCTTAACCTACCTCTTACGCTCCAGCAGCAATGGCAGAGGAGAAGGAATCGTTAGTGGGGCCTGGCCCTTCACTTCATGGCAAGGAAGAAGCCTGGGAAGCTGAAGATACTCTCCCAAAGAGAGATGGGGGAACCAATACCCCGACTCATTCTTCTCCCTCCCTCCAAGTTCCTGCCAATGCCTCTCAAAGGTGGGAGCCCTAGGGCCCTGCCCACCCCCCAGGGTACCAAGGCTTGGCAGTGGGCCTAGAAGGGGCAAACAGAAGATATTCAGAAGAACCTGCAATTTCATACTTCCCCCTTTTAGAATCATAGGCGTATCATCTGGACTGAACCGCCTCAGAACTTCAACACATGTTCTTGTTCCACCAACAAGCATTAGCTCTGCTTTCTAATATAAAGAGAACATTTTGAACAGAAATTGGAATATATTTTGTCATGATTTCTGATGATAAGACATTGTGTTGACTTTTTGCACTGCAGCCACAGATGAGCAATAACTTGGAAGAGCATCCCATAATGATCCCATGGTCTGTTCTTGAGAATTTACTGATACCTGGCTGCCTGTAAGTATTGGAGCCAGTACAGATTTCACAGTTACTGACTCATGTGTGCAAAAACGTAATTTTCTCTATTCTCCTATAATTGAGTGTAATTTCAATTTATAATTGAGAAAATTTAATCTAGTCACTCTCAGAGAAATTCATTTGAATTCAGTCATTTCTTAGGCAATTCAAGTTTATAATTCAGTCACAATTAGGTTGAAAACGTCCTCTCTTTTATCCTCCCTGCCCTCTCCTCTTCCCTGGAACTGATCTCAGCTCTCAAGGGCTTATCCTAGGAGCCCACTTCTTGGTCTTAATCTGTGCTGCCTGGTTCTGGGTGTAGCAGATGACACATGCTCCCTTGGGGGGTCTGCAGGACACAAGGGGGTTCCCATTAATTCTCTCCATTAAGAGGGTAGCTCCGTCCTCACCTGGTTTTCATACTTCATCTTGGGCCAACCCCCTGGTTCTCTCTCTTTCTCAGCTAAATTTTCTCTACACAGAAACCTTCAGGACATTGTGGGTGTCCTCTTATGCCACTCTGACCTGTGGGACACTGGGTCTGGCCAGTCTTCTATCCTCTTGTACCTAGACATGCCACACCACCATTCCTACTCGCCACATCAAGAGGACCTGAGGCACTTCTCCCCGAGGCTTGCTGGCTTGCTCTCTCCCCAGCCTCAGGCTGTGGTCCAGGGAGGGGGCACAAGTACCTCTTCTGTCAGGAGCCTCCAGATAAGGCCTTGAGATGCACTGAAGAAATCTGATGCACATAAGTAAAGAGAAAAGCACATCCATTGACCTGTCACACCCCAGTCTGCCGCAGTATCCTCTGGTTTATTTCCATTTACTATTTTACCTTGTAAGGTAATACTAACGGTCATTAGATTAATTTTATTTCATAACTGAAATTGACCAGAAGAAATTTCTAAACAAGATTGTTTCAAAAATATTTTGGGGGGACTTCCCTGGTGGCACAGTGGATAAGACTCCATGCTCCCAATGCAGGGGGCTCGGGTTCGATCCCTGGTCAGGGAACTAGATCCTACATGCATGCTGCAACTAAGAGTTCGCATGCCACAACTAAGGAGCCCACTGCCACAACTAAGACCCAGTGCAACCAAATAAATAAATTTAAAAAAAAAAAAAAAAAAATTTTGGGGAAACAGCTACTTGTTAGAACATATGTTTATGGCTACCCCAGCACTCTAGGACCCCAAGTTCCCCATTCCCCCACTTCTGACGACTTACTTAGATATGTAAATTACTGAAGGATGGTGATCAAATTAGCCTCCTTACTCAATAATCACACTTGTTATCCTCATAAACTTCAAAGCTCATCTCTCACTAAGTGCTTACATACATTTTCAAGTCATCCCACTGGTTTCTCATTTTGTGACCCCAAAGAACTTAGTATAATACGTCAGCCAGTTCACTTCCATTTTGAGAGTTCTTTAAAACATTAAAACCAGTCCCAGAAATCCCTACAAGAGGCTGTAAGTTACAGTCATCCATCTTGAAATGTGTCCACTGTTAGCTGTTTCTGAGACAAAGCTCAATCTAGTCAAGCCATGTCCTCCCATTTCACGGGGTCTCAACTTTAAAAATAATAACTTCCTAATAATAATAACAACAATAATAATAATTTCCTGAATATAAATTTGTCCAGGTATGTTACAAAGTATAAATTTAGCATTTCTAAACATGACGACACAGATAGAAATTACAAAGGAAAAGGCTGATAGAGTTGATCACGTAAAATGAAAACTTCTGTACCCCCCAAAATACCATAAACAAAATTAAAAGGCAAAAAGAAAACTTAAAAAAAAACACCAATGGCATTATGACAACTTATAAGACCAGTCAAAATGTTAATATCTTAAAAATTAATAAAACAAAGGTAAACACCTCATTTTTTAAAAATGAACAAAGGATGTACAAGTAATCCCTGAAAGAAAATATACAAATGACCAACAAAGTATATAATTTTTAAAATATACCAACTTTCTAATAAACTCATAAATGCAAATTAAAATGAGATGCCATTTTTCCTCTTAAAGATCAGCAGATTTTTTTTTTAAAGGGTAACACCAATGTCGGCAAATTTGCAGTAAAGTAGACACGTATTCACACTGCTGCTAAGAATGTAAACTCGTAAAATATTTCTGGAGAATAATTTCACAATTTGTACCAAAAGCCTTAACAATATTTATATCCAGGGGGAGCATAACTCTCTTCTCCCTGCGTGGCTGCCCAGAGTACGTCCAAAGAGTAGGGAAAGTTGGGGGGAATAACTTTACAGTTGAACAACCTGACACACACTGCGTCAGCCAGGTCAACACCAACATCATAATCATCGACATCAAGGTCTACTTCAACAGTCGTAAATCATGCTGACAGTACATATTCTTGATATGATGTAATAAAAATGGCATATTACCTCTGCGATCTTCCTCTCAAAACCCCACAGCCCCGATCTAACCATAAGAAAGACAGTCACTCCCATTCTCCCAACTCCTCAGCCCCTGACAACCATTAATCTGTTTTCTGTTTCTGTGGATCTCCCTACTTTGGATATTTCATATAAATGGAGTCATCTATGACCTTTTGTATCTAGCTTCTTTCACTTAGCGTGTTTTTAAGGTTCAACCATGTTATAGCATTATCAATACTTCACTCTTTTTATGGCTAATATTCCACTGTATGGATATATCACATTTCGTCTATCCCTTCATCAGTTGATGGACATTTGAGTTGTTTCCACCTTTATCTATAGTGATATGGCGCTATAGTGAACAGTGAATAGTGCTGCTATGAACATTCATACACAAGCTTCTGTTTAAACATATTGCTTCTATAATAAATAAAAATATGCCATTCTTAAAAAAATAATATCTCTTTTAGTCTTGTCAGGCTGCCATAACAATATACCATAGACTTGGGTGGCTTTAACAACAGAAATTTATTTTCTCACGGTTCTGGAGACTAGAAGATCAAAGTTCCAGCTGACTGAGTTCAAGTATTTTAATCATCACTTGCCTTAGTTGTTCTTCAGGGTCAGCCTTGGATAATTAATCTCTCTTAAACATTATTATAAATACTTGGCAGTTTGGGGGAAGGCTATTTTTGTCTTCGTAATCCCAAATTTATACAAGGAATGCATTCAAAAAAGTTGGGAGTGAGCAGGAATGAAATTTCCCAGGTAAGGTTATAAGCGGGGGTTGGTGTTCCATCCCCTAGTCAGCCCAGACAAGCCGTTCTTATGGATGTAAATGTTAACAAAAGAACTGAATCTGCTATCTACTCTTCAATCCAAGGGCAATTTTGCGGAACGCTCAGAAAATGTTATAGTATTTAAATATAAGGAAAATTGCACAGTGTTGGCTATGACGTTACAAAGGCTCTTTAGCTAGTCTCTCTCTTCTTGCTTTGCAAACCCTGGGAAATCCTGAGGCTCAATTCTCACCCGCATTCCACCATGAATTCACATCATCACCTGATGTCTTTCCCCAAATGTGACACATACGCAAAACCAAAAATAACAAGAGTAAAGAGTCTATTTTGAGAAGTTCATACAACTAACAACCAAGATCTTTCCAAAGCCCAGGGTACATCTGTTTAAAAGTAAATATACAGAAGTCAAGAAATTAGATTCTGTTGTTATTTCCCTACTGGGAATTAGCAAGTGGTCCCTCAGTTTATATGGATGTTAAAACAATTTTTCCATGGGTCTTTCTGATAACATGTGAGCAGTGATCTAACAGCTAGGGAAGAATTCTTGATTAATTCCTCCCCTGTGTGCTGCGTTCTGACTCCAAGGCCAGGAGCCCTTCCCCTGCACCATCTTATCTTCCCCATGTTAAGGGTGCAGAGACTGAGACCTGGAGGTCAACGGCAACGAGCTAAGGATTTTTCTTGGGCTTGGGGAGTGGACGAAAGGGCAGCAGTGAAGAAAGGAGGGACTCCATTCAGCCAGTGAATCAAGGGCTTTTCAGGGCACAGCCTTCTTTACAAGCACCTCAGTGACAAGCTCCCAGAAAACCTAGGCTTAATTTAATCTTTCTGTCTTCCTGGTGTGGGGTCTTGTCTAATAATAACATTAAATTCCATTTGTACGTGTTCAGCTTCACAACCTGCTCCTCCGGCGGCATGAGCTGCATGAGGCGTAATTAATGAAGGTGTGTAAAGTGTTTGCAACGGAGCCTAGCACCCTCACGATGATAAACATCACCACCACCATCATCATCACCATCCCTAAGTCAGTAGGATTATTCACATTTCAGTTTAGTTTTATTTTTGTGCATGAATTGCCTTCACATTAAGAAGAAACAGTAAAATCTTTTTTTCGGTTTTAAAAATACTATAACTACTGCATTAAGAAAGTTGGAAGGGCATGAAGGTATTGTATAATCTGACTGATGTCTGTACTATTTGAGCTGAAATCAGATCAATATATCTGGACCAGTGGCAGTGGGAGAATTCCATGGTACAGGGTTTGAGATTTGGGTTCCCCTAATGATCACTCGTAAGGAAGGGATGGCGATCGGACTTCTACATTATTGCTCTGAAGGAAAATACCTTGTTTGCTGTTAAGGCCAGACTCTTACAGAACCACAATCCTAATGACAAGGGTGTTAGAGTCAGAAGGGACCCTGGAAACCATCTATGATGTGGCACAGGGATTGTGACAGCCCGGAGTTGGGCACTGGCGAAGTCCCAACAGATCTCTACTAAATCCCTTCCCAAGGTATTTTACAGGAAAGCCCAGTGTATTAAACAGAGAAAAATGGAAGTGTTCAGTTAAAGCTGAGGTGTCCCTCAGACCCCTCACAGGCTCTTGAGAGCAGAATTTTAAAATTATCAACACACTTCCACCCCTCATTTTGACCCATCACAGCAGACAGCCTGAGACAGTGGAAAGATCAGAGCCTGAGAGTCAGCCAGACCTGAGGTTTAAGTCCAGCTCTGCCACTTCATTAAGATGTTTGTCTCTGACACAGACACTGGCTTCTCAAATAAATCCTGTATTTCTCCATCCATCTACACCATGGGGTGGCTGTATGAGGTTATGTCTATGTGCATTTCTGTGAAGGACTTTATCCTGAGAAACATCTGTCTCAGGAAAGAAGAGTTCGCAAATTCACGAACTGTGCTTTGCTTTATATGTATAGACTCGTTGCTATTTATCTTTTTGTTAAAGTAAGAGGTTGTTGCCTCGATTATACACATCACTGTTTTTTCTCCTTAAGTGTGGTGAACGGATTGGGATTGACACACATACACTAATATGTATAAAATGGATAACTAATAAGAACCTGCTATATAAAAAAATAAAATAAAATTCAAAAAAAAAGTGTGGTGAACGCTGTAACATGGAAAACGTCTCTGATACGTTTAAGTTAATGAGGATAATACAGTGGCAGGATGATTAGCAACTATGCAAAATATATGTACAAATAGAAGAAAAGAGTGGAAAGTAATAATAAAAATTACAATGTATGTAAAATGCAAAGATGTTTATGAAATGCAAACATTTTTGCTGAAATCCACATCTCTTACTTTAAAATATCGCTGGAAATAGAAGTCTACTTTACCAAGGAGAGACTTGAATTAATTGGTAGTTAACATAAAGCCATTTAACATATTCAGTTCCCTGGTCCCAAGCACCGCTCTGGCTGCGAGCCAGCTGAGGGCCAGAGACCCCGGAGTCTGGGCTGAGCGCAGGGGTGTCAGAGTTTGGGACTTCCTGTGGGATCCAGAATTCAGGGCTAAGGGCTGTCTGAAAGTCGCCACCCAGAGACATAATTTAAACCAATGACCATCCGGCCAAGTCATCAATCCAAAGGTCCTTGTCAGAGACAGAGACAGTTTGGAAGGGCAACCTAGAGGACTTCTTTGGGCTGCAGGGCAAATCCAAAGTTGCTTCTCACAGATTCCTGCAGCCCTCTCTCTGGTGGGGCTGGATCTGAGCAGGTGACTGAAAAGTCCAACATGGGTTGAACTGCTAACCCAAGAGAAGATTGAAATAACAGCTGTCTTATTCCCCAAAATGTAGTAAGTACAACACAGGCTTTGGAGTCAGAGAGACAAGGGTTCAAATCCCAGATCAGCTACATGCTAGTTATGTGATTTGAGCAAATTATCTAAACTCTTCAGCCTCAGTTTCCTTATCTGGAAACACGGGTGTGGCAGAGGAGACTACTGGGCCTCTAAAATTGGGGCTCCCTTCCATGGTATAGAGATGTTGCTGGAAAGTAGCTATCCTGCCAGGGACTGATTTCATTTCCCAGGACATTTCCATCTAAGTGGGGCTATGTTACAAGGCCTGGACATGAAAATGTGGGCAGAAATTATGGGTGTGTCAAAGAAGCTGAGAATCCAGTATGACTTCCCCATACTCTCTTCCCCTCCTGCCTTGGAAGTCATGTATTAAAGCTGTCAGTGTTTCAAAATGGAAGGGCCTAGATCCTCAAATCACCACTTGGAAGAGAGCTGTTTAAGACAGCAACCCAACTAAGAACTTCTACCTTGGCATTGGGTAAACAATAATATCTCTTCATGTGTTAAGTCACTGAGATTTGGGGGTTGCTTGTTACAGTAGTTAGCATACCCTACGGTAAATATCTAATTTTTAGGGAAGAATTTAATCTATTTCAATAAAACAAGTTACCTTATCATACCAAAAAAAAAAAAAAAAAACCCAAAAAACAAAACAAAAACAAACACACACAAAACAAAACTGGATAAATTCTTGCCAAATTTGGAAAGTACATTTAAGGTACTTTGATGCCATATATAGGCTACATAGTATAGAAGACACTTATTTTGGTGGCTTCTCAGTGGCAACTCAAAGAGTTAAACAGTCAACCCCCAGAAGTACAATGAGAGGCCTGTGTAACTCCTGATTCAGACAATAAGACATACAGAATAAGAACTGGTGAAAAGACACAGGGGTTCCTAATATGATCACCAAATCAGAAGCCACTTAGAGCAGACACCTGAATGTCACGTGCTGGTTTCCACAGAATTGCCTATCACATGAGCAACTCTGGATGGATTACTCTAAGGTGTGTAACAGTAGCCAGGTTAATTTTTTAATGATGGTTACTGGTTCTCCTCAGCAAAGCAGGGGAGGCAAGCTAGTGAAATGATATACGTAAAGTGCCTAACACAGTGTCTGCAACCAACCGCTAGCTCCCTTTCCCTGCTAGCTCACCACAGTCGTTGCTTGCTTATTGCCTCATCTCACATCTGGAGCAGGAAATTGTGTTGCAAAGAACATTCCTTCGGATCTGAAGGACAAACTGTGCCCTAGGCTTGGCTAGTGGAAAATTTTTCTTAGTTTTGAAGGCTCAGGAGAGCTCACTGGTGATGCTGACAGAATTTGAGAAATAAGGCATTTTTTTAGGTTGCTTAAATGAACTTCAGTGTTGGCTCAGAATCAGTGCCACATGAGAACCATCTTTTGCTGACCAATTAGTTCAGGGCCACATGAAAAAAAATGGGGTGGAACTTATTTGACATGTTGAAGGGCAATGACGATTCCTTAGTAAACAAAGGTTTACTGTACATAGTTATGTTTTGGATGTCATGGTTTGACCTATAATATGTCCAGATCTTAAAAAAAAATTTAGTGACCTTTTGAATGTGGAGCCTAGTTTTTCCCTCCTTGAGTGTGAACTGTACTTATTGATTGACTTCTTATTTTTTTGGCCACACCACACGACATGCACGATCTTAGTTCCCCGACCAGGGATTGAACCCGTGCCCCCTGCAGTGGAAACTCGGAGTCTTAACCACTGGACTGCCAGGGAAGTCCCTTGATTGACTTCTAAAGAATAGAATGTGAGGCAAGTAAAGGTGTTTTTGGCTTCTGAAATTAGGACAGAGTGGCCTCCTCCTTGCTCTCTCTTGGACTTTTCACTCTGGGGGAAGCCAGCTGCCATGTTGTAAGACACTCAAACAGCCCTATAGAGAGGTCCCCATGATGAGGCCCTGAGGCCTCCTGCAAACGTCCAGCAAGGAACTGAGACCTTCTGTCAACAGTTATGTGAACAAGCTACCTTGGAAGCAAATCAACCAGTGCCAGTCTCTACCCTTCAAATAACTGCAAACCGGGCTGATGCCTTCACTGCAACCTCATGAGAGACCCTTAGTCAGGACAATCCAGGGAGCTGCTCCCACATTCCTGACCCACAGAAACATAACGTTTCATAATGAGATAATGTTTGCTGTTTTAAGCTGCTAAATTTGGGGGTTATTTGTTATGCAACAATAGACAACTAATACAGGGACCCTTTTCCAAGACCAAGAATATTATAGCTGGGACTCTCTTAGGCACAGAGTAAAGTATACAATATTGCATTTTAGTTAGGGGCGTGTATGTGTGTGTGTGTGTGTGTTTTAACACACATAAAAGGCAAAACTTAAGTGTACACCCAAGGACTTTTTACCTATGCATATACCCGTGTAACCACTACCCAGGTCAAGAGATAGAACATTTCCATTAGTCTAAGAAATTCCCTCATGCCCATATCCAGTTAATAACTTTTACCAGAGGTAGCCACTTCTCTGAGTTCTGTAACTATAGATTAGTTTTGTATATTCTTGAACTTCCTATAAATGGAATTATTCCATATATACTCTTTTATGTCTGGTTTCTTTCACTCAGTATAATAATTTTTAAGTTTATGTTGTTACGTATTTCAATAGTTTGTTCCTTTTATTGCTAGGAAGTATTCCACTGCCCAATTTATTTATTTCCCTATTGACAAACGTTTGGATTGTTTCCAATTTGAGGCTATTATGAATAAAGCTAGGGCTTCCCTGGTGGCGCAGTGGTTGAGAGTCCGCCTGCCGATGCAGGGGACACAGGTTTGTGCCCCGGTCTGGGAAGATCCCACATGCCGCGGAGCGGCTGGGCCCGTGAGCCATGGCCGGCTGAGCCTGTGCGTCTGGAGCCTGTGCTCTGCAACACGAGAGGCCACAACAGTGAGAGGCCCGCATACAGAAAAAATTAAAAATAAAAAATTTTTTTAAATAAAGCTAATATGAATATTCTTGTACCAGTCCCTTTTGTGGACCTAGGCATTCAATAGTCTTGGGTAAATCCTTAGGAGTAGAACTGATGGTGGGTGTATGTTTAACTGTTAAACAGTTTTCCAAAGTAATTGGTCACTTTTACATTCCCACTGAAAGTAATGCTTCTTTTTTTTAATTTGAAGCCACACCAGTTTGAAAACAAAGAAAAACAAAAGCGAGTCTTAATGAAAAATGAGAGGCAGTGAATAAAGAGCTTCCTAAATTATTTGGAATAGTCAAGAAAACCAGTCTATAAGGCACAGAGCTATCTGACAGCTGATCCTCCGGGCAAATACTTTTATTTTGATTATTGGTTTGGAAATAATTTTAGTCACTTAGATCAAAAGTTTTCACAAAGATGATTCAAGCAGGGGCCAAAATCCCAAGAGGAGAAGAACTTACATAAAGAACCCTTCAGATGAGCTTTGCGCTGGGTTAAATGGAAGAGAGAAGAATCTTCCCAAGTGGTGTGCTTGTTTACTTGGCCAGCCCAGGCTGTGACAAATGAAACAACTTTTTGATGCCTAACGCAGTTCGCCCTCAGGCACTGAGTCAGCTTTGTGTTTCCCATGAGTCCTGCTTCAAATAAACAGATAGGAGAACTTGATTAATTAAGCACTCTGGGGCACAGGACTGTGATAGGCCCCAGGCTCTGCACACAGGCTGGTAGCCGGTCTGCAGCTTGCTCCCGGCAGAAGAGTCCTAAAACCCACAGTGTTATTTTCGTTGGTTGTATGGGGCTCAGTGAGAGAAAATGAAAACTGTAAAGCCAGAATATAAGTCCGTTCTCAGCAACTTCAGGAGATGCTCGATGCAATCTTTTTTCTATTAGGAAAATTAAACATTGTCAATGAGCTAAATAACCAAAAATATGAAATGGTTAAATCAAAGCCTCTCTTCCTCCTGCAGTTGGTGGGAATTATTGTGTGTTTAAGAACAGAGAAATGACACAATGAGGCCTTAGAAAAGTCCTGAGGCATCAGTGTGCCAAGCAGAGAGCCGTCTGCACAGACGTAGAATGGCAAAAACCCGATCTGGGGCTCTAAGCCATCTGTAGGCAGTTATTCCCAGACAATTCAGGAGACGACTGGGGCTTGGTCCTGGACAAACTAATGAATTTTCTCATGACTTTATTACAAGTGACTTAGATGCCAGGGGGAAAGGAATAAGGAATACCTTTTTTTTTTTTTTCTTGAGTACCTACCTCTTACCAAGCACCACACCAAGCACTTGCCTAGCATTAGCTGACAATTGACTTAATCCCCCCAACAACTCCACGAAGTAGATATCACTATCCCCATTTCAAAGATGAGCTCTGCCCCAGGGAAGTTAAATCACTTGTGGAAATTCCCCCAACTAAAAGGAGAAGAGCTCAGTATTTAAACTCAAGTCTTCCAACTTCAAACCCCTGCTCTAGACTTTACTGACAGCAAAGAAAGTTTTAAAGGAGGTTTTCTTGTTTTTTTGTGTTTTTTTTTTGCGGTACGCGGGCCTCTCACTATTGTGGCCTCTCCCGTTATGGAGCACAGGCTCCGGACGCGCAGGCTCAGCGGCCATGGCTCACGGGCCCAGCCGCTCCGCGGCATGTGGGATCTTCCCAGACCGGGGCACAAACCCGTGTCCCCTGCACTGGCAGGCGGACTCTCAACCACTGCACCACCAGGGAAGCCCTAAAGGAGGTTTTAAATGGGCAGCTGCGACCTTAGCCATGGGCAAGAGCACCAGGCTCAGACTGAGTATAGAAGCTGGGCTTGAAAAGGAAAACACATTTTTCCCTTAAGTTCTACTCCTAATGGCTCTCCACTGCCCAGGTTTAGCTTATTTTCCTATGAGGAAGGTTTAGTAAAAAGCCTTTTCCTGTGAGAGCATTGTCTCCCCGAGCCCCTATAGTCCACAGGGACCAGCCTTAAGCTTTATACGATGGAGAGTTTTTCCTGCTTTCCCCTCCAAGGCTCCCTGCGATCGACCTCCCTTTTCTAGTGTAGAGGAAAGCCTTCTTTATTCCTGTCTATTTAGAGATGTCCTCCAGCACTAGAAAGTCGTAGCATTTTTATAAGCCACACAAACAACAATGTATCACCTCAATTCCCAGCTACTGTGCAGTTTGGGGGTCTTCTGGGTGGCAGCAGGTTGGAGCATACTCAGCTAGTTTGCCCTTATTAAACTGTGAAGGTCACTTCTCTGCCAGGATTCATAAACGGTCAGCCCTCGCTTCCCCTCCACAAATGTGTCTCTTCCAGAGCCTTCTGCAATTATGGCTCATTTCCCTAGGTTTCATATAGCAGGCATCTGAACAGAATTAAAAGCATACGCACGTGCAAAAATAATCCGCTTCCCAAGATAGTAAATGCTGAGTTCTATATTAGAACACGCTGTGAGCGTTGACTGGCTAGGGCATGATTAACCTAATAGGCTTAAAGTTCCACTTGCCATGCACATCTGTCAGGACACGAGCAAAATGCAATCCGGTAATCCACGGGACTGAAGTCCTCGAGAACTGCCCTGTGGCTCACCAGCAGCAGAGGGTTCAAAACTTAGAACAACACCAGAACGGCGGCAGCATCACTACCTCTACACGATGGGGCCAAGGAAGTAAAGAAAGCCGGTTCCAAGTTTAGGACGTTGCACCTTGGACTTCAAAGGATTCTGGCTTGGAAACTGCCTGGATGGACTAGTAAGACTGCCTTTTGTTCCTGTTTTGAATACAATTCTCTGAAAATTGTGAGGGTTGCAGATGGGAGATGACTACAGGCTGACATCATGGGATGTACACCTTCCCACAGTGATATTGTTAACAGCGTTGCTAAGAGTGGCATCCAGTTTTTTAAAAAGCCCAAAGCAACTCTGCCAGGATGTCAGGGGCCCAGTGAAAGATGCTCCATCCCTTTGCTGGTTCAAAACTCCACCTGCTATGACTCTGGAGGGGGCTCGTCCCAGGGACAGAGGCCAGAAGAGCAGCAAAGTCCCCGGTGGATCCAATCCGGGGCTGAAAGTCTTTGTCAGCTCACCAGAGATCCCACTTCGGGCAAAAGGAAAGACATGGAAGGACTGATCCCAGAAACCAAAACCTCCCCATCCCAGCTGAACAAAGCACAGAGCTACGTGGCTACAGACGTTCCACTCAAGAGACAGAGTTCCCATGGATCACAAGGGGCGGCCTTTTCTGGGGAAGAGAGTGAGGAAAGCAATACCCGGGAGACTTCCAAATGGGGAAAGAGGCCAAAATGTCACAGGTCGAGCAAACAGGGCCATGACTGCCAAACCATCCTTCCTGCCCACGAGTCTGAAGACAAAGTAGACTTCCCTGAGCCCCTGGTGAAGGCCCACCAGCGTGCTTACACCTATCTGCACACCTGCCTCTCCAAATACGAAGCAGTTATGAGCATCACCCATTGCGCCACGCAGACCCAGGAGCTGCTGCAGCCCATGGTCGGCTTCCTGTTGCTGTGTTTTGATGAGGTCAACCAGCTCTTAGGGGAAATCTCCAAGGATGGAGAAGAGCTCCTCCAGGAAGTTAAGGAGGATCTGGCTTGGCCTTTGAAGAAAAGAGAGCCCCAGGAGCAGCCAGATCTCTTGCAGCAGCTTCTGCAGTACACAGTTAGCAAGCTGCAGGCGCTCAGCGGCACGGTGGCCTCGCTCTCTGACAGCCTCCTGGAGGGCTCCGGCCGCTACTTCCAAGGCGCCGCGGGCCACCTGGGAAACAAGCTGTGCAAGAAGAAGGGTGCGGATGAGCACCTCCTCAGGGTTCTGGGGCACCTGGAGAGCTTAGCGAGTGGCCACGGTGACCCTGAAGTGCAGGGCCTACCCTTGTGCTCTGAGGACAGTGGCATCGGTGCTGACAATGAGTGTGTGCAGCTGGCAGACAAACTGGGCAAGCGAGCCAGCTGGGACTTCGTGCTGGAGCCTGCAGAGTGGAGGCCAGCGATTCCACCCACAGTGGAGGCCAAGCTGTCCAGACATACCTGGCAGCAAAGCCCATTCTGGATGGGTTCAGCCAGACCCCAGGACTGCCCGCTCTCCAGGCCTCTTACAGCAAAGGTTCAGCCAGCAGTGCAGGGTGGATCGGGGAGCCCCTGGCCCTCCAGCACAGGCCCAGAAAATACTGCCTCCAGGCCTTGGGGGCTGGGCCAAAGTGCTCCGTGTGATTCCCCTGGGATCAGGATCTCCAGGGAAGCACACTTTCCTAAAGGCTCCAGGTTGATGGACACTCCGCCCCTCAGTGAATGTGAGGACAGCAGCCCAGAAGCGGAGGAAGACAAAGAGAGCTGCCTGAGTCTGCGCGCGGGGCAGGGAAGCGCTTCCCATGCAAGGCCTCGGTCTTCACCTGCCGGTGGTGCCGAAAGCCTATTTCAACCACACCCCCGGAGGCTTAGGAGCCCCCAGGACGAGGAAATGATTCTGAAGATGAAGGAAGCAATCAGTGAAAGGATCAAGTTTGTCCCCCTGCCCTCTGAGCACCAGGAATGGATCGAGGAAGAGGAGAGAACCGTGGTGGCCCCAAGACCGAACACGGCCAGCGACAGCAGGAAGGCCCCCTCAAGGCAGAGGAGGTCCCAATCTGAGGGGTGTCTGAAGAGCCACGTGGAGGACCCCACGCTCCAGGAGCTGCGGAGGGTCCAGAGAGACCTCAGCCAGAGGCTGGAGGCGCTTTGCACCCGGGACACCCGACGGCAGGGGCACAGCCAGAAGCAGGTTCTGCAGCCCAGGGCAACAGCGCTGAGGCCTGACCACTACTGCAAGGTCACCCCAAGCAGCACCATCAGCAAGCTGAAGGCGTCCCTCACCAAGAACTTCAGCATTTTGCCAAGTCAGAGCACCTTGCAGAAATGCTGTCCCCACCCTGAGGGAGAACAGCCCTGGCCGGGAAAAGCTGAGGGGCTTCCAAACGTCATGCCATCAGGTGAGAGGGCCAGTGAGGCTCCCAGGGCCCGGGACTGGAACATCAAGAGCTGTCCTACCAGAACATCGGTCAAGAAACTCATTGAAACTTTCAGTCCCACCGAGGGTCTAAGGACACTGGGGGATTCCAAGGACTCTGGGCCGAGCCCCTGCCCCAGGAAGTGGGGGGTCCCCACCATGCCTCCCAGATTCCCCATTTACAGGGGACTTGCCCCTTTGTATCCAAAGCCTCGAATTTCTCCAGCAGCAGGTGGAGAATCTCTCAGGATGGGCCCAGGCTGGAGGCCCTTTGCTCCCACCTTTCCCCCTCTGCTCACAGCAGAAGCGTCCAAGAGTGAGGACCTCAACTGTGAAACAGAGGAGAACCCAGAGCATCTCCCTCCACCGCCTCTGGAAATCCTGATGGACAAATCATTCACTTCCCTTGAGCCCCCAGAAAACAGCAATCTAGCAGAGAGCTCCCTTGAAGGGACCCACGTGCCAGGGCTGGGAGGGGCTGGCCCCGCCCGGAGAACGTGGGCTTCCCCAAAGCTAAGAGCCGCCATGAGCCCCTCTGACCTGCTGCCCAGCAAAAGCACGGCCACCCTCTCCAGGGCCCGCAGCACAGAACCAGGGAGAAGCAAGAGCAGCTGCAATCCCGGAAAGCTCGCCTTGGACCTCAGTCACCCACCAGCAGCCAGCGGGAACCCAGAGGTGCAGGGCAGCAGGGCTCAGAGTCAGGCACGAGCGGACAGGGCCACAGGCCTCTCCAAGCATCCCCGGAAGGTCATCCACTGGCACCACTCCAGCCACACATCTGGGCAGGGCAGGACCTCGGAACCCAGCCTGGCCAGGCCAATGCGAGGGCCGCATTCTCCCGAGGCCCCAAGGCAGAACCAAGACAGAAGCCCCGTGCTGGTCAGGAAGGCCTCTCCCACGAGGGCACACTGGACACCCAGAGTGGACAAGAGGCACTCAAGCGTGCCCCCCACTCACAGACCTGCCCAGCCAAGTGTGCCCTGTGTGCACAGGTCCCCCAGCCCACCGCTCAGCCCTCCAGCGAGCCCCAGGATGCTAAGCCCCCCAACAGTGAAGAAACGAGCCTCCCCTCCCCCCCAGCACAAACTGTCCACCCCTCCCTCGGCAAGCCCACCCGCTCGGCACAAGGTCTCCAGCCCCCCTGCCCAGTGCACAGAAGCCAGTTCCCCTGCCTCTGGCCCCTCCCCATCTCCCCCAGCATCTCCCAGTCAGGGGCCCAAGGAAACAAGAGATTCTGAAGACAGTCGGGCAGCCACGGCCAAAGCATCCGGGAACACATGTTCCATCTTCTGTCCAGCCATCTCCTCTCTGTTCGAAGCTAAGTCACCATTCTCAACAGTACCCCAACTCACCCCACCATCGCTGCCACCTGAAGCTGGAGGTCCTTGTGGGACCCCGACAGGATGCTGGAGGAGCAGCTCAGGGCCACGACTGAGGGCGGACTCACAGCGAGGGACAGCCCTGTGTGCCCTCAACCCTCAGCCTTTCATCAGAAGGACAGCTTCTGACTGCCAGCCGGGCATCCGCCTTCACCTGCCTGTCCCGGGCACCACCAGCGACGCTTGTGAATCCCAGCTTGGCCAGAGCAGGTAAGGAGAGTCCTCGGGCCACAGCCCTGCAGTTATTGGGATAGAGCTGATATGCCCTTAGGCTCATCTGGGTCAGTAGTTTTCAAACTGTGCTCCCAGAGAAGAGCAGCTGGGAGAGGGGTCTAGGAATGTCCTATCTCCCAGTCCCCCATGCTTAAGCAACCGTCTTTCATCTGTTACACACTTCAGGTTCCCGAGAAAGATTTAATTGCAAGGGGCTCTGCTGTACTAAAGATAAAGTTTAAAAGAAAAATTTAAAAAAAAGTTTAAAACAATCAGGTTGGTGCCACCACATGTGCCCCTTATTTTACACTTGGGGAAACTGAGGTGAAGTGACTTGACCCCCAAAGTTGAGTCATTGTCACCTGTCTGGAGCCAGCAGCCTGATTTCTGTCTTTCCCGGTTTACGGCAATAGCCCAGCAGCTTAGTGGGACGTGCTCAAATTTTTGGTCCCAGGACTTCTTTAAGCTCTTCAAAATCGAGACCCCCAAGGAGCCTTTGCCTATGTGCATTGCATCTATCGCTTTTTACTGCGTTACAAATTAAAATTGAGAGATGTTTAAAATATTTATTAATTGAAAAAACGACCCCATTCTATGTTAACATAAACTATATCCTAATGAAAAGTAACTATATTTTCCACAATAACAAAAAAATTGAGCGAAAGGAGTGGCACTGTCTTATAGTTTTACAAACCTCTTTAGGGTGTGGGCTTCACAGACAGACACTTGGATTCTCAGACCTTTGTCCACAGTCAATCTGTTGTGATATCACACATCATGTAGTCTGGAAAACTCCACTCTACATTCCTGAAAGAATAAGTGAAAAGGGCACATAACATCTTAGTATTATTATGAAAATAGTTTTGACCACATGGACACAACCCCCCCCGCCCCCCGCCCCCGAAAGGATCTGGGAGGCACCCAGGGGACACACCTTAACAAATAGCGGGTCCTGGAGGTATTGAATATAAAAGTCTGGCTTCCCCATACTCCTGAGGACCTGCCCCCACTTCTGCAATCCAGCCTCATCTCCATCTCCCCTTTCAGAGGAGTGTAGAGCAAGAACAAGACTCTCGGGCTTCCCTGGTGGCGCAGTGGTTGAGAGTCCGTCTGCCGATGCAGGGGACGCGGGTTCGTGCCCCGGTCCGGGAAGATCCCACATGCCGCGGAGCGGCTGGGCCCGTGAGCCATGGCCGCTGAGCCTGCGCGTCCGGAGCCTGTGCTCCGCAATGGGAGGGGCCACAACAGTGAGAGGCCCGCGTACCGCAAAAAAAAAAGAAAAAAGAAAAAAAGAACAAGACTCTCCATGAGCACTGAGCACCAGAACCCAGGCGGAAGGGCTGCCATGCCTGCCCTGGGCCGGCTGAGGTCTAAGCGTGCCTTTCTCATGAGGCGCAGCTGACTTGCATGTCCTTGGCCCAGCCCCGCAGACAGGTCTGGGCATGCAGCTACAAGGGGGCGTGACTCAAAGTATAGCCATTGCCTGGGAGTTGAAAGGACTTGAATGGTGGTGTGATTATTTTTCAGAGTTTATGGGGACACGCATCTTTTCCCAAATTGTAGCACGGGGAGAAAAATGTAAATCTGAGGTCGATTAAAGAGGAACTCTTATCAATGTGTCTTGATATCATATCAGACAAAGCTCAACCCACAGCAGTCCTTGCTATCTTTGCATTGCCCACAGTTGTGTAAATGAGAAGTTAATTTCTGCCAGAGTGATATGTGTTACAGACTTCACAGTCTGTCCTGGCATAAATGGTAGTTTTTCACAAAGTACCAGGCAGTCAATTTTAAATAAAGATATTATCTCGGGAAAGTTGTGCATGGTTATAGTTCTAGAAACTTCCCCAGCCCCTTGAAAGAAATGAAATATTGATTATTTTTGCAAGAATCTTAATGTAACGTTGCTCTTTTCTTAAATCTAAAATGAACTTCCTACAGCACAGTGCCTTTCATCTGAGAACCTCTATAAATGTTATTGCATTATTCCTCACACTAGCCAGTTATTCAGTTATTAGATTTCTAAAACTGTGCCCTTCCGGAGAAGAGCTTGAGAGAACAAGGACAATAAAATGGCATTAATTAAAAACACTAACATTTTAAAACAGCAGGAGCAATAATAAAGCAACAGAAAATTGTTCAAGGAGAAAATATTGCCATTCTTTCAGGTTTCTCCTCGGAATAGGGCGGCCTTAAAGGTTGTTTTATGTCCTGAATCTCAATATTCAGAGAGATGAGGTGGGATGGGGAGTAACTGTAGCTTTAAAGAGGGAGGAGGATTCATAAAGAGGAGCCTTCCCAAGGTCACGTGGAAGGTCACAGAATGACTCACAGCCATTCCCGTACCTCCTGGTCAGACCACACGTCTAAGCTGCTCCAGACTGTGAAAATGTGAGCACGTGACGAATGTGATGGGAAAATGCCTATTCCCCAGATACACACCCCACTCCCCACTCAGCCCTGTAAAACTGGCGTCTGGGAGCAGAAGTGCACCAGCTGTAAGAGGAGGGCTTTTGCGGCTCTGGAGATGACAAGCATTTTTTTCTGCCCTCCTGTGTATGGGAAACAATGCCAGGGAACTGAGCATGATTCCCCCGAGATCATGCAACAAGCCAGTGCCCGAGAGCCAGAAACTCCTACAGGCTGTTTCCCCAAGCAGGGACTTGCAGGGACAGCCCTACCCATTGTGTCACCCACAGACCTGGTGGACTCTTGGTGCCAGGCCTCTGTCTTTCCATATCAGCTTTGCCTGCTGGTGCTGTCCTTGTGGGTGTCTGCTGTGGCTGGGCACTGTGAGAGCCAAGCTCCTGGCGTTTCAGAGGACAGGCTGCGTCCTGTTCTCTCTTGGGATGCCCAGATCCTGCTGCTGTGAACAAAGCGTCTCCCTCAGGAACTCGGGAGCCAGGCCCTTATTTTGTTTTTGTTTTAAGAGCACTTCTTATTTAATAAAGAGCTAGGCTTAGCTAGTTGAATCAAAAATAATGCCAACAATAACAGCAAAAAAAAACCCTGCTTTGCTCAGCTGCCACCCTTTTCCTGAATGGAATAAAATGAAAACTGCTTGGCTCAGACCTGGCATATGGCTAGAATAGAGCTTCCCAGCTGCTGAGTGCCACAGTGAGAGGGGCTCTGAACAGAGAGGGACACCCAATGTGCTCTGGGAGCACAGAATGGAGGGTGGTCACAAGCACAGATCAGGCCTAGGCCAGATGGGGGACCAGCTCGGAAAGCCACACTGGCTACGGGCAGCCAGGCTAGCCTGACAAAGACCACGTGGAGGGTGGAGTTGGCTGTCTGGGTTCGAGTCCTGGTCCTTCCACTTACTAGCTGTGTGACCTATAGCATGTTGATTGATCTCTCTGATTCTCAGTTTCCTGCTTTGTGAAAGGGAGATAGTAATAATACCCATCTCATAGGACACTCAAAGTTATCAATATTGGATGACGCCTGGAAAACTCTCCGCACACTAACCAGCATATGATAGGTGCTCACTAAATTGTCGGCTGTCACTGGTGCTGTTTTGTAGTAGAACTAGGAAGTCGCACCAGCAAGGGACCTGAGGGACCACCCTGTCATATGACAGGTGGGCACCTGAGGCTCGGAGCCTCTCCATCAGTCACCTGAGGACCAGGACTGGCCCCAGCTCCGCACATGCACAGACCAGAAGCCCTTCTCTCTGCCCGTGACGGCACCTTCTCGACTGTATTATGAGTGTGCTCGGCTCTGCGTGGTTACGCTTACGTGGGACGTCCAACCAGTGGAGGACAAGTTTGAGTTTGGATCCTAACAAGATCAGGGTGGCAGGAATGGTGGGGGGGGTGGGGTGGGCACTGACACTGGCCGTCATACGTGATTTTCAGGCAGTGAGGAACCCACCCTCTTCCTTAGAGCCAGTCTCATCTCTGTCAGCCTCCGGCCCCATCATAAGTCCCTGCAGGACCCAGTGATTTGTGGGCCACAGCTCCCACCTTATTTTTTCTTCTTCCTGTGCCCCTTTTGAGCAGGGGTGGGGGCGTGACACTTTGCTGCTCCCAGACTGGAGCAGAGGACAGGCCGTGGCACGCAGTGTCAGTGGAGGCCGACGCCGACGTGTGACGCAGGATTTGGTTCTTGAACTGTGTCTTCCCCACCCCCAACCAGGTCCCACATATGTGTGAGGCTCAGGCCAGGAGGTCGACTGTTTTGGTTGCCATATGGCCGTGTTTCCACCTGTTCCCAGACCTGCTGGGGAGCCAGGCAGCCCAGGTCTCCAGGAAACGGGGTCAGGGGGCTGCAGAGAGACCCTGACTGGCTGGTCCAGTCCTGGCAAAATTAAAAGCACCGCATTTAGTGGAGCAAGTCTGGGCACACTGAGACCTGGATAGAGACAGGTGCCTTCACCTGGGCATTCAACACATAAATAACAGTTGAAGCTCAGTAACAGAGCTTCCTGGGGAAGCCTCCAAGGACTGTGCCCAATCCCTGGGCCCCAAGATGGGGAAGATATCAACACCATCAGTTTTTCTAAAAAAGCGGCACGGGCTGACCTGCAGGGGGTCAACACCAGACACAGGCCAGTGCATCCTGCAAGCCTGCGGGAGGGCTTGAGAGAGACAGAATGGAGATGGGGCGGGGCCAGAGGAACGAGGAGGGTTTGATTGGCACCTGTGCTTTCTCTCTGCAGCAGCGAGGAGAGCCCCAAGGACACAGAGCCATGGAACAGTCCCTGTGCCCCAGAACCGAAGGGCGGCAGCAGGGGTGCACCACCCCCAGAGCTCTGCGTGCTGGGCCACGGGCTGCAGCGGGAGGCCAGCGCCAGCCATGCCCAGGACAAGCGTCAGCAGAAGGAAGTGGCCTGACGGGCTGGCTGACTGAGTCACACTGATGCCAGTCACCCCAGAAGGCAAGGGTGACAGCCAAGCGTCAGACAACCCCAGAGAGGGTGGGCCAACCAAACTCCTCCTGAGAGGTAGGAAAGGCCTGGAAAGGGCACTGCCCAGAGGCTCTCCTAAATTCTAAACAATCACTGTTTGCAGTCCTAGATCCTGGTTTGCCTTGGGGTTCAACGAGTAACTATAACTTTGGACCCCACAACGACATTCTTTAATCCTTCAAGTGCTGGTCTTAATTTATCAGGAAACGATATTTACCACGTTCTTCATGAGCCAGGTGTCTTACTTGGGTTCGCTCTGTGAAACCATTTAATTGGTTCAACAATGAATGAAGAGAGAGCATTCTCCTGGTTTTTGCAGATGAGAAAACCAAAGCACCTCTCCTCCATTCACTCCCCACCCCCCACCCAGTGCCTTGCCTGGGGTTACACAGCTAGGAAGAGAACAGAGTAAAAGGTAAACAGGTGTGCCTGGCTCTAGACTCTATTGTCTTTCATTCCTTTTTATTTTTTTGAACATTTCATTGCCCTTGACTGTTCCATCTGCAAGCATACGTATGTACTTGTGCAGGTGGAAAGCTGCTTCTGTTTTTTTAAGGTTAAATAGTGGCACAGCTTTTATGTGCCCATCATGAGCTCTGTTTAGAAGCTGACTGCTCCAGAGATAAGAAGCCTGAGGGGGCATTAAGACACACAGCTCCACCCACCCTCCTTCCCAAGCTCAGCTCCAAAGCCCTAAAAGCAAAGCTTCCAGCCCAACAGTGCAGCCCTGCTGCGTCTCCAGCTAAGCCTGTCTCAGAGGCGTATCTCAGATGCTCTACCCCATGCACCCACATGCCTCTCAGACTGAGTGGGTACAACCGACCCTCGCAAACAAAGCAGCCTATTCTCTGAAACCCGTGGGGGCTGAAGCTCAGAAGGACGTGTGGGTAAGGCAGGCACGCGCGCGCACGCGCACACACACACACACACACACACACACACACACCCTGGTCTCCCCCAGGGGCTTCTTTGCCAACTTTATTCCCAGGTCATCTGCAGAACTTCTGCTGGAGTTGAAACTGAAGTGAAGAACCATTGTTCATGCCCCAAACCTGCTTCTGCCAATGAGCTAGATATTGGCTGCAGAATTTGGAATTTTTCCACTGGAGGCTGTGGAGTGCTTTCTATTTAGAAAAGAATTTGCAGTAATTGGGTGATTCAATGCCAGCTCAGTGGGTTGTCAAAAGACAAGAATTCTCATCCACAGGGTACAGCTAAGGGCCAATCCTCCACATCTGCTTCAAAGCTGATTTTTTAAGTTTGGAAAAATTATAGACTTCAAGTCCTTTCTTGTTGAAGTAGATCACGACTCAAGAACATGTTAAACTGGGTCCTGAGGACTAAGCTCCCTCCCCCAGGGATAGGCTGCGGCTCCAAGTAAAGGATCCCCACCTTGACCTGTCCAGTTATTCAGACAGGGGTGACAGGGACAATCTCTTCCAAGGCACTCAGGAACAGTTGATTAAACTACCAAGAGGGTTGCTGAGGCCAAGGGGCTGGAAGGCAGCAAAGGTCTAAGATGAAGGAGTGCCAAGCTGACCCCGGAACAGATGAGTCAAAGGTATGTTTTTTGGGCTACAATTCCAACTACCACACTCAGCCCATATTACATGTGAATTCGACTTTGTATAAAAGAAATTAAATCCACCCCCAATAGACCATTTGTGTGGCATCCACGGTCTCACCCCTCCTGAGATCAGGCCTTTCCTCAAATCTGTGTCTTTGTCTGTGCCTGGGAGAGCACACTCCCAGTGGCCTTGAGGGGCAAGCCCCACTCCACAGCTTCTCAGATGGGTCACTCTTACCCACCCTCCCCCTCCACCCAAGAACCTCGTGCTTGCCGGGCTCAATCCACTTCCGGTGCTCAAGGGAGAAGGGAGAGCAGGGTGTTTTTGTTTTGTTTTGTCTTGTTTAATTAAGCCAATGGCCCCAACCCATTAAAGACTCATGTGTCTGTTCTTTTTCTTCACAGTTAGAAACCAAGAAGGAATGTTGGGTATAAAGACAAAAGGGCGTCCACATAGGAGATTCATTTAAGAAGTGCGTATTATACCCATATTCTTATTGGGGCCGACTCCTTTCTGGGGGTTTACAGCCATCCTCCATGCACACGGGGACCCCAGAGCCGTGGAGAGGGAGGTGTCCAGCCCCCTCTTTATCCAACACATTAGTAACATAGCAAAGAGTGCTGCCCCAGGGGAAAAACACAATTTTCTAGTTCCATCAAAAGGATTCATGGAGTAAAAAAGCAAATATAATATTCTAGTGGAACAGTGATAGCTTTCTGCAAATATAAATACAATCTTCAAGATGAAATATATCTTCCTTCCGCAGCTTGGTTCTGTGCGGTCGTTCACCCTAAGCAGCATCTATTTTCCTTCCTCACGTCATACACCCAGTTCAGAACCTAAAATAATCCACGTTGATAGAAAATGAAGGGCAGACAAACCAGAGAGACTTTTCCTTCATTGTGAAGTGCTTACGTTTGGCAAGACTTGCCTCATAAACCCTGCAACATGAATGAAAGGGATTTTGAGAAATATATTCTATTTTTCTGAAATAAACCAGCGTTTTGCATGTATCAGAGGAGCTGGTGCCATGAATTATTGTGTCAACATGTTTGTCAATTGATCGTCTGGTTGACTGCGTACAGGCTGCCAACACCCACTCTATCTGCCAAAGCAAAGCTTTTCAAAGGTAATATATTTTTAAGTAGCCCCACATCAAAGTCTGTTGAACTGCCATAAAGTAAATGTGTTCTGAGCCTATATTAACAGAGCATGTTATACTGCACTATGGTTTCCTCCCTGTACCTCCCTGAAGTTTAAATCAAGGTCCATCAATCCATCCACGTGGTTCTATGAGATGCAATTAAAGATGCGTTGCACAAGCAGGGGAGCAAACAGTTAACGCACTCAGGACTCTAATCCAGTTTTACGGAGGACCCTGGGCGCTGCTGGCTTGATTACACTCATGGACTTCAGAAAGTAACTTTATGATAGTCTGAAGGCCCTGCATCAGGTGACTATAGAATTCAACCGACCTGGTAGCCTGGGTTCCGAATGCGGTAATTTCAGACACCCTTGAAGTCAAGCACCCAAGGCAACAATCTGGCTGGAATGGTGGCACTGAGGACTGAGCTAACGTCCCTAGACGAACCTGATAGGCCTGAACTGAAGGAAGAACGAAACAGAAGCAGAAGGAGGAAGAAGGAATGGTGTGGTACACGTGATCGTCACCCTGCGAGCCAGTCTTTCTCCCACTCCTGATGGCTGGGCCGGAGGCCTGACACTTCCATCAACCCGCCCCGTGACCTGGCTTATATGGGCTCGTTTCTTCATCTACCCGGCAGTGACAGCAATGCCAATCTACTTATCCTACCCTCTGTAAGACGTGAGCAAACCTGCCTTTTCTAAACCATCTTATGGAGCCATTTGTGGGGACTGAATTCATAATCCCTCTGCCATCTTTGCTTTTAATGTTCATCTCTGCCATCTCTGCACGCTAAGTTTCTGATTAAGAAAAGAACTCAGGACCATTTCCCCCTCCTTCTAGATCTGAGCTTTGATCCTTGGAGAAAGTTAAAAACAGCTGTCAAACTCCGCTAGAATTGACTTCCTTCTTTGAAGGATTCCATGTCTTTCAAAGTGAAAAGACTAAAACATTTAGCTGGCAATCACAACTACATATGTCAAACATACCAAACAGGAAAAAAAGCAGATTAAGTTTCTGAATCTCCTAGTTATTCCCACGTTGAGTCGTAAGTGATCTATCAGTCAGCTGGTAGGAATGACTGACATGCCTTCAGAATAGCAGGTTTTACTGGGATAAGACTGGAGTTAATCATAATTATATTTTTTCTCTGTGTTTAACACTCTACTTTTTCAAAATAGAATTATCTACATTGTTTCATTAGATCTTTGGGGGAAAAAATCCTAGGAGATGAGCAAAGCAAGTATTTTTTCAGTGCCTTTTACAGATGAAAAAAAAAAAGGGAGGCTGAGAGATGTCAGATGTTTTCCTCCAAAGACACATTGCCAGCTAGTGGCAGAACAAGTCGCCTAGCCCCTGGCCAGCCTTGGTTCTAACACCTATTGCAACAATATTTAGATTATTCCAGGGGGCAGCCTAGAGAAAGATACAACAAACTTCTCTGGAAGAAATTCTCAGTTTTCACAAAAAGGAAATTTTTCATATCCGGCCAAAGTCTAGCTATAGTTTTAGCCATTCCTCTTAAACTAGCTTGGATGGAAGCTCAAAATTTCCAAAAGAATTAAAAAAAATAATAATCCCCTCAACGCACCTTAACCACTCCTCATCTACCGCCCCCCACACACAGATAAAACTGCCCCTGGCATTAAGAAAAAGTCTTGTCAGAAAACTATTTGTGCCTCGTTGCCATGACCCCCCCGAAGTGGGCTTCCAGGTGAAACCTTCTGGCAGGAGCAGACAAAGCCTCATTCTGGAGACACCTCTGAGGCTTCACTGTCAGTGTCCCAAAGTGGTAAAAACCAGTGGATGAGACAGAAGGGAAATGCAGACCCTGGGAAACAGATTGCCTTCGTGAAAATTACTTATCTAGCTTTTCTTTCTCCTTTGGAAGGGGACAGGATTGGCTGTGTTTACAAAACCTGGTGACATTCTAAAGCTTTTGTTTAGATAACAGCTTCTGACATCAGCCACAGAGGTGCTGGATCACTTTCTGGATGTAAAAATTCTCAAGGAGAACCCAAAGTGATGCTAATTAATGCTAATTAAGTGATGCTAATGTCAACCCACAGAGAGGTAATTATAAAGCTGTGATTAAAACAAAACAAAACCTTCAAATGTTAGAGCCTTCTTCACTGAAACACCAGGTAGTAGGATACAGAGATGCCATAACGCCTCCCTGAGTAAGCCCCAGTAACAATACGGACAAAACTGGACCCCCTGAATGGTCCCTGACTCAGAAACGCCCACCTAGTGAGCAACCTGTATGCACAGTGATGCTGCCCTGCCTGCCTGGCCAGGGGACTCCTGAAGCCCAGCTGGGAACAGGCAGTTAGGACACTGCTTCTGCAACCGGCCTGATCTCCAGCAGATCAGACTCCCAGGCCCCAAGGACCCCGTTGCCTGTCTCCCTCCCTCCTCCAGTCTCCATCCCTCCTCCCCAAGCAAACGTTTCCATCAAACACATTTGGGAAATACTGGCTTAGGGACGCTGACTCTCAAGTGTGCGCTAGCCTGGAAACCTAACAGCCACTAAGAGCACTGGGACATGCCCCAGGCTCTTGACCTTGAGGGTGTATAAGAATGGCTGAGGGTTCTCATTCAGTAGGTCTGGAGTACGACCTAGGGGTCTGCACTTTAACAAGCACCACAGGTGCTGCTGTTGCCAGCAGGCCGCGATCCACACTGCGTCTACACCTTTCTCCAGGCCAACAGCTCCACTGATCATGGCATACCTGAAACCTCCCCCTTTTTCTGTTCCTCTACCTGCCCTTGAGTCCCTGCCAGAACACGAGTGACTGTGGCTGACTCCCTGGCTATCGCAAGCTCTATAAAGAATAGAGAGTCTTTGCATTTCTCATTTGGTTGGTCTTCATTTATTTGCACAAATCCTATCCCACCAAAGGCCACGGTTGGATGGCCAGGTGTCTGCAGCAAGCCCTGGTGATAAGAGCAGATGCAGCAGACCCTCTCTGCCCTGAAGGTTTTAGGGCAGAACTCTGGGGCCAGACTAACTCCAAGAAACCATGGGATTTTAACTGGTCTTCTCAAGGGGCTCAGACTGACCCAAGGGGAGGTCAATATCTGGGAGCCATAGAGTACCCTGGAGCATGCCAGGCGCTTTGGAGTCAAACAGCCCTGAGTGCAGATCCATGCTCAGCCACTCCTTAGCTGTG
The DNA here is from genome assembly GCF_949987515.2 of Delphinus delphis. NCBI lineage: Eukaryota > Metazoa > Chordata > Mammalia > Artiodactyla > Delphinidae > Delphinus > Delphinus delphis. Next base: position 67,629,725 of record NC_082694.2, read on the forward strand.
TCCCAAGGCCTGGCCCCCAAATTGTGGTCCCGGCCAGACCAGTGGCATGGACATCCCCTGGGGGCTTATTGGAAACAAAGGATCTCGGGCCCCACCCAGACCATCTGAATCAGAGTCTGCACTTGAACAAGAGTCCCAGTGATTCCCAGGCGTTGGCTGAGGTAGCTTATTAAGCATCTCTGAGGCTCAGTTTCCTCAGCAGGAAATGGGAGAAATATCTTTCTTACGAGATGTTGAGAAGAATGACGGACCAGGAACACGGCAGACACTCCGTTGAGAGGCTGACCCCTCCTCCGGTCTTCCCTCCTCGGGATGCTTTTTCCTCCCTCCATTACCAGGAGACGGAAGACGATCCCCCTTTCCATCAGTATTTCTCCTTTCTTTTCCTATTGGCAGGACCAAATTATAATATAAGGAAAATGCTTTCAGCAAGAAAGTGCTCGGAGATCCTCCCAGCCATTCTGCCCCCAGCTGAGAGTCAGAAGAGGCTTGGAGGGGAGGGAACAAGCCTGCAGGGAGAAGAGCTTCCAGATTTCTCCTGGGGTAGGGGGTGGGGATGCTGAGGGTAGCTGTGAGGGACGTGTCAAGTAAGGAGAAGGGGGAAGGCAACTGGAGAGGTGACAGGCTCCAGTGGCAAGAGCAGCCCTAGCTTCCCAGCAGAGAGGGCAGACCATGCTCCGTCCTCTGAAACAAGCCCGGCCAAGTTAACAGTGGGTCTCAGGCTCTGCAGGTCTCCAAGGTAACATCCACTCCTCCAACTCCAAGGGCTGCAGAGCCCGCAAGACCCTGGTCCTAGCTGAGCCTAGACTTGGATCCTAAAGCAATGTCTCCAGAAACATAATGGCCAATATTCGTCAGGCGTTTCCTGTGCTCATGGCCTCGTGTTAAGTATTTACAAGAATTATCTCATTAATCGTCACAACAGCCCGGTTAAGGTGGGCAATATTGTCATCCTCCTCCCACCCACTTACCACATATACAACACACACACACACACACACACACACACACACACACACACACACACACACACTGGATTGGTAAGGGAAGATCAGAGAGGTTGACAAGTGTCTCCAAGGCCACACACCAGGAGCAACAGTGCCTGCACTCGAGTCCAGCCTCTCTGACTCCAGTGCCTGGCCTCAGTCAGCCTCTGTCCCCAGCCCAGGACACCCCAGGGCTGCCAGTTGGGAAGAGCTGGCAGGCCAGGCACCCACAGGGCCAAAGCCACTGCCACTTTCTACACCTTTGATTTACTGTGGTTTCAGAATTTGGCCACCCATTAGAATCACTTGTAGAGAAAAGAAAAAAGAGAAGAGAGAAAAGAAATGGATCAAGAAGATGTGAGATACACACACACACACACACACACACACACACACACACCCCAGAATACTATTTAGTCATAAGAAAGAAGGAAACCCTGCCATTTGTAACAACTTGGATGAAACGAGGTCATTTTGCAAAGTGAAATAAGTCAGACAGAGAGAGACAAATACTGTATGATTTCACTTATACATGGAATCTAAAAAAGCTGAATTCGGAGAAACAGACAGTGGAGTGGTAGTTACCAGGGGTTGGGGAGGTGGGGGCCAGGGGTGGGGACTATGGGGGGGCATGGATCAAAGTGTACAAACTTCCAGTCAAAAGGCTGATAAATTCTGGGAATCTACTGTACAGCAGGGTGATTATAGCTAACAGTTTTGTATTATACATGTGAATGTGGCCAAGAGAGTAAATCTGAGATATTCTCAACACAAAAAAGAAATCGCAATTGTGTGAACGGATGGAGGCTTGAGCTAAGACTGCGGTGGCCATCGTTCTGCAATATGTAAGCGTATCAAACAATACATTGTGAAGCCGAGGCTAGTCATCAGTTAGATCCATTAAACTATAACTTGCTTAATAAATAATAACTATAAGCTGCCTACGCGGATCAAGCTCGCTTTAATTGTTTTCACAAAAACTTGCACGTCCTCCTAGCATTACATAGCCTAAACAATAACATGTTTTGCCCAAGTTGTTTTCCAGGAGCTTGGAGTCAGCTGTTGCCCAGCTCAAGCCAGTTAAGACTGGTTGGGACAACTGACCCTCCAACTGTGCATGCGTTAAGTGTCATGACCTTTTGAAGTCAGAGGGCCAAAAACTTCACCCTCAGAACATGCTAAGGCCACCATTTTCTGAACATGTGTCCCATGAAGAAGCACGTAGCCTAGTTGCACCTGCACAGAACGCAACCTTTTTCTTACCTCACCTTTTTTCTTATCTCCAATCACCTTTCCCCACACTCCCCACGCCTCAGAACCCCCCTGCTTCTTTATCCTACAAATATCCCAGCCCCTCACCTTCTGGGGAAGCAGATCTGAAACGTTCTTCCAGCTCCTCGCTTGGCTGCCTTAGAAACCCTTTCTCTGCTGCAGACCTCAGCATCTCAGCGTTTAGCTTCCTGTGCGTCAAGCAAATGAATCTGGTTTGGTAACAACTGCACACCTTAAACTTACACAGTGTTATATGTCAATTATACCTCAATAAAGCCTGAAGGAAACAAAGGAAAGGAAAGAAAGAAAAGAAAAGAAGAAAAGAAAGAAAAGAAAAGAAGAAAAGACAGCCGTCTGGGCCCTACCCCATACCCATGGAACAAAAATCCCCGGGGATGGGCCCAGGTGTCAGCATTTTTAAAAATCTCATTGGACGATTCCGAAGTACAATGAGAATGGAGAAACATTTCTCCACTCAGGAGGCAAGAAATGAAGCAGGGAAGAGAGAATAAGATAAGAAGTGGGGCCTGTAAAACAATTTTCCTAAAATCTCAAAAATTCCCAAGCAAGGAATTCCTAAGCAGTTACATGTTCTCAGACAAGACTTTGGTTCTCGATTCTCACAATGGAGAGAGAGAAAGAGAGAGAGAGAGAGAGAAAAGCTCTTCCATAGCTCGATGCTATATTCCCACCCCAAGAGCACCTTGGGTGAGTAGAGCTCCCGGCTACACGCACAGCCAGCCAAGCAAAGAATGAGGTGGGCTCTGCTCAAACCCGCCGTGGCTCTCAGGACAATCTTCATTTCCCATTAGGTCTCAGTCCTGCAGGCACTCCCAACGGGCCCAGGTTACTAATAAGCTGTCTTCCCTTTGTTTTAAAAGTAATGATGTGGGAAACTTTTGAGACAAAATTTCCACCCAGCCTCCCCACTGAGATTGTGCCAGGGGTGTCGCCCTCAGAGCCCAGCTGCCCAGAGACTAGATTAAAACCTGAAGTAGTGAAGGGAAAAGAACCATGCAATGATTTATTCTTTGCTTTTCAGCTGTTTTCAGTTATTTTAAACACCCACCTGTGAGGATGGGTACAGAGCACAGGAGATGGGAAGCTTCCGGTTTGAAGACAGAAGGCAGGACCCGAATGCAGGCAGACAGGGCAACGTCTTTGAGCTTAATGTCTGCCTTCAAAATCCTTGGGCTCCTACAGTTCTAAAAAATCCTGAAATATTCTGATAGGCTCTAGGATCTTGACCAGCAGAAAATGTCAGTCTCAAACTGAAGAAGTCTGCTCAGACTCCAAGCAAACTCAATTAATTAAATTGTGTAAAAGTTTAATTTCAGCCTCTTGGGCATCTTTGATGTTTGCCCGGTCAGTCAGAATCAACAAAGGGCATGGTGGTGCCGGGGAAGTCCCTGCTAAGGTCACAAAGAGGTGAGAAGCCGCTAAGGCTGTGGCTGAAATTACCCAGCACACTTAAGCTGCCTATTAAAAGCCCAAGTCCCAGGATGACTGTACCACGCCCAGGCTCACCCCAGGGCATTCGTGGCAAGGGGGGCGAGCGGGGGCAGCCTAGTTACACCTGGCAACATTGCATGAGCTGATCAGAAGATTCCCAGCCTGCTCTGCCCCACACTCTCAGGAGGGGCTCAGAACAGAGAAGTGGACCGATGTTGTACCTCGGGGTGGGTGACAGTGGAGAGAGGTCCACTGGTGGGCCTGGCAGAAAACTTGCTGGCATGAAGCTGGGCCTCAGGGCCTGGCCATCTGGATCTGCCCCAGACTGCTGCTGTGGGTCTGGCTCCTGGGTTGGGACTGGGATGCTGCCCCTTCAGCCTTCACCTTACCCATGTGTTTGAGGTCACGATCTGAGCTCTAGTTCTTTCTGGTCACACTGTTGTCAGCCGGCCACTGCCCCCAGGCAAGGCAGAGACACTCCTCCTGTGTCTAGAGCCCCAGCCCTTGGCATCCATCCCCCTCTCACTGCCAGGACCCCATTTCCCATTCCTCTTGTTGCTCCATCAGTGGCTCCACCTTCTTCGTGTTCTGGTCCAGCCTGCGTCCAACACACCTCTCCAGGTCCACGATCCCATCCGGCCCAGCTGGAGTAACCTGTGTGGTTTCAGAGCTCCCGCATGACATCTGCACACCATGGTGCTTTGTGCTTCACCCAGTCCTTTTGTTTACGGTATTTCAAATGTGAATCATCCTCCAGTCCTCTTCAGAACCAGCCAGGAAGCCACCTTCCAGAGAAGGCTGTCAGTAACGCCAATGTCAAACTCTCCTTGCCTTTAGATCCTGTTAGAATGTTCCCATAGGACATAGGACATAGGATGCTGCACTGAAGATTTTGTAACGCAGAAGCAGGATGTCCCCCAGAGATGCTTATGTTCACCCCAAATCAGGCTTATGACAAATGGGCTGGATTTGAATGGCCAACTCAGGGTCTCTGGGTTCAGGAGGGCTTTTCCAGCTGCGCACAGATAGGAGCCCCCAAATGGTCTGCAACATGGGGATCTGTGCTATACTTTTCTCCCTCATTCTTCGTCTCAGTAGCATCAGCAGCTGGTTTTGCTGTTGTCGTGTTTTGTTTTCTTTTTTAATTTTTTTATGTGTACAATATTATATTTTGACTTCTGTATACATTGCAGTGAGCTTACCACCAAAGGTTTAGTTTCTATTCATCACCATACAGTTAATTCCCTTTCCCCTATCTGCTCTCCCCCCACCATGCCCCTTCCTCTATGGTAGCTGCTACTCTGTTCTCTGTATTTGTTTGCATCTGTTTGGTTTGTTCTTTTTCTTTGTTTTTTGCTTTCGTTCTTTTATATTCCACACATGGGTGAAATCTTATGGTATTTGTCTTTCTCCATTTGATTTATTTCACTTAGCATAATACCCTCAAGTTTCATCCATGTTGTCATAAGATTTCATCCTTTTTATGGCTTATAGTATTCCTGTGTGTGTGTGTGTGTGTGTGTGTGTGTGTGTGTGTGCGCGCGTGCGCGCATGCACTGCATCCTCTTTATCCATTCATCCAAAAATGGGCACGTAGGTTGTTTCCATATCATGTTTTGTTTTCTTTGTCGTAAACCTAGCTACTAGAAAATTCTGTGGGGGTAAAAAAGTACAAGATAATAAAACCTTAGAAAAATAAGTAATTATTTTATTTCTACCTCAAAATACACTATGTACATCTGGACCTCTATGGGGAAGTAGACCAGGAGATTATTCCATCATAAAAATAAAATAAGATAAAAATAACGATTGCTCATTCTAGATCTGTCTTTAATCCAGATGAAAGGGGCGTGAGCTGCCAGTTGTCTTGCTGTCAGGTGCCCTCCCCCCGCGCCCCGTCAGTGACCTTGGGGCTGTCTCACAGGGATTCCGGGTCTAAGAGCTCCTGGAGCGTTTTGAGGACTTGCTTTGGCTGGCTGGCGGCCAAGTCCTGCAGCCAGGAGCCCATCTGCCCCTGGAGGCTCCTGCACAGCCGGCAGACGGCCGTGCAGACGCTCCCACCGCGCCCGGGCAGGATGCCGTTCCCGAACATGTTATTCAAGAAGTACCAGAGGACCGGAAGTACGTGGCACTCCACGGCCTGGGGCTTTCGGGGGTAAACTGAGGCCACCAACACTGTCAGGCAGAAAAGAGGGAGAGTCACTTGAGTCAAGCACTCTCTCTCTCTCCCACTGCCTTCTCTGGGGACACCAACTCTGTCCCCCAAAAGGCAGGCAACCCAGCAGGGCCCACTAATCCATTAGACGCACTACCTAGGGCTCATAACACACTTAGGGGCCCATGGAAATATTTTAAATTCTTTTAAAATCAGAAGAAAAAAGTCTGAAGCTATCCAGCCTGATTTCTATTTGTGTTCCTACCAACCAGTCATAAAGTACACTTTTAAACATTTTTTTTACAGAGGAAGGGGTATGCGAAGGTGAAAGGGCTCAGGGCATATGACAGTATAACTGGTCCCTGAGGCCCAGGGCGAAGGAAAGAGGCAGACGCATCTCGATTGCTATCCTGCCTCTGTTATTTACTAGCTGTGTGAGCTTGAGAAAGCCACCCAACCTTTCTGAGCCTGTTGCCTGATCTGTAAAGTAAGGATAATAATTCTGAACCAAACTCCTAAGACTGTTAGAGATTAGATAATACGTGTAGGCGAAGTGCCTATGCAAGTAGGCATGTGACAAAGAGTAACTTGGTCCTAGTAGTGCTTTAATCTGCATTACCACCTAGGAGAGTTCACACAGCGAAAACTTGTACTAGGAAGAAAGGTCGAGACTCTCAAATGAAGCATTCTGGAAGATAGAACAGCCAGTGGGAGATAAAACCAGCACGGCCTCCCCAGTTTCGATGCCACACCTCACGATAAGCCCAGCAGTGATGCAGGAGGCATGAACGTGCTTTGGAAACCATCAGGCTCTGCACAGACCCTTCATTCCAGTGAAGAACGCCCCAAATCTGGTTACCCCAGGCCCCCTGCCTTCTCGAGACCCCAGAAAACCCAGAGACAGGCTAAAACCTGCCAGCAGGCTCTCCGTCACACAGTAATTGCAGGGTTGCCTCCAACGTCAAGGCCTCATCAAGGGGTACCCCAAGCCGCTTCAGAGGGGCTGCTCTGGCCCGCAGCCTTGGTCGCGTCACCCTACGTGCGTTCGTGCAAATACTTGCTTGACAATCAGCACTCTGCCTGTCATCCCGCCAAAGGATAAGTCCTGGGGAAGGCAAACAACGCTTAGAGAAGCACTTGATTTATTTATGGGACAGAGAAGTTGGAAAGTTCCCTGAGCTGAGACACACCCGGGAAACTAACACTGCCGGAGCCTGAGTCCAGGGCTCAGGGCTATGCATCTGTGACGCCATTTCACTCTCACCCAAGAGGCAGGACACTCGTCTGTTTCACAGCGGAGGAAACCAACACTCAGGGGTCGAGGAGCTGGCCCCAGATGCCACAGCTAACAAGAGCAGAGGACAGAGGCCAAGCCTTCCTTGACTCTAAAGCCCACGCTCTTCCCACCTCTTGCTGCCCCAAACCTCTTGGAGTTCCACGTTTTAGAGGCTGGTCTGGAGTTTTGTTTTATTTTTAGAGAAACCCCCAATTTGTTCTTCCTTCATCAACTTCATCCAACCCACCAGGATATTTTGCAGCGGGAGCCCTGTAGGGTCCCTCTGATTTCAGACCCAGCCTGGGACAGTGGGGAACCGGAGAGGATGGCCCAGGCCCCCCTCAGCTCAGCCTGACTCTCTCACTGTGCCATCTCCCATGAAATGCGTACCTTGACTCTCTGGCCATACCCTCAAGATTCCTGCACCCCACACTGGGGGCCTCCCCGGGGGCTCCCAGTGACACAGAGCCCTCCAAAGTCAAGGTGGTCCTCATTCCTGGGAAGGCAGGACTGCACCCAGTGAGCCACGCCAGCTGCGCCAACTTCATAAAATGGGGCCAAGAGGTGAGAGTTATGTTACCTGTGCTGGAAAAAGGCTAAGAAGGGAGGGCACAGTTAACCCTAAAGCCACCTGGTCAGCCCCAAGGGTGGTGGGAGGGTGGGAGGGGCAAGGGGAGGTGGAAGGGGGGCAGCCAGAGGGAACAGAAAGAAAACTAGTCATCCGATTAACCACCTGTACTGAACAACTCTAACTCAAAGGTTTCCTAAACCTCCACTGAATCTCTGCTGCAACCGGAGGTGAAAACTATCGCAGGAGCCAGGCCCAGGCAGGGCTCCCCTGACCCCACCAAATGGTGAGGAGTTCACCTGCCCCTAACCTGCCACACCTCCCCCACTCCTCCTTCCTGGCACCTCACCCCGGACCCTCTCCTCCTGCAGCGAGGCATCTACACCCCGGCCCCAGGAAGCTCACGTCCACCCTTAGACCACATTCACCTGCCTGCGGGGAGCAGGTGGCTCAGGAGCTGGTAGGGGGGCATCACGAGGAAAAACCCATTAAAATCGAGCTTAAAAGACAGCTGAAGTAATTAGCAAAAGATTTACTCCTGCGTTAAGCTGTGCTATTATGAGTCCACGCCTTGCGTCAATTGAAATTTTCTTCCCTGTTCCTGGCTGACACAGAGTTAATAGAACTATGTAGAAACTCTTGTTTTTGAGATCTCTTGGATATAGAAGGGTAATATGTACAGTAAATGAATACCCACTCGCCTCTGGGGCCCATAAATTACCTATACAAGGACAGGTAATCAGAGAATGCTGATTTTGAGTAGCAGAAAAGAGTTCCTTGTCTGATACCCAACGTGGTCTCAGTTACGTGACCCCATTCTCACCCCAAGGCACCCACAGCCTGGCACTGCAGCTGCATCGTAGCCCCCATCAGATGGCCTCACTCGTGCCATCTGTTTGGAGCAGGTCTGGCACCTGGACTGGAAGTAAGGGGCCACTCCAGGGACACGGGGAAGACTGAACCAGGGCGCAGAGGCAAGGCCAGGAGCAAGAGATGGGACGGCGGAGGAGTGGGAATGACGCCCTTGGGCAGGCGACATGCACCGAGTTCACCCCCGGAGAGCTCAATGCTGGGAGGCCCTGGCTGGGCCAGCGACTGAGGCTGGCACGCGAAACTCAGGCCGGAGGGTCAGGGAGAAGGGAGACAGAGGAGGCGATGCCAGACCAAGTGGGCACCGCCCCGGTGGAGGAAGGAGAGTGAGAAGGGCTTTGCCCGTGGGCAGGCAACAGGGAGAGGATGGGAGGTCTGCCCCTGCAACGTGCTGGCGCCCAGAGGCCAAGGCAGGGGTCACCCAAGGAACGGCAGCACCATACAGAGGTTGAGGGCTTGGCTCTGCAGCCCAGCTCCCGGAGACAAATCCTGGATTACTAGTCAAGGGACCTTAAACTTCCTTAGCTCCGTGTTTCTTATTTCTACAAAAGGGACAACCATGGAACCCACACCCTCCTTGTGCGGTTGTTATGAGGAGTAAATGACCCAGTGCATATCACCGGGGGTGAATAAAAGGGGCAGAGGCTAGAAGGCCAGGCAGTGACCTGTGGGGCACCCCGGGGACCCTGGACGCCATCCTGGAGACTGTTGGGAGCCACGCAAGGATGTAAGCTGGGGCTGGCATGATCCATGTGGATCTTAGGGGGGCCCTTGGGAGTTTAGAGAACAGATTGGGTCCTCCTGCCTCCTTCCTAGGTGGGACCCTCCTAGTATGGGGGAGGAGGCTTTTGGCAAGTTCAGTAACCTGTTAAGTAACCTGCCCAAGGTCAGAGCGACAGAGCTGCTGCTGACCCACCCAGGCACCATGAGGTGGTGTTGACCCAGAGAGGTGGATTTTTCTGATTCACACAAAGGTACCCTGTGGGGCTAGTGGAAGCCCCAACTGCAAAGAGGAAGAAATGCATAATAGTTTCTTTAAAACTATTTTGGCTGTGTACAGACCTGCCTCATTTTGACCCAAAACAAAGATTGTCTCTGGCAATGTGGGAATTATTTTTTAAAGCAGATTATCAACTTTTTTTAAATGGTCTGTGGGGATTAGTTGATGATTTTTGGTCTAAGATAAGTAGGTGGTTCAACTACATGCCAGGAGAGAAGAAGAACAGAGATGGGCTGGGAGGCTGGATGCTCACCGGACAGACGTTCTGTGACATCAAGCACTGCGCGGCCACTCAGGAAACGCACCCGCCCAGCAAACGCTCGTAGGAGGCCAAGGGTGTCTGGGAGAGACGGAGAATGTCAGTGGCCATGATGCTGTGGCCCGAGCGAAGGCACCAACTGTTCAGGGCTAGGTACCCGCAGCACCTACATAGAGAAGAGCCGCTTTGGGAAGCTGAATTAATTTTTCCAGGTTATAATGGGGCCACTTTAAAAAGTGAATGTACATGGGGTGTTTGGGGAACAGTGATAGTTACACTATCATTTACTCCCATAGATCCATAGATATTGTCTGTGCTTCCTCAAAACTGCTGTGAGCTTTGGGGCAAAGGAGGTAGGTAGATCGATAGACCGATCAACCACAGCAGGCACAGCAGAATTCCATGGGAGGTGGGCAAACAGCAAACTGCATTCCTCAGGGATGTGGCTGTGGGCCTTCCTGCGCCTGTCTGGGAGGTGAGGTGCGTTACCACAGCAGCCCCAGCAAGTGTGTCCTGGACTTCCAGCTACTGACCATCTCAAGGCCAGATTTCTCTTTGCAGGGGACAGAGATGAGCAACCTGCCTAAGGAAGTCTTTCCAGGCAGGTTCCACCTTCTCTGAGCTCCTTCCATACCTCAGCACAGAGCCCCGGCATCCCCAGAGATGTACAAGCAAAGCTTTGTTTTTCCCATCAGGAAACCATTAGTTGAGAGCTAACTCCTACTTCCCTTGCTCTCCTGCTGAGACCCGTCAGAAATATAGAGCAGAAAATGTACCCATGCACATCTCTGCAGCTTGCAAAAGCTCCATCCGTAAGTCCAGAGTCTTTAAAATAATTTGTTCTGGGAGATAAAAGAGAGCCCAGACTCTAGAACATTTCAGTTAGCGAGAAGTGGTCTCAGGGTGTCCGGGTAAACCTGTAAATGTGTAAGAAGAGATTTCTATATCAGCATCACCTGCATTATTGTTTCCAGGTGCTTCTGTTTGTCCCACCCCCATCATCAGCCATGAGCTCACCTCTGAAAACAAGGCCCTCTCCCTCCTTGCTCTCCCCCATCAACACTCAGTCCAGGACACTCCATGGGTGCCGCTAGACCTCCCCTCTCCTGGCCACTGGCATGGCCTCCCAGAGCCTGAGAGAAGTGAAGAACCTGGGGGTTACTTGAAAATGCACAGCCAGCAGACATCTGTGCCAGCCCATCTCCCAGGCACACAACAGGCGCCCAATAAATGCTTATGGCGAACAAGGCAATGTTGAAGCAGAGACACTAAGTTGGCCCAAACTGGTCTATAAACCCCAGACACCACCCCGAGGAGCTGCCTCTCTGCCTCTGACTACTTCCATAGTGATGGCTCACCTTTCAGGTCACACCCACGTTTAATGAGACAGCAGCTAAGGGGGTGGACTCTGGGTCCAGATTGCCTGGACCTTCCATGTTTTACTGTGTGACGTTGGACAAGTCACTTACCCTCTCTAAACCACAGTTTACCCGTCTGTAAAACAGGGATAATACTCGTACCTTCCTCATAGAACTGCTTAGGATAGTGCCTTGAGCAGATAATTACTATGCAAGTATCAGTTACTGTGGCTACTATCACTATTATTACCTAAAATACTCTGAAAGCCCAGCAACCTTCATGGTAGGGCGTCCAACTAAGAGGCTGGAATCTAACTTTCAAAAACTTAAAAATCCTGCTCTGTTAGCCTAGCCCAGGGTTTTCATAGGCTTCTCTTCCACACCACAAGGAAGCCACACTGGCTTTGGTGCTGCCCACGCAAAGGGGCAAGCAAAGCCCTTCAATATAGAGAAAATAGCCACGGGCTGGCAAGCCAGACACCTTGGCCTCCCTGGACCTAGCCTCCCCTCCCCACAGTGGGGCTGAGGTCTAGCGGGCCTCTCACCTCTATTCAGCCAAACCCCAAGGTCACTGAGCCACGTCATCCCCAGGCTGCCGGGAAGCCAGAGAAGAGCTTTTAAGAAAACATAAGAAGCATGCTACGTGGACAGTGGCAGCAAAGACACTGCAGTCAAACCGGGCTCTCAACAATAAGCACAAGACTCAGTAAGTTATAATATGTCACACAGCCAAATTCTCCGTGGCCAGGAAAACTAGGTCTGTTCATTGCAGGAAAACTGGGAAAGATCCACTGAAACAGAAAACTACAGGCTATGCCACAGCACGTGACGGAACTGGTAAAAGTGACTCAAGTGTGTCGTTATATGTAATGCTCACGCCTGCTTCTTCTAAAGAAGGATGCAAATTTAAATGTGTAATATTATCATGACGCTATACACAAAGATGCACAGAAAAAAATACCTAACATAAAAAACGCTAAATGTTAATAATGGTTTCTTTGAGGAGTTGGGACTGTAAGTTTTTTTCCTTCCGAAGGCTTCATATTTTTCACTTTCTCAATAATTAATAAGTACGACTTTTACAGTGGAGGAAATAAAGTTTATATAAATATTATTTAAGTTAACTAGAAAGACTACGTAACAGTATGGGAAACTGGGTGGTATTAAATGAAAGGAGCAAAGTCAAAATTGTATTTACAGGGGCTTCCCTGGTGGCGCAGTGGTTAAGAATCCACCTGCCAATGCAGGGGACACGGGTTCGAGCCCTGGTCCAGGAAGATCCCACATGCTTCAGAGCAACTAAGCCCGTGCGCCGCAACTACTGAGCCTGCGCTCTAGAGCCCATGAGCCACAACTACTGAGCCCACATGCCACAACTACTGAAGCCCACGCACCTAGAGCCCGTGCTCCGCAACAAGAGAAGCCACCGCAATGAGAAGCCCGCGCACCGCAACGAAGAGTAGCCCCCTCCTCACCACAACTAGAGGAAGCCCACGCGCAGCAATGAAGACCCAACGCAGCCAAAAATAAATAAATAAGTAAATTTATTTTTAAAAAAAAATAATAAAAAACTAAATAAAGTCAGAGCAAAAGAGCAGAAGTATTGTAGATCTGAAGCTGCCCATTTCTGAGTTTATCTGCTCCCTCCAGCACTGGCCAGGGGCTGCACTACATTAAGAGAACTTTTTCCGGCGTTCAGTCTAACCAGGAGTGCGGTGAGCTGTCAGCAGCCTGATGCTTTAATTAGTGAAGTTTCTTCTGTAACTAACCCAGTAACAGAGCCCAAAGACAGAACCAGCCAGTCTGCTGAGGAACTGCCTTATCCCTGGAACAACTCCCCTGAAATCAGAGGGTCTCGGTGAGGAGTAGAAAGGGTGCCACTCCAGGCTCAGCCCCAGAGAGGCCTTAAGGCAGGCAGTGACAGAGGGCAGAGGGCAGGGAACAAGGCTCCCAACGTCTCCTTTTTTACTGTCCCCCAAAAGGGGACATAGGTAGAAATCCCACCTGTTCTGTCAACCAGCACATCACCGCCCCACTCACCCTAGGGAAAAGGAAGGGACTGGGAGAGACGTGGTGGCTGATGTGTCGATTTTGTCACCCAATTCCAGAATCAAGAGGTCACCTAAGAAGACCAGCCTCCCAGTTTGGCTGTGCGATCTGGACTTTGTGCCAGAAGACGGCCTGCCTCACCTGTGTTCTTGACCTCCTTGGCCCCCGTTGAGCAGGAAACAAACAGTAACATGCTGTGACTTTCCACACATTTATTTCACAGCACTTCACAGCTCCTCTCCAGCCTGGAGCCCAGAATCCCTCCTGGGGCACGAAGAATCCGGCTTGGGAGAAAACTCCCGCTGCTCGAAGGGCTCCACGCCACTTCCAGGAGGGGCCTCTGGGTGCTAAAGTTCGACTAGAGCTGCCCGGGCTCAGCCTGGGTGATATGGGAAGGAAGATGTACACCCTTCTCTCCTGTCACACCCGCCCCAGCCTCTGTGTCCACCACCTAGTCCCCTGGGACAGTGGGAAATTTCATTACTTGCATCCGTTTTTCCCTCTGCAGGCCAGGCCTAGACCATTCCAGGCAGAAGAGAACCATTCCCTCGGAGAGCTTGATTCCACCCCTGGTACTCCCTGACAGTGATGGATTCTCATTGGCAACCTAATCCCTCCAGTTCTGACCTTCACGGATTTAGAAGCCGGATCCTTACGTCACAGTTAAGAACACTTCCAAAAGCAACGCTGCTGATTGGGTTGAGAGAGTATGGCTCACAGCAAAGCCCTTGACCACGCCTGCTCAAATGACCTGGAGCCAACACCCTGGACGTGACACTCTGGAGCCTTGTGCCAGGGGGTGAGTGGGCTCCATCCATCCCTTTGACCCCATTCCATTCCAGCCGAGCGCTGACCTAAGGATTAGAGAGAAGGGCAGTGCCCCTCTCACTTGCCTCCATTCTCCTGGCACCAAATCCTCCGGCTGATGGGCCAGAAGGAGCATCGTCAGCCATCCCCAAGGAGACCCTGTCCCGGGAGGAAAGGAGAAGTATAGGCATCTTCCTGGTTGCTGCAACCTGCCTCAAGGTGTGGTCAAATCACAGAAGCAGGCCATCCCCAGGTCCCCTTTCCAGCGTGTCCAGCCCAAATGGAAACAGCAGGGCCCCACGTACAGGGGATCCGAGTCTTGCGACAGTATGAGACACCAGATTCTGCAGCCCAAGGTTCCAAGGCTCCAGCGTGCAGAAGGAGGCCGACTCAAAGGCAAAAAGGGGAAACTAAAACACCTGGAGGGGGAAGCGTTAAAAGCTCCTCTCGCCAGACAAGGGTGCTTAGCCTCTTCAAATAGCTAAAGCCTATTTTGTTTGATGCAGGTTTTCCCAATAAATATAGGGCCCGCGGTGATTTACCAAGAGCCTTGGTTGTTGGCAACAGCAATCTCACTTACCCAGAGCAGCGCCGAGAACAGGCCGTGATTTAGAGCTGGAGTTATTTTGTTTGTTCTACAGCAACACACTGAGCAAATCATAAATTCCCTCTGAGATGAAGAGAGGAAATTGACAATATTTATGATCTCGAGAGGCGGAGAAGGGCCTGACCAGACCTTTGATTTGTAACTGAAACGTCTCCTGGAGGCTCCAGCCAAGGACACAGCTGCTGTCCCAGCCCCAGGGAGCTGCACTCAGGCCAGGGTGCAGTATGGGGAGGAGGGGTGGGTGCACCAGGCAGTGTTTCCAGCCGCACCACGGGGATGCTCGGCACGTCCTAGAGGCAGGACATTGCTCTGTGTTCGTCGGGACATACGGCAACAAGCCAACAGCGGTTCTCAGATCATACATTTCCTCCCAGCAAGGCAAGATTAGGTTGTGAAAACTCGTGGTTCTACTGGTCTGGACATACGTCTATCATGTACTACGTTCTCACACACCGGAGGTTTCAAACTTGCACTTCAGTCTGTGTACTAGATACACCGAATATCACCGTCTAATCATCTATGAAAGGAATGGATAACAGAAGTATCAGCACCAAGATTTCCACCTAACGTTCAAGGACCAAGATGTGCTCCTGCAAAGCACATAAGGAACAGAGGAGCTCCTGCCTTTCCTGACGTCTCTCCCATAGCTCCCGCCTTTTTGTTCTTTTCATTCCTCCCCCAAGCCTCCACTCCACCCTCACTCTCCACCCCTCACCCCAAATCCCTCCCACCCCAAGCCCTGGGCCCAGTCTTCCTAAAAGGCAACCCTCATTCATTCCATGCTCAAAAAGCCAATGGGTCCCAGCTTGACTCCCATGTCAGACAACCAGGGTGGCCACCTTTGTCCTCTCCAACAGGCTTATCCTACTGTCTCACCAGCATCCTGCCTGGTCCCCATACAAGCCACATCCCCTGCTACCATCTCTACAACTGAAAAAATTTGACAACTCCTCCTAGCTCCTTCTTGGCAATCGTGATCTGTTTTCCCATCAATGCCCTGTTGGCTCACTCACTGTGGTGCTGTGTGACCTGGGGTGAGTCATTTCCATCACCTGTACCACGAGGAGGCAAGACTAGATATTCTCCACATCTCCTCCACTTCTAACAGGTGGACGTCCCATGGAAAACCCTGCCAACCAAGAACCTGGGAGGCCCTGGGCTGCCCACCCCTGCCCTACACAACCTCTGGGGAAATATTTGGCCTGAGAGCCAATCAATGCCTTTCACTGCTCTGCTGATTCCCAAGCAGGGAAGGTGGGAATGTCCAACCCTAACCCTACGGAGGGACAAGGGAGGGAGCCAGCTGCCTACCAGAGCCAAGCAGGGGCTGTGGGCAGGCTCACCCAGACTCTCAATCACTACATCCAGCGCCGTCGCCGCAGCAGTGTAAATTCCTGAGTTCTTGGAGTTGAGGTTGTCTGCTACAGCAATGATGATGGAGAGCAGCACGGGCTGTAAGCTCTCTCTCAGGAGGGGCATCATCCTGGAGAGGGACTCCAGCGCCCACTGGTTCACTTTCTTGTTGGAATCCTGAAGCCTTAGGGTGAAAGCATCAAAGACCTGTTGAGGGAACAGAAACCAAGAGCCCATGGGAACCCAGTCTGGGCAGGAGTCCCACAGCCCAACTAACTGCCCTTGGAGGGTACTCCTCCTGCATCCCTGACAGGGGCCATCCAGCCTGTGCCAGAACGTTCCCAGTGACGAAGAAGAGCTCACCTCTCAAAGGGGGGGAGGACAAGAGGGGAAACGACTGTACACTGGGTACTCGATGGGCGCAAAGGGTGTAGGGTGTGGAGCATCTCGTTAGGTACTCTGCACTCGCTCACGGAGTGATCTTAACGACCATGAGGCACGTGTTCTCGTCCTCAGTTTACCATTAAAAAAAAAAAAAAAGGGTTTCCCTGGTGGCTCAGTGGTTGGGAGTCCGCCTGCCGATGCAGGGGACACGGGTTCGTGCCCCGGTCCGGGAGGATCCCACATGCCACGGAGCAGCTGGGCCCGTGAGCCATGGCCGCTGAGCCTGCGCATCCGGAGCCTGTGCTCCGCAACGGGAGAGGCCACAACAGTGAGAGGCCCGCGTACCGCAAAAAAAAAAACAAACCACCAAAACAAAAACTGAGTCTGACAAAGGTTAAATGACTTGCCCAGATCACACAGCTAGTAAGAAACTTGAAGCCTGTGTCTTAACTACTCTTATATGTAGAGTGTCAGCTGCCTCACTTCCGGAAGTAGCAGGCATCTGCCCTCATTTCCAGCCTGTGGAAGCCTGTGCTTACTCCGAGCCACATGTTCTGCCCCCAAAACCTCATGTGCGTAGCTGGATCAGGAGTCGCCCTTAGCTGCAGCATCCTGCACCTCTGCCCTCCTCCCTGTAAAACTGCTGGGAGGATGAAAGACACCCAGGACATCTCTGAGTGGTCCCAGTGCACCCAGCAGGAGGCGATGCCCTTGCCCAATTGGCCACTTCCAGAGAGTCTTATGGCATTACCGTGGCAATTGGATAGCGAGTGCTTGTCAGACTCCCTTTACCCTGAAACGATGTCTGGCGCAATGTCCAACCCTGTCCCGAGTTTTCCAAAGTTGCACCCACCAGGGAAAGACAGGGCAGAGACGGGGCAGCACTCACCCGGACCAGGTTGGCGGTGATGAGCTCTGGCTTGGCCTTGCAGTGCTCAAGGAGCCGCCCCACGCCTTCCATCCGAGACTGGTACTCCTCGGCCTCCAGCAGCCGTGTCAGCTCCCGCAGCTGCTCCGCCATCTCCAAGGCACCCCGCGTGGAGGAGCGCAGCCCCGCCAGCTGCGGGCCACTGGAGCTGAGCCTACGTGGAAGGAGCGTCTGACCTGGGCAGCCCCAGGGGATGGACACATCTCCTGTCCCATGCACAAGCCCCAAAGACAGGTGGGGCTGAAACAAGAGTTTCACTTGCAACGCAGTCCATCCCAGCTTCCCCTCCACCTGCCGCTTGGGGACACAGGCCTTGGGAACTCTGGAAATGCTTTTTCCTCAGGGGGCAACAGTTTGGTTGCCTAGAGCTCTATCCCCTTATCAGGCAGCAGGGCCCTCTCTTCCTGCCTTTTTTTCCTCTTTTCAGAAGCTACGTTAAGAATGGGGTGAGGGGGACTTCCCTGGTGGCGCAGTGGTTAAGAATCCGCCTGCCAATGCAGGGGACACGGGTTTGAGCCCTGGTCCGGGAAGATCCCACATGCCGTGGAGCAACCAAGCCCGTGCACCACAACTACTGAGCCTGCGCTCTAGAGCCCACGAGCCACAACTACTGAAGCCCGTGCACCTAGAGCCCGTGCTCTGCAACAAGAGGAGCCACCACAATGAGAAGCCTGCGCCCCGCAATGAAGAGTAGCCCCCGCTCACTGCAACTAGAGAAAGCCCGCGTGCAGCAGTGAAGACCCAATGCAGCAAAAATTAAATAAATGAATAAATTAATTAATTAAAAAAAAAGAAAAAAAGAATGGGGTGAGGGAGCTTGGACTGAGGGGGTGGAAATCCATGGAAGGATGACTGGCACAATTTAACCTAAGAGTGGGGGAAGGTCTTACCAGGAGCCTGTATCCTGAGCCCTGGCTGCCTAGGCTCTGCTTACACTCCTCCGGAACTAGGGAAATGTTAAGAAGCTCTGTTGTCTTACATTGGGATCACATGCCCATCATTTCCCCTGGCCTGTTTCAGCCAGCATGGGAGCCTCTTCACACAGAACTCCAACCGCCCACTGCCAACTCAGACCTGGGTCTCTGAGCTCATGCCCTACACCCAGGTCCCACCCAATAGAGCCCCACATCATTCTGACATTCATCCCTACATTCCACACTCTTTGCCTACTGAGTTCCAAGAGAAGTGTCAGACACTGAGAATAATGAGATGAGAGATGTGGACTTTGCCCTCAGGAGCTCACAGACCAATGGGAGACAGAGGACTGAAGGAGGGGGGCAACCGGCCCCACCGGAGGACATGAGGGCAGAGAGTCAGAGAGAGCTTCTGGGAGAAGGTGACAGGTGAGCCACATCTTGTAGGATAAATAGGCACGTTCCGGTACAGATGGCGCAGCACAGGGAAAGGCACAGGAGTGAGAGAGAACGCAGGGAACATGAGCTGAGAGAGCATGCGTGGGAGAGACAGCAGGAAGCTTCTCTAGAAGAGGTGGGCAGGGGGCTTCCCCGGGGGCCCAGCTTAGGAGTCTACACATGTTCCTCCCGGGACATCGCAGAAGGGTCTTAAGTTTTGGGCACAGGAGTGACTGTCAGATTCCTGCTGGATTTCTAACCCCTCCTAATGCCCAGCCTCTAGCCCCTTGGCCCATTCCTTCTCATCCGCCTTGATTCCACCTCTGCCTCTAAACTAGTCCCAGGCCGGCCACTCTGATGGGGAAAGGCCCTGCTGCTCTAAGTGAATGGAGAAACTCTGAGCTCACACAAAAAGGCTGACCAACAATGCATCCCACTTAAACTGCACCTACACGGCCAGGACTGCAGGAGCCCGTCTCTCCCAGCAGATGCTCCTGAGCCCAACATCTGCTCTCCCCAAGATCTGGGTGAGGGAGCCCTGCCCATAAATTTACCCATGAGTCCTGCTGACCCAACTAGGTCTCAGTCACAGCCCAGATGCACACCCCTCCCCACAGGGCCACCACGGCGGGCCCGGGCCAAGCAGAACATCTCCATCAGCAGTCTTGGATGGGGAGCCCCAGGGAGACAAGAGCTACTGGACCCATCCTCGCCGGGCAGCCCATTCTCACACACCACAGACTCCTCGACACCTTGCGGCCTTTGGCAGATGGAAGTTCATCACCATCTTCTATTCCCTTGAAAAATACACACAGAACATGAACCAAAAGGGGTGGCCCTATGGGGAATGGCCAGACACTCCAGTCTAGACCAAAACAAGAGGAATAATCTGTTCCACCTGGGAGGGCACAGGGGAGTCTTCCAGAGCACTGGTAATCGGGTCACGGATCAAGATCCCCACTTAAAAGATGGAGGCAAAGAGGCCCAGGGAGGCCCAAGAGACACAGGCAGTGAGAGGCAGAAGCAGGTCTGAGCACCAGGAAGGAAATTCCACCCGTCAGGAGTTGTGGATGAAATCAAAGCCTCTGGAGTGCATGCCCCCCTCCCCTGACCAGCATGAGGGCTGCGAGCTGCCGGGCTCAGCTCTGATTCCCGCCCCAGACCAGCTCATACCTCGCTGCCTGCTGACTCACCCACTGTTTAATAGCTGTCATGACCTTCTGCAAGTCGTGGAATGGGAGGGACTGCTTCAGAAATGCATCAAACCTTGTGTTTGACATTAAGATATTCACCATCTTCCGGCCATAAAACCTGCCATTGGAGAAAGAGCAGGATGAAAAACAACCACAGAAATGCAATATAAATTTGCTTTACATAATTCTTCTAATTGCAGTAAGAGAATTTTTAATACTTTTTCTCATTATGACAGTAATCCCCACCCAGTTAAGAACTAGATTCATGAAATAAACAACCATAATCTCATTACCAAGAGAAAATCACTTAAATTTGTACATATTTTCTTATAGTCTTTTTTCCAAGCATATATACATTTTCATTGATATCAGAATATATACGCAATATTTACCCAGCTTTTTTCACTTTACCATTAATCATCTTCCCACGTCATCCTCTTCAATGGCTAAATAATATTCTGTTAGATGACTATACCAAAGTGTATTAACATTTTTCTAGCATGAGACATTTAGAAGTCTGAGAAAGTGTGCAGTGGGGCAGTATAGGGGGTAGTGGTCAACTCTATCTGATAAACAGTGGTGGGTAAGGGGGGGGCATCAAGGAGGGCTTCACTGAAGAGGTGACCTTGGGTTGGGACTCAAAAGATGAGTCGGAGTTCACAAGTGGGATGGGATTAAGGAGTAAGTGGAGGAGGGAGACATCCCGGCGTCCATAAGACAGTATGATAGGTCTACAGGTGTGTGGTTGGAGAATAGTCAGCAGGGACTGGACTCAGGGAGAGAATAGGCTAGAGAAGAAGATAGGACTCAATTTGGGGAGATGTGAAGGAGTTGGGCTTTAGGCTGCAGGCAATGGGAAGCTGAGAAATGATCAGATTTGCACTGAAGTCAAAATGTCTCAGGCAGCACTGTGGAGGACGGATCTTTGGGGACAAGGGTCGGGGCCGGGAGACCTGTTAGGAGGCCATTATAATAGTCCAGGCGAAAGATGATGAAGGCCTGACATAGGCAGGAGGGTGGGGGTAAGTAGGGACGATCAGATTCAAGAGCTGCTAAAGAAGATGAAATTGCAGGGCTTGGTAGGTGATTGGAGGGGAAGCCCAAAGCATCTAGAATTATCACACTTCACTCAACCTAAAACTCCACTGATTGTAAAATGCACCATTAATTTATTTTCCACTAAGGAAAAACAGAAAAAGAAGACATTGGTGATTTCCACTGCCTCCAGTGACACAGCCCCGTGTGCGAAGGCCATCCTTTTACATGCTATCTCAGAAACAGAAGTGACACTTTTGTGGGAAGTGTCCTTCCTTCCTTAGGTTGGATAAAGTACTTGTTGGTTGCTTTGTAAGAAACTGTGGAATTTGGGTCATTCTTTCAGTGATGAATATTTGCGTTAATATCGAATTTATGCCCCATCGCTCTATTTCCATGCCTTTTCTCATATACGATAACGCTTCATTTCAATGCCAAATAATAATGTAATATTTCTAAGACATTTTAAACGCGATTAAACCCAACAATTCTCCACAGTGACTCCTTAAATAAATATAAAAGGTTAAGCAGCAAAGAAAGGCTCATAATGTAGTTCCTACGATGCAAACTGTAATTCAAACATTTATACAATGAGCAACAACGATCAGGTTTGCAACTGTATAGATAGTAAAGCCCAAGTCATAACTGCTGCCTGGCCACCAGCAGCTGTGAGATGCCTAGGATTCTAAGATATTAAAACGTGGAGGGGGAAAATGAAGTATGAAATTCCCCATTCTGCATCTAGATGACTTGGTAAATAATAGTGACTTTAATAAGAGAGGGAACACAGCCAGAGAAGCAGGCTTCAAGAGAAGGCAATGAGCTCATTTAGGGACAGTTTGCACTGACGATGACAGTGGGACGTCCCGGTGATGGGTCCTGTGGGGGCATCAGAGCGATGGGACAGATGCTCAGGGGAGGGCTGGCCTGGAGGGAGACACGGGGAAGCATCAGAGTTTGCCGTGGCTGGAGCCACAGGAAGTGACGGCACCTCTCAGAGAAGGCTGCAAAAGCGAGACGAGGACGAAGACACTCCTGCAGCCACGGGCATTGGGGTGCGGGCAGGCGGGGGAGAAAGGCACAGAGGAACCAGGAAAACCAGGGAATGTGGTACCATGCAAGCCGGAAGCATAGGGTTCCAAGAAGGAAAATGAAGTGCTGTCGACGCCATCCAGTGTGAGAGAGAGGGTCGGAACGGAGAGGGGTTTAGATCTGGAGAGATGCTGGATCTTAACGCCCATCCCCCCACCAACAGTGAAGAACCAGCCAACCAAAACCTTCTACTTCCCTGACAATAGTCTTCCTGCCAGTAAATGGCACTATCATTCACCCAGTTGTTCAGTTTAAAAACCTCAGCATCATCTTTGATTCCTCTTTGAAATCCTCAGCGCCCAACTGCTCTCAGCTATGCCTTCAAAATATACCCTACTCCATCCCTCCTCCCCCTGCTGCAGCCTCCGGCACCTCTTGCCGGGACTCCGGGGTAGCCATCTGCCTGGCATCCCTTCTCCATCCTGGCCCCTCTCCCCCACCATCAATCCTCCAGTAAGTAGTCAGAGATGTTTTTTGTTTGTTTTTTTTATAAATAATTTGTTTATGAGGTAACCAAAGGGAATATTGTCTAAAAAATGAGAAAGCTGCCCAAATTGTGAATCACTCTTTCCCCAGATCAGATCACCCAGCAGCTTGGAAACCAGGAGGAAAGCTTGCGGATCATTAAATCTGGTGCGTAGGGTAATATTTTCATGATCAGTCTCCCCTGAAACGTCCAATTTTTTTTTTTTAACTTTAGTCATCCAGCCCTTTCACTGGTCAGTGAGTCAAGGAAGGGATTTAACAATAGATACTAGGGTTGAGGGGTTGTCTCTTCCTGACCTGGTTTTCAAAAACCTGGATCCTTAATGACATAGGAAGGGTTTGAGGCATACACAAATTATTTTGGAGAATAGTGGAGTGAGACCAAAATTGTCTTGCTGCCCCCTCTAAGAAAGAGGACAGATAGAGGATAGTTCAACAGTAGTGGGTCCGATAAAGAGAATCTCTGCTATCTTCATGGGCTGATTCCTGGAGAGGTAGAAAGGAGAGGCAGAAAATCCCCAAACAGGATCCTGCAGAGACAGCAAGTTCCAAGCATAAAAAAGCTCTGCTTTGTCTAGGCCTTCTTCCTCTCCATCGAATTTCCCAAAGCCTAACATTACGTTGTAGGAGGAACAGAATAAGAGATGTTTTTTTGAATCAAAAGGCTAGCAAACATATAAAGAAGCACTCAAACTTGTTAGTAATCAGGGAGGGGGAAAAAAGTATTCGGAAACAGCCATGAGCTAGAACTTTTCCCCATCAGATGGATAAAAATGTGAAATCCAGAAACTGCAATGTTGTAAGGATGTATTCGCCTCGGAACTCAGGAGGGAGGTGGAGGAGCCCCGCGTGCATGAGGGCTCCCGGCGATACCTGGGTGGCCTGAGTGAACACGGCCCTGACCTCACTCGCGCTCCGGGCAAATTCCCAAAGAGATCCTCCTGGGCTCTGTCAGGGGCCACTTACAAGGACTGAGGTACAGCACCGTGGGAGTGCACTGGGCAGGGTGGGAGGCATCCCGTGCGTCGCATCCCTCCAGGGTTGCACTGCACGGACACCCCACACGAAGGCACTGCCTCAGACACAACACAGGACGCAGTGTGGACGTGCCCTCTGGAGCTGTACCGAGCGTGCTGGGGGCCCTAGACATGGTGATAACACGCCATGAACCGGGGAGTGTGATTAACTGCACCCCAACACCAGGTTTTAAAGACAGTTAATCAGATCCTATCACTCTCCTGCTTAAAACCATCTAACACTGCCTCACACTCCTACTGAAAACATCCTCCAGTGCTTCCAGTCACACCCAAACGGGAATCCCAGCTCCTGACCAGGGCCTGTGAGGCCCCCACCCCGGGCCTGGCCTTGCCCTCTCCGTCTCATGGCCTGCCACTCCCCTCACTCACGGTGCTCCGCAAAGCCTCGCCTTTCTCTTCATTAAACAGCAAGCTTATCCCACCCGGGAGCCTCTGTACTATCTTCCTTTGCTGTGACTCTTGCACCCCAGACCCTCCAAGAGCTGGGTCCTACTAGCCCATCAGTTCTCCACTCAAATGTCACTCCTTAGAAAGATTTCCCCTGGCTCTCAATCTAAAGTAGCCCTGACCCCATTCTCTACTACCTCTTGTTTTACCCCTTATCTGTGTCTAAAATTGTCGTAATTATTTACTTGCTTATTACCCAACTAGGAGGTAATCTCCAAGACAGCAGGGGCCTAATTTTTCTTATTCACAGTCATATTCATAGTCATGAAAAGAATGCTTATCAAATATCTCTTGAAAAATTGAATGCATGGATGGCCTCATAGAGAATGGAGCTGGGCTGGGACAGGAACTAGAGCAAGATTGCAATGGCTAGAGAGGGGAGCCAGGGGCAGGGGGTAGTGGCCATTCCCTGAGCGGGCCCGGCTGTGGCGCTGTGGAGAGGTGGGACGACAGCTGCAGGGAAAGGACACAGCTTTGTCCACCGACTGTCCTTCCGAGTGGCCCCGGGGAAGCTGAGCGACTTGGGCCTGGGCCCTCGAGGCTGGCTGGTTGCCTTGTCTGCCCTGGGCTGGCCCTGGCCCCGCATTACCTGGCGTCCTGGTTGGAGTCCGGGGCCAGCCTCACCAGGTTGTGCACCAGCATGTCTGTGCTC
Source organism: Delphinus delphis (assembly GCF_949987515.2). Taxonomy (NCBI): domain Eukaryota; kingdom Metazoa; phylum Chordata; class Mammalia; order Artiodactyla; family Delphinidae; genus Delphinus; species Delphinus delphis. Next base: position 67,654,343 of record NC_082694.2, read on the forward strand.
TCTCTGGTGCCTGAGAGAAGCCTCTCGGCGCCCATCTGCTCCCGGACGACCGAGAGGTGCTCGGCAGTGCACTTCCAGACTAAGGGGTTTCAGTGGCTGAAAGGAAACACAATCACGGACAAGGGCCCAGCCAAGGAATGAGGTGTGTGGGTCCCCAGCCTGGCACACGTGGACCTACAGCTGTGCATCCATGTTTCATGCCGCAGTGGGCTCCGAATTTGGTCCCGAGCAGACTAAAGGGAATCTTCAAGGAAAGAGCAGACCTTCCTGACACTGGAACTAAGGATGATGACAGGGTGGACTGAGCACGTGAAGACACATGACGTCACCAGATGCACTGTGCACCTGCCATCCCCGTTCCTTCCTGAGCTCCTGTCCTGCCTTTGCCTAAATGATGCACTTCCCCACATTTTCTCCACTTAGAATAACCTACTTCTGCCTTCTGAGGCCTCCAGGCAGAAGTAGTGCTCCCTGGGGGTGGCAGTGTCCTTGTCCCCTGGGAAGTACAGGGGTACCCGCATGGCTTCCTCTCAGTCGAATCCCCCATGCCCCACGGGTGCCAGGCACATGCCAACCCTTCAGCGCTTCGTGGGAGCTTCCTGCACATTCACTGAGCTGAATTGAGACGGGGCCGGGGGGATAGGAGACTGATGGATGATTTTAGGGAGAACCTGAAATCTTACAGGAGGAACCCATCAGGATGTCACCTCTTTATTTCTCACCCCATTCAATGTGGATTCAATGTGCCCACAGTCCATGAGGTGACACTGGCCCTGGGGTCCGTCCCAGTGGAACACAAAGGGAGGCTTCTGGGCTCTCCCTACTCAGTTTGGTCCAGGGACCAGCATCATTAGCACCTGAATCAGAATCAGCATTTTAGCCAGACCCCCGGGCATTCAAATGCACAGCCCTGTACCAGGCTCCCCTGGTCCTTGCGGACCACCGTCAACTGTCTCAGTTTGCTGCGAGCACAGCCTCCCTGCCAGGCACCATACTGAGCACCTTCAAACCAGCGTCATCTCAACTCTGTAAGCTACTCCTGTCATCGTCTTGCAGGGGAGGAAGCGGCGGCATGGGGAGGAATCCAGAGCTAAGTACAATTCATTTCTCCCGAGTTAACAGTAGCCACGGAGGGCATTCAACAGATGCGAGGTGGAGGCAGCCGCTGCTCTACGTGCTCTTTCCTGAATCAATTCCTTTACTCCTCACAACAGTATTAGCAGTGGGTTGGCCAAAAAGTTCATTCGGGTTTTGCCCTACGATGTTACGGCAAAGCCCGAACGAACTTTTTGGCCAACCCAGTATTATCCCCCTTTTACAGATGAGGAAACCAAGGCATGGGGAAGTTTAGTAACAATCCAGGATGTGAGCCCAGGCAACATGGCTCGGGGGCCTGTAGGCAAAGGCCTCTTGACTGCTCCAACACGCCCTGGGTTCTACCCAAAAGGCCACCCTGCATAAGGGTCGGTGTCGTAACTGGCTTGCTGGGGTTGAGAGCTGTTTCACCCTGTGGGAGAAAGGGCTTGGGAAATGCTTCTGGTTTTGCTGCTGTGTTTGGTTTTTACATGAAGAGAAAGCAGATCTGGCTGCAGAAATGCTCCAGTGGCTGCCAGCCCCCTCCTCCACCCCAGAAGGCCAAGCGGTACCAGCTGGAGGAGGTCTTGTGCCTTGTTCTCCTCGTGGCCCAGATTTCATCAGAAGGAAGCACCCCTCCCCTGAGACAGTGGCAGGGGCTCCTCAGGCACAGGCCAAAGGCTGCCTCTGCCGCCCCGTCTCTGGGGACATTACCACAGCCACTACGGGCTCCACAGTGTTGAGCAGACAATAGAACCTGTCCCTTCCCAGCTGGGACCCGGGGCTGCACTGAGCTCCCCTCGTTACCCACACGCTGGTCCAGGAGAGGTGGGAGAGAAGCCCACCAGGGAACAGGGGTCTTCCTCGCCCAGGAAAGTACGTGAGGTGCCTGCGCCATCTCCCTGCTCCTCCCTCACCCCAGCGCCTCTTCCCCTTTGCATCACCTTCCCAGGCCACCGCCCCCCCAGACAACAGGCCCCCACATACTAGATGCCCGCCGAGGTGAGGGCCACCAGGGAGCAGGTGGGGGTCACGTGCTGCACCATGGCCCCCAGGGACCGGCTGGCCGCCCTCTGGATGAACTTGCTGGTGTTTCCCATCTTCTGGAGCAGGCAGCAGGCGATCTCTTCAGCCTCCTGGTCCATATTCTTCTTCAAGGCCCGGAAGAGTTCTCCCAGGGTGCTGATGGCCACGTAGGACACCTTGGAGCAGAGGTTGGTGACCTTGGAGAGAGATGGGAGGGGGACCCTGCCAGGCTGCTGGGCCCTGCCAAGGGCTCCAGCACATACGAAGAAGGAACCCTGCACCACCCTCCCACAGACTTCACCCTCACCAGGGCCTAGGCCTCGCCAGGCTAGAAACGGAAACCCTGCAGCTGCTCTGGGCACAACAGTCCCGTTTTAAAGAAACACTGTTACTGTTGCTATCATCATAATTATCAATTCTATTATTATCATTATCATCTGAAATTTGTGCAACACTTAGTCTTGAAAACACAATTATTTAATTGGACCTTCACAGGCCCCCCACTGGAACAGTCTGTTCCCAAGGGCATGGGTCATGGCCTCCACTTGTGATACGATACATTTTACTGCCCCTCTGAGCCCAGCCTAGGCCAAGTTCTAGCCCCATAGGAGAAAGAATTTGGGAAATGTTACAACTGCCCAGAAGTTAGAGATCTGGCCCAGAACACTCCATCCCTCCTGAGGCGTCCTAAGTACAGAGGACAATGCAGGGCTATGACAAATGGGCACATAAGATGCTGATTGTTTCAATACCCAGAGATTAGAAATAAGGGAACCCCAGGCCTCAGCTTTCCAATCTGAGAAATGGGTGGCTAGCTCCTGCTTCAGTGGCTGAGGGCTGAGAAATAGGCAGGGATGCCCATGTTGCAGGGAGCCGTGGGCACCTCCATGGCTGCTGTGTGACCCACACTGAGCAACACCACCAGGGAAAGGGGACTGGCTGGGGGTCAAGCGGAGTACACAGGACACAGGAGGCCTCACCTCTCCAGTCACAGCCAAGGACACGTCGTGCAGCCTCCCAGCGAGGACCTCCAAGTGACAGGCCGCCAGGCGCTGGATGCTCACTAGGCCCTTCTCCTTCATCTGCCTGAGAAGCAAGTCCAGGCCCGTCACAGGCAGTGGGCATGGAAGGAGCCCCCTCCCTCTGCAGACCAGGGCATGCCCATCACCACACCTCCACCGCAGTGCGGAGGGATTCAATGGCCTCGGCGGCAGGGTGTCCTGGTGTAACCCCCAGGCTGAAATCCTAACCATCCCGTGCAAGCCATTCTACGGGGCCCGGGGCCCATCCCCACCCAGGATGGAAGCCCACCCCAGAGCCCGGGCCTACGCCAGACACAAAGCCAGCACCTGCAAGAGAAGGCACTTGCACGTGAGGACTGAAGACGAGGAGGCCTTCCTGCAAAGGTTCTGGACCCCAAGTCATCGCTCTGCTCGCAACTAAGACTGTGTGTGGGAGGAACACGGGAGCAGAATGAACTCGACTTAGAAAAATGAAGGGCTGTGACCTTCCTCAGGCCCCCACGACAGCACCACGGAGTCAGATCGTACTTTCTAGGGCTGGCTCTGGTGTACTGCATGGGGCAGGCGCAGGTGGCCAGACCCACAGGCACTCCCCCTCACGCCTCCTCCAGGGGACAATGCTTCCTTCTGATGAAATCTGGGCCACGAGGAGAGCCACGAGGGCCTGCAGTGGGGGAGGGGGGGGCGGCGGCCGGAGCACAGGGAGTGTTTCCTCACCAGTCGCTGCGGTCCAGGCACTGCAGGGCATCCACCAGCCCCAGCTCTGCGTTCGAGAAAGGCCTTAGCTCCTTAAAAGCCCGAAGGTCCGTCTCCTCCTCTTCTTCCCACTCAGGAGACCCCAAAGTAAGCACCGCAGGTAAGGAGTGAGCTGCGCTCACAGAGAAGGAAAGGAGCAGGCGGGTGTTACCCAGCGGACCCGCGACCCGCACAGCGCCGAGCCCACCTTAGGGGGGCACGCAGGGAGAAGGGAGCCGTGAGGGTGAGAAGCCAGGGCCTGGGCTGCACTCCCTGGGGAGCCACAGAGATCACCGAACTCCTACCCCTGGTTGACAGTTTCTACCCCTACCACCGCCCATCTGATTATTATAAACAAGCTGGCCTGTGATAGGCTCTTGATGTCATGTGACCAAGCCCACCGCGCTGGTGACACACCCAGAATCCCGCCCTGTCTGTGGCTCGAGGTGAGGCCAGCAAGTCTGTCAAGGAATGACTCCCCTGCTCTCACCTCATCCCCACCCAGGAGCCCGTGTTACGGCTTCTCCTCCTCCTTCCCTCCGACTCTCCATCCTTTTGTGAAGCCACCCAAGACAGGGAAGTGGCCCAAAGGCAGCCGGCGGGAGGAAGCAGGAGACAGTGAAGGCACCGACGAGACGATTAGCTGACACTTGAGTGGTCAAGATGTGGCCACACTTGCAGGGACTGACAATAAGCAGGGATGTTGTTTAAAAATCAGATCACGTTTCCTAGGCTCTCCTTCTTTGGGGACAGATGCCAGAATCATAAAATTCTAGAACAGGAAGGACGTTTGGAGGTTTCCATCTGGTCCAATGCTCCAATCAGAGAGCTGAGGCACCAGAGGCCCACAGAGGCTGGGGACGCCCACAGTGCCTCAGTTCCTCCATCAACAGAGCCTGAACTGGAATCCAGAGCTCTCACTTCCTGCCTAGTTTTCTTCAGAGGTTCGTCTTTACATGACTTTCCCTATGGCCTATCTAGGAGGTCCTGAGTAAATCTGAATCGGGGCAGTCATTTATTTAAAACCAAGAAAAAAAAGAACTCGTTCCTGGATTCTCCTCTCAGCTTTGCCATTGGATCAAGATTCATTTGCCAAAGATTCATTAGCCATAGTCCCTATGGGCCACCATCACCTTGAGAGACCTTGGGTGACCTTGAGTCTCTGTTGTCTATAAAATGAGTGGCTTAGGTTAGATAGCTCAATATTTCCCAAGTGTCAACCATTCAGTTACCAATTTCATGATTTTTTTGCTATATCTCTAAATTACTTTTACTTTATTTATATGGTACTTTTCTTCAAATCAACCCACTTTTCAAATCCTAAATAAGTTTATTTTAAAGGGAAATTTATGTCACTACCATAATTGGTAAATGATTAGTTGTCATGGTATACGATAAATATGGACAGTAAAAGAACATTATAAACTCAAGCTGTAAAAGGACAGTCAGCGTCTGATGTCTCAAGCTGGGAGAAGGATCTCTTTGTTTAAAAAGGAGATTCACAAGTCTTAGAGAGGTGCTAAAAACTAGCACCAGACTAAGACTTTTTACTTGATGGAATCAAAAGGATAGAAAGAGAATAGAAAAAGGAGGTCAGTCAATATTATTTCTAGCACAAAAATGATGCTCTATTCTACCAACAATGTCCACATTTAAAGAAACTCTGAACCAGGTTGGTTGTTTTCAAATGTTCTTTACTAGCAAAATCTTTTCAAATGAAATCCCGCATGGAGCCCCAGTATTCAAAAACGGGAGACAAAATAGACACTCCTCTGGTAGAATGGGGACAGGGCCTCCCCTTGTCCCTTGGCACCTTCCTGAGTGTCCCCATAGAACCTTCAGCTCCTCAGATCCCAGTCTGTCACCAGCCCTGTCCAGCCCTGACATTTTATGAGGCAACAAGCAAGAACCCAGGGTCTTCCCAGACCCCTTTTTTCCTCTTCCTGGTGTTTCCAGCTACTCCCATGGAGGCTGCTTCCAGCATCTGTGGTCCCGGTGCACTGGTGAGTCCTCTAGGACATGTCACGCAGGCTGGGCACACCTGTCCAGCCATCCACAATTCCCGTTACAACGCCCTGGGTCCCCAGCCTGGCCCCCAGATACTTCTGACTTCCAGACACTGTTCCTGTCTCTGGCAAGGTGACCACCCCAGGCTGCCCCCTCCTCCGACATGGGCAACTGGCAGAAGCAGAGCAGCAGAAGTCACCCTTGCCACACCCCAAAGCACCCCAAGACAGTGTAGCGAGGGGGACACGTGCCCCCCCAGCCAGTTGGTCTAGGTCCCGCCTGAAGCACGGCAGGCAAAGCTGAGTTCCTGCTTCTGACAGGGATGCTGGGCAGTGAGGCCCTGTCGGCCCGCTTCCTCAGGATGACGCCAGTGTTGTTTCTGCAGGGGCTGCTCAGCCCAGTGGGCACAGAGAGGGTCCCACTGCCCCGGAGGGTAAGGAGGCCTGTGGAGGCAGAGAAAGTCCGAGGACAGAGCTGGTCCTGCCTGTCCCCCGGCCCCAGAGTCCCCCTTTGGAAATGGGCCCATCAGTGAGCTACAAGACAGCAGACATGGCTCCCTGTCCAGTCTCAGGACGGAGAGGGTGGGAGGCGTGGACAGCCTCTCTTTTGGCCCAGGTGTTGGCCAAGAAGTCTCCCCAGCCTGAGGGGGCCTTCCCAAGCACCCAGTACCTTCCTTCATCAAGGTCCTCCGGGAGCCCAGGCTCTGGGAAGCGAGCTCCCTCCCCCTCTCCCTCTCCGGCTCCTTCACTCTCTGGACCAACTCCATCTCCTTCATCTGCTTCAGCTGCATCTTCTCCTGGGCAGACCTGGCTACGGTGACCTGGATCCGGTACAAGATCAAGGCAAACTCCATCACGCTGGAGACCCAAGTGTGCTTTCTATACCTTCTTCATTCCATCAGCAGGAATGTGAGTGGCTCCTGTGTGCTGATTGCTGCTCCGAGAATGAACAAAAGGTCAAAGGCCTTGCTCCCCATGAGCCACATGGAGTGGGCAGATGACGGCAAACAGACAGCCTCTAGTATCAGGCAACATGCACCGGAAGGCAAGTAAGGGACACAGGGTGACGGGGCTTCTGTTTCGGGTAGGGAGACCCAGAGGGACTCTCAGAGGCGGTGAAATTGAAGCAGAGACATAAATGAAATGAAGCAGGGAGCAGGCCCTGAGGCTGACGTGCGCTGGGCGTGGCTGGGAGTGCTGAGGCAGGAGCACCCTGAGTCAGAGGAGAGGCAGGACACAGGTGGGGCCGGAGGGATGGGGCCGGAGTCACAGCGCACTGGGCCCTGTGGTCCATGGTGGGGGCTTGGGCTTTTCCTCCGGAGGACACAGCAAGCCACTGGAGGTTCTGAGCAGAAGAGTGACATGATCTGATTCTTTTTTTTTCTTTTTCTTTTTATTTGGCTGGATGGGGGGTATTCTCTAAGTGTTGTTTTTAATAACTTTTTATTTTGAAATAATTTAAGACTCACGAGAAGTTGCAAAAATAGAACAAGGGGTTCCCATGAGGTGGGACTTGGACTAGGATAGCAGGAATGAAGATGGTAGAATGGCTAGATTCTGGACATGTTTCAAAAGTAGAGCCCACAGCTTTGGCTGATATATGAGGTGTGGGATGAGAGAGAAAGACAGGAGGCAGGGATGGGCCCAAGATTTGGGGCCGGAGCAGCTGGAAGGCTGGAGTTGCCTTTTACTGCCATTCATGGAGAGGGGACATGGGGAAAAGGAGGTTTTGCGGGGGTAACTGTTCAACAGTTAAGCCTTGGACGAGGTAAGTTTGAGATATAATTAGAGACCTAAATGGAGACGTCGAGTATCAGTTCTATATAAACATAGTCATATAACTTAACAGCTACTGGAGAGTGGGGAAAGTCTGGGCTGGAGAGGGAGACTTGGGAGTCCTCAGCATAGAGGTGGTACCTAATGCCATGGGCTGGATCAAACCACAGGGGCCCGTATAAATAGATAAGACGCTAGAGGTCTGAGCCCTGGGGGCTCCAGTACGTAGAGGTCAGGAAGACAAGGAGGCACCAGCAAAGAAGGACCAGGAAGGAGCTAATTTTGATGTAGTCGGACAAGCAAGAAAGAAGCCATCCCTCATCTCCGTCCCTCAGTGGGGAATTCAAGAAGGATGAGCCACAAAAGCTGGCGATGGGTCAAGCTGGAAGAGCACTGAGATGTGCTGCACATGGGAAGGTGGCCTCATTGATGCCTCAATGGGGGCAGTTTCAACGGGGCTGGCGGGGACTAAGCCCCACTGGCCTGCACTCAGGAGAGGACGAGTAGAGACACAAGGCAATATTTTTCTTTGGTTTTAAGAGAGGAGAGAGGAAACAGAGAGCTAGGATGCTGGTGGGAATGATCCCGTTTCAAGGAGAACATTGTTGATGCAGGAGAAGGACAAGTGCTGGAGCTGGAATATTGGATGGATTGAGCTAGAACAGTAGGAGAAGGAGGTGAGTGAATGGGGTGCTTGAGGTTGAGAAGTGACGGTGGTGAAGTTGTTTGCAGTGCCAACGTCTACAGTATGACCATGGGAGTGAGCGGCTAAGGTGGGGTGGAGGATGAGATCATTTCATGGCCCTGAATTGTTCTTCCTTTGTCTCATGGTCCATCACCCTCGCTGGAGTGGGAGGGTGTGGTGCCTGGACCTTACCAGCATCACTGGATCCCATAGTCTATGCATACAGCAGGCTTTCAGGGTATGTTTCTTGCACTCTTATATCTCTGTTTCAAATGATGACCATAACAGTGACTCTCCACGTTTCACTAAATTCATCCAGACGAGAATCTGGATGAATCATCTGGATCAAGGTCACCTTAGAAGTCCAAGTTATTTGTCAGCCTGACAGGCACAGGCCTTTGGCTGATCTGCCTCTGAGTCAGCTGCCTCTGGGTTGCTATTTTGGGTGTTGGTTCAAATTACTAAGCTTGGTTCACCTAAGCCCCTCTGCACTCTCCCCCACATCCTACTTGCTTCTGAACCATGTGTGACCTCCTTCTGCCCTCCCTTCTTCCCTCATCCCCACCCCTCAGTTCCCCACTGTACTCTTCCCTTCACCTCCATCCTTCTCCTCTCTTCTTTCTCTTCTTTTCTCCAGCCTTCACCCCAAACCCATCTATAGGTTCTGGCCTCAAGTACTAGGGGCAGCTGCCTCGGGGCTCTTCCTTGCTTTCCTCAAGCTGGTCCCACACTTACATATTTCAGAAACATGTGTGTGTTCAGCCAGTGGTCCACTCTGACCCCAGCTTCCTCTTCCCCTCGCTTTCCAGGTACCTTGGTGCCACTCTCCTTCTGGTCCTCTTCTTTTAGCAAGGGCTGGGTTTCTTTGGCGTGGCTGAAGGAGAAGGCTGTCAGAATAGGAGCAGACTGAGAGGAAGGCAGGGCAGGCTTCTCAGGGGCAGCAGACCTGTCTCTGACGGACAGGACCAAAGGTTTTGGCTCTGAGGAGTAGAGAACAAGAATGGAGCTGAGGACGCCCAGCACCCAGGAGCAGCAGCCATCCCTTTGGGGCTGAGGCTCTATGGCCCTGTGGTTGGTGTGACATTTTCCTGCCTAAGCCCCTCACCCTCGGTTCTTCTGCCCAATGCTTCCTTGCTGGAGAAAGACACAGGTTAAATTTACTCTACAGGGCGGCACTGGCACGTATAGACCAGGCTGCCCAAGGACCAACACCCTCCTCCTTTCATCCCTCTATCCATTCATTCAACTAGTATTGCACACCTTATTCTAAGACTGGGGGTGGGGGGATGCGGGGAGTGAGGAGGGAGGAGGCTGGGCAGGAAATAGGGGCAGATCGGTTATCTAAGAGTTTTAAGATATTTCCTGAGAATGTAAGTCTGTTTTAACTGGGAGGTGTGTACTTCAGAAAAAGGAAAAATAAAATGAGCCCACTGACTGTTATATACCACCATGCTCCTATCTGAGACTATGACACAGCGTGAAGGGCCCAGAGAACTAATGCCAGCCCAGGGCTCTCATATTACAGACAGGAAAGCTGAGACCCAGTGACCTTCAGGTGCTCTTACAATTGATAAAATACAAATTCATTTCCAAAGGACATCAAATCCATAGTATCTCTTTGTCATTCTATATTTTCCCAATTAATGGCTTCAAAGAGCACATTTCTGGTAATAGAGGCAGTGTGCGGGTAAGTTCATTTGTTTTCTCTTTTTTTTTTTTTAAATTAATTAATTAATTTATTTTTGGCTGTGTTGGGTCTTCATTTCTGTGCGAGGGCTTTCTCCAGTTGCGGCAGGTGAGCGGGGGCCACGCTTCATCGCGGTGCGCAGGCCTCTCACTGTCGCGGCCTCTCCCACTGTGGAGCACAGGCTCCAGATGCGCAGGGTCAGTAGTTGTGGCTCATGGGCTCTAGAGCGCAGGCTCAGTAGTCATGGCGCACAGGCTTAGTTGCTCCGTGGCATGTGGTATCTTCCTGGCCCAGGGCTCGAACCCGTGTCCCCTGCACTGGCAGGTGGACTCTCAACCACTGTGCCACCAGGAAAGACCCCATTCGTTTTCTTTTAATGAAAGAAATGTTAACCAGGTTCTCCTGCTCACAAAGTTTGGAGTTCACTCTCCTTGAGTGAACTTGCAAATCAGGGGTCCTCTGGAATTGGGGTCACCATCTGGGGCTGCCTGAGGCTGAAAAAGGTATGTTTTTTTCTTTTCCTTTCTTTTCTTTTTTTAATATTTATTTATTTATTTGGCCGCATCTGGTCTTAGTTGCGGCACGCGGGATCTTCCTTGTGGCACATGGGCTTCTCTCTAGTTGTGGTGCGCGGGCTCAGTAGTTGCGATGCAAGGGCTCTCTAGTTGTGGCACGTGGGCTCCAGAGCACATGGGCTCAGTAGTTGTGGCACGTGGGCTTAGTTGCCCCGCAACATGTGGGATCTTAGTTCCCTGACCAGGGATCAAGCCCATGTCCCCTGCATTGGAAGGCGGATTCTTAACCACTGGACCACCAGGGAAGCCCCAGAAAGGGTGTGTTGAGTCTGGGGGTCCGGCAGGGCTCCTGGGTCACCCCAGATCTCTGCCTGGCTCACACCTTCTGCCAAAGATCCCTCCTGGGAGAAGGATCCAGGGCCGAGGGAGAGGAGGGGCGAAGCCTCCATCTGCCCAGAAGTAAGGTAGGACCGAGGGTACAGGTGTCCAGGTGCCAGCTGACCAGGGCAGGGACTGCGGAAAAGCCACAAGATTGGGGGAAGCCCTCAGCTTCCGACAATACCACGTGAGCCCCTACTACGTGCCAGACGTGGTCCCCAAATTGGGCAATGTTGTTCCCAGCCGACAGCTGGAGGGTCAGAGAGCCCCTTAAGGACTTTGCCACTTTGTAGCCCCTTCTCACCTATGCCTCCAAGAGGCACCCTAGAAAGCCTTGTCCAAGCAGCCTGGCCCCTGCCCGCTGGGGACCTGGTTCTCAAGCAGCAAGCTGGTGAGGCGGACGAGGGCGTAGCTACAGGCTCGTGTCCCCTGGCCCAAAGCCCCGCTCCAGGGCTCTCAGGGTCGCTCTGAAGGGACACTGGGTGCCGGCGTGCGCCACCAGACTGCCCCAGCTACCCCGCAGCAACCCAGCCGGGGAGAGGGGGAGGGGCAGTCACCACACAGGTTTCTGTGCCAGGCCTGCCCCTCGGGCGCAGCTGAGCATCTTAACCCTGGGGCCTCTTGGGCAGCAGCCTCCCCCTGGGCAACTGACCCACCTGCTGAGCTGATTACAGAGTAAGCTGCTGGGAAGCTAGACAAGAGTCCACTCCCTCCTGCCCGTCCACACAGCAGCCGCCTCTAGCCCCCCATCGCCTGCGGCCCAGGCTCAGGGTGCTCCGCCCAGGTCCCCTCCCCCAACCTTCCATCCTCTCCACAAACTAGGTCATCAGGCTGGAGAGCCTCCCTGGGCCTCGGCCACCTGCCTCACTGCCAGCCCGGGTTCGCTCTATTCCCCTGATGCTGAAACCTTCCGGGATGGGCTGACTAAGGCATTGTGGGATGTGGTTTAATTTCTCACTCTGTCTGGAGAGGAATCCTCTATTCACTTAGAACCGCACAGGGGCAGCAGACACACGATGGGTCAGAAGCGCCAGCTTTGGAGCCGTGAGGACCTGCGTGCAAATGCGTCAAGGCTGCTTTCTGTGCCCTGAGGCCAGGGAGAAGGTCCAGCTTCAGTTCAACCCCTTCCTCTGTCAAACGGGGACAGCGCCGTCTCTCTCAGCTGGGTGTTCGTGAAGCAACTTGCGCTGGTGGAGGGCGGCACAGAGCTGGGGCCACCGTCCGTGGCACCAGGGTGGCTTCTGCTTTCCCGTCTGTGAAATGAGGGGTTTGAGTCTGACAGCACCCAGGTCTCCTCTGGCCCTAATTCTGATCCCATGATCCAGCCCAGGAACCAGAGAGTCAAAAAACACATGGGGGTGTGCACGGCGAGTACATACCCAGTGATCTGGGGGTCTTCTCCCAAGGCCCACCCTCCCCAACCAATCTTAAAAGAATGGGGGAGAAAAAAACACCCGTGAGAGATGGCAAGCAAGAGCTCCTGCTGTGAGGAGCCCAGGCTAGCTCCAGGAGGGGGCAAGGGCCGAGGGAGCCATGGGTGGCCCTGTAACGAGGCTCCTGGCCAGGGCTTCAAAGCCACAGGAGATGCAGTCCCTTCCGCAAACTTGAGGGCAGGCTGACCGGCAGGCCAGGCCAGGCCAGCCTCAGTGTCCAGACACAGCTCCGAGCCCTATTTTCCAGAGGCACAGCCCATCCATTCCCCAGGAAGCCACCTCCACATGAAACTGCTCAGTCCAAAAGGGAGCCCCGTGCCCTGCTCTGTCCGCAGGAGAGCGGCTGCCGCAGATGAGGATAAACCTCCTTCCAGCTCAGAGCAGACTGAGTTCAAGTCCTCCGAACAGCCCCCACTCCAGGAGAGCTCGGTGATCCCCCCACCCTTGCCCCTCAGGGTCTAGAGGGACTGACCCCCTTTGCTGCTGATGGGAAATCACCACTGTTTTGTAACAGAGGTTCAATCCCAAACTAAGCACAGGAAAGGAAGATGGGGCATTCCCGGCACTGGTTTTAGCGGGAATACAGCATCACTAAGACAGATGGCAATCCCTGCCTTCATGGGCTTACATTCCCGTGAAGACCAGCTATACCTCATCCAACATGGATTTTCTCTTCTCACGGGGAGATGCACAGACAGCAGGACCCCCTGGGGGGCTGACAGGGTCACAAGCCACAACGCAAGGACTGGAACACAACATCCTGTGCTCTGGCCTCAGAGGATTCACTCAGCGGAAAGACCCAGGCCGGGGTGGCTAGAAGACAGGCAGTAGGAGAGCCTGTTTCAGTGCCTGCCCAGATCCAGGGGCCCCTATCCGAGGGGGTCTGTGGAGGTCAGGGGACCCGAGGTCTACAGGAGGGGCAGAGCTTCAGGGTGGGCCTGGGCCAGTCAAGACTCAGAGTTGCTCCCTGGAACTCGCACAGCCTCTTGGGTCAGGACCTACATGGAGGGGTTGTGTGTTTTGCAGCCAGTAGGCAAACACCCCAGGGCACCCAGCCTAGGGAGCCCCTCCGCTGCGTCTTCACTACGGAACCCACCACTGCCCAGGAGCACTAACAGGTTTGGGGGGCAGAGGTGGAGCTGGGCAATCCCTGTGGTTGCCCCTGGCTGTCTTGTTGGGCTTTGCTTTCACCTGGCACGATGCCTGACACAGAGTGGTGCTCCATAGCTTTTAAGTGAGCACATGGATGCATGGCTGGACGGGAGGATGGATGAAATGGAAATGGAGTCTCCCTCCCAGCCATTTGTTAGCCTCACAGAGGCAATGGAGAGAAATCCATGTCACAACCAGACAGCAAATGGGCAGATACTTATTATGTGACTAATCCAAGGCCAGGACCAAGCTTGACACCATGGGAGCCACAGAGATTTCCAGATATGGCCCCTGCCTTGTAGTGCTCCAAGTTAAAGAATAGAAATGAGGTTTAAATAAACGTGGAGCAAATCAGTGGGCGGGAGGTAGTCAGGCAGCGCACAGGCTGGATGCCTGTGGACAGTGCTGAGAAGGCGCTTCCCTTCCCCACTCCCCTGAGGAGGCCAGGGAAGACCTGAGAGCGGGGGCAGATGTGGAGCTGGGGCTTGAAAAACATAGGAACTGATCGGCGGGCCAAGGGGGAAAGGCTCATGTTGGGGCTGCAGAGAGGTGCCGTCCAGGGCTCGGCACAGGCATTGGGAAGGGTGGGTCAGAGCCTGTAGAGCAGCACAGGAGGAAGTGTGGAGTGGTGCGCTGGGACATGCTGAATGTCTGGCCAGGGAGACTCATCTTTACGCTGCTGGCACCAGGAAGTCCATAAATGTGAGATGCATGGAAGAGGTGTATTCAGGGGGTGGATGAAAACACGAGATTAGGATGGAGAGCCCAGGGCTGCAAGGAGACCGGGTGGGAGCTATGGGGGCAGGTCAAAAGGGAGCCAGTAAGTGCAAACTGAGAGGAAAGGCAGGGGCAAGACGGGGATGGTAGCTTTTGTATTTTCTCTTACTGTTCAAGAAAGACCTAATGGGATGCGGCAATCTGCTGGGAACAGGAGGCAATAGGAGCAAAAGTCAAAGATGATGCTGCAATTGGAAGATCAAAGGGAACACCTGCACCTTGTAGGAGGGAGGCAGTTTGGGGAAACATGAGGTGCTCTGTCCGTGATGCCGTGACGGTGGCACATCCTCCCTCGCTGCCTCTGATGCTGGATCTGCCTCAGCCATGAGGACCCTGAGGGTGCTCAGCAGGAGGATGGAAGCACAGAGCTTTACTCTGGAGAGACCTCAGGGTGAGAGCAGGGGACACGGAAGTCACCCATCCCCCATGATCTTGGAAGCCACTGCACAGATAAGATCCCAGGGGAGAACAAGGAGGTGGGGGGCAAAGGGCTCTGGAACAAATTTAAGAAATGATGAAAGAAGGTGCACAGGAGGCTGCCTGGAAGGTCGAGAAGCAGGTTTAAAGTCAGGAAGGTGAGGAAGAGTCCAAGGGCATCAACAGCTCAGATGGTGCAAAAAAGTCAAGAGCAGTGGGATGGGATGGGAGGGTCACTTACCTGGGGCCAGAGAGTCATGAGAGCCACCAAGAACTCTCAGAGGGGAAGGAGAGGAGGGTGTCTGAGCAGGAAAGGAGGAGGCAGTGCCGATGGGGAGGAGGGAGGTCAACTGCGAAATCAGGCAGAGAACTCAAACCCAGGAGCAGGTCCACAGTGGGTTCCCACACTGCACCAGGGGTGGGAAAGATGTGGACACGCCTACAGTCAGAAGGGAAGACAGCGTGGGAGACAGAGGGAGAGACGAAGCTTGAGAGAAATAGGTACAGCCGACCCCAGATAAAGCGCACGCTCTCGCCCTCTCTCTCTCTCTCTCTCTCACATACACACACAGTCACTCCAGCAGTCTGGCCTGACCACAGGGATGTCTTTGGCCATGTGAGAGCACCCTCTGTCCCACTTACCAGCCGTAAGTCCAGATTCATTACAACACAGAGATCCTCTACCCACTGATTCCCAGCCTTTTGGGGGTATGAAGACCCCTTTTAAGTTCAAAAGTTTTGTGGACTCCCCCCCCATATACACAGACACGATAATACTTGTATTTTTAGTGTCCATTAATTAAGAAAATATCAATACGTCGTCACAAACAGCTACCATGAATTCAATAGAGCTTTAAAATAATTTGTATTTTATTCATCACTGCAGCAACCACACACTCAGGACACTGGTAGAAGACAGAGGCTGAGACACTGTTAATTAAGCCCACACACCCCTCCCGCTGGAGTCAAGGGTGAGAGCTGTGACGACCCCAGGTCTGAGGCTCACAGTGCAGGACCTTGCCCCTCACACGCCCGGCCCCTAGAGTTCTGCCCTGGCATGGAGGCTTAGCCATAGGGAGCCCAAGAGGATCTTGGGGGGTAGAGGAGAGAGGGCTGCAAGGTACTTTTGACTTAGCGCAGCTTACCGTGTGGTGGCAGGCCTCAGGCCCATGAGGATGTCCTGGCCTGGAGGCAAGAGGCTGGGAAGGGAGCCAGGCGTGCAGGAGGAGGTCCCGGCGGGCACCTTGTCCTTTGGGAAGGGCGGGATCACAATGCCCGCCAGGGACTTGTGCATCTTCTCGTCACTGCAGTGCAGGTACTGCTGGGACACCTGTGCCTGGGAGCGGAGCTGGAGGAGGGGTCTGGTCCATGAAACGTTCCATCTGGATGCTCACCTCGCAGGCAGTCCCTTCTATCAGCAGCCACCTGGGCAGAAGTGCTGGCAAGTATCCTCTGTTTCTCTTTCCAGCCACACAACCCTCAGACCTCCAGGTTCATTGTTTCCTTACCATTTTAGGCAAGAAGGGAATCCCCTCATTCCTACTCCAACCCCTTTTGTTATTATTATTATTTGTTTTTCTGTTCTCATTTCAGAAAATCCTAGAACGTCAGGGCCGAAAGGGATCCTCAAAAACATCTGGTCCAATTCCCTCTTTTTAGTGCATACTGGGGCCCAGGGAGGGGAGTGACTTGCCCAAGGTCACACAACCAGTGAGGGGCAGAGTGAAAACCAGAACCCAGATCCCCGGAGTCCCAGCCCAGCATTCTTTCCCCTCTGCCACAGTTCCTTACCAAAAATGAGGAGGGCCAGAAGCATGAGGAATTCTGGAACATTTATATCAGAGATGGCTTGGGAACCACCAAGTGTAAGACAGGTGGTCACACAGCCTCTGCTCAGGAGGACTGGGCTCAGTACCTCTGGGGCAACTCCCAAGCCAGAGGAGACACCTCCAGAGAAGCTCAGGGCTTGGGAACAGGGGTTGGTAAAGGATAGAAAGAAAAACAGAAGGGCAGGGAAGCAAGACTCAGAGCAGTCCAACCGCCTTACCTCCTGGGCACCGGGTCTCAGTTCCTGGGGTCCCTGATGGCTCCTGGGTGGGTCCAGGCCTTTGTCCTTGGTTCCGCTGGCCTCCGGGGTGATGGGGAGGCTCTGGATGGGAGTCATCGGCCTGGGCACTCTCAGCAGCCTCTGAGAGGCAGCCCGGGGAATGGCGGTCCTCAGGGGAACTCCTTTGGGGGCTCCCCCAGGATCCAGAGAGGCTGTAGCGCGTGGGGACGGGGAGTAGGTTAGTCCCAGGAGTGCGGGGAATGGGGTTAATTGAGATGCTGGCAACAGGGCTTTATGTCCTGGGGCAGCTGAGATGGAGAGATGAGGGTGCAGATCCGCCCCCAGCTCCACCCGCACCACTAGACTCTGCTGAGTGTCCTTTCCCACGCCTGTAAAATTTGGTAGAAAGTGTCAATCAAAGTTACCTATTTAAAATTCAGAGGCAGGTTGGGTAGAAAGGGAAACAAAATCAGTACTGAATTAGGAGTGAGGACAACAGGTTCTAGTCCTTGCGGCCATCTGAAAACCACTGGGTGGCGTTAAGCATAGCCCGTGGGAGTGGAAAGAATATAGTCAGATTCGTGTTCAAAAAGAATTCCTCTGCAGCGAAGCCTAGAAGACTAGAATTCATCTGCAGCGAGGGTGAGAATGGGGAGGCAGGTCGGGAGCTGCTGCAGAGGCCCCGGTGGGAGACGGCGTTCCGGGGAGGAGGTGGAGGGTGTAGAGAGAGGGTGCTTGGTGGGTGCCCCCTGACTAGCCCAGCTGCCAGCTGGACACCTGCCGGTCCTCACAGCCCAGGTGGCAGGTGGACAGGCCCAGGGCTCACCTCGGGGAGATGCTGCCAAGCCCTCCAAGAACCTCCTTGTCTTGAGCTTGTCCTTAATCTGAGTGGTGTCCTGGGCCACACGGTTGGCCTCCGACTCCAGCGAAGGAAGTGGCACCAGGGGCTGGGGGCCCAGTGACAGGGCCCCGGGCTTCCTGGGATGCCATTCCTGGCCTGCCAGCCCTTCAGGGAAGCACCCAGCTTGAGGCTGCCAGGCTCCCCACATCCACTCAAGAGCTGCGACGGCTTCTCTGGCAGGACGCTCAGCACTGGCCGGAGGGAGGCTGAGGGAAGCAGAGACCAGAGCTGCGGTGCTAGAGGAGCCCAGGTCCTGAAGCCAGGGACCACAGCCCTGCCTTCTCAGGGTTCCTAGAAGAGCCCCACTTCCCTGCTCCTGCGGGTCCCCTCTGTACAACTCCATCCCCTGAGGCACAGGATTGAAAGGACCCACCTAAAACCAAAGGGCATTTTCAGTAGGGACCAAAGTAAAAATAATACCTGCCAGTAGCTTGAGGACACAGCTGGGCATCTAAACACACCCATCTCCTCCCTCCAGGACGAGGCCCAAGCTCTGCTCTGTGGTCACTGGCCCTGACTGGGCAGCTGTCAGGTGGAATCCCCCATCTCTGCCCAAAGGCCCCAGAGAGGCTGCCCTGGGCACTTGAAGGTCATTTGATGTGACCAAGTCACTAGGCCCAGTCCCCCAGTCTCACCTTTTCCAAAAGTCTTTGGGCTGGAGTCACTGCTTCCCCCTGGGAGTGTCCAGCACTGGTCCAAGAGATGCTCCCACAGTACACGGCCAGCGGAGCCAGAACCTTGCCGGGGGACAGAAACATAGGGAGAGCGGCATCTTAGAGTCCACTGAGGCCAGGACTGAGGACAGACTGCCCCGGGCTCTCTGCAGCCTGTCCCCCAAAGCAGAGCCTGGCCCTCAGGTGGGGGGTTGCCATCCCAATTCCAGCCAGCCAGGGCACCATGATCCCCACCAGAGCCCAGTCTTCCCCACCCTCTCGGCCTGACTTCTACCCCCAGCTTGGCTCCAAACCCCTCCCCCAATTACACCTTCTCAGCCTCCTTCACGGGCTCCCCAGGTGCCCTGCCCTGAGCACCGCGGCCTGTTTCCTGAACTGCTCAGGCATTCCCGATTCTCCACACTCCTCCCAAGGGGTCTCCAGGCCCCTGCTCCAAGCCCTCCAGGAAGAAGTGGCCCTCCACCTCACAAGCACCCATTCTCTCCAGGGCAGGACCTCTGACCCCTCACTCTGCAGAGGAGACTGAGGCCCACACAGCTGGCTCCCAGTGGCAGCGCCAGGCCTGGGACCCAGTCTCCCGCCACACAGCTGGCCACACTGTTCCCACTCTCCTGCCCTGTCAGCTGAGGAAACGGGGCCAGCCGGTGCTCCTGGAGGCCCCACTCCTGTATCCTCTGCCCATCTCCATCTTCCCACCACAGAAGACCACGCTCAGCCCCTCGGCCAGCCCACCAGCTCGAGAGTGGAGGCAAAGCTCAGGCTGAGGAGGCCATAGTCAGGCCAGGGAGGCCCCTGACGGACGGCTGAGCAGGGAGGGCCCACAGACAGCCTGGCCCGGATGGAAAAGCCCGGCAGCCCAGCTACATCCCCCAGGCGGAGCCCCTGGGAGTACCCGAGGAAGATCCCCACCCCCTCATGACTTCCCTAGGTGCCCCTTACCTGGGGGGACAGCGTCACGGGTGCCCGTGCCCTGGGTGGAGAAGGCACCTGGGAGGTGGTCTGCAGGGAGCAGCTACTTTCTGGGCCGTGAGTACGATCCTCAGGTATCCAGAGGGCCCCAACCTGTAGCATCCAGGGACCTATGATGGGGAGAGGCAGAAAGGAGTCAGTACAAACCACAAACGCTTTTTATACCACTTTGCGGGAAGCCCGCCAGGAGTTAAAGCATTCTTACAGTGAAGAAATCTGCCACTAAACCAAAGGACGCTTCTTTTATAACATTTGGACTCTCTTGGACGCTTCAAAATTACCAAGTCCCCGGGCTGCATGACTGTAGGCCGAGTTCATTGTGAAGAGTGTCCGTGAAGCCCATGAACCCGCCTTTGCTCTTGGACAACTCAGGGTCTTGGGGAAGGTGGAGTTTATCAAGGGGGAGTCTGACACTTTGTTTCCCCATCAGTTGCTACTTTCCTCATCACTCTGCCAGCTGCCCTGGAATCTCACGCTGAGTGTCAAGCTTTGTGACCCCTCTTATCACGCAGGTACGCGGTAGGGCCTCCCCGGAGGCCAGCTCTCCAGTTTTCTCTCAGGCGCGCCAGTCTCCATCTGTACCAGGCTCCTAGCCCTTGTTCTCACTTTGCTGACCAAGCCAACCTCAGACCCTCTCAGCCATTTCAGTGTCCTGTGCTGACCGCTTGAGCACGCCAAGCCCTTCCCAGCCTCCCTTAACCCTCTGGGGTCAGTCATCTGCTCCCGCCCTTGATCTGAGTTCATTCTTTTTCCATGTGATAAGGGTCTCCCCGCAGATGCTGTGACTTCACACAATTTTCTAAATTCTCTGCTGAGGTAACAGTGACCCATTTTCACCCTGACAGGCAGAGAGGTGAACGGCCAGAGCTGATCAGTGATAAAATCAAGGGCGAAGGCCACATCTCCCAAATCTCCCAATTTCTACTCGAGAGTAGGTCCCTCGAGATATCATCTGGGGACAGGGCAGGATGCAATGCCAACTTCCTTTTGCTGAGCAACAAATCCCAACTCAGGGGCTGAGAAAACCTGCCTTCCGTCTGGAAGCCAGCCCGCCGCATCCCCACCCAGGCCCCAGAAGGCCGAGCGGCTCCTAGCCACCCTCCTGGCCAAACAGTGGCTCCAGCCCGGCCCAGCCAGCATGGCCCCAGCCCAGCCTTTGCCTGGTCCCACTGATTACAGCCTCAAGCCACTCGGGTTCTCTGTCTGAGGAGAATTTTCCTCACGATCAGGGGAGAAGGCAACCCCCTGTCTGCTGACAGCTGGGATAGGGCTTTGGCCACATGGTAGTGACAAGCTGCCAGGAATAGCCGAGGGACACGGTACTTCTCTCGAGCAACGTGGAGGGAGATTCTGCTCCACGGCTCCCAACACCCCGCTCCTCGCCCCACTGAGTGAGAGACTCAAGACAAGGTGGCTGCTTTGGGCAAAGCCCAGAAGGAACATTCCTGGGGGGACAGACCTTCCACGGCTGAATTAAAGCAAACGCGCTGGAGTCCAGGCTTTGGGGGCAGTGAGGGTTGCAGGCCACACAGACACCTGCTACCCATTCCCAACCAGAGCGCAGACTTTCTGTGCGAATTCCATGTGGAAAAGCGACGTTTAGCTACAGCCCTTGTTCTCAACCTCAGCTGCAGATCAGAGTCTCCTGGAACTGATTAAAATGACAGATTCCCAGGCCTCACCCCAGGCCCCAAGTGAGGTAGAGTTTTCTAGGGAGCAGCCACAGGGATCTGTTTGGGGTTTTTTGTTTTGTGTTTTTCTTAACTTCTGAGTGACTCTGATGTTCAAACAGGATTGAGAACCACTGGGCTATAGTTCAGATTCCCTTTATACTAAGAGACCAGCCCTGTTTCTGACCTTAGGCTGCCAAAGTGGATATTGCTACTCAGTCTGCCCAGAGCATCACGTCTAGGAGGCTAAAGAGGAGATCTGGAGCTGCCTCCGAGTACAGATACGTGAGTCCAGCGGCACCTTCTGAGCGAGCCGGCCCTCCACCCGACTCCCCACAAACTCCCTGGCGGACGAAGACGGCCCAGGTTCCCCCGTTCCCTGAGGGACACCTGGGCCCACTCCGTAGCTTGCCCAGGCAACCCAGTCGGCAGAGCCCCTTTTAGGCCTGCCCACCGCTTGCATCCACACCTTTGAGCCCTCGGGCCCGCAGGGTCTACGTGCAGGGCCTCCTCAGTGCCTGCCCACGGGGAGGTGTCCACAGCTGTGGACGGACAAGCATGTCTTATGTGAGAGTAGTGGGTGCCACCTCCCCAGGACCTGGTGGGAACTTAAAGATCTATGTCCAAACTGTAAAAACCAGGATCAGAAATTCCATTCCAAATGTGGACAAAGCTTTCGGGTTTGGCATGGACAGTACTTAGTGCTGACCCTGAGGCACAATTCACTGAACCCCCACTTGACCTGGCACTGTCCTGGGCACCAAGGAGTGTGTCCCCTGTTGGAAGAGCCAGCCCCTGACCTAAAGGGCTAACAGCCAGGGGGTTCTGGGGACCAGGGTTCCGTCCTCACCCCTGAAGTTCTGGATCGCCCAAGATGGCTGGCTCCTCCACCCTCCGCCTCGGTGTCCGCACTCAGGGAGAGGAGTGGCCCGAGGTAACTGACGTTGTCTACTCCTTCCACTAAAGCAATGGCTAAAGAGGTTGCATGGTGACCAACACCACAGGAATGAAGAAAGGCGACAGAAGGGACTCAGGTTTCAGGTGGAAAGGAAACAAACATGGCGTCTCCCAGGAAAGAATGTCGGTCCCAAAGACAAAATCCCAACCGCCCTGTGCCTTGCACAACCTGCAGGGAGCCAGTGCCCCACTCCAGGTCCACCTTGCTCCCAAGGGAGCTGGGCAGAGTCTGGTCCTCACATGAACAGCCCTCGGCAGGAGGGCCAGCATCTGAGTAGGGAGGAGAGACCAGAGCAGGGGGACTGGGGAGGGGGTCAGCTCCCAATCCTGGAATGTGGGTTCCATTAAGTCAGAGAGCTCATCTGCTCAGATGTGTTTGGTGGGAACAATAGTGCCGTGTCCAGGCGAGGAGAGAGAGAGAGGAAGGCGAAACGGCTGAGTTACCACACTTAGTGTTTGAACCCCCTTAAATACTCTCTGAAGAGGGGCCCCGGGTGTAGGCAGCCCTCCCACCCCACAGCCCTGCCCCAGCCTGCCCCTGAACGCCCACCTCAGGACACCTGGAACTCTGCTTTGAGGTTGACACAGCTAGGTTGGAACCCTGCCCTGCCCCTCTTTTTTTTTTTTTTAATAGTTATTTATTTATTTATCTGGTGGTACTGGGTCTTAGTTGCGGCAGGCGGGCTCCTTAGTTGTGGCATGTGAACTCTTAGTTGCGGCATGCAGGTGGGATCTAGTTTCCTGCATTGGGAGCACGGAGTCTTAACGACTGCACCACCAGGGAAGTCCCCTGCCCTGCCGCTCTTGAATTAACTTGGGAAGTTTATTCAATTCCTCTGAGCTTTGGTTTCTTAACCTGAAAAAGCGTCCTAACAAAGGGCTTTGTTAGGATTAAATGAAGTCATGTACAAAAATAATTCAGTAGCATTGCTGGTAGGTAATCAATCACGAATGTCAGGTCTGAGTTCTTCCCCCTCCTCCCCCACCCTACATGAACACACACGCGCACACATTCACACACATGTACAAACGTGCAAACCCACACTACCTTTAAAGTTACCAGGGGCCAGCCCTCCAGTCCTACAAGACAGACCCAGGTGACGCAGGCGCCCCTCACGAGGAGGAGACAGATGTGTCTATAGAGTTAAGAGGCTCAGCCTAGATGGGTCTCCAGCTGTCCTCATGGCAATTCTATGCCATGCAGGGAATGCTCGCCGCAATGCCCAGAGAACACGGTCTGTGTTCTGCAGTGCTGTCTCACTAGGTACCTGGAGACCCTCCGTGGAAAAGCTGCATCCTCGCGGGGCCGGGAAGGAAACAGGATCAAGATGGGCAAGGAAGGGCTTCCCTGGTGGCGCAGTGGTTGAGAGTCCGCCTGCCGATGCAGGGGACACAGGTTCGTGCCCCGGTCCGGGAAGATCCCACATGCCGCGGAGCAGCTGGGCCCGTGAGCCATGGCCGCTGAGCCTGCGCATCCGGAGCCTGTGCTCCGCAGCAGGAGAGGCCACAACAGTGAGAGGCCCACATACCACAAAAAAAAAAAAAAGATGGGCAAGGAAGGGGGAAAGGCATGCTCTGAGCAAAGGCACAGAGGATCGAACGGGCCTGCGAGTTTAGGATTTGGCAGGAGTGCCCAAGTCTAGGCAGGCGGACCAGGGCCGGTACCTGCAGTGCTCTGTCAGGTCTGGGTTTGTTCTGCAGGCGAGGGGAGCTCTAACGATTTTGAGCAGAGGAATGACATCATCTGACCTGCGTTTTCGTGCAGACCCCTCAAGAGGGACCCGGGACAGACTTTCCTAGAGAAGGAAGTTTTTGACAAAATTTTAGGACCGAAACAGAGACACTAGCCCAGCCTCTGGACTAAGCACAGAAAATATATGTGACTTAACCAAGATTTGCCACTAGTTATTGCCAGAGTTTAGGCTGGGCAGAACACCCCTTCCTGTACCCCAGGTCTCTCCTTGAAAATAGTCACCCATCCACACCTCCATTCCTCACACACACCTGTTCCCCTCCCCACACAGGAGGTAGCCCACCCCATAGACCTCCAGGGAAAACTCTGGGTGTTCTCAGGTGAACCTATTGGATTTGACCTCCTGGGTTCAGTCTATCACTGAAAGTCTGAGATCCACTCACTCACTCAGTCATATGTGAGGAACTAAGATACAAAGGTAAATGAGACTAAATTCTAACACCTGAGAGCTGTGTGACCACAGACATGTTACCAAACTTCTCTGAGCCCCAGTTTCTTTAATTGCAAAAATGGAGATATTGCCTACCCTACTTCAATAATATATTCAATAAAATACAAAAATCACTCACCAATGCAGGGGACAATACCCCAATTGCCTACCCTACTTCAATAATATATTCAATAAAATACAAAAATCACTCACCAATGCAGGGGACAATACCCCAATTGCCTACCCTACTTCAATAATATATTCAATAAAATACAAAAATCACTCACCAGTGCAGGGGACAATACCCCATGGTGTTAGTGTTACTGCAATGAATGAAGCTCACAGCAGCTGCAGGCGGAGAACATGTTTGGGTGGACAGGGCAGGAGGTTGTGAAACTAATCCTGGAGAGAGAGAAGAGTGTGATATACACTACCAAACGTAAGGTAGATAGCTAGTGGGAAGCAGCCGCATAGCACAGGGAGATCAGCTCGGCGCTTTGTGACCGCCTGGAGGGGTGGGATAGGGAGGGTGGGAGGGAGGGAGACGCAAGAGGGAAGAGATATGGGAACATATGTATACGTATAACTGATTCACTTTGTTATAAAGCAGAAACTACCACACCATTGTAAAGCAATTATACCCCAATAAAGATGTTAAAAAATATATATATATTATATATATAAGTTAATGAATGAAAATTAAATAAAATGTAAAATTCAGTTACTCAGACACACTGGCTACATTTCAAGTGACCACATGTGGCTAGTGACTACCATACTGGACATTACAGTCCATCATCACAGAAAGTTCTGTTGGATAATACTGAGATTTAACATCCAGATTATAGAAAATACAGGGAGAAAGAAATGAGTTAAACCCACAATAGGGAAACAATCAAATCCAACATGTGGCTCATTCTACAAGACAACTAGCCTGGTCTCTTCAATGTCAATGCCATAGAAAAAACTAAGGGTGGGTGAGGGGAAGAGGGGGTCTTAGAGCAAGAATAATTAAAGAAGACTCAACAACAAAATCCAATGGGTGCACCTTGACTGTATACTGGTTTGAGAAAAGCCAACTATAAAATACATTTGGGGAGAGACTTCTCTGGTGGTGCAGTGGTTAAGAATCCACCTGCCAATGCAGGGGACACAGGTTCAATACCTGGTCCGGGAAGATCCCACATGCTGTTGAGCAACTAAGCCCGTGCACCACAACTACTGAGCCTGCGCTCTAGAGCCTGCAAGCCACAACTACTGAGCCCGCATGCCACAACTACTGAAGCCCATGCGCCTAGAGCCCGTGCTCCGCAACAAGAGAAGCCACCGCAATGAGAAGCCCGTGCACCGCAGTGAAGAGTAGCCCCTGTTCACCGCAAGTAGAGAAAGCCCGCGAGCAGCAACGAAGACCCAATGCAGCCCAAAATTAATTAATTAATTAATTTTTAAAATAAGATATTTGGGGAAAATTGAACATGAACTAGATATTAGATGATATTAGGGAATTACTGTTTGAATTTTTTGGTGTAATATGGTATTGTGATTGTGTTAGAGGTCATAATTTTTAGAAAATTCACACTGAAGTATTTAGGAGTAAAGTTGTCATGACATCTCCAATTTACTCTCTAAAGGATCAGCAAAAAAAGATGCACACAAATGTAGATGGAGCAAAATATTAACAACGGCTTAACCTAAGTGGTGTGCATAGAGAGAATCATACTACTTTTAACTTCTGCATATTGGAAATCTTCATAAGGTGGGAAAAGAATTGAAAAACAAATTCTGCCTCCACAGTCATTGACATAATGTAAAACCATGGTTTTCAGGGACAAAGTCTACTGGGAAAATTAATGTAGTTGGTGAACAGTATTGTGCTTTTTCTCTGATTCTGGCCTTATTGTTATTTACTTCACTTTTGAAATGCAGGGAAACGTGGGTTCTAGCTTCCTATGCTCAGGGACTCTTAAGAGACTAAGAGCTGCTGCTGCTTCCCTGTCGGCCAGGCATTTGGTCAGACTGGTGTTTGTAGTCCACTGCAGGGTATGGTGGGTCCAGGAGGGATGGAGGTAGACCAGTTGCCTGCTCCATGGGTACTGCCCAAACCAGTGTATCTGGAGGTGCCAGCCCACAGCCTAGAGACCCGATCTCCTCTAAACTGGGATTCATTTTCAGTCCCTCTCATGATGCATGTTGCTGGGCTAGAGACATTCAAGGTTCTCTTTTGGGACCTGGTCGCCAGAAAAGAAAGAGAGCTGGAAGCATCTCAAGGTTTCTCTGGGCCAAGCCCAGGGGTGGGGTTCAGAAAACAAACTCCCCACCCATCATGGGAGTTTACACAGGAAGAGGTCACAACTAGCAGCTTTTCCTCAAAATGCCTCGTCTGCGATAAGAAAAAATTTGCACAAAGCAAGGCTGACATCTAATGGTCGTTTTTTACATTGACGTCGTCCTTCTAACCTGAGAAAGTAACCAAGGCAATCTGGTGAGGATAGGAGAAAAATGTGATGACAGTGACCAGGTGTTAAGTGCACTCGCTAAACTCAGCAAATTCAAGCAAGAACAAGAAGCAACACACATGTGCTCTGAACTCCAGACACAGCATGTCTAGTGAGACAGAAAGGGCCATCTGGGGACACCTGAGAAAAACTTGCCACTTAACTGAATCAAGGACCTCCCCTGTAAGTGTTTGAGTTTTTTAGAGTGTTTTCAGGTGTTTGAGGTTTGGGGTTTTTTTTTTTTTTTTTTTTTTTTTAGAACACACCTGTTAAGCATCTATTTGCCACTCCCTGTAATCGTCCTTGCTTCCTAGAAGGCCCTCCCTCAAGGCTTGGGTCAGTGTACTCAAGTCCTCAGTTCTGATCCCTGGCTGGGAGTAGATCAGTCTCTCCTTTCTCCTGGCTTCCACAGCACTTCACCTGCGAAAGTAAATGACGCTTACTTCATTCTACCTTGTATTCTAATTAGTTGCTTAACTGTATCCTCCTACTCATCCCCATTCCTGCATTATACTTGTCACAGCCCTAATCCCAGGGACATTCCAATGCTGTGTGTCAAATGCAATCAACTGTATGCGAAACACTGAGAAGCCAGGTGTGGGAGAAGAGAGGCGAAAAAATTCCTTCCCCATGAAAAGATTCCCACCTATACAGACCCCAGTGCTTCCCCTATCCTGCTGAATTAACACACAAAACCATTCATTCACGAGGTAACAGCCTGGTAAATATGATGTATAAGAATCTTATGTACTTTGCCGAGGCTGGGATGCTCACAGACTCTTAGAGGAGCAACTAGATCATTACTCCCAATGTAATTATCCCAACCTAAGGAGGTCGAAGCAGGAGTCACCATTTCCCAATTCTTAAAAAATAATAATCATATTATATGCCTCTCCAATGAGAAAAGTAAATATTTTACTTTTCAAATGAGAAAAGCAAATTTTAATGTTATAGTACTCCATGATGAAACCAATTCTCTTAATCTGTTGGTTTATCTCAAGCCCAGTCAAAATTCCCATCAGATTTATTTTTAACTTGGGAGAAATTATTTGAAAGTTCATCTGTAACCTGCTATAGCCCACTGATAGGCAATTTGACAGTAATTACTAAAATTACAGGTCATACCCTGTGACCTAGAATTCCCCTTCTCGATACCCACCCTAGGAAGATCCCGGTACACGTGCACCAGTACAGACAAGGTCACTGCCACCTTCTTTATTTTTCTGAGAAATTGGAAACAACCTCAGTGTCTATTAGGGGATGGCTCAACAGCCTAAAACCACTGCAGCGGTTCTCAAAAGGGAGTAGGTTCACAGAACAGCAGCATCAATGCCACCTGGGAATTTGTTAGAAATGCACATTCCCTGCCCCTCCCCACCCCACTGACTTAAAAACTCCAGGGTGGGACCCAGCAATCTGTGCTTTCACCAGCCCGCCAGCTGATCCTGATGCAGTTTAAAAGAATGAAATAGTTCTATATTACTAACTTGGAAAGCCCTCCAAGATATATTGAGTAATAAAAAGCAAAATTCAAGTTGCAGAATGCTACATACAGTATGATACCATTTATGTGGGAACAAAGAAACTACTTATTTCCTAAGAGCACATCTGTAGGTATGCAAATGCATAGAGAAAGGTTTGGAGAGATACAGAATCTAAAATAACAGTGGTTACCTCTGCATATAAACCATTGCAAGTGGGGAGAGAAGGGGTTCAGAGGTGGTGGGCAAAGGGCTCACCCGGGGGAATAAAATGCTCAGACCTCCTCTCCTCCCACCCTCCCATCACTTGCCAGTACCACCCACTTGGCTGACCCTCCCAGAAGCCAGGAAAGGGACCTGGGCTGATGCAGTTTGTCAAACTCAACCACCGAGGGCGAAGAGCAGACGGAGAAAGGTGGAGAGGGGATCTGGAGAGGCAGAGAATATCCAGCTCTCCTGAGAATCAGCAAGTGGCTGGATTATAACATCATAGACTTGGACTGTAAGGCAGCCAGAGAGAACTTTGAGGCAATAGAGGGCAGCAGAGGGCAGCAAATAAGGGACCACCCAAAGGCCCTAGGGTTCTTCCCCAGCTGTTTCTGCTTGTGTACACAGATTCTCTGAAACTGTAATACTACATTTGTTTTGCTTAAGCTGCATCTAGTAAGTTTTTGTTTCTTACAACCAAAGAATCTTTACTATTTTAACAATATGGAAGAATGAAAAGGCAAAAATATTTAGGAAAATATTTCAAAGAAGTATAAAAAGGTACGAACAACAACAAAATGACTTACAAAGCACAAGAAGAGAGATCAATAGAATAGAATGGACAGCACTGAAACAGACCTACCATATGGCAAAGAAAACACAAGTCTATGGGATAGGAAAGGAGGGTCTTAGTCTGTTCAGGCTGCTATAACAAACTACCATGGGCTGGGTGGCTTAGACAACAAACGTTCATTTCTCAGTTCTGAAGGCTGAGAAGTCCAAGACCAAGGTGCCGGCAGATCTGGTACCTGGTGAGAACCTGCTTCCTGTTTGCGGATGGCAGTCTTCTCACCATATCCTCATACGGCAGAAAGGAAGCAAGCTCTCTTGTTCCTCTTCTTATGAGGGCACCAATCCCATCATGACGGCTCCCCTCTCATGACTTAATTACTTCCCAAAAGCGCTATCTCCAATAACATCACATTGGGGATTAGGGTTTCAACATACGAATTTTAGGGAGACACAAATTCAGTCCACAGTAAACAGTATTCAACAGTGTGGAAAATACTGGTGTGCGCAGGGGAATCCTAGGTTAGAGCCTCATCTCACAGCTATACCAAAAATAATTCCATATGGATGAGAGCAGCAGCTTTCAAACGTCTTACCCACAGAAACACATGTTACGTTGCAACCTCTAAAACAGTTACCCTTAACTACATGCAATGCACCAATCTTTTCTATAATTACCTTTTCTACTTTGAAAAATGGTGGTTGCAACCTACTTTATTTCACAATGCACTGATACATCACAACCAGTTACTATAGAGGTAAATATTAAAAAAAACAACAACATAAAACGACTAGAACATTATACAAGAATTATCTTCCTAGGGGGAAATTTATTAAGCTTAAAAATAAGAAAACTATAAAGGAAAATAGTATGATAAAAGGCAAATTGGGAAAAAATATTTGTGCCATCTGTTTGGCAAGAGGTATCTTTAACATATAAAAAGCCCTTACAGGTAAATAAGACAATCCCTTTAAGCATGGACAAGAACCTGAACCCACAATACTGTTAAGAAATACAAGTCGTAACAGAATTGCAGGTGACCTGAGGTTCATGATGAGGTGGAAACACACTATTTTGTGGGGTTGAAAATCAACACAACCCTTCTGGAAAAGGGTTTTGGCAAATTTCTTTAGTCTGAAGAGAATATTCATGTATTTAATTAAGTAACACTACTCATGGGAATATCTCATAAGGATACATTTAAAGAAAAATACAAAAGGTAAGAACTTCACCGTAGCACTACTTATAACAAATTATAATAGGAGAGTAAGTTCAAGTTTAATAAGGCAGGACCACAAGCATTCTTCTTTCAAGGGATAATTAACAATATTTTATGTGACAAAGAATAATATTAATATGCGATTCCAATTTCATAAGAAAAATGTGTATGCACTCATGCAAAGAGAAAAATATTAAAAGGAGATACACCATAACGTTACAAATGGTTAACCTCTCTTAACATTTTATTTTCCTTTTTTATGCTTTTTTTTTTTTTTTGCGGTACACGGGCCTCTCACTGTTGTGGCCTCTCCCGTTGCGGATCACAGGCTCCAGATGCGCAGGCTCAGCGGCCATGGCTCACAGGCCTAGCCGCTCCGCAGCACGTGGGATCTTCCCAGACCGGGGCACGAACCCGTGACCCCTGCATCGGCAGGCGGACTCTCAACCACTGCACCACCAGGGAAGCCCTATGCTTTTGATATGTTCCAAAATATACTCAATGAATGTCATAGCTTGTAAAACAACAGATTTTTAAAATGCGTTACAGAAAAAAGACTTAAGTTCACTTTTCCACCTGTGGAAAAGGAGGACTGTGCTTACCCATAAGGCTCTGTCTGAATTTCTAAAAAATGTCAGAGACAGAAAGGAGTTTCCCTTAAAACTTGCGCTCCTCCCCCTCTCCCATACTGGAAAATGCCTAACACGAACTGAGCTTTCGTGTTCAGTGTCCCACAGACACTGCTCCATTCAGTTCTCACAGCATCCTTGTCACAAACAGCATTGTCATTACTCTCCTGTCACAGACCGAAAAAAGAAATTAAGCAGATTTATCACTGCCATGTTGTAGTTCGGACCCAGAATTGGAGCTGTCGGCCCTAACTCTGGGGTCTCCACAACAGACTCATTGTATTCATATTCGCTTTCATTTCCTGAACCTGATCCTTCCACCAAAATCACCAGTTAAGAGATTTTGCCAGTTGAACCACCATGGAAATGTACTTAATGCCACAGAACTATACACTTAAAAATGGTTAAATGATATGTATATTTTACCATAATAATACAAAAAAATTGGGGGGTGGGGAAGTGCAGACTTTGCCAGGTTGGGGATAATTAATGAAGTCAAAGTTTGGCAGAAAATAGCAAATTTGTTTCTTAGGTGTAACCGTATTTGGTGGTACTCATGGTCCCTGAATCATTAGAATGCACCCTAACGGGCAGTCCTAAGTGGGTGCCTGAGGAGACCCAAACACCGACATTCCACCCACAGTAACGGTCCTGTTAAAAGAAGGGTCAGGGGACTTCCTTGGTGGTCCAGTGGGTAAGACTCCACGCTCCCAATGCAGGGGGCCCAGGTTCTATCCCTGGTCGGGGAACTAGATCCCACATGTGTGCCGCGACTAAAAGATTCCACGTGCCGCAAAAAATGAATATAAATAAATAAAAATAAAAGGAGAAGGGTCAGAGCAACACGCAAGGAAGCCAAGAATTCCAACGCCTTTAGTACCGGCTACACACTGTCCACTAACCATCCAATTCATGTCTCTTCCAATTCCACACTCTGGTGCAAAGATAATCTTCCAGTTATAAAACTGGTTTTTACTGTGTGACCTTCCTGTGCAAAAAGAGACATGTCACCACCCAACATGAACACTGCTCCACTGGAGAGGTGTAGTGTATTTCTATTAATAAATACACCATTTAAATACCAATTTCTCTTGGAAGCCTGGCTGATGTTCTGACTGTATGAAACTATTGATACATCAAGTCTAGGGACAAGGACAAAATTACGTTTCTGATCCTGTGGAAGTAGTGGCCCAGTTCTGGACCATCATGCCCGCACAGGGTCAGCTGAGGCTGCCAAGTTGTCTCGGACTTCAGCGACTGCACTGCCAGACAACCACATCCCTTCCCCTCTTTCAAACTAGAACAAAAGAAAGTACAAGGCCAAAGGCAAGGCTGTAACAACATGTTTTCCTACATACTTATTTCCATTAGGAAATCCTTTTTAAACTTTAGCGTCCAAAAAGAATAATATTCCCTTGGCCTTTGAGCCACTATTACCCGGAAAGAATATGCCAGATAGGTAATTTTTTAAGTGGTAACTTTCAACTTTTGGATTTTCCATTTGACATCCGTCACCTGCTAAAGTGCGATTTATAATCACCCTGTTCTCAGAACTATTTTCATATTTTAAAAATTACCCACACATATATGAATATTCATTATAGTGCTGACAAGTACAATTCCATTTTCTCACACCAAGTCAGCCAGCACCGTACAGAAGAGAGAGCGCCACCTACCCTATGCTTTCTTCCTTACTGTGTTCCTGTTCGAATGATGCCTGCTAGTCCATTAACACCGCTGCGGTCTCTCGTTGCGCCGGTTTTGTGATCCAGTGTACAGCTTGGACACGTGACGAGGGACAGTGCCTAGGTGCCACAAAGGCACCACAACACTACTGCATTAAGAGAACAAATGTTATGCCCGAGTAGCCTTCCAAGAAAGGATCAACAAGCAGTCACATGAAGGGCATCACAAAAGCCATTGCGGCCAGGAAGGATCCACCAGTAATATCAATTACAGCTCAAAGAAACTACAGCTGAAGGATGTCGAGAATTAAAAATGGTAGAGTAAGTAAACCTCAATTTCCCCTACCTCACCTTCCCCCTTTGTGTCCCTTGCGGTTTCTCCTCTCCTCCGACGCTGGGTGCTCTTCCTATGCACATTCACTCCCTGGAGAAGCAAACCCAGTCTTGTGGCTTTACTGACCCTCCATCCAAACTCGTCCCTCAAATCAACTGGGCATGGACTTGCATTCCTAACAGATACCTGTAACTTAGTATGTCCGCAATCCAATTCCTGATCTCCCTCCCCTAAGCTGCTCCACCCACAGCTTCATCCTGGTGCTGCAGCAAGTCATACCCGACTCCCCCCCTTTTCCTCACACCTCTCGGAAACCCAGCTTGCTCTAAACTAGAAACAATCCCTGAAACTAACCAACTATCACCAAGCCCATTACTACTACCCTGGCCTAAGTCCCCATCACCTCTCACTCCTTTGCAGTCACACTGGTCTCCTCTCGTGGTTTCAACACATCACACATGTGCTGGCCTCTGCTCATGCCATTTCCTCCACCTAGAACACTCTTCCACAGATACCCACTTAGCTAACTTCCTCACCTCCGCCTAGTCTATGTTCAAATCTCTTGTCAATAAGCCCTACCCTGATCACATATTTAATTCTGCAACTGCACTCCCTAATCCCAACACCCTTACTCTTTTCCCCCCGGAAGTCACCATCTTCTAACATACTATATAGAATTCATTTACTCCTATACCTTGTACAGTTAGTTTATTGCATACTTCTGATAGAATGTCAGCTCCTTATTAGTTAGTTATTCACTGTCATTCACTGTTACTCAGTGATGTATATGTACCAAGCAACGGACTAATCTGAGAGTAGACAATCAATAAATATGTTACATGAATGAATGTACATTGTTGAGAATTTACCTCCACAAAAATCTTAACAGCCTTACATATATAGCATCAATGTACCCAAATTATCTCACTACCCAGATCCCTTTTTTTCATTTCTTTTTATTATTTCTTTTTATTTATTTATTTTGGCTGCATGGGGTCTTGGTTGAGGCATGCAGGCTCTTCATTGCTGTGTGCATGTTTTCTTTTCTAGTCATGGCGCACAGGCTCCAGGGTGCGTGGGCTCTGTAGTTTGCAGCATGCAGCCTCTCTAGTTGAGGCGCACAAGCTCAGTAGTTGTGGCACATGGGCTCAGCGGCCCCACAGCATATGGGAACCTAGTTCCCCGACCAGGGATCAAACTTGCGTCCTCTGCATTGGAAGGTGGATTCTTTACCACTGTACCACCAGGGAAGTCCCTAGATCCCATTTCTGACCCTCAAACATCCCTCTGCACTAAGGCTTCAAAAATCCCAAACTGAAGCCTCAACATCTACTTACATCAAAACATACTAATATACTCATCTATGCCCAAAAAGAATTTACTTTTACAAATTAACCTCAAATATCGCCACCTATTTAGTATTCTTGCCAAAAAACATTTAAATGAGAATCTAATCATAAGGAAGCAATCCGACAAACCTGGACTGTAGGACATTCTGTAACACAGCTTAATTTATGTGGACTTAAATATCAAAATCATGAAACACACACAAGCGGGAATGGGGAATATTCTGGATTAACAAAGCAATGACAGCCAAATATAATATGTGATCCTTGATTTGATCATGAAGAGACGGTTAATTATTAAAAATAAAAAAGCTAGGAAGAAAAATTAACCTCAAAAAAGACACCACCACATACTCAAAACTTTGTTGTCTGGATTAGGAGTGGAATACCCTGAAACTAGAAAAGTCTTTGCAACAAGTTTGTAATTTAACTCTGGATTTGTCTAAAACAAGAAACAGTAAGCAATTACTACCGTTCTCTAGGTAGAGCCAGGTGCGGGGGAAATCTGACCCAGGCCACAGGACATGGCCTGAGCCATGGGCACGTGCACCCTTGTGACTGCCACCGCAACCTCGGGTGGTGGGAGCGCGGCCCTGCCAGGCGGGGCAAGAAACAACCACTAGCTCCTAACAAAGTTCTTGGTTCCTTCACTTTGTTACAAATGCTAGATTATCCAAAAAGCCTTGAAAGCATTTATCTATTAATGCTAGTGGAGTAAGATGATTTTTTTAAAACCTTCACACAAGCACAAACCTGTGGCTGTGTTCCCCTACATATACCACAAGACAAGCACTGGGTAAAGATGAATATTTATTCACTTTACAAAGAGAATGGTATTAAATTGCCATAAACAGCTCCATTTATAGACAAATATAACTATACATTACACCAGTCGCTGACTCTAACTTTCCCAAGATGCTCTATATGGCTCCAGCTCTATTAGTTGAGCACAGAAATCTGTCTGCCACCGATATCAGAAGTCCCTCAGAGATACTGGTTTTATGTTTTACATATTCACACGTGGGAAAAATAAACCCATCTCCCCAGCCCTTTCTTAGAGTTGAGCTTCCATCTGCATGTTCCCTAGAGAGCACTAAGCAAATACTGGCTCATTCTTTTAAAAAAACAAACAAACAAAAAAAAATTACTGATAATTTGAGAAGGCTTTTGTAGCACACCAAAATATTTCTTTATACATACATAAAAAATCTTGAGTCGGATTTGTTTTAAGGTAAACATACCCTAACACTGCCAAGAGTGGGTAATGAAAAGGAACACATTAAATTATGGAATTATAAAAATATTTTCTTTGGAAAAAAATTCCAACAAGGTTATCATTAATATCTAAAACCAAAGAGAAAAAATAAACAACTGTTCTTTGACCCATTAGTAATTTAAATAAAAATGAAAACCTCTTCAAAAGCAGCTGTAACTGAATCTTTTAAAAAGTTGCAGGTAACGAGCACTTCTAAATCTATACACTGATGATTCTTTACAGGCAACTTGCAGTCAAGAAAAATCCTCAATATGGCTAATTCTTTAGTTTTTAAATTATCATAATTTTTCTGTGTTTTAAAAAAATACTTCACATGACAGCTTAAAAAATAAGTGGTTGTTTTGGGGAAGCACTCCAAATATTCAATCTGACTCAAATCAGATTACCAGTCAATAGAGAAGCTAGGGATACTGGTGATTTTATTTTTTTTAGTCACAATCATTTTTACTCCAGTCTTTAGTTTATCCCTTCACATTTTATGAAAATGTACCAAATTAAAATTTCTTCACTAGTGCTGCTTCATACCAGGATGTGATGAAAGATACCAACCTGAGATAAGAGCTGACTCCTTCACAAAAGTCCAGTTCTTGACCCTTACATGGGAAATGTCTTTATCTTCACTTACATCAATTCTTGGCATAACCAATCATACCAGGATATTACATTATAAAAATATACCATATATTGGACACTCATGTCAGTACACTGCAGAAAATGTATCTATTTGCTGTGTAAAGTTTATTAACATTTGAATGAAACTCTTATTTACACAGTTAAGTCTGGGGTGCTCAAGACAGCAAAGTGGCATGGGAGCCACCATTAGGAATTTGGAAATGTGCAGCGGTCCTTGGCATCTGTCACGGAGACAACCCTCCATAGGAGAACTCGGCAGCAGTGGGTAAGGTGAGCCAGTTTCCATAGTTCATTTGACTTGTTCCTCTGTTCATTCTTCTTCACTTTCATTTTCAGGATCTAAATCAGAATCTCCATTTAATTCCTTTTCACTTGCCACGTCTCTGTCCTCACCATTTTCTTCATCTTTTTCTTCAGCATCCTCTTCTTCCTCTTCGTCAACATCCTCATCTTTTTCACCTCCTTTCTCTTCCTCATCTTCATCCCAATTATCCTGGTAGAGATATTAAGCAAGGAAAGCATGATTGAAGGCCTCGTTCTTACAGGGTACAAAGATATGAGGCAGATTCATGTACCAGGAAACAAATTACTCACATCAGAATCCTTATCTGCTATTTCATCATCAGACTCCTCTTCAGAAGATTCTGCAAGAAGGGGGAAACAAGCTTTAACTTTGTGATCAAAGCAGAGGACAGAGCCCAGAAAGCTAAGAAGAATCAGATTCCTGAATTTATTTTTAGAAATATATTCAGCTATCAACCAAGAAGGAACATTGTTTATATTCTTATCTGCATAAAAGTACATGTATTATACTATTCCATCAAGATCTCATTGATCAGGACAAAGTATCAAAACCCTAACAAAATCCCATCTAAAACACTAAGTCGCTGTACATTAACTATACTTCAATTAAAAAAATAATTAAAAAAAAAAAACAAAAAACTAAGCCGAGGATGTGGAGAAAAGGAATCCCTGTGCACTGCTGATGGGAATGTAAACTGGTTCAGCCACCATGGAAAACAGTATGAAGACTCCCCAAGAAATTAAAAATAGAATTACCATATGATCCACCAAGTCCACTTCTAAAAATATACCAAAGGAAACGAAATCAGGATCTCAGATATAACTGCACTCCCATGTTCGCTGCAGCATTATTTACAATAGTCAAGACAGGGAAACAACCCAAATGTCCATTGATGGAAGAATGGATAAAGAAAATGTCACACACACACAAAATAGATTATTATTCAGCCATGCAATAATAGGAACTCCTGCCCTTTGCAACAACATGGATGGACCTTGAGGGCTTTGTGCTAAGTGAAATAAGTCAGATAGAAAAAGGTAAATACTGTATGATCTCACTCACATAAAGAATCTACAAAAACAAGATTCAATGATACAGGGAACAGATTGGTGGTTGCCAGAGGTGTCAGATAGGGGTGGAGGAAATGGGTGAAGGTCAAAAGACACAAACTTTCAATTATAAGATAAGTCAGTCCTGGGTAGATAATGTACACCACGGTGACCACAGTTAGCAATACTGTAACGTTTATTTGAGAGCTGCTAAGAGAGTCAACCTTAAAAGCTCTCATCACAGGAACAAAAGATTTATAACTGTGTGGTGATGGATGTTAACTAAACATTGTGATGATCATTTCACAATATATACATATAGGATCATTATGTTGTACCCCCCTAAAACGAGCACAGTGTTATATGTCAATTTTATCTCAATAAAACCGGGGGGGGGGGAAATCACAAAAAGTATAATTAATTAATTCAGGTATGCTTTTATGTCCTTCAGTTATATTTTATAGTTTTCTCTATAAAGGTTTTGTTTCATTTTTTAGAGGTATTTCTAGGTACTTCATAGTTTTGGTTGCTGCTGTGAATAAGATCTTTTTTCCTAAGACATTTCTAACCGGGACATTATGGACATACAATACATTATTGAGACATAATAATGCTACTGATTCCTTTTTGCTAGATCTTGGTATCCAGTAAACTTGCTTATCTGAATATTTCAATGGTGTGACTAGATTATCAAATAATGAGATGTACTAAGACAGAATTTCATTGAATTATTTTTCTATATCTATTAAAATAATAGACAGTGCTCATGATAACCTGTTAACATGGTAATAACTACATTAACAGATTTCTTGATGCTAAATCATCTTACAATCTTTAAATAAATTCTACTTGGTAATGACATATTATTTTACTTAAGCACTTCTGTAATCAATCTGCTACTTAGGATATTTGAGGATGGCCTGAGATGTTATTTTCTTGACTATACTTGTCCGATTTTGACTCATAAAATGTCTAAATTGTTTGTACGTGACAAAAATGACTTGTTCCTTAAAGACTGGTAAAA
The DNA here is from genome assembly GCF_949987515.2 of Delphinus delphis. Taxonomy (NCBI): domain Eukaryota; kingdom Metazoa; phylum Chordata; class Mammalia; order Artiodactyla; family Delphinidae; genus Delphinus; species Delphinus delphis. The sequence goes on from NC_082694.2 coordinate 67,692,680, forward strand.
GTCACTTATAAAACCTGTGTCTGGTACCCTACGGGGAAAGGTTTTGACTGAATCAATTTAAAGCTATTAGCTTGTTCTAGGTTTCTATTTCTTTTTAAGTCAATTTTGGTCATTAAAGTTTCCCAAGAAATTACCTACACCATCTAGGTTTTTTGTATTGACATAGTTTGTTCATAGTGTTCTTCAAATCTCTTCCATACCTAACGCCCTTTTTTGTTTCTGTATTATATTTGTGCCTTCGCTTTTTTTAATTTGATCACATTTTTGCCAGTTTTGCCACAAGCTTGCCCGTTTTATTAGGGAAGGTGTGTGTCAAAGCATGATCTCACACTGATGTTTTTACAAAGTCACAGAACTGAGTCAATGTGAAAAACTAAATGTTCAGCCTATGCCCCAAGCTTTACCTTCTTCATACACCACCTTTGCCTTCTGTGCAGGACAAGTCGGTCCCTTCGTTTTTTCTGATGCTGTAACCTGAAAGATAATCAAGTGCTATTGTGAAGCAGAGTGTAAGTTTATCTCAAGTATCACAACGTTCCCCAACAGTAAACTCATCCGCAACCACTATAACAGATGACCTTAACACGATGTAGATCAAATACAGGGCAAAAGGCATATTCGTCAAATACAAGAAAGAGTTACTCCGTAAAGGCTGAAAATACTTTTAAGGTAATCCAATTTCTTTCTGCGACAAAAAGCTGTAGAAATACCCTGTGACTCGTTGCTCATAGCACCACAACCACTCTAACTGTATTAACAACTGAAATATGACGGTGAGAACCTCCGAGTTAAAGCTGACACAGGCAGAACTAAGTAAACTTACTGTCAAATATATAACATTTCCTAGTCAAAAACTAGGTCCTGATTTACCAATTTTTTGCTGAAACAGGGTGCTTTCAACATTCAGGTAAACAATCCTTATTCCTCTCTCCATTCCCATCGCATTCAAAAGTTTAGCACAAAACAATCTGATTAAAAAAAAAAAACAATCTGATTTACTCACTTGCGTGATTAGAAGGATGAGCTTTCCGTGAAGGTGGGAGAGTTTCTGAAAAGTTTTTACTCTGCTTTCCATTAACTGGTACAGTGTCCCCAGCTGGGGTACCAGGTCAGGCAACTAAGGAACAACAGCAACAAAAAAATGATACTTTGATACTATTATAATAAAACATGGATGACAAATATATAAATCATGCTCAGATATGCCTGAGTATTCAGCCCCCACAAATGCTTGCGCTTCCAGTGGCAGTGGCAGGGTACACACAGCCTAGCAACGTCTCAAATTTTCAGAGGTCTTTACTGTCCTAACAGCAAAAAAAAATACATTAAAAAAATAATGATGCAAGGTCCGAAGGAGAAACTGCAAGAAGAGACAAACTGCAGGGTGGGACTTCTTTGTGTTGATCTTATTATTTCAGAGAAGATCAATATAAAGGAGACACTAACTAAAGAGTAACCCCAAGCACATACCTCTGGGCTAAAAAGGGCTTCACTCTGAAACTTCCTCTCTGATGATATCACACTATCTACCTCCACTAGGTCCCAGCAGCTGGAGGAAGCTTTCACAGCTTCCAGAGACCAGCAGGACAAAGTGACAGAATACAAAGCTGACCTTATGGTATTTCAAACATACTTCCTGTTAATTAACCCTCTGAGTTATACTTCAGAAATTAAAGCAGGAAATTTTCTTTGTCCCTCCAGAGCTTCAGAAAAAGGGACCCCACTCTTTGCCCTTTAATTAGCCTTTACTTGCCCTCCTATCTCTGACACGAGAGTAAATAAGAGTGTTTCATTCAAATGTTAAACTTTAAACAGTAAAAATGAGAGTGTCTGTACATTACTAAAGCCCCCATGCCTAGCACAGTCCTTGACTTAGAGAAGGTACTTAAAGATATCTGATAAGGAAGGAAGAAATGAAGGAAAGGTGGGGGAAGAGCACTGTTTTCTGAGGAGAGAAAACTGTTTTGGGCTGGAGTCCACCCTGTACCATACTTCCATGGTCTATTTTGCCCTGACCTAGAATGTTATACGACTACTACTCCAGTAGTTATAACTTAGGGGTTGATTCCAGAAGGGATTTCACTACAAGTCCACCTAGGGCTCTTTTTGCTTCTAAGCAATTCAATGAAGTGACAAAATGAGTGTCGTCCTATGCTTGTGGTAATCTTTCCATGCCCATCACCACGCCACTCAGACACTGCCCCCAATCCAACTCCCAAGATTTCTGTAAGCAGGGAAACCCAATATGCATTCTTACTGTTTCCTATCTCTTCCCCACATTTTAACATCCTGACAGAGATCTCCACAGACATACAAAGAACGAACTGCCGAACTCAAAACAGGTTAACCAATGGTTTTTCCTATCTCAGACTACTGAAGGAAAAGGATCCTGAGACAGAGAACAAGGGACAGTGATCAGGCAAGAATTGGGTGAAACTGTTAAGAAGGGAAGAGCTATAGTTTAAGGAGTAATTAAAAATGTTCAACTATCCACTAAAATCTTTCAAGAAAACCTATTGTAAGGTTCTAGATAACCAAATAAAAGAAGAATGAGTCAACTGCATAATTTTATTTCTAGCTTAAACTATAATTAAATTGATGATGTGGCAATAACCCAGCTCATATTGTGACATATAAAACTGGTTTTTTTTTGGTGTTGCTTTATGATTTTATGCTCCCTCCCTTCCATCTGTATAGGTAATCAAGAGCTGACAGCCCCACCAAAATGTCAGGTATTAAGATATTTATTTCATTTTTATCACAAGGTAATATAGATACGTTAGCATAGATATAAACTTTAAAAAGCTACTAAGCTTTTAGAAGAGGATGGGAGAGATACATACAATGTAAAGATAATTTTGCTAAACAGGTATGTATATAGAAAAACACCTGAGGACTAGTATGTAACTTTTGTCCTTTCTGTATTTTTCAAGCTTCTCTACAGAATATATATTACTTTTAAAATCTGGGCCAAAAAAGGGCCAGTTTATAAAAGGTAACAATGATGACAACATGACATTGCACCTGCGGAAAAAACAAATTCTTTAAAAGCAGCAGCTGATGGTTAAAGGGTAGATGGAGAGAAAATGGTTTTGTTAAGCCATCAGTTGATGATCCTTATCAAAGCCAAACTGTTCAGCAACTACAGGTGAAAAGACTTACTGTGGATAAGTAGGATGCATGGATCGTTAGCACGCATTTTAGCCACTGAACCATTATAACAGCACTGAAAAAAAAAAGAACAAATCAACTGATATTCACAAATTCAAAATTAAATACAACGGAGTTATAAAGATCTAGAAAATGACTCTAATAAATAACCACTGTGAATATGACAGTCGTTCATTCTTTCACTGGGTCTATTTGAGGTCTGTGTAATATACTCATCTTTTGAGGAAGGGAGGGGGTAGTAGGATGGACTAGATAACAGGACAAAAATCCCTTCCTCTAAAATAATTCAATTCCAGATATAAAACCTATGCTTTACTTCGTAATTAGCTGATACCAAGGCAGTAAACTGGGCTCAGCTGACTTTGCATTTTATGCTCATATCTGAGCCCATCATCTACTCATCATCAGGTACAAACAGCAAAAGATTTCCACACCAACATTAAAAGACAAATATAGACCAAAAATGTAAGCCGGGCCTAATTAATGAAATCTTTAGATTTCCTCTGTGAGTTCCAAAGGCTAATGGAGCCTATCACGAAAAAAAATTTAGAAAAGAAAAACTATATTATAGACTCTGATAATACTATAGTGCAAGCTGAGATCTTTGAGATATCAACACCTTATATAAATATTTAATCATCAAATTAGCAAAAAAGACCCACAAAATTTAGTTATATAAAATCTTTCCTTGTAGCGTCTTAAGCAACTACCAGAGGCTGAGCAAGTTCTACAGATGTCCAGTTTTACACATCGTTATTAGGCCTGAATTATTAAATCAGACTAACCCATTAAATGACCTGATATATAAAGCTGAAAAACCTCCAATTTTCTGAAGGAAGGAAAAACTATAATACAGTCTGAGAAATAAGAATCATTCAATTTAAAATAAGTGCAGAGAGCAATATCTGACACTTTGAGTTTTATTAGTTAGAATCTGAGGCTACCTACTATGTAATCTCATGCTGCCAGACACTGCTGTTTTTAAACAATCACATTTAAAATATTTATAAAATCAAAGCAATTTAAGTCGCCTAAACATCTTACCTATTAGGATGTCCTTGTAATCTCTTTGTAAGCTGAGGAGGAGAAAAACAGTATTAGCAACAGTACTTCAGAGGCAGCCAATCTCCATGAATTCCCATGATAACACATCCGTAAGAACAAGGGAAAGAAAGACTGTATTAGGAAATCATTATTCTTAAATTTCCTAACTCCTAAATGTTCAACCAATTTAACATAATCTAGGAATACATTCCCAAAATAAAAATAATTATCTGATAAAAATCTAGGCTAGGATTTATATGAATGAATGTCCAGAACACACACAAAGACAGAAAATAGATTAGTGGTTGCCAGAAACTGGGGGTAAGGACAAATGGGGAGTGATTAGTGGGTACTGGATTTCTTTTTGATGTGGCAATTGCACAATCTGTAATATATTATAAAACACTGAACTGCACACTTCTTAAAGGTATGTAAATTATATCTCAATTTTTAAAATACATAGAAAAAAATCTAGATTAGGCAAATTTTGTCTGAGTAGATCTAGTGATCATTTATCATCGACTCTAAATACCCTGCTTGCTTACATACAGCAAATCCATTTCTCTGAATACTGGATTTTGTCTTTGAGTCATAGCATTAGGACCTTAAAATGAGAAGCGTACTCAGTTACCTCTTGCAACAATGGAATGACAGCATGCAGGGGCATCCTTAGTACAGTTCTCTTTATTAGGTTTAAGTTTCTAGTTTGAAGTACTTTCTGTGAGAAAAAAAAAAAAATGTAAATAAGCATACTCAGAAACTAAGGACACTACAGGGAATACTGTCACTAAAAATTATCTTAAAAACCAAGCAATACTCAACTGTAGCAAATAAAGATTAGGAATAAATGGAGAATGTTATATTATGTCTTACGGCTATCAGACAAGTACAGGCTTCAAGTATCAGGACATTTACTCCATTAAACAAGTTTCTGCTCCACAAATTCTAAATTCTTATAAGCTAATTTTTGATATAAAACAGAAAAGAACACCTCTCGACATTTAAATACAGGTATATACACCACTTTAGAGAAGTTCTCAAACCTTTGTTTTATGAAACATATCTTGTCATATCAACACAAGAATGAGCAAAACACACTAAAATCACATTACAAGGAAACATACCTTTTAAATGTTTTTGATAAAATTTTAAGCCAATCAAAAGATCATATAATGAGTGCTTGAGTCAAAAACTTTAAGGGTGAAACGCAGTCTCCACCCCACGTTGTATGGATAGAAAAGGAGATAGAGCAGATTAGTCCAAATTCTGGCAGGCCTTTCTGTTTCTCCAAACCCCACCCAGATGCTTCATCTATAGGAGAGGGTGGGAAATGAGTCCTTTCAGGTTTCAAAATCCAGATACCACCCCCTTCCTCTTTAATACTTTTAAATATTTATCTTTCAAAAGAGTTTACAACTAGAGGAACTTCCCTAATGGTTGGTGCATGCTATGTTTTGGCTGTTGTTGCTATAAAGATCATGTTCAGGATATGATCAGTAGAGGTATTACAGGGCAAAAACGCGGAAAGTTCATTTTCAACCTACTTTAATGGTCTTAACATACCCTTTCAAAATTCCCTATGGATTTTATTTGCTTGTAAAAATATCTTTATACCAAACCCTTCTTAAATCTATCAAGTACTATTTAACAACTATCACTGACATAATTACAAAGTTTATTATGCAAAAGAAAGATTATGTATTTTTATACATAATCACTGGGGAACTGACGGATGGACTGTCCTAATATTGTCATTTTCAAATAATCAGAACACAAGGTTCAAAGCAAAGTATGCTGAGAAGTTAAACAATAATTCACAAGGTGTCTGATGATACTAAACATCCCTCAAATCAAGTCTTTGTTATAGATCAGCTATCACAAAGTTCCAATGATGTACAAGTTACAGGGAACATTGTCTGAACTAGTCTACAAATACTTTTTTTTTTAAATGAAGTACAGTTGCTTTACAGTGTTGTGTTAGTTTCTGCTGTACAAGGAAGTGAATCAGCTATATGTATACATATATCCCCTCCGTCTTTGACCTCCCTCCCACCCATCTAGGTCATCACAGAGCACTGAGCTGAGCTCCCTGTGCTATACAGCAGGTTCCCACTATCAATTTTATACATGGTAGTGGGTATATGTCAATCCTAATCTCCCAATTCATCCCACTCCCCCTTCCCCCTGTGCCCACAATGTCCGTTTTCTATGTCTGCATCTCTTTTTGTTAAGGTACTCAATTTTCACAGCATGTTGACCAAACTACCAGGCTTCACTGTCTTAAATGGCCAAGAAGAATAGTAACACTTTAGGTCAAGGAATACAATCTTGAACTTGCTGCTGCACATTATTTATACCAAAAGCTTGGTTAAGAAACATAATGTAGGGCTGAAGGTTTGAAAAATACATGGTTTGTGAAATCCTCTAGTGCTCTAAATGTTAAGTGATCAGATAATTTGTTGTCCAAACTGGGACACTTCTGTGAATGAAAGGAGTCACTATTAGTAATTACACCAAGTTAAGAGGTGTAAACCAAAACTGTCACAGGCAAATAATGGTAAGTATGGCCTAGCTATTTAGAAGTTATTCCAAACTGTAGGACAGAAAAATGTAACAAGCTCTCAGATAATCCTTGTGCTCACTAAAGACAGAGGCTCTATGATAACAATTTTCAAATTAAAAATACACACAAAAAAAAGTTATCCCAAGCCAAGCAAAATGATAATGAATAGAGGAGTTAGCATTATTAACTTCTGCCAAGACTATAAACCACAGCTACAAGTAGCAAGAAGATGATACTGAAGATGGGATTTTTTTTTAAACTTTACTGTATTATAACTGAAACATAACAGTGCACAATTTAAAGTGTACTATTTGATCAGTCTGACATACATTTACCCATGAAACAAACACTGTAATAAACATTCTATCACCCTCAAGTCTCCTTGGACCCTTTACATTCTATCCTTCCCTTCCACCCCACCGTCCTCAGGCAACCACTGAACTACACGCTGGTTTGCATTTTCTAGAATTGTTCTATAAATGAAATCAAACTGTATGTACTTTTTTGTCTGGCTTCTTTCTCACAGCCTAAGTTTGAGATTCATTCATGTTGCTGATGAAGCAATATACATTCTTTACATTGTTAGATAACAATTTATCCCTTCATGTGTTCAGGGTTCTTTCCAGTTTGGGGCTATTAAAAATAAGGCTGCCATGACCATTCATGTACAAGTCTTTGTATGAACATTTGTTTTCAATTCTCTTGGTAAACACCTAAGAGTAGAACGGCAGGATCTTATGGTAGATGTGTCCTTCACTTTTAAGAAATGGCCCAACTGTTCTCCAAAGTAGGCGTACCATTTTACATTCCCCCAGCAAGATATGAGAGTTCCAGTTACTCCACATCCTCCCCAATAGATGGTACTGGTCTTTTAAATTTTAATCAGTCTATAATGGGTATGTAGTGTTGTCTCACTGTGGTTTTAATTTGCATTTGTGATGATTAATGATGTATAATACCTTTACATGCACTCACTGGCCACTGGAATTCTTTTACGAAATATGTGTTCACGCATTTACCAATTGTTTTTTATTTGAGTTGAGTCTCACTACTGAGTTAAGAGTTCTTTATCAATTCTGGATATAAATCCTTTGATGTATAAGTTGGTTTTTTTTCCCCAGGCTGCGGCCTGCCTTTTCATTCTCCTAACAGTGTCATTTCAAGAGAAAAGTTTTTAATTTTTATTAAATCCAAATGACCAATTTTTCCTTAAGTGTTTCATGCTTTTTGTGATGAACCTAAGAAGGCTTTTTCCATGCAAATCTGCATAACATTTTCTCCTATTTTCTTCTAGAAGTTTTGAGGGTTGGTTTATACATTTATGTCTGTGACCTATTTTTGTGTAGACTTTTGTGTAAGATGTGAGGAAAGAGTTGAGATGCATTTTTTTTCCATATAGATATTCAATTGATTCAACTGCAACTGTTGAAAAGACTTTGCTTTCCCAACTGACTCAACTTAGAAGCACCTTTACTGAAAACCAATTGCATGTGGTCTATTTCTGGACTATTTTTGTTCCTTAATCTATATTTATGTTTTCACTAATACCAAACTATCTTGATTACTACAGCTTTTTCTTGAAATCAGGTAGGGTAAGCTCCCTAGTTTTGCTCTTCATTTTATAATTACTTTGGTTATTTCATGTCCTTTGAATTTCTAAAAGGTAGCTGTGCTGGAATTTAATTGGGAATGTATTGGATACATAGAATAATTTGGGGGGAATTGCTCATCTTAACAATATTGAATCTTCCAAGCATGAACATAGGCCTTGGTTAATTTCTCCCAATTTTTGTAATTTTCAATGTAGAGGTAGAAACATCTTTTGTAGATTTATCCTAGGCATTTTTTGGTACTACTGCAAATGGGAACTTCTAAGAAATACTTAATTTAAATAAAATTTTTAAAATATTTAAAAATCTATAACTCCTATGGGTGCCATGAATTATATAAATGACTAAGCCTATCTTTTTTGCATAAGCTATAGACTATTTCTTTAGGTCAAATTGCCACTTTCCTAAAAAGCCACAAACTTTAATGTCAGGTGTTCTACAGCAGGGATTTTTAACCACACCTTTGGTCCTATGTTGCATACCTGACACTGCTCACTTTCTTCTTTCTTTCTTTTTTTTTTTTAATATTTATTTTGGCTGCACTGGGTCTTAGTTGCGGGATCTTTTAGTTGCGGCATGTGGACTCCTTAGTTGTAGCATGCACGTGGGATCTAGTTGCCTGACCAAGGATCGAATCCAGGTCCCCTGTATTGGGAGTGCGGAGTCTTACCCACTGGACCACCAGGGAAGTTCCCTTTCATTCCTATTTTTAATGACCTCCTATTATATTTCACATATCCTCAGAAGGTTATCTTTGGAAATGAGGAACACACTTTCCAGGGGAAAAAGTATTTGGTTTACTTTTTTACTTGCCTCTTTCTCTTTAGAATGCATGATATCCCAGGTAATACAGTATGGGAATACTCCTATATTCTAGTTTTTCTTTCTTTTTTTTTTTTTTTAAAGGTTATTGACTTCTACTTAAACAATATGACGTATCACCTCAAAATCCTGAATAATGAAAAGATCTTACACGTACAATTCTTTACAATTTAAGAAGTGCTTTCACAAACATCATTTCCTTTACTCTCCCAACAACTCTATGACACCTGACAAAAGTACACACTGTCACATCTGAAGTGCCAGATGATTCTAATCTGAATCTCTTCAAGCTTCTAGATCCAACTACCATTGTACAGGAATATGATGGACAAGAAGTATATTAAATGATACTTGTTGGGTTAAATGACCCAGTAAAATGGATTTGCAGGAGGCAAAATCCAGAATGTGAAATCTCTTTAGAGCAAATAACCTAGCTTCCCCAAATTGCAAAAGACAGAAAAGGCAAATCCACCAAATAGTGTGGACTTCGTTGGGATCCAGTTTTGAAGAAAGCAAAGAAAAAAAAACTTTACAAGACAATCAGCGAAAGATAAATACTAACTGGATATTTGATGATTTTAAGGAATCACTGTTCACCTTTTTAGGTGTGATAATGAATTGTGGTTATGTTTTTTAAAGGAATTTCTATTGTTACAGTTGAACAGGGATATATTTGTGGATGAAATAAATAATAGTTCTGAAATTTGCTTCACTGTAACCTGGGTAGGGGGTGAGCAAACAGATAAAACAATAATAGATAGACTGGCTAGTGCTAATAATTTTTGAAACTGGGTGATGGGTTCATGGTGGCCCACTGTACTGTTAAATGTTTTGAAATGTTTCTTAGAAACAAAACAAAACAATAACTGGTTCACTTGTACTACTGAAGAAGTTTTCAAAGCACAGTTAAGTAAGCAATGATGGCAGATAAGTTATATTTTAAAAACACTGTCAATTGTTTTCTATAGCTTATTTCTCACCAAATCCTCACCTAGGTTTGTATGCCATGTTAAACTAAAATTGACCTCCCAAAATACATACACTCACAAACTATTTTAAAGGTAAGTTCAGGTTTTTAGATATGCCTGGTTTCCCCCCTGCTGTTTTGCAAAATCCCCTTAAACACAAATATAAGATATTCCCATTTAGATCAAAATACAAGTCAGAGAGACCTTATTCATAGGCTGCATATTAAAGTCACATCTACACTAAGTGGCACCATAATATCACTACGAGTCACTAGGAATAAATGCACTTAGCAAATATAAACTGCTTTAATCTGATCACGCAGTGCTTAAGTCCAATTTTTTACACTTAAATTTTCTCTACAGACCACTTTCAAATTCTGGAATTTAAGAGGACTAAATTAAGCAACATCGTACAAGCAGTCACCAACTTACAAACACAGAAATCGTAAGTGCCTCCCTTTTATATACCCCCAACCCTCTTGAATTTTTCCCCCAAACCTCCTATCCATTGCCAAGGTTCCACCTCACCGCCCCCTCTCACGGCCAGGGGGAATTAAGTTTCTGGAATCCAGAGTAAAAACTCAGGAACGCATTTTCCTACAGAAAAAAATATAAATTGTGATCTAGAATGCTGAGTATTATAATTCAGCTATACAATGTTTATAAAGGCTTTTGTGAACTAAAGCCTAAGAGCCTAGTAACAATTCACAACAATATTTCTATGAGAAAATGCATTCCAGGTTCAAAATAATTTAATACAATCCCTTTGTAGGTTGGTGACTGTCTGTATAGTGCCACCAAGTGATATATATTTGACTAAACTCACAAAACATTAAATTCAAGACAGCTACATAACATGACTATTCATTCTGTAAATGTGCTGTCAATCACTTTCTAAGAAAAATTAACCATCTTAATTCATTTAAAAACTGCTATAATACTTACATTTAGCATTTCAAAATCATTACTTTCTAAACCCTGTGTGAGGAGAACTGGAAAACTGTTTGTCTGTGGAAGGGTGTCCTTTTCTTTTTTCGCATCTATATCCAGTGCTCCCAGGCGTTCTTCAATGCTAACCTACAGAACAGAAATCACCAGTTAATGTTATATGAGACAACACCTAAAGCAGTTTGGTCAAATTACTTTGTGCTTATGTCTCAGAAGACAAAAGCCACTGACTGATTCACACCTCAACAGTGAAAAACACAAATACGCTCTTCCTCATTCCAACAGAATCTCATCACCATAAGGCCAATGTCGTAGACAAGTGTAATACCTGCAATCCAAGTTTCCAAGTGTAATACCTGCAATCCAAGACTCCAGTGAAAAAAAATGAAAACCATGATTTGAAGATGTAATTCATAAAATCCCCTCTATATGAAGATTCAAAAAAGACAAGGACCAGGCAACTGATTACTAAAGCACAAGAAAAGAGCTATAATCACAAAAGCTTCCCCTTCTGTAATTATCCCTTGCCATCAACCTCGGATCTTTTGCTAACAAATATTATCAAAAGAGCATAAAGACAGTTACGTTCCCCCCAAAATTTATAAGATGTCTTCCTATTTTTCTGTTTGTTTGCTATACAAAAACTCACTTGTACATAACTAATCCCTTATGAAAGCAAATCTAACAACTACGTTCTGCCAGCCCCTTGGAAGCTCAATCAAAATACGAACGTTCTATTACTACCAAAGCAAACAGAGAGGCTTTGGTAAAGCCTCCTGTTTGGGTTATGTTTTATGAAAAACACTAAAAAGGTAGGAAAAAATTAAAGGGTAGGATCTAGGCCAAACTAGAGGAAGTTGACACCTTATTTTTAAATCAGATATCATGTTATTGAGAAACAATTTTTAAGAACAGCAGTGTTATTCCCCAACCCCCCACCCCCAATAAAGCAAGACATTTAAAATCAGGTAAAGAAACACTCTTTCTCTAATGATAAAACAGTTAAAATTCTAGATTACTTAGACAAGAGTGACAAGTGAATGGAAGACAAAAAAGAGGATTTTTCACAGACAAGTACAGTAATCACAAGAGGGTTTTAAGAGTTGAGAAAAAATGAAATTTATAAGCACTTTAAGAGGTTATAATGACGATCACTTTTAAAGGCTAACTAGCATTAAACCAGCCAGGAATGCTCAGACAGCCAAGAGACAAGGCATCACTGGAACTCAGCAACATGCGAAACCCAATGAAAATCATCACAGCAAGTCCTGGCTTAATCTACAATTACCTTATCCAGCTAACAATGACCAAATGGCCAGAAGAGCACCCTCTTCAGTTAATAAGAGTTTTGTCCTCTCCATTTTCTGAAGTTTCAGCTTTGGCTCCATCCAATATAATTCTTAGAATCTCCCAAGTAATCTTAAATTTCAAACTCAAAAATGGTCAGAATGAGTGGATTACCTCCTTTTCCCCTAATTTCCTCTTGCTCTCTATTTCCTCAGTCTGTGGAGGAGCAGGCTTGATAGCTGCATGATGACCAGGTATCCCAGGCACCAGAACTTTTGCTTCAGAATTCATCACTGGTGTTCTCACCTGTTAAACAGGAATAGTAGGGGTGTGACAAAGGAAACTGTCTTACTCTTTGCAAGATTTATCCCCAATGAGAAAACTAACAGCTTTTAAAAGGTTTTCCTACTGAAAAACTTAATGTAACTAACTCAATAGGATATGAATTAAAGATATATTTTAATTGAATACTGGCATTTAAGTATAATCTGAACATTCATTGTTTTAAAGCCTGCAACATGTAAGAGTAAGAACCAAGAAAAACAAAATCTACAGATCACGCAATGACACACTGACTTAAAAATTCAGGGGACAGGGGTTCGATCCCTGGTCCGGGAAGATCCCACATGCTGCAGAGAAACTAAGCCCATGTGCCACAACTACTGAGCCTGAGCTCTAGAGCCCACAAGCCACAACTACTGAGCCCACGTGCCACAACTACTGAAGCCCGTGCTCCGCAACAAGGGAAGCCACCACAATGAGAAGCCCGCGCACTGCAACGAAGAGTAGCACCCGCTCGACGCAACTAGAGAAAGCCCACGCGCAGCAACAAAAACCCAAAGCAACCAAAAATAAATAAATAATTTTAAAAAAACGTTAAAGAGTGAAGCTGTACATTTTATGACTACCTCCAATAATTGATCTTTGCCAGAAATGCTCAGACAGCCAAGAGAAAGGTGTCATCTCTGAAACTCAGCCAGAAGCGAAACCATTTGAATGTCATCATAGCATGTCTTGGCTTTCCTTTTTTTCATTAGACTGCCAAACACATGATGTCTCCATGTAGATGCCACATTATATTCAAAATAAAGCATGACAATAATGTTCTTATATCTGGTATTTAATTCCAGCCCCATCATGGATTTAGGTTTTATTCCACCCTGAAATACAGCATTCCTCTCAACAAAGTTTTGCCCCTTTAAGTATATAAATTGATGAAATAATTTGATAAATTTGATACTGATATTTACTCAGTGATCCTGCACTGGGGGTGGGGTAGAGGAGGAAGAATTAAATAAATCCAAGGTCTTCAACTTCTAGTCACCTATTCACTCATTCGTTCAACAAATCAAGAGCACAGAAATGAAAAAAGTTTTACAGTCTTAATATCTAAAACCTAATCCCACAAAATTTGTTAAGACAAGATCATAAAGAGGATTTTAAGAGTTTAAACATAGTATTACATAACAATTCAATTCACTCAAATATCTTTTTTCTTAACTTCTAATATGAAATGCACTCACCTTTGTTATAGCTGTTTCTACTTTTGGGGCCCAGCAGATTGAAATATCTCTTACTAAACACATATGAGGTTCTTTGGAATTTAAAGCCTGGGAATAGAATTTTAAAGAGGGAAAGGGGGTGGAAGGTAAAAAAAAAAAGTGTCAAACAAAGTAACTGAGAGTAAGAATAAAGTGAAAAAGAAATGCATTTTTATAAAAATACAAAAAAGTATAGAAGGCTTCCACAGAAAACTCCTGGTCACTCAGACTGATCACCATTCAGATTGATGCCATATGAGGAAAATGGGTAAACTCTGAAGATACCAGGCATAATGTTTACTTTCTTCAGTTATGTACTGCTCAAATCTTTCACATACGCAGTTTTAAAAGACTGACATTTAAAACGTAACAGATTTTAAAGAAAACATTATTAGCTCATCATCTTATAATCTATCCTAAAAAAGACTGATCCTACCCTAAATTTCCTACTGCTATCCTTCCACAAGCTAGTCAAAGACAAGCAATGCTGATTAATAAAATGCTCTAAGGTGAATCTCTATGTCCTGATATGGTATTAAACAGGAGGGGAAGTGAGATGCAGCAAAGTACATATGTACCTACAAGGCTTTAAAGTTATAGGTAATTCTCTATACCCACCTAATCAATATCTGGAAAGACACAAAGCACACAGGAAACAGGCTGCATCTGGAGAGTGAGGTTATGAGATCCACGTATGGCAAGGAGACGTATGTTTACAGTTTAACACTTCTCTCCCTTTTTTGTCACACCATAACCATGTATTACATTTTTTTAAAGTAAGAAGTATTTTTAAATAGACTCAACAAGAGATTGCTTAAGCAAGAGATATTCCTCTCATAGTCTCTCACCTATTGGACATGCTCATAGTAACTCACCAAAAGTCTCCAAAGAAACTTCTGTAATCAAAAAACCTAAACCACTGCCCCACCCATTACATTTCCACTTAGAATACTCAATGCATGCTATTACTACAGGATCTCTTATTAAGATTTACCTGTGGCTACTGAGCACCTGAAATGTGGCTAGTCCAAACTGAGATGGTCTTGTAAGTGAAAAATATATACCAGATTTTAAAGACATAATACCAAATAAAGGAAGAAGGGGGGCAGAATATCTCAAATAACGTTTTATACTAAACATTAAAACGATATTTTGGATATACTGGGTTAAGTAAAATTACATAGTTGACCCTTGAACGATGCAGGGGTTAGGGGCGCCGACCCTCTGTGCAGTCAAAAATCCACTTATAACTTGTTCATAGTTATAACGTATCCATAGTTCCGCATCTGTGGTTTCAACAACCTTGGATGGTGAGGTACTGTAGTATTTACTATTGGAAAAAATCCATGCATAAGTGGACCCACACAGTTCAAAACTGTGTTGTTCAAGGACCAACTATAAACAGAGTTCTCACAAGTTAAAATAAACCATCCACTGAAAAGTCCTTCAGTTAAGTGGAAACATATGACATCTTAAGTATTCCAATAAGCAGACCAATATATCATTTTTAAATCATTCTCTTCCACAGACATGTTGATGTTGCACTGCTTTACTCTAGAGGAGCAGCTACGTACCACTCGCTCAATGGTGGGCTGAAACCAACTGCCATATACAAGCAACAATGACATTTTGTCGGAGCAGAAACCAGCTGCTAGAATAGGGACGGGTTTTGGTGTTGATTTCTTGCCTTTCCCAGGCGTTGCTATCTGAATTGTGCAGTTTGAAGTCAAAGGCTTTTTGCAGTATCTGGGAATGGAAAAAAATGAGATTAGAAAATGTGAAAATAGCATCTCACACTAATTCTTTGAAGTTGGTGTCACGAAATGTGACCCTCCCCCGGCCTCCACATCATCAGGAGTGACCAGTGTCCCAGAGCACTAGTGTTCCTGTCAAGACTTCATCTATCCCCACCCTGCCAACATTCAAGACCTCACCACCAAACCCTGCCTTGAGGCACAGCTGCTCTTCTATCCCACTCTGTCAACCCTTACAAATGGCCCCAAGCTCCCAAGTGCTCTCTCACCACCCCTCTGAGCTTCAGCCCCAAATGGCTCTGTTCTTGCCCTACTCTAATCAGCCCCATCTCTAATTGCTTCCAACCCCTGAATCCTCACCATGACCTCTGCATCAGAGTTCCAGGAGCAAAATGATCAGCAAAATATAAAAAAAATTAGATCCTCAACTTCTCTAAGAGCTCTCCTCACCTTGCTTGCCTCGGCAGCCTTCCCCACACCCTTAGTGCCACGACCCTTGGCAATGATTCAAGTACGCTTCTTGTTCTTCACTAACACTTCAAGACAAGTAGTCTCTCCCTCCACCACCTCCAAAACCTTTGAAATTGCCGTCACCAGCTACCAGCTATATTCCCCTCCTGCCGTCATCCAATGGCCTCTGGGTCACTCAGCATCTCTTAAAGATGTGAGTGGCTGTCACTCTGTCCAACAATTCCACTGAGGAATCCCTTTCTTAGTGATTTCCATATACAGCATGCAGTCTGACGATCCTTCTGACACCCTGCCCTCTCAGTTCCTTTAGCCTTCTACCTCTATCAACCTTGTCCTTCCCTGTACCTTAGCCACACGCTCCTCACACCACAGACATCTTATCACCACTAAGTACACACCCTCCATAATCCCAACTGTAAGCACCCCACTATCTTTCCAACTCACTCTTCCTAGTTTCCCAACTCCACATCCATCTCTATCCAGGATTTTTGGCCTCTGCTTTGGGCTTTACCCTTCTGTGGTCTATTCTCTTCACATCAGATAGAACGACTTAAAACTTAATGTCTTAAAACTTAGGTCAAACCTCATCAATCCTCAGTTTAAAATCCTTCAACAGCTTACTACTGCCCAAAGAGAAATGCCCAAGCCCTTACCATGGCCCACCACTTCTGGGCCCTCAACTATACATTCCATGCATACATATGACTATATAAATAAAGGCCTCAAGTGCTACACATCAAAATGTTAAGTTACCTCTAGGGAGTGGAACTCAATGGAGGGAGACTTGAGTTTTATAATCAATTGTCTATGCATCCTGAATGTTTTAAAATAAGTGTATATTACTTTCATAATCCCTATATAGAACTGTAAAAGGAAGAGCACCAACTGACAATAAAAAGTTGAAACCATTTTAAAGTTTAACATAATTCTGCACATGACTGAGTCTCAGACCATGTTTATAGCACATGCAAGAGTTGGCAAACTTTTCTATAAAGGGCCAGATAGTAAATATTTTTGTTTGGGGGGCAGGGTGGGGTACATGTGGTCTTTACTGGATGTGGCCTGCAGGCCATAATTTACTGACCCCTGGTCTATGACTACTACACATCATATCAGCAACTCCCCTCTGTCCAACAAAACACAAGCATTCACTGATACACAAATGTGTGACAAATGTGTGACACTATCAAAGTTAGAAATTAAGGCTTCACCAAAGTTCACAAGCAAAGCTTTCCTACTGAACCAATTTCTTTTAAAATAAAACTTGAGTTCTCACTGGGAATGTATGTAGTCATATGGACAAAGAATTAAGAAGGCTTTCAGAACAATCTAAATGAAAAGTAACATAAAGCAAAGAATATTGAGGTGGGAGTATAAATAAGTAGCAAGTCAGGGAAGGAAAATAAATTTCTGACTTGAGAAACTTCTTACTTACCCATTTAATATGTGTTCAAAAAGATGAATTTGACCATCTCTGCAAACAACAGCTAACTTGACAGGCTAAAAGAAAAATGTAACATTAATAGGTAATATACTTCGGTCTACTCTAATAATTACTTATGAAAATCCAACTACCCTCTCCACCCTTCAAATAACAAGAGATAAATCAAAACAGTAAGGATGTTCAACTCTTGAATTTAAAAATAATCACTGCCACCAAAATAACAATTCAAGTAGTTGTTGTCAAGCCTATAAATAAAAGTTTAGGCTAAGAAGACAGCACAGTCCATGAGAACGCAGCATGGAAGTTAGAGGAGCTAAGTCAACAACCAAGTGCACTGGCTGACAACAGGGAACCAACCGGCAGGCCCACATGTCAGGATTACTGAAAACGCCACTGCGCCCTGTCCTCTCCCCTCATGAGCACTCAATACAGAATCCAATGATTACTTCGAATAGTCTAAGATTTTTATTTTGTTCTCTCTTTCCTGAATCATCGAATCATCAAAACCCTGATTTTAAAAAATAGTATTTGTGAAGTCCAAAAACAAATTCTCTAAGAAACAAGCTATTTACCTCTTCTTTATTTTCTGACAAAGTCAAGTCAATATAGACAGGTTCGTCTGTAACTGTAAAAGACATCACTGCATTCTTCTCTTTGTTTTCTGAACGGACCTGCCTAGATAACAAAACCGATGATTAGATAATGAGACATTTAAAAAAAAAAAAAAGGCAAACACCTAAAGGGAGTTACAGCAATCAGCTCCCAACAGCATTTTCATCTTTTGAAAGCTAAATAAGGTAATTAAAGATCAAAATAAGGGAAGCATTTGTGTCACTACCATGTGACATGGTTATATGGGAAAAGAGAAAGCACTAATGCATTTGTGGCAGACTTAAACAATGAGCAACGTTCTTTTCCATTAACCTATTTGTCTATCTTGATGGCAATGCCAACTGTCTGGATCACTGCAGCTTTGCAAGTTTTGAAGTGAGTTTTCCAACTTCTTTTTCAAAGTCATTTGGCTATTCTATGTGCTTTGCATTTCCAATTGAATTTTAAAATCAGATTGCTGGGATTTTGACTGGATTCACTTTGAATCTATAGATTAATTTGAGGAGGATTATCACAGCAATACTGAGAAAACAGAGTCCAGAAATAGATAAATAGATAGATAAATGATCCTCACTATTGGCTGATTCTTTGAGAATCTGCCTACTTGCTAAAATTGATTTGTAGACCCCGAAATCACTATTTGTGGGGATTTCATGGTCTTTAACAGGTATACATAGAGCAGTGAGGCATATGAGCAGCCCAATGCTCATGAGGTTTAACAAGGCTATGCTCTGCCTTTTTACTTCAGCTTTCATACTAAGTATTCTTTTTCCAGCCTATTTAGCGCCACACTTTTTGCTTTTATGCTTTTGGTTGGTGATTTCACTATTTAAAATGGCCCCCAAGTATAACGCTGAAGTGCGGTCTAGTGTCTCTAAGAGTAAAAAGGCTGTGATATGCTTATGGAGAAAATGTTTAAGTTCGATAAACTCTGTTCTGACGTAAGTTAATCAGCTATGTGTTTGTGTGTATGTATATAAATAAACTAAGGTATCTTTAAACAGAAATACACATAAAACAAGGTTATGTATTAATTAGATGACAAAAATGTTATAACCAGAGGCTTGCAGAAACCAAACCCTGGTGTTTCCCCAAGGAGTAAGAGTTCAGTATCACTGAATCAGTGCTCCTGAGGACTTCATACAACATAACTACTGCAAATAGCAGGCAATTGACTCAACGTGTATATATGCAGCACCAATTCACTGGAGATAGTACTGGGAGTACTGGGACCACTGGATATCCAAAAAACAAAAACAAACCCATGAACCCCAATCCGTTCCTTGAACCATATACACGAATTAACTCAAAACAGATCACAGAACCAAATAAACACAGGACCTAAAACTAAAAAACTTCCAGGAGAACACTTTTGTGACCTTGGGTTAAACAAAGACTTCAAAACATGATCTGTACTTCATCAAAATTAAAAACTGCTTCGTTTCAAAAAAAAAAATCACAAGCCACAGACTAGGAGAAAATATTTGTAAAGCATATACCTAATAATTTATTTATATTCAGAACATACACAGAACTCTCAAAACTCAGTGAGAATACAAACAACCCAGCAGAAAATAGGCCAAAATATTTGAACACACACTTTGTCAAGGAACATATCCAGATAGCAAATAAGTACTTAAAAGATTCTCAACATCAATAGTAATTAGGAAAATGCAACTTAAAACCGCACTGAGATACCACTACACACTTATCAGAATGGTTGAAATTAAATGACCATATAAAGTGTTGGTGAAGATGTGAAGGAATTAGCACTCTTACGCACAGCTGGTGGGAACGTAAAATGGTACAACCACTCTGGAAAAAATTTGGCAGTTTTTTTTTTTTATTCTTATTTATTTATTTTTGGCTCAGTAGTTGTGGCATGTGGGCTTAGTCGCTCCACAGCATGTGGGATCTTCCTGGACCAGGGTTCAAACCCATGTCCCCTGCGTTGGCAGGCGGAGTCTTAACCACTGCACCATCAGGGAAGCCCCTGGCAGTTTTTTAAAAAGTTAAATATACACCTATCGTAAGATGCAGCCATTATACTCCTAGGTAGTTACCCAAGAAAAATGAATCATATGTCTGTAAAAAGACTTGTACACAAGTGTCCTTAACAACTTTATCTGTAATATGCCAAACATGTCAACAAGCCTGTAGACTGAGGTGGGGAGGGGGATTACAAAGGGATACGAGGAAACTCTTGGGAGCAATGCAGGTGGCCACTGTCTTGATTGTGGTAATAATCTCACATTTGTATACATATGTAAAAACTTAATTATGCTTTTGCTTTAAGTACATATAATTTATTATGTCAATTATACCTCAGTGAAACTGTTTAAAAAATCTGGGCACAAATTTTAAAAATTAAAATAAAGACTGAGTAACAGAGTAACAAGCGTGGCTTACAAACATGATTCAAGATCAGTTTCTTTTTATTAACTACTGAGACTTTATACATTTACCAGTAAACAGTCTTTCAGTATTTTTGTGTCTAGAAGAAAACTAAGAGTTGATTTGATAAATTCTAAATATTTCATGCATAATAACTTCGTAATAAAACAAGATTCATTCTAAAATTAAGTTACTCATACTATATACATGCTCAAAATCACTGCTCTCACACGACTATACACAGCAGAAGCTGCTATTTTAGCACATCAACAGGAGACAGTACTTCCTCCTTGCAGTAATATGAAAGGGTTTTTCAGTTGTTTTTTAATTTTAATCTTCATTCAGTGGCAAGAAGCCTTCAAATGTTATTTTCTTTCAGAAATGTGTCTTTCAAAGGTAATTATAAGGGAACCCTCGGCTTGCTCTACCTAATAAAACAAAGTTTTCATGAATGGCCTTTGGGGGCAGCCTTTCAATATGCATTTTAATCTGTTTGTTTTTTATGGTTTACTCCTCTGTTACTAGGAAGCCTCAGGTATACACAAACTATCTTCAGGATCTTAAGACAGCAGAAATCAACTTTTCTGCTATACAAAAAATTTTGGAGCTGGAGACCCCTAGTCTCAGGAACCAAAGAGGTGAGGCATTAAAGACTGAAGCACCTCAGTAATGTCAGGAGATTGGGGTGGCCGATTTTAACTTTTTTGGCATTACTAATTTCTTATGTTAGGGATAAACCCTCTAGAACCAAAATAAGATATTCCAATAGGCGCTCCTCAAAAATGAAACACAGGACAGAAAACCAACACAATTTGATTATAAGAGGCAAAATTAGGAACTAAGCTGATGGTCTGGAGGTGAACAGAGGTCCACCTCCAGACTGACATGAACCTTTCCCCACACTACTACTTTAAGAAATATATATTTGATGAGTATCATTTCTGAGTATTATTTGGTATAAATTTACAGTAACTTTATACAGTCAAGAGCATGCTCAACTAACTGATCATTAGGATAAGAAACTACTTCTATTTTTAAAATATCTACGTATTCTGTCCATGAACATCAGGTAAAAGAAAAAAAGTTAATTTCACCATTAGATGATGTTATAAAATCCAAGAAATTTCTTATTATTTCTTAAATTTAAAAACTTTTTGATGGCTCTTCAATACCAAATAGATTTTTACTTTCAAAAGTAGCTTCAGGGCTTCCCTGGTGGCGCAGTGGTTGAGAGTCCGCCTGCTGATGCAGGGGACGCAGGTTCGTGCCCCGGTCCGGGAAGATCCCACATGCCGCAGAGCGGCTGGGCCCATGAGCCATGGCCGCTGAGCCTGCGCGTCCGGAGCCTGTGCTCTGTGGCGGGAGAGGCCACAAGGGTGAGAGGCCCACGTACCGCAAAAAAAAAAAAAAAAGTAGCTTCAAAGGGAATTAGTGACAGCAACCACTGCAAGGAAAGGCTACTGGGATTCTCAGACACAACCAAGGAATTTAAGGTCCTCAGTAAACCATCAAATAGGCATTACTGCACTAACCCTGACAGTCATCTCTTTCAACAAAATCAGAGATTTTCCTAAAAAAATTTTTTAAAAAGGTTTTTAAATTGCCCAGTCACAAAAATATTCAGCCCACTCTATCTCTAAACAAGCATGGAGGAAGTTCTATTATGTAATGCTCTTAAATTTTTCTCATAAAGATCTGATTTTTAGGCAGGCTCAATTCCTCATTACAAGTCAATATAAAATAAATCTAACATTAAATACAATAAAGCAAATCTCATATTCATCTTTTACATTAACCATATAAGCTATGACCGATTCTTTCAAGGCAATGTTACCTCCCAAAATCCAAAAGACTACATACCAGACATTAAGTAACCGGTCATGTACTGCTCCAGATAAGAAATAAAGACCTGTAATTCCATCAAAGGGTTGGCTCTCATTAGGAGGTCTGATAGTTGTGAACATAAGTGATGAAACCGGCGTTGCATGTCCCGTGAAATGCTAGAGAAAGTTAAATCTCATTTAGGAGAGGGTGTAAAGCAGTAACAAAAATTAAGAGTTCATATGTATCATAAACAATATACATGATACACATCTGAAATCAGAGCTCCAGACTACTAAGGTTATTTGTGCTATATTCCTCTCACTTTAAAAAACTCCATCCAAAAAAATCTCAACATTAAAGCCGTCCCTTCCAACTCCCGTGAGCCTACCCCACAATCTTTACTTCTTCCATATTTGTGTTAAAGATTCACTTCATTTTATCCATTTTAAAAGGGGTGCCTAGGTGCTCAGACACAGCCAAGGAATTGTAGGTCTTCATGTTACTCTCAGTGAGTTGAAACCACAATTTTGAGGCATCATCACAGCACCAAAAGTTCAGTAACCCCTGAGCACACTCAAAATGTAATTCTAAATCTCCACAGCTAAATACAGTAATATACCAAATGCTGGATGCAAGCTAGAAATAAAAAATTACTATCATTATTATATAATTATATTATTATTGAAGAGAGTAAGATACTTAACTCAAATTCCACTCATTTCATTTTCCATTTACATTCATTCTTCCAATGCATGCAAAAAGGACATGTCTCATCTATTTAACAGATTTGGAGGACTACTTTTGTCTATTAATTGTACTATTTCATATGCTTGAAAATAACACATCTGTATTCTTAAAACAATATTCTTTGGCTCAGACTTCTGCCTTTCTCCATACTTACTCTAGACAACTGTTATGCTTACAACTAATTTGATTCACTCACTCTGTAGACTTCTTTGGTCTCCAAAACCCATAGTTTGATTGTTCGACCAGCTGAAAGCAACATCTTTCCATCTGGGCTGATACACAGGGAACTGACGCTGCTATTATCACCTTTCCATTTGCTGTATTGTGAAGAGAAATAAGAACATCTCAATGAATGGGGAGGAAACTTTACTCAAAGCAAAAAGAAAACAAAAGGCAAACTAGGAATTAAAAATACCACTCAAGGGGCTTCCCTGGTGGCGCAGTGGTTAAGAATCGGCCTGCCAATGCGTGGGACACGGGTTCGAGCCCTGGTCCAGGAAGATCCCACATGCCATGGGGCAACTAAGCCCATGCGCCACAACTACTGAAGCCCGCGCACCTAGAGCCCATGCTCCGCAACAAGAGAAGCCACCGCAATGAGAAGCCCGTGCACCACAACAAAGAGTAGCCCCAGCTTTCCGCAACTAGAGAGAAAAAAAAAAAAATACCACTCAAGGTTCTATGCCAAACTGCATTCCCTAAAATCCTGACTCAGGTAACCAACCTTGGACATATCATCAAGGTAATGCTTCCCCAATAGGACAGAGAATCTTAAGAGGTACCAGGAAATGGGTTAATAAGAGTTATAAGAATGTAAAATGGATAGCTGTGTCTCCTGTGATCCATGGTGATTCTGTTAATGCCCAGGAAACTATCATGCTGGCTGGACCTCTACGTAGAACCCATCCTATCCCCTCCATAGTTCCTGCATTCTCTGGAAGGTTGAGAACTTAATTTACTTAGTAACACAAATGATCTCTCAACCTACAGTACAAAAAGATTATTTCTACCCCAAATCCACAAATATACGCCCCTAGCTGATAAAATAAAATAAATTAGGTAAAATGATCCCTTTCTAATACCACAAATATGATTAACAGCAAGAGTCTTTATAGGCGGTTGCATACGTTAATGCTATTTATAAGCAACAAGGAGCCTGGCTTGGCTATTCACTTATAAAATCAAGAAGTAACAGTAGCACGGCTTCCCTGGTGGCACAGTGGTTAAGAATCCGCCTACCAATGCAGGGGACACGGATTCAAGCCCTGGTTCAGGAAGATCCTACATGGCATGGAGCAACTAAGCCTGTGCACCACAACTACTGAGACTGCACTCTAGAGCCTGTGAGCCACAACTACTGAAGCGCATGTGCCTAGAGCCCATGCTACACAACGAGAAGCCACCGCAGTAAGAAGCCACACACCGCAACGAAGACTAGCCCCTGCTCGCTGCAACTAGAGAAAGCCCATGTGCAGCAACAAAGAGCCAGTGCAGCCAAAAATAAATTAATTTAAAAACAAAAAACAGAAGTAACAGGAGCAATCTTCTTACGAAAAAAGGTTAGTTCTAAAGTGGAAGAAAACATATTGCTCTGCCAGTCACACTGGAATATGTCAAATTACTCATTTGGAAAAACAAAATTAGATTCCTGTCTTATATTACATACACACTAAACTTAATAAATTAAACCAAAACTAACTGATTAAAAGTATTAAAAAAATACTGGGGCTTCCCTGGTGGCACAGTGGTTGAGAGCCTGCCTGCCGATGCAGGGGACACGGGTTCGTGCCCCAGTCTGGGAGGATCCCACATGCCGCGGAGCGGCTGGGCCAGTGAGCCATGGTCGCTGAGCCTGCACGTCTGGAGCCTGTGCTCCGCAATGGGAGAGGCCACAACAGTGAGAGGCCCGCGTACCGCAAAAAAAAAAAAACAAAAAAAAAACCATGGAAACAAATGACAATGAAAACACGATGACCCAAAACCTATGGGGCGCAGCAAAAGCAGTTCTAAGAGGGAAGGTTATAGCAATACAATCTCACCTCAAGAAACAAGAAAAATCTCAAATAAACAATCTAACCCCACACTTAAAACAACTAGAGAAAGAAGAACAAAGAAAACCCAAAGTCAGTAGAAGGAAAGAAATCATAAAGATCGAGCAGATAGAATCAAAGAAAACAATAGCAAAGATCAATAAAACTAAAACCTGGTTCTTTGAGAAGATAAACAAAATTGATAAACCCTTAGCCAGACTCATCAAGAAAAAAAGGGAGAGGACGCAAATCAATAAAATTAGAAATGAAAAAGGAGAAATCACAACTGATACTGCAGAAATACAAAGGATTATAAGAGACTACTACAAACAACTATATGCCAATAAAACGGACAACCACGAAGAAATGGACAAATTCTTGGAAGCGTACAATTTTCCAAGACTGAACCAGGAAGAATTAGAAAATCTACACAGACTTATCACAAGTAATGAAATTGAAAGCGTAATTAAAAATCTTCCAACAAACAAAAGTCCAGGACCAGATGGCTTCACAGGTGAATTCTATCAAACATTTACAGAAGAGCTAACACACATCCTTCTCAAACTCTTCCAAAAAATTGCAGAGGAAGGAACACTCCCAAACTCATTCTATGAGGCCACCATCACCCTGATACCAAAACCAGACAAAGACACTACAAAAAAAGAAAACTATAGACCAGTATCACTGATGAACATACATGCAAAAATCCTGAACAAAATACTAGCAAAGAGAATCCAACAGCACATTAAAAAAGGATCATACACCATGATCAAGTGGGATTTATCCCAGGGATGACAGGATTCGTCAATACACGCAAATCAATCAATGTGATACACCACATTAACAAATTAAGGAATAAAAACCATATGATCATCTCAATAGATGCAGAAAAAGCTTTTGACAAAATTCAACACTGATTTATGATAAACTCTCCAGAAAATGGGCATAGAGGAACCTATCTCAATATAATAAAGGCCACATAAGACAAACTCACAGAAAGCATCAGTCAATGGTGAAAAACTGAAAGTGACCACTAAGATCAGGAACAAGACAAGGATGTCCACTCTCACCACTATTATTCAACATAGTTTTGGAAGTCCTAGCCACAGAAATCAGAGAAGAAAAAGAAATAAAAGGAATATAAATTGGAAAAGAAGTAAAACTGTCACTGTTTGCCGATGACATGATACTATACATAGAAAATCCTAAAGATGGCACCAGAAAACTACTAGAACTAATCAATGAATTTGGTAAGGTTGCAGGATACAAAATAAATGCAGAAATCTCTTGCATTCCTATAAACCAACAACAAAATAGCAGAAAGAGAAAGTAAGGAAACACTCCCATTTACCACTGCAACAAAAAGAATAAAATACCTAGGAATAAACCTGCCTGAGGAGGTGAAAAACTTGTACTCCGAAAACTATAAAACACTGACGAAAGAAATCAAAGATGACATAAACAGATGGAGAAATATACTGTGTCCTTGGACTGGAAGAATCAATATTGTGAAAATGACTATATTACCCAAAGCAATCTACATATTCAGTGCAATCCCTATCAAACTACCAATGGCATTCTTCACAGAATTAGAACAAAAAATTTTACAATTTGTATGGAAACACAAAAGACCCTGAATAGCCAAAGCAATCTTAAGAAAGAAAAATGGAGTTGGAGGAATGAGCCTCCCCAACTTCAAACTACACCACAAAGCTACAGTAATCAAAACAGTATGGTACTGGCACAAAAACAGAAATATAGATCAATGGTACAAGACAGAATACCTAGAGATAAAACCATGCACATATGGGCACCTAATTTACAACGAAGGAGGTAAGAACACACAATGGAGAAAAGACAGCCTCTTCAATAAGTGGTGCTGGGAAAACTAGACAGCTACATGTAAAAGAATGAAATCAGAACACTACCTAACACAATACACAAAAATAAACTCCAAATGGATTAAAGACTTAAATGTAAGACCAGACACTATAAAATTCTTAGAGGAAAACATAGGAAAAACACTCTGACGTGAACCACAGCAAGTTCCTTTTTGACCAACCTCCTAGAGTAATGGAAATAAAAACAAAAATAAACAAATGGGACTTAATTAAACCTAAAAGCTTTTGCACAGCAACAGAAACCATGAACAAGACAAAAAGACAACCCTCAGAATGGAGAAAATATTTGCAAATGAAACAACGGACAAGGGATTAATATCCAAAATATACAAACAGCTCATGGAGCTCAATATCGAAAACACAAACAATCCAGTTAAAAAATGGGCAGAAGACCTAAATAGACATTTCACCAAGGAAGACATACAGATGACCAAGAGGCACATGAAAAGATTCTCAACATCACTAATTATCAGTGAAATGCAAATCAAAACTACAATGAGGTAACACCTCATGCTGGCCAGAATGGCCATTATCAAAAAATCTAGAAACAATAAATGCTGGAAAGGGTGTGGTGAAAAGGGAACCCTCCTGCACTGTTGGTGGGGATGTAAACTGATACAACCACTATGGAAAACACTATGGAGGTTTCTTAAAAAACTAAAAATAGAACTACCATATGATCCAGCAATCCCACTACTGGGCATATGCCCTGAGAAAACCATAATTCAAAAAGAGACATGTACCACAATGTTCACTGCAGCACTATTTACCATAGCTAGGACATAGAACCAACCTAAATGTCCATCGACAGATGAATGGGTAAAGACTCAGCCATAAAAAGAAACGAAATTGAGTTATTTGTAGTGAGGTAGATGGACCTAGAGTCTCTCATACAGAGTGAAGTAAGTCAGAAAGAGAAAAACAAATACCGTATGCTAACACATATATATGGAATCTAAAAAAAAGTTGTACTGATGAACCTAGTTGCAGGGAAGGAATGAAGAGATAAGACATAGAAAATGGACTTCAGGACATGGGGTAGGAGGGTGAAGCTGGGGCGAAGTGAGAGTAGCATCAACATACATACACTACCGAATGTAAAATAGTTGGCTGGTGGGAAGCAGCAGCATAGCACAGGGAGATCGGCTTGGTGCTTTGTGATGACCTAGAGGGGTGGGATAGGGAGCATGGGAGGGAGGCTCAAGAGGGAGGGGATATGGGGACATGTGTATGTATATGGCTGATTCGCTTTGTTGTGCAACAGAAACTAACACAGTATTGTCAAGTAATTATACTCCAATAAAGACCTATTAAAAAAGAGAAAAAAATATATAGGCAAAGAATACTCAGAATACATAAATAGCTCTTTGTATTCAAGAAAGAACTCCTTGAGTTTAAAAAAAAACTCAAAATAAAAATAGACAAAGGATATATAAACAAGCAATTCATAGAAGAAACACAACTGTCAATAAACATGAAAACACCCAACCTCAACAATAATCAAGGAAATGCAACAATAATGTATGAAAACTTTTCCTTTACCCTCATTGGTTCCTAACATTCTTGACAATTTCTCACCAATTCCCAGAGCTTCAACACTCACCTGTATTCCTTATTCAACATCTACTCACTGAATTGACACACTTTAAAAAAAAAGACATGATCACCATCCTGACAAGCTTCCTGAATCTATTTCGCCACTGAGCACTGAAAAGGCCAGCACAGAGCCAACACCACCACACCCCTGTCCCCTGTTACTTGTGCAACCCTCCTCCATCAGCAGAAACTGGGAACTTGTTAGAATTCCCAAGCCCCAACCTAGACCTACTAAATCAGATCTGTAAACATACATAACATATGTGCACATTAAAGCTTGAAAAGCACTAGATCAGAAGATTCCTCTCTAGGAAATGCGACAGGTTCCAGAGGAATGACCTACACATCCTGATACTGAAGGCCTCCCAATCACTCTACAAATAAGCCCAGCAACTGAGCCACACACCCACAATGGCTTTCCAATCAGCTTTTCAATGTTTCATTTTCAAAAACCAACAGGCAGCTGAGGATCTCCAGTCACTTGAAGAATGCCTTTAACATGAAAGAAACCAAAATCAAACAAAAATTAAAACACATTCTCAAGAGGGAGATGACGAAAAGTAAAGTTTAAATCCTATAATATCTTCAGAGAGTTAGAAAATATTATACACATGACAGAAACATGACACAACAAAAAAGAAATACTCAAAGAACGAAAAACAGCTCCCAGAGGTTAAAAATTTAGAGAAACTTAAAATTGCAATACAAGATTTAGAAGGTGAAATTGAAGCAATTTCCCAGGTAACAGAAGAAAAAGACAAAAGAGAAAATGAAAATAAGGTTAAGAGACCAAAAGGATTAGTCCAGGAGATATAACACCTAAATAACAGTATGTAGTATAAGAGAAAGATCAAAGAAAAGAGAAGGAATGAAATTATCAAATACACAGTATGAGAAGAACGCAGAGCATGAATTCCCAGGCTAAAGGTCCCTCAAGTGCCAACATAATTCACTGACTGAAGAAAAAAAGCACAGGATATTTTAAAATATAAAAATAATGAACAATGAAAGCCAAAAAACCAACGAACCAATGCTTCAAAATCCTGAGGGGAGGGCTTCCCTGGTGGCGCAGTGGTTAAGAATCCACCTGCCGATGCAGGGGACACGGGTTCAAGCTCTGGTCTGGGAAGATCACACATGCAGAGGACAACTAAGCCCATGCACCACAACTACTGAGCCTGCGCTCTAGAGCCCGCGAGCCACAACTACTGAAGCCCAAGC
This sequence comes from Delphinus delphis, assembly GCF_949987515.2. NCBI lineage: Eukaryota > Metazoa > Chordata > Mammalia > Artiodactyla > Delphinidae > Delphinus > Delphinus delphis. The sequence goes on from NC_082694.2 coordinate 67,722,628, forward strand.
GCCTAGAGCCCGTGCTCCGCAACAAGAGAAGGCACTGCAATGAGAAGCCTTCGCACCGCAACGAAGAGTAACCACCTGCTCGCCGCCAACTAGAGAAAGCCCGCGCGCAGCAATGAAGACCCAACGCAGCCAAAAATAAATAAATAAATAAATAAATAATTTTTAAAAAAATGCTGAGGGGAATTATTTCCAACCCAAAAGTCTGTATCTTCAAATTATCAATTGAGATTTTGCTTGTCTTCCAGGAAGCTACCAATTTGTGTGTGTCACCAAAAAGAAGGAATAAACCAACAAAGAGAAAAATGGGATCCAGGAAACAGAGGTTCCATCTGGCAAGAGAATTTTCAAGATGATGAAAGGAAATCTCAGGATAATCACGGGAAGAAGGCAGAGAAGTCCGCCAAGAAATAAATGAAACTGGAGGGAAGCCTCCAAAGATTAAATAACTGATTGATTAACTGATGTGTCTGAAAATAAATGAGATTTACACTATTGCAGGAATGAGACTGAACTAATGACAGGTATATACAAAACTAAGCAAATGAACAATAAAGCAATTATAAACCCCAAGAAAAGCAAAATTCTGTGCCAGAATATAAACAGTACAGTCCAAGTCTCATCTGTAACAATAGTTAATTAGGCATAATGTGAACAATGAATACTGCTTAATCAAAGTGTGACATTACAATATCGGGAAAATGGGGACAGAAAAAGGTAGAGGCTAAGAACTAAATCCTCATCCTCTATAGTAGGAAATCAACAGATAATACCTAAAATGGAAAATAAACTCAGTTACCTATAGCATAAGAATGCCAAGAATGAAACTGGAAACAAAATATTGTATGAGACAGCACAGTTTGGATGAAAGCTCAGGCTGTGATTCAACCTATTTCTTAACTGTAAAACAGGGATGGAGACCACCTCGCAGTGTTACAAATACAATACTGTGTGTAATATGTTGAACGGTGCCTTGAACATTGTTAGTCCCTATGTGAAGAATGTGACTTGGTGAACTCTCATCCAGACAGCATTTAAAAAGTACAGCTGCGGGCTTCCCTGGTGGCACAGTGGTTGACAGTCCGCCTGCCGATGCAGGGGACAGGGGTTTGTGCCCCAGTCCGGGAGGATCCCACATGCCGCGGAGCGGCTGGGCCCGTGAGCCATGGCCGCTGAGCCTGCGCGTCCAGAGCCTGTGCTCCGCAACAGGAGAGGCCACAACAGTGAGAGGCCCGCATACTGCAAAAAAAAAAAAAAAAAAAAAAAAATACAGCTGCATGGGCCCCACCCCTGACCTAGTGGATGAGAATCTCCACAGGCATCTCTTTACAACTATGAGTATGGAAACTACCACCGCAGGTAAATGGAATGAACTTACTGAACCTCTAGGCAAATGATTATTCTCTGCCCCTCCAGCCCCAAACCCTCCTTAAAATTCTAAGCCTCTATCACCACCCCTTCTGCTGGGTCTTGCCTTTCATGTGTTACTTCAATTTGCTTAGAAACTCTAAAACCACTTCCCTCTTCTGAGTTTCTATTAACTGCACCACTAGACACCTAGTAAGTTCAGAAAGCTGTAAACTTAGTTACATTTTATTTAACTCCTTTCTTCACTCAATAGCACCCCCTCCCCCAATCCTACCCAAGATTCTTCTTGGTTGGTACCTTTTCCATTCTTTCTTCCCACTCTTACCATCCTACACCCGGACTATTACTACCACCACCTGGGATCTAGCTTCTCTGCCTGTGCACTAGCTCCTTCCCATATATTTTACACAGTGCTAGCAAATTTTCTTCCTAGAGCATTATTTTGGTTACTCTGTTCCCAAGACATTGACCTTCAGTGTCTCATGCTTACCAAACAGAATCTAAAACTCCACCAAAGAAGTTTGACTACAGTAGAAAAACACTGTGCCAGAATTCAAGACAGCAAGATTAGAACTCCCCTGCCACTTATTAGCTGTAAGACCATGGGCAACATTATCCTCCTTAGGGTCCTCATCCACGTAAGTTCAACCGCATTCAACTGTCCACATTCATTGAGCATCTACTATGCAGTCAATCACAGGATTAGGCGCTTGAACTAAAAGAGCTGTCTGAGATTTTTATCTATGACACTTAAGGCCAGACTCTCTTATAAGCTACTTTGGCTCATATCCTCCACCAACCATTATTCCCTAATATGGGCCTCCTCTAAATGCCTCTACTGGGTTCCAAGTAAATCTTTAACTTCCCTTTCGCCTAGCCTTTGTTCCTGCCACATCTCCACCCTCAAAAGGATCCTCCCACCCTCTTCTTTCCAAATCTTACCTCTCCTAGAAGACCCAGTTGAAAACCCTTCTCTTCCACCAGGCCTTCCCAACACTATCCTAATCATTTCACCAGTAATTACTTGCTACCTTATGGCATCTCTTGTGCAGTTATTTTACTCTTGTACCATTATTTAACTTTTCTGTTAAAATCTTCCATGTCCAATTTGATTAAATGTTCCTTGAGAACAGTCTGTAACCTTACTAGTAGTGTCTACGTTCCCCACTGTGTCCAATATCAAACTTTACTTACATCAAGAATATAGTCTTGATTTGTCAAACTCTAAAGCATTCCCAAACAGTAACCAAGTTACCCCAGAACCATCAATGTTACTCACCACTTTACTTTGCACGTCTGTGTGTTCCATTCCACAATATGTTTGTCATCTGAACAACTATACAAACAGCCATTGTCTTGATGCCACTGTATGCAATTGACTTTGTTGTCATGTCCACCACTCTGCAGATTTTTTAAAAAATTAAAAGAAAAAAATAAAGCTCATCTGTTATGACAATATGCACCCTAGAATCATTACTAAACACTTAACTAAAATGTTAGGCCTTAACCTAACTAAAAAAGCCTACCCATTAACCTAACTAAAATGCATCTATCCATTTCCAATATCAAAAATGAGATAAATCTTCTATAACTTTATCAAATGTTAACTTTCCCTTCTCCTCTGCTAGAAAAACATACTTCTACATCATAAGTCAAACGACACTAGTCCTAAATGCCACCTGCTTTTGACAGGAATGCCAGCACTAAGCATGATAAAATGCTTCATGTACAGTGGCAAAAAGTTTGGGACACTTGAGTGAACTAATAAAGTCAAATCTTAAAGGGTTTAAAAGCATGTCTAGTTAAAACTATCCTTGAAAATCCCTTTACACCAAAACTATCTCTCAACTTTAAAAATCAATGTTCCTTCAGGGAAACACTAAATGTTTCCTTGTGTTGCAGCTCATACCATATGAAACTTTAAACACACTCAGCACAGCAAGATGCTGGCTCACTCAGAGGCACACAGGAATGGCGAAATCAACTGGGAAAGAGCAAATTCAAGTCTCCTGTCTCACACACATTCCAGGACAAGCTCATTCAGCAGAATTAAGGTGCTAAGTCACCTACGCTGTGAGCAATTATTTTCATTCTTTCCATCTGAATTCACATTAAATATACGTACAATGAGTCACCACTGTGTACACATCTAAGCATAAAAGTTAAAACTCAAAATCACTACTTCCATCATACAGATTGCTCCCATCTCAAAAGAAAAATATTTTTCAAAAATATTTATTTTTTGGCTGCGTTGGGTCTTTGTTGCTGTGCGTGGGCTTTCTCTAGTTGTGGTGAGCAGGGTCTACTCTCCGTTGCGGCGCGCGGGCTTCTCATTGCAGCAGCTTCTCTTGTTGCGGAGCATGGGATCTAGGAGCGTAGGCTTTCAGTAGTTGTGGTGCACGACTCAGTAGTTGTGGCTCGCAGGCTCTAGAACACAGGTTCTGTAGTTGTGGCACACGGGCTTAGCTGCTCCGTGGCATGTGGGATCTTCCCGGACTAGCGCTTGAACCCGTGTCCCCTTCCTTCCTACGAGCTATCTACTCAAAGAACTAAGTCCTACATTATAGCCACACACACAAAGAACTGAACAAAGGATATGAACAGATAAATTCCATAGAAAGAATTCAGTAAGAAAATTTTTAATAGTAATTCAAGAGATACAAAGCAAAACAAAGTGACATTTTTAGTCTGTTCATCTACCAATTTGTTTAGCATTATAATATCCACCCTGGTAAGATTACAGGGCACTATCATACGTTGCTAGGGGCTAGCGTACCTTTTTGGAAAGCAATCTAGCAGGTGTCCACTCATTCATTAGTTACTCATTCAACAAACATTTACTCAATACCAATTACATGCCAGGCACTACATTAGGCACTTTCAATATATAGTTATGTCTAAATCTCAAAGTCATGCAACATAGGTTATATAATACTGAAGAGATGAGAAGTTATATTACTTATCCTTGATCATATAACTAGCAGGATTCAACCTCAGGATAGACTAGTTCCAAAGCCTGGGCCCTTTCTACCTCACCACGTCATCCCAACACTCCTTGCCCTGACCCTCTTGGTTCCTTTCTAATAAACTCATTCCCTGCTAAAGATTTATATATAATCCTGGGAGGTATCAAATTGATCTAAAAAGGAGTTCTAGGCTCCATCAGCATCATGTCTGCAGCCACAGTAACTGAGTAAAGCAGCTATCACAGTGCACCAGATACTAGGTACGTACTGACCACAGAAAACTGACCAAATCAAAGGATGGGACCCAAACTATAGTGGGGTAAAAGCCCACGAGGACCACACTCAACTTGGAGGAAGGAGGAATAAAGGGAGATTTCCTTTACATATACCTCTGAATGCTTTAAATTTTTTTCAGTTGTATATTATTTTTATAATCTTTAATATAAAAACAAGTGTTATATTTTTATTTTTATTTTTTAAATAAATTTATTTATTTATTTTTGGCTGCATTAGGTCTTCATTGCTGCGCGCGGGCTTTCTCTAGTTCCGGCGAGCGGGGGCTACTCTTCGTTGCTGTGTGCGGGCTTCTCATTGCGGTGGCTTCTCTTATTGCAGAGCATGGGCTCTAGGCACGTGGGCTTCAGTAGTTGTGGCATGCGGGCTCAGTAGTTGTGGCTCACGGGCTCCAGAGGGCAGGCTCAGTAGTTGTGGTGCACAGGCTTAGTTGCTCCGCGGCATGTGGGATCTTCCCGGACCAGGGCTCGAAGCCGTGTCCCCTGCATTGGCAGGCGGATTCTTAACCACTGCACCACCAGGTAAGTCCCAACAAGTGATATATTTTTAAATGCAGATATAAAATCAGATAAAAATTTTCACCTATCAAATTAGCTGGGTTTTTTTGTTAGCCTTACTGCTGCTTTAATGGAATAATCAACGATGGCAAAAACACCACTGAAATACACGTACCGTCCTTCCACTGCTGATACAAGTACAAATTAGAAAAGCTTTCAGAAAATTGTTATACTATGTATAAAAAGGCTTAACACTCACACCTTTGACTCATTAATTACAGGTTAGTAATTCTGGGAACCCGTGTAAGAAGAAAAGAGTTTTATAACAAAAAAATCGGAAACTACCTAAATAGTAAGAGTTAAACCACCAACGGACTACCCCATTTACAGGATTTTATGCAGTCACTGAAAACGTTTATAACTAGTTCTCGACAAATATGAAAATTACTCATGTTGTAATTTAAAGGAAAATATCAGAATACAAAATAGACAGAACCCAACTGTATTTTTTAAACATATGCATAAAGCAAAGAAATATGCAATCTATCAAAAGCGGTTCTCCCGGTGATAAACTTAGGTATAATTGTTTTCCCTTTTCAACTTCAGGTAGTTCCAAATTGTCTATGGATAGATGTTACTTAAAAGAGAAAACATTCTTTTATTCATATATACAGAAAGCATTCCTATATACAGACAGGAGTTAAGTGAACACCAAAAACACACTGTAGTAGACACTGTCTGAAATACATTATGCCAGTTAAGTTACTGTCTTGCAGCACCAAGCCCTCACTTCTCTGCTCTGGACGCTGGGGCTGGGACTCTGCAAACCCCATTTCTGCTTTGCCAGCTGGATCGTTAGTAGGCTCCCCCAATAAGGGTGCAGGAGGGAGACAAGGCTGGAGTAGGAACAACGGAGGTGTTCCTTCCTGTCTCCCAGTTTGCATCACCCCAACATTTCTTCACCCCAGCAGGGGCAATCCTTTTGACAGCAGCTGAACCCAATATGCAGTTTTTTTCAACACCTGGAGAACCAGAGACACCAGCAGTCAGCTAAAACCCCCTCCTCAGAGGTCTGGACCTTAAGTCTATGGGGCCACTCTCCCTCAAGAGACATCAGCACAGAGAGCAATACCTGCTTCTCAAAGGTCTGAGTTTCAGCAATAATTCCACCACCTCCCTCGTTCCCTAGCCCTGGAGGTGGTGCGCTCCTTCTGCAGCTGCTGTCTGTGATACTCAGAATTCTTTCTACCCTTTCTTATTTTAAGCCTAGTCAATAGTTCTTCACACTCTTCATATCCTGACCTATAATAATAACTAAGTTACCTATCACAGCTTTAACAAATATTACTGTTCAAAATTTTAAATATGGAAAGGGCAGAAAAATGCCCCCATACTGCAGATCCTATAGCATATCCTGAGCTGCTTTGTTTTTAATAAGTCTCTAATAATCAGTTTCCTGTCATCGCTCTTTTATATAATACACACACACACACACACACAGACACACATACTTACTATCAATTTACTGTGTAATTCTCCTTTTACTGTACTGTATAATAAAATACTACCAACTGCTGTACCAAGAGCCAACAAGTCAACCTGGTTACTTGTCCCTATAGCTTCTGATTTCCTTTTTTTCCTCTGTGGACCTTCCTGGAAAAAAAAGAAAAAACAATTTTTTACTTTATTATTTCAAACACTGAAACATCATTAATGCATAAATGCAAATGCCCACTAGCCCACAAATGAATGTGACTGCTTCTAAGAAAATTTTTTTTTTAAAGTGGAGATGTGATTTGCTCTCAGATGATTTCTTTCTCACTACTTAGAAAATAATTACTCCAATGGAAAGAACTCGTAATACTCTGTCCCCATCTCCTACCTCTCTGAAAAGAAGGCAAATAGGATAACTGAGCATGCTCTTGGTAGTATTCTACTCTTAACAAGTCCGAACAGCCTCAATGCTGCTTCCACTTCTCGGAAACCAACCATTCCCAACAGGTCCAAGTGAAGACTCCACTCCGAAGCAAAGAGATTACAGATCCATACACAAGCAGCCAATGCTTTCCCCCTCCTCCCTCCCCCAAAAGCTTTCCTTGCATTCTGGCTTCATTTTCAGGAAAAGGGACTCAAATGTTTTTATATTTATAAACATACAATTACCTCACTTAAGAGTCAAAAAATGGTTGTAACTCGTACAGCAGTGCAAAGCACACACTAAAGAAGTTGTTCCAGTGACTCTTTAAGGGTCAGTATGAAAGTTCCATGTTGTCTTCGTGATTCTAATGACTTAAGAGGCACAAGTTTCAATCTAGTGTCAAACAGCCCAAGACTTCTTTGATTTAATTCAAAAAATGAAACGAACAGCTCATCTATCCATCAGAAAGACAGCCAATTGGTCACAACTTTAGAGTACTACTTTAGAGTTTATAATGCTGAATAATAATTTATAATTTTGAAACTTTTCTTCCATATGTTTATAATTTTTTAAAATTAAAGCTTGCTAGCCTATGTTTTAGCATAAAGAAGTTCTGAGAAATCCATTCTTTTAGTGTAAAAGAGACCAATATTACAGAAAAGAGAACATTTTCTCCACAGTGGAAGATCTTTGCTCCATAGCACAAAAAAGCAGCCCAGGATACATAAAATCTGCCCAACCCAGAAAACCACCAATGAAAACTACGATGTTACCAGTGCATAAAGAAAATCAAGGAGCAAATTTGTAAGGCATTTTCCATTTTTTTTCTCTTAGTTATCCTCTAGAGATGTTACATTTGAAGAATTTGATTCATTGGACGCTCTAAGTCAACAAAAAGTTAAAAGATTTAACAAAAAATAAGATAACTTTAAATACAGAAAAAATAACGAACATTTTGCAAGTCCTGAGAAACGTATCCACATTAATAAACTCAAAAGAGAAGTCACAATTAATAGCCAAAGTATAAAAACGTCTGATGGTCCCGTCCCCTCAGTAACATTCTTAGTCAGGAAATGTCCTAGGCCCCACCTTCAGTTACATGAATTTCTAAAGCCGCCTCTGAATGATTCCAGAGGGCAAATGTGGTTTCTGCATAAGGTTATGGACATAAACACCTATTTCAGGCAAGGACAATAGAGGAAATTATACCAACCTACTACTACCTCATCAGAAAACTCTCCTCTGAAAGATTCTAGAAAGTATTTCTTCTATTCTTGGTTTTCCCCAAATCAAATTAAAATTATCTACAATGAGGTTTCTAACGTATGAAACATAGGCTGGTCCAAATATGTATATGTTTTTCTGCAGATGTGAATTTGCATTAAAAAGCACAAAGAAATTTTAGAAATTAAACGTTAACATATTCAAAGCCCTGATTTCCCTATCAGCAAAATCTCTATTTTTAGGAGAAGCAAGCAGAGGCTAGTGGTAGGAGTATCACAGAATCTATGCCCAATTTTGAGGATCACTGGTCTAAACCTAAATAATAATCCAACTAATTAACCTCAAAGAACTAATGACTCATGTATGTTTTCTCCGAGTTGGACGATCTTTTTAAAAATAACTTCCCATTCAGCAGGATGTGCATGTCCAAAAAAGTAAGACATCAACCAGATAAGAAGTTTATATAACCAATGTGCATTTTAGTGAAATCTAATATTTTAACTATTACCCCATTACTAAATATTTCTGAAACCAAGAGTTTAGTGGTACTGATGATTATAGATTATGACAGACTTTTGTTGGCATTTTCTATCAGAACCTGTTATTTCTGTGATCAAAAATTTCAATGACTCCCCAGAGAAGAGTAAATCAAAAAAACTGTTTGGTAGGGCTTCCCTGGTAGTGCAGTGGTTGAGAGTCCACCTGCCGATGCAGGGTATGCGGGTTCGTGCCCCGGTCCGGGAGGATCCCACATTCTGCGGAGCGGCTGGGCCCATGAGCCATGGCCACTGAGCCTGCATGTCTGGAGCCTGTGCTCCGCCACGGGAGAGGCCACAGCAGTGGGAGGCCCGCGTACCCCAAAAAAAACAAAAACAAAACTGTTTAGCATTCAAAAGCATCCACAATTTGCCTCCAAACCACCTTTTCCAGTCTTATTTCCAATTCCATCCTTACATTGCACTCCCTAATCACGAATACACTTTCCCATTTGCTTTTTCCTCTTTTGGGAGGGGCCTTTTTCTATCCATCTCAATTATCAATTTGGTTAAAAATCGATCCTTGCTTCAAGGTCCACCTCAAATATGATCTCTCCACAAAAACCTCTTCTTTCAGACACAGTATATCTGAATTGTCTGTATTTCTTCTTTAATGTCTTAGTCATACTGCTTTGTTTCATGTCATGTGCACATTAATTACATGTGTAAATATATACAGTGAATGGATAGGGTAGGCTAAAAATTTAGTTCATATATCTGTAATCAGAAAATCTGAGTTCCAGGGAACTCCCTGGAGGTCAAGTGGTTAGGACTCTGGCGCTTTCACTGCAGGGGCCCAGGTTCGATCCCTGGTCAGGGAACAAAGACCCCACAAGCCTCGTGGCGTGACCGAAAAAAAGAACAAAAACAAACAAAAAAAGAAAATCTGAGTTCCAGAAAGTACCAGGAACGAAGACCAAAAGGATTTGGTCTATTACTTAGACTAAATAGTCTTTTCCAATGTGAGGGGCTGACCGAGCTAAGCAATAAATGCCAACAGCAGTCTCAAGAAAGCAGTATTTGATCCAGAAGGCAATCAGAAGGCTGAGTGAGTCTAAATGTGCATGATTTATAAACGCAAGGCATAGTACAAATGAAGTGAAGACAGAGGGGAAAAGCACATCCAATTAAGCCCTGACTCTTTAGACTAAGATCCCAGAGTAAGAAAAGAGTTTACATGGAAAACCAATACACACACTCATAAAAACGTGTATATAGCTGAAACAAGTTTCACCAAAAAACTTATCCTTTACCATGCAAAATACACTCTAATATTGTCTACTTCATCACTGTAATGCTGTCACAACCCACCAAATCTATTTCACAATCCACTAATGGTTCAAAACCTATTTGTGAAAAATATTGACCTCTAGTCACTGAAAATGATGGCAAAGTTTCAAGTTTCACTCTGCAATTAGTCTCCTATGCCATTTCTTGGCCTATCTTAACTGTCACTTACTCTGGCAAATGTCTAAGTTTCATAGGTAACAATGAACAAAATGTGTGCATTTTACATGTAATTACCTACAGTATGTACATCAAAAACAAATTCTAATACACAGGAACTTCTATTTCTGCCAATAAGATTTATTAGGCAAACCATAGCCTTTTGAAGTTTAAACACTGGAGAGACCGTAAGACAGAGCATTATACAGGAACACAACTGGATTGTGCTGCGTCCCTAAGGGTTAGGACTGGGGATGCTCAGATTTTTCCTAGAAACATCCTTAATGCTGCTGTGCTTGCCCTGTCCAATGCCTGAAATGCCATGTGCCTCCTTTAATAAGCACTAAGCCATATGGGGTCATTTTAACTACAGTGACAGCAAAGTAACATAAATGCATTTATTGTGGTAGCCAGTCTGTTTCTTCAGGGCTCTACAGCAGTTAGAGAAGGAAAAATTGAAAAGTTTGGAATTAAAGGAGCAATGAAAAAGCAGGGTCAGTTCCTGGGTAGCTCAGCCACTTACTGTGTGCCTCTGGCATATCATTTACCATCTCAGCCTCAGTTTACACACATAAACCTGAGGAACTCTAAAAACAGCACCCATGCATAGTCCATCAATCCATCTCCTTGCATTTTTCTCATCATCATCTGAGGTCCTCTTCCCCCCAGGCTCCATCACCCAAATAAAATGCTCAGCTATATGATATATACAAAAATCTTCTAAAACCTACTGTGACATAAATGCAAAGAATTATAATCATTTTGTGACCAAGAAGCAATCTAATTTTTATAAAAATTTATGAACCACTGCTTTAGCTCCTGTTACCCAAGAAACCCAGCACCAACTCATTTTTCTCCACTGATAAGAGTAATGTCACCAAACTTTGTCCTTGGGTGGCAAACTGCCAGTTACTGAACCAGATGCAGAATACTCCTACAAACTGATTTACACGTAAAATAAGGGCTTAAGAGAGCATCTTAAAACTTAAGTGGCAAGGATCATAACCCAGGGACCTGGGAGCAAAGGCAGAAAATGAAGAGTGATTTGTAGCAACCGCTATCTTTAAAAATCACATCCTCCCAACTCTCAATTCTGTGACTGAAGATCTAAGGTTACAGTAAGAGCACTGGCCCAGGAATCAAAGTACTTTGACTCTAGTGGCTACAGCTACTTCATTGGTTAATAAGGCTTTGGAGAAGTCATTTAAACTTTCTTAGTTCTGATTCTCAGTTTTTAAAAATGTAACAATTACAGGGCATTTCACAGAGTCAGGTGACTAAAGTGAGAGCATACAAGTAAAAGGACACTGAAACCTGTTAGAACTTTTTTTTAATGTAGTCCAACTCTTTTTCAAGGAGGCCTCCAAAAGTAAAGTGACTTGCTCAAGGTGACAAAACAAGTTTGAGTCCTGGGTATGAAACCAAATCTAGGTATTTTTCTATTGTATCAGACTGCTATAAATAATCCAAAACTGACTTTTAACAGGAAATTTAAGACCAGGCAAAAGTTTTACTCCTGACACAATATGATTGTAAGTCAAGAGAATATCAAGTGGGTGACAAATATCTGCCAGCCTAATATGAATGATTTGTTCCAGATAATAGAGTTGGGCTCTAAATACCTGCATTCTAGTCCTGGTTCCATTTTTGGTTTTTCGCAAGTTGCTTAATTTTCCAAAGTCTCAGTTTCTTCTTCACGAACAAAGCAAAAAGTTAGTCTTTATCTACCTTGCAGGACTAACCATGCAAATAAGAGGTAATAACAACAATTAACACTTGCAGCACTTACATACCAAGAACTACTCTAAATGCTTTATGCATCATTAAGTATGTTAACCTTCACAACCACTCTATGAGGTGAGTACTATTATTCCCATTTAGAGGCACAATTCCTACGATGAAGCCAAGCCTGGGTTCAAAGTGAGGAGGTATAGTTTGGGTCCATGCATCTAACCACTGCTCCACATTTCCTCTCACCATTAGAATTATTAACACTTTACAAGACCGTTAAAATACAAACACAGAAATTTGAAAAGGAGAAATATGCAGAGTGCTGTCATCTTAATGACAACTGATTTTTTTTAAAGTCCTAGTTTTGTGCTTGACTTAAGGTCTCTTTAATGATCAACAGGAGTCACTTCATCCAGAAACTTTGAAAATCAAGCTTAAGATCTGAAAAACACCTAAACATACTCATCCAAAGTATAACAAGTTAGATGTATCCCTACTTTCAACCTAAAAAGTTAGCAGAAAGTTTCCTAGGATAGTCAGGTGGAGTTAAGATCTATACTAAACACTAACTTTTTTTTTTCTTTTTTTGTGTGTATGTGTTTAAATACTAACTTTTTAAGGTTTACACACAGTGTCAGCTAAATATCACACAACTCAATACCTGATGCTTCCAAATCACACTGCACTGATTCGGGTTGGCTACCTTATACACGCAGTTCCCACGTGCGTGTGAAATAGTGCTGATGCAGCCAAGTGACTCCACAGTGAATGACGTCTTTCATTGAATCCCTAAGAGTGAGAAGCCTTCCCTAACTCAGCAGTGCCCCGTGTAAGAGAAACTTCACCTGGACTCACGTTCGTTAAGTTAAACTACAACTTCACTTTACCTCCATATCCTAATGCAGACTTCAGACTTGGGGAAAAGGGGATGTATAAAGGGGGAGCCGAGCAGATGTTAAAACTTTAACAGCAAGAAGGTTCAGATGGCTTACAATGGAAACGAGTCTGGGAAAAGTCAACACTTTCAAATAGTCACATCCTGGACGTGGAAGAGAACACGTGGTGAGCCGGCCCCCAAGAGTGGGGGGTGGAGGGGGGTGTCCGGAAGCAAGGAAATAGACTTGTTCATTCTAACTGCCCAGCGCAAGGCCGATGAGCTGGGTAGGGGTCGGAAAAGAACAATACAGCCCCAAGGTGGGGCTCTGTCAAAAACCAGAGCTCTGAAAAGCGCAAGCAGGAGAGCCAGGCCTGGTAGCAGGAAGCCGCTCCTGGGGGACCCGGGGCCTCGGCGAACATGGCGGCCCCCGCGACGGCTGGACCCAGACCACATGGAGCCCGCCAGGAGGGCTTCAGTCCGCTGCCCGTCGGATCCGGCCGCGCCCTCTCTCGTTGCCCTCAGGACAGGCCACGCACGGGGCTGACGGTGTGGGCCCAGCGCGCGCCTCCACCGCGCTCTGTGCCTCCTCGCCCCGGGCCTCGGAGGGCCACGCGCGATGACGGATCGCGCGCCGCCGGGCCGCGAAGCGCTGAGGCTGAGCGGCCACCCGCCCCGCGCCATCCAGCTCGCTTTACCTTGGCCTGCAGCCGCGCTGGCGCCCAGGCCAGGCAGGTGCAGGTACCGCTGAGGTGCGCGGAAGGCACGTACTCCTGGTGCAGCCGGTTGCTGGCTGTCTCCCACACTCTCAGGTGACCGTCTGTAGACGCTAAAGCGAAATAGGCCTGGCTTTGCGGCGAGAAGGCGCAGGGGACGCCCGCGGGGGAGAACGGGTCCGCAACACCTCCGCCACCCGCCGCCATTGCTGCTCTGGCTCCGCGGCAGCCACGTGTTCGCCCGTGCGCAGGCGCACCGGTACGGGGCGGGGCCTGGAGGGGGAAGTGGGGCGGAGGGAGTGCAAGGAGCAGAGGGAGCGGCTCTTTGCGACGCAAGCGAGCGTTGGACGGCCTACCTGTGGACGGTGGCCCAGTGGGCTCAGTACTAACTTGTTCTGGGGATGTGTGAAGGGGCTTGACAAGACTCCTTCCTTTAAAAAAGAAAGAAAGAAAGAAAAAGTTTTGGGTTTTTTTTTTTAATTTAAATAACATGATTGAACGAACTGTTTGAAAGAAATGTTTACTTATAATTCCGTGATTGTGACAACTGTTTCCATTTTTCCTTATCCACTTACGGGCTGTAATCATGTGTTCACATAACAATTTATTCAATCATACCAGTGTGAAAGTAACGGTGGGAGAGGCTATTCCCTCTTCTTTCGTCAAGATTTATCCCATGTTACTGCACCAAATAGACAGTTTTTTTAAGGTCTCCGTAACATTTCACCAAATCTATGCATTCTGATTCAAGAAATGGCAGGTACTGTTCAGCCCACACACAGCTTACTGACCAGCAGGAAAGCCATAAAACACTACCCTCAGGGCCATGGGAGACTCTTGAGTCTTTCACAAGTAGGGAAAGCCATGGTAAAATTTGCAGTTTATGTTATTTGGAAAGACATAAACTGATCTACATTTTACTTTATTTATTTATTTTTTTTTGCCGTACGCGGGCCTCTCACTGTTGTGGTCTCTCCCATTGCGGAGCACAGGCTCTGGACGCTCAGGCTCAGCGGCCATGGCTCACGGGCCCAGCTGCTCCGCGGCATATGGGATCTTCCCGGACCGGGGCACGAACCCGTGTCCCCTGCATCAGCAGGCGGACTTTCAACCACCGCGTCACTAGGGAAGCCCTGATCTACATTTTAAAAGGCCTCCTGGATGCTGGATGGAGACTGTAGGGGGGCAAGAATGAAAGCAAAGAGACAGGAGAGAAGGAGGATGGTGGGTTGGACTCGAATGACGTGGCAGAGGTGGTGAGAAGTGGTCCAAATCCAGATTTAATCTGAAGTTGGAGCCAACAGGACTTGCTAAATGGATTGATTGTGAAGGATGAGGAAAAGACATGAGTGAAGGATGACTCTAAGGCCTGAGGGAATAAGTGAATGGTGATACCATTAGCTGAATTGAGGAAACGGGTCTGGGTGGAGTAGAAATCAACTGTTTCTGTTTTGGACAGTTAAGTTTGAGATGTTCAGTAGACATCCAAATAGAGTGGTTCAGTAGGAAGTCAGATATATGAGTAGATCACATTAGCATACAGATGCTATTTGAAACTGTATGGTTAGATCATCTTGGGTGTAAGTATAAATAGAGAAAAAAACTTAGCCCCAAAAATGTGCCAATTTATCAGGAATAGGAAGAGGACCCGGCAAAGGAGATTAAGAAGGGATAACAGTGATGAAAGCCCAGGAGAATGAGATGCCCTGGAAAGCCAAAAATTTTATAAGGATTTCAGAAGCAAGACATAATCAAAGCCATGTCAAATGCTGTAAGATGAAGACTGAGAATTAATCAGTGAACTTGGCAAGATCAAGACCATTGGCGACTTTTCAAAAGCATTTTTAGCAGAGAGGTAGGGGGAAAAAACTCATTTTAGAGAGTAGAGGGGGAAATGGGAGGTGAGAAAGGGCAGAAAAGTATAGACAACTATTTCTAGGATTTTTGTTATAAAAGAACATGCATGAGGGACTTCCCTGACGGTCCAGCAGTTAAGAATCCACCTTTCAATGCAGGGGACGTGGGTTCGATCCCTGGTCAGGGAACTAAGACCCAGTGTGCCGCAGGGTAACTAAGCCTGTGTGCCGCAAACACAGAGTCTCAACAAAGATCCAACACAGCCAAAAGTAAATAAACAAATAAATATTTTTAAAAAAACCACGCATGAGTCTGTGTGAAGATAGGTCTGACCTAGAGTTATGCATTTGTTAGTCATAAATATACAAATAAAAATAAAAGCTTATTTTGCACTTACTATATGTCAGGCACTGTTCTAGGTGCTTTATGTGTATTAATTCATTTAGTCCTCACAACAGCCCTAGGATGTAGAAACTATCAACATCTACATCTTTCCGATAAGAAAATTGACATAGAGCCGGGCAATGGAGGAAGAGCTTGATTTCTAACCCAAGTCATCTCTGAGCACGGCAACCTGATCCAATGAGAGTATGTAGTGTTTATATAGATGACCCTCCAATACCCAAGCATATCAATTCCTTGACCTCATCCCTTTCAGTAATCTCTATGCTACACCAGCCACTCACTCCCATGGTCAGGTAGCAGACCTTGCCATCCAAATAACTGCACCTCTTCCATAATCTCAATTTCTACACACTACTCTGTAACCACCAACTCCTATCTTTCCAGCTCACTCCCTCTAGCTCTCAGCATCCAGCCAGTCCTTCCACCCTACCGGACCATCAATTCATTTGATCCTACAGTCTTTTCACCAGCCCTCATCCCTACTCCCCGATGGCTGCACTTCCCCCTTAATTTATCCTAACCTCTGTCATTACAACCCTCAACTCCCTTGCCTCTTTCCCACAAAATAGTCTTGGTAAAACCACAAGCTTGGGGAATTCCCTGGTGGTCCAGTGGTTAGGGCTCTGAGCTTCCACTGCTAGGGGCCCAGGTTTGATCCCTGGTCAGGGAACTAAGATCCTGCAAGCCACGCGGCGCTGCCAAAAAAACAAAACAAAACACAAGCCTGGTAAAATCTAACTCTCCACCTACAAGCAGCTGAACATGATTAGAGAAAGCCACAGCCACTTTATTAGGACTCTCATCTACTTCGAATTCGTGACCACAAACTTCACATGGCAAGTCGATGCTAACAGATTATCAAACAGTTGTTCCCTAATCCATTCACCCTTCCACTGTCCTAGACATTAGGACAGAGTGTCCTATTACCCCAAACCTCCTCCTCCTCCATCCTCACTCTCAGTGGATGATTTTGCTTACAATTTCATGAGAAAACAGAAGCAATCACAAGAGCACTTTCACAAGCTCCCAATACCACGGAATCTACCCACTTGTGCTCCATCTCTCCTGGTCCTATGGATGAACTTGCCGTGATCTTAGCAAAGGCCACCCTTCCACATAAGTTCTAGATCCCAGCTTCTCTTGCCCATTCAAGAATATTATTCCCAAAAGTCTTTCCTCTATCAGTGTCAATTTTTACTTCTCAACTTAATCCTTCTCAAGGATATTATTCCAGAAAGTCTGTCAATTTTTACTTCTCAACTTAATCCTTCTCATCAACATATAAACATACTGTTATTTTTCTCTTCTTTAAAAACAGAATTCCCTTGACCCCTCTTCCCCCTCCATTACTGTCCCAATCTTTTCTTTCCTTTAAAACAAAACTAAAAGAAAAGAGAATAGTCTAATTTTCTCAATTTCTCTCCTGCAATGGGACTTTCAGCCCCACCCACCACTACACCAAAACTCTTCTCAAGGCCACCAGCAAGTACCACATTGCTACCATATGTGTCCATTCTAAGTCTACATCTTACTTGACTTGTCATTAGCATGCTTGTCTTCCATGACGTCACACCCTCCTGGCTTTCTCTTACTTCTCTGGCTGCTCTTCTTATTCATTTCTCATGGATCTTCCTCACGTCCCACTCTCTAACATCAGGGTTCCTTACAGCACTACTTCTTTATCTGTGCATATGTCTTTCCAGAATAAAGACTGCATTCTCCAGCCTTCTTTGCAACAATGGTAGGCCATATGACTATGGGCCAGAACAAAATATCCTTAAAGTGAGAGGGTATGCTATTCTCCATGGCTTTTTTCTTCTTAAACCCTGGAACTGAAATGTAATGGCCAAAGCTGAAGCATCCGTGTTGGACTTTGAGGAGAAAATAACATGCTAAGAATGGTAGAGCAGAAAGATAGCAGAACCTAGGGACCCTGAAGCATTATATATGTCCTAGACCAAATCCTCAGGACTTCTTTTATACAACAGAAAACAAACTTCCCTCTTGTTTAAACTACTACATTTTGGGTTATGGCACATGCAGCTGAATCTAATTGTGCTGATTCTTTTCTATCCTTTGCCTCAGTTGGTGATACCACCAGCCACCCAGTTAGCCACTGTAAAAAGCAAGGAATCAACCCTGATTATTACCCAGCCCCACATCTTACTGCCACCCAAACCATACCCACATGTGATCAATCAGCAGTCTTTTTTATCTCTGAAGTAATTCCACATTCAATTTCCTCATTTCCATCCAATTCTACCACCTCTGTTCTTGTTTGAGCCTTATATCTCTCACCCGAACTGCCACCACTGCTTTATTTGGACTCCCTTTCTCCAGGCTGCTACATTTTTATGATTTTTGCAAATCAGAAATGTGACCATTCTACCTCTCTACTTAAAACCCTTCAGGGACTTCCCTGGTGGCACAGTGGTTAAGACTCCGTGCTCCCACTGCAGGGGGCCCAGGTTCGATCCCTGGTCAGGGAACTAGATCCCACATGCATGCCACAACTAAGGAGCTGGCAAGCTGCAACTAAGGAGCCCGCCTGCCATAACTAAGACCTGGCGCAACCAAATAAATAAAAATAAATATTAAAAAAAACTTGATTACTTTACAAAACAAAAACAAAAATCTTCACAAGCTTGCTGACAATTATAGAAGAAATTCTATGCTGCTCAATATATATGGACTACAGAACAATCTATAACCTGGTCTCTGTCAATCTCCCCAGCATCATCACTCACTCACTGTAGACTGCCTCAAACATCACACCCCAGGCTCTGATCTGATCCTGGTTTCCTGCCCTACCACCTTTGTTCTGGCTTCTGCTCTCTTACTCATGCCCATAATTTACGCTCTTCCAATCGTCTCTCAGGCCCCAATGCCAACCCTTCATCCAACCTACTAACTAACAATTTAACTTAACTAATTCCTATTAGTCCTAAAGATAATAGGAATTATTAAAGATCCTACCTATCCTTAACAAAAGATTAGCAAATCAACTCCAGTAATATATAAAAAAGATTATATACCATGATCACATGGGATTTATCCCAGGAATACTAGGTTTAACATTCAAAAATCTAATATGCCATATTAATAGAATGAAGGATTAAAAACACATGATAATCTCAAAAGATACAGAAAAGAATTTAACAAAATCCAACACCCACTCATGATTTAAAAAAAAAAATTTAACAAACTAGGCGTAGAAAGGAACATCCTCAACTTCATACAGGAAAACTACAAAAAAAACCCACAACTCACTTCCTACTTAATAATGAAAGACTGAATGCTTCTCTCCTGAGATTGAGAACAAATCAATACTGTCCATTCTCATCAATTCTACTCAATATTTTACTGGAGGTTCTAGCTAGTGCAATAAAGATGTTAATAATAATAATAATAATGGCATGCAAATTGGAAAGGAAGGAGTAAAAGTATCTATTCACAGATGACATAGAGAAAATCTCAAGGGATTCACAAAAAATTCTAAAACCAATAACTGAATGTAGCAAGGTCATAAGATACTAAATCAATATACAAAAAAATCAGTTGTATTTCTACATACTATCAATGGACAATCTGAAAATTAAATTAAGAAAACGATTCCATTTGAAATAGCACCAGAAAGAATAAAATACTTGGGAATAAATTTAGCAAAAGAAGTTCAAGACTGGTACTCTGAAAAGTAAAGACATTGTTGATAGAAGTTAAGGGAAACCTAAGTAAATGGAAAGACATTCCATGTTCATGAATTGGTAAACTCAGTATTGTCAAGATGGCACTTCTCTTCAATTCACCCTATACATTCATGCAATCCCTATCAAAATATTATCAGGAGTTTTTTGTAGAAATTGATAAGCTGATCCTAAAATATATGCGGAAATGCAAAGGACCTAAAATAGTGAAAACAATTTTTTAAAAGAAGAACAAAGTGATGCAGCCACAGTACATGATTTCAAAACTAACTATAGTGACAGTAATCAAGACAGAGTGATAACGCAAGTATGGACACATGGAGCAATGGAACAAAATCAAGAGTACAGACATAAATTTTTACTTCTAAAGTCAACTGATATATACAAGGTGCCAAGATATTTAATGAACAAAGAATAGTTTTTTTCATAAATAGTACTGGGCCAATTGGATATCCACATGCAAAAATATACATAAATAAATAAGATGACAAACTACCAATTAAAAAATCTGCAAAAGACTTGAATAGACATTTTCACCAAAGAAGATACATGAATGGCTAAAAAGCACATGAAAAGATGCTCAACATCATTACCTGTTAAGGAAATGCAAATCAAAACAACAATGAGATACCACTTCATGTCTACTAGGATGGTTATAATAAAAAAGACAGACAATAACAAGTGCTGGTGAGGATGTGGAGAAACCAGATCCCTTATCTATTTCTTGTGAAAGTGTAAAAGGGACAGCTTCTTTGCAAAAGAATTTGGCAGTTTCTTAAAAGAATTAAATATGAACTTCCTTTGCAACCTAGCAATTGCACTCCTAGATACGTACCCATAGAAATGAAAACATATGTCCATGCATACATTTCATAGCAGTATTATTATTCATGTGGCCCCAAACTGTGAACAATCCAAATGTCTATCAAGTAGTGAATGGAGAAACGAAATATGGTATATCCAAACAATGGAGTATTATTTAGCAATACAAATGAAGTACTATTGTTACATGCTACAACGTGGATGAGCCTCAAAAGCATGCTAAGTAATGCTAGTTTTGTTTTCAAGCCTTTAACTTCTGCAGATCTGTCAATAACTTTAGCAAAATTGATCTCCGCATATTTATGTTCAATAGTTAGTGCTGTTAGATTTGTCAATCTATATTTGCTCCCAATTGCTAGACAACATTTTGTAGTAATTTAAATTTTAAACGGTTTATTTTACATGAAACAGCATACACACAAATAGTTAAGAAAAGGCTGAAACGTAAGGTTGAGTTTGACGTAAGGTTGAGTTTTGTCATAAAAATCATGTTTCATAAGGGATTTCAAATATCGTAATACTGTTCATGCCTTTGTTTCTTTGAGTAGCTAAGTAGTTTTCGGATGTCTCTGCAGCTGAAACATTTTAAATACAAACAAAAATTTCAAGTAGTCTTGGAATGACCAATTGAAGTTCTGCTTCTTGAATTTCCAGTTGAAGTTCTGCTTCTTCATCTTTATAACTGTTGTGCAGTCATTGTTTATTTTAAATATCCTGTTTTAACACAGGAATATGTGGTACCACAGGGGCTGGAGATGTGAATTATTCTTGAATGATTCTGAAACTTTCGGAACTTAAAAAGAACTCTTATAAGTGAGTCCACATGTGTCAGGGCCAACTATATAATTAGGAGTTCTTGGAATTAACTTTCTTATACACTATAATGTTTATCAGAGCACAAGTAATAAAAATGTGCTAATTTGAAGCATACGTACATACATACATACACACATACATACATATGTAATTAAAACCCTTGTTTAGAACTTGAGACAATCAAATATTTGGGGGGAGAGAAGTATCTTACTCCTGACATTGTTCAGAACAGGTGACACCTGGTGATAAGAGGAAGCCGACTGGCTTTCAGTTGGTTTTGGTATTGTTTTTGAATTCCTCACAGACAGTACACCTCTTTAGTGCCTGGATGCTGGGCAGAGAGCTCCCACCACTCTGACCTTGGAAAGCCACTGTGTTTCCCCTAATGGACTG
The DNA here is from genome assembly GCF_949987515.2 of Delphinus delphis. Classification (NCBI taxonomy): domain Eukaryota; kingdom Metazoa; phylum Chordata; class Mammalia; order Artiodactyla; family Delphinidae; genus Delphinus; species Delphinus delphis. The sequence goes on from NC_082694.2 coordinate 67,744,192, forward strand.
TGAATTCTCTGAGGGCTAGAACTACTCCCATCCCCCTCTTCAATCTCTGTACCCTCAGCCTAGCACGACGCACGGCACACAGTGGATACCCAACACATGTTTATCGAATAACTGAATGAAACAGTGTAGGATAGGAGTAGGGAGGCTTCAGATGCAGGTAGTCAGATTTGGTGGTGGCTAAAGGAAATGGACAGGAAATCCATGGGAACTGACCACTGATCAGAGGTTGTGAATGTATGTCTGTGAGTGTTGGAAGAGAGTGCTGCAGAGAGAAGAATCACAGATGACCTGGAATTTTCTAGCCTGAAAGTAACAGAGAATCATGTGACTTTTAAACTCATATAGGGAATATAGGAGGTCCAGTGTTCCAGGGGATGGGACAAAAGGTGGAAATGACGACTTAGTTCAGTTTGGGCCATGCTGTTGAGGTACCAGCAGGTCAACCAGAGATGGTGTCTAGTAGACAGCTGAAAACACAGATTTTGTATTTAATTTTTTGTTTAAATGATGCAAGTGGCTTGTTAATAGTTTTCCATTGTCTTTTTCAATAGTGAACACTGCTTCAGCTACTTTATCCCTAAATAGGCTTTTGAGCAGAGCTGGGAACATAACTGTTACTTGTACAAGATTGCAAACATCCTACTGACAAATTTTAGGAACACAACACATTTTTTTAAAATGGGGATTGCCTCAACTAGCTAGCATGCACCTGGGAAAGAAAATGCTAGTTGCCTTCTAATCCATTTCCCCCTTCTTCAATATTAATAGAATTTCAGACTTTTGGTTAGGCTGATATTCAGCTGTAATAAAGACTAAATTTCTCAGCTTCCCTTGCTACTAGATCTGGCCATGTGATTAAGTCCTGGTGAATGAAATGTAAGCAAAAGTGATATGTGTGTTTTTAGGGAAGTGTGTTTAAGGAAAGAGGGCATGACCTTCTTCTCTCTTCTCTCTTCTTACTGACTGAAATTGGGATGTAATGGCTGGAGCTTGAGCAGCCATAAGGTAAGCTTTGGAATGGAGACCACACCCAGGAGTAGCTTACACTTCAGAGGACCATCTTAGCTCTGAATTTCCTACCTTCACTTATAGCCAAACAGTATCCTAGTATACAGCCTTACAAAATAGTGTGAATTTACAGAGCACAAACAAGAGTCAATTAGGCAGGATTTCCTATAGTATGAAAGCTCACAACAGTGACACTTGTACATGGTCTTGCTAAGGTTTTACTATTGCTTATGCTCATTCATAATCTTTGATACAAAGAGCTAATGTGAGAAAAAGATTAAAGTATGACTACAATTTTACAAAAACTAAATAAAAAGCAATACATAGAAGAAAGATTAGGGACTTCTCTGGTGGCACAGTGGTTAACAATCCACCTGGCAATGCAGGGGACACAGGTTCGAGCCCTAGTCTGGGAAGATCCCACATGCCACAGAACAGGTAAGCCTGTGCACCACAACTACTGAGCCTGCGTGCCACAACTACTGAAGCCCACACACCTAGAACCTGTTCTTTGCAACAAGAGAAGCCACCGCAATGAGAAGGTCACACACTGCCATGAAGAGCAGCCCCGGCTCACCACAACTAGAGAAAGCCCGTGCACAGCAACAAAGACCCAACGCAGCCAAAAATAAATAAATAAATTTATAAAAAAAAGAAGAAGAAGAAGAAAGATTATAACAGTATTTGTCTTGGGTGTTCAGGGGAGTCCCCTCGAGTGAGCTAAGCATGATTACAAGTCAATTATGCAAAGTAAATAAATGAAGGAATTGCGAATGAATAGATGGATGGATATGCCCAAGGTTTTAGGTTTTAAAAAGGTTTTAAATTTTGAAGAGTTTATGAGCATTCATAAACAAAGAGAGTGAACATAAACACAAAGTTTAAATGCTTCACAATTTAGAAATCAGAAGATTGGTTATTGAGTTCTGCAGTGTGAGTTGACGACAACTGAGAAAGAGATGGAGGGTAGAAGGGAGGGGTGCAGTGTAGAGGTACTCTGAGGCCCAGACTAGCACTGGACCCTGACCAGCAGTAGGGCTGGTGGGATGGAGGTGACAGTCAGGCCGTTCTCCAAAAGAAGGACCCTGAGGAGAAGGAAGGAGGATCTAGGATCCTCTCCAGGAGTTCAATCCCAAGGAGGACTGATCGGTTCTCAACATTCTAAAACGATGGCTCACAAGGTGCTAACAAACTGGTTCTGAATCATGCTGTATACTGTCCTTTACTTTAGGAACCAAAAAAGGTGTTTAGTGAGTGGTGGTGGGTGATGATAAGTAAGAAGCTTCTCCAAGTCTAAATATCATGCAATTTTTCTTTAAAACTATACACATATTTAAGAAAATTTTAAAATTCTCTAGATTTAAATTTGCAATTTCTAGTAATACAACAGTAAATCATAGAGGAGTTCTACAGGGTCCAGATTCAAGTTAGCAGCAACTCAGGAAAAAAATGAAAAGGCAAGAGAAAGGAAGTTATATTCTTAGACTTAGATACTTTCTATTTCACTAAAAGTCAGTAAGAAAAACTTCAACAGTTCTAAAAAAGCTAAGTACCTGTGTAGATACAGAACAAAATATGTAACTATTAAATGTAATTGGATCATATTTACATGTTGAATCTTTTAGTATAGGGACTTAGGTATCAGGGCTGCTATTTTTTCTCATTTCCTACTTTCTTCATTCATTGAACAAATATTTATTGAGGGCATATTGTGTGCCAGGTACTATGACAGGATTATAATGATACAGCTATGAAATATGATGATATTATATATACAATATATCATATATACCATATAATATGATACAATGATATAACACGATTATAGTGATATAACTATGACAGAATTATAATGATGAACAAGACACAGCTCTCCGAACAATTTTATCTCTTAACCAGGGAAATGGTAAGTAAACAACTTCCACACAGTATGACACACACCATGATAGGTCTAAAGATAGGACATACCAAGAGTACAGAGGAGAGGCACTTCTCCCAGTCTTTTGGAGTTATATAGAGGGAAGAAGCATATGCAAAGAGCTAGAGGAGAACGTTTGTGGAACTAGACATAGAGATATAGTTTGACTGGAGATTTTAAAATGTCACCCATCAGTAATAGCATTTCTTGACATCTATTTGGATTTTAAAGTGGTTGCTTGACTAAATGCCACTAGACGATAGTATCTTTCTGGTCTTATACCCTAAAGTAAAAATGATGAGTTGATGATGCCTCATATTTTCAGAGAATAGTTTCAGAGTCCAAGTTGGCAGTTTCATAGGAAAGATAGGAAAGGAAAAGTATAGCCAGAAATAGAAAAGCACACAGAGTGACTTCTTTTTGAGAGCTTAAATGCTCTGAAAGGTCATGAATAAATAAGGAATAATTATATTTTTCAGCGTATGTTAATGCATTTCATTAGATGTGTGTAGGACAAACTATATCACTGCCTGTTATTCAAATAATAGAAAGAAAGGAATGCCATTAACTGTTCACAATTTATCTCAGAAATCAAAGGTATGTAAATTTACTTCCTATATTTTGTCAATATACCATCTTTCTAATTCTTACTCCTTCTGAAATAACAGCCAAATATCATTTAATAACGAGATAATAAATTAGGAATGATAAATTTAAAAACAATTGTAGAGCTTAGGATTCAGAAGGTTCCAACGCAGACCCATATTTGGCAATGATAACATAAATGTTAGTCAAAAGAACTTTTCTTAAAATAAATCAAAACCAAAAGTGAGACATGCAGTTGGGATAGGGGGAGAGCCGGGCTGTTTTGTTTTGTTTTTTCATTTTTAGGAATAAAAGAGGGAAGTCCTGATGATGGAATTTACGATGGTTGATGTTTTAGAAAGCACAGATTAGAAAGCATTTATGTCTTTGAAAGTAATAACAAGACTTCTTTTCTCAAATTTAAACTGAATTTGTAGCTCTGTGAATGTATTCCGGTGTTAACTCTGAATTCAAATGTACTGTTGACTGGCCTTTGAGAAGGGGTGTTACAGTACAAAGAGCATGGACTGCTGAACCAAACTGACCTAGATAGGAAACCCTGTCATGTCACTTGTCAGCTATGGGCTGTTGCCCAAATCATTTAATCTCCTTGGGTCAGTTTTCTTACACGTAAAACTGGAATACTTATTTCTGACTCAGGATTGTTGTAAACTTAAATGAAATAAATAGCTAATGTGCCTCATTAGACCGGGCACATTAGATATTGCCAGACCCTTAATAAACTTCTGCCAATTGAATTAATATTAAGCAAATAGGTTAGTGATATTCAATGTTAAATGAGATTTTGGACTCCATAGATAACTTTTTCCCAGTTTTTAATTTTCTTTTGTTTTATTTTTAGGATTAAATAAATTCATTTTTATTTAAAAATTTGGGGGGGGGTGCCAAAACCTGGGAATAAAAATTTTTAAAGAGAGAGAATTAGAAAATACAGTCAATGCTCTTTTTTTTGGCTTAAACAACAGAATTAATTTTCTCACAGTTCTGGCAGCTAGAAGTCCAACATCAAGGTGTTAGCAGGTTTGGTTTCTTCTGAGGCTTCTCTCCTTGGCTTGTAGATGGCCATGGTCTTCCCTCTGTGTCCTAATCTCTTCTTACAAGGACAGCAGTCATATTGGATTAGGGCCCATTCTGGTGACATTTTAATTTAATTACCTCTTTAAAGACCCTATCTCCAAATACAGTCCCATTCTGGGGTACTGAAGGTTAGGACTTCGATACATGAACTTGGGAGGGATGAAATGGAGCCTATAACACCCCTCTACCCCGCCACCCCTGTTTTAACATTGGCCTTTTCCCATTTTAAGATAATTTTACTTAGTTTTGGGGAGGGTAAAACAGTTAACTATTATATTTTAATGATTAAAAACAATTCTGTAAAATGAGCACACAGTGAATACAGTCACTTTAATCTAGGGTCGCCGACTCTCTGGGCCTGGGGATGGCATGCAGGTGGTCAGAGCCCAGTCAAAAGGGACTCGCTCGGACTGGGGGAAGGAGGCGGTCAGCTGGGAAAGAAGCTCCAGTCAGCGGGTGGCACGTCCAGCTGCAGTCTATAAAAACGCATCTCGGGGCCAGTTTTACTTATGGTGACCGACTGACGTTCCTGCTCCTGATTACCAGCGAGCTAACTAACCCTGGTACAGGACTTCAGCTTAGACAACGCTTTGACAGGCTGTGTCTCTCTTAATCCTCTCATCCCCGGACGAGGCTGGTGGAGATTTGTCAGCAGTAAACTGTTTGCTCTGCACACATTCCAAAGAGGAAAATGGGCCCCTGCGCGGGAAAGAGGCCCGCTCCCGGGACAGTTACTCAGCGACTACCTCACCGAACCCCGAGCTGCCAACTCGGCCGCTGCGCCCCTCCTCGGGACGCAGGCGCTGTAGCGGAGTTCTTCCGGCGAAACAGCTGTCCGTCCCCCAGGCAGCTGCGTCAATGCTGCGCGCAGCGAGAGGCGGAGCCTCGGCCCTGCGACAGTCGCCTGCGACAGCCGCCTGCGCGGGTCGTCATGCTGTCAACCAGGCGCCTGGGTCTGGTCTTGCTACCGCTGAGGCGTCTCCGGAGGTGGCCAGGGTTCGGGACCTGTCCATTCCTGCGCTGCCTTGGGCAAGAGCCCTTCGAGAGAGCCCGGTTATTGTGTTGCAAATTCTCGTCTAGAGACGCGCGAGATGAAGAAGGAGAGCGCAAGGCGGCACAGAGGAAAGCCCCAGACGTAGAGTCGTCTCCATCTCTCCCTCCGCTCGTCCGGGGACTTGGGACCAGATGTCTTTCGTCACTGGAAAGCCTCAGACTACCGACGCCGCGAAAGGAGTCACCCCCTCGAAAGCGCGAGGGCTCGAGTGAAGACCAGGGCCAGTCGGGTCCCGCACACCAGGGATCCGGCGGTCCCTCGCTGCCCTGCGTGGCCCAGTCTGCCACCAAGGATGACGAACTTCACGTCTCCTCTTCCTGGTCAACTACCCGAGAGGTGCCTTTTCAGGCTGGGGAGCTGATTTTAGCTGAGACTGGGAAGAGAGAAACACAATTTAAAAAATTATTTAGGTTGAGCAATGCCGGACACTTAAATAGTATCTGGGGGGCAGTCCCGTTCAGCGAGATCGTGGGGAAGTTCCCCGGCCAGATACTGAGGAGTTCCTCTGGTAAGCACTTCATGCTGAGGAGGCCAGCATTGGAAGACTATGTATTACTGATGCAAAGAGGGCCTGCCATAACATATCCTAAGGTAATGCGATGGGAGTTAGGTTCATTTGGTTCCACCAAGAGCAAAACGGATGCAGTACTACAGACCTGATTAATGTACTTAAAGCACATCTCAGCACGTTTCAAGTTTTTATTGTTCTCACTTTTTTTTTTAACCAATGGCTATGACTTTTACATATTTTATGATTACTAATTTTAGGAAGAAATAGCCAGATTTTAATTTTAACTTGGGAGCCTCGATTCTCAGATCTGTAAAGTGATTTACTATATAGAGTGATGTGGACTCACTAGGCAATAAGAATGTGTATTTATTCCCCATAATTCTTAAGGTTGCGAGTTCAGCATTCAAGAGAACGTTGAACTCTTGGGGACAATTTTTTAGTACCACTGTGGCGATATTTTAAGCATCATATTTAATCAGGCATGTTGTTAGAGGTATATTTTGTCAACAATAGATATCAAACTATGCTTTTTTGAAATATATATATATATTTTGTTGTTGTTGTTTTTCGGTACGCGGGCCCTCTCACTGTTTTGGCCTCTCCCGTTGCGGAGCACAGGCTCCGGACACGCAGGCTCAGCGGCCATGGCTCACGGGCCTAGCCGCTCCGCGGCATGTGGGATCTTCCCGGACTGGGGCACGAACCCGTGTCCCCTGCATCGGGAGGCGGACTCTCAACCACTGCGCCACCAGGGAAGCCCTAAATATATTTTAAATTTTATTTTATTTTTGGCTGCATTTGGTCTTTGCTGCGCACGGGCTTTCTCTAGTTGCGGAGAGTGGGGGCTACTCTTCGTCGTGGTGCACGGGCTTCTCCTTGCGGTGGCTTCTCTTGTTGCGGAACACGGGGTCTAGTAGTTGTGTCACGCGGGCTTAGTAGTTGTGGCGCATGGGCTTAGTTGCTCCGTGGCATGTGGGATCTTCCCGGACCAAGGCTCGAACCCGTGTCCCTTGCATTGGCAGGCGGATTCTTAACCACTGCGCCGCTAGGGAAGCCCTCACTATGCTTTTCCCATTAGAAGAAAAAATTTATATGAAAACAGCTAAAATTAGACACTAAACATAAAAGGAATATTATTTATAAGTAAATTATCTACCTAGTTTCTTGTTACAATCTTATGCTAATCATCCTTGCTAGTGGTTTATTTTAATCATTAGTCACAGTCACTGTCCTTGAGCAGAATGTTCCTTTGTAACAACTCCTCCTCCTAGTCCTAGATGAGGAATCATTCATTATTTCTTTAGTAAATACTCGCCTACCTTATATATTCAGGGCACTATTTTAGGGAGGTGAAGCGGTGAACCACAGCCCTTGCTCTCAACATAGACCTTATGTCCTAGAGGAGGTGACAAGGAACAAACAAGTAAATGAAAGAATTCGATAATTTCAGGTAGTGCTAAGTGCCATGAAGACAAGTAGATTAACAATAACATTGTGTTGGGTAACCTGGGGGAGGAGAATACTTTATGTCAGGTGGTTAGAGAAGGTCTCTGAGGAGGTACATTTGATAAACTAATTAAGGAAGAGGGAGCCTTGCAAAGATCTAGGAGCAGAGTGCTTGCAAAGGGAAGAGTATTGCAGAGTTCCTGCTGTGGGCTGAGTGGGTTAGGTGAGGGAGAGAATGGTATGAGATGTGCTGTGGTTGGAGATATGAGTATTTTATTCCATGTGCATTGGGTGACTGTTGGAAGGTTCTAAGTAGGAATCCAGTCTATATATATGTATATTTTTTAATAAATTTATTTATTTTATTTATTTTTGGCTGCTTTGCATCTTCACTGCTGTGCACGGGCTTTCTCTGGTTACAACGAGTGGGGGCTACTCTTCTTTGCACTGCAAGGGCTTCTCATTGCGGCGGCTTCTCTTGTTGTGGAGCACGGGCTCTAGGCGCGGGCTTCCGTAGTTGTGGCTCGCGGGCTCTAGAGCGCAGGCTCAGTAGTTGTGGCGCACGGGCTTAGTTGCTCTGCAGCATGTGGGATCTTCCGGGACTAGGGCTCGAACCCACGTCCCCTGCATTGGCAGGAGGATTCTTAACCACTGCGCCACCATGGAAGTCCCTCCACTGACTTTTGAAAGCTGGTCTCCTCTGTAGAATTATGTAGTATTATCTTAATATTAAAAGTTGGTCTGAGGGAGCAATTTTGAATAAACTTCCTAATAGTTACGTGTAAAGTGTGAACATTTCACAGGGGTCAATATCAAGCACTTTTAGGTTTGGAGTAGAAGTATAGATGGCAACACTCCCTAAATTTTTATTTTTATTTTATTTTTATATATTTATTTATTTAGGCCACACCCTGTGGCTTGCGGGATTTTAGTTCCCCAACCAGGGTTTGAACCTGGGACCATAGCAGTGGAAGTGCCAAGTCCTAACCACTGGACCGCCAGGGAATTCCCAACACTCCCTAAATTTTTAAATTAATCTTTTCTGCTGATTTGCGTGTTTGGAATACTTATATAAGAACCATTGGAGAGTAGGAATTGTTGCCACTTAAGGCTAAAGTGCAGCCCAGTTATTAAAACCTTCTGCTGAGGATTAGGTTTATATTGTTGAATTAGTTAGGAAAGAGATTAAAATTCCTGCCAAGGAAAAAAAGGAAAAAGTCTGAAAAGATTGTTTGAAAGCCTAAAGTTTTAAAATGTATAGAAAACTCAATAGTAGAGTGATATTTCATAACTTCAGAGGAGTCTCCCAGTAGCTTCAAATCCCTTTTGGAAAGAGGCAAGGAAATGAATAAATGCTATTCCCACCCCAGTTTGGGACTGAAATCGCTAGGATGTGTAAAATGGGCTCCAACCTCATTCCATGGAGACCAGGTAACCTGAATGGCAGGAAGCAAAAGTTAAAGTGTGCTAACGTTTTTTTTTTTAATTTTATAATTCTAGTCTTATATGAAAGAGCCAAGGAAATAGAACTGCCTTCTCCAGGGCATTTCACTGAAATGGCTACTGGAGCTGCCTCCCACTCCTGTGTGAAGTTATCTGTGCCCCCTCCCACCTCTACTCCCACGTGCCTGGCAGATGGGAGAGGATATGTATGTCTGAAAGACTTTGAATTTGTTAATGAAACTTTTTGACTAATACACCTTAAGAATTATGTGTCTAAGTATCATTTGGTTCAAGCCTTAGTCCATCATTTCAGAAAATACATTTTGAGGGCTTCCCTTCCCTGGTGGCGCGGTGGTTGGGAGTCCGCCTGCCGATGCAGGGGACACGGGTTCGTGCCCCGGTCCGGGAGGATCCCACATGCCGCGGAGTGGCTGGGCCCGTGAGCCATGGACGCTGGGCCTGCGCGTCCGGAGCCTGTGCTCCGCAACGGGTGAGGCCACAACAGTGAGAGGCCTGCGTACCGCAAAAGAAAAAAAAAAGAAAATACATTTTGGCTTTTAATTAGATAACTGTACCTGTTAAATAGTTTCTTATGCATCTAAACCTATATTTAATACACAACTTTGTTGTGACTCAACAGAGGATCCTAGAAAACCTCCTGTTTCTTTTAGAATTTTCACATCAGCTTTTGCCAGAGAAGGAAAAGATAGTAAAACCTTACCAGATGTGCTGCTTATTAGCAACTTCGAAAGGTTTGTTATTGGGGGGCTGTTGAAATAAATGCTAACATTTAAAATTTTCTCTCTCTATAGCATTTGTAATATATAGTGAAATGATCAACAGCGTGGTTAGGAGATGTTTGGGAGTTCAACATCAGGTCTACCCCTGACTTGCCCACTTGATTCCTGGCTGTGTGACTTTGGGCAAATTACTTTTTTGATTTCTCATCCTTATAATGGGGATGGTGATACTTTTCTCATATTAGTATTCTGATTAAACAAGATAATGTTTGAAAGCAGTTTGCATAGTTAACAGAAGCCTGGCACCTGGTGAAGTTTCAATAAACAGCTATTACTACTATCATCCATGATATTCCTGTTAACAAAACAATTCTTTAGTTATAAAGTTTGGCAAATGAGTCCTCCTGTCTATTCCTGGTATCCTAATTCTAAATGAGCATTCATCATTTCATGCAGAGATTATGTAATAACTTCCTAACTGGTCTTTATACCTCTAATTTTTTTCTATTCTAGTACATCCTGTATTCGTCTCACAGATTAATCTTTATAAAATGCCATTAATATTACCTCAGTGACATGCCCCAGTTACTTACCAGGTTAAGTTCAGATGCGTTAGCATGAATTCAGGTCTCTCCTTACCGCTCCTCCTGAGATGGGCAAACTGTGTTTATTACTCTACCTCTTTTTTGTTTAAAACTGTTTCTACTTTGTGACTGTTTCCTTAAATTCTCTATGTCTTTAAGGTAGGGCAGTCTGCTGATTTCTCCTTTCTCTGAGCTCCTATTCTTACTTATTTTCTGTAATTTCAATATTATACTGAAGTGCTTCTGTATTTGCTACCTGATTCTTGAATCTCTCATTTCATCAAGTAAAATATAAACTTTTGGTAGGCAGGGCCAGAGTTTAATCCTTTTTTTTTTTTTCACTTCTTTTCTCCAAGTCCAACATAGTGTTTGTAAGCCTAGGTGCTTAGTACATATTTATTGGTCACAGAGTCACCCATGCTGTGTTTCAATCATAGGATATGAATATGATACTGTTGATGATGAATATCCACCCAGGTGATACTGTTTTGGAAGCTGGCTCGGGCTCTGGTGGAACGAGCTTGTTTTTATCCAAAGCAGGTAAGAGATTGGGATAAATGAGTTGAATTTAGATGACAAAGAAAACATTCAGTCTGTCCATAATAACGGGAAGTTAAATAGATACAGATGTTTCAGAAAATATTCACATAACTTTGTGATAGAGAGCATTCTTGAAATCAAATGTAAGCAACTGTTTTTCTTTCCATTTTGTGCATTTATTCAAGTCATTCTCTGTCTAACCCTCTCTCTGTTTGCTTTCTGTTGCTCCCTCCACGCTTTTTTTTAACTAAATTTTTTTTTAGAACATAACATAGCTACAGAAAAGTACACAGATCATAAGTGTATACCTCAATGAATTTTTATATCGTGACCACACTCACGTAGTTATTACCCAGATCAAGACAGGGAATGTTATTGTACCACTGAAACCTCCTCAAATCCCTTCTCAGTCCTTATCCTACCCAAAGGTAGAAGGTAGCCACCACTCTGACTTTTATCACCATTGATTAGTTTTGCCTGTTTTGAATCCTACGTAAAAGGACTCCTGTAGTATTGTACTCTTTTGAATCTGGTTGCTTTCATTCAACCTTCTGTTTGTGAGATTCAGCCACTGCATGTAGCGATGGTTATTTCATGTTAGTTGCCATTTTTGTAAGTAAAGCACAGTTTATCCATTCTGCTGTTGATGGACATTTGAGTTGAACGTTGTGAATAGTGCTTCTCTGAACATTCTTGTACTTGTCTTTTGTGCACACATGTACATGTGTTTGTTGATAATAGTGCCAAGTGAATACTCAGTATGAGAGAATATAGAAGGAGGAGGGCTGTCAGCTGCTGGAGAAGAGTCATATACTATCAGGGGCAAAGAATTATTTTTGCTGTTCATGAATAAATTAATACGTAATATAGAACTATTAAGCTAAAGCTAGATCACGAAGAATTTTCCTTTCTTTAAGAAAGTCTCTAAGTATTGTCAGTCGGTAAAAGTACTGCTTGAAGGTAGCACCTAATCAAAACTCAAGAGGTATATAGTAAACATAAATATCTGTTCATGTTCCCACCACTTGATTTCTGGTTACTGTTACTGTAGTTGATTATTGCTCCCTTTGACCACTTAATTCCTCTGATTGTCAGGATGGCTTTGGCTTGTTTGGCTGCCTCTGCAGTGTTCCCTTTCTCACCTAGTAATAGACAGCATTCTCTTTTGGTAGATTTTTTTTTTTAATCATTCATGTTGGTTTTATAAATGCATTCTTTTTTAGCTAATAAACATTGTTAGAGCAGTTGTAGGTGTATGTGGGTAGATTTTATAAAGATTACAGATAGACATATACTGAATTAAACTTAAACCTTTTGTTTTTTGACCTAATGTCATCACATACAAACATAATCCAACTTATACTGGGTCAGGAAATTCATTTTGGGCTCCTCACATCTTTTGTTGGACTCTTTTCTGTGCATAGTTAAAGGCAGCCATTTCTTCACAATCTGTGACAGATTCCTAAATGCATTTGACAAAGTGAATTTATAAAAAATTTGTGAAACAAGAGGAATGTTTGTATTTCTAATATCTATAGTGTTGGAGGAGTGTCATGGCATAAATAATCCCAAACTATGAGTGATCAAGAAATTATTGCTGTTTACTTTCAGGATGGATTTATTTTCACCATAATTTTCTAAGTGTTTAGCTTATGCTACTATTAACATTAACTTTTATCCCTTGAGAACATGATGACTTACAGCTGGACTTACATTTTAAAGAGACATGCTGCAATTTAAACTCTTCATTTTAACTATAGACTGATTGATCTGGGACAGCCTCCAAATGGTATCAAATCACCTCATATAGAGGTGGGTAGAAAATTAATTGCTGTAAGTTAAAATGTAGTAGTTTTCTGTGAAACTGCAGCATTACTATGATAAATAGTTTGAAAGTTTTTCAGACACACACAAAAATACAAGTATTGGGGCTTTCCTGATGGCGCAGTGGCTGAGAATCCACCTGCCAATGCAGGGGACATGGGTTCGAGTCCTGGTCTGGGAAGATCCCACATGCCATGGAGCAACTAAGTCTGTGCGCCACAACTACTGAGCCTGTGCTCTAGAGCCTGCGAGCCACAACTACTGAGCCCACATGCCACAACTACTGAAGCCCATGCACCTAGAGCCCATGCTCTGGAACAAGAGAAGCCCGAGCACCACAACGAAGACCCAACACAGCCAAAAATAAATAAATTAAAAAAAACAAACAAACAAGTATCTTTTAAGTATCTGAAAGGCCTAACTTCATCCATATGACATCCAAAAGACATGCAAATTAAAACTACAATGATAAACTATATGCAATTTTTAGATTGACACAGGTAAAAAGTTTGATAACTCTTTGTTGGAGAGAATATGGAGAAATAGGCACTCTAATACATTGTTGGTCGAGTGTAAATTGGTATCATTGTTTTTTTGGAGGACAATTTGGTAATAATTTTCAAAATAAAAATATTCACATATCCCTTGAGTCAGCAATTCCATTTTTAGGACTTTATCCTATAGATATACTGGCTCATGTGTACAAAGACTTAGGCAAAATAATTTTTATTGCAATATTGTTTGTTATAGCATAAGACTAGAAACAAGCTAAATGTTCATCAGTAGGTGACTGGTTAAATAAACTGTGACATTGTCATACAATGGAACATAATAGCTGTTTTAAAAAATGCAGTAGATCATTAATCACTGAAATGGCATTGGTAAATAAGAAGGAAGGTACAGGACAGTATATATGATAGATAACAACGTGTGTTAAAAACAGAGAAAGATACTTGTACACTTGTACTATAGGCAGCGACTTTCTCGGGAAGGGTAAATAACTATGGTGGAATGATTGTCTCTGATGAGGGAGATTGATTGGGTATTTGGGACAGGGTAGAGACTTTTGTAACCTTGAACTATTTGAATTATTTTTTCACATCCATGTAATATCTTTGCAAAATAAAATTTTGACATTCTTTATGTACTGATTAATACTGTGTAATGTCGTGATTTTTTTTTAAATTAAGTTGGATCACAAGGACGAGTCATAAGTTTTGAAATTAGAAAAGACCACCATGAACTGGCTAAGAAGAATTACAAACACTGGCGTGATTCATGGAAAATGAGTCATGTAGAAGAGTGGCCAGACAACGTGGATTTTATTCATAAGGATATTTTAGGAGCAACTGAAGACATAAAATCTTTAACATTTGATGCGGTAAGTTTTCTAAAGTAGTCCTATGATATTACCTAATACTGAGTACAAAGAAAACAGGGACCATGCTTCTTTTATATGGAAAAGGATCTTCTTTCATTATTTGCCCCATTTCTATCTCTAAGAGTGGGAGGAATATTTTCCTTTAATATCATGGTGGGATTCAGAGCAGAGAGATATACTGAATTAGGTGCCAAAGTTGTTACTAAATGTAGGGTAATGATGAAATACTAGGAGGAGTAGTTGAGCATCATGAACTTCAACGTTTCTAGGATAAAGGAATAATAATTTGGAAGCAGCATTGGGAGCATACTGAGCCCCGCACCTGACCTCATATTGTGAGATTTGGGGGAATAAATAGCCTTCAGTTTTGAGGGAAGAGGCAAGAGGCATCTTTAGACAGTTAAAGTCAGGATGTAGAGGAGTGTCAATTAAAGATGTTGAGGATAGAGGCATATTTATTGTGAACAAAGCTCCAGAAAGTGGAGTGGAGGGATTTGGGAGGAGAGGGAGGAGTGGGAGGTTGAGTTAGGGGAGGAGAAGCAGAGTAGTATGAAGATAAAAGGATAGACGACGAGAGAATGCCATTTTAAGCTGTGAACAGTGATGATGGAGATATGGGCCATAGTGCTATTAGATGACCTCAGAGTTTCACAATTCTAGTTTAAGTTGCCTTACCCTTGATGATGCCATTATCAGTTCATGGCTTGACACTATGGACTGAGGTCTAGGTAAGAAGTCTTCTTCGCTTTTCTTTCTTTTTTTTTTTTTAATAGATTTATTTATTTATTTTTGGCTGTGTTGGGTCTTTGTTGCTGCGCACGGGCTTTCTCTAGTTGCAGCGAGCAGGGGCTACTCTTCATTGCGTTGCACGTGCTTCTCATTGTGGTGGCTTCTCTTGTTGCGGAGCATGGGCTCTGGGTGCGTGGGCTTCAGTAGTTGTAGCACACGAGCTCATTTGTTGTGGCTCATGGGCTCTAGAGCGCAGGCTCAGTAGTTGTGGCATATGGGCTTAGTTGCTCTGCAGCATGTGGGATCTTCTGGACTAGCGCTCGAACCCGTGTCCCCTACATTGGCAGGTGGATTCTTAACCACTGTGCCACCAGGGAAGTCCCTTCTTCACTTTTCTTAATTGGCTATTGGAAGCTTATTTTAGGAACTTTATAAGGGAAACTAGGTGAGAAATGAAGTAAAGTTCAAAGAGGTGATTTTTATCAGGACTGCTTCCTATCTGTGATATAACTAAAGCCAATAGCTACAGTGGCACAGCTTCCTGGACACAAGGACCACAGTTTGTGTTTTTTTTTCCCTCATCCTTGTTTGGCTTGCACATTATATAGCTCAATAAGGGCAGAAAGAGGACTTGTTCTATGTAGGCCATCCATAGGAACGTCACAGATACGTGGGAGTTTAATTGGTCATCAGAATTCTGCTTGATGAGCATGAAACACAACAAAGGATTTTAACAGTATTGTTACAGCCTTGTGGAAACCTGCTGAAACATCCATCCCTGTTCCAAAGGAAAGAATACTCCTTACTAGATTTTTTCAATTGAATCTCTCTTGAATAATAGTGACAGATGAATACTCAGAGCATATAGAAGGAGGAGAACTGTCAGCTTCTGGGGAAGAGTCATATACTATTGGGGCAAAGAATTATAGTTGGTGTTCATAAATAAATTACTCATAATATAGAATTATTAAGTTAAAGCTAGATCATGAAGAATTTTCCTTTCTTTAAGAAAGTCTCTAAAAATTGTCAGTTGGTGAAAGTCCTGCTTGAAGGTAGCACTTGACCAAAACTCAAGAGGCGTATAGTAAACATAAATATCTTTGGGGGAGAGGATGTTTATTTATTTATTTTATTGAAGTATAGTTGATTTACAATGTTGTGTTATTTTCTGGTGTACAGCAAAGTGATTCAGTTGTACATATATATACATATTCTTTTTCATATTCCTTTCCATTGTGGTTTATTACAGGATATTGAATATAGTTCATACAGTAGGACCTTATTCATCTATTGATATTTTATATATAGTAGTTTGTATCTGTTAATCCCAAATTCTTACTTCATCCCTCCCCCACCCCCTTTCCCCTTTGGTAACCAGAAGTTTGTTTTCTATGTCTATGAGTCTGTTTCTGTTTCATAAATAAGTTCATTTGTGCTGTATTTTAGATTCCACATATAAGTGATATCATACGGTATTTATCTTTCTCTTTCTGACTTACTTCACTTAGTATGATAATCTCTAGGTCCGTCCATGTTGCTGCAAATGGCATTATTTCATTCTTTTTTATGGCTGAGTAGTATTCCATTGTGTATATGTACCACATCTTCTTTATCCATTCATCTATCAGTGGACATTTAGGTTGCTTCCATATCTCGGCTGTTGTAAATAGTGCTGCTGTGAATATGGGGGTGCATGTATCTTTTTGAATGGCAACTCTACTTTTAGTTTTTTAAGGAACCTCCATACTAGTAAACATAAATTTCTATGCATGTTCCCACCACTTGATTTCTGGTTATTGTTATCCTAGTTGATTTTTGCTTCCTTGACTACTTAATTCCTCTCCTAGCTGCCATCTCACCTCCTGGGCCTTCACACTTCCAATCCATTCTCCTCATCTTTAGACTAATCTAGTTCTCATACTGTCACTCTCCTGCTGAGAAACCAATTAGGAACTTTTCATTCAAAGATTTATGGTGTCCTTCAGCATCTGATCTCAACCTTCCTTTCTTTAGCTTTTTTATATAACCTGCCTATACTCCTGCCATCTCAAATGAGGGTAGATGAATTAAAAAAGGTGTTGAACCACAAAGACAAAGAGAACAGAAGAAGAAAAAAATGGCTAATAAAAGATTTTAAACAAATTTTAATACATTTTGTAAACAACCTAACCATCAAAAGAGGAATGGACATGGTGGAATACTAACAATGGTATTATTTAACATAGTGAAATAAATGTACTGTATCTACATCAATAAATCTCCCTGAGAAAACCATAATTCAAAAAGACACATATGTCCCAATGTTCAATGCAGCACTATTTACAATAGCCAGGACATGGAAACAACCTAAATGTCCATTGACAGATGAATGGATAAAGACTATGTGGTACATATAGACAATGGAATATTACTCATCCATAAAAAGGAACGAAATTGGGTCACTTGTAGAGATGTGGATGGACCTAGAGTTTGTCACACAGAGTGAAGTAAGTCAGAAAGAAAAAAACAAATATCGTATATTAATGCATATATGTGGAATCTAGAAAAATAGTACAGATGAACCTATTTCCAGGGCAGGAATAGAAATGCAGATGTAGAGAACAGACATGTGGACGTGGAGGGAAAGGGGAGGGTGGGATGAATTGGGAGATTAGATTTGACATAGATACACTACCATGTGTAAGATAGCTAGTTAGAACCTGCGGTATAGCACAGGGAGCTCAGCTCGGTGTTCTGTGATGACCTAGATGGGTGGGATGGGTGGGGGGTGGGAGGGAGGTCCAAGAGGGAGGGGATATATGTATACATATAGCTGATTCACTTCATTGTACGGCAGAAGCTAACACAACATTGTAAAGCAATTATACTCCAATAAAAAAAAATCTCATAGAACTTAGTGAAAAACGAATTATTCAAGAATAAGTATGGAATGGCTACATATATGTAAAATTTTAAAAACAGTACCATGTGTTGTTTGTAGCTATATACATATGTTGTAGAAGCATAAAATTATTTGGCAACATTACCAACTTCAGGACAATGATTATCTCTGAGGAGAGAAAAGGAGGGAGTGAATAGAGGGAAGTAAGTTTTGGAGTTTATTCATCCTGGTTCACTTAGGCTCCATAGTAGCCAATATGACCATGGGTAAATTACTTAATCTTTCTGTGCCTCAGTCACCTCATGTATTAAATAGGAATAGTAATCAATACTAATACCTATTTCATAGTGTTGTTGAGGATTAAATGAGGTGTTTCTGTAAAGTGCATAGAACAGTACCTGATATATAGTAAGCATTAAATTAGTATTAGCTATGATTTTCATCATTATTAGTTTTCTCCTTTTCCCTTTTCTCTACCTGTTTATTTTACTTTTTAAAATTAATTTATTTATTTGTCTGCATTGGATCATTGCTGCGCGCAGGCTCTCTCTAGTTGCGGCGAGCAGGGGCTACTCTTCGTTGCAGTGTGCGGGCTTCTCACTGCAGTGGCTTCGCTTGTTGTGGAGTACCGGCTCTAGGCGTGTGGGCTTCAGTAGTTGTGGCACACGGGCTTAGTAGTTGTGGCTTGCGGGCTCTAGAGTGCAGGCTCAGTAGTTGTGGCGCATGGGCGTAGTTGCTCCAGGGCATGTGGGATCTTCCCGGACCAGGGCTCGAACCCATGTCCCCTGCATTGGCAGGCGGATTCTTAACCACTGCACCACCAGGGAAGTCCCTACCTGTTTAAATTCTACTCTTCCTTCAAAGCTTAGATAAAAGGTTGTCTCCTCCATGGAATATACCTTAATCATCTAAGTGGAGGATTATCATCTTTCTCTGAATTACTGAACCACTTTCTTGATTCAACAAATATGTATTAGAGACCTGCTGTGTGCCGCCTACTATGCTAAGACAAAAATGAATTATACATTTAAAGGAGGTTTCGATATAGAAGAAAAGGTAGACATATAAACATTTATTAGAAAGACTCAGAAGCATGAAACATTATGGCTGTAGAATTGGGTCTAATGAGGAGATGAAGATGCAAATACAGTCATGAGGGACTAGATAGTGAAGAACACTTGTGTGTATATCAAGCTAGGACATGTGGACATTATCTTTTAGATAATGGAAAACTATTGATGAGTTCTTAAGTAGGGGAGTAGAATGTCCAGATTCCTGTTTCAGAATAATTCTGGTGAAAGAATGGAATTTACATAGTCTATGTAGAAAGCTATTGTAATGTTTCAACAAGATATGATGAGGTCCTGACCTAAAGCATTAGCAGTAGGATGAATCTGAGAAATACTAAGAGGTAGATTTGTAGGACTGGATAATTTTAATCCAAATAAAAGCATCAAAACCCCACAGATTCTCAAAAAAGAATTCAAGGTAAAGAAATAGTGACTGTAATTTCCTGATTTGAGTGGCTAATGAATGGTAATGTTGTTAGCTGAGCCATGGAGCTTTGGAATGGCAGGCTTCTTGGTAGTCTTATTTTTGGTCCTTGTTGATAATATACTAAAACTACAGTCACAGAGACCAATATGTCCACACCGTTGGCCCTTTGATTAGTCATTGAGATCTTTACTTGGATATCTAATAGGCATCTTTTTTTTTAAGTATTTATTTATTTATTCATTCATTTATTTATGGCTGCATTGGGTCCCTTTTGCTGCACGTGGACTTTTCCCAGCTGTGGCGAGTGGGGGCCACTCCTTGCTGTGGTGCGTGGGCCTCCCATCACGGTGGCTTCTCCCATTACGGAGCACGGGCTCCAGGCGCGTGGGCCTCAGCAGCTGTGGAGAGCAGGCTTAGTTGCTCCCAGCAGCTGTGGTGCACGGGTTTCAGTAGTTGTGGCTCACGGGCTTAGTTGCTCTGCGCAATGTGGGATCCTCCCGGACCAGGGATTGAACCCGTGTCCCCTGCACTGGCAGGCGGATTCTCAACCACTGTGCTACCAGGGAAGCCCTAATAGGCATCTTAAACTTGTGTCCAAATCTTGAATTCTCGAATATTTCTCCCCAAGCTTATTCTTCCCATTGTCTTAAATTATTTTCCTCAATAGTAAATGGTATCTCCATTCTTTCAGTAGCTTAGGATGAAAACACTGGATTCATTCTCACTTCTTTCTCTCACATCTGACAGCCAATTCTAATTCTAATTGGCTCTGTGTTCTCATCACATCCAATGCTATTTGCTATTGCAAGTCACCATCATCTTTCCTTGCCCAAGTCAGAATGTACTTAATGCCACTGAATTGTACACTTGAAATGGCAACTTTTATGTTATGTTTATCACATTCAAAAAAGTTTAAAAAGTCAGACCATGTCTCAAACTCTCCAGTGACTTTTCACTTCCTGAGTAAAGTTAAAGTCTGTAAGATTCTGCATAATCTGTCCCTCCCCATCCCCACCACATCCCCACCATCTGAGAACTCTTCTCTTACCACTGTCCCCCTTTTGTCTCCACTGCAGCGACTGTGGCCTTCTCAGACTCACCAAGCATCCTACAGCCTTAGAGCATTTGTATTTGCTGTTCCCTGAATCTGGAGCACACTTCCCCCCTCAATTTCCACAGGGTAACCTTAATCATTTTCTTTAGGTATCGTCACTGACCAGCCTATGTATAAAATAGTACTTCCTTCCCCTGCCCTGTCATTCTTTCCTTCATGTCCTCCTTTATAATCCTGTAGTTCTTCATGTCACTCATTACCCTCTGAATTACATATTTATTAGATTTTTGTTTACTGCCTATTCCTTAATTAGAAAAAAAGTTCCTATGAAACAAAATAGAATATAAGCTCCCATTATATTTTTACCACTTAGCAAAATACTTGGCACATGGTAGATGCTCAGTAAATATTTGGTGAATAAATTAATAATGAATGATGACCCATTATTACTGTTTTTTTTAAAACACATAAACAGAATAATTTCTAATTTAGTAAATATAATGATGTGCCAACTACATTAGATTTCTAGAGCTATCTATCAGTAAGTCACTTTATTTTCTATTTGACCGTATTTTTGTTTTCAGTGAATTTTTTTGTAATTTCATTTACTCTGCATTCATTCAACATCTTTTGAGTACAGCCCTGTATTTTGCAACTGAATGAAGAGTAAAGAAACAAGGGACATGATTCTTGAATTTTAGAATCTCTAAAATTAATATTCAACACTTTTGAACATAAAAATACATATTTGAGATAATGTGAATTTCTATTGCCAAAAGCTGAACTAAAGCATTGAAACTTTACATATACAGTTGACCTTTGTTTTTTTTTGTTTTTTTTTTCACGGTACGTGGGCCTCTCACTGTTGTAGCCTCTCCCGTTGCGGAGCACAGGCTCCGGACGCACAGGCTCAGCGGCCATGGCTCATGGGTCCAGACACTCCGCGGCACGTGGGATCTTCCCGGACCAGGGCACGAACCCGTGTCCCCTGCATCGGCAGGCGGACTCTCAACCACTGCGCCACGAGGGAAGCCCACAGTTGACCTTTGAACAACATGGGGTTTAGGGGCACCCCTCCTATGTGCAGTCAAAAATCTGAGTATAACTTACAGTTGGCCCTCCCTATCCATGGTTCCAACATATCCAGGGTTCCACATCTTCAGATTCAACCAACCGCAGATTGTGTAGTACTGTAGTGTTTACTATTGAAAAAAATCCTTGCATTAAGTGGACCCGCGCAGTTCAAACCCATGTTGTTCAAGGGGCAACTGTGTGTGTGTGTGTGTGTGTGTGTGTATCTAGGTATGTGTATAAAATATAGCTAAAGATTCCTGTATTATCAATATTGCCAAGTACAAGACATGCCATTACAATTTTTATGTAGTCAAGTACTATGACAAATTGTATAATTATAAGTATGCCTTTTTGAGAGGGGTAAAATGACAGTCATTAGTATTACATTCTAAAAAATGAAATACTTTAACTGGGTAATTGCTTTCCCAAAGTGTATCATTTCACCTCAATAAGAAAAGAAAACACATGCTTTATTTAAACAAAACTCAGTCTGATTCTCTTTCCCCCACTACAGGTAGCTTTGGATATGTTGAATCCTCAAGTTGCTTTGCCTGTTTTATACCCAAATCTTAAACAGGGTGGTGTATGTGCTGTGTATCTAGCAAAGTGAGTAATGTGACTTTTTGGTAATGATATTTTAAACACAGTTTTGTTTTAAGTACTAGGCTAAAGTGTTCATTTTGTAACTGAGTTAAGTGTATATGTTATCTCGTAAAACTGTTATGAAGGGCTTCCCTGGTGGCACAGTGGTTAAAAATCTGCCTCCCAACACAAGGGACATGGGTTCAAGCCCTGGTCTGGGAAGATCTCACATGCTGTGGAGCAACTAAGCCCATGTGCCACAACAAGAGAAGCCACCACAATGAGAAGCCCGCGCACTGCAACAAAGAGTAGCCCCCTCTCGCCACAACTAGAGAAAGCCTGCGCGCAGCAATGAACACCCAGTGCAGCCCAAAATAAATAAATAAATTTTTAAAAAAGTCAAAAAAAACCTGTTATGAAACAGCATATGTCCCAAATTCAGTTATATTGCTGTTTAAATCATCCTTTACATAAATGGTAATATAAGATGAATATTTCTTCTGACAATTTAGAAGAAAAGTTTTTAAAAGTGTAATGTGAACAATGACGTTATAGTCTCTTTATTGTTTTTACTTAGTATTCTCCTCTTATGTGCCCTAACTTGCATTTTTACATTTTTTCCGTTTTGATTTAAGCATACATAGCATTTAAATTGGCGTAAGAGGTATAGTGAACTTAAATATAAAGTTATTGTTGTAGTAGAAATTTAAACTATATTTTTCACTTTTTTGAAAGCATCACACAGGTTATTGAACTTTTAGATGGAATTCGCATCTGTGAACTTGCCCTCTCATGTGAAAAGATAAGTGAAGTTATTGTCAGAGATTGGTTGGTTTGCCTTGCAAAACAGAAAAATGGAATTTTACCTCAAAAAGTGGAACCTAAAATCAACAGAGATTTACAATTACATTCTCAAAAGAAAATTAGAATTGAAGGTGAGATGTTTCAAGAAGATGACCATGGTGAGCTTCAGTTTTATTTTATGCATGTGTTTGCAATAATAAATGGAGACTACATTCCTGAATATATTGGGCAATACATTATAAAAATATTTCTCAGGGATTTATTATGTTTTTCCTATAGAAATTGAAATGTAGTATTTATTCTGTTAAATTAAAATCTTTTAAGAGACAGAATCATGACTTTTCCTGCCTTTTATGTAAAACTCTGATACCTTTGAAGAACTGAACTTCTTATAATATTCATATTTTACTTGTGACAAGGGGATTGGCTTATGAAATACTTTAAATATACTAAATAATGTTGTAAATTTAGATCAGTGATTATCACTGAAGGGAAAGAATTTAATAGGACCCGATATGCAAATAGCTAATATTCCAAAAAGCAACTTCTAGGAATTTTTCAAAGAACTAAATTTAGGTCCTTGTTGTATGTACACATTACTTAGGCCATAAACAAGTTTTCAGACATCCATTGATTTATGATATGAGCTTATCCATTTGGTTATAAAACCATATATAGGTTTATCATGTCATCCTTGACAAGTTGTTTCTGTAAGATAACTGTCAGAATAGCTCCAAGACAAATGCTAAAAAAAAAAAAGTCTGAGAGGAAAAAACTTACAGGAAAAGGACAGTAATTTGTTTTTTAACAGTTTTGTGAACAAATTATAAAGTATTTTATGTAGCTTACAATACATATTTTGTTCTATAACAGAAGAATCACATTCTGATTTTCCCTATGGATCATTTCCCTATATTGCTAGACCTATACACTGGCAAACTGGTCATACAGGTAAGTTTTCCATGCTATATTATATGGTGTTTTCTTCTCAAAATTGCAATGACCTTACCTTTTCCTCCCTTCAAATTAGCTTTTCTTGTCAAGTTGAGGAAGTGCAAACCACAACTTAACTGAGTACCTCAGATGACAACTGATTTGAAGATGTGAAGAAAAATATCAAAATAGAACTTTGTATTGCAAATCACTACTTTCATAGATTGGTATTCTTAGCTACTACTATGATTTGTATAACTTTTACATGTAATTCTGAAAAGTAACAAAAGCTAGAGAAAGATGTGTAACATTTCGAAACTGCTTAAATGTCCCATTTTGACACTTGTCTTGCAGTTAGTTTGACATTTTGTAGTTAATGATTCCAAGTTTGTTTAGTTGAGCCATCTCATTCTTCACTTCCTGTAAACCACTCCATAGATTTGTCTTCCTTCATGAAATTAGTTTTCTTTTCTTTGTTTGATTGATGGTCATTGGCTACCAAAATAAAATATGCATTTTGAGATAAATTTTAGGTATCTGTGTATTTTAAGTACATATTTTAATGGCTTGTATGTGTCTTAAAAAATAACAAATCTGGGCTAAAGTAAATAATAGGGGGAAAACTGATAAGAATAACTATCTTAAAAATTGTAACAAAAGATGTAGCAATTCTTGAATCTCTTATCTTTCTCAGAATCATTTTAACAGTTTGAAAGAACATCAGAATTATTCTGTTATATAAATCAAATGTTTGGGGAATTCCCTGGTGGTCCAGTTGTTAGGACTCGGCGCTTTCACTGCTATGGCCCAGGTTCAATCCCTGGTCAGAGAACTAAGATCCTGCAAGCTGCACGGCGCAGCCAAAGATAATGTTTGGAGAGATACACTTTTTATACATATGAATTAATTAGGACTAGGGCTTATTATTATTCATAAGCACTATGAATAATGTTATTTACCATGTGCCTTACATTGTTTTAAGAACGTTATAATATCTTTTAATATGTGTAGCTCATCCTTAAGATTATCCACATTTTACAGATAAACATAAGCTTATAGTTATTATTTAAATATAGATGTTTTATAGGTTTTGAAGTAGTAGTGCCTGGGAGGATATATGCTACTTATCCCTTAGGCTAGAACTACTTAAAATAATGTACATATTCTAAATAACATTTTACATATTTTTCGTTCTGTGGAAAAATTTAGTCTAAAATCTCTGCCTTTTTAGACTTTACAGCCTATAGTAGAGATAGACATTAAATAATCACACAAATATAAAACTAAAACAGTTACAAATACTTCAGAGAAGTACAGGATTTAGTAGAGGTTTTGCTCTGATCAGGTAATTACCTATGCAAATGTCAATTGAGCTGAGACCTGAAGGGCAGGTAAGAGTTAACTACATCAGGGAAAATGAGAACAAAAAAGGCCAGTGATGGGGCTGACTGAAAGATAGGTAGGGGTCAGGCCATGGAGGATCTTGTAGACCTGTTAAGGAGTTTGTCTATCCTAAGAAAAATGGGGTGCTATTGAAAGATTTCATGAAGTAAGTGGTAACATGCTTAGATCTGTGTTTTGGAAAAAAATCACTCTGGTTGCATCTGGAGAACTGATTGAATCATAAGCGGAGTAGTCTTCTGGTACCATTTCTAAATGGTAAGTATCCGAACACTCATACAATAATAATGGCTTTAAAGTTTTCATAACATTTCCAGATCTATAGACGCTCTGATGTATATTTTTAGATTCCATCATGGAATACTCCCCTTTCTTCTGCCTTTCTATTTAACTACTAGTGAAATTCTGTCCTTCATTTATTGTTTTGAATGCAGGCCCTAATTGTACTTCTTGGAGAAGGGGCTGACTTAAGAGCAAAGAAAAGTTGTGCCTTCTCCTATTTCATGTAGAATGGCTTCTGTTCAGTACACTATGCTCAGTAGATGCTGAACTGAACAAGAGCTAACAGTGTCCATTCTAATAATGAGTTGAAAACCAAACTATATAAGCAAATAAACATTTATTTATATAGTTAATCAAAGTCCAGCTTAAGCCCTTTATCCATCTCTCCATTGAACACTAAGCATGTTTATAATCTGGCTTGTGGGACAGGTGCCTTCTTCTAAAGTTAGCTTTCTATGTTCATTTCTGGTTCTCATTTACCATAATATAAACTCCTAGAGATTTGTGAGTGGTTCACAGCTGTCTTCCCAGTAACTTCCAAAGGCCCTGACTTTTCCACCCAGTAAATCAGTAAAAGTTTGCTGATGGCTTGAAGCTTACACTGGATCAGGTGTTATTTCATCTGCTGACTTGGTTGTTCTAGGGGGAAATTTAAGTATATAGCTCGCAGGTTGTGGAAGACTTTGAGTTTAAACTTTATACTTCAGAGTCAGTAGGGAACTTCTGAAGTTTCCATGGTCATGTAAAAGCAGATACTTTTTAAAAGTTAGTCTGTTAGTGGTGTCTGAGTATTTAAAGGAAGGAAAATATTAAATCAGAAATGTCATAGTAATACATAGTATACAACTATGAGGTGATCTGTATTAATATACAACTATGAGGGGTGGAAAAGGGGCAAGTGTAAAAAAATATTGTGAAGGAAGAACCAGATAAGTTGGTGGTTCATTGGATGTAGAGGGAGAGAAGCTATATATATTCAAACTTTCATCTACTGTTCAGGCAAACAACTACTGTTTGCCTTATTTCTCTGGGCAAACAGGATTCAGCCCAGCTCATAAATAACTTCCTTGGAACAGCCTTCACTATGTCTCTCACCCTACAGAATTGATTCTGAAATCTTTTGTGCTCATAAATGTTGACCATATAGTTAGCATTGCCTTTATCACATCATTAATTTATAAGCCCTGATTATGCCTTCGTTAAGGATTTTAAATTGGGATGACTAGAACAGTGGTAATGACAAAAGTAAATAAGGAAGTTCAGAGAAGGATTTATTTCTGAGGAAAAATTCTTTGGTTTTAGATTGCATAATGGAATGTCTTGTGCCTGCCTACGTGACCCAGGACTAAGGTTTGGTATACTGCTTTTTTCCCTTGGCTTCACTCTAAAATCTGGGGAGTCCTCAGATAATACATAATAATATGTACCCATGTCTCAGATATACTAGCCTAGGTTAAGACAGCATAAGGTAAAGAGAAACAATATAGTTCAGTAAGTATAAAAATGTGCTGTCTATTCAGATAGAACTGGGTTCTCATCTTGCTGTTTTCATTGTTGCTGTTTTACTTTGCAGCTGTGACTTTTCTGAGTTTGTTTCTTCATCAGTAAAATGAATGTCATAGTGGCACTTCAGGATTTCTTGTGGGGGGTCAGGTGTTAAATGAGACTACCTTCATAAGGTGGCTAGCACGTGATTGGTGATTGTGATGCATGTAAGTTTGTAAAGAATGCCTCATCTATCTCATCTCTCTCATCTATCTCCCATCTATCTATCTCCCACAACCTTATCAAAATCAACTATTTTATTCTTAGTAAATGTCATAAACATGTTTATGTAAAACTTGTTCATTGAACGTGTTGTTTTGAGAAAAAATCTTAAGGCAGAAAAACATGTTTTTAACCTGAAAAGCAAGAAGTTGCTTGCGTTTGAAAGAAGGATGGAAGCATCGATACCAGCTATTGGTAAGTTTTATCATAAAAGCCTAAGCAGAGCATCAGCTCTTTGTGTCTCTCCTGGAGAATGAATTGAGTTGTCTGTAGCCACAAACCTTAGGTGATTCCAACCACCTTATATAGACTGGAGGAAGAAAGTTTTGCTGGTAGAGGCCATTTACTGAGCATCAAAACAGCTGCTGAGGCAGTAAGAGACCACTGTTCCTGATAATACCATGTTACCCTTAATCCTCTCCACCCCCCGTTAGCCCACTGACTTGTTAAGCCTACTGAGGGAAAATGAATGTAAACGTTTATTGGTCAAGTGTATGTATGACCAATAATTTTTCTTTGTATTGCCTACCCTCTGTCATCCTGAAACAATAGGTTTTACATTTAACCTTGAATTCCCACTCAGAACAAAACACAAATGAGTAAATACTTATTTCTTCCTGTAAAGGACCTATATATCCTAAACCAGGGTGTCAGGGCTTTCGTCCAGGGACAGGAAGAAAGCACAGTTCCATTTACAACTGCCCTAAGTCAAGTGCCCCACTTTTCATCCAAAATCCCTCAAAGACCTGCTTTCCTTTTTTTCCTCGAAGCAAGCTGACTAGCAGAGCCCCTTACACCCTGGGTGCACTCTGATTTCCCATTGAAATATCAAAGCCTAAACATAGGGTGTGACTACTTTTGATATCTAAGGCATTAGTTTGAATAAAATATAAGTGCTTCTGTTCTGCTTTCGTTAAATATGTGTTCAAATTATGGTTGGAATTCTCTCCCAGTTCACTCCATACAACCTTTCATCAGGGACTTTGTTCTTTTTTTTTTTGTTTAATCTAATTTATTTTTTTATACAGCAGGTTCTTATTAGTCATCAATTTTCTACACATAAGTGGATACATGTGAATCCCAATCGCCCAATTCATCCCACCACCACCACCACTTCCCCGCGGCTTTCCCTCCTTGGTGTCCATACGTTTGTTCTCTACATCTGTGTCTCAATTTGTGCCCTGCAAACCGGTTCATCTGTACCATTTTTCTAGGTTCCACATATATGCATTAATATACGATATTTGTTTTTTTCTTTCTTAGTTCACTTTGTATGACAGTCTCTAGATCCATCCACGTCTCAACAAATGACCCAATTTCATTCCTTTTTATGGCTGAGTAATATTCCATTGTATATATGTAGCACATCTTCTTTATCCATTCGTCTGTCAATGGGCATTTAGGTTGCTTCCATGACCTGGCTATTGTAAATAGTGCTGCAATGAACATTGGGGTGCATGTGTCTTTTTGAATTATGGTTTTCTCTGGGTATATGCCCAGTAGTGGGATTGCTGGATCATACGGTAATTCTACTTTTAGTTTTTTAAGGAACCTCCATACTGTTCTCCATAGTGGCTGTATCAATTTACATTCCCACCAACAGTGCAAGAAGGTTCCCTTTTCTCCACACCCTCTCCAGCATTTGTTGTTTGTAGATTTTCTGATGATGCCCATTCTAACTGGTGTGAGGTGATACCTCATTGTAGTTTTGATTTGCATTTCTGTAATAATTAGTGATCTTGAGCAGCTTTTCATGTGCTTCTTGGCCATCTGTATGTCTTCTTTGGAGAAATGTCTGTTTAGGTCTTCTGCCCATTTTTGGGTTGGGTTGTTTGTTTAATATTGAGCTGCATGAGCTGTTTATATGTTTTGGAGATTAATCCTTTGTTGATTCGTTTGCAAATGTTTTCTCCCATTCTGAGGGTTGTCTTTTTGTCTTCTTTATGGTTTCCTTTGCTGTGCAAAAACTTTGAAGTTTCATTAGGTCCCATTTGTTTATTTTTGTTTTCATTTCCATTACTCTAGGAGGTGGGTCAAAAAGGATCTTGCTGTGATTTATGTCAAAGAGTGTTCTTCCTATGTTTTCCGCTAAGAGTTTTATAGTGTCTGGTCTTACATTTATAAGTCTTTAATTCATTTGGAGTTTATTTTTGTGTATGGTGTTAGGTAGTGTGCTAATTTCATTCTTTTACATATAGCTCTCCAGTTTTCCCCGCACGACTTATTGAAGAGGCTTTCTTTTCTCCATTGTATATCTTTGCCTCCTTTGTCATAGATTAGTTGACCATAGGTGCGTGGGTTTATCTCTGGGCTTTCTATCTTGTTCCATTGATCTGTGTTTCTGTTTTTGTGCCAGTACCATATTGTCTTGATTACTGTAGCTTTGTGGTATAGTCTGAAGTCAGGGAGCCTGATTCCTCCAGCTCCGTTTTTTCCCCTCAAGACTGCTTTGGCTATTCGGGGTCTTTTGTGTCTCCATACAAATTTTAAGATTTTTTTGTTCTAGTTCTGTAAAAAATGCCATTGGTAATTTGATAGGGATTGCATTGAATCTGTAGATTGCTTTGGATAGTATAGTCATTTTCACAATACTGATTCTTCCAATCCAAGAACATGGTATATCTCTCCATCTGTTGGTATCATCTTTAATTTCTTTTATCAGTGTCTTATAGTTTTCTGCATACAGGTCTTTTGTCTCCCTAGGTAGGTTTATTCCTAGGTATTTTATTCTTTTTGTTGCTATGGTAAATAGGAGTGTTCCCTTAATTTCTCTTTCAGATTTTTCATCATTAGTGTAGAGGAATGCAAGAGATTTCTGTGCATTAATTTTGTATGCTGCAACTTTACCAAATTCATTGATTAGTTCTAGTAGTTTTCTAGTGGCATCTTTAGGATTCTCTATGTATAGTATCATGTTATCTGCAAACAGTGTCAGTTTTACTTCTTTTTTTCCAATTTGTATTCCTTTTATTTCTTTTTCTTCTCTGATTGCCATGGCTAGGACTTCCAAAACTATGTTGAATAAGAGTGGCAAGAGTGGACATCCTTGTCTTGTTCCTGATTTAGAGGAAATGCTTTCAGTTTTTCACCATTGAGAATGACGTTTGCTGTGGGTTTGTCATAGATGGCCTTTATTATGTTGAGGTAGGTTCCCTCTATGCCCACTTTCTGGAGGGTTTTTATTATAAATGGGTGTTGAATTTCTCAAAAGCTTTTTCTGCATCTATTGAGATGATCCTATGGTTTTTATTCTTCAATTTGTTAATATGGTGTATCACATTGATTGATTAGCATATATTGAAGAATCCTTGCATCCTTGGGATAAATCCCACTTGATCATGGTGTATGATCCTTTTAATGTGTTGTTGGATTCTGCTTGCTAGTATTTTGTTGAGGATTTTTGCATCTATATTCATCAGTGATATTGGTCTATAATTTTCTTTTTTTGTAGTATCTGTTTCTGGTTTTGGTGTCAGGGTGATGGTGGCCTCATAGAATGAGTTTGGGAGTGTTCCTTCCTCCTCAGTTCTTTGGAAGAGTTTGAGAAGGATGTGTGTTAGCTCTTCTGTAAATGTTTCATAGAATTCACCTGTGAAGCCATCTGGTCCTAGACTTTTGTTTGTTGGAAGATTTTTAATCACAGTTTCAATTTCGTGACTTGTGATTGGTC
The DNA here is from genome assembly GCF_949987515.2 of Delphinus delphis. NCBI lineage: Eukaryota > Metazoa > Chordata > Mammalia > Artiodactyla > Delphinidae > Delphinus > Delphinus delphis. The sequence goes on from NC_082694.2 coordinate 67,774,998, forward strand.
TGTTCATATTTTCTATTTCTTCCTGGTTCAGTCTTGGGAAGTTATACCTTTCTAAGAATTTGTCCATTTCTTCCAGGTTGTCCATTTTATTGGCATAGAGTTGCTTGTAGTAGTCTCTTAGGATGCTTTGTATTTCTGCGGTGTCTGTTGTAACTTCTCCTTTTTCATTTCTAATTTTTTTTTTTTTTTTTTTTTTTGCGGTACGTGGGCCTCTCACTATTGTGGGCTCTCCCGTTGCGGAGCACAGGCTCCGGACGCGCAGGCTCAGCGGCCATGGCTCACGGGCCTAGCTGTTCCGCAGCATGTGGGATCTTCCTGGACCTGGGCACGAACCCGCATCCCCTGCATCGGCAGGCGGACTCTCAACCACTGCGCCACCAGGGAAGCCCATTTCTAATTTTATTGATTTGAGTCCTCTCCCTCTTTTTCTTGATGAGTCTGACTAATGGTTTATCAATTTTCTTTATCTTCTCAAAGAACCAGCTTTTAGTTTTATTGATCTTTGCTATTGTTTTCTTTGTTTCCATTTCATTTATTTCTGCTCTGATCTTTATGATTTCTTTCTTTCCGCTAACTTTGGGTTTTGTTTGTTCTTCTTTCTCTAGTTCCTTTAGGTGTAAGGTTAGATTGTTTGAGATTTTTCTTGTTTCTTGAGGTAGGCTTGTATAGCTATAAACTTCCCTCTTAGAACTGCTTTTGCTGCATCCCATAGGTTTTGGATTGTCGTGTTTTCATTGTCATTTGTCTCTAGGTATTTTTTGATTTCTTCTTTGATTTCTTCAGTGATCTCTTGGTTATTTAGTAACGTATTGTTTAGCCTCTACGTGTGTGTGTCTTTTTTACAGTTTTTTCCCTGTAATTCATTTCTAATCTCATAGCGTTGTGGTCAGAAAAGATGCTTGATATGATTTCAGTTTTCTTAAATTAACTGAGGCTTGATTTGTGACCCAAGATGTGATCTATCCTGGAGAATGTTTCGTGCACACTTGAGAAGAAAGTGTAATCTGCTGTTTTTGGATGGAATGTTCTATAAATATCAGTTAAATCTATCTGGTCTATTGTGTCATTTAAAGCTTGTGTTTCCTTATTTATTTTCATTTTGGATGATCTGTCCATTGGTGTAAGTGAGGTGTTACAGTCCCCCACTAGTACTGTGTTACTGTCGATTTCCTCTTTTATAGCTGCTAGCAGTTGCCTTATGTATTGAGGTGCTCCTATGTTGGGTGCATATACATTTATAATTGTTATATCTTCTTCTTTGATTGATCCTTTGATCATTATGTAGTGTCCTTCCTTGTCTCTTGTAACATTCTTTATTTTAAAGTCTATTTTTTCTGATATGAGTATTGCTACTTCAGCTTTCTTTTGATTTCCAGTTGCATGGACTATCTTTTTCCATCCCCTCACTTTCATTCGTATGTGTCCCTAGGTCTGAAGTGGGTATCTTGTGGACAGCATATATATGGGTCTTGTTTTTGTATCCATTCAGCCAGCCTGTGTCTTTTGATTGGAGCATTTAATCCATTTACATTTAAGGTAATTATCGATATGTATGTTCATATAACCATTTTCTTAATTGTTTTAGGCTTGTTTTTTAGGTCCTTTTCTTCTCTTGTGTTTTCCACTTAGAAAAGTTCCTTTAGCATTTGTTGTAGAGCTGGTTTGGTGGTGCTGAATTCTCTTAGCTTTTGCTTATCTGTAAAGCTTTTGATTTCTCCATAGAATCTGAATGAGATCCTTGCCGGGTATAGTAATCTTGGCTGTAGTTTCTTCCCTTTCATTACTCTAAGTATATCATGCCACTCCCTTCTGGCTTGTAGAGTTTCTGCTGAGAAATCAGCTGTTAACCTTATGGGAGTTCCTTTGTATGTTATTTGTCATTTTTCCCTTGCTGCTTTCAATACGTTTTCTTTGTCTTTAATTTTTGCCAATTTGATTACTATGTGTCTCGGTGTGTTCCTCCTTGAGTTTATCCTATATGGGACTCGCTGCACTTCCTGGACTTGGGTGGCTATTTCCTTTCCTGTGTTAGGGAAGTTTTCGACTATAATGTCTTCAAATATTTTCTCTGGTCTTTTTTCTCTCTCTTCTCCTTCTGGGACCCCTATAATGCAAATGTTGTTGTGTTTAATGTTGTTGCAGAGGTCTCTTAGGCTGTCTTCATTTCTTTTCATTCTTTTTTCTTTTTTCTGTTCCACAGCAGTGAATTCCACCATTCTGTCTTCCAGGTCAGTTATCCGTTCTTCTGCCTCAGTTATTCTGCTACTGATTCCTTCTAGTGTATTTTTCATTTCAGTTACTGTATTGTTCATCTCTGTTCTTTAATTCTTCTAGGTCTTTGTTAAACTTTTCTTGCATCTTCTCGATCTTTGCCTCCATTCTTTTTCCGAGGTCCTGGATCATCTTCACTATCATTATTCTGAATTCTTTTTCTGGAAGGTTGCTTATCTCCACTTCATTTAGTTGTTTTTCTGGGGTTTTATCTTGTTCCTTCATGTGGTACATAGCCCTCTGCCTTTTCATCTTGTCTGTCTCTCTCTGAATGTGATTTTTGTTCCACAGGCTGCAGGATTGTAGTTCTTCTTGCTTCTGCTGTCTGCCCTCTAGTGGATGAGGCTATCTAAGAGGCTTGTGCAAGTTTCCTGATGGGAGGGACTGGTGCTGGGTAGAGCTGACTGTTGCTCTGGTGGGCAGAGCTCAGTAAAACTTTAATCTGCTTGACTGCTGATGGGTGGGGCTGGGTTCCCTCCCTGTTGGTTGTTTGGCCTGAGGCAACCCAACACTGGAGCCTACCTGGGCTCTTTGGTGGGGCTAATGGCAGACTCTGGGAGGGCTCACTCCAAGGAGTTCTTCCCAGAACTTATGCTGCCAGTGTCCTTGTCCCCATGGTGAGCCACAGCCACCCCCCACCTCTGCAGGAGACCCTCCAACACTAGCAGGTAGGTCTGGTTCAGTCTCCCCTGGGGTCACTGCTCCTTCCCCTGGGTCCCAATGCGCACACTACTTTGTGTGTGCCCTCCAAGAGTGGAGTCTCTTTCTCCCCTAGTCCTGTTGAAGTCCTGCAATCAAATCCCGCTAGCCTTCAAAGTCTGATTCTCTAGGAATTCCTCCTCCCATTGCCCGACCCCCAGGTTGGGAAGCCTGACGTGGGGCTCAGAACCTTCACTCCAGTGGGTGGACTTCTGTAGTATAAGTGTTCTCCAGTTTGTGAGTCACCCACCCAGCAGTTATGGGGTTTGATTTTACTGTGATTGCGCCCCTCCTACTGTCTCATTGTGGGTTCTCCTTTGTCTTTGGATGTGGGGTATCTTTTTTGGTGAGTTCCAGTGTCTTCCTGTCGATGATTGTCCAGCAGCTAGTTGTGATTCTGGTGTTCTCACAAGAGGGAGTGAGAGCACGTCCTTCTACTCCGCCATCTTGGTTCAGGGCCAGGGACTTCGTTCTTAATGCTTTCACCAATTCTTTAGTCCTTAGCAATCTGCTAGAAGACTTCTGTGGCAGCTTATTTTCACTACTGAAGGCAGGATTTCATCAAAGGGGGTAGCAAAGCATCACAGGAATTCAGGTTGTAGTAGAGTCAAACCGGGGTTCAAGTGTCACTCTCTCAGTCATCTTGGGCAAATGATTTAACCTCTCTAAGCCTCTGTTTCCTTATGTACAAAGTGGAGATACTAGTATTTACCTTGGGGTTGGCTGTGAATATTAAGTGAGGTTATGAATGTAAAATCCTTAACACATTGCATGGAACATTTTAAATATCTAGTAAATCTTACCTGTTATGAGGATCAAAGACTGTAGGCAAAGGGGCTAGGAGAGAGGGGAAGGATGCTAAAAGGAAACTCTTATTATTTAGCCTATGATAGACCCTATTTACTTTCAAATATGAGTGAACAAATAAAAATGCTTGGAGGTGTTACAAGGGAAGAGACTATACTGTCAGTCAAATTTGTTCAGTGATTACTATGGCCAGGGAATGGAACAGAAATAGGCAAGACCCCTACCTTCAGGAGTCTTAAGAGTCTAGTTTCTCAGTAAAACTTCAGTAGCCACTGCTAATCTCATAAGAATGTGGTAAAAATAAATAGGTGAAACTCTGAAATAATGTGAGTCTCATTATAGAATTAGAGAGAACCATAAGAAATCTGCCAGTCCCATCTTCAGATGGGTGAAAATCTGGGACAAAGGCATTATAAGAAGTAAAAAGGATCACTGCTGGTAGAATGTCATTCTGGTTCTGTTTCAAATCGAGAAATGTCAGAGAAGTACTCAACCTTTATAAATAATAATTTAAATGAAAATTAGGGTGTGGTTGACAAAGTATTTCCAGTTCATGCGATTATTTTCAAATTAATATAAAATACCATTGTTCAAAACCACTTAAATCCCAACAAAACAGAAATATGCAAATAAATTGTGGTACTTATAGCATGTCATGACTAAAAATCAGGTTTTCAAAGACTAAATAATGACATCGGGAAATGCTTTATGGGAAGTGAAAAAAAAAGCAAGCATAGATACATTATGGTTCTATTTTTGAAAATAGAAATAGAAAAGTGTATAGTATTACAAAGCTATAGTAACCAAAACAGTATGGTATTGGCATAAAAACAGACACGTAGATCAGTGGAACAGAATGGAGAGCCCAGAGATAAATGCACACGTATGGTTAATTTATGATAAAGAAGTCAAAAATATATTGGGAAAAGATAGTCTCTTCAATAAATGGGGTTGGAAAAACTGGACAGCCACATGTGAAAGAATGAAACTGGACCACTATCTTTCACCATGCACAAAAATTAATTCAAAATGGATTAAAGACTTGAATGTAAGACCTGAAACCACAAAACTCCTAGAAGAAACAGTGGGTAAGGTCCTTGACATTGGTCTTGGCAACTGTTGTTTGGATTTCACACCAAAAGCAAAGGCAACAAATGCAAAAATAAACAGTGGGACTACATCAAACTAAAAAGCTTCTGTACAGTATAGGAAACCATCAACAAAATGAAAAGGCAACCTACCAAATGGGAGAAAATATTTGCAAATCATGTATCTGACAAGGGGGTTAATATCCAAAATATATAAAGAACTCATACAACTCAACAGAAAAAAAAATCCAATTAAAAAATGGTCAGGGCTTCCCTGGTGGCTCAGTGGTTGAGAGTCTGCCTGATGCAGGGGACACGGGTTCGTGCCCTGGTCCAGGAAGATCCCACATGCCACGGAGCGGCTAGGCCTGTGAGCCATGGCTGCTGAGCCTGCGCGTCCGGAGCCTGTGCTCTGCAACGGGAGAGGCCACAACAGTGAGAGGCCCGCGTACCGCAAAAAAAAAAAAATGGGCAGAGGAAATGAATAGACATTTTTCCAAAGAAGACATACAAGTGGCCAACAGGTACATGAAAAGGTGTTCAACATCACTAATTAGTAGGGAAATACAAATTAAAACCACAATGAGATATCATCTCCCACCTGTTAGAATGGCTGTTAAGAAATAACAAGTGTTGGTGAGGATGTGGAGAAAGGGAACACTTGTGCACTGCTGGATGCAGCCACCATGTACAACAGTATGGCGGTTCCTAAAAAAGTTAAAAATAGAACTACCATATGTTCCAGCAATTCCACTTCTGGGTATTATCTGAAGGAAACAAAATCACTATCTTGAAAATATACCTGCACACTCACACCTATGTTCAGTGCAGCATTATTTGCAATAGTCAAGACATGAAACGGAAACAACTTAAGTGTCCATCAGTGGATGAATGGATAAAGAAAATGTGACTATCTTTTTATCTATCTATATATATCGATCTATATCTATCTATCTATATCTATATCTATCTATCTATCTATATATATATCTTAAAAAAGAAGGAAATCCTGCCATTTGTGACAACATGGATGGAACTTGAGGGCATTGTGCTAAGTGAAATAAGTGAGACAGAGAAAGGCAAATACTGTGTGATCTCACTTATAATATGTGAAATCTAAAAAAAGCTGAACTCAGGACTTTCCTGGTGGTCCAGTGGTTACAAATCCACTTTCCAATGCAGGGGACATGGGTTCGATCCCTGGTCAGGGAACTAAGATCCCACATGCCACGGGGCGACTGAGCCTGCGCACTCTGGAGCCTGTGCACCACAACTAGAGAGAAGCCTGCCCGCCGCAACGAAGAGCCCGCACGCTGCAACTAAGACCCGACACAGCCTAAATAAATAAATATTAAACAAAAATTAAAAATAAATTTAAAAACCTGAACTTATAGATACACCACCAAATGGTGGTTGCCAGAGGAGGCGGGGAGAGCAGGGGGAGTGGGTGAAGGTAGTGGAAAGTACAAATTTCCGGTAATAAGATAAATAAGTTCTGGGGATATAATCTACAGCATGGTGACTGTAGTTAACAAGATTGTATAAGTTAACAAGATTGTGTATTTGAGAGTTGCTAAGAGAGTGTATCTTAAAAGTTCTCATCACAAGAAAAAAAACCATAACTGTGTGGTGATGGATGTTAACTAAATTTATTGTGTTAATCATTATGTTATACACCTAAAACTAATACAGTGTTATATGTCAGTTTTATCCCAATTTTAAAAAGTGTGTAAAAGAAACCAATAGTTAATTACTGATAAAGCTGCATGGTGAGATTACAAGTAAATTTATTCTCTTCTTAAAACTTCTTTTGAATAAAATAAACATTTCAAAGAAAATGCTTCAGGCTCTTAAAATACTTGAGATCTATGGTGAATTAGGTTTCAGTTTAACAAAAGTCACATTAAAAATCTCTTAGTTTAGGTAAGCTACCACAAAACAATACCAAGACAAAAAGTAGTACTTGAAAAGGGGAAAACTTTCAATACTACTTTAACTCATATTGTTGTAGTATATAAATAATTATGTCCTCCTGCCTATAAGGCCTACTGGTCAATAGATAACTTGGATTTATTAATAACATTCATAGATCTAATTCTGACATATCTCTTAAGTCATACCTTGAAAACAGCTATAAGCTTGAGAAGGATCAACTATTATGTCCATTGGGAATGAGTTGTGTGATTCCTGAGAATGTTTCTCCACCACCTCTACTGTATCACTGGATGAAGATGATGATGAAGACAATCCCAGTCTAACGTATCTTCCTTTTCTACCACAGAGTGAACAATCTACCGGTGTGGCACTAGGTCCCCGGGGCAGTTGAACTTCATCTCTGTGGTAGTTTCTAACAGCTCCACTGTGATGCACAGAGCGTTCTCGTTGCCATATATAATGGGTTGGAGCAATGGCCATAACCTATGGTGGAAAGCTTTCTTTTAGAATTTTAATAAGATTTTAAAATTTAGTAAAATTAAGAACAAAAATTATAAATCAAGAACAAGCTACCTGTAAAACTAGATCTAAAAATCTGTCACCGATTTTTTTTTTTTTTTTTTTAGAAAAAAAGCATTTCCAGATAAGGCAATATTACCTATAAAGTGATTCATTGCTTGGATCCGTAAGATAATAATTGACAAAGTATTTAAATTATTTCAAACAGGAAATAGAACTGAAGCAACCTTCCAGGTTGTTCAATTCTGGATATTATAGGTTTGGGAAAAATAATACAGTTAGTCCAAAACAATACATAATTCTCTGGAATGTACTGGGTTGAAAACAATATTTTTAATTGAGGTTTCCAGCTATGTATGTGAGGCTAATCTTAACATGTTTGCAATCACAGCAAGAGATATGGTGAATGAAAACACAGGTTAAGGTGCTTAACCTCTCGGTTCCTATTCTCTTGTCTGTGGTATGGAGAGAATAATGGTGTCTATTGCAGAGGGTTGTTGCAAGGATTAGATGAGGGATTATTCAGAAAGTACTCAAGATTCCACACTACCTCTCAGGCATTGTTCTCTAAGGTCGGTTAGAGAACACACTGCCTTTAGAGTCAGGATAGACTTAGTTTCTTATTCTGGCTCTGCCACTTCCTAGTTGTATGATACTTTGCAAGTTACTTAACCTTTCTGAGCCTCAATATCTTCATATGGAAAACTGGGGATACCATCTGCCTCATAGGATTGTCCTGAAGGTTAAATATGTGTAAAATCCTTATCACATAGTAAACATCTGGCGAATGATAGCCATTTAAGACAAGCTAGCGAAGTGTACCTACCTGCTGACCTCATGGTGTCTAAAACTTCTAAACAGAATGTTAGAATGTTACTTCTAAGCAAAAATGTTTAGTTGCAGTTATCAGTGACCCAAGGTAAATGAGAATTGTAGAATTTGAGAGCTAGACAGTGCTTTTAAAAAAATTATTTTATTCAAGTATCTAGACAAAATTATTATTCAAAAAAGACAGACAGTGCTTTATTAATTGCCTAGATGAGTGATTTTCAAACTGGTTTGAGGAGCCCTAGGCTTCACAGACAACATTAGGGGTCGCAGGAGGGGCTAAGGGAAGACACAGCAGGTGGAGGACCTCAATTTGGGGGATTGTGTGTAAAATTTTGTTTGGAAAGAAGCCTTCTGCTGTTAAGAATGACAACCTTAAAACCCCCAGATTAAAGCTGATTCCCTCAGAAAATAGGGTTATTGTGCCTCCCCCAAGACAATGCATAAAGAATACTAGCAACCCTAATTTTTAAAGTGTACTTTAGGATTGGATTTATTTTATAATCTACTTCTTAAATCCTTCAAAACAGTTTTCAACCAAAGACATGTAATAAAGTTATATATCTTTTAAAAGGTAGAAGTAAATAAAGATATTAACTCTAAATATACACATTTCTATGCCAATGTAAAACTGGGTGCAGAGATACCCAAGGTGAGGAAGTAGAATATCAAATTTTCTTATTCCTTCCATATTTATCTACTATTTTTCTCAATATTTCTGTTTTTATTGCTCATGTCTGGAATGTCCTTTCCCTTTATTTGTCTTAGTATTTCTTTTCCTTCAATGCCCAACATAAGTCCCACCTTTCTAGAAACTCCAGCTTTCAGATTTTCTTGTTTTATTATTAATGCTATATTAGGACTCAGCATGTAAATGTTAGCACTCAGATGTACCTTTTTTTTTTTTTTTTTTTTGCAGTACGCGGGCCTCTCACTGTTGTGGCCTCTCCCATTGCGGAGCACAGGCTCCGGACGCACAGGTTCAGCGTCCATGGCTCACAGGCCCAGCCGCTCCACGGCATGTGGGATCTTCCCGGACCGGGGCATGAACCCGTGTCCCCTGCATCGGCAGGCGGACTCTCAACCACTGCGCCACCAGGGAAGCCCCAGATGTACCTTTTTATGCATGTAACCTATTCTGCCGAAAGCCCCCTCTGGACAGGAATAGTTTCTCATACACCGCTTTCAAATGCCTTCTCCACAATATTATGCAGTCATTAAATATTTTTTAATGATAGATGAAAATATTTAAGAATTAGAGGCCACTAACATTAGGAGCCTTCAGCAATATGATTTTTGTAGGAATCCTATATAGCAAAGTCTAGTGAAAAGAGCAGAGGGAAATATGAAGTAAAGGGCACAATATAGAAGATTTGGTACTGTTCTTTCTGCAATAAGCTAGACATCGTAGTCTCTCCACATGTTAACCCACCTAGAAAAATGCATGCACACTTACCTATTATGCTATTTAATTCCTGAGATAACATAATAGATATAAGTGCACTTTCTAAACTAACCAACATAAGAGATGGAGGCTAGATGTCAGAGAAAACAGAACACTGGGAAGCCATTAGATGTGAAGTCAAGTTCTGGCTCTGCCACTTAACTGATATATGATCTTGAGTAAATCTCAACCTCCTTGGTCCTCACAAGTATTTTTGTAAAGATAAGAAGATAATTTATATGAAAATATAAATTTGTAAAGCACAATGCAAGTGTATATTATAATTACTGTAAGCCAGTTTGTGGCTACTATCATAACTTGAGTTTATTTTAGGATATGTGACTAAAAAATGGGTTGACAGTATGCCAGTACTGGACTCTTAATAACAAATGCATAGAAAACTAAATTTCTAACAGCATGTCTTGCTACTATAATGCAGCAAACTTCAGGGCAAGGATGATGTAATACTTCTTTATAATAAACCTCCACAACACTGAACTTAGTGTCTTACTCATAAATTAGCTGTTAAATGAATACTTAAGAGAACAGGATAAAATCTACTAGGTAATTTCTTTTTCTGTACACCAATATGATTCAAATGTACCTGGTTGGAACAATCAAAAAAAAAAAGATCTTATCTTTATCTAGCTTATCTATCTGGATAAGGGTCAGTGCTAGGTGAGCTCGGTAAAGAATTATTTTTTGGAGGGCTTCCTTGGTGGCGCAGTGGTTGAGAATCTGCCTGCTAATGCAGGGGACACGGGTTCGAGCCCTGGTCTGGGAGGATCCCACATGCCGCGGAGCAACTAGGCCTATGAGCCACAAGTACTGAGCCTGCGCGTCTGGAGCCTGTGCTCCACAAGAGAGGCCGCGATAGTGAGAGGCCCGTGCACCACGATGAAGAGTGGCCCCCGCTTGCCACAACTAGAGGAAGCCTTCGCACAGAAACGAAGACCTAACACAGCAAAAATAAATAAATTAATAAATTCCTACCCCCAACATCCAAAAAATAAAAGAATTGTTTTTTTAAATTTTATTGATTTTTGGCTGCATTGTTGCTGCACACGGGCTTTCTCTAGTTGCGGCGAGTGGGGGCTACTCTTCGTTGTGGTGCACAGGCTTCTCATTGCGGTGGCTTCTCTTTGCTGCAGAGCACGGGCTCTAGGCATGCGGGCTTCAGTAGTTGTGGCACATGGGCTTAGTTGCTCCGCGGCATGTGGGATCTTCCCAGACTAGGGCTCGAACCCATGTCCCCCACATTGGCAGGCGGATTCTTAACCGCTGCACCACCAGGGAAGCCCAAGAATTGTTTTATAGTTTTGTTTATTTAAAAAAAGTTTTTAATCAAGTATAGTTGATATACAATGTTTCAGGTGTACAGCAAAGTGATTCAGTTATATATTTTTTCAGATTCTCTTCCATTATTGGTTACTACAAGATATTGAATATAGTTCCCTGTGCTATACATTAGGTCCTTGTTGTTGTTTGTCTTCACAGATAAGAAGGTATGAAAAAGAATCAGAAGCTTTAAGTTCCATTCATTCTGTCAGTCAGCTATATTTACTGAGCGCCTACAAGTCAGGCACTGTTACTGCATTCCTCTCTCCCTTCATCCCTAGGCAACCACTTTCTGTCACTTTGGATTATATATTCTTTACAGTTGATATAAATGAAACCATACAATATGTGGTCCTTTGGGGACTGGCTTCTTTCATTTAGCATAATGTTTTCAGGGTTCATCCACTTTGTAACATGTATCAGTACTTTATTCCTTTTAATTGTCAAGTAATATATCATTGTATAGATATTCTGTCGATCCATTAATTAGCTGCTGGACATTTCGACTGTTTTCACAACTATTGACTATTATGAATAAGGCTGCTTGCTATGAACATTCATGCACAAGTTTTTGTGTGGACATAGTTTTCATTTCTGTTGAGTATAAAACTAGGAGTGGAATTGCTGGGTCACATGGTAACTCTGTTTAGCATTTTGAGGAAATGCCAGACTGTTTTCCAAAGCAACTACATGATTTTACAATCCCACCAGAAGTGTATAAGGATTCCAATTTCTCCACATCCTTACCAATACTTGTTATTGTCTGTCTTTTTTTAAAAAAAATTATAGTCATCCTAGTGGGTATAAAGTGATATCTCCTTGTGTTTTTGAGTTTGCCATTTTTCTGATGGCTAATGATGTTGAGCATCTTTTCATGTGCTTTTATGCCCATCTGAATATCTTTTTTGAAGAAATACATATTCAGATCCATATTCTTCATATTTTGAAGAAATACATATTCAGATCCTTTAAAAAATTGGGTTGTCTCTTTAATACTGAGTTGTAAGAGCTGTTTATATATTTTAGATATAAGTGCCTTATAAAACAGATGATTTGCAAAATTTTTCTTCCAGTTTGTGGGTTGTCTCTTCACTTTCTTAATGGTGTCCTTTGAAGAACAAAAGTTTAAAATTTTGATGATGTCCATTTTATCTATATTTCCTATTCTTGCTTGTGCTTCTGGTATTATATCTAAGAAACCTAATCCAAGGTCATGAAGATGTAACCCCTATGTTTTAAGATTTTTATAGTTTTTAGCTCTGAAGTCTCCCCTCAGGTCTGACACTAATCCATTAATTGGTTCCTTTGGCCTGTAGTCATTAAACTAGATATGACTTCATTTTTTTTTTTTTTTTTTTTTTTTTTGGCTGCGTTGGGTCTTCGTTGCTGCACGCGGGCTTTCTCTAGTTGCAGCGAGTGGGGACTACTCTTCTTTGCGGTGCGCGGGCTTCTCATTGCGGTGGCTTCTCTTGTTGCGGAGCACGGGCTCTAGGTGCGCAGGCTTCAATAGTTGCAGCATGCAGGCTCGGTAGTTGTGGCTACATGGGCCCTAGAGCACGCAGACTTCAGTAGTTGTAGCGTGTGGGCTCGGTAGTTGTGGCTCGTGGGCTCTAGAGCAGAGGTCCCCAACCTTTTTGGCACCAGGCACTGGTTTCATGGAAGACGATTTTTCCACTGGTGGGGGTGGATGGTTCAGGTGGTAATGCGAGCAATGGGGAGCGGCAGACAAAGCTTCGCTCACTCCCCCACTGCTCACTTACTGCTGTGTTGCTCAGTTCCTAACATGCTGTGGACCAGTACCAGGGGTTGGCGACCCCTGCTCTAGAGCGCAGGCTCAGTAGTTGTGGCGCATGGGCTTAGTTGCTCCACAGCATGTGGGTTCTTCCCGGACCAGGTATTGAACCTGTGTCCCCTGCATTGGCAGGCGGATTCTTAACCACTGCGCCACCAGGGAGTCCCATATGACTTCATTTAATTACAGCATTATCTAGCCCACATTTACCAAACTTCTTTGAACTAGTACTGGCTTATAGTGATCATTGCCTTCCATTTAATTTTCTACTCCAAATTTTTTTAGTTTGAAACATTAACTTTCTTTACTGAAAACCAGAACATTAGATAAAATAATCTTTTAACTTTTAGTGTCTTTCTGCTTTATATTAATAGAATCTGGCATCAAGGAAACTTTATGTATGCTTTATGAAAAGAGGTATAGTTTTTAAACTTATTTTATACCATGTAGTTCACATTTAACCTTGGGAACTTGAAATTTTGATACTTCAACAGAAATTATTTAATGGAAATTATTATTCAGCTCCAATGTTATTACCATGATGTATTTTGGAATGTGCATGCTATTCTTTCCCAATATACTGGTGATCTTTTTAGAGAAACACTCTAAAATAAAAATACTTTCTACAGAACTAGGCTGCTCTGAAAAACAGAAGTGACAATTTTTAATTATTGTGGTATAAAATTAAAACATCAACATTGTAATATAAAAGTTGTACTCATGGTAATCATCAAGGTTAATGGTTTACACTTCATATACAAAAAAAAAGTGAAACATTAGAAGCACATTAAAAAACATAAAAGGAAAACTACATAAAGAGAAGACAGAGATTATATATATAAAACGCATGTAAAAATCTTACCTCCTCACAGCATCGCCGGCTTACAATAGCCCTATAGTCAATTCTATCCCAGAGTTTGTCCCTTAACTTTAAGAAATCAGGGAATAATTTTCTCCAGTTTTTCCCTAAAGCCCATGGAAAAATTTCATATTTGGATTCTTCTTCATCTTCTTCAACTGTATTGGCCAGATACCTAGCAAAGAAGACCAACAACTCAAAAAAGAAATGGGTAAAGGACAGGAACAGACAGTTCACACACACACACACACACCCCAACTTGTTTATAAACACATAAAAGATGTTCAACCTTATGCATGATTAAAGAAAGGTAGGTCAAAAATAGAGATACAGTGAATTTTACCTTGTTGAGTTCTGGATACTTTTATATTCCTATCAATCTTGAGCTTTGCTCTGGGATGCAGTTATATGGAAACGGTCTGATCCTTTCAAGTCTTGCTTTCATGATTTGTTAGGTGGATCTGGAGCAATGTTCAGTCTAGGGCTAATTTCTCCCCACTAAGGCAAGACGTTCCTGAGTACTGTACTCAGTACTGAATTACTCAGTGTGAATTATAAGTTTTTTCAGTCTGGCTGGTGGGAACAGGCACTATTTCCAGCCCTGGGTGAATGTTAGTCACTGTGTTCCCTCTATTCTTACAGTCTTTCCCTACACTCAAATACCTGAGGGGGAATCAGGCATGCATAAAAGCAGGAAAACCGGACAGATAAGAAGAATCATCAGTCAATCAAAACTGACCCACATGATAGAAGTAACAGACAAGGATACTAAAACAGTTATAATTATTCCAGATGTTCAAAAAGATTAGACACATTGAAAGTATACCTCTAGAGATGAAAACTATGTGTACAATGAAAACTACATTGAGTGGGGTTAACAGCAGATTAAATTTTGCAGAGGAAAAGAATTGTGCATTGAAGACATAGCAATATAAACTATCTAAAATGAAACACAGAAAAAAGGAAACAAAAATAATGAACAGAGCATCAATAAGCTGCGAGACAACTTTAAGCAGCCTAATAAAGGTGAAATTGCAATCCCTAAAGGGTGGTGGCTGGACAGAAAAAACATTTGAAGAAATAATGACTGAAAATTTTCAAAATTTGATGAAAACTATAAACCCACAAAGAATCTCAGTGCACTCCAAAGCACAAAACATGAAGAAAATTATACTAAGGCATATCATAATTAATTACTTAGGACCAGTAATAAAGAGAAAATCTTAAAAGCAGTCAGAGAAAAAAAATAAGACATGTTAGATAACACAGGAACAGAGATAAGGATGGAGCAGATTTCCCACTGGAAACAATGCAAGCTCCATAGATGACTTTCTAAGAAAAACAGGCGACTCACAATAAAAAAAAATTACAAAACATACAAGGGAACAAGGCACCATGAACAGAAACAGTCCCTGAAGTGTGAAGATACTGGAATTAAGAGACAAACACCCAAGAAAAGGGGGTCTTAAAAGCAATCAGAAAGGAAGGCAAATGATCCCAAGTGGAAGGTTTGAGATGCAAGAAGGAATAGTAATCAAAGATATATAGATATATGGGCAAATCTAAACAAATGTTGAATTTATAAAACAACAATAATAATGTCTAACATTTTGGAGGGCATCAGGTAGAACTAATAGAATTGCAAAACAAGAGAATAGAAGTTGGGAAGAGTGATTAGAGTTAAAATGCTTAAGGGTCTTATAATTAAAAATAACTAGGGCAATTGCTAAAAGAATAGATATAGAATGTAAGATTTCCAAACATGTAGAGGAAAAAAAGTGTCAAAAGTAAAAATATTAAAATCTCAATCAAAAATAAGATTAAAATGGAGGGGAAAGAAGAAAGAAAAAAATGGGACATACACAAAATACACAACAAGATGGTAGGAAAAAATGCAAATATATAAGAAACAATAGAATATTATTCTGCAGTGAAAATGAAATGAACTATAGCTACATGTATCAATAGAAATGAATCTCAAAATAATATTATAAAGCAAAAGAAGAAAGTTACAGAAGAATGATAATGGTAATTATGGTGTATAATTATTTTATTATATAGCCCCCAAATAGGAATAACCAAATAATATATTATTTAGAGGTATATACATAGAATAAAGAAAAGTAAGAAAATGATTACTTGTGGAAGGGAGGGGGCTCTAATTGGGAAACTGTGTGCTGTGAGTTTCTAAGATTTTGGCAATGTTCTATTCTTGAGTCATGGGTACATGAGTATTTGTTTTGCTTCTATTCTTTTACACACACATACGTATACATTCCATATACTCTTTTGTAAATATTTCACATTAAAAAAATTTTAAAGGCACAGAAGTGTATAGTACATCTCTATTCATGTAATATACACACTGGTTCATATATAGAAAATTATTCTAGACACATACAGATGAAACTGTTAACTGTCCTTGAGGAGGGAGGTCAAGGTCTTGAGATATGAGGAAGACTTACTTTTTTTTTTTTTTTTTTTTTTTTTTTTTTTTGCGGTAGGCAGACCTTTCACTGTTGTGGCCTCTCCCATTGCGGAGCACAGGCTCCGGACGCGCAGGCTCAGCGGCCATGGCTCACGGGCCCAGCCACTCCGCAGCATGTGGGATCCTCCCGGACTGGGGCACGAACCCGCGCCCCCTGCATCGGCAGGCGGACTTTCAACCACCGCGCCACCAGGGAAGCCCCCAAGACTTACTTTTAATTGTATACCCTCCTATATATATTTTTTAACCATGTGCATATTCATATTTAGTTACATTAATATAAAATGAGTACGTACATATTTTTATCCTCCCTTAAAATAACTATTTTAATATTACCTTATATTACATTATATATATATATTACCTTATTATAAAGCACCTCATTGTTAAACCCATTCAGTTATATGAGTCAAATCATGTCCTTTGTGAAATTACATAAAGTAATTTCTCACTTAAGTATCCCTGAGAGTTCTTAGTAAACTGTAGATAGAGCTGGAGGTTGGCCCCTTTCATGCTTGCAGATTAATGAAAAATCTATAATGGACTATGGTACTCCAGTATCAGGACCACATTATTATTCTATTCTATATTAACAATTTTTCAGCCTCAAGGTAATGAAATATCTGTCTCTTACACATGTAAGTTGTCTTCTAATTTGAAATAGATTTTTCTTGGAGCAGAGTCCATTTCTTTTGCATAGGGTTAATTATGTTTATTCAAATAAAGAATTAAGAACCTCCTATGTCAGCCACTGAAGTATGCAAAAAAAGTAAGATACACATTCCTTGCCCTTAAGGAGTCTACAGTCAAGTAGAAAAGGCAATCAAGTATGAAATAAATACATAACTGAAAGAGGATATAGGAAAATGATAATAGAAATTCAGAGTGTTATAAGAATATATAGAAAGGAAAAGGAGTTGAGTTAGAACTGTGGCTGAGAAAATATTTAATGAGAACTATTGAGTGAGGTTATATCAAAAGAATGATTAGATATAAAAATGTAAATTATAATTCATGTTACTTTTCATATGGAGCTTATAATACAACATGCAACGCAACCTGACATGCTACTACACAGTGTAAGCTAACACAGTGCTTTGCTGGTAATAACATTACAAAACTTGTCAAATCCAATTTGGGGCATCTGGTAAGATTTAAATAAAGTTTCTTTTGGTTTGTTTTCAATTTTCACGTGAGAAAAAAAACTATAAAATAGATATTGCATCAACATACAGATATAATACTAAGAGACACGTAAACAGCAGCTTAGTGTTAAATGGCTGAATTTGGCCATTGGCAAGTCACACCTGAATTTGCTGATTAACTTTTGTGACCTTGGAAAGTACTTAATCTTCCTCAGTTTCAATTTCCCCATCTGTAAAATGGAGATAATTAAAAAAATGTATCTTATAGGGAAGATTAGATGAGTTTATAGAAAACACTTTTGTGGTACCTTGCACATATCAATATTAGCTAATACTATTATATTCCCCCCATTTAGCAATCATCAACTCAAATTTTATATTGAGTTCATATTTTCCTATGCATGGGGAAATGTGTCTGCTGAAAACATGCAGAGATAATTTCTTCTAGTCCTATTTCTTGAATCACTCTTTGATTCTGAATTAAACAGACTTTAAATAAATTCTTCAGTGCTAACGGTTGTTGTGGTATTCAATTTAAATATTTTTATATGTAGTTCCCTAGTTAGGTACTTAAAATTATATTCATATATTCCAAACTGCAGCATTATATCCAGGTACTAGGTAGAAAAGGTTTTGATATTGAGATGTCTAGAGCATTTTCCACAAGCTGTCCAGTGTAAAAGGGCAATAATGATAATTTTTACTATACATTACATTTCAAAGAGAATATTCTGGCTTTTAAAAAAATCTCTAAGTCCAAAAGAGGAAAATTTGGGATAATTTATGTGGAACACTATATAAATTATGGAAATGTGAAAGGTACAATACAAACTCAAGTGGAATACTGAATAATAAATGTTAGGCATATGGCAGGATAAGACCAGTGAAAAGAACATAAGAATATCCTATTAAAGTAAAAAAACATATAGCTTTTAAACAGGAAGGCCTATTCAAAGATATACATCAGGTTTTAAACAGCCTCTATTTTAAATAAGGTATTGTATATATTATAAATAACTAGCACAAAAATCACTTAGTAGAAAGCATACTTACAGAGCAATAAAGAAATTTATCCTGGTATGCTCATTTATAGTAAATTTAGCTCTCTTGAAATAAACAAAGGTCATAGCCAAAAGATACTATAGGGAAAAAAGTTAAAAGTTAATATTAATGTTTTGCTTTCATAGTAAAACTGCTTTAAAATAGTTATGTTTATAAGCTAAAATAAAGCATTATTTATCCTTATTATAGAATTAGCTATTTATTTGAGTCCTTATTTTTTGGCTTTCTTTAATCCATATGAACAGTGAGAAATAGTTCTGGGTCATTTATGATTAAATTATAATTTTATAATTATAATTTTAACCTCTAAATTTTATTATTGCCATCTATTCAGACCTATAGAGAAGCTGAAATAATAATCAAGTGAATAACCACACATCCTTCACCTAGATTCACCAATTGTTTTTCTGTTGCCACACTGGCTTGATGTATGTGTATATGCAAAAATTTTTCCCCTCAACCCTTTGAGTTAGTTGCAGACATCCATACTCACTTTTGAAAATAATTTTTGAAAAATAACTTCTAACCAGAAATTAGAACAACATGGCTCTATTTTCACTGGAATAAAAGTGTTTTAAATGTACTATTAGGAAGACATATGTCTAGCCTGCTATTAGGACCCATGCCAGGTTCTGCCGGTTCTGCAAGTTAAAAACAAGTTATGATACTGATATATTGATAATAGACTCCCTTTCATAAAATGCCTAATTCATGCTACCTTCACAGGTTTGGCCACAAAGGTGATTCCAAATTTTCAAGGTAACTTTCAGTAGAGGATTCTTGATATATTGAGTGTTAAGATACAGTACTCCTGGCTACTTTAAAGGCACTGCCCCCTGCTGTCCAACAACTTTAATTACTGTAAGGTGCTTAAATTTGTAAAATTTAAAACTTTAGAACTCCACATGAACTGGATATTTTACATTAAGGCATTACTGTCAATTTTTAAAAGCATCAGTGACACTGATTATGTTTAAAAAGATCTCACCTTTTAGAAGTACATCGTTAAATATTTATGGATAAAATGTTAGGATGTCTGGGATTTGCTTCAAAATAATCCACGTTTGGGGAGAGAGATTAGAAGAAATAAGAATGGCCATGAGTTGATCATTGTTTTAGCTGGATGACAGGCACATGGAGGGTCTTTGTTCTATTCTCTCTACTATAAGTTGTATGTTTGAAATTTTCTAAAAATTTTCAAAATTAAAAAAACCCTCTGATTTTATTTTTATCTTAAGCTTAAAATAAGAGTTCACATCAATATGAAATTAGTGGGTATTTAATCATGAGCTAGTCTTCTGTTCATTCCCTTTTCTGTTGGTTGGCACATTATTTATTTATTTATTTATTTTTGGTTGCTTTGGGTCTTCGTTGCTGCATGCCGGCTTTCTCTAGTTGCAGCGTGGGGGGGCTACTCCTCGTTGTGGTGCGCGGGCCTCTCACTGCGGTGGCCCCTCCCGTTGCAGAGCACGGGCTCCAGGCATGCAGGCCTCAGCAGTTGCAGCATGCAGGCTCAGTAGTTGTGTCTCGCGGGCTCCAGAGCGCAGGCCCAGCAGTTGTGGCACATGGGCGCAGATGCTCCACAGCATGTGGGATCTTCCCGGACCAGGGATCAAACCCATGTCTCCTGCATTGGCAGGCGATTCTTAACCACTGTGGCACCAGGGAAGTCCCATAGCATGTTATTTTAAATGTAATACGAAGTCATGCTGAATTTTCTGATATGACTAACTGGTCTAAGATGACATTTATAAAGCTGAAATTCTAACTGATCAGCTAAACCTAAATAGTATAGAAACATCACAATCCCTAGTATATAAGTCAGCATCATGATGTTCTTTTATGAAACACTGATTCCTAAATAAAGAACATGATAAACTAATTTTACTCTACAAGATTATTGGGATTTGTTTTATCTAAATTATCTACAAAATATTAAAATGTGTAACAGACTGCCTTAGTGGAATGAATCTCAGATATTATTACCTGATAAAAAGTAATAATTCTGATCAAAACATATTAAGCCTAATATAGCCAATATTTTATAACTATAAATGGAGTATAACCTTTAAAAATTTTGAATCATTATAGTGTACACCTATAACTGATATACATCAACTAAATTTCAATTAAAAAAAAACCCAAAACAGAACCAAAAAACCCCCAACCACCCAAACAAAGAACATATTAAGTCTATATTGATTCTTGTTTTAAATCAAACAGATATGGGTTTAAGGTCATTTAATCAATAATATTTCACAATGCCTCAAGTATAGATAGAATGAATCTATGTTGTATGCTAATGGATTCCACTTTGAAGGAGCAATGTAGGCTAGTTCTTTTCCTAACCTTAATTAATAAGATAGAAAATCCTAATAAGCTTCATTAAAGTCCTGATAGCCTAGTAACATAATAATGCTGGTTAATGATTATACTGTTAACAAATTTACCTTGTCTGCAATTTTACAGCAGCAGTCCATCCACAAGAAATCTTGAATTAAGTCGTCATCTACAACAAAAGATAGCTATGACTTGTCTTTTGAAAACAGGTGGTTTCCTTTTGAAGAATTAACTTTTACATAAGACGATGACAAATGATGCTTAGAAATCAAACAAAAATGGCAGGACCAGGGTTGTCCAAGGTGTAGTTTTCAGTTCTTTAGCGTGTTTGCCATTGCAAGCGCTGTACAAAAAGCTACTGCTTTATTCTTTGGCTTCCCATCTGATTTGCCTTAATATATAGCCCAGACTGCAGGAAGAATGATAGAACTGTTTGATTTATTGAATATTTCTATAGCTCTTTTAGAAATATGTCTTGGGTAGCTCTAGATGAGCCTTTGTTGTTTTCCAAAATCAATCTTTAACAGGTGGAAATGGAATCTGATAAAAGATAAGTCTTTAAGACATAATGACTCAATGAATACTCTGTTTTCTAAATATGTTTTACTTTTTTTTTTTTTTAACTACTTTCTCCTTTTAGGTACGGGGTATTTTTAGTTTTGAGTTTTCTCTTCTCCTACTTATCTCTGTCCAATTATCTATTATCCAAATACACATGAAAATATCTATGTAAAGGAGATTCATAATTCATTAGTTATTTATAACTAACATTTAATTTTGGAAAAAACTGAGTATGACAAAAAGATCAACAAACATACTGTTAAAAAATGAATAACATCCAAAAAATAGGTCAGAAACACTCATTTCAATTTTAAAAGGCTAAAATATATAATCCCAAAATATATGGGTAGCTGTCAGAATATAATTTGAGAAAGATCTACTTTTTTCCATTTCCCCCTGCATTTTAAGTTAAATAAGCATAACTTCTTGTTATATCCTAGAAATATCATCAATGTAGTCAAATAAATGGAAAGTTCCAAGTATAAGTACTGCTTTTTTAAGAATAATTAATTTCTGCCTTGTTAATTCCATTTCTATTTCTTAAATTACCTAAAATGGTAAAGCCATGTATTTTCTCCTATTTCTCACATTCAGTTACAAATAATAATAAAGTTTGTGGGTAATAACTTCACTCTACTCTTAATAAAGAGAGAGGGAAACTTTTATTAACAGTATTCTAGATCCTGACAAGGAACATCTTTATAGTTCAACATTTTCTACCTGTATTATTTACATTTTGTCTTCTATTATCTTATTTTGCTTTTCTTTAAATCTTAACCAGCTTGCCCTCCTTTTTTTTTTTTAAAGATTTCTGTCCTCTCAGCAGGGCAAACACTCTTGTCCCCAACTCTCTCCTCCTTTATGCATATGCTTTCCTCTATAAGCAAGGAAGGCTGTTACCTGGATCTACCAGATAGTGATAGCTACTTGATTTGATTCAGTCCCGCAGATACTTACCAGAATCCATCTATCCAACCCTTTATTCCGTCTACCTTACTGCCTTACCTCAAAAAACAAAAACCAATCCTCTTTCTTGGCCAGTAGAAGTACTATAAAGAAGTTTCTTTTTGGCTATGTTTAAGAGGCTTATTAGCAAAGTAGCACTGTTTCATGATCTGAACAAATTCAAACTCAATTTCATTACATGAGCATGATGATAAAGCATAGTTAATTTTTAATAATATTCCCCAGATATAATACTGAAACTGCTCTAGGTTGACTAACCTTGCCAGTTTGCTCAGTTTCAGCACTGAAAGTCCTGGGAAACCCCTCAGGCCCAGTGACACTGGGTCAGTTGGCTCACCTGAGACTTTATGTAGTATTTATACTTTAGGTCAAACAAAACTCATGCTATGACCTTGAACTGCCCAGAATTTACATTTGACACTTGAATTTAAGTAGTCTAAAAGCTAGATGATGAATTTCTACTCTAAAAGTAATCAAAACAAACAAAAATCCAGCATTGAGGGGGAAAAAAAAAAAGGACTAAGGAAAACAAAAGGCAAATTTGGTTGGAGATAGAAAATCTGACATAGAAAATAACAGTATCCTCTTTATTATAAAAATGATAAAATAGATCTTATATTCTAATTTTTAAGTATTCTATAATTACCCCATTACAATATTTTAAACCTACCAAATAATTTAAAGAAAGCAGTCATTTCCTGACGCTGTATAACTAGACAGGGTCCTTTGGGGCGTTTAGACTTGTCGCTATTATGTGCATTTTTTTCAGATGCTGGCCAACTATCTTTAAAAATAGGACGCTTCAGGTTAATGGGTTTTTTAGGCTGATGTGATCTATTTGACTCTGATTTTACATGTACAGTGACAGTAGGTGGTGTCTCACAACATAGCTGATTATGCCTCATTTTGGTTTCCCACAATTCCTGTAAAAATAAAACACACAGTTATTTATCACACTCTTGTTCACTTCTATATAAAAACAACAGATTGGATGACACTATCAGATGCAGTCATAGGAAATGTTACTGAACTTGCTACTAAAATGTTAGTTATGACAATGACTCACATGAGAAACTGCTTTTAGAATTTAGTACCAAGAAAAGCTATGCTTCCTTTGGGTAACTGATATGCCTTCTCTTCCCAAATAATAAGATCCTGCATACTATTTTGCTTTGACTACTAGGGAACTCAAAACCAAATTTTAAATTATAGAAACTATGCTGAGTTTATAATCTATTTGTGGTATTCCTTTTTCCTGATAATTTTTATTCTGCTTGTATTGACAATTTTATCATATTATTATGTCAGTCAAAGTTTTTATACAATAAGGCAAACTACTTCCAGAACTAAATTATTATCAACATCAATTATTATATTAAAAAGCAATCTCACACACAAAAAAGCATATTTTCTAACTGGTTAATTCCTTGATATGTTATAAAACTCACTGATTCAACAAGCATTGATTGTTATTTATTGAAAAGTTAAATACAATTCTAGCAAAGAAATGCATGGTATAAAGTGCATTGAGGGATTCTCATAAATTGGTCACTTTAATATCTTCTTTTTTTACCATCTTTATTGGAGTATAATTCCCTTACAGTGGTGTGTTAGTTTCTGCTTTATAACAAAGTGAATCAGCTATACATATACATATATCCCCATATCTCCTCCCTCTTGCGTCTCCCTCCCACCTTCCCTATCCCACCCCTCTAGGTGGTCACAAAGCACCCAGCTGATTTCCCTGTGCTATGTGGCTGCTTCCCACTAGCTATCTATTTTACATTTGGTAGGGTCACTTTAATTTCTAAAGTTGTGAGTGTATGACTATGCTATTTGAGTGGCCAATTACCAGTGTGAATGAATGTAAACTGTTATAGACTAATAAAAATTGAAACAAAGTTAATCCATCAATATGTAACAATATGCATAATCATTACCATGTTTGGTGGTAATTAGTTCATGTGATTACTAGTTAGCATTACTTTTACGGTCAAAGTACTTATAGGGTAATAGGAAATGTAGTTATGAATAGCCAAAGCAGGAAACTACTCTAAGACCCTAATGAGAACCTCTGAATCCATAACTCACAGTGACCCAGGCAGCCATGCCTCCCTTGATGTTCAAGGAGTCAGGTACAGATTCTCCTTCCTGACCTTCAGCAACTTCCCTGCTGAAGGAAGGAATGGAAAATAAGATTGGATATAGTGGGGCTAGATCAGCACTGTCCAATATAATGTGAGTCACTTTATATTTCTAAAGCCACATTTAAAAAGTACAAATAAGCAAGTGAATTTAATTTTAGGAATGTATTTTATGTAACCTAGTATATCCAAAATACCATTTTAACATGTAATCAATATAAAAACTAATGAGATACTTTACATTCTTTTTTTCATACTAAGTCTTTGAAATCTGGTGTTTACACTTACAGTGTATCTCAATTTTGGATGCTAAATTTCTAACAGTTAAAGTGAAATGTAGTCTTACCAAAACAATGATGTGGTACATAAGGGAAAAATATTTTACACTCCTTCAGTATTTAATTTTAAATTAAATAAAAGTAAAAATTCAATTCTTCAGTTGCAGTAAAAATTCTTCAGTTGCACCAGCCACATTTCAACTGCTCAACAACCACATATTAGACAGTACAGGGCTAGATTATGAAGAACTAGGCAGAGTAAATTATATTAAATTAATTCTATAATCGCTTCTCCTCCCTCTATTTTGCTTCCCTCCTCTCCTCTCATCTTTCTTCCTAGATCCTAAGGTCCAAGCAAATCGAAGGCAATTATGGAGTTGAGGGTGGGGGAGTGCTACAAACTCCATAGAAAAAGGAATGCGTGATTAATTGTGCCTTGAGACTTGTGTTAAGAACGTTTTGCTACTTCCTGCCCGCCTCATCTGGGAGACAGCTGGAGGTCTCATCTGCATCTTTTTTTTTTTTTCCCCCTCAAAGAAAGAGCAACCTTACAAATCTAGATGGAAAAAACTAAATAGTCAGGATTCTCACATTGGGGTGTGGGGGCAGGCTTGGGGGAGTGCGGGACAGATGTGCCAGAATATAGAATGGTTGTGGCATATCTCCCAGGATGTCAGTTTTACTTAACGTTATTTAATATTAAGTAACTTAAAAGCATTGCTTTGTTAAAACAACCTTGGATATATCATGAAATAGAATGCAAATGTTCTATCAATCAAAAAAATAAATATGTTTTACACTATTCTGCTTCATATAAAATTTGAGAAAACAGAAAGAGGAGGAAATTCCTCAAATAGAGATTCACTGAGATTAATAACCAAACACTGGCAGGAGGGTTATGGAGAAGGACCTTAAGGAGAGAAGCTATCAATGCAACATTTTGGTCAAATTCCAACTTGAGGTAACTTCTATTTTTGCTCTTTATTTAGACATACTAAAAGAATGACAACAGTCAAATTATTAGTAGTATTTTTTAAGTTTGGCCGGCCGCACGGCTTGCCGATCCTATTTCCCCCACCAGGGATCCAACACGGGCCCTGGCAGTGAAAGCAACGATTCCTAACCACTGGACCGCAGGAGAATTCCCAAGAATTTTTTTTTTTTTTTTTTTTTTAAGACATTGGATTTTTCAGCACGACAGAAGGCAGAGGGACAGAGCCACCTGAGAATATACGTTAAAATACTGGAGAATAGACCTGGATTAAGACCTGATTCTCACTAGCGATTGGGTCTTAGGCTATTTAACTTCTGGGAGCCTCCATTTTCTCACTTGTGATACTGAGATAATAAAAGCAGCTATTTTTTTTTAGAACCTGGTACATAGTAAGTATTCAATTAAAGTTACTTACTAGGCATTGTTAATAATACATATTTTGTAGGCTTAGTGAGGAAAGGAACTATACGGATAATGCACAGTGCTGAATGCTTAGCAAAATCTCAATACATGGCAGCACTATTATTGTATCTTTTTTACAGGAAGGGTGTCTTCGAAAGAAAGAAGAGTCCCAATGTGACAGAAAACCAAATTTCACCTCAACTAGTACATGTAATTTAAATGTTAAAATTTTATTGGTAACAGAGACCATAGGTATTTTTTTAATGTGCTCATGATAAAGAATAAAATTTGTAGAGACAGGATCTCAATTTTAACATAGCATGGGTTTATCAGTCTTTAAATGTTAAATTACTTCTAAAGTTTTTTTATTTATTTATTTTTTAATAGAAGCTAGTTGGCCTCCAGTCGTACTGGCAATGTAAGAAAGGGACATTAGTAAATTTTGATAAATGGGCCAAGGGAAAAGGCAGGTGGGCGGGCGTGCTGCGGGAAGGCACGAGCTCTTTCCTAAGGGCCTTCCTTCCCGAGGAGGGGAGCGCCCGCTGAGGAGAGGGCACGGCTAGCACTTGGGGACGCACCTCCCCCCAACCCCTTTGTCCCCTCCCCTCCCCCGCCCACTAGTGAGCACGACCAGCTGAGCCAAAGAGCACTGTGCCGGCGAAGCCCGACAAACCCGGCCGAGGGGGGCGCCCCGCCTCCCTCTTTCTACTTCGCCTCCGTCCTCGGCCCCGCGGCCCTGCGCCGGCAGGCGCCGTACGACCGCGACGCCCCTCCTCCCCGCCGGCACCTGAGGCGGGGAACTCACGGGCGGAAGGGGCCAAGACGCCGCCGCTACCTCACACACTGAGGGTGGCGTCGTTGGGGGAGAGAGGGGACGGAGGAACCAGGCACAACCAAAACTGGAGAGTTGCCGGCGAGGCCCGAAGCCAGGGCGCGAGCGGAGAGTACCTGCGGAAAACCGAGGCTAGTGAGCGGGGGCCGGGCCGGCGGGCAGCCTTCCCCAGACGCCCCAGGCCTCAGACGGTTGCTCTGAGGTTACTCCACCGCGGCACGGCGGGCTCGGAGACCTCCCGCCAACCCGGAGCGAGGCCGGCGCGGGCCAATCAGCGCGCAAAGCCTGTCTCCGGGGGGCGGGGCCAGCCCAAGGCACGCGCGCCTCCCCTCCCACCTCGCGCTGCACTCGCAGCCTCAGCCGCCTGCCCACCTTGTCACGTTACCCGGCCTTGCTTTCCCTCCCGGCAAGGTGCTGGTAAAACGCCTCGACACTCCCAGACCGCTTCTTGCCTTCTAATGTAACGCCTTACCCTTGGACACTTACCAAAGTCAGGCTTGGATTAGAGCCATTTATCTTCCCTGCTGCGAGATGGAGAGGCCCTGCCGGGCTGGGACGTCGGGTCTTAATTTACCCCTCCTCCACCGCACCGGGCACACACACTGGCAGGAACGCGGTAAACGGAGACGTCAACAGCAGGAGGACGAAGAATCAGAGGTGAACTTCGCAGCAGCAATTGTAAATTACTGCTACGTTAAAATAACTGTAGAAACAGAGGAAGAGACAACCTAAACCAAAAAAGAAAGGTGTGAGCACCGTGGCTCTTTGTGAGAAGGGGTAATGTTATTCTATCCTGTTAAATCTATTGTTCCAAACTAATTTCTTCTACAGGAACCTTTTCTTTTTGACCTGGTGCCTGGGATGTAAGGTGCTTAATAAATGTTTGTTCAATGAATAAGTAAAAGGATTCTTCATAGCTTTTAAATTTTGTACGTGACATCTTTTACTCTTCGCTTCCCTTCTATCTAATGTATAACCTGCTTTTTTCCCCCTGTTAACGTATCATGGCCTTTTTTCATGTTGCTACAGTCTTTCTGAGTATTCTTAACGACTGCATAATAGTCCAGAGTGGATGGACCAAATGTAAATCATTTTGATATTTGCATTGCTTCTAGATTTTTCAGTTACCACAACTATCACACTTAAAAAGCAATTTGGCCTTGCGTATTTGTGGCACTTCCTAGCAATTAGTTCCTCAGTCAGCAACTCTGAAGAATGAATATTTAGTTCCCTTCTTTCTCGGGCTCTCACACAGCTAGATGATGGCAAAAAATCACCTACATGAAAGAGGACACAATCTGCAAACTCATTTTTCCTTATAAGCATTTTGGATATTTTCCCCATGGCCCTTAAATGGGGGAATGAACCAAGAAGCATAAACTGGTGGTGAAAACCTTAAATACTGATTCTCCTAGGAAAACACTGCTTTGAGCCTCATTCTCTCTTTCCCTGGTGGTTCTCTTTTCCACAAGGTATCAGGGTTTATTGTGATTACTAATTTCCAGCCTTGAGTACACAGAATGTTTACTGAACAATGAATGACTACTACAGGCATACTGCTTTGTTTTATTGTGCTTTGCAGATACTACATTTTTTACAAATTGAAGGTTTCTGGCAATCCTGCGTAGAGCAAGTCTATTAGCGCCACTTTTCCAGCAGCATTTTCTCACTTCATGTCTGTCACATTTGGCTAATTCTTGCAACATTACACACATTTTCATTATTATTATATTTGTTATGGTGATCCATGATCAGTGATCTTTGATGTTACTATTGTCATTATTTTGGGGTACCACAAACGGAGGCCATAAAAGCAAACTTAATGCATCTATAAATGTGTGTTTTGATTGCTCCACTAACTGGCCATTCTCTTGTCTCACTCCCTTTCCTCAGGCCTATTCCCTGAGACACAATGAAATTGAAATCAGGCCAGTTAGTAACCTTACAGTGGCTCCTAAGGGTTCAAGTGAAAGGAAGAGTTGCATGTCTCTCACTTTAAATCAAAAGTTAGGCCTCGGGCTTCCCTGATAGCGCAGTGGTTGAGAGTCCGCCTGCCGATGCAGGGGACACAGGTTCGTGCCCCGGTCCGGGAAGATCCCACATGCCGCAGAGCGGCTGGGCCCGTGAGCCATGGCCGCTGGGCCTGCGCGTCCGGAGCCTGTGCTCCGCAACGGGAGAGACCACAACAGTGAGAGGTCCGCGTACCGCAAAAAAAAAAAAAAAAAAAAAAAAAAAAAGCTAGGCCTCTTTTCCATAAATGGGATTGCATATAAATTTATAAAAAATGAAATATTTGATATGTACAAAAGAATATTAGTAACATATATGCAAGCTTAGCATAAAACAAAACCTCAAGAAGCCACTGCCCACCCAAAAAGCATGAACCTAAGATCCAAGGAATAGAACATTAAACAATACTGTTGAGATTCTGTATGCTCCTCCTCCTCTCCTTACTTCCCAGCAGAGGTGACTTTTGCTTTTCCCATCCCCCCCTCCCCAACTTACAGGATCTTAGTTCCCCCACCAGGGATTGAAAGTGCCGAGTCCTAGTCACTGGACCGCCAGGGAATTAATTCCCCCATTCCATTTTCTTTTTAGATTTACCGTATTCTTAAACACAAATCTTGTTTGAAAATTTAATACTCTTTGTATTCTTCATAGTTTCAAGATTTAGACACACTAATGAATGACAGTAAATCATTTTCATTCCTGTGTAGGATTATTCTGTAAATATACCATAATGAATCAATGCTTCTGTCAAGTCACTTGTGTTATTTTTTGCTATGAATGCTCTGAGTATTCCCATGCACAGACCTGGTTATCAGCTGCTATGCCTCTGTAAAGCCAAATTAGTTATTTATAGCTTGCACAGGCTCTGATGAGCTGGTGTCTGGTCAGTGCCCGTGTATTAAAGTCAAATATTTTGAATACTACAATACTTCTGTTTATATATGTATGCCCCATGGTGCACTCGTGGTTTTTCCATAAATGCTTTAAAGTGAAACTGATGGGTTTTAGAGTATGCACAGTTTCAACTATCCAAGATTATCAATGCTAAATTCATTTCCCAGGTAGTTTTACCAGTTTTAAGTAAGAGTTTCCATTAGTCGACATCTTGCCAATGTCATATTTTCAGTCTTTTTGTGACTAGATTATCTTTTAAGGTGTATTGTAGAGGACAGCTTTATTTTCAGCACCCCTTTTCTAGGAAATGTTCTACTGAACCTCCCAAACCACTTGGGTGTAGAGATAGCAGCTATATTCATGCAATATCATCTCTCTCCTTCCTCACTCACTGGAGTCATAAGGGCCGGCCCTTGATTCAAGCTGGGCAAAATTCCCTTCCTGGAATTTTGCACTATGACCAAGAATGCAGCCTGGCTGACTGCTCTTTTATATGGTAGAGATAAAGTCTTCAGAAGTATTAGGATAGAACAATAGTTAGATAGAAGGACTTTATAAAATTTCTCTCTAGAATAGTTTTCTCCACTGTACCTCACTTTTTTGCTCATTAATGAAAATATCTTTCTTGATTTCTCCCCATTCTTGCTTCTGCCTATGACATAATCCTTATTTGTTAAAATGAGGCAATAGCCTCTCCACTTTCAAGTTTTGATTCCTGGTTTTAAGTGTGCATATTTACTAGGTGACTTCTGAAACACAAAATGTTACACAAAACTATATCACTTTCCTAAAAATATTCGAAGTGGCTCACAACAAAGATGACTTTAAGGTCAATAAAACAGAACCTAAATAAACTATAGCAAAGGGGAGGCAAGAAAGTACCCATAAGGATCTTGGAAAGTTTGATTCTGAACAAGAGGCAACTTCCCCAGTGTGCCTGTCAGCAGCTAGCTGAGAAACGTTCCTTCAACTAACTGAACACTGACTTCTCATACTTACCAATATTTTACCAAATAAGGATTACAGGTTTGACAACAAACTATTTTTGCCATATAGACCCAGATCAATTTTCTCCTGAGACTATTCCAGCATTCTTGTACGAGACAAAAAGCAGTTAGATGAAGATAAATAAAAACTGCAACTATATTATTTTTTGCTAATTTCTCCAAAAGGTCACAGTGTCTAAATAGTGGTAGTAATAGTGATTTTTGAAACTCATTTGCCATTCATTAAACCAACATTTGCATACGTACTATGTGCTAGGCACTACTCTAGAAGCTGGAGACACATCAGCGAACAAAAGAGACAAAAAATCTCTGTCCATACATTCTAGTCAAAATTAGACTGATCTAGACCCAAAGGCTTCTAAGGACCAAATGGAACAACTTTTTGAAGGAACGCCCAACATATTAACGGATCTGTACAGCAAATAATTGATTTTCTTTCAAAAATGAAATAGATCACAATTTGTGTTAACCTGTCAGTGAGGATACCCAAATAGTTTAGGATACTCACTTAATAAAAGATTAGGGTACCCCACGAAAAACAGGCTGTACAGTACAGTAATAGAAAGCTGTTTTTTTGTAAACATATTTATTGAGTATATATGGTGTACTGCTATAAAGTGGTGTTTTCTTTTTTAAATTTATTTATTTAATTTATTTTTGGCTGCGTTTGGTCTTTGTTGCTACTTGTGGGCTTTCTCTAGTTGCGGCGAGCACGGGCTACTCTTCGTTGCGGTGTGCGGGCTTCTCATTACAATGGCTTCTCTTGTTGCGGAGCACGGGCTCTAGGCGCATGGGCTTCAGTAGTTGCAGCTCGCGGGCTCTAGATCATAGGCTCAGTAGTTGTGGCACACGAGATTAGTTGTTCCACAGCATGTGGGATCTTCCCGGACCAGGGCTCAAACCCGTGTCCCCTGCATTGGCAGGCGGATTCTTAACCACTGCGCCACCAGGGAAGCCCTATTAAATAGAAAGCTTTTAACCTAGATTTTTGATATTATCAAATTAATTTCAGTGGTGTTACCAGGCCCCAGCTAGAGATGGGCTACAAAAACCTGGGGCAATTATCCCAGGAGACAGGGATTTGTTTCTAAAACTTAAGGCATATACTGCATAACAGATGTGTAACAGAGAATGGGACCCTCGGCCTCACATAAGTTCTTCTGAGGTATTGAAGTAGGTTATTAATTTTTAATTTGGTAAGTTGAGTAGTTTCCTGAGTTCGACCGGAATACGATTTTTCAAGTGATTCCACCCCTCACGCCTGCATTCTCAGGAATCCTTATTACACTAAGAGAGCTAGAGACAGAGCTCATGTTTACCCCAAGAATGGTGGGGTAGGTGTCAGTCTGTTAGTAATCTGTTGGTAAGTGACAGCATTTTCAGAAACTATGCCAATATCAGTTTTTTAAAAAATATTGTATTCAATTTCTTTTTTTAATTAATTAATTTATTTATTTATGGCTGTGTTGGGTCTTCGTTTCTGTGGGAGGGCTTTCTCTAGTTGCAGCAAGCGGGGGCCACTCCCCATCGCGGTGCGCGGGCCTTTCACTATCGCGGCCTCTCTTGTTGCGGAGCACAGGCTCCAGATGCGCAGGTTCAGCGGTTGTGGCTCACGGGCCCAGCCGCTCCACAGCATGTGGGATCTTCCCAGACCAGGGCTCGAACCCGTGTCCCCTGCATTGGCAGGCAGATTCTCAACCACTACGCCACCAGGGAAGCCCCCAGTATCAGTTTGAGAATCACATATTGGAGGCAGTCGGATAAAAAAAGTTTCATCACCCCGGTTTTGTTTCCTCGGCTCTTTTTTCCTAAGAAATACACTAGGAGATTTAAGACTTAAGTTATTCCAGTTAAACGTATTACATACATTAAGGACTCCTCTGGACTACTTCTTTCCTGTTGTACTGTATTCTGTCTTTGTGACTTTGTCAATAATCATGTTTATACATGATAGACTATAAATTAGTGTGCTAAAAGGCACACTATTGTAATAATAATTATAGTTGGTGTAAAAGTCTTGATAGCTTCACATGTTTAGTTGTGGTGTCATTGCTCTCTCGGGAAGAATTTTGGCCTGTACATCCACTGAATAACTCAGATTTAAGAAGCTGCAAAAATTAAAACACATTTACTTGGTGAGCCCAGGCCAGGCTTGACTGAAAACCTCCAGGGATAGATCTTAGGTTCCCACCTTTTTGCACGCAGTATCAAAGAAATGCTGATTTTCTTTCTGACTTACTTCACTCTGTATGACAGACTCTAGGTCCATCCATGTCACTACAAATAACTCCATTTCATTTCTTTTTATGGCTGAGTAATATTCCAGTGTATATGCATGCTAACACATATATATGGAATCTAAGGGAAAAAAAAGGTCATGAAGAACCTAGGGGCAAGATGGGAATAAAGACACAGACCTACTAGAGAATGGACTTCAGGATATGGGGAGGGTGAAGGGTAAGCTGTGACAAAGTGAGAGAGTCGCATGGACATATATACACTACCAAACGTAAAATAGATGGCTAGTGGGAAGCAGCCGCATAGCACAGGGAGATCAGCTGGGTGCTTTGTGACCACCTAGAGGGGTGGGATAGGGAAGGTGGGAGGGAGGGAGACGCAAGAGGGAAAAGATGGGAACATATGTATATATATAACTGATTCACTTTGTTATAAAGCAGAAACTAACACACCATTGTAAAGCAATTATACTCGAATAAAGATGTTAAAAAAAAAGATTCGAAGGCAAAATACAAATTACCATGAATGCTAAAAGTTTGAGTCAAAATTATTTAAATAAAATCATTTTAGAAAAATTTTAAAAAAAAAATGCCGAATCTGTGAGCTTCAGGCAGTTTGTTCTCACTCCCTTTCACATACATACAACACACACCTCACAACACATTTGTAATCTTCCATTCTATTGATACCCAGAACAATCTGGGTTACAAGTAAGATTTTGTAACCACATTAGCTGGCAAAGATCCCTAAGAGGAAAAAGGATTTACAGCCACTTTTGTAAAAATAAGGTTTAATAAAAACACTGGCAATCTGTACAAGAAAGAAAATAATAAGAAATTAAATAAGTTTATGATTTAATGTCAGCCAATGTAAGAGGTGGTAGCTGAAGGAAGTTTTTACTTTAAAAATCTTCTAGGCGTTGTGGGAAGCAGCCGCATGGCACAGGGATATTGGCTCGGTGCTTTGTGACAGCCTGGAGGGGTGGGATGGGGAGGGTGGGAGGGAGGGAGAGGCAACAGGGAAGACATATGGGAACATATGTTTATGTATGACTGATTCACTTTGTTATAAAGTAGAAACTAACACACCATTGTAAAGCAATTATACCCCAATAAAGATGTTAAAAAAGAAAAAAAAAAAAAAAAATCTTCTAGGCGGCCGCTGAGGTCTCGGGCTGCTGCCGCCGGGCTGCTGGCGAGGCAGGGCTCGGGCCTGGCCGGGCAGCTCCGGAGCGGCGGGGCAGGGGAGCTGGGAGGCGGGGCTGGGACCTCGCCGGGACCCGATGCGGTTAGGTTCTAGGAGCTCCCGGCATTTCTGCCTTGGGACAGCCACGCATCTAATTCTGCAAAGTACTTTTATATGTAAAACTTGTAAAGGATCAGAACAATGCCTCCAAGACCATCATCAGGTGAACTGTGGGGCATCCACTTGATGCCAAGACTCCTAGTAGAATGTTTACTACCAAATGGGATGATAGTAACTTCAGAATGCCTCCGTGAGGCTACACTAGTGACTATAAAACATGAACTATTTAAAGAAGTGACAAAATACCCTCGCCATCAACATCAAGATGAATGTTCTTACCTTTTGTGTTACCCAAGAAGCAGAAAGGGAAGAATTTTTTCATGAAACAAGACGACTTTGTGACCTTACGCTTTTTCAACCCTTTAAAAAAGTAACTGAACCATTAGGCAACCATGAAGAAAAGATCCTCAACCGAGAAACTGGTTTTGCTGTTGGCATGCCAGTGTGTGAATTCGATATGGTTAAAGATCCAGAAGTACAGGACTTCGAAGAAATATTCTCAATGTTTGTAAAGCTGTGGATCTTACGGATCTCAATTCACCTCATGGTAGAGCAATGTATGTCTATCCCCCAAATGTAGAATCTTCACGAGAACTGCCGAAGCGCATACATAATAAATTGGATAAAGGGCAAATAATAGTGGTGATTTGGGTAATAGTTTCTCCAAATGACAAGAAGTATACTCTGAAAATCAAACCATGACTGTGTGCCAGAACAAGTAATTGCTTAAGTGATCAGGAAAAAAATTCAAAGTATGTTGCTATCATCTGAACAACTGAAACTCTGTGTTTTAGAATATCAGGGCAAGTATATTTTAAAAGTGTGTGGGGCTTCCCTGGTGGCGCAGTGGTTGAAAGTCCGCCTGCCGATGCAGGGGACACGGGTTCGTGCCCTGGTCCAGGAGGATCCCACATGCCGCGGAGCGGCTGGGCCCGTGAGCCATGGCCGCTGAGCCTGCACGTCTGGAGCCTGTGCTCCGCAACGGGAGAGACCACAACAGTGAGAGGCCCGCGTACCGCAAAAAAAAAAAAAAAAAAAAAAAAGTGTGTGGATGTGACAAATACTTTCTAGAAAAATATCCTTAGTGTAAGTATATAAGAAGCTGTATAATGCTTGGGAGGATGCCCAGTTTGATGCTGATGGCTAAAGAAAGGCTCTACTCTCAACTGCCAATGGATTTTTACAATGCCATCTTATTCCAGATGCATCTCCACAGCTACACCATATACGAATGGAGAAACATCTACAAAATCCCTTTGGGTTATAAATAGTGCACTCAGAATAAAAATTCTTTGTGCAACCTATGTGAATGTAAATATTCGAGACACTGACAAGATCTATGTTAGAACAGGTATCTACCATGGAGGAGAACGCTTATGTGATAATGTGAACACTCAAAGAGTACCTTGTTCCAATCCCAGGTGGAATGAATGGCTGAATTAAGATATATACATTCCTGATCTTCCTCATGCTGCTCGACTTTCCCTTTCCATTTGTTCTGTTAAAGGCCGAAAGGGTGCTAGGGAGGAACACTGTCCATTGGGCTGGGGAAATATAAACTTGTTTGATTACACAGATACTCTAGTATCTGGAAAAATGGCTTTGAATCTTTCGCCAGTACCTCATGGACTTGAAGATTTGCTGAACTCTATTGGTGTTACTGGATCAAATCCAAATAAAGAAACTCCATGTTTAGAGTTGGAGTTTGACTGGTTCGGCAGTGTGGTGAAGTTTCCAGATATGTCAGTGATTGAAGAGCATGCCAATTGGTCTGTATCCCAAGAAGCAGGATTTAGTTATTCCCATGCAGGACTGAGTAACAGACTAGCTAGAGACAATGAATTGAGAAAATGCTAACAGCTCCAAGCAATTTGTACATGAGATCCTCTATCTGAAATCACTAAGAGATTTTCTGTGGAGCCACAGACACTTGTGTATCTATCCCTGAAATTCTACCCAAATTAACTCTGTCTGTTAAATGGAATTCTAGAGATGAAGTAGCTCAGATGTACTGCTTGGTAAACGATTGGCCTCCAATCAAACCTCAACAGGCTATGGAGCTTCTGGACTGCAATTACCCAGATCCCATGGTTCAAGGTTTTGCTGTTCAATGCTTAGAAAAATATTTAACAGATGACAAACTTTCTCAGTACCTAATTCTGCTAGTACAGGCCCTAAACTATGAACAGTATTTGGATAACCTACTTGTGAGATTTTTACTCAAAAAAGCATTGACTAATCAAAGGATTAGGCACTTTTTCTCTTGGCATTTAAAATCTGAGATGCACCATAAAACAGGTTTCGCCTGCTTTTGGAGTCCTATTGCTGTGCACGTGGGGTGTATTTGAAACACCTGAACAGGCAGGTTGAAGCTATGGGAAGAGCTCATTAACTTAACTGACATTCTCAAACAAGAGAAGAAGGATGAAACACAGAAGGTGCAGATGAAGTTTTTAGTTGAGCAAATGCGGCTACCAGATTTCACGGATGCTCTTCAGGGCTTTCTATTGCCTCTAAACCCTGCTCATCAGCTGGGAAATCTCAGGCTTGAAGAGTGTCGAATTATGTCCTCTGCAAAAAGGCCACTGTGGTTGAATTGGGAGAACCCAGACATCACATCAGAATTACTCTTTCAGAACGAGATTTTTTAAAATGGTGATGATTTATGGCAAGATATGCTAACACTTCAAATTATTTGCATTATGGAAAATATCTGACAAAATCAAGGTTTTGATTTTCAAATGTTACCTTATGGTTGTCAATTGGTGACTGTGTGGGACTTACTGAGGTGGTGAGAAATTCACACTATTATGCAAATGCAGTCTAAAGGAGGCCTGAAAGGTGCCCTGCAGTTCAACAGCCACACACTATATCAGTGGCTCAAAGACAAGAACAAGGGAGAAATATGCAGCCATCAATCTGTTTACATGTTCATGTGCTGGGTATTGTGTTGCTATCTTCATTTTGGGAATTGGAGATGGTCACAATAGTAACATCATGGTTAAAGATGATGAACAACTGTTTCATAAAGATTTTGGACACTTTTTGGATCACAAGAAGAAAAAATTTGGTTATAAACGAGAGCGTGTACCATTTGATTTGACCCAACATTTCTTAATAGTGATTAGTAAAGGAGCCCAAGAATGCACAAAGATAAGAGAATCTGAGAGGTTTCAGGAGATGTGTTACAAGGCTTATCTAGCTATTCGGCAGCATGTCAATCTCTTCATAAATCTTTTCTCAATGATGCTTGGCTCTGGAATGCCAGAACTACAATCTTTTCATGATACTGCATACATTCGAAAGACCCTAGCTTTAGATAAAACTGAGCAAGAGGCTTTGGAATATTTCATAAAACCAATGATGCACACTATGGTGGCTGGACAACAAAAATGGATTGGATCTTCCACACAATTAAGCAGCATACTTTGAACTGAAATGATAACTAAGAAACTGAAAGCTCAGTATCTGGATTCTATACTGCACTGTTAATAACTGTCAACAGGCAAAGACTGCACAGGAAATGCACAATCCATGAACAGCATTAGAATTTACAGCAAGAATAGAAATAAAATACTATATAATTTAAATAATGTAAACGCAAACAGGGTTTGATAGAACTAATTCATTTCAAAATTAAGCTTTAGAATAATGTGCAATTTCATGTTATGCCTTAAGTCCAAAAAGGTAAACTTCATGATTGTTTGTATCTTTTTTTAAAAAACAAAAAATCCCCCAAAATATATAGAAATGATGAAGAAGGAAAAAGAATGATTTTTTTGTCTTGCAAATGTTTCATGTTTTGGAATGTGGACACAACAAAGTCTATTATTGCATTAGGTCCATGTAAACTGGAGTTTGATGTTAAATTACACTAAGATTGGAAAATAATGAAATTTTCTTATTAAAAATTTTTTTTCTAATCAGGGGATTTATTTAGAAATTCTGGCATTCAAAAGTACAGGTAAAACTGAACAAGAGATCAAACTTTCTACACTGTATCTAAATTTCACTTTTGTTGAAACATTATAAAGAGAATAAAGATAATAAAACTTTCATCATATACTTATAGGGAATCAATTTATGTTTTATTGAACTGCTGTTGATTTTGCAAGGTACCCTGTCACTTTAAACTCTCTTTAACCACTTTTTAGCTGTTTAAGGAAATTATAAAACACTGAAATCTACTAGCAAAAAAGGGATAGAGTATTTCTACGTGAGGGCACTGGTATAGTCAGGCTATTAAGTGTTTTCTCAGGCACAGCTTTTATTCAAGGATGGATTTACAGGGAAGAGAAGAGGTGGATTGAGTCAGGGCAGCAAGAGTAAAGTAAGCCTATTTTCCTTCTCTAAACACATTTTTAATGTAAAGATGTGAAAGAAAAAAATTTGTTCTTTTGGTTCAGAAGTTAACAGTTGCCAAGTAGACACAGGAATGTACGTGAACTTATATATGGAGATATACTTAAGTTCCTTGGCTCGATATAACACACTTTTATATACTCTTAAGGGACACATCTCAAGATGCTCCTGGTTTTCCCTTAGACAAATTTTTTTTTTTTTAAGGCCTATTATAACCTCTTCCACTTCCAACCAGCCACATTTTAAACTTTAAAATTCTGCTTGCAGGTATTTTGACTCAACATTTTGAACAAACCTGTCCTGCTGATCATGATTAAAATTGGTCCCTGGGCAAAATTAAAATAATGAATGGTAAAGCTTCAAATGTAATTTGTAGTTGATTCTTTCCATTCAAGAACAGAAATGGACCATAATAATCCATGTGATCATCACATTATCACAGTTATCTAGTGTGTTTAATGACTCTGAATGTCATGACGTTTAGAATAAATCTGAATATAGAAAATTATTAAAAATCAGAGGAAAAATGATATAAATTAGCAACAGGGAAGAACAAATTAGTGACACTAGAATTATAGGATATTTTTCTGCTAAGAAAGTTTTATTTATTTCAAGTAGCAGAGTTACCAAGCAAATAATATTTGTAATGAACACATTATAGGAATAGAAGCTGTTAAAGTATTTTAAGACTGCTTGAATAATTTTAAAACATGATAAATTCCTATTCTTCAAATTCAGCGACCAATATTAATTTGCTTAATTAGTGACTATTTTTTTCATATTCAGTACTGACCTGGCTAAATTACTACAAAAACCCAGTATGTAGGATCCAAATTAATGTGTTTTGACTATTACTAAGATTAATAAAAGACTGCCCTGTCTCCTGCCAAAGGTTTATTTTCTAGACCCCCTTCACACTACACTGATAAGAATACATCTAAAATTCTATTAAAAATTGCTCAACTTACTCTTCAGCTAGGAAGATATTTAAATCACATTAGATAAAAAGCCTGTGTGACCTAACCTAATACATCATATGCAGTACATGGACAATTTTAAAAAAGAACCAATTCAGTATGCGTTAAAAACATTAAAATCTATTTGAATAAAATGTGTTTAAATGTCTCATTGTAAAGGAAAAAAAAAAAGGAATAAAATAACCAGTCAGGCTTCATATCAATTAGACAACTTTTACTAAATGAGAAAACTACATTTAAAATGTGCTTTAAAACAAAATGGAATTAGAAAAAAAAGACATATGCATTTGAAAGAACGTTGCACTGTGCTGAAAATCAAATCTCTTGCAGTAATACAATACGCCAATTCTTAAAACGTAAGTTAACAGAATTCTCAATTTAACAATTTCAAAGACGATATTAAGGTCAAGAATTTCACATCTATGGTAGCACTTATAGAAGGGCATTTATAAATATGATGTCCATCCCTATGAAGCTTACAAATTTGACAACGCTCAATAAAAGCTTTGAGAATCACATCCAAAAGTGTTGCATCCAAAGCATCACAAATCTGTGTCCTGTAAGTTCTCCTTCTAAAATCTTTATGTTGACTTTTCTATTCCTGTCATTTGTTAATACTACCCTTAAAAAAAAAAGAGAACAGGAAAAGAAATGCTGCAATAAACCCTTGATCATGTACAGAAATTATTGCTACTATAGTTCACTACAAAGCATGTCTATACAATATCATATGAACTTTGATCATGAAAAATCAGAATAAAAATCTTTAGTGACATAAGCCTTACAATCGTATACAACATTCACATGGCAATATTAGACAGTCAAGCACCCAATACCCATAGTTGACAAATGTCCCACTGACCAGCATTCATTTAAATACATCCTTCGTACAGAGGGAGGAAAAAAGAGATAATGTCAGCTTTCCAAGGCTTGTCAAAAAAGGATTCTCATGTTCTGTGGATCTAAAAACAAACAACAACAACAACAACAAAAACCAAAAAACAAAACCAATGCAGGTGAGGGTGTTACCAGAAAGTTAAGCATGCCAAAAAGGTGTTTCGTGCGAATTAAAACCTAAAGCCAAGGTACCACATAATCACATTACCAACTAGTTGGGTATACTAAATGAGCCTTATCTTAAAGTTAAATGAAAATGCTACTGCACAATAGAGCATCAATAAGTTAAAATTAGAGTGCACAAATCCAAATCAGTGGCAATTTCTGTATAAAGCAAAATATTCACTATCAGCTGTAATGTTTGCCCAAACTGATTAAATCACTCGATTGGACAGTTTGCATATTTTTAAAAAATATCTCTAAAATTCCTTTTTACTGTAATGAGGCATAAGTTTTCTTAGTAAGATCAAACAGGTACATAAGTAAATAAGCAATGGAAAATTAAGGTCGATGAATGTCTTTAAAGCTCTTCCCACATTTCACTTTTTAAAATGTCTGGGAAAAAATTTAAAGAATTTACATTATTTTAGCAAAAACAAACAAAACAAAACAAAAACAAGCCCCAAATAATTAAACAACCAAGCAACACTAAAACCACATTACACAGATGGATCATCATGCTTTCATCTGGTTTAACTATCACATCTAGTTTAACTGGGATGCTTTTCAACTTTAAAAACTGTGATACGTGAAGATGTAAATTTAATGGGCAATTCTGAATTTGGATTTAACTGTTGAATATTATAACAGAGTATACTTATTACAATACAGTGT
This sequence comes from Delphinus delphis, assembly GCF_949987515.2. NCBI lineage: Eukaryota > Metazoa > Chordata > Mammalia > Artiodactyla > Delphinidae > Delphinus > Delphinus delphis. The sequence goes on from NC_082694.2 coordinate 67,816,314, forward strand.
AGCACATCTTTCTATTAGAAAAAAATTTAAGATCCTTTACCCGTCTCCTTAAGTTAAAGGTGTGACATCATAAAGGGTGTCAAATGGCTGGATGGTTTTACAGTGCACACTTATATATTATGAAGTATGTCCTTAACAAATCTGATGGTTTCTTTACAGAGTTCCTTTCTTCACCTTTTCTTCGGTGGATTAGCTGTTCGAGGTGGAGTGACGGGACGTCCTGAATTCAGTCCACCATATTGGTACTTAGCTTTCTTTTCAGATGGTTTCAATATCTTAAAGTAAATAATTTAGTAACAATGTTATTTTTTCAAGTACAATAAGTTTAAGGAAATTACTGTTACAATAGTGGGCCTTTCAATAAATGACATCAATTATAAAACTGTAGAAGAAAACAGCAAAGTTCCACAAACATTTCTCACATTTAAAGAGTACAGTAAATGTCTGAATATTGCTATTACTGGTCATTCCATTGATAATTTTAAAATTTTATTTATTTTATTTTTTATTGGCGTATAGTTGCTTTACAAGGTTGTGTTATTTTCTGCTGTACAAAAGCTCAAGTACACAAATCCCTTCAACTACCCAATCCTTAGACTTAAGTATCAAAAAAATTTTCAAATTAGCGTATCTCTATGACGAAGAAAGAATACTAGTTTAAGAGTCAAAACACCTAGGTTCTCATCATAATTCTTCTACTATTTAGAGGGTAATTAGTCACAAACTCTTCAGATCTTAATTTATTATGTGTACACAGATCTTTTATTTTAAAAAAGCTATATTAGATACCATAAAGTTCACCCATTAAAATGTAACAAGTCAACAATTTTTTATATACTTGCAGCTATACAACCACTGCTATAATCTAACATTAGAACATTTTTGTCACCTCAGGAAGAAACCTTGTTCCCATAAGCAATCACTCCCTCCCTATTTCCATTCTCCACTCCCCTAAAACTCCCTTCAACTCCAAGCAATCACTACTTTACCTTCTCTATTGATTTGTCTTTTCTGGCTATTTTAAATAAATGAAACCACACAATGCGTGGTCTTTTGTGACTGGCTTCTTTCACTAAGATAATGATTTTGACGTCGTAGCATATATTAGTCCTTCATTACTTTTTTTTTTTTGGCCATGCCATGCGGCTTATGGGTTTTAGTTCCCCAACCAGGGATCAAACCAAGGCCCTTGGCAGTGAGAGTGCAGAGTCCTAACCATTGGACCCACCAGGAAATTCCCAGTACTTCACTACTTTTAATTGCCAAACAATACGCCATTTTATGGATATTCCACATTTTGTTTATTCACTCTTTAGCTAGTGACCATCTGGGTTATTTCTACCTTTGGCTGTTATAAATAATGCTCCTATGAATATGCATATACATGTATTTGAGTACCTGTTTTCAATTCTTTCAGGTCTATACCTAGGAGTGGAATTGCTGGGTCATATAGAAATTCTATGTTTAACTTTTTGAGGAACTGCCAAACTGTTTTGCGAAGCAGCCACACCATTTTCCATTCCCACTATCAATGCATAAGGTTCCAACATCTCCACATCCTCACCAATACTTGTTACTTTCTGACATTTAAAAATTATGTTTATTCTTCTGGGTGTAAACACAGCTTTAATCTACATTTCAGGTAGAGAATTTCAGTATTTACATAAAAAACGTGTAGAAAAGATTCATAAGCATTTTTATTCACAGTGTCATAGTGCCCCGGTGGGGCGGGGGCGGGATATATTAATACAACTCCATTATGGCAACTGTTGAAGGATAAGGCCTGGTTACTATGTTTAAACTGAAAATGAAAAATCAAACATTTAGCATTCAAGTCTACTAACTGATAGAAACAAACCCCTTCTACATTTAAAAAGAGAAATACAGTGTGTGATATTAAGGACATAAAATAACCTTTGCAAAAAGCTAAGTATTAAAGTGACTTAAGTCCATGAACAAGAATGATTTTAAGGAGCACACTAAAGTTAAAGCTGGTCTCTCTCTCTTTTTTTTGCGGTACGTGGGCCTCTCACTGTTGTGGCCTCTCCCATTGCGGAGCACAGGCTCCAAACGCGCAGGCTCAGCGGCCATGGCTCATGGGCCTAGCCGCTCCGCGGCATGCGGGATCTTCCCGGACCGGGGCACGAACCCGTGTCCCCTGCATCGGCAGGTGGACTCTCAGCCACTGCGCCACCAGGGAAGCCCTGGTCTCTTTTTAAAATGTAAATGTCTCTATGTTCACAAATTGATACTTTAAGATTATTTGGAAAATTTTTCTTAGGTAAATATTCTACATTATTTTAATCGAAGTTCATAATATAACTCTCTCCACTCAACGCCTGTCCTACCTATTCATCTTGCAGAAGAAAACAAAATCTAAATTATTCACTGAATTTACATTCTTTTAGTAGGTAAGCCACTATCTAAGGATTCATACAGGAATTTAACAATTTAAACATCTGCATCAAGAATGACTGACACGACTCAGGTTTCCTAAAACTCTAATTATGGGTTATATACCAAAAAGACTGGAGCGTTTGTGAATGAAAATAGAAATCTCTAAAGGAGTCTATGAGTGATTTTACTTCTGAACAAAACTGATTTTCTATACTAACTGAAGGGAAGAACACAATCTGAAAGAAAATTCTTCTGACAATAGTTTAAATTAGATTTCTAGTTGTTAAAACCTTTTGGTTACCAAAGGGGAAAAGGGGTGGCGGAGGGATAAATTAGGAGTTTGGCATTAGCGGATTCAAACTACTATATATAAATTAGATAAACAACAAGGTTCTACTGTATAACACAGGGAACTATATTCAATATCCTGTAATAAATCACAATGGAAAAGAATATGAAAAAGAATACATATATATGTATAACTTAATCACTGCTTTACACCAGAACTAACACAACATTGTAAATCAACTATACTTCAATTAAAAACAAAAGAGGGGCTTCCCTGGTGGCGCAGTGGTTGAGAGTCCGCCTGCCAATGCAGGGGACACGGGTTCGTGCCCCGGTCCAAGAAGGTCCCACATGCCGCGGAGCAGCTGGGCCCATGAGCCATGGCCGCTGAGCCTGTGCGTCCGGAGCCTGTGCTCCGCAACAGGAGAGGCCACAACAGTGAGAGGTCCGTGTACCGCAAAAAACAAAACAAACAAAAAAAGAGATTTCTAGTTGTTCAAAGTTTATATATTATATCATACCTGAAATGAACACATCAAAGTTTCATCCACACTCATCATTCCACCAGCATTATCAAACTCGCCACAGTAATTTGGGGCTGAAAATAGGGTTACCAATTGTCGCTTAGCAAAGAATTCATATCCATCTTCCACCACCTGGCAAAGGAAAAGTCAAAAGAAAAAACATACTTATTTATGTGTTCTTTGAAATTCTCAACCATTAATACTAATTAAGATTAATGTGACAAATACCTGAAAAAAAAAAACAAAACCCTGTTTTGTTTTGGAAGCTTGATTTTTGTTCCACTTTCTAATTTCCTATTAGTATTACATAGCCACACACTGAAAACTTTTACTAAGTTGAGCTTACTGTACACAGATCACGCTACAAAAAATTAGCTGCCTATAGATTACACTTCTTTGTGTGTAACTCTTTTCCTTAATGATTTAACATGACTTCTAGAATCTGTTGTCAATTCCTGAGTGAACTAAACAATTTGTGTTTCCCAGTCTACAGATTTGAGAGGTATGCAATGACATGTAAATATTTTCTATTTATTTTTAGTAGGCAAGAATACTTTCTAAAGTCTTCTAGGTATTCTGATTAAGCAAAATTATCCTACAATACTTGGAGAAAGCACTTCCACAATTATTTACATTTTTATATAATTCCTACTTTAGTATCAGGTACATGTGCCGGTTGTTATTACCTCATGGTAAAATTTAGATATTAACCTTTTCTGTTAAGACTCTGTCCACCTTATCTACTCCAGCTCAGCATACTGCTTGGCACTCAGTATGTCCTTTTAGTTCTTAGTTTGCTCGTTCACTTATTTATTCACGTATTTACTAAAGAACAGGGTTTTAAAAAAAGGAAATATCTGTAGTTTGTGTTGTTTCCCATCATAAATCTCTTAATTTTAGAGACAGTAAGTTTGAAAATAAGCAGAACAGGATTTTGGAGGTGTCTAGAAAAAGATCATGCAAACTAAGGTAGTTCAGTAACCTGACTTTTAAAAATCATCACTATTTCTGAAAAGACAAATGAATAGAGACCTATAGCTGAAAAAACTGATTATCAGTGGATATTTTATTAGGAAACTCAGCAACTCTGCCCTGTTATCTTGTGGAAGACTTATTTTAATTTACCTAAACTATAAATACAATGTTCACTGATTAAAAAATATGCCAAAAGCAAAGGATTTGGGGACATAACTTCACTTAATTGAACTAGGAAATTTTAATAGAAAAAAAGGCATTTGATATACAACATGTGCAGAAAATGAGAGGCCTGTCATCTCTGTTATCACATAGGATCACATAAAGAAGGTAGAAGTAGTCAAGGGTTATGGGCAGCAAGACCACAGAAAAAAGGGGAGTACTGTAGAATAGCATATAATTAACAAATTTTGCCTTAACGAAGAAATAACAAGGAATCTTTAAGTATTATACTTACAAATTTCAAATACTTAAAAAAGTAGCAAAAAAAGATTTTAAAAAATGCTTTTCAATGTATTTTAAATTAGTTATGTTCTAGAGAGCATGAGGACTTGATATATTGTTAAAATAAGCTTTTGTTAACAAACACTAACTACATGTTACAATATGTCAGTAAATTCACAAGGCAGTGGATATTCAAAGGCCAACAAGTCACAATTCTCTCCTTAAAGAGTATATAATCTGGGCTTCCCTGGTGGTGCAGTGGTTGAGAGTCCACCTGCCGATGCAGGGGACACGGGTTCGTGCCCTCGTCTGGGAAGATCCCACATGCCGCGGAGCGGCTGGGCCCGTGAGCCATGGTCGCTGAGCCTGTGAGTCCGGAGCCTGTGCTCCGCAATGGGAGAGGCCACAACGGTGAGAGGCCCGCGGAGTATATAATCTATCGGTGAAGGACAAAAAACCCCCAAATACGCCTAAATTGTACATGTATTTTTTTTCAATGAAAATTCAAATACACACAAAACTAGAGAGAGTTCAATAAACTCCCATTTACTCACCAACCTGATTCAATAATTACCAAGACTTTGCTACATTTATTTCATTTACCCACCCCCGCTTTTCTCTGCTGATGTATTTTATTTTTTTAACATCTTTACTGGAGTATAACTGCTTCACAATGGTGTGTTAACTTCTGCTTTAAAACAAAGTGAATCAGCTACACATATACATATATCCCCGTATCTCCTCCCACACTCCTTATCCCATCCCTCTACGTGGACACAAAGAACTGAGCTGATCTCCCTGTGCTATGTGGCTGCTTCCCACTAGGTATCTATTTTACATTTGGTAGTGTATATATGTCCATGCCACTCTCTCACTGCTTCCCAGCTTACCCTTCCCTCTCCCCGTGTCCTCAAGTCCATTCTCTATGTCTGCATCTTACTTTTGTTATTTTAAAACAAACCCTAGATACATCATCTTACCCTATATACTTGAGAAGGCATTTCGAAAAATATGGACATCCTTCTTACATAGCAATATGTATCATCACAGAGCTAAAACAATTAACAACAACTCCTTGATATCTAATACCTAGCCTATAATCGAATTTCCCCAATTGTCTCTTTACAGTGTGGTTTGTTCTTATCAAAATCCACACAGTTCATTTGATTTTTATCTATAATATGTAACTATCATATTAAAATGGGGTCAAATATTTCTAGAAAGCTTCAGACAAGAACTGAAAAATTTGTTAGTATTGCAGTACACTACAAAAATATATTCCTTTGAAACCTTTCCCCTTAGAGGGTGAGAAAGGGTTAACTAATCATTAGATTGTTAATTGTGAGATCAAGGTATAGGCTTTACCTCTTCTACTGCTTTCCTTGTATAATTAGCTTTCTTGGATCTCAATTTCCTCAAAAATAAAAGGAGTACACCTGGGTGAAGTTAATAAACATCAAAACATCCAAGTTTTCTTATTTCATACCTGATGAGCTCGACAAATCAAGTCTAAATCATGACGATTCAGAAATTTACTGACTACGTCAGCTCCAAAAGTGAAGGAAACACCACGATCATTTTCTCCCCAACCTTGCACATCCTTATCTGGGTCAGACCACAGCAAATCACAGAGCAACCCTTTAAAGAATAAAAACACAGCAATGAAAAAACAAAACAAAATTTATAAAATAAAGTATATCTACATCACATTTGTTCTCCTGTCCTCTTACCCTTTAATAATAGTAATAATCACTTGCCCCCTAGTATCCCAGCCTATCAAACTTAGCCATTTTTTGTTAAAGTAACCATGCAAATACAACTGTGCCCGACTTAAAGCAGTACTCGCCAACCCTTTCCACAGATAAGACATGTGTGCATGGCTCACTCTAAAGCATATATTGGAAAACTCTGTTCGTCTTTTGTCTATAGTTTCTCTGTATGGATAACCAATTGACCCAGTAGCATTTCCTGAACAGTTCATCCTTTCCTTACAGAGCTAGCTATCCTGTTTCTGGTGCCGTAGCCTATTCCATTAATCTACTTTATTTAACACTGAGCCAATAACACACTAGAGCTTTTAAATAAATCTTCCTATTTGGTAGGCCTACCCCCTGCTTAATATTTTTCTTCAGGATTGTCTTGGTTACTTTTAATCCTTTGTTCTTCCACATATAAACCTCTGAATCAGTCTGTCAAATTCTGTAGACCTAATCGAGATTTCATTGGAACTAATTTGATCTATATATCAATTTGATGGAAGAAAACATTTTCTACAAAGGCCTGGAGGATTTAAATAAAGTATATGGAGGAACAAAATCAGATCAGATCCTTGACTTTAGAATGTTTTGGGCTTAAAAAAAAGAGGTCAGAGCTAAAAATATTTATCTAAGTATCTTCATCTTACTAATAGTAGTGTAAATCTTAGAAGGGACTGAGACTATCTTGGGAATGTAAAGTAAGACGACCAGTAAATGAACAGGAATCAAACACTTAATAAGCAGGCAGAGAAGGAATGAGCAAAAAGTATTGGGAAGGAATAGTCAAAACAAAAGGAAGAGATTAGAATAGTAGGATCTCCTGAAAGGGTAAGAATTATCTAGAAGTAGGAAATGGTTAAGTTTCAAGTACAATGAACAAGTGGATTAGGACAAAAACCTATGCTATTTACAATTAGATTACTAGACCATAATGAAAGCAATATCTTGATGGTTGAGGGGAAGAGAGAGGGTAAAGTCAAGTTGTAGTGAGATTAAGAAAGGGTGGATGTTGAGATGGTGATATTTAGTTTTCTAAGAACTATGGTACTAAGGGAAGACTGTTGTAGAATGAGTCAGCTTTAAAGTTTTTTTTGATAATCCATATACCTCATAATATAGCTTATCACGAAAGGAGATCTTCATTTTGAGTCACAGTACAGCTTATCTTGATAGGGGAAGTATCTAAAACACCCTGTAGAAATCGTGGCAATGCACGCTTAATTTCTATCATTATTTCCTAAACTCCTGTCATGATGTTTTAAGAAATCCACCAGCATACAAAATCCACTGGGATGGTCTCAGTTTAAAAGCTCTTTCTGGTCTCTAAAGAATCAGAAGCTGATTCTTTAAATACACACACACACTGCTCTATAATGCTCATACTTTCCAGTCTGTTTCCACAGAAGAAGCAGTGAGGTCAAAATATTATTCTATAATTTTAATGTGACAATAAAACTAGAATGTAGTTGCTTTTGGAATTATCTGGAAAATGCAACAGCCTAGATGCGTACAAAATCAAATAACTGTAGCAGTAACAATGTGGCGTTCCTTAATCTTAATGGATTGAGACAAGAATCTCAGAGTCAAGGTTCAATGTTTATAACCCAATCCCTAATGAATAAGCAATATAATCATTAGGCTATTGTCTCAAAAAACATAATTTATAAATTAAATTTCTAAAGATTACAGAGAATATGAAAGCTCAAAATGACTGTTTTTAGCATCTCGGAAACTTCCCATTAAAATATGATAAAAAGAGAAACCTAACGTGCCATCCTTGAAACTGATTTATGTCTGAACTATACCAACAACAGAAACTCTGAAGATGGTATCACTTGATATTTATATTGTATCTTATTTTAAATAAATACCCTATTATTTAAATACTAGTTTCTATTAGGTTTGGTCAAATATATTCTATAATTATAATCAAAATCTGGAAAAATGCATGTTTTCTTTTTATAATCAATACAAAAACATCGTGTCACTCAAGTAAGTTATGAGACAACTTACTGCAATATGCAGTATGTTGGTGGCTTACTGATAATAGAGGATCTATACAACTGTTTATAACGGTTGCTTTATAGTCATGAGTAGCATTCTGAGTGGTATCATTACACTTTCAGTATACTTTAGTACACTGAGTAAAACAGTACAATCACACTTGAAAACAAGCAACCAGATGCATGTTATTAACAATCCAATTTAGAGGTTTAGCCATGATTTACTCAGGCACTGGTTCACAAATATTTTTTAATGCTTACTTTTCTATAGTCTTTGGATCTTAAGAGTGGGAAATGAAGTTAGTACCACCCAGCCCAACCCTATTTGATGAATAATCAATTCTCCTTTACAAAATTACCAATAAATAATTCTCTTATCAGTAAGCTAAAAGACCCTTCCCCTCCATATATATATAATGTTCCTAATGTATAATAGGATTTCTAGACCCTATGGCGCTCTAGGCGATCCTCATTTTAGATATTAGTTTGTTGAGAACTGATGAATACAATAGGTATACGGTGGGTCTGACTACACAGATAACGGGACAATTAATTCAATAATGTAAGTTTTTTTTTAAAGCCTGGTAGAAACTGAGCGAAAGGGCAATTTTGCTTTTGTTAATGCTTTTAATAGTGTGACAGTGTGACATAATAAAAATACTTTTGGTCCTTGTTCCCATTCCTGGCACAAAGCTAAAACCCTTGGAATTTCCTGATAGAAGTGTCTTGTTGTTCATAAGGAGCCTCCTTTCCATCACACCTGAGTTTAGGCTAATGAGGGGACCTAGGTGGATTGGGAGGGACCCAGAAACTTCACCATGGGACCCAGTCAGCACAAAGACCAAACACATGGTTAGAGAGTTAGAACTTTCAGCCCTCCCACTCCGTACCCGCCACCTCTGGGGAGGGGTGAGAGTGGAGGGCTAGAAACGAAGTTCTATAAAAACCCTTGAACAACTAGATTTGGGTAGCTTCCAGGTTGGTGAACACGCTGATGCCAAAGGGTGTGGAAGCTGTTCACCTACCAACACGGGGCTCTCCCCATACCTTTGCCCTGTGTATCTCTTCCATGTGGCTGTTCCTGAATTTGTATCCTTTATAATAAACTGGTACATGTCTAAGTAAAGCATCTGAGGAAGTGGTTGTGGGAACCTCTGAATTTGTAGTCTGCCAGGCAGAAGTGTGGTTCTCCTGGAGACCCCACTTGAGGCTGGCATCTGAAGTGGGAGCAGAATTGTGGAATGGAGCCCTTAACCTGTGGGGTCTGGGCTAACTTCAGGGGTTAGTGTCAGAATTGAAATGAACTGCCAGATACCCACATGGTTTTGGAGAATAGGCTGTGGTATGGAAAAACTGCACACACTGGTTGTCAGAAAATGTCACACAGAAAGGTACTGATGTTTTAAGCAAAAGTTGAACTGAGGAAACAACACACTAACTGCATTCAATTCACAGGTCTTCATGGTATTTTATGATATGAACACCGTAATCAGTACATATACCAGTACTCAAATATGAATAATTATCCTTTAAAAGCCAACAGAAAAGTCAGGGTAAGTGGCAACTGTACCTAACATTTATTTATAAAATTACATTAGGCTTATTTGTTAATCAACACAGCAATTTATCCTCAGTTGGAACTTATTTGCTTCTGTTTTATTTGCTTTACTGAAAATCTGAAAGTTATTCTCAATATCTGCATAGTCAATTTTCATATTTTTTTCACATAAATGTTCACAATTTTCATAACATTAACCACACATCTCTAGAGCCTTCTGTCTCACGAGCCTTAAGAGCTCTAAAACTTTGAAATATGGATGATACAGAAAATAACAGAAAACTACTAGATAAAGTAAAAGAAGGTAATTGTAACCTTGGTTAAGAAAGACTATTTTAATTTAAAAACTTTCGACTAATTTTTAACAACTGTTTGAAGAACATAACCAATGTTGATATGAATAAAGGAATTTAGAAAGACTGGAAGGTAAGGGGACTCAATAGCAGAACTTTTGTGAAAAGTAAGTTTGACAGAACCATATTATGGTTATATATAAAATTTAAAACTTCTGTACTTTGGAGTATTAGTGGAAAGTGAAATATTTTGTATTATTCCAAGTAATCTGTAGTTAGTTTATTGACTATAAAAAAAGCTCTATTTATTTATTACACAATACAATCCTACTTCCATTAAATATAATTAAGTTCAAATATGCCAACATTTTACATTAAATATTGATTAAACTTCTCTATATACTTAACCTGTATCAGGGACATCAGTGGGTCTCATAATTCTCCGAATCTGCTCCATGGATTGCAAGTCTGGTGACAGTCCTATAAATGAAAAGATGACTCATAGTACTGACATCGGAAAAATTTTCACTCAAATAAAAAGCATTTAATCAAAGTATTTACTATGTGAAATTAAGATACTTCAAGTGTTCCTTTCAATGTTATCTTTAATATATTGGGTTATTAAATAGAATCCCACTTTGATACAACAGAACATTACCATTAGGTCTTCTCCATTTTTCCCTACCAGGGGAATAAAACTTTTCATTTCAAAAGATTTTTCAAGGAAAAAAAAATCCTACCACTCTTCTTTCTTTCCAATCATTCCCTGCTCTTCATAGGTACGCACTCAATTCCAATCCTTCCTACTAAGAAGTTTTGCCACTTCTTACCACTTAAACATGTTTACTTAAAGTGCTCACCATGTCCCATTAAGACCTTCCTACATCCCACTCCAACATGCTCAATTTCTTACATAAAAGCATAACTGTTGATCAGAAAGATAAACAAAAAGCACATGAAAATACTTAGAAATCTTTTAAGTAACCTAGTATTTCTCTTTGGTAGACAATTCAAGTCTCACATTCCATATTCAATATTCATATTGCTACATTTCTATTCTTTTTTTTTAAAAAATTTTTATTGGAGTATACTTGATTTACAATGTTGTGTTAGTTTCAGGTGTAGAGCAAAGTGAATCTGTTATACATGTATCTCTCTCTCTCTTTTTTTTTTTTTTGGTACGCGGGCCTCTCACTGTTGTGGCCTCTCCCGTTGCGGAGCACAGGCTCCGGACGCGCAGGCTCAGCGGCCATGGCTCACGGGCCTAACCGCTCCACGGCATGTGGGATCTTCCCGGACCGGGGCACGAACCCATGTCCCCTGCATCGGCAGGCTGACTCTCAACCACCGTGCCACCAGGGAAGCCCCAACTACATTTCTATTCTTAACTATACTAATGTGCAAGAGCTACAATTTCTTCCATGTTTAGTATCTACTGTAAAATGTTTCAATTAACATAGTAAATTATGTCCTATCAGAGAATAAACAATTATTACCTCAAGCGTAGATAAGTGCATCAATCTGTCTTTTAGCATTTTTCTACCTTAATTCTTCCTGCACACAGATGAAAAACTAATTTTCTTATAGTATTTTCATTAAACTATCTCCCTGTACAAAAACCCAATATGGCTATTAAACCATTCAAAAAACTCCTTTGCTCAGTGTTCAAACCTCCATAATCTGATCCCATCATTCCCCATATATATTTGACATTCTAGTTAGGCCAGTCCTCACACATTCCTTCAACTAGAAAGACTGTCTCAAGTCCTTTTCACCTCCAAAACCCATGCCTCTGTAAATGTTTGCCCAACAATTCTCCACCTTTCCTGACTTTTCACTATAATTACTGTCTCAACAAATACACATAATTAAATTCCTTTCATTACTCAATTATCTGTTTTGAAAATGTTTTATCAATAGGTTTTAAATGCCTCAAGATAGCCAGATCATACACTATCTATATATTTGCACGGCATCTAGCCAAGTGCTAGACACATGTTAGTTTTTCAAATGAACTTTCATATATTCAAGGTTATTTAACACGTCATACAGAATAATTTATCATAGTACTAAAAAATTATTTTTAGGACTAAAGCAGACATATTACATAAAACCTAGAACTCTTGGCATGTGAGAACATTAAACATTGAGTTTAATATTATATATATGTTATATTTATATATTTATTTATATAACATAAATATATTTAGTATTGTATTTGGATTCTGATGAAAAGTATTTAATAAAGATGGGAAAATGGTCATGATCCTCTCATTTTTACTGATAGTAGAGGTATCCTTCTGTCAAAACTGAGGCAAAGGAAAGACATTTTTTCAAGCAAAACTCTGGTTTATCCTCATATGTGAAATTCTTTAAAGACAAGTACTAAATTTGCATTTTCATTATGTAAATAACCACAAATTTCTAGTTATTAAAAGACATTTTAGCCATGTTTCAAACAGTTTTAATCACTTGAGTTTTCAAATAAGCACTGCTTTGTTTTTCCACAGCATCTCAATTATTATAGGCCTTTTCTAAATAATGGAAGAAAAAGAAGAAAAACCCATAAGGTGAATTTATTAGTCTACCTCCATGACAACAGAAGATCTTCTCATCCACAATGGCAGCTATAGGCAGACAGTTGAAACAATCAGTGAAGGTCTTCCACAATTTAATATTAAACCTTCGTTTGCCTATAAAAAGGACAAGGAATAGAATAAATCTAAAACTGTTCTCATTAGTTATCTAACAGCAACAGACTTATGAATGATTCCAATTTTATGTTTATTTAGCACTTGTTTTTTCTATAATGAGTGTGACTTGTATACTTTTAAAAAGGTAATAAGTATAATAAACATTCAGCACCTTCAGTAAAATTACAAAGACTACAAATATAGTGCCAGGTGTTTTATGAAACACTTTTGCCTTTTAAGGTCACTATAATATAGCAACTTTGAAACAATCTAATAGACTATTAGTTTAATTTTCCGTTCAAAATGTTAAATACCTAGCCAAGTAAGTAAGCAGAAATGAAAAGGGTGCCTCTGGAGACTGTCCGCTTTAACTCTAGTGCACTGGTAACACGGCATAAACTTACTGCCAAGAAAGGAGAATTTCCAGGTGCTTAACTGGCTTTCACTTCTGAGTAAATTTTTACTTGGCACCATAGTAAGTATAAGTAGAGACACAAAGGCTATAATTTTCCTGCAGTCTAGCATAAAGAGCTACAACAAGCACAATCTCAAGTGCACGTTCACCTTTTTGGAGTTACTTGATTTTTCTGAATTTGGCAGTAAGTTGCAACAACTAACCCAACGGAGGGATAAAAAGACACAAAGCACTAATTTCCTATGCTTTTATGCCATAACCTGCCCCTCAATGAACAAGTATAACTCAAAGTGTTTACAAGCTGCTCTCAACATACATTTCATTTGATGTCACTTCTATCCTTGAGGATATTCAAGTCCATATTTTATCCTTTAATAATATACCTCTATTTCTAATGTAGCTTTAGAAAAGTGGTTGCAGCTTGATGTACTACAATCCACTTCCTGTCTACTGGTCTGATTTAAACAACTGAAACCGTTAACAGTACACGTTAGAAATAAAAATGCAATATGTAAAATCAAATACAAAATCACTCCCACTAGAATGTAAACTCCATAAGAATAGAGATCATCTCTCTTGAGCACTGCTGCATTCCCAGTATTTAGAATAGTACCTGGCATATAATACATCCTCAAACATTTGTCAAATAAACGATTACATGAATCAAGAAGATAGGGGTTCTAAAAGAACTCTACCATAATTAAGGACGGAAAAAAGCAAAAAGCGATTCTAATGGAGAATTCAGCATTAAAAAACAAAATTCAATTTGAAAATCATTGTTAATTGGTTCCAAATTTAATTAACCAAACATGTTCATTCACTCCCATACTCTAACAAAAGCAAAACACCAAAGTCAAATGTAGTAGGGTAATTCAGTAATTAACACTTGGAAACACTACCACACAACAGCGAATCAGTGATTTCTTACTGATGAAAAAGATTACAACAAAATAAGGACATCCAGAGTATTCAATATCCTTATCTCTCTAGTTTTACAGGCACAGATTAAAATTCTAATAAACTTCAACTTTTAAATAATTTTATAGAACTTCTCAATATTCTTTGTGACACAGGGTCAATAAGAGTTTCTGTCATATCACAAGAAAGTTGAGAGTTAAAACCTTAATGGAGACTAGAAAACCACAGGCTACTGTCTATAGTGACCTCTGTTCCACTTGGATATTTTTACTATACAAACTAATTATAAGAGGGCCTTTCAGCTGAGTAAGCTGCAATTAACCTGAAACAACATGACCAAGGAGATCCCCAGGAACCAATTTAATTAATAACATGTTTCCCAGTTTTAGGTTCCTCTTTTATGTAAGGCTCTCTTCTTGGGCTTCTGTTTGATAGACCACATTTTTAAAAACTCTGAATTGAAGGAACTCTTTTGAAATGGAAAACTATTAAGGAATTTTTCCTTTAATAAGAAATAAGCTTTTATTTTTACTTACATTCATCATAGAATCCATAAATGCGATTGATGCTAGCACACTCATGGTTTCCTCTTAAGAGAAAGAAGTTCTCGGGATATTTGATTTTATAGGCCAACAGCAAACAAATGGTTTCCAAAGACTGCTTTCCTCTGTCCACATAATCTCCTAAGAAAAGATAGTTGGCTTCTGGGGGGAAACCTCCATATTCAAATAATCGCAGTAAATCTGTATACTGTCCATGAATATCTCCTAAAAATAGAAAAAAACAGTTTTAGAAAATTGATGGTTACTGTGGTACACAGACAGCTTCTATGAAATGATTCTCAATGTTTATACCCTATGTAATCCTCTTCTCTTGAATGTGGGCCGTAGCTAGTAACTTACTTCTAACAAAGAGGATACAGCAAAAGTGAGATGGGCTTTCACTTCTGAGATAAAGTTACAAAAAATTGTAACTTCCCATCTTGCTTGCACTCTCTCTTGCCTTCTCTCATGCTGGATGATGAAGCCACCTAATGGAGAAGCACATCTGGTAAAGAACTAAAGGAGGCCTTTGGTCAACAACTCATTAGGAACTGAGGTCCTCAGTCCATTGGCCCATAAGGAACTGAATCCTTTCACAATTGAGCCCTGAGATGACTGCAGGCACAGATGACACCTTAACAGGCTGTGAGAGACTCAGACCCAAAGGACCCAGCTAAGCTATGCCTGAATTCTTAACCCACAGAAACTATGAGATGATAAATTAATGTTGTTAAGCCACAAAGTTCTGGGATAATTTGTTATGCTAATACAGTTACACTATCTGGTAGTTTAATTTAGGTCCACTTTTTTATACCTAGTAGTGAGCAAACAGCAAAAACTTAGAAATATTTACTATAAATAACTTCTACTACCTTCAAATTATTCCTGTATTAAAGCATTTGAGTATCTTGTTGAGAATATGACTCACTTTAATTTTAAGATGACATAATTTGCTTCATTTCCACAAAATTTCAACTACCACCTCTTACTTACAGGTGATACTCTAAGCTAATTAATTTATTCAACATTTACTTAGTTAATATCTCTTAATTGCTACGCACTGTATAAAGGAACACCAAGTACATGACTTAATAAGCCGCATAAGAGGAAAAAAGTATTTAAAGAGCACACTACGCATCTGCAGGTTACATGGTGTGAATGTGGATCACTAAAAAACATGCAGGGGAATGAAAAGGTCTGCATATAGCAAATAATCCTTGATTGAACAAAAGCTGATGGTTAAGTTCATAAAAGCTAAGTGACAAATACTAACAGTTACTAGAAGAAAAACTGCACCATCAAACCAAAAGTCAGTGTAATACAGCATTTATACCACTTCCCACGTTATGTGAACTACAGAAAAATGCTTTCTGTGCCAACAGTTTTTCTAGCTTTAACAATGCAATCAAACTGGGACGAAGTGAGAGAGTGGCATGGACTTATATCTACTACCAAATGTAAAACAGATAGCTAGTGGGAAGCAGCCGCACAGCACAGAGAGATCAGCTCGGTGCTTTGTGACCAGCTACAGGGGTGGGATAGGAAGGGTGGGAGGCAGATGCAAGAGGGAGGAGATATGGGGATATACATATATGTATAACTGATTCACTTTGTTATAAAGCAGAAACTAACACACCATTGTAAAGCAATTATACTCCAATAAAGATGTTTAAAAAAAATGCAATCACTCAACTAATTTTTTTTTTTTTTTTGGCAGTACACGGGTCTCTCACTGCTGTGGCCTCTCCCGTTGCGGAGCACAGGCTCCAGATGCACAGGCTCAGCAGCCATGGCTCACGGGCCCAGCAACTCCGCGGCATGTGGGATCCTCCCGGACCGGGGCACGAACCCATGTCCCCTGCATTGGCAGGTGGACGCTCAACCACTGCGCCACCAGGGAAGCCCCAGGTTAACTTTAACTAAGGTTAAAGTTTTAGTTTTTGGCCAAAAGCCACTGTAAGATTTGAAAGATCAAATACAAATTGTATAAAGTTATATAATCTTCAAAATAAATTAAAATGATCACATCTAAGTTAGAAAACCATGGTTATTGCCATACTGACCTCCGAAATTCTATACCTGTTTTTTCTAACCAGTGTACTGGCATGCCCTTTCTCCAGATCCTAGACAACAATGGATATCAATTTTTGACATTTTTTTTTCAATCTGATCAGAGTTCCAGATTTATTTTTAAATTGCATTTCACTGATTACTGGTGAGGCTGAGGATCTTATGTTTACTGGCCACTTGAATTTCTTCTACAATCTGCCTCCACCCCTTAAATTTTATCGTATTACCTTTTTCTTGTTTCTAAGAACGCTTTATATAGTGTGAACAGCAATCTCTTAATCTGTTGTATATACAGCAAACATGTTCTTCTTGTCTCTAACTTGTCATTTTATAAAAGTCTCAATTTCTATAATTTAATGTAATAAAACCTAGCAATCCTTTTTTTAACAAAAATTTTTAGGTGTTTCCTCAATCATCTTCAATGTAAATATAGGATTCAAGAGACTGTTTCCTACTTTACCCATTTACATACCACAAATTTTCAGTGGCGCTTCCAATTCCAAAAGAATAGGCTGGCTGAGAAAGATCTCCCGAGACTTGATACATAAGCCCCGAACTTCTGCTTCAGTCATCTGCACAATCTTTCCTGGACGACATCCTCGTACTGGTAAACAATAAACAAAATGGTCAGTTTTCTAAAATTTATCCATAAAATAATAATTCTTAAAAAGGAGTCATGCCCATATTTTGAAGATCAAAAGAGTCACGTAGGCAGCAAACTATCAGATATCCTGTTGTGTCCTATGGCTGACAGTAAGGCTGACAGTAAGGTTATTCCATGACCTCTGGCTCTTCTCTATCTCCACTGTTGTGGTTTCTGAGGCTCCTCAAAGCTGCTGCCATGGAAATGCGGTCTTCTTTGTTCTCCAGTGGCCAACTTAAAGCCTCACAGCCCAAGTGACTAAGACTCATTAATTAATATGGTTCTCAGTAACTTCTGGGATGGAGTGGGGAGGAATGGTCCATGGGTAGTTCCTTATTTGCCCTACTGAACTCAACAATCATTTCCTCTCATCATTACCTTCTCCACTGGCTCTTTCTCTTTAGATACACTGCTAGCTCCCATTCTATCTCATTTTAAAAAGGAAACAGAGACTATACTTCTATATACTCCTATCATTTCCCATTTACAATTAAGTCCATGAATTTCTTGCTAAAAATTGCTGATTCCTTTGTCAGGCTGAGAGAGGCTTAAAAAAAAAAGTCGTCCCCCCCGCCGTCAAAGCCTATTCGTGTATATATTCCATAAGTATAGTAATATATAAGTAACAAGGAGGAAACAGAGCCAATGTTGAAATGTGTTTTAAGCAAATATGACAGTTAATAAGATCATCTCTGAAATTCAAAACAATTATCAGCAGAACTGCCTTTATTATAAGAACTTAGCATAACTTCTACATTAGTACTAGTTCTCAAACATCAATTACCTACTTCCCATAAACATCTGAATTTTTTTAAGATGAAAAAAACACATCTAACTTTGTATCTTCCACTAAGTATCTAGAATACTAGCTTAGATTCAATGCTCTGCAATAGGAACAATTCTTAATCTTGGTATGAAATTTTTTAAAATTAATTTATTTATTTGGCTGCATTGGGTCTCAGTTTATCAGTCAACTGATAAAAAGGAATAAATCAAGGCCGCCCGTTGAGCATCTTTTCACGTGCCCGTTGGCCATCTGTATATCGTCTTTGGAAAAATGTCTATTCAGGTCCTCTGCTCATATTTTAATTGGGTTTTTTTTTTCATGTTAAGTTGTATGAGTTCACTTTTATCCATAAAGATATCCAACTGATTTAGCACCATTTATTGTAAAGATCATCCTTTCTCCACTGAATTGCACGGCTAACTTGGTAGAAAAATTAGGTGACCATACATGAATGGGTCTGTTTCTAAACACTCTACGTAGTCCGTTAACCTGTTTATTTTTACATCAGTATTACGCTATTTTTTTTTTTTTTTTTTAGTTGTGGCATGTGGGATCTAGTTTCCTGACTAGGGATCGAACCCAGGCCCCCTGCTTTGGGAGTGCGGAGTCTTAGCCACTGACCACCAGGGAAGTCCCAGTACTATGCTATCTTAATTACTATAGTTTTTAATAAAGTCTTGGTATCAGGTAATATAATCATTCTCATTTTGTTAAGATTTCCTGGGCTAAAAAAAAAAAAAAAAAAAGATTTCCTGGGCTAATCTAGGTCCTTTTGCATTTTCAAATATGTTTTAAAACTGGCTTGTCCCTTTCAACCCTAACTTGTTTTAACTGGGAATGAATATGTAAGTCTAGGGAGAATTGATACCTTAACAATACCGAGTCTTCCAATCCACGAACATAGTATTTCTCCTTTATTTAGGTTGTCATGTTTGTCTCAGCACTGTTTTACAGTTTTTAGTGTGGCAGTCCTGCAAATTTTTCATTAAATTGATGGGAGGTGAGGGGCGCTGATACTGTAAATGTGTTTTCTCATTTCATTTTCCAATTGTTTAATATTAGCATATAGAAATAACGGATTTTTGAAAACCGACTTTACTTCCTATTCTAACAGTTTATACATTCCTTTGTAGTTTCCAAATATATACAATCATGTCAGCTGTGAAAAGCCAGTTCTACCTCTTTTCCAATCTTTACATCTTTTATTTTCCTTCCTCACTGAATTGACTAGGACCTCCAGGACAATGTTGAATAGAAGTGGTGCTAATGGTCTTCCCTGTCTGGTTCCTGAACTTGGAGGGAAAAAACATTCTATTATTTCACCATTAAGTATGAAAGCTATAATTTTGTACATACTCGACTAGTTTGCTAAGACCTTTTATCATGAAGAGTCTTTAAACTTTGTCAAATACACTATCTCATTTATTGAGATAATCATAATTTCATCCCCTTTATTCTGTTAATACGACTTATACTGATTGTGCTGAACTTGGATTCCTAGAATAAGCCCCACCAAATCATGACATTATCTTTCTTGTATATTGCAAGATTCAATTTGCTAATATTTTGCCCAGGATTTTTGTGGCTATATTCCTGAGAGATAATGGCCAGTAATTTCCTTTCCTTGTTATTTATCAGATTTTGGTATTAAGGTTGTGCTAGCTTAAGAAATCAAGTTGGGAAGTGTTACCTTTTTTTTAATTTTCTGTATGAGACTTTATACAATTGGTAAAATTTCTTCTTTAAATGTTTAGGCCACCAGTGAAACCATGTGGGTCTGGAATTTTCTTTTTGAAAAGTATTCTAAGTACAAATTCATTTTCTTTAACAGATACTAGACTATTCGGGTTTTCTATTCCTTGTGTCAGTTTGCCAAGGTTAGTTTTTCATCTAAATTATCAAATTTATTAGCATTAAGTTATTTAGAATCTTATTATGCTTAAAATACATATATTTAAAACTTTTCTCTGAACCATCTGAGAATAGACTGCATACATCATGCTCTTTTACCCCTTAATACATCAGTATTATTCCCTGATAGTATCTCTTACACAGCCACAATACAAGTTATCAGATTCAGGGAATTTAATATTTATACAAATCTTTAATCTGAAGAATGTACTGAAGGGACTTCCCTGGTTGCGCAAATCTGCCTGCCAATGGAGGGGACACGAGTTCAAGCCCTGGTCTGGAAAGATCCCACATGCTGCAGAGCAACTAAGCCCTTGCGCCACAACTACTGAGCGTGTGGTCTAGAGCCTGATAGCCAGAACTACTGAGCCCACGTGCTGCAACTACTGAAGCCCATGCACCTAGAGCCTGTGCTCCGCAGCAAGAGAAGCCACCGCAATGAAGCCAGGCAATGAGAAGCATGTGCACTGCAACGAAGACCCAACGCAGCCAAAAATAAATAAATATATAAAAAAGTTAAAAAAGTTAAAAAAAAATAAAGAATGTACTACAATTTTAGTAACTGTCTCCATCATGTCTTTTACAGCATATTCTTCCCCAGTACAGAATTCAATCCAGGATTACATTATTGCATTATTTGTTCAATCTTTTTAGTCTCCTTTAATAGTGGTATCTCCTATATCTTTTTCTTTTTTTTTTTTTTTGCGGTACGCGGGCCTCTCTCTTCTGTGGCCTCTCCCGTTGCGGAGCACAGGCTCCGGACGCGCAGGCTCAGCAGCCATGGCTCACGGGCCCAGCCGCTCCGCGGTATGTGGGATCTTCCCGGATCGGGGCACGAACCCGTGTCCCGTGTATCAGAAGGCAGACTCTCAACCACTGCGCCACCAGGGAAGCCCTCCTATATCTTTCTTGATACTGGTAAATTTAAAAAAAATTTTTACATTATCAGTCTTTCTAAGGGGTTATCAATTTACCAATCTTTTCAAGGATTTCATTTTTAAAAAAAATCATACATCTTTTTATTTGATTTCTGCTCTTATTTTTATTATATCTTTCCTTCTACCTTTTTTGGTTATAATTTATTCTTCTGTTGTCTTGAAATAGTTTAATGTTCAGTCTTTTTTTCTAATATATACATTTAAAGCTATATGTATCCCTCTAAGCACTGCTTTTAGCTGTAACTGTAGAAGTTTTAACACATTTTCACTATTATTTAGATCAATGTATTTTGTAACTTTCACTGTTATTTCTTCTTTAGCCAATAAGACATGTGAAAGTATTTACATTACTTAATTTCTAAATACCTGAGGATTTCCCAATTATATGCTATTGATTTCTAGCTTATTACCAATGAATTCAGAGAACATATCTGAGATCTCTCCTTTCTTTCAAATTTAGAGATTTGCTCTATGGTACAGTATATTTTATTAAGTGTCCATACATACTTGAAAAGTATGTAATATCCTACAGTTGCTGGGTAAAGCATTCCATGTGTATCAATTTTACTGTGTTGTTTAAATCTTCTAGATCCTTGCTGATTTTTTTTCTTGTTTATTAGTTACTGAGAAAGGTGCATTAATCTACTATGGTTGTAGTTTTGTCTATTTCAAACTTTTTGTTCTATCAACTTTTCCTTTTTGTGTTTTTGACCTATATTATTACATACCTAAAAAATTTAAGATTGTTATATCATCCTGTTGAATTTATTCCTTTAAATTGTGCAATGCTCTTCTTTCCCTCTAGCGATTCTTCTTACCTTACAGTCTTTTTCTGGCATAGATATAGAGCCGACTCAGTTTTCTTTCGGTTAGTATGTGCATAATGTAGTTTCCTCATTCTTTTACTTACCCATCTGTGCCCTTAAATTTAAAATATGTCCCTTGTAAACAGTATATGGTTATGTCTTCTGAGCTTTGTCTGGAGTGTTTGCTCCTCTCACATTTACCATAATCACTGGGAAAACTGAGTTGAAGTACACCATCCTGTCGTTTGTTTTGTCTCATCTGTTTTTTATTCCTTTCTCTTTTCTTACATTTCTTTGGAGTAATTGCTTATCTTTTATTATTCCATTTTCTCCTCTATTAGCTCTTTAGTTATATATTCTTTTTCTTTTGGTGCTTACTCTAGAGATAACATATGCACTTGTGACTGATTTACCACTCTCCAGACTTTTGCTCTACAGCTGTCATATACTGCTCCCATATATTTTAAACCCCCCAAGTCACAATTATTTTAAACAGTCCTAATTTATATTTATACACATTTATTCTTATTGCTATCTTTCATTTCTTTCTGCAGTTCTGTGCTTTTATGTGTGATCATTTTCTTTCAACATGAACTTTCTTTAGCATTTTTTAGTGCCATCTATTATCAATAAATTTTCTTAGTTTTAGTCTATCTTTATTTTGCCTTCACTTTTGAAGCATATGCTCACTACATTTAGAATTGTAGGTTAGCATTCTTTTTTTTTCTTTTAGCACTTTAAGAGGTCATTCTATTGATTTCTGGCTTCTGTAGTTTCAGGTGATATATCAACCATCTCTCTTATTATTGTCCTGAAAGTAATGACTTCTTTCCTTTGGGAGCTTTAAAAAATTTTTTTCTTTGATTTTGGGAGTTAAGTCCATGATGGGTCTCAATATGACTTTATTTACATTATTCCCACTTGGAAGTCACAGACCTTCTTTAATCTTGTTTTGGTATCTTTCTCAATTTTGGAAAATTCTTGGTTAATATATCCTCTATTCCACATCTCTTGTCCTTCTGGGAATCCCATTACACATGTTAAACCCTTCCATTGTCTTCTGTTGCTTTCTTTCTGTACTTCCCCTCTATTTTTTCTCTCTCAGCACTGCATAATTTCTACTCAACTCTTTTTTTCCCCTAGTTTACTACTACTCTATTTTGCTGTTTCTAATTTGCTAGTAAATGCACTACCAAATTCTTAAATTTAGTTAATATATTTTTTTAGTTGTACAGTTTCCAGGTCTGATAAAATTTTTCTTTTCCTCTTTACCTTGAGCATATTAAATCAGTTATCTTCAAGTCTGTGTGATAACTCTAATATGTGAATTCTGTGGATTTATACCTTTTTCTCCTCTTGATATTTTGGTCCATTAATCCTGTTAGCATTCCTGTAGTATTTCACTGAATGAAATATTTGATTATGGATGAAAAACTGTACAATTTCTATATGACATCTTCCTCCATGGAGGGCTGTTTCCTTTAGCAGCAGAGTACCAAGGACTCACCCACATTTTCTTTTCTTTTCTTTTTTTGACTGTGTTGGGTCTTCATTGCGGCACACAGGCTTTCTCTAGTTGCGGTGAGCAGTGGCTACTCTTTGTTGCGGTGTGCGGGCTTCTCATTGCGGTGGCTTCTCTTGTTGCAGAGCATGGGCTTTAGGCACGTGGGCTTCAGTAGTTGTGGCACACAGTCTTAGTTGCTCCACGGCACGTGGGATCTTCCCGGACCAGGACTCGAACCTGTGTCCCCTGCATTGGCAGGCAGATTCTTAACCACTGTGCCACCAGGGAAGCCCCTCACCCACATCTTCTTGAGGGCTGGTCTACTTCATTTTGCCCTCAATCTTGGAGAGTGGCCATGATGGGGGTCTCAATGAAAAACTCAGGGTATAATATGGCCTCTCTCACTTCATAAAGACTGAACTTCAACTTGTGCCATGCTGGTACTGTGGGGGATGCTGGAATCTCTGCTCATATCCTTAGCTTCCCAGACACTGTTTTCTTCTGGTTTACTTAGAATCTTCCCTTGCACGTGTGTATCTTAAAAATCAATGAGCTTAGGGGGACCTGACTGCAGATTTTGAGGTTAGAGTCTATGTGATTCTCTCCTCTTTTAGACTTAAGTTTCAACTGCTTTAGTTGCCCCAGACTTCCACCTCTCCTCTTTAGTCCAGTAAGACTGCCACTTTTTATTTGGAGTCTATTCCCCTATGCCTCCAGGAGTGACTGTTGAACACACTGGTGCTTTCCTTTTCTTAAAGATCAAAACCCTCAAAAATTTCCTGTGTTGGTTGCTCTTCAACAGTGGAGTGGCTGCTCAAGTGAAAACAGAGAAGTACACAAAATATGATCATTGGGCACACACTAGAAATTCAGACGCTTACGTGAAGAATTTTGAGGAACACCTTGCCAAGGACTAGACACTACTGGCCTTAACCCCATATGTTATCTCAGCAAATGAGTCATTCAACTTAGGTAGAAGCATCAAGGTCTCCTGGTTCCTGATAAAATAATCTTTCTGCACAACCATGTTTACACCAGAAAAGGGGGAAAACACTAAGGCCTGAGGGTCAAATTTGGTCCAATCCCTGTTTCTGTGTGACCTGTGAGTTAAGAGTAACTTTCATACTTTTAAAAATAGTTGGAGGGGGAGGCGGGGGAAGAACAATACTCTGTGACACATAAAAATTATATCAAATTCAAATGTCAGCGTCCATAAGTAAAGCTTTACTGGAACAAAACCACTCTCATTCATTTACGTATTACCTATGGGTACTTTCACGATACCATGGCAGAGTTGAGTAGTTGCCATAGAGACCACATGGGGCACCCTCATGGCTTCGCACTGCTTCCCAGGGTACTAGAAATTGCAGAGATGCAGTTATAACTCAACAGTGTCTTCAGCATCTACTTACTGCTGTGCTGCAACATTTTATTTTACTTTTATTACCAGTGCATACTCATCATGTCAAAGGAAGAAAACTGAAATATGAATGTCTAAGGCCCAGTGGAGTGTGGATTATTTTGTTACTGAATTAGATGACTAGGCATTGTATTTATGACATTATAGCTGTGCTAAAAGAATAAAATATATGTTCACATTAGGAAACTAAGCACTTCTTCACAACATTCCTATCTCATAGGAAAGTAACAATCAAAAAAATTTTTTTAAATTGTAAATGGAATCTCATCACAGCAGAATTTCTTCACAAAAATAAAAATGAGGCTGCAATGAAAGTAAGCTTCCAACTGGTTCATGTATTAGAAAGTGAGGAAAGCCATTTACTAATGGTGAGTTAATTAAATCATATTTGTTTGGAAAAGCCAGAGAAGTATGTCCTGAGACTATAAACTTGTTTAAGACTATATATTTATTAGTCCTTCCGTAAAGACAGTTCTTGAAGGGTTGAGGACACTGAAAGCAACGTCGATAATCAGTTAAAAAAACAAAAATGATTTTGAGTGGTTTCCTTGGCTCTTGATGAGTTCACAGATATTGCCAATACTTAGCTTTTGCTCACTTGAGGAGCCAATGCTGAATTTGAAATGACTGAAAAGTTAGCCTCTATGAACAGTCTGTGTGGGACAACCACAGGCAAGAATACTTCCGAAGGGACTTCCTTGGTGGCACAGTGGTTAAGAATCTGCCTGCCAATGCAGGAGACACGGGTTCGAGCCCTGGTCTGGGAAGACCCCACAGGCCGCGGAGCAACTAAGCCCGTGCGCCACAGCTACTGAGCCTGCGCTCTAGAGCCCGCGAGCCACAACTACTGAAGCCCGCGCACCACAGTGAAGAGTAGCCCCCGCTCTCTGCAACTAGAGAAAGCCCGTGCGCAGCAACGAAGACCCAACGCAGCCAAAAATAAATAAAATAAATAAAAAGAATACTTTCAAAGAAGCTAAAGAAACAAACCCAAAACATGATGGAGGTAAAAATACTCATGGAGCAGGAAAAGACTTAGTTGGACAATTTAATAAAGCTTGTGAAAACTGAAGGTGTTTAAAGCTTATGGTGCAATCACTCAGTGGAAAAATATTGAACCAGTGGTATCAATGGTGTATTTCATTAGCTCTCATGAACTTAACCATTGTCAGTTACACAAATGTTTGTCAGAAACAAAAGCTGAATATCCTGACTTGCCCTACCACACAGCAGTTCAGTGGTTTAATAGTGATAAAGTTTTATTGTGACTTTTTTGAGCTGAGGGCCAATATCGACATTTTTCTGAATGAGAATCACCCTCAATCACTACTATCGAGCACTGAGTAGGTTTTATAAATTAGATCTTGCTGCAAACCTGATAATGTTTCTTAATAATTCAACCTAAAATTAAAATGTGAAAAAATACTTATGTGTGAAACATACACTATGCTAAGTCACTCTGACAACTAATGTTGCTTGTAATCACAAGCAAATGTCAGGTTGCTTTACACAGTTCCAGGGCTGTCAAATGTTAAAACAAGTGAGATCTCCATTCCCTCACAGATTTGCACTGGACACTATTTTCTAAGCTCAAACCACAGTTCTTACGGCATTCTTTAGACCTCAGTGTTAGTGCAAAATAAGTCAAAATCCATTTAATTGTGCAGGTGAGGAGCTTCCACCTAACCTCTCACTGGAATTGACTAATGTGCAATGTTATCACATGATAAAAGGCAAATATTAAGAGAGAACTAATAGAATTCTATAAATACCTTCCAAGTGATGACTAAAATCACTTAACTAAAACCACATGCTTTTGGATTGATAAGTTTCAGTAGTACCTACCTATCTGTGTTAAGACACCTTCCAAGATGAAATACATAGAATCTCATTATAGATCAGCATTAACAGATGAACACTTCCAGTTGATTTCGATGATACAGAACACTAACTTTGAACCTCAATTAAGCAAAATGTTCTCTTCCCCCAAAAGAAGTCCCTTCTTCTCATGATTACAAAAATTTATACTCCATCATTATTTTTCAAATTTCATATTCATGTAAAAACCTTTTCAATGCAGGTTTGTTTTTTAAATTACAAATGGTGTGTGTCATATATGTCTGTGTTGTGTATACACTAAATTTTATCTGTCAATAACCATCTGCTATTTTCTCCAGCAAGTTCTTACTAATAACTGTCTTCTCTAAAACAGAAAGAATGACAAGGAGAAAAAAACACCTAATTCCACTATTACATCTGCCACATGAAATCTTAGTAATCTTCATTAACCTTTAACATTTTAACCTCTACCCTACCAAAAAGATTCACTCAAGGTTACATACTAATCAACAGCAAAGTTAACATAAATCCAGATTTCCTAAATTTTTTTTCTAAGATGAAACAGCAATTTCTCCATATTTAGTATGAGTCTACTTTAAGCCACAAAGAAGAAAAAAAAGTAAAATTTTTACAGTTGGCTAGAATGGGGAATTTTGGGTTTAAATGAAAGAATTAAGCCACTGCCATAATTTCAATGTATCTTAAGTTTGCCTGCTTCATGTGATTTGAGCCTACAGATGGCCTTCAGGAGCTCTGTATAAAAACCCAAACTGTAATACTGTGTATGCACATACACATGTATACTTTTCTGAGAAGTCCGGGGCTTTCATGATTTTTCAGAGGGGTCTGTGTATTGCCGTAAGTTAAAAAAATCATTCCAGGTAAACTAGTAAACAAATAGATAATGAAAAAAGAGTGAAGAAGAAAATTAACAGATACAGGGGAGGACTAGACATTTCAGGAACAGAAGAAGGGAGCACCCTAGTCCTGTGGTTCTCACGAGTGTGATCCCCTTTTTCACTGTGTTGACATCTGCATGGTGCAAAAGCAATGGTGATTAAAACACCGACACCTCAGCAGAAACCAAATCAGAGGCACTAAATTGCCACACACAGCGAAACAAAAAAGGTCCAGTTTCAATTAAAAATGCCCTTGCCCTTGATTAAGCAGTAAAAACAATCAATTTTCTTACATCGCCACCAACAAGTATACATCTTTTTAATATTCTGCATGATGAAATGAAAGTATCCATGAAGCATTTCTGTTGCATATCAAAGTACAATGGTTGTCTTCAAAAAGAGCACTTGTATGACTGTTTTAGTTCCAAGCTGATATAGCTACTTTCACAGACCATCTCTTTTACTGGAAAGCACAAGTGACAAACTATGGTTATTCACACTTAAGATATTTAACAGATACTCTTGAAAATGAACAAAGTGAGCCTGTCACTTCAAAGAAAACAACTGACAGTATTTGTTGCTAGTGAAAATTAAAATTTTGGAAACCCTGTATCCAACACCATGAATTTGACAGCTTCTTCATACTTAAGGACTCTTCTGATACCTTGCTGTAATATTAACAAATGTGAATTTTTTGATGTTGTATAAAATGTGTCAACATTTGAACATCTGCATAAATCAGCTTAACCAGTATTTTCAAAACGACCAATGCATGTTACAAAGTCATTTGTAAGATCCATTTAAAATGCAAGATAGATAAATGGATTTTAATGTAAGAGAACAATATTTCAGATTCTACATTACAACTAACCTTTAAGAAATTATCACTTGTCGATTTCTGGTATAATGTTAAAGAATATCCACCATTATCTAAAAAGGCTATTGAAATACTCTTTCCTTTTACAACTTTGTATCTGTAAAAGTACAGATTTTCTTCATATACTTCAACCAAAACAATGTATCAAAACAAACTGAAGCAAAGCAGATATGAGAATTCTGTCTTCTACAAAACCAGACATTAAAGACATGTGCTTATCACTATTATTTTTGTTGTAGAAAACAAACTCTGATTATGTAAAATGAATAGGTTATTATCGTTATTTTACATGAATTAAAGAATATTTTTTTAAAGAATATTTAAAAATTCTTAGTTTTAATTTCTAACACAGTACTGATAAATAACTCATACAAATCAAAGTTCTTGTCCTCAGTTATTTATTTATTTTTTTGCGGTATATGGGCCTCTCACTGCTGTGGTCTCTCCCGCCGCGGAGCACAGACTCCGGACGCGCAGGTCCAGCGGCCATGGCCCACGGGCCCAGCCGCTCCGCGGCATGTGGGATCTTCCCGGACCAGGGCACGAACCCGCATCCCCTGAATCGGCAGGCGAACTCTCAACCACTGCGCCACCAGGGAAGCCCCTCAATTATTTTTATGAGTACAGAGTAGTCCCAAGATTCAAAGTTTGAAATCCATTGCTCTCTAGCCCCTAGCCAAAAGAAAGCATACACCGAATCTCCTTAAATCACCTTTCACCATTTAATTCTGCCTAAAAATATCTCTCCCCCTCAGGACCAACATTAATATGTCAAACCAGATTATAAATTCTGAATAATGGGAATAGGAAAGAAATGTTTTATACATACATACATACATACTATGTATGAGTGGTTGTATGCAACAAACAATGTGGAGGGCACATCTGTTAGATCCTCACAAGAAATAGCCTTCCTTTGAGGAGGGTCCAGAGCTCAGTAGCATAAGAAGCCCTCTATTACCTTACACTCAGGTTTATACTAAACAATAACAGTAGCTAACATTTTCTGAGCTTTCATTATGGTCTAAGCGTTCTACCAGTTTAATTGTTACAGATACATTATGAAGCAGGTCGATTATCATCCTCAAAATGCAGAAGAAACTGAGGAAGAGCTGAAATTATAATACATCCAGAACCTGTACCTTTAGCGAGTATAAACATGGTCCCCCACTATAACAATACTTACTGAACTACCTTGAATAAACACTTAATTGAGTATATATCTGTTATCATTCAGGATTCACATAACTATTGCAGTTAACGTCTGATGTTCATAAAA
Source organism: Delphinus delphis (assembly GCF_949987515.2). Classification (NCBI taxonomy): domain Eukaryota; kingdom Metazoa; phylum Chordata; class Mammalia; order Artiodactyla; family Delphinidae; genus Delphinus; species Delphinus delphis. The sequence continues at coordinate 67,846,094 of NC_082694.2, forward strand.
TATGTTCCTTTCTGTCATTATATAACTTAGATCTTTCTCTCACTTTCACTCCAGAAGCCTGGTCATTTTCTTTCACTACTTTGGCTCAATTATTTGATACATATTCAAACAACACAGATGAACCTACAAGTACCTATAAAGTTTGCCTCTCAGTTTACTATTTAAAATAAAAAAGAGCCATAATAACTGCTAAATATTAGAGAAAGCTATATAATAGATGTCCTTAAATATGAAAAGTAACTTTTTTTTTTTTTTGCATTACGCGGGCCTCTCACTGTTGTGGCCTCTCCCGTTGCGCAGCACAGGCTCCGGACACGCAGGCCCAGTGGCCATGGCTCACGGGCCCAGCCACTGCGCAGCATGTGGGATCCTCCCGGACCGGGGCACGAACCCGTGCCCCCTGCATCGGCAGGCGGACTCTCAACCACTGCGCCACCAGGGAAGCCCATGAAAAGTAACTTTTGATTTCTCTAAATCTTGAAAATAGTAGGTAGGATTAAGGGAAAAGTTAAAATGGTGTTAGACAAGCACTCAAAGCAAGAAAATGTTTTGATCAATAGTTTGGAAATTGACTAGATGGGAACTCAGGCATAGTCTGATGAACATTCTAAGGATTAAATTCCTTTATGGGGAAATAAACTGTGTCAAAACCTCCAAATTACACAGTGCCAGCATATATCAAGACCCAAAGGCAACATTCCCACCAGATCGCGCATGTAACATAAATACCTCAATTTGTCTTTGCACAGATGTGGGTAAATTTGGGAAGGGAGAGCCCTGAGGTCAGTGACTATTAGGAAGGTTATGTATGTCCTCATAAATCACTTTGCTATACACGTGAATAGTGGGTAGGCAGATTAAAGGACAATTGTCCCTGTCCTTTTACTACTTTTTCTACTGCATGACAAGTACCCACCTAGACCAGGAACTGAATTCCTCCATTAAACTAGGAAAAGACTGGCAACTAGTTATTTGTACTTACTTAACTTCAGAATGAGTTTCTGCATTTTTAGTCCCCTACTTCTAATTGTGGAATAAAGACAATTTCTATTAAAGCATTTTCATTTTATCTTTAAAGATGGAAAATCTCTGAGGTACAGTGTATTTCAGAGAATGAGGTGTAAAAAAAAAAAAACTACATTTCACCTACCAATAACCAAGACTTCAAAGGTAATCATATTCAATCTTGGGGGAAGATGGAGGGTTTACAAAAAGAAAGATGAGTTGTAACCTTAATATCTTTCTGCTTCCTATCTTCACTGATCCCCTATTTTCCCAGAAAGAATAAGCCTTGAAATGGCTACTTACAGCTGCTAGAGGAGCAGTGATCGCTGCCTGAGGGTATAAATTTGTATTCACTCAAAATTAAATCCTAGAAGATTAAACTGGGAATCCCTATCCTCCACCACCACACCACTGCTAAGCCTACTGACATTTACAAACCATTTCTTCTTGCATCCCTATAGCCCAAGATTTCCAGGATCAAGGTTGTTTCTGAAACTTTAATTATTTCTAAATATCTTGACATTCTTAACACTGACGTTATTTTACCTGTTAAGAGTTGTTTGAGAACGTATACTACTGGAATGGATACTCTGTTAAAAGATAAATGTGGATAATAAGACTTCAGATGCAAAAAACCTACTTGATAAAATTTACTATCTTTATCTCACTAATCCTAAATCTTAATATAATCCTGTCTCTAGACTCAAATGTAAATAGATTTCTAAATCCCAATAAATCCTAATCTTGGTTTAGACATTTACCAGAAAAGCTCCAGCTCTGTATTTTCAAATAAAATAAAAATACTCTGGACTACTTCTTCAAACTGTCAAAATTTCCCTCACCTGCTGGAACTGACAAGAAAACCAAGCAACCAACCTAATCCCTGAATCTCTGAACAATGTAGCATCTTTATGCCTTCTCTAGCTTCTCATCTAAAAAGAAGCAAGAGAAGAGAGAAAGTATCCCTAAGACCATCTCCCCTATTCCTCAACCTGCTCTTTTTTAACAGACCTGGCCTTGGGTCTACACAACAACACTATCCCTGCAGAAGTTGAGGTTGCCGATATCAACTAGCACTTCCTTCAAACTGCCTAATCTTTAGACTGCTGGGTCATAATTAAACAATTTAATCAGAAAAGAGGCTTTAACCAGTCTAACAGTTCCTCAAAAAGTTAAACAGAGTTACCATTTGACCTAGCAATTTCACTCCCAGCTATATACCCAAGGGAAATGAAAACATATGCCCACACAAACACTTATACATGAACATTCATAGCAGTATTATGCACAACAGCCAAAAAGGGGAAACAACTCAAATGTCCATCAAGTGATAAATGGACAAATGAAATGTGGTATATTCATGCAATGAAATATTATTCGGCCATAAAAGGAATGAAATACTGACACATGCTACAACATAGATAAACTTTCAAAACGTTAAAAGAAGCCAATCACAAGAGACCACATAATGTATGATTTCATTCAGATGAAATGTCCAGAACAGGCAAAATCTATAGACAGAAAGTATATCGGGGTAGCCAAGTAATGGGAGGAGTGGTGAAGGGAAAAGGGATTTGTTGGCTAGTGAAAACAGGGCTGTGTTTGAGGGTGGTGGTGGTGAAAACTTTCTAACGTTGATTGTGGTGACTGATGGTTGCACAACTAAAAAACCACTCAATTATACACTTCGAATAGGTGAAACTGTATGGTAAGTGAATTGTATCTCAATAAAACTGTTGGGAACAGAGCTGGCACAATCTCAACCATCCGGAAGCAGTTTCCCACACAACCCTCTTCGCAAACAAGCAGATTCTACTCAACCTTTTTCAAGTCCTCCAAAATAAATTCAACATTTATAGTCTGAATAAAGCTCCCAGGTGATTTCTCTATACTCCCACTGCCATCCTAACTCCTTTTGGAACTGCTGATCAAAGTAAAAAGCTTTTACTGGATTTTCCAGGATACCCATAGGAACTAGCTTCAATTTCAACAAGAATGTGGTAGCAGGATCACTAAAGAGTGGTAGGCATCTTTGGCTTTGTGGTTAAGTAAAACTTAACTCAAGAAAATATACTGGCACTTCCCTGGTGGCGCAGTGGTTGAGAGTCCGCCTGCCGATGCAGGGGACACGGGTTTGTGCCCCGGTCCGGGAAGATCCCACATGCCGCGGAGCGGCTGGGCCCGTGTGCCATGGCCACTGAGCCTGCGCATCCGGAGCCTGTGCTCCGCAACGGGAGAGGCCACAACAGTGAGAGGCCCGCGTACCAAAAAAAAAAAAGAAAGAAATATACTGAAGGAACATGCACTATCCAAACAATAAATCAGTATACTGTTTTGCATTAAATAATAACAAAAAATTTAAACGTAAAAGGCACTTTGGAAGTGAACATCATTTGGCCACCTAAAAAACACAAAGAAACTCATAAAATTACTAAAAGTGTTATAGCTGATTGGTAATAAAAGTTACTAAAAGGGTTATAGCTGACTAGCAATCTGATGTAATAAAAAAATCAAGAATATGTTATGGAACTACAGTCAACATTTTAAAATGAGATCAAGTCCTGCTGATTTCCCCTCCCTTGTACAATACTTTCATTTAATACTGAAAACAAACAAGCAAAAAAACCTAACTATAGCTATTCTGCTAAGCAGCTTTACTTGAATTTGAGTTAATAATTAGCATGTAACATCACTGAAAATCAAGGCAGACAAAAGAATTCTTATTTGAAGATTAAAAACAATTATTTATTAGAAAATCCAAGTCTGTTAGGATGTCTTTGGACAGGTCTAGATTTTGGAAAAGGGAAGGAGAAGAGGAGAATTTAAGAATCCCAGGGAGGCACGGTCAAAACTAAACATACTTCCCGGGATTAAGAAGCAAGTAATGGTACTCTTTACTGTCAGAGAGCAGGCTGAAAAAGCCTGAAAGTCACTTGTTTAGACTGGGAGTTCCCTGAGTGAAGAGACTGTGTCTTATTTTTGGATTCCTGGTGACTGGCACAAAGCAGGTCAATAAATGCTTGCTAATTTAAAAGGGGAAAACGTCTGGAAAATGATCACCCAAAACCAGAACCCAACACGTATGTAATCTGAATTCACAGAAACAAACAGAATCACTTAGCCTATTTTCCTCACCGTATCTTTTCTCTTAACAACCTTGAACAATCCACTAGTGAAGTTTCTTAATTATCTATAATCTTAAAAGGGTGCATCTGACTTAAAAGATCCCATATCAAAGATTTAAAAACACATAAGTCTGCTGTGTTTTATGCCTATACAGTATATAAATATGTAAGTTTATGTAAGATAAAAATAAAGAAGTTGAGATACAAGCATCAGATTTTTAAATATTTACGTTTACAAGCCAAGTTCATGGTGAGCATAAACTTCCCCCAAAGTTAACAAGATATTAAAATTTTTAAATAGCTACACTTCCCTCTTATAACAATGCGTAACTACAATACATACACTTTTTCAAAGCAAATGTCTCACAGACCCAGTAAGATGTTCACATCTGTGTGAACACTGACTGCAGGCACCAGGGGGCCTCCCAAGAATAACTTGATAGTAAAGGAAAAGGCAAACAAGAGTTCCTGGTGAAACTTTGCTTCTTCCTCAGTCTTAAGAGACTCAGTCTTAGACTGCTGGAAGGCTTTCACATCTGGAGCAAGTATACTGTAGTTTGTTACACAACGGGTACACAGAGAACTGATAAAACACCGACACTTTGGCTGAAAAAAGGAACTAGCGCCCTCCCTTCCGCCCCCCAATCACACAATCTTCTTCTGCGATGATTTTCCAAATGTAAGTACACATTGTTTCACGGTGGCAAACAATTATCTTCAGGAAATTTGAAAGCCAGTAACAATGGATATGTAATCCTTCCACGGCTTCTGACAGAGAGAACAATAATTTATTTTTTTAAATGGCGTAGTTTCTTTCCTACACACTCACAAAGCAGCTAGTGATGACGCAAATTTTAGGGTAAAGGGATTCACTGGCAGAAGGCAGCGACTGACTTTGAATAATACCCTGGCCTCTCCATCTCTTCCCTTTCCCTCAATCCCCGACCCTCACATAAAACTATCCAATTACGAACAGAAGGGCCCAGAAACTTCAAAAGCTGCTAAGACCTGTAAATATCTTTTAAACACAAGAGAGGCTTTACAATCGACCTTTCCTAAGTTTGTGCAGAAATTAAATCCTGCTCAAACCTGCTAAAATTCTCAAACCCGAAAACCAATCCCTTCAGCAAACGTGTCTACATTTTTCTTGCGTGCATCTTCAGCTCGGTCAAAGACTTTTGGCTTACTATGCTTTAAAGCTAAATAATACATGGGCGGGACTCAACTCCCGCTCACGTTATCTTCTCCTTGAATAGAGTTTGTCCTGTAGCATCATGTAAAAATGCCGAACAGATCAGTCGACTCAAGGAGAAAATTTTTAAAAATTCACTCCGGTAACAAGAAGCGAAGGCATCCAAGGGCAAGGCACAAAGAGAACAGAGAAGAAATACACGTCCCACGGGTGTACAATGCCCCGGAGCACGCATCCCGGCACCCTCCTCGCGAAGGGTCACCCGGCACCCCCGCCGGCGCGCCGCCGTGCGGGTCCCCGAAGGTCCGCTGGGGCACTACTTGCCTGCGGGGACAGCCCCTGACGCCCGGCCTCCCCTCGGCCGTGTTCCCGGAGGCCGCTCCCCCCGGCCCACCAGCTTCTTTGCCCCCTCCTCGGGGGCCGCCTCGGGGCGGGAAGTGGGGGGTCCCCTCGGGCTCCGGCGGCGGAGGAACAAGGAAGGCTAAGGGAGGCGCCCCCTCCACGCGGCCGGCCGGGCCCCGACTCACCCTCCAGCAGTCGGGTGATGAGACTATCCACGTTCAGCTCCCCGTCCGCCATCTTGTCGGCACCAGACGCTTCTTCCCAGCAGCGGGAACAAGGGCTTCTCGACGGCGGACGCTGCGGCGACCGCTCGGCGTTCCCTCACCTAGAAGTCACGCGGCGTTTCGACCCCGGTTCCAACTCCCCCTTCCCCCGGGCCCTCCCCCCACCCCCTTCCCACCAAGCAGTGGAGCGCGCACACACTCGGAGGCACCCACGAGAAAAAAAATAAACAAGTGGAGCCCCCAAAAACCGGGCCGCGTCAGACCCAGCCCCCACCTCCTCTTCCTCCTCGGCACCGCCCAACTCCGCAAAGCTCACCAGCGCCGCCGACGGCCCCTCCCGCAGCGCCACTCACTTCACACCGCCCTTCCCCGCCACCGCGCCACGCAGCCCTCCGCGCAGGCGCACGGCGCACTCGCTCGCGGCCCCACCTCGCCCGCGGCCTCCGCGCAATCGCACTGGACTCGGTTCTCCCGCCGCCGCCGCCGCGCCACTGCCTTCGCGCAGGTGCGGCGGCCTCTCTCGCTACTTCCACTGCGCCGAATCTTCGCGGCTGCGCAGGTGGCGCCCCTGAGGCTCTCAGGGTTTGCTGCGCCGGGGAAGCTCCCGTTACGCAGAGCGCGCGTAGGCAGCGCTGACCTTCCCGCTTCCCAGCTTCCCGGGTCCAGGGCGCTCAGCAGATGTGGTTGTGCTCTTTCCGCCTTGCTTTTGTTTTCTTGGTTTCAGTCCCTGGTTTTGCAAGTAGTTCCTCGTTCCTGGTAAGCGGGAAACGCGGACTGCGTTACCCATGTTTGAAACTGGGTTTACACGTTTGCAAAGCAAGAAGGGGTTACTCTGCTGGAGCAGTTTGACGTTGCACGTAAGGGGTTTCATACCTTACGGTTCCACAAGGTTGGTTGCCCAAGTGTCCCTGGATGAAATAAGTTAAAGTGGGCCCTGGGAGGGTCAGCAGTAATAATATTTTACATGGGTACCGTTGTCTGCCTTCTATAGAGCGCTTTCACATATCTTACATCTTCCATTCTGTGGATACTGCTTTTCCACAGTGCATTTTGAACAAGAAAAATACCTTCATTATATATTGCTTAATCATCCTACCTTGTAATTGTTTTTGCATTTATCTCCTGCACTCGACCGTGAGCTCCTACACGGTAAACCCAATTTATCTTTGTGCCTGCAGCTCCCACTGTATCTGGTATGTAGAAGAGAGGGACAAAGAAACGCGGAGGCTCAGGAAGGTTGGTTGCCCACCTCTTCTTTCCACCACAGAATTCGGCCTCTAGAAAAGCAGGGGAAAGAGTAGCCACGCAAAGGATCTGGGTAAGCAAGAGTTTTTGGCCTGTTCTCAGAAGTGGTCAGACCAAAAGTCTTCACTCATTCCTCAGGTGTTTGTCCAGAAACTCACAAACAAGATGCTATCTCAAGCTCAAGGCAGTGCTTCTCCCACTCACATATCACTAATAATAGCTAACATTTATGAGATCCCTGTATGTGCTCTGGCACTGTTTTAAATGTTATAGTACATATTTCATTTAATCCTTACACCAGCCCTGTGAGGTAGGTACTATTATTATCTCTACTTTGTAGATGGAATTTATTGAAGCACAGTATGGTTAAATACCTAGCCCCAAGTAAACGGCAGATCTGGGATTCAAACCCAGGCATCCTAGTGCCAGAGTCTGCACTCAACAATTGTGATATACTCCCTCTCAGTGTATGTGAACTGAGATGCTTAAATATGCATGTGTTACAACATAAATGTCGAGAACACAAATCATACTTTTTTGGGGAAAAAGCATTATCCAATCAAGTGCTTTATGATGGTTCAGATGACTTACAGAGATAGGATTTCCTGATCCCTTTTTTTCTAGCTTTCTGTCCATTTCAAGATTTAGCTTGTGGATTGGTGGTGAACACAGAACAGGTGACAAGCTATAATGGTGATCCTGTCTGGAGTAGTTTTCACAGACTCTTATTGCCACCAGTTCATCTTAGGGCCTTTATAGGTGAAGAAATGGATCCTCATCAAACTCTTTTGTTAATGACCATTTATTTATACCCTGCTTTATTCCAGAAGAAGGGATTTAAAGTAACTTACGTAAATACATGAAGTAGGATAAATTTAAAATATGTACAGAGAAAAAGAGCACAAAAGAAAACCAAGAGTGGGGAAGATAAGATAAAACCAGCAGTATTGTATGTAAAATGCATGGTGTAAGGTCCTATGGTTTGCTAGGGATAAGTCACAAATATGATTCTAAGCTTTCTAGCAACCAAGGAAAGTTGCAACCAATGAGAAGCAAGTGGAGTAAGTGCTCTGGCTGAGCTGGAACTGAGACTTGAATAGACCAGCTTGTGGAGTTGGATGCCACTTTCCCAAATCTCTTCCATGAGCCTCTAAACGAGTAACAGAATGTTTAGAACACTTAAGGTGTCTTCTTATCCTCCAATTTTCATGGGGCCCATGAACCCCGTGAGAAAGAACTTTGAACCCTGTCCTCCATTAGGGTTTATATATATTCAGATATATTTAAGGGACAAGGGACACTCAAAGGAAACTGGATTGAACAGAGAGAAAGTGAGCATCTTAGAGAAAATCACCCCAAGTGGAGGAGGGCAGAGAGAGGCCGGTCTCAGCAGAGTTCTGGGAGTCAGAAGAGCTCAGAGGGTGGTTCTGAGTACCGTCTGGTACTGCCTGCAGCTGGAGATGCCCCTTCACCCCCACCCCACCAGGTTTTCTAGTGCCTTCGAATCCTGGGTAAGAAGGGACTATTATAAAAATGAAAGAGCTCTATCACTAGGGGCCCAACCAACTTTCCTGTGGGATCCCCCTCCAAAAATATTATATAAGAATTCAGAATCAGACGTCTTCAGATTTTGAAGCTTAGTGCATATACTATGTATTACTTAACACCCCAGCAGCTTCTGGGGCAGCTCACTATAAACTGAAGCATTATTTTTTTTTTAAAGAAAATCATATGAATATCCATGTCATGTAAGGTAAATAAAGACTGCATTTTGCCTCATATCAGTTCAAGTCAGAGTTGCCGTTAAAGCAGCCTCCCCACCCCGAATAAAACGTATTTATTGAAGGAAATTGGAAAACAAAGAAAAAATATAAAAATCACCTATAATTTCACCAGCCATAGCTAACCACTTTTCTGTTTTATTTCTGAATATATATTTATATATTTTATATCATATATAATATAATTATATATTTATTTATATAGACATATATATGTCTATATAAATTTACACCAAGGAAGTAGAGCATTCTTATGAAACTTTTCGTAAGCCGAAATGTCATAAAGCAAAGAAGCAATTACCCTAGGACACATCTTGCTAACAGGTGCACAAAATAAATCGAGATAAAGCACAGATGCTCACAGACACAGTTCAAAGTTATGGCAGCCTGATGCTGAGATGCTGAGTACAGTTCCTAGAGAAGGAACTTGGCGGTGCTTGATGTGTGCATTTCCTCTGTAATGGCTTGCTGCAGAACTAACGCTAATCACTATTTTTACTTTTCGCCTTTTTTTGTAACAGTGAAAATCCTCTTTGGATTTCTTTTGGTTAGCGGAAAAAGATACTCACGTAGGTCTTTCATAAAAGCAAAGTTGCATACAGTGAACTTTCTAAAAGCAGGGAATAGATAGATAGATGTATACCCATTTTGTAAAATGGGGATCATTCTTCACTTCCATTTCATCCTACTTGGTTATGTGAGTTTTCGTGTCACATTTATGTGAATCTCAGTTTTCAAAGTTTATTTAGACCTTAAAATGTGGATAAGCGGTTGAGGGCAGAGGAAGAGGTAAGAGGTGGAGATCCAGAGGTCAGAGGAGACAGTGCTGCAGGCAGCAGCAGCAATAGAGGCAGTCAGAGCCACGATGAGGTTCAAGGGTAGGCGGGTACCAAAGAGACAGAAGCCTCACTTGACAGATACTGACTCTCAGGAAGTTCTTGGCCTGAGTGTGAGCAGTGGTCCATGGGCAGAATGGGGGTTGTCAGTTAGGGAAGTCAGCAGCTTGGAAGCAGGACACGAGAAGGCTGCCATTGGTGTAGGAGCAATGTGTGGTGGGCAGCAGCTCTGTAGAGCACCTGAGCCTGGAGACCAGGAGACTTTAGAGCAGAGGACTGGCAGGGAGTGGTTCTGATTGCATGTAGGAAACTGCCTCCCTCTCTTTCTGGACATGTGGCAAGACTTAGGAAAAGGATCAGGCTAAGGTCCCGCTCCTGATGAGACCAGGATTGTTAATCCAAGAGACTAGAGGGCAAACTATTAGCTAGACTCCCAACCCAGTGTGGCTTTAGATAGTGGTGTGTGGGAGCCAGCTTACACTGGCTCATGAGAGCCAGTTGTTAAACTTTCAGAGAATTTTGCAAGCCAGTTGTTAAACAGAGTCATTATTTAAAAAGTAAATTATATAGACTTACAAATAAATATAACAAAAACAAAGGTAATTATTGCTCAAGATTCATCACATTCTATTTATGTTGCTACATTTTACTATTATGTATAGTCTAAAGGTTGTTAACATGTACTGTATCTGTATGGTGGAAATACTATATAATGAAATGCTGCTATGCATCTCTTTCTAACTCTACCTTCAGTGATATTATATTGGCCATAGTGAGAGCAGTATTTACACCAAGGAAATTAGCACATGTTACAAATCTATCAGCTTTTTCCACCAGAAAGCTGGTTGTTAAACATTTACCAGCATACCACTGGGCTTCGGGAGGCATAACATGCATGTTAATATCCTTGGGTAATTCCAGAACTGTCTGTGGAGGGAAATTGGACTTTCTGATTGTAAAGGACTTGGGGAATCATGATTTAGGGTCTTAATAAAATCATGATTTTATTTGTACTTACTGACAGGAAATACCTGGGCCAGACTAGTGCTCAGAGGAGCCCAACTATCACTGTGCTGAGATCAGAAAGATGTCCCTATGGAGTGTCCTCAAAGAAGGCACTTTGGAACACAGTGAACAGCAGCCTCATGATTCCTTTTAGTAAACACAGCACAGACTTTCATAGGGATGTTTTATATGCTTCTTGATATTAGCCAGTAGCCAATATGGTGTGAAAGTGAATAGGTTTAGGTAGCAAAGTGTGAAGGTTGTGATAGTGATATATAGCTCTTTGCTGCCTTGACTAATCCAGGATAACTTATAAATGAATGAATCAACATTCATCAGGCTGTCCTTCCATGAATATGATTCCTCTTAATCAAGTCTTTAATAGTCTTAAATGGCAGTAAGTTCTAAATTTTACTAGATATACCTTGAGGGCAGCCATTCTGTATATCAAATGTCATAGACTTTTGTAGTCAGCTTAATTCAAGGATACTGAGAAACCAGACAAGGACACATGCATCAGTAGGAGGCCACCCCTGTCAGTACAGAGCCAGACCTGGCATACACCTAGGCAGGGCCAAGAATTTTGCTTAGGATTTACTTTTGGTTTCATTTCAATACACACGTGAGAGAATAATCAAGCACCAGAGTGATCAGCTAAGCCATAAGGCACGTCCTCAGTCATTTTAGCCCCCCAAATTATAAAGCCAGGTATAACCAAATACCTCTTCCCCTGCCCTTGGCCAAAACCCTCCCCCTTTCTCCAGTTCTGACACCCCCAACTCTCTGTCTCTCTCTGTCTCTCTCTGTCTCTCTGTCTCTGTCTCTGTCTCTGTCTCTGTCTCTGTCTCTCTCTCTCTCTCAGTGGAACATTGTCTCTTAAGGAAACTCTCTGGTGTATGCTTCAAGATAAAATGATCACAAAATAAATGCCTAGGTTAGCGTGGGGTTTCTGTCCAGACCGGCTGCACCATGTCGAAGGTTTCCTTTAAGATCACACTGACGTCGGACCCGCAGCTGCCGTACAAAGTACTCAGTGTTCCCGAAAGTACACCTTTTACAGCAGTCTTAAAGTTTGCAGCAGCAGAATTTAAAGTTCCTGCAGCAACAGGTGCAGTTATTACCAATGATGGAATAGGAATAAATCCTGCACAGACTGCTGGAAATGTTTTTCTAAAGCACGGTTCAGAACTGTGAATAATTCCTAGAGATTGTGTTGGAAGTTGTTAATATCTGCTGCTTGGAACATAAAATCCCCTTCCAGAATAAATATTGGTATTTTTATTGTTGTAAAATTGGAGTCAGGCATTTGAAATCCTATGAAAACACCAATAGTTGATGAAGTAATGAAAGGTAACTCTCTGTCCCTTCTTGTTGTTCACACTCTTCATGTGAAGAGGGGACACTTCTCTGTTGAGGGTGTCATCACCATAGAAGGTCACATTACTACCTCACAGCACACACAGGTGGTTCGTTGGGGGTAAATGGATTATCCACCTGTGTCATAACTGGAGGGTGCTTCTGATCATTCTTTCTGAGAACATTTGGAAAAATGAAACTTACTGAATCTTCCTATTTGTCTTTGAGTTAAAAATGTAAAAACTTATCAATCCATACGTGGCAGTTTGCTTGATAGCATCTGACTTGCAGACACAAAAATAGTTGAATTCTTCATTATATATCGTTTATGATAAAGGATCACATCAATGAATAACTGTCTTTTTATCATTTAGCTTGTTTTAAAGTTTCAAACTTCTTGAGTTCTTATAAATTTTAATTTAAAATTCAAATAGCCAAAAATTGAATTTTTGATCTAGCCCCTTACGTGTAACATTGGTATCCCATGCCAAAGAGTTTGAGACTACAGTAGAAGCATCAGTTGCTGAATTATGCATTCCTTTATTGATCTTTTTTAAAAAAAACCTTTAAAACAGAAATCCTAATATCCTAGAATATTAGGATGATATTTCCAAATAACGTTCGGGGAGAAAGTATTGTTGTAAAGAAGATCTATTGTTCACAACAGAGCTCAAGGAAATGCTAACTGAAATGCTCACTAATTCTACCTACTGAAGACCCAACATTTAAGGAAGTGTTAAGATTAGTTACTAGAATGAATAAGAAGCTAGAAAAGGCAGATGGGGAAGCCCAGATGACCAGGCTTCTAGTAAGAAGGAAAGAAACAAAAATGAAGGGGAGCAGAAAGCTGTAACAGAGGGTCACAGAAAAGGCCAAACTGGATAGACAAAACTGCAGAGGCTATGTTGGGAAGAACTGAAAGGAAAATAAAATACTTGACATTGTTATAAGGAGCAGAAGGCAATCAGAGAAAGCAAAGCATAGGCCTTGTCAACATACAGATTTCAAAATTCCCCATAGAGAATCTAAAGAATGATAGGCATAAGGGAAGATTTTGTTTGCCCTTAGAGAGGACATCAATATCTGTGCACATCTTGAAAGGTGAAATGAAGGCTCGTAGTGATTGAAAACTGGTGCTTGACTTGCTGTATTCTAGATGGTAAGCTCTCTGTAGGCAGGCCTGGTGTCTGTCTTGCTCTTTCTAGGCCTGGAAATGTAGGCTTTCATTGAATATGTGTAGAATTATTCATGGATAAAGTATTTCTAAGACCAGTTTTTATCTAAGTGTGCATAGGCTCTAGGTTCATTGGGAAAAAAAATAATGCAACCGAATCAGTATCCGAAGGGTAATGTTGGTTAAGTTTAATGAAGTAACTAGATATTGTTCATATGTTTGACAAATGAATGGCAGGATTCTGAATTGTAAAGGGAAAAAAAAATTGTGCTGAGGTAGTATGTTGCTAATGTTTGGGGAATTTTTTATTTTTATAAACAAAGTCTGATGCTTAAAGACTCCTGGTCTTTAACAACATTAAGCCTCAGTGAACCAGAAATTTATGAATACACATTTTCTGAATTTTTGTTTTATTTAGATGTCCCCCATTCTGTTTCTAGCACAAAATTCTGCCTGATTTGTTACATTAATAAGTTTTATGATGTCTTGTACCATAATTTGTTTAATATTTTTTTCTTTGGTTGGAAAATTTTATTGCAGTATGTTCTTAAAAAATATTTTCTTAAAGAACTAGACATTTTGTTATTAAATAAATGTGATCTGTAACTTTTTGTGCAGAATGTTTTGAAGTGTTGTATTTAGTTTAAATGCTTTATTGGTACATAATTAATATCTTGTGAAAATACATTTTCTTATACCATAAAAAGAATAAATGCCTAGTAATTGAAGGAGTTAACTGTATAACTGTTAACTATAAGACAGTTAAAGTTGGAGGGCAGCTATCACAAAGGATGACTAATTTTTGAAGAGTTGATCTGTGGCTCTTTTTTTCCCTCATAACTAGATTACAGGGCTGTCTATTTAGGTCACTCCCTAGTTTGTTACAATAAAACCATGTCATCTACCTATATGAGATTGTTTCTCTTTCAGTGTTCTCCTATCTTTCTCATTCAAAGATATTTAAGAAATAACTCAATGTGTTTGTTGGTGAAGAAAAGTACACCAAATGGGAAAGTTTGTTTCAAATAAAACAGTTTAAGTGTTTTGTTTCTAATGAAGGTGGCTCTCCTCATATAGTATATCAAAATTATGTTTGTCACCTTTTCAATTGGAGAAGGTTTGCTTCTGAATGGTTTCATAAGTCTCTGTTTCAGTTGGCTTTGGTAAATAAAACAAACAAAGGGATATTAAGTTTTTAAATGTAGTTATAAAATGAGTGGCTCTCCCCTAAGACCACATTAAAATTAATGGCACGTATCTCCTAAAACTAGAACCAGATGTGTCTGTGAGCTGTGAAAAATATTTATTGGAGTGACATCAACCCTAATAGACCCTTTTATATAGGAAACACTGGTTAAATAGAATATTTTTCAGTTATTCAAATCTTGATTCAAACCAAATCTAGTCTACTATAAATACATTCTTAATTGAAATATCCTAATGTTACTTATTATTTGAGGACATCTTATAGCGAATAGACCTCCAAAGCAAAGTGAATAATGAATTGTTTCAGTATTTACGAAATATTTAGTATGTTTGATTCTGTACTGAAGAAAACATGATCTTCCCAACTTTCAAGTGGTTTAATGGCTATTTGGGAAAATGACCACAAAATGATTTGGATAGTGGGAAAAGCATTGGCTTGAAGTTGGGAGACCAAAGTAGCTGCATACCCTTAAACAAATCTCTCTGTCTTTCTGAACCTTGGCTTCATTACCTACAAAATTAGTTGCATTAATGATCTCCAAAGTTTCTTCCAGCTCTAACAAGTCTTTGATTCTAGGACACACAAATGAAACCCAAAATGTAACATAATATTGTACAGGCTGTCCCCAACTTAGGAACTGGATCAACTCCAAAAGGTCAATTGTTTGGAACACAGAATATATTTTCCCACAGAGACTGTGGTACAAGTGGCGGTTAAATCCTAGATCCGTCTGCAAAATCAATTTAATCCTTAATGTAACTGTAGAAGAGTATCCATGGTAATATGGACTCTAACCACCAATTACGTATAACAAAGTTTATGGGAAAAGCCATTGAGGGATTCCAATTTGGTATGGCAGAAAACAGCTATCAGGGTTTTTTCCACTACCTGAAGCAATAGGCATGAAGCAATTCTAGTTCTAATTTACAGGCAGACCTGGGCCCCAAATGATAAACAAAGCCTGGACTGGCAGCATGGAGAGTGAGGCTCTGATACCTCTGATCTCATAAGGGGGGCAGGGGTCGGGGTGGCTGAGGACAGTTCATAGTGTCTGGAGTTTTGGTTGCCAGGAAGGAGTTGGCTCCAAACCAAAGGATAGGGAATGTAAGGGCAGGAGGAAAAAAAGGGAGTGAACATGTATGTGCTGGAAACTTTTAAGAGAAAAGATGCAATTACTTTTTTTTTTTATTGGAGTATAATTGCTTTACAATGGTGTGTTAGTTTCTGCTTCACAACAAAATGAATCAGTTATATATATACATATGTTCCCATATCTCTTCCCGCTTGCGTCTCCCTCCCTCCCACCCTCCCTATCCCACCCCTCCAGGCGGTCAGAAAGCACGGAGCCCATCTCCCTGTGCTATGCGGCTGCTTCCCACTAGCTATCTACCTTACGTTTGGTAGTGTATATATGTCCATGCCTCTCTCTTGCTTTGTCACAGCTTACCCTTCCCCCTCCCCATATCCTCAAGTCCATTCTCTAGTAAGTCTGTGTCTTTATTCCTGTTTTACCCCTAGGTTCTTCATGACATATTTTTTCTTAAATTCCATATATATGTGTTAGCATACGGTATTTGTCTCTCTCTGTCTGACTTACTTCACTCTGTATGACAGACTCTAGGTCTATCCACATAAAAAGGAATGAAATTGAGCTATTTGTAATGAGGTGGATGCAATTACTTTTGATCTCACTCCCTTTGTGGTTGAGGAAGTTGAGATCTAGGAAGGGTACATTGCACTGACTTAATAGCAAAACTAGGACTTGAATCTAGACCTAATGATTCTTAGCCCAGATCCCTCCCCTCCCCTCTCCCCCTCCCCTCTGGCTGTCATGCTGTGCAAGAACCTACTCTCTTCATCTGCCTCTGTTTCCTGCACAGGAATCCCTAGAACCCTTTACCCCCACCCCATCCTTATCCTATTTTTCATCCTCTGGTCTTCCAGGGCAGTCTGGTCAACGATCAGCACAGCAGTTTTCTGTTTGGCCCATATGTGGTTTAACAGTGCCACCAACTCAAAGAATGACTTTCTAGTTGCCAGAAAGAAGCCCCTCAGACTCCTCTCCAGTTTGGTACAAACCACCTAGAGAATGAGACTGAGTAATCCCAAACTCTAGTGACATTGAGGTACTTCTAGTAGTGATGTTTCTGTTAAGTCAGAACCCAAACTGGCTGGGCGAGCCAGTGTCCCAATGCCCAGGTGACAGGCATTGCTCCTTTGTCAGAAAGAAGGCTTCTGGCAGGAGGTTCCTAAGTGTACCATGTGCTGGGAATTTTTACTATCACATTTAATCCCTCTAAAAATCCTGTGAGGTCAGTATTTTCCCTTTCATAGATGTGGGAATGAAGACTCAAAAGCCTTCGGCTTGCCTTGAGTCACCAGGTTGGTCTGATTTCTGAGCCCTGCTGGAACAGCCAGGCAGCGCACCTTAGAGACTGGGGCTGGTTCGGTGGACCAGCTCTGGGACACTGTTGTGAGAGGAAGTGGGAAGTGAGGAGAAGGGTGGGCCCTGGCAGTGGCTGTAATCTGCTTTGATGGCAGGGATAGCTTGCTCAAAGCAGGATGGGAGTGGGCAGAAGCTGAGTGATTTCTCAGTAGGGCAGATACTTCCGGAATGAGAGGGAAGGAGGGTTCATTCACACCTACAGCCAGGGGGAGGGTGGGGAATGCCTGTCCCACACACGTGAGAGGGCTCCCGGGCCAGGCCAACAGTCCCACTTACGCAACCCTGATTTGTCCATATTTTATGCCAGGCCTGCAGGAGTGTGGTTCAGATCCTGAGCTTTTTAGAATTCCTGAGGGAGAGAACAGTGAGGTCAGGTAAGGCCATAATACAACTGGTGCAGCTGAGGGGGCTTGAGCTGGGTTGTGAAGCATTGTGGGGTTTACATCAGTGCCTTTCACATAAAGTGTCTGTGTGTTTGTTGTCAGAATCATCTAGGGAACTTTTGGAAAATACCAATGTTTGATTTCCCTTCCTCCCCTTAGGAAGTCCTATCTAATTCTCAGCATTGGGAGTAGACGAGTAGATAGTTTCAAACAATGCCCTAGGGAATTCTCATAGGGACATGCATCCCTCCTCCATTTTTCACTGGCATTGATCTCAAAAGATAAAGCAAAACATAACAAAGAGACACTCAGGTAGGAGAGCCAGGGGAGGGCTCTTCCGGTGAAGGGATCTTTTCTGGTGAAGTTTGCAAAAGTATAAGGAGCCTGGAATGCCTGGGGCAGAGGGTGTACTCAGGGAGTGGTAGGAAATAGGGTGGGGTGGTTAAGATGAGCAGTCAAGAAGGAACTGGAATGCTGGGCAGGAGAGTTTAAACCTGATGCTGTTTGAAACAGGAAACTGTTCATGTATTCTCATTCAGTGATTATCTATTGAACACCTACTCTGTGCCAGGCACTGTGTTATGTGCTGGGGATACAGCAGAGAACAAAATAAAGTGTTTGCTCATCAAGTTTGTATTCTGGTAGAGGAACTGTAGGGTGATCAGTCCATCCCAGTTTGCCTGGGACTTTCTGTTTTCTGGGATTTTTTTAGGGGGGAGTTAACATTTTATTATTTTTAAAAAATTAATTAATTAATTTACTTATTTTTGGCTGTGTCAGGTCTTGGTTGCGGCACGCGGGATCTTTCGTTGCAGTGCGCAGGTTTCTCTCTATTTGTGACGTGTGGGCTCAGTAGCCCCATGGCATGTGGGATCTTAGTTCCCTGACCAGGGATCGAACCCTCATCCCCTGCATTGGAAGGTGGATTCTTAACCACTGGACCGCCAGGGAAGTCCCAACTTTCTGCGGTTTTAACACTGAAAGTGCCTTGGCCCAGGAACCCCCTGGGCAAAGCAGAATAGTTGGTTTCCTAGGAGGTGGAATGTGCATGCATGCCTGTGTAATACTAGGAGTCATAAAGAAACCTAAAGCAGGGTAAGAAGTTGGGGATAAAGAAAAATGCTTTTTTAGAGGGGGTGGTCAGGGAGGATCTCTGAGAACATGATAAATGAGTAGCAATCTGAATAAAATGAGTGAGGGCCATGGAAATATCTCAGAGTAGGTTGGTGAGGGGTGGTTATTTCTAGCAGAGAGAAATACCGTGTAAAGGCCCTGAAGTGGAAACATGCTTGACATAGATGAAGAATAGCCTTGGCAGAGAGGTTGAGAGAAGGAGGTCCCAAGAGAGTGAGCCGTGCCGGAGACACTGGATTATATTGAGTGTGATGGGAGGCTGAGGACAGAGGCATGACCTAATCCCTCAGAAGGTGGGGAAAACAAGAGTGGGAACAGGAAGACCATTTAGGAAGCAACTTCATTAGGAAGTCTTGAAAAGTTCCTTCTCAAAAGGTTTGATCAGGGCTTCCCTGGTGGTGCAGTGGTTGAGAGTCCGCCTGGCGATGCAGGGGACACGGGTTCGTGCCCCGGTCGGGGCAGGGCCCGTGAGCCATGGCCGCTGAGCCTGTGCGTCTGGAGCCTGTGCTCTGCAACGGGAGAGGCCACAACAGTGAGAGGCCCTTGTACCGCAAAAAAAAAAAAAAAAAAAAAAAAAATCCTTAAAAAAAAAGTTTGATCAGAGAAAGAGCAGGATACAATGCCATTCAAGTAAATGAGCCTGGGCAGGATTGGGCTGACCCAGGCTGTCCTACGGTGATGACATTGGGAATGGAAATGTGGAAACATCTAGAACTGTCTTGGAGACAGGGTTAACAGAAGGTGGTGGTGCAGGATTTACAGGGGGATGAAGGAGGGTGATGATTCCAAGCTAGTCTTCCACACATTAGTTTTCCTAGTTTGAATTTCTCCCTCAATTGTCCTGATCCAAACGTCATGGATCATGAAGTTTTCTACTAGAATGAGG
This sequence comes from Delphinus delphis, assembly GCF_949987515.2. Taxonomy (NCBI): domain Eukaryota; kingdom Metazoa; phylum Chordata; class Mammalia; order Artiodactyla; family Delphinidae; genus Delphinus; species Delphinus delphis. The sequence continues at coordinate 67,865,435 of NC_082694.2, forward strand.
AAGATTCCATGGTAGGGTCGCAAGAGCAGGAACTTGGGGTCATACAATCCAGGGCACACACCGTGGCTCCATCACAGACAAGCCATGCCCCTCAGACAGCTCACCTAATCTCTGGGGCTCTCAGTATCCCTGCCAGTAGAATAGGAATGATACTGCCTGGCAGAGTTGGGAGCACTAAATGAAGTAACACTCATAGAGGACCTAGTTCAGGACACGCTGAGCCGTCAGTCTGGGTTCATTCTCTCCCTCTGTTTACACCCTGGGAGTTCAGTATGTGTGCCTGCACATTTTCAGAAGTTATCAGTACTCTATATGTCATTTTGTGCTCTTTGGCCCCCTTTCCCTCTCCCCCAGCCTGCTTATTCCATACACACATTTCTCTGTGTTGGTGGAGTACACACTCTGGTCATCTTGTTCTTCTTCTTCCTCTTCACTGGCTCTGCCTATGTTCAGATGTGCCTTTCCTTTCATTTGGACAGTTTTAGAAACCTCCCAACCAGTCCTCCCATCGTCCAGCCTATACTCTTATATCCTTCAGGCCACATCATCTTCAGTATAAAATCTAAACACCTGAGCAGGTCTTGCAGAGTCCACGTTGCCTCTGCCTACTTTTCTGTAAACTCTGCTCCCTGATTTACCCCCGTCTTTGGCCCCACCCTCCATCCTCCATCCCTGACAAGTCTACTGTTTTATTTCTTGTGCTCCCATGGTAGTTTGTACCTACTGAACTTATCTCCCATTATTTGTGTGTAAAAAGAGCAAGGTATTTGGTGCAGGGGTTCAGAGCTCAGTCTCTGGAGCCACCCAGCCTCCATCCTAATCCCAGTCCTGTTACTTATCAGTTGGGCCTAATGATTAGGGATTAATTAAATAAACGATGATACTTCCCTAAACTGGAATGCCATGACCTTGAGCAAGTTATTTCATCGTTGTGCTTCAGGGACAATAATAATATCCAACTCACAGGGTTGTCGTGAGTATTAAGAGTTAATACATCTGGGCTGCCCAGGTGGCACAGTGGTTAAGAACCTGCCTGCCAATGCAGGGGACACAGGTTTGAGCCCTGGTCCGGGAAGATCCCACATGCCGCGGAGCAACTAAGCCCATGGGCCACAACTACTGAAGCCCGCACGCTTACAGCCCATGCTCCCCAGCAAGAGAAGCCACTGCAATGAGAAACCCTCGCACGGCAACCAAGAGTAGCCCCCGCTCGCCGCAACTAGAGAAAGCCCGCGCGCAACAGCGAAGACCCAATGCAACCAAAAATAAAAATAAATAAATTTATTTAAAAAAAGAGTTAATACATCTAAAGCACTTAAATAGTACCTTCTATGTAGGAAGGCTTCCAGAAACATTGCCTATAATTATTACATCTATCTCCCTGAGTTTGAGTTCCTTGAAGGAAGAGACTAGAGATCTAGTCTTTCAAATGTTTGTTGAACAAAGACATAAGTAAATCTCCTTTTAAAGACATTATTCCCCCTTTTACTTAATTTTTTCTCTTTTAGTTTATTTATTTTTGGCTGTGTTGGGTCTTCGTTGCTGCATGCGGGCTTTCTCTAGTTGTGGCGAGCGGGGGCTGCTCTTCCTTGTGGTGCGCGGGCTTCTCATTGCGGTGGCTTCTCTCATTGCAAAGCACAGGCTCTAGGCATGCGGGCTTCGGTAGTTGCAGCATGTGAGCTCAGTAGCATGGCATCCGGGCTTAGTTGCTCCGTGGCATGTGGGATCTTCCCGGACCAGGGCTTGAACCCAGGTCCCCTGCATTGGCAGGCAGATTCTTAACCACTGCGCCACTGGGGAAGCCCTTAGTTTGCATTTTTAACAAGCCTCTCCGTTTTTCCGGATAGTGATTTACTACATTTATAATCAGATGTGCAAACTTCTGGTTCATTTTTCTTAATTACTTATGGAATACAGTTGGATGTTGACCATACATATTTGGATCTATATATTTATATCAATTTTTATCAATATATTTTGGATGGGAAGATCCTATTTATATATTGAGCACATGTATTTTCTTCATTCTGTGTTTTCCTTTAAGTATATATTTTGTGTTCTGATGTGTTTTGTTTATTTGAACTCATCTATTTTGCCTCTACCAAAAGCATCCATTGAGTAAAATAGTAGACTTTTGGAGCTTGGAAGAACTTTAATGTCATGGTCCTTATTCTTTTCATTGATGAGGAATCTGAGGGTCCAACAAATAACTTGAATCCTATAAACCAATAAGAAGAAAGGCAAACAACCCAATTTTTAAAATGGGCAAAAGATTTAAAGAAGCATTTCATAGAAAAGATTGTCCAAATGTCCAGTAAGTGTCTGAAAAAGTACTCAACATCATTAGTCACCAGGGAAATGCAAATGAAAACCACAGTGAGATACCAACTCATACTCTTTATTAATTTTATTTATTTATTTATTTACTTTTGGCTGTGTTGGGTCTTTGTTGCTGTGCGCGGGCTTTCTCTAGTTGCGGCGAGCGGGGGCTGCTCTTAATTGCTGGGAGCAGGCTTCTTATTGCGGTGGCTTCTTGTTGTGGAGCATGGGCTCTAGGCCTGCAGGCTTTAGTAGTTGTGGCACGTGGGCTCAGTAGTTGTGGCTTGCGGGCTCTAGAGTGCAGGCTCAGTAGTTGTGGCACACGCACAGGCTTAGTTGTTCTGTGGCATGTAGGATCTTCCTGGACCGGGGCTCAAACCCATGTCCCCTGCATTGGCAGGCAGATTCTTGGGCTTTTTTTGGTGTTTTTTTTTTGCGGTACGCGGGCCTCTCACTGTTGTGGCCTCTCCCGTTGTGGAGCACAGGCTCCGGACGCACAGGCTCAGCGGCCATGGCTCACTGGCCCAGCCGCTCCGCGGCATGTAGGATCTTCCCAGACCCGGGCACGAACCCGCGTCCTCTGCATCGGCAGGTGGACTCTCAACCACGGCGCCACCAGGGAAGTCCCCAACTAATACTCTTTAGAATAGTTAAAAGATTTGAAATTATCAACTGAAGGTATGTTTTAGAACTCTCACACATTGCTCTTGGAATGTAAATTTGGTAGAATTGGTTTGGAAAACTGGCACATTTATAAAAGCCAGATCTAAGGCTACCCTATGACTTAGCAGTTCCACTCCTAGTTCCACACCAGAAATGGGTGCGTGTGGTCACTAATAGACACAAACAAAATGTTCATGACAGTTTTATTTTTAATAACCAAAATTTGGAGACAAACTAAATATCCTTCAACAGGAGAAGTGATAAATTATAGTGTATTCACATGGTGGAATTTTATACAGCAAAAACAGACGAAACAACAATCTACTGCTATATGTGACAACATGCATGAATCTCACAGACATAATGAGTGAAAAAAAGGAAAACATAAAAAGTATATACTAGGGAATTCCCTGGTTGTCCAGTGGTTAGGGCTCCGAGCTTCTACTGAGGAGGCACGGGTTCGATCCCTGGTCAGGGAACTAGGATCCTGCATGTGGTGCTGCCAAAGTATATATCATATGATTCCATTTATATTAAAATCAAAAACAGAACAAATCAAAAGTGGTAAAAGTAAGGATAGGATTTACCTCTGGAGCATAAGGATATTGGCTGTAAAGGACAAGTGAGAACTTTCTGGGATGTTGGAATATCCATTATGATGATCTAAGTTTGGGTTAAACAAGTATATACTTACACAATGTGTATTTAAGATTAGTATGCTTTACTGTACGTATAGATAGATACAGATATAGCACCTCAAAGAAGAGTATTACCCTAAAATTAAAGAAAATTTTAATTTTCTTTTTTGTGCTATGTGTTTTAAATGTTCTCACCTTTTCCTCAGCTATATTTACCAGAAAGTCTAAAATGAAGTCATGATAAATCGTAACGAGAGAAAAATAGAAGTTATTATTTTTAAAAGCTAGAGTGGTATCTCAGCTTCCTATCCAGATTTAGTGCCCTGAGCCCTGGACCTAGCTAAAAATAGTTCAGAGCTTTGCCAGCTGGTGACCTGGGAACTGGGCTATATTTAGCAGAAACCAGCACGTGAGTGAAATGGGGGAGAGCCACGTGGAGCACTGTGGGTCTGGTAGGCATGGCTCACTCTCAGCAAGCTGTTTGAGCCATGCCTGCCGTCAGTAACTCAGACTGTTCCCTCCACTGCAGACCAGTGGGTAGTGTAGGGTCACAGTTTACTGGTGAGTGGAAATGAGAGGGAGAGACAAGAATCCATACTGATTAGAAGGGCAGAGGTCCAGCACTGGGAGACTGGACATAAAGGAAGTCAGAGTAGTTAAGCCCTGGCTAAACCCAGGGTGTACCTTCCTTTTTTCTTTACCAGGTTAGACTCAATTTTTGTTTTTGCAAAAATGTATTCATTTCTCAACAACTCTATTTTATCTTTTTTAATTGACGTATAGTTGATATATAATATTGTGTTAGTTTCAGGTATACAGTAAAGTGATTCAGTTATATACATACCTTTTTCAGATTATTTCCCATTATAGGTTATTACAAGATATTGAATATTGTTCCCTGTGTTATACAGTAAATCCTTGTTGCTTATCTATTTTATGTATAGTAGTTTGTTAATTACATACTCTGCATTTATCGGCCCCCCACCTTTGGTAACCATAAGTTTGTTTTCTTTGTCTTTGAGTCTGTTTCTGTTTTGTATATAGATTCATTTGTATTGTTTTTTAGATTTTACATAAAAGTGATATCATGTAATATTTGTTTATCTCTGTCTGACTTACTTCAAATAGTATGATATTCTCTAGGTCCATCCATGTTGCTGCAAATGGCAATATTTCATTATTTTTTTGTGGCTGAGTAATATTCCATTGTATCTATTGGGTTGACCAAAAAGTTCTTTTGGCTTTTTCCATAACATCTTACTTACTGTAACTTTGTAGTATTGTCTGAAGCCTGGAGGGTTATGCCTCCAGCTTTGTTCTTTTTCCTCAGGATTGCTTTGGCAATTCTGGGTCTTTTGTGGTTCCATATAAATTTTAGGATTGTTTGTTCTAGTTCTGTGAAAAATATTATGGATAATTTGATAGGGATCGCATTAAATCTGTGGATTGTTTTGGGCAGTATGGCCATTTTAACAATATTAATTCTTCTAATCCATGAGCATGGGATATCTTTCCATTTCTTTGAATCATCTTCAGTTTCCTTTATCAATGTTTTATAGTTTTCATCATGTGTCTTTCACCTCCTTGGTTAGGTTTATTCCTAGGTTTTTTGTTTGCTTGTTTGTTTTCTGCAGTGATTTTAAATGGTATTGTTTTTTAACTTTCTCTTTCTGATATTTCATTGTTAGTGTAAAGAAATGCAACACTTTTCTGTATATTAATCTTGTATCCTGCTACCTTGCTGAATTCATTTATTAGTTCTAACAGTTTTTATGTGGAGTCTTCAGGGTTTTCTATTTAGAATGTCATGTCATCTGCAAAGAATGACAATTTTACCTCTTCCCTTCCAATTTGGATATGTTTTATTTCTTTTTCTTGTCTGATTGATGTGGCTAGGACTTCCAATACTATTACAACTCAGTTTTAAATGTTATACTTAAGGAAACCAGGTGCAGAACTATTTAGATTGCAACGCTTAAACAGTCCCTGAGTGGTTTTGCTGCTGAATCAGCCTAACTGGAAGAATTAGCTTCACTTAACCTCTTCCTCCTGTAATGTGCCCATCTAAAATGTAGGAATGACTAGTGTAATTATCCGTGTCACAGAGATGTTTTGAGGCTTAATTAAATAACCCACTCTGAATACTCTGAAGTATTCAGAGAAGAAAGGGTTAATAGGAATGGTGCTGCTCTAAGTTCTACTCGCAAACTGACAAGTTACCAAACATGGTATGTGGTACTCTAGTTCCAAACATACTAGCATGGTACCTCCAAGATTTCACCCGATTTAGTTAGAATCACCATCACTCAACCAACACTAGTTGAGAGAACTCTGTTTCTACATTGTGTTCTTCTTTTTTTTTTTCCCAGCCACACGGATGCGGGATTTTAGTTCCTGGACTAGGGATCGAACCCATGCCCCCTGCAGTGGAAGCATGGAGTCTTAACCACTGGACCACCAAGGAAGTCCCCATTGTGTTCATTTTTTAAAGGAAGGTGTAAATATGAGGGTAATTCATAACAAGTGACAACTTTTAAAGAAATGACTTTAAACAACTTGATATGTTGCTGTTGTCAGTAGACAGAACTTTTAGCCCCAAAGTAAGATGCAACCTGACTTTTAAGGCAGGGACAAGGATGTGCCAAACTCTGAGATCAAAAGTAAGCTTTAATTCAAACACGGTGGATGCCCTTAGAAACTTTCCTAAAAATAAATCCATCCTGCTGCATGATTTAGAAATGGCTTAGGATACCATCTTTTCCAGCCTTAAGAAGCAAAAACCCCAAAATGTCATCAATGAAAAACAATCTGGGAGATGCTGCTAAAACTCTGTCAAGGGTATGGTCTCCCTTCCTACAGTAACCAATAAACTTGGCTTTGCTTAATTAAAAAAATCAAATCTGTGAGCAAACAGGAATGCGGTGGGCCAATTAATGGCAATGAAGATGATGACAATAATGGTGGTAATAATAATGACAGGAAGCAGGTATTGAGGGCTTACTAGGTGCCAGACACTCTTCTAAGGGCTTTACATGATCCCTGTAGTAGCCCAGGAAGATAAGACCTATTATTATCCCTGTTTTACAGACAAACAAACTAAGGCTTTGGAGAAGTTAAGTAACTAACTTGCCTAAGGTTATATAGCTTAGCAGCAGCTTTCAAAACTTTGGTGTGGGGACTTCCCTGGTGGCACAGTGGTTAAGAATCCACCTGCTGAGCATATCCAAAGGAGGGCCTCTGGAGTGTGGAGTTCCGGAGTTTGGAGGATCATATGTTCCAGCAGAATATGCTTCCTTCAGAATTGCTGAACAGATTTTTACAAGAATAAGTACTGATGATGATATTGAAACAAATTCATCAACATTTATGAAGGAAATGAAAGAGCCATCATTTATTAGATGAGAAAATGAGTCACCATAATAATGATGAATGAAAATACTGCTCGTTATAAAGTCAAGGAAGCTACCCTGTGAAACTGGGCTATCATTCGGTGGTGTTGTTGAGTTTTCCCTTCTAAATTCAGGTTATAGGTTATTACAAGATATTGAGGGACTACCCTGGTGGCGCAGTGGTTAAGAATCTGCCTGCCAGTTGGGCTTCCCTGGTGGCGCAGTGGTTGAGAGTCTGCCTGCCGATGCAGGGGATGCGGGTTCGTGCCCCTGTCCGGGAAGATCCCACATGCTGCAGAGCGGCTGGGCCCGTGAGCCATGGCCGCTGGGCCTGTGCGTCCGGAGCCTGTGCTCTGCAACGGGAGAGGCCACAGCAGTGAGAGGCCGGCGTAATGCAAAAAAAAAAAAAAGAAAAGAATCTGCCTGCCAATGCAGGGGACACGGGTTCCAGCCCTGGTCCAGGAAGATCCCACGTGCCACAGAACAACTAAGCCCGTGAGCCACAACTACTGAGCCTGCACTCTAGAGCCCGCGAGCCACAACTACTGAAGCCCATGCGCCTAGAGCCCATGCTCCACAACAAGAGAAGCCACCGCAATGAGAAGCCCGCGCACCCCAACGAAGAGTAGCCCCCACTCACGACAACTAGAGAAAGCCCACGCACAGCAGCAAAGACCCAGTTCAGCCAAAAATAAATAAATAAAATTAAAAAAAATAATAAGTAAAGAATCTGCCTGCCAATGCAGGGGACACGGGTTCAAGCCCTGGTCCGGGAAGATCCCACATGCCGCGGAGCAACTAAGCCCGTGTGCCACAACTACTGAGCCTGCACTCTAGAGCCCGCGAGCTGCAACTACTGACCCTGTGTGCCACAACTACTGAAGCCCTTACGCCTAGAGCCTGTGCTCTGCAACGAGAGAAGCCACTGCAATGAGAAACCCGCTCGCCCCAACTGGAGAAAGCCCACACGCAGCAACGAAGACCCAACGCACCCCAAAAAAATTTTTTAATAAATTAAGTTAAAAAAAGAAGCAAACTTTGGTGTGCTTACAGTTCCCCAGAAAAATAATTTAAATCAATATTCCCAGCCCAACACCATAGATTTTGATTCAGAAGTGTGGGACAGGGCCTGAAAAAATGCATTTTTAATAAATAACCAAGGAACCTTTACTGTAGGTGACCTTCAGACCACCCTCTGGGAATCAGTGACCCAGTTCTAGAAAAAAGGAGAGACTAGGAGTAAAAATTTGCCAATGTTTCTCCAGCACTGGCCTTCCCTGTCCAGCTGAATAGTAGATCATTTGCCCACCCGAGACTGTATGTCCTTGCAATGAAAAGAAAGACTGCTTAATGAATATAGCCTTTCCAGACATCGAACTTGATTTGTTCAACTTCCATATTTAACAGTTAACCATCTGACTTTAATCTGATTTCTTAAATATGTTTTCCTAACAGCCAGAGTGTGTGCTGACCAAAAACATGAATTTCAGTCAGTAGTTGTAACTCTCACGGGTAACGAATAAATGGCATTGTACTTTATTAGTCTACTATAAATCTGATTAATGTGAATCAATTCCCCAGAGCCAGCTCTCTCCCGAACGAACTGAGAACCATGACTTTATGAACCTGCAAACTTCAGGGTCAATGTACATTTGGAGGCCTGATTTATCCTTTCCTTAGTATCACTGAGCTGGAAGACACATTTTGAGACCCAGAATCCTGACATCTCCATCCCTCCAAAGGGGTAAGTTTATCAAATTTAATAAAACAATTCATAAAAAGCCATTCACTTGGGCTTTAGTCTTCCTTCCTTGGCTTTTAAACACCTGTGACCTTGAGGGGCACGGTGATGAATTTTTAACATCCTTGCTCTTTTGCTCTTCTCAAATGTCATTTGGTTGATTTGGAACATGGTATTACCTGGTAAATCTGGAAAAGACTTACAGATGAGTTTGGCCAGAGACAATGCTACGGAGACTGAACCAACCCATATTACACACCCACCTTTCCTTATTACATATTTTTAAAATAGAACAAAAACATGAAGCAGGCAAAAAAAACATGTTACAGTTTCCACAGTCCCTCTAAATGAGGAAATTATCAACGTATTTGCCCCTGCACACATTCCACATCCCATGCTGTGGATGGAAGACTTATTCTTATTCCTGCTCTCTTCCCTGCCAGCCACCCTCTAGCCTTCTTTCTCTTCCCTCGCTCACCAAGCCTACTCCTCCTTTTGGGCATGTCCCAGGCCTTCTCTACTGTAACGTTCTTTACCCTCATTTTCCTATAATTGGCTCCTACTTTTTGTTCAGGTCTTAGCTTAAACTGATGACCTCCATCTACTACGTTACTCAGTTTTGTTTTCTGTAGCACTCAACTAGCTGCTGATATTCTTCTTGTTTGTTTGTTTATAGTCAGTCTCCCTCAACTAGAACATAAGCCCCATTAGGTCAAGAATCATCTATTATGTCATATTTTCACGGTTATAGCTACAGTGCCCCAAACTATGCCTCACACAGGAGGGAGGTTTGGGGAGGAGAAAAAGGAAGACAGTGGGGAAAGACTGGTTCTGATCTGAGACTGATCTGGTTGTCCAAGGCATCCAGCTAGCTATTTCTTTGCTTAAGAGTCAAATACTTTTATCCACCTTCTTTGGAAACAAATCAGAGATATTAAAGATGTGTTGAGTTTATTGCGTAAGACTAACAGTGGTTAAAGACCAGATGACTTACACTGAGAGTCTTTACAAGGTATTTGTCATCATTAGCTCAGTCTCATAAATTATTACAATATGAAATCAGCAAAAACTGCTTATGTGCTTGAATTCAGGTAGTTAAGTTTTAAAGTATAATAAAAAGTTATACTGAAAGTTTTCTTTCCAAAGAGCTCAAAAATGCCTTTGTTAGAAGTAAATGGGGTAATGGCTTCCAAAGAAAACTGGAAGTAGGAAATGAGGTTTCCTTCTGGGAGTTAAATGGGTAAGGCACACACAAATATACACACACACACAGATATGGTAAGTCAACTGAAGGAGTAAACTGATAGATAACCAGTGTGTAACTGGAAACACCTATAAATTCAGCCAAGGTGACTTGGAGGTAATCTCAGGCTGGCAAGCACCGGAATGTGACTGTGAATTTAACAAGTGTAAAGGTAATTGATTGTTTGGAGAAAGCCTGGATGAACAGTGGCAGTGGGCAGAGCTGCTGTTAGCCTATAGCATAGAAAACCCAAGCTAAGGGCTTCCCTGGTGGCGCAGTGGTTGAGAGTCCGCCTGCCAATGCAGGGGACGAGGGTTCGTGCCCCGGTCTGGGAAGATCCCACATGCCGCGGAGCGGCTGGGCCCGTGAACCATGGCCGCTGAGCCTGCGCGTCTGGAGCCTGTGCTCTGCAATGGGAGAGGCCACAACAGTGAGAGGCCCACGTACAGCAAAAAAAAAAACAAAAACAAACAAACAAAAAAACAACCCGAGCTAAGAAGCCAGAAGTTGATAGCAGCTTCCCAAATAGTGTTCATGGGAGAAGGGGCCTTGGCTCAAGGACTTGAGCTCTTAGGTCTCTGTAGCAAATGTATCCTTTGATAAATCATCTCTCTACTTCTCCTTATGCAGATTTGATGCTCTAAATACAGAATTTAAATCACTCTTTTCCCTGTCTTCAGGGAGCAAATGCCCTGATCTGCTGATGTGAGGGCCCACTGGCTAGCTGGTTGCATTTATCATTAAAATGGAATAAATTAGTATTCTGGCTATATGGCCGTCTCTGCAAGCTTGGGTTAGTGTGAGTCTACCCCTGAGAAAGTTCTAGAGCAGAGTGACTTGTTGGCCCCGTACTGCATGGCAGAGAGTGGACCACACAGGCTAGCTCTGAGAAGACAGGGCTGATCTAAGCTCAGTTCCTTCTCCCCAGTTCAACAGTCATATAATTCACATGACTTCCTGAGGGGATGTTGAGTGAGGGGAAGATGAGAGGCCAGGAGTGATTATGCTGGACGCATCCCCAACAGAGGAGCCATGGGTACTTTAGTCCACGGTTTGACAGATGTTTTCTGTAAATGGCCAGATAATAAATACATTAGGTTTTGCTAACCACAGAGATAGGTAAGTCCAAGAGGGGAACAGGGACTGGAGGGGCCAGACAGGAGCTATTGCCTCCTAGGACACTTGGGAGAACAGGGGTTTTTAGAACTAAAGCAGAGGGGGAGGCAGGGCAAGGTGAGACTTTTAGAGAAAGCTAAGGAGAAAATGCCTTTAGCCAGGAATGAGATGAGCTCAGGTAACCGGTGGGAAGTACCAAATCCAAGGGCTCTCTGAGACATCTCATACAGGTGTCCAAGCTACATACTTACCCCCGGTGGGTCTGTAACTGCCTGGCTCTGCTGGGTCCTGTCAGCGCTCTACCATTCGTCTAGATAAAGGCATCTGCACCTGGAGTTTGGATAATATACCTAAATTGCATCCCAGGGGATGAACGGGCATCATTTTGAAACTGGATCCTTTAGCTACAATTGAATGTCTGTTTTGTTGAGGGGTAAACAAGACTTACTGAAAGAACCCAGTTTAACCAACTTTGCTATTTTGGGGGTAAGTATAGTAGGCAGTCTAAATATATTTTTTCTATGATAGCTTTTTCATTATATATTTCATTCTTTGGGATTTAAATCACTTTAAATTTTTATGTATTTAAATTCAAAGTATACAGATGAACAGATTAGTGTATTGACTAGAAGGCGAACCAGGATCACAGAACAGCTGGGGAGCTGGTGACAGAAATGTAAGTGGAGCTTGGTCTCCAGGTTCTAATCTCCTATGGAGACTCCCTACAGCAGTGATTCTCAAATGCTGCGATGGATAGGGATGGGCAGAGGGGCACTGTGTAGTTTGAAAAAGCTCTTATCCCTCCCACTTGAAATTCACTGATCTACAATTCATCTCATCTTACCTTGGGTCTTCTTGAAACCTCTTCAAAAAAGCAAAACAAAACATGAGTTTTACAACTCAAGCTGGAAGATGGTTCTCCTTATTTAGAAGTGGCCAGCAGAAGAGCTGTAAAGAACAGAATGATTCCTGAATCAGCAAAACCCTAGGAGCTTGGATGATACAAGCCAAGAGCCTGTGCCTGGGATCAGCCTTGTACACTGGCAATAAATCACGAGATACAACCATCTTAAGGCCTCTCTTTTCCAAAACAGAAGAGAGGAGTATGTCTCAGACTTGTATTCGTTTCAAAAGGATCAAAGATAAATTCTTTTAGAATTTGAATCCGTGGAAAGTAACTTGAGTAAGATGACAAAACCATTCTCCACCAAGTGAGGGTGAATTGAAGGGGTACTGCACTTTCAAAACACACCCATACCAACCCCCCAGCCCCCATGGATAAAATGTAACTGTGGGACTTCACGTAGGTTAATAACATAAGGAAAACATTAAGAGAAGCCTGGAAGAGACAGACTGATCCTGGCATCAGCATTGGAGAAAGTCTATAGCTGCATCAGTGTAGCTGTTAAACACTTCATCTGAAATAATATGAAACCTAGAGTCATCAGCCAGATGTAGAAAACAAATTTATGGTTACCGGGCAGGGGGTGGGTAGTAAAGAGGCAGTGGAGGAGGGATATTTGAGAGATTGGGATTGACATATACACACTACTATATATAAAATAGATAACTAATAAGGACCTACTGTATAGCACAGGGAACTCTGCTCAATACTCTGTCATGGGCTATACGGGAAAGAAAATCTAAAAAAGAGTGGATATATGTATATGTATAACTGATTCACTTTGCTGTATACCTGAAACTAACACAACATTGTAAGTCACCTATACTCCAACAGCAACAAAAAAAACTAGAATCATGTACATTTTACTGTTTGAATGGACCATAGAGAAGTTATTCAGATGAAGAAACTGAATCCCTCCTCTGGACTCAAAATCTGTGGGCTGGGCTGGAACAGGAACCTCATGCATGCCTCTAGCAGAGAGCATATATCACATGGTATTCCCATTGTCTGAATTCTCTAGACTGGGCTTCTTGACCCCAAAGACTGTATTCTTCATCTTTGAATTCCTAACATCAAGCACAGTGTCTGACAGTAAGTGTCCACTGATACTTGTTAAACCAATCAGAATAAACAAGAGTATAAGTCCTAGGGCAACAGAGGGAAGAAAAAAAAATTGAGAGGAAAAATCTTTCTCTGATGTCCCAGGGCATGGCAGGGCAAAATTACCCAAAAAACCAAAAGTGAGCGTGACCTCAGTGTGTCTTTTTTTAGGTGAACACCCCAAGTCACAGGTAAGCATTTGCTAGACTGCCCAGAGCTATCACTACCATCATTGCCATTAACAACATGGCTTGCTTATTTTGTCTTATTGGAGTATTAGAATGAGTTCACTGACAATTAAGTTCCCTGCTTTAATTATGGCAGAAATAAAAATTAGGCAGACAATTGCCTTTGATTCAAGTATCTCAGAACTGTTTTACTTTTGAAGTCTGAAGTATTAAGGGTAGAAAAAAACAGCCTCTCATTTGAAGTTAAAAGTACAGGTTATCTCCTCATGGAAAAAGATTAAATGTAATTCTATGTACCTTATGATTATAATGGTTCATCAGATATAGTAACTGTAGGGAAACAATCATATCTTTTCTGTATCTTAATTATTTGGTTCTTTTCTCTGAAAAGACTAAAAATACATGAACCCTTAATTTCAATGGCACAAAGTATTGTGCACTGCATATTTGTAAGCTAGCCGCAGGACAAAGGGAAGCCATAAAGAATTAAACATTACATTCTCTTAAGAAAGACTTTCTTTCAGTATTACATAAATATCTTTGTGCTTTTCCATTTTCTTTTTGAAACCAAGTAACCCTTTGACATTTCAAAGTGAAATAACCATACACACAGTTTTTATATAGAGGCTAAGATGACTTTCCTTTTTTTAAAGAACTAAGGGTAATTAACCACACATGGCACATTATTCATTGTCCTATGACCTTTGTAATATAATTTCGTATTCTGAAAATATTTGCTTCTAAATTTAGTCAGGAAAATGAGGGAATGTCATGGTTGCTTTGCTGGCTGTACATTACAAGGGATTATACCTAGAAGAATTTTCAAATGTGAGTGTTTAAAAAATGTATGTTGTTTGTCTGCTTTGGCATGTAAAACGTTTAATAAAGCCTAGTAATTTGGATTTATAGAGACATTACCCACCCAAAGTCCTGAAAAATTCTAAGTAACTGTAAAGGCTAGTGCCTGGTAGGGTCAAGGAAAGGAAGTAGACTGGGCAAGGGCACCAATGGAGACCATGTACCCTATGTCCACATATTTAAAAGCTGTAAAAAAAAAAAAAAGGCTAAAAACTGTTAAATAAGATTATCCTATCCTTCTATCTTGACAAATCAATGACAAAATCCCAAAACACTGATAAAGCTATAGTCTCAATATGATGAAAGGTAGCAAAATATCCAAGCTGGCTGAATTTAATTGTTGCACATGTTTGGATGAGCTAATGATATTTTGTATGAGTGACAAAAGACTTAAATAATTCATAAATCATTTATTCCACATTTTCTTCATTTCAGCAAAATCACTGATTATGTTCTTAAAATAAAGATTTTCATGTAATGTATTCAATTGACAGTAATAACAAAGTAAATATAAAGTAATTATATTCAAAATGTTTAAAATTTGAGTATATTTTTATCAAAATGTAGGTTAAGTGAATGTACATTTTAAATTATAATTACTTTGAATATTTTCAAAAAGTTATTGCTTTAAAATATTTGTATTATCTATTAAAATTAAAGTCAAAATAAAAACAAATACATGGGGCTTCCCTGGTGGCGCAGTGGTTGAGAGCCCGCCTTCCGATGCAGGGGACATGGGTTCGTGCCCCGGTCCGGGAAGATCCCACATGCCGTGGAGCGGCTGGGCCCGTGAACCATGGCCGCTGAGCCCGCGCGTTCGGAGCCTGTGCTCCGCAACAGGAGAGGCCACAACAGTGAGAGGCCCGCGTACCGCAAAAAACAAACAAACAAAAATAAACAAATACATGAATACACCAACATTTTAAATAAAGATTATTTAAATATAGCTGAACTTTAAATTTATCTCTGAATATTTGATTAAATCTTATTAAGTATATTTATAAAATTAAATTATTGCAATTCTCGTGTTTAATATCTATCTAGTCATCAGTAGAGAATCAGTATTATGTTTCATGCATGCTACATACACATATTTACATTTTAAAAGTAATATGAATGGTTTGCTATTGTGAAATATCCTCAGTCACCTGTGCAATTATTGCAAATGCATCTAATTCTCAAGTACCTCCAGGACTATGAGATGGAACACAAAGAGAAGAAAGAAAAGGGATTCTCAGCGCTCCTGGCTAATGATACTTTGTTAGGCAAGAACCTATTGCGTTCATACTCTTTGAAAAGAAAGATTTGACAACTTGATTCATTTGTCTTTTCTTATCTAAGAGCTTCTGTCACTCAAATCTTTCCAAAGTAGTTTTTATTTCTAATATGGGCAGCAACACAACCCACAAACCTTTTGTTTTGAAGACATAGGGCAAAAGAGGTACAGAACTGCTGCCATGAGTTCAGGATGGTGTTATCTCAAGAAGAAATATTTAGGGTAATGGGTCACATTTGAACCAGCATGAAGTGCTGCATCTCTGGGGCCAGAGGCCTTTAATCAAGTTAGTGTGTGTGTGTATGTGTGTGTGTGTTAAATTCTGGGTGCAGGTCAGGGGGCTCTGCTGTCTGGGTATTGGGGAAATTCAGGAGCAACCATCCTAAAAAACACCTCTGGTGTCAGAATTCGGAAGCACATATTTACGTGATAGAGATCCTTCTTTAATTAGCAAATTACAAATAACATTTATGCCGAAAATCTACTTCCCATTTTGCTGTGAGAATAGTTTTTTCTTTTTCTTTTCTTCCTTCCTCCCTGCTCCCCCTTCTTTCTTTCCTTCTCTCTTTCTTTCTCTCCCACTGCCCCCTATGTATTGACAGCACAAATCTAAACTGGTCTGGGATACATAAGTCAATTTGCATTCTGAACTTGGTGCCAGAATTCTGTTTTTTAGCAATCTTACTGAGATTTAATTCACATACTGTACATTTTTATCCATTTTAAGGGTACATGTCAATTTTTAAAAATTTATCAATTTCTTTCTTTAACGCCATGTGATTTTTTAATTGAAGTATAGTTATATTACAATGTTGTGTCAGATGTCAATTTTTTTTTGTTTATTTGCAGAGTTGCTCAACCATCACCACAGTCAACTTTAGTACATTTTCGTTATCCCAGAAAGAAACTGTGTAGCCATTAGCAGTCACTTCCTATTTCCCCCCAGACTCCTCTCCCATCCTTCTCCCTTCCATCCCCTCCCCAGCCCTAGATAACCACAAATCTACTTTCTGTCTCTATAGATGTGCCTATTCTGGACATTTCATATAGTTGGCATCCCACAGTATGTGGTCTTTTGTGACTGGCTTCTTTCACTTACAGGGTTTTCAAGGTTCACCCGTGTTTGTAACATGTCTTAGGACTTCATTCCCTTTTGCTGCTGAATAACATCCCATTGTATGTATATATCACTTTTTTTTTTTTAGGCCGCACCACGAGGCATGCAGGATCTTAGTTCCCTGACCAGGGGTCAAACCCGCACCCCCTGCAGTGGAAGCGTGGAGTCTTAACCACTGGACCGCAAGGGAAGTCCCACTACATTTTATTTAGCCATTCATCAGTTGATGGACATTTGAATTATTTCCAATGAACATTTGAGTTTTTGGTTATTATGAATAATGCTGCTATGAACATTCATGTACAAGTTTTTGTGTGGACATATGTTTTCATTTCTCTTGGGTATATACCTAGGAGTGAAATTGCTGAGTCATATGGTAACTCTATGTTTAACATTTTGAGGAATTGCCAGACCGCTTTCCAAAGAGGCTATACCATCTTAAATTCCCACCAGCAATATATGAAGGTTCTGATTTCTCCACATCCTTGTCAACACTCATTAGTGTCCATCTCTTTCGTTATAGCCATCCTAGTGAGTGGGAATTGGTACCTCACTGTGATTTTGCTTTGTATTTCTCTAATGGCTAATGATGTTGATATTTCTTTTTAATTGGCTATTCCTGAAGAGAGAGAAAACAAAAATCTTTGTAAACAGCCTCCTCAGTGCCACGCTCATGGTGTTTAGATATAAACCAAATCATAGAATGAAAGTGTTAGAAGGGACCTTAGACCCAGGGCAGGCTTCTGCTTTGCAGCCCTGCTCACTTGTGGTTCTTCCGCTGTCAGAAAGTTCTGATCTTTCGCATCTTTAGTGAGATCTTTTTTTTTTAATCTGAAACTTTTTTTTCTGAAAATTTTAGTTTCTGGGCCTAGCTTTGCTCTCTGAAGCAAGGTATGCTCCGTCTTCACCCCAGGATCCATCTCCTTCATTTGACTAAACCCATCTACATATTTTTAAAGACAAGCTTTGGCAGTCCACTAGGTTGTTGCCTTTTCCTTTTCCCTTTTGGGTTAATGAACGCAGCCTGAGGCTGCTGTTGCAGATGTGGCCACCCTTTCAGGCTCAGACAACTCAGCAGGGATCCTCATGGAGAGCCCTCAGGTCAGAAGGGTACAGACCAAAATCTGGGCAGGGGGGCATATGTAACTCGAAGAAACATTCTGAAATCACCTTGCTTTGTTTTTAGTTACTATTTTTATTTTGAAGTTTCAAATAACTTTAAGAGGGGGTATGTGATTTTTATGTTTACTGAGAGGGAACAAAGGTTAAAAGGTGTTGAGGATGCAGTCTGTACAAACAGACTGGTCCTCCTGCCTTCTGTATAAAAAAAGATACTTTGAGCTCATTTCCCTCAACCTGGCACACAATGAAAAGCCAGCTGCGATTGCTGCATGAGTGGGTGACTGTAAGTGTGTGTACCTGTCCGTGTGTCCGTGTGTTAGCTCCAGGTCTGCTGGGAACCTGGTCTTCCCTCTCCGATTCATCATGTCTTTAGTTCTCTCTCTTTAGACCTCTCAAGGATTCTCTCTCCTGTGTTTGCTCAGACTCTGGAACTCTGTGGACAAAATGTCCTAAGCTAATTTCTCTTATTTCATATTCCTAATCCCCCATTCTTCCTCATCCAAACTGATGATTTTTCTCTGGAACACACTGTGCCCCATTCTCCCTTTCTTAGAGAGACCTCATCTTTCTCTTGCTCTCTGCCACCACCTCTGGAGCCTGGACTGATGAACTGGCCTGCCTTCTCTGTCTAGTCTTTCTACTCTGCCATTGCCTACAGCTGCCACACTGATTTCTGGAAGCACAGGATCCCCACCCTCCACTCCATAGCTTGGAATGGAATTAGAGGCCTTTCAAAATCTGAACTTCTCACCTTCGGCAGGGGGCACGTCTTCCTCTCTTGGCATGGCTCCAGCCCAGTGACCTAGCAGCTACAAGTGGCCTTCATGGGTGGGTGACTGGATCCCAGGAATAGTTCACTGAATTCCTTTCTTTTCCTGGGATGCACAGAGCTCATGCTCCTCTCAAAGGCTTTGCTTTGGGCTGGTCCCTCTGGTAGGAGCACTCTTCCAAGTGTTCTCCCCTGGGCTCACTCCTTTTCATGATTCTGATGTCAGCTCAGATAACACTTCCTCTGAGCCACCTTCTCTGGCAGGCCTCAGAGGGAACTCGGTGACAGAAAGGATTTCTTCTGCTTTGTTCACTGCAGTATTCCCGGCACCCAGAACAGGGCTGGCAGACAGCAGCCACTTGATAAATACTTGCTGAGTTATTAGAATAAAGTGGCTTCTACATAAAGTACTAGGTTGCATAAATTCTGCCTTTCTGTGTTGGGCAAGAAAGAAACTGAGGACTGAACAAAGAAAGGAGGAACCAACAAGAGAAGGGGGGAAAATAGCTCCTTATAGGGCAGAGGACAAACCTGGATAGCTGGAGAGAAAATAGGGCACAGGGTTCAAGGCCTATTCTTCACTTTCTCTGATGTGGAGAATGCTTTCTGCTATGATTAAAGCAAAAGCCAGGCTTAGCTTGCAGAAAAGGACATTTTTGAAGAAACCAGAAAAGGAAACAATCCCTCCCCACATCCCTCTTGCCTCTCGTGATTTTCCAGTTTTCATCACCAAAATTAAAAATGGGTATATAAGTGTCAATTCTCACCACATATTAGATAATTCCTTAGTTAAAAATATCAGCAAAAAATGGGGTCCAAATTCAACGGACACAAATCCTCTGAATTATATGAAAATTTAAAAAGCAGTTCCTTCTAAAGTGCACATCATTTCCTGAAACTTTTTCGCTACTCTTTAAGGTGTTTTGCTCATGATTGGCTGACAATATATAAAGAAACTGACAATACATAAAGGACGTTCCCAACTCAACCCCATTGTGCAACTATTCTGGATTTTTTTTGTCAAACTGGATCTTCTGCTTCCTTTGCCAACTGAGATCAAATGGATGCATTAGGTCATGACATTAACATGAAATCGTTTCCACCCTTGTTTTTCTTTCTCCATTCTTACTCTCTTTTTATTATATGTAACACGTCAGATTGTAATCTTGAAAGTGAGGAACTGAGGCAGCCTGCTAGCGCTCTTGGGGCTGAGCAATGCTGCTGATCTTGTTTAGACCATTCAGTCACAGCTGAAGGGTGTTATGCACACATGATTGTTCAGGATGTGCCATCATCCAAGGCTAAAATGACGTCACCAGAGTGAATTACTCTGGGGCTTTGCAAATCTGCAGTGCAGGATTTGCCAGGGAAAATGAAACCATTCGTTCTTTTTACTCCTTCCATCCCCCATGTAAGTAAGTATTCTTTTTCTAGTGGCTTCGGTTTTATGCTGAAGAGGAACCTGGTCTAGTTCTTTCTGGTACATGAAAGTGTCAAAGAAACAAAGGCTTCATCAATGTAATTATGCAGTGCTTTAGACCTCTGTACATGCTATGTTTTCTCACCTCTGGGTTTGGTGCATTATGTTTCCTCTGTCTGGCATGTTCTTCTCCCTGGCCCTCTCCCCTTGTCTTTCTGGTAAACTCCTATTTATCCTTTAAGACCATTTCAAATGACTCCTTCTAGGTAAATTTTAAGTACATACACGTTTAGAGTTGTTACATCTACCTGATGAATTAACACTTTTATCAAAATGTAGTGACTCACTTTATCCCTAATAATACTTTTTGTCTTAAACTCGTGTGTATGATATAATAGCCACGTTAGCTTTTATTTATTTATTTATTTTGGTGAGTGTTTGACAACTTTATATTTTTTCATACTCTTTTCTGTCCTTCTGAATCCTTACCGTTTAACAAGTCTTTTATAAAAATATATTTGGATTTATAATATTTTTCAATCTAATGTTTTCTCTATTTTTAATAGGTCGGTTTAATCCGTTTACATTTATTGCAATTACTGATATATTTGGATTTATTTCTATAATCTCATTTTGTGCTTCCTATTTGTACTGCTTTTTCACTGCTTTCTTCTCTCCCACTTTTCCAAATGTTAAACTTTGTGATTCTTCCTTTTTCACAAACACGTTTGATGGGCTACCCATACATGATTGAACCAGTAGGTTTCTGTCTTGTTTCTTCAAGTTTCTTTTTTTTTTAAACATCTTTACTGGAGTATAGTTGCTTTACAATGGTGTGTTAGTTTCTGCTTTATAACAAAGTGAATCAGCTATATGTACACATGTATCCCCATATCTCCTCCCTCTTGCGTCTCCCTCCCACCCTCCCTATCGCACCCCTCTAGGTGGTCACAAAGCACCCAGCTGATCTCCCCGTGTGATGCATCTGCTTCCCACTAGCTATCTGAGTTTCTTCTAAGAAGGCAAATGAGAAGATTCTAGCGGATGTTTATAACTACTCATTGCATCATCAGGAAAGAAGAATAGCTATGAGGAGACTTGGTGAAAATCTTTAGTCCTTAACAATTCGCACTGGGGACTAAAGCAGTTTAGCAGCCAAGTAGCTAGTTTTCGAAACGATGAGTCAACAGTGTGCAATGTTGGATAAAGAAAGGTGGAATCTGTGTAAAGTATTGTGAGGATGGTACCTAAGGGGCAAATCCTTGTGTGTCTGGCATACCTATACTGCTGTGTGCTGAGACTGCGTGAGGAGCGAGCCTCCTATGATTTGTTTCTGTTCAATCACTTGTAAAACCCTCATTCACTTGGTGTGTCATTATCATACTTGGCCTCTCTTGGCTAGAAATAAATCACAAACAAAACATAGTGAGCCATTAAATTGCAACAGGACTCAGTCATAATTGGACTGCCTGACGATCCAGAATATGCTTATATCTATTTTTAAGATTATCACTTAAAAAAAATACATATGTTTTTTAACATACTTGAAGCAAGTTTTACTTTGTGGTGTCTTTTCTGGAAATATTTTAATTGGGAAAAACAAGTATAGCAAAGCAGTTAATAGTCTGGAATTTGGGGTTTGATACAGACTGGGATTTGAATCCTGATTCTTCCATGTACTAGCCATGTGATCTAAGGCAAATTACTTAAGCAAGCTAAACCTCAGTCTCCTCATACTCTAAGTGAGGTTAATGATAAATCTATACATAGAGTTGTGAGAATTTAATAAATTAAAACACAATAAATTATACGGTCTTCGGCATAAAATGGTACTAAAAGAAGTAGTAGCTATTATAATGATTATTATTTTTTTTAAATAAGGAGCTTCTTGGAGGCATTCCTTCTTCAAGTCTTTGTCCCTCAACTCGGAATAATAGGTGGAGGATAGGAGCTGAAACTAGATGGTCTCTTTGCCTCTCGGATTTAACAGGCTGAGTATGGTGGAAATCCCTTTGAACTTTAAAATGCCCCGAAGGATGTCAGGAGTATGACTTATACCCTCATGTGTGCCGTCCTGAGTTAACAGACATCAAGGGTGTTGATAAACTCTTTGTTTCAGCAAATGTGACCTCCTTAATAAGGCTAGCCTGATTTCATGCCCTCAAATCCTGATCTCCCCTCCAAATCCAGTTAGAAAGCTATCAGGCACCACACAGTTGCCAATCCTCTCATTTTCAGGAATCCTTACTCCAAGGGCTAGGGGGAATCCTGTCCTGAAATGTTGATATAGAATTGAGATTGCATTTTCCTATACAAACATGATTATTTGTAGCTGATATGTACCACTGAGCTCAGTACTATTAACGATGGATAAAATAAGAGCTTTAGGACCTACCTGAGATCCTAACCTCTTTAAATAATACGTTTCCAAATGGGAAATGTGTTCACAGTTCCAAATAATTGATTTGCAAATAAAATATTGAAATATAAACCATTAGGAAAATGGGGCTGCAATCCTTCACATCTTTTTTTTTTTTTTTTTTTTTTTTTTTTTGACCACGCCACACAGCTTGCAGGACCTTAGTTCCCTGACCAGGAAAGTGTGGAGTCCTAACAACTGGACTGCCAGGGAATTCCCCCTTCACATCTTTAGTGTAGGAAAAGGAAGAAAAATTCTGCAGACCACCCAAAGTGTAGGAACAGTTGAGCACTGTACCTTTCTCTAAACTGGATGTCAGCCAGGACAACAGATGAGCAGTTTCTTGCGAAAAGCAACACTGGCTCCTTAGTGACCACCAATGATGGGGACAGTGAATTAGGTTTGGTCGAATAGCCACCCCTGTTCCCTTGCTGTATCTGGATGCCTTATTATTCCTTGGAGAGTCTTTCTCAGAGGAGAGAAGACCATCTTTTTTCTCAGGGCTTTCTGGAAGTTTCTGAGTATTGCCTAGAAGGGGTCTCTGTGGCTACACTACCTTACCCTAAATTGGCCTGGCTTTAAGCAGCTCTCCAAACTCTCTGCAGGATCCCTCTCTATCCTTTTGTCACTCTTGTGTATGGCATTTGACCACCCTGGGCAAGGGTCTTCCATCAATCAGTCAGTTAATAGGCAGATGCCAAGAGTCTACTATTTATTGCTCAGAATTCCTCTAGGCTCTGTGACAGTCCAGAAAAGAAAAAGATAGAATCTCTTCTCTTAAGGCATATAAAAACTTGTTCAGGAAGCAGTATATCTGAGATGTTAAAACACAGGATTCAAGTTAGCCAGCCCTGATCTATATCCCAGGTGTGTACCTTGGGCCTCAATTTTTTCATCTGCAAAATGGGGATGATAAAGTAGCTATCTCATAAGGTTGTTATGAATTGTGTTGCAAAATAAAGCACTTAGCACATACATAGTACTCAGTAAATGTTAGCAGTTATTATTATTATTTTTTTTATTATTATTTTTTATTTTTTTGCCTTACGCGGGCCTCTCACTGTTGTGGCCTCTCCCGTTGCGCAGCACAGGCTCCAGACGCACAGGCTCAGCGGCCATGGCTCACGGGCCCAGCCGCTCCGCGGCATGTGGGATCTTCCCAGACCGGGGCACGAACCCGTGTCCCCTGCATCGGCAGGCGGACTCTCAACCACTGCGCTACCAGGGAAGCCCTATTATTATTATTTTTAATCATTATTCAGAAAGTCCCAGATGTGGTATAGACTAGTCTGGGCTGTGTAGGAACCTAATAACACTTTCCTCAATGCCCTCCTTAGTCTTCTCAGACCTGGGGGAGGAAGTAGTACTTTGTGGGTCACAGAAATGGATGGGGATGAACCGGTGGGAGAAGGGCTTTTGGGCACATTAGAGAGCTGCTGTTGACTTCCTGGCGAAGGGAGTCTGCCTGTCTTGGCTCAGTTCTGCACAGGGCTCCTTGTTGGGCTTAGAAACCAAACAACTGGAACTTCCTTTGCCCTTGAACAATTTGCTACCTAGGTGGGGATTCAAAACATAACACAAAATGCAGCTTTAATGTAATGGAGCAGAATCTTAATTAACAAGAACAAAATGATGTGGTAAAAACTCAGTATAAAGAAATGCTTATTAATAAGTCTAAATTCTGGACTCTGGGTAAAATGTTCTGAGTGTGTTAATACCACCCATAGCTCTGTGGCATCACAGCAGAGAGGCCCTTTTCTTACCCGCAGCCCCAGAACCCTGCCTCTCTGTCCCCTCTGTTGATTTCTCTTCCCTGACAAAGTGTGATCTGGACCAGCCAGTGAAACGTAATTCCGAGTCCTACCCACAGCCTTCAGTGATTTTGGAAGAAAGGCAAGGGTGATTTCCTAGGGGAGCCCCATGTTTGTTTTCATGTTTTAAAGCAGGGACTGGTGGAGTGATGAATGGTGAAAGCTCTCTTTTTAAAAGAAAGAGGTTGACTCTAGGTGACTCTGACTGGGCTTTTGCCGAGGATGGTGTTTACTTTGCAGGCTAATGACAGGGCTGGCTTTCTGGGAGTGTTGCAATGAAAGAGATTCAGAGGCCTCCATGGACCTCCTCTCCAGCAAGGCTGCTCCGGCTGGCATCTCGAGGGCAGTTCCACTGAGCTTGGGATTTGAATGTGAGGCACAGCTTTTGTCTGAAGATTTTTAATCAAACATCTGTGTGGTTTTGCCCTCTGGATAAATGTGTGTGTTTGGCAGCAACAACATCTCATTCTTTTACTTGATTATGCAACTCTGAGAAGTAAAGCAAAACAAAACAAAAAACATCGTTGTGATTCTATATTACTTAAAAATATTGTTACAGGTCTTCCCTGGTGGCGCAGTGGTTGAGAGTCCGCCTGCTGATGCAGGGGACACGGGTTTGTGCCCCGGTCCAGGAAGATCCCACATGCCGCGGAGCAGCTGGGCCCGTGAGCCACGGCCGCTGAGCCTGCACGTCCAGAGCCTGTGCTCCGCAACGGGAGAGGCCACAGCAGTGAGAGGCCCGCATACCGAAAAAAAAAAAAAAAATATATATATATATATATATATATATATATATATATATAGTTACAGAATTTGAAGGCACCATAGAAATCATCTGCAGATGTGAAAAGCTGAAGCTCAGAGAAGGCAAGTGCTTTATCTAAGGTTGCACAGCAAATGAGTGGCAGAGCTAAGAATGAAATTAGGTTTTCAGCTCTGGTTCTGTTCTCTTTTCATTATTCTACTTCTGTTGACAAACATGGACAGTTTTCTTCTCCCTTTCGTTCAACTCTTCTTTTTTTCCCAAACCCCACAAAGAGCCAAAATGATCAAGGAAATCATAATTCACTCCCAAAGCCAGTTTGTTGTCTGTTGGCCATGTTGTGTGGCTTGCTGGTTCAATTAAGTTGTTCAACATTCCATATGAGAACGTACAAATTACCACTGATTGTAAATAAATCAATTTAGATATTCAGGGTTTATAAATATAAAGAATTTTGCTTTCTGTCTCATCCTATCTCTTCCCTGGCTTTCTTCCCTCTGCCTGCCTCTGTTAAGATACTTCTTTTTTTTTAAAGACTTCTCTTGGGATACAAATTCTGGTGAAATCCTTCACATTTTCTTTATTTCCTATGGTTTTATATGATCATTGTTATGATGACCAATGTTGTAACAATATATATTTTGCAGATTTTTTAGTATATTAATTTTGCCCTGTAAGTTTCTCAAGTTTTCTAATGAGAAGAGGGAGGAGGGTGCAGATAGGACTAGGGAGAGATACTTTTGAAAATGTGGGCAGGGTGTTTGTGAATGTCTGGGCAGTGGAATATTTTGTGGCATGGTGGGTGTTTTGAACTCTCTGGAAACTAACAAGCAAGCCCCACACATACACTTGATGGAAGTCCTCCAGACTGTGGACAACACAGAAGCCTTTGAGAAGTCTGAACTGCGTCCAAGTCAAATTACAGCCTAGTGTGCTAGTGCAAATGAGAAGCAGAGAGAATCAGAGGAAATGACCCTGGTCCAGGACCCCTAGGAGACCCAGGGTGCAGTGCTGGCTCTACCACTAGTGGTAGCTTTCTTGTCTGTGGAAAGGGTTCCTAAGAGCTCCTACCTCATGGAGTTGCTTCAATGATAAAAAATAAAATGATGTATGGAAAGTGCTGAGCACAATGCCTGGCACATAATAAGCTCTTGTTATTTGTATGAGATCCCGATAGGCTTCTGAAGAGCTGACAGCCAACCAGACAAGGTCCCTACTCGGGCAGTGAGGAACCAGGGCTATGGCCACAAGATTTGAAGTCAGACACGGCTGGCTTTAGGTCCCAGCTCCAGCATTTTCTAGCTGAGTGATCCTGGGTGAGTAAGCTAACTTCTTTGGGCCTCAATACCTATCTCATAGGGTTATTGCATGGATTAGGGATGCAGCTCATGTGAAGGCCCTGGCTTACTGCATGCAGTAGTGCTCAGTAAATGGTGGTTACCATTCTAGGTTCTTAGAGAAAGGGGCTGCAATAAACTGGAGGAGTGAGGCAGCTAAGACAGCCGGTCAACTGTGGGGGTTGAAAGAACCTAGAAAAGCAAAGTTAAACCCTTTGGGGCCCACGTGAGTTTCCTGTGGTTGCCATAACAAATGACCGTAAACTTGGCAGCTTAAAACAGTAGAAATTTATTCTCTCACAGTTCTGGAGGCCAGAAGTCCAAAATCAGTATCAATGGGCTGAAACCAAGGTGTCAGCAGGGCCACACTCCCTCCAAAAGCTCTAAGGGAGAATCCGTTCCTTCCTTCTTCCAGCTTCTGGTGATTGTTGACAATGCTTGGTTCATGGCTGCATTACTCCAATCTTTGCCTCTGGTTTCACATGGCCTTCTCGTGTGTGTGTGTGTGTGTGTGTGTGTGTGTGCATGTGCGTGTGTGTGTGTGTGTATGAGAGAGAGAAAGAGAGAAATCTCCCTCTGTTTCTCTCTTATAGGGACACTTGCAGTGCCATTAGGGTCCACTTAGATAATGCAGGATAATCTCTCCATCTCAAGATCCTTCATTAAATCACATCTGAAAAGACCCTTTTTTCTTATAAGGTAACACTTGCAGGTTCTAGAAATTAGGACCTGAGGTCTTTGGGGAGCCATGATTCTGCCTACACAGGGTTTAAGGCATCAGTGGTTGGGACAGGATTCCAGTTTGCCTTTCCCCGGAGTGATGTGGCAGGGCCAGGAGGGGAGGAGAGCTGTCACCAGGACAGAGGCAAGACAAAGCAGGGCAGAGCAGGGATGTGGGAGAGACAGGTACAGACCACATGGCAACAGGCAGGGTGACATCAGTGAGGCCGTGGGGCAGAGTGGAGCTCATCACCAGCGTCTGGGCAGGGACATGTTAACAGCCTCCAGGAAAAGGCATGAGTCACTTAAACACCTGGCCAGGGGAAGGAGGAGACCAAGGCGTGGCTGATTGCACCTCCTGGGTTCAGAGCCTTGGTGGGCTGTACTGGGAGCCTCAGACCCAAGAGCCTGTGCCTGACCTCCCTAAACTGGGCCCAGCTGGGCCGCAGTGAACAGGACCCAATCCCTGTCCTTGGCGAGATCACATCCTGGTGGGGGAGGCAGGCATATTCAAAGTGCTCTATTAGTAATGCACATATCTCTATGGGTCTGAGAATAGTTATTCTACCTGGAGCCAGAGGGTGGTGGATCTAGAAGCTTTCAAAGAGACATTTGAGGTGAGTTCAAGAAGTTTTCTAGGCAGAGGTAGGCAAAGTCTGCTTGACAGATAAGGAGACAGGTGGGGCTGGGGACACCAGCTGTGACTCTGCAGGTTTCCGGATTCCACCTGCCTGAGACACATGGATCCTTTTTCAAATCTAAACAGGCAACAGAGCATCACCAGGATTTATCTTCAACTCGGAGCTGCAATATAAAACAGAACTCCAGGGCTTCCCTGGTGGCGCAGTGGTTGGGAGTCCGCCTGCCGATGCGGGGGACACGGGTTCGTGCCCCGGTCCGGGAAGATTCCACATGCCGCGGAGCGGCTGGGCCCGTGGGCCATGGCTGTTGAGACTGCGCGTCCGGAGCCTGTGCTCCACAGCGGGAGAGAGGCCACAACGGTGAGAGGCCCGCGTACCGCAAAAAAAAAAAACAGCAACAAAAAAACCAGAACTCCAAAACTGGAGTTAGAACATGTAAGCTCAAGTCATGGCTTTTCCTTGCCCAGCTGAGTGACTCTGGGCAAACCACAAAGGCCTTCTGAGCTCCGGTGCCCTATGTGTGAAGTGAGGGTAGTAACATCTTCCTCAGAGGACAGTTTTTAGGATTGAGTAAAATAATGCGAGGGAAATGGTCTAAAAATCTACATGCTGAAATAAATGTTAGTTTCCCTCCTTCCTGAGAGGTAAGGCAGCTTAGTCTGACAGACCATATATGGGGCAAAGGCTCTTCTTGCTGGGGATGGGACAATAGTATTACCGAATACCTTTATGGGTGTTAAAGGCATCTCACCTTACCAGAAATTAGACTTGTTTGTTTTCTCAATTGTATTTTCTTCCTCATTCTTTCCTCCCTCTATGCTCACAGGTAAACACGCAGAAGGATTCTGTCTGGTCCTTTTGCACGTTTGTGTCTCTCAATATCGCCAGTTTGAGACTCCATTCTCCTAAAAAGAAGGGGGTCTCTCAGTCATGGTGAAACTGTGCAACTCAGATTGGGACTTGAACCCATGCACTGGGACTCAAACCTGGCCAAAACCCAGATTGGGGCTTGAATTCACAGTCTTTTAATTAGAATCACTCACCTGGTCTCAGGACTTAATAAAGCTCAGGTTCTTGATGTCTCATTGCAGAAAGAATTCAGCAAGAGACAAAGCGATATGTAAGAAGTGGATTTATTTAGAGAGAAGCACACTCCACAGAGTGTGGGCCATCTCAGAAGGTGAGAAGCCCCAAAATCTGGAGTGGTTAGTTTTTATGGGCTGGGTAATTTCATAGGCTAATGAGTGGGAGGATTATTCCAACTATTTTGGAAGGGGTGGAGATTTCCGGGAATTGGGCCACCACCCACTTTTTTTTTTTTTTTTTTTTTTTTGCGGTACGCGGGCCTCTCACTGTTGAGTCCTCTCCCGTTGCGTAGCACAGGCTCCCGACGCACAGGCTCAGCGGCCATGGCTCATGGACCCAGCCGCTCCGCGGCATGTGGGATCTTCCCAGACCGGGGCACGAACCCGTGTCCCCTGCATCGGCAGACGGACTCTCAACCACTGCGCCACCAGGGAAGCTCCACCACCCACTTTTTTGCTATTTGATGGTCAGCCTGGGAACTGTCATGGCACTGGTGGGTGTGTCACTTAGCTTATGCTTATGTTATTACAGGGAGCTTATAATGAGGCTCAAGGTCCACTGGAGGTCAATCTTCCACCATCTTGGACCTAGTTGGTTCTAACCAGTCTTTGTCATGTCCTGTGGCTCTGTCATTCTTTTAAAGGTTGTGCCCTGCCCCCTTCCCTCCTGTTTCAATGGAGGCACTAATAAATACACATAGTATGAGCTAGTTCCCATCTCATAGAAATGTTCCAAGGATGAAACAAGGTACTTGTAAATTACTTAGCACAGTGCAGGGTTACTATTAATTGGTCTAAAAGGGAAAGATTAGGAATAAAAAGAAGCAAAAGTTATTTAGAAAGCCAGGAGATGAAATGGTGAAATCAGCATTTTCAAACTCTCCCATGATTTCCAGTGGTTGGGTCACCGGAGCAAATCCACAGCAAATTGTGATCTGATAGGAGGGCTGCTGATAAAAGAGCCTTTCCCCAAAGCTATCTTTTTTCAGAGAGCCTGAAATTCCTAGAGAGCCTTTGTCTCTTGACAAAGACATTAAGTCTCTAGGAGTTCTTTGATAAAACAGAGAGGTAACACATTAAATCATTAGCAGTTTTGCTGAAAATATTTAACATCAGCATTGGGACCTGAAGGAATTAAGCACGGGACAGGTAAATTTTGACAGGAGAGGTGGAGTGGGTTGAATGGTGGCTTCCAAAAGACACGCCCACATCCTGGAACCTGTGGGTGTGACTTTATTTGGAAAAAGAGTCCCTACAAACGTAATCAAGTTAAGGATTTAGAGATGAGATCATCACGATTATCCAGGTGGGTCCTCAATCCAAGGACAAGTGTCCTTATAAGAGACACAGAGGAAGACAGCCCTGTGAAGAGGGAGCTATGCCTGCCTCCCCCACTAGGATGTGAACTCACCAAGGACAGGGATTGGGTCCTGTTCATTGTGGCCCAGCTGGGCCCACTTTAGGGAGGTCGGGCACAGGCTCTGAGGTCTGAGGCTCACCAAGGCTCTGAACCCAAGCAATGCAATCAGCTAGACCTTGGACTCTTGGTCTCTTCCTTCCCCTGGCCAGGAGTTCAAGTGACTCATGCCTTTTCCTGGAGGCCGTTAACATGTCCCTGCCCAGTTGCTGGTGCTGAGCTCCACTCTGCCCCACAGCCTCACTCTTGTCACCCTGCCTGTTGCCATGTGGTCTGCAACCAGCCTCTCCCACATGCCTGCTCTGCCCTGCTTTGTCTTGCCTCTGTCCTGGTGACAGCTCTCCTCCCCTCCTGGCCCTGCCACATCACTCCAGGGAAAGGCAAACTGGAATCCTGTGCCAACCACTGATGCCTTAAACCCTATGTAGGCAGAATCATGGCTCCCCAAGGACCTCAGGTCCTAATTCCTAGAACCTGCAAGTGTTACCTTATATAAAAAAAAAAAAGACTCTTTTCAGATGTGATTTAATGAAGGATCTTGAGATGGAGAGATTATCCTGGATTATCTAAGTGGACTGTAATGGCACTGCAAGTGTACCTGTAAGAGAGAAACAGAGGGAGTTTTCTCTCTCTATTTCTCTCTCTCTCTCTCTCTCTCTCTCTCTCTCCCTCTCTCTCTCTCTCTCTCTCTCTCACACACACACACACACACACACACACACACACACACACACAGGAGAAGGCCATGTGAAACCAGAGGCAAAGATTGGAGTAATGCAGCCATGAACCAAGGAATGTCAACAGCCACCAGAAGCTGGAAGGGGCAAGGAGCAGATTTTCCCCTAGAGCCTCTGGAGGGAGTGTGGTCCTGCTGACACTTTGATTTTGGCCCATTGATACTGATTTTGGACTTCTGGTCTCCAGGACTGTGAGATAATAAATTTCTGCTGTTTTAAGCCACCAACTTTGTCATAATTCCTTATGGTAACCACAGGAAATTAAGGCAGGACTTAGGAGGGTGAGGGGAAGGTCTGAGGTGTGTACCACTGAAGGTGTTGGCTACCAGCGCTTTGAGGCAGGGAGAGACACTCACTGAGAAAAGCCCACTTTCAGGTGTTGTGTCCTCCATTTGGTCGAACCCCCGGTTTCCCTCACCTTGCTCACTCATTGGCTTCTGCTGGTTTTGACAATGGCCAGTATTTATGCTGTTCTTATTGTGGGTTTGCCAAACTCTGCTCCAGGTTCTGGGCACAAGGCAGTGAACGAGGCTGGGGGATCCCTGCCATCACAGCGTTCCAGTCCTGGTCCGGTGGAAATGCACCAGCCCTCAGCCTGTGTCTTAGCCTCTGTTCTTGCTGTCACTCACGCTTGGATTTAGCCGTGGGATTGCAGCGTTCTGACCTTAACCTGTTCTTCTACTTGTTTTCAGCTTTGGCTATTTCCTGGTCCCCACTCCTCTTCCATCTACTCCTTTCATTTTCCAGGGTTGGCACTTGGCTCCTGCTGTATGCCCGGCCCAGCCTGGCACTTTTGGATCAGCTGATGCCAATTGCTCCATTATCCAGCACCTCATCGTGGACCCATCCACAGTGTGTGATTCTGTTTTCTGGCCTGGTCTCTTAACATCCTGCTTTGCCTCCTGAGTATAACTTCACATTCGTTCTTGGATTTTTACCACTGCTTTTGATCTCCTGGCTCTGATCCCAAATCTAAAAGGTGTTAGCAATTTGCAGTTATCGACCTGCCCCACCTACCTGGATCTAGCGCGGTGAGGGCACCCAGAGTAGGTTAAAGAAAGCCATGATGAACTGGACAAGATTTCTGTCATTGTGATCTTGAGATGAATGCCAGCCACACCAGCCGACAGTTTAATTGTCACGGTGCTTCCAAAGGAGGGAACACTTGGCTGGCTTCTGTCTTATACATTGCAGCTTGGGCCAGGTTCATAATTCTGCTTTGTAGACTGTAAATAATCTCTTTGTTCAAAGCAATCTGTTTATTTTGGTGTGTCTAACCCAATGATCAGCATACACGGCTCTCCACAACTTTCTCTTCAGTTCGTCTTTTACTCTTTCTTCTCTTTCCTAGGATAGGGTAGAAAAGGTGAGAGAGAATATTTGAAAAGTCTTAAAAAATTTTATCGAAATATAGTTGATTTACAATGTTTTAGTTTCAGGTGTACAGCAAAGTGATTCAGTTATACCTATATACATATATCTATTCTTTTTTAGAGCCTCTTCAATTATAGGTTATTACGAGATATTGAGTATATCTTGTATGCTGTATACCTGTGCTGTATAGTAGGTCCTTGTTGGTTATCTATTTTATATATAGTAGTGTGTATATTTTAATCCCAAACTCCTAATTAAAAGTCTTTAAACAAGAGCAACGTGTGTCTGAAGTTTTTAATACTCAAATGTAGGTCCTTTTAGAACACATGGTGCTGGATGAACCTTGAATGTATCTTTCTGTTTATTTCTCTACAGTTTTGTATAGCAAAGGAGTGAGAATGTGGGGGAAGAAGAGAGAAAGGAACTGACTTCACCGAGTGCCTCTAAGTACCAGGCACTGGGGTGGGTACTTTGCAGATATTATCTCATTTAAGGCTCACAACAATCTCCAGAGTTAGGTACTATTATCTCATTTTATAGATGAGGAAATTGAGATAGAAGGCTGAAAAGACTTGCCCAGGGTCATGAAGTTGGGATTCAGAGCTAGAACTTGAACCTGTACACGGATGTCGGTACCTGATACAAATGGAATAATAACAATGAAATACTTTTTAGAAATCAGCTAGGAATGGAACTAAAATACGTCCAAAACACTGGAGGCATATATTACCTCTTTGCTAGAACAAGGGCTGACATGGTCTTTAGAAACCTTGAATTTCGTTCTTAATGGAGACTTATAAGCGTAAAAGGAACCGCAGTTGTAGCTGGAAGTTGCCGCCTGCAAGTCTGCTTTTTTAGACTCTGTCTTGCATTAATTAACATTCCCAGAGCTCTTTAAGATACAAAGATAAGAGCTGTCATAGGCCTGACATACTGCTCCCAAAGCAAGGAAACAGTCTAGAGACATCGCATGGGCCTGGCTGCTGCATAGGTGTGTTCCAACAGCTTGCATGGTATAGGGAAGGCCCTATGCTTTGGAGATGCACCCAAACGGAATTCTCTGTAGGGAGATTTCAGTGCTTGGGCAGAAGGTTCTCACTCTCATCAAAATAGAAATGCTCTTTGGAGGTATTAGTGATTATCTGTTACTTTCACCTGAGTGGGAAGGAATTTCCAATTCTGTCCAGAGATCAGTTTTGGTTAGAGGAAGAGAAAACCAAAGGACCTCAGGTGCCAGGGGCTGGGAAGAGGGGGGTGCATACGAAAGCAGTGAAGTCCAAGACCAGCTCTACCCAATCCCATGTTTTGCTTGGGGTTGGTCCTTGGAATGAAACAGTATTTTAATTCTCCAGCTAAAGGCCCAGGTACAGGCACTAACTGCAAACAGGGACTGGAGGCTTGGAAGTAGATGGAAACTTCCAGGGAAAGAAAATATAAGCACAAAGAGTGAGCAAAGGGCAGAAAGGTATTTCAGAAATCGAGGTCAAAAGGATTTCCTAGGGCAGGGGGTAAGGAGAGGGAGCCAGGAAACAACAGTAAGAGAACCACGTGTGGCGGGAAGGAGATATAGAACCATCTCATGCTTTTTGACTGTTGGTGACAAGACACACAAAATGCTGTGTGTTGTCCTTTTCACCGTGATAGCCTTTACTTTCCTCACAACACCCCTGCAAAGTGGCGGTACTCATTTTACATGGGGAAGTTGAGGTTGGAGAGTAGGAGTGCCATATCTGAGTTTGAATCTTGGCTCTGGCACTCATTTGTTTTTTTATTTTATTTTATTTTATTTTAACATCTTTATTGGAGTATAATTGCTTTACAATGGTGTGTTAGTTTCTGCTTTACAACAAAATGAATCAGTTATATATATACATATGTTCCCACATCTCTTCCCTCTTGCATCTCCCTCCCTCCCACCCTCCCTATCCCACCCCTCCAGGCGGTCACAAAGCACCGAGCTGATCTCCCTGTGCTATGAGGCTACTTCCCACTAGCTATCTACCTTACTTTGGTAGTCCATGCCTCTCTTTCGCTTTGTCACAGCTTACCCTTCCCCCTCCCCATATCCTCAAGTCCATTCTCTAGTAGGTCTGAGCACTCATGGGTTGTGTGACCTCGGAAAGTGTTTGACCTTCTCAGCCTTCTTTCCCCCTAGTTACAGAACAGGGGTGAGAGTTCCCCCCCTTCCATGTTTTAGAAGCTATTCATTTCACACTTAAATGCAGATGATGACGATAATGATGGACATTATAATAGTTTACATTTATTGAGTAATCACTTTGTGCCACACACTGTTCTAGGCACCCCCCATATATTAACATATGTAATCCTTACAACTCTGTTAGGTAGAGATGATTTGATTCCCATTTTACAGATGAGGAAACTGATGCACTGTGAAGTTAAGTAAGTTGCCCAAGGCCCCCTAGGTAGTAAGTGGGAAAGAGAGGCACAGATAAACCCCTGGGGCCTGGGTAGTGTAGATTTGCAAGGATTGGGGGAAGAGCTGGCCTCGTGCCACCAGTGGGCCCTGCACAGTCTTTGCTCAACAGGTGGGAGCTCAACAGGTAGTGCTGACAATGATCAGTTTCTTCGTCTAGGTCCTCCCTGTCCTGGTCGTCTCCTCCAGAAGCTTCTCTCTCTGTCTCCAGCCTTGATTTCCTTCTTGCTGGTTTTCAGCTGCAGGCCTTGTGATCCAGTTCACCTCTTCTGGCCAGGCTTTCTCTCCTCAGTCAGGTCTTGATTCCGTCATCTGTCACCAATCCCCACCGCCACATGTCAACAGACTCCCAGTTTCCTGTCTTTTGCTCCTCTGGTTTCTCTATTTCCAGGCACCCCATCACTGTGTTCACTTCTCGGGGTCTGATCCTGGGAGGCAGATTACACTGGCTTCAGCTCCCTAAACAGTTACCTCCAGGAGCACTTGGTCCAGGGGGATGTGGTCCAGGGGGATGAGAACATCCAGGGGGATGTTCTCTGATCTGCATGTCAGAGAAGGAGGGAGGTGGGACATGATTGACCTTGAAGAGTATTATACTTTGTCTCCGAGCAACTATTATAAAGGCAAAGCTGGTGTGTGCTGGGCGTGGATAGGGCAAAGAGTCCCAGGAATGTGCACCTGGAGCTCCTGGCCACAAACAGCATGACCAGACCTGATGATGAGCCCCCCTATAAGACCCCAGGCCTTGTTGCTTCAAGTTTGAGATCCAGGGGCAAATCCGTCAATTTAAGATGCTGGAAAGTAAATTGAGCCTCCACTGATGGCCTTCTTGCTGCGGTGCAACTCTCTCCACCCCCACTCTCTGAATTTTGTTTAAGAAGCTACAGGTGATAGTAGTTAAGTCACTGGATGATGAAATTGATTTTAAAAAAAGCCTCTTTGGTTACACAGGGCAAACCTGGAAGAGTAGAGATGCAGAGAAACCTACACCTCCATCGCCTAAAAACAGATTAAAAGACTGATGGGAGCTTGTGACCCTACGTAGTGGAACCACCCTGTGCTCACTGGCCTGGGAGCACTGTGCACGGCAGCCGTGGTGAGTAGCTGATGAGATGCACACCCAGCTCGTATCTCAGACACAGCCAAGGCCCTGAAGCCTCCTCTCGCTGCTGTGCTGCTGCCATTTGCACCCTGTGGGTCCTTCCTGGAGAACCCACCCTCCCCTCCTCCGGGCCTGGAGGAGGGAGCAACCTGACTGATCACACCCACCTCCCCCAAAGCTCCTTTTAGAGCGGGCTGTTCCATTTCCCCTGTAGCTTAGCAACCTGAGCCCCTGACAAGATTTACTGAAGAAAAGCTTGACTTTCTCCCAGCAGGTTTTCTTTTTCCTTTCCTTCTCTTTTCTTGTCCTTCTTTTCAAATAATCAGACCTTGACTATGACCAGGTCCTTGTGGATTTCTCCCAGAGATGCTGTTTTCACCTTGCCTGGCTTGCCTGGACTCCTGCACAGACACCCGTTTCCTCCCTGGTCTTCCAGCATCAGGTCTCACCCCAGTCCGCCTCCATGCTGTAGCCAGATTGATCTTTCTAAAGTTCAGTTCTGATAAGCTTCCTCTCTTGTTTAAAACCCTGTGGTAGCTCCCAGGAGAAATATTCCCACATGGCCCTCCAGCAGTGAGCCCTGCCTGTCTATTAGATGTTACCCATTGTCTGTCACACCTTCACACCCTCTGCCCCCCTGGATTATAACTCTTTCTTGCCTCCAGATCTTTGAATATGCTGTTAAAGCCCTCCTTCTTCTTACTTAGCTGTGAAATGTTCTTCAAGATTCAACTTAAACATTGGCGCCTCTGTGAGCCTTCCCTGACCACTCCCCAGGCAGCAGTGACAACCCCTGCCTTTACTTCTGAGGGTTATATATGGAATTGTCACTAGACTGTGAGCTCCTGGAGGGCAGGGAGTATTTCTCATCCTCCAAAATGTGGCCAGTGCCCAGCACAGTGCCTGATGCATAGAGGGTGATCCACACATAATCAGATGTGTGAATGAGGGATACTGGAAGGAAGGAAGAAAAGAAGGAAGGGAGGAGGAAGGGAGGAAGGAAGGAAGGAAGGAAGGGAGGAAGATGTCATGGAAACAAGCGAGTTTGAACATCCAGTAGACAAGATGCAAGGGTATAGGGAAATGGAGCCCAGAGTGACGCCTGGCCACCAGGACGAAAGCGGCTTCTCTTTGATTCCTGGGACT
Source organism: Delphinus delphis (assembly GCF_949987515.2). Taxonomy (NCBI): domain Eukaryota; kingdom Metazoa; phylum Chordata; class Mammalia; order Artiodactyla; family Delphinidae; genus Delphinus; species Delphinus delphis. The sequence goes on from NC_082694.2 coordinate 67,902,288, forward strand.
AAAACTTGTGGATCAAAGGCAAAGCAAGGTGGGCTTCTGGAGGCCTGGCACAGGTACACGGTAAGAGAAAATGCAAAGCCACACCAGTTGAGCCCATTTGCTTCCGGATCTTTTGCTCTGCTCTGAATCACAGGGAGGCTGACCACTAGAGGCTCCGTGTCAGTGGCTTCTGGCTGGGTCTGACCAGTCAGAGGTGTTGGTGGGAAGCTAGGGCATTTTGGGCAGTGACTCTTTTTGGGTCTCTGGTACCGGCCAGATAGGTCTGCTACTATTCCAGCGTTTGGCAGGTGACCCTCGCCCCTGGGCTCAGGTAACACTGCCTCTCTCTCTCTCCTCGTCCCTCTAGTCCTTGGGAGTGATGGTTGCTTCCAGCCGCTCAGGGTTGCCTCATCATCCCCTGATAGATTTACCAGCTCCTCTGTCACGCGTGTAACTAATTCCATGCATTAAATCCCCTTCGTTGTGAGTATTCAGTGCTTTCTGTTTTTTGGTTGGACCCTAACTAATATACCAGCTGAGTTTAGGGACCCCACTAAACTGATAGTGAGGTCACTGATGCGTACCTTGGAGGGGGTGGTATATTTGTCTTTTTTCTGGTTTATGATGGGGTAAGGGTATGCGGTGTGTATGTTTAAACCGGATGGGTGGGGGGGTTGGATGCATTTGTTTGGTTTCCAGACCACACTGCTGCTCACTTTGAGCTCTGAGGGCCCCCTGTGCACGGTCTCCACCCAGTGGTTCCACCCAGCCCCCTGCCCCTGGGGAGGAGTTGGGGGTTGGGCCTCTGCCCCTGAGTTCCAGTTGGAAAAGTAGCCTAAAGGAGGATGTCGGGGAAGCAAGGAGCTGGTGAAAGGAAAGAGAGACTGCGAGGCATGAAGAAGGAAGGAAAGGAAAGGGAAAAGATGGGGAAGAGAGAGAATGGAACAGGTGTATCCATGTTTATCACAGTGTCTGCACATAGTAGGGCTCAACTGATATTTGTTGAACGAATGAAAGATGAGAGGAAGTAGAAGGAACAGGTGGGGTGCACGGGTAGTACTAGCAAAGAACAAGGGGAGCTCAGTCCCCATTCCCACTGTGTCGTCACCCTACTTCAGAGCCTCTGAACAGTTCACCTACGACAGCAGCTTCCTAACGGGTTTCCTCCACTCTCCCTGACCACTGCTTCAGGGACTTTTCCAAAATCACAATCTCAGTTGCTTGAGCCAATGCTTTAGTGGCTCCTAGAAGTGTAGAGATTAAATTCTGTTGTGTACTTCCAAGCACCATCTTCTACTACCTGCTTTCAGCCTGGACTCTTCACGTTGTTCCCCACTCCTGGAATGTCTGGGAGGACCATTTATTTATAAATGACCTGCTTCCTCTCTCTCTCTCTCTCTCTCTCTCTGTCCTTTTAAGGCCTGGGATTCTAAGGGATTTGAGGCAGGCCTAGGGAACAGAAAGTTAGATAATGAAACTCAGATCTGGCCCTCAGCCCCACCTCCTGCTCTCCCATAAATTCCCTTTGTCTCTTGAAGAGCCTGGGATGACGGTCCCACTCCAGCAGCCAGGAGGTCACTGCGATGGTTCTCACACCCTGGGCTCCTGAGAGAGCATGTGGAGGATGGGATGCGGCAGGCTCTTGGTGCACAGAGGGGCCCAGCCCCCCAAGGCAGGCTTTGTTCACGCTCACAGAAGTCTCACGGTGCCCGCTGCTGAGCTGTGTGCCCAAGCAGATGTGGGGACTGGCACTGGGCAAGTGAGGAGGAGACAGAGGAGCATGTCAGGTGGTGCTTCCCCACAGCCCGGTGGGGCAGCCTGTGACTGCGTGGGAAGCCGAGCTGGGCCGTAAAGAATCTTCTGCTGACTTTGCCAGGAAAACTAGAGGACACCTGGTTCGACCACACCACTCAAATGCATTCCAGTTAACATTTGCAAACACACGTGGCGTGGCACGGCACGGCGGGTTTGATTTGCACAGACCTGGGTGTGACTCTGCTACTTACCAGCTCTGCAGGCAAAGTCCTTAATCTCTCATTTTCCTCATCTGTAACATGAAATAATAAATACCTTTGTTACAGAGTTCCAGGTATTTGGCACCTGATAAGGCTTCAGTAAAAGGACACTCTTATTATTACTGCTATTTATTAATTTATAAATTATTTGAGACCTCTGGGGGCTGAACTCTGTGCTTGGCCTTGAGGCTACACGGGAAGCCACAGAGAAGAATAAAAAGCTTGTCAGTACTTTAGGGAACTGACAGTCTAGAACAGGGTGACCAAAGTATGGCCCTTGGGTCAGTTCTGGTCTAGTGCCTGTTTTTGTGAACAAAGCTTAATTAGAACACAGCCAAGTCCATTCAGTTACACAGTGTCTATGACTGCTTTCATGCTACAGTAGTGGAATCAGGTTGTTGCAACCATACAACCTACAAAGTCCAAAATATTTATCATCTCGATCTTTATAGAAAGAGTTTGCTGACCCTTGGTCTAGAGAGGAAGATGGATATATAAGCAGGATGAAGCCAGTTGCAGGAGAGTGTAAATTACCTAAACTGATGGCCCAGAAAAAGAGAGAATCAATTCTGACTTGAGTGGGCATTAGGGTTTTAATCCAGGCCTTGAAGGCGGAGAAGGAAATTGATCGCCAGCACCTGGGAGTGGGGAGGGGTGAGAATAGGCAGGTCAAGATGACCACAGGGGTTTTAAAGGGAGATCGTGCACATGAGGATGGAAGAGACTAGAAATTAAATGGCTAGTTCACTTTGGAGTCAGAACTTAAACCTAGTTCAGTGCCTTGTAGGATTTATTGTACATTACTTTATAGTTAGATAGCATTTCGTAAAATGCATCAACACGCATCAACACATACTGTCTGATTTAATCCTCACAGTCACATTAGGAAGTAGGTATGTCTAATCTGATTTTACAGATAAGGGACACTAAAAAGAATAAGGATCACTCAGCCAGGAAGTAGCAGTGCGGTGCCTTGAATGCAAGGAAGGGGCCTATGACAAGGGTACAACGCCAGCACAGGTGGGAACTCTGTCATAGGAATATGTCCCGGTTACCTGATGCATGACGTAAATGATGCCCTAAAAACACAGGCAAGGGAACCTTGGGCCTGCATAGCTGGGGGTTATTCAAAATTCAGGATATCTTTTTCTTTTCTTTTCTTTTTTTTTTTTTTTTTGCGGTACGCGGGCCTCTCACTGTTGTGGCCTCTCCCGTTGCGGAGCACAGGCTCCGGACACGCAGGCTCAGTGGCCCTGGCTCACGGGCCCAGCCGCTCTGTGGCATGTGGGATCTTTCTGGACCGGGGCACGAACCCGTGTCCCCTGCATTGGCAGGTGGACCCTCAACCACTGCACCACCAGGGAAGCCCCAGGATATCTTTAAGATCTGTGGTGTTTGTGCACAGAGTCAGATGCTGAGAGAAGAGCCCAGGGAAGTATAAGATGAGCCTGTGCTGACCTCCAAGAGCTGTGGGTTCAGTTGAGGACAACCCTCAGAGTCCCCTAATGGTTTGAGGCTGTTCACGTCAAGTGACCAGTGTGTGGTGCTGACAACAAGGGCACGCGAGTCAGAGGCTGTATCAGGAAGGCTCCATAAAGAGTGTGGGGCTGGAGCTGAGGCCTGGCTGATTCTATGCCATGGATGAATTCAGGCAGCCATCTCCTCATATCACAAAATCCTCATAAAACCATAGAACCTCAGAGCCGGAAGGGACCCCTGTCCTTCCTATCAATTTACAGATGGGAAAACTTGAGTCCCCAAGAAAGGACCAAGGTGCCTAATAAGTATTGATATGGAGTTCAAACCCAGAGCACTGTTTTGTCCCTTTCCTCTGAATTAACCCTGCAGACTTCAGGTTTTCCATTTCCGATCCACCTTAAAGAGTGCTCATAGATGAATATTCCCCAAGCCCCGGTGGTTTCATGACACTCTTCTCCCTCTCCTCTCCCTGTCCCCCACCCCCCACTCTTAATATCTCCTTGCTTCCTTCAGGATAAAGGCCAAGCCTTAGCCTGAGAGGCTGCTGCGGATAGTGGATAGGAGTGTGAGACCTGGCATCAAACTTTCTGGGTTTGAGCCCTGCTCTACCACTTGATCACTGTGTGGCCCTGGACAAGTAATATAACCATCCTGTGCCTTAGTTTCCTCATCTATAAAATGGCTGTAATCACAGTAATTACCTCAGAAGTTTGTAAGGAATAAGCAAGATAATTCACAAATGAAACATAGATTAGTGTCTGGTATCTAGTAGGTGCTCAATAAAAGTTAGCTAAATTATTGCCATTAGCCTGGTATTTTTCTGACCCTGCAATTGGCCTCCAGCCCACTTTTCCAGCCTGGCCTCCCCAAACAGGGCTACTTACTGTCTCTTATAAGCCAAGCGTCATCTTGCCTCTTGAACCCTCCTCTCTGTTCCCCTTCTCTTCCCTGCATTAACCTCACACTCTTTCTACTTATCTAAGTCTGCCTGTTTTACTGGATGCCTTTGAAGCTCCAGCCTCTGGTCACCTCTTCTTTCTTAGAAGTCTTGCAGCACTCAGTCTGGACCTCTCCCTTGGTGTCCTGCTGCCGTTATCCATCTTGTACGTCCATATCCAACCGTTCCCAAGGGGCAAGTTCAGGGTCCACCTAGCACTTCACATCAGATTTTGCACTTGGCAGGCAGGCACTCATTCAGTTCTTCATTTATTGAGCGCCTATGATATAAAGAGGTCTTTGCTCAACACTAGGGGTACAGGCTTGATGAGCCCCAACTCCAGGCTCACAGTGTGGTAGGAGACAGACTCACGGCCAAGTGCTCGGCACTGGAATGGGAGTGGGACCACAGTTCAGGGGAGCCCGTGGAGGGAGTGAGTAATCGGTATGTTTGAGGGTGATGACAAACAAGGGTAAAGGAACTAAAGAGAGAGGTTCCAGAGTCATTATACCAGAAGAGTGAGTGGATCTGGGCACTGAAGGACAAGGAGTTAAAGCCGATTCTGGGCGTTCTAGCCTGGACAACTGATGGCATCTGTCTGAAAGGTACACGAGCCGGGTACCTGGGGGCTGCCATGAGCAGAGAACGTGTGGACACAGGACCTGGCTGGAGGGGGGGGGGGGGCGGGGTCTGTTACTCCATCTTGGTAAAGGAGGGAACCCAAGTCTGAGGCTGGGAAACAGCAAGAAGTTTCACAGCCAGGGAAGGTCCATCTGTGCCTGGTGCCGGAGGGGCAGCCTGAAAAAGAGGGATGGGCGGCAGCAGCAAGGCCGGGGGAAACAGGCACGGGTGGGGGAAAGGGCAGTTCAGGAATGAATTCTGAGAGTGCCCATTTCTGAGAGTGAGTCTGAACATTTCGGGGCCAGAGTGGGGTTTTGAAGGCCCCACTTGCACTGGATGGTGGTGTTGGCAGAAACAGGGAAGTCCAGGAGGAGGACAAAGTTTGCACTTGGGGATTGAAATTTGCAAACCCTAACTGCATGTGTTGTACAAGCACCAGTGCCCAGAGGGCTGTTGGGAGATAGGAAACTGAGGGTTGGAGTTTTCAGGTCAACAACTTTGAAGAGGTAGCAGGAGCTAGAGCAGTGCGCCCATCCTCTGAGGGAGGGACCATCAAGGAGGGAAGAGGGCTGGGGACACGGGACTGAGGGGCTGGAGAAAGAGAAGTCAGAATAATCAGAGAGGTAGGACGAGAACCGGAGGCAGTGCCTCGCAAGAAAAGCCAGGCAAGGCGAAGCTTCCTCAGTTCAGGAGTGGGCCTCTTTCCTCTGGAAAGTTCTGAGTAAAAAGTCAGGGTCGAAGTAATGTGCATGGAGGCTCTCTAGTCAATTCTCTTTTGGTACATATACACAATGGAATATTAGCCATAAAAAGAACGAAATATTGCCATTTGCAGCAACATGGATGGACCTAGAGATTATCATACTAAGTGAAGTTAAGTCAGGCAGAGAAAAACAAATACCATATGATATCGCTTATATGTGGAATCTAAAAAAAAAAAAGATACAGATGAACTTATGTACAAAACAGAAATAGAGTCACAGATGTAGAAAACAAACTTATGGTTACTGGGGGTGGGCAGGGATAAATTGGGAGATTGAGACTGACATACCCACACTAGTGTATATAAAATAGATAACTAATAAGGACCTACTGTATAGCACAGGGAAATTACTCAATACTCTGCAATGACCTATATGGGAAAAAGAATCTAAAAAAGAGTGGATATATGTGTATGTATAACTGATTCACTTTGCTGTTCACCTGAAACTAACACAACATTGTAAATCAACTATATTCCAATACAAATTTTAAAAAAAATGTTGGAGCAAGTGTTTCAAGGAAAGGAGAGATGGGAGAGTTCCATTAGGACTTCATAGCAATTTAATTCTATGTGAATGAATGCCGAAGCTGGACAACAAAGATCTCCCCAGCAGGCTTCTAGTGGCCCCGACCATCCCCTCATGAGAGGGAGCAGGTGTGACTCGTGCAGGGGAGTGGGGACAGTGGGTAACGCGGAGGGGATAGAAGCACAGAGAGCTCCTTTACTGTGTGGGACTCTGGTGAAGGGGGACAGGGGACAGGACGGGGACTGATTTCAGGGAGCTGCCAAGTTAATGGAGTGAGAGAGGCCCGTCCTGGGTGAAGTGTGACAAGTGACACCTGTCAGGTACGAAATGCAAGGTCGTCTCAGGAGTGTGTGTGTTGCGGGGGCTGGCAGGAACGGGACTTTGGGGGAACAGGGAAGCCTCGGTGAGGGAAAGGGCATTTGAGGCCGCCCTGAGAGAGAGGGGACAGGATTTCAACAGATGAAGCCAGGGGAGAGTGTTCTAGGTGGGCGACCAGCATGAGTACCGGGGTGACGCTGGAAGGGGACAGGATGCTGGGCTGAGGAGCTTGGCAGCAGAAAGCAGCCCCTGGAGGTTTAGGGCAGGGAACAGACGACAGAGATACGATTCAGACTGGCTTTCAGAGAGTTCGGAATGGAAGTCCCACCTGCCGTGGGTTGATACAGGGAGTACCTGGTGCCAAGGGGACCATCTAGAAGGCTGTTCTACAGCCTAGTGGAACTTCCGGCGGGAGCCTGAGCTTCTTCATTTTCCACATGGGGACCTGGAACCACCTTGCCGCCCTCCTTGCTCTGCTGACCCTCTGGCCGTTTGAGACAGGGCTCCTGATAAGGCGACCGGGTTACATAGGCCAGCTCGGTGGGTGTGTCACAGATAAGCGGGGATCCTCTCTCACAGCCTGACCTTATCCAGTCACTTTGGGTGGGGCTGGGGGAGGATCAAATAGCTGCTCTGGCCCTTCCCTTTCCCGTCAGACCTCTGCCTCGAAACTCAAGGTTTTGAGCCATTGATGGTCTTGGGGGTCACCCTCCTTTCAGATTACTTGTTCCTGTTTTTCACCACAATTTATTTACTCTCTTGTATCAGGGACTATCCTGAAAACAAAGAGTTACTTCTTTTCTACCTTTGTATATCTCACACCATGCTTTGCAGGTAGTAGGCATGCGACATTCTTGCCAACCTTCAAACCCAACTAAACAAACACTTCCCACTCCCCCAAGAATTTTTCAGTCAAGTCCCTGAGGTGCTCAGACAGATCCCTGCCCCTGGTTAACTGGCACTATATCAAGAGGAGACAGGATAATAACCAAATAAAAACATTCCCTTGGCATCGGCATTTTCCATGGAGAGAGGAGGAATTGTTCTCCCATGCTGAGTTTTGCAAAGGCATGTAAAGAGTTAATTAAATCCCTGCCCACGGGACTTGGCCAAATAAAGGCAGTGCACCCAGGAGGAATGAGGGAGTCGTGCTGGGAAGCAGGTTTCTCTCTAGGCTTGGGGGCCTGGAGGGCTTGTACCAAAGCTAATGACTGGGGCTGTGTTTCCAGCACTGGGAGACACAGGTCCCTGGGGCCACGGAACGTGATGTAGATTTCCTGGCTCCCCGGCTTCCTTTGCCTGCAGTGGAGATGCCCACGGGAGTCCAAACAGTGATGTGGCTCCTGGCTGGGGAAGACTCACAATGATAATCGGCACAGCAGCTGCCTTTGCTGGGTGGTCACCGTGAGCCGTCATCTGTGACCTGTGACCTGGCAGCCCGTGGCTCTTAAGGACGCGTGGTCGTGGCATCCACCCGGAATGCTGGACTTCATGGCCTCTCATCGGCCCTGGACCTGCTGCACATCTTCTGTGTCAGTTTTGTTCTCAGCTGAATCCCCAGTGCCAGGTGCTGGTACCAGGTACCCGTACCAGGCACATAACAGGTGCTCAAGAATGAATGGAGTTAATTGTCTCACCTTTACTCTAATTCAAGCATGAAGGAAGCAGCTCGCAATCTTCTCCCCTCAGTTTCTCTGGCGCTGTGAAGGGTGGGGTAATTATCCCTGGGCTGGCTGGGTAGAAATACTTGCCTTTTCTCTCCTCTTGGTTGATCAGTGTTTACTTGCTGTACGATCTCCTTCAAATACAGGTATTCTGTGAAGCCTTACTAACTCGGCGCTCAAATCTCCCTCAATATGTATGTAGATAGTTATCTGTTATTGTCTTAATCAAAGTTTCTTCTTTGCTTTCTCCCCAAGTATTTCGCTTCCCTGCCATAACCGACCCTCCGCCACAAGCAGCCAGGCCTTTCTAAACCTGTCACCTCAGGGGAGGGATGTGACAGGGCAGAGGAAGAAACAAAGGCATCTTCCCATCTTTGGGGCCCCATAAATTTATCTTTAGGAGACCAGAGGGGACTATGGGCGTAGACAGAAAATTTGGGGGAAACACAAGAGAACTGAAACTGGGGCGCAAGACAGGGGCTGAGAGGCTGTCAGCTTCCTGCAGTGGAGCCCTGGGGAGGTAGCCAGACCACAGAGGCGTTGGCCGCATGGTAAACCGTGGCCTGTCAGGCCTTGGCCAGCCTCACAGAACTTCCTAGGGCCAGCGTGGCACACAGTAGGGGAGTGAGTCCCCTGCCCTGAGCATGGCACCCCGCTGGAGGACAGGAACAGGGGACAGTGAGGGCCACCCACGTGGGACATGATTACTGAGGCCCAGATGGGTCAGTGAAGCCCGGACCACCTCTGGGTGAGATGCCCCTTTGGCATTTTGCAAATCCCACCCTCACCCCACCCCCGCCACTGGAACTTGAACACATTTCAGAGAAAAGGGAAGAAGAATCACAAAATCACAGAACTTAGCTTCCTGCTTCCCCAGTGGTTGGGGAATGTGGTGTAGAAATTAAGTTGTTACAGAGGAAGGTATAATGGTTAAGTACCAGACTCTGGAGCCAGGCTGCTTAGGTTCAGATCCCGGCTAGCTGTGTGAGCTGAGGCAAGCCATTCCACTTTACTTCTCTCTGTTTTGCCCCAGTTTTTGTTTTATTTTGTTTTGTTTATTTATTTATCTGTTTGGCTGTGTCGAGTCTTAGCTGTGGCAGGCTGGCTCCTTAGTTGTGGCATGCAAACGCTTAGTTGCGGCATGCATGTGGGATCTAGTTCCCCGACCAGGGATCGAACGTGGGCCTCCTGCACTGGGAGCGTGGAGTCTTATCCACTGCGCCACCAGGGAAGTCCCTGTTTGTTTGTTTTTGTTTGTTTGTTTGTAATCTATAAAATGGCTCGCTCTACAATGGCAGTTCGTATCATTTATAAGACAGACCTGGGTTCCAGTCGTGGCTCAGCAGTAACTAGCTCTGTGACTCTGGGACAGTCATTGAACACTTTGCGACCAAGTTTTCTCAAAATAGTCCCTACTGACCTCACCGGGTTGTCATGAAGATCCCAGGAGACATATGGTCTTCCTTTGGTGGTGCCCTAATATGAAGTTGATTTCTGAATTCTCATGCATTTTATAAATACCATTGATTATTAGGATGACCCTTGTGACTTATAAGTAGATTACAAATAACTTGAGGGCAAATACTGATTTAAGCTATGCTAAGAAATGGATGTGCCACACCTTTGTCCCATCCTGCCCCGACGTAGTGCAGGGCCCCGTCACAGGGACATTCGATAAATATCTATTATTATTGGGGATTCTGAAGGAATAGATGCAACTTTATTTACAAAGAATCTGAAAACAAGGTTTGGTTCAGAGGGTCAGGAGATGTGAGCTGGTCGGGATTTGCTTGGCAGTGGCCCATAGAACTTAGAATTGTTTGTTTATTTTTTTAATTGAAGTATAGTTGCTGCACAATATTACATAAGTTACAGGTGTGCAATATAGTAAGTCACAATTTTGTTTTTAAAGGAACGTACTTTTCCTTTTTAAAAAAAATTTATTTTTTTTTAAATTTATTTTTGGCTGCTTTGGGTCTTCATTGCTGCGCACGGGCTTTCTCTAGTTGCGGTGAAGGGGGGCTACTCTTTCTTGCGGTGTGCGGGCTTCTCGTTGCGGTGGCTTCTCTTGTTGCGGAGCACTGGCTCTAAGCGTGGGCTTCAGTAGTTGTGGCACACGGGCTCAGTAGTTGTGGTACACGGGCTTAGTTGCTCCGCGGCATGTGGGATCTTATGGGACCAGGGCTCGAGCCCGTGTCCCCTGCATTGGCAGGCGGATTCTTAACCACTGCGTCACCAGGGAAGTCCAGTGATTCACAATTTTTAAAGGTTATAGTTATCATAAGATATTGGCTATATTCCCCATGTTGTACAATATATCCTTGTAGTTTATTTTATGTATTTATTTTTGGCCACACCGCACAGCATGTGGGATCTCAGTTCCCCAACCAGGGATTGAACCCATGCCCCCTGCAGTGGAAACACAGAGTCTTAACCACTGGACCGCCAGGGAATTCCCTGCAGTTTATTTTATACCTAATAGTTTGTACCTCTTACTCTTCCACCCCTGTGATGTGCCTCCCCACTTCCTTCTCCCCACTGGTGAGCACTAGGTTGTAGAACTACAGTTTTGACTTTGCTTCATTCTGTGATTAGCCTTTGAGAAAGTCAGCACAGGTAAATGTGCCTGAGCTCAGGCAGTGGTCCCAGGAATAGATCTATCTGGGTGGTGGGGCTTTTCCATCTTTCTCAGTTCTCATTTCCTGTGTACTGTCAGCAGAAGCACGCTGATTTTAGACATAGGTCTACATATCAACTCCACCCTGGACAAATGTTGTGATCTTGCTTGAGTTACCTAATGAATTGCCTTGTGTCTCAGTGCCCTCATCCATAAACTCTAGCCAGTACCACCCGTGTTATTGGGTTCCTGTTGGGATTAAATCGGATCATGCATGCACAGCCCTCTGTCCGACGCTTGGCACAGAAGATGTGCTTCCAACATTTGTTTCCATCTCCATCCTTTCCCTTCTTGAGGAACTGGCTTAGAAGGAAAAACCTAAAAGCAGGCAGTGGGAGCTTTCATCCTGCCATGAAAAGGATGGCACGCCCTGTGATGTTTGCCCCTGACCAGAGCAAGATTTACTAGATGTGCAGCCACTTAAGGGATGTGGAAGCCCTTACCCTCCTCTGGGGTCAGAGAAGGTCAGGCTCATGTTTGAGAAGTGGTGTATTGTGTTCGGAAGACATTATACACTCCATCAATATTTGATGAGGCCCGGGGGTGCGGTGTGGTTGGCTGATCAACTCTGCAGTGTGACTACAGGCTGTCCTGTACCTGACTGTGACAGGTCAAAGACCGATGTCCTCAGGGAAGAAGGGGCACATTGTCCTTTAGGGAGGACAGCAGGGCTGATCTAGCTCCAAATTGGCTTCTCCCTTTTTCTTGCTCTCCCACTGGAAAGCACAATGATACTCATATCTAGCAATTGCTGACTGCTTATCCTGTGCCAGGCACGTAACAGGTGTTATCTCTTGTAGACCTCAGAAGGCTCACTTTACAGTTAAGAGCACTGAGGCCTAGAGAATGAAGATACTCCCTCAAGGTCAAATAGTAAGTTGTGACCTGAGGAGGGCCAGCTAACCAAGGCAAAGAGGTACATGAGTCAACTTGACCTCAAGAACGGGGGCCTTTAGGAGAGATGTTTTCACCAACTGGGGGCTGTGAAGCTCTAGAGAATCTTAGGGAAACAGAAAAAGGATGGGAAGCCGTGTTCCCAAAAACCCGCAGACCCGCCTCAAGTCTTAGCACAAGAATCGTGGAATTGACCTTAATGCCTCCTTCGATTTTAGCTTCCCTTCTCCCACTACTGTTCTCTTTGCCTGGCCCAGACCTGTCCCTTTAAGAGCAAAGAGAATGACCCTGGAGCTTTATTGCTTTTTGTGGGTATGAAATAGTGTGTGCACTGCAGCCCTAAACAGCTCCCTCCTCACCCAAAGGCTAGGCAGGAGGCACCCATTCCCCCCGGGTCTGTTTCATAGTGCCCACCTCCCTGCCAGCCCCCCATGGTTGCCGCTGTAGGTGGACTGTGGGTTTGTTTGGATAACGGATGTTCGCTCCTGGATGCTCTTAGCATTGTAGCATCTTTAGTGTCCATCCCTGGATGTCTTTGGGATGTCCAGCCTGAGCACAGCTCCATAAACTTGTCTGGCTGGGAAGTGAGTGTGCAGCGAGGGAATCATGGATTAAATAAGACCGTGCATGCAAAAGCACTCATCATGGTGCCTGGCCCATGGCAGGTACTCCATGTGTGTTATTGGAATTTGATTTGGAGTGGAAGCGTTGGATTTCAGTTCCGTAAAGGCACTTAAAATTTCTTGGCTCA